>NC_089515.1:36934755-39334755 GCF_036850995.1 Saccopteryx leptura | reverse complement strand
GTGGGTGCCTGTGGTTGGTTTGAACGGGGCGAGGTCAGCAGGGTGTAGTACAAGGGAATAAAGCCCCAAAAAGGCATCCTGCACTTGTGTGGCGCTTGTTTGAGGTCCACACGGCTGACTTTGACTCGAACGTGGCCTTGCTCGCTCCCTCTGAGCCAGCACACACCTACTGCCTAGGGCTCCGTGGAGCTGTGACACTATTTTTGTGCTCCTGCAAATGCCCACGTTTATTTTTAAGCCTAAGCCTTTATAAAGCAGGGATGTATCATGCAGGCTTTGCTTTTGAGTAAAAAGGTTCTCTTCACTGATAGAACCTGCAAAAGATGTTCTTGGTTTAAAGCTGAACAGTCTCTTTATTTAATACAGTGGTCCCTCGTCTGTCGCGGGGGGTTCGGTTCCAGAACCCCTTGCAATAGGCAAAGATCCGTGAAGTAGCAACCTTATATTTATTTTATTATTTATATATGTTTAAGGCTTTATAAACCCTCCCCACACTCTTAGAAACCTTTCCCACACTATTATTAACCTTTCCCACACTTATTTTGCCACAAAAGTAATTAAAATAATAAATATATTAAAATACCTATATACCACAAAATCCTGCAATGTAGCGAAAACTCCACATTACAACATTAGATATATACAATTTTAAAATCTGCGATACAGTGAGACCACGAAAAGTGAACTATGATATGGTGAAGGACGAGTATATCTCAACTGATGTATTCTAGCATTATAGGGAAGGCCGCGTAGTAATTTGCTTTTTAAAAAGTCCTGGAAAGAGGAAACCCACATGCAGTTTGCCAGTTCCCTGACTTGTCCTGTCAGGTCTGTGTCATGAGCAGTGGTGCTCAGACCAGGGAGGCCTGTGTGTGGGAGGTGGGGAGGTGCTGACAAGCTGGACGGAACCCTGCCCCCCCCCCCATTATCTCCATCAACAGGAGCTCATGGACAAGGGGCTTTGGATAGAATGTTATCTTTTAAGCATTTGCAAGTTATAATTAATGAGATTAACTTACAGTTTAAAGTAGAAGATTCAGCACATGTACTTATTTATACCTTTCCTCCCAAAACCCATTAAAATGATAATAGACCCTGGCCAGGATTACTCGGTTGGTTGGAACGTCGCCCCGGAGCGCAGAGGTTGCCGGTTTAATTTGATTCTGCGGTCAGGGCATGTACAGGAGCAGCTTGATGTTCCTGTCTCTCTTTCCCTCCCTGCCTCACTCTCTCTCTCTCTAAAAAAAAAAAAAAAAAAGAAAGAAAGACAATAGAGGGATTACTAAAAGTATAATCTTGACAGTAAAGTGAATGGGAGGGAAGTACCAGCAGCTGAAAGACTGCAACAAACTTGTGGGTGACAAAAGGGAAGGGGAGGAACAGTGGTGTCAGGTCACAGCAAAGGAGACCAGGGGTCAGACTATTGTTTGAGGACCTGCTGGACTGTTTACCAAGGCGGCTGCTCCACACTGCATGCCCACCAACAGTGTATGAGGCTCCAGTCTGTCCACGTTCTTGACAACACTTGTTATTGGCTGTCTTTTTTATTATAGCCCTGCTAGTAGGTATTATATATAGTGTTTCACTGTGGTTTTCGTTTGCATTTTCCTGATAGTTCATGATGTTGAGCATCTTTTCATGTGCTTGTTGGTCATTTTATCTCTTCTTTGGAGATAGTCTGTTCAAATTACTCAGTTTTCTGATTGGGTTATTTGTCCTTTTGTTATAGAGTTCTAAGAGTTCTTTATGTGTTCTGGATGCAAGTTCCTTACTCCAGTGTATGATTTGCAAATATTTTCTCCAATTTTCTGGGTTCTTTTTTCAGTTTCTTGGATGATATTAATTGGAACACAAATATTATTTATTTATTTTTGTGACAGAGACAGAACGAGGGACAAATAGGGACAGACAGACATGAAGGGAGAGAGATGAGAAGCATCAGTTCTTTGTTGCAGCACCTTAGTTGTTCACTGATTGCTTTCTCATATGTGCCTTGAGGGGGGGGCGGGGGCTACAGCAGAGCGAGTGATCCCTTGCTCAAGCCAGCGACCTTGGGCTCAAGCTGGTGAGCTGTGCTTAAACCAGATGAGCCTGTGCTCAAGCCAGCGACCTCAGGGTTTCAAACCTGGGTTCTCTGCATCCCAGTCTGATGCTCTATCCACTGCGCCACTGCCTGGTCAGGCAAATACTTTTTATTTTGATGTAGAAAAGTTTTATATATTTTATTCTGGTGTTTATACCACAACCAAGGACTCTTAGCAGTCCTCCTGATGGCACATTGAAACCTTGCAAACCATTTCCTTTTTTCTGTCCCCATGCCCTTGGTCAGGCTCTCATCTTCCTGTGCCTGGAGGTCTCTGTAGTGACTTATATTAGCCTCCATTTTCTTTTCCTTGCAGTCCATCCTCAGGACAAATGTCAGTTCTTTCTCTTGGTTGTAGTTCTGATTATGCTGCTCCTTTGCTCAAAAATGGGCATTTCCTGAATTTATTTACCGTGGTACAATTTCCCCATTTTGAGATACTAGTGGCAGATCAACAGATCCTAAGATATAACGTATTCTTTAAGAGGGTAGGAACATGTGGTCTCCCAAGCGAATTAATTGCTGCAAGATTGTTCACATATATATATATGAATACTTTTTAATAGTAACAGAATAACATATCAGAGAAATTTATTTCTGGTTTATTAAGAACAAAATACATAAGTGGCCAGACAGCTAATGATATTTTTACTATAGATAAATACAAAAGCCCTTAACATTTAAAATTGAGAACATTATTTTTTTATGAAAATTATATCTGCTTGCCTGACCAGGCAGTGGCACAGTGGATAGAGTGTCAGACTGGGACATAGAGAACCCAGGTTTGAAACCCCGAGGTCACCAGCTTGAGCGTGGGCTCATCTGGCTTGAGCCACAAGCTCACTGGCTTGAGTGCAGGGTCACTGGCTTGAGTGTGGGATCATAGACATGACCCCATGGTCGCTGGCTTGAAGCCAAGGTTGCTGGCTTGAGCAAGGGGTCACTCGCTCTGCTGGAGCCCCTGGTCAACACACATATGAGAAAGCAATCAATGAACAGCTAAGGAGTCTCAACAAAGAATTAATGCTTCTTATCTCTCTCCCTTCCTGTCTGTCTGTCCCTATCAGTCCTTCTCTCTGTCTCTGTCACAAGAAAAAAAAAGTAGAAAACATCTGCGTAGTATTAGGAATAATATTGCCAAGTCATGCCGTCATATCAGGTATAGCAGAAAGCCTTCTCTATTTTGTTTATTGCTGTATAATATGAAAATCTCTGCACATAGATGTGTTACAGCAAGAGGGAGAACAGAAGTTGCTCCTTTGGCAAAATTCTGTGCTCTCCTGAATGAGGCTGTTCCAGGAATCATTAATCGTTAAGACTTGTGCAGCTCGCCACCTGGTTTTTCAAAAACATCACTTGGATGTATTCTGATCCTTGGCTGATGGAGTTCACAGTATGCAAATCATAAAACTACTGTTTTTGTTTAAAGCTTCCCTTTTTCACCTTAGATTCAGATAGAATTAATTTTTATCATATACATGTTCAGAATGCCATATATGTGGTATAAAATCATGAATATATGTTGAAATCCTAAGACAAGACGTGTTCCATAGATGAAACATTGTGACTAGGAGGTGCCCATGATGCCATGGCTAGTTTGTAAGGGCAGATCACATGCCTGTATGTGGATCAAATGACAGATGTTCGTGTATCATACAGCTCCCACATGATCTCCCTGCAGTCTTGAGTAGAGAATACAGTTTTGGTTTTTTTGTTTTTTGTTTTTTTACAGGGACAGAGAGAAAGTCAGAGAGAGGGATAGATAGGGACAGACAGACAGGAATGGAGAGAGATGAGAAGCATCAATCATCAGTTTTTTGTTGCAACACCGTAGTTGTACATTGATTGATTTTTCATATGTGCCTTGAGCGCGGGCCTTCAGCAGACCAACTAACTCCTTGCTCAAGCCAGCGACCTTGGGTCCAAGCTGGTGAGCTTTGCTCAAACCAGATGAGCCTGTGCTCAAGCTGGCGACCTCGGGGTCTTAAACCTGGGTCCTCCGCATCCCAGTCCAACGCTCTATCCGCTGTGCCACCACCTGGTCAGGCGAGAATACAGTTTCTTAAAGGTGATATCACATAAATTTTCCATGGCACTCAGTTGAGAGATGATGGCCCCCAAGACAAAGGTCGATTCCCTTAGCCTGGGGTCCCGAGTCCATGTCTGTCCAATTTGGCCTCCATGGTCCTCATCTCCTGCTAGCCCCTCTTGTAGCCACACAGTGGCTCCCACTGGGGTCCCTGAGTACACCTCTTATGCATTCGGAGTCGTTTCCAGCTCACCTGCCAAACCATGCACGTTTTCTGGGCTCTGGGCTGGTGTGTGTGTGTGTGTGTGTGTGTGTGTGTGTGTGTGTGTGTAGGAGGGAGGGTTTCTGTGCGGGGGTAGTGTGTCCCATCTGAGCATGAGATGGCATTGCTGTATTGCTGGTAAGTTTTGTTTTATTTTCTTCCTTGACCCTGTCCTTGGCCTTGTTCTCCCACAACCTGTTTATCCTTCATCTTCAGAGAAGCGCCCACCTCACGCCTTGCAGATATTTGCCTGCATCCTGGCTTTGCTTTTCTGAAACTGCCTCTCCCCATCCTGATTGTCAGGATCCTCGCCCACTGCTGTGGACCCAGCACCCCTTTCAGAAAGTCCACACGCTTTCCTGAAGCAGGAGGAAGTGGGTCTGATGGCCACGGTGGGGCAGTCCTCAGCCTATGAGCCAGTCCTTGAACTTAGTTACACCCATGTCACAGGAGCTGCGCAGGAGAATGTGTGCTGAAGACTCCTGACAACCAGTGCAGCCCTCTAGGATATAAGCACTGAGAAAGCCCGTCACCATTCATCAGGGACATTGCCTCATTCCATTCCTTGATGCAAATATGACCTGAAATGAGAATCCCCAGTCAGCAAAGTGGAAGATTTGTGACGCATGGGACTTAAACGAGACCTCTCATTTCTCTGGTTTGTTCATCGGGGCAGTTTTGGAGCAGGTGAAAATAACTCTGAATGGGTCTGCTTTGACCCACTAGGAGGTGTCAGACCTGGCAAGGGGATGGACTTCTGGCTCAGGTCCAGCAGCTTTTCCCCAGGGCGTGGCTAATCCCTGACTGTAATAGGGTTTGTGGGGTGACTCTGTGTCCCACTGATGGACAGTGCTGTCTGTGCCATATACTTAATTCCTTAAACTTCTGTTTCTGGGCTCTGTTCAGTAAATTTTTTTTTTAATTCAGTGAGAAGAGGGGAGGCAGAGACAGACTCCTGCATGCACCTGACCAGGATCCACCCAGCAAGCCCACTAGAGGGCGATGCTTTGCCCATCTGGGGGTGTTGTTTCATTGCTCAGCAGCCAGCTCTTCTTAGCCCCTGAGGCCATGGAGCCATCCTCAGTGCCTGGGGCCAACTTGCTCCAATCTAGCAATGGCTGCAGGAGGTAGAGGGAAAGAGAGAGAGAGAGAAACAAAAGGGGGGAGTGGAGAAGCAGGTGGGCACTTCTCTTGTGTGCCCTGATTGGGAATCAAACCTGGGACATCCACACACTGGGCCGATGCTCTACCACTGAGCCAACTGGCCAGGGCTGTTTTATAATATAAATAAAAATAAATAAATAAAAATAAATAAATATATATATATGTATATTTATTTTTATTTTATTTTTTTTTAAGAGAAAGACGGGGACAGACAGGAAGGGAGTGAGATGAGAAGGATCAACTTGTAGTTGCAGCACTTTAGTTGTTCATTGATTGCTTCTCATAAGTGCTTTGACAGAGTGGGGCAGCTGAGCCAGTGACCCCTTGCTCAAGGGCTCAGTGACCTTTGGACTCAAGTTAGTGACCATGGGGTTATGTCTATGAGCCTCCACTCAAGCCGGTGACCTTGGGGTTTTAAACCTGGGTCCTCAGCATCCCAGGTTGATAATTATCCACTGAGCCACCTCCTGGTTAGGCCTATAATAATATATTTCTCTATCTGACATGGCTAAACCCCCTCATTGTTCTTAATTTTCAGAATTTTTTTGCCTATCTTCCCATAGCAAGTTTTCCCCATGAATAACCCTGTCTAGTTCTAAAAATAATCCTGTTGATATTTGTATTGTGTTAAATGTATATATTAATTTAGGGACAATTGACATCTTTTTATTGACTTTTCCCATTAAAAACAGAATATGTCTTATTTATTAAAGTTTTGTTTTGTGTGCCTTAGAAGTGATGTTTATTTTTTTAATACAGGTTTTGCATAATTCTTAAATAGATTCCTAGAAATTATATCTTTTTAGTTACTACTATAAATGGGACCTTTTAAAAAAATTTTACCATTGATTTTGAGAGAGGGAGAGAGAGGAAGGAAGAGAAAGAGTGAGGTAAAAAGAGAGAGGGAGAAGCATCAACTCATATCACTTAGTTGTTCCATTTAATTGTGCACTCATTGATTGCTTCTTGTATGTGCCCTGACCAGGGATTGAACACGCCACCTCTGGTATGCTGGGTTGACGCTTTATCTACTGAGCCACCCAGCCAGGGCTTAAATGGGTTCTTTAAAAATCCATTATATTGCCTGACCAGGTGGTAGCACAGTGGATAGAGTGTCTGACTGGGACGCAGAGGACCCAGGTTTGGAACCCCGAGGTTGCTGGCTTGAGTGTGGGCTCACCAGCTTGAGCACTAGGTCGCTGGCTTGAAGCCAAGGTCACTGGCTTGAGCAAGGGGTCATTTGCTCTGCTGTAGCCCCCTGGTCAAGGCACCTATGAGAAGCAATCAGTGAACAACTAAGATGCTGCAACAAAGAATTGATGCTTCTCATCTCTCTCCCTTCCTGTCTGTCTGTCCCTCTCTCTGTCTCTTTATCTGTCTCTGTCACACACAGACACACACAGACACACACACACAAAGTCCATTATGTTATCTATCTGGTGATTTGTATATATAGGAAGGCTACTGATTTTATTTTTTTAATTTATTTTTTTTAGCGAGAAAGACAGAGACAGACATCAGCTCATCAGGCTTGAGCCTGGGGTCAAGCCTGATGAGCCCACACTCAAGCTGATGACCTTGGGGTTTCAAACCTGGGTCCTCAGCATTTCAGTCCGACGTTCTATCCACTGTGCCACTGCCTGGTCAGGCTGATTTTATTTTTATTAGTGATTTTATACCTAGCAATGTTACTGAATTTTATTATTCATACTGTATTCACTTTTTTTCAATTGACTTTCTTAGCTGTTTTAGATGTGTGACATTTTCTACAAACAATGGTGACTTTATTATAGGAAATTTTTTTCTTTTTCTAAGTGAGAGGAGGGGAGATAGAGAGACAGACTCCTGCATGTGCCCTGACCACCCAGCAACCCCTGTCTGGGGTCGATGCTCTGCCCATCTGGGGCCATACTCACAACTGAGCTTTTTTTTTTAGTGCCTGAAGTAGAGGCTTTCTGGAGCTATCCTTAGCACCCAGGGCCTATGTGTTCAAACTAGTCAAGCCTGGCTGCAGGAAGAGAAAGGAAGAGGGGAGTGGGGGTGAAGCAGATGGTCACTTATCCTGTGTGCCCTGACTAGGAATCATACCCAGGATGTCCATACTCTGGGCTGATGCTCTACCACTGAGCCAACCGGCCGGGGCCTATTATAGGAATTTTGTATGAATGTAGAACCACACACAGTATGCTCATAAGTTAGATTCCTTGCATGGAAGAATGTACTAGAAGAACCTTTTGTCTGTATCTGTTTTTTTTCTCCAGCCCTCTGTCCTAGGATTTTGGGATTTGACGCTGCCAGCATAGGGGTCTTTTGACAATCTAGGGAGGGGGCTTGAGGAACCAGGTGAGCCCATGCTTCTTGTGCCTTGCAACAGGTGTTCAGTTCAGGGCCTGTGTCCTAAGACCATAAGCATCTCAAGATGCTCTGGTGGAACTCAAAGGACTAATAAAAACTATTCTGAACAAACAAGAGGGAAAGATGTTCTGGTCCCAGTGAAGGGCATGTGCGTAGTCACATGAAAATGCAGGTGGTTTGGAAGTGCTAGCGGGAAAGCAGCAGAGCCCGGCTGATCAGGGGCTGTGGGTCACTTACGCTTCTGCAGCTGGGGCTAGAGGCGCGGAAGCCTTGGGAGCTGGCTGGGCATCGCCGTACCCCTCGAGGCTTGGGGAAGCCCTCCTCTTGGTGCTGGTGTTGGAGGTAGTTAAGACTCAAGACAGACGAACTAATTAGGACATCTGTGTAATTTGGAAACACTATTTCAATGGCTGTACATAATGTCTCAGTGGTGTGTTTCCATTCAAATCAAGTACAAGTAGAAATAATGAGGATTGTGAGGTTTTACTGGTTCATAGCAGAAGAAGCCTGGAGCTGAGCATTGCGAGTAAGGGGTTGTTAGAAATGAAAACATCCTTTTTCTTATTTTTGTCTTTTCTAAAAGTGGTCATGCCAGTTCTTTGCAGAATCATTTCACATGGAGCCAGAACTTGTTCTAAGCCAGAGTGGTCTCTCTGCCGAGTGGTTTTCATATTCCAAACATACATGTATTGCACAGAGTGTCTAATTATTCTTGGGAACAATTACTGTCAGATTCCAAATGTGTTCAGTGAGCAGCAATTGGTGTTTATTCAGCTCTAAAAAGACTGGGAACAGTAGGTTATATTGTCTGCCTAAAGAAATGCTTTGCCATCCAGAAACATCTGCTTTCTATTTAAAGTGCCACAGAGGGGATGGGAGTCTATTTGAAATAGATTCCCTAACCCTTGGACACTAGAGAGAGGGAATGAGGTGGTTTCTGCTCTCTGACACGCACTCTTTGGCTTTTCCCTGCTGGGCAGGACAGGTGGCCTCCTGGGTTGAAAGTTCTGCTTCTTGTGGATTTTCTATTTATACTGATTTGCACACTTATGGGGACTGACTCCTCTGTCCTAGTTCCATCTCTTTTCCTTTCTCAGTTGAGGCAAGATATTCTGTCAGAGTTGGGGTCTGGTTTTCTAAATTTGTGGTGAGGTTGGCAGAGTACTCTGATTTTGCCCATAAAGATGTAAGGTTGCCCGAAATCATTGTGGCCCTCAGTTTTCTGTGTGGGTAATGCCACCCAGCCCTGTCAGAGCCTTAAGTGAGAATGTATATAATCTGCTTGCTGTGTAGTTAACTTCTCTGAAGGTCAATATCTTGGGCATCTATTGCTGTGTAATAAACTGCCAAAGATTTAGCAGCTTCAAATAAAACATTTCCAAAGGTCAGGAGTCCAGGAATACCTTAGCTGGGTCGTCAGCTTCAGGGTCTCTTAGAAGGTGTCATCAAGTTGCTATCCAAGGCTGGGGTCTCACTGAAGGCTCAGCTGTGGAAAGATCCATTTCCAAGCTGCCTAGTGGTTGTTGGCAGAATTCCACTTCCTAGAGTGGTTTTAGGCTAAGGGCCTCAGTTCCACTCTGGCTGTTGGCTGGAGGCCACCCTCCATTCCTGCCAGGTGGGCCTTCCCACTGTGGCAACTTGCTTCATCAAAGCCAACAGGAGTGACTCAATCAGTAGAGTTCGCTAGCAAGACAGAAATCACAATCCTATGTAACCTGCTCGCAAAACTGACATCCCATCATCTTTGCCATATTCTTTTGGTTCAGAGCAAGTCCCAGGCCACCCCTGCTCAGAGGGAGGGGATTGCACTAGTGTTGAGTACCAAGAAGTGACACGTCAGAAGCTGCCAGGTACAGACGCTGTTATTTTAGAGAGAGGGTATGGCATAAAGGTTAAGAGGGAGGGGGTCTGTGTCACTTGCACCAACTTTAAACCTCAGATCTGTGTAACCCAAGGCCAGCCTTGGCCTCTCTGTGCCCCGTTTTCCCCACTGTGCAGCCCCATTCCGTAGGATCACTGTGCCCCTCGACGAGAGATCGTGTGTAAAGGCTGACAGAATGATAAGAGTCAGTAAACATTAGCGACTGGCTTTTCTTTTTATCATTGTGTATTTTGGGCCTTTTAAAATGCCATTAGATTTTTGAATTTCAGAAGAATAAAATAGAACATCCCAGTGGCCTCAGACTTGTTTATTCATGTGGAAATCCCAGCCCTTTGGGTAGTTTCCTGGGCACAAAGCAGTGCCACATGGCTGTGTAGGTCCCCAGGACTGAGGATCACTGACCTTGGTACCGCCACTCTGAATGGGGCTGGCAGGAGGCCCTGAGGGTCCCTGCCAGGTCTCAGTGTCTCTCCCCATGAGTTAGCAGCCACTTTTCCTGAAGAGGCCTGACCACAGTGACCAGGGCTGCAGCCACTGAGGATGTGGCCAGTTGTGCTCTCCCAGGAAACTGTGTCTGGTTAGGGTCCTGAGGACAAGTTGTTGTGGCCTCAGTTCATCCCCAGAGCTGAGCAGGCAGATTTGTAGATGGGCCCTCCTTGTCTGCATTCTCACCTTGACCAGACTCATGCCAAGCAGACACTTGCTGCATTTGCTTGTCCCTGATCAGGAAGCTCTGCCATCTGTCCTTGTCTCCCTGTGGGCTTCGGGGACATGCAGTGTTTGAAGAAGGTCACTGCTTGGTCACCACAAGCTGCCCTCTTTCCTGACCAGAGTGCTTCTGCCTCCCTCTGCCCCTCCCCCATCCTTTGCACCCAAAGATCCCGTTCTTGGTCCCACTGCTGTCCCCTGTGGGCTGTGGGAGGACATTCTAGAATTATTTTGTATCATTCACAGTCGGCTGTGTCATTCTGGAGGAGAGATGCTGGCTGTATGTCACTTTCATTTTTTTCTAGATTATCTGATAATGTCTAATGTGTCTCCCCAGCAAACTGGAGGATAAGAATCACCTGGAGAGCTGGATTCCTAGGGGGTAGGCTGGGGCGCCGGCATTGGTGTTTGTAGTTGAAGCGCCCTACCTAATAGCTGCCAGAGGTATAAGGGTGCTGAAACTCAGACCTGATCCTTCTCCCTCAGTGTGGAGGGTGTGGGGAAGGTCTGAAAGCCAGATCCTTCCAGGGAGGACCCCTGCCTAGCTTGTTCGTTCTCTGCACAAGGGAGGCAGAGGCTTCAGCATAATTGGATTCTTTGCAAACCTCTTCTGTATTGATGCCCTTTTCATTTGTTCCCTCCTCTCACATATGCCGGAGAATAGCATGTGAGCAAGTGTTTTCCTCTGTGGTACTGTACTTAGACAATTAGCAAAATACGGTGCCTGGGCTGGCAGCAGCACAGCTGGACCTCCAGATGTCAGCTTGCCCGTGTGGGCTTGACAAGGAGGCTCATGTTCACGTGCACGCGTTCCCTGCAGGCTGCTCTCGACAGCAGATGCGGGCAACTCCAGTGAGAACATTCCTTTTGTTTCTACAGCTGTCACTCTGCTGCTGGAAGGGTGTCAGTTTAGGACTGAGTGGGTGGGTGAACTTGGTCACTGTTGAGGGAAGAGAAACGTCCTAGTAATCCACTTCCCCAGAGGCACTTGTCCGCTTCCGGGATATAGAAGGACAGAACCAGGGGCCAGGAGTGATGGTCTCTGTGTGTTCTGGAAAGCTGGCCTCTCAAAGCAGCTGCATGGAGGTGGCACGAACAGCATACCCTTGGTTTTTATTCAGAGGAGCAGTCATGCAAAGGTTTCTGCATTTCTCCGCAACCGCAGTTGATGGTTGGTGCCGGTATTCATGGTATTGTTCAGAATCCCTTGCAGGATACTGAACTAGTACATTGCTTTTCTGGAGAAAAGTTGCTCTCCTTAGAAAGAGCTTTCTTTCCAATGAGCTTCCTTTAGTTAAGATGGGTTCAAAGACTGCTTTGCCTAAAACCACTCCATTTAGAGACTAGAACACTTAATATTCACTAGTCCCTTTTGATTCTTTTTATTTCCTTTTCTTTCTTTCTTTCTTTCTTTCTTTCTTTCTTTCTTTCTTTCTTTCTTTCTTTTTTTCTTCCTCTTTTTCTTTTTCTTTTTTTTGAAAGGGGGAGGCAGGGGGAGAGAGAGACAGGAATTGAACTGGCAACCTTTGAGTTCTGGAACAACACTCCAACCAGCCAGGGCTTAATATTTATTGATTTTTAGAGACAGAGAGAGGAAGGGAGAGAGTGGAAGGGAAGTGTTTATTTGTTGTTCCACTCAGTCGTGCATTCTTTGGTTGCTCCCTGTATGAGCCCTGACTGAGGATCGAACCCGCAACCTTGTTGTTTTAGGACAACACTCTTAACCGACTAAGCTAACCAGCCAGGGCCCCCTTATGATTTTTGGTCTTCCTTTGGATGTCCTGTTCTTTGGTAATCTCTTTTGACATTGTAAGGATTTTAAAAAATAAACTGTCTCAGTTACCTTTTGATTTAATTTTTATCTCTAATAAGTTCTTATTAAATATGTAGCATTTAAATGAATGATAGGATGATTTTTATATGCTGATGATGTTATTTCCCCCCATTTTATCAGTTTGCTTGACGATCCTTTTTCAAAAATAAGTGTTTTGTAATGAGTCTGGTTTTTTTTTTTTAATTTATTTATTTTATACAGAGGAAAACACTTGCTCACATGCTATTCTCCGGCATATGTGAGAGGAGGGAACAAATGAAAAGGGCATCAATACAGAAGAGGTTTGCAAAGAATCCAATTATGCTGAAGCCTCTGCCTCCCTTGTGCAGAGAACGAACAAGCTAGGCAGGGGTCCTCCCTGGAAGGATCTGGCTTTCAGACCTTCCCCACACCCTCCACACTGAGGGAGAAGGATCAGGTCTGAGTTTCAGCACCCTTATACCTCTGGCAGCTATTAGGTAGGGCGCTTCAACTACAAATAGAGAGAGAGATAGACAGACAGAAACATCAATCTGTTTCAGTATATGCCCTGACCAAGGA
The DNA here is from genome assembly GCF_036850995.1 of Saccopteryx leptura. Taxonomy (NCBI): domain Eukaryota; kingdom Metazoa; phylum Chordata; class Mammalia; order Chiroptera; family Emballonuridae; genus Saccopteryx; species Saccopteryx leptura. The sequence continues at coordinate 39,321,898 of NC_089515.1, read as the reverse complement.
TTGAACCAGCATTCTCTGTGCTTAGGGACTATGCTCTAACGGTCTAACCAACCAAGCTATTGGGCCAGGGATGGTTCATTTTGTTACTTTGTGAAATAGAAATTGATACTTAAAACAAAATGCAGTGAAATCCATTACAATTTTTTACATCTGCCTTGTCTCTTAATACTTACTGTCAAGATTTGATTCCCGCCTGATCGGGCGGTGGTGCAGTGGTTAGAGTGTTGGACTGGGATGCTGAGGACCCAGGTTCGAGACTCCGAGGTCGCCAGCTTGAACTCGGGCTCATCTGGTTTAAGCAAAGCTCACCAGCTTGGACCCAAGGTCTCTGGCTTGAGCAAGGGGTTACTCAGTCTGCTGAAGGCCCATGGTCAAGGCACATATGAGAAAGCAATCAATGAACAACTAAGGTGTTGCAATGAAAAACTGATGATTGATGCTTCTCATCTCTCTCCATTCCTGTGTGTCTGTCACCCACTCAGCAGAAAAATTGATAATATACTAACTTGGTTAATAATCATAGGAAGAATTTGCAGGTGTATGGAGTGAAAAAGCAGCAATACAGAGGCAAGGCTAGAAAAAGAAATAGATTTGATGAATTTTACATAACACTCAAAAGGTTCATAAGTTGGAAACAAAACTTTAAGGCTCAGTCAATTATGAATGACTATATCATTCATAAAATGCTGTGGATTTGAGACGTACTTAATAAAAATACAATACGAAGTTATAAGTGGTTTGCAAAACCCTAAAATTGTTGCAGAATCTCCCAAAATAAATTGGTTGAAAATTCCTAAAAATGCCAACAGATGTCAGAAAAAGACTGGGACACTTGACAGGATGCAAAGACATTCACTGGACAAGGAGCTGCATTTGAAGCAAATTGCTTACTAGGCCAGCTGCCCCACAGCCTGAGGGGGTTAGTTGTCAGTAATTGCTTCTCCCTTGTCTCTCTTTCTTCTCTCTCCCCTTTCCTTATTTTATTTATTTATTTATTATTATTATTTTTTTTCATTTTTCTGAAGCTGGAAACGGGGAAAGACAGTCAGACAGACTCCCGCATGCGCCCGACCGGGATCCACCTGGCATGCCCACCAGGGGCGACGCTCTGCCCACCAGGGGGCGATGCTCTGCCCATCCTGGGCGTCGCCATATTGCAACCAGAGCCACTCTAGCGCCTGAGGCAGAGGCCAAAGAGCCATCCCCAGCGCCCGGGCCATCTTTGCTCCAATGGAGCCTTGGCTGCGGGAGGGGAAGAGAGAGACAGAGAGGAAAGCGCGGCGGAGGCGTGGAGAAGCAAATGGGCGCTTCTCCAGTGTGCCCTGGTCGGGAATCGAACCCGGGTCCTCCGCACGCTAGGCCGACGCTCTACCACTGAGCCAACCGGCCAGGGCTCTCCCCTTTCCTTATTTTAATTGTCCTCCTGCATATGTATCTTTCCCTATGAGCTATAAAAATCTTTGGCGGTAGTAAATAGCTTATAAATCATTAATGATACACAAAGTCACAGGCCGTCAATTCACGCGCACATTTCTCATCTTGCAGAGAACAGCCCATATTCACCACGCGAGCGCACGTCTTCCAGATTGACCCCAACACCAAGAAGAACTGGGTGCCTGCGAGCAAGCAGGCCGTCACTGTTTCCTACTTCTACGATGTCACAAGGAACAGCTATCGGATCATCAGTGTGGATGGAGCCAAGGTACAGCCAAGCCACCAGCTGATTTTAATACCCACAGTCACTTACAAGCAACACAATAGATTTTAAGTGGATTATGGGTGCACCCCAAATCCTGCCACCTTAATAACAAAATGTTATTTTGATAATGTCTTATGATCACATATCCTGCTTTTCTCTTTTTCCATTTAAAATAATGGCAAAAGAAGAAAAAAAGATTTCCCTGTTACCACATTGTCTTTATAACTAGCATTTCAGCGCCTGTGTAATAATAATTCCACCAAGGCCCTATAATGTTCTTAATCTCTCCCTTTATGGTTCAATATTTAAGTGGCTTCCCGTTTTTTACTGTTATAGATAATGAGCACCCTCATGCAACCAGTTGCCCTCATTTGATCATCAGATGTACATATTGCTTTCTTTTAGACATTGCCTTAGCAGATTCCTGGAAGTAATATATTAACACTTTGTGGCTCTTGATGAATATTGTCAATTTGCTTTCCCCAGAATTCCTTCTCCCAGCATGTGTGAGAATTTCAGTTGATTGCACACTTGCCAGCGCTGGTATTATATTGTACCTTGTCTGGTTTTGGTGTTTTTAGGTGTGGGAGTTTATTTTAATAAGTGGTTTTAGAATATTTCTTTTTTTTTTTTTTTTAGAATATTTCTGGAAATAATTTTTCCCTAGTACTTTTATTATTCAGCTGTCTTCCTTGATATTTTTACTATATATCAATAATTACTATTTTTATTACATAGAAGCAGAATTTAAAAAAGGGATATCAATAGAAGTATCACCAAATTTGAAAAAGAAAAAAAAGTAGACTTAAGCTAATTTATAATTTCTTTTCCATCTTTAATCTGTTTTATCCTGCTGGACATTTTTACATAGATTCTCTGCTGTCGCCTGAAATTAAATGTATCTGAAGTTGAATCCCCTCTATCCCCTCTACACCACCTCTTCATTTTCATTTCTCAATCACTTGGGGTAAGAAGGAGAAGGAGAAGAAGAAGAAGAAAAAGAAGAGAAGGAAGGGAAAGGAAGGGAAGGGAGGGGAAGGGAAGGGAAGGGAAGGGAAGGGAAGGGAAGGGAAGGGAAGGGGAAGGAAGGAAGGAAGGAAGGAAGGAAGGAAGGAAGGAAGGAAGGAAGGAAGGAAGGAAGGAAGGAAGGTTGGAAGAAAGAAAACAAAGTATAAAGTCATTCCCTTTTGATTGGTCAAAGCAGTCTGTCTTTTGTGTCTCACATTTATGCCTAATATTTTATTTATTTATTTATTTTTTATTAAGTGAGAGGCAGGCAGGCAGGCAGAGACTCCCACATGTACCCAAACCAGGATCCACCCGGCAAACCCCCTATGGGATGATGCTCTGCCCATCTGGGGCTGCTGTTCCGTTTGCTCGGCAACCGAGCTATTTTAGTGCCTGAGGTGAGGCCATGGAGCCATCCTCAGTGCCCTCTAATCGAGCCTTGGCTTCAGGAGGGAAAGAGGATAGAGAGAGAGAGAGAAGTGAGAGGGGGAGGGGGAGGGGTGGAGAAGCAGAAAGGCACTTCTCCTGTGTGCCCTGACCAGGAATTGAACCTGGGACTTCCACATGCTGGGCCTATGCTCTGCCACTGAGCCAACTGGCCAGGGCCTATGCCTAATATTTTGTTTCAAGGCCGTAACTCTTATCCTGGCACAATGTTGCTCAGAGATTTGCAGTAGCCTTCTGAGAGGCCTCCTCCTCTCCCTCCTGCAGGCTGTCCTGCCTGCTGCCTCTGGTTAGTACTCCAAGGCGGCAGGAGACTGGCACAGGGGGCTGGGAGTGGAGTGGGGCCTGCTTGCCCTCTGCCACTCCACAGCCATGGACCAGAAGGCATGGGAAGCCTCCGCTGGAACCCCCACCCCCAGGAAAGGTGCGAGAGCCTGCTGGTGCCCCCGATCTCTTCACAAGGCTCCTTGTTTTACGGCAAAATTCTGCCGTAAGCCTGTGTTCTCTAAGCGCCTCCTCTGTGCTCCCAGCATCATGGAAACCGTAAAGGCGGCCTGGCTCTATGACCCTCTTTCTTGTCCTTCCAGTTGCCACAACCCTTCCTTGTTGTCAGGAAGGGAGGCCAGAGTCCTCCTTTTACAGCTGAGGTCAAGGAGAGGCAGTGATCCGGCCTGGCAGGCTGCCGCGCGCGCCCCGGTCTTTTAGGCTGCAGCGGGCGTCCCCTTGGTTGGCAGTGGCGCGTCCTGGCTCCACCTCGGGCAGGCAGCATGTCAGGTAAAACAGCTGGTCTGGCCAGCATGTCCAGAGAGACCCAGGAGCTGCTGCGGGTGGGAAGACGTGGCAGGGTTCTGGTGAGCGCTCAGGGCGTGTGAAAGTGCCCGGCACATGGCGGGTAGCACTTGTGGTGGAGGATTGAATATCTGTAGGTGCTTTATTTTTTTCTTCTGGGAGACATGGTGATACCAGCGTTGTATTGTATTACCACGTCCCCCCTGTGCTTTTGAGCCAGAATCTCCTTGGCTCTGCCAGGATGTCCCGATAGGGGCGGGGAGACCAGCTGGCCTGCTTTCTTTTATCTGCAGACTCTGTCAGCTCACCTGCCATCCTTGAGATGGGTTTGCACTGTTGTCAGTTGAGTTATCTGAGGATCAGTGGGGCTTAAACACAGATAAATCAGCTTTCTTAGAGAAAGTGCGTCAGTCCTATTAAGCTGGGCTTTAGTAATTTGTCAAAGTGTCAGCCTCTGCCTCGTGTGGCTCTGCGGGTCCTGAAAGCTGTGACAGTGTGCTGGGGTCTGGGCCAAACGAGTCGGCGGGAAATCAGAGGGGCGCAGGTGGGCTGACCCCTCGCTGCAGAGAAGGGCTAATTTAGGCTCCGTGTGGGGAATCCATCAAGACTTGGAGCCACCTAAAAAGTGGGAATTGGAAACCCAGGTGGCGGGGTACCCCGGGAATTCAGAGATGAAGCCCGAGGGACTCAGGCCACCCCTCCTGTGGCACCTGGCCTCCTGCTCTTCCTGGAGCTGCCCAGAGTTCCAGCCTTACCCCAGGGCACAAGACCTGTGACTGGGCCTCATTCTGTGTGAGAGCAAAGATCCGGGGAGTGTGGGAAGCGGGGGACAGATGGGCCTTAGTCATTTAATTACTGTGACAGCCACTTGGGACCAAGGGTGGGGAGCATGGGTCCTGCCCTTAGGACTGGAGCACAGAGCTCTGGACAGTGGTCCCAGTGCACCTCAACCCCGCAGGACCTTTCCCTGGGCTGGCAAGCAGCAACACGTGAAAGCACAGCCTCAGCCCGGGTCACACCCTGGGCCTCCAGCGGCTCCGCGGGTTAGGTTGGGTGTGGAGAAGTGGAGAGCCACCCTGGACGCTGACCTCCCCAGGTGGTCAGGATGGCAGCAGCTATTGTCACTGCCTGGCATCTATGCCCTCCCCGCCCCACCCATTGTCCAGTTCCTAACCCCCAGTCCAGCCTCCACCCTGCCTGCATAATCTAGCTGGGTTTCCTCCTTCCTGGGGACCCGAAGAGGGTGCAGTCTCCTGAGCTGATACGTTGACAGGGCCCTAGTCAGCCGCTTGGCCACCGCCACCCCACCCCACTGCCACAGTGGGACAACCCACTCTGTTGTAGGCCTTTGATCCCAGATGTTGATTGAACTGAGATGACAGGTGGTCACATGCTTTTAGCCTTTGAGGCTGTGTCCTGACCCATCATCTGTACCTCTGCCCTTGGGCAGGTCCACGGCCCAAGTCCTGCCTCTCTCTGTTGGCCTGGCCACATCAAGTCCATTGGCCTCTGCCTGGTGCTCCTTAGAAGAGAAGCCTGCTCCACCCTCCCAAGTGAAGGACACGTGCTTCAGTAACAATTTGCTGGTGTGCAAGGGATTTGGAGGTCGTTGTGAGCAAAGGCTACTGCAAACTCAGCTGCTGAGTCCACTGCGCGCAGCCCGTGGAGCACAGGCTCGGTGCAGGGAGGGATGCGCCGGCTGCTTTAGCAGCTGACACGCCGCCCCACGGGGTACCGCAGGCTCCTCTGCTGGTCCAATCGGTCGTCAAGTCTACTTGGGGAAGGATGCACGGATGGTCTCTCCTCCCTCTGAGAGCGCTTGGTGCTGCTCATCACGGGATGAATCTGTGCTCAGCCTGTTGTTCATCCTTCCTGAAAGACCCAAATGTTTCTTCTTCTCAGAGCAAATATTTCACGTGTCAGTCCCAGCCGCTGCTAAAGACATGAACAGGCAGGAGCACTGTGATGCTTCGCCCAGTGCTGCCCACCTGTGGGGGGTTGTGTGGTTCCATCTCTGTGCATGCGGCTGCCCGGTGACTGCACTCTGAGGATAGGGGGCCAGGCCCGGCTTGTCTTTGGAGCCACAGAAGTGGTGGGCGGGGAGTGAGTGGGTGATGAGGTCAAGCCTGGCCACACGCTCTCCAGGACAGACGGGAGCCAGTTGAGGACAACTCGCAAACCCAGCTTCCTGGAGCACTGATACAAGCCGTCACAGCACCCCCAGCCGTGTGATTTACGGCAAGTTTTGGGCAGAACCATCGACTCCATTTTATAGGAGACAGGACTCCATTCCCAGAGCATTTGTTAATTGAGCCACCGCAGCACCTGGTTTCACTGTGCTGCCGGCACTCCTGCAGCCCGAGTCAATCACTGCCACCCTTGGGAGCAGGTGTCTGCACCTGTGGATGAGACTTGCCTGGGGCAGGTGTTCCTTCCGGGAGTCCGGATGGCTCTGCTGCCCTTGGTCCTCAGTTATTTATAGGATCACAGAAACCTATATCGGGAGAGACCTTAGAGGTCATCCATTCTACAAGTATTTAGCAGCACTGCTGGGCAGTCAATATGGCCTAATTGTAACTGTTCAGAGGCTCTCAGCCTCTGCAATGTGACTTGCTTGGTATTTTCTTCTGGAAATGTGAAATTGTTTTTAAGAACGCATCAAGGGTTCCCTTCTTCGCCCATCCCTACAGTTTCCTTTTCTGGATAAATGCAGGCACCTTCTGTTCAGGGAGCAGGCGTATGGAAGGCACACAGTAGGTTTTCAGTGAACGCTGGTTTCCTTCTTGCCCTGGCTGTGGTGAAAACAAAGGGAAGAAACACCTGTTAACACCTGTGTGGGCAGCAGGCGACATGTCTTTCAATTGCTGTAACTCAGTCCCAGACTCTTGTTTGAGAACATCCAATATCTTCCAACTTCCATCCCCCTGGATTCGGGAAAGAGTTTCCATTAAAGAGGAATCTGGCGACCTGTTTCCCATTTTGTGATGAACCGCTTCCTCTGACATCCAGCGCAGGACTCGAGACAGAAGGAGCTTAGCTTTTTACTTCTTCCAGGTAGCCTTGTTACAGGTGTTCTGTGCACTTTCTGAAAACATGGTCCCAGTGATCTACAGGAACCGGATCTTTTACTCAGAAGTTTCAGAGATAACTCATGAAGGAGGAAGGGGTGTGTATAGGACACAGCACACAGCAAGGTCTCATCTCATGTCCTCCTGTCCCCTCCCTCTGGGTGAGATCCTCCACCCAGCAGAGCCCCCTGTCTCCGGAGGCCAGCCCTGCAGTTCCCGCCACTTCCCTGTCCCCAGCACAGTTCCCCAGTGTCCGGTGTGCAGGGCCCAGCCTCCTTGTTTCCCAGCCTCTGCTCATCGTGACCATCAGCTTCCCGACAGCTCCATTATAGTTTTGTATACTTTATTTTCAACTGTTTATCTGTACCATTTAATGTCCAATAATAAAGTGAGCGTTCTTGTGCCCCCCACCCAGCTGAGGAAGTCCATCCTTTCACAAGGCCTCAGAGTCCCCTTCAGGGCCTCATCCCAATTATATGCTCCTGCCAACCCCCCACGTCCTCTCTTGAGATTTAAGCATTCCCTTACTTTCTGGTTTTGCCATCTGTGTATACATCCCGAAACCAGAGGCTGGCAAACTCTTCCTCTGAATGGCCTGATCGTCAGGAACTGTATGGTCTGTGGCAGCTCTCCTGCTTGTCTCTCGTAGCCGGAAAACAGGCATAGCCCAATGTGCAACCAGTGGCTGTGGCTGCGTGCCCATAAAGCTTTATCTGTGAAAGCAGACTGCAGGTGGACTTGACCACAGGGCTATCCTAGTTGGCTGCTCTTTGCACTAAATAATATAATATTTAGTTTTGCATGTTTGGGGCTTTTCTGTACATAGAATCATTCTGGAGACTCATACTGCGTGTCTTTGGTGACTTCCTTTTTATTTTTTTGCTGCATGTTAAACGTTTGTGATTCATCCAAGTTGACGCCTGCAGCCTTGTTTCATTTTCACCGCTGGGTAGTATTTCACCGCATGAATGTGCCACAATTGGTCCACCCTGTTGGTGGTGGATATTTATTTATTTTTTTTTAGAAACACTGCTCCTGTGACCATTCTTGTCCATTTCCCCTGGTTTACCTACACAGAGCTTTCTTCCGGGGAATTAGGACTGAGATTGCTGGGCGGTAGGGAAGGTGCATTTTTAACATCGTCCGAGAAAGCCATGGTGTTCCTCACAGTGGTTTTGCCATGCTGGGAGCTGGCACTGCCCCAGGTCCTCGTCCCACCCTCAGTATCTTCAGCTGTACTTTGAGTTTGGTGAGTGTATAACAATGGTAATGCAGTTTTCATCTTCCTAGTGAAGTTGAGTTTGTAACTCTTGTCCTCGTTCTCTCCAGTCTCACAAGAGCGGGCTCCATGCACCTGCCCAGAAGGAGGCCTTCTTCCATTCCCTAGGGCTGTCTCCTCCCCCCGCCCCAGGGTATCCCCCCACCCACCCGCCTGTGCGGGGCACTCACCAGCGCAGACCTAGAGCAGACAGAAGGCCTTTCCATGCACAAGCACTGTCTTTCACCTCTTCCTTCCTTCATGCTGAGGAGGCCGCAGGTCAGGATGCGACAGAGCCTCAGAGAGAAACAGAAGCATTAAGGTGGATTCCAGGTACAAGAGCAGTCAGCCGGACGTGACGCGGGACTTGAGAGGACCTTACACACAAGGAGCGTATCCCTAGGCGCTCTGTCTCTGCAAGAGGATGTACTCTTGGTGGCTGGGCCGCGTGTAGCCCAGGATCGAGCTCCTGTGTTAGTGGGAAATGAAGGAAGAAGGCTCATGGGGGGGACCATGTTTGACAGTGTGATTGCTCCGGCTGTCAGTCTGCCGCTGTTGAGGAGGTCGGTGCTCTGGATTTCCCGGGAGAAGGTCAGTGCACTGGATTTCACTGACTGTAGTGATGGGCTCACTGAGGGCCTGGAGACTGTTCAGACGAGCTACTTCTGGTGAGTCATGGGAATGTAAAGGAGCGTATAGAAGTAAATGATGGCTTTCCTCCATTCCTTCCCCTTCCTCCCCTTTCTTCCTTCCCCGTGGATCTAGGAAGTTCCAGAAGGAAGTCCCAGAGCCCTTGGTAAGCTGTCAGGAGATGCGGGGGCATTACAGAGCCTGCAGGCACCCGCCTGAGGGGTGGCAAGAGCCGCCAGTGGAAGGGGCACACTTCCTTTATCTTCTGGGCTGGCCTCCAGCTTGTGGGGTCCTGTAGGTTGTGCTTGGTAAATGCCTGTGCACCTTCATGCTGGGGACAGAACAAGAGGTAGTCGTGCTGAACCAGGACCAAAGCAGTCCCCCCTCTCCCAGAGCAGGCATGTCAGCAGGGAAAGGGGGTGACAAAGGCACTCCCACCGCAAAATCCCAGTGAGGAGTTCCTCCTGCAAGGCTAGCAGTTCGTGTTCAGAAACTTTCGTAAGGGACCTCTGTCTGCTGTGGGTCTGCAGCGGTGACTGCTCCATGCAGGGGTGTGGGTGGGAGGGACATCGTGGGGGTGGGAGTGTGGACATGGCACCTAGGGGACTGAGGGGGGCTTAGTTGTCATTTTATACATGATGACCTCCCTTCTGCTTTTACCAGCTTCCTCTCTCCTGTGAAAGAAAGGGGCCAGTCATACCTCCTAGCCCTGTTGTGAGGTTTAGACAGCAAAGCACTCAATATGTGCTCAATAAATAATAGTTGCTGCTATTAATATTAACTTTGAAAAATTGTTTTACTAGCTGAACTGAGGTTTATTTTTAAGCTGACGGCCTACTAGCAAACCCAATAGGCTCTTGCACATATACATTGCCATGACACTTTTTCTGGTGACAACTGTAACTTCCTGCCCTGATGTCTTTATGAGTTATGGTGAGAATCTGTGTTCAGAAGGTCTGTTCTTGGGCAAAATGATTCAAGTTCCTACCAAGGAAAGCAACGCTCTGCCATTCAAAAATGTTGTTTCTTCCTGTTTTAGCAGTTTAAAAAAAGTGTTTTCAGTTTATTGTTGAGAATAAATAAATGTATTAATACATACATACTGCTAGTAAATTCACAGTATTTACTCAGATTGCGACCATTCCTGCTCAGATCATCAGACACCACTTGATGAGAAAGCAACCAATGAATCATGCTGGTTACAGACATCCAAGAATCCCATATTTCCAAGGACATTTTTCTTGAGTGTTTCGTAAGAGTCTTAAGGCTTCCAGTGATTCCTGCCGGAGTAGTAAGCCTATTGTTGATCTGGTATAATACATCAATTTTTTGGTGACTTTTTCCTTACGTGTCTCTACCCTCTTCCTGAGCACCTGCGACTTGAAGAGCAGGAATCTGGACTCATTCATCTTTGTGTCTTTGGTTGGCAGAATGCCTGGCACTTAGCAAACGCCCAGGAAATGTGTACTGAGTGAATGAATGCACCGTGTGCTGGATGTCATATCCTGACCCCTCCAGGTTTATTTTCTGCCCTTCTTCCTCCTGCTCTGGGCCCGAGAGGCTGACCTGCAGACTGCGTTCCTAGGTTCCCAGGGCCTCTGGCTTCTGTCGGGTTTGGCAGATGGCAGGAGACCAGAGGGAGGGAGGCGAGGCTGTTGTTTAGCTGGCTCCCCTCGGGAGCTCACCACGTGCTGGGTGTCCCACACCAGAAGGTCACCTCTCTCGTCATGGCAGTCTGCTCTTCATAACTTTCTCCTTCCCTCATCCTTTCAGGCTAAGGAGGGGTGAGTGGTGGCCAGCACCAGGTCTCTGCACCTTCTCACAGTTTCCCTACACCCAGCTTACACCTGTGTAATTAGTCTCTTTGTAAATCAGCGCTCCAAAATTGTTACAGTCGTGGTGTACCCTTTCCTTCCTGTTGGGAAGTAGCAAGACCAATCGCTTGTGGAGACTTTGACTTGTTTGATCTGGACCCCGGAGTAGGGGTGGGGGCACCAGGTGCTTAAAGAGGCGTAGCGTGAAGTTCTTCAGAGAATGTGTGACGTGGCTGGCTATTAGGGGCAATTGGGTGCCTGGTAGCTTTGGGGAAATAAATAGCAGTTTTGGAAATTATATATACTTAGTAGATACTTTCTCCCACTGATAACTTGTAAGATCTTATTTCAGTCTGATGGTTGTGTATAAGTCTCTGCCATTGCCCTCATCATGTCTGTGTAGCTGACTCAGCATGGGAGGGGGCAGAAGAGGAGGAAATCGGGGCGCATGTAACAGTCGGGGAGGGTGGTGGCGCCTGCTTTACATGCAAGGTCCTGGCTCTGCCGACAACACTTTGGGAGAGTCACCGTGGTGTCTAACTCCGTGTTTACATCCCTGCTCTCTGGCTTGTTTTCCCGCAGGTGATTATAAACAGCACGATCACGCCCAATATGACATTCACCAAAACATCGCAGAAGTTTGGGCAGTGGGCCGACAGCAGAGCCAACACAGTGTTTGGTTTGGGGTTTTCGTCGGAGCAGCAACTGACAAAGGTAACGTGGTCCTTTCGCAGCGCAGGGCATGCTGCGGAGGGCTGGGCTGCGCAGCGCCCGTGGTTCCTCCCTGCCCGCGCTCCGCCCCTTCCGGCTCTGTGGGACCGCCAGACCGGATGACTTTTCAGAAATACCAGGTTCCTTGAAATGGAGGTGTTGTTTGGGGCAGGAAAGCGTATCTGACAAATGCTGCCTTAGAGCCTGAGGCTGCAGCATCAGGAGGCAGCTCTGCCAACCGCTCCTGCCCATGTGTTAGCCCTGCCCTCTGCCCGTGTCAGCCCTGCCCCTGTGACACCTAACAGCAGTTCTTAACCTGGAGTTCTCGCACCATTTAAGATGTCGCAAAGTATTTTGTACGTGTGTTGCTCTTTTTGTTTAGGCAGAGGGTTCCTAGCCTTGATTCGCTTCTCCAAGGGGTCTGTGACGCACTGTGGGGTCTGTGGGGAGAGGTGTTGAGAAGCAAGCACGTCATGACTGATCACGGACTTGGAGACCGCAGGGTCTGAGGGGACAAACTGATGGCCTCCTGAGAGGCCTCACCCAGTCGATGGGAGAAACCGAAAGTTTGTTTTAGGAAAACAGGTTTCCTTTTAGGGTGGGGGAGAACCCTCTGTAGTTTTAAAGAATATGTTCGTTGAGGCCTGACTGGTGAAGGTGCAGTGGATAGAACCTCTACATGGAATGCTGAGGTCACCATTTGAAATCCTGAGGTTGCCAGCTTGAGCGTGGGCTGGCTGGCTTAAGTGCAGGATCTTTAACAATCCCAATGTTGCCAGCCTGAGCCAAAAGGTCACTAGCTTGAGCAGGGGGTCACTGGCTTGGCTTGAACCCCTAAGGTCTCTCTCTCTCTCTCTCTCTCTCTCTCTCTCTTAAAAAAATAAGAGAGAGAGAGAGCCTCACCAGATGGTGGCACAGTGTATAGAGTGTCAGCCTGAGATACTGAGGACCCAGGTTCAAAACCCTGAGGTTACAGACTTGATCGCGGGCTCACCAGCTTAAGTGTGGGATCATAGACATGACCCCATGGTTGCTGGCTTGAGTCCAAGATCGCTGGCTTAAGCAAAGGGTCACTTACTCTGTTAGAGTCCCTGGTCAAGGGTCATAGGGGAAAGCAATCAATAAACAACTAAGGTGCCACAACGAAGAATTGAGGCTTCTCATCTCTCTCCCTTTCAGTCTGTCTGTCCCTCTCTCTCTCTCTTTCTCTCACTTTCTCGCTAAAGAGAAAGAGAGAGAGGGAGAAGAATGTATTGGTTGAAAACGAGACTGGCTAGTTTATGTGATATGGAAACTTACTGGAAGAATGTCAGAGTAGCTTAAGAAATTCGAGGGAGAGTTTAAAATGCAGGCCTCAGGAAGGACAGTGATGCCATTTTTTGAAATGAAGAGGAACAGAGAGAATTTACATAAAGTGGAAGCAAATACAATGTGTTCCCGGACATGAGGCCTGGCCCTTTGGGGCTGGCTAGGGCCAGCGGGTAGTGTGTTCGTGTGTGGGTTCTTGACTTTGTGCAGGAAAGATTTCACAACACCAGTCCAGGTGATTTTGAGAATATTTTTATTAAAGCTGAGGACAGCGAAACAAGGAAGGGTTTAAGGATAGAGGAACAAAGGAGAGCCTGGGAGGACTGCTTTGGCTCACTGGGAAGTCAGAGAAAAGGGGGCTCTCCAGACAGGTTCAGGGGGTGAGCCTGGCAGTGGCTCGTCTGAACAGTCTCCAGGCCATCATTGTGCCACTTAATTGTGCCACTTAGTTGTGTTCTTATTGATTACTTCTCGTTCATGCCCTGACCGGGGATCGAACCCACGACCTTGGTGTGCTGGGATGACACTCCATCCACTGAGCCACCTGGCCAGGTTTGTGATGGTGATATCTGGAAAGAACAATACTAGAATCTCTGTCTGAAGTGGGCTGCGAGGATCACCTACCTTTCCATCCTGAATTAGTGTCTGGTGGGGGGAAGGTGGGGGTGGGACAGTTCCTCCCCTGCCGAGTGGCCCCTCCCCACCCCTGCCTCATGTCCAAACTGATTGGGGTGAAGCCTCAGACTGCCAGCATAGAGAGGATGGAGAGGCTCCTGTCAGACACAGGTCCCGACCCGGCTATCTCTGCTCATACACCTGGTCCCACCCAGGGCCCAAGTTCACAGACATCCAGGTGGTGTAAGAGAATTGCTCCCAACTGCCTGGAACAATTTCTTTAATCGTTGGAGGAATCAAAGGAGGAAGGATAAAGGGAGAAAGTTTCAATGAAAAGATTTGAAAGGAAGAAAAAACAAGATTTAGAACAAATTGTTAAAGCTCAGTTTTTTGTGTCTCTGAGCACTAAGGAGACCTTCAGCTGCACCTGCTTCCACGAGTGGCCACTTCTAATTTCTCCCCGAAAGAAGAAAATGTCCTGTCATTCAGGGGGAGTGCCTGTCTTCCTGAGTCATTCCACCTCCTCCAGCAGCGCTGGAGTCCCTGCTCTGTGACTGTGGCCTGCCATTGTCACAAAGACTTATCAGATAAGCACTCAGATGTCTCCTTTGTTCAAAATGTTTCAAATCAGCTTTCTTTCCCTTCCCTCTGAAGGGTACGATTAGCCACACGCTGATACATTACCAGGAAGCGAGACTGGCAGTTTTGGCAAGTGGCAATTAACTAGCAGAGAGGAGCCTGGGCCTGCAGTGCTCCAAAGGTGTGCTGCTGAAGGGACAGCTGTGGCTGGAAACTCCTGACTCCACAGAGCAGCCACCCACAGACCTGAAAGGGGACCTGGTAATCAAATACCATAACTAGGCTAGAAAAAGGAACACTGGTGTGGATATTCTCATTTAAGAACTTTAGATACACTCCTTTCTCCACCCGCCAGAAAGAAAATAGATTCCTTGATCTTTACTGCTTCCATTATAAGAACCACTTACCACCACAACCCAGCAAGTATTATGGGGACACTCTTGGCTCTTTAGAGAGACTTTCCAAAAATAACAGAAGCTATGTATTCCCAGAGGTCACCTGGGAGGACACAGCAGCTCAGCCCTCTGAAGAATGCTGAAAGGGAACATGAGTGTTCCGACAAAAGGAAGAGCTCATGGAAGGAGAACCAAATGTAAAACTAAGCCAGTTGTTAAAGTTTAGGTTCTTCCTGGCCCCTGACCTTGAGAGGACGTGTTCCAGGTTTGGCTCCATCTCATACATGGGAGACAGAAGGAAACACATTCTGCCACGAAGGGGTGATCCAGGGCGGAGCGCAGGTGCTCCGCGACTGACCCATCCAAGCCCTGGTGCAGGCATTTTCTTTTTAGCCATTTCAGTTATTTCATCTGTAATTCAAATTTGTACCCTCATGTTCACTTTGTTAACTTGATATCATTGTAAGAGCATTGCCCTGTCTCATACATTTCTCTCTCCTAATTTAAGGCCATCTTTTTGAAATGCAAGTTATTCTTCTTTTGATATTTGAGTTAGAATGCTTTGGCTCCAAGTAACTGAACCTAATCACAGTGCTTAAGCAGACAGAGTTATTCTTTTCCTACAGAGGAGAAGTCTGGAGGCACACGGTGGCCAGCATTGGCACAGTGGCTCCATGACCCTGGGTCTGAGGGCTCTGTGTGTTGTGTGTTTGTTTTTTCTGTAATTGGCCTTTCCATCACAGAGATAAGATGCCTTTTCAAGCTCTGTCCATCACATCTGCATTTATGGCAAGAGGCAGGAGGCAGAGGGGTGGTACCACACCCGTATCCCTGTAAACTCTCTTGGCAGACTTCTTGAGTCCCATTGTCAGTCTCGGGTCCCTAGGCCATCTTCCCACTCCCCCAGGAAAAAGGGGCATGGGAAATTGGGTTGCCATGATCAGCTTACACCAGTTCTCATTCTTTTTTTTTTTTTTTGTATTTTTCTGAAGTTAGAAGTGGGGAGACAGTCAGACAGACTGCTGCATGCACCTGACTGGGATCCACCCGCCCATATCCACCAGGGGGCGATGCTCTGTTGCGGCCGGAGCCATTCTAGTGCCTGAGGCGGAGGCCATGGAGCCATCCTCAGCACCTGGGCCAACTTGCTCCAATGGAGCCTTGGCTGCAGGAGGGGAAAAGAGAGACAGAGAGAAAGGAGAGGGGGAAGGATGGAGAAGCAGATGGGCGCTTCTCCTGTGTGCCCTGACCAGGAATCAAACCCTGGACTTCCACACACTGGGCCAGTGCTCTACTGCTGAGCCAACTGGCCAGGGCCAAGTTCTCTTTTTTTTTTTCTTGTGGGAGACACAGAGAGTCAGAGAGAGGGACAGATAGGGACAGACAGACAGGAAGGGAGAGAGATGAGAAACATCAATTCTTTGTTGCAGTTCCTTAGTTGTTTATTGATTGATTTCTCATATGTGCCTTGACCGTGGGCCTTCAGCAGACCGAGTGACCCCTTGCTCGAGCCAGCGACCTTGGGCTCAAGCTGGTGAGCCTTGCTTAAACCAGATGAGCTCGTGCTTAAGCTGGCGACCTCAGGGTCTCGAACCTGGGTCCTCCACATCCCAGTCCAATGCTCTATCCACTGCGCCACCGCCTGGTCAGGCCCCAGTTCTCATTCTTTATCACCTGGGAAATTCCTGCTCCAGACAATTTGAGATTTAGATAAGCTAAGGGGAAAAAAAGAAATGGACGCTGACAAAGCAACTAGGTCGTATCTGCCACTGTATCTCCCATGACCAAGGCCAAAGAACACAATAAGTAAAATAAAACAATAGTCTTTCATTGCCTGTGGTGATGATGATGATGATGATGATTTTTTATTAAAATTATTACATTACCATTGTAGAAAATGACCCTACTAAGTAAAGAATAGGAATTTGGCATATATTTCAGAAACCTTTGCGGTCTGAATATCCTTTGGTCCATGGGGTTTATTTATTGGAATCTATGTTAAGGAAATAATTTAACTGACTACAGAGATTTAGCTATAAGGATCTTCCTTGCAGCATCATTTAGAACAGTAAAAACAAACAAGATACTCAAATCCACCTAAATGTCCAGCAGTAGGAAATTAGTTAAATAAACTCCAGTATCTCTTTCAAGGTAATATTGTATAGCACTTCAAATGATCTAATAGGAGATCATGTGATTGCATGGAAATATTAATGTTGTATTGTCAATTTCAAAAGTAGCTATAAAATGAGATACAATTTCATCTTTAAAAAGAAATATGTAAAAAAAGAAATAAAAAGAAATATGTGTAACAGCTATATAGATACAGATAGAAAAATATCAGATATTTATGTGGTTAGTGTTTATCTCTGGGTGATGGGTCTAAAAATTAAAAAAACTTTTTTCCTTAACTATAGTTTCTGAATTTATAAGCATATGTGCTTTTTAATAATAAGGGGAGGGGATATTATAAACAGAAGACTTGGTGGGAAGGGATGTTTTAGCAAAGGACAGCCATCTGGCTCCTCGCTCAGTGACAAGGGCTTCTCTTCTAACAGTTGGAGCCTGTGAGGGGAGCATTCTCCCGAGGTACCTGGATTGCTGCCAGTTTTTTGTTATTACAGATAAATCCAAGATCTTAATATATCGAAGAGCTTTTTTTTTTTTTCATAGTCCCAATTACTTTCATAGAATATTTTCCCAGAAGTGATATCGCTAGGTCAGCAGGCATGAATATTTTTTTCATTTATGATACATTTTTCCAAATTGCTTCTCAGGGGGGCTGTACCAATACACAGTGCCACTGGAAGTATCTTGCCAGCACCGAGTATTAGAACTGTACTTAGTGTTGGCTAATTTAGCGAGCAAAGAATGAAACCTCATTATTTTGATTTGCGTATTCAATGCTGAGCAGTCTTTTTTGTAAGTTGCTTATTTATTGTACTTGTTTATTCATGAATTCTGCCATTTCTCAGTTGGGGTTTTCATATTTTCCTTTGAGTTTGCACGGACACAGCACCCCTGCTTTCGGGAGCACACCCGCGCCTCTCCAGCCCCCGTTGGCTCCCCCGGGCACGTTACATTTGCCTTTCTCTCTCTCAAGCTCCGAGGGCCCTTCTTTTGTTTCTATTACTTGTTTCGTGAGCCCACGCAGCCCAGCTGGCTCACTTCTACTACCTCTGTGACTTTCTAAATAAACCTCTTATAATTTGCACAAAAAATTTTTGCACCAACTCTGTACTGACGGTAATGGCCCCTTTCCCCTGGTGCTAGCCGAGCTATTCCCCCAGGCTCCTGTTTCCTTCCTGATTTAGTCTTTTCCTTTTCTATTCAAAAGCTGTCAATTAGTGTGTCATCAAAATCTGTCGCTTTTGTGATTTTTTTTTATTTCTTCTAAGTTTGGAAAATTACCCTCTCACCTCTCAAGCAGAATTTTGATAAATGTCAATTCTGTTTATATACAGGTTTTTAAAGGTTTGATTTAAAAACAAAATACTCATCAATAATTTATCATGGATTTAAAATTCATTTTGCCCCAATTTACCATCTCAATCATATGTTGAATAACTTTCCCCATTAATTTATGATTCTTTCTTTGTCATAAGCTAATTTTTTTATATAAATGGCAGTGCCTGTTTCCATCATACATCTGCTAATACCACATCTTTTTAAG
Source organism: Saccopteryx leptura (assembly GCF_036850995.1). Lineage (NCBI taxonomy): Eukaryota > Metazoa > Chordata > Mammalia > Chiroptera > Emballonuridae > Saccopteryx > Saccopteryx leptura. The sequence continues at coordinate 39,303,907 of NC_089515.1, read as the reverse complement.
TGATTGTTTATTTTAACTTTGAGGGTTTATCTTACTTCATTACATTTTACGCTTATTTTATGAAATTTTCTTTTTGATTAGCACCCACTTAAATGTAAAACAAAATCCTCTACAGTCTTGAGTATCCTTTGAGGATAGGAACCTAATATTTCTCAAGTATTTCAGTGTCCCCAGCACAATCCCAACACACAGAGAAACTAGGAAATATTTTTGAATGAATGAATCGGCCCTTTTTTGGAGCTCTTTTTACCCCAGTTCATAGTTGTAAGGCTTAGAAGTCAAATCAAGGCCAGAGGGGCCTCGCTTTCTTTTGTTGAACCCCATCACATCTAGCAAAGCCCCATCTCTCATCCTCCGGTGATCCCTGGGGGTAGGATAACCACTCACATTTCATAGATAAAGAAACTGAGGTTCGTTAGCCTACATTTGAAAGGAACAGTAAGGGTCAGAGTTGGACATTTTAGTTCAGGTAGCAGCTAAGCAGGTATATCATGGGACACTGTAGTCCAGCGCTGGTGTCACACAGCCGATGTTCAGTCCCAGTGTAACCTTGGCCAGTTATGAAACCAGCTGCTCCCATTTGTCTTTTGTTTTTAATTTTGTTTTTTTAGTAAGAGAGCTAGGGGTATGGGGGACAGACAGGGACAGACAGACAGGAAGTGAGAGAGATGAGAAGCATCAACTCATAGCTGTGGCACCTTAGTTGTTCATTGATTGCTTTCTCATACGTCCCTTGACCAGGGGGCTCCAGCTGAGCCAGTGACCCCTTGCTCAAGCCAGTGACCTTGAACTTCAAGCCAGCACCCTTGGGTTTCAGCCAGCGACTTTTGGGCTCAAGCCAGCAACCATGGGGTCATGTCTGTGATCCCACGCTCAAGCTGGCCACCCTCATAAGCCTGTGCTCAAGCTAGTGACTTTGGGGCTTTGAACCTGGGTCCTCAGCATCCCAGGCTGATGCTCTATCCACTGCACCACCACCTGATCAGATCAGCTGTGCCCCATTTGTATGTGGACAGTAGTAAGAGTACCTTAGGCTTGCTGTGAGTACCCAGTAAGATATTCTGTGTTCTAACTGCGTTTTGTGCCTCATCCCAATGAGCAGAGAATTCATGTCCTTTTCGCCCTTTCCTGAGATGTTATAGACTATTATTTATAATAGCACTATCACCTTGAAGCCATGTAGGAAGTATGCTTTGACGTATATGTGACCGTTGTTCATCGTCTCACTTTGACAACTGAGGAGAACAGCTATGTGATGCAGCTGAGGAGAGCTGTACAACGGGAATGTGTTGCCCAGGCCTCTCACTTCATACCTGTACACTGCTCCTCAGGCCTTTCTTTGCCTGAAAAGGTTCCTGTGGCCTGTTATGGAGTTAAAGCTTTTATAGGTAATTTTCTTTTGAAGAAGAAGTGAATACAATTCTATTTTCCATTTTAAGGTAATGAGGCTTTTCTTTGCAAATATGAAATAGAATCAATAAATATTTAGCAACTGAGTGGCCACGGCTCTTGGCATTCCTGTTGGCACAGGGAGCTTACTGAATGTATAGAATGATCACATGGAAATTAGATCTGAGCCCAAGTTCAAGATTTCCATTTAATAGCCATGTGACCATGAGCAAGTTTTTTTTGTTTGTTTGTTTTGTTTGTTTTTTTTACAGAAACAGAGAGAGAGTCAGAGAGAGGGATAGACAGGGACAGGCAGGAACGGAGAGAGATGAGAAGCATCAATCATCAGTTTTTCGTTGCAACACCTTAGTTGTTCATTGATTGCTTCCTCATACGTGCCTTGACCGTGGGCCTTTGAGTGACCCTTATTCGAGCCAGCGACCTTGGGCTCAAGCTGGTGAGCCTTGCTCAAACCAGATGAGCTCGCGCTCAAGCTGGTGACCTCAGGGTCTCGAACCTGGGTCCTCCGCATCTCAGTCTGACGCTCTATCCAGTGCACCACCACCTGGTCAGGCCCATGAGCAAGTTTTTATTTCTCTGAGGTCCATTTTCTTATCTTGAAACTATAAGTGAGGCCCTGGCTGGTTGGCTCAGTGGTAGAGTGTTGGCCTGGCATATGGATGTTCTGGGTTCAATTCCTGGTCAGGGCATACAAGATAAGCACTCATCTGCTTCCCCACCCCTCCCCCTCTCGCTTCTCTCTCTCTCCCCTCCTGCAGCCATGGCTCAATTGAAACAAGTTGGCCCTAAGCACTGAGGATGGCTCCATGGCCTCTGCCTCAGGCACTAAGAAGAGCTCTGTTGCAGAACAATACCCCGGACGGGTAGAGCATTGCCACGTAGTGATCTTGCTGGGTGAATCCCATTCTGGGCCCATGTGGGAGTATTTTATCTTCCTCCCTGCCTTTCACCGAGTAAAAAAAAAAGGGAGAGAGAAAAGAAAAAAAATAAACTAAGTGAGAATTTCTGTCCTACAAAGTGGTGGTGAGGAGCAAAAGAATGAATGAGCCGTTATACTCCTTAACATGCAGATGTGGCTGTGCTGAAAGTCTATTGGAAGAGGGTGCAAGTATTTTCACCCAAGGCAAGAACTGTGGGTCACTTGGAGGAATCCTTGTGATGGATACTGGGGACAGAGAGAGTCCCCATCAGTCCATTGGAACTGAAGGTTTGTGTCCCAAGTCTCCAAGAACTGAGCTAAGGTCTCCACCATTTGAGGATGTTCAGGGTGAGGGAGTAGGGGGACAGAGGAAATGGAGGCTCCCAGGCTTTGTCCACGGGTGACCTATGCTGTCAAAGCCTGGCAGGACTTTATTTACTGACTTGTTTGCTACTGTCTCCTGCTACTCAACTCTTGGCCTCCTGGGAGGCAGAAGCAGTAACTGATACTCATACAGTGTGCATGGTGTCCCAGCACCCAGCCCTGTGCATGGCCCAGCCTGGGTACAGTGGAAATATTTATTCAATAGAGTAGTAAGTGGTGCTCGGACTGTATTTGTTGAGAGAATGACCGTGGCACTGGCTGATGACATTTTAAGTCTAGTTTATAAGCAACTTTGAATAAGATGCATGAGAGAAAGGGGCCCTGACAAGGGGGACAAGAGGACCTACAAAAAAAAGGGCTTTTGGGAGCCTGGTAAAGGGTTGAGATACTTGTGGGGAAGAGCTAGCCCCCACCTTCCTGAGCACAGCATGAGCCAGATTCAGTTAGCCGGGGGTGGGGGGTCTGTTATTAGAGCATCATGTGCACTACACTTTTCTTCAAATCATATTCGACTTTTAATTGATTCTGGGCACAAAAACATTTAAAATAAAACCTAAAAATTGCATCTATTAGCCCTGGCTGGTTGGCTCAATGGTAGAGTATCGGCCTGGCGTGCAGGAGTCCCAGGTTCAATTCCCGGCCAGGGCACACAGGAGAAGCGCCCATCTGCTTCTCCACCCCTCCCCCTCTCCTTCCTCTCTGTCTCTCTCTTCCCCTCCCACAGCCGAGGCTCCATCAGAGCAAAGTTGGCCCAGGCGCTGAGGATGGCTCTATGGCCTCTGCCTCAGGTGCTAGAATGGCTCTGGTTGCAACAGAGCAACACCCCAGATGGGCAGAGCATCACCCCCTGGTGGGCATGCTGGTTGGATCCCGGTAGGGCGCATGTGGGAGTCTGTCTGACTGCCTCCCCATTTCCAACTTCAGAAAAATACACACACAAAAAAATTTGCATCTATTAATGTCTTAATAAGATTGAATGGCCATTATAGTGCCTGCACAAAATCTCTTCTGGGTTAACGTTCATATTCCGAGCAGTGCCCTACCTAGTTCCTAGGCTGATAGTCAGGTAAGCTTAGGAAGCAGGGATTCCAGGCAGAACACTCCCAGGCAGTCACCACAGCACCTCCCTGAGCTGCATTCTCCATTGTTGAGCAGAAGAGCTGTGTCGTTCTTGGGTTAGGCCTGTGTCTTTTACATGATTTTTTTTTAAACTTTTATAAATCATCTTTTTTAAATTTATTCATTTTAGAGAGGAGAGAGAGAGAAAGAAAGAAGGGTGGAGGAGCAGAAAGCATCAACTCCCATATGTGCCTTGACCAGGCAAGCTCAAGATTTCAAACTGGTGACCTCAGTGTTCCAGGTCAACGCTTTATCCACTGCGCCACCACAGGCCAGGCTGACATGATTTTTTTCAAGTGGGCAGGAGTGTGCAAGTCTGGAACCCAGAGCTCATTCAGTGAACTAACTTGTGCCTGCTTTCTGCCATGTTGGGGCAGAGGGCCATGAGAGAGGAAAGGTGTGAGCCCATCAAGGAGTCCATGACATAATGTATTTACTTAAGGGGTCCCCTAAAAGGAAATGGGGGAGGGGGCGCTGAATTTTGCCATCCTTGTTGTACCTCATGTGTTCTGGTCCACAGGCACTGTGGTTTCCTTCTGACAGGTCTGGGATGGGTAAACATGGAGCCACATGGTTGTGGCTTTATTGATGGGTCTGCAGGAGCAATGCAGGACAGAACAGAACGGCTGACCTCTTCTGCTTCAACCAGGGTGCTTGGCTCCCTAGCGCTTGCCATCTGGCAAGGGTTTGCAGAGCCTATGCACATACTCAGAGGGTAGCTGTGCCCAGAAACTAACGCGTTCTTAGCAAAAGGCACAGGGTTGTTGGTACTTTGCAACTTGCTAGCTTTCTTTGTTTCTCAGCAACCATGTTTAGCTCTCTTGCTTTGTAATGCCAGTACTATCCATCACAGAATGTTCTCTGTGCGAACAATGTACTTGCTAATTAAAATCAGTTGCCTTGTCAGTGACTGTAAGCCAGTGATTGATGTGATTGTTCTGGGATTTTAAGGATTTTTTATTAGGAAAATATTAAAGCATTTTTAAAAATTAGAGAGTATGGTATAATAAACACCATGTACATACGTAGCACCTAGTTGTTAACATTTGCCACATTACTTTATGTTTTATTGTTTTTGAAGTACTTTAAATTACAGACATTAAAGCATTTCACACCTAAATACTTCAGAATTTATTTCTAAAAAATGGCATTTTTTAACATAACCATAACACCGTTAACACTTTGAATAATATTAATAGTAATTCCATGATGTTGTCAATTTCAGTCCATGGTCATATTTCCCCAGCTGTTCTCCAAAAGTCTTATAGTTCGTCCATTCAAAACAGGGTTCAGTCATAGACTACATGTCACATTTTGCTATTTTGCATTTTGGTATCCTATATCTTATAAAACCTTGAACGGTTCCTTCTCCCCAACCTTTTGGATGTTTCTGTCATTTATTACATTGACTTATAAGCGTTCTTGGATCTTTCCATAAAGAGTATGCAGTTTTTCACAGATTCCTTCTGTGGTATGACTAAATTTCTTTTCTTGCATTTGTTTCTTCTTTTTTCTTTTTCTTTTTTTCTTTTTTTGTGACAGAGAGAGAGAGAGACAGATAGGGACAGACAGGAAGAGAGGGAGATGAGAAACATCACTTTTTTTTTTTGTATTTTTCTGAAGTTGGAAATGGGGAGGCAGTCAGATAGACTCCCGCATGCACTTGACCGGGATCCACCCGGCACGCCCACCAGGGGGCGATGCTCTGCCCCTCTGGGGCATCGCTCTGTTGCAACCAGAGCCACTCTAATGCCTGAGGCAGAGGCCACAGCGCCATCCCCAGCGCCCGGGCCAACTTTGCTCCAATGGAGCCTTGGCTGCAGGAGGGGAAGAGAGAAACAGAGAGGAAGGAGAGGGGGAGGGGTGGAGAAGCAGATGGGTGCCTCTCCTGTGTGCCCTGGCCGGGAATTGAACCTGGGACTCCTGCACGCCAGGCCGACGCTCTACCACTGAGCCAACCGGCCAGGGCTGAAGCATCACTTCTTCATTGCAGCTCCTTGGTTGTTCATTGACTGCTTTCCCTGACCCGGGGGCTACAGCAGAGTGAGTAACCCCTTGCTCAAGCCAGTGACTTTGGGTTCAGTCCAGCAACCTTGGGCTTCAAGCCAGCAAACTTTGGGCTCAAGCCAGTGACTATAGGGTCATGTCTATGATCCCACACTCAAGCCAGCAACCCTGCGCTCAAGCTGGTGAGCCTGCATTCAAGCCAGATGAGCCTGCGCTCAAGCCGGTGACCATGGGGTTTCAAACCTGGGTCCCCTGCATCCCCAGTTTGGTGCTCTATCCACTGCGCCACCACCTGATCAGGCTTTTTTTTTTTTTAAGATTTTATTTTTTGAATTTACAGAGAGAGGAAAGGGGGGGGGCACAAGGAGCAGGAAGCATCAACTCATAGTACTTGCTTCTTGTATGTGCCCTGACGGGGCAAGCCCAGGGTTTCAAACCTGCGACCTCAGCATTCCAGGTCTATGTTTTTTTGTTTGTTTGTTTGTTTGTTTTTTATTTTTCTGAAGCTGGAAACGGGGAGAGACAGTCAGACAGACTCCTGCATGCGCCCGACCGGGATCCACCCGGCACGCCCACCAGGGGGTGATGCTCTGCCCCTCCGGGGCGTCGCTCTGTTGCGACCAGAGCTACTCTAGCACCTGGGGCAGAGGCCAAGGAGCCATCCCCAGCGCCCGGGCCATCTTTGCTCCAATAGAGCCTCGCTGCGGGAGGGGAAGAGAGAGACAGAGAGGAAGGAGAGGGGGAGGGGTGGAGAAGCAGATGGGCGCTTCTCCTGTGTGCCCTGGCCGGGAATCAAACCCGGGACTTCTGCACGCCAGGCCGACACTCTACCACTGAGCCAACCAGCCAGGGCCTCCAGGTCGATGTTTTACCCACTACACCACCACAGGTCAAGCTCTTTTCTTGCATTTATATTGGTGACTGTTGACCGGAGATGTTTGTTTCAATCCTTCATCATCAAACTAGCTTTGGTAGCTTATGAACTGATTCGGGTAGGGCCTTGGCCAGTCGTGTCAACTGGAAGAAGTGTTCCTTATAGACACTTCTTTATAATCTCAGGTAAAATTCTTTTTCTGGATTTATACAGAATTTTCTGGCCTACAATGCAAAATAATAAAGGTGGGTTCTATTAGCCATGTATAAGGGTAACAAAAATCTTAATAATTGTTATTTTCTTTTTCTTTTTTTTTTTAAGTGTAAGAGAGAGAGATAGAGAGAGGGGCAGGGTCAGACAGGAAGGGAGAGAGATGAGAAGTATCAACTCATAGTTGCAGCACCTTAGTTGTTCATTGATTGCTTTCTCATATGTGCCTTGATCGGGGGCTACTGCAGAGCGAGTGACCCCTTGCTCAAGCCAGAAACCATGAGGTTATGTCTATGATCCCACACTCAAGCCGGCAACCCTGCGCTCAAGCCAGTGAGCCCATGCTCAAGCACCTTGGGTTTCAAACCTGGGTCCTCAGTGTTCTAGGCCAATGCTCTATCCACTGCGTCACCACCTTGGTCAGGCCTTAATAACTGTTCTTCGTGTTCAGTTTGCAGAGAAATTCCAGGAGGTGAAAGAAGCTGCCAGGCTGGCCAGAGACAAGTCGCAGGAGAAAATCGAGACCTCGAGTAATCATTCCCAAGTGAGTACTTTGTCCATAAAATAAATCTGAGTGTGCTTCATGATTGAGGCTCCGTTCCTTGTCACTTTGACAAAAAAGATGGAATTTAGCAGCAAGGCCTTTTGAAGGCTTTTTGACGAGTAGACAACTCACATTGAGAGGTTAGAAATGCATTTATGAGGCTCTTGAATTTTTCAGGATGTGGTGATGCATTTTTGATAAGAAATGGTTGTTGGCATTAGAGTGATGGATGTCCCTGGCCCCTACGAGCCATTCTCTGGTCACTGCATTTCAATAGCAGTGACAGGGCAGCGTGTTTCCCCTCTGTGCTGGAAGGTGGGGTCTCCAGGAAGGGTGCTCATCGCCAAGTGCAGGTCCCTGTGCCTGTGAGAGAGGAAACTTGAGGGTGCCAGAGAGCCCTTGCCTCTGCCTCTCCATTTTAACAAAGTCAGACGGGAGATGGAATTCCACCAGCTCTGGTTGAGCCAAAGGAGTTGTGGCTTTGCCAAGAATTAAGTAGTCTGTTTACTTAACAGTGTGGTGATGACCAAGAGGGACCTGTTTTAACCTGAAATGAAAATATCTGCATTCCTGATGCCTAGATTGGTGTCTGTAGTGGTGGCAGAAGGCGGGACCTAGTGACAAGGTTATATGTAAAGAGTCAGGAAAAGACACCGTAAGCGAAGATTTGGGTGTGTGACTGGGCACATGTAACAGCAAGGTGGCCAGGAGACTGTGGGGCAGGGAATGGGGTGTACTGTGGGAAGGACAGGAGGCACTTGGAGCTACTGGGAAAGAACTGGAATTCTTCACTAGTGGATAGTTTATTATTCATGAGTTTTTCATTTAATTATTTACTATTGGTAGTTGGCAGACATTGGAGGTGTTTTATGACTGTTGATCTGAAATCGACATGAAGGTTACAGGCGGGTGGTAAGGAAGTCAGGGCGCAATGGAGGTTCAGCAAGGAGGCTGCGCGGTGGACAATGACCTGACCCGAGCAGCCACAGGGTAGAGAGGAAGGGGTAGATGTCAGAGACAGCAGGTAAGAATATACCAGGAGGCCTGGGCACCTTGAGCAGTTAAGAGCGACACCAAAAGCTTGACCCTCTGCCTCACAGCAGCAGTAGCTGAAGCCTCAGGTTTACCAAGAAGCAGTGGGGAGAGGAGGCTAGAGCTAGAGCGTAGGGAGATGAGCCCCAGTATGGACAGGGAGCCAGGAAAGAAGGCAAGGAGTCCCACCATTACTGAACCCGAGAAGGAGCCCGCTCAGCATCAGTGCTATGGAGAGAAGGGGGAGAATGCAGGGCTCCCTGGGTCTGTCAGCCACAGTGACCGATTCTTAGGACAGGAGATTGGGTGGCTCAGGTGTTCCATGAGGCAGAACCTTTATCTGTCTTGAGTTATAGTCCCAGCACCTTGTCCTGGGCTCATCGTATAAAACAGGGGTCCCTAAACTACGGCCCGCGGGCCGCATGCAGCCCCCAAGGCCATTTATCCGGCCCCCGCCACATTTCCGGAAGGGACACCTCTTTCATTGGTGGTCAGTGAGAGGAGCATAGTTCCCATTGAAATACTGGTCAGTTTGTTGATTTAAATTTACTTGTTCTTTATTTTAAATATTGTATTTGTTCCCATTTTGTTTTGTTTTTACAATAAGATATGTGCAGTGTGCATAGGGATTTGTTCATAGTTTGTTTTTTTTATAGTCCAGCCCTCCAACGGTCTGAGGGACAGTGAACTGGCCCCCTGTGCAAAAAGTTTGGGGACCCCTGGTATAAAAGATGCCCCATACAGATTTATGGAAGTGAATGTGTGTTAGACTTCAAGCGGACAGGAACTTTTCTGAGTCTTTCTAAATAATTTTTAATATAGTCTAGATACTGTTAATTTAGTATTCTTAACTACCAGGCTGAAAACTGGGCACCTGAAATGGCCCAGCGTCTAAAGAAAAATTTTAATATACTACCTTTTTCTGAACACCACATAACAATATCTTTAAACTTTATTAGTGGAAATTTTTATATAAGGTTTTTTGTTTTAGTCTCTTGTTTTTCCTCCCAAAGTATTTTAAACCATAAAAAAATCAAATATACCCATGAGATGGTAATATTTATATGAGATGGTAATTATATAATTATATATTTTATATAATTATGTTATATTATGTATAACATATATTCTATATTCTATATTATAGAATATATATTTATATATATATAGTTTTTTTGCCTCTAAGATTTAGTTTTTTACCTTTTCTGATGTTTTCCCCAGATGCAGAAACCATTGTACATTTTTATTTTTATTAGAAATTATATAATTTGGTTTCCTGAATCTCTTAGGGAATGAATACTTTGACCAAATTTTCCAAATATTATACAACCTAATTCAAAAACATTTACGGTGGGGTTTTCTTCCTGACTAGAAAAGCAAAATGAATTCATTGCAGAAATAAAAAAAAAATGCTGTATTATAAAGAAGGGAATAAGAATTACCTGCTTTTTCACCAATTAAAAATATTTTGTTAATATTTTGGTGTGTCTCTTCCTAATATAATTGTCCAGTATATTCTTATACTGTTCTTGTTAACCATTTTTCTTTCACTTTATGTCATTCCTCATGTTTGCAAATATCCCTTTTCAAAGCTATTTTAATGGCCTAACAGTATTCTACTATTTGTATCATAGCTTATTCCTCTAACATCCTATAATTTGGAACATCTAATTTTTCATTAATATGAGCAACACTGTGGTGAACATTTCTACACACCCTCCCCCCTTTTTTTTAAGTGAGAGAGAGAGGGACAGACGGGGACAGACAGGAAGGAAGAGAGATGAAAAACATCAACTCATAGTTGTGGCACTTCAGTTGTTCATTGACTGCTTTCTCATATGTGCCTTGACCAGGGGGCTCCAGCCAAGTCAGTGACTCCTTGCTTAAGCCAGTGACCTTGGGCTCAAGACAGTGACCTTTGGGCTCAAGCCAGTGACCATGGGGTCATGTCTATGATCCCGCGCCCAAGCCAGCACCCCTGCGCTCAAGCGGGATGAGCCCACACTCAAGCCAGCAACCTCAGGGTTTCGAACCTGGGTCCTCAGTGTCCCAGGCCGATGCTCTATCTACTGCACCACCACCAGACAAGGACATTCCTACACATCTTTGTGCAGTTGATGATTTGTGCAGATCAGTTCTTGAAGTGAAAGTATTGGGTTAAAAGTAGGGACATTTTAAATGCTTTTGATGAACACTGCATATGCAACCTACAAAAATATACATTTCTAACTCCCACCAGCATTAATGAGAGCAATTTTTCCTCCCACATCCTAACTAACCTCGTTTTGTTGATTTCACAGAAGGAAAAAGTATTTTATTGGCTTTTTATTTTGTATTTCTTTACTGGTGAGATTCATATTTTAAATGTTAATGGATTTGTGCATTTCTTTCTATAAATGTCAATAGCCTAATCTTTTCCTTTTTAAAAATTAAAGTGTTAAACCTTTGATGTTGATTTCCAAGAACTTTATTTCAATTTTTCCATTGATTTGAGAGAGAAAGAGAAGCATCAACTCATTCTTTTACTTAGTCATTCCATTTAGTTGTACACTCATTGTTTGCTTATAATATGTGCCCTGACTAGGGATTGAACCCACAACCTGGGTGTGCCAGGAAAACATTCTATCCACTGAGCAACCTGGCCAGAGCCAACATGGATATTTTTTAACATTAACAAAGCTAGGCAGAATTCTATAGTGAACTCCCATGGACCCATAGGTCAGCTTTAACAACTAGGCATTTATGACCAATTGTTTCATCTATGTCCTCCTCTTTCTCCCCCCACATTTTAAAACAAATCCCAGACATCCTGTTATTCATTCATCAATATTTCAGTGTGTAGTTCTAAAAGATGAGAACTGTCTCCTAAGAGTTTTTCAGTATAGGAATTAACATTTTGCTTTTAGTATCTGCAAATATTTAGCAGCAGATATTTCCCCAAGTTTTTTTTTTTTGTATTTTAATTTCGTATATGGCATTTTTTTGGCAATGCATAAATGTAAAGTTAGTCAAATTTATACATCCTTCCCTTCATGGTTCCTTCCTTTGCCTTTATGCTTGTTGGAGGCTCAATAAGATCTTGCTGAGATCTTATCCAAGACCAGATGAGATTTCACCACCATGTGGGATGACTTATTACAAAAACACCTCAGAATATTCATAACAATGCTAAACAGTAATAGAGACCGCAGACATCCATGTCTGAGTCCTGTTGTTTTAATGCACGTATGACTCTTACTCCCTATAGCCCCAGGATTTTTTAGTTATCTTGGCTTGTAATAGTCTTTCTCTTTCCTCATTCACTGTTTCTTGTTCTTTATCATAAATCTCTTCTAATTTGTGGCTGCTGTGTTATTTTTTTTTAATTTACTTATTTTTCTTTGGGGGGGGGGCAAAGACAGACTCTCCCATGTGCCCCGACCGGGATCCACCTGGCAAGCCCACTAGGGGGTGATGCTCTGCCTATCTGGGGCTCTTGCTCCATTGAAACCGGAGCCATTTTTTAGCACCTGAAGTGGAGGCCATGGAGCCATCCTCAGTGCCTGGGGCCAACTTGCTCTAATCAAGCCATGGCTGCAGGAGGGGAGGAGAAGAGAGAGAGAGAGAGAGAAAAGTGAGAGGGGGGGAGGGGTAGAGTAGCAGATGGGTACTTCTCCTATGTGCCCTGACTGGGAATCAAACCCAGGACCTCTACACACCGGGCCAATGTTCTACCACTGAGCCAACTATGGGCCTGCTTTCTATGTTATTTAAAGAGACCAGGTATCCAAGCGTATTAGGTTTATCTGGAAAGTGTGAGTGAAACAGCTCTGAGTAATGGCCCAGGTGCTCTCTTGTCCGTGAAGTGCACCAACTTCCTGAACTCGCGTGGACTCTTCTGGGCCTTGTCCTTTGTTCTTGATAGTCTTTTGACTTGTTAGTCAGTGCTGTGAGTTGGTCAGATGAGTTGTCCTCCTACACTGAGAAAGTTTCTCATTATGCCTGACTTGCTGCCACCCGAAGGACCTACAATAACGTGTGAGGTAATTCACTTTGGCCAGGAGTCTGGGTGTGAAACCGCATCTTCTACTCAGGCATCCAGTGTCAATGGGACAGATGATGAGAAGGCCTCTCACGCGAGCCCTGCGGACACCCACCTCAAGTCTGAGAACAACAAGCTGAAGATCGCTCTGACACAGAGGTAAGGGGTTTGAAATCTAGGTCCTGTTCTCTCCAAGCTCAGCACTCCCCTGAAGGCTCTCCTGCTGGGCAGTTTCAGGACATTGGGAGTGACCGGTCTCGTCTCCGGACCAGAGGAAGCCCAGCCGCTTTGCGGCTGTTCTCTGCCAGGCTGGTCACAGCGTGCACAGACTCTTGGCAACTCAGCTGGCCTGGCCCGTGCTTGGAGCTTCAGTCCTGTGACCTGACCTGGGATTTCAGGAAGAACTGTAACCCTTAGATTCGGTCACTATTTTTGGATTGTAGATTTTGTCAGATATTTCAAAGGACAGAACTGTGCCCAGTCTCTTCTCTTACTCATCAGGCAATTGTAAGGACTATTTTTGGTTGTTTGCGTCACAGTGAGCTGCCTGAATGAAAATGTTTCAGCCCTAAAAATAAATGTTTTGAAATTTCAATTTAATGGAGAAGTGAATGGTAGAAATAGGGGTAAAGCCATTTTAAAAATCAGCTTAAGTTCTCAATCATTAGTCCTAAAATTAATCAGATAATAATACTTTCTATTTTTTCAGTCTATATTGCTGGAAACTGAGAGTGTGTATTTTCCTATCCCATTCTCAGGTCCTCGAGGCTGTGAAATGAGAGATAATGCTGATTATTCAGATACAGCTGTATTTACTTTAAAAAAATTTTTTTTATTGAGTGTATTGGGGTGACACTGGTTAATAAAATTAGATAGGTTTCAGGTGCACAATTCTACAACACATCATCTGTGTGTTCAGCCCAAGTCCAGTCTCCCTCCATCCCCATCTGCACCCCTTTGCTCTCCGACACCTCCCCTCACCCTCCTGCAGTCCCCACACTGTTGTCTGTATCTGTAAGTTTTTCAAATTTACAGATAATTTTTTAAAGGCCTTTAGAAGCAGAACTGCCCTGCAGCTGAGGTAGAAGCCAGGACTTTCTGGGGCTCACGGGGCAAGCTCTGCGTCCCCTCAGGCCATGCGGCACCAGGTTCCAGGCTCCCAGCATCTGAGGGGACCTGACTCCAGTTTGTTTGTTTTTAAAAACATCTTCACTGAACACCTAAGATCAAAGACAAACACAGGTTTTTGTGGCGCAGTGGAGGTGTCCCTCAGACCTGTGTTAGGACCCCAGTTCCACCCGGGGCAGGGGGTGTCCCAGCAATCTAGATTCCTTTAAAGGCTCTGGGGTGGCACAGGGGACAGTGGGACCATGATCACCTGTTTGTTAAGTCCCTGGTTCCTGTTCTAAGATCGGTGCTGGGAACTTGTCGGAAGGGTGGATGCAGGAGTTCTCATGAGGTTCTCAGAGGGCCCCTGGTCCAGCCGGCCTTTCAGAACCTCTGTCCATGAGGCTCATTGCAGGAAGTAATGGGTCACGTTCTGTGTCAGGGATCAGCTGGAGTCAGAGGGAGGAGGCTTCACTCTGTGGCTCCGTTCCAAGCTTCGTCTCTTCCTTTTCTAAGAAGTCTGTTCTTTTCTAAAGTGATTAGTTAAGAAAATAGCCCTGCAAGGGGATAGGTTCACACCGGAGAGACAGGCCCATCCCTCTGGGCACTTGTTTGTCCAGCCAGCCCACGGGCGGGAGGGGGTGGCAGGGTCCCCTTCCCCAGGCAGGCGGGGGACAGAGGAACGGACAGCATCTGCCTTCCCAGCCCTCACCTCGCCTCTGCCCTGCAGCGCGGCCAACGTGAAGAAATGGGAGATCGAGCTGCAGAGCCTGAGGGAGAGCAACGCCCGGCTGAGCACGGCGCTGCAGGAGTCTGCGACCAGCGTGGAGCAGTGGAAGAGGCAGTTCTCCATCTGCCGCGACGAGAACGACCGGCTGCGGCGCAAGGTGGGCGCCGGGGCCTGCTGGGCGAGCTGCAGGGCCAAGGCCAGCAGGAGGGGAGGCCCACGGCCCAGGCTCCTCTCCCCACCCCGCTGTGCCTTCATTCCCACCGGCAGGGGGAGGACTGCTGCCTTCACCTTCGAGCCTCCCTCCACCTCAACAACTGATCTGTAACTTGTATAGAACCAACTTTTATCATTCCTGTTGCAAAGGAAGAGAGAAGTAAATGGGGGGCTTCAGCCTGTCCCTTGTGGACAGCCCCCTCTGGTGCCAGCTGTGGGTTAGCCCTTTCTTGCCAGTGGCCCTCCCTGGGCATTTGTGGGGCTCCAGTGGGCTAAGATGGAGAAAAGGGACCCAGGAAGTGAGTGAAGAAAAGAGATTCAGGAAATGGAGAGGAGCGTTTGCTCAGAGACCCTGCTGCATGCAGACCTCTATTCCGAACATGTACATGTAAAAGTGAGAAGGAACCTGGCCCTTGAAGTGACAGGTGGGTGGGTGCCAGCCACCGACCGTCGTGGGCCGCGGCTCTCCTCCCTTGACATACGAGCGTTCTGATTTTTACAGAATTCCCTGTAGCCTTCCCTGCAGTCATGCACACTCTCTGTAGCTGGGCTGAGTTGACGAGGCAGTTTTGGGTGGCCAGAGAATGCCCAGTTGAGGCCCGAGGTTGCTGTACTGTGTTTTAATGGTCAGCATGTTTACCCCACAGGCCGTGAACAGTCGTTGGTAAGCGTGGGATTAGAGGGGGACACGTCACATTCACACTAGTGTTCAACAGCCTGTCCCTCAGCCCCGGCCTGAGGGGGCCGCTAGAGACCACCACTCTGTTCACCATCTCGCTTGTACAGATGGCACACAAACTGCCTTGTGTCACGTGTTCATTTCGGTGCCTGGTGCTGACAGCGAGGGGCACGGGGCCAAGTGCCGACTCCCACGTCCCCGTCCCTGGCTGGCGAGTCGGCCTGCCAGAGGGATCGACTGCTCTGTCCTTCTCTTCCAAGCGAAGAGCAAGCGTCCTGCTCTGCCTGCGCCTGAGTGTGAGAACCAGAAGGCAGAGCAGGGCGTGGAGGAAGTGCTGGGAGGAGCGCTGGCTTCCCTGAGAGGAGGCACTGCCAACTTGGTTTCCAGGGTGGAGGCACCTCCAGCAGCTCCTTGGCTCCCACGGTTGGTGTGGGCCCCTTCTGGGAAGTGTCCTCATAAGCAGCCACCCAGGGCGTGCGTCTCCAGGACCGCTGCTGCCATTGTGGGGACCACATCAACGTGGTGCTTCGGTGTCACATATCAGTTCCACTCCCACTGTCTGCTGTGCGCACACACTTTGACCCCCAGAAACACTCACCATCAGATGGCAGTGCCAGGGGTCTCGGCCCTGGCCTTCCTTCTGAGGGTTAGGCTGGGGGGGCGGGAAAGGTGCATTCTGGGCACTGGCCGCCTCCTAGGAAGAGGCCTGCGGGCCAGGCTCCAGCGTGCATCAGTAAGGAAAGGTCATGTTGATTTAAAAACGTTTGAAATGTCATCATGTCCCATTTAGTGGCCACTGTCCCACAGTGCTCTGTTGTCTACCCCGCTGGCTTAAACCCTTGAAACAGAATAATTTAGGGCATGATGAAAATGATAGAAAACCATTCTGGGCAAAAGCAGACAGGTTCATGGGACATCTGGACCCTGCTTATGACAGATCCTTAAAGCAACCTAAAGTTTCTGTCCTGGGGCCATGGGAGAAGCCAGAAGTCCAGAGCACCCTAAGGCCAGGTTTTGTGACTTACTTGGCTCTGCTGGTAGGAAGTAAGGCATCTCCTGCCGGAAGGGCAGGCAGCCCCTCGGGGGAGCACTGGAGTTTGATCATAGCCTCGAAGAAACCTAAGTGAGTTAGTTTATGGTTTATTTTAAAAGAAAGCATGAACAGAACTGCGGTGATCTTTTGATTAATGACAAGAGTAAACTAGCATTCCTGCTTCATGTGTGCTGTTTACTCAAGATCGACGAGCTGGAGGAACAGAGCAGCGAGATCAACAGGGAGAAGGAGAAAAACACCCAGCTGAAGATCAGAATCGAAGCGCTGGAATCGGAACTCCGGGAAAAGGAGACGGTAAGTGAACAGCTCTGACAGCGCCCCCTGGTGTCCTCTGGGTCTGTGGGGTGATCTCTGCCCAAGGACACAGCAGGTGACTGTGGGCATGTGACTGGCCCTGGCAGCTGCCTTGGCATCGGCTCAGAGACAGAGCCAAGAGTCACATCAGGGCGCAAATACTCCAGGCCTGTAGCCTCCTCACTGTTTATTATGTGGTCAGTCACTCAGATCCCAGAGGCAGCTGGGCCTTATACCAAACACTTGGAGACTTTTTTAGATGATCTATCATCAAAAGTTGAATTCTGCCGTCAGATGAGTGCACTGAGGGCCAGCATCATGCACCTATTTATTTTCTGGGGTGGTGCACGACAGCTAAATACACAGATGCTGGAGGCCAGAGGCAAGTTACTCAAACTTTCCCGGCCTCAGTTTCCCCATCGACAGAGCAGAGACCGTAAGAATACCTCTCTGCTGCGGCAGGCAGAGCTCATGTGGTGGCGCGTGGGATGCGCTCAGCCCTCCGACTGTGGGATGTGTCTAGTACTAATGTCACCACCTTTCATTTTTGTAAACAGTACAGCTTCCCAAACCTGCTTCCGTTCCAGTATGTGCACAAGTTGTGGGATTTCCAAGAATACATTTGCTCTAACTTGTTTTTATATTCTTTTTCAAATTTCTGTCTCCTATAGGAGTTGAAAGATCTCCGAAAACAAAGTGAAATCATACCTCAGCTCATGTCAGAGTGTGAATACGTCTCAGAGAAGTTAGAGGTAAGGGCGGGGAGCTCAGAGGAGAAGGCATTTGTCATGTCACTCGCTTTCCCGGGCCTCTCCCTCCACACCCAGCAGTGACTGCAGGCCGGCTGCCACCTCTGGCCTGGGGAAGACTCGGCAGCATTTGTGTTTCAGCTTTTTCATGTACACAGAGGGGTCCCGTGCCACAGCTGTAGTGCAGTTGCCTGTCTCCAGTCCCCAAAAGGCGCCACAAAAGCACAGAGGCGGCGAGAGGCGGGAGCAGAAGGAAGGGCTGAGGGTCTGAAACGTGGGTGCTCTTCCGCCTGCTACCCTCCAGCCAGCGACCTTGAACATGACCTTGGGGCAGACTGCCCCCATCACTGGCCTCAGATCTCTGACCCACAAAAGGAGGGTTTTAACCTCTTCCCCTAAATCCCAGGGTCTCCTCACTTCAGGAGCTCCATCTGCAGGCACACAGACCCGGTATTAGCACTGGTTAGGGTTCGGGCTGTTGGAATAGAACTGAATGGGCTGCTTCTGACCATTCTGGGACTGGGGCTGAGAATGCCTGGGGCTGGGATGTCAGACTTTCTGTGCCGGGCACTTATAAAAGCGTCAGTAAGTACCGGGCTCCCCATGCAGGCCTCCGAGTGCTGTGTTCTGTAGGAACATCATTTTCCAGGCCAGATGTTGGTCATACACTGTGTCTGTTGGCACCTCTGCCAGAGAGCAGGCAGGAAAGAGGGCCCAGTGAAGTGCCCCTTGCCTGGTGTACTGGAGGACAAACACCTCTGGGGACGCAGCCCCCTGGGAGCACGGACAGTGTGGCTGTAGCAGGTCCTGGCACACGGCTCCGGTCTCCAGACTCTTCTCCTTTCTTTTCGGGTTCAGGCAGCAGAAAAAGACAATCAAAACCTGGAAGACAAAGTGCGTTCGCTGAAGATGGACATTGAGGAGAGTAAATACCGACAGCGCCACCTGAAGGTGGAGTTAAAGAACTTCCTGGAGGTGTTAGACGGGAAGATCGACGACCTGCACGACTTCCGCCGAGGCCTCTCCAAGCTGGGCACTGACAACTAGGGTGGCACCGGGCCCCCAGGAGTCCCAGGTGTGTGCCCGACACAGACAGGACGGGACGTCCTCCTGTGGGTGTTGCTTCTGTAAATGCAGGCGCGTTGGTCGTGTTTCCAGACCAGCTGTGCGGTCCACTCCCTCGTCTCCAGAATAGAAATCTCTCGCTTCTCCAGCCTCTCGAGGTTGTGGGCAACTGGAAGATTCTGACTCAGGAATCCCGAACTAGGTCTACCTTAAATGTTTACGCAGTCAGGGCAGGGATGTTTATATCTTTCTTAAGGGTTGTTGCAACCATATGAACTGAAATAAGTTTTCTAATCTAAATATGAATATCCTTTACACCTCCTTCTTTAAAATAGCATTTGGAGTATTTGAATATCCACCAGGTGCCCTCGTGTGGGGCGTGGGGCGTGGAGATAGGGAATTCCCTCTCGGTAAGCATCCAGGCGCTTGGGAACAGCCACTCAGCAGACTGGGCAGAGAAAGAAGACGAGCTTCCTGTAGGCGCACTTCCGGCCTGCCCCAGTTTGTAGTTTCTTGGTTTTTATTTCTGAGCCGATTGTTGTGCTGTGGGAACAGCACGCAGTGAGGGTGCCTAGCACAGTGCCTGGCACAAAGTAGGTGCTTAATAAATACTTGTTCAATTAAAATATATAAGCAGAATTTAGTGTTTTAATGACACCCCAGCAGTCTCTGTGGAGCAGACCAGTGTCTCGGCGCCCTGGGTCATTATCAGACATGAATGCGCTTATGTGGTCAAACCCATAGTTTGGCTCGGTGGCCTGTGGCAGGGAGAGGGGCAGGGGAGACTGCCGAAGTTGGCCTGAGTCCTCCCCCGACACCCGGAGCCCATCTGTGGTGCTCTGCCCCTGGGGCCTCTGACACTGGGACTGCCCTTACTCCCCAGTCGTGGGTGCCTGTGGCCTGGGGATCCCAGGACCTCTGGTTGTCCCTGGTACAGTGGCCGCCCACGGCTGGGATCTAGGGTGAGATCCTAGGATGGGTCTGTCCAGTTGAGAAAGAAATCACAACAGCCCATGGAGGAGGGTCTGCTCAGCTGGGGAGCCTTGGCCTCGGAGACAGAGGTGTGCTTCCCAGGTCTGCCTGTCTCTCTCAGTTCCTGCTATGGGAGGGACTGGAGCCACAAGCCCCTCCTCTCAGAGTTTCTCAGGGGGCGTGGTGGGTGCTGTTGGCGTCTTTCATTGAGAGGAACTGCCCCAAGCCTGGCAACATTTATTGAACCCTGGTTGTAGGCGTGTCTAAATGCCTCAAGGAGAGGAGAAGCCTTCGTGCTCTTCCCCCACTTTGAGAACCGTGAAGAGAGCTTCCCCTTCTGGAAGGATTTTCTCACTTGGGTAGAATTTCTCCCTGCTGGATTTGGATAAATGATAAAACAACCTGAGGAAGGGTAGGCCCCCACAGATGTGAGCCGGGCCCTGAGGTGCGTTTACAAGTCCTGCTGCTCTCCATGTAGCTGAGACCCTCTGGGCAGGGAGGTCTTATTTGGGGTGGAGAAGGAACATGAAGGCACTTTGGGGGAGACCCCACAGGCTGAGTGGGTGGGTGGTTGAGAGCAGGGCGCACAGAGAGGCAGCGCGCGGTCAGCCCCCCTGCTGATTTGAAATAAGGCACCACTGGCCCTGCCCTTTCCCCGGAGCCCCAGCTGGTTCTCAGGACAGTTAGTGGCAGCTCCTTAGTGGCTGAGCCAGGAGACTAGAGAGCAGGGCTGGCCCTGAGCTGGACCTGTGGCCCAGCCATGGGATAACAGGTTCTTCTCGGGCCAGGTCAGTGCACCTGTCAACAGACTGGGCGCACGGCTGCCCAGAAGCAGTGGACACTGGAGTCCAAAACCACAGCAGGGGGCTTCTGATGCCCACCACCCCTATCAGGTGGCTTGTTCATCTAGAAGGGGCCGTCTCGACTGACAGGAGCAAGCTCAGGTGGCATATTCATAAGATAGAGTTGCTATAGGCACTTGTGCATAGTGATGACTGCAGAAAGCAGCAGACGTGGAAGTTACCATGGTGGCTGCTGCGTCCGTGTGTCCGTGATCCCCACTCACTGATCCAGGAGGAGTTCGGTGATCGCCCGTAGGTAGCAGGTGAGCTTAGATCCCCATGCTGGGCGGCTTGCCCGCACTTACACGGTCAGCTCAGGAGCTGACAGCGCCGGGCTCTCGGACGGGGAAGGTAAGTTGGGGAAAGCACAGCTTCACAAAGCACTGGACTTCTCATTCCTCTGCTTTTCTCTAAAGATCTTGATGTTTCTTCATTTACTTCCTTCTAAGAAAAATGACCCGGAGACAACCTGAAAGTCAGTTGAGAGACTGGCCTTGTCTGACAGCCACTGGCTTGGTGAGGGTGGACTCGGTCTAATGAAAATGACCGCTGAATTTATCCTGGTTTTCACTGAGCCAGTATAACATGTCCTCACTTACCAGGACGTCATCTGCAAGCCCAGCACTGGTGTCCTTTGGTTGTCATTGTCTTAAGCCGGGGCAGGCAGAATAGGAGCCTTTCACTCATGAACATGCAGCCACGTTGCACTGCTGGACGGTGTAGGGCCAGGAATCTGACATGCTCCAGTAAAGACCCAACTGGATGCATTGCAAAGCTGAGTGGCGAGTGGGGGCGAGCGCCCCCTAGTGTCCAGTAAATGGAAAACCACCCAAGAGGCATGTTGGGCCAGACGGCCAGGCCTCGAAGTGAAAGAGAACCAGTTGTCCACACGAGACCTGAAACGTGTGTGTACATCACTTCCATTATCACCTGCATGCTGTCACTTTAGACCTCAACAGGGGAGAGGATCAGGCAGAGATCATTATCCCTGTTTTGTAGACAGGAGGCAGAGACAGAAAAGTGACAAGCCCAAGGTCACCAGGTAGTGAGTGGCGGCGTGGGCTTTGCATCCAGGTGTCCTGGACCTTGGTCCAGAACCTTTCTACGAGCCCTGCGGCCCTTCTCCCTTTGGGCACCCTTGGGGCCAAGAAGAACAATTCTCTGTGTTCTGATAAGAGCACACACTGCAGTCACACTCTTTCAACATAGGTCTGCAGCCACTGACAGTGTACAAGTGAGTGATTCAGAATTGGAGGGTTCTGGTTTTGCAGAGATCTTTCTAAGAGAGTATTGGTCAAAATGTTGTCTGTGCTCTGAGAGGCTAGATCTGTGATGGACTGTTTTGAGTTCTTTGTTTATGGCTTTCGTGGAGGCAGCGGTATGTTCAAGACATGTGGGGGGCCCTGAGGCCGCAGAGCAGTGACTGAGTTCTGGGGGGGACTGTCACCCGCTGCCCGCCCCCTTCCCAGACAGGACCTGCCTCTGCACGGGGAACAGCCTGCTCAGTGGGCAGAGCAAGGTGAACTGTCCACAGTGGGCAGTTAGCCTCCAGCCTCCTCGTGGACTTCTCCAGACTCAGCCAGCCACGAGCGCAGCCTTGAGGATGGTGGTGTACTCACTCATGACTGCTGTGTAGTCATTTGACACGAACCCTCAAGCCGAGCTGGAACAGGACATAGTTAATGTGCTGCCAAGGAGCCCTGCCACCAGCCCACTTAAAAAGAGTCCTTTCTGTAAGAAAATCTGCTCTCCTCTAGAGCCGACCACTAGGCACGCCAGGGACCTCACGGCGATCTCCTGTGTGGCCAGGTGCACTCTCAGAAGGAAGGCAGCCGTGATGTGACTTAAGAGAGTCCTTGAAGAGGGAGCCAGCTGCCGCTCTTTCTAATCATCGGAAGCAGGTTGTGCCATCCAGCCTTCTAAAAGTTATGATTCTTTTGATCATGTGAAATGTCACTGGATTTTGAAGTGCTGATGGTTTAAACTAGAAGCTTGCAAATCAATATTCATATATATTTTTAAATGGTTGCATGGTTTAAAGGGATTATGATGACTACATGGTTTCCCCCAAAAAAATATGGTCGGGGGTGGCGGGGGTGACGGCATGGAGGAGTAATCCTGTAGAGAAATGTGCTTTACTTCCTGCCCTTTCCATATGCCTGTCTCAGGAAGATGGGTTTTCTAGTTCCCCTTTAAAACGCTAGCCAGGCGAGAGTGTGACTTTGCTAAGAATCTGATGAAATGGTCTAGTGAATTTAGGGCTGTGTGTGTGTGTGTGTGTGTGTGTGTGTATGTGTGTGTGTGTGTGTTGGGGGAGGAGGTAGCAAAAGCAATTAGAACAAACAATATTTTCAATTAAAAATATGTACAGCTAAGAGGAGTCTTTAGTAGCATTGGTGTGATTTTATCTGTTGTGAAACCCATTGATGAGAAGAGTTTGTGGGAGGTCTTTTGTTTCGAGTGGAATTGTACAGTGCCCTACTCTCTTTGATGATGCAGAGCCTTGTGAAGAGTGGTCCTCCAGGCCACATAGACCCCTGGTGCACCTGGCAGGAGCCCAGAGAAACCATGCTGGAGTCCAGACTGTCGGACATTTTGGCAGATGATTGACAGGTCTGATGATTTGCAGCTGTGGGAAATGTGTTACTACTTTGACCCTGTTGTACCATGTTTAATATATATAAAGTCCTGACTTTAAATACTGCTCACAAAAATTAGGGGATATTTCAAAATAAATGTGAAGTGATAAAAAAAGAAAAAAAGAAGCATTTAAATTTTTTTTGTTAAACAAGAACTTCAGAAAAGCAAACGATAAGTCGAAGAAAGTTGTTCGATTATGCAAATGAATGCAAAACCAACTTTTATTTCATTGGTGAAAACGCACTGTACAAAAGGCTGAAAGTACTGGAGTGTCTGCACGTTCCCTGATCTTGAAAGTGCACATCCTACAACTTCCCAGCGCTTGCAACGCCCTTGCAACACAATATGCCTGAATGCGAACCCTGGAGAGTCATAGGATGTCTTGAAGCTGGTCAAACACAGACGACAGTGGCAACAGCACCTGGAACATCCCAAAGCATGATTAGCAGACTGTGGAACCGCTTTCAGGAGGCTGGCCAGTACAAAGAAGACGAGGGCAGGGTCGCCCATCTGCCACAACAGCAGGAGATGACCGCCACTTGACCTTACTGACAAGAAGAAACAGGCGCAGCAATGCAACAGAGCTGCGGGGACAGTTTCTTGCTGCCACTAGACGACGGATATGCACCCAGACCATATGAAATCGGCTCCAGCGTGTTGGGCCACATGCCTGGCAACCAGTGGTGTGCATTCCGTTATCTGCTGAGCACCGTAGAACCCGTAGAAGGTGGGCTGATGAGCATGGTCATTGGATCCGTGATGAGTGGTCAACTGTCCTCTTCTCTGATGAGTCACGGTTCAGTCTGCAGCCTGACAATCATTGTGTCCTGATCTGGCATGAACGAGGAACACAGGAGAATCCACGTTTCATGTGAGAAAGGGACTCCTTCGGTGGTGGTGGAATCAAATCATGGTGTGGGCTGGCATCACTATTGGTGGTCGTACCGACCTCCACGTCATCAGAAACGGGTCGCTGACTGCTGTCAGATATCGAGATGAGGTCCTGCACCCTTTAGTGGTTCCCTATGCTGGGGCAGTTGGAAACAACTTTCTTTTCATGTACGATAATGCAAGGCCCCACCATGTACATCTCGCCAGCAATGTGCTTCAGGAGGCAGGAATCTAGCGCACGTTCTCCAGACCTGAATCCCATTGAACGCGCTTGGGATGCCCTGGGAAGCCGTCTCACAAACTGTGCAGTGGCTCCCACAACACTTCTTGGCTGGAAGTTTCCCTGGAGCAAGAGTGGCAGAGGATCCCACAAGAACTGCTGGACAGTCTGATCCTGTCCATGCCCCATCGCTGTCAGTGTTTTGGCAGTCCCTGGGTGACCGTACACCCTACTGGACAGTCAATGCGTGGCACTCTCGTCCAGTTTGACATGCTTCTGCTCAGCCCCACCAGTGTGTCACTTGCTACTCAATCAGGATAATTGAGTTTGCATCTCATTTGCACAATCAAACAATTTTCTTTGACTTGTTTGCTTTTCTGATGTTCTTGTATAATAAAAAAAATCAAATGCTTTTTTTTATCACTTCATAGTCATTTTGAAATATCCCCTAATTTTTGTGAGCAGTATAAATTGTTGTAGCAATGTCTTATGATGTGACAGGCAATTAGGCATTTCTTGCATCAAATGTAAGAATTTAATGATTAGGATGAAGTGGACAAGTGAATTTTCCCAAGGTGATCAGGTTTTTTTCCTTTTTTAAATACTTTTTTGGTACATAGATAATATATACTTTTTTTTTTAAAGAAACTACAGATGAGTGAAAGAAAAAAATCACCTGTTTTACACCATCTGATTATAACCACTGTTAACATTTTGGTATATATCTTTTCAGACTTTTATTCTATGCCTGTATATTTGTTTTAGTGCTTTTTAAATGAAATACAATCATATATACTGTTTTGCAGCTTGCTTTTTTCTTTTTAGCACTATATTGTGGATATATTCCTATTTTAGTAATATGTCATTTCATCATTTTCAACACCTTTGTAGGTTGTACCTTGGACACTTAGGTTGTTTCCAATTTTTTACTCTTATAGTTAAGGATATGATGAAATCCTTTATTCTGACATATTTGTGAACTCTTCAGAATATTTACTTAGGATGATTTTCTGCAGTTGGACTCGCTGCCTCAAAGGTGTGGCAAGCAGTACAAGCACTCTGTGTCCACTCCTTCCCTTCCTGTGCATGCAGGAGATTCCACTCTCAGGCCCCTTAGTCGGGGTCCTTTAACTAATTCTGGCCAACGAAACACGAGCAGAGTGACATGTGACACTTTCAGGCTATGGCTGTGAGATGTCATGTGCAGTCAGTCCTCCAGTGCCTGTTCCTTCCACAAATGGTGATGTCCCAGGGACAGAGCCTTTGTCAGCCCGGGTCCCTGAGTGACTGTGTGGAGCAGCCCCAGTCACCCTCCAGGATACCTGCACCTGCCTGTCTGCATGGACATGTGGTGTGAATAAAGAACAAGTTGGCCCTGGCAGAGTGGTTCAGTGGATAGAGCATTGTCCTGGCATGCCAAGGTCGCAGGTTTGATCGCTGTTCAGGGCACGTATGAGAAGCAACCAATGAATGCACAACTAATTGGAACAACTGAATGGAACAGCGAGTTGATGCTTCTCTCTCTCTCTCTCTTTCTCCCCCCCCCCCCATACTTTTTCTCCCTCTCTCAAATCAATGGAAAACATTTATTTTTAAAAAGAATAACCTTAAGTGTGACACCACTGGGATTTCAGGGTTAATTTGTCCCTGCAACATAACATACTCTATCCTGACTAACAATAAAAAGGTGTGCACATTTTTATGACTCTTAATATATAAAGATATTGCCTCAAGCTGCCTTCCAGAAAGAGGATACCCAGTTGTGCTCCCACCAGCAATGTGTGAGAATGTCTTGCTCCCTCTTTAACACTGGTGTCGCTCTGGGGCTGGAGGGCTAATTTTCATATGCATTTTTAAAATTAAAATGAGACTCTCACTAGCAAAAATATTTATTGGATGATATTCTTCTGTCGTTTACCTATTCATTTCCTCTAGCCAATTTTTTCATAATGTGTTTAACTAACCCATTTATTTCTATGAGGTTTTTTCCCCCATGAATATTATTTTAAAAATTAGTTGTTTGGGCCTGACCAGGCGGTGGCACAGCGGATAGAGCTTCGGACTGGGATGCGGAAGACCCAGGTTCGAGACACCGAGGTCACCAGTTTGAGCGCAGGCTCATCTGGTTTGAGCAAAAGCCCACCAGCGTGAACCCAAGGTCGCTGGCTCCAGCAAGGGGTTACTCAGTCGGCTGAAGGCCCACGGTCAAGGCACATACGAGAAAGCAATCAATGAACAACCAAGGTGTTGCAACGCGCAATGAAAAACTAATGATTGATGCTTCTCATCTCTGTCTGTCCCTGTCTATCCCTCTCTCTGACTCACTCTCTGTCTCTGTAAAAAAAAAAAAAATTAGTTGTTTGTATGGTATTTAAAAAATATTCAGACATTGAAAAACACTTTTTAGTTAACTCTGTCTTTTCCTTTATAGTTTTTACCTTTGCCACCATACTTATGAGGATCTTTCTGATTCTGATTCCAAGATTGTATAAATGTTCACCAAGTAATTACTTTTGTACTTTTATTGTTTTTTAAACAATTAAATCTGTGATTCATCTGCAATTTATTTTCTAACTTGCCGTAACATTTCTTTTGGAAAATCTCTCCTTTCTCTACTGATATGAAGTCCCATTTTTACTGCATAGCCTTTTTCTTTTTTTTTTTTTTTTTGACAGACAGAGAGAGGGACAGGTAGGGACAGGCAGACAGGAAGGGAGAGAGATGAGAAGCATCAAGTCTTTGTTGCGGCACCTTAGTTGTTCATTGATTGCTTTCTCATATGTGCCTTGATGGGGGGGGTGACCCTTGTTCAAGCCAGCGACCTTGGGCTCAAGCTGGTGAGCCTTGCTCAAACCAGATGAGTCTGCACTCAAGCTGGTGACCTCGGGGTTTCAAACCTAGGTCCTCCGCATCCCAGTCTGACACTCTATCCTATGATGGCAAACCTATGACACGCGTGTCAGCACTGACACACGTAGCCATTTTTGATGACACGCGGCCGCATACCGGAGAAGTATGGGTCCTCATGCTGAGAAGGTCGTTTCATTCTCGGCTCCTGCATGGCCAGATGCAGGAGCCGAGAATAAAACATTTGCTGTAGGCCCTGGCCGGTTTGCTCAGTGGTGGAGCGTCGGCCTGGCGTGCGGAAGTCCTGGGTTCAATTCCGGCCAGGGCACACAGGAGAAGCGCCCATCTGCTTCTCCACCCCTCCCCCTCTCCTTCCTCTCTGTCTCTCTCTTCCCCTCCTGCAGCCAGGGCTCCACTGGAGCAAAGTTGACCTGGGGGCTGAGGATGGCTCTGTGGCCTCTGCCTCAGGCACTAGAGTGGCTCTGGTTGCAAAAGAGCGACGCCCCAGATGGCCAGAGCATCGCCCCCTGGTGGGCGTGCCGGGTGGATCCCCATTGGGTGCATGCGGGAGTCTGTCTGACTGCTTCCCCGTTTCCAGCTTCGGAAAAATACAGAAGAAAGAAGAAAAAAAACATTTGCTGTAGTGTAGACACTCTGTGCTGGAGGTCTGTAGGCCAAAACAACAGAACTCTGGCACAGAGCGTCTAGTTCTGGGACTTCCGGTTAGACCATTAGGGGATCTTTGACCTCACTTCCGGCGGGCGGAGCGGGGAGCAGCGGATTGCCCTGGCGTCGCATCTCTGGGGGCCCTGTGATCACCATTACCAGCAACCACATAACCACAGCGACCATCATCCAATCTACTGTTCTGTGGTGTCACGGATTTCTAATTGACCATCATTACTAAGATAAGTGAGGGGGAGCCTGGGAGAGGCGAGGGCCTGTGCTATGGGTGCCATTTCCTGCCATTAGAAATAGCGGCAGCCATCTTCATTTACATAAGATGCAACTTGTAGAATTTCAAGACAGCACCTGGGCTCAGGTGTTTGTCAACTTGAGGTCAAAGCTTGAGAATCTGGAAAGGTGCCGCTTGGATAATCAAGAGGAGTGCCACTCCTGGCCCTGGCCGGTTGGCTCAGCGGTAGAGCGTCGGCCTGGCGTGCGGGGGACCCGGGTTCGATTCCCGGCCAGGGCACATGGGAGAAGCGCCCATTTGCTTCTCCACCCCCCGCCCTCCTTCCTCTCTGTCTCTCTCTTCCCCTCCCGCAGCCAAGGCTCCATTGGAGCAAAGATGGCCCAGGCGCTGGGGATGGCTCCTTGGCCTCTGCCCCAGGCGCTAGAGTGGCTCTGGTCGCGGCAGAGCGACGCCCCGGAGGGGCAGAGCATCGCCCCCTGGTGGGCAGAGCGTCGCCCCTGGTGGACGTGCCGGGTGGATCCCGGTTGGGCGCATGCGGGAGTCTGTCTGACTGTCTCTCCCCGTTTCCAGCTTCAGAAAAATAAAAAAAATAAAAAAGAAAGAGGAGTGCCACTCCAAACAGGAAATCTGGAGTGCCTGGAACCAATTACCAGACACTTTTAGCACCCTGAAAGATATAGCAATGGCTTTACTCACAATTTTTCCCTCTACGTACTTTTGTGAGACCTTATTCTCAGCATTAAATAATATCAAAACCAACAAAAGAAACAGATTTACAGATGAAATTAGTAGTGCTTGCTTGGGCTTGAAGTGTACAAAATACCAACCTTCAATTGAAGATTTAGCCAATGAAATTCAGCAACAAAAAAGTCACTAATAGGCAGGTTAGTTAAAGAATTCCCCCCCCCTCACGTATCTTAGTTCATGGCACCCCACACAAGTTCAATAATATCAAGACCAACAAAAGAAACTGACTGACAGATGAACAAAGAAGTCACTAAGCAGGTAAGTTAAATAATTAGTTTTTGCTTTATTAAATACAGTTATATATTACAATTATACATTTTTGTTATTTAAACTATAAATATCGCGAAATTATGGTTTTTTTCTCGAAGTGACACATCACCTGAGTTATGCTTGGTTTTTTGGCGAATTTTGACACCAAAAGCTCAAAAGATTGCCCATCACTGCTCTACCCACTGCACCACTACCTGGTCAGGTTGAATAGCCAATTCTTAGGTAGCCTTCCCTGTGCTTCTGCTGTGGTCTGCCGCCTGCATCCTGGCACTGGGCCCACTTTCTGATCATCACAAGTGTAGACTATGTGTCTCAATTAACTAAATTTTGAGAGAAGTTTCCTAGTAGTTTTTGTATTTGATATTTCTGAAAGAAAGTTGGGGTCATTTTATCATGTTTAGATTTGGAAATTGGATTGCATAAAATGTATAGGTTACTCTCTAGAGAATTAACATCTTTATAATTAACCTTTCATTTCAGTAAATTTATAAAGAATTATGTTTCTCAGTATATTTTTTCTGGTTATCGGTAATTTTTGTATTTGTGGTTACTATAATGAGACCTGCAACTGCTTATTGTTCATTTAAGAGTACACCACTACTTTTTTTTAATGAAAACTAAATCTATCGCTTTTCAATTTGAAATATTAAGGTTGTATAAATGTAAATCTTATGAAAAAACATAATATAGAAATTGAAAGTCCCTCTTGATTAAAATCCCTCTGCTCCAAGATAATCAACAATTAATGTATGATATATTCTTCACATTTTCTTTTTCTAAAACACAGTTTATTGTTTTGACCACACAATACAGCCTTTCTGCTAGTGCATGTTTTACTTGGCAATAGATCGTGGGCATCATCCTGTGTAATTCATAGTCAGTCTACCTCGTTCTTCTTAACTCGGCACAGAGTAGTAATAGTTCACCAATTTATTTAACTTGGTGATTGCTATGTGCTTATTTTGTAACTAGCCAATTACTGAATTCTCTTTCATGCTAATAGTTTTGTTGTGTTATTGTTGTTAATTATTTTGCTTTTCATAGGTAGATTAATAGTTATGGGTAGTGATGATAATTTTACTTCCCTACTTTTCATAATCTTATTTCACTTCCTTATCTCATTGACCAGCACTTTTAGAATGTTAAATAACATATATATAATTGTGCACATTTATATAATTGTGCTGGTATTATATGTATGTCTTATTTATAACTAGTTTTTTTTAAAACTTAGCGAGATTACCTCTAGTATTTCTCCAAAATTATAAATTTGAATCTTAATTCTTAATATTTGAATTTGTTTATTAAAGTTATACCCCTCTCTAGTATGCTAAAAGAATTATCAGTAATAATGTTAGAATTTTAGTAATACCTTTTCTCACATCTGTCAAGATCATCGAGTGGTTGTTTTTTATCATGACTTAAGATAAATCATTTTGGACCTGGCTGGTTGGCTTAGTAGTAGAGCACTGACCCAGGGTGTGGAAATCCCAGGTTCGATTCCCAGTCACAGGTCGGGGTACCTGCCGGAGTCTGTCTCTCTATCTCCCCTCCTCTCACTTAAATTAAAAATAAAAAAAAAGATGAATCACTGTAATAGATTTGCTCATGGTAAGCCCTCCTTGCATTTTTAGAAAACCCTAATTTAGTTGTGGCATAGCATCCTTTTAATGTATATCCCCACTCAAGTGTTAACAGTGGTTATTTATGATGGGTTGGTTATGGTAGGTTTTTGTGTTCTTATCTGTATTTTCTGATTTTTCTACAAGGTTCATATATTGTGTAATAAAAATAAGAGCTTTAAAATAAGAAAAATATTCTGGATTTGGTTTGCTCATATTATTTTGGAATTTTTATATATTAAAATGAATAATTGTATAATTTTTTTCCCTGCTGTCTCAGTTGGGTATGGTGTTTGGTTTATATTAACATTAAAAAGACAAAAAAAAAAAAAAGAACACAAAACTTGGGAAATTCTCTTTTTTCTATGCCCTGGAATGATTTAAATAATATTTAGAATTTTTTTGCTCCTTGAAGTTTTTATAACATGTATAAAATTGTCTAAGTCTAGTGCCTTTTTAGGAAATAATCTTTGGCAATTTTTCCAGTGTTTTCCATACTCATAGGTCTCTTCAAACTTTCTTCCTATTCTGTAAGTTTTTTCCATTTAAATTTCCTAAATTATGATTCTGTTAAGATTTTCAGATTTTCTAGCATGAAGTTGTTGTATTTCCTATTCCCATTCTTTATGTTGGATGACATGCTGTCCTTTATTCTGATGAGTTTTTCCAGAATTAGTCTGTTTTATCAGTCTTTACAAGGACACCACTCTGAGACTTATACCTTAATTTATTGTTTTACCATTTTATTATTTTTTGGTTTTTGCTCTAATTTTTCCTTCATTTTATTATTTTTTCACCTTCTTAATGAATACCACTTTAACTTTTCTTGCTTAGTAATAGCTGCAGTTACTAGTAATTGTAAATTTATGACTTTTCTTCTGAATATGTTTTTATACATATCCCTAAAATTTTTAGGTATGGTGTTATAAATAATTTCAGATTTCACTTTATTTTTTACTGAAGAGTTATTTGAAATTATACTTTTTCATTTCCAGACAGTTCAATATTTGTTGTTGTTTTTAACATTTGCTGTAAATTTCTGGTTTTACTGCCTTGCTGTCAAAGAGGGTATGGCCTGTACAATTTCTGCATTTTGGAATTTATGTTTTCTGAGGACCTAACAAATTGTTAATTGTAATAAATACTCCCAGGAAACTCCAAATGAAGATATATTCTCTAAAGGGAACAAAATTCAATCTATATATACTAATTTGATCTTATTAATTACAATATTATGGACATTGAATTTTTACTTGAGTCATTAAAGACTAAGGAAAGTATGTTCACCTCCCACTACTATTGTATTTCTGTTTATTCCTTTTGTGTTTCTGCAGTCTTTACTTTATGTGTTTCAGTATGATGTTACTTGGCAAATTCTCTTTTTATATTTAAGAGAAAGTGTTTTTTTTTTCCTTTAAAGACTTGCATATCTTTACCTGCTTTTGTTGTTTGTCAAAATACATAGTTCAAATGTTTGTGTCTCTTTTTAAGTCAACAAAAATCTTTCAGAAGCCATTCTGTCTTAAGAAGATATTTTGAAAGCTCTCAGTCTCCCCAAGGATAGGTTGACATTCTTCAGGGCCATGAGCAAAGACGGCACTGTGGGTGGAGTCACACACACATGCCTTGGGAAGAGAAAGAAGGGTTTTGAGTATGTCACATTCCCGACTCCTGCTTTGGGCCTGCCCCATGCTCAGGTAAGCTTAGGGTTCACCTGCCCTTCAGCTGGTCACATTCTGCCTCCTTAGGGCTGATACAAAGACTCTTCTCAACCCAAGAGCCATTGTTCTAATGTGGGCTCGTCTTCCAAGCAGAGAGCAGCAGAGAGTGTATGCTCGTGTTCCTGGCTCTTGAGGGAAAAGCTAATCTCAGAGACTCCTTCTACCAGAATAGAGTTTTCCAGAGATGTCTGAACGAATAATTCACATGGTAGAGTCTGTGCTGGGCAGAAGACCAACTTTTCCCAAACACATGTAGGAGGTGTGACTCATCCCACCGCTCAGGGGTGAAAGAAATATGGTCTTCTCTGTTTTTCCTTCATTCAAGTTCATAGTTCATATCTATTTTGAGCCTCCATTCTACCAGGCTTATGCCTGATAGATTTAAATTTCAGTCAATTTTGGAACCCCCTTTTCTCCAGATATAAGTCTTCAAAGGTTCTTGGGAGCTTATATATTCCCAAGGTGTCAGGGGGAAGAGGGGTTGTGTCTGCTGAGATGGCTCCTGCCCCGCCTCCGCCTGCTGTAACTCTCCACAAGCATGCTCACATGCTTGGGGTACAAGAATCACTCGGGTGTGTGCAACTCTCAGGAGGCTGTCGTGGGCCCCCTCGGCAGCCACCCGATTGACAGCAAGGGGTTGGATAGAGGGTGATTTAACTTGCTTCTTGCATAGTGTCTTGTGCGTCTCCTCTCTCCAGCACTGCCCCTGCCTCTTCTCACTCCAGGATCTCCTCGGCTCCTGGTTCCTCTTACGTAAAGCGCCAGAGGCCTCTTCCTGAAGCTTGGGCCAGATCGGGTTGCGGCCCTATCTCTCCATCTCTCCCGTCCTTCAGCCCCACCTCCGCGAGGCCAGACCAGTTGCCTCCCCAGACCTGCCCTTGCCTGGCAGTCTCATTTCTCTGTGCTCTTCCTGCTCCTGCCTTTGCCACGACCTGAAATCCTTTCCCTGCTCCAGTCTCATTCCTCTTCTTAGGCCTAAATTGAAGGCCTTGCCTTCAGGATTAAAATCAGTGACACCCAGGGGACCTCTCTCGTGCTTCCAACATAGCTCTTTTCACACTCACAGCATTAACCTGTGGGTTCATCTCACAAATATTTCTTGAGCACCTTTATGCCCAGGCCCTGGGAACACAAAAGTGCAAAGACACAGATGTCCACAAATCTATTACCTTCCGGTGGAGAGGCGAGACGGTATGTTGCAGGTGCGAATGGGACTCAGCTGATGGGCCTTTATTTGTCCCCTTAAGCAGGGTCTTTACAGGTGGCCAGTAACAGGGGCCTGAGCTCACCCCAGGTCCCTCTGAAGACCTGTGAGATCTCAGGCTTCAGGACTCATGGCCTTGGGAGGAACCCGCAGTGATTCTAAGTACCCCCGCCTTGCTCCTCCTGTAATGCAGCCCTCCACTGCCTGTCTGACTGTGTGTGATGTTTTTCGAAGGATGGTCTGCGTGCCAGCTGTCTGGGGCTGCCAGCCGCCTCAGAGAAACCTCCTGGATTCGGGCCAGGAGTCTAGGCCAGTATGCAGTCTAATAGCCTCCTTTTGCTTGACAGGATGATGGCTCCTCAAAGATGTCTACCCCCTTATCCCTGAAATCTGTGAATATGTTCCCTTACATAGCAAACGGGCCCTTGGCTATGTGATTAAGGTTACGGACCTTCAGATGGGGAGACTATCCTGGGTTATCTGGGGGCCCAATCTAATGACATGAGTTCTTAAAAGTACTGAACCTTTCCTGGCCGGGGTCAGAAAGCGATACAATGGAATAGTCAGAGAGATGTCATGTTGCTGGCTTTGAGGATAGAGAAAGGGGCCACAAGCCAAGGCAATCAGGCAGGCTCTACAAACTGGAAAAGGCAAGAAAATAGTTTCTCCCCTAGATCCTTCAGAAAGGAATGCAGCCCTGCCGACTCCTTAATATTAGCCCAGTGAGACCCACGTCAACCTCGGACCTATAGAAAGGCAAGATAATAAACTGGTTTGTTAATGTAGCAATAGAAAACCAGTACACTCCTCAGATGAGTTTACATACCTAAGATATGGGAACCTGTGCTGTAAAAATTCACTACACTACATGGTTTATATGACAGGAGGTTAGTAATCTGACACCTGTTGGCTCTAGCTCCTGCTTCTACCTGCTTCTTCCCTAATTCACCTTCTGGAGAGGGAAGGAGTCAGATGGCCCAGCTCCTTGCTTTGTACTTCAGGACGATTGATACAATCGTCAGTATGGATTGGCTATCCTAGTTGTTTTTCCCACAGGGCCAGTCCCAGGGCATAAAACTGGCTATGGTGGCTGTCCCTGTAGCCAAGGCTGGGGGAGCAGCGTGCCTGGGGTCCAAGGGAAAGTGGTCATGTAGGAGAAGGGGACAAGGGAGACTTGGTAGAGGGGGGAGTGAAGGGGCCTCATGAGACTGAGGGGTGGTGTGGATTTGCTGGGACCTGGAGGCAGAGGGCTGAGGGCATCCCGGGCACTTATCTTAAGTCAGCAGGGCTGTCGCTGGTTCAAAACCCTGGGGAAAGGGAAGGGGCCGCTAAGGCCAGCAGCCAGCTCTCGGTGGGTCCGCTGTGCTAGGTGCCACAGGCTGGAGAGCGGGGAAGAACTCTGGGGAGGCGAGTCAATGGGCAGCACCATGGAGGGTGGGTCAGAGCCGGACAACAGGAGACAGACTGTCCCCTCTCCTTGGCTTAGATTCCCTGAGGCTCAAGTCTGGACTGACTTGAAGGAAGCTAGAAAAAGTGGGAAACGGGAAAAACGAGGGAGAAAAAGTTACAGTAAGGGAGAGGGTTTTTTTGTTTTTTGAGAGAGGAGAGACATGAGAAGCATCAACTCATAGTTGTGGCACTTTGTCGATTGCTTCTCATATGTGCCTTGACCGGTGGGGCTCACACTGAGCCAGTGACCTTGGGCTCAAGCCAGCAACAGCAATCATGTTGATCCCATGCTTAAGCTGGTGACCTTGTGCTCAAGCTACTGGCAAAATCGGGGTTACTATCCACTGCACCCCCACTGGTCAGGCAAAAGCAAGAGGTTTTGATGTACATTGACACTACTGGGCCAGGAGGTTTGAGAGAGAGACCTCCCTTTTGAAAAGGGTCCTTTTTCTCGTCTTTAGCAGAGCTTAGGAAGCAAAATCTGAAAAATGTCCATGCCTGAATGAGCTCACCGGTGTCTCAAAATACTGAATTTACAATAATTAAAGTCCAGCCAAGTTCTGATTTTCTATTTTTAAAAATTATCATGTTCGCTCCAGAGAAATATTTTGGGGCTAAGCTTGGCTAGTCTGTGGTGGGGAAGGAGGCTGGTGCACGGCCACCTCAGCTGCCTCTGGGGTTTGGAACTGAAGCCCCACGGAAGCCCCGCCTGGCCGGAGCGAGGGATGTGAGGTTAGTGGGGACACTTTGGGCAACTAGAGCGATGTGTGTTCTGCCTATTGGTCCCTCCCCCTTTCCTAATTTTAACACACAGGGAAGGCTGGGCTTTTCGTAAGAGTTCATATTTCCATTTTCTCGGAGTGACACTGATACACTAGCAACAGTTCTTTATTATGAGTTTATATAGAGTGCTTGATACATAAAATACATTTCATTTAAAATAATTTCTGAATGTAAGCAATTTATTCTAGTTATTGCTAAAATAGTATTCACAGTCAAATTTTAAGTGTGAGGAAACCACTATTGCACACACAGGACACAGTCAGTAGTCTAAGAGTGCTGTTTACCATATGCCATTGCAGTGTAAACGGTTTTCAGAATAAGGGAATGATTCTAGAACATCCATGGTGAAAAATAAATACTATTCTCTCAGGTGAGCAGTACTTACTGGGGTTCTTAGATCCCACATACAGTTAGGTGTCTGCAAGGCACCACCCCTGTACTTCCGTGAAGAGCCACATTAAACAACAGCTCCAGTATCACACACGCCCTGCTGAGCTCCTGGGCGTCCTGTGGCCAGTCTACCCTGTGCACATACTTTTCAAGAACAGGCTTTGGGCTCCCGTGGCTCCATTCCGGCACATTGTGCAGCGTCCTTGGCCTTGCAGAAGAGCTCAGTAGCCCCACTCGCCAGGGCCAGCCTCCTCCTCCTCCTCCTCCTCCTCCTCCTCCGAGTCAGCCGACACTCGCTTGATTCTCTGGAGCGCAGCCCTGATGCTCCTCTCCAGGTCGTTCGTTGGTTTACTGCTAGGGCCCGGGCGCGGGCCCAGGCCGGGGTCAACTTTCTTCAGTTTGACGCCCTGCCGTATGGCAGCCAGAATGTGCTCATTCACCGAGGTGCGGGGCGGTGCCGAAGCAGACACCTCTACCTTCTGGAGCGGGCTTCTGTCCCGTCTCAGGGACGCCAACACTTCATCCATAGACCCTGAAATGGAGTAAACAGAGCAGGTACTACCAAGAAGCCATACTGTCTCCCCCTGAGATGCCAGGATGTTTTTGTATTAAAGGTATTAAGTCACACATCCATTAACGCCGTGACTTAACAAATGACCATCATTCCATTAAACAGATGTTTTGATTATCTGTGAGAAAGGTCAACCTTAAGTTCCCTGTGTGAATCCAGAATGATTCAGTCACTAAAATTCTATCTTGAGCGCTTATATTCCATCACTTCTCTAACCCACAGCAACCCACAGGCAGTCGTGCACACCTTTTGTTCGAAGTGGATGTTGTGATACTCTCGTGTGATCCTCAAGAGTGTCATGGATGACTGGGGTGTAAATATCTGACCCTATGTGCGTGATTAGATACCTCTACAATTACATCCTCTCCATTTCCCTTCCAACTTAAAAAAATCTATTTAAAAATGTATCTTGCTGTATTTCTGTAACTTCAGTCTTGGAGATTAGTCAGTGATGACTGAGTCAGTGTGACAGTGAAGCGAGGAGGTTTCCACACAAGAAAAGGCAGAAAGTAAAACTAATCAGAAGCTCAATGAAGCTGGAGGGGGCGGCACGGGCGCCTCTCTGTACACAGTGCCTTTAATCCACCCACGCTGCCCTGAGCTAGCTCTGTACAGCTCTGTTCCTGAGGGTGTGACGGGCTGTCAAAATACAAATTAGATCAGTTTCGAAGCCTGGGTGAGTAGAAGCTATTTTTTCCTCTGGCACCTTGAGACCTCTGAGCAGAAAAAATCTTTGACTACCAGCTGGAGAGGGGCATGACGTGGCCACTAATTTAGACATCTTCCCGAGAAGGCTTCAAGGTGAACAGTCATTTCCAGCTCAGAACTGAAGGCCATGCGATGGCTACAAAGTACTCCTCTTTGGACTTAAACCTGTAACTTTTTACTACAATACTCTTCTATGAGTAAGAAGACGAGTTTTATAGCCAAGGGCATTTTCCAGTGCTAGTTTTCTTGTGTGTGTGTGTGTGTGTGTGTGTGTGTGAGAGAGAGAGAGAGAGAGACAGAGACAGAGACAGAGACACAGAGAGAGACAAAGAGGATAGGGACAGACAGATAGGAAGGGAAGGAGATGAGAAGCTTTCTCATATGTGCCTCGATGGGGGAGGGTGCAGCACAGCGAGTGACCCCTTGCTCAAGCCAGCAACCATGGGGTCATATCTATGATCCCACGTGCAAGCCGGTGACCTTGAGGTTTCAAAACTGGATCCTGTGTCCCAATCCAATGCTCTATCCACTGCGCCACCGCCTGGTCAGGCAGTTCTCTTATTCTTTTTGGTGCAATGAGGCAGTGTGCGGGAGCTGACTAGGACTTCCCCACACCATGTGCACTGGCCCCAGGCTGGAATGAAGCACCCACGAGGACCTGCCCTCATCCAAACTCCAGGGTTGGCACCAGCACATAGGCTGCCCCTTCCTCCATTTAAACAATGTTGTTGCAAACCCCATGGTGGGGCCATTTAGTCTCCACCTGATAGCATGGACTTTTTCATTTGTACCTGGTTCTAGGTATAGTGACAACCTGAACTCAGAATGATCAGAATATTCAATTATACAGGATCAGGAACTCGAATATTTCTATCATTCATGTCAC
Organism: Saccopteryx leptura; assembly: GCF_036850995.1. Taxonomy (NCBI): domain Eukaryota; kingdom Metazoa; phylum Chordata; class Mammalia; order Chiroptera; family Emballonuridae; genus Saccopteryx; species Saccopteryx leptura. Next base: position 39,265,817 of record NC_089515.1, on the reverse strand, counting down.
CTATCACAGTACCTGTGCATGTTCCAGGCAGAGGCGCTCAAGTTGTCTCTTGAAAACAAATGTACACAGCATTTTGCTAGGATTTATCTAATGCACACAGCATTAGGCTGTGAGTCTCAGCAGATTTAAGCCAGTGTCCTCAGTAGTCAATGTCTAAACCTTAATTAGAATTACAGGTTAGAACTGTAGCCCTCAAATGTATTCAGGTGTCCTCTGTTGGCAAATGTAAAAAGGGGTCCACAATTTTTTTTAACAACTTCATTTTAGAAAGATTTCCACAGGACGGTTTCTCAGTCTTGTGGTCAGTCTGCAAGAGCCTTCCATATTCTTACTAATATTCTTTTACAATAATCCCCAACCAATCTTCTACTTTGGATGCAACAAGTGAGTGAGTTCTGTCAAGGACTCTGAGATGCAACAGTAGGTGTAATTCAAAGCAACACTGAATAAGATGGTAGAATTCAAACACATACTGAAATCTTAAGAAACCTGAAATAGGTTGATTCTTTAAGTCTCAGAGATCCCAAGTCATGTGTCCATTAAATGTATAGAAATGGTTTGTTCATGATGAGGTACCATATTTTTCGCTCCATAAGACACACGGGCATTTTCCCCTCCACTTTTGGGGGGGGAAAGTGCATCTTATGGAGCGAAAAATATGGTATTTTATTAAATATTTTAACACACCATTTGGTTCAGAATATTTTTTTTCTTATTTTCCCCCTTAAAACCCTAAGTGTGTCTTATGGTCAGGTGCGTCTTATGGAGTAAAAAATACGGTAACTGTTTTTTTTGTTTTGTTAGGAGAGAGGAAGAGAAAGAGAGACTGAGAGAGAGAAGGGGTGGGAGGAGCGGGAAGCATGAACTCATAGTAGTACTTCTCGCATGAGCCTTGGCTATGCGAGGCAAGCCTGGGTTTCACAGCAGGGACCTCGGCACTCCAGGCCAACACACTACCACTTGCCACCACAGGCCAGGCAAGATGAGGTAACATTTATCAAATGGAATTATGCTGTGATAACTTTGCAAAGACGAAGGAATATTTAAGGCAGCAAGTACTGGAATATTTTAAGATTCCAGAGAATTCTGAAAAAGACTGACTTAAAGATGATGGCTTCTAGAGCTAGAATGCTCAACTCAACAACCCCGACGCACTGGTGCAGAGTTCCTGCAGATTACCTGGGCACTTAAAACTGCCTGAGGAACCACACGGTCTTTCAGCAGGTGATTTACACACTAGAGGAAGTGGCTGATCATCTGGTTCCGAAGTCCTGACGTGTGAATTCCGATGCTTTGCAGATTGAAAAGAAAAAGACGAAGCAGGGGGGAATGGTGAAGCTGGTGGGGGTGGGGGTGGGGGCGGAGGCGGAGGAGGAGGAGGAGGAGGAGGAGGAGGTGGAGGCGGAGGAGGAGGAGGAGGAGGAGGAGGTGGAGGTGGAGGAGGAGGTGGAGGAGAAGAAAGAGGAGGAAGCGGAGGAGGAGGAGGGGGAGGAGGAAGAGAAGAAAGAGGAGGAGGAGGAGAAGGAGGAGGAGGAGGAGGAGGAGCCAGGAGGGGAGGAGGTGGTGGGGGGCGGGGCGGTGACGGCTCTTTGCTGGATTTGGATGTTTGGTCACCACCTTGAGCAAAAGTCTGGACAGGGATGTTTCCAGGACGGTCTTGAAACTCAGGGGTTTGCATGTTACTGACTTCAGATAAGGGAGCACTTCTGGTCTTCCTGGAGGACGGATGGATTACTGCCTTCCTCTGAGCAGTCCGCAAGGAGGTCTGCCGGGGAGGTCCGCCTGGCAGGTTTGGACCATCAGGTTCTGAGCAAGGGGTCCTTGGTGCTGGCCTACCTGGGCATCTCTGAAAGTAGAAAACTGTTGTGAGAAACTTGTCACAAATGCAAACCATCAAAATGCTGGAGTTTTCATAAACAGTGAACACTGAAGAGTTCAGTGCGTGGACTGTCCTGGGTCACAGAGCGGCTCCTTTCCACTTTGTGTGGCCACCCCTGCTACTCAGCCTATTAAAGAATCACATTCATAGCCTTTCATATCATACTTTGTAATGAAACAGATATGGAAGGATACATATAAAAACAGACATAATGGGCCCTGGCCGGTTGGCTCAGCGGTAGAGCGTCGGCCTGGTGTGCGGGGGGACCCGGGTTTGATTCCCGGCCAGGGCACATAGGAGAAGCGCCCATTTGCTTCTCCACCCCCCCCCCCTCCTTCCTCTCTGTCTCTCTCTTCCCCTCCCGCAGCGAAGGCTCCATTGGAGCAAAGATGGCCCGGGCGCTGGGGATGGCTCCTTGGCCTCTGCCCCAGGCGCTAGAGTGGCTCTGGTCGCGGCAGAGCGACCCCCCGGAGGGGCAGAGCATCGCCCCCTGGTGGGCAGAGCGTCGCCCCTGGTGGGCGTGCCGGGTGGATCCCGGTCGGGCGCATGCGGGAGTCTGTCTGACTGTCTCTCCCCGTCTCCAACTTCAGAAAAATACAAACAAAAAACAAAAAAAAAAACCCAGACATAATGTTTTTAGTATGAAAAATCAGAAACAAATTTGAATAGAAAGTTAGCTGAAAAAATTTAATGGTGAATTAATTTAAAACATTAGGCAGACATAAAAAATCATAAGTAGGTCAGTCAGTGAAACATCTTGATAATAAACAATTTCTCCGGGCTCCACAAGTGTCACATATCACATGGTTTCATTTCCGGTCTTTGTGCCCTTCCCTCATTCCAAATGTGCTCAAATTGGCTTTGTCCCCTTCAACAGAGGCACCTCTCAGTACACATGGCATTCTCTCATTCTGCAAAGGATGCTGTTCTTTCTAAACTCAGGAGTTTTTCTGTGCTTCCTTCCTCCCAAGGGATTCGCATTAAACTCAAGGAAACGAAATTCTCAAGGTTCTTTTCCCTATATTTAAATCACACACATACACACTCTACTTCCTACCACCCTCTGTGTAAGTGTATTTTTGAACCAAAAAACCTATAACTTAAACCAATTTGAGGTCAACTTCTTAATTTTTTTTTTTGACATAGACAGAGTCAGAGAGAGGAACAGATAGGGACAGACAGACAAGAAGGGAGAGAGATGAGAAGCATCAATTCTTCGTTACAGCACCTTAGTTGTTCACCAATTGCTTTCTCATATGTGCCTTGACGAGGGTGGGGGTTTGGCTACAGCACAGTGAGTGACTACTTACTCAAGCTCGAGCCAGCAACCTCTGGGCGCAAGCCAGTAACCATGGGGTCATGTCTATGATCCCACGCTCAAACCAGCGACCCTGCGCTCAAACCGGATAAGCTTGTGCTCAAGCCAAATAAGCCCACACTCAAGCCGCAACCTCAGGGTTTTGACCTGGGTCCTCCGCGTCCCAGTCAGATGCTCTATCCACTGTGCCACTGCCTGGTCAGGCTTAATTTTTTTTAAGTCATTCTTCCAGTTTGCTGAGAGCCTGGATGGCCTGAATGTGTCGCCTTACATTTGTCTAACCTCCCACCTTCATAGCCTCTCTACTTGAAAGCTGATCACTGATCTGTCTGATTCAGGGCTAAAGGGCTGAACTTACGTTTCCGGAATCCCTTCCTCCACATGAATGCTGTTCCACTAATCACCCTCTGGTGACAGCCAGCTATGCTCCAGCTCCTCGCTCTACGTTCTGCTGTGTTCATGAAGCTCCAAGTCAGTGCACCTTCCTAATTCCATTCCACACAGGCCCCCATCCAGAATCTCTGCAGGTGGGTCTGGGCATCAGTACCTTTCAGAAGCTCCCGGGTGCCTCTGATATGCTGCCCAGGTTGGAGAGTCCCTGTGGTGGCTCAGGAGTTAGCAGCCCTACCTCGGTATAACCTGGAGCTAAGCCATGGCACCACTCTCTGAGCCCTGGTTACTCATCTGCAAAATGGTGAGGATTGGACCTTACAAGGTCATTTTAAAAACTAAATAAGAATGTAAGCATCTAGCACTGTGCTGGGGATACGGGAGGCACTTGGTAACGGTCCGAGTAGTAAGTGTTTCAGAAAAAGATGAAGTGTCACTCTAGGGGCCCTGCTTTCCTAGAGGGTATCACACAGCACAACTTCAGTACCTTATTCCACAGGCGTCCCTGGGGTAGGCTGTTTCTCTTTGGATACAACAGTAAACTTGGGTCTTTATGAAACTGCATGTGGGGATGTGTGATGAGAAAAGGTTTATGTTTTATATTCAACAAGTTTAATGTTCCTTTTTTTTTTTGGTATTTTTCTGAAGTTATAAGCAGGAAGACCATCAGACAGACTCCCACATGCGCCTGACCAGGATCCACCCGGTATGCCCACCAGGGGGTGATGTTCTGCCCATCTGAAGTGTTGCTCCGTTGAAGATGGAGCCATTCTAGCACCTGATGCGGAGGCCATGGAGCCATCCTCAGCACCTGGGTCAACTTTTGCTCCAATGGAGCCTTGGCTGCAGGAGGGGAAGAGATAGAGAAGAAGGAGAGGGGGAAGGGTGGAGAAGCAGATGGGCGGTTCTCCTGTGTGCCCTGACTGGGAATCAAACCCTGGACTTCCACACACCAGGCCAACGCTCTACTGCTGAGCCAACCAGCTAGGGCGTTTAATGTTACTTTTAAATATTTACTTAAAAAACAAAAAAGCCGCCTGACCAGGTGGTGGCGCAGTGGATAGAGCATCAGACTGGGATGTGGAAGGACCCAGGTTCAAGACCACAAGGTCGCCAGCTTGAGTGCAGGCTCATCTGGTTTGAGCAAAAGCTCACTAGCTTGGACCCAAGGTCGCTGACTCGAGCAAGGGGTTCTCGGTCTGCTGAAGGCCCGCGGTCAAGGCACATATGAGAAAGCAATCAATGAACTAAGGCAGGGGTCCCCAAACTACGGCCCGCAGGCCACATGCGGCCCCCTTAGGCCATTTATCCGGCCCCCGCTGCACTTCTGGAAGGGTACCTCTTTCATTGGTGGTCAGTGAGAGGAGCATAGTTCCCATTGAAATATTGGTCAGTTTGTTGATTTAAATTTACTTGTTCTTTATTTTAAATATTGTATTTGTTCCCGTTTTGGTTTTTTACTTTAAAATAAGATATGATGTGCAGTGTGCATAGGAATTTGTTCATAGTTTTTTTTATAGTCCGGCCCTCCAACGGTCTGAGGGACAGTGAACTGGCCCCCTGTGTAAAAAGTTTGGGGACCCCTGAACTAAGGTGTTGCCATGAAAAACTGATGATTGATGCTTCTCATCTCTCTCCATTCCTATCTGTCTGTCCCTGTCTATCCTTCTGTCTCTGTTAAAATAAATAAATAAATAAATAAATAAATAAATAAATAAATAAAAAATAAAGTAAAATAAAAAAGCCTAGTCACCTTTTGAAAAAATTATTGCCCTGGCCGGTTGGCTCAGCGGTAGAGTGTCGGCCTAGCGTGCGGAGGACCCGGGTTCGATTCCCGGACAGGGCACATAGGAGAAGCGCCCATTTGCTTCTCCACCCCTCCGCCGCGCCTTCCTCTCTGTCTCTCTCATCCCCTCCCGCAGCGAAGGCTCCATTGGAGCAAAGATGGTCCGGGCGCTGGGGATGGCTCCTTGGCCTCTGCCCCAGGGCTAGAGTGGCTCTGGTCGCAACATGGCGACGCCCAGGATGGTCGCAACATGGCGACGCCCAGGATGGGCAGAGCATCGCCCCCTGGTGGGCAAAGCGTCGCCCCCTGGTGGGGGTGCCGGGTGGATCCCGATCGGGCGCATGCGGGAGTCTGTCTGACTGTCTCTCCTCGTTTCCAGCTTCAGAAAAATGCAAAAAAAAAAAAAAATTACTGATTTTAGAGAGAGAAGAAGGAAGAGGGTGGGAGAGAGAAACATCAATCTGTTACTGTATGTGCCTTGACCGAGGATCACACTGGCAACCTTACCCTATCAGGACAATACTCTAACCAATAGAGCTATCTGGCTAGGGCAACCTATTCACTTTTTTTTAGTGAGAGGAGGGGAGGCAGAGACAGACACCTGCATGTGCCCTGACCAGGATCCACCTGGCAACCCCACTAGGAGACGATGCTCTGCCCATTTGGGGCCCTGGCTCCATTGCAACTGGAGCTATTTTTTAGTGCCTAAGGCGGAGGCCATGGAGCCATCCTCAGTGCCCGGGGCCAACTCGCTCTAATTGAGCCATGGCTGCAGGAGGGGAGGAGAAGAAAGAGAAAGAGAAAGAGAGAAAGAGAGAGAAGCGAGAGGGGAGGGGTAGAGCAGATGGATGCTCCTCCTGTGTGCCCTAACCAGGAATTGAACCTGGGGACATCCACACACTAGGCAGACGCTCTACCACTGAGCCAACCAGCCAGGACAGAACCTATTCACTTTTAATAGAGCACTTAACTAGATTTACGTCACAAAGTTTCCTCGATTGCATTTTAAAGAATTATTTATTACAAAGGAGGAAAAAGCCAGCAAAAGTTGAGGGCGATTTAACTATTTTCAGTTTTCCCTGCTGGTGGACACCATGGTAGGCAAAGCTAGCACCATTCAGGAGGGGAGAGCGGTAGCAATGTCAAAACATCTCGATATTCTAATACTTTTGGTGCCCTGGTCAGATGGCTTAGCTGGTTAGAGCATCATCCCAAAGCACAGAGGTTGCTGGTTTGATTCCTTGTGTTGGCACCAACAGGAACAGATCAAAGTTCCTGTCTCTCTTTCTCCCTTCCTCTCTAAAATCAATAAAAAAAACATTAAGGTATTTTTGGCTTTTATCTATATACTAAAAATAATGGCATCTGAAAAACATTTTGTGTTCCAAATTATCTGTGCAGAGTGCTTCACACTTTTCTCCACGACAGGTGATCTTGATTTATTTCTCCAGAAAATGCCGGCAAGGCACTTAGTTCTGGAACTTACCTCTTTAAATGCTCTCAATCGCTGCAGTGTCTTTTGGCGTTCCTGGTTTATCCACTCTTTTCTCTTTTGCTCCTCTTCTTTGATCTTGTCTCTTTTCTACATTTAAACAAATATATATTTGTAAATTCCTTAAAATAAAAGTGTTAAGAGAGAAAGAAGCCAACATTATCACTTTCCCCTGATACCACCATATCTGTGGGCACCCCCCCCCCATATCTGCAGGTGTCCTTACCACCACCACCATGTCTGTGGGCCTCCCCCCACCACCACCACCATGTCTGTGGGCCTCCCCCCCCCCCACCACCATGTCTGTGGGCCTCCCCCCCACCACCACCACCATGTCTGTGGGCCTCCCCCCCCCACCACCACCATGTCTGTGGGCCTCCCCCCCCCCACCACCACCATGTCTGTGGGCCTCCCCCCCAACCACTACCATGCCTGTGGGCCTGGGCTACAGTCTCCCCCAGATCAAGGCTAACAGCTGTAGGTGCAGGGCAGTTGAACTCCAATGTCCACAAAGTTAAACCAGTGTGTCACATTATACAAATCTAAAATATTTTTCTTTAACTACTCACCATCTGAATACTATGGTGCTGATGAAAATATCTTATACTTTCTTCAGCCTGTTGCAAACGGAGCCGATGATTTTCTTTACATTGATCCTGATGAATAATAAAAATCACCTACATGTTTTTTACTATTACCATGGACTATACCATAAAAGGTTAAAAGAAAACAGCATTGCAGCCTGACTAGGCAGTGGCACAGTGGATAGAGTATAAGTCTGGGAAACAGAGGACTCAGGTTCAAAACCCTGAGGTCGGCCCTGGCCGGTTGGCTCGGTGGTGTAGCGTCGGCCTGGTGTTCGGAAGTCCCGGGTTCGATTCCCGGCCAGGGCACACAGCAGAAGCGCCCATCTGCTTCTCCACCCCTCCCTCTCTCTTTCCTCTCTGTCTCTCTCTTCCCCTCCCGCAGCCGAGGCTCCATTGGAGCAAAAGATGGCCCGGGCGCTGGGGATGGCTCTATGGCCTCTGCCCCAGGCGCTAGAGTGGCTCTGGTCGCAACAGAGTGACGCCCCAGATGGGCAGAGCATCACCCCCTGGTGGGCATGCCGGGTGGATTCCAGTCAGGCGCTTGCGGGAGTCTGTTTGACTGCCTCCCCGTTTCCAGCTTCAGAAAAATACAACAATAAAAAAAAAGGTACAAGCCTATTCATGAAACATAAATAAGGTTCTTTATGTTTCATGAAAGCAGAAATGTCTGGAGGGAAAGCAAGCAAGCTGCCTCAGCTCCTACCTTCCGGTTCCTGAGAGAGGCTCTCCTGGCACAGATCCGGCCCCGCTTACACTCCAGCTGCTGACACTGCCGGCTGAGCTCTCTCATTTCCAAATTCTTAGCGTCCTGCAGTCCCATTACGTGATTAATGCCTTTAAGTTCCTCAGGATTTTCACATGGATCATAATAGACAACTTCATCCTGTTTATCTAAAGAAAAATTTACTGATTTTTAAAAGGCATGTTTTATTATAAAAAATAATGCATAAAAATTGTTTTAATGTAAGAAAAGTAAAATCACATGTAAGACCACCTCCTATCTCCCCCCACACAACTTCCATAGCAACACATATCAATAAACAGCTCTAAGAAAACATTTTCCATGTGATGAAAATATGATTTTAATGGCAACACAGTATTCTCTAATTTAAACCTCTGTTGTTAGAAGGTTCCATTATTATCAATTTTACCATGATGAACATCTCTGAATATAGATCTTTGTGTACATTTTTTAGTTCTTCCTTAGCAGATGAATATTTAAGACTCATGATAAGCATAGTCAAATTGCCCTCCAGAAGGGCAACTTACATTCTACCAGCAGTATATTATTAAGATGCCTTAATAATAAATAACTTTGATTACATATTTCTTTAAAAAATGTAACAAATTCAAGCCCTACAAAAGTACATAAAATAGTGAAATTTTCTTTCCTTTTCTGAACCTTTGGAATCCCAACTCGGAAGAAAACATGAACAATTTGGCATGCATCCTTCCCAATTAACTTTTTTTTTAAATAAGATTTTTCCTAAATGTGTAAAATGCTTATAATCTGAAACTATTATAAAGATTTTTAATACCTAGGATTAAATTAAATGTTCAGGATCTGCATGAAAAAAATTATCAAACTTGGAGGAATTTTAGGGAGAAAAAGACTTAAGTAAATGAAGAGACATACCATGGTCTTGGATGGGAAGACTCAAAATTGCAAAGATGACAATTCTTCCCAAATTAATCTCTAGTTTTAAGCACCATCCCAATAAAAATTCTTAGTGTTTTGTTTTGAACTTGTCAAAATGATTCTAAAGTTCATCTGGAAGAATAAAGGAAAATAGTCAGAAAACTTGTGTAACAGTAGAGTAATAGGGAGGTATATGCTTTACCAAAACGTACCTCCAAGATACAACAGGAAGAGTCTGGTCCAGTACCAGAGGCCACTCACAAATCAATGGAAGAAAATAACTAATAAATAGATCAAAATAAACATAATAATTCTGGATATGAGACAGGTAGCAAGTCAAAGCAGTAGGAAAAAATGTTTTCAAAATCAGATTGGGACAGTTAACAACTTGGGGAGAAACATTAGATTCTTACCCCACATCAAAATAAATTTTGTCAGGATTAAAGAACTAAATATCCTTTTAAAAAGAATAAAAACACTAAAAGAAAAAGTGAAGTGAAATATCGACACAAAGGAGGACTTTGCCAGGCATACTACTAAAATCAGAAACCATAGAGTTCTTATCAGGTGTAACACCAAAAGCAGAAAGATGAACACATATCACTTCATAAAAATTAAACAGTCTGCAAGGCAAAAAAAGAGCAAACAAAAGGGAGAATTTATTTGCAACATATGACAAATAATAAGAGTAATATCCATCATATGTAAAGGAAACATTCCAAAGAAAAATGGGCAAAGGCCATGAATAAGCACTTAAAAAATATACAAGTAGCCAGTAAATGTACAAAATTGCATTCAACATCACCTGTAACTGGAATAACTGAAAATTGGAAGATGCCTTTTCTATCAAGTAGCAAGAAATTAAAAGAATGGTGAAAGTAGGAGGAAACATATTTTCATAAGTTGCTGATGGGAGTGTCATTTTGTACAACCTATCTAGAGGGCGATTATATAGTATAAAATTTAGAAATTAGAAAATAACAGAGGTGAGGAAAAATGTATAGCAAATGACTGTTGTATAGTTTTAACACATTTGTCAAATGTAAATTTTACATTGTTCTCGACCCAGTGATTCCCTCTTTAGAAATTTATTCCAAGGAAATAATCTGTCCTATACACAAACATGTTTAAAGGATGGTTCTTCACTACATTGCTGTTCACAACAGTGAAAACTGAAAATCAGTCAGTATATCCATATAATGGAATACTGTGCAGCCATTAAAATTTGAAGATTTTATTACTTACTGAAATGGAATGATGGTTGTTATATATTAAAGAAAAAAGAGGATACTGAACAGTATAGTTTTAGTTTAAAAGTTGCTATTTGCCCTGGCCAATTGGCTCAGTGGTAGAGTGTCAGCCCGGCATATGGATGTCTCGTGTTCAGTTCCCGGTCAGGGCACACAGGAGAAGTGACCATCTGCTTCTCCATCACTCCCCTTCCCCCTTTATCTCTCCCTCTCTCTTCTCCTCCTGCAGCCATGGCTTGGTTGGTTCAAGTGCATCGGCCCCAAGCACTGAGGATAGCTTGGTGGAGCCTCAGCCTCAGGCACTAAAAATAGCTCAGTTGTGAGCATGGTCCCAGATAGGGGTTGCCAACTGGATCCCGGTCAGGGTGCATATGGAAATCTGTCTCTCTAGCTCCCCCTCTCACTTGGAAAAAAAGAAAAAAAAAGTTGATATTTATATACATCAGGCTACAAAACTAATCAGCAAATTGTTATCACTAAGTATCTCTAGCTGATGGAACTGGGGTAATAAAAGTTTATCTTTCTTTACTTTGCTATGTTTCATAGTAATATATTATTTGAATCATAAAAATACTGAAGGGAAACTTTAGAAAATTTCAGTAGATATTTTAGACGATTTATAAAAAGAAATTGATTATATAATCTGTATTTCCTTGAATGTATAAACATTTTAATGTAAATAACTAAATATAAATTTTACCTTTTATAAGTCTTTTAATAGAGTCCAACTGTGTAGTAAGTAGTAATTCTTCATATTTTAATATCTCGAATTTAACCTCATATAGTTCTAACTGAACTTCATAGTACTGTATTTCTAGTTCATCTACAACGGCTATATTTTTTTCTTGTTCTGGAAGATCTTCCATCTGGTTTTCATGAAAAAAAAAAGAGTAAATTAAAATATTTACTATATTGAAAGCAAACTTTAGAAGCAGTTGAGCTATATTCTATTCTTTGCCGAGTACCAAATATAAAAAAGCAAATTGAGAGGAAACATTCTTCCATTTCATTTAATAAAACAAAAATGCCCCACTGAACATTATTTTTCTTTCTCTTCCAAGTGAAAGGAAGGGAGATAGAGAGCCAGACTTCCATAAGCGCCCAGACCGGCTTCCACCTGGCAACCCCTTTTGGGGCCAATACTCTGCCCATCTGGGGCCATGCTCACAAACGAGCTATTTCTGGTGCCTTAGGTGGAGGCTCCACAGAGCCGTCCTCAGCGCCTGGGGCCAATGCACTCAAACCAATCGAGCCATGGCTGTGAGAAGAGAAGACAGAGAGAAAGAGAGAGAGAGAGAGAGAGAAAGAGAGAGAGAGGGAAAGAGAGAAAAGGGAAGAGGAGAAGCAGATGGTTGCTTCTCCTGTGTGCCCTGACTAGGGACTGAAACCAGGACATCCACACACTGGGCTGATGCTCTACCACTGAACCAGCTGGCCAAGGCCCCATTCAACATTTTTACAAATACTTTATCTCATCCTTTAAACATATGAAAACATTTAGGTTTTGAGAAAAATAAATAGCAATAAGGTCTTTACAGAGTTTTCTGCTTTAAAGTCATAGCACTACAGGGAGAAATTCAGTGACTGTGGTCCTAGAATGAAGCACCTCTGTATTCTAAGGTTGTACTGAAAATATTGCTCGGTTGACTTTAAATTATTTTACCTACTTCAGCACTGAGCTCAATGTTATTGTCAAGTGAATCCTAAAATATAATATTTCATTGGTTGATTATTGTATGTGCCCTGACCAGGGATCAAACCCACACCCTTGGCCCTGGCCGGTTGGCTCAGCGGTAGAGCGTCGGCCTGGCGTGCGGGGGACCCGGGTTCGATTCCCGGCCAGGGCACATAGGAGAGGCGCCCAATTGCTTCTCCACCCCCACCCCCTCCTTCCTCTCTGTCTCTCTCTTCCCCTCCCGCAGCCAAGGCTCCATTGGAGCAAAGATGGCCCGGGCGCTGGGGATGGCTCCTTGGCCTCTGCCCCAAGCGCTAGAGTGGCTCTGGTCGCGGCAGAGCGACGCCCCGGAGGGGCAGAGCATCGCCCCCTGGTGGGCAGAGCGTCTCCCCTGGTGGGCGTGCCGGGTGGATCCTGGTCGGGCGCATGCGGGAGTCTGTCTGACTGTCTCTCCCCGTTTCCAGCTTCAGAAAAATACAAAAAAAAACCAAAAACCCCATACCCTTGGTGTATCAAGTCAACACTCTAACAAACTGAGCTACCTAGGCAAGGATAAAATATATTTCAAAACCATCTTGAGCAAAGGGAAACTTTATGGCTAACCTTCCCTAATCTTGAAATTCTCATTTACTAGAAGATGGTGTTGAAATAAGAAAGGAAGCTCTTTAACAATGGCTGGAGGCCTGGCCCATTGGCTCAGTGATAGAGCGTCAACCCAGCATGTGGAAGTCCCAGGTTCGATTCCCAGTCAGGACACACAGCAGAAGTGACCATCTGCTTCTCCATCCCTCCCCTTCCCCTTTCTCTCTTTCTCTCTCTCTCTCTCTCTCACTCTCTTCCTGCCTCATACCCATGGCTCCATTGGTTCGAGTGCACTGGTCCCAGGTGTTGAGGATGGCTCTATGGAGCCTCCACCTCAGGCACTAAAAATAGCTTGGTTGCGAGCATGGCCTCAGGTGGGTAGAGCATCAGCCCCAGATGGGAGTTGCTGGATGGATTCTGGTGGGTGTGCATGTGAGAGCCTGTTTCTCTATCTCCCCGCCTCTCACTTAACCCTTTGAGTAATGAGTTTTTTTCATGCTTGCTGACCTCCGGGAGTTTTTTTTTCAAAAAAATGAAATTAGGCCTGACCTGTGGTGATGCAGTGGATAAAGTGACAACCTGGAAATGCTGAGGTTGCCGGTTCAAAACCCTGGGCTTGCCTGGTCAAGGCACATATGGGAGTTGATGCTTCCAGCTCCTCCCCCCTTCTCTCTCTCTCTCTATAATGAATAAAATCTTTAAAAAAAAAATTAAAAATTAAAAAAAAGAAATAAAAATAAATTATTTTTTTAAATGAAATTAGTTCCAGTTACAGTTTTATTAACTTAAAATCATGTTTGATAACCAATATATGGAAACAAAAAGAACATACATTGCCTTTTTTTAATGTTGCCTTATACATGAACAGTCATACTCTGGATGGTCAGGAGACACGAGGACATACATGAACGTTTGTACGACTCAAAGGGTTAAAATAAAAAGAATAAGTAAATAAAATTAAAAAACAATGGCTGGAAGGAAAGATATCTAAAATCAAAGTCTATTTCTAAACCTAAGGCACCTTAATCTTGTCTTACCTTTCCCTGGACTTCAGCTCTTCTGTGATTTAAACACAACTCTTTGGCTCTCATGAGCTGCAGGGTCTCTCGGGCTAACATCAGCTTGAGTCTTTCTAACCTGGGAGCTGCTGTGGCCCAGGCAGCCTGGCCAAACCTCTTCCCATCCTGATCCATTTGTTTCTGCATCCCTGTCAGATTACAGTGAATAAAATAAAACTTAATTACAGTTCATTAGAGTGAAAAATTTAACCTGAGCTAATTCTTTGTTTATTGCCTCCCATATTGCTTGCAAAACATTCTTTTAAAAAGAAAATTTATTTTAATGACTTTTTTGTTACCACACAATATGTGATCCTTGGTATAAAATGATACTTGATTTTTAAGAAAAGAGAAAATGATCATGAATCTCCCCTACTTAAAACTGTTTCTTACATTTCAGTGCATATACTTTTAGACCGTTTCTACATCTAGCTAGACAGACAAGGTTATATAGATAGTTTGACCAAAAAAACAAACAAACACACCCACAAGATCATCAGTCTTCTTTACAGAGTGGACAAAAGTAGGTTTACAGTTCTTCATATGAAAAATAATACAATAGTCTATAAATAATAATACAAGAATAAACTGTTTTATGTACTCATAACTGTAAACCTACTTTGCCCCTGTATATCTTGTTTATTCCACTCACTTTCTCATGGAACTCTTGCCATGCATTAAAACCAGAAACTCATGCTTAGTAGCTGTATGGTATTCTGGCCCATGAATGTACTGTGATTTAACAAACTGATTAACAGACAGTAAGTTTTTTCCTCTTTGGAACTACCATCAACAATGATTTAAGTTGAGACAAACGTCCTTTACCTAGCCCACAAGGCCCCTCATGGTGTCTCCTGTGGCCTTGCCCACACTCTCTCATCCCACGCTCTCCACACTGTTCAGCCCTGGAACAGGTCAAGGTTCCTCACACTTGCCAAGCTTCCTCAAGCCAGAGGGCCTTTGTCAATGCAATTCCTTCACCTGAAACAATGTTCTCTCATGGTTTTGCTCTCTCAAATTCCACTTACCCTTCAGATATCAGGAAAACTGCCACTTCTCAGATGCCCTCACTGACCACTCTAAACGAGCCTAATTTTTTTCTCAGGGTCTCAAAGGCCCGTGTTTATCTTCTTCGGGTAGCTTGTTGACACTGCCATATCCCCATGAATCTGGATGAACGTGGAATTAGAAGACTTTTCTCCCCCCAGCAGGCTGGGCAGGGTCTATTTATGCTTTTCCTTATACTGAATCCTAAGGACCTAGTACCTGGCACTAAAGAGACACTCAAATGTGTGTTTTTTTTAAGACTGTTTTTTTAATGTTTATTTATTAACTTTAGAGAGAGAAAGGAAGAAAGCAGGAGAGGGACAGGAACATTTGTTCCTGTATGCGCCCTAACCAGGGATCAAACTGGTAACCACTGCACTTTCACAAGATGCTGTAACCAACTGAGCTATCCAGCCAGGGCTCAAATGTATTTTGAATAAAAATGAAAATTACATGTATCTTAGTGCAGCATTTTAATTTATTACCTGCTAATGCTTTTACTGTTTCTTTAAAATAATTCACTGTAATATCTTGAATAGAGACTATAGCTTCTTCAGCCTGTCTGGTCCAGTCTTGGGCTTCCTTCTGCAGGGCCACTATCCGTTTAGGACCCAGATCATCCTCAGCCAAGGATTTCTATAAAAAGAGCAGAAAGTGGCACAAGTAAGAAAGAATAGTAATGTACAACGAATAAGAAGTTGAAAGAAAATTGGTCACATGGATTATGTTTTTTCTTTCTTTTTATTTAATGTTTATTTTATTGATTTTAGAGAGAGAGGAAGGGAGAGAGAGAGACAGGGACATCAAAATCTGCGCCTGTATGTGCCCTAACTGGGGATCGTACTGGCAACCTGTGTGCTTTGGGACGATGCTCTAACCAATTGAGCTATTCAGCCAGGGCTACATGGACTATTTCAACCATTTTTTAAAAAAATATATTTTTAGCCTGACTGGGTGGTGGCACAGTGAATAGAGCGTCGAACTGCGACATGGAGGATCCAGGTTCGAAACCCCAAGGTTGCTGGCTTGAGCACAGGCTCATCAGCCTTGAGAAAAGGCCCATCAACTTGAGCACAGGATCATAGGCATGACCCCATGGTCACTGGCTTGAGCCCAAAGGTTGCTGGCTTGAGCAAGGGGTCACTCACTCTGCTCTAGCCCCCCACCCCTGTCAAGGCACATTTAAGAAAGCAATCATTGGGCCCTAGCCGATTGGCTCAGCGGTAGAGCGTTGGCCTGGCGTGCGGGAGACCCGGGTTCGATTCCCGGCCAGGGCACATAGGGGAAGCGCCCATTTGCTTCTCCACCCCCTCCCCTCCTTCCTCTCTGTCTCTCTCTTCCCCTCCCGCAGCCAAGGCTCCATTGGAGCAAAGATGGCCCGGGCGCTGGGGATGGCTCCTTGGCCTCTGCCCCAGGCGCTAGAGTGGCTCTGGTCACGGCAGAGCGACCCCCCGGAGGGGCAGAGCGTCGCCCCCTGGTGGGCGTGCCGGGTGGATCCCGGTCAGGTGCATGAGGGAGTCTGTCTGACTGTCTCCCCGTTTCCAGCTTCCGAAAAATACAAAAAAAAAAAAAAAAGAAAGAAAGAAAGCAATCATTGAACAACTAAGGCGCCGCAACAAAGAATTGATGCTTTTTATTTCTCTCCTTTCTTGTCTGTCTGTCCCTATCTGTCCCTCTCTCTGTCTCTGTAAAAAAATATTTATATATATATTATTAATACATACATATATTTATATATATTGAATTTATTGATCTTAGACATGAAGGGAGAGAAACAGAAACATCAATCTGTTCCTGTAAGTGCCCTGACCAGGGATTGAACCCGCAACCTTTATATAACCAACTGAGCTATCCCGCCAGGGCTCAACCACTTTTATTGTTATTACTTAGTCAATAACGTTTCATGAACTCAGCAATTCCTTACTGAGAATGAATAAGGCTCTAAGTTGGGTACCACCTGGAAGACAAAGGGTACTCTAGGGCAGTGGTCCCCAACCTTTTTTGGGCCACGGACCGGTTTAATGTCAGAAAATATTTTCACGGACAGGCCTTTAGGGTGTTAGGGTGAGATGGATAAATGTATCACGTGACCGAGACAAGTGTCAAGAGTGAGTCTTAGACGGATGTAACAGAGGGAATCTGGTCATTTAAAAAAAATAAAACATTGTTCAGACTTAAATATAAATAAAATGGAAATAATGTAAGTTATTTATTCTTTCTCTGCGGACCGGTACCAAATGGCCCACGGACGGCTACCGGTCCGTGGCCCAGGGATTGGGGACCACTGCTCTAGGCCATAAAGGAAAAAAAGCCCAACAAACCCTACTTTTACTTTGCATTACTAGGGTGACTTTTTCTAGAAAAAAATGCTGTCAAGCTATGTTTCTCTATTAATAATACACAATTGTTTAAATGAGATCTGTGTTGTTAAGCCTTCAACATGGGGCCTTATACACAGCACTCAAGTGTTAGCTGTTGCTATGGTTTCTTTTAGGGACATGAAGCTTTTCAATATGATGATTCTTTTCTGAAAGGAAAAAATAATACAATAACCCAAAAGATAAAATCTACACATTTATGATTATGACCTGTACTGTGTCATCCAGTATCCAGTTCTTCTGCAAAGCTCGTAATAGAAGAAATATATTCAGATAAGCCATCAGAGAAATGTAAATCAAAACTACAATGCCCTTCATATGCACTCAGATGGCTATAATCAAAAAGACAATAACAAGTATTGGCAATGATGTAGACAAATTGGAACCCTCATTTACTGCTGTTGGGAATGTAAAATGGGGCTTTTCCCTGTGGTAAACAGTCTGGCAGGTCATTTCCAAGGTTAAGTATAGAGTTACCATATGACCTAGCAATTCCACTCCTAGGTAAATGAAAACACGTGTCCACATAGAAACTTATACACAAACATTCGTAACAGCATTGTTCAGAATAGCCAAAAAGTGGAAACAACCCAAAAGTTCATCAACTGCTAAAAGGATTAAGTAAAATGTGCTATGTCTTTATAGTGAATATTATTTGACAGTACAAAGAAATGAAGTTCAGATATATACTACAACATGGATGGACCTTGATAACATTATGCTACGTGAAAGGGGCCAGACACAAAGGACCACATATTGTATGGTTCCATAGAATGAAATGTCCAGAGCAGGGAAATCTAGAGGCAGAAAGTAGCCAGGTAGTTGCCTAGGGTTGGGGGAAACTGGGGAGTGACTGCTAATGGGTTCGGAGTTTCTTTTTGGAGTGATGAAAATGTCCTGGAATTTGATAGTGGTGACAGCTGCACAACTCTGAATATACTAAAACCCACTGGATTGTGCACTTCAGATGAACTGTACGGTCTGTGAATTATATCTCAATAAAGCTGTTATTTAAAGAAAGAAAAAATATATATACAGGAAATAAAGATTATACAAATAGACTTGAAATAATGAACAGACAACTTTCTCCACATGTTAGAGTGACATGAATTTCATCAAAACATGGTGTCATTTTTACAGTACAGTAGCTTGGTACAGGTCGCAAGTGCAAGTATGGAAGGATGACCAAGTGCAGGAGACAGAGATCAAGAGATCACTCTGATAATAAGCCCTGGCAGGTTGGCTCAGTGGTAGTGTTGGCCCGGTGTGTGGATGTCCAGGTTCAATTCCCGGTCAAGGCACACAGGAGAAGCACCTATCTGCTTCTGTACCCCTCCCCTTCTCGCCTCTTTCTCTCTCTCTCTCTCTCTCTCTCTCTCTCCCTCCCTCTCTCTCCCCCTCCCGCAGCTATGGCTCTATTGGAGTGAGCTGGCCTCTAGCACTGAGGATGGCTCCATGGCCTCTGCCTCAAGTGCTAAGAAGAGCTCGGTTGCTGAGCTACAGAACAACACCCCAGATGGGCAGAGCATCGCCCCCTAGTGGGCTTGCCAATGGAGGATCCCAGTAGGGGAGTATGCGGGAGCCTGTCTCTCCTGTCTCCCCTCCTTTCAATGAATAAAGAAAGAAAAAAAGAAAGAAAAGGATGGGAAGGGAAGAGAACAAACAAACAAGAGTAATGACAGCATTTACTAAAGGTTAAATTACTGAATTAAAATCCAGGGCCTTGCTACTTAGTTTCATGTTATTTCTGAGAACTTTGCATGTGTCCTTAGAGGTGGAAAATGAGCTATTAAATAAGCAGCACATCAAAAACAAGTCATCAGCAAAGAAAATGTTTAACATGTGAAAATCTCCAGATATCTGAATGAATTAAGATGACCTATGTAAAATGTCTTCATTTATTATTATTTTTTTTCTTTCTTTCTGAAGCTGAAAACGGGGAGAGACAGTCAGACAGACTCCTGCATGTGCCCAACTGGGATCCACCCGGCACATCCACCAGGGGCAACGCTCTGCCCACCAGGGGGCGATGCTCTGCCCCTCCGGGGCGTCGCTCTGCCATGACCAGAGCCACTCTAGTGCCTAGGGCAGAGGCCAAGGAGCCATCCCCAGCGCCCGGGCCATCTTTGCTCCAATGGAGCCTTGGCTGCGGGAGGGGAAGAGAGAGACAGAGAGGAAGGAGGGGGGGGGTGAGGGGTGGAGAAGCAAATGGGCGCTTCTCCTATGTGCCCTGGCCGGGAATCGAACCCGGGTCCCCCGCACACCAGGCCAACGCTTTACTGCTGAGCCAACCGGCCAGGGCCTTTACATCATTTTTAAAAAATAACTTATCAACAGTCTCATCTAAATAAGGGTGAACCTAACACACCAACCAAGATTGAGTCTTAAATGTGACTAAAGAAATAGTAATATGTGACAGATAGTAAATCAGATAAAGTAAAAACATAAAGAAAACATACCAAAATATCAAGCTTACATGAAGTTGCAATTTCTCGCATATCTCTAAATGGCTGCAGTAAATACTGGAAGAACTTGGTTGCCACGGTAATAAATTCCTGGTAGGCTTCATCTTCTTTGCCATAAACTTCCATTAATGCTACCATAGTGTTGGCTTTTTCGTGCCCTTGAAGAATCTGGAAGGCAAAAAGTAAATAAAGCTCAAGTATGGACATTATTTGTAAGATCACACTAGTCCTGGCCAGTTTGATCAGTGGATTGGGGGGGGGGGGGGGAGTGCCACCCTGCAAACATCACCAGTTCAATCCCTGATCAGGGGACACATGAGAAGCCACCATATGCCTCTCCTCCTGTACCCCTTTTCTCTCTCCCCTTCTCACAGCCAGAAGCTCCACTGGTTCCAGCTTAGGCCCCAGTCGACCGTTGGCCTCAGGCGCTGAGGATAGCTTGGTTGAATCGAGCATCGGCCGCAGATGGGGCTTGCCAGGTGGATCCCTTTCTGGGAGCTCATGGGAGTCCCTCTCAGTGTCTCCCCACCTCTCTTTTTTTTTTAAAAAAAAATCACACCGGCCCTGGCCGGTTGGCTCAGCGGTAGAGCGTCGGCCTGGCGAGCGGGGGACCCGGGTTCGATTCCCGGCCAGGGCACATAGGAGAAGCGCCCATTTTGCTTCTCCACCCCCCCCTTCCTCTCTGTCTCTCTCTTCCCCACCCGCAGCCAAGGCGCCATTGGAGCAAAGATGGCCCGGGCGCTGGGGATGGCTCCTTGGCCTCTGCCCCAGGCGCTAGAGTGGCTCTGGTCGCGGCAGAGCGACACCCCGAAGGGGCAGAGCATCGCCCCCTGGTGGGCAGAGCGTCGCCCCTGGTGGGCGTTCCCGGTGGATCCCGGTCGGGCGCATGCGGGAGTCTGTCTGACTGTCTCTCCCTGTTTCTAGCTTCAGAAAAATACAAAAAAAAAAAAAAAAATCACACCAAAAAAACAAAACTAAACCAGGAGAAAGTTCAAAATATTATCTCGCCCTGGCCGGTTGGCTCAGCGGTAGAGCGTCGGCCTAGCGTGCGGAGGACCCGGGTTCGATTCCCGGCCAGGGCACACAGGAGAAGCGCCCATTTGCTTCTCCACCCCTCCGCCGCACTTTCCTCTCTGTCTCTCTCTTCCCCTCCCGCAGCCAAGGCTCCATTGGAGCAAAGATGGCCCGGGCGCTGGGGATGGCTCTGTGGCTTCTGCCTCAGGCGCTAGAGTGGCTCTGGTCGCAACATGGCGACGCCCAGGATGGGCAGATTATCGCCCCCTGGTGGGCAGAGCGTAGCCCCTGGTGGGCGTGCCGGGTGGATCCCGGTCAGGCGCATGCGGGAGTCTGTCTGACTGTCTCTCCCCGTTTCTAGCTTCAGAAAAATGAAAAAAAAAAAAAAAAAAAAAATCAAAATATTATCTCAACTGTGTACAAAGTACTCAGAGGAAAGGACTAAAAGACTCATCAAATATTAGATAGTGGATGTTTCTTCATCAGTTTTCTGAGATAAAGGTTTGTGATGCTGTACTCCTTTTTAAATTCTCATGAAAACATTACAGAGGTACCTCCAAATACTTCTCCAGTGTGCAGACTCTCAGCTCCCAGGTTAATAGTGCCACCAAGCCCCCAGCAGAGCAGACTCGTTTTAGAGTCACAATGGCGGCTCTAGTCTCTTCAGAGCGCTTCTTCTCACACAGGGTGTAAAATAAACGGCGGTCTGATTTAACTTAACACGTCGTCTCTCTGCGCCTCCCGCACGCCCTCCGCAGCATCCCCCTGGCTGCTCCCGGCAGGCGAAGGGCACCTGTGACCCTGCGTCCCCTTCTCCACGTCAGCCCCTGAACTTGCTTCTCCGCGGCCGGGGTCGCGTGGAAGACTTCCCCCCTCCCCCCTTTCGCCCTTGTCCCTTCTGATGGCCCAGGGACACTAAACGGGGTCGAGAAGGAGTACCTGGCACAACCGCGCGGCGGCTTCGTCCCTCCGCGCGCGCAGGGCGCGCTCCCGGAAGGCGCGCGGGCTCTCGCAGTCGGGCGCGCCGCCGTCGGCCGGAAGCAGCGCATCACGCACGGCCGCGCCGCCGCAGCCGTCGGCCGCCAAGCCCAGGTAGCGCTCCAGCCGCGAGCAAAGTTCCTGCATCGCCGACTCCCCCGGGTCCGGGCGCGCCGGCCACACGAACGCCCACAGGCCCCAGGAGCCCCTGCCCGCCTCCAGCTCCGGTGGCAGCGGCGGGAAGCAGCGCTCCAGCGGCGGCCACAGCGCCGCCAGCTGTCGGTGCGCGCCACGGAGCTCGGCGGCCGAGAGCAGACCGGCCCAACTGGGCGGAGACCCCGGCCGGCTGCCCTCGCGCCGCCGCCGCCGCTGCGCCGTGCGGTCGTGACAGGTCACCGCGAATTTGCCCTCCGCGTCGTTCCAGGCCACGAGAAACCGTAGCTGGTGCCGTTCGGCCTCGGCGAACAAGTCTTCGCGGACCGGCACCCAGCCTTCCAGGCTGTCGGGCTGCTCGTCCTCCATGGTGCCAGCGGTCAGCGGCCCGGCTTCCTCACAGATTCGGCCTCAGAACCGCGGCCCCGCGACATATTTCGCTGGACGGTCAGCGCGTCGGCGTCCCAGCCCCTCCTGCACTTCCGATTGGCTATGTGAGGGGAGGTTTCCAGCGGCGTCTGGGATTGGTCGGATGTCAGAGGAGGGTCCGCGACAACCAATGAAAAGGCCGGAGTTGTGCCTGGGACCCGGCCTTCGGAGTCAATCGGTGTTGCAAAACGTCTGGAGCCCGGAAATCCCCAATCGTGCCTCACCTTTATCCCTTTTTTCGACCTGAAAAGGGTATTTGTCACATGAATGAGTTACTGTGAACCCATAAGAACCAGGCCGCCAGCTGATTCCGTCTTTTGCGTTAGGGTTCCAGTAAATTCATGGTTCCTGCTCCCAAGGAAGGTACAGACTTCCTGGAGAGACAAAACATTCAATTAAACGTAAGAGTTATTATTTATTGAGCGCCAAAGCACTGGGTACGAGCCACAAATTTATTGTTACCAATTCAACAGAAGTTTATAAACGGTCTGCTGTGTGCATGTTTGGGGGTGGGGCAGAAAGGGCATCCAAAAAGGTACCTCTGTCTTTTTTTTTTTTTTTTCTTTTTTTCTGAAGCTGGAAACAGGGAGAGACAGTCAGACAGACTCCCGCAGGCGCCCGACCGGGATCCACCCGGCACGCCTACCATGGGGCGACGCTCTGCCCACCAGGGGGCGATGCTCTGCCCATCCTGGGCGTCGCTATATTGCGACCAGAGCCACTCTAGCGCCTGAGGCAGAGGCCACAGAGCCATCCCCAGCGCCCGGGCCATCTTTGCTCCAATGGAGCCTTGGCTGCGGGAGGGGAAGAGAGAGACAGAGAGGAAAGCGCAGCAGAGGGGTGGAGAAGCAGATGGGCGCTTCTCCTGTGTGCCCTGGCCGGGAATCGAACCCGGGTCCTCCACACGCTAGGCTGACGCACTACCGCTGAGCCAACCGGCCAGGGCCCTCTGTCTTTAAAGCATTATTTAAATAAACCTATGTGCTGGCCTCATCACTTTGGAAACAAGGAAACTGAGACCCAGAAAAGAAACTTCTGGCAAGATGCATAGACATTCCAACTAAAGACTACTGAAGACCTGTTTCAGAAGTCGAGAAATGTAGTTTGTGTGTGAAGATGGAGTGTGGGGTGGAGCTGGCCTGTTCATGCAACATGGAACAGGAAGCCCTGGCCTCTGCTCAGTCTGTACCTGTCAGCTCCCACCCTGTGCGTGCACCGAGAGAGGTATAGGGGTGGGGAGGTCCTAGGGAGCCATGTTTGGAAGCCTTCACCGAAACAAGGCTTGGGAGGGCTTCATTCAGGAACCAGTGAAGCAGCACGTGAAGGTTTTGAGCTGGGACAGCCTGGAATCAGATTTGCACTTGCTGTTATGCCCAAGGTAAACCACATCAAAAACAAAGCAGGATCAGGCTGACGCTATGGTTAGGACATGTCTTCCTCCTGAAGATGATCCCAAGACCTCTAGGTCTGAATTTACCTCTGTCTGAAGATTCTCCCCGCTCCCTTTATGCTTGTGTGGAACTATGGACCTTGAACTCAGAATTGCTGCTCTTGCTGTCATCCAGTCCTCCTGGAGAAAGAACCTTTTAGCTGAAGTGGTTTATTTTCCCTCAGACTATTTTTTAATATATTACTTTAGCTAATTCTTTGTTTAAATATTCTTATAGTATATCCTTTTACTTATATATATATATTATTTTTTTCTTCTAGTAATTTTTCTAATTTATTTGCTTTTTCAAAATGAAACTAGCAGGCTTTGTACTTATAAAATTTATATTTTGTGTGTGAGAGAGGGAGATGTTTGTATATTCTTAGAAAAAAATTTGGGAAAATATACAACTCTAATAATTGTTGTTACCAGGACACACGACTGGTTTATACTCACTTTATGATTCTTTTGTAGTATTCGCTTATTTCTAGGCCAAAGACCATAGGTTATTTTATAATAAAAAAGATTTTTAAAACTTAATAAAAGGTACATATAATTTTTTTTTGGTACATATAATTATTATGAAAATGATACTGTCAAAGCTATAAAGAAGCAAAATAATTCAAAAGAAATAAACCCAGCTCTCACACACACATACATGATTATTTTGTAATGATATTTTGCATACTCTTTTTTTACTTAGAAATATATTGTGGAGGCCCTGGCCAGTTGGCTCAGTGGTAGAGCGTCGGCCTGGTGTGCAGAAGTCCCGGGTTTGATTCCCGGCCAGGGCACACAGGAGAGGCGCCCATCTGCTTCTCCACCCCTCCCCCTCTCCTACCTCTCTGTCTCTCTCTTCCCCTCCCGCAGCCGAGGCTCCATTGGAGCAAAGATGGCCCGGGCGCTGGGGATGGCTCCTTGGCCTCTGCCCCAGGCACTAGAGTGGCTCTGGTCGCAACAGAGTGACGCCCCAGAGGGGCAGAGCATCGCCCCCTGGTGGGCGTGCCGGGTGGATCCCAGTCGGGCACATGCGGGAGTCTGTCTGACTGCCTCCCCGTTTCCAGCTTCAGAAAAATACAAAAAAAAAGAAAGAAAAGAAATATATTGTGGGCGTTTTCCACATTTAAAAAAATTGGCACCTACATTATTGTTCTTAATACTTGCCAATATTGAATTGACTATTGTGATTTTTTTAGGAATGCCCCATGATATACATAGATTTATTTTAGTTTTCTGCCAGTATAAACAATACTGTGACGAACATTCTTATACAGACACCTTTGCGTGGTTTTTGTTTAATTTTCTTTTTTTTTGGCTTTTGATATTTTATTTTGCTTCTGAATTTTTATTTCATAGATGACTTGCAGTAATGCCATTATTATTATTATCTTTATTCAGTGAGATGAAAGGAGGCAGAGACAGACTACCCCAAGAGCCCTGACCGGGATCCACCTGACAAGCCCACTAGGGCACAATGCTCTGCCCATCTGGGGTGTTGCTCCCTTGCTCAGCAACTGAGCTCTTCTTAGTGCCTGAGACAGAGGCCATCCTCATTACCCAGGGCCAACCAGCTCCAATCAAGCCATGGCTGCAGGAGGAGAAGAGAGAGAGAGGAGCGAGAGGGGGAGGGGAGGAGAAGCAGATGGGCACTTTCCCTTTGTGCCCTGATTGGGAATCAAACCCAGGACATCCACATGCTGGGCCAACACTACTACTGAGCCGACCAGCCAGGGCCATAATGGTATTTTTTATATTTTATTTTTTTAATTTTTCTGAAGTGAGAAGCAGAGATGCAACGAAACAGACTCCCGCATGTGCCCAACTGGGATCCCCGCCAAGCCCGCTAGAGGGTGATGCTCTGCCCATCAGGGGCATTGCTCCGTTGTAACTGGAGCCATTCTAGCACCTGAGGCTGAGGTCATGGAGCCATCCTCAGCGCGCAGGCCAACTTTGCTCTAATGGAGCCTTGGCTGCGGGAGGGGAAGAAAGTGATAGAGAGAAAGGAGAGGGGGAAGGGTGGAGAAGCAGGTGGGTGCTTCTCCTGTGTGTCCTGGTTGGGAATTGAACCCGGGATTTCCATACACTGGGCTGACGCTCTACCACTGAGCCAACCAGTCACGGCCTGTAATGGTATTTTTTAAATGAGATTTTGGCTGAGGCCCCAAAAAACAATAGATGTAAAATTCTGAGATCGAATCACTACATGCATACTTTTAAAGGAAATGGTCCAGAACCTGATTCTTGCTCTCAGCTAATTGAAGAAAATAAAAAGGGATCAGAATCAAGAGACTGGTGGAGGTATTCTCTGGAGAGAGCTGTTGTTGGGCGGGGGGAAGGGCTGGAAGTGCCACTCTCTACCTGTAAGCTCATTGAGGACCCTTCAAAGAGATTTTTCTGAGAGCTTGCTGTTTTTCCTGCAGGTGGGTCAATGGTAGCCTGTGGCTGGAGGACTGGCTGTTTCAGGAGCAGAGCTAAGGAAAGGCTGCACTGGGACGTCTGCATCCCAAAGGTTTCCTGGACCAAGGATGGGGCCTGCTTCCCAAGATCCAGATGTGGAGCAGCAGGAAGCCAGAGCCAGCAAGGAGTCATGTAGATTCTGCCCGAGAAAGCCAGCTGCATGGGTGAGGAGACCTCATTTGAGGTGCAGTCCATGAGGGCTTAAGGGAGGTGTGCAAGGGAGCCCTGGAACAAAGGGTTTCTCAGCCTGGTTGTGGGAACTTGAGGGAAAGGGTCTGCATAATGGGAAACTCCAGAGAAGTACAGAGGCTCCTAGGGAGAAGCAGAGATTGAGGGCTCAAGCATCTGCCAGCCCCTGAGAGCCTGCAGCTGCACCAACTGTGATACCAGCTCAGACAGGAGCCGTCTTACCATCTTAGCACCTCTGCCCTGGCCTCCACACCAGCCGCGCAGGGAGGAGGTGTGGCGAGAAGAGGCCACCTCCTTCCTCTTTCCTGGGGCTAATTTCCAGCTAAAAAAGGCCCAAGCTGTGGAGGGGAGAAGATTTTGATGCTAGCTAAACTCAGTGTGACCTTTTGATTAATATATTGAATTGTACATTTAATTACTAAACTGACACTAGGTCTTCAAGTATCCCTAGGACTGAGTGTGACCTAAGAGGAAGCAGAAAATCATGTGTCTGCTTGATTTTTATCTAGAGTAGGGAATAAGTCCCACTGTGAGTAGACATTAAAGGAATAGTGGGAAGAAAAATTAAATTTCTTTTTTTTTAAGAGAGACAGATAGATTTTGTTGTTTGACTCATTCATGCCGTCATTGGTTGATTCCTGTTTGAGCCCTGACCAGGGATTGAGTCGCAACCTCTGCATGTTGGGACAATGCTTCAATGAACTGAGCTATCCTTTGGATTGCCTTTAGAGTTGTGCTTGTTCAAAACACTGGCTAAAAGACCCTCAGCTGAGATGGAAGGTGCACAACATGAGGGCCCTCAGAAGTGCTCTTTCTCCGCATGGCTTCCCTCCTCCTCCAGGCCTCTATATATGAACAGCCGTCTTAGTCCCTCAGTGGAACAGGTATCAAATCTCCATAGTAAGATGTAACTCAGGGGACAGTATGTGACCTCTCCTGGTGACACTTGAGCAGAAGTGTCAGGACAGCCTGGGCAAGTCTATATTTGGGCTTTCACTCATAGCAGGCCTGTTGCTATTTGCAGCCCGGGCCCAGCTCGGGTTTCCATCGCCTGTGCTGCCCTGTTGCAGAACTCTGTGTAACACAGGCAGGGGAAGCCCGCAAGCACGCAGAGGTCACCGGGCAGGAAAGCCTGCCGAACCAGGGTGCAGTTTTCTAGCACTTACCACGGCCTCACCGTTAACTGAAGAGTTCATGGACCCTTAAATTAGCAGGCAAGTTTTTGGATAGTAATATTGTAACGCTAATTGTATTATTGAAATCCATTAACTCAATGCCGCAGTGTTAAAACAGTATCTTTATGTGGAAAGAGATAGCATCATAAACTGCAGATATTGTAAGTGACAGTAAACAGTGTGAATGTTTTCTGTTCCTTCTTGTAGCAGGGATTCCCTTCACTGAATGTGGTATTGGTATAGGCTGTGAAAGCCTCTGATACTGGTGATTCTTTTTCATTTTAGAGAGGAGAGAGAAAGGGAGAGAGGGAGACAGAGGGCGAGAGAGAGGAGAGAGAGACAGAGAGAGAAGGTGGGGAGGAGCTGGAAGCATCAACTCCCATATGTGCCTTGACCAGGCAAGCCCAGGGTTTCGAACCGGCGACCTCAGCATTTCCAGGTCTACACTTTGTCCACTGCGCCACCACAGGTCAGGCCGGTACTGGTGATTCTTGACATTTATCTTAAGGTATTTTTAGTGCAGGGACGCATTTGCTAGAACAGTTTGGAACCCTAAATGCAATTGCTGACAAAGCATAATTCCATGCTTTGGTTCAAATACTAAAAACCAGAATTGTCATCATTTTCCACTTGTTATGCATGCCCCCTACTCCTGTAGAAAGTTGTCAGACTTGGACAGTACCTGTAAAGCTGATTTGGACCATTCTGTGTAACAGTACAGCTAACATTTTCAAGCAGATTTCTTTGTGGCTGGGGAATTGCTCAGGTGTACATGGCTGAGCTTCTAAAATGATGTGCAAAACTGTGCCCTTATGGGCTCACTTTTCAGGAGAGAATTCACAGCTTTCAGTGGATTCTTAGGGGCATCCCTAATGCAAAAAAGGTTAAAAAACATTTGGGAGAACTTTCCTCTTTTTTTTCCATTTTAATTTTTTTTTAAGTTAGTGGAGGGGAAATAGAGAGACAGACTCCCACATGTGCCTTGACTGGGAACCTCCACCTGGCAACCATGTCTGGGGCCAATACTCGACTCAACCAAGCTATCCTCAGCTCCTGAGGCCAATGCCTGAGGTCCCCCCCAGGTCAAGGCACATATGAGAGAGCAATCAATGAACAACTAAAGTGCTGCAACTATGAGTTGATGCTTCTCATCTCTCTCCCTGTCTTTTCCTGTCTGTCCTTGCTTCTCTTTTTAAGTTAGTGGAAGGGAGATAGAGAGACAGACTCCAACATGTGCCTTGACTGGCAACCTCCACCTGGCAACCATGTCTGGGGCCAATACTCAACTCAACCAAGCTATCCTCAGTGCCTGAGGCCAATGCTCAGACCAACTGAGTTATCCTCAGCACCCAGAGCTGACAATTGAACCAATTGAGCCACTGGCTGTGGGAGGGGAAGAGGGAGAGAAAGGGAAAAGGGAGGGGAAGAAAAGTAGATGGTCACTTCTCACGTGTGCCCTGACCAGGGATCAAACCTGGGATGTCTTCACACCAAGCCAACACTCCCTCCACTGAGCCAACCAGCCAGAAAAGAACTTTTCTAATTAAAGCACAGGGACACATTTTCCATATAAAACTTGCAAGTCTTTTTATTTTATTTCTTTTTTTTTAGAAAGAGAGAGGCAAACAGGAAGGAAGAGAGAAGCATCAACTCATAGTTACAGCATTTTTAGTTGGGAATAGTTTAATAATACTAGTTTATTATTTTTAAGAATTAGGTTTACCACAACTTTTTTTTTTTTAAGTAAGAGAAAGTAGGAAAGAGAAGCGGGGGCAGACAGGAACAGATAGGGAGAGAGATGAGAAGCATCAACTCATAGTTGCAGCATCTTAGTTGTTCATTGATTGCTTTATCATATGTGCCTTGACCTGGGGGGACCTCCAGCAGAGCCAGTGACCCCTTGCTCAAGCCAGAAACCTTGGGCTTCATGCAAGTGACCTTTGAGCTCAAGCCAGCAACCATGGGGTCATCTCTATGATCCCATGCTCAAGCTGGCAAACCCGTACTCAAGCTAGTGAGCCTGTGCTCAAACCGGTGACCTCAGGGTTTCAAACCTGGGTCCTCAGCGTCCCAGGCCGATGCTCTACCCACTGTACCACTACCTGGCAGGCTTTACCACAACTTTTTAAAAAGGGGCCTTAGAAACTTGATTATGATAATGGTTGTGTAACTTGGGGTATTTAGTAAAAATTATTGAATTGTGTACTTAAAACAGGTGACTTGTATGGAATGTAAGTTACATTTCAGTAAAGTTATTTTAAAAACATATTAGGGAATAAGATAAGCCTCTCACATAATTGCTAGTTTTATGTAGGATTATGTTGTTGATAAAGTATTTGTGCAGGTTAATTACCATGGTACAACAATTGTGGTAGATGAAAATTTAGGTCATTATCTGGATATATACTGTACCTGTTTGTGACTTATGCAGTTAAATGGAAAAGAAAAAGTCTGCTTCTCTAAACAAAAAAAGGTCATTCTTTTTATGTGGAAGAATCAGTGATCTTAAAATTTTTTTGCTTGTGACTTAGAACATTTATGTGATCTAAAAATTCTCTAAGCCTTGGCTGTATAACTCAGTCAGTTCACTGTCCCGATAAGCAAAGGCTGTCAGTTCGATTCCCTGTCAGGGCACATACAGAAACAGGTTGATGTTTCTGTCTGTCACTCTCTCTCCTTTCCTCACTCTCTAAAATTCAATCAATATATTTTAAAAAGTAAAATAAAATAAAAATTCTCCGGTAGAAAGCAAACCTTTCTTTACATGAGGTTCATAGTGAAACCACATCTGAGCTGCTCAGATTATTTTTAAAAATTGTGAATGAGCCCTGGCCAGTAGGCTCAGCAGATAGAACATCTGCCCAGCGTGCTGACATCTTGGGGTTTTTTTTTTTGTTTTTTTTTTTATTTTTTTTGTTTTTTTTTGTATTTTTCTGAAGCTGGAAACGGGGAGAGACAGTCAGACAGACTCCCGCATGCGCCCGACCGGGATCCACCCGGCACGCCCACCAGGGGCGACGCTCTGCCCCTCTGGGGGGGGTGCTCTGCCCCTCTGGGGTGTCGCTCTGCCGCGACCAGAGCCACTCTAGCGCCTGGGGCAGAGGCCAAGGAGCCATC
Source organism: Saccopteryx leptura (assembly GCF_036850995.1). Taxonomy (NCBI): domain Eukaryota; kingdom Metazoa; phylum Chordata; class Mammalia; order Chiroptera; family Emballonuridae; genus Saccopteryx; species Saccopteryx leptura. Next base: position 39,235,330 of record NC_089515.1, on the reverse strand, counting down.
CCCAGCGCCCGGGCCATCTTTGCTCCGATGGAGCCTTGGCTGCGGGAGGGGAAGAGAGAGACAGAGAGGAAGGAGGGGGGAGGGGTGGAGAAGCAGATGGGTGCTTCTCCTGTGTGCCCTGGCCGGGAATCGAACCCGGGTCCCCCGCACGCCAGGCCGACGCTCTACCGCTGAGCCAACCGGCCAGGGCCGACATCTTGGGTTTGATCCCTGGTCAGAGCACAGATAAGAAGCAACCATCTGTTTGTCTCCTCCTCCCTCTTCCTCTTCTCTCTCTCTTCCCCTCCCACAGCCAGTGGCTTAATTGGTCTGAGCATTGGCCCCAGGCACTGAGAATAGCTTGGTTGATTCAAGCATTGGCCCAAGACAGGGTTTACCAGGTGGATCCTGGTTGTGGCGCATGTGGAAATCTATCTCTCTTTCTCCCCTCTTCTCGTTTTAAAAAAATTGTGTATGAGTTGAGCCCAATCTAACGACCATCTCTTGCAATGACCTTATAAGAAACAGAGTTTTTTTCCTCTTTCTCTGTTCTAGGTCCCAGAATATTCACTATTAACTGTCCAGGAAGGATCCTTCTAGTGCAAACATGCTGCCAAGGCTTCCAGAGTGACAATGGAGGAGGAAACTGGGGAGGGGCCAGTGCTGGACAGGACTACTGCCCCCAAAGACTTCCACTTTTATCCCCTGGACCTGTATGACTCTGCAGACAGACTGCAGATCTTCCCGAAAGAAAGCAGTCGGATGAGAAGAGAAGGTGTCCAAACTGAAATGACCAGTGAGCCAAGAGGGGCAGCAAAAGGTAAGCCTCCAAGAGACCTGGAAGAAGAAGTGGATGAACTTGTCCATTTATATGGACTGGAAGATGATGACGAATTAGGGGATGAGTTCATTAATGAAAACACACCCAGAATAGAGGTTTCAGAATATCCCCCTTACATGGAGCAGAGAGACTGGCAACTTCGTGGAGAGGTAGCTGAGGCTGAAGACCTGGACTTTGGAGGGTGGGGCTCAGCAGGCCAGTGCCAGGACCTGCGGGAGGCCTACAGGTACACACATGGTCGTGCCAGTGAGGAGTATGAGTGCTATGTTATCCCAGAAGAGGAGGACGAGGAAGAAGCTGCTGATGTCTTCTGTGTCACTTGCAAAACTCCAATAAGAGCAGTGCAGAATGTTTTGGATGAACACAAAGAGCATGAGGTGACCCCACTCAATAAAGCTCTGGAAAGTGCCAGGGTAAGTAGGCATCCTTAGTTCTTCTTTCTCTTCATACTGCATCTGCATCTCAAGTAATTAGGCAGGAAATAAATCTCAAATGCTTCTGCAAAAAGAGACAAAGGATATATCATTAATGTCTTGCGATCTCTTTGCTAGGATGAAATTCACAAAAACATGTACAAATTGGAAAAGCAGATTATTGACATGGAAAACTTTGCCAGTCACTTAGAGGAGGTCTTCATTACTGTGGAGGTAAGAGCACGCAGATGAGTCCATCAGACACTTGTGCTTCTCGATCAGTGTCTAGGGCAGCAGTTCTGTCCTATATAAGTTAGGGAATTTATTTTCTTAGAACGTGTGGTATCACTATTGCCTCCCATCCCTCCCCCTGCCTTCCCACAGCACCCTGGGCATCCCCCACAGAAGTATAAGCTCTCGGCGGGGACATTGTGTCTTCTGCATCTTTCTATCCCCAGTCCAACTACAGGGCAGGACTCTTTCATGGGTCAACCTTGACAAGGCTTTGTGAGACCCCCCTCCTGTCATTGACTAGTGTTCCTTTCCTCAGTTGTTATCTATTTCTCATAAAATTAGTAAGTTTCTGCCTGACCAGTGGTGGTGCAGTGGATAGAGCATCGACCTAAGACGCTGAGGTCCCAGGTTCAAAACCCCAAGGTCACCAGCTTAAGGACATGGCTGCTGGCTTGAGTCCAAGATTGCCGGCTTAAGCAAGCGGTCGTGGCTCGGCTGGAAGTCCCCCCCACCCCGGTCAAGGCCATATGAGAAGCAATCAGTGGACAACTAAAGTGCCGCAACTATAAGTTGATGCTTCTCACCTCTCTCCCTTCCTGTCTGTCTGCCTGTCCCCTGCCCTCTCTCTCTCTCTTACAAAAAAAAAAAAAGTTAGTAAGTTTCTGTGTCTGTCCCCACACACATCACAGATCCCTGGGTGTGCCCAGTAGGTATGCAGTAGACCACTGTAATGCCATGCAGACGAATAGACCACGACTGAAGACCTGGGGAGTTCCTTTCTTTCCTCCTTTCATATAGATGTTCTACTTCTGTTAATGTCACCTTAAACTGAACCAGCAGGAGCATCTTATGGGAATTAACTAAATTCCCGGTTCCTTTCCTTGAAGCTAGACCTTCTTCACCCCTAATCTTAAAAGGAAGGAGAGCTACTGTGCTAATCCCCTAGGGAAGGTACAGAGAAGGGACAAGCCCTTCCCCTTAAAAGCACAAGATGGTGGTAGGAGGGGTAAGAGATTAATAGGAGGACAAAACTCCCTATACTCTGAACAGCCAGCTCGCTGTCAGGTCAAAATACCTTCACCTCAGAGGGGACTCTGAGCTCCTTCCTTTATATTCATCACTGGGGAGGCACTAGCACTTTTCCCTCTCTTCTGCCATTCAGAGCAAGTCTCCACATAGTAGGTGCTCAATACTCTCTTATTTGGAAATGTCACTGTTATCTGATGAGGATGACATTAGTCAGGACCTGCAGAGCTCTCCTGGGGACCAGCAGTTGATATGCTCCAGTCAATATTTCTCAGCCATTGTGCTCCAGGATCAGCACTGTCATAACCCTCCCTCTGCCTTCCTGCCTTTTCTCATCTGTTGGCACTATCTGGCCACAAACCTTATTCTCTTTGTTCTTCATCTTTCTCTTAGTTGCCAGGAAGATCTGTGTGGTCCTAGTATTTGTGTAACCCAAGCACCAGGGAGTAGAGGTGAGGATCATGAGATGTTGAGAGCTCAGGTGGGAATCTCCCAGGGCAAACATCTCCATGTTAAGGTCCAAGTTTCCAGTGGCAGACTGACTTATCACTGATGATCACTTTGGCTGTTTGTCATGGTGATGAGAGGTGCCAAACGGAGGTGATCTGAGAGTGAAAAGAAGGATGGCAAAATGGTGCCAGGGAGAGAGCAGTGCTTTTTGTTAGGGTTATCCCTGGGTTCTAGCTGGAGACTCTGGGTCCCAGCTCCCCTGCGTACACCCCAGCATCCTGGAAAAAGATGAGAAGACGATGGGAGGAACTGAAACATTTCTGGTAAGTACATTTCCATGCCCCAAATGACTCTGTAGTTGACACACCACATGCACTGAAATGATGGCCAAGGTCCACTTTCTTGCAGGAGAATTTTGGAAGACAAGAACAAAACTTTGAGTCCCATTACAATGACATCTTGGAAACACTCGCTCAAAAATATGAAGAAAAAATACAAGCCTTAGGGGAGAAAAAGAAAGAGAAGCTGGAAGCCTTGTATGGACAACTCGTCAGCTGTGGCGAGAACCTGGATGCCTGTAAAGAACTAATGGAAACAGTAGAAGAGATCTGTCATGAAGAAAAGGTTGACTTCCTAAAGGTCAGTCAGGAAGTGAAATAATGAATGGAAGTGACAGTTAGGGCCGGAGTAGGTTAGATTGTCCCCTCTCTGCCTGGAGGTGTTGGAATTGACTTGTATAGTCGCACCCATTTGATTCCACGGATGTTCATGACAGTGGGGTTACGGCCCACTAGTGGCCAGGCAGGCTCACACATAGCTGGCCCTTTCCCTCCACCATCGCTCAGGTAACACCAGAGTCTGTTTCTCTCTCCTGGTTGCCAGAAATGTGTCTCCTATTTCCTCTTCCTGGAGCTGAACGAAAAGGGCTCTGAGTTTTCTTGCCATCTAGGATGGCCTCTTGGAACTCTGGGAGAAGGCTGTCTGGGTTAAAAAGTCACATCCAGTTTCCTGGTTACAAATCTTACCTCGTAAACTGAGACATGCAAAAAAATCCATTTCTGGCCCTGGCCAGTTGGCTCAGTGGCAGAGCACCAGCCCAGCATGTAGAAGTCCCAGGTTCAATTCCTGTCCAGGGCACACAGGAGAAGCACCCATCTGCTTCTCCACCCTTCCCCCTCTCCTTTCTCTTTATCTCTCTCTTCCCCTCCTGCAGCCAAGGCTCCATTGGAGCAAAGTTGGCCCAGGCACTAAGGATGGCTCCATGGCCTCTGCCTCAGGTGCTAGAATGGCTCTGGTTGCAACAGAGCAATGCCCCAGATAGGCAGAGTATTGCCCCCTAGTGGGCTTGCTGGGTGGATACTGGTCTGGTGCATGTAGGAGTCTGTCTCTCTGCCTCCCCACTTCTCACTTCAGAAAAAATACAAAAAAAAAAAATCAATTTCTAGGCCCTGGCTGGTTTGCGCAGTGGATAGAACCTCGGGCTAACTTGTGGACGTCCCGGGCTTGATCCCTGGTCAGGACACACATGAGAAGTGACCATCTGCTTCTCTTTCCCTCCCTCCCCCCCCCCCTTTCTCTCTCTCTCCTCCTCTTGCAGCCAGTAGCTCAGTTGGTTCAAGCATCTGCCCCAGGTGCTGAGGATGGCTTAGTTGATTCAAGCATCGGTCCTAGACAGGGTTGCCAGATGGATCCCGGTAGGGGTGCACGCAGGAGTTTGTCTTACTATCTTCCATCCTCTCACTTAAAAAAAAAAATCTATTTCTGAACTTCCTTGAAATCTAATTAAATCTGAGCCAAGTCTCCTTTTTTTACAAGGCCCCACTGGAATATGGGGCAGTGTGGTGTACAGAATGTGAGGGAGGGTCCTTCAGCCTCTGGAGCTCCTTCCTGATTGTCACATGTGGCCTCCACACTGACCAGGCTCATCATGGTCCCTCAAAGCCCACAGTGCCTCCTTCCAGCCATGCTTGGGGCAAGGGACCAGTGACTGAAGCTGGTAGCAAGTTGGCAGACCCTTCTAGAGGCCTCTGTGTTAGAACTAGTGGCCCCTCGTCCCACCATCCTGCTGTGTCTGGAGACATAATCCACAAGGTAGAGAGAGTGATAAACATAATGGTGAGAAATTGGAGACGCTCAAACTGTCCAGTGATAGAATAACAGTTGGGTGATCGATGGAGTTCAGTTCCCATTCAATGACCTGTTCTGCAGTCTTTAAAATTGATGGTCCAAACACCATCTGTAAGGTGGAAACTGCTTTTGTAGTGCTAATGAGAGAAAGTCTATGGAAGAAACTGCACAGGCTACATTACAGTGGTTTGGTTAGAGTGTGCGATATGGTTGACTTGTTTCTTTTTACTAATTTCCAAGTGTTTGAATATGTTTATATTGTTAATGTAGTTCAAAAAATTATTTCCAAAATCAATTGAATGCTGTCTCCTTTTCTCCTCCTTTCAGGATGCTGTGACAATGGCTGACAGGTAACACTTCTGTTCTCATGTGTATTTTCTTCTGTTCCCTCACCTCTAGAAGTCCAAGGAGGCTCAGTTCCACTTGGTTGTGTACTCTGAGTTTCAGCTTTTGTGTGCCCCTAAGATTAGCAGTGGCTTCAGAACAACAGTGGGGGGTCACAAGGATCCTCTGGACTGAATCTCAGAATCCCAGGGCTGGAAGGGGGCATGTGGTGAGGCCCAGCCAGGGATCCGTAGTCCAATCTCCTGCACAAGCCCCTCACTTCACAAAGAAGGGCTGAGATCCAGAGAGAGTCCCCAGTGTTCCCACCGGTGCCAGGACCCAGACTATGCACTGCAGAAGCACACACGTCATGGTCAGACAGGAGGTCAAGTCCTGCTACCCCCATGACTTTTGATGTCCAACAAGTCTAGGACCCACCTTTCTTTTTTTGCTTGTTTTTGTTTGTTTGCTTGTTATAGCAGGAGACAGGAGAGAGAGAGAGAGAGAGAGAGAGAGAGAGAGAGACAGAAAGGGACAGACAGACAGGAAGGGGAGAGATGAGAAGCATCAACTCATAGTTACAGCACCTTAGTTGTTCATTGATTGCTTTCTTATTGCCTTGACTGGGGGGACTCCAGCTGAGCCAGTGACCTCTTGCTTAAGCCAGCAACCTTGGGCTCAAACCAGCAACCTTGGGGTCATGTCTGTGATCCCATGCTCAAGCCAGCAACCCTGTACTCAAGCTGCTGAGCTCATGTTCAAGCCAGATGAGCCCGCACTAAAGCCGGCGACCTTGGGGTTTCGAACCTGGGTTCTCAGTGTCCCAGGCTGACGCTCTATCCACTGCACCACTGCCTGGTTAGGCCTTCTTTGTCTACAAACAGAGATTGTTTTGTGGGAGTTAACTAAAAGTATCTGTAAAGCAACATGAACACTGAAGCTTAATAATGGAAGAGTTAAAAACATGGGTGCTGGCGCCCTGGCCGGTTGGCTCAGCGGTAGAGCGTCGGCCTAGCGTGCAGAGGACCCGGGTTCGATTCCCGGCCAGGGCACATAGGAGAAATGCCCATTGCTTCTCCACCCCTCTGCCGCGCCTTCCTCTCTGTCTCTCTCTTCCCCTCCCGCAGCCAAGGCTCCATTGGAGCAAAGATGGCCCGGGCGCTGGGGATGGCTCTGTGGCCTCTGCCCCAGGCGCTAGAGTGGCTCTGGTCACAACATGGCCACGCCCAGGATGGGCAGAGCATCGCCCCCTGGTGGGCAGAGTATAGCCCCATGGTGGGCGTGCCGGGTGGATCCCGGTCGGGCGCATGCGGGAGTCTGTCTGACTGTCTCTCCCTGTTTCCAGCTTCAGAAAAATGCAAAAAAAAAACAACAAAAAAACCATGGGTGCTGGCAAAAGACAGACCTGGTTTCAAATTCTACCCCTGCCACTTACAAAGCCTGTGACTGCCAGGAGCAGGCCCAGAGCCTGGGTCCACAGTCAGTAAGCGGAGGGCATTTTGCCCTGTGGGGAAGAATCCCCAGGGAGTCTGCACATCTTGGTCTGGGGTAGGGGGGCAGGGAAGGGGTCTTCCAGAAGGTGTAGATCTAGAGCCTGTTGGTGCATGCCTCCCCACTCCAGCTCTTGACCTGACCCCACCCTCCCTCTTGCCTCTAACGCACAGACCAGCCCAGCCATCCCCACTGGTGACTTCCTGGGTTAGAGCAAAGCCGTCTTCATGTGTTACTAGTGACCCACCACAGTAAAGAGACCCTAAAGAGGATGCCTCTCCATTCTTATTAGTGTCTCTTTATACCATCAGACTCCGAAAATTCCTGGAAACAAAAACAGACGTGGAAATCTCTGCACAGCCTGCCCTGGAAGACCAGACCTTGGACTTCTCTGATGTGGAGCAGCTGCTGGGCTCCATCAACACCATCCCAGGTGCCCACCTCCCCCGGTGCCGATGTCATAGCACAGTCCGGTTTTCCTGAGCAGATGGCTAGAGAAATCATAAAGATTTAGAAATGTATTTTCCCTCGTCACTTCATGTTTTTGTCTTTATGGCTTGTAAGGGTGGGAACAGAGGTTGACCTCCCTGGGTAAGTCCCACCCTCACTCTCCAGCATGCCAACACCTGGCTCAGGGAAGCCTTGAAATATTTTCTGTTTGTAGCTTGCCCTGCTGCATAAACACCTGCTCTCTCGTGTAATTTACACCAAACAAGAAGCCCGAATTTTATTTCCTTAATCAGCATAGTGCTTAAGAGATGAGCTTTGGAATCCTATGGAGTTGGCAAGAATCCCACATTTGCTACTTCCTTGCTGTGTGACCTGGCCATCTTACCTAACCTCCCTGAGCCTTGGTTAACTTGTTTATAAAATGGATGTGATAATGACTCATGGGGACAGAGTGAGAATTAAATAAGGTACTTTATGTGCATGTCACATAGTGCCAGGGAGTTCTCAAAAATATAACTGTGATTACATGTGTGTGTGTGTGTGTGATATTACTTATTTCTGAGAATAATGCTGAATTCAGCTTTTATGATGGTTCACCTTCCCTTCCTTACCAACACCCAGCAACATTGTGAACAATGTTGTATATATCTTTCTAGGCCTTTCTTTTATGTAGAATTTTTTTTTTAAGCAAGGGAGATAGAGGCAGACAAACAGGAAGGGACATAGATAGGAAGCATCAATTCACAATTCGTAGTTGTGGCACTGTAGTTGTTCATTGATTGCTTCTCTTACATGCCTTGACTGGAGGCTCCAACCGAGTCAGTGACCCCTTGCTCAAGCCAATGACCTTGGGCTCAAGCTAGTGACCATGGGATCATGTTAATGATCCCACGATCAGTCTGGCAACCCTGTGCTCAAGCTGGTGACGCCATGCTTAAGCCAGTGACCTCAGGGTTTCGAACCTGGGATCTTAGTGTCCCAGATCGATGTTCTATCTACTGTGCTACCACCAGTCAGGCTATACAGGTTTTTTTAAAGATAAACAATGGAATCATTCTTCTTTGTAGTCTACTTCTTTTTTTTAAGGAAAATGTTTTATTATTTTTTTAATTGAACTTATTAGGGTGATACTGGTTAACAAAATTATACAGGCTTTAGGTGCACAATTCTACAACACATCTTCTGTACATTGTATTGTGTGTTCACCCCCCATGTAATCTAATTTTCTTAGCAAAGCGATTATGATGCATATTTTTTCACAGTGATCAATTTTTCTACAACATGGTTTTTAAAAGTCCATGTTTATTTAATTCTCAGTTGTTGGATGTCCCTAGGTTTTTTCATCACCATAAACTGTACCAGAATGAATCTTGGGGGCCATTCTTAGACTCCCTGGAGGCACCAGTACTGGGGTCCTGGCTGTCCTGCCCCTTCAGATGGTATGAAAGGGTCAGAGGACCCATTCCTAGGACAGGACACGCAAACCACATGTCAGCCTAAGTGTCTGTCACCAGCCCCTCCTCCCGAAGCTTGTGTGGATTTGTCAGGCCTATTGGCCATGGCCTGCAGGTTTCTGGTCGGGAGGTTTGTCCTCCCATCCTTATCCACTCTGGGCTGCCTCATCCGTTTCCTTGGCCCATGGGTGTACTAGGGGATCGGTGGTCCTATGCAAGGGCCGCCCCCTCCCATTACCTCTACTTAAGACCCCTCGTTGGTGTTTGTATTCCTCCCTTCTTTTCTAGCTCCTTCTGCCCCAGTGATAAACCCACAGGCCCCCAACTCAGCCACGGGTTCCTCGGTCCGCGTGTGCTGGAGCTTATACTCTGATGACACTGTGGAGAGCTACCAGCTTTCCTGTCGGCCGGTGCAGGACGGCACACCTGGGAAGAACCAAGCAGGTGAGTCTCTGCTGGGAACACAGCCACGCCCCAGAGTGGCGGAAGCCCCTCTGAGACTGGGCCTGCCTTCCTGGCAGTTGGGAAAGTGGGGATGTGATGAATTTACACACCCCACTCCTCAGAGCTGTTGTCATCTGGGGAACTACCCAGAGGATGTGATGTTGGCAGTTGAGCAAGGGAGAAAGGGCTGGAAAGGCAGGTTGAGACCTTACTAGGGGGGACCGTGAGACCAGGCTGAAGTGTCTAGAGTGTATCTGCACTGTCAGGTCAGTGTTGTCCTTGGGACGAGTCTGGCTGCGCTACATGCAGGATGGGGGGTGATGCTCCTCCGTGAGGAGGCCCAGCTGAGCTGGTGCGTTCTGGCAGGTCCTGGCATGGGAGGGCAGGCTGGCCCTCAGAGCAGCCCTGCATTGGGAGAAATTGCATAGTTTGCAGACCCCCAAGAGGGGGAGGACAGCTGCTGATCTGATTCACATTCTAGACTGAGCCAGCCCCTGGGCGTGATCTCCACCGTGGGGACTCTTGACCCAGCCTCTTCCCAAGGAAGTGGGACTGACTGGTGTGAGGTGAGGGTTGGAGAAGCTGCCTCCCCTGTAACCTCTCCCCCCTGTAATAGACAAGCCTTTTTCCTGCTGAGAGCGGAGGGTCAGGCAACAGAGGAGCCCCAGCTGAGCATGTGAAGGAATTGGATCAGGGCCAACCTGGCAGGAACTGTCCTGCGTGCACGGGGTCAGAGTAAGAATGCTGGAAAGGGACTTAGAGATTTCCATTTTATGGGTAAGGAAACTGAGACACAGAGAGAAATGAACTGTCATGGAGACATGAGTTATGGCAGTACCAGGGTGAGAGTCAAGTCTCCAGGCTCCCTGCCCAGAGTTCTGGTCATTGTACCAGATCATGCAGGTGGGAGGTTTTGAGTGCTGAGGGGAGGATGTTTTTTCTGCTCAGGGACCAGGAAAGGAGTGGAATCCTTGAGAAAAGTCTGAGTGAGTCTGAGCAATGATGAGGTAAATGTGGTCAGAATAAGGACTAAAAAGGTTATGCAGGGGAAAAGTGAGATTTAAAAAGGTAGATTGGGGGCCCTGGCCATTTGGCTCAGTGGTAGAACATTGGCCTGGCATGTGGAAATCCCAGGTTTGATTCCTGGTCAGGTCACAGAGGAGAAGCGGCCATCTGCTTCTCCACCCCTCCTCTTCCCCTTCTCTCTCTTTCTTTTCTCCTCCCGCAGCCATGGCTCAAATGGTTTGAGCAAGTTTGCCCTGGGTGCTGAGGTGGCTCCATGGTCTCGCCTCAGGCACTGAAATACCTTGGTTGCTGAGCAATGGAGCAGCGGCCCCAGATGGGCAGAGCATTGCCCTATAGGGGGCTTGCCGGTGGATCCTGGTGGGGGCACATGCGGGAGTCTGTCTCTCAGCTTCCCCACCTCTCACTTAATTTAAATAAAATAAATACATAGAAAAGGGAGGTTGGGGACCAAGTCAGATCTGATTAACCACAGTTGATGTCATGAATGAACCCCCTGTTAGCACCCTCTGCAGACAAACAGAAGCCATTGTGTTAGGGCTGTGTCATGACAATCTAAGATCTTTTAAGTGGACCACTTTGTTGTAAAGGAACTGATATGATGGGTTAATAAGTTCTTACTACCTTGCAGGAGTCTGGGGAGGTCTAGGTGTGGCAGTTAGCTTTTGCTGCATAGCAACACCTCTCATACACTGATATACCACTTTGGCTTAAAATGACAAACATTGATTACTTCTCACAATTCTGTATATTAACTGGACAGCTCTTCTGGTCTGGGCCAGCTTGGATAGAGCTGGATGGTCTAGGACATCTTCGCTTCTGTATCTCGGGGCCCAGCTATGATGGCTGGGTTGACTTAGGTGGCTGGGGCCTCTGTCCATGTGGCCTCATCCTCCAGGAAGTGGGTCCGGGTTTGTTCACATGGAACATGCTATGAACCAGCACTTCCCAAGCCTCTGCCGGTATCATGTTTGTTATTGTCCCATTGGCCAAAGCAAGTCACACAGCAAAGGGTATGTGTACAGGGATGGGAGGAATTGGTAGCCTCTCTTGTAATTTACTTGTAATCTACAATGGAGATTCAGCACAATGAATGAGGAACTACTTGGCCTATTTCTTTTTTTCCAGAGTTTACAATGACTGTCAAAGAAACATACTGCTCAGTGAGAAACCTTGTGCCAAATACCCAGTATGAATTTTGGGTCACAGCTCAGAACAGGACTGGTGTCAGCCCCGCCAGTGAGTGTGCCGTGTACATGACAGGTAATGGAGCCACTCATTCTGCAGCAGACAGGAGTCACGGCTTCTTGATGCGGCCGGGATCTTGATTTCATGTGGATAGACAGGAATAGCTGTATTTTTTTTTCTTTTATTTAACACACCAAATCTACATGCCTGATATATCAGGGACATTTTCTCATAGCTGATCTCAAAATGTCAAAAAGAACTGCTTCTCAGTCACAGGACAACTGTCCTCTAGTCCAGGGACACCTGAAAGGGATTCCCAGGTGTCTTTGTCCAATCAGCCAGCCACTGTAACAGCAAACTGCAGACCAGGCAGCTTCCAGACAGCAGACACTTCTCTCTCACAGTCGGGAGGGCGGGACGTCCAAGGTGCCTGCAGATGAGTGTCCAGTGAGCGCCCTTCCTGGTCCACGGGCAGCAGTCTTTTTGCTGTGTCCCGCATGGAGGCAGGGGGTACAGGAGCTCTGGGTTCTCTGCTATAAATCACCTCCCCCCTCATGACCCAGTCACCCCCTGCAAAGTCTCCAGGTGCCATCACATTGGGGACGAGGTTTCAACATATGAATTTGGGGGACAACGCATCAAATCTGTGGCACCTGGTTTGCTTTTTATTGCCCTGAATGTGTTTTGTGGAAAGAGTGATTGTGATATTGTCCACGCTCTGAGTGAAATGGCTGAATATGAACAGATGGTTTTCCACCTCTCACTTTCCCCTGTGTTTAGCACCTTCTCCTCCCGTTATAAAGAGCAAAGAGGTCAGGAGCTGCGAGGAGGCAGTGCTGATTTGCTGGGAGTCTGGGAACCTGAACCCTGTGGACTCGTACACGGTGGAGCTGACCCAGGCAGAAACGCCGGGGGCCTCAGGCCTGACTGAGTGAGTCATGAGGGGCATTCGCTGGGCGTGAAAGGCCTTACCCCTGGCATGGGCGGCTCAGGAAATGCATGGTATCTGCAAAGGGGGTCCGAATTTGTGACCCACAGAAACCTAAATTTTAGGTTGCTTAGTTTTTGTGAGAAGTAGCAGGAATGCTATTACTGGTGGTGAATGATGAGTGAACAGTAAGTGAATAAACGGTTAAACCTCAAGTTTGCTTTTTTAGCCCAAAAGTTTACCCCTCAGTTATTCAACAAGTATTGAGGGCTCAGATGGTACCAGGGCCTGTGCCTGGGCTTGGATGAATGAGACAGACAAATTTCCTGTCCTAAAGGAGCTGACAGCCAAGTGGGGAGAACAGATAAGATACAAGAAAACAAGCAAATACATAAGATGTACTCTGAAGGAAAAGGAAATGGTGTAAAACAGGAGTAGCGGGGGGGGGGGGGGGGGGGGGCTGCTCTGGATAGAGCGGGTATTTAAACTGAGACCTGAACAGGTAAGAAGGATTGAATTCTGAGAACAGTGGGTGCAGGGGTGCTCCTGGGGGGGGGGGCAGCTGCATGGCTGACATGCAGGAGGAACTGAAAACCCACCCCTGGCTGGAGTGGGGAGGAGAGAGGGAGAACAGCATGAGGCAGTGTACAGAAAACAGTGTCCGTGCTAGAAGGCAATGTGGGAAACACGGACGCCCCCTGGTTGGAAAGGGAGGCCTGGTGCTTGGGCCCGCAGTGACTGCGGCTCTGCTTCCTTGCCCAGGTCTGTGGTGGGCATCCCCACCTGCGAGTCCCTGGTGCAGCTGCAGCCCCGGCAGACCTACTCGATCTACGTACGTGCCCTCAACGTGGGGGGCCCCAGCGCAAGAAGTGAGCCCACCACAGTCCACACCACAGGTCTGTGCCCCAGGCCACACACCCTCTGAGACCCACAGTGGCCACTGTGTGGCAGAGCCAGTGCTGCTAGGACTTCATTGGAAAGTACATGTTCATAGACAAACACATGGAAAGGCAGGCTGGGAAGTCGCCCAGAGGAGATCCAAGCCCCGTACCCTCATTTTACAGATAGGGAGATTGAAGGCCTGAGTCACACAGCAGCTTTTGCCTAAGAAATCATTAGAACTCCTAGTTTTTCTCCACACCCGTCAGGTGGACTAGGGGCTTGTCACACTGAACCTGGGTGACCAGACACCGCCTATCTCACAGCCTGAACACCAGCCCTGGGGCCTGGTCTGTGAAATTCCACGAAGATCCATTTGCTATAGCACATATGCCTGTTCCTGCCATCAGCCCAAGTGTCTCCCACCCACAGGCCCAACTCAGACCTGGCCACCCGCCTGCTCCCAGGCCCTCTCTGGCCCTGGTGGATGCCCGCATCCCCAAGTCCAGCTTCTCCCCACTTCTCACTTGCCATCATCATGTCATGGAATTGTCACATCTCATGTCCAAGTCTTGAGTCAGCAGGGACATTACTGGAAACATTTTGTCCATCTCCTGCTCTGCACAGTGCTGCTGTGGCTCTGTGCTCTAATATTTGCCGAGATGCACTGAAGCCAGGTGGCTCTTCCCAGCCATCCCAGGGCAAGTCCGGCTTGGGCTGGCTGGGAGGGTCATGTGCAGGTAGGAAGCAGAAGTAAGGAGCTGGGCCCAGGGCTCAGAGCACAGTGTTTGCTCGACAGGATCCATCACTGACAGACCCTGTGTCATTATGACTTTATTTTCAGTGTCAGGAAGGGAGGTCTGTGATTAGTCTCCACTTATATTTCTTCCATACAGATAGGAAATCAAATTAAGTGGCCACCTAAGGTGAGAGGTGTTAGTGCTGGGATCAGGGCTCAGTATTTTCATTTGTGCTGGGGTCCACCTTTGCTCAGCTGGCACTTGTGCTTGTGCCGAGTTGGTGTTTTGTAATGTCAAATTCTGGGTGTTTCAGTAAAAGAGAACAGTGTGAACGATACAGCCAGCTCTTGATCACACAGTTGTCTTTGAATTTGTTTGTTCACATAATTTTCTAAGACTACCTTTGTGAAAAACTCAAAAAGAACATGAATCAGCAAAAAACATATATTCAAAAATGGTCCCTGTTTTAGACTAGGCAGCAGGCAGTAAGGACACATGTGTGAGTTGCAAGTTGGGAAGCTGCCTGCTTCTCTACAGTCAGCTCAGATGGCAAATGACATTTCCGGCAGCATCGAATTGTAAAAATAACTGCGAACATCTTTGTAGTGATGCTTGAACTAGAATTTGAGAGAATGGGAAGTGGTAGAATGAGAACTTAAGAATCTGGCTAGGCCATGAACAGTTGGCTCAGTGGTAGAACATTGGCCCAGCGTATGGGAGTCTTGGGTTTGATTCCTGGCCAGGGCACACAGGAGAATTGACCATCTGCTTCTCCACCCCCCCCTTCCTCTCCCACAGACAAGGCTCCATTTGAGCAAGTTGGCCCTGGGTACTGAGGATGGTTCCATAGCCTTGCCTCAGGCACTGAAATAGCTTGGTTGCTGAGCAACAGAGCAGTGGCCCCAAATGGGTTGAGCATCACCCTGTAGGGAGCTTGCTGGGTGGATCCTGGTTGGGGTGCATGCAGAAATCTGTCTTTCTGCCTCCTGCCTCTAAGTAAAAGAAATAAAAGTCTGGCTAAGAGATAGTAGTGGAGAATAAGTGTGACTTGCCCTGGAAGGGATGGGAGTAGCCACCTGGCTTCAGTGCACCCTGCAAAGCTCAGAACCCAGAGCCACAGCAGAGCTGGGACAGCAGGTGGTATATATACTGCTCACAAAAATTAGGGGATATTTCAAAATGAATATGAACTGATAAAAAAAGAAGCATTTGTTTTTTCTATTAAACAAGAACATCAGAAAAGTAAATGACAAGTCAAAGAAAGTTGTTCAGTTATGCAGATGAGATACAAAACCAACTTTTATTTCATTGGTGAAATGCACTATACAAAAGGCTGAAAGTACTGAAATATCTGCACGTTCCCTGATCCCCTAATTTTTGTAATGTTCCTAAATAGTGTATTTTTTTTACTAAGTAATTTTTTTTATTAAATCTATTCTGTACCACTTTTTGATGAGCTTTGTTTTAACCATAACTTGGTGATGACTGTACATAATCTCTCTCCTTCCTTCAATCCAACTGTTCTAATTGAAAGTTGGATGTTGAATTTTGTTAACCTTTGTCAAATTGACCATTAATAGTTCCCCCACTTTCTGTTAGAAAGCCTGCCCACATGCTATATTTGCAGCCTCCCAGTGAAATGCACAGCCTTTCGAATCAGAGGGGCTTGGGGTGCAAATGTGAGTTCTAGCATTTGCCAGCTGATTTCTTTTTTTTTTTTTTTTTTTTGTATTTTTCTGAAGCTGGAAACAGGGAGAGATAGTCAGACAGACTCCCACATGCGCCCAACCAGGATCCACCCGGCACGCCCACCAGGGGGGGCGAGGCTCTGCCCACCAGGGGGCGATGCTCTGCCCCTCCGGGCGTCACTCTGCCCCGACCAGAGCCACTCTAGCGCCTGGGGCAGAGGCCAAGGAGCCATCCCCAGCGCCCAGGCCATCTTTGCTCCAATGGAGCCTTGGCTGTGGGAGGGGAAGAGAGAGACAGAGAGGGAGGAGAGGGGGAGGGGTGGAGAAGCAGATGGGCGCTTCTCCTGTGTGCCCTGGCCGGGAATCGAACCCGGGACTTCTGCATGCCAGGCCTACGCTCTACCGCTGAGCCAACCGGCCAGGGCATGCCAGCTGATTTCTTAACCACCCTTCCCTCAGTTTTCACATCTGTGAATGGAAATAATAACACGTGTTTCCAGGGGTACTTGTGAGGACTGAATGGGATAAGACCAGTACCCACACACTGCCATCCCCCGTAGCATGAGGGTTATCTCGTGTGGTCCAGGCTGACAGTAATATTCAGGAAGCTAAGTCGGCGACGTGCGGTGCTCCCTGTGCCCACGTGGCGGTGACGCTGAGAAAGGAGTGACTGGCTGCTGATCGCCTCCCTGGGTTTGCTCTCCTACAGGCAGCTACTTCCGCCTGAATGAGCACACCAGCCACCCCTGGCTGACCATTTCTGAAGATGGGCTGACAGCTGTGCGAAGTGAGAGGAGAACCCCGGCAAGGGAGCCACTCCCCAGCAACACCCGCTTTACCAGGTAGGTACTTGACCCATCTCACTAGAGCATTCTGTGAATCTCCCTAATGTACACTGTTATTCAGGTAAAATTGAATGACAGAGGCGGCGTTGAAGGGGGGAAACATTCCAGAAATAAATGAGGGGATAGGGGCCTGGTGGTGAGGAGAGGCTGGTGTGGGCAGAAGAGGCCTGTTGTGCCCTCTGAGGTCCAGCTGTGGGACCGGAGGAGTCAGACCACCAAGCTATGGCGTGAGGGTCATGTTGTCAGGCCGTGGGAGAAAGAAACGGGACCCCTGATACTTAGCCCAGTGCTCTTCCTCCCACACTCTGAAACCTTATTTAAATACTCCCAATGAAGAGCTAGCCGTGCAGTGAGCCCACGCAGAGTTGCTGGGGGACATGGTGACTGTGCGAACGTGTGATGTGAGGGAGGGGCGGTCCACCCGAGATGGCTCTGTCTAGACCTGGAGCTATTTCTAGAGCTTGTACTCAGCTAATGTTGAAATGATTGATTTGTTTATACCTTACTTCTTTCCAAAGACTTAAAGTAAGGGGCAAATACAACTACCGAATAGAAAAATCAAAGCATAGAAGAAAATGAAGGCCTGACCAGGCAGTGGTACAGTGGATAGAGCATCGGACTGGGATGCTGAAGTCCCAGGTTCAAAGCCCCGAGGTCGCCGGCTTGAGTGCAGACTTATCCACTTGTGCATGGACTCACCAGCTTGAGCATGGGGTTGCTGGCTTGAGCGTGGGATCATAGACATGACCCCATGGTCACCGGCTTCAGCCCAAAGGTCACTGGCTTGAAGCCCAAGGTCGCTGGCTTGAGCAAGGGGTCTCTGCTCGACTATAGCCCATACCCCCCCCCATCCTTGATCAAGGCACATATGAGAAAGCAATCAATGAACAACTAAGGTGCCGCAACAAAGAATTGATGTTTCTCATCTCTCTCCCTTCCTGTCTGTCACTGTCTGTCCCTCTCTCTTTTCTCTCACTAAAAAAAAAAAAAGAAAGAAAGAAAGAAAGAAAGAAAAGAAAAGAAAGAAAATGAAGGACATGGTTTAATTTAAGGGCTAATTTCATTTTTTCTTTTTATTAAGTGGGAGGCAGGAAGACAGAAAGACAGACTCCTGTGTGTGCCCTGACTGGGATCCACCCGGCAAGCCCATTAAGAGGCGATGCTCTGCCCATCTGGGGCCACTGCTTTATTGCTTAGCAACCAAGCTATTTTAGTGCCTGAGGCGAGGCCATGGAGCCATCCTCAGCACCCTGGGCCAACTTGCTCGATCATTCAAGCCATGCTGCAGGAGGGGGAGAGAGAGAGAGAGGAAAGGGGGAGAGATAGGGGTGGAGAAGCAGATGGGCACTTCTGTGTGCCCTGACTGGGAATTGAACCTGGAACATCTAGATGCCAGGCCACTCTACCACTGAGCCAACCAGCCAGGGCCCTAATTTCATTTTCATGATTAAACATTAAATGTGGCTTAGCTTCCCAGTAGTCATGACAAAAATAGGTCTTGGTGGGTGATTTTGGGAGCCAGGAGAATCTTCTAAGGAAGAAAAGTAGCTCCCCTATGGGGGCTGGAATGTCCATGGATGGAAACCGCATCCAGCCTGGGTCCTAGACTGTCCCGACAGCGTTCTTCCTCTGACACTGACTCCCTGCGGGCCTTTTTACTGCACATGTGTTAAGCATTGGCTATATGTGTTAGCGTGGAATAGAACTGCACATGGCACAGTGGAAATCGACCTCAGCTTTCTCCGCCTCTGCCTGTTTAACCTAGGGTTGGGGGGCATGGAGAGGAGTAGGAGCAACGAAGGTCTTGCCTGTGTTTAAAAACAAGAGTTCAACTGAATAAATGTTAAAGATCTTACTGGCTTTCTTCAACAATTCCTGAACTGGGCAGCATCCCATCCAGCAGATAGAAAGGAGTCCTGAGGAGCTATGCAAAATGAGACTGTGGTTCCCTTGACTCTTAGGTTCTGTGAGGTTTCAGTCCCTTTTTTTTAATGAACAAGTGAACTGAACCTTTAGTTTTGTAACCAAAAAGCCCAATCATTAAAAAAAAAAAAAAAAGGCGAACAGCCTTTTCTGTTGGTTTCTCCTCTCCCATCACCAGCAATGTAATAACCTAATCTCTAGCATCAGTCAGGTGAGCTTGGGGAATTCAAGGTGTACAGGTGAGGTGTTCACAACAACCTCCACTTGTGTAGACTCACCTACTGAATGACCCCAAGTTGCCGTCACACCTGCACTGTCAGGTGTGCGTCACCCCAAGTCACCTGTTTCCCCTTTCTCAAACCAGGTGTGTTGCTGTCATGGGAAACCTCATTCCAGTCCGAGGGCGCCACTACTGGGAGGTGGAAGTGGATGAGCGTTTGGACTACACGGTGGGTGTGGCCTTTGAAGATGTCCCTAAACAGGAAGACCTGGGAGCAAACTGCTGGTCCTGGTGCATGAGGCACATGTGGGTGTCCCCAAGGTAAAGTACAGTTTGGAGACCCAAGAGTAACATTTGCTTTTGAAAGAACAGAGGGAGAGGTTTTCACTAGCAATAATGAAGGCCTACACTGTGTGTTAGAAAATATTCTAAGATATCTCAGGACTTGTTTCCAGGCCCTCCCCCTGGTGTCCAGCTGAGAAGGGAAAGAGCAGCTTTGGGTACTTTTCTTCCACATAGAAACAGTTGACATGCACGGAGAGCTTACTATGTGCCAAGCACTGCTCTACACTTTTACAAGAACTCTTGTTTACTTCTCACAAGCGTATCATCCCCTTTTATTTTTATTTTTTTTATTTTTTTTTATTTTTTTTCATTTTTCTGAAGCTGGAAACAGGGAGAGACAGTCAGACAGACTCCTGCATGCGCCCGACCGGGATCCACCCGGCACGCCCACCATGGGGCGACGCTCTGCCCACCAGGGGGCGATGCTCTGCCCATCCTGGGCGTCGCCATATTGCGACCAGAGCCACTCTAGCGCCTGAGGCAGAGGCCACAGAGCCATCCCCAGCGCCCGGGCCATCTTTGCTCCAATGGAGCCTTGGCTGCGGGAGGGTAAGAGAGAGACAGAGAGGAAAGCGCGGCGGAGGGGTGGAGAAGCAAATGGGCGCTTCTCCTATGTGCCCTGGCCGGGAATCGAACCCGGGTCCTCCGCACGCTAGGCCGACGCTCTACCGCTGAGCCAACCGGCCAGGGCCTCATCCCCTTTTAAATAAGAAAGCTAAGCCTCACAGCAGTTAGATGTCCCACCCAATACAGATTCAGAGCTTGGACTCAAACTCAGGCGATCTGGCTCCAGAGATGGCATTCTTCACCACTGAACAACTGGTTTTCATTTCTGCTTAGCTTCAGTGTTATGAAATGAATACAGTTTGATTTCAAGTCCCAAGTCCATCTTTTTAAGTAAATGTGGTCAGAGGCTTAACGGATATGGCTCACTGGTTTGCTTCTGCAGCTAAGCACTGTCCTTGATATGGGGTAGCTCCATAAAGCTGGGAAATTCCCAGAAGGCCCAGGGCAAGGGACATTTTCAGACTTAGAAGGCCATGGTTGCAACCTCCCTTCATCTCAAAAATTGCCCCAAAATTTCACTATACCACTTTCCCAGCACCCTGGTACTGTGGCTCCTCTGGCCCTCGCTGGCCTGCTGAATCCTATTAATGCTTCATCCAGTGTTCTGTGCCCATGAGCCGCCATCGTAGTTAAGCATTACTTGTCATGCTCCACTGTAAGTGGGAAGACCAGCGTTCCCTGTAGATATTTATAGACTATAGTGAACTCTATTGAACTTCAGAGCCAGGAGAACACAGGAAAATACTTTGCACTGAGTCAAATACTTATTAGGAGATTCTGCCTGAATTAAGACTAGACATCAGTTTTCTCTCCTAGAGAGGTAAGGACAAAGGGCAGAGAAAAAAGAGGGATGTATAAAGGAAGAGTAGGCATCTGTGTGTAGAGGGCAAGGAGGTTAGAAGACAGAGCAGGGTAGGAACATAAGATTAAAATCCTTTATTACAAAGGATTTTGAACCTCAAAATCCAAAATTTTAAAACACATGCTGGCCCTGGCAGTGGTTCAGTGGATAAAGTGTCGGCCTGGCATATGGACATACAGGGTTCAATTCCCAGTCCGGGCACACAGGAGAAGCAACCATTTGCTTCTCCCACCTCCCTCTTCTCTTTCTCTCCAATAGCCAGTGGCTCGATTGGCTCAACCGTGGCCTCGGGCGCTGAGGATAGCTTGGTTGGTCTGAGCTCGACAGCTTCAGGCACTAAAAATAACTCAGTACTCAAACGCTGGCCCCAGGTCAGGGTTGCCAGGTAGATCCCGGTCTAGATCCCAGTCGGGGCACATGCAGGGGTCTACCTTGCTATCTCCCCTCCTCTCACCTAAAACAAAACAAAACAAAAACGTGCCATATCTGTACAAATTTGGATGCAATATGGGTTTATAATACTGTACCTAAGTTTCTTAGGTTAAAAGCAAGTTTAAAAGTATACTTTTCTTGGCCCTGGCCGGTTGGCTCAGTTGTAGAGCGTCGGCCTGGCGTGCAGAAGTCCCGGGTTCAATTCCCGGCCAGGGCACACAGGAGATGCGCCCATCTGCTTCTCCACCCCTCCCCCTCTCCTTCCTCTCTGTCTCTCTCTTCCCCTCCTGCAGCCCAGCCGAGGCTCCATTGGAGCAAGGATGGCCCGGGTGCTGGGGATGGCTCTGTGGCCTCTGCCTCAGGCGCTGGAGTGGCTCTGGTCGCAACAGAGCGACGCCCCGGAGGGGCAGAGCATCGCCCCCTGGTGGGCAGAGTGTCGCCCCCTGGTGGACGTGCCGGGTGGATCCCAGTCGGGCGCATGCAGGAGTCAGTCTGACTGTCTCTACCCGTTTCCAGCTTCAGAAAAATACAAAAAAAAAAAAAAAAAAAAAAAAGATATTAAAAAAAAAAAGTATACTTTTCTTAGGACAAATTTTAGGAAAGACATAAAGAGAATAGTTATAGAAATGGCCTGTTACTTTGCTAGTCAATAACAAAAAAATAACAATCACAGTAATATGTGAATAAAACGACAAAATTTTCTGTAAATAGTCCATCTACAAAATTTCTGAAAATCTGTTATGTCAACATTTAATTTTCAGGCATAAGTACGAATTTCTACATAACAAGATGACTCCAGATATAAGAATAACAGTTCCCCCTAAGAAGATTGGCATTCTGTTAGACTATGAAAATTCAAACCTGTCATTTTTCAACGTGGACATTTCTCAGCATCTATACACATTTAGCTGTCAGCTTCACCAATTTGTGCATCCCTGTTTTTCTTTGGAAAAGCCTGGGTGTCTAAAGATACACAATGGCATCTCAATGCCAAAGCACGTCACTTTCTACTAGACATTCTGACGCCCAGCTGTTTTCTGTACCTGCCCCTCCCTCCTCTCAGCCACTCATGCATTGGCATCCAAGCACCATGCAGCCAGCACAACTATGGCTCAAGTTATCATGTGGCACACTGGTGTGCTGGCACTCACTTCACCTACTCTGGGTTTTGTCTTGGGCACTGCTACCTATGCGATGCTTTTAGCCATTTCCAGGCCTGGCTGTAAAACAAGGGCCCAGACTAAAGGAATTCAGAGATTCCTCAGCTTGTCAATTGTGCTGGTCTCTGTGTACATGCAAAGTAGGATCTCCGAGGTCTAGAGCTTGGGGAAGGGGGCAGACGCATGCATGTCAGTGGCTACAGCAGCCCCAGCACACTCAGGACATTTCTTTAGTCAGCCGAGAAGGCAGGAGTCTGTCCATAGAGAACCGGAAGCCACGTGTCCTCCCCTCCTGTTTTTCCAGTAGTTAGTGACACTCTGATGAGGTTTCTCCCAGTACATACTCTTTATGACACCCTGTTGCTCCTTCATAGTACTCACCCCATTCTAATTTTGAAACAACCTCTGTGCCGGATTCCATGAAGGCAGGGACAGTGTGTCTTGTTCATCCCTCAGTCCCCAAGCGTTAACACAGAAGGGCGTACACCAAATCTGTTGAATAAACGAGTATTTTGCTCATCCAACCACTGCTCTTTGGTCTCTCTCTGCTCTCCATGTGAGGGATAGCAGGGCTCTTTCAAAACTTAGCCAAGGACCTGCATGCAGGTGAAGCTGGATGGGAGGCAGTGAAGGAGCGGGCGGGCACCTGTGGCTCGAGGGCAAGATTGGAGAAGATGGAACACTACATACACTACACACTTCCCGTGTCACATGCCTGCACAGGAATGCGGTACTTTCACTGTGTGTGTGTGTTGGGGGGTGGAGGGGAGATAGATGAGGGAAAAATAGGAAACATTAGTTGTAACTGATTCTAGCAATGTCCTGTAATATAAAGAGAACCAAACTTGAAATCAAACCTGGGATTGATTGCTACTTTGTAGCTACTTCGCCTCCTAACCCTAGAAAAGTCACCTTACCTTCCAGAGCTTCCATTTCTTATTCAACAAAGAGGAAAATAATGCGTTCTTGTCTCAGGATTGGGAGGTTCCATGACAAATGTGAGTGCATAGCAGTGTTTGGCATATAGCAAATGTACCACGATTTCTTAAAAGAGTATCAGCCCACCGAAGTGCAAAGCTGAGCCCAGTGGCAGGGGTGGTCTGCAGCCAGCGGCTTTGGGGCATCCTGCCTCACTGCTCTCACGCCATTCTATGGCCTCGGTCTCCAGCCCCACTGACTGCGTTTCTGGGTCTCCATACAGTTCAAGTTTCCAGTCACACAGCATTTTAAAGCTTATGAGTCAAGATGCAGAGTAAATGACTCCATTTGTGAGTCTCAAAGGCAATTTAGTTTTGTGCCACACCGGATGCTCTCCGAACAGTCCCTCCTCTCATCGCTTAAGGTTTTATTACCTGAACAATCTTTCACTTTAAAACTTTCATGTTTTCCAGTACATTCAAAGTCTGATACAATAAACACCTCTCATCTCCTGTCTCAAAACTCTGCCTCTTGTTATAAACCGAAGCTCAGACTCCTGAATTAACAACTCTCCTTAACAACCTTACAGCATGTTGCACACACGTGTGCACGTGCGCCTGTCCTGCTAAGCTGGATCACTACCCTGAACGTGGAAGGTACAGCCCATGAAAGCACAGAGATGCTTCAAGGTCAGAACAATTACAGTACATGTATGTGTATACTGAAACATGGTCTCAGCTACTGCAGTGGAAACAATGGAGTAGAAAGTCGGGTATCACAGATAAGGCAGGTTTCAATTCAGTGTTCTCATAGGCTTTATGGCGTACTTACATACAGTATGAACATGAACAAAATGGATAAAAACTTGATGCCTAAAAGGTTTTAGAAAAGTTTTATTTGACCAAGAAAAAAGCCATCTAGAAGTGGCTTTGACATTTAAAATCCACTTACCATTAATTTAAAGAAGGCAAATGACCAATTTCAAGCATCACAATTATTTACCATAAAGAATTTTTGTTTAAACTGTTTCTCATCTTCTACAAGAAGAAAAGTCTAGAACAGAAGCAAACAAAACTTTTGTTTTTTGTAAAATATTGTGATTCCTTAAAATACCATAATCTGCTGGAACTAAATAAACTTGAACAAGGGACAGGATTTACCTCAAGGCCATGTTCACCTGCAATCTGTTAAAAAAACAAAACAAAAAAAGCTTTTTAAAGCCAGACCACTGTAGCCACAATCTCTGACACTGAGCAGTTAAGACATCAAAATCTGTTCTTGTCTTGGCTTCATAACTCCTGAGCAGTTATTAACATAAGCGTTGGCTTCCGTCAACAAAAGGGAAAGAGAATATGTGATTTAAAAAAAGCACAAAATCTTAGTATAAACTAAAACTGATTTAGTAATTCAGAATACCCAGAATTTTTTTTTCCCTAAAGTTGATAAACAGTGGCTAGACAATCAGTAAGCCTCTTCTAGAATACCCAGAATTTAAGGCACGCTTATTATATGGGATTGGATGGACTTGTTATATAAAATGACACTGGTTTCTGGTATAATTAATTTGCCTTTTATTTGGAAAATATGTTTAATAATGATTTCCTGCTGGTTCAAACAATGATACGAAATTACTTGTCCACATCCCATTAAATATTTCTGAAGCACATGTTTGGTAATCATAGAAGCAGAGCAACTGCATGGGCAATGAGGTTTTTAGTACTGCTCATCCTCCAAAATTTGTTAAAATCCTAACATGGCTCACACACTGACAGGTACCCCCAGCACAGTCCTCCACAATGTGGCCTCAAGTGAGACTATGTGGGTCTCTGATTAGGGAGGTTTAACTACCTGGACTCACTGAAGACTGCACCAGAAAGTCCTCTCCTCTCTCTTAAACAACGTCTCTGATTTCTGGTTACCTTCCTGTCAGCACACACAGTAAGATTCTTATTGGTTCATCCTGTCTTTCTTTACTCTTTCTAATCTATAAATTTACCACTGCTAATCTCTATAGTTAAGACAATGGAAAGTGCCTAATTCTTGTTGGTAGATAAGTAGATCTTGAATTTATTTTTCAAACAAGACCTGTTCTATCTACCTTTTAATTTAGGAGGCTAAAAACAGAGTCAGCTTGACTTCAAGGACTCTATTTTCTTAGTCTCCAGAAGAACATGACCAAATCCTAGGGTGTTAAGATATTAAGGGAATGATAATTTATTATTTTCAAGCTTTAAAAGATCTGAACTCTTACATATGCTTGCTTCACTGCAATCAATGTGTAATGAATCAAAATGCAAGGTAAGAGTTTAGGATTTGAAGATTCCAGCCAGTCAGCATGTTTCCTTTTTTTTTTTTTTATTTATTTATTCATTTTAGAGAGGAGAGAGAGAGACAGAGAGAGACAGAGAGGAGAGAGAGACAGGGGGGAGGAGCTGGAAGCATCAACTCCCATATATGCCTTGACCAGGCAAGCCCAGGGTTTCGAACCGGCGACCTCAGCATTTCCAGGTCGACGCTTTATCCACTGTGTCACCACAGGTCAGTCAGCATGTTTTCTTAATAGTATAAACTTGGATTCTAATCTTGCTGTGTCTCATGTTCAGTCCTAAGCCTAGGTGTGGGTCTTTCCTTTGAAAGGAGCTTAGAATATGCCTTTAAATTCAGATAGACTGGACTGGAGGTAAGAATGGAATCTATTCACTGGGAAAGCACCCACTGAACAAAACTGAGGTTTCCCTGGTGTGCTTTTTAACAAAGTAGGAAGTTAATTTTTAGAGATGGATTTACTGAGCATATATACATTACTTCTTGGTAAACCTGTCCTACCATTCTGCCATGAGAAAGAGTCCTACCTTCGGACTTCCTTTCATATCCCATCCCGTTAAGGGAGAGAGACAGGGAGAGAGAAGGAAAATAAGAGAAGCACTATCCAAAAGTTAAGAGCAGAACTCTGGAGAAAGGTGTCCCCACTTTCTTGTGTACAATGTACTGTTTAGAAACCAGCTACAGATCCCTAGGCACCTAGAACGGACTTCCTTCCTTGTCTACTTAATTCCTATAGACCTCAACATCACTTCTTGGAAGAACTGCCTAATTCCTCCCTCTCCCAGGTAAGTTAAGTGCACATACTCACCTCTTTTAGTATACTTAAGTGGCTACACTGCAGCCATTGACCTGTGTCAACTTCACTTGACTGTAAGCAAATCACAGACAGGAATTGTGCCTTCATAATCTCTGATCAGAATGTGGAAACAACAGTGATCTGTTTTCAAAGAGTTCATATACCTGAAAAAAGATATCAAATTGTCTTTCAAAATTTAAAAAGCCTCTTCATTAGAAAGCAAAGCAGCTTTCAGATTTGTTTGGGAACAGGAGGTTAAAAATATGGTTGAATGGCCTGACCTGTGGTGGTGCAGTGGATCAAGCGTCGACCTGGAATGCTGAGGTCGCTGGTTCGAAACCCTGCACTTGTCTAGTCAAGGCACATATGGGAGTTGATGCTTCCTGATCCCCCTCCCTTTCTCTCTCTCTCTCTCTCTCTCTCTCTCTCTTTCACTCTCTCTCCTCTCTAAAATAAATATATATATAAAAAATTTTTAATTAAAACAATATATGGTTGAATGATTCTCAACCTTTCTTCCATTCAAGTACAAGTGAGAGATAGCTGTCTGTGTCCTTTGTGCCTGGAATGATACAGGAAAATAGAAGACTGTGTTTGTTATTGCATTTTTAAGGTAATACTTCTGCTCATGCCACAATCACTTGCAACAGCAATCATCTATCTACATCACCTAAAATTTCTTTGAAATATTTGCATACAGTAGTTGTTCAAATATGGTCCTTGTGAGGGGCCCTGAGATCCCTCAAAGGCTTAGTCAGGTCAAAACTATTTTCATAATAATACAAAGACATTATTTTCCCCTTTCACAATTATTCCATGAAGGTACAGCACTGTTCAACCAAAGGCTACATGACATGCAAGGACATTCATCACTGACAACTAATAGTGCATTGCTTGTATTTAAAACATTTCTCAATTTTTACTTCCATCACAAAAATATTGATATGTATTTATATAGCCCATATAAACAAATTCTTTGAAATCCTGAGTCATTTTAAGGGAGGTCCTGAGACCAAAACATTTGAAAAATAGTTTATACAGGGCAGTGGTCCCCAACCTTTTTTGGGCTACGGACCGGTTTAATGTCAGAAAATATTTTCATGGACCAGCCTTTAGGGTGGGGCGGATAAATGTATCACGTGACCGAGACAAGCGTCAAGAGTGAGTCTTAGACGGATGTAACAGAGAATCTGGTCATTTTTAAAAAATAAAACATCGTTCAGACTTAAATATAAATAAAACAGAAATAATGTAAGTTATTTATTCTTTCTCTGCCGGCCGGTACCAAATGGCCCACGGACCGGTACAGGTCCGCGGCCCGGGGGTTGGGGACCACTGATATAGGGTATTCATGACTCTTTTACAATGAAAATCCAGTTGAATGAGTACTTCAATAGTAAGATTTCCTCTATATGATGCTAAGTTTTTCAAAATTTGCTAACGTATGGTAACTTTCTAGACCTCTAGGCTAGCTCACGTCCTACAAGACATTTCCATTTAATGTGAGAAAGATGACAGAGGTAATGCACAATACATTTAAACGCATAAGCACCAAATGCAGCATTACTTAAGACAGGCAAGAACTGCAGTGTATTCTACAGCAGCCTAACTGGGCTTGGGAGGAATTTACAAGCTCTTGATAGGTGGTTTCTGATTCAGATGGTGTTTCTGGGTAACTGTTTCTACAGGTTGTTACAGCAAATATTCACAGTAAGTGCTCAGATAATAAAGAGCTCGTCTTCCAGGATAAGCACATACCTATGAACCCCAGGTTCTTCTGTGTAAAGGTATGTAACAGTTAATCAAAGTTCCATCTTCACATTCTGTTACTCCACATATGTTGCTGGATAGAGAAGGAGAGAAGTGACATCACTTGTTTCCATCCAGAGTATCTAAAATGTAAACAAATAACATTCTAACTCCTCACATATGCTGACTTTGCCTTTGACAGAGTCACGTGAGCTGCATTGGTAAATCACCATCGTCTTCACTCCTCAATCCTCGCAAAGGGTGAATTGTTGAGCAATCCAAAGTAACAGTATGCTGTGGAAAAAAGAATTCTAGGCAGGAAGTGGAGACATCACGCTTCTAGTTCCGGCTCTCACTAACAAGCTGTGTGACTTCCAGCCTGTCGACTCGCACGTTTCAGTTTAAACTGAACCAAGGCGGACGGTAAGTGGCTCTTCATGCCTCTGACACCAAATAACTTTCTTTGCTGAAAGATTCAAGAAGCTTCAACATAAACAACAGTGTGTGTTTCCAAACTAATGCAACAGACGCTGATGCCTCGAGGAGTCACCGATTCAGAATATCTGGGTTCTTGGGTTCCCTCACGTTACATCCCTTACCCGACATAGGATATTACCGATATAAAGCTCATCTATTGAACTTTTAAAATTAAACTTTACTCTGTGTATTTTTCCCTTCTACATCTATCCCCACCACTGCTCCGTGCTCGTTTTCCAGACAAAGTCGAGAAAGCTTAGCACGAGTTAGGATGAGACCTAAATCGCTGGTGGCGCCGACTCTTCGACAGATACTCAGGCCCCTCCCCTAAACCCGACCCCATCCCCTAAAACCCGACCCGCCAGCCTGCCTGTCTAGTAGGACGCTGCTGTCACCCGCCCCACCAAATGGCTAGAGATCGGCCTTACTCTACACCACAGTCACAGTAAGCACTCCAGTGTCTGATCTCCACTGCAAGTACTCATTCCGGCGAAAAAGAGCCCTTTCCGATTTCCAGGGCGTGGGAGGAAGTCCCGCCTCCGCAAACAGCGTGACGTAAGGGACTGCGTCACGCGCCGGCTCAGAACCGGTGACGCGACCGCGCTCCCTCTGAGGCGATCCAGTGGACCCATGGGGTTCGAGTGTAGGGACCAGTGGACAGGAGGTAATTGCTGCTGGATGTGAGGACTGAAGAGAGAGCCGCGATCCTTTCAGCGGGTCAAGGAGAGCGGCTTGGAGACTCCATCGCCTCAAAAGCTCCCTCCTCTCGGGCGACCTCCCCTCCACTGCCCTTGTTTCTTTGCTCCGCCTGCCACTTGTATTTCGATTCTCTCCGCCTATTATTTATCTCTGTAGCCCCACATCTTGCGGTAAGAGTGGCTACCACTTACTGACATTGGCTGCGCATCCTATCAGCAGGCGCCCCTGAGCACCGGGCTGTTCTGGACTCCTGCTGGCGGCTCACTCATTTGTTTACCGAGGAAGGGACCGAGTGCCTGCATAGCCCTCCGCTCCATGTGGGTCTAGGAACGCACATTAGAAATTAGACTCCATGTTTTAGTTCCCTAAAGCTGCCATAACGAACTCCCACAAGCCGGGTGGCATATTTGTCCTCTCACAGGTCTTGAGGCTAGAAATTCGAAAAGAAAGTGTGAGCAGGGTCGTGCTTCCTTTGAAACTGGGTAAATCCCTTCCTTGCCTCTTCCTATCTTCCAGTGGTTTCCAGCAATCGTTGGCGTTCTTTGGCTTGCAGCTACTTCCCCAAGTCTCAACTCTGTTCTATCACTCTGTGTTTCCGTCCTTAAAAAGGACACTGGTCCTCTTGGATCACGGGCCCATTCGACTCCAGTATTACCTGGTCTTAACTAATTACATCTGTAGTGACCCTATTTCCAGGTAAAGTCACATTCTGTCCTTCGGAGAAGGACAGGAATTTGGGGTGGGGTGACACTGCCCCACCCAGTACAGCTGTTAAGAGCTTAAGAAATAAGCAAGACAACAACCGACAAATAATTGTAGTGTAAAGTGAATTGAAATGTGTTGTGGACCGTAAATGGCAAAAAGCCATTGTTAGATTCCAAGCTTAGCAAAAGGCTAAGTTCTCCCCCCTTCACCTCCATATTGGCTATGATGCTGAGTATTTGCACCCACTCCACTTGCTTCCTTGGGTTGCTGGAAGCAATATACATGCCCTTTCTCTGACTCTTTGTTTTCCGATGTTGGTAGATTTCACTAATGCATCCTATTTTATGCCTTGGGAATGTTCCTGTTTTATTTATGCCTTGGGAGAGTTCCTGTCTTAGCCTTGGATATGCAACTTTGTATCAGGGTCTTTGATTTGCATAAGGCTATATAATAAAGCGAACTGGGGCTATGGGGCACTCGGATACTACCAGGCATGTTGAAGAGTCCTCCGTCCTGTCCCGGTTTTTTTGTTTTTTTTTGTATTTTTCTGAAGCTGGAAATGGGGAGAGACAGTCAGACAGACTCCCGCATGCGCCCGACCGGGATCCACCCGGCATGCCCACCAGGGGGCGACGCTCTGCCCACCAGGGGGCAATGCTCTGCCCCTCCCGGGCGTCTCTCTGTTGCGACCAGAGCCACTCTAGCGCCTGGGGCAGAGGCCAAGGAGCCATCCCCAGCGCCCGGGCCATCTTTGCTCCAATGGAGCCTCACTGCAGGAGGGGAAGAGAGACAGAGAGGAAGGAGAGGGGGAGGGGTGGAGAAGCAGGTGGGCGCTTCTCCTGTGTGTCCTGGCTGGGAATCGAACCCGGGACTTCTGCACGCCAGGCCGACGCCCTACCACTGAGCCAACCGGCCAGGGCCCCGTCCCGTTTTGATAAGTGTGTTTCCTTAATTCCGCACCATTATTAGGAGCCGCGCTGGTCCGCGGCAGAAACGTAATTCAATTGGATCTAAGAAGTTCTCATGGACATTTGGAATATTCCCTTGATAGGCAGGTAGGCAGACAAACATCAAAGACAAAGAAGCATAGGTTGAAAGTAGTTAAAGCAGGAAAGATCTAAAGTGTTATGGAGTCTAGGCTCCATAAAATGAGGAGAAAATCATTAAGCAGTGAAGTTGTGCTTTAAAGATTAATTAGAAGCTTGAGCCAAACCTACCTTCTGTTATGTATTCCAGTTTAAGAAATCTTAAGTCCTATGGTGTCTCTGCTCATGCTGTCCTGTCCTTTATTCCTAGAATTTGGCCATCAAGCCACATGATTTTGACATCAATTTTTCTGTCATGGAAGCTGTACCATATATATTGATAGCGTGGGGTGGAGGGATGAGTCCAACTTGTTTTATAACGTTAACATCCCCTTAATACCAAAATCTAACAAAAATAGCACAAGAGAAGAACTAGACACAAAACTCCCATAGATACAAAGCTCTAAAATAAAAGATTAAATTCAACCATGCATTCTAGCTGGAACAAGAAAGCATTGATCCCAGCAATGATTTAACATTAGAACATCTGTTCATGTTAATCATTGTATTAGTAGTTTAGAGATTTTAAAACTAGATGGTCATTTCAACTGATAAAATATTTTCTGAAGAAGTTCAGTATCTAATTTAAAAGAAAAACAGCAAAATGGGATTAGATAAATAGCAACTTGATAAAAGGCAGAAATGAATATACTGAACAAAAGATGTACAGTACTTTTATGGGAAATATGAAATATTATCAAGACATCAAAAACTCAAGTAAATGTAGATTTCTGTCCCAGGATGGGAAAATCCAGTGTTTTAAAGATAGCACTTTATCACAGATTAATAAAAAGTTTTGATATGGTGCCTATTAAAACACTGATAGCATTTACTAATAACTATTGGGTCATAGTATTATTATTCTTTTGATACACTCGAGTGCCATTTATTGATATTTTATTTAGAATGTTTGTGTTATTCCTGGCCAGGGCACACAAGAGAAGCACCCATCTGCTTCTCCACCCCTCCCCCTCTCCTTCCTCTCTGTCTCTCTCTTCCCCTCTGCAGTCGAGGCTCCATTGGAGCAAAAGATGGCCCGGGCGCTGGGGATGGCTCCTTGGCCTCTGCCCCAGGCGCTAGAGTGGCTCTGGTCTCAACTGTGATGCCCCGGATGGGCAGAGCATCGCCCCCTGGTGGGCGTGCTGGGTGGATCCCGGTTGGGCGCATGCGAGAGTCTAACTGCCTCCCCGTTTCCAGCTTCAGAAAAATACAAAAAAAATAAAAGAGAATGTTTGTGTTTATTATATATAAGTGAGATTGGTATGTAGGGATTTTTTTGAATTATGTAAATCAGATGTTGGTATTTAAAATTATACTAAATTCCTTAAATTAGGGAGTATGTCATAGTTTTCAAAGGGAGAGCCAGGGGCTTTTCCAGCTGGGTGATTCCCCAAGAGTTCTGGGGCAGGGGTCACAGGGCGGCAGCCAGCCTCTGAGGGCCCATTGTTCTTCTCCTCTGATCTGAGAAAGATGCCTTCACTCCATCCTTCCCCCCACGCCAATGCCCAATTCTGCACATTCAGAATCAAACCGAAAATAAACAAACCTCCCCGCTTTCCCTGTCCAGCTCACAAAGAGCTTTGGGTGCCTCCCAATGGTCCTGTGGTGCGCAGCCTTTCAACTTGGTTGTTCCCAGTTCCCACATGAGGAAGTTGAGGCCCAGAGAGAACAAGTGGCCTACTTGATGTCCTATATAGAAAAGTGGGCCCTGGCTGGGGAACTCAGTTGCTTAGAGGGTCATCTGATATGCCAAGGTTTTAGGTTCAATCCCCAGTCAGGGCACATACAGAAGTCAACCAGTGAATGCATAGGTGAGTGTAGCAGCAGATTGGTGTTTCTCTGTCTCTCCCCGCCCCTGTCTATAAAAATCAATAAATGGAATTTTTTTTTAATGGCTCAGCCGAGACTAGGTCTGCTAGTCCCGTGTCCAATATAGCGGCACAGACTCATGGGCGCACAACCTGCACACCCTGCATCTCACACAGATAGTCCCACAGCAGAGTACACAGCCTGAGGGGGGAGGCAGGAGGGTGGCAGCCTGGACCCTCATTCCTGAGCAGCTAGGTGGTGACAGCTGTTTTTTATTTCTTCCCTAGATGAGTTCCATATCCCAGGTAACTGGAGCAGAAGTCCTCAGCTTGGCTTCTCCCCAGGTAGGGCACCTGCTACCCACACAGGGGCTGGGACAGCTCATCCTCTTCCACAGCTCTGACTGTGACCCCTTGCGGGAGAGGGAAGCAGAAAGCAGGAACCAAGGTGCCCTTCCTTCCGGGTGGGTTGCAGAAGAGCATGGCCAAAGGACTGCATATGACTGCGTCCTCCCTGTGGTCTCCTGAGGTCAAGGGAGATGGAAGTGGGGAAACCCGACCCCAGGGTGACCTACCTCCAGGTTTTCCTGGGTTCCCAGGATGTAGGACTTTCTATTTTAAAACCTAGAAAGTCCCCCTGGCCGGTTGGCTCAGCGGTAGAGCGTCGGCCTAGCGTGCGGAGGACCCGGGTTCGATTCCCGGCCAGGGCAGACAGGAGAAGCACCCATTTGCTTCTCCACCCCTCCGCCGCGCCTTCCTCTCTGTCTCTCTCTTCCCCTCCCGCAGCCAAGGCTCCATTGGAGCAAAGATGGCCCGGGCGCTGGGGATGGCTCTGTGGCCTCTGCCTCAGGCGCTAGAGTGGCTCTCGTCGCAACATGGCGACACCCAGGATGGGCAGAGCATCGCCCCCTGGTGGGAAGAGCGTCGCCCCATGGTGGGCGTGCCGGGTGGATCCCGGTTGGGCGCATGCGGGAGTCTGTCTGACTGTCTCTCCCTGTTTCCAGCTTCAGAAAAATGCAAAAAAAAAAACAAACCTAGAAAGTCCCGGGCAAGCTAGGGTGAGTTGGTCACCTGAGTCTTCCAGAGTCTCAGTCTGGGAAAATTAGATGTTTGTTGCTGAGATTGTTGGATGGGTCTTTGTCTACTCACATCTGGGAGGAGAGTCTGTCCTGGGTCCAGATCTCACTGTGGTTTCTGTTTCTTCAGGATTCTGCTCAACCTAGGTCCCAGCTAACACTGTCTGTGGTGTCGCCTTCAGGGAGTAGCAAGATGGGAGATGGTTGGGGAACAACGTCTTAGAGAAAGGGAGGGGAAGAGAATGGAGTAGCTGGAATTTGATATGAAAAGAAAACTTGGATGAGGAGGAGGTCCCAGTTGCTGGAAACGGGTTCTCGGGTGGCTCAGGGCAGGATTTATCTGTGATGTCTTGGTCTCTACAGTTCCTCAGCACTGGGAGGCAGGTGTGGGGTAGTGAAGTCATTGACCTTGGGCCTATCCCCAAGCCAGGTCACCCTGAGCCCTGGGAAGACCATCTGACCCAATGCCCAGTGTAAGGAGCTGGCTCCTCCATCTGGTCCCTTTCTCACAGGCAGTGACTGAGTCAATCACAACCGTTCATCTCTTCTTCTCTGAGGCTTTCCTGAGTCAGCACATGGAGGCTGTGGAATTGGAAGGCAGTGAGCCTGAGCCTGGCAACCTCTTCCTGTTCAGGCTGATGTTTCCCACCAGAAGCTGGTGCAGGGCCCATGTGGGTGTGTGCTGCCACCACGGAGAGACATCCTCTTGGAGGGTAAGCGTTTCTGGCTAAAATAGAAGCTCTAGTCTGCAAAGAAGCTGCCCATCCAAGTCCTGCTCCACTAGTGGGTGGACCACAGGGAAGGAGACTGTGGACCTGAGCTGGGGCCACAAGTCTCAGAAGATAGGTGCTTAGGTACCAGGTTCTGGAGCTCAGGACCTCTGGGTCCTGGGAGGAGGGAGTGCAAGATCATGGGACTGGGGTCACAGGACCTAAGCCAGGCTGAGATCCATACCCATCTGGCGATCCCCTCAGGCAGAAATCTTGGTGGTCACTGGCTGCACATCCTGGGGTCCTGCACAGGCATTTTACTCAAAAGGGCAGTGTCCTTTGCTGCCATTCCTGTTAGCTGTGGCATTTGCTACAGAGACATAACAGTGTGGACTGTGCCATATTGAAGTGCTGCATTCGCGAAACCATGGATGCAGACTCGCCTCCCTGTCACCCTCCATGCAGCAACTGTGTGCGTTTCATGCGGTACCTTCCCAGCCTGGGTCCAGCCTGGACCCCCTGCAAATAGATCCCATTAGCTTGGTGAGCCCTTCCTAGCTTCCCACACAGGAACTCACCTGCCCCTGGAGCCCATTAACTGCAGCTTGCCATGTGTTCTTGCAAATTCACACCCTTGTACCTATGCAGCCTACTTGCCTAAATCTCAAGGCCAGCTTTATTCTGTCAGAGCCAAAGCCTCCAGAAGCAAAGTAGGCCTGCCTACTCATAGCAGTTCCACTCTGAAACCCACTGGGCCCACTCCACAAGAGCCCCTGCTCATAGGTCCTGGCCACATCTCTGCTTCAGCCTGCCAGCCATTCACTGGTCCTGGTCAATCCCACTGCTGTTCCCCTGAGGGAACTTACCTATGGAGCCCAGCTCCACCTGTCTGGGTCTGCCCATTTCCACCCAGGCCCACCAGTTCTGGCCCTGGAGACAGAGCATCCTAATCTATAGGTTATGACTTAGCCCCGTTCTCCAAGCCCAGCCCTCCTGAGCTCCTCCCCCAAGCCCAGCCAAGAGACCCTAGCTATAGAACCCGATGCCACAAACTTAGGCCCACCCAGGTCCCATCCCTCCCGCTCCCTTGGTCACTTTCTAGATCTAGCTCATCTTTCCTTGAGGTGCCTTGGACCTTGGGAACTGAGCTGGGGGCTTCCTTTGATCACACCGGACTCTCTCTTCTTTCCTTTCCTTCCTAGGTGTCAGTGGACATGGAGTTGACCATGAACTAGGCTGAACTTGGGCCCTCCTTCAGGGTGTGCACGGAGGCCTTAGAAATGGTCATGAAACTAGATATTTTCCAAAGGTGAAGTCGGGATTCACTGCCCCTCTATTTGTCCCCGTCTCTGCCCGTGGCCCTCTTGGACCAGCCTTCATTAAATTCCCTAACTTCCAGGAGGTTCCTTGGCTTCCTAGTGAAAAACCAGAACTAGTCAGTGGGATCCAGATCTTGTAGGAAAGGTGAGTGGGGGAGAGGAAACGTCTTTGGTCTCCGGGGTCAGTCTCCGGAGCAGTGATCTATGACTCCTCCTTCGGGCTCAGTTTCTCTTCAGTCCTCTTTCCTTGCACTAAGTGGGTGACTGTCGCACTTGTGTCTGGGATCAGCGCAGCCCCTAAGGGCAGTTTCCCGGTGTCAGGTCGGGGAGGAGTGTAGAGGGCAGGGGAAGGCATCCTGCATCCCCCAGGAAAGCTGTCCCATCCTCAATTCATTAGTCTCCACCCAACCGCAGACCTGGAGGTACATCCCCCTAGGGCAGGCACCATCCTCACCCGGTGGGTGGACTTGCAAGAGGTTAGGGCGGGGCAGACCCGCCATGACACGCCCCCCGCGACTGGGCACCGGTGCCTTTAAGAACCTCGGCGCGCAGCCCGGATTGATAAATCTGCGCGCTGCCTGCGCCTCCGCAGACCCGGGCCTCTGCAGAACGCTGCGCCCCGTGCCCCGCGCAGCCGATCTCCCTGCCGCTGGCGCTCCTTTCCTCGGCCGCCGCCGCACCACAGCCGTCCCATGTCGACCGCCCCTGCCTACAGTGAGGACAAGAGTGGCTCCGCGGGCCCTGGGGAGCCCGAGTATGGCCACGACCCGGCCAGCGGCGGCATCTTCTCCTCCGACTACAAGCGGTGAGGAAGAGGACCACAGAGCTGGCAGGGGTTGGGGCCTCCCTGGGTCCCGCGCCTGCGCTCAGCCTTGCAGACGTGCGCCGGCACCATGGACAGTGCCCGGCCCGCCAGCCAGGCCGGGTCGCCACAGCAGCTCCCCACCCGAGGGCGGGCCTGGGGCCCTAGAAGGGGGTTGGAGGCTGTGGATGATGGGCCATCCCCTCTGTTCTAGGAGGACCGACCCTCTCACCCCAGGGATTTCTTTGTTTGTTATTTGGATTACAGGTTCCCCGCCTTTTTCCCTCTTGGAGCATTGATTCCAAAAGAACATGGGGAAGGCTCAGAGTTGGCGAGAAAAGCCAACCTGGGATGTTGATTCTGAGCCGCCCTGGCCTGGCTCCTCCTGCAGATCCATTTTCCCTCATTCTGGTCCCTACTTCTCATCCCCATCTGTCAGCTGATACATTGTTCCTGTAGTTCAACCCCACCTTAACTTCCCCCTGCCCCTCCCTACCTTATTTCTTCGTTCATTCATTTATTCGTAATTTCTGAAACAAGGATACTTAGGGACCTAAGTATGGGCCTAAGCTGTGTAGAGTCTTGTTCTAGTCACTGAATACAGCCATGAACATGAGACAGCCCTTGTCCTCAAGTTGCTGAGGGAAGCACAGAAGAATCTGCCGGTGACATTTCAGTGTAGTGGGGACAGTGGGAAGGGTGAGAGAAGCTGGTCCCTGGCCCTGGGTGGGGGGGGCGGGTGAGGGATGTGCCAAGCAGATGGAAAAACTTGTAAGAAGGTGGGGAGGTGAATGAGAACTAGGTCACAGGTTTTATAGGTGCAGGAACAGTGTGACCAGAATCGCTGTACAGACCACTGGAGTGACTGGAAATGAGGATGGGGAGATGCCAAGGTTTGGGGGGCTACTGATATCAGATTTGCAGTTTAGGAGGATGCCAGGGTGGATTGTGGAGATTGGAACTTGTGCTGGATTGAAGTTGGGGGGAGGATATGGTGATGGCCTGGGGGGGGAGGGGCAGAGGGTTTGAGGGCTCGAGGAGATAGCAGCCTCAGATGTGATGACTAATTGGGAAAGGGGTGGGAGGAAGGGCCTGGGAGAAAACAAGGATGATGCTCAGAGTACTAGTGACTGCTGCTGGATGGGCAGCGTGATCAGAAATAAACATGTTCCAAGCAAATTTGTGGAAAACAGTGTTGAGCCCAGCTTTGGACACACTGAGATGATAAACTCAGAACACTCAATTCTAGTTGGTAGCTGGATATTAGTATTATATTTGGACTCCAAGAGGAGTGTGTGTGTGTGTGTGTGTGTGTGTGTGTGTGTGTGTGTGTAGGCCCAGAAGGAAGTGAAGATTAACGCGGGGGGTGTATACGTTCAGCCAGGGCACAGGTATTAAAGCGGAAAGACACCAGAATTAGGGGTGACCAGAAAGCAGTGGGAAAGTGTTTTAAGGTAACAGAAAGTAAACTAAAAAGCAGGAGGGAAAGAAAACGTGGATTCAAGAGGAAAGAAGTCATCAGTAGTGTCAGTGCCCATGGAGGCCAAGCAAGGAAAGAGATGTATGACCATTGGTTGACAGAGAGCAGGTCAGCCCCTCCTCTCCCTATTCCCCGCCTCCTGCTCTGGGAGACCAGTTCTGGCAGAGTCAGAGAGGCAGCTAGATTATTTCTCCCTAATATCCTGTTATGAATTTTACACATATAGAAAAGTTGAATGAGTAATACAATAATATGTCCACACTTCACCTAGATTCAACCGTTGTTGGCATTGTGCCATATTTGCTTTATCTAACCATCTAGTCATACATATTTTTGGCTGAATTATGTAAGTTGTAGACATCATCACCTCTCAGCCCTAAATTCCAATCAGCATCTAAAGCCACAAAAAGTGATAAAACACAGTGAGTGGGAATTTTGCTTTCAAGAAGTTGGGCTGTGAAGGGAAAAGAGGGAAAGTGTTGCTGGAGAAGAACACAGGTTCAAGGAGGTTCATCTGTTTTTTATTTTTGTTTGGTTTTTAGGCTAGGATAGTGGTTGGCAAACTGCGGCTCTTTGGCCCCATGGGTGTGGCTCTTTCACAAAATACCACACGTGGGCACGATGGCCAGCTTAGGGTACCCTAATTAAGTTAATAACAATGTACCTAGCTATATAGTTTAAGTTTAAAAAATTTGGCTCTCAAAAGAAATATCAATCGTTGTACTGTTGATATTTGGCTCTGTTGACTAATGAGCTTGCCGACCACTGGGCTAGGAGGACCCAGAGAAAATTGAACAATAGAGTGGGAGAGTCTGAAGGGAATGGAAGGAAGCACAGACCCCTGAGTGATGGGCAGTGGGGCGTTGGGACTTACAGAGCTGAGTGGGAGGATTGCTCTGGTTTTGAGAAGGAACAGCTCTGCCCAGAGGGAGGGGAGGAGAGCAGAAATATTTGGGAGCTGCAAGGGATTTAATCTAAGGCAAGGCCCAGGATGGGGACTTGTGGAGGGTTGAGGGGATTAGAAATATAGCGAATAAAGTCAACCCCTACTGGCAGGGTAGGGGCTATGAGGACCAGAGGGCTCAGGATGTGAGTGAGCAGTTAGAGGGATGACCTAGGTGTGTGTGTGTGGGGTGGGGTGGGGGGGGGGGGCTAGGCCAGGTAGGGAGGAAGGTGAGGTAAGAGGCAAGAGGGTTAAGGTCAGAGTAAGAAGTGTACAGCAGTGGTCCCAACATTTTTTGGGCCACAGACTGGTTTAATGTCAGGAAATATTTTTCATGGACCGGCCTTTAGGGTGGGAGGGATAAATGTATCATGTGACCGAGACAAGCATCAAGAATGAGTCTTAGATGGATGTAACAGAGGGAATCTGGTCATTTAAAAAAAATAAAACATCGTTCAGACTTAAATATAAATAAAACGGAAATAATGTAAGTTATTTATTCTTTCTCTGCGGACTGGTACCAAATGGCCCATGCACCGGTACCCGTCCACGGCCCGGGGGTTGGGGACCACTGGTGTACAGGGTTTCTGAAGAGCAGTTCTGGGAGGCAGAGGTCCAGTTGTGGATGAGTGGAGGTGAGGAGGGCACCTCCCCTGGCTCCCTAGTCTGCTCAGAGATTGAGGTTGGCTTAGTGCCCAGTCTCCTCCCCTCCCAAGTCCCTGTCCCAGCTGTGAGGAGGAAACCAGAGCCTCTCTCCCTGCCAGTGTCTGGTTTCTGAGTTTCAGGGGCAGGCATTTGGGTGACAGTGACAGGCAGGCATCCCCAGCTCCCTGGCCAGCTCGGTCCCATCCCAGAGCAGGACCCGGTGCCCAATGCAGCGATTCCTGCAGCTCCCGGGGGCGGTGGTGAGGCCAGGGGCCAGAGGATCCGATGGGGCTGATCAGGAGGCTGCCAGCCCTGTTCTGGCCTCCGAGGGCGGGCCCACAGCCTGGTACCAGGCCCTGCAGCCTGACGAGCTTCGGGGTCTGCAGGCCCCAGAGGAAGACACAACCCCAGAAGAATCCCTGGAAGGACCTTGCCCAGAGCCTGGCCAAGGCCAGAGTCAGAGCCAGCCGCTACGGTATAAAGAAACCCCAGGGATCCCCCAACCCAGACCGCTGGGAAGGCCAGGGATGGGCGGCTGCCACTCAGGCCAGACTCTGAGTCCCACCACCTCAGGAGGAGGAGGTCTGGGCTGGCATTCAGGGGCCAGGTGTGCCCCCTGGGGGAATAGTATGGGGACTGAGAGTATGAATGATGAGCAGAACTCCCAGAACTCTGAGGGGAGGAGGATCGTAAAGTGTTTGAGGGTGGAGGTCCCACACTGACCTCTTCCCTCCGACTCTGGCCAGAATGGGCTCTAGGTGAGGTGTAGCTACAGGACAGAGCTCAGGTAGAGTTTGGCCAGCTCCTCCTGGCTTGTGATTGGAACGTGTGGTGGTGGTGGCGGTGGTGGTGGAGATGAGCAGGGCTGGCCTCCAGTGCCATGTTTACCCCCTGGTTGGCCCCAGCCCATCCCCAGTGAGTCCCTCGGACCAGGTGTGGGCTCAGGTCAGATGTAAGGGGATCTGACTGCCGAGAGTAATGTTTCATGGCCTCGGGGTTGCTATGTATCTTTCCTTTCTCCCTCTGGGGAGCATAAGCTGGTGGGAGTGAGGATGAGGGGTTCCAGGTGGTCTCATGCCGGAAGGGAGCTGCTGTCTGTGTCAGTGGGCATCTGACAACCCTGCCTGTATTGTCTGCCATGCACCAGTGCTTCCTCCCCTACCGGCCCTCAGTTCTCCTTGGCCCAGGTCCTGGGGCCTTCAGGGGCCTGGAATGTGTGTGCCAGGCTGGTGGATGGCAGTGGTATGGGTGGCCCAGTGCGGGCCCTGGGGTGTATGCATTTGACAAGTGCCTGTGGCATCTGTGGGTGTGGTGAGCACACCTGGGTGTGAGGAACTTCTTTAGGGAACACCCAGAGTTAAGAGACCACTAACATCCCTACTCCCAGGGTGACAGGCAAGGACACCCACCTGACCCCTCAGAGGAGGGCACAGGATCCCTGAGGATGGATGTATTTGGTCTTAGAAACCTAAATATCTCATCAGGAATCTCAAATAGGAGGCCCTGGCTGGATGGCTCGGTTGGTTAGAGCTTCATCCCAAAGAGCAGAGGTTCCCAGTTCCGCCCCTGGTCAGGGCATGTACAGGAACAGGTCAATGTATCTGTCTCTCCTCCGCCCCACCCTTCCTCTCTTTCTAAAATAAAATTTTTTTTAAATGAATTTTAAATAGAAGGCTGGTGGCCATTTTGGTGAATGAGCCTGGAGTGACTAAATCCTGTCAAAAAAGTATTTGCTTGTGTAGTGGGTGTGTATCTGTGTGGGATCCATATGAGGGTGTGGGGGGAGCATGGAGAGGTCCTGTGGTAGGTATGTGTCTATAGGGATGTATGTGTGGGTTTGTGGAGGTGAGGTGTGTGTGTGTGTGTGTGTGTGTGTGTGTGTATGTATCTCTAGGTGTGGGGGTTTTATGTGTGGAGGGCATGTTTCTATGGAAAGTGCCTGTGTGGTCTACGTGCCCATGACTCTGAGTTTCTGTGGGGGTACTGGGTGTGTGGGGGTGTCTGCATGGACTGTGTGTGTGTCTGGGGGGTGTAGATGTATCTGGGGACATACAGGAGTACCTGTAGTACATGTAGGTGGTGCTGGCATTTGGTGGGAGGGTTGGGGTCTGCAGGTGTCTGGGGTGTGAGCTGACTGTGGGGCGTCTGTGGAAGACCCTGAGGGCACAGTGGGTTGTGGTTGTGTATTGGAGAAAGGGGTACACAGCTCCTCAGTGCTGCCCGGGCCTGACTGAATGGTCTGTACCTCTGTCTATACCTCTGGTGTCCTGAGCTCAGCCCTCCTGGGAAGTGTGTTTGGGAGACTGTCAAGGTCTTCTGCACCTGGCTAGGCCATGGGACTGGAGAGGTATCTTCTGGTTTGGGGAGCATCCCCCCCAAGTAGTAGAGTTTTAGGTCAGCATGACTGGAGCTGGGAATCTTCTGTCTTCGTCTGACAGCTAGCAAGGTCTCTGTTCTGGAAGGCCTCCTCTTTCTATTTTTCTTTCCATCAAAAACCTCTTCAGGAGAGGCACTTTCTAAGATCCTCGGAACATAAATTGCTTTAGCACCCTTCTGTCTTCCCTGCTTTTATCTGTTAAGCACTCGCGCATGTCTACACAATGTAGTCCGATGCCTGAGTGTGTGTGATGTCGGGTTCTTCTCTTCCTCTTAGCATTCGTCACTTACTCATTTGTCGGCATTAGCAACAATCACATTGGCCTCTTTGTGACTGCTATCCCGTGGTTCCTTTTCCTGATATTGCTACCCCCGGTATTGGAGTTTCTATTCCGAGTGTTTCGCTTCTGTGACTAACTTTGCACACACTGCTTTTTAATGTCTACCACAGCTGCTAGTTCTCCAGGCTGGGTTCTGAGGCCTGGTCAAGAGCTGCAGGTTATCAGAGTGTCATCTGGGAGATTAGAGAACCTGCAGGTCCCCATGCACAGCTGCTTACCACATTTTGGAATGGTCTTGGCAAGTTGTCCCACAACTCTCTCAGCTCTTGGTAGACACATCTTCCCATGGGTTTTTTCACAATTCTCTGTTCACTTCTCTGAACATCACCAGTGCCAGGACCTCGGAGTATGGTCGGACGGGACATGAGCCCTGTAAATTTATATCAGTACTCTACTTATTTTGAATATTAAACTTTAATTCACCCAATCTCAAATATTTTTCTTTGAGATATATTATGGACTGTTATGGGTTGAATTGTGTCCCTCAGATTCCTATGTTGAAGCCCTAACCCCCAGTAACTCATAATGTGACTATTTGGAGACAGGGTTTTAAAGGAGGTAATTAAGTTAAAATGAGGTCATTAGGGCGGGCCCTAATCTTATATGATTAAAGTCCTTATAAGAGGAGGAGATTAGGACACAGGGAACACCATGTGAGGACCCAGGGAGAAGCTTTCTACAAGCCAAAGAGAGAGGCCTCAGGAGGAACCAGCCCGCTGACATCTTGATCTCAGACTTTTAGCTTCCAAAATTCTAAGAAAATGAGTTTATGCCTGACCTGTGGTGGCGCAGTGGCTAGAGTGCCAACCTAGAACGCAGAGGTTGCTGGTTCGCGAAACCCTGGGCTTGCCCAATCAAGGCACATACGAGAAACAATGAACAACTAAAGCGAGTTGATGCTTCTCTCTCTCTCTCTCCTCTCTCTCCTCTCTCTTCTCCCTCCTCTCTCTCAAAATTAATGAATAAAATCTTTAAAAAAAAGAAAGAAAGGAAATAAGTTTACGTTGTTTAAGCTCCCAGTCTGTGGTCATTTGTTATGGCATCCGTAGCAAATGAATATAGTTGTCTTATTTTTTTTCTTAAATTTAGTTTTTGTATACCAAGTTAAAAAATTAAACCGAGCTATCTTATTACAGATAATTTTATGACCTTTAAGATAAAAAATTGGCCCTGGCTGGTTGGCTCAGTGGTAGAGTGTCGGCCTGGCATGCAGGAGTCCCAGGTTCGATTCCCGGCCAGGGCACACAGGAGAGGTGCCCATCTGCTTCTCCACCCCTCCCCCTCTCCTTCCTCTCTGTCTCTCTCTTCACCTCCCGCAGCCAGGGCTCCACTGGAGCAAAGTTGGCCCGGGCACTGAGGATGGCTCTGTGGCCTCTGCCTCAGGTGCTAGAGTGGCTCTGGTTGCAACAGAGCGACGAGGCCCCAGATGGGCAGAGCATCGCCCCCTGGTGGGCGTGCCGGGTGAATCCCGGTCGGGTGGATGCGGGTGTCT
This sequence comes from Saccopteryx leptura, assembly GCF_036850995.1. NCBI lineage: Eukaryota > Metazoa > Chordata > Mammalia > Chiroptera > Emballonuridae > Saccopteryx > Saccopteryx leptura. Next base: position 39,191,551 of record NC_089515.1, on the reverse strand, counting down.
GTCTGACTGCCTCCCCGTTTCCAACTTCAAAAAAAATAATAAAAAGATAAAAAATTCTCTTTCCTCTTCCATATTTAAGAATAATTTAACTATTAAAAAAATGTGGAATTTATTTTGGTGTGAGATGTGTTTATAAGTTAAATTCTTTGCTGCATACCTGTTGTCTCAACAGCATTTATTTGGAGGAGGGGGAGGTTCTCTCTCCCACCAGTGAGTTGTTTCTAATATATCTATTTAGATCCGTTTATGAAGTGTACCCCTGTGACTTTGGGCTTTCTGTTATTAACCTGGTACCATAGTTTTTCTTGTCAAGTTGTTTTGTGTTTTGACTTCCAGGAGAGTGAGTTGTCTGTCATTGTTCCATTGTTCTCTTCTGTTCCTTAAAATATTCTTTGGAGTTATTACCTATCTTTTTTTCCGGATGAAATTTGCTGTCACTTCACGAAGTGTGACAAGATGCCTCTGTTGAAATTTCAGTGGATATTGCATGAAATCTATGCATTGGCTTGGGGTCTACCTCTCAGCCAAGTGCAAGGGGTTATTTATTAAAAACTTCATTGATAGCCTGACCAGGCAGGGGCGCAGTGAATACAGTGTCGGACTGGGACTCGGAGGATCCAGGTTTGTAAACCCTGAAGTCGCCGGCTTGAGCACAGGCTCATCTGGTTTGAGCAAGGCTCACCAGCTTGAGCAAGGGGTCACTTGATCTGCTGTAGCCCCCCTGTCAAGGCACATATGAGAAAGCAATCAATGAACTAAGGTGCCGCAACAAAGAACTGATGCTTCTCATCTCTTTCCCTTCCTGTCTGTCTGTCCCTATATGTCCCTCTCTCTTTGTGTGTGACACACACACCCACACTTCATTGATATTTCCCATTCTTCTTTTTTTCTTCTTTTCCAAGCAAGAGGAGGAGAGGTAGAGAGACAAACTCCCACATGTGCCCCGGCTGGGTTCCACCCAGCAACCCCTGTCTAGGGCCATGCTTGCACCTGAGCTATTTTTAGCACCTGAGGTGGAGCCATCCTCAGCACCCAGTGCCCTCAAACCAATCAAGCCATGGCTGCAGGAGGAAGAGAGAGATTGAGAAAGAGAAGGCAGAGAGGGAGGTGTATAGAAGCAGATGATAGCTTCTCCTATGTGCCCTGACCAGGAATCGAACTTGGGACATTCACATGCCAGGCCGATGCTCTACCACGGACCCAATTGGCCAGGGCCTAAAACTTCTTTGAGTGACTGCTGAATATTGAGTGACAGGTCTGGCCTTTGTTGTGAGGCCATCACAAACAGACTGGAGTGTCTGGGACCAGTCCGGTCATTGGCGTCAGCTCAGTCTGTGGGGTCTGCCTGGGAACACACTCAGGGTGAGGCAATGATGCCTTGCTCTTTGTTTTGATACCCACCTCTTTTCCACAGGCTCCAGGTCCTTCACATCTATCCAACTGGCCGTTTCCTGGGCAGGGTCTATGCCTTTCCTACCACAAACCCTTCCTCTTGTCTCTTGGCTCCATGTCCTTGGCTGTGTTCGTTTCTCAGGGCTGCTGTAACAAAGCATTTCAAACTGAGCTGCTTAGAACAACAGAAATTTATTGTCTTGCAGTTCAGGAGGCTAGAAGTCCAAAAGCAAGGTGTTGTCGGGGCCACTCTGCCTTTTCCTGGATTCTAATAGTTTCCTGGCAATTCTTTGGTATTCTTTGACTTGTAGATGGAGCTCTCCAACCCTCTGTCTTCACATGGTGGTCTCCTGCACCTCTGGCTCTCCACAAGGCCATCTTGTTAGAAGGACACTGGACATATTTGATTAGGGACCTGCCCTACTCCAGTATGACCTCATCCTAACTAATTGCAACTGCAGATAGAGTCACCTTCTGGGGCACTAGGGGTTAGGACTTCAACATATATTTTTTGAGGGGGGATACAATTCAACCTATAACACTGTCTGACCCACGGGTCTCTCCCGACCTGTTTCCTGACCTGTACTTTACTTCCTTCCCCTCTGATATCCTGCCTCATCCTTCCCTACCCTCGTACCTTCTTTTCCTGGATCCCCCACTTGATAGCCCCACCCCAACCCTGTGCCCTCAGCTGACCTCTCGTGCCTCCCACCAGGCATGATGACCTGAAGGAAATGCTGGACACCAACAAAGACTCCCTCAAGCTGGAGGCCATGAAGAGGATTGTGGCGGTAGGTGGGGAAGGATGGGGCTTTCCTTGGGGAAGGGGCTGTGGGTCAAACAACAGCTCTCCCTGGTCCCTGGTTGACCATCCCCTATTAAGTAATGGCCTTCTCCCATCTCCTCCCCCCGACTTTGATCTCTTGTGGACCATCATCCCCTATTAAGCGCTGGCCTTCTCCCCTCCCCCAACCTTGACCTCCTTACCTAGACCCCTGGTCGGCGAACAGGCTCGCGAGCCACATGCAGCTCTTTGGCCCCTTGAGTGTGGCTCTTCCTCAAAATACCATGTGCGGGCGCTACCTCGATAAGGAATGTACCTACCTATATAGTTTAAGCTTAAAAAATTTGGCTCTCAAAAGAAATTTCAATCACTGTACTGTTGATATTTGGCTCTGTTGACTAATGAGCTTGCTGACCACTGTCCTAGATGATCGCCCGGGGAAAAAACGCCTCAGACCTGTTTCCTGCTGTGGTGAAGAATGTAGCCTGTAAGAACATAGAGGTGAGCACACCCCAGTGAGGGGTCTCTCATGCCCACCTTTACCAGAAATAAACTCAAGCTGGTCAGAGGGGAGGAAGGGAATCATCCAGCGACTGAGGCCTGACCTGCCCAGAAATGTCCCCGATCCAGTAAGAGACACTGTCCACATGTCCCTGAGCTAGATGTGAATCAGAGTAAAGGGGGTACACTAGGGATGCTCTTCCCCACTGGAGATATTTGTCCCCACAGACTGCAGCCGGCTGGGGTAGTGACATCTCATGGGGTGGGGGCACCAGTCTCTGCTGGTAAACCTGCTTTCCCCCAGGTGAAGAAGCTTGTCTACGTGTACCTGGTACGCTATGCTGAGGAGCAGCAAGACCTGGCTCTGCTGTCCATCTCCACCTTCCAGCGTGGCCTCAAGGTCAGTGGTCTCAGGAGGCCTCATGGGTGCTCTATCAGAGGAGTGGGCCCAGGGACAGGCCTGGGCTCCAGAGGCCTTTTCCTGAGCTTGGGAGGGTCAGAGTCAGAGGAAAGGTGAAGTGGGTTTCCAAAGAACGTGTCTCTTCTCTGAGAAGCCCGCGTTAATGGCTGTCTCAAATATGAACCCCTGGAGCCCCTGACAATGGACCGCACTGGCCCTCACCCCTGTTAGTGTGAAGAAACTATGGCCCACAGCCCTGCAGACAGACGTCATGCTCTTTTAGACAATTGTGTGCGGGGAGCTGCTGACCTGGTTCCTTACCTGTGGGTGTCAGAGCCTTGGCACAGGCAGGCTCACCTCGCCTAGATGTCTGCAGAGAACAATGACTTTGGACTCTTTTCACCTAGAACTGGGTAAGGAAGACAAAAAAGGTTTACTGAAAACAAATGAGCCCCATTGAGAGGAAAACAACAAGGTTGGCCGCACAGGAAGACTGGGGGAGGGGGGGCTGTATCAGACATAGAGGTTGGATTCAAAGGTGAGTGCAGAGGACTTAACACACGACCTAACATTTTCTGTAAGTTCAGCACAGCCAATTATTTCTCTAGAGCTGGAACAAATTCCTTGCTCTGTTTAGCCTTGTTTCAGAAGCCCAGTATATGCTAACCAGCCATCTTTAAGGAACTGGATCGCACCCACTGTGGGGAAATGCTCTCTGAGGCAGGTGGGAACTGAAATCAACTAAGGGAGGGGGCGTGGGACAGTCATGCCCTTCAGACTAGAGTGGAGGCGGAATGCCCCACAGTATTTAAACTGAATGTTCTCACCTTTTGTTTTGTATCTGAAATTCATTCACGATTGTCTCCACTGAGTGCTTCTCTGGTTAGTAGAGGGTATCACTGCCATTCTGCTCTCTCTCCATGTCCCAATCATTAACCCCCCTAGTCTCTCCATACATTTGGCTCAAGTTCCTGTGTGAGGGACTCGGAAAGGCCCAGCACATCTTTTCACATCCCACTGATTCTGTCGGTTGCTAAGCAGACTGAAAACGGATCATCCAAATCCTGCCCAGTTCAACCTGCTGCGGCCGGCAGGAGGGCTGGTGGCCTACTTCTTTGATGGGGTGCAAAGCCGGGCACTTGCATATTAATTAATTAATTAATTAATTCATTCACTCACTTATCAAGGACTTGGGTCTCGCTGTCGCTGTCACACACTGTGCTAGGTTATTTTTAAAAATCAAAACCAAGGCATCTATCTCAGATTGGCAAGTAATCTTTTGACACAGGAGAGGGGACCATCTGTTTCTCCAACCCTCACCCCCTTCTCTCTTTCTCTCTCTTCCTCTCCCGCAGCCATGACTCAACTGGTTTGTGCCCATAGGGCCTGGGTGCTGATGATGGCTCTGTGGGGCCTCTGCCTCAGGTGCTAGAAATGACTAGGTAGTGAGCATCAGCCCCAGATGGGGGTTGCCAGGTGGATCCCAGTTAGGGCACATGCGGGAGTCTATCTCTCCTCCTCTCACTTGGAAAAAGAAAGAAAGAAAAAAAAGAAAATAGGTATTAGTGGTGAATGTGATATGATTTGACTCTAAGAAAATACAGACTCCTGGTTTTTTTTTTGTTTGTTTTTTTGTTTTTTGGTTTTTTTTTTTAATTTTTTTTTTTTTTAGATTTTATTTATTCATTTTAGAGAGGGGAGAGAGAGAGAGAGAGAGAGAGAGAGAGAGAAAGGGGGGAGGAGCAGGAAGCATCAACTCCCACATGTGCCTTGACCAGGGAAACCAGGGTTTTGAATCGGCGACCTCAGAATTCCAAGTCGAGGCTTTATCCACTGCGCCACCACAGGTCAGGCCAGACTCCTGGTTTTTAAAGAAGTACTTTTACAACATCTGTTTAAAACTCAGTACCAGAATTTTGACAAGGCATATCATAATTTTCATCTAATTTTATGGATCTTCTCTTTCTCCATTTTAGAAAATCAGGGTAGCACCTATCTTTGAGTGTCCCTCATCCTCCTGGATGAGCTGTCTGTCATTCACAGCTGCCCCTGTTGCCAACCCATGACTGCAACATGCTGTCTGAGGTCCTTGTCAGGTGTAGGCAGCTGTAGGAGCAAAGAGGAGTGGCCCACACATTATTCTCTTTTAAACACTCTGGGAGAAAAAGAAGAACAGCAGTGTGGGAGAGAAAATTTAGGGTGAGGAATGTACAGACGAGCTCTTGGGAAGGGAGACCAACTTGAGTTTGCTGGTAGTTGCCTCTGGCCTAAACACAAAGTAACTAAGGAACAGAGGGTGTTTCAGAAACATTACCTGTTCTGAAAGTTTCCCACTCTTCCTGAAAGTGAAGTAGCCTGTTGCTACACCTGGTCAGGTGTCAGATTTCTGCAGCCAGGGCCAAGAGTCTGTGCCATCAAGCAGTGCCCCCAGGCACCCAACACTGGCCCATCTTCCAGGGTCAGGACAGGAGGCAGGGACACAAGAGCTGGTGGCAGATAGGGACAGAGTTCCATAGGTGTGGCTCTGCCTCCACCTCTGCCCTTAGGACCCCAACCAGCTGATTCGAGCCAGTGCCCTCCGCGTCCTCTCCAGCATCCGTGTGCCCATCATAGTGCCCATCATGATGCTGGCCATCAAAGAAGCCGCCTCAGACATGTCCCCCTACGTGCGGAAAACAGCTGCCCACGCCATCCCTAAACTCTACAGGTGCGCCCCTGCCCTGCCCTTCTCAGGGGAGTGAGTCCCAAGTCCCCAGCCCACCCTGGCCTGTCGCACATCTTGTAGGCTGCCTTGCTTTTTTTTTACTCTTCACGTGGTTTAAGAGACAACTTTGGGAACTGACAGAAGGAGGACCATGGAGGTGGTGGCTCACACCTCTTGGGGTGAGGGAGGTAGCACAGCTTGGGCGGATCCTGGGGAGGGGGGAGATGACGAGGGGCCAGGCCTTCTCAACAACTTTCTTCCTCAGTTTGGATTCAGACCAGAAGGACCAGCTGATAGAGGTTATTGAGAAGCTTCTGGCCGACAAGACCACCGTGCGTAGAGGGGTACACAGGATGGGTGGTGGGACGGTGCCCGACAGAGGCCCTTCAGCCCTCCCACTTGACCCTCGCTTGCCTCTGCCCCTTCCCCAGCTAGTGGCGGGCAGCGTGGTGATGGCCTTCGAGGAGGTGTGCCCGGAGCGCATCGACCTGATTCACAAGAACTACCGGAAGCTCTGTAACCTGCTCATCGATGTGGAGGAGTGGGGCCAGGTGGTCATCATCAGCATGCTCACCCGCTACGCGCGCACGCAGTTCCTGAGCCCGACCCAGAACGTGAGCGCGCTGGGCGGGGCCCCGGCCCTGCCCTCCAGCCCGGGACCCCGCCTGTAGGGTGGGTGGGGGGCCGCGGGAGGAGGCGCCGCTGCCCCACTGTCTGCCCAACAGGAGTCGCTACTGGAGGAGAACCCTGAGAAAGCTTTCTACGGCTCGGAAGAGGATGAGGCCAAGGGCCCTGGGTCGGAGGAAGCGGCCACCGCCGCACTGCCGGCCAGGAAGCCCTATGTCATGGACCCGGACCACCGGCTGCTGCTGCGCAACACGAAGCCACTGTTGCAGAGCCGCAGCGCCGCGGTGGTCATGGCGGTGGCGCAGCTCTACTTCCACCTGGCGCCCAAGGCCGAGGTGGGCGTCATCGCCAAGGCCCTAGTGCGCTTGCTGCGCAGCCACAGGTGTGTGCCCGCCCCGCCCCCACCCTGCCTGGCCCCGCCCCTCTCCTCCTGGGTCCTGGGCCCATCATCCCGCCTGCCCACCCACTTACTCTGGCCCAGCCCTCCTGCCGCTGGTGCCTTGGCCACACCAGGCCTCTCCTCCCAACTACTTGGTCAGCTTTTCTTAACCCCACCGGCTGCCCCTTGCCCATGGAGCCCGTATAACCTCTGGTTGTCCTCTCTGCAGTGAGGTGCAGTACGTGGTGCTCCAGAACGTGGCCACCATGTCTATCAAGCGCCGGGTGAGCCAGGGACCAAGGCCTGCCCTCCCAGTTTCAGGGGTGGCTCTGGGGAAAGGCAGACTGGGGGAGTGCCTTGAGGGTGCTATGTGGCAGAGGGGGGCTCCAAAGGCAAGCCCTACCTCATGGACCTGAGGGCCACAATGGAAGGGAAGCTCCGTGAAGAAATACGGCCTCAGATTTAGGAGGGGGAAGCTGAGGAATGGAGGAGAGTGACGTGGCAGAGAGAACGCTGGGCCCCAGGTCAGAAGTAGGGGTAGCCCTGGAAGAGAGGGCTGTGGTGGAACTTCCGGCTGCCTTTCTTGTGCCAGGGTATGTTCGAGCCCTACCTGAAGAGCTTCTATATCAGGTCCACTGACCCCACCCAAATCAAGGTCCTAAAGGTGAGTGATGGACAGAAGTGATGTGACCTTTCTGTCCCCATCCTGCATATTCACAGACCCACTCAAATATTTGCAGTGGCCACCTGGGTGCCTGCCTGTTTTGGGGGCTCCTGGCTGTGCCAGCTGAAGTGTATGCTCAGAAAGCCAGACTAAAGAGAGTGGGGGATGAGGGGCAGGGAAGGGAACTGCCTTTTGCCTAGACCAGTAGTTTTTTAAATTTTTTTTTTTAGTGAGAGGGAGAGAGACAGGGACAGACAGGAAGGCAGAGAGATGAGTAGCAGCAATTCTTCGTTGTGGCACCTTAGTTGTTCATTGATTGCTTTCTCATATGTGCCTTGACCAAGCAAGCCCAGGGTTTTGAACCAGAGACCTCAGTGTTCCAGATCGACACTTTATCTATTGTGCCACCACACAGGCATCCTTGGGGTTTTGAACCTGGGTCCTCTGAGGCCAAGGCTGACACTCTATCCAGCGTACCACTGCCTGGTCAGGATAGACCCCTGGTCGGCAAACTGCAGCTTGCGAACCACATGCAGCTCTTTGGCCCCTTGAGTGTGGCTCTTCCACAAAATACCAGGTGTGGGTGCTACCTCGATAAGGAATGTACCTACCTATATATAGTGTGTCCGTAAAGTCATGGTGCATTTTTGACCGGTCACAGGAAAGCAACAAAAGACGATAGAAATGTGAAATCTGCACCAAATAAAAGGAAAACTCTCCCAGTTTCATACCTATTCAGTGCAGTTCGATGTGGGCTCACGCACAGATTTTTTAGGGCTCCTTAGGTAGCTATCCCGTATAGCCTCTACAGACTCATCACTGACTGATGGCCTACCAGAACGGGGTTTCTCCACCAAACTGCCGGTTTCCTTCAATTGCTTATCCCACCGAGTAATGTTATTCCTATGTGGTGGCGCTTCGTTATAAACACGTCGTTATTCACATTGCACTTTGGTCACAGATTCGAATTTAGCGAGCCACAGAACACACTGAACTTTCCTCTGTACTGCCCACATCTCGACTGGCATGGCTGTGGGCTGCTCCACTGTATACACGGTGTTACATCATCATCTGCGCATGCGCATATGCTGCCACATCATCCTACAGAAACTGGGAGGGTTTTTCTTTTATTTGGTGCAGATTTCACATTTCTATCATCTTTTGTTGCTTTCCTGTGACCGGTCAAAAGTGCACCATGATTTTACGGACACACTGTAGTTTAAGTTTAAAAAATTTGGCTCTCAGAAGAAATTTCAATCATTGTACTGTTGATATTTGGCTCTTTTGATTAATGAGTTTGCCGACCCTTAGGCTAGACTATTGGTTTTCAACTGCCAGTCTGCTTGAAATCTCATGCTGGTCCACGAAAGAATTAACCACCCTGATGATTGTATGAAGACTATAGAACTATAAACCCAGTGATTATAGACTACAGTCTTCATACAATGGTGGTTAACTCTTCAACAGACCAGCACTGGTCCACGAACCAGTGGTTGAAAAACACTGGTCAAGACCTGTTATATACCTGCCACTTGCTACACATGAAGCACCTTGATTTTCATAATGACATCAGGAAAACACATTTTCTCCATTTTATTAAAATGTGGATCCAGGGAGGTGAGGTAACTATACCCCAAAGTCAGTTCCGCTGATGAGAATTCCTACTTTCCCAGGGCAGTCTTCTGTCTTCCACCTGCGGTCCTATCACTCCCAGACACCCCACCCCACCCCACCCCTTCAGGCTGTCATGCAAACATACTCCCACAGAATAAGTGGCAGCAGCCTGTACCCATTCCATTCCTGCTCTGCTTCTCACAGAGTAACTTACACCGTTCATCCTAGCCCTTCTGAACATATGCTATAAAGGGAGGAGAGAGAGCGCAAAGTAATCAGACTCCTGCCCCGGGAGAGCTTACAGTCTAGTTGGGGTGAGGAGGAGGCATTTAGCAGTTAATCACAAAACAAATGTAAAATCTACTTGTGAAATATGGTATGAAAGAACAGTACAGAAATCTCTTAAGAGGATAAAGTAGCAGGACCTGATCTAGTCTGGTGTCAGGGAAGTTTTCCTTTAGGAGAAGACTTGAGCTGGAGCCCTGAGAAATGAACATGAGTTATCTAGGTAAAGACAGGGACAGGAATGGGAAGCATTACTCCACATTGCAGAAACGGTGCATGCAAAGGCCCTGAAGCAGGTGAGAGTCTGACAATGGGCCTGTGTGATCAAGGCATAGAGGATCTTGAAAGTGGTAGGAGATCGGAGGTAGACAGACAGTGGTCAGATCATTCAGGGACTAGATCAAGGGAAAGACTTTAGCCTTTATCTTAAAAGCAGTAGGAGGCTTTACATTTTTAATGGAGGTGGAGAGGTGACACAATCATGCTGTAAGTGCACTCTGTCAAATCCTCCTGCGTTTTGGACAAGTTTTGTGGCGTGTCAGTCTAAGGAGACCGCAGGGCTTCCCTGAGGATGTGTGCTGGTATGTGGGATGTGTTTAGAATGACGGTTTGGGAAAGCACAGGAAGCCCACTTTCTATCTCCTTGCAGCTGGAAGTGTTGACGAATCTGGCCAATGAGACCAACATCCCTACGGTCCTGCGGGAATTCCAGGTACGGGCCAGGGGCAGCTCACATCCAGAGGGGCTTGGGAGAGCTGCCTGCAGCTCCTTGTACTTGAGCAGAATTGTCCTGTGGGTCAGACCTTCCCGTGAGGTTCCAAAGTGGAGAAACGGTTATTTTGGGTCCTTTCCCAATGCTATCTGGTGGCTTTGGGCCAGGGACACGCTGGGCGACGGGTGAGGGTGTGACTCCCTCTCCCAGAATTTAATCTCTGGCATGATGAGTCATTGAGTGAGGGATGACAGCTTTCCAGAAGGTCACCCGCAAGCCTGCAGCCACCGAGGGCTCACTGCCTGTAGGGGCTACTCTGTTGTGGTCCCACAGACCTACATCCGCAGCATGGACAAGGACTTTGTGGCAGCCACAATCCAGGCAATCGGACGCTGTGCAACCAACATAGGCCGAGTCCGTGACACCTGCCTCAACGGCCTGGTGCAGCTGCTGTCCAACCGTGATGGTCAGTGTTTGTCGAGTGTCCAACTTTGGTGACCAATGGGTGTCTGCCTGCATGTGTGACTCTGATGGCCAGTGGGTATCCACCTGTCTGTCCAGGCACAATGTGTGTCCATCAGTCTGTCTGCCTTAATTAGTGTCCAGGTGTCCCTGAATCCCTGAGGGCCACTGGAGAAGTACAGGGGGGTGAGGAAGAGAGCCAAGGGTCTGGGGGCATTGCAGTGTGTCTGTCCACCTGTGTGTAGCCATCTGACTACCTGGGGTCCTCACACTGTTCTGTCTCACAGAGCTAGTGGTCGCCGAGTCAGTGGTTGTCATCAAGAAGCTACTGCAGATGCAGCCGGCTCAGCACGGAGAGATCATCAAGCACCTGGCAAAGCTCACAGACAACATTCAGGTGGGGGAGGGGCCCCTCCACACCGTAGAGTCCTCCCTGTGATCTTAAGACCCTATAATTGGCCTGGCCTCTGGTGACGCAGCAGATAAAGTGTCCACGTAAAACGCTGAAGTCGCTGATTCGAAACCCCGGGCTTGCCTGGTCAAGGCACATGTGGGAGTTGATGCTTCCTGCTGCCCTCCTCCCCCTTCTGTCTCTCTCTCCTTTCTCTCTCTAGAAGAAAACAAGACCCTATAATTAACAAAATCAACCTCCAGTTGTCCCATACTGGCTCTGAAAGGTCTTCAGGTAGAGGGAAGGGAAAGATGGGACTGTGTGACCCTGACCTTGTTGCCCAAGGTCCACCTTCCCGTTGGGGATCCCTCACTGAGCTGTCCACTTACGTTTCTTCAAAGCTCTGGCTGAAGGTGGCTGATTGACAAATCCTGTGTTTTTCTGCCAAGTTGAAACTGTCAAAGAAGGTGTCCTGAAGATTCAGGAAGACTAACATGAAGCGAAGTGTCAAGGGTACAGTGGATCTAGAAGGCCCAGTCTTTTAAACCATGACTGACTATTCAGCTTGAAGAAGCCAGTAAAACCCCAGGGAGAAGGCAGATGCTGCCTAGGAAATGCCCACCTTGAACCTTTCTCCCACCGCCCCCACTCCCGTTTCTGGAGGACCCCATCATCCAGGAGGCCAGCGCAGACAGGAGAAGTGCCCTTTCCCTGGAGGGCCATGTGCCCACCCACATTCCAGGTTCATCCCAGTCCTGGCATTCTCCCACACCCACAGGTCCCCATGGCCCGTGCTAGCATCCTGTGGCTCATCGGTGAGTACTGTGAGCACGTCCCCAAGATTGCACCCGACGTTCTGAGGAAAATGGCCAAGTCCTTCACAGCAGAAGAAGACATTGTCAAGCTACAGGTCATCAACCTGGCGGCCAAGCTCTACCTGACCAACTCTAAGCAGGTAAAGATTAGGAGATGCTCCTAAAACACTCTGGTCCCCAGAAACAGCCCAGGCAGTACCCGTGGACCCACACAGGGAGGCATGAACTCCAGCACCTCTTTCTGAAGAGGTGCTAGGGCTGGTCTGCCCAAGCAGCCACTGTTCCCCCAGGCCCACAGTTACTCTGGGGGCCCCAGGGCCTGGTAAGCTTGCAAGTGACCTCTCTGGCATCCCGTGGGAGTCTTTTTTTTTTTTTTTTTCTTTTGTATTTTTCTGAAGCTGGAAACGGGGAGAGACAGTCAGACAGACTCCCGCATGCGCCGGACCAGGATCCACCCGGCACGCCCACCAGGGGTGACGTTCTGCCCACCAGGGGGCGATGCTCTGCCCCTCCGGGGCATCGCTCTGCTGCGACCAGAGCCACTCTAGCGCCTGGGGCAGAGACCAAGGAGCCATCCCCCAGCGCCGGGGCCATCTTTGCTCCAATGGAGCCTTGGCTGCGGGAGGGGAAGAGAGAGACAGAGAGGAAGGAGGGGGGGGGTGGAGAAGCAAATGGGCGCTTCTCCTATGTGCCCTGGCCGGGAATCGAACCCGGGTCCCCCGCACGCCAGGCCAACGTTCTACCGCTGAGCCAACCGGCCAGGGCCCCGTGGGAGTCTTTGGGTGGTGGCATTGTGCTTCTCCAGTGGGTTCTTTGGCCCATGGTGGCTAGAGGGGGCCCAGGGACTCCAGCTGGGGAGGCGAGGCCATCAATATGCTGGGACTTGTGTCAGGAGCTGGAAAGGACAGCAGTCACGTGCAAAAGCCATGGAGCCCTGGGTCTGTGGGTGTCAGGATGTGGGAGAAGAAGACTGGAAAGGAGAGGGTAGAGGGAGCACCATGGGGACCTCCAGTCCTTGCACAAATATTTCTCGGCGTCCTCTCTTCAGATGGCAGCAAGGAGCAGGTGGGAAGAGCGTTTGAAAAGGTGAAGCAGCATAGGTGGGCAGCCACACAGGTGGTCCGACGGGCTCAGAACTGAGCCAGTGCTGAGCCCCACGACAGTGATGCCGCCATGGTTCATAAGCCTGGGCGTGTCCACGTGGCATTTCCCCAGGTTGTCACAGTTTTCCCCAGGTTGGCTGTGTGTGTTAGCTATGTGTGCATTTGTTGATTTATTGGTCTAAAGCACACTCCCTGAATGCCTACTGTGCCTGGCCCTGAGCTATGTCCTGAGGTGATGACAGAGAGATGTGTCGGCTGGCCTCCAGTCAGGCAGGTAAACAGTGCAAAACACGGAGCATAAGAGCCGTGGTCAAGATTGGCAGAGAGAGCTGTGGGTATGTGTAGGTGAACCCCTCTCCTGGGAGGGACACACGGGGTCCCAACCCCCATCAGGATGCTCAGAGTAGGCTGTTCGGTCAAATGATACTGGCCTCGGCACCCTCCCCCTGAAGATGGGCCTTCAGGCACCTCAGAATGGCTGTGACTCAGTAAATATTGAGAACTTGTCTCCTGTCTCCCGCCCTCCTTCCGTTCTCCCTTCTTCCTTCCCACCCTGCTCTTTGACTGGTGGAGAAAGGGGCATCTGTGTACTGGAGGGAGGCAGTTTGGATGTGCGCATGACTGTCCTTGCAAAACAGCAGTGATGTGGTGCCGAGACCAGCTCGGCAGTGGGGGTGCAGGGAAAGAAGGTGCTGCAGGACTTAAGAAAAAACACACACAAGACACAACATAGAGAAAAGATGGAGATAGGGGAGTCCCAGCCTCTAGGATTGAGAGCCCAGATCTCTGCAGCCTCATTGTATTTATTGGTCTCTTTGCTCATTAAGCAAATTAGCAGAACCTGGGTCAAATTAGTCTACAATGGATTCAGGTGCAGAGGAAGATGACCAACCGATGCCCCCCCAGGCATGTAGGAAAATGGCCATGGGGATCAGCTGCTTCCTATAAACAGTCACAGTCGGGCTTGCCAGGGCAGTGTTCTGCCCCCGCAGGACTTGGCATTCCGAAGTCCACGTCTCAAGGCTGCAGTTTAATCTCTCAGCCATTTTCCTACAATGTGGCCCCCTTTCAGTGACATTCTGAGAATGGCACAAGGTCACACTAGTGCTAGCCACCCCTCCACCTCCCAATTCACTGACCCTGCACTCGGCCAGGGGATCACACAACGACTCAAGCACCACAAGGCAGGAGTGGGGGAGGACCAGATGCTCTATCGATCTCGAGCTGATTTTATGTACTGTGTGAGGGGATGATGTATATACTTACATTTTTTTCAATAGCTAGTTTTTCTAGCATGATTGGAAAAGTGGTTGTAGGTAGCAGGTATGTTGGCCCTGGTTGTCATAAAGGTGTTGGTGTTCCCACTGACAATTCTCTTTGGTACCTGGAGCCCAGTGGTCAGTGGAGGCTTGTTCTGTTCTTGGTGCACGGATGTGTGTCTCGTGGGCAGCCTGTAATTCCTGCACACACGTCCTGGCTGGGCGAGGTGGGGGTCCTGGTGGTGCAGACTGGGTGCCATGGTCCTGGGAAAAGGGTCCCTGGGATAGAGAGGGGTAATGGAGTATTAGCAGCAAACCCTGTGGGGTAGAGGCAAGCAGACCAGGCTGTTCTTATGCTGATTGTTGACGTGCAGTTGAGGCTGTGGACAGATGGATGCAAATCCTGAATACTTCTTTCCAGAACTAAGCAAAGCCTTGGTGGGGGAATGTCTGTGATCAGTCAGACAGGAAGTCTGTGGAGGGAGACACTGTCCAACCAAAAGGGGGATCAGCAAAATGTTGAAAATGGACTGTGTTGATAAGGACGTCACTAGCCTTGGCTGAAAAGGTGGTGTGTGGCCAAGGGAGTGGCAGGTCTGTGGTGAAGACCATCGTGATGGCATCCGAGGGGAGTATGGGGTTCGGAGGACTTATCTGTGATGGGAACTGTGTCGTAGGTGGCACGATGCTGGAAGGGGCTGAGCTGACACGAGGCCCTGAAGTCCCCCGAGTTTCACGGGCCATGTCAGAGGAGTCACAGTGGCTCTCTAGTTTTGCTGCAGCAGCAGCTCTGCTTCGGGGCCAGTGTTGTGGGGCTCTATCCCCACAGCCACCTGCCGCCCCTCCGCATTATCTGAGTCAGCTGAGTCCAAGGCTGGACGTAACTCTGTGTAACCACAAGTGTCAAGAAGACCAGAGTCAGTTCCAGGCTGTCTCTGCTGGTCCATGCTGCCCTGGTGGTCACTCTGGCTGTGGTGACATAGGACATGTGTACTTGGTGGTTTGGATGGTCTTGGTCATGAGAGACGGAGACCTGGACGAGGGCAGACCCCTTAGGTTAGCGGGTAGGTGGTGAGGAGTGCCCATGGAGTGCCGGCTTTGGCGGGTGCAGGCCGGATACTGCTTCTCCTCTGTGAACGGGGGAGAGTCACTGCCTCTCAGAGGGCTGTGGGGTGACACGGGACATTGGGAAGCACGTGGCACAGTGCTTAGTGCTGGAAGGCACATAAAAGATGGCTGCCACTGTCGTTTTGTAAAGATGGTTAGACTAGGCTGGGATCGGGGCAGAAGTCGAGAGGTTTTGGGTCCTGGGATACAGGGGCCGTGACTACAGAGTGTGAACCCCTTGTGAGCTCACCAGGCGCGGGCACTGCGGTTTGCTCTCGTCTCAGTAGAGCCTTTCAGGGGGGAGTGGTGGCCGCTAGACTCCTGGGCTGTTCAGAATCTATGAGGTCCATGAAGGCAGCCCTGGCCAGAGTTTTGTCATCCAGCTTCCCCCTGGGTTGTGGCACCTGGAAACTGTGAGGTCTAGCAGAATGTCACAACTCCAGTCACCTGGGCACCTTAGAGGAAAGAGGTTGGCCCAGCCTGGACTAGGTGGGGTAGGAGCTGGGCTGGGGCCATGGGGACCACAAACCTTGGACGAATGGAGTCCAGGGCAAGAGGAGGAGAGCCCAGAAGGACAGCCTCTTTTGCTGACCTCAGGCAGCTGTCAAGGTTGGGGGTCAGGTATCAGGGAAACGAAGTCTGCAGGGACGGGGTGGGAGGGACAGGTGGAGGCAGCGGGTCTGAGGGGAGGGAAGCACTGTGCAGGGCTCTCATCTCAGAGTCTGGTTCTGAGACCCCTTGGGTCCTCACCCTCCCTGACTGCTGCGGACCCCTTCTGGTCCCTTAGACCAAGCTATTGACCCAGTACGTGCTGAGTCTGGCCAAGTACGACCAGAACTATGACATCCGCGACCGTGCACGCTTCACACGGCAGCTCATCGTCCCTTCAGAGCAGGGCGGGGTCCTCAGCCGCCACGCCAAGAAGCTCTTCCTGGCACCCAAACCAGCCCCCGTCCTGGAGTCATCCTTCAAAGGTGGGAGCTGAAGTCAGGTGTTTCTTACAGGGGCAGGGGAGGGATTGGCCTGGGCCCAGGGCTTCCCCCGAGGTCTCTGTCTCAGCCAGGCACCAGGCTTTGTGGGCAGGATTTCCAGAAAAAAGACAGTCCCCTGCTGGGCCAAACCTAGGCCAATCCTGCAGCCTCCAGGGCTACTCTCTACCCATCCATGACTCCCACCAGCACCCTCACAGCCTGCTGTCTGCCCTCCTGGCCCGGTGGGCTCCTGCCTCGCCTGTCGGCTCTCCTTTCCGGCTCCCTCCCTGAATGTGCTCGATGTAGCAAGATTTCAAGCTGCAAGGGCCCAGGAAGGCAGGAAGTGCACACCATGCAGGGAGCGGTGTGTGGTGGTGAGGGTTCTAACACAGCAGCTGCCAGCACTCGGGCTGCCCCTGGAGTCAGACCCAGGGCACAGACCCTCAGCCTGGCCTCCATCACAGTTCATCTTGGGGGCAAGGGTTCTGAGAGGGGTTCAGAGGGGAGGGTCCTCCCACTGGCGTTCTGGACCCAGGAACCCACACAGGAGGGAGCCTCCTTCACAAAGCTTAGTTCTCATGGTATCTTCTACTTTTTCTCCTCCCTGGAGATGAAAAAATCTCTTGGGAAGAAGAGAATTGTTCCTTTTCTCTCCCAACCATGTCCCCACTTGCAGGGGTGTCTGTCGTCCCCTCCTCTGACCCTGACTTCCCCCCACTCCTATGGAGACTGTCCACCCCGCGGGGCCCCCTGACCCAGCCTGGCCAGCCTGTCATTCCTGTTGGACTCCTTTGTAAGCCAGGCTGTGTAGCACAGCCCCTGTTGCCCTGGGAGAGAAGCCACACCACGTTCCTGCCGCCCTAGCGGGTAGACCGAGCAGACAGGCTGCCAGCAGCTGTGGGCCCAGAGTCCCCTCCTGTCCTCTTGTGCCATCCCGCCAGCCACCACACCTCAGGCATTCTCTGGTCAGGCCAGACAGCCTTTTCTTCCGGCATATGGGCCTGAAGGTGCAGGCAGGGTGAAAGAGCCACTGAGGGACACATCCACCCCTTTGTCTACCTGGCTAGGGCATCACCACCAGAAGGACCACTGGTCTCCCTAGAAAACAACTCCCAGAGTCTCACTGCCACCCTGGCCTGACCTCTAACCCTGTCCCTAGATCGGGACCACTTCCAGCTGGGCTCACTGTCCCACCTGCTGAATGCTAAGGCCACAGGCTACCAGGAGCTCCCAGATTGGCCAGAGGAAGCCCCAGACCCATCTGTGCGCAACGTGGAGGTCAGCAGCGGTGGAGGGTTGAATAGCACAGGTGGAGGGGTAGGCAGCAGAGAGCCCTGGAGCCACAGGCACGGTCCTCCTGACACCCTCCCCACACACAGGAAGAAGATCTCTCCCTTATTGAGACCCACGTGGGCCTGTTGGGCGATTACACTGAGGTCCCCACGCCCCGTGTGCCGTGTGCCTCTGCTGGTGTGCAGTGCTGCCTTTCACCACCCCTCCCCCACTGCTGCACCCCGTGCCTCCCTCTCCTGTTCTTCCTGGGCTTGGCAGTGCCCCTCTGTGAGCAGCAACCCCCCCCTAAGGACAGAGCCCCTTCCCTCCCCCTTCTCTTCCTTCCTGGGACAGGACCAGGGAGGACCCCAGAAGAGGTGGGGTGAAGGGTAAGAACGCCCTCTGCTTTCATTCCCCTTCCCAACCACGATGTAATAACCCTCCCATCCCCACTCCACCCCCCATTTCCAGGTACCTGAATGGACCAAGTGCTCAAATCGGGAGAAGAGGAAGGAGAAGGAGAAACCCTTCTACTCCGACTCTGAGGGGGAGTCGGGCCCCACGGAGTCTGCAGACAGCGGTGAGGAGGTTGGGGGCTGGGCCCTGTGTGGCTGCCCTGTGTGCGCCTTGTGGTCGGCCGTCTCAGGGCTGTGTGTGTGTGTGACACGGTCGTGTAGCCAAGGGAGTGTGTATCTGCTGTGCGCCTGTAGGTGTGTGCTCACCTGAGGGATTGCAGGTCCCAGGTGTGTGTGTGCCCGTGCAGTTCTCTGTCATGTGGGTCCGTCTGGAACCAGGTGGGTCCGTCTGGAACCAGGGTCAGGTTGGGGGAAGGGTTGCCACTTCAGTGCTGAGCCGGAAGCTGGGAGCCCAGGGAGGCCTGTCCGTAGGGCGGGAGCCTGAAACGGTTCCTCCACAGACCCCGAGTCCGAGAGTGAATCTGACAGTAAGAGCAGCAGCGAGAGCGGCTCCGGGGAGTCCAGCAGTGAGTCCGACAATGAAGACCAGGATGAGGATGAGGAGAAGGGGAGGAGCAGTGAGAGGTGAGAGACGGGTGGGCCCGCGGTCCCCCTGGAAAAGAAGGGCTGGCACTCAGCTCGAGTACTCTCGGTGGCCCTGAGCCCCACATGCTGCTGAGGCCTGCAGGCCCCTTGTCAGCTCACACTATGGCTGCATCCAGGGGCCGTAGGAGGTCTCATGTTGCAGCGTAGAGAAGCAATCAGAGACCATAGCGGCACGGGACCCCACGGGCCTGGGCTCCCCGCCCTCATCCCCACATTTTGGAGCGTCCCCGCTTTTCTGTATGTTAAGGAGTTGGAGTCCAGTTTGGGCCCGAATGCCATTTTTCCCCGTCCTTCAGTGAACAGAGTGAGGAAGAAGGTGAGAAGAGCAAGGCAAAGAAGAGGAAGAAGATGACAAAGGAACAAGGGGAGGGCTCGTCCTCGGAGCAGGGCAGCGATTCCAGCGGGAGCTCATCAGAGTCTGAGCAGTCGTCAGAGACTGAGGAGGAGCCGGCAGAACCTGCTTCCTGGAAGAAAAAGACAGTGAGAGTTTTGGGGCAGAGAGGGTTGGGCTCAAGGACAGGGCCTACCCGCCATCCAGAACACACCATGGTGTCTTGTACCTGAGCACTCCCTCGCACACCCACACCACGCGTTCTCTTTCAGCCCCCCAGCAGCAAAAGCGCCCCTGCAGCCAAGGAGGTCTCCCTGCTGGACCTAGAGGACTGTGAGTTTGGGCGGTAGAGGCCACAAGGAAGGAGGCCTGGGGAGTGTGACCTAGGAAGGTCCTTGAGAGTTCTGGGTTAGGTTCCTCAGGGCTTGGGGTGGGGGAGCAGGCAGAACACGTCTTCAGACCTGAGAGGGAGAGGGTACCAGGTGTGGAGTTGGTGTCACGGGTGGGTACCCAGTTAGAGCCACCAGGCTGCCCCATGCCCTGCTGTCCTTAGTACTGAACTGTCTGCACCCTGAACCCCGCTCAATTCAGGCCAATTCCACTTTGCCTCTCCCCATCACAGTCTTCCTCATCTACTCCCACAGTCACCCCTCCCAGTGTCCAGCCTGTGTCTCCCCCTCTGGCTGTGTCCACCAGTCTGGCTGCAGACCTGGAGGGCCTGACGCTCACAGACTCCCCGCTGGTGCCCTCAGTGAGTGCGACGGGACAGGGACACAGCTCTGTGCTGCATCTCACTGTGTGGATCTGTGGGTAGGGGGTGTGATGGAAGGGAGAGCTTTGAGGCTCCATTGCTGGGTGACCCTCAGTGGGGACAGGGCTGGGGCAGGCTTCTTCTCGCTCATTTCCATTTTTGTGCTCCCCCTCGTCTTCCTCCTCTGTAGCTGCTGAGCCCGGTGTCGGGTGTTGGGAGACAGACGCTCCTGCACCGTGTCGCGGGCGAGGGGCTGGCTGTGGACTACACCTTCAGCCGCCAGCCTTTTGCTGGGGACCCCCACATGGTGTCTCTGCACATCCACTTCTCCAACAGCTCTGAGACCCCCATCAAGGGCCTGCGTGTGGGCACTCCCAAACTGCCTGCTGGCATCAGCATCCAGGAATTCCCTGAAATTGGTGCGGCCCCATGGAAGAGTCAGTCTTTCTGTGGCTGCTGATGTTGTCTCTGTGCCAGGCCAGGGGCCAGGCTCTAGGGCACAGTGAGGCCATCTAGCATGATCCACACCCTGGTGGACAAGACTGTCTAGGAGGTGTGCGAGTCCTGATCAGGGCAGGGGGTGCTTGAAGCTTGTTTCAAGACTGACTTGGCCCTAGCCGGTTGGCTCAGTGGTAGAGCATCAGCCCAGTGTGTGGAAGTCCCAGGTTTGATTCTTGGTCAGGGTACACAGGAGAGGCAGCCATCTGCTTCTCTACCCCTCCCCCCTGCCCTTTCTCTCTTTCTCTCTCTCTCCTCCTCCTCCTCCCACAGCCATGGCTCTAATGGTTTGAGCAAGTTGGCCCCAGGCACTAAGGATGGCACCATGGCCTCACCTCAGACGCTAAAATAGCTGTTGCTGAGCAGTGGAGCAGCAGCTCCAGATGGGCAGAGCATTGCCCACTAGGGGGCTTACCAGGTGGATCCCAGTTGGGGCGCATGCAGGAGTCTATCTTTGCCTCCCCGCCTCTCACTTAATGAGAAAAAAAGGGGTGACTTAAATGGGTGAGGGTGGGGGGACAGGTGTTTAGATTTCAGGAGAAAACCAGCAACAGTCTCCAGGGACCCAGGAAGCTCAGAGTGGTCAGCTCCGGCAGTGGAGGGGAGAATGGGTCAGGGATCCAGACCTGCCAGGTGATGGTGTCTCTCCTCCCTGCCTTACCCCACTGCAGAGTCCTTGGCACCTGGAGAGTCTGCCACTGCAATCATGGGCATTAATTTCTGTGACTCAACCCAGGCGGCCAACTTCCAGCTCTGGTAGGTTTCCATCTCATGGTAGGGTGGGCGGTTGTCTAGGAGAGGGAGTCACACTGGAGGCGGTGGCAGATGAGGGGATGTCATGATGTGGAGGGCCTGGAAGCTTCCCCAGGCCCTCAGGTCTTCCCTCGCTCTCCCGCTGCCCCCAGGTCCTGCCCCAAAATGGGAGGCGAGGGGAGAGATGCAGGCCTCACTGTCTCCTCCTCTGTCTTCTCCCCCAAACCCCAGCACCCAAACTCGACAGTTCTACGTCTCCATTCAGCCACCTGTTGGGGAGCTGATGGCCCCCGTGTTCATGAGTGAGAATGAGTTCAAGAAGGAACAGGGTGAGTGCTCCCTGCGGGTGACAGGGAGGGA
Organism: Saccopteryx leptura; assembly: GCF_036850995.1. Taxonomy (NCBI): domain Eukaryota; kingdom Metazoa; phylum Chordata; class Mammalia; order Chiroptera; family Emballonuridae; genus Saccopteryx; species Saccopteryx leptura. The sequence continues at coordinate 39,170,355 of NC_089515.1, read as the reverse complement.
CTCGGCACCGTCCCCTGGACTCAGTAAGCTCCACCACAGCTGTGCCGAAGGGCCCCCCGCCGTCAGACAGGGAGGCATCGCAGCTGGGGCTGCACCAGAGGTTTCACAGAGGCCAGGGCATCTCAGGGAGGCTTCGGGGAGAGTTGGGGCTCAGCCAGGCTGGGGCACGAGGCCAGCGTTCCAGCCAGGGGACTGTCACGAGCAAGTGTAGGGGGAAGTTTACAGGATGGGGAGAGGGGAGCTGTTTGGTTTGGGACCTGGGAGTCCCTCACACGGGAGTAGTAAGGGCAAAGCTGGAAGGATATTTGGTCCAGTTTCTGGAAGCCTTGAATGCTGTGCTAAATTAAGGGTTTCAGTCTCAGAATTTCAGAGCTGGAACGGGTGGCAAAGGTTGGCGGATCCAACTCCATTGTTAAAGAGATTCCGTTTTCCATATTCCTAGCAGTGGAGGAGTCATTGGCAGTGTTTGAGTGAGGAAGGGGCCAGGCTCAGACCTCTGCTGCAGAAAGAGGAATCTGGCAGCACTCTCAGCTAGGGCTGCAGCAGGAGGAGGAGGCAGGACCACCTATGTGGGAGGAACGTGGCACTTCATGAGCCCTGGTTTTAGGTTCTGAACCTGCACTCACTGGGTGCGTGACCTTGGACCAAGTTCTGTGATCAGTTATAAAGCTGATGCAACAGATCTGATGGGAGACGGTGAGGACCAGGTTTAGAGCCTTGAAGGAGGAAACGAAGGCCTGGGGCGGAGGAGGTGCTGGGAAGAGGGAAGCCGTAGGCATTTCCCCTAAGGAGGAGGAAAGGGTGGCATAGAAGCCATTCGAGAAGTTTGGGTTTGGAGTGCCGGGGTCGGCATGCTTTTTGTGCAGTGTGCCATAAAAATCAATACTTTAGGCTTTGTGTGCCATGTGGTCTCTGCTGTAGTAACTCAACCCCACCATTGTAACAATGACAGTCGCAGATGACAATTAAATGACTGTTGCGGTGTTCCTATGAAATTCTATTCACGGACACTTTAATTGGAATTTGATATGATTTTCATGTGTCATGAAATATTAACCTTTTGATCCCCCCCCTCAACATTTAAAAATATAAAAACCATCTTGGGCCTCCTCGGAGGTGGGCTGGATTTGGCCTGCAGGCTGTAACTGGCCAAACCCTGGATCCAGGAGGAGGAATGGTGGGGTGAGGAGGGAAGGTCATGGCTGGTTTTGGATAAGCTGATTTTGCAATGCATTTGGGAAATTCAGGAGGAAGTGTTGAGTATGCAACTACCAATGTGGGTCTGTACCCAGGGAATGTGTCAGTTCTCAGAGGGAGGAGAGAGAGGCTAACAGGAGAAGGTGGGCAGGAGGGCAGACAGGGAGCTTGCACGGCTGGCCGGAAGCATGAGGGGGAGGAGAGGTCAGTCCGGTAGAGTGAGGTGTCCCCAGGGTGCTGCGAGCGCCTGGCCGGGTCTGGAGCTGCTGCCCCAGGTGGTTAGGGCCTTGGCCAGGAACGCAGCCGCCCACAGTCCTCTCTGTAACAGCCCAGCCTCAGGAGCTGGGAGGGATCTGAACTTGGTTGAGGGATGCCAACCAAGAAAGACCTAAGGATGTAGAGCCCAGTGTGGAGGAAACTTGTAAGAAGTGACTGGCCACCAAGTCCAACCCCAAGGGGCTGGTGGCCCAGATATATGACAGTAGGAAAGTGTCAAATAGTCTTTGCTCAGCAACATGGATGGAGCCTGGGGTGGGTTGGGGAGATTGACAAAGGCTTCCTGAGGGAGGGCCAGGCCCAAGAGGGACATACCCCCTTTTCACGACTGTTGAGGGAGATTCAGACCAGACCAGCTTGAGAACTTGGTGAGGAAGCTCAGTGGGCAGACCCAGGTGAACCCACCACAGCCTCTGCCCTCATCATGACCTCTGCCCCCAGGAAAGCTTATGGGCATGAATGAGATCACAGAGAGGCTCATGCTGTCAGACACTTGTCGGAGTGACCACATTGTGGTACAGAAAGTGACCGCCACAGCCAACCTGGGTCGTGTACCTTGTGGGACGTCTGATGAATACAGGTACTGGGCCATGGCAGAGAGGAAGAGGGGCTGTTGGGCCTAGTTAGAAGGAGGGGCCCCTGCCTCAGGGCTGGGCCCCTCGCTCTGTGCCGCCACAGGTTTGCAGGGAGGACGCTGACCAGTGGGAGCCTGGTCCTGCTGACCCTGGATGCTCGGCCCCCTGGACCTGCCCAACTGACAGTCAACAGTGAAAAGATGGTGATCGGCACCATGCTGGTGAAGGGTGTGGTGCAGGCGCTGACCCAGTGACTCCTGGGGATGCAGCTTCTCTGACCCCCACTTGTTTCTCCCTTGTGACATCTGGGCTGTTAGCCCCCCTTCTTTCTCCCTCGTAATGATTCCTCAGGCCAGTGGCATCCAGGGATCCTCTCTCCCTCTGGTCAGTACAGGTTCTCTCCAAGTTGCCCTTCCCACAGGTTCCTTAGTGACCTTAGTGTGCAGAGGAAGACAGCAGCTGCTCCCTCACCCCCCCCCCCCCCCCGCTGGCTTTCTGTAGCTATTTATGTAGCAAATTATCAATAAACGTGTCCTTCCCAGATGCGGGCTCACTTTCCATTCTTCTGGGTTCTGAGTGGGGGCAAAGAGGTGCTAGGGGTTCTGTGTTTGACCCTTGTGAGTGATCACTGCTGACCTTCTAGTGCGATCTGACTCTTAGACGTGACCCTGTTGGACACCCCAAGATGACTGTTTCTGATTCCCCGGCATCTCTGTGGAAGAGACATCTGAGCAGGGGTGAAAGGCCAAGCTGGAAGAAGCCCCTGGTCCTTCCTAGGCGCCTCTGTAAAAGAAAGGTCTCTTGGATGGCTGGCGGTCCCCCTCAGGGGCCCTTGGGAAGGAGGATTCATGATGCGGGGAATTCCCCAAACAGGTGCGATGTTCAAAATAAGCCAACTACATCTGGATACGGGGCCTAGAGCCCCCACCTGGCTGGGGAGGTGACCCAACTAGCCATCCTGGAGGAGGAAGAACAGCAGGTGTAGGACAGGGCTTCTCACACTGTGCATCGGATTACCTGGCGATTGTATTAACCTGCAGACTTGGAGCAGGAGGCCTGGGGTGGGGCCTGAGGTCCTGCATTTCTAATGAGGTCCTAGCCAATGATACTGTTGCCCTGTGGACACCGAGTAGGGAGGACATGGAGCCCTCCAAATCTAGGACATCCTGGTAGTGGCAGTGAGGGTCAGGGCCTGCCTGATGCCTTTCTGGGTGAGTGAAGGGGCTGAGTGAACAGTTTTTCCACAATGTGTAAAGGTCTTCCATGTTCTTAAAGTCTGATCAAGTAAGTTTAGGAATCATGGGTTAAATAAGTTTATTTCCTACAGGCCCTCTCAGGGCCTTTACTATGTTCACGTGCATTGTGACATCCTCCACCCCCACCACAGGAACTAGAGCTCACAGTATTACGAAAAGATTTGACCTTGCAACGCTTTTGTCCCAGGACATCTTAAAAATTTTTTTTTTACTTACTGATTTTAGAAGAGAGAGAGGAAGATAGAAGTGGGGGGGGGGGGGGAGAGCATGGACTTAATAGTAGTTGCTTCTGGTTTGTGCCTTGATCAGGCAAGCCCACGGTTTCAAACTGGTGATCCGAGCATTCCGTTTGCTGCTTTATCCACTGTGCCACCACAGGTCAGGTGGCCCCAGAGCAGCTTGATGAACTGGGTTACAAGGAACACACCTGCCTGATAGTTGGAGATGTGGGCCTCAGTTGCTAATCCTCCATGACCAGGTAGGTCTCTAGTTCTTTGGCCACAGCCCTGCCACTGAAGCACCCTAAGCAAGTGTGTTCAGGGTGAAACAGGCGTGAAATAGGCACGGAGGCAGTGCCAGGGGACACCCCTGCTCTGGCTCTGGTAACTCGCTGTGCTCTGTGGCACTGGAGAACAGCTGGAGCCATTGCTGGTTTGGGAGTCTGGGGGTCCCAGAGTCTCACGGGGGTCACAGTTGTCACTGCAAGTTTTGAGGTAAAACTGACCCACCACCAAGGGCTCCTGCAGAATAGAATCCACTTTTGTCTCTGAGTCAGTACTGCCTAAGCGTGAGAAAGATGGTGGGGGCAACTTTCTAAGAAATATGATTGCACAGGGCAGGTTGGGGGATGGGTGGCAGTGGATAGCCACACAGGGACTGGCACAGAGTCATAAAGTTCCTCCAGCAAGGGTGGGGTGGATCCAGGAAGTCAGAGCCTGGTCTGAGCCTGACCACAGGCCTCAACAGGTCAAGGGCAATGTAAGGCCAGTGGCCGCCACTGTGGCCACACAGGTTCTCATTGGATTCAGGCAGATGGTAAAGGAACTGTGGAGCCAGAAAATGGTGGGCCATTTCAATTATTAAAGTCTTTTAATGGCAGCAAACAGAGAAGACCTCTTCCCTCCAACTCTCTGGGCTCACTCTGACTCACAGGCCCCCACCAGCATCAGCACTCCTTAGCCCAGGGGTTGGGAACCAATGGCTCGTGAGCCAGATGCGGCTCTTTTGATGGCTGCATCTGGCTCACAGACAAATCTTTAATAAAAAAAATAATGTTAAAAATATAAAACATTCTCATGTATTACAATCCATTCATTTCCTACTGCTCATGTTCATGGTTGCGGGTGGCTGGAGCCAATCACAGCTGTCCTCCGGGACAACACCAGATTTTTATTGGATAATGCCTAAGTTACACGGGTCGTTGTATGGCTCTCACGGAATTACATTTTAAAATATGTGGCGTTCATGGCTCTCTCAGCCAAAAAAGGTTCCCAACCCCTGCCATAGCCAAGAGGCTGGGGGAAAAAACCTTTTCTCCAGCAAACAATAGCAAACAATCATCCCTCCCCACAGCTGGCAGGCAGTGAGCAATTTGCAATCTGCCACCCTGAGGGGAAGTACCCACGGCCTTCGTTGACTATACACACATGACACTGCCCCAATACAAGTGAGCAAACCTAGAAAACACTTGTTTATCCAACAGGCAATGAACTCAGGGGCTGAGAACAGGAGCCTAGTCCAGGACAGGTTCATAGTGGTGTCCTGGCCAATGGGTAAGAGAAATGGCTTCTGTCCCTGACCAGGCTGTGACAGTTGGCTATCTGCAGTGGTTGGGCTATGAGGACCCCTGGGGTGAGGTTAGCTGTGCCCACAGCTGAACCCCATCCAGTCACTGTGCCAGTTCAGCATCTTACACTGGGCATTCCGACAGTCACCTCATAGCATAGACTGCAGATTGGAGGTTGGATGCTGGGAGTGTAACAGGACTTCGCTGAGCCTGTCTGGACCAGAAAAGGAAAACAGGAAAAGTCTGACCCAGCAGAGGACGTGGGCTCTGGGATCCTTACCACCAATTTCTTCCCTGACTCCCCAGCCATGTTCCCATCCCTCTCAGTCACTCCGTTTCTGTGATGGCTCCACATGACGGGGGAAGGGAGGGGGCTGCCTTAGGTCCTCCCATCCTCATCCAGCATTGAGCAGCCAGTGTGTGCTGGGCATTGTGGTGACAAAGCCTGGTCAGTTTTGTCTTCAGGGTCAAGAGGAGGACTGCGAATAGTGCCCGGGAGGGTGAGCCCAGGAAGAGGTAAGGAGAATGGGGTAAAGCAGGGCATGCCTGAAGGAAGAGAAGCCGGGCGCACCTGCCTGGATCACCCACTTGATGGTGCTGGTCTGATCCTCTTGTCTCTTTGTCCCCATCCTGCTGACCCGTCTGCCAAGAGTAAGCACTTAGGGCCACGCTGTTTGATCCTGACCATGAGAACCTCCGTCCTTATGGTCCCGTAGTGCCGAGTGTGCTTGAGGGTCTCCAAGGCCTCACAGCTGGGCCTGGGACAGTGCTGAGCAGGGTGAGCAGTGCTGGGGGTGTCCGCACCCCCTGACCATCTCACTGGTCACTTCTTATCCTGGTGCCAAGAACCCTCCAATTTGAGCCTCTTTCAAATCTTCCAGCCCAGGGTTCAGCCTGAATTAAGCTGCCCCACAGCTTGCCTGGGGTACCTGGAGGACACAGGTGGGCAACAGCTCAGAACAAATGCTTCTTATCTGCCTGCGATCTTCCTAGATGCATATGTTCCCATCTTTGAAGCTATTTAAATAAAAAAAAAAGCTTTTAAGTATTTCTAATATTCATGTAGAAAATTGTACAAATCACAATTGTGCAATTTGATGCATTTTCATAGGGTGAATAACTCATGTAAACAGCATGACATATACCTGCTTTGTGCCTCCTTCCAATGCAGGGCAGTGATTTATTTTGCTTAGAGATCACAGAGCTCTGAAAAGCTACACCAGGCTGCAAACGGCAGTGGGATTCCTGATGCCAGCATGGTCACCTGACTTGTGGATATGGTGGCATAGGCTGTTTTCTGGGGCTATAGGAGACATGTTCCCAACAACCCGGGGAGAGGCAGGGTGTGGAAATAAGTGGGTTGTCTTCTTGTTTTGACTGAGGGAGAATGTTAAGGAAGACGGAACTCGTATGGGCTTCGGCAAGGTGACCTTGATCTAGGCCTTGCTTTGCCAGGAAGCGGCATCTGCACCTGCAGAGAGAAGATGGGGAGAGGTGAGACCGGAGAAGTAAGGAATGGTTTTTCTCACCAGCAACAGGGCAAGACCGATAAGCCTTTAGATTCCTAAAGTCCTTAGTGTCTTCATCGCAAACAAAGGGTTGGCCCCTCAGGTTCCCACCTCTGTCCTCGTACTGAGACTCGATGCATCCACCAGCCCATTTACAAGCACCTTGGGACAGCCGGTGTTCATTTTCAACTGTGATCTGTGTGGGAGCTAACCTCCACAATGGCACCCGTGATCCCTGCTTCCCACTGTTCTGTCATCCCCTCCTACACTGATTGTATCAGGGGTGGTGTGTGTGAACAACAGGGTCCTGCAAAAGGGCCATTTCTGAGATTAGATTGTAAAAGTCACACCCTTCCACCTCAGTGTCTCTGTCTCTCACTTTCTCGTCATTTGCTGGGGAGAAAGCCAGCAGTACTATGGAAAGAACCACGGAGGAGGAGCTGAACGAGCCCCTTGCCAGCAGCCACTTGAGCAAGCCAGGAAACAGATCCTCCAGCTCTGGGCAGAGCTTCCTATGCCTGCAGCTCTGGCTGACAGCTCGAATGCCGCCTCGGGAGAGAAACTGGGCCAGAGCCACCCAGCCAAGTCATCCCTGGATTCCTGACTCTCGGAAACTGTGTGAGATAACAAATATTTAGTGTGTTTTAGCCTGCTTAGTTTGGGGTAATTTATCAGCAATAAGTTAATACAGTCCAGCCCTCCACCCATCTCTGAGGGTGTTGGAAAGCCCTCAGAGGGAGCCTGGACCCCGGCTCTGGCCTTCCTAGCATGTAGCCGGCACCTTCAGTGACAGTGGTGTGCTCGTGCGGGCTCATGAGTGCTGTTACGTTTTGGAATTCTTTTCAGAATTTCAATTCAGCCCGTTATTGTCAGAGTGGCAGTTTGAAATCAGTCATGGTGGGAATATTTATGCCACAGAAATAGGTGAATACTACAATCACTCCCCTCCCCACAGCTAATTGTCAAACACGGACCAGAATACCACTTCCCTTAGCTATCACCATCCCTTTATCTCTATAAAAATTGTGATATATGTCAAGATTAAGAATAAAATACCAACCACTTGTGTACTGATCACTTGGTGGAAGAAGTAATGCACTTATGAATTCAGTTGAGGAAATCACTATTCTCAATTTTCTGTTTATCAGTGCCCTACATTTTTTTTCTTTTTATTCTTTCTCAAGTGAGAGGAGGGGAGATAGAGAGACAGACTCCTACACGTGCCGCAACTGGGATCTACCCGGCAACTGTTCAGCCTATGCTCTGCCCATCTGGGGCCATGCTCTCAACTGAGCTATTTTTAGTACCTGAGGCAGAAGCTCCATGGACCCATCCTCAGTGGCCAGAGCTAATGTGCTAGAACCAATTGAACCATGGCTGCAGAAGAGAGAGAGAGAGAAAGAGAGAGAGAAGGAGAAGGAGAAGGGGTGGAGAAGTAGATGGTTGCTTCTCCTGTGTACCCTGACTGGGAATTGAACCCAGGATATCCACGTGCCAAGCCAACACTCTATTGCTGAGCCAACCGGCCAGGGCCAATGCCTTGTATTTTTTGTATTTTTATTACATACAGATGTATTCCTAGCCAACATATAGCATCGGACTGAATGATAGTAGTGTATTGTATGTTTTAAAATTGTATGCAAAAAGATTCTCCTTTTAAAATTTATTTTATTTTTTACAGGGACAGAGAGAGTCAGAGAGAGGAATAGACAGGGACAGACAGACAGGAACGAAGAGAGACGAGAAGCATCAATCATCAGTTTTTCATTGCGACACCTTAGTTGTTCATCGATTGCTCCCCCACACATACCTTTTTTTTTTAAAGATTTTATTTATTCATTATAGGGGGGGAGAGAGAGAGAGAGAGAGAGAGAGAGAGAGAGAGAGAGAGAGAGAGAAGGGGGGAGGAGCATAAAGCATCAACTCCCATATGTGCCTTGACCAGGCAAGCCCAGGGTTTTGAACCGGCAACCTCAGCGTTTCCAGGTTGACGCTTTATCCACTGCGCCACCACAGGTCAGGCCATCCGGTATGTACCTTGACCGCGGGCCTTCAGCAGACTGAGCAACCCCTTGCTTGAGCCAGTGACCCTGGGTCCAAGCTGGTCAGCTTTTTGCTCAAGCCAGATAAACCCGCGCTCAAGCTGGTGACCTTGGGGGTCTTGAACCTGGGTCCTCCGCATCCCAGTCCAACGCTCCATCCACTGCGCCACCGCCTGGTCAGGCGATCCTGCTTTTTTTATAAAATATTGTTTCTGAGTCATCCACATTGATTTGATTAGTTTATGTCATTTACTTATATGTAGTATTCCATTGTATGAAATACCATAATTTACTGACCCACTCTCCTGTTGGTGGGCATTTCAGGTTAGTTTATGTTTCTGATTATGACTAATACAGCTGTCAGCATTTTTTTTTTTCTGAAGTAAGAAGCAGGGAGGCAAAGAGACAGACTCCTGCATGTGCCCAACTGGATCCACCTGGCAAGGCCCCTAGGGGGCGATGCTCTGCCCATCTGGGGAGTTGCTTGGTTGCAACTGGAGCCATTCTAGCACCTGAGGCAGAGACCATGGAGCCATCCTCAACTCCCGGGCCAACTCCACTCCAATGGAGCCTTGGCTGTGGGATGGCGAGAGAGATAGAGAGAAAGGAGAGGGGGAAGGGTGGAGAAGCAGATGGGCGCTTCTCTTGTGTGCCCTGGCCGGGAATCGAACCTGGGAGCCAAAGCTCTACTGCTGAGCCAACTGGCCAGGGCCTGTTAGCATTTTTTTTAAATATTTTTAATTTATTGATTTTAGAGGGAGAGAGAGAGAGCACAACAGAAACATCCATCTGTTCCTGTATGTGCCCTGACCGGGGATTGAACCGGCAACCTTTACATATCAGTATAACACTCTAACCAACAGAGTTATCTGGCCAGGGCTACCAGCATTTTTACTTATGCCTCTTTTTACACACGTGAAAGCTTCTTTTAATGTGTTATCCCAGGAGTGGAGTTGCTGGCCGTGGAGTCTATACATCTGCAACTTGACAATATTGCCAAATTGCTCACTAGAGTAGCTAAGAATGTTCATAGCACCTTTATTCATAATAATCTCCCAACTGGTAACAATTCAAATCCAAATTAGGAGACTGGAGAAGGAAATGATGGTATATTCATCTGATGGAATACTATTTAGCCAAAAGAAAAAAGAAGGGACCGAAATGCTACATGGGAGAACATGGATGAATCTCATGAATCTCACAGATAACATGTTGAACGAGAGAAACCAAGTGCTTATATGAAGTTCTAGACCAGACAGAAGGAATCTGCAAGGAAAGCAGTAAGAATAATAGTTAACTCAAGGAGAAGGCATAAAGTGGGAGGAGGCATGATGGAATCCTTTGGGCGGTGGTTACCTTGGGTATATAGGTAGCTAAAAAAATCAAGCCGTACACCTAGATTTGTGCACTCTGTTGAATGTGTATTATCCCTCAATTTAAAAAAATGTAGATAATAAAATCATAAACCAAAGTGGCTGAACCAGTCTACACCCCCACTGGCAGTGACTCTGCCATGGTGAAATTTAATTGTCTGAGCCAGGTGGAATGGATCCCACTGTGGTTTCACCAGCATTTCCTGGTTAGTGGTGAGCACAGACAGCTAATGGTATATTTGCTGGCTATTTGGGTTTCCACTCCTGGGAACTGCCTGTCCCTATCTTTTGCCCATTTTTCTACAGAGTTTTCTTCTTTCCTCATTGCAAAAGTTCTTATATTTCCTGGAAACTAGACCTTTGTAGACCATGTATTGCAAATATCACTTTCCTGTCTATGGCTTGTCTTTTCAAGTTGTAAATATCTTATTTTCCTTTAATATTTATTTATTTATTTTGTTGATTTTATAGAGAGAGAGAGGAAGGGAGAGACAGGCAGACAAGAACATAGATTTGCTCCTGTATGTGCTCTGACTGGGGACCGAATTGGCAACCTGTGTGTTTTGGGATGACACTTTAACCATCCAAGCTATCTGGCCAGGGAATAAATTTTTTTTTTTTACAGAGACAGAGAGGGAGTCAGAGAGGGGGATAGATAGAGACAGGAACGGAGAGAGATGAGAAGCATCAATCATTAGTTTTTCATTGTGACACCTTAATTGTTCATTGACTGCTTTCTCATATGTGCCTTGACCGTGGGGCTACAGCAGACTGAGTAACCCCTTGCTCAAGCCAGAGACCTTGGGTCCAAGCTGGTGAGCTTTGCTCAAACCAGATGAGCCCGCACTCAAGCTGGCGACCTCGGGGTCTCGAACCTCTGCATCCCAGTCCGTCGCTCTATTTACTGCGCCACCGCCTGGTCAGGCTAACTATCTTTTGATAAATCAAATTTTTAAAGTCCAACATGGTCAAATTTATCAATTTAGATTTATATCCGGTGCTTATTCCATATTTAAAAAATCTATCCACACTCTGAGGCAATAAAAATATTCTCTTAATATTTTCTTCAAAGAAATGTCCAAGTAGTGCTTAAAAAATTTTTTTTTGACTGATTTTAGTGAGAGAGGGAGAGAGAAACAGGAACATCAATCTCTTCCTATATGTGCCTGGACAGGGGATTGAATTGGCAAATCTCTGTGCTCCAGGATGATGCTCTAACCACTTGAGCTATCTGGGCAGGACATGTCCAAGTAATGCCTTTCACATTTATATCTTTAGTTCACTATAGATTTACATTTCTGTATAATGACTTGTAGGACTGATCCACTTTTTTCATCCCACTTAAAAAGACATAAAAATACAACAATAAAGAACATGGTTTCTTCTGCACAGAGCTTGGCAAAAGTTGAGCAGAGACTGGGAGCTCACTTTACCTTGTGGTCTTGAGTTCCTAAGAGAATACCCTTTCTGATCTTTTTCAGCCAGAAAAAGGATTTCTCTCAGCAGTCTCTTTTCTTTCAGCTCTCTGCCTGCCGCAGGAGCACTGAACCCCGAGCATATAAAAGACTACAGGATCTCTCCCGTTTCCCTCGTACATGCATTTAAAAACTAGTCAAGCCAATTATCAATAGTTAACACTTAAAACCTGTACTGTAAATCTGGGGCTTGCCTGCAGAGATGGTGCCAGGCATAGCTGAGCTCAAAGGCTGTTTGTTGACTGGGAGAATGGATAATGCTGCCTGTTTGTTCCTGCTACTTCTGCCAGTGACCAGCTGTGGGGACTTGACCAAGTCACTTAACATTTCCACCTGTGCCACTTTCCACAGCCTGCCCTGTGGATCGTGGAAACCTAGTCAGAGGTACTGTGGTTCCCATATACCCTGTAGGCCTGGCCAATATGGGCAGGGAGCAGGACTCACCCACATATGAGGCCATGACTGTGTTTGAACTCAGCCACCCCTCCCTTCAACACGTACAGGCAGCTCTGGGGTCAGGTGGTACAAAGTGTATACATAAGGGTACTACGAGTTTTGTCTTATATGGTTAAGACTTCAGTTTCTGAAGCCAGAAACCTGCCTGGGTTTGAGTCCTCACTTTTCTACTTCTAGCAGGGAGTCTTTTGGGCTAGTTACTTAACTTCTTTGAGCTTCCATTTCCTCACCTGCAAAATGGGTTAACTCAGGTAAAACACAGAAGTAAATAAGTGGTCAGCAAAGGCCAGCTATTATTCTATTATTACCTACAACAGAAAGTTTAGGAAGAGGGGTTTAAGCATCAGAAATTTGTCCCAAGTCAACTGAAAGATGCCTTCCTTTTATAGCTGGGAGTTTTAAAATATGAAAGAGCTCCCAGATACCTGTTCCCTTGGGCACTGTTCCAGGTTTCAGATTCTTATCTCCAGCTTTGGGTAAGGCAGGAGGAAGGGATGGAAAGGATCACAGGTTGGCAGCCAGTGAGGTCCCTGGACTTGTTGTTGGGCTTGGCTCTTAACCTGAGTTAGTGATCACATTAAAAATCAGGAAGATTTCACTTTTTTTTTTTTTTTGTATTTTTCTGAAGCTAGAAACGGGGAGAGACAGACTCCCGCATGCGCCCGACCAGGATCCACCCGGCACGCCCACCAGGGGGCGATGCTCTGCCCCTCCGGGGCATCGCTCTGTCGGGACCAGAGCCACTCTAGCGCCTGGGGCAGATGCCAAGGAGCCATCCCCAGTGCCCGGGCCATCTTTGCTCCAATGGAGCCTCGGCTGCGGGAGGGGAAGAGAGAGAGAGAGAGGAAGGAGAGGGGGAGGGGTGGAGAAGCAGATGGACGCTTCTCCTGTGTGCCCTGGCCAGGAATCGAACCCGGGACTTCTGCATGCCAGGCCGTCACTCTACCACTGAGCCAATCGGCCAGGGCCAGATTTCACATTTTATAAAAATTTTTTTTCAGCTTGTCTTGAAAGAGTTGGCTGGGTGGGGACCTCGTTCCTGCAAGGTATCCATTGGCCCATTCCTCTTTTGGATGCACCTTCTAGGTCAGGCATGGCCAACAGTTTTGCCCCTGGGCCAGATTAGAAAGAAAACGTTTTTCACGGGCAGGACGAAATATTAAAATTAAAAAATGTTAAATACAAAAATGATTTATTTAAGTAAACAAAATTTTATTATGTAATTTGTTTATAAATAAATGTAAGTAATTTAGTACAACAAATTAACAAAAAAACTAATGTGACATGTTAAGGTGCTTTGCATCGCCTATTACTTTTTAATATCTGGCTCTATACTTGTAGTAGCTATTCTTAACACAGCCTCCAAATGTAAATCATTCAATCTTGATCTTGTTGTACTTTTATTTAGATTCATTAAAGAAAAAGTTTGTTCACAAATATAAGTTGAACTGAAGATTACTGACGATATTGTAGTTTATGTATAACGATTTAAAAGTTCCACTTACTTCATTTTCACAGTGCGTCGTGCGGAAAATATTAAAAATTTAATCGCGCGCCGCATAAACTCATTACACAGGCTGGATCCAGCCTGCGGCTGTATGGTGGCCGTGCCTGTTCTAGGTGCTCTTGTCCACCCCCTCACTGGATCCTTTGCTGTATCTGTGTGTGGCACCGAGAGGACAAGCAAGATACACGGCCTGTATCTTGTGCTGTTTGTGGGCCAGGGTGAGACTTGGGTGCGGGCTCCTCTTAGAGAAGGAAGGGCCCTAGTGATGCTGAACCAGAGGTGTGGGTTCCTTGGCAGCTGGAATAGGCCCCTCTGAGGAAGGGCAGATGGCTAAGCAGATGAAGACCCGGTGGAGCAGACCATGGCTAGGGCGTGCCAGGACCTCTTACCTTGCCCCTGTGGACATGACCCTCTCTGCCCATGACCTCAGCAACCCAAGCAGGTCCTGTATGGGGATATTCTGTGGATGGAGACAGGCCAGCTCTCACTGTCACTCTGAGTCCTCCTAGGGGCTTTTCCAGTGTTGTTCTTACCCTGGCCACCTTCTCCCATTCATACTCCTGAAACACTAGGCAAACCACTGACTTCCTCTCCTTCCACTGCCCAGAGACAGCACTCAGCCCCCTCCCCTTAGCCATTAGAGCCAGGCAAGCAGCAGCCTTTCTTACTGCCGGAGGAGCCTGGAGCATAGTAAGTACTTGATAAATATATTATGATGAGGCAACACGGAAAACACTCAGAAATGCTGTACAAACGCTGGTCCTTTTCTTCCTCATTCCAGTTCCCGGTCTCTCCCCTTTTTCTATCCAACCTCTAAGTCTCCGGTACCATCTTAAAAGACCTTGATATTGCCATTCTCCCGTTTACAGTTCTCAGCAGTTTCCTGCTGTCTGCAGGACCTAAGCTTCCCTCCTGAGATTATCAGCTCGCATTTTCTCCGTCGTGGTTAGATAGAGCCACCTTTTCAGCCCCTACTCCGCCTTCACCTGGTGTCCCCGCCTAGAATGGCACCTCCAACTCTACTCTGGCCTGGAGCTTCCGGTCCGCCCCTGCCCCAGCCATTCCACCCTATCTCAACCCAGGACGCCTTTCCAGCCTTCTTGGTAAACCTTCCAATCACAACCTGGCAGGAACGTCGGAAGCGGCTTCCCCAGGGAACTGCGGTCCAAAGATGACCCTCAGTGGTTTTGGAAGTTCCCGGGATCACCGGACGCCCGCGCCCCGGTGCTAGGAGCAGCCGGCCTAGTAGGGGATCGCCTGCTGAAGTCGGGGCGCAGGCTCGGAAGGGTTGGCTCTCGCCCTGGAGGGGTCCTTGGAAGGAGCGGAGCGTGGACACTGGAAAGGAGGCTTTACTGACCTAAAGCATTGCCGCCGCGTCGCAGGGCTTGTAAATCGCTCCCCATTTCATGAGGGTTCACTGAGGCCCAGCAAGATGAGTGACTTGACTAGGGTCACTAGGTGAGTGGCGCGCTACGTTTAGGCCTTGGGCCTCGGGGGGCTGTGGCTGTGGTGGCCCCCCACCCGGCGCCGGGCTCCGGGTGGGCGGCCAAGCCCTCGGCCCGGCGCGCTGGAAGGGGCGGGGCGGGCGCCCGGGCGGGGCCGGCACAGGTGTTTCGCATCTAGCCGGGGGGCGGCTCCGCCGGGCTTTATAAGCGGGTCCGGAGTGGGGCGCTGTGCGTGGCTTGCTGCAATAATAGTGCGCACGTGTGTGCGCGTTCCTTGCCGCGCCGACCAGCGGCGCGTCCGTCCGTCCGTCCGTCCCGCAGGACCACACCGGCCCTATGGCGTTCCCGCTGGTAAGAGCCGCCGCCGTCTGCCTGGGCGGGGCCGGGCGGCGGTCCTGGCCGCGGCAGCTAACGGTCCGCGCAGCTTCGGCCGGCCCGCGGGTTCCCCTCCCTAGCCCCTGTGCTCGCGGCGTGCGGGTCACATGCCGGCGGGCGTGGGGCCTCGCTGAGGGGTGAGTGGCGAGGGGGGGCAGGGCGTCTCCTCGTGACTCAGGGCCTTTGGGTTTAAAGGCGCCGCAGCCCTGTGGGGGCGGCCAGTGGGGCCTCTGAGCTGTGCTGCAGACTCCCGGCGGCCTCGAGTGTTTGTCCAGACGGGAGTTGAGCGCACAGAAGGAAGCCCTTGCCCCTGGAACGCCTCTTTCTCCTGTAGCCGTCGCATGTGAGCCCCGAAGCCTCGGCGCCGGAGCTCACGCGCCTCCCAGTGCCCCCCCGCGAGTCTTGTTTGTACCCAGCGGGCGCCCGGGTGGGGCGGGACTGCTGGCAGCGGCCACCCTGCCAACACCACGACGGCAGCGGTACGGCTCCTTTAAGGCGGAGGGATCGGCCCCTCGTGCTGCGCGTGCTGCCCTAGCCCGGGAGGTCACGTGGCTTCACACGTTCGATTGGCGCAGAAGCTGGGCTGGCCAGGTGGGTCTCGCGGGAGTGGGTGGCCGAACACGTGCGACTCAGCTTCGCCCTGTGAGACCCGTGGCTCTGAGGTTGGTCCTGGGGACATGGGAGCCGGGAGACCTGCAGGCGAAGGCCGCGATGCAGGCATGGCGCCTGGCCAGAGGAGAGGCGTGCACGTGGCCGCGGCCTCCGGCCTCCGCTCTGTCGGACTCTCCTCAGCCCAGGACCGGGCCAGGGCCCAGTCGGGGTGTGGGTCCGTGCGGACTGGGCTGTGGCCACAGGTGCAGCGGAGCAGCGGCCGGGCTGCCCACCTGGCCCGAGCGCTGTGAGGAAGGCCGTGCCCACCCTGAGTCCCTGGGGCCCACCCTGAGTCCCTGGGGCCTCGGATGAAGGAAAGGTTACACACCTTGGCTCATCCTGGCGTCCCTCCCCGGGCGTTTCTGAGCCTGGTGCCCTCCACTTTCAGGCCGACCCTGACTCTCTTGCCTGGTTCCCTGAGCGCCCACGCAAGGCCAGAGGGCCTAGAAAGACCAAGGAGCACGTCCTGGTGCGCGGGGGTGCCTTGCGTGTCCGCCCGTTTGCACGCCACCCTGTGGCGGGGACTTGGGAAGGAAGGAAGGAGACCCTGGAACCACGCAGGCCCGCCCACCCGGCAGTCTGGGCTCCTGGTGGTGCCTCACGTCCCTGGCGGCTGCCTGCTTTGTCCCCCTGGCTACCGATCCACAGCTGCGCTGGAGCACACTGCTCCGTCATCTGCTGGCCTGGCCAGGGGCAGGCGGGCGGAGGGCTGCCCGTCTGTCCTGCCGGCGCGGTGCTGGTGTGTGCCAGCTGCCAACCAGCTACTGAGGGTACTTTTCTACCCGTAAGCTCAGGGCCTCTTTGAGCTTAGGGACACAGGCAGGGTTAAAAGTGAACAAAAACACTCCAAACAGCCCAAAAAAACCTTGGAAGCCTTGGTGTGATGGTGGTGGTGGTGGTGGTGGTGGTGATGGTGGTTCCTAGTGGGGTTGTTTTTGTCGTTGGGGGAAAGAAGTTGTTTTTGGAGCTCGGGGAGGCCCTCAGGACCAGTGACAGGTGCAGCTTTCCAGAGCTCGCTGAGTTTGTCTTTGTCACAGTGATTTCACTTGAACTCGAGTGGCCTGGGAGTGCATGCCCGCTTGATAGAACTAGGATTTGGACATTGGTGACCCCGTTTGTAAGTGCATCCTTGTCTCTCCCAAGCGTTGTCCTATAACCAGGCTAGGCTTCCTGGCTGGGGCAGCTGTGCCTGTCTGTTGGTGGACAGGATGCTGGAGCAACCATGCAGAGGTGGTGATGGTGTCTCAGGCCCTGGGCGCTTGATAAGAGTTGATTCTGTGGTCCTCTTCACTGTGGTCTACACTGGCGCCTACAGAGTGTGGAGGGAGGCGATGAAGGTAGACTCCAGGCTCAACATCAAACTAGCTAACAAGCTAAATAATAACTATCTTAGTATTTTCAGGTCACCAAGCTGTTGTTGTTTTTAATCCTTAAAATGCGTTGCAAACCCAGATTCCTTCAGGAGCCTGAGGTAGCTTAAATGAGTCGAGGGAGAGGAAGGAAAGGAATGATTTCCTCTGTGTGTTTTTTTAGGTGAGAGGAGGGGAGATAAGAGAGAGAGACTCCCACATGTGCCCCAACAGAGCTCCACTAGCAACTTTGTCTGGGCTAGTGCTCGAGTAGAACCATTTTAGTGCCTGAGGCTGAGCTCCAAGAACTATCCTGGGGGGAGGGGGTACTCTGAACCTATACAGCCACTGGCTGCTGGAGGGAAAGAAGGGAGAGAGGGAGGGGGAGGGAAACAGGTTGCATCTCCTGTGGGCCCTGACTGGGAATCGAACCTGGGACGTGCAGGGCTGCCGCTCTATCCACTGAGCCACTGGCCAGGGCTAGATTGATTCAAAAGTGTAGGCCCGGAGTTGATGGATCTTTTCCCTCTAAGTTGAAGTTTTTCTTTTTAAATTTTGTTTTTATTGGTCAACTGATTTAGAGAGACAGAGAGGAAGTGGGACAGAGAGATAAAGAGAGAGAAGCATTCGTTTGTTGTTCCACTTAGCTGTGCATTCATTGGTTACTTCCCATATGTGCCTTGACAGGGGATGGAATATGCAACCATGGTGTCTTGGAATGACGCTCTAACCAGCGGATCTAACTGGCTAGGGCTTCTCTCTCTTTTAATGAGGCAATTAAAAAAATTATAAGCCCCATATGGAACAAAGGTAACATGTTTCTAGACACTGAATTCACTTGAGGGGCATTTTGGGCTGTGTTTTAAAACATCCCTTTTAGGTTACCCACCTCCCATTGTGCAGATTATGAAACGTGTTCATAAATCACATCACAGGGGCACTAAAGGATAATCCAGGATGTAAAGCTAGGTCTTTTGGTGCCATAGCTCAACCTATGACACTGTGTTCTGGTATGTCAGAGGGGTCAGGGAATATTGGTGGTGTACCTGTGTAGAAGACACAGTGGTCTATGAGCTGGTCACAGCGAACCTTAACTACATAGGAGGACTCTGGTGGCAGGGAAGGCCCAGTGGGTCTTCTGAGCGTTAGTGTGGCAGTGTTGATAGCAAGAGGAATGTGCTGTGTCTATCATTCCATGATGTATGTGAGGGCAGTTAGCTGATACTGAGAGAACCAGAGGTCTGGAGCTGCCAGGCTCCTCCCACTGTGGGGGTGACCCTTCCAGGCCTCTGCACCAAGACTTGCCCTTTTCAGGACAGTTTCAATGACTTTTAACTCCTGAGACAAGGCAAATTTGAAATTATACCATTGTTTTAAGACCTATGAAAGTAGAATGGGGCTTACTAAATCTCACCTCTTATCTCTTAGCTAAAATTCCCATAATCCTGTCTCTTAGATTTCCAGGAAGAATTAATAAGGGTTTTAGCAGTACCTGGTAAATTCTTCTGGGATGAGTTCCCAGGGCATCACATAGAATTGTGCCAGGAATAAGGGTCTGGACTTTCATTCTGGGGCAATTTTAGAATCCCAGTGCTGTACACAGCCACACTAGCACATGTAAAGGATAGACACCTTTATTTTTATGTCCTATTTCCAAAGGAGTTGAAGCATAAAGCAGTAAAGAGCATATCTAGAGCCTTTGCCAAAGCCATTTTTCTTGAGAATGCAGACTCAAATACAAATTAGATGGCTTTTTCCCCCACTGTGGTCTGGGAAGTTTTGGGAAAGATGGAAACTTTAAAATGTTACCTGTCTCCAGCTGCTTCTCTAGGGACCTTTACAGGCTAAAATTCAGGGGTCTCAAACTCGCGGCCCGCGGGCCGCATGCGGCCCGCCAAACAATTTTGTGCAGCCCACAGACTAATCCACGAAGTTCAAAATATTTTGGATAAAAGTAAGTAAGCCTAGGGGCCTACTTGTATTTTTCATTTCTCTAGCATCCTAGCTAGATATTAGCTTAGTTAACAGCAGTTGTGATGCGAACTACAGTTTCTGGTCATTTTGTGACACTGAGTAAACTGCATGTACGATTGTGCTTGTTGTACTCATTTTTTTTTGTTTTCAACTGCAGTGAGAAAAGTGTTGCGTAACAGTTGCCTTTTGTAGACCTAGTGCGGCCTGCCGAATGGCTGTGATCTTGCTTTGCAGCCCACATGCTGAGTTGAGTTTGAGTCCCCTGGGCTAAATCCTCATCTTTGAGTTCAGTGTTTGAGAATGTGGGGGTGGAAGGGAAGGGTGGCTAAATTCACTCTCTGCTGGTATTTTAATGTTTATATGCTAGGACCTAGCATACTATCTGTGCAGACTGTCTCATTCATTGCCTCCCAGTCCCTTAGCTAAACTTCTACTTCTGAAATCACTATATGTTTATTTAAAAGCCAAATTAATTAGTGAATTTGCAGTTCTGGCTGGAAGTTTGGGACAGGACTGCATACCAAACCTGGAGATTAATGTTTAGGCTGTTGTCTTCAATAGCTTCTGGTGAAGGCAGTGCAAGACTCATGGAATCAAATAGCAAATTATTTTCTTCCCTATGGAAGACCTGTGCTAATCCCATCCTGTGCTGCAAATTTGCTTTTCCTAGTTAGTATCTAAGCTGTATGGACTCTGGGGAGAATTTGCCAGAAAGCGGGGGTGGTGGATGGGGTTGGGAGGGTAGGATTGAGGGGTGGGAAAGGGGTTGGACTTTGAGGTTGGAGAAGAGGTGGTTGCATAAAGAATTTTTGCTTCTTTATGTTTGACTTAAAACCAAGAAGCACTGATGGCCCCTTTTAGTGTTTGTTAAGCCTTTTGTTTGTTCCTTTTGCCCCCACATTGCAGCTTTGGAAAGGCCCTTCATTTTCTTTCCTGCCATTGTTGTAGCCTGTTTTAGCTAGACCTACTTGGGAGAGCTTGTCATCTTCTGTAAGCTCAGATTCCAAATGCGGAAAGTTTTCATATTTGATTGGACCTCCCCAAATAAGACATTTTTAACTTATAATATATTGGCTGAGAAGATTGAACTAAAAAGTGTGTATGTAATAGTTCAGAGGAAAGTTATCTGGCTTCCCTTAAAAATCGGGTATCCAAGTGTCACTGTTAAATTTACATTATAGACGTAATTTTCAGTGAGTTTTTTGCTATTCAAAGGTCCCCCTGTTAGGGATTCTTTTGCTTCCTTAAAATATAATGTGTTTTAAATAACAAGCCTCAGGTATGAGGGTATTTCTGACTAAATGGGCTTTGCTTTCAGCTGTGCAGAACATTGAGGCGTGGATAACCTCTGAGTTCTACTTTGGTTTTTTGGTATTCCTGTATGGTTGGAGCACCCTTTTAGGCTGAGAGTTAACACTGTTTTGAATTTTTAAGGCTCATTTTGTGATGCCTTTCCTTGAGGTAACTGGAGAATCCCCAGAGGGCAGGTGTGCAGATTGATTTGTGTGCTAAAATGGGTCACAGTGGCATGTAGCTGTTGATTCTGAGAGTAACTTGACAATAATGGTGTTAAAGTTTCTTTATTCTTGAGATGTGAAATTTACTGATATAGGTACCATCCTGACAGGTTTAACACCTTGGCCTGAGATCTCCATTGATAAAGGTAGGGGTAGCTCTCTGTTAGAAAGAAAGCAGTTACCTAGATGAGCAGGTTGGGTTTTCTTTTGTGTGTGTTTTTTGACAGAACACTTAATCTCTTATTAAACACCTGTGCTTTCTGCATTCTGGTTTTTTGCTCCTGGCTTATGGCTCTGACACCATCTGTCTCCTGAGTTTTCCCTTTCTCCTGAGAATTTTTTTTTAAGCTGTAATTTTTTTTTTTAAGCTATAATTTTGGAAGTTTAAAAGGTGTTAGAGACCTGTCTCCCAGGTGTAGCTTGGAGTTGATACCAAGCTTGGATTGTAAAGTCTGTTTTCACAGACAAGGAGAATTAAGCTTAGAATGAAAAATGATTGTTCTAAGTTTATGATGGACCAAGACTTGGAACCCATGTCTCTTTATTTCCAGACTGGCATTATTTCTAGAATTCATGTACCTTGACCTCTGTTACATCAGTCTCTGATTATTTCATTTTATTTAAAATTCCCACTTGGTTCATAAGATTCTGTGGCTTCCTTTTTATTTTTTCCTTCTGTCTGAGACCTTTCCTTGTCCTGGTACTTAGAGGCTTCCTCTTCCCTCTGAGTGCCACATTCCCTATGGTTCATTCTTTTGACTTACTCTTGTTCTCTTACACAGAGGGCCTGTGTATTCCTGTAGCACCTGTTGTCTTTCTGTGATCAGGTGTTAGGTTGAGCTCTTGAGCTCTGATTGTTCTCAAGACCCCTAGTTTCTGATTGGCCTCCTGGATGAATATGTCTTGAGGCTTGTTAAACCCAACAGGTTTAAAAGCAGAACCAACATCTCTTTTCCTCATCTCCTGGAGCTAATCTGATTCTCCCTCCTCCACCCAGTCTCCTCTTTTCCCCTAACTATACTGTTGTGTCCTCTTGGGGGAAAGAACTGTGTTTCAGTGTTTTTGTTTTAATATTACCACTGAGGCCCTGGTACAGAAGGATGCTAGGCTTGTCTGTTCACACCCACCACTCCATCTGGAGCTTTGCCATGCTAGTGGTCCTGCTGGGGCTTTGCCGTGCTAGTGGTCCTGCTGCTCCCCAGGCACACACTAACTCTGGGTGTTTGGGTCTCAGCGGGTGGTTGTATCCCCCAAGCAGAGTGGTGAGCTGTGGATGAGAGGGCCTTTTCCTACCTGCCTCAGGAATGACTGGTGAGGTGTTGCTTGATTATATTGAGTTTTTTTGTGGGCTTTTTTTTTGTCTTTTTTTGTGTGTGACAGAAACAGACTGAGAGGGACAGATAGGGATGGACAGGAAGGGAGAGAGATGAGAAGCATCAATTCTTCATTGCAGCACCTTAGTTGTTCATTGATTGCTTTCTCCATATGTGCCTTGACCGTGAGGCTACAGCAGACCGAGTGACCCCTTGCTCAAGCCAGCGACCTTGGGCTCAAGCTGGTGAGCCTTGTTCAAACCAGATGAACCCACGCTCAAGCTGGCAACCTTGGGGTTTTGAGCCTGGGTCCTCTGCCTCCCCATCTGACGCTCTATCCGCTGCGCCACCACCTGGTCAGGCACATTCAGGAGTTTTAAGATGAAACACAAACTTCCCTTGGGTTTTGGACTTGAAGAGTCTGAAATTTGCTTTGTTGTTCAGATCCCCATGCTGCTGCTTTTCCTGCCCTTACTGCTCTGCCCAGCTTTGGGGAAGTCTCCTAACACTAAAATTTTTGAATGTTTCACAAATGCAAAATAAACGACCCCCAAACCTGCAGACAGTCCAGTTATGCTGAACAAGTACATATGCTTCTTGGTGGACTTGACTAAGGTAATAAGTTGAAATCATACTTCTGAATAACATGACTTAATCAACTATGTGGGATTGGGGAACATATGTCACTAATAAGGTATTTATTGATCATACCCAGGTGCTTTATATATCTCTCATTACTATAAAGTCTATAGAGCAGGGGTCCCCAAACTACGGCCCACGGGCCGCATGCGGCCCCCTGAGGCCATTTTTCCGGCCCCCACCGCACTTCCGGAAGGGGCACCTCTTTCATTGGTGGTCAGTGAGAGGAGCAGAGTCCCCATTGAAATACTGGTCAGTTTGTTGATTTAAATTTACTTGTTCTTTATTTTAAATATTGTATTTGTTCCTGTTTTGTTTTTTTACTTTAAGATATGTGCAGTGTGCATAGGGATTTGTTCATAGTTTTTTTTATAGTCCGGCCCTCCAATGGTCTGAGTGACAGTGAACTGGCCCCCTGTGTAAAAAGTTTGGGGACCCCTGCTATAGAGTAAGTACTTGGTCCTCCATTTTATACATGAGGCAAACAAGTTCTCAGGGAAGATATGTAAGTGGTGAACTTAGGTTTGTACTCCAAAGCCTGTGTTCTTTCTGTTTTGCAAAGCAGTAAATCAGTTTTGGAGAGAATTCTACCCCTGTGGAAAAGGGGAATGCTTTTTCCACACAGTAATCTCCCCTCTCCTCCCTTCCCCTCCCCTTCAAGGATTATTGCCAAAGGAAACCACTGTTTCATGATGGGAGTGTCAAATGTTAATCAGTTGCAAAGGGGAAAATTGAGACCTGCTTAAAAAAAAAAAGTTTATATTAGCAGAGATTCCTCATGAACCATTCCTTTTATCTGGAGGCTGTTTGTAGCCAGTAACAGTAAGAATTATTGTTTTTCTTTAAGCATTGCCAGTTATTTTTTCCTGTTGAGCCATGATTCACAGTAGCACTCAGGTTTGCCTTCTCTTGGAAATTTTTGATCTGTTGTAAAGCATACTTTCCTGTCCATAGTGAAAGACCAAATAAAGGTAGAAAAAGCTGCAAATGATCTCACTTTATAGAAGAATATGCCAAAAATCGTAGTGAAAGCTATCAGGTCATGATTGCATTACCAAGCAGGGAAATACTGTTTTTCCTTGGGATGAGACATGGGTATGAACTCAGACCTGTAAATCGATGAAAGTTAAGATACAAGATACACTGTACAAAGTAATGGGTCTTTTAAGTATAGGGATGTAGAGGAGGTTTGTGTTTTGAAAATGAAAAACTGAATTCATTCATATTTTTTTTTAGGGGGGGGAGAGTTTAAAAGGATCACTGTATTCTATAGTAGGTTCAGGTTTTGGGCAGTCTGATTTGTGTTACATTTTTAGTCTTTCAGTTAAGCTTTGTAAAATCAGTTGACTAGCAAGATTAGGCATGAAGGGGCTTGAGATCTTCAAAGGAATAGTTGGCCTAGCTCTTTAGTATATATTTTCCCCTTTATGAGCAAATAGGTTCTTTTCCTCAAGGATCCCTGTGGTGGCCTCTGACCTCTTGGTATCATAATAATGACACCACTGATAGCTAACGTTCATTTGTTCAGCACATAAGCAGGTACCAGGTACTGGGTCAGCACATTTTGTGCATTCTTCCACAAAAGTCCTGTGGGATGATATTACTATTTTTATTTCTATTGTACACGTAAGGGAGGTTGTAGGTTTGTTTCAGCTTGTACTGCTGGCTTTAATCCTTTCTTTTCCTTCCAAATTGGTTATTCAAGGCAAACCATTGGGTATTACTGATGTGATTATGCCATTTAGGTATAAATGGAACATTTCATTTACTTTTATTCTAATATCACAGAGTCCTCTAGATCTCTGATTTGGTGTACTTGAGAGAAGAGGAGGGAGGGAGTCGTTCCCAATACCATTTGCTTTGAGTTTGAGGCTGTGGTATATGTGCCTAACAGCATGGGCAGTGGGACAGGGTTGGCTAGGCTCACTCCTGATTAGGTTTTTTAAGACTGCTTCAGATGGTAAAATTCTCAGATCTACCCTTCCTCCTGGGGAAGCAGGTTTTCCCCTGAGGCCTCCAGGTCCGTGTCTTCCCCGGATGTCTGGGACACTTTCCTCCCTGACTCCAGCCTCCGCATCTTTCGTGTGGTTGGTCATGGTCTCCTTCTAACACTCATACGGTTATCATTACCTTGCCTGTATATGTGGGAACCCATATGTATTACATATGTTACAGTAAGTAAAAATTAGATTATTTTTTGTATATTAACAGGGACCTTTTAAAGTTTGGAAACCTCTGTTGTAGACAATAATCCCAACTCCTTCACCTGGCATGTGAGGCTGCCCTTCCAGTGTGCTCTCTTCTGTACCCAGTGCTCCACACACTGAACCACTTTCGATCCTGTTCCTTTGCTCTCGGTGCTCTTTAGCCCTTCCTCTCACCTCACTTCCAGTATAGTCTCTTCCTCTGAGCACCCTCAGCTTAGAGGACTGTGGAAGTTTACAGCATGTTGTAGCTACAGCACATGTGTTGTGGTTCACAGCATGATCAGACCTGAGTTCTCTTTCTAGACTTCAAAATTTTATTCTGATTGAATCTGTCTAATCTGCTTACTGTAGATCAGGGGTCCCCAAACTTTTTACACAGGGGGCCAGTTCACTGTCCCTCAGACCGTTGGAGGGCCGGACTATAAAAAAAACTATGAACAAATTCCTATGCTCACTGCACATATCTTATTTTAAAGTAAAAAAACAAAACGGGAACAAATACAATATTTAAAATAAAGAACAAGTAAATTTAAATCAACAAACTGACCAATATTTCAATGGGAACTATGCTCCTCTCACTGACCACCAATGAAAGAGGTGCCCTTCCAGAAGTGCGGCGGGGCCGGATAAATGGCCTCAGGGGCCGCATGTGGCCCGTGGGCCGTAGTTTGGGGACCCCTGCTGTAGATGTTCACTATAGATGGCAGGCAGTTGGTGATTGTTAATTATAAGGCAGTAAGTCAAGGAAATGTGGAGCCTTCAGATCTGCAGGTTGATTGTAAATGCTGTGTTTTTGCTTTTGTGAAGTTGTCCTAGTGAAGTGGAGAATCGCTTTAGAAATCTGCAGTTGTGAAAGGCCTTGTGTCACGGACTGTGAATTTTTCTGGTCCTCACAGTTTGCAGAGGACACCAGTCTTTTCAAAAGCTTGAGAATGACAAGGGACTCAAGTGTGTCCCTTTAAGGACATCCTGCACAGTTCATAAAACTAAATGCTTGTTGTCATTCTTATGCTTACGTGGGTTTTGGTAGCCTAAACAAAGTGACCCTAGGGCCTACGCTGTTCTCAGTTTTGTTGAAGGGCCAGCTATGAGATCATAGGTGCTTGTTTCTTACTTGGTCTGTTTTTAGTTTATTTTCCTTAAGGTAACTGGGAAGGATAGAGCTAGGAGTCAGACTCCCCTTAGAAGATGGACTGCCAGCCAGTATTTTTAAAAATTTTATTTAGAAAGTTAAATTTAATGGGATGACACTGATCAATAAAAGTACATAGGTTTTAGGTAAACATCTCTACAGCGTTTGAACTGTTGATTGTGTTGTGTATCCATCAAATAAAGTCAAATCATTTTCTGTCATTGTGTATTTGTCCGTCTTTACTTCCCTTTCCCCAACCCCTTTTGTAACTTGCTATGTCAGCCACTGGATGTGGTGAGCAAGGGAGATTGAAGAGTGAACTAGGACGCCTAGATTTCTTCTAGGGTTCCTGGTGTGTGGTAATGTTATTTACTAAGCTAGAGAATACCCAAAGAATTGGATTTTTTGTGGGGATTCAATTTCTGATTGTATCTCTGGAGTACTTGTTTTCATTTGGTACTGTCTTACATGAGTTTTATATACCTTTAATGACCATAAACAATTCCACAACTTATTTAAACAATTCCCTTTGTACCACTCTTACCAAGCCCTCTCCTGTGATCCTATCTCCAGGTGTCAGAATAGCAGCTACCATATGCCAGGCTGCCAGGCACCATGCTTGGTGCTTTAGATATCTCATCGAAAGGTAGATAGATACTCCTTTTCCATTTCACAGGTGGGGAACTTGAGGCACTGAGGTTAAGGTACTGCCAATAAATGGATGAACCACACTTTTTAAACATGTATATTGATATATAATTTACATAACGATAAAGTTTACCTTTCAATGTATAATTCAATGAATTTTAGTATATTTACAGAGTTTTGCAGTCATAATCTCACTTTAGAATATTTTCACCTCCAAAAGAAACCTTATATCCATTAGCAACCACCTCCAAGTCTCCTCCCCTCTCTTGAGTTGAAGGCACTTAGTCTACTTCAGACTTGCTGCTTCTTATGCTGCCACTGACCTTGCCAAAGTGACTCCTACATACATTTCATTAGAGTAGAGAGTTCTCGAGCCAGTTTTCTCAGGGCACCTTGCTCACAGTAAACACTTGAATATCTAGACAGGAAACCCAGATCCTCTTTACTTTATATACTCATGGTGTCGGTTTGGGAGGAAGGGGCTCTGAAGTCTCCTATTGTCATAAGGAGTGTAGAAGACCTAAATGTTCATTCTCTGTCTAGGAGAAGGAAGCAGAAAGGATAAAAGATCGCTGGGACAACCAGGAAGCACGAGCTCTCTCCACATGTAGCAATGCCAATGTCTTTCAAAGGATAAATGCCATGTTGGGTAATACTCTGGACTTCACTGGAGTCTGCAGTACACCCGTCAGTCCACAAATTCATGATCATTTGCCAGGTGAGTTAGATTTGAAAAGCCGATGCCCTGGGCCTGTATGCAGAGCTGTTTCTAGGCAGCCTCCTCGTGAAGTGTGTGAAGAATGGCCTTGAATCTGTAGTGACACTTGTATGTTGGTTCCTTTGTGGACCCCACTCTGGGTGAAGACTGCCTTTGATTATAATGTAGAAATCGACGTATTTTATGATACTCAAAGAGATTGGGTAAAAAAGAGTAGTAGGTCAAAGGTGGCAGAACTATTTATATATAAAATTATAATGTGAGTCACATGTAATTATAGATGTCCTGGTACATTAAAAAGAGTTTAAAAGGTAAAATTAACATTTTATGTAACCCTACATATACAAAACATTGTGACAGTGTATAATCAATATAAACCTATCAATGAGATTATTTCTTTTGTTAGTACTAAGACTTCAAAACCCACTGTCTGTTGTACGTTTCTAGCACAGCTCGGTGTGGACTGCCCACACTGGAGCTGGTCAGTGGCCACATGTGACCAGTGGTGATTATGTTGAACAGTGAATATTTTAGTTGCTTTTAAACATGAGTGCAAGTCGACGTGCATTTTATTTTATGATACTTAGGATTACTCCTCAGAGTAGTTCATCATCTCCTGAGGATGGCACTTCACAGGGAGGCTTGGATGCCCTGATAGTGTTTCATAATCTCCTTCTGTGGAAGTTGCAGCACGTTATAAGAATGTTGATTGAATGTTTTATTATTTTATATGAAACTGAACATATTTTTAATTTTTAAGTGGACCTTGGAAATATGCGGCAACAACAAGGATTTTCAAGGACTAGTGATTGCTGATTTTTGGTTACAACTTTATTTATTTTTTTAACATGGCCTTGGAAATAATTCCCACAAAGACGCAGGAATATGTGAATTTAAAGTAGATAAGTGTTTGAGGGAGAGGTTCATTAAGAAGGAGACTGACTTGTGGTAACTGTAGAATTTGTTTCTGTTTTACGGGAAGTTGGGGGACTGGAGGGCTCTGTCTTTTGCTTCCAAAAAAAAGTAGACATGTGGCCCTGGCCGGTTGGCTCAGTGGTAGAGCGTTGGCCTGGCGTGCAGGAGTCCTGGGTTCGATTCCCGGCCAGGGCACACAGGAGAAGCGCCCATCTGCTTCTCCACCCCTCCCCCTCTCCTTCCTCTCTGTCTCTCTCTTCCCCTCCTGCAGTTAAGGCTCCATTGGAGCAAAGTTGGCCTGGGTGCTGAGGATGGCTCCATGGCCTCTGCCTCAGGCGCTAGAATGGCTCTGGTCGCAACATAGCAACGCCCCGGATAGGCAGAGCATCGCCCCCTGGTGGGCATGCCGGGTGGATCCCGGTCGGGCGCATGCGGGAGTCTGTCTGACTGCCTTCCTGTTTCCAACTTCAGAAAAAAAAAAAAAAGTAGACATGTAATATTCTCGGTTAATTGGGATAAGTTATAAGCCAACCCTTATTCTCCTTTAGCTTATGCAGAGTTAAAAATTTAGCATATCTGTTTAGTTCTATATACATGTTCTGTTTTTCTCTTTTGAGAAAATTGTATGCATTATGTTCCAGTTAGAATGACAACAATGGCTTAATTCTCACTGGGTTACTTCACACATGCTGCAGACTTTTGTAGTTTATAACAAAGTGTTTCTCAGCTAATGGTAGATTGTGGAACTATGTACGGCAGTGGTCCCCAACCCCTGGGCCGTGGACCGGTACCGGTTCGTGGGCCATTTGGTACCGGTCCGCAGAGAAAGAATAAATAACATGAAACATTGTCAGAATAACAAATTTAAATACAGCCTGAATAATGAGGACATGCTCATTCCTGCTTTAACTTAGCCCAATAAATAGCATAAGTTCGACAATTATATTTAAAAATACCACAGTTTTTACGCTGGTTGCATAATTTTATTTTGTGCATTTATCTGTCCCACCCTAAAGGCTGGTCCGTGAAAATATTTTCTGACATTAAACCGGTCCGTGGCCCAAAAAATGTTGGGGACCACTGCCCTAAATGCCACATACAGAACCCAATCTTCTTGTACAGAGCAGGGAAAGGCTGAGAGAGTATCTGTGGCAGCAGGCACAGCTCCATGGACCTCTTGGTAAGCTCTCAAGGAAGTATTTGTTCCAGTTGGTGGGGGCTCTTATAGTACCACAGGTCACTGAGCTTTGTTCTCAGCTTTGGACCCTAATGGCCAATTGTGAAGCTATAGGAAAAAAAAAATCAACTCAACATCCAGTCTCACTGAAATAACTTCCACTTCTTCAAAGCCTATTTTAAAGGCTGCTTTTCCTAGTTCGCTCACAGGCACAACCTCCCCTCCTCTGACCCGTCACAGCACTCTCCCAGTCATGCCTTGTCAACTGAGTGTGGAGTTATCACCACTCTCCCCGTATACCACGTGATGAAATATTTTGTCACAGCGGGCACACACACAGCTTTGCAGGTGACTTACTGCAAACATTTGTTCAAATGAAAAAATAAAAGGTGCCTAGTGACTGCAGAGTGAGGAGCACCTGTACGAAATAATTTGTGCAATTAAAATTAAATGTGATCAATGCAAAACCTGTTTATGTTTATGTCCATTTTTCCGGCCCATTTTTATGCGGATACACATACTTAAGGAAGCACTGATTTGTATTTTGTCTCTTTGTGTCAGATACTGGGATTATCTTTTATGTCAGTGTGTAGTCTTCCACAAACTCCAGAACATTCCAGAGTATGCTTACTTAACCTTCTGTGGTTTCCATATTTTCCCTAATTATAAGGCTGTAATACAGTGGTCCCCAACCTTTTTTGGGCCACAGACCGGTTTAATGTCAGAAAATATTTTCACGGACCGGCCTTTAAGGTGGGATGGATAAATGTATCACATGACCGAGACAAGCGTCAAGAGTGAGTCTTAGACGGATGTAACAGAGGGAATCTGGTCATTTAAAAAAAATAAAACATTGTTCAGACTTAAATATAAATCGGAAATAATGTAAGTTATTTATTCTTTCTCTGCAGACCAGTACCAGATGGCCCACGGACTGGTACCGGTCCGCGGCCCGGGGGTTGGGGACCACTGATTTAGGGTGATCTCTTCTTTCCTCTGTCACACCAAGTGAAGGACTATCTTCTGAGAGCAGCATTTGCACAGGTTGAGACTGCTTCCCAGAAGGCTCGGCTGAGCTCCCAGCTGGGCACAGACTTGCTCTCTACCCTTGACTTGGGGGAGATGGAGACGTGAGAGCTGAAGTGGGGCTGGGAGGGAATGGCGGGAGGTGTCCAAATTCCCAGCAGTGGTCAGGCAGGGCAGCTGTGACTCCCTGGTTCAGTTGCTTTTTGGCTAGTAGCCCACCAAGAAGGCCCTTGTTGCGAGAGGAGTGGTAGGGGCTGGAAGGTCACGCCAGAGCTGGACCTCCATCCAAGTGGCTGTGGAGGGGAATGTGCCTCCTCCTCATGGGATGGATGCCTGCTACACAGGGGCCCTGTCACACTCCCTGTGATCCATAGCCTGTTGAACTCTGGTAGGGGTGGGGTGGAGATTGCCTGTAGGCGCATGTGTGTTGAAAGCATAAACAAACTGAATTTTTATCAACAGGTCTGTAAAAACGTGAGAATTGGTAAAATATCACTAAGGGACAACTTAACTCTTGGGTGGGCAGGCAGATTTAATGTATAGTATGTCTGGGACGCTGGCTAGAGGGAAAAATTTCACATAGACTCTCAAGAGAGGATGAGACTTCTCAACAAACATTTAAAATAGTTTGGAGGTTTAGAAAAAGGCTAGATTAGCCAAAGTAGTTCAAATAAGTAGGGTGTGGAACTGCAATTACTCTCAGGATGTCTTGTCTCCCACAAATAGATTTTTGTGGAAACTTAATATATGACTTTTATGATTAACTGGTAAAAAATTAACTGTTGATTGAGTACCGTGTTCATGCAGAAAAGTAGATAAATATGTGTTCAAATTCATTGAATTTTTAAACACTGAGTGCATCTTGTAGAGACCCCCAGCAACCCTGCAGTCTCTTAACTAATGAAGGCTTACCACCGTGCTGACTTTTACATGTCTAGGTTAGTTTTGCCTGTTTTAGAACTTATAGAGTGGAATCATAAATACATACTCTCTATGAGATTCATAGTGATCTGTTGTGTGAATATCCCAATGTGTACTCATTTTAGGTAGTAGGCATTTGAGGCCATTATGAATAGTGCTGCTGTGAGCATGTCTTTCTGGTGACCTTATTTCTGTTGGGGATGATCCTAGGAGAGAATCAGTGGGTTATAGGATGTTCATGTCTTCAGCTTTAATAGAGGCTGCCTGGCAGTAGTTCACAGCAGTCACACCAGGTGACACACTTGTAAGAGGGTCTGCGTCGTTCCACATCCTCACCAATAGTGGGTATTGTGTTTTCATTTTGGCCACTTTGGTGAGTGTATGATGGTATTTCTATTGTGATTTGCATTTTCATTTCCTTGATGACTAATGAAGTTGAGCACCTTTTCTTATATTTAGTGACCTTTGGATATCCTCTTCCTGAAGTGCCTCTTCCAGTCTTTTTTTTTTCTTTTTTGTGACAGAGACAGAGAAAGGGACAGATAGGAACAGACAGAGAAGAAGGGAGAGAGATGCGAAGCATCAATTCTTCATTGCAGCACCTTAGTTGCTCATTGATTGCTTTCTCATATGTGTCTTGACTGGGAGCCTACAGCGGACTGATTGACCCCTTACTCAAGCCAGCAACCTTGGGCTCAAGCTGGTGAGCCTTGCTGAAACCAGCTGAGCCTGCGCTCAAGCCGGCGACCACGGGGTCTCAAACCTGGGTCCTCCGCATCCCAGTCCGACACTATCCATTGCGCCACTGCCTGGTCGGTCTGTAGTTCTTTATATATTCTTCATGTGAGTCCTTTGATATAGGTAATAAAAATATTTTCCCCCAGTCTGTGACTTGCCTTTATACTCTTAGTTGTCATCTTTTGAATAAGGAAAATATAAATTTTAATGAAGCCCAGTTTATCAGCTTTTTTGTTATTGTTAATTAATGCTTTGTATCCTGTTTAAGAAATGTTTGCCTATTCCAAGGTTATGAAGATACTGTTTAATTTTAAAAACTTTGTCTTACCCTTTGCACTTTGATTTGCAAGCCATCTGGGATTTAATTTGGTATGTGGTGTAAGGTACAAGGTCAAGATTTCATTTTGTTCCCATGGACAGCTGGGTGACTGGACACCATATGGGGAAAAAAAAGTCTTAATTCCACTGCTGTCACCTTTCTCATAACTCAGGAGTCCATAGTATATAGAATGTACACAATTGTTTCCAGAGATCTTTCTAACATTCATCTATTTATTTGCCCTTGTGTCTTAGTTACTAGAGACTTATAATTTTGATATTTGGTAGTGAAGTCTTTTAGCCTTGTCCTTCATGATTCTTGGCTTTTCTTAGATTTTTACATTTATGATAGACTCAGTGTTGTCACTCCCTGCCAGCTCTGCTGGGATATTGATTAGGATTGTGTTAAGTCTGTGAATCAATTTATGAAGAATTGATTTATTGATGACAAATCTTCCAACTCATGAAGCTGGTGCAACCTTTCATTTATCAGGTTGTCTTTAATTTGTCTCAATGTTTCATAGACTTTTTTTTTAAGTTAGTGAGAGGGGGGAGGCAGAGACAGACTCCTGCATGTGCCTGAATGGGATCCACCCAGCAAGCCCACTAGGGGGCAATCTGCCCATCTGGGGTATTGCTATGTTGCTCAGCAATTGAATTCTTCTTAGAGTTGAAGCAGAGGCCATGGAGCCATCCTCAGCACCTGGGGCCAACTCTCTCCAAGCCATGGCTGCAGAAGGAAAGGGGAAGAGAGGGGGAGGTGTGGAGAAGCAGATGGGCACTTCTCTTATATGCCCTGACCAGGAATTGAACCTGGGACATACACATGCTGGGCCAACACTGTACCACTGAGCCAACCGGCCAGGGCCTCATAGACTTCTTGGATATCCTTTTTTAGGTTATGTCTAGTTCTTGATAGGTGTCTAGTGCTATTGTAAACGATAGTTATTTAGTGTTATTTCTTGTTTGCTTGTTTCTGCCTGGTAGTCTTTTCTAATATGGTCTCGAGTTGGTATACTAGTTTTGGACATTTGGGTTTCTTTAATGGGCACATTTAAGTTCATGGTGTTTTGTCTATAATTTTAGGCTATGAGTGGCTTTATTTACTTTTGCTGACTTGTAGGTTTAAAGGACATATGAATTTAGAGTTAGGCAGCTGCCAGTTTCCTATAAAAAGCCATTCTCAGTGCCCAGGGCCAACTTGCTCAAATCATGATTCAAGCCATGGGTCTGGGGGGGAAGAGAGAGAGAGAGAGAGAGAGAGAGATGGAGGAGAGGCGGAGGAGCAGATTAGCCTGTGTGCCCTGAGCCCTGACTGGGAATTGAACCGATGCTCTACTGCTGAGCCAACTGGCCAGGGCCTACAAGTTTTTATAAAATAAACTTTTATTGTAGAATAGTTTGTAATTGATGGAAATGTTACAAAAATAATACATAGTTTTACTGTATTCCACATCTTCTATCAGTATAGTGAAATTGTCACAGCTAATGAACCAATATTGAAATGATAGTGTGTATTTTATTTGTATTTTCTTAGTTTTTACCTAATGTCCTTTTTTGGTACCATCCAGGATACCATATTACATTTAGTTACCATACCTCCTTAGGCTGTCTACACTGGGACAGTTTCTTAGACTTGCCTTATTTTTGATTACCTTAAAAAGTTTTGAGGAATAGTAATAGTACCCATTTATAGGATTTTGTGAAGCTTGAGTAAGGGATGTTTGTGTTGAATACCTAGAACAGTGGTCAGCAAACCGAGGCTCACAAGCCACATGCGACTGTTCGGCCCCTTGAGTGTGGCTCTTCCACAAAATACCACGTGCGGGCACTCAGGTACGTGTGGGGGTGTTGGTTGGTCGGGCCCAAGTTAATAACAATGTACCTACCTGTATAGTTTAAGTTTAAAAAATTTGGTTCTTGGCCCTGGCCAGTTGGCTCAGTGCTAGAGCGTCGGCCTGGCGTGCAGGAGTCCCGGGTTCGATTCCCAGCCAGGGCACATAGGAGAAGCGCCCATCTGCTTCTTCACCCCCTCCCCCTCTCATTCCTCTCTGTCTCTCTCTTCCCCTCCCGCAGCCAAGGCTCCATTGGAGCAAAGTTGACCCGGGCACTGATGGTCGCAACAGAGCAACACCCCAGATGGGCTGAGCATCGCCCCCTGGTGGGCATGCCGGGTGGATCCCGGTCGGGCGCATGCAGGAGTCTGACTGACTGCCTCCCTGTTTCCAACTTCAGAAAAATACAAAAAAAATTTGGTTCTGAAAAGAAATTTCAATCGTTGTACTGTTGATATTTGGCTCTGTTGACTAATGAGTTTGCTGACCACTGACCTAGAATAATGTCCTTAAGTGCACCTATACACTGAATGGTGGTAGTGGTTGTGATGGTGTGGGAATATAAAGAACGCAGTTGTGAGAGCATAGCTGGGCCGTGTAATTTTAAAAGGTGTACTACTGGTTTCCAGTTTAGACTGAGAATCTCTTGAAGTCAAGGATGAGCTCTTAAAATCTTTGGGTTCCTGACCCTCAGTACTCAGTGTGGCTCATGGTGGCTATGATTATGTAGTTACTTAAAGAACACATCCTCACAAACTGGGGGCCTAAGCTGAAAGAGGTCATAATTTCATGTTTAAATAAGTTCTTCTCTTGCATTCCATGTTGATAAATCTTAAGATTAAAAAAATTTTTTTTGGCTCTGGCCGGTTGGCTCAGTGGTAGAGCGTCGGCCTGGCGTGAAGAAGTCCCGGGTTTGATTCCCGGCCAGGGCACACAGGAGAAGCGCCCATCTGCTTCTCCACCCCTCCCCCTCTCCTTCCTCTCTGTCTCTCTCTTCCCCCTCCCGCAGCCGAGGCTCCATTGGAGCAAAGATGGCCCGGGCGCTGGGGATGGCTCCTTGGCCTCTGCCCCAGGCACTAGAGTGGCTCTGGTCGCGGCAGAGCGACGCCCCGGAGGGGCAGAGCATCGCCCCCTGGTGGGCAGAGCGTCGCCCCCTGGTGGGCGTGCCGGGTGGACCCCGGTCAGGCGCATGCGGGAGTCTGTCTGACTGTCTCTCCCGGTTTCTAGCTTCAGAAAAATACAAAAAAAAAAAATAAAAAATTTTTTTTTACATTGATTTGAGAGAGAGATAGGGGAAGCAGGGGAGGGAGGGAGAGAGAAGCATCAGCTTGTTGTTTCACTTAGTTGCATTTAGTTGTGTACTCATTGGTTGCTTCTAGTAAATGTCCTAACTGGAGGGTGAACCTGTGATCTCTGGTGTGCTGGGTTAACGCTTTATCCATTGAGCCACCTTGCCAGGGCTAGGATTTTTTTTAATTTTTTTGTTTGGATTTTTAAAAAAATTCATTTTAGATAGGAGAGAGAGAGAGAGAGAAGGGGGGAGCAGGACAGTGGTGTAGCGAACATAACTGGCACCTGGGGCAGGACACTTCATTGGCGCCCCCTCCCCCCATCCAGAAAGGTAGTCTGCTTTTCTTATTTGTCTTGGAGACCATTTGGCGCCCTTCTGTGAGGGGTGCCCAGAGCATGATAGACCCCCCTTGCCCCCCCCCCCCAGCTACGCTACTGGAGCAGGAAGCATTAACTGCCATATGTGCCTTGACCAGGCAAGCCCAGGGTTTCGAACCAGTGACCCCAGCGTTCCAGGTTGACGCTTTATCCACTGTGCCACCATAGGTCAGACTAAGATTAAAAAAAAAAATTTATTTTAGAGAGAGAGGTAGGGAGAGAGAGGAAGAGAGAAACATCAATTTGTTCCACTTATTTACATACCTATTGGTTGATTCTTATATGTGCCCTGATGGGGACTGAACCTGCAACCTTGGCATGATGGGACTATGCTCTAACTAACTGAGCACCTAGCCAGAACACATCTAAAATTTTTTATGGTGTTAAAATAAAATTTACCATCTTAACCATTTTTTAGGAGCACAGTTTATTGGTATTAAATACATTCACATTGTTGTGCAAACATCACCACTACCCATCCTCATAACACTTTTTCATCTTGTAAATCTCAAACTCTATGCCTATTAAGCAATAACTCTTTCTCCCCTCCTCCCAACCTTTTCAACCACTATTATACTGTCTTTGATTTGACTACTCTACCTTGTGTAAGTGGAAACACATAGAATTTGTCTTTTTGTGACTATTTCATGTAGCATAATGTCTGTCCTCAAAGTTCATCCATGTGGAATTTCCTTTCTTTTTAAGACTGACTAGTATTCCATTGTATGGATAGAACACATTTTGTGTATTCACTATAGATGGACACTTGGGTTTCTTCCACATTTTAGCTGTTGTGAATAGTGCTGCTTGGACATGAGTGTACAGGTATCTCTTTGAGACTGCTTTCAGTTATTTTGGGTCCATACCACAAGGCATAATTGCTGGGTTACATAATAAAATTTATATTAACTTTTTGAGGAGCCTTCATACTGTTTTCCATAGTGGCTGTACCATTTTACATTCTTAGCAGTACTACACTCCACACTCACACCAACACGTTTTTTGTGTGTTTTTTTTTAAGATTTTATTTATTGATTTTACAGGAAGGGGGAGGTAGAGCAAGAAGTATCTACTTATAGTTGCTTTACCTCAGTTGTTCATCAAGTGCTTGTCTGCTGTGCCCGGACTGGGAAAGCCCAGGGCTTCAAACCGGAAACCTCAGCACTCCAGGTCAAAGCTTTATCCAAGCCCAGCCTCTGTTTTTCTAATAGTAACTGTTGGGTAAATAAGGGATTTTTAGGTTTGCTCACTTGTATTGGGGCAGTACCATGTGTATATAGTCTATGGAAGGCTGTGGGTACTTGCCTTCAAGGTGGCAGATTGCAAATTGTAGATTACCCACCTCCATTGGGGCGGGGCGATTGTTTGTTGTTTGCTGGAGAAAGGGTATTTCCACCTGGCCTGTTTTGCTGGGGAGTGCTGAGGATGGTGGGGGCTGTAGGTCTGGAGAAGGAGTCTGGGTTGTGGAACTAGAGGCTGAGTCAGGGCTTAGAAGCCCTGCTGTGGTTGGTGGATGCTGAGAGAGAGGGAAGCGGTCTTCCCTGCCTCCTTGCTCGTCCCGTTATGAGACTTTAATAATGGAATGGCTCACTTATTTTCTGGCTCCACTGTTCCTTACCGACTGCCCAAATCCAACCTGAACCTGCATGGCCATGATGGTGGCGGCCACTGGCCTTACAGTAGCTATCCTAATAGGTATGAGGTGGTATCTCATTATAGTTTCGATTACTGATGTTTAGCATTGTGCTCCTTGGTCATTTTTTTAACTTGAGAGAAATGTCTATTCAAGTCCTTTGTCCTTTTTTTTTTTTTTTTTTTTTTACAGAGACAGAGTCAGAGAGAGGGAAAGATAGGGACAGGACAGACAGGAACGGAGAGAGATGAGAAGCATCAATCATTAGTTTTTCGTTGCGACACCTTAGTTGTTCATTGATTGCTTTCTCATATGTGCCTTGACAGTGGGGCTACAGCAGACCGAGTAATCCCTCGCTCAAGCCAGAGACCTTAGGTCCAAGCTGGTGAGCTTTGCTCAAACCAGATGAGCCCGCGCTCAAGCTGGCGACCTTGGGGTCTCGAACCTGGGTCCTCCACATCCCAGTCCAACGCTCTATCCACTACACCACTGCTTGGTCAGGCTGTCCATTTCTTTTTTTTTCTTTTTTTTTTTTTAATTTTTTTTTCATTTTTTCTGAAGCTGGAAACAGGGAGAGACAGTCAGACAGACTCCCGCATGCACCCGACCGGGATCCACCTGGCACGCCCACCATGGGGCGATGCTCTGCCCACCAGGGGGCGATGCTCTGCCCATCCTGGGAGTCACCATGTGGCGACCAGAGCCACTCTAGCGCCTGAGGCAGAGGCCACAGAGCCATCCCCAGCGCCCGGGCCATCTTTGCTCCAATGGAGCCTTGGCTGCGGGAGGGGAAGAGAGAGACAGAGAGGAAAGCGTGGCGAAGGGGTGGAGAAGCAAATGGGCGCTTCTCTTGTGTGCCCTGGCCGGGAATCGAACCCGGGTCCTCCGCACGCTAGGCTGACGCTCTACCGCTGAGCCAACCGGCCAGGCTATTCTTTTAAATTATTGCTAAGTGAGCTTTTCTAGGAGTTTCTTCATTTTATTTAAATTTCAAATTCAATGACATAAATTTGTGTATAATGGCCTCTTAATGTTTTAGCATTATGAAATTCTTTTTCTATTGAGGTGTAATTGACATATAATTGACATACATTATATTAGTTTCAGGTGTGTGAAATAATGATTTGATATTTGTAAATACAGTGAAATAATCATCACAATAAGTCTAGTTAACATCAGTCATCAAACGTCATAGAATTTTTTTTCTTGTGATGAGAACTTTTAAAATTTACTCTTAGTAACTTTTAAACATGCAATACAGTATTTTTATTTATTTATTTATTTTTTGTATTTTTCCGAAGCTGGAAACAGGGAGAGACAGTCAGACAGACTCCCGCATGCGCCCCACCGGGATCCACCCGGCACGCCCACCAGGGGGCGACGCTCTGCCCCTACGGGGCATTGCTCTGTCACGACCAGAGCCACTCTAGTGCCTGGGGCAGAGGCCAAGGAGCCATCCCCAGCGCCCGGGCCATCTTTGCTCCAATGGAGCCTCGGCTGCGGGAGGGGAAGAGAGAGACAGAGAGGAAGGAGAGGGGGAGGGGTGGAGAAGCAGATGGGCGCTTCTCCTGTGTGCCCTGGCTGGGAATCGAACCCGGGACCCCTGCACGCCAGGCCAACGCTCTACCACTGAGCCAAACGGCCAGGGCCACAGTATTTTTTTATTGGTTGCTTTTGTTTGTATGTGTGACAGAGACAGAGACGGACAGATATGGACAGACATACAGGAAAGGAGAGAGATGAGAAGCATCAATCTGCATTGCGGCACCTTAGTTTTTCATTGATTGCTTTCTCATATGTGCCTTGAGTAGGGGGCAAGGTGCTCCAGCAGAGCAAGTGACCCCTTTGCTCAAGTCAGCAACCTTGGGCTTCAGGCCAGTGACCTCGGGATTTCGAATCTGCATCCTCTGTGTCTCAGTCCAATGCTCTATCCACTGAGCCACCACCTGGTCAGGCTTTATTGGTTGCTTTTAGAGAAACAGAGGAAGGGAGAGAGAAGGGACTAAAAGCATTCATTCGTTCCATTTAGTTGTGCATCATTGGTTGCTTCCTATATGTGCCCTGACGG
The DNA here is from genome assembly GCF_036850995.1 of Saccopteryx leptura. Lineage (NCBI taxonomy): Eukaryota > Metazoa > Chordata > Mammalia > Chiroptera > Emballonuridae > Saccopteryx > Saccopteryx leptura. The sequence continues at coordinate 39,130,637 of NC_089515.1, read as the reverse complement.
GGGATCAAACCAGCAACCTTAGTGTTTTGGGATGACGCTCTAACCAACAGAACTACACAGCCAGGGTCTGCAATAGAGTATTGTTAATTATAGTCCCATGCTGTACATCACTGCCCCATGACTTATTTTATAACTGCAGGTTTGTATCTTTTTTAAAAAAAATTGTCATGACATTTTGACTCTCTACTCCTATTTTGTCTACTCCCAACCCCTGCTTCTGGCAACTACCAATCTGCTCTGTTTTGTTTTGATTCCACATATGACTTCATTTTTTTCTCTCTGACGTATTTCACTTAGCATCACTTGGCATAATGCCCTCAATATCCATTTATGTTGTGTCATATGGCAAGCCTTCGCTGTTTGTTATGACTGAATAATATTCCATTGTGTATGTGTACCACATTTTCTTTATCCATTCATTTATTGGTGGACATTTAAGTTGGCTTCCATGTCATGGCTATTGTAAATAATGCTGTAGTGAACATAGGGGTGCACATAACTTTTTTTTTTTTCATATATCTTTTTTGAGTTAGTGCTTTTGTTTTCCAGAGGTGGAATTGCTGGGTCATAAGGTAGGTCTATTTTTAATTTGTGTGTGTGTGTGTGTGTGTGTGTGTGTGTGTGTGTGTGTGGCAGAGACAGAGTCAGAGAGAGGGACAGATAAGGACAGACAGACAGGAAGGGAGAGAGATGAGAAACATCAATTCTTTGTGTGGGTCCTTAGTTTTTCATTGATTGATTTCTCATATGTGCCTTAAGTGGGCACTACAGCAGACTGAGTACCCCTTGCTCAAGCCAGCAACCTTGGGCTCCAGCTGGTGAGCCTTGCTCAAACCAGATGAGCCCGCGCTCAAGCTGGCGACCTCAGGATCTCGAACCTGAGTCCTCCACATCCCAGTTTGACGCTCCACTGCACCACTGCCTGGTCAGGCTATTTTTAATTTTTTTGGGAACCTCCATACTGTTTTCCATAGTGGCTGTACCAGTCTGCATTCCCACCTACAGTGCACGAGGGGTCCCTTTTTTCCACATACTTGTCTACTGATTTATTGGCGATGGTCATTCTGACAGGCGTGAGGCAGTATCTCACTGTGGTTTTTATTTGATTTTCCCTGATAATTAGTGATGTTGAGCATCTTTTCATATGTCTGTTGGCATCTGTATGTCCTCTTTGGAAGATGCCTATTCAGGTCCTCTACCCATTTTTTAATTACATTGTTTTTTACTGTTGAGTGTTATTCTTTATCTATTTTGGATATGAAATTTTTATCAGATATGATTTGCAGATATTTTGTAGGTGACCTTTTATTTTTTTGATGATTAAATTAATGTTGTTTTAAAAATTTGAATGTTTTGTTCCAAAATATTTTAATATGTAATTTATATAAAAATTATTAATGAATATTTTATCACCTTTTTTATACTAAATCTTCAAACTGTACTATATATATTTAAATTTTTTTATTGATATCACTGGGGAACAATTTCTTTTTTGTTTTCTGTTGCATGAGGTTTTAGAACTATTTCTATATATTTCTGCATCGCTGATTCCAAATCTGAAATCTGTTTTTTGGTGCATGCTCTAGTTTTTATGCAATTTAAATTTCTTTTTGTTACAGTTAAGGGCATGCATTGGTTTTTAAATTGGAGTTAAAGGGCAACGACTCTTGGATTGAACATAATGACAAGGCAATTAATGTTTTACAAACATCACTTTTACATAATTATAGTTTTTAAATGTAAAAAACTATCTGATAAAAAAATATATCTGAAAAAACGGCATATGATCGCATATCCTAATATTCCTTCAGCAATACGACCTATCCTACACTCTGAGACACTCCCAGTTCCAGTTTTCAATGGTGTTATTTCTTCTAAGGACGAAGAAAGTGAACATGGTGATCAAGTATATTTTGATAAGATGCATGAGGAAATGGTTGTAGAATCTGAAGGGTCTTCTTCTGATGCCAAGCAGTCATTAACCCCTCAGCAGTTTAGCCAACCCGAATTGAATGACTTAGTAAGAGATTTGGGCCTATCAAAGAAAGCAGCTGAGCTATTAGCCTCCAGGCTTCAAGAAAAGAATGTACTTCACTGGTCAGCTAAAGTATCCCATTTCAGGAAGCGTGAACAAAGTTTTGTGGACTTTTTTTCCGAAGACAAACACTTTGTTTACTGTCATGATATCAGTAGTCTTCTCAGCCAGCTAGTTGTTACCACTTACAGTCCAACAGAATGGCGGGTATTTCTTGACAGCTCTAAATGGAGTCTGAAATGTGTTCTACACAACGGTAATGTTTATGCCGCAGTTGCAATTGGTTATTCAACTCATCCGCGAGAAGATTATAATGACATAAAAATTGCCCTCAACTTTCTGAAGTATGAGGAGCATAACTGGATCATTTGTGTGGATCTTTTTTTTTTTTTTTTAATTTATTCATTTTAGAGAGGAGAGGGAGAGACAGAGAGAGAGAGAGAGAGAGGAAAGACAGAGGAGAGACAGAGAGAGGAAGGGGGGGGAGGAGCTGGAAGCATCAACTCCCATATGTGCCTTGACCAGGCAAGCCCTAGGTTTCGAACCGGCGACCTCAGCATTTCCAGGTCGACGCTTTATCCACTGCGCCACCACAGGTCAGGCTTGTGTGGATCTTAAAATGGTAAATTTCCTGCTAGGACAACAGAGGTTTCACGAAGTATCCTTGCTTTCTGTGTTTGTGGGACAGCCGAGCTCGGGAGAAACACTGGACACAGAAGAAGTGGCTGAAACATGAAGCTCTGGAAGTAGGGATGCAAAATATTGTGAATGAACCTGTAGTTAATCGAGACAGGATCATTTTCCCCCCACTTCACATCAAACTTGGCTTTAATGAAGTAGTTTGTTCAGGCTTTGAATAGAGAAAGTGAATGCTTTCAACATATTATATATTTCTGCTTTTCTTGCCTTCTCCTTTGAGAAGATAAAAGCAGGTATATTCGATGGACCTTAAATTCGAACCCTCATACGTGACGAAAAATTTGCCAGGAAGATGAATAATGAGGGGAAAGCCGAATGGCAGTCTTTTGTGGCAGTTACAAAGAACTTCCTTGGCAACAAAAAGCAGAAAACTATGAACTTCTGGTTCAAAGGATGCTGTTGGCTTTCCGCAATATTGGATGTAACATGAGCGTTAAGATTCACTTCCTGAACAGTCACCTTGATAAGTTTCCCGAAAATCTTGGAGCTGTTAGTGGTGAGCAGACTACTGCTGGAGCATCAAACGAGATTGTCCTCAACAAGTACACAAACACAAGAGCTATAAGTGCAAATTTTTGCCTGAATAGAATTTTTTTTTTTTTTTAATATTTTATTTATTGATTTTTTAGAGAGAGAGGAGTGAGAGAGAGAGACAGAGAGAGAGAGAAGGGGGAGGAGCAGGAAGCATCAACTCCCATATGTGCCTTGACCAGGCAAGCCCAAGGTTTCGAACCAGCGACCTCAGTGTTCCAGGTCGACGCTTTATCCCACTGCGCCACCACAGGTCAGGCGCCTGAATAGAATTTAAATAAGTTTTACGCAAATTTTATGATTAAAATGTGTTCTAATATGTTCTGTTTTGAAATTGTAGACAAATTCTGATTCAATCATATCTTTTAGTGTATTAGTGTATTTACTGCATTATATAAATTATATTTTCACAAAGATGATGCCCAAGAAGACATTCTACTTTATTATGTTAAACTAAATGTTGAAAATTTTACAATAAGATGAAAACCTAAAATCTTGAATTGCAAAAAAACTGTAGTTTGCAGAGGAAAACTACTGTCAGATTTGAGATCAGCACACTCGAATTAGGTAAGAACAAGTGTTTTTGTGGATGCAACAAAAATTTTGTTCCCCAGTGATATAATTGACATATAACATTGTATTAGGTTTTTTAAAAAAAATCTTATTTATTTAATTATTTATTTATTTATAGAGACAGAGTGAGTCAGAGAAAGGGATAGACAGGGACAGACAGACAGGAACGGAGAGAGATGAGAAGCATCAATCATTAGTTTTTCATTGCGTGTTGCAACACCTTAGTTGTTCATTGATTGCTTTCTCATATGTGCCTTGACTGCGGGCCTTCAGCAGACTGAGTAACCCCTTGCTGGAGCCAGAGACCTTGGGTTCAAGCTGGTGGGCTTTTGCTCAAACCAGATGAGCCCACGCTCAAGCTGGCGACCTCGGGGTCTTGAACCTTGGTCCTCTGCATCCTAGTCCGACGCTCTATCCACTGCGCCACCGCCTGGTCAGGTTAACATTGTATTAGTTTTAAGTGTAAACCATAATGATGTAATAGACATAATATTGCAAAATAGTATGTTTTATATTCACAGCCCATCTCTATTTGAACTATAAATTTTCATCAGAAATAGTTGATATGTATTTAGGTTTCATAAAATACAAAGTTGAAATTGTAGATGTATATAAATTTGTTCTGAATCATACGAGTTTTCCATGACAGACTTGAGTTACCTGTTTTTAACTTAAATTTTGGCCCTGGCCAGTTGGTTCGGTGATAGTGTCACCCCGGTATGTGGAAGGTCCCGGTTTGACTCCCAGTTGGGGTACACAGGAGAAGTGACTATCTGCTATCTCCCTCTTTCTCTCTCTTTCCTCCTCCTCCCCCCCTTTTTCACCTGCAGTCATGGCTGCATCAGTTTGACCAAGTTGGCTCTTTGGCATTGAGAATGGCTCCGTGGCCTCACCTCTGGCACTAAAAAATAGCTCAGTTGCTGAGCGAGGGAGCAATGGCCCCAGATGGGCAAAGCATCGTCCCTTAGGGGGCTTTTTGGGTGGATCCAGTCAGGTGCATGTAGGCGTTTCTCTGCCTCCCCGCCTCTTACTTAATAAAATAATAATAATAATTTTAATTTAATTAATTACAATTTGAAAATTATTTTCCCAGTTTTAACATCTATATATTTTTTTATTAAAAATTTTTTTTAAAAATTTTTTATTTATTTTAATGGGGTGACATTGATAAATCAGGGTACATATGTTCAGAGAAAACATCTCCAGGTTATTTTGACATTTGATTATGTTGCATACCCATCACCCAAAGTCAAATTGTCTTCTGTCACCTTCTATCTGGTTTTTTTGTGCCCCTCCCCTCCTCCCACCCCTTCCTTCTCTTTTCTCCCCCCCTCCCCCAACCACCACACTCTTGCCCGTGTCTCTGAGTATAACATCTATATTTTTAAAAGCACCCAGTGGCCTACTGTGGCTGGCAGGTTCTGAATTGGTTGTGAAAGTTCAGAGAAATATGGGACAGTCTGGCAGGTCAGTGAGTAGCATCAGTCTTCTTTGTTTGTCCTAGGGCTCTTCAGCCTGTCAGCCAGTCCAGGTTTGCTTATATCCTCAGCTTTCTAAGAGCAATTCCTGGCTACCACGTTTACTGTGGGATGTGGTGGGGATGACTTCCATCCATGGTTCAGTACAAGGTCCTGTTTGACTCTTGTTCAGGTTTGGATCAGGAAGCAGAACCATGATAAGTATTCTGAACTAAGGGATTTACTACAAGACACAGTAAGGGAGGAGTGGGGGAAGGGTCACTAACCAGCATTGATGGACAGTTGTGGCTTACAGGGCCCTCTAGATGGACATGTCTAGCTGTCAGAGTCGGGCATGAGGGGGGGAGCTGGTGGAGAATCTGTAGAAGGTGGTTGCCACTGCACCTGGTGGTGGGCCTGGACTTGCTGTCATCTTCAGGGTCTGCTGCAGGGCTGAGAGCTGGATGTGGAGTGGAGGAGAGCAGGCACCAGCTGGAGCCTGCCCACCTTTCTGACCCTCCCTGTGTCCAGCTCTGCCAACCAAGTGCTCTGTAACTTTCCAACCCACCCACAGGTGAGGTCACCTGTAGAGACAGGGCAGAATAACACTTGGACTGGAAGAGCTGCAGTGAAGAGTGGGAAGGGGAGCCACACCGTGAAGAGAAGTATGCATGGTGAGACTGTTCTCCAGCCCTTCTGCAGCCCTGCCCTTTCATTTGTGAAGTAGGGAATGTGGTGTGTCATTTCTACAGCTTGTCTGCGTGGTACCATCCCCATCTGCTGGAATGTTGGGGCTTTGCCACTATAAGCTAAAGCTTGATTGTCTCAGTCATAGGTGGAATTGCTCCCACTTTACTGTGTGGGTTCAGTTTCTGAATGTAGGTGTTTTATGTCTTTTTGAAGAAGAAATGAGTACATTTGTTGGGGGAGAGGGCGCTGTGCAGAGAAGTCAAGGGGTAAGGCCTCTGAAATCAATACTAAGGAGGGCATTTCTCCTGTGAAATGAGGAGTTTGGACTAAGTAGACTCTAAGAGACAAAGGTCCCTTTTATTTTTTAATGTTCTGTGGTTTATTGTATTTAAATTGTTTATAACCTAATTTTATATAGTTACTGAACTCCTAATGTCAAATTTAAAAATTCTAGTATGGACTTTTCTTTGTAAACTTTTTTTTTCATATTTACTGAGGGGATGTTAAACCTTGTATTTTTTTGGTTGTTAAAATAATATGTTCATTGTAAAATAATTCTAAAGAAAACAGACAAATTAGAAGGATAAAACCATTCATAGTCCCACCAGAGATAACTGCTCTTAGCATTTTATTCAATCTCTTCAGTATTTATTTAATTTTTAGGTGAGAGGAGGGGAGATAGTGAGGCAGACTCCTCATGTGCCCCGTCCAGGATCCACCCAGCAACCCTGTCTGGGGCCAGTGCTGAGTACTGAGCTATTTTTAGTGCTTTAGATTGATGTACTCCAACAGAGCTATCCTCAGTGCCTGAAGTCATGCTTGAACCAGTTGAGCCACTAGCTGCAAGAAGGGAAGGAGGGTTAGAAGTGGAGGGAGGGGAGCAGATGGTCGCTTCTCTTGTGTGCCCTGACTGGGAATTGAACCCAGGATGTCCATATACCAGGCCTATGCTCTTATCTACTGAGCCACTGCCAGGGCCAACTCTTCAGTATTTTTTATATGTATGAATTCATTCAAGTGAAAGCTTTCTGGACACTATAGTAATTTGCCTCTTTCTCTTTTTTCTTTCTGTCATTCATTTTCTGTCTTTTTCTAGGCTACATAGCATTTTACTGTGTAGATAGATGCATTATAAGATTCTTAAGCTGGGTTCCTGGGTAGATTTAGGGAGTCAGGTAACTTGAGCAAGTAAAAACAGATCTTTTTTTCCCCACCAATGTTTAACTGAAATGTAGCATTCCTTTCTATTGTAATGTAGGCTACAAATCACAATGATACTAGCCTGAACTAAAACTTTGGCAATAATCATCATCGTTAGGACATTTTGACTCTGATTCCTTTATAGTCATTGCACACATATCTTGAAGTGTAGTTATTGTTCATCACTACGTCAGAATCATGGTCACTATATATTTAGCAACATTATTCTGAGAAGGTATTCATAGACTTTAGCAGACTGCCAAATGGTTCATGGTACAAAAAGTTAAGAATTCTACACCATTGCAGATCATTAGCTGAAATAGGTGCCTGTTAAACAATAATAGGAGTACTGGAAGTTAAAACTTTGATTAATTACTTGGACATAGTACAGATCTCTAAACGTAAATTTTTCCATCCAATAAGTATCTTTTAAAGTTTTTCATGTGTGACAGATTACATTCCAGGAATAATGTATTAATTTATTCTCTCTCTGTAGAATATGAAAGCACTCAGTACTTTCAAAATAGCTACCTTTTCTATTCTGTAGATCTGTTGTGATTTGGCACTGTCAGGGGTCTCCAGTTTGGTGTCATGTTCAAGGAACTTTTTTGCAAACCTGACATTTGAACACTAGCATCAGGTAAAGTAACATTTCATTGTGTTGGGATTATACTAGTTTTTTGTACAACTTGGGGGACACCGCCTGGATGGAATGCTGTATTCCAGGGCCCAAGTCTTCAAGGCATACTGCCATACCGGAAGCCATAGATAGGTGGAGCTGGACTTGGCTCAGCAGTCTTCTTTTTTGCTCTCTATGGGGAAGAAGTTAAATTGTCACCTTCAAAATGGTATATGCACATGGCAGTGGAATCTTGGAAACACTAGGCTGTGATATGGACATTCTGCTGAATGAGCAGGGGATGGTGGGTAATAGGAGTGGGGGCTGTTATTAGGAACTAAACTCCTGGTAGAACGGGATGGATTTAGTACAGAGCTCCATGGGGGCCTAAGTGGAGAAAAGAAAAAGGATCCATTAATAATTTCATAAAATTATTAAAACAAGTCTGAGTTGGGATGCTGTGAGATTAGACCTGGGCTGAGAAAGTGCCCTGGAATAGGAGAGAGACAGGAAACTGGTTGGTCCCTGGGTGTGGGCCCCACCTCTGCTGCTTAGTAGCTTTGTCAGTTTTGCCCTCTCTGGGCCTTGCTTGCTCTCTAGTCCAGAAGGGAAGATTTACCAGCTGGTGTTGTAGTTCCTTTCCTACTTCCCATTGTGGCCAACTCTTACTTGGTGCTGGGGCATGAAGGGCTTCTGTCCTGGAGAGTCTCAGCCAAAGGGATTGAATGATAAGAGCACTCTTACTTGCAAATGATCAAACACCTAATTCAATCTAACTTAAGCAAAATGTGGGATGTTGGAAGGCTCTTGGTAAACAGGTCACAGGATAGGAAGAAATCTCTGAAAAACTGGACTCTGAATCTGGGGGCCTCCAAGCTTTTCAAGACTGTTTCTTTGCTGCCTCTCTCCCAGGTGGCCTTTATGTTCATTTTTTGTACAATTTCCTCTTACTTGAGGAAGGGACTAGGCTCACATCCTCTGACACCATGAAGTCAGGAAATGTTTCTTCGTCCACTAGATCCAATTGGAAAAATTTCAAGGAAGACTCTCAATTAGCTTGGCTTGCATTGTACCCACAGCTGGATAGGTTTCTATAGTCCAAGGAATGGGTTATTCTGACCCAGGGTGGGTCAGAGCTAGAACCATTACAGTGATCGCTGAAGCACAACCTTGTAAGATGATGACATTTGCCTTTAGGACCCTTGGGTGGCATAGGAGAAACAGTTCAACCAAAATCTGGTGTGGGGATTTGTAAAAACATGATCTTGGGGATTCATGCACTAGGCAGCAGCATCTTCAAACATTTGTCTATGTACATCTTGTTTGTATACATCTTTTAAAAACAGTGAACCCCACAATGATACTATTTTATACCCATTAGGATTGTCATTCCCCCCACCCCAGTATGAAGTAAGTGTTGGCAGGGATGTGGAGAAATTGGAACACTTAGGCATTGTGGAATGCAGGTGGTATAGCTGTGGTGGTAAACACCATGGTGGTTCCAAAAAAAAAAAAAATTAAACATAGAATTAGGATATGATCCAGCAACTCTGTTTCTATGAAAATAATTGAATGCAGGAATGTGAAGACACATTTGTACACTGATGTTCATAGTGGGACTATTCATAATAGCCAAAAAGTGGAAATAATCCAAATGTCAGTGGACAGATGAATGGATAAAAAATGTGATTTCATCCATACAATGGAATATTATAAAAGGGAAGGAAATTAGGACACATGCTACAACATGGATGAACCTTGAAGACATGATGTTAAGTGGAACAGGCCAGTCACAAAGGACAAATATTGTATGCTTCCAGTTCTGTTAGGTACCTGGAATAATTTAACTTATCAGAAAGCCATTTTTGGAGGCCAGTGGGGAGTTAGTATTTAATGGGTACAGAATTTTAATTTGAGATGAAAAACTTCTGGCACTGAGTAGTGGGGACAGGTGCACAGAAATGTGCATGTACTTAATGCCTCTGAATTGTACACTGGAAAATGGTAGAATTTTGTTAGGTATATTTTACCACAGTCAAAAACATTAAGAACTACAAAGTACTCCTGGCATGTTTAACCCGGTACTTAATTTTCATCGTAAGTGAAAGTGTGTCCAGTAGAATTGAAATAGTAGAGATTGGTGTCTATCATTTGGTTAAAAATATGTGGTGTACTCTGGTTTCTCTTCAGATTGTATAAATCTTTCACCTCTTCAAATATGTGAACCAGTTCTTTAACAGTGGGAAAATTCTCATTATTTCTTTTTTTCCTCATATTTCTAGTCTGCTTCTCCCACAGAATGTTATCCTAATGTGATATTTTACACTTGAGCCTTCTGTTGATCATATTATTCTTCTCTGCAACAAAAATGGAGCATAAATTGAAATTTTAAATTATTTCCTGTGACTAAAGGCAGTATGTGTTTAGATTGTTGTGGCCATTGATTACTAGGACAATTGATTGAGACAATCTAAAAGTGACAGATATTGATAAAATTTTATTCTTTAATCATTGTTTATTGGAAATGCTTCTTAATGAGATAAATGAGGCATTTAAAAACTCATGTAATATTAGATGACTCACTGCTGGAATGACTCAGAATTTTCAACACCAAGTATATTCCTATTTATTTATATAGATCTGGACTTTGAGTAAACTTGTACACATAAATAAGTGCATGGGAAATGAAGGTGTTAGAGCATTGTCACTCAATTATTTGAACTCCTTGAATTTTGCAGGGAAAAAATCAGTCTATTATTACTTTTAGTCATTTACATGCTGACAGTTCTATTTACTCTTTCATATTTGTTGAGAAGGAACTAGAAGCCATCCAGTTTGTGAAAAGCTTCGTTAACTAAATCAGTTGTCATTGAATTTCTCTGTTTTTTGGATGTATATGAAGAATGCTTTATGGAGATTTCAGATGGCTACTATGTCTTATTCTTTTACTTAAAGACCTTGTTTAACTCAGTTTACCTGAAGAATTGAGAAAGTTGAAGTATTATTGATTTAAAAATACACCTTTGCCAATACAATATTTTATTTTATTTTATTTTTTAGTATAGAAGAGGGAGAAAGAGAAAGACAGGAAAGGAGAGAGATGAAAAGCATTAATTCCTAGTTACGGTACCTTGATTGCTTCTTCACTGGGGGGCTCCTGCGGAACCAGTGACCCCTTGCTCAAGCCAGAGGCCTTTGGGCTCAAGCTAGCAACTGTGGGATCATGTGAATGATCCCATGCTCAAGTCAGCAGTCCCACACTCAAGCTGGCGAGCCCGCGTTCAAGCTGGTGACCTTGAGGTTTTGAACCTGGGACCTTAGCATCCCAGGTTGACACTCTGTCCACTGCATCACCAGTGGTTAGAAACCAATATAATATTGTTAAATGCTCTTTGTCCTATTACTTATGTTAACTATGTTTTGTCAAAACTCTGGGCCTATAGATTTTAACTTAATCTCCTTTATGGTAATGTCAACCATAAAATCTAATTTAATCAAGGCAGTTTTTATTGTCAAACCAATTTCTCAGAAAAAATGTGACTTCATTTTTCCCTGATGTTGATATGGTCTCATTCACAGCCCCGAGAGTATGGAGCAGTGTTTCTAATTGTCTCATGTGATGAGTGTGTAGTAGTAGTTTATTGTGGTTTAAATTGCATTTCTTTGATAACTAATGATGTTGAGCACTTTTTCAAGTGCTTATTGACTATTTATATATCTTTGTGAAATGACTTTTAAAGATTTTGTGCCCTTTAAAAAAATTTTTTTTTTCTTTTCCTTTTGTTAAGATTTCCTGTGTCAGTGTTTTTCAGCCACCAGTCTGGTCCACAAGAAATTTCGTGGTCTGTGAAGTAGTTAACCACCCTGATGTATGACAACTATAGACCCAGTGATCTTATTCGAATTTGCGTATGCTCAGGGTCATTTCTGCTTTAGTGATCCCCGAAATAATTCTAGTCCCCAAGTGTAAAAAAGTTGAAAATCACTGCTTGGAAAACTTTGCACTCCCCTACCCCAGGTCAAAAATATACTCTGTTTTCCTAGAGAAGCTTTATAGTTTTAACTTTTACTTATAGGTCTCTGATCCATGTGAAATTGTTTGTATATGGTGTGAGGTTGGCAGTCAAGGTTCACCCCCCCCCCATGCCTAGTTCAGTATTCTTGCACAATCTTAAAATGTCTATCTGCACTGACTTGCTTGAAGGCAGGTATCTTATTGGGGTTGCATTGACTGCATAGATTATTTGGTGGACATTAGCTTTTTAACTATATTGAATCTTTTAATATGTGAACATGGTATATGACATTGTAAAATCCAAATGTTTATGGTCTTGTGAGAAATACTATAGAAATCACTTGCAGATAATTTACAGAACTCATTTGAAGATTATTAAAAAGCAGTTAAGACTAAAATAACCCAATAATCATATTTTTTATGGTGGGAAGCACAAAGTAAACCTAATGCTCTGTCTTATATGTTAACCTGCAATGTGATTTTTTTTTGTATTTTTTTTTTCTGAAGTTAGAAGTGGGGAGGCAGTCAGACAGACTCCTATATGTGCCAGACTGGTGCCATGTGATTTTTAACCTACAGGTAAAATTTACACAATAGCCGTCCTTCAGTAGCCTAGCCATCATGCATTCTTCTCCTCTGAATCACTGTTGCACTTATTAGCACGTGGAGTAACAAGAAGTGCACTTTTCTAGAGCTTGGTCTTTAATGTTAGTGAGTAGTGTAAGGGACAGTTAGTAAGTGAGCCAGGACCTGAAGATTGACTTTGATCTGAGAGGCCATAGGGAACCCTTTCGAAGGTCCTTGTTTAGGAGAATGAACACCATGAAAAAAAGAGTTTAAGAATGGGATGAATTACCTGGAAGAGAGAATCTGGGGTAGAACAACCATTTTAAACTTCTGCTGCTCGAAGTGCAGTCAGCAGACCAAATAGCATTGGCATCACTTGAGAGTTTGTTAGAAATGCAAATTTTGAGGCCTGACCCAGATCCACTGAATCAGAATCAGTGTTTTTAAAAAAGATTCCCAAGTCATCCATGTGCCCATTAAGGTTTAAGCAGTGCTGCTCTAGAGAAACTTGTAGCCTCCTGGCGTCAGGGCCGGAGTGCAGACCCAGCAGTTAAAATGACTTTCTCAGGTGTCTGACTTCCTGCATGTTTGTTCTGTAAGTTGCCAAATGGATTTTTGAAATCACCATTTTGGTTTTCTTGATTTTGGGGGAGAAATAGTCTTTTAAACAGTCTTTAGAAATACAGTCTTAGAAATGCTACTTTATGGACTTACTAAAACTTTTAAGAGCCATAAATCATTGATTGAAGTAGTCTCAGCTGACTGTAAAGTCAGTCATTTGAAAGAATCTAATGGGGACAAATGACTCACTGTCCTATCTCTTTTATTCCCAGGGAATGGAATTTGGGGATGAGATTGAGATTTTTATTAAAAAGCTCAAGTGTGCTTGCTGTGTATGTTCTCTACCAGTGTGCTTGTTTAAAAAGGAAAAAAAGCAGAGGAAACATTTTTTTTGTTTTCTGAAGTGAGAAGTAGGGAGGCAGAGAGACAGATTCCCGCAAATGCCTGACCAGGATCCACCCAGCATGCGCACTAGGGCGCGATGCTCTGCCCATCTGGGGCGTTGCTCCATTGCAACTGGAGCCATTCTATCACCTGAGGCAGAGGCCATGGATCCATCCTCAGTGCCCAGGCCAACTTTGCTTCAATGGAGCCTTGGCTGCGGGAGGGGAAGAGAGAGACAGAGAGGAAGGAGAGGAGAAAGGGTGGAGAAGCAATTGGGTACTTCTCCTGTGTGCCCTGGCCGGGAATTGAACCTGGGACTTCCATACACTGGGCTGATGTTCTACCACTGAGCCAATTGCCCAGGGCCAGATTTTATTTTGTATAGTTAAAATGCTTGTGTAGTGTTAAAGCAGGGGTCGGGAACCTTTTTGGCTGAGAGAGCCGTGAACACCACATATTTTAAAATGTAATTCTGTGAGAGCCATACAATGACTATGTACGTTAGGCATTATCCAATAAAAATTTGGTGTTGTCCTGGAGGACAGCTGTGATTGGCTCCAGCCACCTGCAACCATGAACATGAGCGGTAGGAAATGAATGGATTGTAATACATGAGAATGCTTTATATTTTTAACGTTAGTTACTATTTTTTTTATTAAAGATTTGTCTGCGAGCCAGATGCAGCCATCAAAAGAACCACATCTGGCTCGCAAGCCATAGGTTCCCGACCCCTGTGTTAAAGGAAAATACATCTATCAGTGGCTGCTACCCTCACACAGTAGCTGCATTTTTCTGGTGCTTTTTTTTTTTTGAGACCAACATTATCCATCAATCTATAGAATTCTCACAGTTATGCTCACAGTATAAGATTCAGCTTTCCAACTCCTCCAACTGTTCTTCCTCCTCCTCCTCCTCCACTCCCTGGTTCTCCTCGGGCCTCTACCGCATTCTCTCCTGTTTAAGATACAGAGATTCCTCACTGCGCACCTGAGCCTCACTGTGATGTTCCTGCCTCAGCTCCTCCTGGCTTGGCTAGCCCACACCGCCTTGCTTACCTTCTCCTCTGCTACTTTCTCAAAGCTAGGTCTCTTTTTTCCTAGGGTCAGCTAAGTTCTCCCAGGGTGCTCCTGACTTGTTGCAGTCACCACCTGCCCTTCACAGCTGAATCTGCCCTCATGGTTTCACAGGTGGGGCCTACAGGCCTTGTGCTCTTCCAGTTGTACTTCCCCACCTGCCAAGTGCTCAGGGGTGCTGGTTGCAGAGGATCCTGAGCAAATGTGCGAAGTTCCTGGCAGAGGACAGACAGGTTCTCATGCTGAGGATGCAGAAGATCGCAGAGGAGGCTGCACCATGCCGAGTCCTGCAGACAGAGTCCCTGGTTCACTGGTGTTTTCTTAGTCTTAGACTGTGACAAACTTTGAACTTTGGGTCAGTTAACTTATTTCCCTGAGTTCTATTATGAAATTTGGCAGGTTAAAGAAGAAAACTGATATTTTCAAAAGGAAATGATTTTAAAATTTCACACCAATCCGAAACTTTATATAAGTATTGATGAAGAAGACTTATAGGAGACAGATTTAAGTTGAGATGTTGTTCCGATAGATTGCCTTAGAATGAAGCTCATCATTCCATCTTGTCCTGGTTACAGAAGACAGCTTTAAGTATCTAGTGGGTGCTTGGCAAAAGATGTAAAGAATCTTCTCCAATAAAAAGGGCCAATTTCCAAAAAAAGATGGGGGGAGGCAATCTCTTGTCCAGATGCAAGTTTGAGAGTCAAGTGTGGGCTTTTGCTCAGTAAAATCAGCCTTTCCTCTTTAGACCTCTGAGTTCAGGCACGTTGGCCTGTGTTGATGGCCAGTTGATGTCCCACACTTTGTCCCAGTGGAGCAGAGTGGGCACTGTGCATGTGCCTGCCTTCCAGCTCGGACAGCCTCTGTTGAAGCTACTGTCCTTCCATAATTATTTGTCCCCTCTCTCTCAAAAAGTGTCTTGATTTGGATGACAAATTATATGGTCATCCTACAAAAGTGAAATACTGATAAAATATTTAGTGCCAGACACTGTACTAAAGGCCTTGTGCAGTCCTCATGAAATACCTGAAAGCTGTTGCTACTTTGAAGATGAAAAGATGCTCAGAGAGGCTGAGTGACTTGCCTGAGACCACACAGTGCAGACCTTGTTAGTAAAGCAAGGTCCATTCAGACTTTTAAAGGCTTATTTTCCCAGCCCGCCATAATCAGATTTAACAGGTATGGCCTCCTTGATTTTAGAGTCTAGTGAAGGAGTCCTGTATGTGGAAGAAACATTGCGAGAGAGGATGTACATGGGTGAAGGTGATATCAGCAGTGGGGTGCTGTATTTAGATCCACAAGCTCTTGGGTGTGTGTGGCCATTTGTTGCTAAATGTCTTTAAACAGAACTGCTGCTCAGGCTTGGGGTCTCTCGGGTTGGAGTGGGAAGGCGTGCTACGTGTATAGATCAGTATGCTCAAACTTCATGTGTGTGCATTCCAAGGGGGTCTCTTCTGGAACAGAGATAAATTCTGCAGGTCCCAGGAGGGGCCTGAGCTTCTGTATAATAAGCTCCCAGTGACACCGATACTCCTGGTCTGCCTGGGGCACGGAGTCACTGACTACATAAGTGCCCTGATTTTAGAGGTGGAGGAGAAACGGTGGCTTCTGGACACATGTACCCTCACATTGGGGTGGAAGGAGGGACTGTATAGGTAGCTGCTTAGAGGGGATGGGTACTTAAATGTGGATGGTTTTAAAGGAAGCATTATGTTTTGTAGTTAGTACATACAGATTATTTTTAAAGTATACCCTTACCTTGGGGGAAGGGTGGGCATAAAGAACGGGTGGGGTGTGGGGATAGCATCAGCCTCTGCAGTGGAGAACGGGAGCCTTGACAGAAACGAAGCCAGACAGGAATACTGTGGACGGATGACACAGCAGCAAAGCTCTAAAAAAAAAAAAAAAACCAAGGGAGGAGTCTCCCTCAGTGGCCATGCCCTGCTAGACTGGGGCAGGGTGCCTGTGGACACATGGCCCTGCTGCAGGAGGTGCTGGCCAGCATGTCTGTGGCCGACAAGCATTGTCCCTCCCTCTGCCCACTTGGACTTTATCACAGGTGGGCAGGCAGGCAGTCCCTGGTGGGCATGCTTCTCACGTTTGGTTACTGCTATCTTTGGGAGCAGCAGGGTGGGTGCTGCCAGCCTGGGCTAGGGGTGCACAGCCCACCTGCCGGTGCTAGGATCTGTGCTCTCCCTCCTCTCTGAGGATCCTGTTGGAAAAACACTGATGCAAAGAGGACGTTGGTGACAATGAGATGGCGGAGCTTCCAGAAGCTCTGGGCAGAGCTGGTCTTTGTTGCTGGAGCTGTGAGTGTCACAGACAGAGGGCCTTGTCCTGGCAGCACCCCTCACGAGAGGGCTGCAGGCAGCTAACGGCAGCAGTGATGCTTACAGCTGCCAGGACACTTTGAGGCCTCTGGAAGGGCAGAGCAGGTGACGCGAGGTCCTGAACAGGGCTTCTGTGGGGCTAAGGCCACTTCTGAGACTGTTTCTCGTGTTTTGGTCTGTCACACTGGGGAATGTCTCGTCTATCTGGGCCTACAGTTGCAGGAGGAAGGGCGGCACTGGACCTGATAGATGTGGTCATGACGGATGCCAATCCCTTCGGGGTTAGGAGACTCAGGAATGGATTATCCTACTCAGGGCAGATCTCACTCGGCATGGCGTGTGTGCTATGGGCCATACCTCCAGAAGCCCTGTGACTCACCCCCCACTGCCAGTGCTGACCCCTTTTCCCTGTGATCAGTTGCTCCACCCACGCCTGGAGCACCAGGTGCTGTTGCCTGGGGTACACGGGCGCAGTGTTTTCCTGTTCCTCAGTGGAAAACACTGCTGTGTCAGGGTGCTGCCTGGGGCCACTTGGAGCGTGTAGGTTTTTGCTAGCAGGATGGTGGAGCTTTGCATTCGGCTATAAAACCAGGGCTTGAGCAAGCAGCTGGAGAGAGTCCAGGACTAGAGTGTTTTTGGGTTTGGGGGTGGAGAGCAGAGGGAGGGAATGGGAGGGGCAGGAGGGCAGCGCTGCACAAGCCGGCAGTCGCAGCTTAGGCTCTGCTGTGGCCAGAGGACCTCAGTCCTGCCTCAGGGCCACCGGGTCACCAGGCCACCATTGCCGGAGACGGGAGGGCGCTGCCTTGCAACGCTGACTTACCGGCACCGCACCGGACTATTCCAAGTAGCTGTTGTGCTGTCTTTTCCCTGGGAGGCAAGTCTCCTCCCTGTCGTCCCTCCTGCTCCTCCCCCGTTCTGTGAGGGATGATGCCGCTCTCTATTGCACAGCTCAGCCAGCTGATGTCACTGGCAGCGGGAAGCATCAGCAGCCTGATCACATGCTGGCCCTGTCTGTAATGCAGACGGGATAGGGGTGTGTGTGTGGGGAGGGGGCTGCATGGCTGCTGCTCTTGCTCTAACGCCCCCAAAAGTGCAGAGGCAGTGGCTGCAGCATCCAGTCCGCCTGGAGGTCTGGTCCTTCAGACCGGGGAAACTATTATTAATAATATTTATTGTTGATAATACTGGGGCAAACAGCCCTTAACTCTGGGGTTTTGCTGTCCTCCTGTCCGAAGCAGACTTCCCGGACTCTGAAGAAACAGTCACAAGCAGGATGCTTTTCCCCACCTCTGCGCAAGAATCTCCCCGGGGCCTCCCAGATGCAAATGACTTGTGCCTTGGCCTGCAGTCCCTCAGCCTCACAGGCTGGGACCGACCCTGGAGCACCCAGGACTCAGATTCCTCAGCCCAGAGCAGCACACACTTGGGTGAGTGCCAGGAAATGAGTTGGCTGGGGGAGGGGCGCATGGGTGGCGAGTGGAGATCCACAGCAACAGTTGTTCGATTCCCCTTTGCATCCCCCTGCCCCTCCCCACACGCACAACATGGAGCTGTTTTGCGAGAGATGGAAATGTTGGCTGTGAGTGTGCAGGACAGATGGTCGCTCGTGGAGGCAGGCACGGCTTCTCTTAGCCTGACAAATTCCCCAGAGTTAGTCTGCACCTGGGGTGGCCCTGAGAAAGGTCCCCAAGGTGATGGCAGAAAAGATCCAGAGAAGCCTCCCAGGGCCCAGGCCTGTCTTAGAGATGATGAAGCAAAACACTTTTGGGTGGGGGAGGGGGACTTCAGGGGATGGTTACTGGGTGTCTAGATTCTAGTTCCCAGTGCTTGTAAGGCTAGGGAGCTCTGTCTGCAGGATGGGTGGTCCCTGAGTAGTGGCAGATGAGGCTGGATCATCCTGGGCTCTGGGAATTGGCTTAACATAAGGTAAGCCTATCGATCCTGGAAGGGGGTCCTCAGGGTGAGCAGGGTGGAGTAACTCTTGGCTATGGAAGCTCTTTTTTCTTTTGTGTTAAAGGTAACCAAGTGGGTGAAGGAAGAACCACTCCCCTTTATGGTCCCTTGTCACTTGGAGGGATATGATGGGGACAAATTGAGGGGGCTTCTTGGCCACCCCTTGAACTCCTTCTGCTCGGACCTTCCTGTTACCCATTTATTTTCCTCTTGTGGTACAAGGGGCAGAGTTGGCCAGGTGCAAGTCTTGGAGTGTTCAGAAAGAAATGTTGTGAACTTAAGTACTGTAGGTATACTTAAAATATATGTATTTTGCTTTATGTGAATTATGCCTTAATAACAAGAATGCTGGCAGCAGCTACTTTGGGGGGGGGGGTGCAGCCATTTGCTGTTGGTGCTGAGAGAGGCACCACGCTGCCATGCTTTCCTCGCTCCAGACGCTGGCTGTCATGGCAGCCAGGTACTGTCTTGTTGATTTCTCTGGCCTCCACCCTATTTGGCGCAGGCCTTTTTTTAGAATACTTTGCAGAGCCTGGGACTTGTTGTATCTGCTGACATTTTAATGCCCATTTATTTCAGTAAAATCCCATTGGATTTGGGGTCGGAATTTGGTTTTTTTCTTTTTAATTTGGTTGCTTTGCCTTAAGTAACTACCTCTGGATCAAGGTAGAATTTCTTGAAGTACAGACCTTCAGCTGACTCAGGTTTTCCCAGAAAGGTTGGTAAGGCCCAGTTCCCCCAGGCAAGGGAGTGGTGTCCCTGTTCGGTGTCCTGTGCTTGCAGACCTTGGCTTGGAGGCCATGGCAGCTTCTTTTCCGTGGTACTCTGGAGCCACCCGGGCGGCCCTGCAGAGCTGATCTTGTGCTCTGTCCCACTGTATCTGAGCAAAAGGCAGAAGGGCTCATCTAGAAAATGGGCATCTGTCTGTGGGGGTCAGTGTCTGACCAGGGCCCTGTGTCACGGGTGTCGGGTTGGGGTGTGGCCCTTCTTTGGCTCTGGTTTGTCTTTGCTACAAGGGTCCTTCAGAAATGTAATCTCAGCACACAGATGTGCAGGAAAGCCCATCTTGGGACTGGGAGAGCTTGGCCTGAAAGTTACGGTGAAATTAGGCTGTAAAAAATAGCTTGGGATATTACTCAGCAATAAAAAAAGAGTGAAATCTTGTTTGCAGCCACATGGATGGACTCAGAGTATTATGCTCAGAGAAATAAGTTGGGTAGAGAAAGACAAATATCGTATGATCCCTCTTATTTGTGGATTCTAAAACACAGAACAGAAACAGACTCAGACAGGGAACAAACTTAAGAGTTGCAGAGGTGGGGGTTGGGAAGCAGGTGAAAAAGGTGAGAGAGAATAAGGAATACAAACTTCCAGTTATAAAATAAGTCCCAGGGATGTAATATACAGCACAGGGAATACTGTCAATTATTATTGTAACAACTATGTATGGAGACAGATGGTTACTAGACTTATCAAGGGGATCACATTGTGAGGCACAGAAATGTCAAATCACTCTTGTACACCTAAAACTAATATAATAGTGTATGTTAGCTGTACTTTAATAAAAAAAAAAAAGTGGCTTGGGTCCAGCCTTCATTTCCCCAGCTGTCCCACCCCTGAGAGACCTGTGCTGTGGCTGCCCCTCAGGGGGTGGTGGGTTTACTTCCCCCCTTCCGTCTCAAGCACTTGACTTTACATGGTTTTGTGGGTCAGGGAGGGACTGCAGGCTGGCTCTTACATTCTTAGGAACCAGGGGGTGGCCTCAGTGGTATGGGCTGCCTGTGGGCAGGGTTAGTGTGGATATGTTTCTCTTTGAGGATTGAAGACACCCTGTCCCTAATCCCCATGTTGTCTTTGGATTTTGGAGCTGCAGTGATGTTCATGTCTTCTTTTCCTGTGTTCTGGGCCTTCTTGGAAAGCCCACACGAGGGTGTTGCCTTCTGGAGTGGGATGCAGCCCTCCCACTGCCAGCTGCAGTGGCATCCTTGCCAGCAGTGCGGGAACATGGCAGCCCACATTCCCGTGCCCATACTGCCTTTCTGTCTTTGGGGGGGGAGTGTATTTCAGCAACTCAGGACAGTCTGGAGTCATCCTTGCTGACAGCCTGGTACCCTGCTGTCTCTGCGTACACTTGTTCCTTGGGCTGCAATCTGGGCTCTGCTTGGTGACCTTTTGCCTCAGGCGGCTATGACTTCACTTCTGGCCATCATCTACCACACAGGTGCTGAGCAGTGTGAGGGGCAGTAGGGTTGAAGATAGCAGAGGTCTTCTTTTTTAATGTTTATTTTAGAGAGAAGTGGGGAGAGAGAGACAGGAACATCAATCTTCTCCTGTATATGCTTCGGACCAGGGATTGAACCCAGCAACCTCTGTGCTTTGGGACAGTGCTTCAAACCAAATGAGCTATCCAGCCAGGGTGATAGCAGGGTTCTTGACTTAAAATTTTTGACTAAATTCATTCAATAAACATTGAGCACTTACTGTGTGCCAGGCACTGTGTTGGGCACTGGAGATAACCTCAGTAAATAAAATTGTTGTCTTTAAAAATCCCATGACTGTTAAGGGAAAAAAGAAATTATATCAGTATACCAACTGCAGCATGCCAGTTGTGATGGGTTTTTTGCACTAGGATAACCTTTCATTGGGTTCTCAGCCTGAGACTGGTATGTGATGCCATTCTCTAGGGGCAGGTCCTGCTGCTGGATTTTATGGCCTCACAGGCCCGCAGGAGCACCCTCGGGTGGGATCTGCTTTTGAGAGTTGTGCTGGCAAGACCAGTATTGGTTTGGATGTAGCACTTTGTGGGGTCCCGTCCTTGTGGACAGTGCCTCCCCTGTGAAAGCCATCCACAGTGCCCTGGGGTCGGGGTACAGTGACTAATCACCAGCATTATTGACTGCATCCTGTGCTAAGGACATCATGTGACTTTAGTGCTTCACAGTCCTGTGGAGTGGGTACTGATTGCATTCCTGTCGTGGAGATAGGGAAGTAGTCTCGCAGAGGTTGCCAAGTGTCCGAAGTGACACAACTACCAGAATTCTAACCCAGGTCTCTGGGGTTCCAAAATTCTTCTGCTTTCTGTTAACACCTGTGTTCCTATGAGCAGAAACCTAACATATTAGGCAAGAACACTTACGTTAGAACATCTCTGTATACAACTCCAGGGCTATTGAGCCAGGGGCATGTGACAGGCAGGTCTCAGCTCATCCACTGTGCCACCCGATGGATTGTCGTCCTGCCTTCGCCCAGGTGACTTTAGCATCTGCACAACAGCAGGAAGTGGGATGACTGAGCATCCACTTTGGCAGCAGGGACCCCTAGTGATGCCTTTCACAGGAGCCCCTGAGGATGCCAGAGGACACGCTCTGTTTCCCCCACTCCCCTGTGGGGGTCCCTGTAACACTTGCCTGTTCACTCTCTCTGGTCTCTGCCCTGATGCTGACCAGGGAGTGCTGTGTCCCTGTGCTGCTCTCTGCCGGTGTGCAGGCTGATGGCCTGGGCTGAGAGGGCGTCCTCTGCATTTTGCTTCTGCAGTTGCTGTACTTCTAAATAGCCTTTCTAAAGGCAACATCCAAAATGGTGGGGTTGGGTTCCTCCTCTGAACCTGGATGCCCAGGCCCAAGGTCTCCTGGAAATGTACTCAGGCTGTCCAGCTCAGTGGGAGTTGGTGTGACAGTGGGTCCCTCCTATGTGAGGTGGGGGGCTGCAGGGGCAGACGTATGTCATTTCTTCAGCCAGGGAAACTCTTGTAGGGATTGAGACAGGAGGGAAAGGCAGTGTGAGGTATCCCCTGGACCTGTGGGACCATAGTCAGTTTGAGGAGCTCAGACTGGGGCACCTCCCTGCTCAGGGGTGTGGTGTGGAGTTGCAGGCTGGGTCCTGGGTCCTGGAGTGAGTGCTGCCTGCCCTTCTACCTCTGTGCCTTCGGGTTCATTGTGGACAAACAGAACTAAGGGTGGGAAGCTGACGGGAGGGTTCCAGGCATGCGGCCCTCTGTCTCAGGGTAGGGATACCAGCTCCCGTCAGCGTTTCTCCCAGGACTTCTGTTAGGTAACAGGCACTGGCTCTGTCTGGGGCCTCGTCCCCCCAGCTGAGCTCTCAGTGCCTTCCATGCAAGCCTCTGTCCACACGGCTCTCGCTGCTGTGGCTGCTGCCGCCATCAGATTCTAGTGCCTTTGTCCTCTTGGGCAAGGCTTCAGAAAATTCCAGCAGTGACTCAGCTGTGAAACCCACAGGAGCTGGCATGGGAGGGTGAAAGTGGAGAAAGTTAACAATCGGTCTAAAAATATTACTGCTGATTTGGTCACTTGTACCCTCTACAGTAGCATTAATGAGCTGGAACCTTCTGCCAGGTCCTCTCCTTCCCGTGACTTCCCTGAATGCTGTCTGTAGCCCATACAGATTCCTGCCAGCCTGTGAGTGCGGGTACCGCCGCTCTGGGAAGCGCACTGTTCTTAGTCACTTTTGGAAGATATGGATTCACTGTGCACTTGGCCACCAGGACCAGAGGCACTTGGTAAACCTCAGGTTTGCTCTCTGTGACCCTGAGTTGTGCACATCAGGACAGGGGCTGAACAGAGGGTGACTGTGGTACTTCTCTCCCACAGTCCCCACCCGCTTAAGCCATCTGAGTCCATACTTTACATCTGGCCTTGATGCAGCTCTGTGCTCTGTGCTGGGGAGTGGACTGTGAGATATGCACTGGCCTGCACTGTAGGGGCCTGTCATTCCCACAGGATGTTAGGTTCCCTGGCTAAATGAGAGCGCCTTTCTGTTGTGTAGTTCCTCCTTCAAGTCTGGGAGAAGGGAGCTGTCCATTACTCGCTGCTCTGCTCCTTCCCTCCTGGTTCCCTGAGGGCAGCAGAAGTCTGTGCTGCTCACTCAGCAGACTTACTAAGGGGAAGGTGTGCTTCCATGGGTGGAGCTGAGGGCAACACTGTTCCATATCTTGAAATAGGGTCCCTCCCTGGGACCCCACTTTCTCTGCTGTTTTCCCTGCCTTTGTCCTGTAAGTACTTCTGGAGCCTCCTGGCCAGGCCCTGTGAATGTTGGCCTATAGAGGGACAGTCAGTTCACGTTAGGGCATTTGACAATGAGTGACAGTTTCCAGAACCTTGGCTTCTTCTATGGGTTGAAAGAGATATCAAACCACCTGGGAAACCCCAGGCATCTTGATACTAGGTTTTATTGTATTCCCTGTGTCTCCACACTCCTAGTGTATCGTGGCCTCTTCCAGTTTAATATTTACAGGAAACTGCTGCATGGAGGTGCTGACGTGACCCAGGAGTGTTAATTCTGGGGCACCCTGATGTAACACGTGTGCCGAATGGCATTGCCCCATTCTAGGTCATCAACCCCAGCCCTCCCCATTTCCCTGTGTGGTTGGTAGAGTGTTCAGGGAGGCTCTCTGCTGGCTCCCTGAACTGAACGTAGAAGTAGTATCAGTGGCAGTGAGGATCCCAGCAGATTGTGGGGAGGATTGGGCAGGGGAAGGTGACTCTGCAGCCGGTATCTGTGCACATTTAGTCCTCTTTGAAGAAAATATTGTCACAAATTTGATGTGGCCAGTAACTGTACTTCTCTCAGCCTCTGTTTTGGTGATGGGCTGGGTAGGGAAAAACTAAGGTCCCCCCCAATTCTGGGTTGCATATAAGTCAGCATTGTGTTCTTAAATTGGGTAACTGACAGGACGTGGCCTCAGCGCCTGGCTCAGAGGCTGAGGACTGTCCATGTCAGTAATCCAGCAAGTGCTGGTCCCTGCGTTCTGCAGGTGTTGAGCTAAGTACTGCTGGGTGGTGGGGTATTGGAGTGCTGTCAGTGTGCTTGGTGAGAAGGCAGAATGTCATACACATGTGCCTACAGGTATCCGTCTAAAAGAGTATATTTTAAGAGCTTGTTTAAAAGGGGGTTATAGTATTTCTCCTTCGAAGTAGTACTCCAAGGGGTACTCAGCTACCATTTTTTCTGCTGGGGATTCTAGTCCCTGTCACTCATGCTCTGGCTAGTTCAGTTGCCTCTAAAAAGGCAAAGTCAAATAGGAATTTACTAGTTTTTCTTCTTGTCATTTAGAAAAACTTTTTGTTTGGAAATAATTTTAAATTTATAGAAGTTACAAATATAAAACAAAAATTATGCAGAGGATACTGTGTTTCCCTTTATCCAGATTCTCCCATTGTTGACATTTGCCTGCTTTGCTGTGTCTTCACACATTCTCTATATATGTATCTATATCTGTAACTTCTGAACCACTAAGAAAAGATTTTCTGCTGGACCGGCAGTGGCGCAGGGGATAGACTTGGAACACTGAGGTCCCTGGTTCAAAATCCTGAGGTTGTCAGCTTGGGTGCAGGCTCATCAACACGATCCCAAAGGTCACTGGCTTGAATGTCCAAGGTCGGTGGCCTGAGCTAGTGGTTGCTGGCTTGGCTTGAGCCTGAGGTTCAATCCCTGGGCAAGGCATTTACTACGAGAAGCATTCAGTGCACAACTAAAGTGAAGCGACTATGAGTTGATGCTTCTTGCCCTCTCTTTCAACAACACAGAGATCAGTTTCAGGTAATGTAAAATTGATATAATACTCTCATTAAGCTAATGTTTACATTCTGATTTTATCAGGTGGCCCAGTATTTTTCTCTTCCTTTGTCTGCATAGCTATCTGCCCCCTGCAGCAGGTCCTTGCTCCCTTGGTTGTTGCTCCCTGTGAGCTTACAGAGGTCTCGGCTTGCCTTGAATATTTTTTACCTTGTTCAGCTTGTTCTAGCCATTATGTTCCTAAAACCATTACCACAGTTTATGCTCCTTTTTTTAATACTCCTTATCCCTGGTGACTATGTCTCTCTTCCCTCCCTTCTCTTTCCCAACCCTGCCCATGTCCTCAGAGATCACACTCCTTGGGAAATGTCCTATGTGGCCACATTGGTTTCTTTTTTTTTTTGCTTGGGTATTAGTTGCTATTTTGTATTTTAACAGCTGTATTTAAATAACCTACAGTTTTTAAGTCAAGGTTAATAATTAGGTATGAAAAGTTTTGGGGACGTAGTAAAGGGTACTTACTGATCAGAAGCTTGAAGTAGCAAGCCTCAGGAGTTTCTAGGTTAGTGCTTCTAAAACTTTAATGTGTGCACAGATCTCTGGGGGATCTTGTCAAAGTGCAGGTTCTGATTTAGAAGGTCTGGAGTGGAGCCCAAGATGCTTGCTTTTTTTTTTTTTTGGTGACAAAGTCAGAGCAAGGGACAGATAGGGACAGACAGGCAGTAAGGGAGAGAGATGAGAAGCATCAATCTTTCGTTGCTGCTCCTTTAGTTGTTCATTGACTGCTTTCTCATATATGCCTTGCCTAGGGGGCTACAGCAGAGTGAGTGACCCCTTGCTCAAGTCAGCAACCTTTGGGCTCAAGCCAGCGATCATGGGGTCATGTCCATGATCCCATGCTCAAGCCAGCGACCCGGTGCTCAAGCTGGCAACCTCGGGATTTCAAACCTAGGTTCACTGAATTCCAGTCCGATGCTCTGTCTACTGCACCACCACCTGATCAGGCCCAAGATGCATTTTTAATGACTTCCTTTGGTGGCTAGGCCCTGGAGAAGTTTTAAGACCTTGGTGATGTAGGCACTGACCTCTGGTAGGTGAGGTACCTTGTCCGTAATTGATGGTCGTAAAGGAATTTGAACAAAAGAGAGGTGTGTGAAGACAAGAAGATAGAACGTTCTGGGTATTTAAAAATATACAACTTGCTAATGAAGGTGCATTCCAGAAGTTAAAGCTTGGAATCAGAATTGGTTCCCACTCTGTCACTTAGTAGCTGTTCCTTACGCAAATGCTTGCTCTTTGAGCCATGGTTTCCTTTTATTTTTTTATTTTATTTATTTTTTAAGATTTTATTTATTCACTATAGAGAGGAGAGAGAGAGAGAGAGAGAGAGAGAGAGAGAGAGAGAGAGAGAGAGAAGGGGGGGGGAGGAGCAGGAAGCATCAACTCCCATATGTGCCTTGACCAGGCAAGCCCAGGGCTCTGAACCGGCAACCTCAGCGTTTCCAGGTTGACGCTTTATCCACTGCGCCACCACAGGTCAGGCCTGGTTTCCTTTTATTAAGATGGGATAATAATACTCGCTTCTTAAGGAGTCAGTGAATGGTGCCTGGCATGTCCTAGGTGTTCGCGAATGGCAGGAGCACGATTGGACCTGGTCCAGGTGAGAGCAGGTAACTGTCCGGGACTGTGAGCACTGAGGGACAAGGAGTTTATCAGTGGCCATTGTGGGCTGTCCTGCCTTTTTCTTTCTAGACAGGTTTGTTAGCAGATTAGAGAATGTGGTAGAGGTAATTCCTAGCTTTGACACAGGAATCTGACAAAGCCCTAAGATTTCTTTGTGGAAATGGCAAATAAATATACATATACATACATACGTACGTACATACAGGTTAGTTGATGGATTTGTGGGTGGAAGGACAGATGACAACATCATAGTGAACACAGATTGATAAGTAAGAAAAGTGGTCCACAGTGGCACCCCTATTGCTTTTTGACTCTTTCAGATACAGTTTTTTTAAAAACCTTGCGCGAAAACGTAACTATAGTTCCTGCTGACCATCCACAAGTGCTGGGCCTGTATTGAGGGTTCCTGTGCCCGCTGCTCTGGGCTGGGTCTCCCTTGACAACTCTGGGGCTCCACAGTGCTGCCTCTTTTAGGGTTAACAATCTACCCTTGATCTTGTTTGTCTCTGGTGACTGCTCCCCCCAGCTTCTCAGGGTGCCACTCTGTCAAGTGGAGGCTCTACCTTCTCCCCAGCCTCATTCTGCTTTCCTTTCCTTCCTAATTTCCCAGTCCTCCTCAGAAGAGTTCAGCGTCTGTTTTTGTTTGTTTTAACCGCAAGCCCAGTGATCATCATGAGTTCCTTTCCTGTCTCTATGGGTGACCTAGCCAATATTTTAGACTCTACACAGTCCACATCAGCCACTTCGGTCACACAGCCTGGGTCTTCTGCCTGGCTGTCCTGGCGGGCCCTGAACTCTCCTATGGTCGTCAGCCCCTTAAAAGGGCTGCTTTTCCCTTTGCTTCCAGTCTGTTGACGCTCTTTTACTGATAACACGTGTCCCGTTCTTCATCTCCACTGTTGGTGTTACCATCAACTCTGTCATCCACTTCTCTCTCAGGGCCTCTTTGGTAAACTGATCATAGCCTGTGTGAGCCCAATGTCTCTCCTGACACTCAAGTCTATTTAAATACTCAGTGTTCCTCTCAGCAAGGCACTGTTGCCCAGGGCAGTCTCCTTAGTTTCCCGGGGGACCTCTTTCTGCTCCCACAAAAGATCTTCAGTGTCTTCCGTTTACCTTCAGGATGAAGTCTGAATGCCTTAACTCGGTTAGGATTTGACTGTTAGCACGTTCACCGCCCTGACTTCTTTTGTAAGATAGGAAGAAAGACAAGGCCCCTCGAGGCCATTGGCACCATGTGTAAGACCTGTTAGTTTTCATGGTGCTTTGCTGCCAGGGTTCCCAGCGTCAGGGAGGAGCCTCACAAGTACACTCACGCCTCTGCTTCTTGGTATAAGTTCCTGGGGCTCTGACTGTGGGTTTCATTGAGGAAAGGTTTGTCAAGAGTATCTGAGAAGTTTGACAAGGATTATTTCTGACAGTGTTAGAACCCAAGCCTGGAGACACACTGAGTTTCATCTGAGGGTCCATGCCTAGAAAACTGCTTTGAAAGATCTAGTTGAAGAATGATTCTTTAAAATACAGTAATAGGCCCTGGCTGGGTTGGCTCAGCCCAGCATGTGGAAGCCCCAGGTTTGATTCTGGGTCAGGGCATACAGGAGAAGCACCCATCTGCTTCTCCACCCCTCCTCCTCCTCTCTCTCTATACCCCCACCCCCATAGCCATGGTTGGAATGAGTAGGCCCAGGCACTGAGGATGGCTCCCATGGCCTCAACTCAGGTGCTAATAGCGTGGTGGTTGTGGCACAGCGGCCTTAGATGGGCAGAACATCAGCCCTAGATGGGAACATCAGCTGGGTAGATTGGTGGATCCTGGTCAGGGTACATGTGGGAGTTTGTCTCTCTGCCTTTCTGCCTCCCCCTTGATAAAAACAAAAACCAAAAAACAAGAACACAATAATAAACTCCTTGCTGGCCCTGGTACAGTTCTCCCACTCCTGACACACACACATTGGATGGGCTAGAATTAGAATGATCTACCACACCAAGTGTCGGCCAGGAGGCCTCTGGGATGGAACTCTGATCAGTGCATTGAAAATGGTGCATCTCCTTTGCAAAACAATAGGACAGGTTTTTTTTAATTAACGGTATTCTTACCACTACAAAATAAACACATGCACAGTGTCCCCTGCATTAAAAAGTTAAGGATACACTTAACTCATCTTCATCTGAAAGGGAGGTGGTTTGGTTAAGGGAGAGCCGACTGGGCTGAGGTAGACCAGGTCTTTGCTGTGAGTGGCGTGTGTTCATTTTGATTTCATGCCAGGAGAGGTTTATTCTTGCCTCCTGGGACCCACCGTGGCCCCAGCCAGGCCTTGAGACCTGCTTGGATCCTGAGAGGACCCCGCTCTGGCGACCTGTGTCACTGGGTTACTACTGAGGCAGACCCAGTCACAGCTTCCAGTTATTGAGCCCTTACACACTTTAAAACAATATTTTGGTTTTGCCTCCAGCCATTTTGAGGTGAATCAGATGAGAAAAACCCAACAGATTAAGGCACATCCTCAGTGTTGGTGCTATCAGAGCTATGTGGCAAAGCCCTGTGACTCCTTATCCTCGCAGTTAACACGTGCCCCAAGGTCAAGTGCAGAAAACGCCCTCTTCTGCCATCCACATTCCCTCCCTTGTCTTTCCTGGGCTCTGCTTTACTCCTTTTTTGATGTTTCATATTTATGTATTGCCTGTGTGCTGAGTTCTTTCCCGGCAGTGAGTAAAATAGTTGGTATTCCATCTAAGCTGCCATGACACGGTGGAGATGTGCAGAGCTTCCCAGAGCACATGGCCGTGCAGAGGAGGTTCAGGCTAGGACTTCATCCTAGGTTTGTCTCCAGCCAGAGCAGGCTTCCTTAGATGTCATTCAGCTTCCATCCCAGTGAATGTGGGAAGTCTAGTCCACATGTTGGCAGGCAGGCAGGAAGGAGTATGGTTTGTGCAGAGTTGTCTCCTATAGCAACATGGGCTGTGTATCTAGACCTTAAATGCAGCTCTGACCAGGGTTCCCAGGGGCACAGAGTTTCCCAGATGCTGACACTACCCCTAAGCCTGGGTGACAGAGAGCAGTTTTGTTGCTTTTGTTACGGCAGGACCTCTGGTCTTCAGAAACTGTAATTGCCTCTTGTGGGCCCTGGGTGGCCAGTGTCAGTATTGGGAGTGGGCTGCTTATTATACGCTGTGGCTCTGTTGTGGTCTCAGTGGCCGTGCCTCAGTGCGTCCTGTTGAGTGGCTGTGGGAGACAAGGGTAGAGCTGTTGACTAGGAGGACACTAAGAGGTCATGAGATTGCCTTTTTCCCCTTCTAGTACTGAGCATGCTCCACAACCCACTGGGCAATGTCCTGGGAAAGCCCCCCTTGAGCTTCCTGCCGCTGGACCCCCTTGGATCTGACGTGGTGGACAAGTTCCCAGCACCCTCAGTTAGAGGATCCCGCCTGGACACATGGCCCATCCTGGACTCCCGTTCCAGCAGCCCCTCGGACTCGGACACCAGTGGCTTCAGCTCCGGATCAGATCACCTCTCAGATTTGATCGTATGTAGCTTGTCAGGGAATGCAGTGGGACGGTGCTTGGCATTGGTGTGTGGCCACTAGAATGTAGGCTGGGAGGTGAGAGGGCCATCGTGGGCCTGCACAGAGCTTCTCATCACTGACAGAAGAGGATGCCTTGTATACCTATTGAGCGCTGCATTTCAGAACCTGAACTAAGGATACTTTTTTTTGCATTATTCCGAGAGCTGTTGGGTAATAGTTATCCTACAAGTAAACATGGGAGTTCTAGCAGTGTTGTCTCCTGAGCTATATACAGGGTTTTCTTTATACCTATATGTATGATTTCTCAAAAATTTTAAGTGAGGATTTTTAAAATCACATGTTAGTACAGGCATATCTTGTCTTATTGCACTGCCCAGGTATTGCGTTTTTTACAAACTAAGGCAAGACCGCCCCCCCACCACTACCACCAGCAAAAGATTATGACTTGCTTTCCTGCAAGACTTGCTTGATTACTTATTGCCGTGATCAGGGCCCAGCCCTGTAGGGTCTCTGAGCTGTGCCTGTCATCCGCAGGGCCAGGGTACTTACTTAGATCCAACTGATGCTGGCTCCTAAATTCTTTCCTCTGACACGCACTAGCTCTCAGTCTGAGGCCACTGAATTTCTGTTACTGCCTCACAGTTAATTTTGCATCCATGCTCCTTACCTACAGCCATGCATGACGGTGGCCCCATGAGGAACAGGGGACACCAGAAGTAAATACCTGGGAATGCAGTGAGGACTCCCCCTCAAACGAGTGCAGTTTCAGGTGCCTCCTCATCCTGACCTCTCCTGCCTAGATAGTTCTAAGCTGACTGTTAGGTGAACGGAATGGCTTATTTTCCTGCCCTCTTTTTCATACCTAGGACTCCAGGACTGGTAGCCTTGGTTGTGGTTACAGTTTCCCATGCGTAGCATGACCCCGTTAGCACTCACGTTGTCTCCTATCAACTGAGAGCAAGAGCAGGCAGCGGTGTCCCACCTCATGCTGGTTGGGCTGCGGCTCGAGGGCTTGCCCCCACAGGCCCCTTGCCTCTCTGGGCTGCAGTGTGCGCCCTGTAAAATGGAGTTAGAGGAGTTGCCTCTGGTTAGGGCACTTGAGATGGGGCCTAGTCTTGCATATCACCTCATGACGCTTTAATATTTGGGGATTTTGTTTAAAGAATTTGTTCAGATACCTCACCCCAAGAGCTAATTGACGAAGGGATTTGGACAGACAACTCACAGAAGAGGAACCGGAGGCAGTGTTTGAACTTTTGGGAAAGGTTCTGTTGTGTAATTATTATTATTTTTGATAATGTGATATCAAATTCCCACTTAAATCAGAATTTAAAGGTTTGGCACAATTTTGTAGTGAAACTTCATTCTCATACATTTCTGACTGAGCACTGCCCCGACCCCCCCCCCCCTCCCCTGAATTGAAAGCATTTGGCATTCTGGACCTAGGAACCTGACCAGAGAAAACACAATGTAAAGAAGCTACAGCTTAAAGTATTTATTTATAATCCTGAAAACCAGAGGGTATCTAAGTGTTTATCGGTAGAGGACCAGGTCACGGAAATGTAGCTTGCTCCCTAAATAGAATATCATAAATTAAATAATGTTTATGAAGACTGGCAAAAAGAAAAACTGTTGACTTGAGGAGAAAAGAATTTGTTTAAATTATAGAACAACTAATCTTAAAAATATTTAGAAAGAAGTCGGGAAGAAAATATATCAAGTGCTTAATGGTATTTTTAAAGTTTCTAAAGTGTGATTATTACTCTTATTACAAAACTGTCCTTTAAAAACCCGTGTCTTCCCTTTTTCTCCCCTAGTCAAGCCTCCGCATTTCCTCCCCTCTGCCCTTCCTGTCTCTGACAGGGGGTGGCCACAGAGAGTCTTTGAAGATGGGGGTTGGATCCCGGCTGGACCAAGAGCAAGCCGCTCTTGCTGCAGTCACTCCGGCCCCAACCAGTGCATCAAAGAGATGGCCAGGAGCTTCTGTGTGGCCATCCTGGGACCTTCTGGATGCTCCCAAAGACCCCTTCAGCATAGAGAGAGAGGCCCGGCTGCACCGGCAGGCTGCAGGTGAGTGTGGCTCTGGGCGGCTCTGGGCCAGGGCCGAGGCCTCACCCTGAGAACAAAGTAAGCAGCGTTGGGTCACAGATGGTGAACTGCTTGGAAGAGGACTTGGTTGTGTGATGAGGTGTCTGCATCTGCAACACATGGTCTGTTCTGCAGAGTAAGTGTGCATGTGGACAATCAGGGATTCTTTGAGGCTAGCAGAGAGTAAGCAGGGGCAACCTGGTACTTAGAGCTGTGCCTGCGAGGGTTGGATCCATCTCACTTGTTCTCCCTGTGAATTGGCTGTGCATTATTCTCTCCTGGATGGCATCTTCAAGAGAAACCCCGAGTAACAAACTCTGAATTTTGTCTCCCTTTCCCTTTCTAACTCAGGGACATGTTGGACACAACTCCTGTGGGAGCGTTCTTCCCCCAGGCTTTCTGACTAAACTCAGGGGGCGTACTTGTGTGGGCAACCTCTAAGGTAGGGGATGTCCCCAAGTGTCCTGGTCTCCCACAGGCCCCATGTTCCGTAATTACATGATCTCAAACATATTACATCTGTTTTTCCTCTTAACACCAGTATTCAGAAGTCAATGAGTTAACAGGAGTCACTGTTTACCAAGGGTCAGGACAGTGTGCATGGACCGTGGTCCTAAGGGCTGGAGCTGTTGACCAGAGAGTGCTCAGGTCTCTGTTCCAGGTGTTTTCCGAGGCTTTGTTATGCCTGTCTTTCTGCTTACAGAGCTGGAGCTGAGCTCAGTCTCCTCTAATGGCGCTGCTCCCATGCTCACTACTTGTTTGGGCAGCCCATTTTGTACTAACTCTAGTGCTGTCGCTTTCCTGTGAAATGACACCATGCTTTTGGACAAGGTTATTACGTCAAGTTCTGTTTTCATTTGCAAAATATAGTTGGTGCCTGCTGGGGAATAGCTTCCATTTTGTTGCCCTGGGTGAGAGTGATGGCTGGGGTCCGCCCCGTGCTAACAGAGGGGAGTGCATGGGGCACGGCTGCCATCCCCACGAGGCCAGGCTCTACTCTGGAATGGCATGGTCTGAGTGGGGCGGGATTATTAAGACTGACAGAAGGCTGAACTAGTCACCCAGAAAATAGAGGCCTTTAGACAATTTCAGGGCTAAACAGAAGGGTGGTTCTAGTATATGCAGCTCCCGTCAGAGAAACCCACCCCACAGAGGCTTAGACAAACTTGTCTTTGGTGTATACAGGATGCTGAGGAGAGGGGCTCTATTATCTTACAGAGGCCCATTGTCAGACACTCTGTGGGTGCTCTGGCCATCAGAGGTGGGGGTGGGGTGGGGGTGGGGCAGGGTTCTGGGGTAGGGACAGTTGTGACACTTTGGTCCTCTTGAGTTGCTAGTGGTGGATTTTATTGGCACGTCCTAACTCTTTTCCCCCCCTTTCCATTGGTTTGAGAGAGAAGAAGGGAGAGATAATATGAATCATCAACTCATTGTTCTACTTAGTTGTGTACCCATTAATTGCTTCTTATATATGCACTGACCGGGACTCAAACTGGCAACTTTGGCCTTCCAGGGTGATACTCTCTCCACTGTACCACCAGCTAGGGTGGCAGTGTCCTAACTTCTGTGATTGATGAGTTCAGAATGACGATAGGGGAAGTAGAGTTGAATGTTTGGGGATAAGGCCCATTTGGACCAGTCAGCCTTTGGGATATTTTATACGAAATTGTTCTGTTTACATTCAGGTGATTTTAAATTAGTATTGTAAGCAATAGATAAAACTTCTTTGCGGTTAAATTACCAATTATATGTTTGAAAATAGCTTAGGTTGTGACAGTTTTTACCCCGTGACTCTCTCAGTGCTAGTGGAGACAGAATTGCTGAATTAGGGTTCTCATCCTGGGCTGACAGGACAGGTGAGGTAGAATTTTTCTTCCCTTTCACAATGGTTGCAGCCAGGCTGTGACTTTGGCCTGTCCATTTCCTCCTGGACAGCTTCACCCCAGAGAAGGGCAGTGACTTTGTTGGTTCCCGTTTCTCTTTCTCTTCCACCAAAGCTGTGACTGAAGCTACCTGTACCTGGAGCGGCCAACTTCCTCCCCACAACTACAAGAGCCCCATCTACTCTTGCAAAGTGTTCCTAGGTGGTGTTCCCTGGGATATTACGGAAGGTGAGCACCCTCCGAGACCTCCTGCTTCAGTCGTTGCAGGTGGGACACAAACGTCAGGAACACGGAACTTGGGCTTGAGGCCGGAGCTGAACCTCTGTCTGAGCACAGGGTGTTCCAGCAGTAGCAGAAGGGAGCGTGCACATCACAGACTCCATTGTGTATGTGCTGCTTAACTTGTCACCCGAGAGCAGGGCCAATTCTGAGTTGCTGTCGAAGGGCGGGTGAGCCTGGGAGACCTGGTGAGCCTGTGCTGTGCCACAGCTTCCGCCATTTCCCATCTCTTTGCAGCTGGATTGGTTAACACCTTCCGTGTTTTTGGCTCTTTGAGTGTGCAGTGGCCTGGTAAGGATGGCAAGCACCCCCGGTGTCCTCCCAAAGGTAATATGCATAAAGGTAATAAAGACGTGGTAGGAGCTTTCTTTCCTCCCTAGCACATAATTGCACTGAGGGATGCTGGGATGTCACCGCTGCATGCTGGTTCCGTGTTTTGGGCACTTGGAGCACACTGCTTTCAGCCGTCAGCACTCCTCTCCAAGCACCACATCCCTCTGTCTCTTTTAGGCTAATGGGCTATCTGTCCAAACTTACCTGCGGTCGGAGCTCCTTCTGAAAGCCCTTGTGAAATCTCCTGTGTACTGTCCCTCAGACCTGGACCCAGCAGCTTTTTCCCCTCTCAAAGAGAGGCACTTGCAAAGCTTTTCTCTGTCTGCTTTGCTGCCCAGTTACGTGGTTGCCTGCCCTACTTCTGAGCTCCCTTTGGAGTTGGCAGGAACAAGGACCACACGTCTGATTCCTCACTGGTCTGAAATGAGATCCCTTCCCTGTAGAAAGGAGGTGCTATTTTCAATCTGCCCCATCTTCACTGGAAATGTTCTGGTGAACTGGACCAGTGGGCTAACTAGGCTTTTAGAGCAGTACCTCCACCCTGGCATGTGGGCCACAGACCTGCCATCTCTCCTGCCAGGAATGCCTGGCTCAGCTGACCTGCACAGACTCTGTGTCCTGGTTGAGGAGCTGTGGGGTATGACAGACCCATGTCCTGCCCTGCCAGTCCCCTCCCCTACTTAGGTGGGGATGTA
This sequence comes from Saccopteryx leptura, assembly GCF_036850995.1. Classification (NCBI taxonomy): domain Eukaryota; kingdom Metazoa; phylum Chordata; class Mammalia; order Chiroptera; family Emballonuridae; genus Saccopteryx; species Saccopteryx leptura. Next base: position 39,094,936 of record NC_089515.1, on the reverse strand, counting down.
CCTGTCTCCCTCCATTGGCCTGGCCATTGGGTAGAGCAGGTGCTCCGTTCTACAAGACCTCTTAGGAGCAGGACAAGGTTGTGTCTTACTCATGAGTTCGCTCTCTTGAAAGACACTTGCAGTTGCAAAACCCAGGCTGAGGAGTAGCCATTGAGGGATTGTGATGCGATGTCTCCTTGTGTTGGGAACAGGGTATGTGTATCTGGTCTTTGAGCTGGAGAAGTCTGTCCGAGCCTTGCTGCAGGCTTGCTCCCATGACCCGCTGAGTCCAGACGGCCTGAGTGAATACTATTTCAAGATGTCCAGCCGAAGGATGCGGTGCAAGGAGGTGAGTTAGCACCATGTCCTGTCTGGGTTTGGGCAGCTGGCCTGTGAGGCCAAGGACTTCCTTGGGGTGGGTGGGCATGCAGGCTGCAGGGGAGTGTTCCTACCGGGGCGTGCAGGCTGCTCTTCCTGCTTCACAGCAAATACAACAACGTAGTCTTGATTATATTTTGCAAAAACAACCTTTGGCCTTGATGGAATGTGTGTGCTCTTGTCCATGGAGTTCAGACTCTTTCAGCCAACTTTGCATCTGTGGTGGATAAATTCTAGGCCACACCCAGCCATGGTCACTGCTTCCCTCTGTTCGGGCTCTGCTAGCTGGGTAGTTTTCTCCTCACCAGTCTCTCTCCCTAAACCTTTCAGGTATTGGTCTTGTGTGTCCTTCACATCTGGGGTCTCTAGCCTAGATATGTCCTACCTGGAACCTTATTTGCATATTCCTGTGCCCCTTTTCAGATTCACTGCATCGATTTGAGTGGAGCTTAAGAATCTCCTCTTCAGCCCAGCTCCCCATGAGGTTCTAGAGGGTGGTGGTTGAGAAACATGTTTTAAAAGACAACACTGGTTCCTGTGCTCAAAACTCCATTTAGGTGGTGAGGACCCATCATTAACCAAACATGTCTTAAAGGATGCTGTTGAGCTTAGGAATTAGAGTTTTTTAAAAAAAATTCTGGTTCTAGAGCATGTCACTTTTGTGACATTGGATTAGATATTTAATATCTCTGAAACTTCCCATCTATAAAATGGGGAATTGAAGTGCCTATTTTAGTAAAAAGATGAGCAGTTCCCAGGGGTCATTGGGGGAGGGTGTGGATAAACAGGTGTGGCATGGAGGATGTCTCAGGCAGCGAAACCGCTCTGTGTGATGCCATAATGGTGAACACATGTTCTTACACGTGTAACAGCCCATAAAATATACCACATGGGGGGGGAATATATATATATATACCACATAGGGATGAACCCGGATGTGAACAGTGGACTTGGGGTGATGACATGTCCTTGGAGGTTCTCTGGCTGTAACAGATGCCCCCTCTGGTGCGGGATGTTGATGTTGAAGAGGCTGTGTGTTGGGGGGGCAGAGGGTATAAGGAAACTATTTTAGCTTAGTTTTTCTGTGAAAGTAAAGTCTATTTAGAAAGTGAAGTCTATTAAAACCTATGGGGTAAAGGGCGGAGATGTCTATTTTATTGAGATGGTTAATCAGAGTGAAGGTAAATAATCCATGTAGCAAAGCCAGCTCTTTATAGCTGTTGTTTGTTCACATTTTGTCTTAGTAACAGGGTAGTTTCACCCTCTGGCTTCCCACCTTCTCTCCTTTCTCTCTGTGTGAAGCTCACATGCAGCTAACCCCTTTATGGTATTCTAGGATTTCATGAGCATGTTCTTTCTCTGTCCCCCCTTTCACAGTGATGGGCTGCTGTGCCCTGGTCCCTTGACCCTCCTCAGTGCCCTTTCCAATACCTTTCCTGTCCCTTCTTCTCATCACCCTGCAGTGATTTAGTATCTTGATGCGCTGATTGTAGACTGCCCCATCTCTCTGCCTTTTCTACTTCCTTGATGTCCATTCCCACACCGTGTGGTCAGTACTGAGTCCCTTCTCTTGTCTTTCCCAAGTCAGATACCTTATTTACTTTGTAGCTCTGCTCTTAAACCTTTAGACCCAGACTCACCTCTTCCATCTGTCATGCTTGAGCCCCACCTTCTTGTGGGGCCTTTCTTTGGGATATCTTGTAGTCCTAAGTTCTTCCATTTAGTGTAAGAAAAAGCCCTGGCCAGTTGGCTCAGTGGATAGAGTTTCAACCCAGTGTATGGAATTCCCAGGTTTGATTCCTGGTCAGGGCACACAAGAGGAGTGACTGTTGGCTTCTCTCTCCCTTCTCTCCCTTTTCCTCTCTCACAGTCAGTGGCTCCATTGGTTTGAGCATCGGCCCTGAGTACCAAGGACAGCTCCTTGGTCCAGGCGTTGGCCTCGGGTGCTAAAAATAGCCTGTTTGATTCGAGCATTGGCTCCAGACAGGGGTTGCTGGGTGGATCCTGGTCAGGGCACATACAGAAGTCTGTCTCACTATTTCCCCTCCTCTCACTTAAAAAAAAAAAAAAAAAAAAAAAGAAAAAGATTGGAAAACCTGGTGGCCCCTGGGATGTTGACCACGATGGTGGTACTACCCTGTGGAGTGGAAAAGCAAAGTGGACTTTTTATCTCCTGGTGAAATTGGCTCCCGTGGAAACTTGTGCCACCTCTCTCATCCCAGGGTCCTCCAGGCCTAGACCATCAGTCCTGATTCCTCCTGGTTGTCCCACCACTCCTGATGCTCTGCAGACTCTTCTGTTGAGCCTTCTGGGTCTTGGCTGCTCTGTGCCCAGTGCCCTGGCCTTCTCCTGCCTTCTGGACTACTGTTTCTGCCTTTCTGCTGGCATCTGCCTCATCTCTTCCCGCTTTGAGACTTTTTCTCTTTTTTTACATCTTTACACCTTAATCATCCAGAACACTTACTGGTCATTGGTCTGTGCACCTCACTGTGGAGCTGCAAGACTGCTCTGCCAGATTTCCTTCTGGGTATGAAAGTTTGATATTGTTTTGCTTGCTTTCCGGGATGAGTGACTGCTGTTTGACCGTCTGTTGTCACCATTTGGACACATGGACTCAGTAAAAGTCACCTCCAGTTGGGTTGGGCTGAGGGTGGCCTCTGTGCCTGGGGAACAGCCCTTCTCACCTGCATCTGGGCCTCAGTAGCCCAGCTCTGGCCTCTCCCGGAGCCTGTCCTTTCCAAATGAGAGCCTCTGCCTGGCGCCCTGCCAGGGATGACACACCTTTGGGTGGTTTTCAGGTGCAAGTGATCCCTTGGGTCTTGGCCGACAGCAACTTTGTCCGGAGCCCATCTCAGAGACTCGACCCCAGCAGGACAGTGTTTGTGGGTGCGCTGCACGGGATGCTCAATGCTGAGGCCCTGGCAGCCATCCTGAACGACCTATTTGGTGGAGTGGTTTACGCCGGGATTGACACAGATAAGCACAAGTATCCCATTGGTGAGTGTCCCACTTCTATGTAGGAAAGCTTGGTCTACCTCCCAGGGGTAGACCAAGATTGTGATACCTCCCCACAGGAGTGGAGAGGGAGGCCTGACCCAGGTCTGCAGGTCAACACCTGCCAGCACACTGCATCTTTTTCTAAGAAACCGCCAGTATTGACCCCTTGTATCTACCCTGCCCACCTCCGTGAAGGGGAGAACACGGTGGGGGGAGACCACAGCAGGTGAAATGACACAGAAACTTGGTGCGAAGCCCAGAGCCAAACCATCTGGGACACACAACAGGTCATATTTCATTGAAAGGCCAGGACTTTTCTGAACTTGCCTGGTTTTCTTTATAAGAGTTCTTGAAAAGTGGTCTTTGTCTAGGGTTATAGACCAGGTCAGTCTGAAGGAGACTCAGACTGGGTGGCTCAGGCCACAGAGTACAGTCATGGTCTCTGCTGTCCCAGTGTAGGGGAGTCTATTGGCTGAACCACGGTTTTTTTTTTTTTGTATTTTTCCGAAGCTGGAAATGGGGAGGCAGTCAGACAGACTCCCGCATGCGCCCGACCGGGATCCACCCGGCACGCCCACCAGGGGGCGATGCTCTGCCCATCCGGGGCGTCGCTCTGTCGCAACCAGAGCCACTCTAGCACCTGGGGCAGAGGCCAAGGAGCCATCCCCAGCGCCCGGTCCATCTTTTGCTCCAGTGGAGCCTCGGCTGCAGGAGGGGAAGAGAGAGACAGAGAGGAAGGAGAGGGGGAGGGGTGGAGAAGCAGATGGGCGCTTCTCCTATGTGCCTTGGCCGGGAATCGAACCCGGGACCCCTGCACGCCAGGCCGACGCTCTACCACTGAGCTAACCGGCCAGGGCTGAACCACTGGGTTTTTTGTCCAGCTTCTCTGACAAAGGACATCAGTTCCCCAGATGTGGCAGAATAATCTCAGTGGTGGCGTCTGGAGGTGAAGCAGAGCCTAAATTTTCTGATTGAGACATGGCTAACCCACCTCCCCGAATGCTTGGTCTGCCCACTGACATGGAGTCTGGTCAGGAAGGAGCTGTGTGCTCACTGGTGCTGCACCGCAGATGGAGGGCAGAGACTTCAGCTGCTGCTGGGGCAGAGGCAGCAGTTGGCAGGATGAGGCTCTCCCGGCTTCCCACCGGATCTAGGAGGACCTCAGAGGAGGGTGTGGCTATTGGGCCAACCTTCAGAGAGAGGTTCTATCTCCATCTTGGTTTCTATTCTCAGCCCTTTATAATCTTTCCTAGCAAGAGACAGACAGGACGGGAGAGAGATGAGAAGCATCAACAGGTCATTGGGTCATTGTAGCACTTTAGTTATTCATTGATGACTTTCTCATACATGATCCCTTCCTTAAGCCAGTGACAATGGGTCATGTCTATGATCCCATGCCCAGGCCAGTGACCCTGTGCTCAAGCTGAATGAGCCCGCGCTCAGGCCAGTGACCTCTGGGTTTCGAACCTGGGTCCTCAGCGTCCCAGGTTGATACTCTATTCACTGCACCACCACCTGGTCAGGCTGGGCCCTTTAATCTTGCCTGTGCATCTTCCCTCCTTCCCTTTTCAGTCAGCAAATCCTCCCCCATTCCTGTTGGGTTTGTGCCGTCCTGGTCTGTAACCCACTATCTAATAAGTAGCAACCAACTGAATGTGGCTACTGAGTGCTTGAAGTGTGGTTAGTGTCACATGCTGAAACAATAATATTCTGGATATATTGGGTTAAATAAAATATATGATTAGGCCCTGGCCGGTTGGCTCTAGAGCGTCAGCCCGGCATGAGAAGTCCCGGTTCAATTCCCGGTCAGGGCACACAGGAGAAGCGCCCATCTGCTTCTCCACCCCTCCCCCTCTCCTTTCTCTCTGTCTCTCTCTTCCCCTCCCACAGCCAAGGCTCCATTGGAGCAAAGTTGGCCCGGGCACTGAGGATGGCTCCATGGCCTCCGCCTCAGGTGCTAGAATGGCTCTGGCTGTGAGCAACGCCCCAGTTGGGCAGAGCATCGCCCCTGGTGGGTGTGCCGGGTGGATCTTGGTCGAGCACATGTGAGAGTCTGTCTCTCTGCTTCTCTCTTCAAAAAAAAAAAAAAACACACACCCACACACACACACACACACACACACACACACACACACAATTAAAATTCCACTGCTTTTTTTCCCCACTTAAATGTGGCTACTAGAAAATGTAAAATTACATAAGTCACTCACGTTATATTTCTGTTGGCTGTCGCCTAGAAACAGTTTCCTGAGTGTTGACAAGTGACATTTGGGTGAATTTGGCTAGAAGGTAAATTTGTTTTCTTGTTCCTATGACAGGGTCTGGTCGCGTGACTTTTAATAACCAACGTAGTTACCTGAAAGCCGTCAGTGCTGCTGTTGTGGAGATCAAAACCACCAAGTTTACCAAGAAGGTAAGGGACTTTCTGTCCCTTCCTCTGGGCCAGTTAACACCCAAGGCAGGCCTGAGACTGGAGCTGGACCTGGGCTGGGTGTGTGCCCAGGGGAGGGAGCCAAGCCCCTGGGGATGCTTGGGCGTTCAGGTCTTGGCATGAACCTGGTCTTTGGTGGCTTAGGAGAGAGAGGCTGGGACTATTGAGCCTTCTCAGCCTGTGGGGTGCCTTCCCTGGCTGAGGCATTGGGCTGGCATCACTAGGGAGCCTGACTTCTTTCCCTGATCCATGTCCTCTGAGCACTCACCTGTTTCTGGACGATGGACTGTGGGGTACAGTGTGCTGGGAAGGCTAGACAGGAATGTGTGGTCACCCAAACTGCAGAGGCTATCAGTCTGGCCCTGTGTGGTGGTTTCATCTGTCCTCTAGAATCTCTACTTTGCGCCCATCATTCTCTCTAGGTCCCTTTAATCCAGCCAGCCCCCTGCATTCATGTGGAGAGCCCAATAAGGCACCCTTCCCTCCTAGCCCATGGCTTCCTGGTGAGAGGACCACTTTTCTCCTGTTTCTTTGTGCAGGTTCAGATTGACCCCTACCTGGAAGATTCTCTGTGTCATATCTGCAGTTCTCAGGCTGGCCCTTTCTTCTGTCGCGATCAGGTGAGTCCCCTGGGCACTAGAGATGTCTAGGAAGTCCCACCTTTAATTAAAAATGGTCATGCCACATTTGTCACATAGTGTTGGTGCTTTCAGGTACCCTGTGGCTGTCTGAGTACAGGAGGTGCTGGCAGTCAGACCAGGGACATAGTTTGACAGCTTGACGCAAAGCTCTTGGGAACATGTGTTGAGTTAAATCTTGATACTTGGGCCTTCTCCTTGTGCAGGATGCTGGCAGGCAGTGGAGCCCGATGGCTGACCCATGGGTGGGTTTGAGGCTCGCAGGAACCTAAGTGGGTGTGGTCAGTGATACCTGTGAACCAGGCAGTGTTGTTCGAATTTTGAGGCTAACAGTTTGATATTTGAAAAGTGGGTTGCACCCCCAGTTGTCAGAAACACGCAGAAAGCATGGTGGCTTTGTGTCGAATATTTCTGGGTGGTGACACACAGATCTGGGGCTGTTTGTCAGTAAAAGTGCTTCTCACATTGTAATGTGTATGACACCACTCACGGACCTTGTTTAAATGCAGATTGTGATTCAGTGTGTTTGGAGATTCCCTGTTTCTGACAAGTTTTGAAGTGGTCCCAGTGTTGCGGGTCTGTAATTTTGTGCCCGGGGGAGCTTGGGGCCTAGCAGTCCATCCGTACCTAGCTTTTGCTCAGCTTTGGAGTCTCTGGATAGACAGTGGTTAGACTGAGGCTGCAAAATGAGGGTGTGCAGTATGTTTGGATTGCTGAGTCAAGCCAGAAGACAAACGTCTCTCTCATCAGCCTCCATAGCAAGCTGTGGGGTCAGGTCTTTCACAGGTGAACCCTCATTTGCAGGTAATTGCTCAGAGTTCAGTGGCTTGCCAGAGCTTACACCGCTCAGAGCAAGAGGTGGGATGGAGACCGAGGTCCAGAATGTCACCTGTCCTTAAGGTGCAGAGGAAGGCATGTTGTCCACATTGGGATCTGGAGTTGCTGTCTCCAGAGGTCCTTGCATATTAGCAGCCGTGTGAGGCAGCTGCTCTGTAGAAGCTGGCGTGGTCTGTGTACGCAGTGTGAGCCCAGCGTGTCTGATGAGGTCAGGGCACCTGCCGGGTTGGTCAGCCCTGTCTTAAGGGTGAGGGGGTATCCCGAGTCCCTCTCTTCTAGCCCCACAGGGGCCACCAGGAGTCTAGTCCCTCAAAGGGGAGCTGGCCCATGCTGACGCAGGAGAGCCCTGTTTCCCTTCTCTCCCATGCCAGGTGTGCTTCAAGTACTTCTGCCGGAGCTGCTGGCACTGGCAGCACAGCACGGAGGGCCTGCGCCACCACAGCCCCCTGATGCGGAACCAGAAGAGCCGGGATTCCAGCTAGAGGAGCCCGAGGCTGGCAGCGCAGGCGACAGCCTGCACCACCTGGCCCCCGCAACCAGGAGCTGGCTTCCCGAGGACAGGGGAAGATGTAGTCACCTTTGCACTCGCTGAATCTGTCTTTGTTTCTGCACTAATTAATGCACAATGAGTTTTGTCTGGGTTTGTTTTCAGGAGCTCGGCCAGGGATAGGACCCTCTGGCTCACTCTCCAAGTGACTCGGTAGTTTTCCCAGATTTTAGTTCCTCATTTTGCCGATTAAAAGCAAAAAAACCTATGTATCCAGAAGGTATTGACATGATGCCTACATCTAGGTTTATTTATTACAAGCGCTTTTTTTACATTCCTTGCAATACTGATGGTGGTGGTGCGCAGGTCTCGTCGGTGTCATTGTTGCAGTTGCCATACAGTGCCTTTCTTTATTTACCCCCACCTGAACGGCATAAACTGAGTGTTCAGCTGGTGTTTTTTACTGTAAACAACAAGGAGACTTTGCTCTTCATTTAAACCAAAATCATATTTCATATTTTGTGCTCGAGGGTTTTTACCAGTTCATTTTTACACTCCTTAAAATAGTTTTTAGGAGTCATTTGGAACAAGAGATTTTTTTTTCTTTCTTGGCAGCTTTTAACATTATAGCAAATTGTGTCTGGGGGACTGCTGGTCACTGTTTCTCTCAGTTGTGAATGAAGGGAAAAAATTTGCAACCAAGAAAAAAATATTTTTGAATTGCAAACTGAATGGAGTAAACGGTGTTTGAGCAGCTGCTGTATATAGGTTCCAATGATTTATCGCACCTTCTTAAGTTGCACTTACTTGGGGGGGGAGGGTTGACAGTTTTTAACCACAGTCACAGGACTTCTTTCTTTTGTAACCGAGCTAAAAAGGGCTGTTTTCTGGTGGGGGCAGATGAAGGCTCACAGGAGCCCTTTTTCTCAGAGGGGACAAGTACCCTTTCCTGTTTCTTTGATTTGAGAAACATATGGAGCAACAGTTGCAGTTGATGGAAATGCTACTGGAATTTGAAAACTTGACTTTTTCTTTTAATTTCTTTTTGTAAAAAAAACAAACAAACAAATGTACTTGCCCCTCTTCGGGAAGCTGTGTGCCAAAGAACCAGTGTCATCCCCCCACCCCCGCTGAGCTGACCTTGCATTGTTGCATATCCCAGCTACTCTGTGGGTTTTGTGAAGCTGTGTGTGAAGTCTCTACCTCATTGTAGTATATGCGGGCAAGCCTGCACTCTCCTACAGATGTGTGGAGTAAGCTGTGGTGTAGTTTTTTTGGCACATAATAAACACGTTGCAGCAGAGTTCTGTTCTTGTCTCTGTGTCTGAGGGGTGTGGGCTTGGGGGCACTGGGGTAATGAGTAAGACTCCAGACTAAAAATTCACATTTCTTTGGACTCTCTGTGGTGAGATTCCTGCCCTGGTGGATTGTGGGACCATGAGGGAGTCCTACATCTGTAAGTACTTGTCACTTTTGTAGTCAAGTGCCCCTTGGAGACACCCCTCTGGCGGGTGGGTACACTAGTCCAAGTGTAAGAATCCCTCACTTAGCTAATAGGGGCTCCTCTTCTCTTAGCCCCAGACCCATCAGGGAGGAACTGGGGGCACAACTGCTCAGGCATTGGCATTGGCATGAGCCACTTGTCTCAAGCTTTCCTGTAAGCCTCGGGCCTGTTCCTTCGTGTGGGGAGGCTTCCCATCTCCTTGGACTCACCGGTGCTGACCCAGTCTGTTCTGGGAGGGAGTCCTTCATGGTACTTTACACTCTTCTTTAGAGGGTCCTGTCATCTGCCCCTCAAGCTCCCAGAATTGAGGGAGCATCTGCTGATTTTGTCAGGTAGGGCTCATCTGCTAGACTGATCTTTTTTTTTTTTTTTTAGAGAAGGACAGACGGAGAGATGAGAAGCATCAACTATGTAGTGGCAGCACTTTAGTTCAGTGATTGCTTCTCATATGTGCCTTGACTGGGTGGCTCTGGCAGAGCCGTTGACCCCTTGCTCAAGCCAGTGACCATGGGGTCATGTCTGTGATCCCAAGTTCAAGCCAGTGTCTCTGCATTCAAGACGGATGAGCCTGTGCTCAAACTGGTGACCTTGGGGTTTCAGACCTGGGTTCTCAGCATCCTAGATTGACACTATACACTGCACCACCACCTGGTCAGGCGTGAATTGATCCTTTGAAGACTACATTTTAGTCTGTGGTGCAGGAAACCCTGCATACTGAAGCACCCTTCTGTGGCAGGTACACGAGTTCACTCGGGGGCAGGTGTCAGAAATCCCTCAGCCAAGGAGACACCTCCCTTTGCATTTAAGGCCTGGCTGGTAGCAGCTTGGTTTGAAGTTTGCTGGTAAAGTTCCTGCAACTCTGAGGAGAGTCTGCCCTCCCTTTTGGTCTCCTCTTACTCTATTCCATAAAGAGGGGCTTCTTGTCCTTCAGACTTCCATTCCCAATCAGTTCAGTGACTGGACTGATCAAGGTGACAAGTAGGTGAGTTGAGGGATGAGGCACAACCCTGTGCTCCTTAACTCATCCAACCTTGCCTGCCGGCCTTTCCTTGAGTCAGATGGCATGAGCCTAGGATCCCTTCAGCAGTGTTGGAGGGAGGGCACGGGGTACTCCATGGGCAATGAGGTCACCAACGGTGACCTGTGCTGGTGGCTTTGCATGGCCTAATTTTAGAACGGATATGGTAGGAACAGCCTGAAGATAATTGTGACTAGAGAAGATGCCCTAGTTGTTGGGAGAACTGCAGATGCACTGGGCCCTGGGCTTACAAATTTGAGAGCTTGCTTTATGCTGCATACTGTTTGAGGCACTGGGAATTAGCTAAACCAAAGGGCTGTTGCCGAGCTCACCCCTAGTTAAGAAACCCAAGGCATCACTGTGACAAGAAATTAGAACAGCTTTATAAGAATAGTGATGCTATATAAATTGGAGGGAAAGCCCCTCAAATAAGGTGACATTGAACGAAGGCTAGGAAGAAAGATAAGCCTCTCCCTGTTGTACCGGAGGTTCCACCAAGCTGGATGGACAAATCTTTGACCAGTGTTCTATGGGGTCTCAGGGCACCATCCCCTACTTCCTCACCTTTCCACGACCTCGACTCACCTTCCCAAGGACTCAGCCTTGAGGCGGAGATGCACCCCTTCTGGTCTGGAGCACATCAAACAGGAATCAGAACTAAGGGGCTAGAGAAGAGAGCCCAAGACTTGCGCTAGGCGGGGCGGGGCTCACAAACGGGAGAGCCGCTCACGGGTGTTGGCTGGCTGCCTGCAGTCTCGCCCCTCACCGCCAGATGTCGCTGCGGCGCTCCCGCGTTGGCTCAGCGCCTCCCGAGCGAGGCGGAAGCGGCTTTCTAGCCTGCGCTTTATAGGCCTTTCTTGTGCTTCCTGTTTCCTCTTTCACTAGGCACCCATCGAGATGGTAAGTGCTTAGTCCAAAGCTGTTGTCTCCAGCAATCGACCTCCATCCACTTCTTTCTGCGGCCTCCCGCGCATGAGAAGGGGCGCCGAGCCCTGTCAGGCTGGGGCCTCTGCGGGCCACTGGCTTCCGCGATGATCCCCGCGTTCCAGCACGGCCCAGGGGTGCCTTTCTCTCCCGGGCTCAGCCGCAGCTCGCGGACCCCGCGGATTCCCCGGAGGGGTGTCCTGCCTCGCCATGACCCTGTCTTCTCCACTCGCAGGGCCGCGTTCGCACCAAGACCGTGAAGAAGGCGGCGCGGGTCATCATTGAGAAGTACTACACGCGCCTGGGCAACGACTTCCACACCAACAAGCGCGTGTGCGAGGAGATTGCCATTATCCCCAGCAAGAAGCTCCGAAACAAGATAGCGGGGTGAGTGCAGGCCGCGCCTGGTCTCCGGGGCCCGGTGGGAGGTGGGACGTCCGCACTGGGCCTGTCATTCCCGATGCCAGGGGGAACTGTGTCCTGGGGGTCTCGCCAGCGCGAGTCTCCCTAACGCCCCGGAGAAGGGTGCTGCAGGCCTGCATTTGCAGGCTTACTTGTAGGCACTGCCTCATGCAGGTGTCACATTTGGCCGTGACACCTTGGCCACGGTCAGACCTACGGAAGACTTAACATTAAGTGCCGTAAATCGGGACTGGGAGGAAAGAAAATGAAGACCGGGGAGGGATCGTGAAAGTTGGAGGGGGGAGGGTTTGGTGGCTTTGACAGAACTTGGAAAAGAGAGTGTGACAGAGGCGTGCTTGGGTTGCGGAGCTGTGTAGCAGCATTCAGAGTCGGGCTTCCAGGATGGCGAGGCCTCTTCTCGACGTGGACAGAGAACTGAAACTGCTGCTCGTGTGTTTGGATCTGAAGTGCACCAGTGGGAGCCGCCGGCTTTGTTGTTGTTCTTTTCCCTTGGGTATCTGCACCCTGTAGCTATGTCACACATCTGATGAAGCGGATTCAGAGAGGCCCCGTGAGAGGTATCTCCATCAAGCTTCAGGAAGAGGAGAGAGAGAGGAGAGATAATTACGTTCCTGAGGTAAACTTTCTGGGTCTTTCTCTGGTCCTCTGGCTCATCCTGAAAGACACAGCAGCCTCTTGAGAACCCTTGACAGGTGCCTGGTATCTAGAGGGACCTCAGCTGAGATGGCAAAGGGGTTTTTGATCCATATACCCTTAACCAGCTGCAGGTGCTCCCAATTCGTGGTTCTGCCATTCTGGTTTTCACATGAGAAGCCCTTCATGATGTTGGTTGCCTCGTCATGTGTTCTGGTTTGATTAGTTTCCTTAGATAAGTATTCCTGAAATGTTAACATAGTCTTGAGGTTTTCTGAATATTAGTAAGGTAATAATGAGGGCATACAAAGGTAAAGTCAGAACTGGTCTTTGGGGCCAGCAGTCCTTACGCTGACTACTCACCTTGTGGGATCCTGTCTGCTTTGCGAGGATCCCTCTTTTCATGTTTAAGAATGTCGGGGAAAGGATAGGGAAGACGAAAGACAAGTCACTGATTGATATTTTGGGGCTGCCTTGTCCCTTCTAGGTCTCAGCCCTGGATCAGGAGATCATTGAGGTTGATCCCGACACTAAGGAAATGCTGAAGCTCTTGGTAAGTGTTTACTGAATTCCTAAAGTAGGACTTCCGGCAGCCTTCCACTCTCTAATAATTCCAGATACTCTTCCCGGTGTTCTCCATACGCCATTTTATTTCCGCCTCGCTCCCTAGCTGACTCCACGTTTGCCCCTGTGTTCCAGCCCTAGTTCTCTTTTTTCTTGTGGGCTTTCCCTTGGGCACTTCATTACTACTTTGTCTGTGTGCTTACCATTAGAGGGAGCTGTGGTGTCATTTCCAGATTCTTACTACCGGGCACTACTGAGTTAGCTGTCTTCAGTACAGGTTCTTATGTGTCTCTTCTGTGGCTTTTCTCATTAGTTTGACGTAGTTTGGTGAACATAGCACGGGGCTTTAGAGGCCAATAGGCAGTTGGTGCTTTAGAGCAACTTTTCATTTTTTACGATCATGAAATACTTAAGACATTCAAAAAGATAACAGAATGAATTCCCATGCAAATTCAGAAAAACATTTCCAGTCTGTTTAAAGCCAGACTGCTACGAGTTATTTTCTTCACTATCCTGAATGCAACCTTCTAGTTTCAACTGTAAAACTGGTTTTTGAGGGTGAAATGGGAAATAGTTTCAGGTATTTGGTGGACCCTTGCGTTCTTAGCCACACTCAAACTGAGCTGGTTTAAACGTAAGCCCTGCCCTGTGTTCCCACCGCTGAGTCCCTCACACATGGTGTTTGCCTCTGGCCTGCCATTTGTGAGGCAGCCTGCCTGAGGTTGGTTCTCGGAAGGAAGTGGCACCTCGGATGTGGATGCTCTACCCCTGGTCGGAAAACTCATTAGTCAGTTTAAAAATTTGGCTCTCAAATTTTTAAACTGAAACTATATAAGTAGGTACAATGTTACTAACTTAATTAGGGTACTCCTAAGCTGGCCTTTGAGCCACACTCAAGGGGCCAAATCTCTGCATGTGGCTCACGAACAGCAGTTTGCCAACCAGGGCTCTAGACCATTGGTTCTCAGGGACATATGGCAACATCTGGACACATATTTTGGTTGTCACAGCTGGGGGATCCTAGCAGTGGATTAGAAGGCAGGGATGTTGCCAAGCATCCTACTATGGACAGGCCAGCTCTCTATCAGCTGGCTGTTGGAGTGCAGGGTCCTTGATATCTCGTGTAGACCCCCTGTGAGTTTCTTATTCTGTGGTGGGGAGGAGAAGGCCCTCCGTTTGGTTTCTTCAGGGTCCCACCAGCTTGACCCCATGCTGGTGGACGCTGACAAGCACAGCCCCATGGTGGCTCTAGAGCTCTGACCACAGATTTCACTGGTATAGTCACTGAATCCCTTTTGTTGTTCCAGGACTTTGGCAGTCTGTCCAACCTGCAGGTCACTCAGCCTACAGTTGGGATGAATTTCAAAACGCCACGTGGAGCCGTTTGAATCTTTCTGCTGTGCTGTAATATTATCAATAAACTATGGACCACCTTGCCTGTGTCATCTGTGGGCTTGGGTGCTGGTGGAGCGAAGGGCAGGGGTTCCTTCTCAAGGGAGAGCTCACTACTTGGATCCTGGATAGATAGCTCTGAGCTTCGGATCTGCCCAGGCTGTGGGTCCAGCAGCACTGGGCTGAGCCAGTGCCTCCTGTCGTATAGTGAGAGAAAGAGCTGTTCCGTTGTGTGTTCTGCACACTTGTCTGCATTTTGCTATTGGTGCTGATCTGGGTATGTTTGTGCCACATGCAGGGAAGTGGTGGAACCCAGATCGGTCTGGCTGTCCACTGTGCTTGTACATCTTCTGTTACACAGGTGTAGCAGACATTCTGAAAATACTTAGTAATTTCAAACTTGGAGCAAAGTTTCAGGAACAGTAAGAAAGGAATTTCCAAATGTTCTACCTAGATCTACCAATTGTTTACATTTTGCCCCAATTGCTTTATATACTCTTATATATACACACTTTTTTCCTGATTCTCAGTGGGTTGGAAAATGTATATGTCCACAAATTGTGCCTTTTTGCCCTAAGAATTTTATTTATTGATACGGCTTTTAGAAGGTGAGACAAACATTGGTATGTTGTTCCACTTACTTATGCATTCATTGGTTGATTCTTGTACGTGCCTGATTGGGGATTGGGCTTGCAAGCTTGGTGTATGGGGATGATGCTCTGACTGAGCTACCTAGGTATTTTAGTGCCTTTTATTTTATTGGGCTGGCTTTAGCTCAGTGGTTCCTTTGAGTCAAGTTTGCTTATTTTATTGATAGACAGGAAGGAAGAGGCATGAGAGACATCAATTCTTTGTGTCTCCTTAGTTGTTCATTGATTGCTTTTTCATGTGGGTAGGGGTGCTCCAGCCTAGCAGTGTCCCCTTGCTCAAGCCAGCAAGCGCACATTCAAGCTGGCAACGTTGGGGTTTTGAACCTGGGTCCTCTGCCTCCCAGCCAATGTTATATCCTGCGCCACCTCCCGGTCAGGCTGTTACCACCGAATAATGATCAAAATCATTGGTTCAATACAATATAGTCCATTATCAGGTTTTCCCAATATCTTTTCTAGTTTTTCTAATTCAGTATCCAACCCAATATCTGACTGCGTCTAGATTTCATGTCCTGTTAGCCTGTATCTTTCATGACTTGACATTCTTGAAAAGTACTGGGTGGTTTTGTAGAATATCCATCAATTTTGGTCTGATGTTTCTTCACAATTCGTTTTAATGTAGCTGTTTCTGTAGGAACACTTCAGGAAGATTGTGTTCTTGGAGTGTCATACTGAGGCACAGTATTACCTTGTCCCATTTTTAGTGATGTTTTGAGCTGTTGGGTTAGGGTCTCCTGTAAGGTTACTCTGTCCCCCTTTGTAATTTGGTAGGTTTTTTGAAGCTAAGTATCTTTGTCAACTTCTCACAGGTTTTAGCATTTATGGGTGATGGTTAACTATTTTAGTCCCTTTATTTTGTAACGACTTTTCTCTTTACAGCAAACTTCCGTTTTTGGTGTGGGGTCTGACATTTTTAGCAAGTCTTGCCGTCTGTGTATAAAGAATCCTCCCTCTCCACCTTAGGTTTTTGGTGTCGGTGAGGGAACGCTTGGCCTTTGTGTGGGTGAGAAATTAGAGCCAGGTTAACAAACCCTAAAACCAGTGGCCAGGCTGTTTGCCATGCTGTTAGCCACACTCCCCACTAGGAGGCAGTGTGGTTACAACCTGCTCACCTGTGGGGCCAGGCGAACTGCGTACTTTCGATGTGGAGTGGGGGCGGGGGAAGAGTACAACACAGGGGAGACTCCAGACGTTATTCATCTGTGGAATAGGACCGTGTTCATTAATTTCCGGTGGAGCTTGTTGGGCAGACGCAGGCCCCGCCCCCACGGGCTGGACTCGAGCCCGGTGCGGCGAGTGGGCAGGGCAGCACGGGGCTTCCGTGCGCGCTGGGAGACGCCTCGCTGGGCGGCTGGCCGTCCTGCTGACTCCCAGGCTACCTGGCCGCACTCCCAGGGCTCTTGGCATAAAATGGCCTGGACAGTTTTTCCCCTGCCTTCTGCGCAACGAACTCCGCTTCTCAGAGACCGGAAAGAGCCTCAGGTAAATTTTTGTTATTGTCTTAAGTTGTTTGTGTTAAAGAGAAATGACTCACACAGCTGGATATAAAATGAACACGTTAAGCGTTTTTTCAAACCTCAGTGCCGGAATTGAGAAAAAAGTTCAAAGGAGAAGTCAAAGATGAATTGGTGTTAAGAACTTTTGAAATTTTTTTATTTTTATTTTTTAATTTTTTAAAGATTTGATTTTACAGGGAGAAGAGTGGGGTGGGGGAATGAGAAGCATCAATTCAATAGTTACTTCACTTTAGTTCAGTAATTGCTTATCGTATGTGCCTTGTGCAGAAACCAGCGACCTCAGCCCTCCAGGTCAGCGCTTTAGCCACTGCTCTACCACAGGCCAGGCTGAAGTGAATTATCAGTGGACACTTTTATAAAGTGAATTTCTACTTTAATTGAGGTTCCTCCTTTTCCACATTAGATTTTGGGGGAAACAACCCGATTCAAATGTGAGGACTGAATAAAGCTCATTTTCACCTACACGCGTTGCCTTCGGTGGCGGCTTTTTGTGTGAGCCTTGAGCTAAGGATGGTTTTCTAAAGGCTTAAAACAACAATAAGCAAAGGAAAATAATATGCTTGTGGAAATTGTATAAAATTCACATCCATTTGCACGCATAAAGCTTCATTGGGACACGCCACATTCCTGTGTCTAGGTATTGCATAAGGCTGAACTCCGTAGTTGCTAGAGACAGTTCATGTCCCTGTCACCACTTTGCAGTGGATTGCACTTCTATAACTCAGTAGTGTTTCCACCTGTCTTAAAGTAGCTGGAAATTTTTTTAAAAAGGTTCCATAAAAAGAAAAAGCAACATAAGTATAACAAAACGTTTCGGGTGGCATTTTATTTTTTAAAAAATTAGTGCATACTCACGTTACAAAAATTGGGCTTTGAATGTTGTGCTTTTAAGGTATAAGTAATTCATGCGTTCACTAAGCACGGAAAGCTGTTTACCAATGTTGAGTTCATTTCTCTGAAAAAAATATGTCCAGAGTAATAAATTTATTTAAGACAACTAGCCTTTGGAGGGGAATGGTTTCTTGAAGAGTTGATAACATTGAAAACCATCAATAGTTAATTAAAAATGGCAGATCATTCTGAACACTTTTCCTTGGCACTTCCTGAGTCAGAAAACGTTAGCTGTACCACTCAGGTTTTATTCAGACACAATGCTTGGTTGGAAGACTGAAGAATTAGTGTCTGAACAGTGCACAGAACCACTACAGGTGAGAATCTTTTTAAAGAGGAGAAATCATTAAATCCTTATATCCTTAAGTGGGAATGGGCAGAGCTAATGTTACAGCTGACAGTGGTAGAAGTATGCGTGGAGCAGAAAAAGGCTTATTTGGATACATTTCAAACCTTGCAAAAGTGTTTGTTTAAAACCTACACTGTTTATTATTTGCTTCTTCAGTAGGGACTCTGTCAGCAATTGAACAGTACAGGTAAGAATGCATTTCACTTGCCCTTACAGGTTTTTACCACAATTCATGAAACTGGTGATGGTTTTCTTTTTAATTGTGTTAACCCAATAACATAATATTTATCTTAACTATTCCTAAGTGTACAATTCAGTGGCATTAAACACTTCTACAATGTTACGGTAACCATCCTCACTGTATCCAAAACTTTTCCATCATCCCAACAGGAACTCTGTTCCTGTTTAAACAATAACTTCACGCTCCCCCTTACTAATACCTGTACAGGGTGAGTGAAAGAGATTTACAGTTGTTTATATGGAAAATAATACAATAATAAATAATACAAGAATACCACCTGGCCTGTGGCAGCGCAGTGGGTGCAGTGTTGTCGACTTGGAGCACTGAGGTCGCTGGTTCTACACCCTGGTCTTGCTCAGTCAAGGCATGTATGAGAAGCAACTATGAGTTGATGCTTCCTATTCCTCCACTAACCTGCCTTTTTCTCTCCTCTCTTTAAAGGTCAATAAATAAAATCTTAATAATAATAAAAAAAAGAATAATATGTGTTTCACATACAACAGAAAAAGCTACTTTTGTCCCACCCTGTATGTGCATATTTACCCACTTCAACTTGTAGTTGCTTCACTTTAGTTTTTTTTTAATTGATTGCTTCTCATATATGCCTCGACCAGGGGTCTCAGGCCAAGCCAGTGTTCCTTTGAAGCAGCAACCTTGGGCTTCAAGCTGGGGAGCCCACGCTCTAGCCCATGACCTTGGGGTTTTGAACCTGGGACCTCCACATCCCAGACCAAAGTTCTCTCCAATTTGCCACTGCCTGGTCAGGCTAGCTTAATAAACTTTTATAGTTCTATTTTTCTATGAACTTTCTGTTTGCATCATTTTATTCTACTGAATGTTTATTACCTTTTATGAGAAGTTTCTAAAAATCAGTATTGTGGAAGTGAGCTTTTTGTAAAACGAGTGACATTTTCCTGTTTTTTAGGAAACAGAAAAGTGCTGTGGTTAGTATATAAAATGTTTTTATTTTTGTAATTGAGTTCATTATTATTTTTTCATGTGGCTTCCCTGATTTGTATACTGCTGAGAAGGACTTTCTCGTCTTAAAGATACTCTCCCAGCTGCTGTCACCAAACATAATCTCCACATTTTTTTTTATAAAAAAGATAATGAAATATATCAACATACAAGAAAGTATAGTAATATAAATATATTTGTCTGTTTATTCATTGAGAGGAGGGAAGGCAGAGACAGACTCCCACATGCGCCCTGACCAGGATCCACCCAGCAAGCCCACTAGGGTGTGATGCTCTGCCCATCTGGAGCGTTACTCTGTTGCTCAACAACCAAGCTCTTCTGAGCGCCTGAGGCGGAGGCACAGAGCTATCCTCAGCGCCCAGGGCCAACTCGCTCTAATCAAGCCATGGCTGCAGGAGGGGGGGAGAATGAGAGAGATAAGCGAAAGAGAGAGAGAGAGAGATAAGTGAGAGGGGGAGGGGGGGAGAAGCAGATGGGCACTTCATTGTGCCCTGATCAGGAATCGAACCTAGGACATCCACATGATGGGTCAATGCTCTACCACTGAGCCAACCTGCCAGGGCCAATAATATATTTTTTAATAACCTGATATACCCAACACCAAAGTCAATGTGTTAAATGTTTTGCTGCATCTCCTTTAGGTTTTTTCCTTTAAAAACAAAATGTATATCTAGTTTTCTCTGACAGTCTCCTTACTACCAGTCCCTCGCCTACCCCAGAATGGCCTCTGTGAAGTGGGAGTGTGTCTTTCTGGTCATGGTCAAAGTCCTTAATTTTGAGGTGGGAGGAGGGTTTCTAGCTGGCTGAAGCAGAAGGGGGGTTCATCGATGGGAAGGGTTCACGAAACATTCTTGACTGAGTTTCTTGGACAGTCTCCCCGAACCTTAATTCTAAGTGCCGAAGCTCTGCTGGGCCCCTGAGCTTATTGCTTCCATCACAGAAAGTTGCCACCAATGATTTTAGATGCTCAAACTGGATGCCTGTGTGCGCTTGTCTGTGTTTACGACTCAGCTCTTTAAAAAAATAAAAAGTTTATTGTGGTAACATTGGTTGGTAACATGTTTAGGTATAGAATTCTATAATACATCATCTGTATATTGTGTGCTCAACATCCAAAGCCTAGTGTCCTTCTGTCACCGTGTGTGTATGTGTATGTATGTGTGTGTGTATTTTTAATTGATTTTAGCCAGAGAGGAAGGGAGAGAGAGCCAGGAACATTAATTCATTTCCTGTATGTGCCCTGACTGGGGATCAAACCGGCATCCTCTGCGCTTTGGGCTGATGCTCTAACCAACTGAGCTATCCAGCCAGGGCCCCTCACCATATATTTAACCCCATTTACCCTCTTTGTCCTCCCTCACCACCCTCTCCCCTCTGGTCACCACCATTCAGTTGTCTGTGTCTATGAGTTTGTTCACTTCTAGCTTTGTTTTATATCCACTGTACCGTATTTCATGTATCTGTTGGCCATCTGTGTGACTTTTCGGGAACTGTGTCCAGGTCCTCTGCTAATTTTTTAATTGGATTTTGTTGTTGCGTTGTGTGAGTTCTTTATATATTTGAATACTCGCTCCTTGTTGGAGGTATTGTTTGCAAATATATTCTGTTAAGTTGGTTGTCTTTTTGACTTGTTGATGGTTCCTTTGGCTGTGCATAAGTTTTTTTAGTTTGACACAGTCCCATTTATTTATTTTTGCTCTTATCCCTTATCTTTGAGAACAGATTTGCAAAAATCTAGTACTTACGTTGTCTTCTTTGTTTTAGGTCTTTTATTTAAGTTTTTAATCCTTTTAGAGTTAGTTCTTTTAATTTTGTGTATGGTGTCAGATGGCAGTCTAGTTTTATGCTTTTGCGTGTGGTTTTCCAATTTTTGTAACAGTTTATTAAAGAGGCTTTATTTCTCCATTGTATGTTTTTAGCTCCTGTGTCAAAAATTAGACAACCATGTATATGTGGGTATATTTCTGGACTCTCAGTGCTGTTTTGATGACTAACTTTGTAGTATGATTTGAAGTTGTTTCCCCCCCACACATACAAATGCTCTGGCTATTCAGCTCTTGTGGTTCCATGCAAATTTGAGGGGTTTTTGCTCTATTTCTTTGAAAAATGCCATTGGTATTTTGATAGGGATTGCATTGAATTTGTAGATTGCTTTGGGTAATATATAAGAATAACTATGTTTATTCTTCTTATCCATGAACATGGAGTATCTTTCCATTTTTTTGTGTCTTCTTCAAATTCCTTCATGTTTTTTAATTTCAATGTACAGGTCCTTCATGACCTGTTATTTTTAGGTATTTTTTCTGTTGTAATTGCAAATCGGAATGTTTTTCATTTTATTTTCTGATATTGATATTTCATTGTTAGTGTATAGCAACACTATGATTATTGTATGTTGATTTTGTATCCCACAACTAGGTTTACTGTTTCTTTAATAAAAACTTTTTTTTTTAGATTTTTATGTATTCATTTTAGAGAGGAGAGAGAGAGAGAGAGAAGGGGGAGGAGCAGGAAGCATCAACTCCCATATGTACCGTGACCAGGCAAGCCTAGGGTTTCGAACCGGCGACCTGAGCATTCCAGGTTGATGCTTTATCCACCGTGCCACCACAAGTCAGGCTAAAAAACCTTTTATTTATTGATTTTAGAGAGGAAGGGAGAGAAACAGAGAGAAACAGGAACGTAGATTTATCTGTTCCTGTATGTGCCCTGACTGTGGATTGAACTCGGCAACCTCTGAGCTTGAGGACGAAGCTCTAACCAACTGAGCCATCTGGCCAGGGCTGTTTATTGTTCTAATAGTCTTTGGTGGAGTCTGTTTTTGACTCAGTTCTAAATCATTCTTGTACAGTTGCATCTGACAAGTGAATCTAAACGAGATACATAAACCTAGGTGCAGGGAGTTTGGAGGGAAAGCTTTTGGCTTTCTAGTGGATGTACACCAGGAGCTCAGATAATATTGCACAGGCCAGTTCACACTATTTAACTTTCAGAATATTTCACCACAGGGTGCCATAGTCTGAGTATAAGGCCATAATTTTGTTCATTTTTCTTTTAAGTAGCTTTATTGAAGTATAATTCACATACCACACAATTTACCTGTTTTGAATATACAGCTCATTATTTTTTGTCTGTTCTAAGGGTTGTGCATTTACAATCACAATCTAGTTTTAGAGTTTTTTGTGGGTTTTTTTTTTTTTAGGTGAGGAGAGGAGAAATAGGCAGACTCCCACCTGTGCCCTGATCAGGATCCACCCAGCAGCCCCATCTGGGGCTGATGCTCAAATACAGAGCTATTTTTAGCGCCTGAGGCTAGTGTGCTCCAGTGGAGCTATATTTAGCACTCAGGGCCACACTTGAACCAATTGAGTCACTAGCTGTGGGAGGAAAACAAGAGAACGGGGAAAAGGAGGAGAAGAGAAGCAGATGGTTGCTTCTCCTGTGTACCCTGACCAGGAATTGAACCCAGGACGTCCTTACACTGGTTCAACACTCCATCCACTGAGCTACCAGCCAGGGTCTAGTTTTAGAGCATTTTTGTTTCCCCCCCCCATCATCCCAATGGAAGTCTGTATCCATTAGCTGTCACTCCCTATTCTGTAGCCCTAAACAACCAGTTATGTACTTTATGTCTTAATGCTTGCCTATTCTGGACATTGAAAATTGTTTCTTTGGGGGAGGGTGGAAAATATCCTACACAGGTGTCCTCGGGTTACGACACAGTTCCATTCCTGTGACAGTGACATAACCTGAATTTTGATGTAAGTCAAAACACACCCAGCCTAACATAAATGGAACACTTGAGAATTTAACAGTCCAAAATGGCGCAGGTAAGCGCAATGGGGAATGCCAACTTCCTCACTCATTCGTGGTGTTACTTAGTCTTCTTCCGCAGTGCGCAACCAAACTAGTGTGCCTACGTATCCGTAAGTACGGCACTAATGGTGTAAGCCAAAACCCTCATGTCTCAATTTTTTAAAGTTTTATGGGAGTGTCGTAAATTCGAAATATCGTATGTTGAGACTTGTAACCCAAGGACCCCCATATACATACATACATACACACTATATGTACATATATATACTATATATATACTACATATACACACACTATATATATATTATATATATACACAAAGCTGATCTTCCAAAGCTTAACCCTACGTGACAAGAATTAAATTTTTTTATATTTTAACTACAGTTGACATTCAGTATTAGTTTCAGGTGTACAGCAGTGATTAGACATTTATGTACCTTACTAACTGATCCAGAGAAGTCTCGTACCCACCTGACAACAGTTATTACAGTATTATTGATTGAATTTCCTCTTCTGAACTTCACATTCCTGTGACTGTTTTCTAACTGCCAGTTCATACTTAATCCCCCACCCCTTTCAGTTAGTCCCCCAACCCTCATCCCATCTGTCAGCCATGAGTGAGTTCTCTGTATCTATGAGTTTGTTCATTTATTTTTAGATTCCACATGTAAGTGAAATCAAATGATAATCATCTTTCTCTGTGTGACTTTTTTCACTGAGTGTAATAACACATACCCTCTAGATCAGGGGTCCCCAAACTTTTTCCACAGGGGGCCAGTTCACTGTCCCTCAGACCGATGGAGGGCCGGACTACAAAAAAAACTGAACAAATCCCTATGCACACTGCACATATTTTAAAGTAAAAAAACAAAACGGGAACAAATACAATATTTAAAATAAAGAACAAGTACATTTAAATCAACAAACTGATTAGTATTTCAATGGGAACTATGGGCCTGCTTTTGGCTAATGAGATGGTCAATGTCCAATTCCATATTTGTCACTGTTAGCCGTAACAAGTGGTATGACGTGCTTCCAGAGCCGTGATGCGTGCGTCCCGTGTCACCAGAAGTAGTACTGTACGTGAGCGACACTGTGCTTTTCGGCACCGCCACATACAGTGCTCCTCTCACTGACCATCTATGAAAGAGGTGCCCCTTCCGGAAGTGCGGCAGGGGCCGGATAAATGGCCTCAGGGGGCTACTTGCGCCCCATGGGCCGTAGTTTGGGGACCCCTGCTCTAGATCCATGGATGTTGTTGCAAATGGCAGGTTTTATTCCTTCTTATGGCTGAGTTATGTACATTCACATGTACCACGTCATCCTTATCCACTCATTCCTTGGCGGACACTTAGATTGCTTTCATGTCTTGGCTGTTGTAAATAACACTGCAGTGAACATGAGGTGCATATGTCTTTTCAAATTAGTGTTTTTAATTTCTTGGAATAAATACTCAGAATTAGAATTACTAGGTCATATGGTCATTCCATTTTTAATTTTTTGAAGAAACTCCATGCTGTTTTCCTTAGTGGCTGCACCAATTTACAATCCCATCAACAGTGTATGAGGGTTCCCTTTTCTTGACATCTTTGTCAATACTTTAAATTGCGTTTTTTGTTATCGTTTGACAATTTCCCTTAACTTGTATAAGTAATCACACTGAAAGTCTACTCTATAATACATGAATCTCTTTTGTCCCCTGAACATTTAGCTTATTCCCTTGTGGATACCTTCTTCCCCTACTCCCAGTTATGCTTTACTGTTATTTTTCCCTGCTCGGTATACTTTTAGTTTTGCCCATTTGTTTAGCAATATCTTTGTTTACCACTGGTTTCTGTAACCACTTCTTTCTGGACTCTTTATACAATCTTTTGGCATTCCCACAGGGTCTGTGTATAATGCGCTGTTGTGTGCATATCTGGAATTGTTTACCTTTTGTCTGAATGCTAGTTTAGTTAGGTATATAATTCTAGGCCAACTGTCTCCAGTATTTTCAAAATGTTATTACTTTTTCTTCTGCAGATGAGTCTACTGACAATCTAGTTCCTTTTAAGTGGTCTTGTCTCACAGCTTTTAGGTTATGCTCTAAACTCAGTGCCCTACAGTTTGTGTTATGTGGATTTATTTTATTGATCCTACTTGAGATCAGCATGCCCTTTAAATCTGAGGAGATATGTCTGTCAAATCCTGAGGGCCTCTAGGGTTTCTTTAGATGGTGCATGTCCATATGTATTTTCCCTTCTGGATATCCTACTTTAGACACATTTGGAAACATGTCATTCTACCCTCCCTACTTTTTAAAAATGATTTTAGAGAGAGGAAGGGAGACACAGAAACATCCATCTGTTCCTGTATGTGCCTAACCAGGATTAAACCCTCAACATTTCTGTATTGGGAAAATGCTCTAACCATCAAGCGTCTGGCAAGAGGTGGGGCAAGAAAAGACTTTATTTATGCATTCACTGGTTGCTTCCCGTGTGTGCCCTGACTGGGGATTGAACTCGCAACCTTGTTGTTTTGGAACAGTGCTCTGACTGACTGAACTAAACAGTCAGGGCCTCTACCCTCCCTATTTTAACTTTCCTCATATTTTCCATTTTTAATCTCTCTGCTGCATGCTGACTACCTTAAGCCTTCCAAGTTACTAGTTTTGTGTTTAGTAATGTCTGGCCTTCTATTAAATTTGTAGGGGTTTATGTAGAAGATACAGTGATATTCTTCACATCTCTAATGTCTGTTTGGTTTTTAGTGCAATCTACCTGTTGTTTTGTAAACTATGTTAGCTTAAGGTTTCTATTCTCTCTCTCCAAATATGTTAAGCCTACCAATGTTATGTTTTGGCTGGTTCTATTATTACTTATTCTTGGTGGTGTAAACTCCAGATACTGCTCTTTCTACTTCATGATGGCTGAGTTCCTGGTGGTAGTCATTTCCTGGTCTTTCCTGACACCTGGGGGAGGAGGGAAGAGGGAAGAGGGCCTTCTTCCCATCTAGTCTACAGTTACCAGCTGAGGTCACATCTTCACACAAGAAAAAGGGGCCTTGCTTTCCTTACACCAAGGCCCTCTGAGAGGTTGGGCCTGTCAGCACTCAGGGTGCTGGATATCCATATGGTGAACTGAAGATAGTTCTGAGATGTTGAAATAGTCATTTAACTATTAATCTTTTCTGTGAATAAGGGAATCTTCATTTAGATGGAGAAAAATGAAATATTGTAAGTCTGATAAGACACAAAAAAGGTGACACAGGAGTTCTTAAAAACAATAGTTTAATTTCATTTTTATCTTGGAAAAAAAACAATATAAGTTTAAAATGAAGTAAGTACTCTGATATGGCATCATGTGTCTTTTTTTTTATGGTACTACATTTATGGAAATTGTGAAATACAGAACCCTTATATAAATCTCTGGAATTAAAGATTACCACTGACTATGAAAACAGATTGGTTTTAAAAAGTCAATTTAGTAAATATTCCATGTTTGCTGTTTGTTTTTTATGAGAATATTTGGTATAAACACTCTACAAAATAAGGCAAGCTTTTGGAAAAGTCATTAATAAAATTTTATGAAAACAGTGTTCAGTCCTAATTTCTTTTAATCTGTAGAGTCACTGGCAAGGTTCATCAGGTGAGCAGAGCAGTTTCAAAGGTCCGTTTTCTATATAAAAGAAACCTAGAAAACAGGTTTTCCTGATTAGCATATACAAATATTTCTATAGTGCAGTAAAAATGTCAGTTTATATTTTTAATTTGAATTATGAAAATAAGCATACAGTACGTATTACCTATTTAATGATTATGGATCATAAACTTGGTCATGACATAATAAAGCTGATTTTGAAGTGTATTTAAACTCATAGGAAATCTTAAATGTTGTAGTAAAACATTTTAATAATAGATACTAGTAATCAGCCTTAAAATTTGTGAATGGAGCAGTGACTGTCAGTAGTATTGCATAGTGAGTGGTTTCCATGTGGAAACGTAAAGGTTAGACAGAAGGTGTTCTCAGGGCTGAACGAGAACGGTGAGAAGCTACCAGAATAGAGGATTTCAAGGTAAATTCAAAGGTCAAGTTCAAAGGTAAGTTTGAGGTTTTCACCTCCTTCATCACCTCCTCGACCTTTAATTCACCATGACCCTCACCTTGACCTTCAATATATTCATCTTTACCTATTTCACCTGGACTTTCATCCAACTCCTTCACCCCCTTCATCTGCATTAGCTGCTTCACCTTTACTAATTTCATCATTGCCACCTCTACCTTCCTGACCTTCCTCTCCCTGCTGTCAGCACCTCCGCCTTGACCTTTCCACTTCCACCACCTACATTCCCACCTTCGTTATCTTCACCTGGACACGCACCACCTTCATCTCAACCTTTACTACCTCACCTGGACAACCTTTGCTCCCTTCACCTTGACCTTCACCACCACGTCTTTCATCTTTACCCACCTCCTTCACTGTTGCCTTCACCCTGACCTTCACATTCACCTTGATCTTTTCCCACCTCCTTCCCCAGAACCTTCACCTCTCACCCCCTTCACTCCCTCACCCTCACTTTGAACTTGATCACGTTCGCATTCACCTTGACCTTCACCATTGCAGCCATCACCTCCTAAGTTACCGCTTTACCGGAATTCACCGCCTTCACTTTCTCCTTGACCATCCATGTGACCCCCTTGCCCAGACCTTAGCATTTCACCGCTTACCCTTCCGTCTCACCTTGACCAGCTCTGCCTTCACCCTCCGTTTACCTTACTGCTCCCTGCTCCTCCATCCCCGTGACTGGTGCCTCCTCCAGCATGCCTGTTTCACTTCTGCCCTTCCCCCTGCAGCCTCACTCTGAACTTCACCATTTCACACCCTAAACTTGCCACTTTCATCCACCTGCTTCCCCATTGTCGTCACCCCCCCCCCCCCCATTGAGCTTCACCGGTTCCTCCCAGCGCCAGCCCCCCCCCCCCCCCCCCCCCGCACCAGTGCATCCTCCACTTGACTTTCTCCACCTCCACCTTGACCCCTCCATCACGGCTTTTACCTCGCTTTGAATTTTACCACATTCACCTTCATGAACCCTCACTTTAAACTTAGCCCCGCCATCCTCACACCCTCACCTGCGCAGCTTTGGCACCTTGGCTCACCAGCTTCACCTCATTCTGAACATTTGCTCCCTTGACCGCCTTCCCCTCCAGCGCTCCTTCCCCATGGCGGCCGCCTTCCCCTCCAGCGCTCCTTCCCCATGGCGGCTGCCTTCCCCATGGCGGCCGCCTTCCCCTCCAGCGCTCCTTCCCCATGGCGGCTGCCTTCCCTGTCTCCTGCTGCACCTCAGTCTGACCAAGCTCACCGTGATCACCTTCACCGCCTTCAGTCTGACCGTCACTGTCACCCTCTTCACCCTCACTTTGAACTTCGCCCTACACCTCCTTCACCAGCTTTACCACCTTTGCCACTTATACCCTTACCTTGAAGTTCACCCTTTTCACTCCCCCACCTTCAACATGACTGTCGCCCTCTAAACATTTGCCTTCACCTTTTTTTGTGACAGGAGGAACAGACAAGAAGGGAGAGATGAGAAGCATCAATTCTTCATTGCGATACCTTAGTCTCCTTAGTTGTTCATTGATTGCTTTCTCATATGTGCCTTGACTGGGGGGGGGGGGGGCTATAGCAGAGCGAGTGACCCTGTGCTCAAGCTGGCGACCTCAGGGTTTCGAACCTGGGTCCTCGGCGTCCAGTCTGATGCTCTATCCACTGCGCCACCACCTGGTCAGGCCATTCACCTTCACCTTTAACATGACTTTCAGCACCTTGAGATTCGCCACCTTCTCGCAATTTCACCAGGCCGCCTCCACAGGCGTGCCCACCCTGACCCTTAACTCCTTTACTGCTTCAGCACTGCCCTCACCCCCTCACCTGGGTCTTCATCCTGCCCTCCCACTTCCACAGCCTCCCCTTCACCACTGCTTCCTGCATCTGGATTTCACCTTCTCAGCCTTCACTAACCTGACCACCTTCACCTGGCCTTCCCCACTTCGTCACATCACCACCTTCCCTGTTCCGCACCCGGCCTATACCCCTTTCACCACGACCTTCAGCACCTGGCCCTGCACACCATCATTCACCTTCACCCTCTCTTTGAGCTCTGCCATCTCCACCATTATCTTTCCTTTGCTGATGAGGATGTGAAGGTAGGAACCCTCTGCCCAGCAAATTCAGAAAACCGCAATGAGTCTGACGTCAGTGTGGCTACAAAGTGGGGCTCTGGCTGGCTCTGCACGACTGCCTTTCCTTGTTTTGTGGGATGCGGATAAGAGCACGGCGCAGGGTCACGTACTACTCGGGTTTCGGAGGCTGTCGGAGGGTCCGCAGCTTCAGTTCGTCGAGTTCTTTCCAGTATTTCAAGTTGTTGTCCAGGTGCTGTAGTAACTCGGGCAGGTCTACAAAGGCTGGAGAAAGAGGGGAGTGAGGTCTCTCACAGGCTCAGGTTAGAGGTTGGAGCTAAAAAGAGAGCATTCAGAAGAAAAGGGACTAGACCAGCTTTTGCGGAACACTAACAGACGCGAGGACACAGCAGCCGCACGGACGCAGGCTGCTGCCGGGAAGGGAAGCCCGGTCGGCACACAGGGGCGCATGCCAGCAGCTCCAGGGCCCGCCCGCTGGCGGCTCTGCTTCCCTCTCAGTCAGCACCTTGGGGAACAAAGGGTGGCGAGCCCCCCACTTACAGCCTTCCCAGGAGGGAGCAGGCCGGGACCACCTCTCCTGTGTGTGCCCCAGCCCCTTCGCCCCAGACCACAGCGGTACGTTTGTCTGCCCTGCAGCCCTGCCCCCAAGTGCAGGCCCCTGGGGGCCAGAACAAGGTCCCCGGAAGCACAGTGCAGCCTTGAGAACGCGCCTGCCAGCAGGCCCGCAGCTGGCACTGACGGTTAAGAGACTGATGTGCACCGGCAGGGACCTGCCGTTCTCCCCGTTCTGTTGTAGAGCGAGGCCTGGGAGCAAATGGCAGGAAGCTCGGAGGAACACTGCTGGGGTGTGGTCAGTGTTAGTTTGGTCTTGAACCCTAATTTCTCTGCTACTAGCTCTGTGACCCAAGTTCAGGCCTCTCACCTATGAATCAGGAGTAACAGCACCCACCCCGGGGAGGGCAGTGAATGAGGAAGTGCAGAGTCCCAGCCCTCAGGAGCCCTGACGTGAGAGCTCGGTCCCCTCGTCCTTCTGCAAAGTCGAAGCCCCCAAGCATAATCTAGAGCCAAATCCAACACTTGCTGCTCCCTAAGCCGTTACATTACTGAGACAGTTTCTGCCGAGAGTTCTTACCATCCCAGGCATTGAACATGCCTGTGATGAAGTAGTCAATGAAAGAGATCTGGGACTTGGGGATGCTGCAGGTGTTTCTGTCAAAACCCGGCATCATCACAGGTAAGTCCCGCTGCTTTTCTTCGTCAGTCTGCAGAGCGGAAAATGCCGGGATTACGAGACCAATCTCTACCAGAGCCCACGGAGCTGTGGTGAGAAGCCAACCAGAGCACCAACCAACAAAACCAAACCTCCTACCAGATACCAAGTTGTCCCCGGGGTGGGGACTGCTCTGTGCCAGGAGGGCCTGAGGACACGCTGCCCAACCCGTATTTTCAACACCCAGAAGCCTCCTGCTGCAGCTTCTCACTTAAGATGCCGAACGGCACCCGTATTGCACCCACGAGCCACTGCTGTACGGTCGCGGTCCCAGTCCAGCAAGCGTGTCCAGTGCCTGGCACAGGCCTGCAGTGGTGAGTGAGAGCGGCCCCTTCACAGAAGAGGGACTAGTGGCTGCTTCTCATCTCAGGTCACATTATCTGATTTGGAAAGTTTCTGAACACCCTTGAGATTCTTAAAGTTTAAAAAAAAGTTCTGGGATGGATTGCACAGTCACGCGTCACTTGATGAGGCTACGTTCTGAAAAACTGCATTGCTGGGCGAACATCACAGAACACACCGACACAGCCTGCGCTGCTCCTACACTACAGGCCGTATGGCACGTCACAGTGTGAACTGGGAGGCAGTGGGAGCTGTGCACCTACACACAGAAAAGGTGCAGGAAGAAGGTGGTATAAAGGATAAAAAGTGGCACACCTTCATAGGGAACTTACCACGACTGGGGCCTCAGGACTGGCAGTCGCCATGGGAGAGGGACAGTGAGGGCCGGTGAAGGCCCAGGCCGTGCTGTCCGTGCCTGCGGACTTAGAAACACTCCCACAGCCCCCCTACTTCCTCCGACAGGGTCAGAGACAGAACAGGGACGCTGTCGGTGCTGCTCCAGAATAGGGGAGTGGACTGGATTTACTGGAAGTATTGAGGAGGAGCTGGCTGGGGCAGGCCTAGGTCGCCGTACTAGTGCTTGTCTGGAGGGTGACAAGTGGCCTGAGGCTCAGCAGGATAGGAAATCAAGATGGAGAGAGAAGGAAATACAAGGTCTGTCCTGGCAAGATGGTTTTAGCTGTTCCATGTTGGAACAGTGGTCAGAGTGAGGAATTTTGTGGTATTCATAAAAAAAGGGTATTTAACATGGAAAGGGTATATAGGAAGAAGGACTCAATATTTAGACTTTGGAAATTTGCTTTGAGTTCTGTTGACCTGACCTCACAGAAAGGGCTCTCCCCTGCACAGATCTGATGGACGGAATGAAACGTACCTGTGCTTTCCATAGTCACATCCAAAGACAGGCACGGCTGGCTCCACACCACCACCAGTGTCCAGGACCTGAGGTCCTCAATAAAGATTCTACAGCAATGTGCCCTGCAGCCCACCAGGCGAGCTCGAGGAGGGCTGTCGGGCACCTGATCACGCAGCGCGGGGGACGGCCCCTCTGCACCGAGACAGGTCAGCGGCTGAGTGAGCGGGAGGCGAGCTGCTCTCTGAACTGAGGTGCTGTGTGTGCCGAGAGGGAATCTACTGCCAAGACCCACAGATGCTGCTCCCCTCAGAGAACAAAATAATAATAAAGAACTTAAGCCATGTCTGACCTGAGAAAAATACTCTTCCGAGATGCGTGCAGCCCATTCGATGCACAGCTCCAAGGGTCGGCAGGGGTTGGACACATCAGCGCACTTAATCAACATTCGTTTGATCAGAGTCCGGTTCTCTGGAGTCCTGAGTATAGTGTTTGTGGCTTCTTGGTCTTGATCAGTTTTCTAAAACATTAAGTGGAATTTAAAGCAATCAAAATGGGTCCCCTGGAGCCATGCCCTGTCTTACTGGCGTGGTCCCACTGCAAGCACGGGCACTGTCGGTGTCCTGCCAGTGAAGGGGCTCACAGAACGCTGGAGGCTACCAAGCACTGAGCATGGCCCCCACTTCCCAAGGGGAGAACCAAGGCCCAGTGAGAGTCCAGCAGGACCCAGGGTTGGAGGGCCGCCCTGGAGGTTGACGTGTCTGCCCTTCCCCTCCTTCCTGGCTTTTTCTTCTTACTTGAAATATTTCTCACAGTTGCTTTATATTCTTCTGTTCTGCTACCTCTATCACTCTCCTTTCGTAAGAACTCAAAGACCAGCTTTGTCTTTTATTATATTTATTAATAAAAGAGTGTGAACTGAAAAAAATAAATTTTTCTGCCCTCATAATACAGTGTGTCCATAAAGTCATGGTGCACTTTTGACCGGTCACAGGAAAGCAACAAAAAATGATAGAAATGTGAAATCTGCACCGAATAAAAGGAAAACTCTCCCAGTTCCATACCTATTCAGTGCAGTTCGATGTGGGCTCACGCAGATTTTTTAGGGCTCCTTAGGTAGCTATCCCGTATAGCCTCTACAGACTCGTCACTGACTGATGGCCTACCAGAACGGGGTTTCTCCACCAAACTGCCGGTTTCCTTCAACTGCTTATCCCACTGAGTAATGTTATTCCTATGTGGTGGCGCTTCGTTATAAACGTGCTGATATTCACGTTGCACTTTGGTCATAGATTCGAATTTAGTGAGCCACAGAACACACTGAACTTTCCTCTGTACTGACCACATCTCGACTGGCATGGCTGTGGGCTGCTCCGCTATATACACGATGTTACGTCATCACCTGCGCATGCGCACATGCTGCCACATCATCCTACAGAAACTGGGAGGGTTTTCCTTTTATTTGGTGCAGATTTCACATTTCTATCGTCTTTTGTTGCTTTCCTGTGACCGGTCAAAAGTGCACCATGACTTTACGGACACACTGTAGAATCTTGTAGTTCACCAGGCTCCCTGCTCATTACTCCACCTCCCACCCAGCCCTGCGGGAATAGCTGTCAGCATATCCAACTGTGCCATCTACTGATACCTCCCTAACAATGTCTGACTGTGTGTGTGTGAGTGTGATAGAGAGGGACAGCTAAGGACAGACAGGAAGGGAGAGAGATGAGAAGCATCAATTCTTCATTGTAGCACTTTAGTTGTTCATTGATTGCTTTCTCATAGACTGCTCACAAATATTAGGGGTATTTTATCACTTCATATTCAGTTTGAAATATCCCCTAATTTTTGTGAGCAGTATATGTGCCTTGACCAGGGAGCTACAGCAGAGTATTCCACACTCAAGCCAGCGACCTTTGGGCTCAAGCTGGTGAGCCCATGCTCAAGCCAGATGAGCCTGCACTCAAGCTGGTGATCTTGGGGTTTCAAACCTGGGTTGTCTACATCCCAGTCTGATGCTCTATCCACTGCGCCACCGCCTGGTCAGGCATGTCTGACATTTTGTGATGTACAAAAAAAGGACTTAACCATCATTCTCTTTTGATCTGCACTCACAAGATCTTGTGGCAGGCAGGAAAAGCAGTATTTACTGTGACATCTTACAGATGAGGACACTGGGACTCAGGTGGGAGACTCATCCAAAGCTATGCAACTGAGCCAGGGTAAGAACTTAAGTTCTACCTTCGGTCCTGGGCTCTGTCCACTCACAGCCCCACATGCTGTCTGCTTCACAAGGACCCTTCTGGGCTTGGAGTCTCAATCCGTGGGGTAATGGACCTTCCAAGCAAATTCGGGTGGGAAGAGGGAGCACTGGGCAAAGAGCTCTGTCACAGATGGGAGCAAGCAAGTCTCCGCATTCTGAGTCTGTGCCTGTCAAGCAACTTTGCAAAGGAGTTGGTCATGTGATTTCAACGCGTCAGCACCGTGGTCTAGGTCTCCCTCGGTGGTCTCAGTGAGGCAGAGCTGCCGTCAATATAGGCAGTAGCACCCTGAGCCCAGGCTTCAGTCTCCTGGCGAGGGCCAGGACGTACAACGGCCACGGCCGCCCCATCCTCCCTGCTCCAGGTCTCACCACCAGCCAGCTGTGTGTGGACCCTTCTCTCCAGATTAATGCACTCAGTGTGGCTACAGTTCAGTGCTGCCCGCTGGACACAATTTCCTTCACGTTACTTTGTCCCTGCTCTGACCCACTTGAGCAGAAGTAACCAGTCTCCCAAAAGTACCCCAAGTACAGACAGCAGAGATCAGAAATGTGACTGTGGAGTGGCACAGAGGACCTAGGTGAGTCTGGGAAGATGTGGTTCCTTTCTGTGGCACGAGGGGAGCTGGGATCAGTGGGATCAGTAACAACCAGCTCTCTCCAGGGCGGCGGGGCAGGAGCCAATAAAAAGCTGGGGTGGGTGCCCCTACATCTGAAGTCCTGGGGAAGGGAGTGAAGTCAAAGGCAAGCTGACAGTGAGGAGAGCAGGGTGAAGGGAGCAGAGTTCTCAACAGCACATGTGAAGGAATAATAAGAGACAAAGGGCATGGCTAAACAAAGGAGCAACAGAAGTAAACTGATCATGGCTAGTCTAATAGGACACACTGTCCCCATACATGCCAAAGACTCTCAGGATGGTGACGGAGTTGGGGAGGGAGGGCAATGGGAAGGCTGTGAGCTGGTAGCAAGATTTCCAGTACACATGGGCTAGGTGGTGGGCAGACAGGTGGGCCTCAGAGGAAGAGGATCCACAAAAGAACATTCTCTAGGTGCTGACCTCGCCGTGAACCTAGTATAACGGACACCACTGACAGCCTACCTTGTGCTGTGTCCACCAGTCCTCTGCCTGAGGTTACTTACGCCCATTCTCTAGGCAGGGGAATGGTGAAGCAGAGTAGGTGGGGACTAAGATCTGTCTGCTTCCACAGCTGTGGACTCCACTCCACGCCTCAAATCCAGAAATGAGGGGCAGCAATGTCTCCTTCCTGTGACACAGCAACAGAGGACAGCTGCTGCCACCAGAGTGTGCCCAGTGGGGATGGCTGTTGAGAGGTCCCATGGGCTCTGACCTGCCCCGGAATGTCCAAGAGGGGAATGGTCCACCTTTCTCAAGCATGTTTATCTAAAACTTGACCCCCTTTCCGAGTTTTCATATCTATTTTTGGACGTCTTATTTTTTCCTGCCAAGTTTTTGCATTTTTTAGTAATTTAATCAATGGAAATTAACCTCAATGAGCCAACAACACAGGATGAGGGCTCCAAACAGGTGTTCCCAGCAGTCAGCCTCCCTTACCTTGTTTTCTTTCAGTTCTGCCAAGGGCTTGTTGACTCTGTTGATAAACTTGTTGATGTGCTCGAAGTGCTTTGTCATCTCTGTGGCCAAGACCATGTCAATAATAGCCTGCCGCAGTGTCCGATAGTCGTTCCTATTCCAGAAAACGAGAGGCTACTGCAGCTCACAGATTAGACCGCACAGGGAGGGGCTCCAGAAAATCACCTGTTCTCTGGGATGCATGTCCACTGTGGCTAACATTCTAATGTCACTGGGAGGCACACATTATTAGCTTTTTTGGAAGGCACTCTTTAAAGATTTTTTTTTTTTTACTTTATTTATTTATTTTTAGAGAGGAGAGAGACAGAGAGGGAGAGAGAGGAGAGAGAGACAGAGAGAGAGAAGGGGGAGGAGCTGGAAGCATCAACTCCCATATGTGCCTTGACCAGGCAAGCCCAGGGTTTTGAACCGGCGACCTCAGCATTTCCAGGTCGACGCTTTATCCACTGCGCCACCACAGGTCAGGCCATGGAAGGCACTCTTTAAAAGAATGTGGAAGTTATAGGGTAGTGCCTTGATCATTTGCACAGGGAAACCGCAATAAAAGTTAAAATGAGAAGCTTAAGAACAAGACCTTATACATGCAGTGTGCATGCTGTCATCCCGCAGTGTGAGGCCCATGGTTCTCAGAATAAAGTGAGAACGGGCAGGCCTGGGCAAAGCCTGTGAAGACAGAGATCTGCGGTTATGAAGAATGTACCCCATGTGGGGATCCCACAACTTTTTTATTCAGTGAAAGGCGGGAAGGCAGAGGGACAGACTCCCGCATGTGTCCCAACCAGGATCCATACAGCAAGCTCCCTACCAGGTGCTGCTCGGCTCATCTGGGCTGCTGCTCTGTTGCTGGGCAACTGAGCTATTTTAAGCACTTGAGGTGAGGACATGGAGCCATCCTCAGTGCCCAGGGCCAACTTTGCTCAAAGCATTTGAGCCATGGCTGTGGGAGGAGGAGAGAGAGAGAGAGAAAGAGAGAAGGGGGAGGGGAAGGGCTAGTGAAGCAGATGGTCACTTCTCCTGTGTCCTGACTGGGAATCGAATCCAGGACTTCCACACACCGGGCTGACACTCTACCACTGAGCCAGCGGCCAGGGCCAGGACTCAACAACTTTAGTGCCCAGAAAGTGGGAGGGCAGGCCTTATGACAGCTGAGCAGATCACAGGGAGTGCAAACAGCTCTCCCCTCAGCACTGGCTTTTATTTATTTTCAAATTTTTATCTTTTGAGAATGCAAACCATATAATTAAAAATGGAAAAGGTAAAAAGAATATGAAATGAATCTGTATTCTGCCCCTTTCCCTTCCCTGGAAACAGCCAGTTATCAGGGTCTTGAGTACTTTTCCAGAGACATCTGACATGAATGTATCCACATACAGTAACTATGGACAAAACCTACTTAATTCCCCCTCTGAAATTCTAGAATGTGGCAAAGGGAGTTTAGTAAAATCAGGAGTCTCCTTTTTATAAAATCCCATATTAAAACTTTCCTTAGAACTCCAAGTTAATAAGTACTTTTAAGTATAGTTGTTCATATGGAAAATAATAATTAACAAATAATACACAATAAACTGTGTTTTGTGTACTCACAACTGTAACCCTACTTTTACCCACCCCATATCTCTCATGACAATCCTTTCTCCTTCTTCCGTCTGATAGCCAGTCCCTATTGTTAGACACCAGTGAACAGTGATGTACAAAAGCCAACACCATGATCTTACGGAACTTAGGAACTGAATCAGGTATCAGACAAAAATAGAAAAATGATTATTTTAAAATGTAAGTGCTACAAAAGACCTCGGGACTGAATAGTGTGAGGGGTCAGGGAAGTGACACATGAACAGAGGTGACAAGAAGACGCTTGCTGGGCACAGGAGGGCAGTGGAGTGTTCCAGGCAGGTGACAGGTTCTGAGTCTCTAAAAGCTCAGGATGTCAGTATTCTATGTCCTTGCCTTGAAATGTCAAGACACAAAGCAGAAAACCTTGAAAACTGTGCTAAGTGGAAGCAGCCAGTCACAAAAGGCCCACACTGGGTGGGGGAGACGCTTCTACTTCTGTGAGCTGTCCAGACAGAGAGTCCGCATCTGTGCAGACAGAAAGCGGGTCAGCAGGCTGGAGGGGCTGGGTGAGTGAGGAGTGACGCTAAGAGCTGATACTTCGGGAGGTGTGATGAGCATGTTCTAAAATTCATGGTGGTCAGGGTTCCACCACTCTGAATAAGGACCACTGCACACTTCAAATGGGCAAACAGTATAGTATGTGAATTTATCTCAGTAAAGCTGTTGAAAAAGAGCAGCCCCATGTGGCTCACTTCTTTTTTTTTTTTTTTTTTTTTGGTATTTTTCTTAAGTGAGAAGCAGGGAGGCAGAAAGACAGATTCCCGCATGCCCATCAGGGGGCATTTTTAGCGCCTGAGGTGGAGGCCACAGAGCCATCCTCAGCGCCGGGGCCAACTTTGCTCCAATGGAGCCTTGGCTGCAGGAAGGGAAGAGAGAGACAGAGAGGAAGGAGAGGGGGAGGGGTGGAGAAGCAGATGGGCGCTTCTCCTGTGTGCCCTGGCCAGGAATCGAACCCAGGACTCCTGCATGCCAGGCCGATGCTCTACCACTGAGCCAACCGGCCAGGGCCACGTGGCTCACTTCTTTCCGGTAACATTTCTAGAGAACCAGAGTGGCCCTTGGTTCTCCTGTTGCTTCTTTTGTCCTAGGCCCTTCTTTGTATCACTGTCCCCAATTTTAATAACTGTCCTCTCAAAAAAAAAAAAAAACCAACAAAAAACAAAAACACAGAGGGACTGACATACTTCCCTAGTCATTCTCACCTCTCCATGTTTTTGAAGATGTTGTACTTCTCATTTCCACTGGTCAGCTGGAAGGCCAGGGCCGCGTGGTGGTTCTCGAGCACAGCAGTGTCATTGTACAGAATGGCCAGCTTGCTGTCAGAGTTGCACAGGAAGGGGTTGGTTCTCCCAGGGTGGTCCAGGTCGTGAATGGTGGCCGCAATGAGGGCAGCAGCCTCGTCAACTGGGTCTAAAGTTTGCTGGAAACGAGAGAGAGTTCACAAATGGGTCCCGGGCTGAAAGCAGGACCCGTGCTCTTTCTGTCCTGTTCCTTTAAGGTGAGAGAGTGTTCAGACTGCTGAGAAAAGAACTCTGTTGTGTAAACCCAGTTTCCCTCTCTCTCCACTGTGAGTTATACGTTTGCATGTTTTTTAGGAAACACTACTGAATTCTCAGTCTCACACAAGTTAAAGACTTAATAAAATACACGGTGTCCTCAACAGGAGCAGATGGCTGAATGGTATGATACGATGACAACTCAGTAAAGGCTGTTAAAATTGTTCTGAGGTAGTTTACAGGATATATATCTATGTTTGTATTTAGCCGGAGAGAAGTTCAGGAGCGATCATCCCGCCACACGGCCGTCCCTGCATGCTGCCCACCCCAGCACAGATGCCCTCTGCTGCCGTTTATTGTTCTTTACGGAGCAGGCCTCTCTCTGGACTCTTTCTCTTTCCAGGTCTGGAGGATGATCTTTCGTTAAAAACAAAACAAAAAACAAAAACCCAAATCCCGCCTGACCAGGCAGTGATCCAGTGGATAGAGCGCCAGCCTAGGAGGCTGAGGAGCCAGGTTCAAGGGGCAGCTGAAAGCCCGGCTCTGAGGGGGTTTGCCCTTTGGGGAAGGAACTAGTATCTGCTCAGTACGTCCACATGCTCGACATGACCTCATCCTTTACCTGGCTTTGAGGGGACAGGTGAGGCCCGATGTGGTGACAGTCAGTACTGGTTGGCTGTACTCGTCTGCAGGTTCAGAGTGAGACCCCGAGGAGCAGCCCCTTATTCATGTGCCCGTGGCATGCTGGGGTCGTGTCCTGGATGAACAGAGCCCCCAGAGCCACAGCTCGGGCTCCTGCCTGACTTCTCAGGTGGCCACAGCCTCACGTGTGTGGGGACACTCCTGAGCAGTCTCACTGTGTGGCAACTTGTGGGGGCAGAAAAACACAGCACAGCTCACCTTGATCCTTTCTCTGCAGAGGAAGTAGGCAGTGGCGTGCAGCACGTCTGCGGAGTGTGTCGAATTGTGGTAGGGGTTAGAA
The DNA here is from genome assembly GCF_036850995.1 of Saccopteryx leptura. Classification (NCBI taxonomy): domain Eukaryota; kingdom Metazoa; phylum Chordata; class Mammalia; order Chiroptera; family Emballonuridae; genus Saccopteryx; species Saccopteryx leptura. Next base: position 39,055,681 of record NC_089515.1, on the reverse strand, counting down.
GAATGGTAATTCGCTTCGATAATTTGTAACCACGACCTCAGTGTTATCTCAGAGCAGTTTAAGAATTCACAGACTCCAAAGCGAGCAAATATTTTGAGACCAAGATAAATTAAAGGCCTATAAGGAAAAACATTCATAGCATTAAAGAAAGCAAATAGGCACAATGTCTGGAGCCCTGAATGGGTTCACATCCAACAAGGAAACTCAAGTCAGACCTCAGGGAGGGTGCGGGCAGCAAAGTGGCGCTTGCCTCTCTGTCGCTCCTTCTCGTGGGAGCTAGCAACAAGCCTGGTGGGACCCAGCGCTGGTTCTGGCCTCTGAGCACTCGTCCAGTGCTCCCCACAGCTGGGCAGGGTTTTGACTTCTGCTTGCTCTAATAGGTTCCTCACAGTCATGTTTGCAGCCAAGCTAAACTTGTGCCACCTTGAACCTTCTCCTTTGATGTCCTGCCTGAAGATAGTGACAGTTTCTAATGACCAACATGAGCCAGACACTGTCAGATGCCATGTGATGGCCTTGACAATCTGGAGGTGAGTACTGAGTATGAGGTGGTTCCCCTCTTACAAAATGACCAACGGCCACTAAGTCATGAGCTGGCTTTTGGTTTGGGAGGTCATGAAATCTGGCTCTGCTGAGCCAGCGTCCAGAGGAGAGCAGGCTAACAGGACTTGAACTGACCCACACTGGCCTGACTCACGTGACTGCCATGTCACTAGCCTGTAAACCGGGTGCTCAGAGGCCTGTCTGCCGGGGTCCTCTTCCCCGCTGCCTGTGTCCGGGTCTGGGAGGTGGGGGCAGAGGGCACTACTGGTTCGCGTAGTGAGCGTAAGCGGAGGGCAGGGCCACCTGGGGACACTGCACCCAGACGGGATGAGCCCAGATGATTCAGGGTGCCTGCCGCTCTCCTGAGCCTCCTCCCCGGGGACCAGGGACCAGCCCTGCCAAACCCATACTCCCCGGGTGGCTTTTTCCACACAGGCCCTTGGCACTGAACTCTGCTGAGTTCAATGTGGACTCACCTATTCTGAGTGGCAGCCTCCAATTTAAAAATATCAAAGTCCCAATAGTCCTCATTCTCCATGACCTGCGCTATCCGTGGTGGGACATCGTGAAGGAGGGTGGGAATGATACTGCTTGGGACTGGCTGGACGTCTGCAGAGGGTGTGATTGGAGAACAGCGTGAACAGACTTCATGGCATAAACAGCTCCTAAGAGGGGATGGGGCTTTGTTTCTGAGGGTTATGACACACCAAGGAAAAAGTATCTGAAAAAATATATTTTTTTAGTGAGAGACAGGGACAGAGAGAAAGAGGGACAGATAGGGACGGAGAGGCAGGAAGGGAGAGATGAGAAGCATCAATTCTTTATTGCAGCACCTTAGTTCATTGATTGATTTCTCATGTGTACCTTGACCGGGGGGTGGGAGCTCTGGCAGAGCGAGTGACCCCTTGCTCAAGCCAGTCACCTTGGACTTGAGCCAGTGACCTTGGGCTCGAGCCAGCAACCTTTGGGCTCAAGCCAGTGCCCATAGGTTCATGTCTATGATCCCATGTTCAAGCCGCCAACCTCGCGCTCAAGCCAGGGACCTCGGGCTCCAAGCCAGTGTCATATCTGATTCCACGCTCAAGCCAGCAACCACGGGGTCATGTCTATGATTCCATGCTCAAGCCAGTGCTGGAGACCTCAGGGATTTGAACCTGGGTACTCTGAGTCCCAGTCTAATACTCTATCCACTGCACCACCGCCTGGTAAGGCCTATTAGAAAAATTTTATCTGAAAAGTTTATTTTCATCACTTAGGCTTGACTATAATGTTAATAGTGGTCCAAAAAATTAAAAAGGAAAAACTTACGTTTTGCTGTAAAAATATAGTCATTCCCAGATATTATTCTTAAACCATCCTAATAAAAATCAAGGAAACAAGAAAAAGAAGTCACAAAGAAGTCACAACTCTACATCCTGGACACCCCAGGCCAGCTGGTCCCAGAGGACATAAGGACAGTGCAGCCCCGAGGCCTTGCCCCCTGAAGCCGGAGCCGGGCTGAAGGCAGGCAGCACGGCTCTCAGCTGGGAGGAGCAGCCGGAAGGGCAGCTTGAGAGAGGCCCCTGGGCCAGCATTCCTGCTGGCCTCCAGACAGTTTGGTTCCTTAGGGACAACACCTCTCCCCCACCCTGCCACCTTCCTCACCAGCTGGACACCAGAGTCCTCTGGAAAGCCACGCTCTCCTCCCCTCCAAGCCCCTCACTGCGCCCAGGAGACTGCAGGGAGCGCTGCTCCCTCCCCAGCTCCCCGGCCCCTCCCCTCCAAGCCCCTCACTGCGCCCAGCAGACTGCAGGGAGCGCTGCTCCCTCCCCAGCTCCCCAGCCCCTCCCCTCCAAGCCCCTCACTGCGCCCAGCAGACTGCAGGGAGCGCTGCACCCTCCCCAGCTCCCCGGCCCCTCCCCTCCAAGCACCTCACTGCGCCCAGCAGACTGCAGGGAGCGCTGCACCCTCCCCAGCTCCCCGGCCCCTCCCCTCCAAGCACCTCACTGCGCCCAGCAGACTGCAGGGAGCGCTGCTCCCTCCCCAGCTCCCCGGCCCCTCCCCTCCAAGCCCCTCACTGCGCCCAGCAGACTGCAGGGAGCGCTGCTCCCTCCCCAGCTCCCCGGCCCCTCCCCTCCAAGCCCCTCACTGCGCCCAGCAGACTGCAGGGAGCGCTGCTCCCTCCCCAGCTCCCCGGCCCCTCCCCTCCAAGCCCCTCACTGCGCCCAGCAGACGGCAGGGAGCGCTGCTCCCTCCCCAGCTCCCCGGCCCCTCCCCTCCAAGCACCTCACTGCGCCCAGCAGACTGCAGGGAGCGCTGCACCCTCCCCAGCTCCCCGGCCCCTCCCCTCCAAGCCCCTCACTGCGCCCAGCAGACGGCAGGGAGCGCTGCTCCCTCCCCAGCTCCCTGGCCCCTCCCCTCCAAGCACCTCACTGCGCCCAGCAGACTGCAGGGAGCGCTGCACCCTCCCCAGCTCCCCGGCCCCTCCAGCAGCTGCCATCCTGCATGACTCTCACCCCCCAGCTCCTCTTCTTCCTTTACTCAGGACACTGCCACCTTGTTCTGTGTCATTACCCCTCCTACAGGGTAGAGGAGCCTCTGTCTCAATAGGCCAGGCTAGTGTCAGATATTAGTCTCAAGAGACAGTATCATCACCAGGAACCATGCTACCCTGTCTGAAGTCACTTTAACGTCTTAAAAATTAGGTTGTAGGCAGGACTAGAAATTACGTGTATAGGGAGGACTAAAACCTAAATATTTAAGACATCCTGTGACTTCAGAAAGCAGGAACTGGGAGGGAAGTGAATTTTCTTTCTGACCAACACAAAGATGACAGCGATGGACAGATCTGTCTTCCAGTTTTTCTTCCCTGTGAGACCTCTACGCTGCACTGCTGGCAGCGGTCTCTAGGAGCCCTCAAGAGCCCACGGTACACAGCCCCCGTCTAATGAAATGGTCCCAAGCCATTCTCCCCCATGAGGTCACCAAATCTGTGTAGGATGTTTGGAAGGAAACTGTGCCTCCTCCCCTGGGGCCTCGTTAAACATATATATTCTTTCTGTTTCACAATGTACATAGAGTGTTTCATATACTCTTTTTCTGCCCCAGTTTTCAAAAATCTTTAAAAACTAGTTTTACTGAAATAAAAATGCTCGTAGAACCCCTAAGCACAAATGGAGCCCTGGCCCAGCAGCCCGTGTAGAATAAGCCCTTCCCACCCCGCTGCAAGCCAGGGTCCCTGGGTGCAGGGCAGTGAGTGGGTGATGGCTCCGGAGGGAGCAGTGGGTGGAGGTGGAGGCCTGGAGCGGGCCTGGCGTGCAGCGAGCTCTGTGCGGGCCAGCCGTGAACAAGTAACGAAAGGACAAACAGGAACAGAAGGGTCCTGGCAGCAGCACTTACAGACATAAGGCCCCCGACAAGGTCACTGGTGTGAGGATCATCATGCTTCGCACTGAACTGCGGTGAATATAATTCAGTGGTTCTCAGAATCTCCAGCACATCGTCTAAGGCTTCTGTCACAGGCATGGGACTGTTTTCCTGAGCAGCGTTGATGATACTGATTACCTACAATACAGAAAGAAAAGACTTGAGTTTCATAGCCTTAACAAATGTAGGCCCTGGCTGGTTGGCTCAGTGGTAGAGCATCGACTCTGTGTGTGGATGTCCTGGGTTTGATTCCTGGTCAGGGCACACAGGAGGGGTGTCCATCTGTTTTACCACCTCTCCCCTTCTCTCTCTCTCTCTCTCTTTCTCTCTCTCCCTCTCCTGCAGCCATGGCTCTACTGGAACAAGTTAGCCCCAGGTCATGAGGAGGCTCCAAGGCCTCTGCCTCAGGGGCTAAGAAGAACTCAGTTGCTGAGCTACGGGGCAGCGCCCCAGATGGGCAGAGCATCACCCCCAAGTGGGCATGCCGGGTGGATCCTGCTTGGGGCGCATGCGGGAGTCTGTCTCTGCCTCCCCTCCTCTCACTGAATAAAACAAAGAAACAAAAAAATCATAAGGCAACCCAGAGAGCCAGGCTGGCAGTGGTGCCCAAGACTAACTTAAGACTAGTTAACTGTTCATGTCACATGTCCTCTCTCTTCAGAGGAAGTGGCCTAGAGTAGGAGAACGTTGTTATTGTTGTGGGTCCTCATTTCTTCTCACTGGAAACGACTGGGAGAACAGGGCCGTCCCTACTCAGTGGAGAACAACCACAGCTGCCTCACCTTGGTGATGGGTGCCTCGATGGTCATAGAATGTATCCGGGCTATGGAGGAGTGTCGTCTCTGCGTGGCTACTGTGGAGAGATCAAGTGAGCAGAGATCAGGGTAGGCACAGCCTCAGGCACCTGCCTCTAGCCAGAGCTCCATGTCCTTCCTGCCCGCAGCCTGTGTGCCCATCTGCACAGTGAGGGGCAGGACCAGAACAGCCCCTCGCTGAGCTTCCTTCCCCCCCTAACCAGCCAAGTCTGCTTCCTTCGGTTCCAGGCCCTAGGGTGCACTTGCCTCCAATGCACTTCTGATTCCAGAGACAAAATGGGAGACAATCCTGCACATAGCCCAACAGCCTCTTTTTGTATTCATAACAATAAGGCTTTATACCCATTCAGCTTGCTGCTACTCAGGAGGAAGAATGTTCTGGAAGACAATGCCACATAGGCTTTTTGTGTCATACATGGCAGGAGCTATAAAAACAATTCCCCATGAACTGAGATATGTGAATTTCTGGTCAGTTTTCCAGGCATCCTTTGGTGCTTTCTGCTGTTCCACTTAATCTAGACTCCTTAGGTAACTACTGACAGAAGCCAGCAGGAGCACCTAGGCTCCAGGATTTGTTCATTTTCCGTTGCTCCTGCAAGATGTGGTTCCTCAGGTGAGGTGGGGGTGGGGCAGCTGGGGCAGGCCAGAAGAAATGTTCACACAGAGGTCTGTGTGTATCCCTGAAAGGCCCACTGTCAGGCCAAATGCTCTTTACCAACGACCCTAAACGACTACAGGGCACTGCACAGCCCGGGACACAGCTTCCCGTCACCAACCTGCGGCTCAGGGAGAGACTGTGAGGTGAACCGGCCTGGGCTCTCAAATGCTTGGAACGCTGGCGACCAACAAACCTCTTTCAACCTAATTTTGGTGACCAGTGTATGGTTGCCAACTTTCCATTTTATCCAATGTGGTCATTAATCCAAAAATAAGAACCCCTATTTTATCACTGTCATAAGAGGACTTGTTGTCATTTAAAAATATGAAAGTGACATATGCTCACAAAAACCAAATAGTGTAAATGCAATCAAGTTAGAAAAGACTTGTCATGACTGTGTGTGCAGAAAGTCCCAGAGAACCTACAACTCTCTCCCAATGACTGAACCAGTGTAGCAGGTCATGCAGTACAAGGTCAATACACAGAAGTCAAATGTAATCCTGTCTGCCAGCAATAAACAATTGGAAATTGAAATAAAAAACATTATGTCTGCATCAAAGAACATCAATATTTAGGAATAAATTTTTTTATTATTATTATTTTTAACCACATTTTAAAAAATTATTTTTATTTACTTATTTTTAGATTTTATTTATTCATTTTAGAGAGAGGAGACAGAGAGAGAGACAGAGAAGGGAGGGAGGAGCAGAAAGCATCAACTCCCATATGTGCCTTGACCAAGAAAGCCTGGGGTTTCGAACCGGCGACCTCAGTGTTCCAGGTCAATGCTTTTACCCACTGCACCACCGCAGGTCAGGCTATATTTAGGAATAAATTTAATGAAAGATTTCAAGATTTATACACTGAAAATGCAAAACTTTGCTGAGAGAAAAGAAAGACAAGCTAAACAGAGATATACAGCATTTCATCATCTGAAAGACAGCATTAATATTTCTTTTCCTCAAATTGATCTATATAGATTCAAGAGAACCCCAGATAAAATTCAGGAGATAGAAACCCACACTGCCGCCTACAGCCTGCTTTGTGGTCTGTCCTCCTCGCCAGCTGTGAATGGCGTGACAGTGGAGAAGTCTTCCCCTCCCAGGTGACCAGCACCGCCCAGCATGTAGCAGATGCTCAATAGACACGTCTGCTCGCCATTCACCTGCCAGTGCTGGCACAAATAAAAGCACCACTAACTACAACCACTGAATTCCTAAGAGCGCCCTGCTGGCAGTCAAGGACAGAAGCAGTCTGCCTGCGACAGCCCGCCTTTCTCTCTCACTGGGCTCGACTTTGTGGGGCTGTCAGCACAGCTGCTCCCCCTCCGCAGCTCTGACATCTGCTTCTGCCTCTGACACAGAACCCTGTGCCCTCTCCCAGTGCTCACTCCTTAAACCGCACCTCCGCCCAACCACACAGACCCAGTGTCTCCTCCCCCTGAGCCTCGTGGGCATTCGTGTCTGCACAGCTGCCTGTGACCATGGGGCTGCGAACCTGGCTGTTCCCTCATCCTTCTGCCCGTGTCCACTCAGCCCACACTGACTGGGCACCCGTGTTAAATGCCCTGAGCCAGGCACCGAGGATGCTAAGGGAATAGGGTCTGGCCTGGGGAACGAAGGCGGGGAGCTCAGGTAACAGCAGTAATTGTGAAGCACAGAAGGAGCCCCAGGAGGGGGCAAAGAGGAGCCAGGAGGTCGTGGGAGGCCCATGTGGAAGGGCAGTGTGGCTTCTGAGGACAGGCTGTGGAGAGAGTGCAGGGCAATAAAGCAGACTTTAATTTCTACCTAAAGTTTTAAAGCGATTTTCTCTCCCTCCACAATGCTAGTCCTGCCCTTGACCTGTTTGCTTCAGACACCGTTTCCACTGGCACCACTGTGGGGAAGCATCCCCAGCTCAGCCCCCACCCTTGTGGTATACAGTGCATGCAAATTACTTCTACTTCCCAACAGGCAGTGTGCAGCCCACGTTCATGTCCGTGTGCCCAACGCCAGGCTCAGGACCTGATCCAGACCAACCCAAGGTTTATAGGCTAGACACTTGTCACACTGAGTGTCTGGTGAGACAGTATCATGTGGAAACAACACGCAGGGCAGTTAGAGGGGACCTGTGCTGGGAATTTGCTACTTTCCCGGACACCCCGAGTCCGAGCCCCTTTTCCCGCGATTCCCACTACGGATGGGGGAGGCCAGACCTCCTTGCTCCGTTCCCCATCAGTGAGGCTCCCGCACAAGGGCCGGCACCAATGGGTGAGGCAGGGGAGCGAGGCTGTGAAGACACCCTGTCCCAGTGGTGGTGACGCCTGTGCCGGAGCCTGCGGAGCCCCACCGTGCTGCTCCCAGGGCAGCAGGCTGGCGCCCAGCTTCCCTCGGTTCCTGACCTTTTTCTCAGAATGCTGCTTCAGCTTTCTTGTCCAACCTGTAAGCCACCTTATCTCCTTCTAATAAACTCCTTTTCTGCTTTAGAACTGACTTCTGTGGTGTGTGCCCAAGGAGCCTGGCTGGCCCGCTGCCTGTACCCCGTGGCCCTCCCATGCAGGACAGCTGGCTGTCTCCCAGACATACGGCCAGTCAGCTGCTGAGGAGAAGATGAGGGGCCAGCCCACCCGCCCGCCCGCTGTTGAGAAGAGCAGGGCTCCTGAGGGCATGCCCTAATGAGACGACAGCATGGCCCAGCACAGTGCAGTCTGAGAGAGTCCCCAGCTTCACATCCTCTAGAGCAGCGGTTCTCAACCTGTGGGTCGCGACACTGGCGGGGTCGCCTAAAGCCATCGGAAAATACATAATGCATATCAGGTATTTACATTCTGAATCATAACTGTAGCAAAATTACAGTTATGAAGTAGCCACCAAAATTATTTTTTGGTTTGGGGTCACCGCAACATGAGGAACTGTATTGCGGGGCCACGGCATTAGAAAGGTTGAGAACCACTGCCCTAGGACCATGTCACTGGTTCTTCCTCTAGTTCCAGCTGTCATTTACCGGCTGCCTGACTCTAGGCTGTCATTTAACCCTTCTCAACTTCAGTTTCTTTCTCTTTAATAAATAAATGCTAATAATAATAGCCATGCCTATCTCAGAGGGCTGCTCTAAATATTAAAACGCAATCCAAGTCAAGGTGCTCCCTGAGCCTGCAGTGAAGGGTGACAGTCACGCTGGGCCCATACTGGTAGCTTCCACTCCTGACCCCTCCACCCCTGCGGGCTGGCATCGGCCCTCACCGCTGTCCCGAACCTGCCCTTTTCCACAACATAAATGAGCTCTTGGTGCAAACGCCATCTCTGCTCTCTGCAGTGTCCACCATTGCGTGTCCCCCTCCTCCCATTCCTTCACTCCGGTCCACCAACCAGGTGCCCATCCTTCCGACCCCAATGCAGTGTAGGTGGTCTCCAGGCACCTGCCGTCTCCCGCTGGGCCGCCTCAGTCTCTGCTCCCTCATTAGCCCTGCTCGGTCTCATCAGCTCCACACTGGAGCTACGTGCTCGCGCTCTGCTGGCGGCAAACACCCAGCCGCAGCCCTGCTCTTTCTGCAGCACAGAAACATGGGCTCCGGCGCCCGGCGGGCACTCACCTGAAATCTGCAGAATGAATGAGCAAATGAATGAACACACAAACGAGTAACGCCTTCCACATTCGCCTTCCCCAGCCAGATGGCCACACCTTCGATGTCCAGGCTTAACCACTACCTTCCAACTGCCCCTTCTTGCTTTCCTCTCTGGCCCCACACCACTTTCCCATCTGGCCTCCCTCTCTCTTCCTCCTGTCATCATCTTATTATGGCCTGGCTGTTGTTTGCTCTCCTACAGACTATGGCGACATTGGCATTCTTGTCTCTGGCCCTCCTTCCACCTAACCTGTCGTCAGACGGCAAGCTGCTCCCCAGCTCCACCACCCTCAGGCTCCCGCTGCCGACAGATGACAATTCTCACTTCCGCCTGGCATCCAGGGACCCGTCATGAGCCCAGTTCCTCTGTCCACACTGACCTTTTGTACCAGTTACATTTAATCTCTGCTCTTTCTAGAACACACTCTGTACTTTCCCTCTTCTGTGCCTGTTTTTATTTCTGGAATTCTTTTCTTTTCACATCCTCTTCTTAATTTAACTCCACCTGTCCCATCTGAACTTTCCCCTCTTCCTCTGCAGCACTGGGACACCCCTGGTCCTTCCTCACCCACAACCGAGCACCTCTTATCACCTGCCATGAGCCCTTGGTACAAGCAGGTCCCTTTTCTCCATGTGAAAGCCCTGAACGCCCTTGGCGCCCATGAGACCTGTCCCAGCATGCGCAGAGGCTTCTGAAGTTCACCAGTGGGGTGAACGCCAGCGCCACCACTTCGTAGATGGATGTCCCTGGGCGCATTACTTAGCCTTTCAGTTTCCCTATCTGTAAAAATGGAACTTCACCTACGAATTGTCTATGTTGGGGTGTTACAAGGCTTCAATCCAGCACACTCAGCACCATGCCCTCACACAGTAAATGCTCAGAAAACACGAGGGCAAGTCCAAGAAGGCAAGAACGAGCCGTCCGCTGCTGTGGAAGGCACAGCCCCAGAACTGAAGGATGGGGACAGTCTCCTCCCCGGACACCTGCTGTGACACAGTGCAGGATGGAGCAGAGGCTCCCGGGCACAGCAGGAGACAGACACGGGTCAGGCGACTCTGAGGAGTCCAGCTCCCTTCCTGTAGGCTGGCGGTGATCAGTGTCAGGAAATGAAGATGTCCTCGCCAAAGTACTCCAGTATGACCCCTCTATTCCACCTCGTACAGCACCGATCGGGCCAACACACCACATGCCAGTCAACACATTTTCACATTAACCCATTTATGCCAGAGGTTGCAATTCAGTTCTTCAAAAATTGTCCAAAAATTTACATCACTTTTTGGCAAGCTCCCAGCACGCCAGTATCTGCAGCAGTGACTAACTCTGTGCCCCATGTGACAACATGTACCCTCAGGAGACAGACGTGTGAAACACCTGACCTTGAGCAGTAGGACAGAAATAACTCCCACATCAATATCGCTCCAATAATGGAACACGAGGCAGACAGGGGTGAAGCTCACACATTTGAGGTGACCAGTTCTCTCCCTACAGGACACTTGTCAGAATGTCCTCAAGTGCTCAGGTCCCTGGGGAGCTGGGGAGACCATCCTAGGGGACCGTCCCACTGGTGCAGCAGGCAGGCCAGTCAGAGGAAGGGGCTGTTTTCATTTCATTTTTTTTCAAAAGCTCAATAAACTCTTAAGAATGAATATGGGGCACCATACCTTTGTGGTTGTCAGACTGACCACATTCAGTTATTTTCTCAGCCTAAAAATAAATTGTAAAAGCTGTTAGTTCTGATTGCCTAGGTGTGCAGTCAGAGGCATCGTGCTGGGGTGCAGCTGGGGCCCCAGGCTTCCCCTACATACCTTATTGTTGTCATTGCACACTCTGATAATGGACACATAGTGTCTAATTTTTCTGCAAGTAGAAAACAATGCATTATTTCTCTCCCGGCTCTCTATTCTGATGGACAGGTAGCTGTTTTTCACTAAGAAAGAGCATCTGTCTCCCACAATACACAGAGTGCTCTGAAGAAAGCACTTGTGTGGTTGTGGCCCACACCACCAATAAGCAAGTATCTACAAACACTCTTTGGTATCTATCTGTAGAAAAGAAGTTGACTCTTCAGTAGAAACAACAAAATTCTTCCAAGTCATCATAACATACAGTAAAAAAATCCCTGTTTTTATAAATGTACTGCATGTTAACCAACCAGAAGCCTGTAATCCTATAACATGTTTTCATTGTCACGACCCCTTTCGCTGCACTCTGGCCCCTGCAAGCAGTCTGATCAGTTACTCACGGAAGCAGCAGCCCCCTAGCCCTCGCTCCGCGGGGGGCTGAAGGCAAAGCGACCAAGGCTTATCTCAGAAGCTGCTGACTCTCCACACTTATTGTTCCTTCAATTTTTTTTATCCCAGTTTTTCCCCTTGATGATCATATCCCTATCTACTTACTACAAAAAAATTTGGAAAGGACATAGGAAGGTAAAGAGTCAGAACAGAGAGCCCACACAGCTGCATCTCCCCAAGGCCATCGCCGGCTGGCAGCAAAGCCTGGTGACCAAGCACGTGAACCATGCAGTCAGCACAGAAGTCTCAGCCTGGCTCCGCCAAGCGCTGGCGCCGAACCCGGGCCAGGAACCTCTCCGTGCAGCCTCAGTTTCCTTATCTGGAGGCTGGAGAGGTCACAGTGCCGACAGCCCAGGGCTGCGGTGAGGGCGCAGGCACTGGGACCCGAAGTAGCAGCTGTTAAGACACCACTGCCACACCTTCTTCCTAGTCCTATCTCCTTCTTTCATGTTTGTGACTCAGATCACACAGTAGGTATGGCTTTACATTTTGACTTTTGTATTTATCATAAGAAATTCCCTTGTAATTTACTTTTCTGTCATCATTTCTAATGGTTTCACATTTTATTGTGGGTGTTCTATGACATAATCATACTTTTCCATTGTTCATGTTACTTAAGATAGATTCTGAGACAAACCATAGATTTTTAGGCTCCTGATATCCCTGCTTTCCAACTGTAGTCACATCTGTTTTATATGAGAGTTTCTGTAAATGGTAGTATTTAAAATATTTTTATTTAATGTGATAGGTCTATGCAGCAATAAACATGGGCTATCCGATTAGACGGAAGTCTTTTAAGTGTGGGGAGCCCACCATTCAGTGTTCTTGTTGAACAGGTAATAAGTGGCATTCTGATTCAGTACGTCGATCCCATGTCTGTGCAGTGTAAGCAAGAGGGCGGCTCCAAGTCCCCAGCTGGACGGCTGTAAAGCCATTCATTGATGACACCTGACCTGTTACAAGTCTTTCAAATTTCTGCATGAAGTTATTTACTTAAGTTTCAAAGCACATTTTATAAGCCACACACGGCATGTTGACTGGAGTACTCGTTGCTTCCACTTACCCACCCTGTCCAATGACAGGTATTATCTTCACATTCTGTTGGATGCTGTCTCCATTTTTGGCATAGTGGACTCCTTGCCACTCCTATAAATGGAACGTAGGTATTATACTTTGTGTTCAAAACATAAACCCAAGAACATTTTCCACTCCAGGTTCTGATTCATATACCATTGCCAAAGCAATCAGCACAAAAATGATCCTGACCCTACACAATTTTGGGTAATCTGACAATTCTTTCTCAGCCTGCCAAGCCTGTCTTCTCCCGGGCTGCTGACAACAGCCAGGGTGCCACAGTCTAAGTGGTCACTGTCTTCAGTGGCTGTTTGCTGGCGAAGGGGCCCCTGGCCCACGAGTGGCGAGCAGTTCCTTCCCTTTACCTACTGCCCAGGCGCCTCCTCTCATAACTCGGACTGCTCTGATGTGGGGGTGGGGGTCAGTGGCCTTGGCCCTGCATTTGAGAGGGGAAGAATCAGGATTAGGCAGAGAAGGGAACATTCTGTGGCCACTAGCATGGTGAATTGCGACCATCCTCTGGGTTGTGGGAGGGTTTGGGACCCTCTGCACTTGTAGGGATGATGAGGGAACAGCCAGGACTGGGCTCAGGCAGAACAAACAAGTGAGAACTTAAGACATTGCCAGGGCTGCAATGGCATTAGTCACGTTCTCAGATCAGAGAAAATACAGGAATCTTTCTGAACAGAACTAGTCTGAGGGAGCAGGTAAGTGCTGGACGTGTCTGCAGGGAGAACAGGGCCCCCGGGGCTCCCCTGCCCCTAGGGTGGTGGGGAGAAGCCAGGGTGGAGCTAGGCTGCTACCACCCAAAAGTTCTTAAGCTATAAAAATCCCTGAAACCCACTGTAGGACAAGCTCCTGGGGTGTTCTGTAACCTTTGACCTTGCATAGTCTCACAGGACCTAGAGCGGAGTCAGGCAGGAAGTGGACCACCACGACAGCCTTGGTGGCTTGGCTCAAGTGTCCTGTCCAGACCCTTATACAAGGTCAACCCTGAAAGCTGCTGTGCTTGGGTCACGGCGACCTGCATGCACATGCCAACAGTAAAATCTCCTCTTCAGACTCCTCTGGAAAAGTGGATCCAAGAGAAACCAGGGTACTAACTGATGCTTCCTGGTGTACTTCTCACAACAACGGGCACCAACAAAGGACTGAATTCAAAAAGAGCTACAGAGCCCAGCTCAGTGCTCACTGCCCAAGAGCAGAAGGGAGGTGTGGGCACTCCTGAGTTCTGAGGGGAGACTGGCCACTCTGGAAATGGGCAAGGACTAAACAGGGACCCCGCAGGGATGTGCCTCCTGGCCTCCATACCCACACACCCACCGCAGCAGGCAGGGCTGAGGCTACCGCTGACTCACCATCAAGAGAAACAGGGGAGACTGGTTACAGTGGTGTTTGCAAAATTCTGTGAGTAAACCAACACCACTGAACGATGCACTTTTTAAATGGGCAAATTGTATGGTGTGTGAATTCTTTCTCAATAGAGCTGTTAGATTTGAAAGAGTGGGAGAAATATGAAAACAATTCAATCAGTCAATTAGCATTTAAATATATATATTCATAATTTTCTCTTCCAGCCCTTTCTGCGTAGACGTGGGCAGCTGCCTGATACCGAGCAGGTGTAAGAGGCCGCGTCCACCAGACCTGACAGCCAGCTGTCTGAGCAGGGAGCTCAGCGATCACTCTGCTGGGGTCACAAGTTGCCTGGAAGTTTTCTAGTCACCAGTGGAAACAAAATAGTATTTTCTTGACATAGATCCTATTTCTTATCAAAAATATATTCTAAAATATTGACTTATCCTAATTTCTAAGTTTCAGTTCCTGATAATAACAAAAGTCCTGCCTCAGAACGCTGTCAGAAAGATGACACCTGGTAATGCTCATAAACTGTACGCAAAGTGCCGGCAGTAACTAGCCGGTATGTCACCAGGTGGCTTTGTGCAGTAACTGGCCAGTATGTCACCGGGTGGCTTTGCGCAGGCCCCTCTCTGCGGAACTCCCCTCAGAGCTGCACTAAGGCCCCACCTCCCTCCTGCTGTGGGGCAAGCGAAGCACCAAGCTGGTGCTCTGACTGCTGAGACAGCCCCTTTTCGTCACCAGCTGTCCTGTCCCCTGGCTAGCACAGTGCTTGTGTGTGGGAAACAGTCAGAGAACACTGGGAAAAGTAAGCCGAGGTGGGACCACAGATTCATGGCTGCCCAGCTAAGTGATCTGAGCTCTATACTGAGGAGTGACATGGTCAGTGATGGTTGGTAAGGCCAGTCTCTCAGTCATACAGGTGGACCGACTGGAGATGGAGGGCCAAGAGACTGGACACCCAAATGAATGCAGCCACCACAATCCCAGGTGTGAAACAAAGGCCCTGAACCAAGTCAGGTCCAGGCAGTGGACACTCAAAGGCAGGGCTTAGCTTAGCTTAGCCTGCTGGTGGCGGTGCAGTGGATACAGCATCAACCTAGAACACTGGGGTCCCAGGTTCAAAACCCCAAGGTCATCAGCTTGAGTGCAGGCTCACCAGCTTGAATATAGGGTCACTGACTTGAGTGTGGGATCATCAACATGATCCCAAGGTTGCTAACTTGAGCCCCCCAATCAAGGCATATATGAGAAGCAATCAATGAACAACTTAAGTAATGCAACTATGAGTTGCTGCTTCTCATCTCTCTCCCTTCCTGTCTGTCACCTTATCTCCCTCCCTCCCTCCCACACACAAAAAAAAAAAAAAAAAAAAAAAAAAAAAAAAAAAGAGAAAAGCAGGACTTAGCAGATATCAAAGCTCAGTGATGAATTTAATGGAGGACACTAAGGGTGGGGAGAAACTAAGCCCTCCTGGGAATTAAGTCCAGGCAACAGTGAGGATGGTGCCTGAGCAGAGACGGCAGGGCTGGAGGGCCGGTCTCATCAATGGGGAATAAGAGGCTATCATTGCTAGACCGACCTGGGAAAAGAGGCGGGGCCAAACCTGGAGGGGAGTGAGTGTTGGACGCAGAGCAGGAAAGTGCGTCAATGAGCAAGGGGCAGTCTGAGGAGCACAGCAGGGACAGAGCCCCGGGGAACTGGGAGGACACAGGAAGAAGAGTCGGAGAGGATGGAAGTGGGTGGGGGAGGACAGCGGAAGAGTCTCGAGGGTCCATGCTGTGAAGAGATAAAGTCCCCTGCAGCCATACGTCACTGTCAGAGGCAGGAGATGAGCAGCCAACCTTTATTTAGTCAGTGCCTATAAGACACAATTTCTGAGGCAAAATTTTCAAATTTTCTGAAAGAGAAGAGCTATGCAAGGCTCTTCTGTCACTTCTCATCTGTGAAGAGGAGAGACTGCGTTCCAGAGCCCTGACTGAGAAGTCCGGGGAAAAAGGAGGAGGAGCGTCCAGGAGCATGCATGTAGGTACAGGGGACAGGAGTGTGGGAGCTGGAAACCAAGGTCCCTGAGAGTATCAGCTTCACCCAAAAGGGGAGCATTCACTGAGAACAGTGGGCCTGAACATCAACCAGAATATCTCCTCCGCTCACGAGAATATCCAACTGACTGGCACCCCCAGAATCTGACACTCTGAAGCCCCCACCCCATCACCTAACCACTTCTGAAGTCTCCACTCTGGTCCCCAGTGCACGTCTGAACGCCCCGCTGGCCAGGGTGCCACTGTCACCCAGGGCCGGTTTTCTCCTAGGGCTCTGGTCGGCAAACTGCAGCTCGCGAGCCACATGCAGCATTTTGACCCCTTGAGTGTGGCTCTTCCACAGAATACCACGTGTGGGTGCTACTTCGATAAGAAATGTACCTACCTATATAGTTTAAGTTTAAAAAATTTGGCTCTCAAAAGAAATTTCAATCGTTGTACTGTTGATATATGGCTCTGTTGACTAATGAGCTTGCTGACCACTGTCCTAGGGGGACTCCATTAGAAAGGCCATCTATTTCCCCACCTCACAGATCACCCAGCTAAGTGCCCTGCCCGGCTGCAGTACCACCAGAGAGCCAGCAGGTGACTGACAAAGGACAAATGGCCACTTTTCTCCTCTCCCTAAGAACTGAACACACACAAAAATATCCAGATTCCTTTTTGAAATAAAGCAGCATAGAGGTTAAAAACACGATCATCTTGCACATTCTCTGCTCAGAATCAACAGTTTAGAGAGCCAGCCCCTGCTGCCCGAGCCTGAGCCCCTGTACAGGTGTGCAACGGCACTACCACAGGGACCTGGGCCTGGAGGGACCCCAAGGCCAATGGCTCGCCCGCCCCACAGCGCCCCCCACATCTCCAGGCCCTCTTCATGGGGAGGGAGGTGGTCGCCTCACTGCAACTGCTGTCAGGTCAAGGGGCACGAGGGCCCAGGTGAACCTCACGGCAAGACCACAGGCTGACCAGCGGCAGCAGGGACCTAAACGCCAGGGTTGGGACGGCCACAGCAAAGTCCCCTCAAGGCTGCTGAGTCTCAGGTGATGGCTGCCCTGCACCTGCCCTCTGAGGATGCCCCTTTCTACTGAGGGGCGGAGCATGGGATCTAACCCATGCAGTGCACCCGAGCACCTGGGGGTCTCTTCATCCACCTCAGACGTCATTTCTCTTTCCAGGAAGAAATCATCATCCTTGCCTGCCTGACCTGTGGTGGCACAGTGTATAAAGCATTACCTGGAACGCTGAGGTCACAGATGCAAAACCCCAGCCTTGCCCGATCAAGGCACATATGAGAAACAACTACTATAAGCTGATGCTTCCCACTCCTCCCCCTTCCTCTCTTCTCTCTCTAAAAAATCAATCAATAAATAAAATCTTAAAGAAAGAAAAGAAATCATCATCCTTGACAGAAGAGCGGGAGGTAGAATAAGACCCAAGCAGTGCCCACTTTTATTTCCCTGACGGTGCACCCTGGGCCCTGGCAGCGACCTGCTCTATCCTCGTTGTCACTGTGGGGGATCATGGTGCTCAGAGCCACAAGGAAGCAAAAGGACATGTGCCCACTCACGGTGTTTTTGAGGGGCTCCAGCGTGTGGGGGCGTGCGCTCCGCCAGGGCCTCCTGCCCCTAAGGCAGACTGGTCTTTTCTGTAATAGGGCAGCACTGGCCGCAGGGGGGAAAGTGTCACTTTGCTGGGGTCTCCACAGTGAGCAGAAAAGCAGGTCATCAATTTCTCAAAATTTTTAAATAATCATATTAATAATTCCTACCCAACTTCTAAAAGTTTAAATGAGCCCAACAGAAAAAACTAAGTGACTATGAAAGCAGAAGCCTCTTTCTTCTCATGTTCTAAAACCCATAACAGCGCCAGAAGCCACTGTTTAGAGAGAGATCCAATCTTTCAGACCAAGCCTGCCTGTCTGTCTGCCCTTCAGCACCGTGATTATGTGCCTTCTCACATTACGGATAATGACTCCTCTTATCTGATTGTTTTGCACCCTGCAAATGAGTTGTCTAAGGCAAGACTTGGTGTTTTGGTTTTCTTTCTATACCAGAGCCCAGCAGAGTGCCCGGCACACAGGAGGCATTTTAGAAAATGCTGAGTGAATGAACGGGCTCAGGTGTGTTCTGGGAACAGTCATCTCACTGGCATCCTTTCTCCAGAACCATCTGCTCATCTCCACCACTTAGAAGATCAATAACTACAAAGATCAGCTTAGTTATAAAAATGAAAACAATGACTTTAAGTGTCAAAGTTACTTTGATTAATGGCTAATCATACTATGTACTTCCTTGGCCTCGGTTTCCTCACTTGCAAAATAGGAATAATGGAAAAGACCACCACACTTCTGCCCCGCTGGAAGAGTAAGGCTGAGATTACCTGGCACGTGCGGTGCTCAATGAACACTAAGTCTCCTACCTTCCCTGTTACATGAAAGGAAAAAAGGTACTAACCTCTTACTTACCTTTCCCGTCCTGATGCACGAATTTATAGTATTGAATAAATCAGCCTTTTTTTCATTTATAGGCACTTCTGCTAACTCCTTCCCTACTAATTCACCTGCCTCATAGCCCATTGTTGTTTCAAATGCAGGATTTACATACTGAGGGAGAGACAAAAAAAGCATCAAGTGAATTAAAATAAAATTTGAAGAGGACAGGGAAGACTGTTCCACCCACACCACCATCTCTGCCCCCTGAAGCTCAGGAGCCGGGAGCTCCCCGTGCAGTTCTGAAGCCTTGAGAGCAGAGCCAGAGCAGCCTCTGCCTGGGACCACCTGGCTGGCTTCCCGCAGCGCCCCCCACCCCGGGTTGGGGGGGGCACTGAAACGCCAGCAGAGGAAAGATGCCCTGTGGAGACCAACCAGGGCCTTGGACCAGGGTGGCCCGGACCAGGCTCAGTGAAACAAAGCACCAGACTGGGATCTGAACACCCAGGCTCTCCTCCCGCACGTCCCTCCCCTCCCAGTCTCAGGCTGCACTTCTCAGCTTCTCACGTGATGCCCATGAATAATGTATTTGGAAAGCAGGTTGTGAACTAGAAAAGTGTTTGCAAATATAAGGCTTTATGGTTCAATTTCAAATAGGCATAGAAGACTAGAAGAAAATGTACGGGAAAGCCATGTGTGTGCTGCTAATAATAATAAAATGACAATAATCGCTCCTGTTTAAGGTCTGC
This sequence comes from Saccopteryx leptura, assembly GCF_036850995.1. Lineage (NCBI taxonomy): Eukaryota > Metazoa > Chordata > Mammalia > Chiroptera > Emballonuridae > Saccopteryx > Saccopteryx leptura. The sequence goes on along the minus strand of NC_089515.1, from coordinate 39,036,715 downwards.
TTTTCTTGGTAGGTGCTACAGTAAGGCACTTCACACACACTAACTCACTTGGTCCTCAGAACATCCTTACAAAAGGCAGGCTGCGGTTCTTATTAACATTTCTCCCATTTGTACCGATGAGACAGCAGATTCAGACAGATTAAGTAATTTGCCCAAAGACACTCAACTAGAATGGGGCCAAGGTCTGTTCGATGCCAAGCCTGTGCCCTCAACCATGGGCCCCTGTGCTACCTCTCAGGGTACCCACTCCTGGATGTCGACATCACCAATTCTTTACCAAGAGAGTCACAGTTAGTTAAAGAGAAGGACTGGGGTGCTCAGACTAAATCAAGGGGAACTATTCTCAGGCAAAAGGAACATTTTCCCAGCATAACTCTCTCTTTCACTGTTATTTAAAAGTACAAGCCTGCTGTCTTAAGTCACTGAGGTAAACCCATTTTGCTAATAATGAGTCATTTCTTCGGTAATTATTAGGTAGTCTTTTGAAATTTTGAGTAGTTTCTGGTAAATTTCTTTAAGTGTCAACTACCTTCGAAGACAGTGAGACAGGTGGGAGCTCACAGGCCTGTGGTCAGCGCAGACTCCCTTGTGCAACAGCCCCCCCACCCCAGCAATAATCCTCCGGACACGTCTCTCTTTAAACAGAGGTAATTCTTCATACCTTTTCTAACCTACAGAGAGACATTATTTTAAATTATGTACTTTGTAACTTTTGTTTGGATCATCCTCTATGGAAAAATTGGTCTCTCGAACTTCAAAAAGAAAAAAAATCATATTAGAAGGGTTCAGCCCTAAAAATGAGAACAAAACTTCCAAAGTAACGAACCTGTATAACATGGTCTTCACTTATAATTTCAATTGCTTCTTGACTCTTCTCTAATGCAGCGAAGATTGAGTTACAAGCCCTTTATGGGTAGGAAAAAAAGGGATGGGTTAATGTAAATACTACCAAATCTAATATAATCTTGAGGTATTACATTAACTTACTTAAATGTTTTTTGTCTGATTATAAAGGTAACTAATGCTAATTCAAAAAAGGGAGGAAATATTAGAAAGCATAAAGAAGAAGTGAACACCTCCAACAACACCACTGCTGGGGGCCGTGACCATGCAGTCTGTCCTTCCTCCCTGTCTGAGGACAGAGGAAGGGTTGGGCACACACCAGGGCTCAAACCACAGCCTGTCACTGGCTGTGGGACCCTGGGCACGTGACTGAAACTCCGAGTCCCCTTTCTCACCATCTGAAGAGTCCTCGTAAGGACTAAACGAAAGAATACAGTCAACAATCCTTCACAGAACCAGGTAGGAAAGAGGCAGTTCATCATTTGTAGTTAGGACGTTAAATAAGCGCTTTCCACAAAATTGGGATCGTCGGGATAACTAGCTTTACTCCCTGCTTTGTTCATTTAGCCTTGTTTTGTAGCACTATCCCATGTCCTTAGTGTTTGAAAGCACTTTAATTGTACAAGTAACAAGGGTTTACTGAAAAAGTTAGAAAATACAGATAAAAAATTGTAAATGAGATACCATTAGAATAGCTAAAATAAAAAAGACAGGGCCTGGCCAGTTGGCTCAGGTAGAGTGTCGGTCTGGCGGGTGGATGTTTCAGGTTTGATTCCTGGTCAGAGCACACAGGAGAAGCTACCATCTGCTTCTCTACCCCTCCCCCTCTCACTTCTCTCTCTCTCTCTCTCTCTTATCTATCTATCTATCTATCTATCTATCTATCTATCTATCTATCTATCTATCTAATCTCTTCTCCTCCCCGCCTGCAGCCAAGGCTCCATTGGAGCAGAATTGGCCCAGCGCTGAGGATGACTCCATGGCCTCCGCCTCAGGTGCTGAAAAAATGGCTCTGGTTGCAACTGAGCAAAGGCCCCAGATGGGCAGAGCATCACCCCCTAGTGGGCTTGCCAGGTGGATACTGGTTGGGGTGCATGCGGGAGTCTGTCTCTGTCTCCCTTCCTCTCACTAAAAAAAAAAAAAAAAGTAATTGCAAGTGTTGGTGAGGAACCCCAAAATGGTGCCGCCCCTTTGGAAAATAGTCTGGCACTTCCTCAAATTGTTACAGTTACCATCTGTCCCAGGTACATACCCAGCAGAAATGAAAATGTATTTCCACACAAAAAGTGAAAGCAACACAATGTCTACCAGCTAGCTGATAAATGAATAAAATATAGTAAATCCATACAATGAAATATTATGCAGGCATAAAAAGAAATTATGTCCTGATACATATGGATGAACCCTGAAAACATGCGAATTAAAAGACGCCAGTCACAGGCCCTGGCCGGCTGGCTCGGTGGTAGAGCGTCGGCCTGACGTGCGTTAGTCCCAGGTTCGATTCCCGGCCAGGGCACACAGGAGAAGCGCCCATCTGCTTCTCCACCCCTCCCCCTCTCTTCTCTGTCTCTCTCTCCCCCTCCCGCAGCCAAGGCTCCATTGGAGCAAATATGGCCCGGGCGCTGGGGATGGCTCCATGGCCTCTGCCTCAGGCGCTAGAGTGGCTCTGGTCGCAACAGAGCAACGCCCAGGATGGGCAGAGCACTGCCCCCTGGTGGGCATGCCGGGTGGATCCCGGTCGGGCGCATGTGGGAGTCTGTCTGACTGCCTCCCCGTTTCCAACTTCAGAAAAATACAAAAAAAAAAAAAAAAGACGCCAGTCACAAAGGACCTCGTACTGTATGATTCTATTTATATGAAATATGCAAATAGATAGAGAATTCAGATTAGCAGTTGTCTAGGGCTGGAGGTAATGGAAATGTTTTAAGATTGTAGCATGGTTGCTCAACTCTGAATATACTAAAAGTTACTGAGCTGTGCACTTGAAACATGAACTGGCCTGACCTGCAATGGTGCAGTGGATAAAGCGTTGACTTGGAACACTGAGATTGCCAGTTCAAAACCCCAGGCTTGCCTAATCAAGGCACATACAAGATGCAACTACTCTTGAGTTGATTCTTCCCACTCCTCCCCCACCACCCCCTCTCGTCAATAAATAAAATCTTTGTAAAAAGAAACATGAACTGTACAGTATATGAATAACATCTCAATAAAGTGTTTATGAGGTCAAATCATCTGAAATCCCAACACCTAGACCTATCAATTGGTGTTCTAGGCAATTTCTTGTGTAAGTAAATATGCAATGTATGTATTTATAAAAATAGGATCAAAATCACCACTTTATAATCTGCTTGTCTCACTGAACAATATACACGAATAACCTTCCATATCTATAATTATAGTTCTTTATGACTTTTAAAAATTTCATTTTTCAATTATTGTGTGCATTAAATATTATTTTGCATTACAGCAGTGGTTAGATATCCAAATACTTTACAAAATGTCCCCCTGGCACTGTCAGCACCCACCTGACACCATACATAGGTATTACATATTACTGACTGTACCCCTGTGCTGCACTTTACATCCCTGTGACTATTCTGTCACTGCCAATTGTCCTTCACAACCCCTTCACCTTTTTCACCCAGCCCCCTATGCCCCTCCTCTGCGGCAACCATAAGTCTCTTCTCTGTGTCTATGAGTCTGTTTCAATTTTGTGTTTTTAGATTCCACATACAAGTGAAATCATATGGTATTTGTCTTTCTGTGACTGACTTATTTCACTTAGCATGATACCCTCTAGGTCCATCCATGGTTTTGCAAATGAAAAGGTTTTGCTTTTTTATCGCTGAGTAATATTCTATGTGTACCTACTTCTTTATCCGTTTGTCTATTGCTGGACACTTGCATTTAGGTTGCTTCCACATCTTGGCTATTGTAAATAACACTGCAACAAACAGTGAGGTGCATATATTCCTTTGAAATAGTGTTTTGGGTTTTATCATCACTTTTGACATTCTAAATATATTTTGATATACTATTCAGTAATATTTAATATTCTAAATAATATTCTGTTGCAAAGATATACCATAATTTCTTTTAAAAATTCCCCATGACTGAACATTTGGGCTGCTTCCACTATTTTTCTTATATATGTCTCACAAGAGGGGGGAAAAAAAGAAGCAATTGCTTACTTGTTAATAAAGCGCACAGGTAACATTGAGAAGATTAACAATAACAATGCTTTTTTACATTATTCCTAGTATAACTAAACTGTTCCGCTAAACAGGACAGAGCAGCCTAGCTCTTATTTACTGCCATGTAAAAACCAAGAGAAGTTCCCACCTGTGATTATAACAAGGTTGGAAAGACAGATCTGTGAGAAGCCCTACTGGTTTTATCACTCTTTTAAAATATTTACAGATCTGGTAAATAAAAAATGGTATATGATTTTCCTTTCTTTTATTACTAGTGAAGCTGAACATCTTTTCATGCTTATTGGCCATTAACAGGCATCTCTGAACTGCCTTTTTCACTTTTTCCAAGCGGTGTTTTCATTTTTTAACTGACTTATTAAAACTCTTAATGTATTTAGGATACTAACCTGTCTTATATGTTACAAATACATATATTCTTCCCAGTTTGGTTGTCTAAAATTTAACATCATTTAAGGTGTTTTGTTTTGTTTTTTTACTATAGACCAAACTTAACATTTTTATGTTGCTTAATCTAATTGCCCTCCTTTATAGAATCTGGCTTTTATGTCATGCTGAGTTTAACTCACTGAAGTTTACTTGGAGGTTGCATGAGAGATTGGGCTAGAACTTAATTTTCTTTCCAAATAGTTAACCAGTTATCACAATTCTATTCACTACAAAGTCTGCCCTTTCATGCTGATTTAAATGGACTTATTAATCATATACTAGTAGATTAATCAAATTACATATAGAGTAAGTATGCTAATCTATTTCTAGACTTTACTGTTCTAGGTGTTATGCAAAATGGCTTGTTATAGTTTAGTGCATTTTAATATCCAGCAGAACAAGCCTAGATTCTCTTCCCCCAATTCTCTACCCTGCAGCTCCCCCTTCACGTTTTCCTAGCTCCCTTATAACGGACTCCCCCCAGCCCCATGGCTGTCAGCTGGTACACAGAGAACAAAGCAGGGCACATTGACAGGGGAGTTAAGAGCCACATTTTAGAGTTTGAAGGCAGGAGGGAAAGGTAGTTGCAGACCAGAAACACAAATGGAGCTCTGTGTCACCACAGTGTGGAGAATAGACAAGGAGGAGTCAACACTAGATGTAGGGAGAATGATGGTTTCACAATCCAGCTAAGAGAAGACAGTGGCTAAAGAGGAAGGGGAGCAGCCATATTCCACAGAATCTTAGGAGGCAAACAAACAAAACTTGGCACATGACCTAAGTTAGGGAGGTGTGAAGGAGACAGGGGTTTCAGTCTAGACCAGGCGTCCCCAAACTGCAGCCCCCTGAAAGCCATTTATCCAGCCCCCACTGCACTTCCGGAAGGGGCACCTCCTTCATTGGTGGTCAGTGAGAGGAGCACTGTATGTGGCAGCCCTCCAATGGTCTGAGGGACAGTGACCTGGCCCCCTGTGTAAAAAGTTTGGGGACCCCTGGGACCCTCAGGGTAGGTGACTAAACTAAGGTATTTGAGAAGAAAAGGTGGGAGTTTGTTAGGTTTGGGAATGGAGGCGGGATAAAAAGCACAATTTTGAAAACACAGGACGGCTTTTGCTGTTCTCTGCTTGTGAGATCCTGGCTGGCATTAACCTCCCCGGAATTCAGTTTCTGGATCTTGATTGGACAGAAGTCAGTTCTACCATCACCTCCCGCTCCACAATCTATGCCCCTTGGAAGGAGGGTGCTAGCCTGCTTCCTGTGGTCATATAGTTCTACTAATTTCTCTGCTTTTCTTGAAAGCACAAGGAGTTAGGTTTCCACTCATTAAAAAAACAAAACAAAGCTTTATCAAGAGCAAATGACAAAGAGATTCTTGTAGAGAGGAAAACCTGTCACCTACCAGAGATATAACCAGTGTTAAATGGTTGGCTGTGTGTGTATATTAAAAATATTTTTTTCCTTAAAAAATGTACATATACTTTTGTATCTGCTTTTTCGTTTCCTATTATTTTGGGGCCCCATCTTTAAATCTGAGCCTCCAGTTACTAACATGTCCACTTGTTTAGATACCCAGGCAGACTCCGAAAGTCTGTACGAGGAGAGGAGCCACCCCAGCACCCCATCCTGTCTTAGCAAGAGGTCTGTTACCCCCCCAAAGGCAGCTGTCCACAAGTCCTCACTTGCAGCCGCCCCACGTGATCTGGGGGCCTGCCAGGAGGCAGCATTACCTGAGTTTCAGCTGTGACCGCACCTCTCCGAACTCTAGCTGGAGCAGCTCATTGTAACAGGCCATGAGGCTAGGGTTCTCCACATACCTCTGCAAACAGAGACGGGTATTGTGATTAAACAAATGTGCACCTTTAAGTTAGTATGTCTAGCAATAAAAATAATTCTTTTCAACAGATGTTTCAATTTCATAACTGAAATCTGAAAAATACTTTATCTTTAATGATGAACAGGAAATGAAAGCTGAAAATGTATGGGTATCAATTCACTTATTAAAACCAAGGGCTCTCCTGACCAGTGGTGGCACAGCAGGTAGAGCACCAACCTGGGAGGCTGAGGACTCAGGTTCGAAACCCCGAGGTGGCCAGCTTGAGTGCAGGGTTGCCAGCTTGAGTGTGAGATCCTAGACATCACCCCATGGTTGCTGGCTTGAGCCCCCAAATCGCTGGCTTGAGACCAAGCTTGCTAGCTAGGGCAAGAGGTCACTGGCTCAGCTGGAGCCCCTCGGATCAAGGCACATGTGAGAAATAATCAATAAACAACTAAGGTGCCGCAACTAGGAGTTGATGCTTCTCATCTCTCTCCCTTCCTGTCTGTCTGTTTCACTGTCTCTCGCTAAAAAAAAATTAAAAATAAATAAAAAAGAGGGCTTAAGAATGCTTTTCTCCCCTGGCCGGATGGCTTGGTTGGTTAGGGTCATCCTGAAGCACAGAGGTTGTAGGTTGATCCCCTGTCCAGGCACATATAGGAAGAGATTGATGTTCCTCTCTTTCTCTGACCCTTTCTCTCTCAGTCAAATTGATAAATGAAAAAATATTTTTTAAATTTCTTTAATGCTTTTCTTTCAGTGCCTTGAGGTAAGAGGACTTTGGTTGTGTGCATGTCACTAGCAGAGGCTAGAATATGTAGAAAAATAAATTTACCAACTAAAGTCCTATTATATTAACTTTCAGAGCATGTTCACTCATTCAAGAGCAGTACTTTGTCCTCTTTGCAATTACGCTCACAGGAAGCACAAATTTGCTTGCATCTTTCTTTGCACCTGGGTTTCACAGAGGTAACCCCACCTGGGTCACATTTTCCTACACAGACCTCTTACCATGGTTCAGCTCAGCCAACAAAAGATAACCCTCCAGAGCAGAGGGAGCAAGAGGCTGCGTGTTCACATGTGCTCGCTTTTTAACCTCGACGTCCACCTTTGGGGTAAAATAGCTTGGATGTATACATTCATATCCAGTGAAACATTTGGTTAGCTCACAGAAGGTCATTTGTTGACTTGCATAAAAATACACCCGTCTCTGTGTCCCAGGATCTCACCTGCAGAGCATGTGAGGCAAGCTAAGGCCTTGGAGCATTGGGACCCTGGTGTATCTCAAGTTCCCTGCCGCTACCGGCAGGCAGTGGTGCAAGCATGTGCCCAGGTACCTGTCCTCCCTGTGGTCAGCAGTGTGCACCTATGCGAACAGGCAGCATTCTCGGGTGTTCTGTGGAGTCGAGGCTGACTGAGAGTGAACAGGAGGCCCAATGCTGTCCTCCCCTCTCCGGGGGAAGCTGGCAGGCCTGTCACCTCACCTGGACTTCCACGGGTGAGAAGGGCTGTGTTTTGGTCTGCAGGCATGAGGACCCACGTGACCATGGCCAGCAGTCCTTGACTTCTTTCCTCATGTTTCAATGGGAGAACCCAGCCCATTCACATGCCTCTGCTTTTATTCCTTCCTTACTTTGTGTTTCTGACTGATTGCACACCATTGTTTCCTCTGCCTTTCTCTGCCAGTTTAATTATGTTGCCAGAAATCCTGTATGTCTTTCTTTAGTTTGAAAGGTTTATTAAACTCTTCTGTTCTGTTAATGGTTATCTTACTTTCCACTGATCTCAAAAGCAGACACTACCTGACCTGTGGTGGTGCAGTGGATAAAGCGTTGACCTGGAACACTGAGGTCACCAGTTCAAGGCCCTGGGCTTGCCCAGGCAAGGCACATCCTCTCTTCCGCCTTTCTCTCACCCTCTCCTCTCTCTAAAAATCAATAAATAAAATCTTAAAAAGGAGAGAGAGAGACATAGATTACATTGCTATTATTTGAAAACAAGATGCCACTTACAAAGCAGCTCCCCCAGAGCAATGCTGTAGTCTGCACCTTTCCCACAAAGATGAAATTTCAAAACACGCTCACTGTCCACCTCCCTTCCACATCTGCCCAATGAAGGCCATGTGAAGGCTTGCAGCTCCGCCTCCTCCCACAATGCCTGAAGACACCAAGGGTCAGCTAAGATGGTCCAGAAATTAAATATTGAACGTATGTTCCTTCTGCTAGAAGAGTATTACATATGCCAGTCTGTATTTTTTCTTCTAGATCTAATCTTATGCATAGATATTTTTTATTTACATCTCATTATATAATTATATATAACGCATATGCACACACACACAGAGGAAAGAAAAAGCATGTGCACAGGCAGGTTCGTCACTCACCACATTTCCTTGCCACTTCTTTCTCCCTCATTTTAGAGTTCCTGTTCTAGTTCATCTGTTGTAAGGTTCAACTCCTTGCTCATTATTTTGCTCAGATTGGGCTCTGAGGAAAACAGAGCTGTGAATTTATGTATTCCACCAATGGACCCTTCTGTGCACTGAAAGGGGAACAATAACCGGGCGGGGGTATGACTCTCAGGTTGCAGCCATTTCTCCCTGTAATTCCTAGACATCATTATTACTGTTTTCCACAGGGAATACACATCTGTATTCTTGCTTGTCATCTTCTTGCTTCAACCCGTCTTGCATTTCAGGCCTTCCACCTGGCACTCACCTTCCTTCTGCCTGAGGGAGAGTGTTTTATGTCCTTGTGAGGATTTTCTAGTTACAAACTCTATTTTCGTATTTCTGAAAGTCTTTATTTCAACCTCATTTCTGAAAGATATTTATGCTAGGTATAACATTATAGGTTGGCAGTTATTTTAACATTAAAAATATTATTTCGGCCCTGGCTGGTTGGCTCACTGGTACAGCATCAAGCCAGTGCATAGATGACCCAGGTTTGATTCCTGGTCAGGGCACACAGGAGAAGTACCCATCTGCTTCTCCTCTCCTCACCTTTCCCCTTCTCTTTCTCTCTCCTCCTGCAGACATGATTTGAGCACGTCAGCTCCAGGCACAAAGAATGGCTCTGTGGAGCCTCCACCTCAGGTGCTAAAAATAGCTCAGTTGCAAGCATCAGCCCCAGATGGGCAGTGCATTGGCCCCAGATGGGGATTGCCAGGTGGATCCCAGCTGGGGCACATGGGGGAGTCTGCCTCACTGTCTCCCTTCCTCTTACTAAAAAAAAAATAATAAAATAATAATTTTTTTAAATTAAAAGAGAAAACAGTATTTCACTATTTTCTGTTTTCCCTTTATTGCTGCTAAGGAGCTAGTGGTTAGTCTGCCATTCTTTGTAATATTTTCCTCTGGCTGATTTTAAGATCTTCTCTTATTTGTTTTTTTCACTATAACATGTCCTCTTTTTTATCAAATCTACTTTGGATTGGATTTGTTGGAATTTCTGAGTCTGTGGATTAGTCTTTTTAACAGTTCTGGCAAATGCTCTTCAAAATTGCCTTTGCCCATTCTCTCTCCCATCCTTCTAGAACTCTGGTTATGCACAGGCTAAGCCTATACTCCCTAGCTCCATACTTCTGAGCCTCTTTCTGACTTCTTTTCTCTTTTTTTTTTGTATTTTTTCTGAAGTGAGAAGTGGGAAGGCAGAGAGATAGACTCCTGCATGTGCCCAACCAGGATCCACCCGGCATGCCCAGTAGGGGGTGATGTTTTGCCCATCTGGGGCATTGCTCCATTGCAACCAGAGCCATTCTAGGGCCCGAGGTGGAGGCCATGGAGCCATCCTTAGCACCCGGGCCAATTTTGCTCCAATGGAGCCTTGGCTGCAGGAGGGGAAGAGAGAGATAGAAAAGAGAGGGGGTGGGGTGGAGAAGCAGATGGGCACTTCTCCTGTTTGTCCTGGCCGGGAATCAAACTTGGGACATCCACCAGGCCAACGCTCTACCACTGAGCCACTGGCCAGGGCCCTAACTTATTTTCTATTGTTCTGTCTCTGTGCTACATGCTGATAATTTTTTTGACCAACTATCCAAGTTTTAAGATTCATATAGGCCCTGGCTGGCTAGCTCAGCGGTAGAGGGTTGGCCCGGCATGTGGAAGTTCCAGGTTTAATTCCTGGCCAGGGCACACAGGAGAAGCACCCATTTACTTCTCCACCCTTCCCCCCTCCTTTCTATCTCTCTCTTCTCCTCCCGCAGCCTAGGAGCCACTGGAGCAAAGCTGGCCCGGGTGCTGAGAATGGCTCCATGACCTCCGCTTCAGGTGCTAGAATGACTCCAGTTGCAATGGAGCAATGCTCCAGATGGGCAGAGCATTGCCCCTGGTGGGCATGCCAGGTGGGTCCCAGTTGGGCACATGCAGGAGTCTGTCTCTCTGCCTCCCCAATTCTCACTTCAGAAAAATATAAAAGAAGAAAAAAAAAAGATTCATATATGTATTGTTTTCTTTCTCAAACTTCCATACATTCTGCTTAAAATTTCTGATGTCACTTTTTATAGCTTCCTATTCTTTTCAGACATTTCCAAGCTTATCTTGTCTTTTATTTCTTTACACATAATAAATATAATCACTTTAATTCACATCTGATAATTCTAGTACCTGAGGAGCACGAGGGTGCGTTTCTGCTCTCTCCTTGCTAGTTCTCCCGTGCAATGCCTTGTTGCCTGTGGACAGTCAGCTATGATTGCGTGTTCCCTGCTGCCCTCCAGCCATTATTTGTGGAGAGTCTCTGTGGCCAAAGCTGAAGGGTCTTCCTTTGGGGAATCTTTATTGGCTCCTGCAGAAACCTCGGAGTACTACTATCCAGAAACTTTTAAACTACTAAACTCATGGTTTGAGGTTTCTTGACTACCTCGACCTCATTGATATAAATCTGGGCTAAAAATCTCCTTAAGGGTCAGTCTTACATAGAAGTTCTGTCCACCATGATTCCCAAGGTTCACTGGCAACCAGATAACTACCACCTTCAGCCTTTTGGCTCATGAGAAACCAGCAGACTAGATCTGGGGGTGCAGAGAAGGAGCTGTGTTTGGGCTTGTCTTCGCTTCAGAGTCCTTGTACTGACTTTAAGGTTTCATGTATACAAACAGGCTTTAGAACAACACACCCTATGGTATAACTGTTAAAAATGACTTTAACAGCCAGAGTTTTGAGAGATTAAGAAAGCGAGATATTATAGATTATTGGATTACCAGGTTAGAAAGTTAAGCCAAAATGAACATAGCACAACAACACATTTCTTTTCCTTCAAATTAATTCAAAGCCTCTGCTGGCCCTGGACTGAGATAACATACTTCCTCATGCTGAGTTACACTTGTAAACAGAGGGGGTACCTACCCTCGTAAAGCCAGCAGCAATGAGGGGCATCACAGAGGACTCTTCTCTATCCCCCCTTCAAAAGAACAGAAACAGTTAGAGATGATTTTTATCAATTACATCTCACCTTTTACTCATTAATTTATATAACCTTATGACTGTCCTATAATGAGTACTTTTAGATGAATCAGAGTAATATAAAAATCAAAAGTATAAAATTAGTCCTGGTCAGATAGCTCAGTTGGTTAGAGCATCATCCTGAAGCACAGAGGTTGCCGGTTCAATCCCCATTCAGGGCACACACAGGAACAGATCCAAGTTCCTGTCTCTCTCACTATCTCTTCTTTTCTCACTAAAAATCAATCAATAAAAAAATTTTAAGTACAAAATTTAAAACAGTTTTCTGTTTTAGTTTCATATGTAGCTTTTGTTGTTGTTTTTTTATAGAGACAAAGAGAGAGTAAAAGAGAGGGATAGACAGGGACAGAAAGACAGAAACGGAGAGAGATGAGAAGTATCAATCATTAGTTTTTCGTTGCGACACCTTAGTTGTTCACTGATTGCTTTCTCATATGTGCCTTGACCATGGGGCTACAGCAGACCAAGTAACCCCTTGCTCAAGCCAGCAACCTTTGGGTCCAAGCTGATGAGCTTTGCTCAAACCAGATGAGCCTTGCTCAAACCAGATGAGCCCACGCTCAAGCTGGCGACCTCAGGGTCTCGAACCTGGGTCCTCTACATCCCAGTCTGACGCTCTATTCACTGCGCCACCACCTGCTCAGGCTCATATGTAGCTTTTTAGCAGTATATATTAATATTTGAAATACAGAGGTTACAATAACAGCCAAAATATAAGAATAACCATATTATCTATTTGATACATTAATATAAACATGTTAATTTAAATTAAAATTTTTCCTACTTAATTCTACTTCCTGGTTTTTTCTGTTTGTTTATTTTAATTCCAGAAGGAGGATGAAACAGGTAAAGGAGTCAAAAGCATGGTGATAGGAGGAAACTAGGGTTTGGCAATGAGCAAGATGTCTGTGTATACCTAGATGATTAACTGTAATGTTGCAAACTGTAAACTTATATATTGTTACTAGCCAATGTTACTTTAATAAAAATAAATAATTTAAAAATCTCTTCTCACCCCAACAAGGCTCAGGAAAAGAGTTTAAACCAGTGTTTTCCAACGGCAGGTCCTCAGACTACTGCCAGTCCATCAGAACTTTTGTGCCAGTCCACGAAAGAGTTAACCACCCTGATGTCATATGAAGATTATAGAGTGCATAATCCTTAGGTCCAGTGGTTGAAAAACACCAATTTAAAGGACACAGAAACATATCTTCTATTTATAAAATTATATAAAATGAATAACATTTATTTGAATGCTGCCCTTCTCCTCACATATTTTTATCCTTTCGGTACTTCCAATTTAAGGATGAAATATAAGACTTCCTTCAACAAATCTTCATATATTTGGAGTTAGAAGGCCCTAGGAAGACAGCCCAGGAAAACACTCATACTTTCAGAAACAGAATTCTCCAGTGCTGTGCCTATTTCTAAAGTAAAAGGCAGTTCAAGATCACAAACCCAAGCGTGAAACAGAAACTCCTGCCATGAAGTTAACTGGCAAAGCAAAAGGAAATAAAAACTAAAAAAGAAAAGGCAAAATTAAAAAGAGTCGTGCAGTCACAGCCGGCAAGCTGTTAGTCATGCCTCTGTTCCGAACAAGCAAGACACTGACACACACATTTCAAAGTCAAACACTAATGAAAGCTTACCTGCGTACTACACCAATAATAATAGTGTTTTCTGAGAATTTTGATGATCTAATAGACCTATTAAAAAAAAACAAGTTTTAAAATAAATTTAAAACAATTCTTAAAAAAATTAAAACAGACAATTTTGGTAGAACACTGAAAGTTGGGAGAGAAGCAGGAGGAACTAAAGCTCTTTTCACACCCTGGATTCATTCTTTTGGCTGCTTGATCCTTCTCTCTTGTGGGGACAAACTCTTCATCAGTGGACTGTGGTGACCCTGACAATAATGGCTGATTGACATGATTGTCTGCTCTTTGTTAAGCACAGGAAGGGGAGGAAGGCCAGGTGGAGCACTTTCCTGCCGTGCGCTCACAGGAGAGGGGCCACTTGCCTCTTGGACCCATAGGGAATGCTTGTTTCTGTGTCTGACTCAGCACAGCCAGAATCACAGCGGGGCGCAGAATGCAGGGACCAGCCCTCCACTGTATTCTAAGCAGTACAAAGAAGAGTTCCTAGGTAGAATGTAGACACAATCAACAACAACAACAAAATCAAAACTAGGAAATGCAAAATATTCTTATTAAAGAAGAGAATCAACACCTGACAGAAAAGGTAAGAATGGAGGGCTGGTCAAGAAAGTAGAAGGCACTGCGCCTCTGAGTACAGTTAACCCTCTGGAGAAGCAGCTCCTCAGGAAGCCGGGGAAAGAAATCTAGCCAAGAGATCAGAGGACAGGAATAAAGGTGACAGAGGACAGTAGGAGAAGGGAGAAAAACTGCTCCACCAGAGAAAGCAACAGCTCTGAACTCACCCTGCACTGGGGAAAAAAGCAGGACCCTCTGAAGAAGAACCAGGCCACAGGAAGGGGAGGAAGGCAGGCCCTAGACTAGGGGTCCCCAAACTTTTTACACAGGGGGCCAGTTCACTGTCCCTCAGACTGTTGGAGGGCCGGACTATAAAAAAAACTATGAACAAATACCTATGCACACTGCACATATCTTATTTTAAAGTAAAAAAACAAAACGGGAACAAATACAATATTTAAAATAAAGAACAAGTAAATTTAAATCAACAAACTGACCAGTATTTCAATGGGAACTATGGGCCTGCTTTTGGCTAATGAGATGGTCAATGTGCTCCTCTCTGGCTACCAATGAAAGAGGTGCCCCTTCTGGAAGTGTGGCGGGGGCTGGATAAATGGCCTTAGGGGGCCGCATGCGGCCCGCGGGCCGTAGTTTGGGGACCCCTGCCCTAGACGGAAGGGAAAATGACTCCCCTGAGAGGGTGACTCCGGGAGAAGGGTTGGTGGGGACAATACCAGACTGCTCAGCCACGTCAGAGGTGTGCTGGCCCCCTGGAGAATGTGTCCAGGATGGGATGGAAAATAGCGGACACATGCCACATTACTTCAGTTCTGTTGGTTCAAGAAACAGAACCACTTTTAAATCACAGAACACAGACACTGATTTGAGTGACTATTCCTCCATTCTTTCAAGGATGGTACATAACAGAGCCAAGAGAGAAATTCATCTGTCACATACAATGGATGCCTCGGTTGGGGCAAACTTTTTCTGTAAAGGGCCAGATAGGAAAAATTTTAGGCTTTGTGGGCTATAAAGATTGCTACAACTACTCAGTTCTGCCACTAAACATGACAGCAGCCATAGACAACATGTACATAAACGAAGGGGTGAGACTGTGCTCCCCTTTGCCCACTCCTGCTTTGGTGTGCTGGGGCTTAATGTTCTCATGGAGCTTGAGTGAAGAAAGGCACAGAGTCTGACCACAGATGCAGACTAGATCTAGGGTGGGCAAGTTGCTCAGGGATGGAAAAATGCTCTAGGGACCAGGCAGGAAGGCAATCTCCCTGTCTCTCTCTGGCAAACAGCGCCTCTGCCTCCCCTCTCTCTCCCTCTCTCTCTCTCTCCATTTCTACTTTCCCCAGAGTCCACTCTACTCCGCCAGCTCCCACCTGTGTATCGTCTCCAGAGGGAGCCAACCTAAAGGGCACTGCATGGCTCTACTTGAAAAGCCCTCTCATAGGTCCCTGAAGGGCCCACCGACCAGGTGCCAAACCCCAGTCCCACCATGGGCTCCTGCCTGGAGAACAGCCAAGCTCACTACCCTGGGGAAGGAGCCATAGGAGGGCGACTGCAAATAATTCTGATGGTCTTAACACAAAACTTGAAATAAAGGTAACGCAATGGAAGCTTACTATAAGAACACAGCAAAGCCCGTCGACGAGGTAAATTTTACAAAAGCACAATTCCACGACTTGTACTTAGCCACTGTTCCCTCTGCCATATGAAATGAGTTTCAGATGGACAAGAATGGAGTATACAACGGTGAACAGGATCTGCAGACCACGGTGAACCCAAAGACTGCATGAAAGCATCTTGTACTGAATTCAGTTCGCCTCTGCATCCTTCTGGACTGAGCCGTTTTCATGCTGTCTGCTGTTCTCCACCTCCCTCTGTAAAATCTACCTTTCACAGAGCCCTGCTCTGGTCACACAAAGGAATATTTCTCCACTTCTTCTGTGCACACTAGCTCCTCAGTGTCCTGTAGAAACTCATTTTCTTAGTCTTCAAGGCTATTTCTCTCTCTGTGATTGGGCAGCTCTCTGCGGCCCCTCCTCTACCTTGTCCATGTGTCCTCAAACAGGACTGAGAGTCTTCAGCAGAGGGGGTCGGAGGATCTCTCCCGCACCCCTCTGCTAGACCCCTGGCGTCAGCAGCCTTGTCCTCTTAAGGTCTGGCCTGCAAATCAGGTCAACGGGAGCAAGTCATGCTCAGAGAGCAGGGCCAGCAGGGGCCTGCTGCACAGAGTGGATGCCTGTCCAATCCCCTTCTGTACTTGAACTGTCCCTGAGAAGGGATGTGGTGTGCAGGTTTGAAACTGCAATATGGGAAAGGCTGTTTCTAGGCTCCTTATGCCTCTGTCCCTTCTTAGAACACAGCAGGAAAAACCACACCTCTGTCCTTCTCTGTTCCCGTCCTGCGATCCCAGCACAGGCAGAACGTAAAGGCCGAAGGGGTGGTGGGAGCAGCAGGCTCGCAGCCTCTGGCCTGCCCACAGGAGTGCGTGCCCGCCGAGCGTGGCCCTGCGCCATGCAAGTCCAAGTCCGGGGCTCAGCAGCACACAGTGGGGGCGAGGCAAAGCCTCTCCGCTTCCTTCCTGCAGGGACTGAAATACACAGAGGCCAAGCCAGGACAGGTTTCTTCATTAGTCCCCACAGGCCAGGAGCTGTGGTGGGGATTCCTGTCCCTTTCTGTCCTCCCAGCTTCTGGCTTATGTATCGTCTTAGCTTTGGGTTTTCACTTGTTTCCTTTTTAGGTTTTTGATAGGAAGCTGGGAGGTGGCGCTGACATCAGGCAACACACAGGACGGCCTGCAGCAGCTGCACCACTGGTTGACCTGGCTGGGCTCCTTCTGTCATCTACTCCGTTTCCCAGTCAGCAGCCAGAGGGACCTTCTGTCTTGCTCTTGCCACCCACCCGCAGAGTAGTCAGTGGTCAGTGTCTCGGCTGCCTCCAAAGCCCTCACCTCAGCCCCCAGACCCCCAGGACTGGGCTTGTGCCTGCCATTCCAGCCTCACTCTGAGCCCCATCCACACCTGCCACCCCTGCCTGACCCAGCAGCCGCCTGACACGGAGCAGGGGAGCGCTAGACATCCTGCCTGTCCCTATAAATGCTGCTTCCTCTGTCCACAATGTTTTCTCCACCTTTCTTCCTTTCAAAACTCCTGCTTATCCTTCAGGACTCAGCCCAAATCGCCTCTGCGAAGCTCTCCCTGACACAGACACCTGTAGCGCTTTGCAGGTATGCCTCCATGGGCACCAACGCCAACTGCAGTCTCTGCTCCTCAGAGGTGAGAACCACATCTTCTTCACCTGTGCGGGCTAACATCAAATACAGTGCCCAGAACTAAGAAGATAGGCAAGGCAGGTTCCTCAACTGGTAGATTTGGAAATATAACACAGACTATTTGGCCTTCAACAATGCACCTGATAAGGAGTTCTAAATGTCCCCAACAAATAGATACAGGTGAATGCTAGTCTTTTAGGCAAGTAAGCAACTGATAAAAAACCTTTCATGGGCCATGCTGAGTAGGTGCCACACACCCCCCTCCCAATAACAGGAGAATGGCGGGAAGGACAGGGCTCTGCCAGGGCTAAGGTCGTGGGAGCTGTGTGAATCAGCAGAGAGACAGCAGATTCAGGAGAGACAGCCTGGAAATAAACCAGGTCAGGGCCAGAAGTAGATGAAACTGACTTAGGAAGCCACACAGTAAGCAACCCAATTCACATTACTTATTATTATTATTTGTATTTTTCTGAAGTGAGAAGTAGGGAGGCAGAGAGACAGACTCTCGCATGCGTCCGGCTGGGATCCACCAAGCAAGCCCACTAGGGGGCGATGCTCTGCCCATCTGGAGTGCTGCTCCATTGTAACCGTAGCCATTCTAGCGCCTGAGGCAGAGGCCATGGAGCCATCCTCAGCACCCGGGGCCAACTTTGCTCCAATGGAGCCTTGGCTGCAGGAGGGCAAGAGAGAGAGAGAGAAAGGAGAGGAGGAAGGGTGGAGAAGCAGATGGGCGCTTCTCCTGTGTGCTCTGACTGGGAATTGAACCTGGGGTGTCCACGTGCCAGGCCAATGCTTTACCACTGAGCCAACTGGCCAGGGCCACATTCCTTATTATTATTTTTTTTAAATAATCTTTTTTTGTGTGTGTGTGTATTTTTCTGAAGCTGGAAACGGGCAGAGATAGTCAGACAGACTCCCGCATGCACCCGACCGGGATCCACCTGGCACGCCCACCAGGGGCGACGCTCTGCCCACCAGGGGGCGATGCTCTGCCCCTCCGGGGCGTCGCTCTGCCATGACCAGAGCCACTCTAGCACCTGGGGCAGAGGCCAAGGAGCCATCCCCAGTGCCCGGGCCATCTTTGCTCCAATGGAGCCTTGGCTGCGGGAGGGGAAGAGAGAGAGAGGAAGGAGTGGGGGGTGGAGAAGCAAATGGGCGCTTCTCCTATGTGCCTTGGCCGGGAATCAAACCCGGGTCCCCCGCACGCCAGGCCGATGCTCTACCGCTGAGCCAACCAGCCAGGGCCTTCCTTATTTTAAAATTGTATAAAACTTTTATTTATATATAATAAATGAAACCAAATTTTTTAGAATATTCCAAAAATGCCTAACAATTATACATTTTTTCCCTCCAAAGTAGAGCATAATTTTGTGTTATGTATATTTTACAACAATAAAATAGTGCAGAGGCCTGACCTGTGGTGGCGCAGTGGATAAAGCGTCGACCTGGAACGCTGAGGTCGCCGGTTCGAAATCCTGTACTTGCCTGGTCAAGGCATATATGGGAATTGATGCTTCCTGCTCCTCCCCCCTTCTCTCTCTCTCTCTCTCTCTCTCTCTCTCTCCCCTCTCTAAAATGAATAATGAAAAAAGAAATTAAAAAAAAAAAAACCAAAACAGTGCAGAATAACTACAACATAATCTTTCTTTTATAGCATGGTATGATTAGCAAGGTCATCTTTATAGGTACAAATTTCTGTCATCCAGCACATGCCTGTGACTAGGTTTGGGCCAGAACAAGAGGAGAAAAGAGGCCAAAATTTCCTGGGACCCTCCCACTCCTGCCCTTCCTACTGGGCTCTGTGGCCCTCCTTAGGGGCTTCTCCCCTTGCAGCATCCCACCAAGACCACCAAGCACCACAGACCTCAGATGGCTTCTTTCCTTCCTCTGAGTGACATCCTTCTCAAGTTAAGAGACAGAAGGACTTGGAAACCCAGTGTTCCAAAATTACAGTTGAGAAACATATCCCAGGGAAGGCAGAACTAACCAAAGACAAAGAGCTGGGCAGGGGAGGGCCTGAGTGAAGGACCAGGGCCTCCCTCCGCATGGGCCAGAGCTCTCTCCACATGATCCCTCCCCGGTCCCTCCCCGATGTGCCAGTGACAGGCCAGACAACATGTCCAACAGACCTGGGCTACAGTGACAATGGCTTACTGCAATCGAACAGACAGAAACAGGAGCCCACAAGCAGCATGACAGGCGGGTCAAGGCCGAGGGGAAGCCTTACCCAAGGCGGACTGTGTTAGTGAGAGCCGCCTACTCGGGCTACCTGAAGGTAGGCTCCACCACCAAGGAAAGGAAGTACCTGAAAATTACCTCAACTCTGCAAACAACCTTATAATAGCCTGTCTTTTTCTTGTTATCTCAGTTTTCAACCCTTGGTATATTTAGTTTAAATCTTTTCTATCTCCTCAAAGTCAAAATTTTAAATGTCCTTAAAAGTAATGTTATAAAATTTTATATTACATTAAAATTAAGATTTATCTTCCCCAAATAAAGTTTTCTATTAAGTAAAAATAAATGTTTCACTTTGCCTTGGTTCCATCAGCAGCAGATAACTTTCTTTAAAAAGTACTTTTCTTAGATATATGTCTGCTACCCAGAATGCTCTCATAATACTGATTTTTTCCAAGTGTTATAAACAAGGCCCATTCACTAACACCAGAGGACAACTTCCAAGCATCTGGAGAATTATAATAACTTGCTGCAGTAATATGCAGGTGACAGTTATGGTTAATCACATCATGGGTTTCATCTTAACACATAATGGTTCTCATTCATGCTTTCTTCCTATTTTAAGCAAAGCAAAGCAAAATAAAAACCAGACCTAGGAACAATGATGTTCTAATCTAATGTCTTGCTTATTTTACATGCACGAAAGGCAACCTAAAGGATCCTGAATTAACTTAATGTATTTCTGGGCTGTGTTACTGTCACAAATGCCAGTGGGACCAGTTAGGCCCGAGCCCCCGGCTTACCTGCAGAGTGCATCTGCATCCAGCTGTCGGGGGTTTCTGTGGTCAATGATGATGATGTCATGATGTTTGGCCAGAAAACAGGCAAGGACAGCCCGAGCCTCCTTGGTAACCGTACACTTAAACCCTGCTTTTTCACATGCCTTCCAGAATCCTTTACACTGGTTATCTTCTTTGGTAAACACTAAAAGTACCTGAATCAAAAAACATAAACACTTTTTCTTTAAAGATGTTGGAATTTCGTTTTTTAACAAGGCACAGAAAACTCCCAAGTGTTTTAAGGCAAGTACACGGGTATGAACATTATCTGTTGATAAAAATCCTTCTCCTACATGTAACTCAGGGACATTACTGCTCACCTCCCGGAAATCAGTGCGACTCTACCTGCTCTTAGTCTGGAAGTCCAAGTGCATGGGTCACACACTTACTTCTTTTGCTAATAAACCCACTGACAGAACACGACAAAGGCTTGATTGAGCACTTTATCTCGAAACTAAATCAATTAAACCATACAAATATTTAGTTAATAGTAAGTTAACTAGGCAAGCCCGTAGGTGGAAAACACTAATATTTCAAACTCCTAGAATATTTACTACTTTATATAATGTATTTAAATGTTTTGACTCAAGATTTTATATAATTCCTCCAAGTTGAAAAACATTACTTTGATTATAAGAGAGGAGATTAAAAATAGACCAAAATGTTATACTTCAAAACCTGTCAATTACATGACAGAGGACTAACCCCAGGTACAAGAGGCAGCATCTGTGCCTCTGCTCAGGAGCCGCTAGTTCTATGCCTGGCCTGGAGCAGGTCAGGCTTGGATCTGCTGCTTCCCCCTATCTGGTCAGACCCCCCCGCCAGCTCTGCTCCAATCCCTTTAGACCTAGGCTGCCTCCTGGGGGTCAGGGTGGGAAGGGAGAGTCAGGGCAGCCTATGAAAAGGAGGCTAGAGAGCTGACAGAAACCCTGTTCCCCCACGCTTGGTTCCTCTAAGTTTAACCACGTATGTGAATACCACAAATGCAAAGAACTAAGAAGGCACATCTCTGCCAGTCTTTTCCGACATTAAAAAAAAATAGAATAGTGGGCCCTAGTCAGTTTGCTCAGTGGATAGTGTCAGTCCAGCATGCTGATGTCCCAGGTTTGATCCCTGGACAGGGCACACATGAGAAGTGACCATCTGCTTCTCTGCCCCTCCCGCTCCTCCTTCTCTCTCTATTGCACTCTCAGAGTCAGTGGCTTAGTTGGTTCGAGCATCAGCCCCAGGCGCTGAGGATAGCTCAGTTGATTCAAGCATCGGCCCAAGATGGGGGTTGCCAGGTGGATTCCGGTTGGGGTGCATGCGAGAGTCTATCTCCTCCCCTCTCACTTAAAAAAATAGAATAGTGAACATGTGTTTGTATGCAGGAAACATCAAATAATTTTGGGGTTAAATTTCTTTTTTTTTTTTTTTTTGTCTAATGTTTTAAACAATTTATAGATATTTTTTCTCTGATAGAGCTAATTCAGAAACATAGGGAAGAGCTTGATTTTCCTTTTTAAAAAATATTCTCCAGCCTGACTGAGCAGTGGCACAGTGGATAGAGCATCAGACTGGGATGCAGAAGACCCAGGTTCGAGACCCTGAGGTCACCAGCTTGAGCCCAGGGTCGCTGGCTCGAGCAAGGGGTTGCTTGGTCTGCTGAAGGCCCGTGGTCGGGGCACGTATGAGAGGGCAATCAATGAACAATTAAGGTGTTGCAATGTGCAGCGAGAAACTGATGATTGATGCTTCTCAGATCTCTCCATTCCTCTCTGTCCCTGTCTATCCCTCTCTTTGACTCTCTCTCTGTCTCTGTAAAAAAAAAAAAAAAATTCTCCACTGATTTGAGAGTGGGGAGAAAGGGGGGTAAGGAAGGATGAGGGAAGGATGAGGGGGGATGAGGGAGGGATGAGGGAGGGACGAGGGAGGGACGAAGGAGGGAGAGGGAGAAAGAAAAGCATTAACTCATTGTTCCACATAGTTGTTCCATTTAGCTGTGCATTCACTGGTTGCTTCCAATATGTGCCCTGACCTGGGATCAAACCTGTGACCTCAGCATGCCAGGAGATGCTCTATCCACTGAGCAACCCAGCCAGGGCCTACTTTTTTATATTAGAAAATTTCAAACCTACAGAAAAGCTGTGAATGACCATGAATGCTAGTACACCCTTCTAGGTGTACTAGCATTGTTAATGTTTTGCCCCCTCTCCCCGCTCCTCTCCCCTACACTCCCTCCCTACACACACACAGAATTCCCTCCCTTTTTTATTGCTGAACCATTTAAAGTAGGTTGCAGATATTTCTTTATCTCTAAATACCTCGGTGTGCATTTCTAAAAGTGCCCTTTCTTATATAACTATGGTATCAATACTGTTATCTAAAATAGACTATTTTGAATATTTAACTTTAGGCCCTCTCCTTCCTCACCTCTTTAAAGAAAACCAACATGAGAAAATTACAGCATGGTTTATAATTACCTGGAGTTGATCTGCATGAAATTTCATGGGGCCAAACTTCACACCAGCTACTGCTCCCTGTAAGAAAAAAGATTTGTTTAAATTAAGAAAAATGTAAGCTTGCTTAAAATTTTCTATTCAGAGCCACAGATAAAAATAAAATTTCTACTCTAGAGAAAAATTGCATCGAATAAAGTCTCCTTATAATCCCAGAACAGGTGGGGGTGGGGGGTGGGGGGGGAGTAGCTGAGTGGGATCCAGTCCTTTCCCTAGCTGTGTGTGACTTGAAGTCAGCTACTCAACCTCCCTCAGCCTCAATTTCTCATTTGTTCCAAAGATCAAATGAGATTACAACATAAAGAGCCCCCAAAGATTAGACCCTCACCAACATTGGTTCCTTAATGTCTGCTTTTCTCTTTCCTGTGATAAACAATAAAATCTTGTATCTAAAATGGCACGTGAATAATGACATGTAGCAGTCACAACCATGGGACCTCCGAGCCAAAGACACCTCTTTGAAATAGTTGGTTCTTTCATTTTACAGAGGAGCATAGTGCTTTATCAATAACTGCTTATCTATTTAAGAACTCTAAGCCCTGGCCGGTTGGCTCAGCGGTAGAGCGTCGGCCTGGCGTGCGGGGGACCCGGGTTCGATTCCCGGCCAGGGCACATAGGAGAAGCGCCCATTTGCTTCTCCACCCCCCGCCCCCCTCCTTCCTCTCTGTCTCTCTCTTCCCCTCCCGCAGCCAAGGCTCCATTGGAGCAAAGATGGCCCGGGCACTGGGGATGGCTCCTTGGCCTCTGCCCCAGGTGCTAGAGTGGCTCTGGTCGCGGCAAAGCGACGCCCCCGGAGGGGCAGAGCATCGCCCCCTGGTGGGCAGAGCGTCGCCCCTTGGTGGGCGTGCCGGGTGGATCCCGGTCGGGCGCATGCGGGAGTCTGTCTGACTGTCTCTCCCTGTTTCCAGCTTCAGAAAAATACAAAAAAAAAAAAAAAAAAAAAAAAAAAAGAACTCTATGTCTATTTAAGATATAAAGACAAATACAATATCATAACCAAACTCCCATGAATAATCATCACAGCGCCAATGAGGCTGAGCACACCGCGGGCACTGTGCTGAGGACTGAGCATACATCACCTCGCTGAACCTTCACAGCAATGAGGTGAGAGCTCACAGTCGGCAAACTGAGGTTCCAAGCACCTTGTATTAGGCCACATGGCCAAGCAAGTGCACTTGGGATTCCACTGACCAGTCTGTTTAGTTCTATAACCAGGGCCACAAACCCACGTCCACTGGAAGGTTTGGGCAGTATGTGTGCTGCACAAAAGACCCCAAGGGAGGAACAATATGGGCTGAATGAAATCCATCCCCTGGCACTGGGTTCCTATGCAGAGGAAGAGACACATTTTTGCAATTTCCCAGAAACACTGCATGTGTTGAAGGCATCTGTACCCCCCCACCCCCTGAGCATCTGGGTGATGGGATGACTTCATATGCAGAACATGGCAGCAGAAGAACTAGATCTGTGAGCCTCCCCACAAGGCACTGCCCAGCTGCTGCTCACCTCTACCCCCTACCCTCAGGCTGACCCACTGCACAGTAAACACATGGAACAAAACCTGCTCCATGATAGGGGATGCCTGCATGTATTTTTAACTGCTAGAAACGGATGTTTACTAATTATGGGACGCCGGCTTAGTTTCTGATTCACTTTATAGTTTGGTCTCTCAGGAGGTGTAAGAATGAGGGTCGCTACTATTCCAGATCTCAGACTGAAGAGGAGGACCTGAAGCAAGTAGAAGGGCAAGGACGGACCCCCAGGGCACCATGGAGCCCCTGAGCTGTGCAGCTACAGGCCAGTCCCACGCTGAGAGGCATGGCTGGATGTCAAAGCCAGGATTTCTGAGCTGAGGATCCAAGAGGGCCAGTAGTGAGGAGGAGACCTGGGCTATGAACTCATACTCCCACAGTGCACAGAGAGGGACAGCAAGAGGCACCGAGAGGGACTGCTCTGAATGATGAGTTTTTTGTTTTTATGAATACAAAGTTTAAAGCAATGAATGAATGAAAGAATAAGGAACGATACAGGTCTACTGCTTGGAGAATACAGTGGCACTAAGGAAAAAGGATGAAAAGGAAGAAAAATGACAAGAAAAATAATCATTATGTTAATTTCCTACAGTGCTAGGGATAGTTCCACATGAAGCAGAAAAATGCAGCAACAGGAGGCAGGCTGCTACTGCACAGATAAAGAAGTAGCCTGACCAGTGGTGGCGCAGTGAATAGAGTGTTGACTCGGAATGCTGAGGTCCCAGGTTCAAAACCCCGAGGTTGCCGGCTTGAGCATGCAATCATCAATATGATCCCAAGGTCGCTGACTTGAAGATCAAGGTTGCTGGCTTGAGCCCAATGTCACTGGCTTGAGCAAGGGGTCACTGGCTCAGCCTGAGCACCCCCCACCCCACACACCCAAGTCAAGGTATGTACAAAAAGCAAATCAATAAACAACTGAAGTGAAGCAACTACAAGTTGATGCTTCTCACTCTCTCTCACCTTTCCTCTCTCTCTCTCTCTCTCTCCCTCTCTCAAGTCAATAAAAAAAGTAGGTAGTTGGCACATGGGTCTTCTATATGCACGAGGGTCTGCAGCCTCGGACACAGAAGTCTCATTAAATTTGTTATAAAGACTCAAATAGATAAAAAAAATAAAGTCTTAAAGGAGAGAAAGAAAATATTTATGAGTAGTGTGAAAACAAATGATATATGAGATCACAAAGAAAACCTTAAAATATATTCTGGCTTCCGGTCAAGATGGCAGCATAGGTAAACATGGTACTCAAATCCTCCCACAACCATCTTCAAATTGTAACTAAACTACAGAACAACCACCATTCTAAACCACCTGCAATATAGCTGAATGGAAGTCCTACAACTAGGGATTTAAAGAAGCAGCCACATCGAAGGGGTGAACAGAAAATACGGTATACAGAAGATGTGTTATAAAATTGGGCACCTGAAACCTGTGTAATTATGTTAACCAGTGTTACTACAATGAATTCAATTAAAAAAAATAAAATGAAGAAGCTGCACTGAGACTGGTAGGAGGGACGGAGACACTTAACATGTTGTGGTTTAAAATCAGATGGCGTATCTTGGCTGCAGAGATTCCTGCAGAGGAGTGAGGGGTCCCAACTCCATACCAGGCCCCCACCCTAGGGTTCCAGAGCCACGAAGAGAAGTTCTCACAACTCCTGGCTGTACAAACCAGAGGGGATTGTGGCTGAGGGAGAGGGAGGGCAACTGCAGTCCCAGGCAGCTCCTCTTAAAGGGCTCATGGATGGACTTCCTCACACTCATTCCTGCTGAGCTCCAGTGCTGGGGCAGCTGCTTGAAAGGAACCAGGGAAATACTGGGAGGAACTGAATTGTTGGGCATCAAGGCAAGAGCTGGGAGGGGGGGCACTTTCTGCCAGATAAAAAGTGCCTCCCCCAACACACAAAGCCTCCTCCAACACAGAGAGCCTGCAGGTGGGCACCATATCTGAGTTTCCATCAACCTGGATCACACTATTTGGCCCAACCTGGTGAATCCCTGATACCCCGCTCCACCCAACCTACAGGCCCACCCAAGCTATTTCCAGAAGCTTTTCCATACAAATGACCTCTTTGCCTCATGCTTTAGACTCTCCTAAAATCTTTCAAACAAGTAGTATCTGGCCTCTGCATACCCTGTACCTCTTGCTATTTGTCCCAGACCTGGCACTAGTGGCAGCTGGCCTCAGTGTGCAGCGTGGCCTTTCCTAGGCACCTCCCAGCCCAGTGGAAGTAGCAACTATCTTCACACCACTCTGTAGCTGGTGCCTGGTGGCCCCAGGCAGGTCACAGGCAGTGACCTTGCACCTCTCGGGAAGTCACAGAGCCAGTGCACCTAGTAAACAGCTTCAGACCACATTGGATTACAACCTTACCACCTCCATGAGTGACACCCTCAAGGGGTGGATTTCGTGAGCACCAAAGCCCCACTCCAGCAAGTCCTGCTCCGTAAGGTCAATTCCGGCACAGCAGCTCCTCTGCTGCAATGGCAGCCAGTCCTCGCAGCCAATCGGCCTGGGGGTCAATCCCTCCCAGTGACACCAACAGCAATCAAGGCTCAACTACAACAGGACAATACACAAAGCCAAGCCCACATGGGAGGCCATCTGGAGCACCCAGCTTGGGTGACAGTACAGACTGTGCCCCTGGGCCCTACAGGACACATTCCACACAAGACCTCTCTACCAAGTCTGGGAGACATAGCAGCTCTACCTGATACACAGAAACAAACACAGGGAAACAGCCAAAATGCAGAGACAAAGAAACATGTCCCAAATGAAAGAACAGAAGAAATCTCCAGAAAAAGAACAAAACAGAATGAGGGCAAACAATCAACCAGATACAGAGTTCAAAACAATGGTACCAGGATGCTCAAGGGACTTAGTGAGGGCATAGAAACCATAAAAAAGAACCAGACAGAAATGAAGGATACACTAATTAAAATGACTAATTTACAGGAAATCAACAGTAGAGTAAATAATGCTAAGAATCAAATCAATGATTTAGAATATAAGGAAGCAAAAACCACCTAATTAGAACAGCAAAAAGAAAAAAGAAGCCCTGGCAAGCTGGCTCAGTGGATAGAGTGTCGGCCTGGCATATGAATGTTCCAGGTTCCATGCCCAGTCAGGGCACATAGGAGAAGTAACCATCTGCTTTTCTCCCCTCCCGCTCCCCTTCTCTTCCTCTTCTCCTCCTGTAGCCAGTGGCTCGATGGGTTTGAGTATCAACCCCAGATGGGGGTTGCCAGGTGGATCCCAATGAGGGCACATGTGGGAGTCTGTCTCACTTAAAAAAATAAAAAAATAAAAAAATAAAGATAGTGTCAAGAACCTCTGGAACAACTTCAAGCATACCAACAATCATATCATAGGGGTGCTGGGAGGAGAAGAGAGCAAGAAATTAAAAACTATTTGAAAAAATATGATAGAAAACTTCCCTAACTTGGTAAAGGAAACAGACACACAAATCCAGGAAGCATGGAGACCCAAACAAGTTGAAACCAAAGAGGTCCACACCAAAACACATCAGAATTAAAATGCAAAAGGTTAAAGAGACTCTTAAAAGCAGCAAGGAGCCCTGGCCGGTTGGCTCAGCGGTAGAGCGTCGGCCTAGCGTGTGGAGGACCCGGGTTTGATTCCCGGCCAGGGCACACAGGAGAAGCGCCCATTTGCTTCTCCACCCCTCCACCGCGCTTTCCTCTCTGTCTCTCTCGTCCCCTCCCGCAGCCAAGGCTCCATTGGAGCAAAGATGGCCCAGGCGCTGGGGATGGCTCTGTGGCCTCTGCCCCAGGCGCTAGAGTGGCTCTGGTTGCAACATGGCGACGCCCAGGATGGGCAGAGCATCGCCCCCTGGTGGGCAGAGCATCGCCCATGGTGGGTGTGCCGGGTGGATCCCGGTCGGGCGCATGCGGGAGTCTGTCTGACTGTCTCTCCCTGCTTCCAGCTTCAGAAAAATGGAAAAAAAAAAAAAAAAAAAAAAAAAAAAAAAAAACAGCAAGGAAAAAAAAAGCAGTTAACCTACCTACAAGGAAGCTCCTATAAGACTCTCAGCTAATTTCTAATTTCTAACAAAACTTTGCAGACCAGAAAGGAGTGGCAAGAAATATTGAAAGTGATGAAAATCATGGACCTACAACCAAGATTACTCTACCCAGTAAAGCAATCACTTAGAATCAAAGGACATAAAAAAGAGCTTCCCAGAGAAGAAAAGGCTAAAGGAGTTCATCACCATCAAACCAGTATTACATGAAATGTTAAAGGGTCTTCTTTAAAAAGAAGGAAAAAAATATGAACAATAAAATGCCAATAAATACATCTCTAACAATTTTATCTGTAAAACAAAATAAACAAGCAGAAAAGAAACAGACTCATAGATACAGAGAGCATTTTGATGGCTGCCAGATGGGAGGACGGTTGGGAAATGGGTGAAAAGAGTGAAGGGATTAGGAAGTACAAATTGGTTGTTACAGAAGAGCCATGGAGATGTATAGCATAGGGAACAGAGTCAATAATATTCTAATAAACTGTGTTTGGTTTCAATGGGTATGAGACTAATCAGGATAATCACTTAGTTACTGTATTTTATTAAATATTTTAACACACCATTTGGTTCAGAATATTTTTTTTCTTATTTTCCTCCTTAAAACCCTAGGTCTGTCTTATGGTCAGGTACATCTTATGGTGTGAAAAATGCGGTATATAATGTCTAATCACTGGGGTGTACACCTGAAACTAACAGAATATTGTATGTCAACTGTAATTGTAAAATAAAAAATTATTTCAAAAAATCTCAAAAGTATATTGTTAAAAGTAAAATTATAGTTTTCATTTTTAAACCATAATGTAATCAAAGCAGAAATTAAAAATATACATTTAAGGCCCTGGCCGGTTGGCTCAGTGGCAGAGCGTCGGCCTGGCGTGCAGGAGTCACGGGTTTGATTCCCGGCCAGGGCACACAGGAGAAGCGCCCATCTGCTTCTCCACCCCTCCCCCTCTCCTTCCTCTCTGTCTCTCTCTTCCCCTCCTGCAGCCAAGGCTTCATTGGAGCAAAGTTAGCCCGGGCACTGAGGATGGCTCCATGGCCTCTGCCTCAGGTGCTAGAATGGCTCTGGTTGCAACAGAGCAACATCCCAGATGGGCAGAGCATAGTCCCCTGGTGGGCATGCCGGGTGGATCCCAATTGGGTGCATGTGGAAGTCTGACTGCCTCCCCGTTTCCAACTTCAGAAAAAAAACCATATATATATATAAACAAATAATATATATATTTAAATTATAATATATATTTAAACAAATAGACTATAATATATATATATTTAAACAAAATGAACAACAAATATGCCCTCCCTGGAAAATTTTAAAATATTAACTCATGTAATTGCTGGATCAGAGAGAGAAATGCAAACTTACCTACAGATGACTTAGAAAATGATAAAAGTGAAAATATCACGTGTTGGTCAAATAAGTTTGTAAAATATGATTTTTATGTTTGCTTGCTTATAGTTTGCATTGGGTGCTGGGCAACGCCAGGTATATGTGGTCTGTGAAATTGCAAATTACCTTCCTGCTTGGGAAGGGCCATTGTTTTGCTAATGTTTGCTGGAGGAGAGGTTTTCATGCCAGAAAGTTTTGAAAAGAAGAGATAGAAAGAAGCCATGTTTGCAGAGAAAGCAGAGAGAATGCAGAGTGCTGAAGGGAAAGCCATGTTGGGAGGGAAAGAGAAGGAGGGCAGATGGGAAACTAGAGCTGAGGGGCTTTGTGAGCTCCACTAAGACTGGTGGGGCCTTTATTCTAGGAGAAATGGGACAAGATTCTCCTGGTTGTGGAACCCGAGAATGTGTCAGAGTTTTGGAGCTCTGAATGATAGGGAAGCTATCTTCCCTGTGTGTTTGCTCGCCGGCTGGTGTGAGACTATAATAAAGAAATGGCCCACCATTCCTTTTTTTTTTTTTTTTTTTGGCTCCACTGTTTCTTTACTATCTGCCCGAATCCAATGAGAACCTGCATGTACATGGCCACAACAATAGTGGCCACTGGCCCTACGCCTACATCATGTAATTAAACTTACAGGATACTGCTAAGTTTTACTCAGAGGCAAAATTCATAGTCTTAAAGTTTCTTGTCATGAAACAGGAATTAAGTAAATAAGCTTTCAAGGCCTGACCTGTGGTGTCACAGTGGGTAAAGCATTGACCTGGAACGCTGAGGTTGCCAGTTCAAAACCCTGGGCTTGCTTGGTCAAGGCACATATGGGAGTTGATGCTTCCTGCTCCTTCTCCCTTCTCTCTCTCTCTAAAAATGAAAAAAATCTCCAAAAAAATTTTTTAATTAAAAAAAGTAAGCTTTCAAGTCTATGTTTGAGAATGTCAATAGTACAAAATTAAGGAAACTAGGAAGAAAAAAATAAAGTTAAAGGCACTAATAATAAAAATTGTGTTTTTTGTGTGTGTGACAGAGACAAAGAGAGAGACAGATAGAGACAGACAGACAAGGGAGAGAGATGAGAAGCATCAGTTCTTCATTGTAGCTACTTAGTTGTTCATAAACTGCTTTCTCGTATATGCTTTGACCTGGGGGTTACAGCAGAGCGAGTGACCCCTTGCTTAAGCCAGCGACCATGGGGTCATGTCTATGATCCCACCCTCAAGCTGGTGATTCCACACTCAAGCTGGTGAGCTCGCACTCAAGCTGGATGAGCCCATGCTCAAGCAGGTGACTTCAGGGTTTCAAAACCTGGGTCCTCTGTGTCCCAGTCCACCTGATCAGGTTAAAAATTGTAAATGTTGCCATCTATATGATTTTTACAAAATACATGCATATGTGTATACACTGTTGGTCACAAGCTGAGGGACAGGATAAAAGTGTGGCTGGCTCAGGGCCAGAGCCTCTTTCCTCCCAGGAAACAACGCTGGGCACAGTCGCCACCAAAAGTGGTGAAATGACAGGTTTCACAGACAAAGGGCAGCGTAACTCTCTATCGCAACTTCAGAAAATAACTCACCACATCAATTTTAAGAAACAAAAGAAGCTATAGATTAATTTTTTAAGAATTATGAATTTTGCCTGTTTAATTTTAGCAATATCATTTTAAAACATAACTGTTTCGGCAGTCCTATTTTACCACTGAACACTTTATTTACTTAACAAGATTGCATTTTAACCTTACATCCTGTCTACGGGGTATATCCGGCTTTCAGGCCCTCTGTGGAGCAATGGCCCAGTCAGGTCCAACAACTACTTACCACAGCCCCGCCAATAACCACCACCAGGAAGTTTGATGACACTACTCTGTGAGCAGACGTCAGCAGTGGGCCCTCAAAGAATAAACAACTTCCCAGAGGCTTTGGGGATCAGAACTCACAGAATTCTTGTATTTGTCCTTTCTTTGTGTAAGAAAATCAGTACCAAACTGAAATAACGCTTCAGGCCACGGCTCTCTTAATATTTATTTTTTATATTAATACTTAGAAAGAAAAAGTCATTTTCAAATTAATTTTAATAATGTAGCTTTGATTAATTGTTCAGCTTCAAAAGCAACTGATATTTTTAGGTAATGTAGACACAAACATGTTCACAGGCCGATACTAGTAAGTATACAGATGTTGAGTTTAGTCTTTTGGGTTTTTAAATACGTATTTATTAAGATTAATTGTATAAAAGATTGTAAAATTAGTATATTAGATAAGGATGATGTCTATTTGCATTTTAATATTTTAAGCTTTTGTAAATATGTCTAACAGAAACATGAACTAAATTATTAGAAGCTTTGATGAAACACATATCAGATTTCTTTTTTTTTGCCTGACCTAACATCATTTAGACGTGACTCTAGAAGGCAAAGTTACTAGATTATGAATCTTGATCATAGTAGAGGTGAGAGAGGGAATAGCTATTTAATTCCAACCTGTCTAAAATTGCTACTCCCCTGACCCTCGCTATTCCTTTGCCTACTTTTTTTCTCTGTAGCTCTTAGTCACTATTTGCCACACTACTATTTTAATATATATCTCCTTTATTGTCTGCCTCTCCCATTAGAATGCAAGTTCTACGAAGGCAGGGATGTATCTGTGTTAGTCATTGCTATATTCTCAATACCCAATACAGAGCCTGGCATCCAGTAGACATTAAAAAAATATTTTTGAATGTATGTTTAGACAACAGCTAATCTTTCTGAGTCTATCTAGAAATCATACTCATACCAGCTTACACATATATATGTGTATATAATACAGAACTTCCAGGCCTCAGAGTACTTTCATATTCAGGGTATATTTCACACAAGAACATAAAGGAAGAAAGGAAACTTAGGAATCCTATGAGAAGTCTAAGCCTCAGAAACCACAAAAGAACCATGTGATCTCTCTTTTTCCTACATCCCCTTTATTAGAAACTAAAGTTATGCTGGGATTAATTTACATTAATTGTATATGAACCTAGGAACTAAAGGAAAGACTGAAACCAGGCCCTGGCCAGTTAGTTCAATCAGTTAGAGAACTGTCCTGAAACACCAAGGTTGCAGGTTCAATCCCCAGTCAGGGCACATGTAGGAAAGTGACTAATGAGTGCCCCACTAAGTAAAACAACAAATGAATGTTTCTCTCTCTCTCACTTTTTTAATGAGACAATTTAAAAAAGACAAATCAGATTTTGTGCTGAGCCCTACTGTCTCCCCAGGCTTTCCCTGTACAGCCAGTGACTATCTTGTCTGTCTGTCTCTCTCTCTTGGCAAAGAGTGGTCACCTTGATCAAAGGGACACAGTGTGGGCAAGAATCAGGACACACCAGCTCTTAGGTGTTAAGAATCAAAATGAACCCAGCCACATGTGGACCACCACTACTATATACAAGCTGAGCACACAGCAGGAATGCAAAGAACCAGTGCCTAACCCTGTCCGTGAGCAGCAGTAGGAGAAAACATCAACATCAACAATGTGGCAGAAGGAAATCTTACCTTTTGCGACAATATGGATGGACCTGGAAACTATTATGTTAAGTGAAATAAGCCAGGCAGAAAATGAAAAATATCATATGACCTCACTCATTTGAGGAATCCAATGAACAATGTAAACTGAGGAACAGAATTGAGACAGAGGAGAGATCAAAGGGACCAGAGGGAAAGAGGACAGAGGGAAAGGGGATGATAGGATGAAATAAACCTGAAGGGAAGGGGGGAGGGCGCTATGGGGAGGGGAGCAAGGGAGATGTTGAGGGAATATGGGGGAGGGAGGATGCATTCGGGGTGACACTAGAATCTATGTAAACACAATAAATTAAAATCAATAAAAATATAAGTGTAAAAAAAACCCAATGTGGCACAGTTTTAGTAGAGAAAAAGGTGCATTTCACTTCCAATCATATTTAAATCCATTTAGTCCTTGCCCTGTAAGGTGAGCTTGTTAATTTCGTTCTATTGATGAATATTTTGCACCTCAGAGCAGTGTGGTTAAACAGCTGGTAAGGGACAATGGTGGAGATTGGACACAATTCAGGGGCATTTAATTCCCATGGTCTTTTCATGCTCCATTGAGAAAGACCTAAAACAGTGGTCCCCAAACCCCAGGCTGCGGACCGGTACCGGTCTGCAGAGAAAGAATAAATAACATGAAACGTTGTCCGAATAACAAATTTGCCCTGGCCGGTTGGCTCAGTGGTAGAGCGTCGGCCTGGCGTGCAGGAGTCCTGGGTTTGATTCCCGGCCAGGGCACACAGGAGAAGTGCCCATCTGCTTCTCCACCCCTCCCCCTCTCCTTCCTCTTTCTCTCTTCCCCTCCAGCAGCCAAGGCTCCACTGGAGCAAAGTGTGCCCGGGCGCTGAGGATGGCTCTGTGGCCTCTGCCTCAGGCACTAGAATGGCTCTGATTGAGGCAGAGCAACACCCCAGGATGGGCAGAGCATCGCCCCCTGGTGGGCATGCCGGGTGGATCCCGGTTGGGCGCATGTGGGAGTCTGTCTGACTGCCTCCCCGTTTCCAGCTTCGGAAAAAAAAAAAAAAAATTTAAATACAGCCTGAATAATGAGGACATGCTTGTTCCTCCTTTAACTTAGCCCAATAAATATCGTAAGTTTGACAATTATATTTAAAAATACTACAGTTTTTATACTGGTCCCAAATTTTATTTTGTGCATTTATCTGTCCCACCCTAAAGGCCGGTCTGTGAAAATATTTTCTGACATTAAACTGGTCCGTGGCCCAAAAAAGGTTGGGGACCACTGACCTAAAATCACCTGATTCTAACCTGTGTCTAGCTGAAATAAACCCAAGAACCTAGATAGCAGCATTCATCCATTTGAAAAATATTTGTTGAGCAAATAGTTTAATAAATAAATTTTATTAAGATAAGTTTTAATAATTTATTAAAATTATTGGGTTAAATGGCTTTTCAGGCACTGAGCATTCAACAGAGACCAAGACAGATAATAACTTCCCTTCATGGGGAAAGACGTGACAGAGTCCAGGAGGGCCCCTCGGAAGCAGCAATGGAGAAAATGAGATCTGAATGACAAGAAGGAGCTGGCCATGAGGGAAGCGGAGGAAGGAGCACCAGGCAGCAGGAACAACTGGTGCACAGGACCTACAGTGAGAACAGGGACCAGCAGAGGAAAGGAAGAAAGAGAGGGCAGGAGATAAGGTCGTGGCTAGGTAGGAGCCATAAGATGCAGAGCTTTCTAAATCAGAATAACTTGAGTTTCATTCCATTTTCATGAAAAACCACTCAAGAGTTTTATACAAGTAAGTGATATGATCTAATGTTTATTTTTTAAAAGGTCCCTTTGGCTACTTGTGGAGAATGGACAATGGAAGGATGAGAAGAGAGGCAAGATCAGTAAGGAAGCTTCCAGAGAAGTCCAAGCAAGAGAGGGTGGCAGCTTGGCCAGCAGCTTCCATGGAGATGAGTAGGTGGATTTGGGGTGTGCTTTGGAGGCAGAGTGATTAGGACTTGCTGAGGGGCAGGACACCATCAAATCCACTGATTCCTAAAACAGAGTTCTGATATGTGACTTGCAGTTTTATATTAGTGTTGCATGGAAATTTGGGGTTCTGCTGGGCATCCTAATAGAAGCCAGGGTGGGTCTGCTTAGTCCCTTCCAGGTCCACCCACCAGATGGCACCAAGATCTACCCTGAGCCAAAGTTTCTAAGCCCCTTCCTTCCCTGCCTTCTCCCAGAGAAGGCGGAGTACTCCACAGACCCATTTCTACTGTCTTCATCTCTTTTCCCTCTCATCTGTTCCTAATTATCCCTTCTGTCAATTTAGACAGAAAATATTTACAAGAAGCCTTTTATATGTTACCCTAACTGAATATCAAAATCAAGTCACATACTCAGGTCCTTTTTTCCCAAAAACAGTATTGGGCAAAAAATGGTGTCTGGATAAAATGGGCTATTTAAAGAGCAGTTTTAGGTTTATAAAAAAATTGCAAGGGGCCCTGGCCGGTTGGCTCAGCGGTAGAGCGTCGGCCTGGCGAGTGGGGGGACCCGGGTTCGATTCCCGGCCAGGGCACATAGGAGAAGCGCCCATTTGCTTCTCCACCCCTCCCCCCCCTCCTTCCTCTCTGTCTCTCTCTTCCCCTCCCACAGCCAAGGCTCCATTGGAGCAAAGATGGCCCGGGCACTGGGGATGGCTCCTTGGCCTCTGCCCCAGGCGCTAGAGTGGCTCTGGTCGTGGCAGAGCGATGCCCCGGAGGGGCAGAGCATCGCCCCTGGTGGGCATGCTGGGTGGATCCCGGTCGGGCGCATGCGGGAGTCTGTCTGACTGTCTCTCCCTGTTTCCAGCTTCAGAAAAATACAAAAAAAAAAAAAAAAAAAAAAAAAAATTGCAAGGGAAGTGCACAGTCTCCCTATCAACATTACTCACCAGAATGGTAGGGGGTGTGGGTGTGGGTGTGGGTGTGGGTGTGTATGTGGGTGTGTGTGTGTTTGAAACCCTTAATTCATTATATCTGATTTCCACAGAACTCTTTATGAACCTTCTTGCTGGAAGTTTAGGTCTTGGCACATTCACTGTTGATGAGAAGAAAACATTCATCACCAAAAATAGACAATTTAGTAAATAGAGACTATGGTCTTGGAGCCCAAAGACCTGCTGAATGAAGAGTAATTTGTTTTTTGGCATCTTTCCAGAGTTTCAAATCATAATTGGCACTGGCTGTGCAAAGCGGTTGCTGATTCACATAGGGGACGTGGCTCAAAGGACAGGTGCTTCATCAGCTTTTTAACTCCATAAAGAACCACTCTTAAGCCTTGGGAGAAAATGCTGCTCGCTAAACCCAGTTAACCCTGCTTTTACTGCAGTCATTTTCTAGCAAAAGGAGATACAGAGCAGGTAATTTCTGCTTTGTGCCATGGTCTCAGTGATGATGAGTCCGTCCTGCCATTTACGGTTCAGGAAGGACCATTGAAGACATTGTCAATTGGTTAGGTGTGACAACAGTTTTGTCTAAATTCTGAAACTGTAAAGTTGTTGGATGTTCAATTTTGAATGATTCAGGCACTTGTTTAATATGGAACTTTGATGCCATGGTGATATTTTCTGATCACTTCCTAAAGAACCCTACAGTGCTATTATTTTTCTGTTATACTGAGAAATATAAATATATATGTATGGTAAAACGTTATCCTATCAGAGTCGCCTGTCATTGACCTCTGTTAGTTCTCTTTCCATTTATTCAGGGTCTTTCTTTCAACATTCTTGCCTTTAAATGTTTTAATTTTTATTAAATTTATTGTGTTAACATAGATTCAAGTGTCCCACTCAATAAAACAACCTTGCCCCCACCCGTGTCCTCCCCTTCCCTCTAGGATTTGCTGTCCTGTTATCAGTATCTCTGTGTTATGTATATATAGTTTCCCTAATCCCTTCACCTCCTCTAATCCTATCTCCTCATCCCCCTTCCCTCTAGGATTTGCTGTCCTGTTATCAGTATCTATGTGTTATGTATATATAGTTTCCCTAATCCCTTCACCTCCTCTGATCCTATCTCCTCATCCCCCTTCCCTCTAGGATTTGCTGTCCTGTTATCAGTATCTATGTGTTATGTATATATAGTTTCCCTAATCCCTTCACCTCCTCTAATCCTATCTCCTCATCCCCCTTCCCTCTAGGATTTGCTGTCCTGTTATCAGTATCTATGTGTTATGTATATATAGTTTCCCTAATCCCTTCACCTCCTCTAATCCTATCTCCTCATCCCCCTTCCCTCTGACAGCTATCCCTCTGCTCCCTGTGACCCTGCCTCTGCTTCTATTCTCCTCAGTTCACTTTATTAGATTCCACATATAAGTGAGCTCATGATTTTTTTCTTTCTCTGCCTGGCTTATTTCATTTAGCATAATAATCTCCAGGTCCATCCATGCCATTGCAAAAAATAAGATTTCCTTCTTTTTCACAGCCACATAGCATTCCATTGTGTGTATGTACCACAGCTTTTAATCCACTCGTCCACTGACAGACACTTGGGGTGTTTCTGGATCTTGGCTATTGTAAACAATGCTGCAATAAACATAAAAATGCATATCTTCTTTTGAATCAGTGATTTGGTATTCTTAGGATATATTCCTAAAAGTAGGATAGCTGGGTCAAAAGGAAGTTCCATTTTTAATTTTTTGAGGAAATGCCATACTGTTTTCTACACTGGCTGCACCAGTCTGCATTCCCACCAGCAGTGCAGGAGGGTTTTCTCCACACCCTCACCAGCACTTATTATGTGTTGACTTATTAATGAGCGCCACTCTGACTGGTATGAGATGATATCTCATTGTGGTTTTAATTTGCATCTCTATGATGATTAGTGACATTGAACATTTTTTCATATGCCTATTGGCCATCTGTATGTCCTCTTTGGAGAGGTATCAATTCAGTTCCTCTGCCCATTTTTAATTGGATTGTTTACCTTCCTGGTGTTAAGTTTTAGAAGTTCTTTATAAATTTTGCTTATTAACCCCTTATCAGACGTATTGGTGAATATGTTCTCCCATTGTGTGGGTTGTCTTTTTATTTTGTTAATGGTGTCTTTTGCTGTGCAAAAGCTTTTTAGTTTCATATAGTTCCATTTGTTTGTTCTGTCCTTTATTTCACTTGCCCGTAGAGATAAATCGTCAAAAATATTGCTATGAGAGATATCGGAGAGTTTATTGTCTATGTTTCCTTCCAAGATGTTTATGGTTTCGTCGTGACTTACATTTAAGTCTTTTAACCATTTTGAGTTTATTTTTGTGAATGGTGTTAAGTTGGAGATCTAGTTGCATTTTTTTGCATGTACCTGTTCAAATTTCCCAACACCATTTATTAAAGAGACTGTCTTTACTCTATTGTATGCTCTTACCCCCTTTGTCAAATATCAATTGACCATAAAAGTGTGGGTTTATTTCTGGGTTCTCTGTTCTGTTCCATTGATCTATATGCCTGTTCTTATGCCAGTACCAAGCTGTTTTGAGTACAATGGCCTTGTAGTATAACTTGATATCAGGAAGTGTGATACTTCCCACCTTATTCTTCATTTTCAAGATTGCTGAGGCTATTCGTGTTCTTTTTTTGTTCCATATAAATTTTTGGAATATGCGTTATCTTTGAAGTATGGCATTGGTATTTTAATACAAATTGCATTGAATTTATAAGTTCCTTTGGGTAATATAGACATTTTAATGATGTTTATTCTTTCTAGCCATGAACACGGTATATGCTTCCACTTGTTTGTATCTTCCTTGATTTCTTTTATCAATGTTTTATAATTTTCCGAGTATGAGTCTTTTACCTCCTTGGTTAAATTTACTCCTAGATACTTTATTTTTGTTGCAATAGTGAAGGGGATTGTTTCCTTAATTTCTCTTTCAGACAGTTCATTGTTGGTGCATAAAAATGCCACTGATTTCTGAATACTAATTTTATATCCTGCCACTTTGCCATATTCATTTATCAGGTCTAGTAGTTTTTTTATTGAGACTTTTGGGTTTTCTATGTACGGTATCGTGTCATCAGCAATTAATGGTAGTTTTACTTCTTTTGCAATTTGAATGCCTTTTATTTCTTCTTCTAATCTGATTGCTGTAGCTAGGACTTCCAGAACTACATTGAATAAGAGTGGTAAAAGGGGGCACCCCTGCCTTTTTCCTGTTAAGGGGATTGCTTTTAACTTTTGCCCATTGAGTATGATGTTGGCTGTCAGTTTGTCACACATGGTCTTCATTATGTTGAGGTATGTTCACTATATTCCCACTTTGCTAAGTTTTGATCATAAATGGGTGCTAGATTTTATCAAATGCTTTTTCTGCATCTATTGATATAATCATGTGATTTTTATCCTTCCTTTTATGTGATGAATCACATTTATTGAGTCACGAATATTATACCAGCCTTGCCTCCCTAGAATAAATCCCACTTGATCATGATGTATGATCTTTTTGATGTATTGCTGGATCCAGTTTGCTAATATTTTGTTGAGAATTTTAGCATCTAAGTTCATCAGGGATATTGGCCTATAGTTGTCTTTCTTTGTAGTGTCTTTGCCTGGTATTGGAATGAGGATAATGCTTGCTTCATAAAAGGAGCTTGGAAGTATTCCCTCCTCTTAAATTTTTTGAAGTAGCTTGAGAAGGATAGGTGTTAATTCTTCTTTGAATGTTTGGTAAAATTCACCTCTGAAGCCATCTGCTCCAGGACTTTTGTTTGCTGGGAGTTTTTGGATAATTGTTTCAATTTCATTTGTTGTAATTGGTCTGTTTAGGTTTTCTGATTCTTCCAGATTAAGTTTTGAAAGATTGTGTTTCTAAGAATTTATCCATTTTGCCTAGGTTGTCCAATTTTTTTCTCTATAGATCTTCATAGTATTTTCTTACATAGTATTTGTACAGTGTCAGTTGTTACTTCTCCACTTTCATTTCTAATTTTATTTGAGTCCTCTATTTTTCTTGATGAGTCTGGTTAAAGGTTCATCAATCTTATCTATCTTTTCAAAGAACCAGCTCTTGGTTTCATTTATCTTTTATATATTTTTTAGCTTCTATGTCATTTATTTCTGCTCTGACCTTAATTACCGTATTTTTCGCTCCATAAGATGCACGATTTTCCCCCAAAAGTGAAAGAAAATGCCGGTGTGTCTTACGGAGCGAATTTATTTTATTTTATTTTACTTTATTTATTTTTTGCTGCTGCAGGTTCTGGGACAACTAGAAGAGTATTTGAACATTGAACAGTGCTAATGGGTTTTTTTTTTGTTGTGTTTTTTTTTAATTTTTTTTTTTTGTATTTTTCTGAAGCTGGAAACGGGGAGAGACAGTCAGACAGACTCCTGCATGCGCCCGACCGGGATCCACCCAGCACGCCCACCAGGGGTGACGCTCTGCCCCTCCGGGGCGTCGCTCTGCCATGACCAGAGCCACTCCAGCCCCTGGGGCAGAGGCCAAGGAGCCATCCCCAGCGCCCGGGCCATCTTTTGCTCCAATGGAGCCTTGCTGTGGGAGGGGAAGAGAGAGACAGAGAGGAAGGAGGGGGTGGTGGAGAAGCAAATGGGCGCTTCTCCTATGTGCCCTGGCCGGGAATCGAACCCGGGTCCCCCACACGCCAGGCCGACACTCTACCGCTGAGCCAACCGGCCAGGGCCAATTTTTTTAATTTTTTACAGAGACAGAGTGAATCAGAGAGAGGGATAGACAGGGACAGACAGACATGAACGGAGAGAGATTAGAAGCATCAATCATTAGTTTTTCATTGCACGTTGCAACACCTTAGTTGTTCATTGACTGCTTTCTCATATGTGCGTTGACTG
Organism: Saccopteryx leptura; assembly: GCF_036850995.1. Classification (NCBI taxonomy): domain Eukaryota; kingdom Metazoa; phylum Chordata; class Mammalia; order Chiroptera; family Emballonuridae; genus Saccopteryx; species Saccopteryx leptura. The sequence goes on along the minus strand of NC_089515.1, from coordinate 38,995,656 downwards.
TGGGCCTTCAGCAGACTGAGTAACCCCTTGCTGGAGCCAGCGATCTTGGGTTCAAGCTGGTGGGCTTTTGCTCAAACCAGATGAGCCCGCGCTCAAGCTGGTGACCACGGGGTCTCGAACCTGGTTCCTCTGCATCCCAGTCCGACGCTCTATTCACTGCACCACTGCCTGGTCAGGCAGCTAATGGTTTTTAATACTGCTGTTGAGTTTACATTGTTGAAATATTATTGTGGTATATTTTATTAAATATTTTAACACACCATTTGGTTCAGAATATTTTTTTCTTATTTTCCTCCTTAAAACCCTAGGTGCATCTTATGGTCAGGTGGCGTCTTATGGAGCAAAAAATATGGTATTTCCTCCTTTCTACTTCCTCTGGGTTTTATTTGTAGTTCATTTTCTAATTCTTTTAGATGCAGGGTTAAGTTGTTTCTTTGAGCTTTTTCTACCTTCTTATGGTATGCCTGTAATGCTATGAACTTCCCTCTCAGGACTGCTTTTGCTGTATCCCACAGATTTTGAGTTGTTGTATGTTCATTTTCATTTGTTTCAAGGAAATTTTTTATTTCTTCCTTGATCTCATTAACACATTTGTTATTTAATAGCATGCTATTTAGCCTCCAAGTGTTTGAATGTTTTTCAGTTTTTCTACTGTAGTTGATTTCTAGTTTCATGCCATTGTGATCAAAGAAGATGCTTGATATGATTTCAATCTTCTTAAATTTATTGAGACTTGTTTTGTGTCCTACCATGTGGTCTATCCTAGAGAATGCACCATGAGCACTTGAAAAGAATGTATATTCTGCTGCTTTGGGGTGAAAGGTTCTGAAGATATCAATTAAATCCAACTGATCTAGTGCAGTGGTTGGCAAACTCATTAGTCAACAGTGCCAAATATCAACAGTTTGAAATTTCTTTTGAGAGCCAAATTTTTTAAACTTAAACTATATAGGTAGGTACATTCCTTATCAAGGTAGTGCCTGCACATGGTATTCTGTGGAAGAGCCACACTCAAGGGGCCAAAGAGCCACATGTGGCTCGTGAGCCACAATTTGCCAATCAGGGATCTAGTGTGTCTGTCATTCAAAGCTGTTGTTTCTTTGTTAATTTTCTGTCTGGAGGATCTATCCATTGATGTTACTGGGGTATTAAAACCCCCTACTATTATATATAGTATTGCTGTTGATCTTGCCCTTTATGTCCATCAAAATCTGCTTTATATATTTAGGTGCTCCTATATTAGGTGCATTAATATTTAAAATGGTTATAACCTCCTGTTGGATTGCTCCCTTTATCATTATGTAGTGACCTTCTTTATCCCTTACTATAGTCTTTTTTTTTTTTTGTATTTTTCTGAAGCTAGAAATGGGGATAGACAGTCAGACAGACTCCCGCATGCGCCCAACCGGGATCCACCCGGCACGCCCACCAGAGGGCGAGGCTCTGCCCACCAGGGGCGATGCTCTGCCCCTCCGGGGCATCGCTCTGTCGCGACCAGAGCCACTCTAGTGCCTGGGGCAGAGGCCAAGGAGCCATCCCCAGTGCCTGGGCCATCTTTGCTCCAATGGAGCCTCGCTGCGGGAGGGGAAGAGAGAGAGACAGAGAGGAAGGAGAGGGGGAGGGGTGGAGAAGCAGATGGGCGCTTCTCCTGTGTGCCCTGGCCGGGAATCGAACCCGGGACTTCTGCACGCCAGGCCGACGCTCTACCACTGAGCCAACCGGCCAGGGCCTAGCCTTTGTTTTAAAAGCAATTTTGTCAGATATAAGTATTGCTACCCCAGCTTTTTTTCATTTCCATTTGCATGAGATACTTTTTTCCATCCCTTCACTTTCAGTCTATGTGTATCTTCTGTTCTGAGGTAGGTCTCTTGTAGACAGCATATATAAAGGTCCTATTTTCTTATAAATGCAGCTACCCTATGTCTTTTGATAGGAGCATTTAATCTATTTACATTTAAGATTATTATTGATATGTACTTATTTATTGCCATTTTATTCTTTAAATCTACAATCCCCTTTTTTCTCAATTTCTTTTCTTTCCTTTGCACTTTTTACAGCAGGCCTCTTAACATTTCTTGCAGTACTGGTTTGGTTGCAAGAAATTACTTGAGAGGTTTTTTTTGTCCTTTAAAAGCTCCTTCAATTTTAAATGATAGCTTTGCTGGATAAAGTATTCTTGGTTGTAGGTTCTCGTTTTGCATCACTTCAAATATTTCTTGCCAATCCCTTCAATCCCTTCTGGCTTCAAATGTTTCTGCTGTGAAGTCAAATGTCATCCTTATGGGGGCTCTTCTGTAGGTAATCAACTGCTTTTCTCTTGCAGCTTTTAGTATTCTTTGTCTCTTAACTTTGGCACTTTAATTATGATGTGTCTTGGTGTAGGCCTCCTTGGGTTCTGCTTTAATGGGACTCTGTGCTTCTTGAACTTGTGTGACTTTTTCCTTCATCAGTTTAGGGAAATTTTCAGCAATGATTTCTTCAAACAGGTTTTCTATCCCTTGTTCGTTTTCTTCTCCTTCAGAAACTCCTATGATGTGGATGTTGTTTCTCTTCATGTTGTCACAGAGGTCTTTTAGAGTTTCCTCAGCTTTTTTTTTTAATCTTTTTTTTTCTTTTTTTCTTTATTCATTTTTAGAGAGGAGAGAGAGAGGGAGAGAGAGAGAGACAGAGAGAGAGAAGGGGGAAGGAGCTGGAAGCATCAACTCCCATATGTGCCTTGACCAGGCAAGCCCAGGGTTTCGAACCGGCAACCTCAGCATTTCCAGGTCGATGCGTTATCCACTGCGCCACCACAGGTCAGGCTTCCTCAGCTTTTTTTTGCACCTTTTAGTTTTGCTACTCTGCTTCTGTGCTTATGTTTATCTTGTCTTCTAAATTGCTGATTCAATCCTCTGCTTCATCAGTCTGCTGTTGATTCCTTTTAGTACAGTCTTCATTTCTGATATTGTATTTGTCATTTCTGACTGGTTTTTTTTGTGTGATTTCAATGTCCTTTTTGATGCTTGCTATCTCTTTATTTAGGTGCTCATTATGACCATCCATTGTTGCTCTAAGATCCTTGAGCATCCTAAAAATCATTATTTTAAACTGCCTCTGGTAGTTTGGTTCCTTCCATTTCATTTAGTTCTCTTTCTGGGGATTTTTCTTTTTTCTTTTTTTCTTGTTAATTCATTTGGGTCACATTTCTTTGCCCATTTTGTCTGTGTATTAGGTGGCGCTGATTTTGAAACTTTTGTGGTGTCTATGAGGAAGATGGACTCGGTGGTATTGACCTACAGGCCACCTGTGTTCCTTGTTCTAGGAATGCTTCTTGAGGGTACTATTTTCCTTCCTGTTGTATTGAATGCAGTTGGTTCTTTCGTTGGTACAGTTATTCCTTCAGGCTGGCAGGCTCTAAGGGTCAACCTTGATCATGTGTATTAAATATTGTGCAATGTCTGTCCTGTTGGGCATATTTATTCTCCAGTGTCTGGTGCCTGCTAGACTCTTCCTCTGGTGTGCTACTTGTGTAGCTAGCTGAGTCTAGGGTTGGTGATGTATGCCACCCACTACCAGCTTTGTTGGCTCTAGATCTTCTTGGGTTGGCGTTAGCTGTGAGCTACCTGTCTGTAGCTATGGCACTTTTTGCTGTTTGTGTCTGTATTCTCTATGCCTGGGTAATGTGGGAGGGGTCAACCTGTGTATAAGGATCAGCTTCCTCCTATTTAGAGATGACAGCAGTTCCATAAAACCTCCAAGCTCCGTAAAATTTGTGTCCACTTTTCAGCTGCTCTACCTCCTCTTGCAGTTGCCTGCTCTTCCCACAGTCTTCTGTAGAAAGAATGTAGTGTGGGCTCAGACTGGCCTCACCCAACCAACCCCTCTACAAGTTGCAAGCTTGTGGAGTTAGGGCAGCTGAGGTTGGGAATACAATGTTAGTGGGACCCCTTACTTCAGGGGTTTCTTGGTCAGGAGCTCAGTATGGGAATGTGGCCCCTACTTCAGAGCCTAATCCTTCAGTCCCTGCTGGATACTAAAGTTTTACTTCTCCCCAACAAGGTGAGCAGCAGGTTAAGATAGAGTGGGGTCAACAGTCCCCTCTGTAGAAGTTCTTACAGCTGGTGAGACCTAGTCTCAGGGAGGAGACTGAGAGAGTCCTCTCCTGGGACTTACTGTGCCTCACCTCCAGAAAGTGGCTAACCCCTCGACCAGATCCAACAATAGGCTCACAAGGACCCACACTTTAAATGTCCATGCTCCAAGCCTCTCTCCCTTACCCCTGTGGAATCTAGACCAGCAGGGCAGGATATCCAGCACCCAGGCCAGCTGACTGTGAAGCTCCACCCTATCCAATGCACATGAGTCATTGTGCTGGTGCTGATTATAGAGAGTGGAACTCACCTCAGCTGGGCCAGGTGTGAGGAGCCCTTCCTTAGGATACCAGTCTAGCAAGGGTTGTTAGGTCTTGAACCAATGCTCTCCACAGCTGGCCACTTGATACGCCAGCCCTGGGTCTCCCTGGCAGGAACCTGGCGCAGACCAGTGGGAGACACTGCCTGTGACTGGCCCTCAGCAACCTTCTTGGAGCTACAAGCAATCTAGAGTTTGTGGCTGCCTCTGCTGGGCCCAGGTGCTCATGGAAATACCAAGCTGCACACCTAGGCTGGCTTTTACCCACACTGGGCCTGGGGGAAGGTCTGCTTAAAAGGCCAAGGTTCCCTGAGTCCTGTCTCCAGCAGCCTCTGTCTGCTGGCTGCTTATTGGGTTCGGCCACTGAAAAAAACCTCTGGTGGAGTCTAGAGCCGTGATGGCAAACCTTTTTATAAAAACCGCTCACTTTTGCAGTGCTGGTCAACCTGGTCTCTCCTGCCCATTAGTGGGCATTCCAGCTTTTATAGTGGGCAGTAGCGGAGCAACCAAACAGTGCCGCGATTGGCCCATCATGAAAGCTGGAATGTCCACTAGTGGGCAGGAGGGAACAGGCTGACCAGCACTGCAAAAGTGGGCAGTTTTTTTTTTTTTTTTTTTAAATGAATTTTTATTAATGGTAATGGGATGACATTAATAAATCAGGGTACATATATTCAAAGAAAACATGTCTAGGTTATTTTGTCATTAGATTATGTTGCATACCCCTCGCCCAAATTCAGATTGTCCTTCGCCATCCTCTATCTAGTTCTCTGTGCCCCTCCCCCTCCCCCTAACTCTCCCCCTGTCCTCCCTCCCCCCACCCCTGGTAACCACCACACTCTTGTCCATGTCTCTTAGTCTCATTTTTATGTTCCACCAATGTATGGAATCATGTAGTTCTTGTTTTTTTTTCTGATTTACTTATTTCACTCCTTATAATGTTATCAAGATCCCACCATTTTGCTGTAAATGATCTGATGTCATCATTTCTTATGGCAGAGTAGTATTCCATAGTGTATATGTGCCACATCTTCTTTATCCAGTCTTCTATTGAAGGGCTTTTTGGTTGTTTCCATGTCTTGGCCACTGTGAACAGTGCTGCAATGAACATGGGGCTACATGTGTCTTCACGTATCAATGTTTCTGAGGTTTTGGGGTATATACCCAGTAGAGGGATTGCTGGGTCATAAGGTAGTTCTATTTGCAGTTTTTTGAGGAACCACCATACTTTCCTCCATAATGGTTGTACTACTTTACAGTCCCACCAACAGTGAATGAGGGTTCCTTTTTCTCCACAGCCTCTCCAACATTTGCTATTACCCGTCTTGTTGATAATAGCTAATCTAACAGGGGTGAGGTGGTATCTCATTGTAGTTTTGATTTGCATTTCCCTAATAACTAATGAAGCTGAGCATCTTTTCATATATCTGTTGGCCATTTGTATCTCTTCCTGGGAGAAGTGTCTATTCATGTCCTCTTCCCATTTTTTTATTGGATTGTTTGTTTGTTTGTTGTTGAGTTTTATGAGTTCTTTGTAAATTTTGGATATTAGGCCCTTATCTGAGCTGTTGTTTGAAAATATCATTTCCCATTTAGTTGGCTGTCTATTTTTATATCAGTTTCTCTTGCTGAGCAAAAACTTTTTATTCTGATGTAGTCCCATTCATTTATCTTTGCCTTCACTTCTCTTGCCATTGGAGTCAAGTTCATAAAATGTTCTTTAAAACCCAGGTCCATGAGTTTAGTACCTATGTCTTCTTCTATGTACTTTATTGTTTCAGGTCTTATATTTAGGTCTTTGATCCATTTTGAATTAATTTTAGTACACGGGGACAGGCTGTAGTCGAGTTTCATTCTTTTGCATGTGGCTTTCCAGTTTTCCCAACACCATTTGTTGAAGAGGCTTTCTTTTCTCCATTGTGTGTTGTTGGCCCCTTTATCAAAGATTATTTGACTATATATATGTGGTTTTATTTCTGGGCTTTCTATTCTGTTCCATTGGTCTGAGTGTCTATTTTTCTGCCAATACCATGCTGTTTTGATTATCGTGGCCCTATAATATAGTTTAAAGTCAGGTATTGTAATGCCCCCAGCTTCATTCTTTTTCCTTAGGATTGTTTTGGCTATTCGGGGTTTTTTATAGTTCCATATAAATCTGATGATTTTTTGTTCCATTTCTTTAAAAAATCTCATAGGGATTTTGATGGGAATTGCATTAAATTTGTATATTGCTTTGGGTAATATGGCCATTTTGATTATATTTACTCTTCCTATCCAAGAACAAGGAATATTTTTCCATCTCATTGTATCTTTTTCGATTTCCCTTAACAATGCTTTGTAATTTTCATTATATAGGTCCTTTACATTCTTTGTTATGTTTATTCCTAGGTATTTTATTTTTTTTGTTGCAATTGTGAAGGGGATTATTTTTTTGAGTTCGTTTTCTAATATTTCATTGTTGGCATAGAGAAAGGCTATGGACTTCTGTATGTTAATTTTGTATCCTGCGACCTTACTGTATTGGTTTATTGTTTCTAATAATCTTTTTGTGGAGTCCTTCGGGTTTTCGATGTATAGGATCATATCATCAGCAAAAAGTGATACCTTTACTTCTTCTTTTCCGATATGGATGCCTTTTATTTCTTTGTCTTGTCTGATTGCTCTGGCCAGAACTTCTAGCACCACGTTAAATAAGAGTGGAGAGAGTGGACAACCCTGTCTTGTTCCTGATTTAAGGTAGAAAGTCCCCAGTTTTATGCCATTTAAAATGATGTTGGCTGATGGTTTATCATATATGGCCTTTATCATGTTGAGATATTTTCCTTCTATACCCATTTTGTTGAGAGTCTTAAACATAAAATTGTGTTGTATTTTATCAAAAGCCTTTTCTGCATCTATTGATAAGATCATGTGGTTTTTGTTCTTTGTTTTGTTGATATGGTGTATTACGTTAACCGTTTTGCGTATGTTGAACCATCCTTGAGATTCTGGGATGAATCCCACTTGATCATGATGTATTATTTTTTTAATATGTTGTTGTATTCGGTTTGCCAGTATTTTGTTTAGAATTTTAGCATCTGTATTCATTAGAGATATTGGTCTGTAGTTTTCTTTCTTTGTGCCATCCTTGCCAGGTTTTGGTATGAGGGTTATGTTGGCCTCATAAAATGTGTTTGGAAGTATTGCTTCTTCTTCAATTTTTTGGAAGACTTTGAGTAGAATAGGAACCAAGTCTTCTTTGAATGTTTGATAGAATTCACTAGTATAACCGTCTGGGCCTGGACTTTTATTTTTGGGGAGGTTTTTAATAGTTTTTTCTATTTCCTCCCTGCTGATTGGTCTGTTTAGGCTTTCTGCTTCTTCATGACTCAGTCTAGGAAGGTTGTATTGTTCTAGGAATTTATCCATTTCTTCTAGATTGTTGTATTTGGTGGCATATAATTTTTCATAGTATTCTACAATAATTCTTTGTATATCTATGATGTCTGTGGTGATCTCTCCTCTTTCATTTTGGATTTTATTTATTTGAGTCCTGTGCCTTTTTTCCTTGGTGAGTCTTGCCAAGGGTTTGTCAATTTTGTTGATCTTTTCAAAGAACCAGCTCCTTGTTTTATTGATTTTTTCTATAGTTTTTCTGTTCTCTATTTCATTTATTTCTGCTCTGATTTTTATTATCTCCTTTCTTCGGCTGGTTTTGGGTTGTCTTTGTTCTTCTTTTTCTAGTTCCTTAAGGTGTGAAGGTAAGTGGTTTACTTCGGCTCTCTCTTGTTTGTTCACATAGGCCTGAAGTGATATGAACTTTCCTCTTATTACTGCTTTTGCTGCATCCCAGAGATTCTGATATGTCGTATTTTCATTTTCATTTGTCTGTATATATCTTTTGATCTCTGCGCTTATTTCTTCTTTGACCCATTCATTTTTTAGAAGTATGTTGTTTAGTTTCCACATTTTTGTGGGTTTTTCCCCCTCTTTTTTGCAGTTGAATTCTAGTTTCAAGGCTTTATGATCAGAAAATATGCTTGGTACAATTTCAATTTTTCTAAATTTGCTGATATTGTCTTTGTGGCCCAACATATGGTCAATTCTTGAGAATGTTCCAAAAAGTGGGCGGTTTTTATAAAAAGGTTCGCCATCATGGGTCTAGAGCCTGCAGCAATTCAGGGTTTAGGAAGGGTGGTGGGTGTGGCCCCGCCCTCTCAGTCCCAGGTGTCAGTCTGTCCAGACTTTTTATCACAGACATCAGTAGGGTGTGGCCTCTGAGACCCAGAGGTGTGGTCTGCCCCCAGTCTGAACAGTTTTAAGCCCTGGTCGGTTGGCTCAGCGGTAGAGCGTCGGCCTAGCATGCGGAGGACCCGGGTTCGATTTCCGGCCAGGGCACACAGGAGAAGCGCCCATTTGCTTCTCCACCCCTCCGCCGCGCTTTCCTCTCTGTCTCTCTCTTCCCCTCCCGCAGCCAAGGCTCCATTGGAGCAAAGATGGCCCGGGCGCTGGGGATGGCTCTGTGGCCTCTGCCTCAGGCGCTAGAGTGGCTCTGGTCGCAACATGGCGACGCCCAGGATGGGCAGAGCATCGCCCCCTGGTGGGCAGAGCGTCGCCCCATGGTGGGCGTGCCGGGTGGATCCCGGTTGGGCGCATGCGGGAGTCTGTCTGACTGTCTCTCCCTGTTTCCAGCTTCAGAAAAATGGAAAAAAAAATAATAATGAACAGTTTCTACTGAGTCTCATGTGAGGTGGAATCAACAGTAGACTTGGGAGGTGCAGGGAAAGCTCTGGCCTCAACACCAGAAAACCGAGTCACTGATGTGCCCCCTGCTTCCTGGCTTCTCAGAACAACCCAGTCTCCATGACTGGGGTAGGAGAGACTCCCGAGGGTGGAGCAGTTGCTTTTCCTCAGGCTGATGACACTCAGAGGGGACTGCTCCACCCAAGAAAGATGGTGACTACAGTATTTGAGAATGACTCAGCATAGTTCTGGCGGCTGTCCCCCAGTGTCTCTCCCTGGGCCTCCGACTTTACACTCTTCTCATCCAACTCTTCTCAGCCCTCCCTTCACCAGAGAGCTGGAAGTGGCTCTGAACAAGATTTTCTGTGCTGGCCCTTTAAAATGGAGCCTGTGTCTCTGAGAGCTCCAGCTCTTTCTCTCAGACAGAAACTCCTGCTCTTTTCACTGCCAAATGCTGTGTGGGTGCCCCTCGAGGCTCTGGGGCTCTAGGCCTGCGGTTAAGGACCCACACCTCTCAGGGCGACCTTCCCTGCAGTGAGAGGACCTCTGGACCCTCAGCTGCCGCTCACTCCTGGGAGCGGGGCAGCCCTTTCTGCATCTCTGCCCTTCCTACCAGTCTCAATGTGGCTTCTTCTGTGATCCTTGGTTACAGACTCTTCTTCGTTTAGTCTAAAGTTGATTTTACAAGATGACTGTTCTTAAGTTGTAATCCAATTTGTTCCTGGGAGGTGGCAGTTGGAACATCCGCCTACTCTGTCGTCATCTTGGAATCTTCCAGAATGGTACATTCTTTTAAACCAAAGATGAACCTACATTGACACATCAAAATCATCTCAAATCTATATTTTACCTTAGGACTCACTCTTGGTTTGTATATTCTATGGATTTGGACAAATGTATAATGAATGACATGTACCCATCATTAAAATATCATGCAGGGCATTTTCACAACCCTAAAATCCTTTGTACTCACCTCAACCCAGCCCCACCTTTGGCAACCACTGATTTTTTCCATCTTCAGAGCTTTGCCTTTTCCTGAATGTCATAGAGTTGGAGTCATACAAGTATGTATAGCCTTTTCAGATTGGTTTCTTTTACTTAGTAATTAATATGCATTTAAGGTTCCTCAACATTGCTCATGGCTTGGTAGCTCCTTTCTTCTTAGGGCTGAACAGTATTCCATTGTCGGGATGGACCATAGTTTCTCCATTCGCCTACTGAAGAACAGCTTGGTTGCTTCTAAGGTTTGGCAATTATGAATAAAGCTGCTATAAACATCATTGTGAGGGTTTTTGTGTGGATATCAGTTTTCAAATCCTAAGGGTAAATACCAAGGACAGCAATTGCTAGATCGTATAACAAGAGTATGTTTAGCTTTGTAAGAAACTGCCAAACTGTCTTCCCAAGCGGCTATGCCATTTGGCACGCTCTCAGCACGAAGAGTTCTTGCTGCTCCACATCCTTGCCAGCATGATGCTGTTCGTGTTCCTAATTTTGGGCAAACAGGTGTGTAATAGTATCAGATTGTTGTTTTTTTTTTTTCTTTTTCATTTTTCTGAAGCTGGAAACAGGGAGTGACAGTCAGACAGACTCCCGCATGCGCCCGACTGGGATCCACCCGGCACGCCCACCAGGGGCGGTGCTCTGCCCCCCAGGGGGCGATGCTCTGCCCATCCTGGGCGTCGCCATATTGCGACCAGAGCCACTCTAGCGCCTGAGGCAGAGGCCACAGAGCCATGCCCAGCGCCCGGGCCATCTTTGCTCCAATGGAGCCTTGGCTGCGGGAGGGGAAGAGAGAGACAGAGAGGAAAGCGCGGCGGAGGGGTGGAGAAGCAAATGGGCGCTTCTCCTATGTGCCCTGGCCGGGAATTGAACCCGGGTCCTCCGCACGCTAGGCCGACGCTCTACCGCTGAGCCAACCGGCCAGGGCAGTATCAGATTGTTTTAATTTGTATTTCCCTGGTGACGTATGAGGAGGAGCAACTTCTCATATGCTTATTTACCTTCTGTATATCTTCTTTATGAGATGTGTGTTAAGGTCCCTGGTCCATTCAGTAGGGTTGTAAATTTTTCCGTTGAATTTTTAAGAGTTCTTTGTATATGCCGGACAAGTCCTTTATTGGATGTATCTTTTGTAAATATTTTCTCCTAGTCTGTGACTTGTCTTCTGGTTCTCTTGATACTGTCTTTGACCGAGCAAAAGTTTTTAATTTTAATGCAGTCCAGCTTATTAATTTTTTCTCTCATAAATTGGATCTTTGGTGTTATATCTAAAAAGACATCACTATACCCAAGGCTGCCCTGGTTTTTGCCTATGTTATCTTCTAGGATTTTTATAGTTCTGTATTTTACTTTTAGGTTTATGGTTCATTTGAGTTAATCTTTGTAAAGGGTGTAAATAAAGTCTAGATCTGAGCTCATTACTTTGCATGTAGATGTCTAGTTGTTCCAGGGCCATTTGTTAAAGAGTCTATTTTTGTGCCATTGGATTTCCTTTGCTTTTTTGTTAAAAATCAGTTGATTGTATTTATAAGTGTCTATTTCTGGGCTCTCTATGACGGTCCATTGATCTATTTGTTTATTTTTTGCCAATATCACACTTTTCATTACTGTAACTTTACAGTATGTCTTGAAGTTGGGTACTGCCTGCCACCCAACTTTGTTCTCCTCCTTTAAAATTGTGTTGGCTACTCTGGGTCTTTTGCCTCATCATGTAAATGTTAGAATTTGTCAATATCCATAAAGTAACTTGCAAGGATTTGTAACTTTGGGATTGCATCGAAGCTATAGATCAAATTGGGAAGAACTTGACATTTTGACAACTTTGAGTTTTCCTATCCAAGAACATGAAATATCTCTTCATTTATTTACTTCTTTGATTTTACTCATCAGAGTTTTATAGTTTTTCTAATATAGATTTTGTACATATTGTTAGACTTATACCTAGCACTTTGTTCATTTTAGGGGGTGCTACTATAAATGGAATTGCATTTTTAATTCCCAATTCCATTTGTTCATTGTTAGAATATATGGAAAGCCATCAAATTTTGCATATTAGTCTTATGTCCTTCAACCTTGCTACTTGTTAGTCCCAGGAGTGCTTCTGTCGATTGTTTCAGATTTTCTACAAAGACAGTTTCATTTCTTTATTTCCAATTTTTTATTTCCTTTTCTTGCCTTACTACATTAACAAGGACTTCCAGTAAGATGTTAAAAAAAAGTGGTGAGATGAGTCAACATCCCCTGTACCTGATCTTAGTGGGAAAGCTTTGAAGTTAGCTGTAGGTTTTTGTAGATATTCTTTATCAACTTGAAGAAGTTCCCCCTTATCCCTAGTTTCCTGAGAGATTTTATCATGAATGGGTTTTGGATTTTGCCAAATGCTTTATTGGCATCTACTGATACACACACACACACACACACACACACACACACACACACGATCATGTGTTTTCCTGTGTGTGTGTGTGTGTGTGTGTGTGTGTGTGTGTGTATTTTTCCAAAGTTAGAAGCAAGGAGGCAGTCAGACTCCTGCATACGCCTGACTGGGATCCACCCAGCATGCCCACCAGGGGGCGACACTCTGCCCATCTGGGGCTTTGCTCAGTTGTGGCCAGAGCCATTCTAGCACCTGAGGCTGAGGCCATGGAGCCATCCTCAGTGCCAAGGCCAACTTTGCTCCAATGGAGCCTTGGCTGCGGGAGGGGAAGAGAGAGAGAGGAAGGAGAGGGTGAAGGGTGGAGAAGCAGATAGACGCTTCTCCTGTGTGCCCTGACCAGGAATCAAATCCGGGACTTCCACAAGCCGGGCCGACACTACCACTGAGCCAACCAGCCAGGGCGTGAGTTTTCTTCATTAGTCTGTTGATGTGATGAAAATTACACAAATTGATTTTCTAATGTTGAACTAGCCTTACTTACCTGGGATAAATACAACTTGGTTGTGGTATATAATTCTTTTTATGGTGTTTATTTGATTTACTAGCATTTTGTTGAGAATTTTTGCATCTATGTTCATGAGAGCTATTGGTCTATAGTTTTGTTATATCTTCTTGGAGAACTGACCTCTTTATCATTATGTAGTGTCCTTTTTTATCTCTGACACTTTCCCTTCATTTGAATTCTACTCTGTCTGAAATTAATATAGTTAATCTTGTTTGCTTTTGATTAGTGTTAGCATAGTGTATATATATCTTTCTCCACCCATATACTTTAAAATTTGTATTTAAAGTGGATTTCTTAAAGATAGTATTTTCCCCTTGGTATTTACTGTAGGAATCTGGTCAAGCTCCTGGAGGCAAACCTCACAATTATTGTAGGGCCCCCGTATGCCAGAGTCCCGGGTGCTTTTAACTCTAAGTCCTTGCCCTAAGCCTTCAGCAATTCGTCAATTCAAGGTCAGGTTCCTCCTGCTTTTCCTGCAGAGGTTCCCACTCATGAGTCTCTGGTAAGCAGTGACTCCTGTATTTGTTTGTCTCTTGAATCCTGGGTCTTACCCTCTCTTATGGATTTAAGAAGAGTTGCTGAATTTTCAGTCCTCTCAGTTTTTTTACTTGTTCTTAAGACAGAGTGTTGACTTCCAAGTTCCTCATGTGCAGAACCAGAAAACGGAAGTCCAGTACATTTTAACAAAACGATATGCAGGAAGTCTCAAATTATAATCCATATATTCTTGTTAAAACATCACAGTAGTCATAATTGCATAAGCATTTTGGAAAGCATGAATAGTAAAGGGGATGTGCGTCTCCAAAGCTGCTGGTGCAGAAAGGGCATCCCGGCCTCACCCTCAGGGCCGCTCACTGCTTTCCTCTGGCAGGTGACAGGGGGCAGGCAAACTGCCCTTGTAGCTCATTCAAAGCAACTCTTTGTTAATTAATATGCTTTGGAAAATAGGTTCAAGGTTTTGAGTGGACTTAAACTGTCATTTTTACCATTTAAAATAGTAAGAAATGGCTCCCGGTTGAAAAATGTTTACTTAGAGCATGCGATATTCATTACTGATGTTAAGCCCAAAACACTTGCACATGCATACCTGTAACCCAGAACTGAGAATTTTGGGTCTATTCACAAAGATCTGTACAAGGGGACATATGCAAAGATGTCTGTCCAGGGTTACACGTCATGGCAGGGAGTTTGCAAGCAAACTCCATATAACTGAGGGATAAAAACAGAGTGGATCTTTAAAAAGTATGCTAATTGAATAAAAGAAACAAAGAGATCTCTAATATATACAATACCACTACATAAGTCAAAACCACATAACCACATAACAATACATACTTTTTAATAACACATAAGAGGCCCTGGCCAGTTGGCTCAGCGGTAGAGCGTCGGCCTAGTGTCGATTCCTAGTCTGGGCATACAGGAGAAGCGATCATCTCCTTCTCCACCCCTCTCTTCCCCTCCCCTTTCTCTCTCTCTCTCTCTCTCTCTCTCTCCCCTTCCTGCAGCCATGGCTTGAATGGTTCAAGCAAGTTGGCCCTGGGAGCTAAGGATGGCTCTATGACCTCAACCTAGGTGCTAAAATTGCTTGGTTGTCAAGCAACAGAAGAGCAGCCCCAAGTGGGCAGAGCATCACCTGGTAAGGAGCTTGCGGGGTGGATCACGGTCAGGAGCGTGCGGGGAGCCTGTCTGTCTGCCTCCCCGCCTCTCACTTAATTAAAGAAAAAAGACATATATAACACACCTTAAACACATTAGAACTGTTAACACTGGTAGGCAGGGAGGGAAAGGAAGTGGAAAATCAGACAAAAAGAAACTAAACAAAAAATATATAGGAACCTTGATATGTAGGCAAAGCATTTCTTAAACACTAAAAGCACTAACCATAAAGGAAAATATCAATAAATTAGATTGTTAAATTAAGAACTCTGTTCATCAAAAGACCCTAAGAAGGAAATGAGAAGGTAAGCCACAGAATAGGAGAAGGTATTCGCAAAACATATACCATGACGAAGGACTCAGATCCATAACATAAAAGAATAATTGAAGATCAGGAAGAAAAAAAACAATCTGACAAGAGACAGCTTTGCACAAGCAGATGACGCCAATATGCTAAGAACTGAGAAGAACAACAATTCTCCACATCGAAATTCAAGTAGGAAAAGTGAATTCATCAACAATTTTTAGTTTTTTTAAACAATTTTTTAAGTTTTAACAATATTATAAAAAATGTTTGCAAGCAAGAATTTGAGCAGACATTTAAAATTTTATATAACATGTAAACAAATTTTACCAGCTAAAGTCTCTTCTATTGTAAGCGAGTTTTGAAAAAAAAAAAAAATGGAAAAAGAAGCATCTGCATCTTTCTTTTGTGTGTCTACAGGGAAATGAATTACTTATGCAACTACGACACAGTGGAAAGCTTTGTTTCCATAGAGATTATGACACAACTGATTTTGGCCTTAAATTAGAATATTATGATTTGAATTGAGAAATGATCTTTTTGTCTAAATGAATAGTGTATTCAGTGCGACTAAAAGCTCTGCACATCTGCTGATATCACTTCCTCTTCACTCCAGGAATAATAACGAGAATACATCCACATAAGTCCTCAAAAGGAAGTCATCCCCCCAAAATGTCACAAGGGCCTGAAAATATATAGGGAATGACATATTTCTCTACAGGATATACAAAAATACTGAAGACAAAATAGTAAAAAAAATCTTGCTCATTTCAAATCTCTTAAACATCCTCTTGAACTAAGTGTCTGAACAAGAAGACAAGAGTCGATCCTATCTTCCTTCTGTCACTACTTGAATTTAACAGATAAGCTGTATACTTAAGGGGGAGTGTGATATGCAAGAAAATATTAATCCAAAGCACAAGAACATCAGAATGTTTTTTCTTTTTCAAAAAAATTTTTTTTCAGTGGAGGAGAGATAGAGAGACACACTCCGGCATGCAACCCCTGTCTGGGGCCAATGCTTGGACCAACTGAGCTATCCTAGCACCCAGGGCAACACTCGAACCAATCGAGCCACTAGCTGCAAGAGAGGAAGAGAGAAAGAAAGGGAAGAGAAGCAGATAGTTGCTTCTCATGTGTGCCTTGACTGGGGATTGCACCTGGGACGTCCATACACCAGGCCAGCTCTATCCACTGAGCCAACTGGCCAGGGAAGAATGTTAAGTTTCAAAAGAAGTGAAATAGATGATCCCTAAACTCAGTATACATGAAGTCCTTCAGGGGCTCACAGTATCTCAGATAAGGCCTGGACTCTCTTGAGATGGCATTTAAGGCTCCAACGGCCCCCACCACTCAAAACTCCTCAAAAGCCCAGTGTCTCAATACAGTGCCATAGCCATGAGGCTCACTCAGCATTGCACACTCCTGCTTTCTTCCACTTCTCCCCTAATTTCTCCTTATCTTTCAAGACTCAAGCGTGAGTAAGCCTCTACCTCTGCCTCTGGCCCCGACCTTTTCCTGGATATGGTGCCACACCTAGGTGTTCCCAATAGGTCCTAGTTTCTCAGCATCACAGTAGAATCATATTCTGCATCCCTCACCAAACGGAGCTTCTGAATTCTATTCCCTTTCATAAAATTGAAACCCAAACATGTACAGGGCTTCGTAAAGGCTGAAGGAACCCATTACTGAATAACTGGCACCCCCAACACTGCTCTGTTTTGAACATACAGCTTCCTAAAGGAAATATCTAAGAAAAAAAATAAACAATCCAAATTGTTACAGTAAAATGAAGACTGGCTGGGTTTCCTGATTGATTTATATTGTAAATCGCTCTGTTCTTTTTCTCATTTCACTGTGAAATCTTTCCAGTGAGTAGCTGTTCTCATTCTCAAAGGTCTCCAAAGAAATGATGCAGTCTTTAATTTTGTTATAGTTAAGTATATCCTCAATTAACCAGTCAAACAAAGTTCTGATTAGATTCTTGTCCGTTGTTTCTTTGGGCATTTTGTCACCCCATATCAATTACTATTTTCAACCATGTTCTGTTTAGATATCATAGAAACCCTCCTTAAACCCTCCTAAAAAATTATTTCCCATTTAAAGTATAAGTGAAAAACAACACTGGTTTTGAGCACACATAACTGAATCTAATAGGAAGCATGATGCACAAAACACAGGAAGTCAGCCTTCTAGTTCAATCAAGGGCACAATTTTCATATAAAAATGTTAGGAGACAATCATGTGATTTTATTCTATCTGTCTATCGGTCTGTTTATTTATTTATTTATTTAATTGGGAGGCTGGAGGCAGGAAGGCAGACAGACTCCCGCATGTGCCCTGACCCAGGACTTCCATATGCTGAGCTGATGCTCTGTCTACTGAGCCAACTGGCCAGGCCACAATTTTATTTTTAAAAAATGTGTAAAAATAAATGTGTAAGAGCAGCCCCGGTCAGTTGGCTCAGTGGACAGAGCATCGGCTTGGCGTGTGGATGTCCTGGGTTCCATCCCCAGTCAGGGCGCACATGAGTAATGATCTGCTTCTCTTCTCCTCCTTCTTTCCCCTCCTTAGGAGCTGAGGATAGCTCAGTTGATTTGAGCATTGGCCCCAGATGGGGATTTCCAGGTAGATCCCGGTCAAGGCACATGCGGGAGTCTGTCTCACTATGTCCCCTCCTCTCACTTTAAAAAAAATTGTGCCAATACCATGCTGTTAAAAGCCCAGAAATAAAACCACATATATATGGTCAAATAATCTTTGATAAAGAGGACAACAACACACAATCGAGAAAAGAAAGCCTCTTCAACAAATGGTGCTGGGAAAACTGGAAAGCCACATGCAAAAGAATGAAACTTGACTAGTTTGTCCCCTTGTACTAAAATTAATTCAAAATGGATCAAAGACCTAAATATAAAACCTGAAACAATAAATTACATAGAAGAAAACATAGGTGCTAAACTCATGGACCTTGGTTACAAAGAGCACTTTATGAATTTGACTCCAAAGGCAAGGGAAGTGAAGGCAAAGATAAATGAATGGGACTACATCAGACTAAGAAGCTTTTGCACAGCAAGAGAAACTGACAACAAAACAGCCAGCCAAATAAATGGGAGATAATATTTTCAAATAACACCTCAGATAAGGGCCTAATATCCAAAATATACAAAGAACTCATAAAACTCAACAACAAACAAGCAAACAATCCAATAAAAAAATGGGAAGAGGACATGAACAGACACTTCTCCCAGGAAGAAATACAAATGGCCAAGAGATATATGAAAAGATGCTCATCTACATTAGCTATTAGAGAAATGTAAATCAAAACTGCAATGAAATATCAC
The DNA here is from genome assembly GCF_036850995.1 of Saccopteryx leptura. Classification (NCBI taxonomy): domain Eukaryota; kingdom Metazoa; phylum Chordata; class Mammalia; order Chiroptera; family Emballonuridae; genus Saccopteryx; species Saccopteryx leptura. The sequence continues at coordinate 38,977,297 of NC_089515.1, read as the reverse complement.
CTCACGCCTGACCAGGCAGTGGCGCAGTGGATAGAGAATTGGACTGGGACACAGAGATATCACCTCACACCAGTTAGATTAACTATCATCAACAAGACAGGTAATAACAAGTGTTGGAGAGGCTGTGGGGAAAAAGGAACCCTCATCCACTGCTGGTGGGAATGTAAAGTAGTACAACCATTATGAAAGAAAGTATGGTGGTTCCTCAAAAAATTAAAAATAGAACTACCATATGACCCAGCAATCCCTCTATTGGGAATATACCCCCCAAAACTCAAAAACATTGGTACATAAAGACACATGCAGCCCCATGTTCATTGCAGCATTGTTCACAGTGGCCAAGACATGGAAACAACCAAAAAGCCCTTCAATAGATGACTGGATAAAGAAGATGTGGTACATATACACTATGGAATAATACTCGGCCATAAGAAATGACATGGGATCATTTACAACAACATGGATGGACCCTGATACATTATATTGAGTGAAATAAGTAAATCAGAAAAAACTAAGAACTATATGATTCCATACATAGGTGGGACATAAAAATGAGACTCAGGGACATGGACAAGAGTGTGGTGGTAACGGGGTGGGGGTGGGGTGGGGGGAGAAGCGGGGAGGGGCACGAAGAAAACCAGAAGGTGACGGAAGACAATTTGACTTTGGGTGATGGGTATACAACATAATCAAATGTCAAAATAACCTGGAGATGTTTTCTCTGAATCTATGTACCCTAATTAATCAATGTCACCCCATTACAATTAATAATAAAGGAAAAAATTTGTGTAAGACCAATAACAAATAAAATAAAAAATATTTTGTATATTAATAAATTTTAAATGTCTAAATATACTTAATACATCTATATACACTTAAAATATCTTTGCACATCAAGTGAAATGAAATTCAAATTTTATCATGTTAATTTAGTAGTGTAAGAAAATTTTTCTGACAAAAAGAGCAATTAGAAATGAAGAAGGGGCCCTGGCTGCTTGGCTCAGTGATAGAGCATTAGCCCAGCATACCAATGTCCCAGGTTCAATTCCCCATCAGGGCACACAGAAGAAGCACCCATCTGCTTCTCCATCCCTCCCCCTCTCACTTCTCTCCCTCTTCCTCTCCTGCAGCCACGGCTCAATTGGAGTGAGTTGGCCCCCAGGTGCTGAGGATGGTTCCAGGGCCTCTGCATCAGGCACTAAGAAGAGCTCAGTTGCTGAGCAATGGAACAATGTCCCAGATGGACAGAGCACTGCCCCCTAGTGGGCTTTCCAGGTGGGTCCCAGTCAGGGCTCATGCAGGAGTCTTTCTCTGCCTCCCCTCCTCTCACTAAAAAGAAGAAGAAGTAGAAGAAGAAGAAGAAGTAGAAGAAAAAGAAGAAGGAGGAGGAGGAGGAGGAAGAAGAGGAGAAGAAGAAGAGGAAGAGGAAGAAGAAGAAGAATGGAGAAGGTATCAAACATACATGGCAGTTATAAGGAATAAATCTAAAACATGAAGTTATAATTACCATCAGAAAATGAAATAAAGCAGACCATTTCTGCAAGTGGCTCGTTTCACTTATTACATGTTCATTTTTTCCAAAGTTTTCAGTAAACAGGCAGCTGAAAGACTTAGGGAAGCACACAGACTGACTCCCAACACACTGAAGACTTCTCAAGAGAAGGACACTGCAGGGCAGGTGGACACCAGTCATGGATTAAGGGCCCACCTTAAGATCCTAAGTATGATCTTTATTTACATCTGCAAAGACCCAATTTCCAAATATGATCAACATTCTGAACTTAATGTTTGGGAGGATGCCATCTGACCCAGTATGCTCATTAAGTCAGACATACAACCTCAATTCAGTAATTCAAAGCGATCAGTCTACTTCATTCATATAAAGTTTAAACCTGCCAAAACTAATCTATAAGATATTTTGAGGGGATAGGGTGACCAAGAGAAAATTCAAAGAGGTCTTATAGCATCCTAGAATGTTCTATTTCTTGATCTGTGTGCTGGTTACATTGACAGAAATTCATCATTCTGTACACTAATGATTTATGCATTAACTTTCAAAAAGAGTTTACTTTAAAAAGATACCTCATTAGCACTTCAGTTTTCACTGGAAGAAAAGACCTCTCTCTTCTAGCAGCAGGGGCAGTGGCACGGGATCCAGGTCTCCAGGGAGGAGGGGCAGAGGCACCTTCTCTCTCTGTCTCTCCCTCCCTCCCTCCCTATCTCCCTCCCTCCCTCGCCTGCCAGCTGCTGCTTCTGAGGCAGGGAGCAGGGGAAAGGACCAGAGACTGGTACTATTAGATGATCTCACACTCCTGGGGCCTGATGGATTTTTAAGCATTTTTGTGGTTTCTCTGGAGACTCTGCTGCTGTGTCTCCCTGCTGCCACTCCCTTCAGATGGGCAGTGTCTCTCTTCCAGCTTCTTCTCAATCCTCCCTCATTTTCTACGCTGGTATAGACACCACAGCTTTTGTTCTGGTGGTCCCTCAGCTTGGAAGGCTAACATCTTGGGCATGAACCCTTTAAGAAAGACCCCAGGTCAGCATTCTATCTGGATCCAGCACCTGCCCAAAGCCAAGCTGTGCTCACAGTTCTGTTCTCTGGGCTCTAGTGTAAACTTAGTGGGAGGGAAGGCTGATACACTCAGGTTCAAGCCCAGTAGGCTTTCAGGTAAGGCAGCTCTGTCTGCCCAACATTTTGTATATTAACATTCAACATTCTGAACTTAATGTTTGGGAGGATGCCATCTGACCCATTTGTCCTTTAATGTCTGGGATGTCTCCTGTTTATACCCCCATTTTACTTATAGGGACCTCCGAGAAAGCATCTCCATTCACTGCTCAGACGTATGTTAAGAGCTGGAGTCCAAATGAATGTGGAATGAAGAACCAACGGGAAGCAGGAATGCAATATCCGGCTGCTATTGAAAGCAGCACCCGCATAAGCAGAGGAATCTGGGTGGCTGCCAGGGTGCTCAGGAGGCAGACCATGAGGAAGGCAAGACCACTGGAAGGCAACATGGCTTCCTATTTTCTTCTGAGTTGGCAGGGTTGATATTCCCACTGCAAGGCATGTGTTTTGAGTCTGGTCCTATCAGTTCTAAGCTTTATTAATAAGTGCCCTAGTAGGCATGTTTTTTGGTGCTGTAAGTTTTCAACCTTGAATAACCAAGTTGAAGATTTGGGAAGCTAATATTAGAGATTGCTAGATGTCACTTAAACTAGAATCCCCGTGTCTACTACTGTCTGTTAGGTATGCACAGTATTTCCATGAAAGCAAGGATTATTAACAAATAAGGCTTTGGTTCTGAGGGTGAAACAAAGAACACCATTAGACACAACACAGTAAGAGGCCTAATACTGTGACTCTTCAGGATAAAGGCCTGTTTATATTTCAGGAGCTTGCAAAAACAAAATGTCATACTCTCCAGGTCCCCAGTAATAATGTTAAAGAAAAGAATTTCACCAAAACCTCCAACATACTACTCAAAATAAATAATAATTGAGCCTTTTCTTTTTTTGGTTTCTTTCATTTAGTCATTAGTTTTGGGTTTTTAATTTCTTCAAAGGAATGAAGCTAATCACCTACATCAAACACAGAGTACCTTCATAGTAGTTGGCTGAATTAAAAAAAAAATCAGTTTGGCTCTGGCTAGTTGGCTCAGTGGACAGAGCATTGGCTTGGCATGCAGAAGACATCCCAGGTTTGGTCCCCAGTCAGGGCACACAGTAGAAGCAACCATCTGCTTCACTCCCCTTCCTCTCCCCCTTCTCTCTCTCTTCCATTCTTGCAGCCAGTGGCTCAATTGGTCCAAGCACTGGTCCTGGGTGCTGAGGATGGCTTGGCTGGTCTGAGCATTGGCCCCAGACGGGGGTTTCCAGGTGAATCCCAGTTGGGGTGCATGCAGGAGCCCATCTCCCCTCCTCTCACTTAATAAGAAAACAGTTTAAAGTGAATAACCAGAAACGAGATGGTGTTCCTGCTGGCCTCAATGCTTTTGCCTCTTGTGCTGGTCTGAGTCTGTGGTTTGACCTTCTGATAACCAGGCTGGTAGATGCCATTTTCTGACCTCCAATTCCCAATTTTATTTATTGATATGACAAACACTGGCCTTAGTTCTACCAATTATTTTTGTTACCTTTTGTGGAGACTGTTTTCCTTTGTGTGTATAGCTTGATATTTCATATGGTTTATATTTTTATCTAGTAGTTAATTTTATTAATATGTTAACCTTTCTTTCTTTAGACAGTATCTATTTAATCCCCTGAGAAATGATGAAATTAAGATATATTCTTCTCCTGTGCCATCCCCCCTCTATCCTAGTTTAGTCTGTTATATTATCTCTTCCCGCTTAGCTTTGTACCCTTAAATAAACCTACAACTAAGTTTATCTGTTAGCTTTAAATACCGTTTGAACACTAGCTACTGAAGATGAAGAGAATTCTTATTTTATCTCCCATCTCCTTTTCCCTCCTCCTCTCAAATTTGGTTAGATAATTTCACACTGTCAGGTCATATAACTTTTCTGTTCTGTTCTATTGCATCATCTTCACATTTGTGTTAACCTGCAAATAGATTCAATGCTTATAACCGGTTCTTTGGCTGTAGGTTTTGTCCTGGCGGACTGAAGTCTGTCTTTGACTAGATTCCATAAACAGGGTTTATGAAATGTTCTTTTCTCAATTTCTTTTTTTATTCAGTGAGAGGAGGTGAGGCAGAGACAGACTCCCGCATTTGCCCCAACTGGGATCTACCTGGCAAGCCCACTAGGGGGTGATGCTCTGCCCATCTGGGGCATCACTCCATTGCTCAGCAACCAAGCTCTTCTTAGCACCTGAGGCAGAAGCCATGGAGCCATCCTCAGCATCCGGGACCAACCTGCTCCAATTGAGCCATGGCTGCAGGAAAAGAGAGATAGAGAGAGAGAAGTAAGTGGGGGAGGGGTGGAGAAGCAGATGAGTGCTTCTCCTGTGTGATCTGATCAGAAATCGAACCCAGGTCATCCACATGCTGAGCTAATGCTCTACCACTGAGCCAACCGGCCAGGGCCTTTTTTTCAATTTCCTACAAAAAATTTTCACTGACTATAACATCCTTGGGTCAAACTTACTCTTCTAAAGAATTTTGTCAGTGTCCTATGGTGTTGACTGACAATATGAAGCAGACAAAATTTGTTCTTTCATAAATAAGTTTATCTTTTAGTTTTTCTTTCAAAAACAACTCTTTACATTTGAAATCCAATATTTTTACTGGGATATATTGCAAAGTTGTATGTTAATTTTTTCTGAGTGCAGTGGGTCCTTTCAAACTGTAGAATTCAATCTGTTTCCTTTCTGGAAACGTTTCTTGATTTGTACCTTTACATTTTTTTGTTTTCTCTATTATTTGTTTCCTTCTTTAGAAAATTTTCATACTTTTTGTTTCTATCTAGCATTCACTCTCAAATCCTTTTACACTATGTCTAGTTCATTTTGCTCACTTACATCATCCCTGTTTCCTATACATGTCTTGTTTCATTCTGAACTTCACCTTCGTTTCCTCAATGGCTTTCATTTATTCCCAAACTCAAGTTTCTTTTCCTACTGGCTTGCCATCAGTTCTGATGGCCAGTACTTCTGATTTATACTCTAGTTATCAGTACAAATCAGAGAACTATTTCATTTTAATTTGTGAAATATCTGTCATGATTTTCATTTGCTCTGTGCCAGTATTTTTCTAGTGAGTGCTAGTCATTACAGTTTGGCTTCACATTTCTTCATTTCTTCTTATAGTTATGTTTGAGCAGATCCTGAATTGATTCCTCACTTCTGAAGGCAGTTTCTCCTGGGCCAGGCATCTGAAGAGGATTCACATGGAAGAAGAGACGTGCCTTGTTCAGGAGACCAGGAGCGCTCCTCCTTTTTCTAGCAGGTCTGTATGTGCACACAGGGAGGGGAAGGTATTCTTCAGCTTCCCTCTCCCCAACCTAGAGAGAGAGGTGGCTGTGGGGCTGGTCACAACATGGAGCCTCTCTCCTTCCTGCCACCACAGACCAGCTGCTCGCAGACATATCACTTGTGTGCGTCCTCATTCAACCAGCTTCCTCTGCATCCTAGAATCAAAAGATCCTGTGACGCTTTTGCCACTAGCTCATGTACTATCACTATTAAAAACAAAACTTTTTTTATTTTGAACCCCAGGGTGTACCTCTCACCTTGGAAAATGTGATTTGTTAGCTGTTTTTTTCTTTTCCCAAGATCTGCAGCCATGATTTCTGTCCACTTCCTCTCATACTCCTAGTTCAATCTTTCAAAAACCCTTTCCACTTATTTTCTTGTGTGGGCTTTCAGACATCTAATTTCTTCAAATATAAAGTTACATTTCTGTCTCTTTTTTCCTAGGTGCTTGGGATCATGTTTCTTGGCAGACAAAGAAAGGTTGACTTTACCATATTCAAAGCTGAAGTTCCACTTTTTTCCTCCAAAAAGAAAACAGCTTTATAAATTTCTTTGAAGATACAGTAATACACGGTTACTCCAAAGTCCAGACAGGACAGAAAGGGAGCAGAAGGAAAAAGTAAAATGTAGCCCTGGCCGACTGGCTCTATGGTAGAGTGTCAGCCCAGTGTGTGGATGTCCGGGTTTGATTCCTGGTCAGGGCACACAGGAGAAGCGCCGATCTGCTTCTCCACGCCTCCCTCTTTCGCTTCTCTCTCTCCCCCATCCCCTCCTGCAGCTATGGCTCAACTGGAACAAGTTGGCCCCAGGCACTGAGAATGTCTCCATGGCCTCTGCCTCAGGTGCTAAGAAGAGCTTGGTTGCTAAGCAATAGAGCAAAGCCCCAGATGGGCAGAGCATCACCCCCTAGTGGGCTTACCATGTGGATCCTAGTTGGGGCACATGCGGGAGTCTGTCTCTGCCTCCCCTCCTCTAACTAAATAAAAAAACAAACAACAAGAAAACGTAAAATGCTGTTACCTGAAATCTCGTTAACCTAAAGTAATCCATTTAACATATGATACATATCCTGATGCTTATAAATCAGCCTATTTCCATGCTTTTTTTCAAGTTAATACTGAGTATTTTCTTGGAAATACAGATCTAAATTATAATTTTAATAGCTATAAGATATTCACAAAAACTTCCTTTAGAGCAGGGGTAGTCAACCCTTTTATACATACCGCCCACTTTTGTATCTCTGTTAGTAGTAAAATTTTCTAACCACCCACTGGTTCCACAGTAATGGTGATGTATAAAGTAGGGAAGTAACTTTATTTTATAAAATTTATAAAGCAGAGTTACAGCAAGTTAAAGCATAATAATAATAATTACTTACCAAGTACTTCATTAGGATTTTTGCTAAGTTTGGCAGAATAAATCTTTATAAAACAACTTACTATAGTTAATCTATCTTTTTATTTATACTTTGGTTGCTCTGCTACCGCCCACCATGAAAGCTGGAACGCCCACTAATGGGTGGTAGGGACCAGGTTGACTACCATTGCTTTAGAGTATCATGAGAAACCAAAATGTTTACATTTTAAAGCAATCCCATAAACCAGAAGCCATGCCCTTTAAAATATCAAATTTTCCACATTTTAGTTCTCTTGTAAATCAGAGAAAATGAGGGTTTATTCCACCAACTTTTAAAATTAAAACAAGTAGACCTAGGTCGTTTAAAGCTGGGTAACTAAGGCTTCCTTTTAAAAGTTACTGTTTCCATGACCTTTGTAACTTGTATAACAAAATACACTGTTTTTTCTTGGTTTTTCATTTACAAGACAAGAAACTCCAAACAACCAAATTATCCAAATCTCATGCCAAGGACAGATGGTGTCTGCTGGTTACTAGATAGGAGGATGGTCCAGAGAACTACGGACTGCTCCTTTTACAGCCCGAGGTGAGCTTGTACTATGGTGTCAAACAAGGGAATGTATGCCATCGTCCGCAGTCTGTGAGTTTTCATTAACCTTCTACTCTAATCCACTTCCTTAATTAACAAACTTAGAGCTATGCAAACACTGAACCTCAAAGCTAGTTGTAGCTGTGAAGCGAAGGGAAAAACATTCTGTTCCTTTTCTCAGTAAACCATAGAGACAACAATTTTTTCAACGAAACATCCCCCACACAAATGAGCAAAACTCCAGGTGACAGAGAGTGGCATGCACCAAGGTACAATGACTTTAAGTGAATGTTATCCGTAAAAATATTCCAACAAGTATGTGAGGGTAAGTAGCCTGGAAGTCAGAATATGCCCCTGGCAAACAGGGTAACTGTGGATTCAGCAATAAGCAGTCAGGCACAGGAAGAACTGGAGCTGGAGAAGGCCAGGAAGGAGGCTTCACTGATTTATGAACAGTAATCGAGCCACCGCCACCAGCAGTATGTAACACGTAGGTATTAACTGTGTACCCAGGAATATCTGATTTAATCCTCACATCAACCACATAAAGTAGAAACTGTTATTATTCTAACTATATATCTGAAAATAGAAACTCTGCAAGGTTAATCTACTTGCCAGTCACACAGCTAATAAAATGGGGTGTGGAACTTGGACCCAAGGCTGTGTGACTCTCAAGGCCCATACTCGTCACTGTACTTCTGCCTCATATGCAAACAGTAATGGGAGCGCAGAGGGTCAGTGGTTCTGACTGAGGAAGGCAGAAAAGGCAGGCAGGACTTAGAAAAAAGAGGTGGAGAAAGGTCCATGTAAGCAAAAGGGCACAGGAGAGGAGAGCAGAAGCCGAGTTTTTGATAGTCATAAAGATGATGCCAACTACCCCCCCCCCTCCACTGTCTGGCAAAGTGGTGTTACAGAAACTGGAAGACAAGGATGTGAGAGACAGAGACAGAAGCCTACTGCCAGGTCTGCCTCCCATCATTGTGTGGCCTGAGGTTAGTCACTTACCACCCTGGGCCTCAGTGTAGGTGCCAAATAAGAAATGTAATGGAACAAAAAGAAGAAAATTATAGGCCAATATCCCTGAGAAACATAAGTGCAAAAATCCTCAACAAAATATTAGCAAACTGAATTCCATAGTACATTTAAAAAAGCATGCACCATAACCAAGTGAGAATCATTCCTGGAATACAAGTTTGGTTCAATATCCACAAATCAATTAATGTGATATACCACATAATAAAATGAAGGATAAAAATCATGTGATGTCAATAGATTTAGAAAAAGCATTTGAAAAAATTCAGTATCCATTTATGATTAAATTTTTAAAAATCCTCTCAGCAAAGTGGGAAATACAGGGAGCATACCTGAACATAATAAAGACCATCTATGACCAACCCACAGCCGAACATCATATTCAACAGTGACAAGCTGAAAGTGTTTTCCTTAAGATCAGTAACAAGATGAAGATGTCCACTTTTACCGCCTTTGTTCAACATAGTTTTGGAAGTCCTAGCCTCAGCAAGCAGAAAACAAAAAGAAATAAAGGCATCCAAATTGGAAATGAAGAAGTAAAACTGTCATTATGTGCAGATGACATATACTATATATAAAGAACTCTAAAGATTCCACCAAAAAACTGTTATAACTATTATACATGAATTCAGTAAAATAGCAGGATACAAAATATTCAGAAATTGGTGGCCCTGGCTGGTGGTTCAGTGGATAGAGCATCGGTTCAGCATAAGGACATTCCAGGTTCAACTTCTGGTCAGGGCACAAAGGAAAAGCGACCATCTGCTTCTCCATCACTCCCTCATCCCTTCCTCTTCTGCTCCCACAACCAGTGGCTCAAATGGTACAAGCAGGGCCCCAGGCACTGAAGTGCATCAGCCTCAGGTGCTAAAAATAGCTCAGTACTTGAGCATCAGCTCCAAATGGGGTTGCTAGGTGGATGCAAGTCAGGGCGCATGCAGAAGTCTGTCTCACTTTCTCCACTCCTCAAGAAAAGAAAGAGAGAAAGAGAGGGAAAGGAAGAAAGAAAGGGAGGGAGGGAGGGAGGGAGGGAGGAAGGAAGAAAAAGAAATTGGTTGTATTTTTCATATACCAATAATAAATTATCAGAAAGAGAAACTTAAAAAATAATTCTACTTACAATTTCATCAACAATAATAAAATATCTAGGAATAAATTTAACCATTGAGGTAAAGGACCTATACTTGGAAAGCTATAAGACAGGGAAGAAAGAAACTGAAGATACAAATAAATGGAAGCATATATTCTGCACATGAGTAGAAGAATGAATATTGTTAAAATAGTCATACTACCCAAAGCAATCTACAGAGTCAATGCAATCCCTATCAAAATACCAATGGCATTTTTCACAAACCTAGAATAAATAATCCTAAAATTTATATGGGACTACAAAAGACCCTGGATAACCACAGAAGTCTTGAAAAAGAAAACAAAGTTTGAGGTATTACACTGCCTGATATAAAACTATATTACAAGGCTATATAGCAATCAAAACAGCATGGTACTGGCAAAAAACAGACACGCAGATCAATGAAACAGAACAGAAAGCCCCAAAATAAACCCATGCCAATATGATCACTTATCTATAACAAAGGAGGCAAGAATATAAATGGGGTGAAGACAGTCTCTTTGATAACTGCTATTCAGAAAACTGAACAGATATGTGACTACATGAAACTAGACCACTTTCTTATACCACATACAAGAATAAATTAAAAATCAATTAAAGACTTTAATGTAAGACCTGAAGCCTTAAGACTCCTAAAAGAAAACAGGCAGTAAACTCTTTGACATCCTTCTTAGTAATATTTTTTTGTATCTGTCTCCTTGGACAAGGGTAGCAAAAGAAAAAATAAACAAATGGGACTACATCAAACTAAGAAGTTTTTGCGCAGCAAAGGAAAGGACAACAAAATGAAAAGACAACACACTAAATGGAAGCAGATATTTGCCAGTGATACAGCTGATAAAGTGTTAATATCCAAAATACATAAATCCACACAACTTAACACCAAAAAAACAAAACAAAACAAAAAATAGTTTAAAAAATGGGCAGAGGGCCTGACCAGTGATGGTGCAGTGCATAGAGCATCGACTAGGAATGCTGAGGTCCCCGGTTCGAAACCCCGAGATCACTGGCTTGAGTGTGGGATCATCAACACGACCCCACTGATGCTGGTGTAAGTTCAAGATTGCTGGGTTGAGCAAGGGGCCACTGGCTTGGCTTGAGGCCCACAGTCAAGGCACATATGAGAAGTAATCAATGAACAACTAAAATGCCACAACTATGAGTTGATGCTGCTCATCTCTCCCTCTTCCTATCTTTCTAAAAAAAAGGGGGGGGGGTCAGAGGAACTCAATAAACATTTCTCTGAAGAGGACATACAGTTGGCCAACAGACATGAAAAAATATTCAATGTCACTAATCATCAAGGAAATGCAAATTAAAACCACAATATAGCATCTCAAACTGGTTAGAATGGCTATCATCAATAAATCAACAAACAGTAAGTGTTAGTAAGGATGTGGAGAAAAGGGAACCCTCGTGCACTATTGGTGGGATTGTAAATTGGTATAGCCACTACAAAAACCAGTACAGAAGTTCCTCAAAAAATTAAAAACAGAACTACCATATGACCTAGCAATTCTACTTCTGAGTATTTATCTAAAGAAATCCAAAACACTAAGATGCCTGACCTGTGGTGGTGCAGCAGATAGAGTGTTGACCTGGGACACTAAGTTCCCAGGTCCAAAACCCCAACATCGCCAGCTTGAGCGTGGACTCAACCGGCTGGAGGACCGAGTCACTGGCCTGAGTGTGTGATCATCGAAGAGATACCATGGTCACTGGCTTGAGCGTAAAGGTTGCTGGCCTGAGCCAAGGTTACTGACTTGAGTAAGGGGTCACTGGCTCAGCTGGAATCCCTGGTCAAGGCACGTATGAGAAGCAATCAATTAACAACTAAAGTGCTACAAGTATTAAGTTGATGTTTCTCATTTCTCTCCCTTCTTGTCTCTATATCTCTCTCAAAAAAAAAAAAAAATCAGAAGAAATCCAAAACACTAATTCAAAAAAATATATGCACCCGTGTTCACTGAAACATTATTCAAAATAGACAAGATATGAAAGTAATGTAAGTGTCCATCTATGGATGAATGGATAAGGAAGATATAGTACATATGTATATAATGAAATATTGCTCAGCCATAAGAAAATGATATCTTACCATTTGCGACATCATGGATGGACCAAAAGGGTATTATGCTAAAGTGAAATAATTCATACAGGGAAAGACAAGTATCGTATAGTTTCATTGATATGATGTGGAATCTAAAAAACTGATGGTTGCCAGATGGAAGAGGGGTTGGGGGTAGGGTAGAAAAGGTGAAGGGATTAAGAAGTACTAATTGGTAGGTATAAAAAACAGTCAAGGAAAAAGACAAAAAAAAAAAAAAAAAACAGTCAAGGGGATATAAAGTACAGCATAGGAAATATAGTCAATAATATTGCAATAACTATGTATGGTGTTGCTTGGGTTCTAGACTTATTGCAATGATCACTTTGTAGGTTATATAAATGTCTAATCGCTATGTTGTACAGCTGAAACTGAAACTAATATAATATTGTATGTCAACTGCAATTGAAAAGTAAAAAGTAAAATATTTTTTAAAAGAAATGTAATGGGCTCTCAGGTTCTGGTCTATAGAACATAATATACTATCTTTTTATTATATATAAATTTCCTACTGTGAGGAGGACATAACGTAGCTGTTCAATCAGCAGGTTTGGATGTGAAATTGTCATTCATTCATTCATTTCAACAAATATTTACAAAGCACTTTTTATGCACTAAAACCTATAATGAGTACTGAAGTCATAGAAATAAAAATACAGATTCTATCTTCTGGAAGCTAAATATTGAGGGCTAGAAAATATTAACAAATAATTACAACACTTTGTGAATGTTTAACAACAAATGCTGTACAGAGTGTGACTGAGCAGTAACTGATTAACTCAGCCAGAGTGGGAATCACCGATGTTCTCAGAAGAGTGATGCCTGCTGAGGTGACTCTGGAAGGAAATGGAGGGCTCTGGCAGGGTAAGAGAAAAGAGCATTCTAGAAAGAGAAAATATTATTGCAAAGGCAGGTATGAAACCACACAGAAAAGCGGATGGATAACTGTGGTTGAGATGAAAGATTCTAGGGAGAGGCTGCGGAGAGGGCAGGGTCAAGTGACAGAGAACCCAACACCCTGCCAGGTCTCGGGAACTAACAGTGGTGCAGTCAGATAACCAGGTACAAATACCAGGTTACAACAATAAAACGGGACAATCAGCAGCAACTAGAGGGCCTGAGCTACTCCTCCATTCCCTGCTGGCTTCTTCATGGCCAGCACTGCAGTGAGTGAGTGATTCAGTCTAAGGTAGCAGGGAAGCAGTGGGCTGGGGACCAGAAAGACAGCGTCTGGAAGATCGTGCCCAAGTGGGGTGGATTCAACAGAGGCCACGGAGGCCAGAGCACCCATGTCACAGGTTCAAGGAACTGACGACATTCCACAGGCAGGAGACAAAACTCTGCAACAGTCATAATGGTATTTTTAAACATCTCTAGGACTTCACATGGGCAAAGAGAGTTGAAATGGTGTGCAGGCTCCAATGAGTAGAACTAGAACAGGCCAGTGGAAGAAACAGATGTCTGTTTCAAAGTAAGGGAGAACTATCTGTGACAGCCTCTGTAGGTGGCATTCTCAGTAACAGCCCCCTTTTCCCTTGATGGCAGCTGAAGCAGAGCTCGTACACAGAAACCCTGGCCAGTGGCGAAATCTGTGTGTGGGGGGATGTCTTATGGGAAACTGCTTCCTCCCTGCTCAAAGAGTGGCCCTTCCTGCCTGAGGCCACACTGTGTGAGTACATGACACTTGAGATAGAGCCACGACTTAGTATCAGAAGGCAGACAAGTTACCTCAGAGCTGCAGAATGAACCAGCCTAGAACATCTCCTCTAGATGTCTTGTTATGTGAAAAAGGTAAGTTGCTTTTTAGCTGTGAATGCTGTGAGTTGCCGCTGAGCCCTGACCAACGTGTTCTAGTGTTCAGAGATGAGCACAGAAAGGTCCTGACCGGGGCTTGGCAGGAATACTGTAAAGTGGGGTCAGTCCTTATGTTCCTACCTAAGGTTTTATAGACTGTTTTACTACTGTGCCTGCGCATAATTGTACTCAGCACCACAGAAACACATTCAAGTCAGGGAAAAAAGGACTAAGTGGAAGTAAAATCCTGTGTGTTTGGTTATAAGATGACGACAAAGTGCAATGGGATATTCTAAGTACAGAAAGGAGCCTTTGGTTTAAAAAATAAAAAGTAAAACAATTGTCTCTGCAAATTTGTGAATGAAGCTCCAAAGTTCAAAGTTTAATAAAGAAAGGGAGAAAAGGACTCATGAGGACAGAACCTATTTGCAGAAGTCTGAAGCAAATATAGGTATGGGGGAAGGGAAAGGCAGAAATATAAGAAAAAATTTAAGTTTCTAACAAGAGTCACACTAATTTATTTTTTAAAATAACTTAATAAAAAGTTATTCATTAAAAAAAAAGTTCTGGCTTGAAGGATCCCACTACCTATGATTAAAATAAGAAAACTAACTAAATACGGCCATTATTATTAACAAAGATTTTCAAGGCTGCGCTGCCTAAATGAAACCCCAGAATTCTGTCCCCTCCAGAGGGCTTTTGTGTGGTCTCCAGCTTCACAAACATTTTATTCTCTACGTCTCTCCTGGGAAACTACTTCCTGTTCCCATTGATCCTTTTCAGCAGACTCCAGTTTAACTCAGTATGTCCTGTGACCGAAACATGGGCAATGAAACACGCTGCGCACAAGAGAAGAGTTAAAGTAAGACAGAGCTTAATGCTCTCCGGAACATGACAGCTGACTGGAAAGGACAGAACAGGGGCCACATCCCCTTGCTGGCAGGTAAGGGAGGGGCCAGGCAGGAGGTGAGATTTGAGGTGAGCCTTGAAGGGCAGGCAGAATTTGAGAGGCAAAGAAGACAGAGGAGGTATAACCCAAATGAATCCCACAATCAAGCAAGCAATGAGGGTTTTCCCTATCAAACTGTCAAATACTCGGAACAGATTAACACTTTCAGTAGGAATGTAATTTGGCGCATTTGTAAAGAATAATTTAGTGGTATATACACCAAGTTTTTTAAATACTCATGCTCTTGGATTTAGCAGTTCAACATACATCTCCTAAAGAAAAACCATATTCTGTACCCTGTGCATACATTGCATTCTCAGAAAAAGGCTTAGGAAAAGTTTAATAATAATTATGGTGTGAGAAGAAAGGTTTACTTATAAAATTATTTGGATAGTCCCTACCACATTGTTTATAATAGGCAAATGCTGTCCCCAAGTAATTAAATACTATCTCTACACAATGTAATACTATGACATGTTTACAATAATAAAAGTACATTAACTGACATGGAATGTGTTCACATAAGCTTTAAGAGCAGGTTTCAGAACAATGTCCTGCAAGAGACCTTCATGTGCTTTTTAGATGTATATATATCCACAGAAAATATAACAACAAAAGAATCAACAATTTTCTCTAACTGGTAAAACAACAGACAATTTTTATTTTGTTTGCTTATCTGTATTTTCAAGTTTTCTAGAGGGAACATATATCATTTCACATTAAAAAAGAAAGGCATGGGGCCCTGGTCTGTTGGCTCAAGTGGTAGAGTGTCGGCCTAGCATGTATCCACATGGGCAATGAAACACCTAGCATGAATCCCAGGTTTGATTCCCAGTCAGGGCAAACAGGATAAGTGACCATCTACTTCTCCACCCTCCCCCTCTCCCTTTTCTCCCTCTCTTTTCCGGTTCGGCAGCCAAGGCTCCATTGGAGCCAGTTGGCTTGGGCGCGAAGGATGGCACCATGGCCTCCACCTCAGGCACTAAAATGACTCCGGTTACAATGGAGCAACAGCCCCAGATGGGCAGACCATCGCCACCTAGTGGGCTTGCTTGCCAGATGGATCCCAGTAGGGGCACATGCAAGAGTCTGTCTCTCTGCCTCCCCACTTCTCACTTAAGAAAAATACAAATAATAAATAAATAAATAAAGACATGGGCCCTGGCCAGGTAGCTCAGCACTGTCTTGATATGCCAAGGTTGCAGGTTCAATCCCTGGTCAGGGCACATACAAGAATCAACCAATGAATACATAAATAAGGCAAATAACAAATTGATGTTTCTCTCTCTCTTCATTTCTTTCTTCCTAAAATCAATAAAAATAATTTTAAAATGAAACAAATACATGAATTATGCAAATTTTCTAAGATACATGAGTAAAAATTTACATTTAGTAAAAATTCCACAAAAATTATTGTGCAAATGTTGGAGAGGCTGTGGAGAAAAAGGAACCCTCATACACTGTTGGTGGGAATGTAAAGTAGTACAACCATTATGGAAGAAAGTATGGTGGTTCCTCAAAAAACTGAAAATAGAACTACCTTATGACCCAGCAATCCCTCTCCTGGGTATATACCTCAAAAACTCAGAAACATTGATATGTAAAGACACATGCAGCCCCATGTTTATTGTAGCATTGTTCACAGTGGCCAAAACATGGAAACAACCAAAAAGCCCGTCAATAGATGACTGGATAAAGAAGATGTGGCACATATACACTATGGAATACTACTCAGCCATAAGAAATGATGACATCGGATCATTTACAGCAAAATGGTGGGATCTTGATAACATTATACGAAGTGAAATAAGTAAATCAGAAAAAAACAGGAACTGCATTATTCCATACGTAGGTGGGACATAAAAGTGAGACTAAGAGACATTGATAAGAGTGTGGTGGTTATGGGGGGGGGGGGAGGGAAAGGGAAAGGGGAGGGGGAAGGGCACAAAGAAAACTAGATAGAAGGTGACAGAGGACAATCTGACTTTGGGTGATGGGTATGCAACATAATTGAACGACAAGATAACCTGGATATGTTATCTTTGAATATATGTATCCTGATTTATTGATGTCACTCCATTAAAAAAATAAAATTATTTAAAAAAATTGTGCAATGCAACATTTTGCAAGTTGACAGTGAATACCATTGCCTAGTCATCTCTGCAAATTTCCTTGAAAGGACAGAAATACCTACAGAGAAAGGCAGACTGTTTTAGCAGAGCTCCATTTTAATACTTCATTCTGGTTCCACATGGATGGTGGAGCACCCCTCCTAAGACATTACCTTCCTCAGAGAGGGGGCTGTCTCTTTAGTATGGGTTGGTCTCCAGCCTCCTGATCCTCAAATACATTCATCTGCAAAGAGAAGTATGCCTTCTTCTTCCTTTCATATCTGCTTAGGAAGTAGACTGTCAAATATTAGATTAAAATTTTAGGGAAATCTGGCTGTCAGTCCAGACCACAGCTCATTCTAAAGTGCAGTGACTCTCCAATGGGGCCCTCAGGTCCTCCCAGTGGGTAAAAACAACAGACCCAAAAACGAAAGACCTGCCTGACCTGTGGGTGCGCAGTGGATAAATCATGACCTGGAGATGCTGAGGTCGCCAGTTCGAAACCCTCAGCTTGCCCGGTCAAGGCACATACAACAAGCAACCAATGAACAACTAAAGTGAAGCAACTATGAGTTGATGGTTCTCAATGTTCCCCTCCACTCTCTGTAAAATCAATAAGAAAAAGAGAGACCTTTCCTTGTCCTTACAAACAAATGACAATTCTTTAGGTTCTCATTTCTACAGTGACTAAGAATCACATCATAGTAACCTATTTATTGAGACACTGACCTACAAAATTTGGGGTGTTCGTGAATCAAATTCCATGTTACTACATGTTAGGTAATACCTAACTGTTACCACAGTTAGGTAGTATTTTTTTTTAACAAAGCTTATAGTGCACAGCAAGAAAAACATGTTAGTTACATCATGAACCAGGAATATATACAAACACACATAACTGAAACACAAGTTTCATAATATTTACTTTTACTATATTCAAGGCACTATTTTAAAGTCCATCTCATTTAAAAGTCATCTAGAGAAAGAAGTCCCTCTTCTGAGGGGCGGGATCTGGGTCCCCTCCCCTTGAATATGGGAAGGCACGTATCTGGTTCAACTAACAGAGAACCTGCTCTCCAGATACTTCCTTTAGGGGCCTTCTTTCTTGGAACCCCAGTAGCACACTGAGATGTCCAGACCACACAAAGAGGAGCTCTGGTCAACAATCCCAAATAATCTACCTGCCTTCAAGGCACCCAGCCCATGGACCAGACATGTGAGTAAAGAAGCCTTCACACAATTCTAACTCATAGCCACTCAGGTCACTCCCTGCCATCCCAGGGCCCTGGCATCAAGTCACAGAGACAAGCCACTCCTTACCATGCCCTATCCAAATTCCTGGTCCAGAATTCATGAGCATAATAAAATGATTGGTGTTTAGTGCCACTAAGTGTGGGATGGTTTGTTACACAGCAGTAACTGGGACAATTAGTGCTGGACATAACCTGCAAAACTGATGTCACAATCCATTAGTGGGCAGTTTGACAAACACTGGTTTAGGGGACACTGATTCAATACTTGAAGCCTGACATTCAACCACACAAACTTAAAAGGTCCCCTGAGTCTGTGCATACTCAAGACGAAATTTTTGTAACTGTGAATGGACAGGATGGGATGGGACAGGACAAGACGGGATGGGACAGGTTGGGACGGGGTGGGAGAAGTGGAATAAGGCAAACAATAAGGTGTTTGGCCCATATAAGTGGGCCAGCATCAAAAAGGCTTGAGACTCACTGGGGCCAAGTTCTGAAGTGCAAAGGTGGATCATGTTGTCCTGGTCTTAGTCTCAGGGTATTCCCAGCTTCCTAAGGAGGGTTCAGTGTTCCTACATAACTATTTGCCAAAAAAGATATTAAGACTGCCATGCCCCACACAAATTGTTTTGGTCTAAAGGCTGCCTATTAACTTCTATCCACCTTCAATGCTGGCAGCCCTGTCAACAGTTTCAAACTTTCCTGTTAATGTATAACTCTCATCTAAATATAAAAATCAGATAAATATTTTAAGGATTATTAGATTCTTTTTTTAAAAAATGGGAGAGGAAGTAAGAAGCATTTCTGGTGGATGGAGAGTGCCCAGCAGGCCTGGGGCCAGAGACCTTAACATTAATTGGTCAGTCGGGCTTTTGGTTTCCTCCTTTAAAAGTCACTGGTTAAATGGCTAATTTACTGGCCCTGAGGAAAAAACAGGAAATTCATGTCTGGATAGGATTACCCGGAAGGATAGCTTCAAACAGGAGCACTGTGGGAAGACCGCACAGGCAGGGAAGATCTTGAAGCTAATGCTCCTCATGAGAGTAAGTCATCTACGGACCTGGCCTGGCAAGACTGTCCCCGAAAGGAAAGGTCCACATCAGAGAGAAGCGGGAGTGGGGGCTGGAGGAACTCTCCAATCAGATCCAGGACTTACAGTGGCCTTAGGACATGGAAAGCATATTTCTATTACTTCTCAGTGACCATGAAAGCAAGGACACACACCTCTAAGCTTGAGACAGTGAAAGACCAACCAGAAGGAACCGGAAACCATTACAAAGGCCTGAACTAACTTAATGTAGTTGCAGCATACCTTCCCCTGACCTATCAAGGGAAATGTTCTACTCTTACAGCAGATAAATCTGGTTTTTTTTTTCTGTTTTTAACCTGACGGTGCTATTGTTCGATGCATTCTTTAATATACAGTGCATGCAGGCCATTTGTTTCTGTGAAACTGTGTCTGGGGCAATTGGTAAGCTAAAGTCACTGTTCAGGAGGGACTGGTCTCCCCAGTAGCAGCAGCAGTCCCCTTAACACATTTAAGCAACAAGCACCAGCATGAGACATACCAGCAGAGAAACTAGATAAGACCGAGTTTTGCTGGGTATGCAGATACCCAGTAATAGTCAACAGGAGATGATGCATGACAAACAGGCTGGGAAATTTGGCGTCACTGGGGAAGACAGAATATAAACCATTTTCTTTTTACCTCTTCTATTATGTGTAAAGAAAAGCAAAAGGGACGTTAACGAGACAGAAACTAAAGCCTCAGGAGGGTGACCAGATGGACTGTGGCTGGCACACATAAAACTTAGTTGGTCCTTAAAAAACAACTCTGTTTAACTGCATGGAACTTGGCTGAGGTCAAACTAAAAAAGGGCCTTGTGTCTTCAGAAAAAGATTCAAGATGAACGGACAAAGAAAAGTCACCTATTAGGAGTCAGTTTCATACAGTTCAACCAAATATGTGTCGGACACTGTGCCAGGGACGCAAAGACGCAGTCCCCACATCTACCGAGGAAGTCCTGGTCTAGGAAGAAAACAAGCAGTAAGGACATGAAGTGCTACCTGTTAAGCTGGAGGTGAGCACAGACCAGAGGATTCAAGAGAGTCTTAAAATAGTGAGCTCAGACCTCACTCGTGAAGGGAAAGCAGGGGTTGGCCAGAGAAGGGGGCTATAGGAAGAAACAATACAAGAAAGGACCCAGGAACACCTCTGTGCACATACTACTCTCCACGAGCTTAAAGGCGTCTTTGGAGGCTGTGGAGAGTAGTCCCAGCACAGCTCCAGCCCCAGCTGTCCCCGGTGCCCTGGCAGACAAAATGCCACCTTCCCTTAAGGTTGTCCATGCACTCTGCTACCATGCTTCATTCCTGCTCAGCTCTCCCTCCTTCCCTGAATACTGAACATTGGAACACAGTCATCCCCTGTCCACCAATGTCCAGCCATCAACCTGGTGGTGTCAATATCCATGTAAATGATCCATCGGCACTTTCAACAACTTCCTTTACAACCCTGCGATCCTCACCTCCACCCTACTCCACTCCAGCCCTTCATCAGCCATGACTGCCCACACTGGAAACGCTCAACTCCAACATCCTACTCTATCCCACCAGCTCTCAGGAACTCTTATGCCTCCTCTTACAATTCTCTCACACCCAATCTGTGCACTCTTCTACTTTCTTCTCAATTTACTACTTTTCCCACCCTGTACTGGCCACGTGGTCCATTACTCAAACCATCTCTCCAGACAAAGTTCTCCCCTCTCATCCCACCTTCATCTTTCCCACCTGCCCTCCCTTGGCTTTCCCATACAGTATGTGGTACAATGAATGCAACTGTTCACTGCCTCATCTACACCCGGGCTCCAGGACGCTGCTGGAGAGAATCACAGCCTTGCACACCGAGGTCACCAAAAACTCATGGTCTCCACGCCCAGCCAGAAATCTTTCAATGAGCCCTCATTCCTTGTGTCCTTCTCTATTCAGCGATGTGCTCAGGGTCTGACTCTTGGGACTGACCTCCCACTCTCAGGATTATGACCTTACTATTTCATAATGAAAAAAGGAAGCAATCAGGCAATTAACTCCTTAAAATATGTACCTACTCCTGACCTACAAACACAACAGTGTTCATTCTCATGCTCACTTCCTTCCCTCCAGTCTTCCTAAAAGAAATGTCCTTCCTCTTGCCCAGAGCTAATCCTACCACCTAGGCCCACCTCTTCAAGGATCCCAATAGTCCTCTCTGCCCTACTCATGAAGATCTCTTCTGATTCTTTCCCTTTAGCATGTAAACAGGCTCGTATATCTCCCACTTAACAAAATCTTCCTTTGACCTATTAGATATAAATCCATGACCTTTCTGGAAAAGGCAGCCTCAGCTGGCTTACTCTAGTTGATATATGATCTGTGTCACAGACATCTCACAGAACCACTTTTAACACCCAAGCACTGCTGCCTAGACTGTGGATTAGTGCTGGAGCTAAAAGGGCAGCAGACAGGCAGAGGCAGTGTGTTACTCAAACCATGCACCGGGGACAGAACTGGACTGAACCAGGTTCTGTAGAGAAATGCAAAGCACCCATGTATCTGGACCAATGTTGAGATCTGCTTTTTTCCATAAAGTTGCTGCATTGTCAACTAAAAAGATACAAGACAGATCTCAAACGGCTGAATAACAAACTGTCAAAATATGCTACCCAGGATTTAAAACTTGCCAACATGGTAATAATTGTTTCAGGCAAAAATCATCAATGAATGGTAAAACTAGTTGGAGAAAGTTTAGTGACAAAAAGAGGTGAACTCAAAGAATCTTCCCACAAAATATAAATCTCAAGGGGAAAAACAGCAAGGGAACCCAGCATACACCATCTTAATCAAGGAACCCCAGAAAACAGCACCAGTGACGCAACAAAGGGACATGCTGAGCCCTCTGAAGGGCTGCACTGAGGAGGACACACACCACTTCTGTGGTTCTTGCCAAAAGGGCATAACCTGACTCATCATAGAAAACAGCCGATAAACTAAAATACTGAAAACTCGACAAGATAACTGGCCTGTACTCTTCAAAAATGACTAAATCCTAAAGACAAATACCAAGGCACTGCCGGTTCTTGCCAAAAGGGCATAACCTGACTCATCATAGAAAACAGCCGATAAACTAAAATACTGAAAACTCGACAAGATAACTGGCCTGTACTCTTCAAAAATGACTAAATCCTAAAGACAAATACCAAGGCACTGCCTCACACTGAAGCTAACTGACAACATGGGGGATCTCAGAGTGGATCCAAGATTAGAAAATAATTCTTTCTTTTGTTATAAAGGAAATTAGTGGGACATATGGTAAAATTTGAGTAAGGTCTACGGATTAGACAACAGTCCTGTAACAATATTAATTTCATGACTCTGATAACTGTATTGATTATAGAAAATATCAGTTTTTAGGAAATACAATTGAAGTATTATTTAAGGGTAAAAGGGCATTGGGTCTGCAACTTACTTTCAAATGGTTTAGAAAATAATGACAAGGGGCCTGAACAGGCAGTGGCACAGGGGATAAAGCGTCAGACTGGGACATGGAGGACTCAGGCTCGAAACCCCAAGGTCACCGGCTTGAGCATGGGCTTACCAGCTTAAGCCTGAAGGTCGCTGGCTTGAACAAGGGGGTCACTCACTCTGCTGAAGCCTCTCCTCACTCCGGTCAAGGCACATATGAGAAAGCAATCAATGAACTAAGAAGCCACAACAAAGAACTGATGCTTTTCATCTCTCTCCCTTCCTGTCTGCCTGTCCCTATCTGTCCCTCTGTCTTTCTCTGTGTCTCTGTCAAAAATAATAATAATGACATGGGTACAGATAGAGAGCAAATGATAAAAGCATGCAGTAAAACATTAAGATTTGGGCAATCTGTATAAAGAGTATGCAGAAATTCTTTTTTTTTTTTTTTTTTTTGTATTTTTCTGAAGCTGGAAACGGGGAGAGACAGTCAGACAGACTCCCGCATGCGCCCGACCAGGATCCACCCGGCACGCCCACCAGGGGGCGATGCTCTGCCCCTCCGGGGCGTCGCTCTATTGCGACCAGAGCCACTCTAGCGCCTGGGGCAGAGGCCAAGGAGCCATCCCCAGCGCCTGGGCCATCTTTGCTCCAATGGAGCCTCGGCTGTGGGAGGGGAAGAGAGAGACAGAGAGAAAGGAGGGGAGGGGGTGGAGAAGCAAATGGGCGCTTCTCCTATGTGCCCTGGCCGGGAATCGAACCCGGGTCCCCCGCACGCCAGGCCAACGCTCTACTGCTGAGCCAACCGGCCAGGGCAGAAATTCTTTATATTATATGTTTTCAACTTTTCTGTAAGTCTGAGATTATTTCAAAATTTAAAAATAGTTTTGCTTTTTTTTTTAAGCCCAGAATTGTGGGAAGCATAAAGAGAAATTGTCCAAAACCAAAACTGTGGTAGAGGACTTGAAAATGCCTCTTTCCTTCTTTGGCAGATTGGATATGGCCAAAACAAACAGAAACAGGATTTGGAAGATTAATAAGCTTGATTTAACTGATATACTCAGAACTGTGTACCTGAGAGAAAATGTGTTATCTGCAAATGCCCATAGACATTTAAATAAAGGAGCAATTTAAACAAAGATACATATTTAAATAAAGCCTCCTCCCTGGACTCATTTCTGACTTTAAGAGTAGCTCCATTTGTGTTCGGATCACTGCAGCACCTTGAGAGTGCTGAGAGAAAGTGGGTAAGAAGAGAATCCTAGCCCCAGGGACTCCAAAAACACTATCCCCACCCAAGCCCTCCAAAGACCCAAGAACCTGTTTAAGTGAGAGGAAGGGAGAAAGAGAGACAGACTCCCGCATGCACCCTGACTAGAATCCACCTGGCAACCCCTGTCTGAGATCAATGCTAAATCAACCAAGCTATCCTTAGTGCCTGGGGCCGATGCTCGAACCAACTGAGCCACTGGCTGCGAGAAGGGAAGAGGGAGAGAAGGGGGAGAGGGAAGCGGGGAGAGAAGCAGATGGTCACTTCTCCTGTGTGCCGTGACCAGGGATTGTACCCAGGACATCCATACACTGGAACAATGCTCTATCCACTGAGCCAACTAGCCAGGGTCCCAAGAACCTTTTCAAAATCTTTATTATGAACATTTTAAAACATGCACAAAAATAAAAGTATAAAGAATTTCAACATGCCCATTACCCAGATTCAATAATATTTATTACATAATTACTACATTCATTCCTTTTCTTGCTTATAGTGGTCCAAAGCAGTGTCTTTCAACTGCCAGTCCGTGGACCGGTGCCAGTCCACCAGAAATTTCACACTGGTCGGGAAAAAGTTAGCCACCCTGATGTTGTATGAAGGCAGTTGAAAAACACTACTAGCAAATCTGATATTTTTCACCCCTAATTACTTCTGGGTGTATGTAGAGACTTTTCTTCCCAACTACAATTCCATTATTGCGACTAACAAGATTTTAAAATTATCCCTTCATATCACCCATCTCCTGTACAAATCTCCTGACACAAGAGCTCTTACTTCCCAAGCTCCTCACACCAACGCCTTCACCTCAGCATGGTAGACCCACAGTGACCTTGCTCCCTCTCTGGACAAGGAAGCAGAGCCTTGACTACCTCACCCAGGTAACTGTGCTGTTATGAGACTCTAAAAAGGTAACTTTATACATGAAGCAAAAACATGAAAATCTGTTTTTAAAATGGAGAGAAATATTCATTGTGGGGTCAAAGTATAATTATCCTTAATGTAAAGGTTACTTATATCCCAAAATAAAAATGATCAAAGAACATAAACAATTGGCAAAGAAAATATACATGACAAAAAATTCAGTCTTACTTGTAATCAAATAAATACACATTCAAACAATGGCTTGATAAATGTCATCTAAATTAGCAAAGATTTTTTTTTAATCAATGGTGGCAAAAATATGTCTTTGTAAGTGGGTATAAACTTCCTGAAGAACAATTTGTCAATATTTCAAAATTCTTAATCTATTTCCAGAAACTGCCCTAAATAAATCATTTAAAATATACACAAAATTACAGGAGGATTTCATAGAAATAGTAGTTATTTGTAAATATAAAAAAGAAAAAGATTTGGGATGGGGGTGGAGGAATGTAAATCATCTAAATGTCCAACAGTATGAGGCCAGGAAATGAAACCATGGCAGGTCCCTAAAATGGAAATCCCAGAGATTGACGCCTTCCAGCAAGGCCTCTAAACCAACTGTTACTGGCCCACAATGAAATAAAGAATGTAAACTAAACACAAGTGTTTGTTTGTTTGTTTGTTTGTTTGTTTGTTTGTTTTGAGAGAAAGGCAGGAGAGACAGGAACATTAAGCTGCTCCTGTACGTGCCCTGACCGCAGAATCAAACCAGCAACTCACATGCTCCAGGACGATGTTCCTCTCAAAAAATTTTTACCAGCAAGACATTATCAATGAAGAAATTAAGTGTGTTGTCCTGAAACAGTAAGAAACCGCTCAACTGCCTTGTGTAACACCACTACTGACTCTCCCTCCCAAATACACCCCAAGTTTGTGCACATCCCTCCGCATCCACTGCTACCACCACACACACTGCCTTCGACTGGACAGCTGCAAAGGTCCTCTAGTCACTATACTGTTACTTTTGTGCCCTACAATCCCTTTTCCCACTCAGTAGCCATTATTATATATTATTAAGATAAAATCAAAGTGATCATTGTGAAACGCCCACCAAATCATGCTTTTTCGAGATATGTTGCAAATATTTTTTTTTTTTACAGAGACAGAGAGAGAGTCAGAGAGAGGGAGAGATAGGGACAGACAGACAGGAATGGAGAGAGATGAGAAGCATCAATCATTAGTTTTTCGTTGTGACACCTTAGTTGTTCACTGATTGCTTTCTCATATGTGCCTTGACCGTGGGGCTATAGCAGACCGAGTAACCCCTTGCTCGAGCCAGCGACCTTGGGTCCAAGCTGGTGAGCTTTGCTCACACCAGATGAGCCCGCGCTCAAGCTGGCGACCTCAGGGTCTTGAACCTGGGTCCTCCACATCCCAGTCCGACGCTCTATCCACTGAGCCACTGCCTGGTCAGGTACAAATACATTTTTAAAATCTAGAAATCAACAATGTTCTAAAACACAAAATGAAATTTCTAAAAAGAGGACAGGCCAATAACCAGTTTCTTTTCATAGAAACTGAAAAGTTTA
This sequence comes from Saccopteryx leptura, assembly GCF_036850995.1. Classification (NCBI taxonomy): domain Eukaryota; kingdom Metazoa; phylum Chordata; class Mammalia; order Chiroptera; family Emballonuridae; genus Saccopteryx; species Saccopteryx leptura. The sequence continues at coordinate 38,950,820 of NC_089515.1, read as the reverse complement.
AAGAACTGGCACCAAAAAAGGGACTGATCTTTGGTGGAGACTTTCAGTGTTTGCCTGTGTCTGGTCCTCCTTTCTTGCCACAGGGCGGTGACCCTTCCCACCCCTCACAGTTAGGCCACTGATTAGACTATGAGCTGAAGTGATTTGTGTCACTGAAGCATTTGATTGCTGGTATGTGAGCCCCCAGGACCTTTGGCCGCGGCCACAGCAAACCCTGAAGCTGGTGTTGAGATGGTGGTTTTCATAAGACAGTGAAGCCTCTGAGGTTTCATTTTTTAAACTCCCTTTCATCTTATTTTTCTATGCAATTATTTTTAAAATTAGGATTACATGGTAACAGTTCTCTAATACATTTATCACTTAAATATATTATTTTTCCTGTCAGGTTGTTAAAAATAATTTCACCGACTATTGAGAAGATGATAAAAAAAGACTACAGAGTTGGGAGCAGAGATAATCACATTTACTGCCAGATGTTGAGTATATCTCACCCACACTTTGAAAAGAAGCAAAAAACACACAAATAACACTTTCTCTATATCATTTCCTTCCACTGTTCCTTTTAGTCAATCAGAAACTCTGCTAAATCTTAATGGAGAAAAACTAGAACTTTCCTGCCAGAGTTACAAACAAGACACTACTTCATAATAAGAACAAAACACTATTTTCTCTATGGTTTTTTTTTGTTTGTTTGTTTTTTGTATTTTTTCTGAAGCTGGAAACGGGGAGAGACAGTCAGACAGACTCCCACATACGCCCGACCAGGATCCACCCGACACACCCACCAGGGGTGACGCTCTGCCCACCAGGAGGCGATGCTCTGCCCCTCCGGGGCGTCGCTCTGCCGGGACCAGAGCCACTCTAGCGCCTGGGGCAGAGGCCAAGGAGCCATCTCCAGCGCCCGGGCCATCTCTGCTCCAATGGAGCCTTGGCTGTGGGAGGGGAAGAGAGAGACAGAGCGAAAGGAGGGGGGCAGGGGTGGAGAAGCAAATGGGCGCTTCTCCTGTGTGCCCTGGCCGGGAATTGAACCCGGGTCCCCCGCTCGCCAGGCCGACGCTCTAGCTCTACCGCTGAGCCAACCGGCCAGGGCCTTTTCTCTATGTTTTAACACTGCACTGGAGATACTATCCAAAAGAGAATGGAATGACAGAATTAGAGTATTATGACTTGCAACAATTAATGAAATTAAAGATGTGACGTCATCACCAGTTCTGTGTGGTCTTCTCCCTCACTGAATCAGAACTGAAGTATGTGACCAACAAGAATACGGTGGAGGCCTGACCTGTGGTAGCACAGTGTATAAAGCGTCGACCTGGAAATGCTGAGGTCACCGGTTCGAAACCCTGGGCTTGCCTGGTCAAGGCACATATGGGAGTTGATGCTTCCAGCTCCTCCCCCCTTCTCTCTCTCTGTCTCTCTCTCCTCTGTCTCTCTTTCTCCCTCTCTCTCTCCTCTCTAAAAATGAATAAATAAAAAAAAAAAACAACAACAACAAAAAACCCAAAAACAAAAACAATTAAAAAAAAAAAAAAAAAAAGAATACGGTGGAACTGACCATATACAAGTTCCTGCACTAGATAAAAAAGAACACTGTAGCTTCTGGCTGGGCCTACTGGATGGCTTTCCCTGGGGTAGGCCAGCCAGCCACCATGTCATGAGGATACTGGAGCAGCCCTGTGAAGACAGCCTATACTCCAAGACATCCAGCACTAATTTGATCAGCCAGGTGAGGAAACCACGTTGGAAGCAAGCACATCCTCCGGCCCAGTTAGGCCTGTGGGTGACCGCGGCCCCAGATAACATCTGGCTGCAAGAAGCTACCAACCAGAACTACCAAGCCAGGCCAACCCACAGAACAAACATAACACTGTGCTTGTGACTTTTATACATATTGTAAATTCTCCACAATAAGATGTTTCAAAACTATAAATCAGCTAATTACAGAGAATCCTTTAAACAGAATTCCTTTATTCTTATCAGACCAGACAAGAAGTTAAAATGGTGGTGAGGAAGAAAGAGCTAATAAAAATTTACCCCTTTATGTATCTCACTGTCTCTTAGGAAAAGGTTATCCTATGTTATCCCAGTTAATCCTATGAAAACATCTATAAGAGAGAATGTAAGAAAATTGAGAAAAGTGATACTCCAAGAAATTGCCAACTGGTTCAAGGTACACAGTGGCAGAGGCAGGATGCAGTCTGTTCTTCTCACCATATGTCCAAGTGCTTCCTACCTTATAATTTCTCCACATAGCCCTTTAGGGCCCAAGTTGCTAAGGTCTAAATCTGTAAATTCTGTGCGTCAATACCATCTTCCATCTCTTGGAAAACATCTCTCTGCTTCCCCTCTTCCCACCAACAAATTGCAGTGTCATTTAATGTCACTGGCAATGCTAAGCAACCAGAAATTGCTGCAGGAAGGAAAAATGGCAGGAGCTCAAAGCTCCAGTTCACATCCCAGGTTTCTGTGCAACTCTGGGGCTGTCTTCAGGAAATGATTTTGAGAGCTGACAATGGGTCAGATTCTCCAAAATTCTCTACCACTTTCTGTATTCAAAGTTAAAGGGGGGGAGGGGAAGAATTATACAAACCAATATAATGATACTCTATTTCAGGGTTCATGAACCTATGGCTCACGAGCCAGATGTGGCTCTTTTGATGGCTGCTCCTGGCTCACAGACAAATCTTTAATAAAAAAAAATAATAACGTTAAAAATATAAAACATTCTCATGTATTACAATCCATTCATTTCCTTCCACTCATGTTCATGGTTGCGGGTGGCTGGAGCCAATCACAGCTGTCCTCCGGGACAACACGAAATTTTTATTGGATAATGCGTAATGGACACGGGTCGTTGTATGGCTCTCACGGAATTACATTTTAAAATATGTGGCGTTCATGGCTCTGTCAGCCAAAAAGCTTCCCAACCCCTGCTCTATTTCCTTCCTTGTTCCCAAGAATAAATTGTATAATTGGGTATTGTATAATCATTTAAGTCACCAAAATTAATTCCCAAACATATTCTTTTAAAAATGTTTTCCCATTAATTCGAGAAGTGGAGGGAGAGAGAGAAGTATCAACTTGTTCCACTTAGTCATTCTATTTAGTTGTGTCCTCACTGCTTTATTCTCATATGTGCCCTGACTGGGAATTGAACCCATGACCTCAGCATGCCAGGACAATGCTCTCCACTCTGCCACCTAGCTAGGGCCTCCAATAGTATTCTCTAAAAAGAAAGCCCTAGTATACTTTTTTTTTTTTTTTTTTTTGTATTTTTCTGAAGCTGGAAACGGGGAGAGACAGTCAGACAGACTCCCGCATGCGCCCGACTGGGATCCACCCGGCACGCCCACCAGGGGCGATGCTCTGCCCCTCTGGGGCGTTGCTTTGCCGGGACCAGAGCCACTCTAGCGCCTGGGGCAGAGGCCAAGGAGCCATCCCCAGCGCCTGGGCCATCTTTGCTCCAATGGAGCCTTGGCTGCGGGAGGGGAAGAGAGAGACAGAGAGGAAGGAGGGGGTGGGGGGTGGAGAAGCAAATGGGCGCTCCTCCTATGTGCCCTGGCCGGGAATCGAACCCGGGTCCTCCGCACGCCAGGCTGACGCTCTACCGCTGAGCCAACCGGCCAGGGCCTACTTTTAAAAGTATAATCAATACTATATATTGATATTAAAATCATTCTTTTTCTAACAGCAAAATTGAACCTTCCATTTTAGGTAACTATTATTCATTGAGTGTTTATCATTTCTTAGGCAGTGAACGATTGGTTTATAGTCACAATTTAACCACATTTTGACAACTACCCCCATTTTACAAATGAGAAGCTTGGGCCCAGAGAGATTATGTGACTCATCAAAAGTCAAAAGGCGGGAGCCTCAGGGCAGGGACTCAAGACTATTCCGTTGGGCTCCAAAGCACATCTCCTGACCACTTTTCGCTTGATTCTATCAGTTTAGAATGGCAAGTGATAATGTGCCACTTCCCCCATATCTAGGTGGAAATAAAACCAACTGAAGGGCAGAAAAAATGATATAGAGGGTGGATATCTATGTTACTTTCAGAGCTGTTTCTGAGATCAGTACTGTGGGGAGGGGAAGGGGTGGATAGTCATAAGGAAAGAAAAGGAAATAGGGACTCTGGAGCTAACCTCCAGGACATATTTCTCAGGCTTAAAATAGGCTTGACCTTAGAACTGTCATGAGAAAAGCCAGAACAAATAAAGTCATATAAACTGTTCTCAAGAACATGACTAGTGTGCAGAGAATACAGCACGAGGCTAAGGGGCACTGACTGACTCACACTGCTTTGCTCTTCCGCTGACTTTTCCTCCAGGTCACACTGAGGCTAGTAGTCACTGTATATTCTCAAAAATGTTCCGTGCAGCTTCAGAGGGGCTTCAACCTCATGGCCCCCGCAAGCAAGCACGTCCCTAAACTAAAAGACGGAAAGGGTGGAGAGAAGAGGCTGCTGAAGTCAGTCCACTCAGTTCATTCATTTGACAAATAGCAGTGGGCACAGACACATAGCTGGCACGGCAGCTGGCTTCTCTCCTGGAGCGCGCGTGCACACGCGCGCACACACACAATAGGAGGCACACACGACATGGAATCAGTGCTGGGCTCGAGGACACAGTGCCAACAGAGCACATAAAATAAACTGGACCCTGCATGTGTGGGGAAGGAGGGAAATAGCTTACCAGGGGAGACCCACAGGAGGAGTAGGAATTGAGTGAGAAGGGACTAAAGACAATTTTTAGACCGAAGGAAAGGCACATGCCATGTCCAGAGACCAAAAGGACATTCATAAAAATTCTGGCTCAAACATAATACATATGGAGGTTTCTAATATAAATTTTTATTGAAAGTTAACATACTTAACAAAAAATATATACTGTATTTCCCCATGTACAAGATACACAATTTTTTGAAAAATTTGGGGTCTGAAAACTGGGTGCATCTTATACAGTGATTGTAGATTTTTAACTTGCATTTCCTGCTCTTTCGTGCTTGTTTTTGCAAAGCTCGTTGTTGAAAACAGTGATTCGTCATCAAACACAGATGAGGACAAGCTAATGGATGGGAGTTCTGACAGTGATGAGGAGTTGTATGAATTTTTTTAATTTTATGATGAATAAAACTTGAGTTCAATAACTTTATGTGATTTTTTTTTTTTCAAATTTCAGGCCCCAAAATTAAGGTGCATCTTATACATAGCAGCATCTTATAGATGGGGAAATACAATAAATCCTAAATATGTAGCTTGGAGAATTACCACAAAGTAAACTAACCTGTATAATTACCACCTAGGTCAAGAAATAGCATTACCAGACTCAGAAGCCCTCATTCCCTTTCCAAAAGGTCAGCACCATCTTAGCTCCCAGCACCATGCCTCTGCTTCACATTGAACTTGGTAGAAATCAAACCATATAGTATGGAGTCATTTTTGTCTGGTTTCTTTCATTCAACACCTTTCACTCATGCTACTGCATGTAACAATAGTCCTTTCATTTCCATCGCTATAGCGTATTTCATTGTATACTTACATCACAATTTATTCTTCTTTGGATGGACTTCAGTATTATTTCTAGTTTTTTGCTATTATGAATAATACTACTACAAACATTCTAGTATGTGACTCTGGCACACATAGGTACACACCTCTATCGGGTACACACTGAGGTGTAGTACTGGTGGGTAACAGAATACATAGATGTTCAACTTTTGTGGATACTGCCAAACAGTTTTCCAAAGTAATCTTACTAATTTACATTCCTGCCAATAGCATATGACATTGGTTTTTTGTTTGTTTGGATTTTGTCATAACCAAGATAACCCACCAGAGTCTGGAGAAAATCTAAACTTTTGATGAAAATCAGCCACGTAAAAACAACAGCCAAGGATCCCTCTCCAGTCCAAACCCCTGTGTATACTCCTTTAGATTAATTTCATCATCTGTCACTCAAGATTCCTAAATTTTACAATAGGTAAACTCTTAAGACAAAAAATACTCCACTACAGAATGAGATCTATCACATCCTTATTTCCAGGTCATAGAAAACAAACATGAAGGATTAGTATTTTGTTGGCCCGATTATAAAACAGTCTTTATCACCTACAGCCCAAAATGGCTAATAGTCACTTGCCAAAGAAAAGAGGTCTGGTTTTTAATCAATTGTATTAAATGAAAAGGTAGAAATAAGAGAGCTAGAATGGTCTCCAGGTTGGCTTTCAGACTTCCTTTGCCTAGTCAGAAAGTAAAACCTACTCATCGACTTTCCGTCCTTCTTTAGTTGGAATATCCTCCACCCTAAATAATTCAATATTACACACAAACAAAAAGGAAGAAGAAATTGGGTGAAGGATACTTCATTCCTTTTCCTTTTCATAGGATTCAATACCTGTCCCTTCCACGTGCCCACTGTCGGAACAGGAACTGAGGACAAAGGACGGGCTGGCCTGGGAGGAGGAAGGTGGCCGGGCAGCCCCCCAGGCTTCCTGAGGTGGAATAGGTGCCTGGCCACTCAGACACTGAGAGGGAGGCCCCCCACCCTATTCCCAGCAAACAATGCTGGCAGACACTGCTTTAGAGAGATTCAGCAAAAGGCAGGTGGTTCAACAAGCAGGGACAGGATTGGGTGGGGAAAAGGGGCAGCAAAGGATTCAGGCAGACACATCAGCAGTGGGAAGAAGCCCATGTCAGGTGGCAGCATCTCATGCTTGGGGCCTGGGCTCAGAAAAAGGGATAGCTGAATGCAATGGAGGCCTCAGCTGAATGCAATGGTAGCCAGTATAGGATGTAAGAATTTAAGATGAGCCCCAGATGAGGGTTGCAAGGTGGATCCCAGTTAGGGCACATGCGGGAGTCTATCTCCCTTCCTCTCATTTAAAAAAAAAAAAAAGAATTGAAGATGAATGTGTGTCCACAGCAACAAGGCCCAGTCATTAGGAATGGGATGGAGAACCAGAGCATGGAATTAGAATAACAATGACTTCTATTTTCTCCAACTGAATGGGAGGGTGCGGTTCACACAATTAGGAGGCAGGGATCTGGTGGGGCGTAACAAATTCAGCTAAGGTTTCAGGAGAAAGGCCATGACAGGGAGCCAGGTCGACCATTATAAGTATTAGCAGGTTGAGAACAAGAGTTCTGAAAACATTCTGAAGCCGATATAATTAGCTCATATGTCACTGTCACAACACAGCAAACATGACCTGGCTTCTGACAGCTCCCTGGGTCACTAACTGTGCAGGCACAGAGACTCCTGGGAAAGCTGTGAAATAAGCCTGTTCAAAGACCACAGCTGACCCCCCTCCGTGCTACTCCAGTAGAGAGAGGCGTTTTCTGATGCTGCACTGTTGCTCCCAGACAGCCCCTACCTCAGGCCAAGACCCACATCCCCCAGCAATGCCACAGGCCACTCACATTCATTACGGACCTCGGTGTTCTAAGCTCAGATCTTACCACCATCTCGGGCAATGTCAAGGTTCATGCAGCAACCCCACCACCTGACAGTTCCTTCCCTTTCATTCTGACTATGGCCAGCAGCCCCCACCCCTCAGAATGTCCACCAACAAACTCTGACCACACTTTCCAATCCATCATTTCTCCCTCAACCATTATTAACAAAAACAACTAGGTAACATTTAGGGAGTGTTCGCTATGTGCCAGGCAATATTCAGAGCGCTTAGCACGTACTGACTCTTGTAATCCTCAGAGCTATAGCCTCAGATACGGGTGCTGCTATCACTCTCACTCTACATGACTAGAAACCTCAGTTAGGCACAGAGAGCTTAAGTAATTTCCCAATGTCCCACAGCTGTAGAGTGGCTATAAGGAGCTGGAATTTGAAACAGGTGGTCTGGCACCAAAGTGTGTGCTCTCTTTCAAATTTTTTACATTTTACTCAACATACACACAGAAAAGTACACATGTCCTAAGAGTACTAACAGACTATTTTTTCACATACTGAACAGACCTGTATATCCAGCACTTAGATCAAGAAGCAACACTACCAGCATATGAGGTGCCCTGCCCCCTGGCTCCCACCCAGGGCTGCTGTGCTGATTTAGAACAGCACAATGACTTTACTGGGCCTGGCCCTGCACTTTCGGGCTAGCTTCTTCTGCAGTCTCCACCATGAACCACTCACCACGCACAGCTGTGGGAGTGAATGAGGCGGAGCAGTTCTATGTATCAGGCTCTGTGCTAAGCACTAGTCCCCCGTCCCATGCAGCTGAGGCTGCCAGGCCTTCTCTCGCCTGTCCTCCTGGTCTCCCAGGCCTCCTGTGTCCGATACTTCTGTCAAACCTCCACACACAGCCCTCACTTTTGCTCTCTTGTCTGCCTTGTCAATAGCTCAAGGATATGCTGAGAAATGCAAAATTCCAATTCCAAATCCATCCAACTGTCCATCTCAGGCCCACATATGCAAGACTGGCCGAACATGCTGGAGAAAGACATCACACAACCTTTCGAATGGTATACATAAATGCATCCAACCACACTGGACACCACGTGGCCCAGGGTGCTTTCTGTATGTCCCAGAGCATTCCTCTCCCCTCCTCACAGGGACTATTCCAAATGTTTCTCCCCTCAAGCCAGCTGTCCTAACCCCGTTCTCCCCCTCAGCACAATCGCTTACCCCCATTTCAGTGATGTTTTTAGGATGCTAAAAACACTTACTGTAAGTTTAACAAACTAGAAAAAAGATTTTTGCCTCAAATGATAAATGAATTGATAATATTCTTGACTTTTAAAACAACCCCATACTGCCTGACCAGGTGGTGGTGCAGTAGATAGAGCATTGGACTGGGATGCAAAGGACCCAGGTTTGAAACCCCAAGGTCGCTGGTTTGAGCGAGGGCTCATCTGGCTTGAGTGTGGGCTCACCAGCTTGAGCATAGGGTTGCTGGCTTGAGCGTGGGATTATAGACACGATCCCATGGTCACTGGCTTGAGCCCAAAGGTCGCTGGCTTGAACCCAAGGTGACTGGCTTGAGCAAGAGGTCACTCACTCTGCTGTAGCTCCCTGGTCAAGGCACATATGAGAAAGCAATCAGTGAACAACTAAGTTGCCACAACAAAGACTTGATGCTTCTCATCTCTCTCCCTTCCTGTCTGTCTGTCCATCCCTATCTGTCCCTCTCTGTCTTTCTCTGTCACCAAAAAAAAGAACACTATTTGAAAAATCAGAAAACCCTCCAATTCTCCAATAGGAAATGGCCAAAGTAACAGAAAATATACCAAAGAAAAGTGATAAATGGTTGGTAAAATTGATAATAGCACATTCTCCTAGATAGATGAAAGTTTAAATCCTGAATCTAATCAGCAGGTGCCTTGGCCCACTTACCATGGCCCCACCTGCAGCCCACGTATAGCTGGTGCCTTCAGCTGGCACTGAGGGACACTCACCCCAAACTATAGGAACACTGCTGAGAGCCTTGTCCCTTAAAAGGGATCCAGGACAGAAAGGTCTTTAAGCCTCAGATCAGAAACTATACTTCTGAGTCACTTAGCTTGTGTTAAATCTGAGGAACTTCAGGACTGTCTTCCTATTTGTTGAGACTGTGAAAGCTCAAAGCCTAATGTGTGACCCTACCACTGGCCACCATACAAGTCCCTGTGGTATATGCACTGCACAATGACCTGACTCCTTACTTCAGCGCTGAGTTCACCCCTGTATTCCCTTGGCTCCATGCCCTTCTCTGTTGTTTTTAACCTAAAATAAGGATCCTTTCAGTCAGCTCAAATCCTTCTTGAAACAAAGCATGGGGGGCCCGTCCCTCCAAGGGGAGGCTGTTATCCCTTTGTGGCCCCCACATCCTGAGAGGAGTGAGTTGAGTTGGATTTTCACAACTCACATTTGTCCCCACAGCTGTGTGAGGAGTCTGTGTGCTAAGCTAATGGCTGCTGGTTGTGCAAATTAGCTTCCTGAGCAACAATTCCTAAACATTTAACAGGTTATTTCCAATTGCCTGATTGACTATCACATAATTCTCTCAAAAATATTCTTTCAGCAACACCATGTGGCAGTTTTTTAAAAGATAATGATATAGGCCCTGGCCGGTTGGCTCAGTGGTAGAGTGTCGGCCTGGTGTGCAGGAGTCCTGGGTTTGATTCCTGGCCAGGGCACACAGGAGAAGCGCCCATCTGCTTCTCCACCCCTCCCCCTTTCCTTCCTCTCTGTCTCTCTCTTCCCCTCCCGCAGCTGAGGCTCCATTGGAGCAAAGTTTGCCCGGGCGCTGAGGATGGCTCTGTGGCCTCTGCCTCAGGCGTTAGAGTGGCTCTGGTTGCAACAGATAGATGCCCCGGATGAGCAGAGCATCGCCCCTGGTGGGCGTGCCAGGTGGATCCCAGTCGGGCGCATGCGGGAGTCTGTCTGACTGCTTCCCCGTTTCTGGCTTCGGAAAAATACAAAAAAAAAAAAAAAAAAGATAGTGATATAAAATCAACAAATTTGACATACTGTTCAAATTCCAAAAGGGCCTGGAACATTTCAAATAAAAAATGACAGTGATAATACCCAGCTATAAACCAAATGCATTCTGCAATGTGTATATTTATTCTATATGATTTCTTGATGGAAAGGCAAACTAATGAGATGTTCCTAAAACAGATGTGAAAAAAGAAAGCATGTAAAATGAACTGTTCATTTCGGTGGAAGAGAAATAAAATGCCATCATTTATTCTTCAATAAAACTATTACTCCATCCAAAGCTATCACTGTCTAAAGTTAAGACTAAGAAAAAATGTTATCCCAGCTGTAATTCTAGGGAACTGAAAGTCAAACGAGGATAACATCAATTTGGACCCTGCTTGGGTGTTCAAGTACTCAAAGAAACAGCAACAAAAGGACGCAGAATTTAGAGACCCAGACTATCCTTTCTCTCTCCCTACTCTCCTTCCATTTCAAAAGTTGTAATAATCAGGATGGCTTTTGGTTGCAAGTAAAGTAAATCAACTTCAAATTACTATACAATAAGGTAGATTTATTGGCTCGTGTAAAGGCGAAACGCAGAATAAGACCTGTGAGCTTCAGACAAGATTCAACAGGACCAGTGACGAGGACCAGAGGAATTTCATGTCCCGCCTGACTCGGGCCTGGGTATGTATCTGTTACTGAGCTGATCACTGGTGCAAGGAGGATGTTAGGGACCAAACTTCACAATTGCTATATATGGGAAAGGAGAAAAGGGGAAGAATTACAAATGTTACCAAAGACATGTGGCAGAGATGGTTAGCTGTCCAAAGCCAGTTCTTCTTCTTCCTCGGTGCACAGACAGATCCTATTTCCCAGACTTCAGTAAAATTAGGTGTGGCCAAGTGAACAACAGAACAAACTGACATGGACCACTTCCAGGTCCAGCCCATGAAAACCTCTCACCTACAACCCTTACTGGTCTTTCCCCTTCCGCAAGCTTGTCCATGCAGAGCAGCATGGTGACCTTGGAGTCATGTGTAGAAGGTGGCAGAGCCACAGATGGAAGGAGCTTCAGTCCCTGAATCACCACTTCAAGAAGAATCCTCCAATGATCAGGAACACTATAAATTTTACATGACTGAGAAAATTTTATCAGGGTTGAGACTTTTACTTTTGGGTTTGTCGCAGTGTCAGCCTATCCTAACTGGTGAAGAAATTAAGGCCCCCAAGGTTGGGTGACTTGCCCAAGATACAGTTTAGCTGATGAAACGGAAACACGAAAACATGGGATGCAATAATCTTACCAGTGGAATGCAAAAACAATTGAAAACAAGTAATAACTCTGAAAGCAATAGACAAAAACAGAAATAATGTGCAATACAGACTCATTAAGGACCTTCAAGCAGAATACTCACATAAGGGAGAATGTCAAGTGGGAAGCTCTTTCTATGTCAAAACTTGTTGAAATTTTCCGACAAGTTGTTACTCATTACTCTCTTAGCAAACAAAATGGAAAATTTCTCTGATAACTCAGAATGCAAAGTGTCTCACATTCAGAATTAAGAACTCTCTTTACACAGAGAAGTGGTATAAAATCTTAAGATGAAAAGCATCTGGGGGCTTGCGCGATCCCCAGGGCAGGGCAGCCATTGTTCTGTCTGACCAGCACCCGCCCTTCCTCTGAGACCTGCTCCTCCCACCCAGCGACCCAGTTCTGTGAAGTGGTGCCCACCACAGAAGCCACTGGTTGGCATTGGGGCAGGCAGGTGTCCTAAGCCTGGACCAGCTTGGTCCTTCCCAGGGATTTTCACATTGGAATGAAAGCAAGAGACTCTCCACTGACGAGGCTATGAAATATGAGGCTGTTGAAGGGCACTGTTTACTGCTGAGCAGAAAAAAAATCAGCCCAAGCAAATAAAGATAACAACAAGAGAGAAAAATAGAGAAAGAATCCTGGTTTCATTTGTCCCCGAGGCTGACAACACCCCTGTCCTTCCCAGGGTTTGGTCATGTAAACCTGACTACACTGGCCCACAGATTCCGCCTTGGGACTCAGCTAGTTTAGATTTAGATTAGGTTGATGTCATCTGCACTTAAAAGCATCCTGGCCTGCCTGACCAGGCGGTGGCGCAGTGGATAGAGTGTCGGATTGGGACGCGGAGAACCTGGGTTCGGAGACCCCAAGGTCGCCAGCTTGAGCACGGGCTCATCTGGTTTGAGCAAAGTTCACAGCTTGGACCCAAGGTCGCTGGCTCGAGCAAGGGGTTATTCAGTCTGCTGAAGGCCCGCGGTCAAGGCACATATGAGAAAGCAATCAATGAACAACTAAGGTGTCGCAAAGAAAAACTAATGATTGATGCTTCTCAGCTCTCTCCGTTCCTGTCTGTCTGTCCCTATTTATCCCTCTCTCTGACTCTCTGTCTCTGAAGAAAAAAAAAAAAAAAAGCATTCTGGCCAATATAACCAGAAAAATTGTCTCAACAAACAAACAAACAAAAACATTCATGACATTACACGAATCTCAAAAAGTAAAATGAAAAATACAGAAATAGCAAAATCAAGCATGGACTCAGAAACCTTGGGCAGATCGTCTTACCCCCACTTTGGCACAGCTCTCTCACTCTTAATTGTGAACCTTTAAGGGAATAATACCTAACCCATTGGGGTTTTTTAAGGATTAAATTAGTTAACATATGGAAAATATTTAGAACAGCAGCTGATATGGAGCAAACATTCAACACATGATCACTCTGTTATATCAATCTTAACTGATGTCTAGACTAGTAACCATGCTTAAGTAGGTTACAGTGTAACAAGCCAGATGAAAAGAGGTGTGGGACTGATCATAGGAAAGCCTGTTTGTCCCACACAACCTGACACTCAGCAGTGCCCCATCAACTCCAGAAGCTCTCCCACATGCCTGAAGGGAAGGAGCCTGTCTCTGCAGTCACAGACCCTCCAGGCGGTCAGCGAGGAGAAGCTGGATCAGCCACCAGCACATTCCTCTGGTCCTAGCATCTCCATTCCTAGTGGATGTCCTCAGGGCCTCAGGGCCACAGTGAAACTGCCAGTAGGGTAAATACTGTCCCAGAGTAGCCCACAGGGACCTCTCCATCCTCTGAGCACCGATGATCTTGATAGTCTGAACTCTTCCCCCTATCTTAATCTTTTTTCTTTAATGGAATGAATGCCATAAACACAAAAAATCTGAGGGCATTTGTTCCAAACAAAATACTTCCTCCAACAATTACCTACTTCCTTCTCAGAGCTCTACCTTCCCCAAGGTTCTTTTACTAATTCTGCTGATTAAATTGGGGAGAAATTCTCAGCAGAGTGCTTGTGAGGAAACTACACAGTCAAAAGTCCAGAGGGCATTAAGTGCCTGGACATGTGAGTACTTAAAGTGTTCGGTGTGTAAGGCATGGGTTACGCTGGAGAGGGAGCAAGCGTCTCATCAGCCTGGGCTTTGTAGGTCAAGGAAAGGAGTCCAGATTTGGCAATAGGGAGCTACAGAGGGCCTTGGGCAGGAAATGGCACAAATGGATTTGCATCTGAGCTCTCTGCACCCCTCTTTGAATCTCTACTTACAGAGCAGCAGATATAGACCTTTATATGGAGTCTGGTTGTCTGGGAACTAAAGAATTGAGGTCTTGCCTGGCCTGTGGTGGTGCAGTGGATAGAGTGTCAACCCAGAATGCTGAGGTTGCCAGTTCAAACCCCAGGCTTGCTCAATCAAGGCATATACAACAAGTAATCAGTGAACAACTAGGGTGAAGCAACTATGAGTTGATACTTCTCACTCCCCCACCACCTCTCCTTTTTCTGTAAAACCAGTAAATAAAATCTTTTAAAAGAGAAATAAAAGAAATGAGGTCTGAAGATGTTCAGAATAGCTTAGGTGGTTCAGAAGAATAGCTTAGGTGGGCAGAAATTCCAGAAAATGTCCCGTGAGGGAGAAAATAAGGTAGATCACTTTAGCAGTCTGGCTGTACAGCAGTAGAGAAGGCTAAGAACACTGAGGATGGCAAAACCCTCTTGCCACCATTTAGAAACTGCTGACTCCAAAGCAACCTGGTGGGCAGGTGTGTGGCTATGGGACAGGCTCACTGCCCCAGCTGGCCGGTGCCTGCACACTGGAAGAACAAGACCAGAGAGACCACCTCCCACCAGCCCACATGACTGGACTCCCGCAGAAACTGAGCACAGTACGCAAACTCTACACTGGAGCACAGCCAGCCCTAGGAACAGCTGAACCTACACCAAAATCACGTGATGACCCAAGAGGGTCACTGTGGGATCTGAAGCTGTCCTCCATGGCCTGGCCGAAATAGTCTTGACCTCTCAAGACAAACAGCTTTTGGCGCTGAAAACTGTTTTTTGGTTTATGGGCCAGAAAAGCAGTACACCCGTTTATTTTTCCATTATCAGTATATTCCGCTGCACTGAAAGGATTATAACAGAACTTCCTTCCCTAATAATCCAGTGGTGAGAAGACAATTCTGATTTATAAGCAAAGAGAAACAAGGAAAGTCTGTTACTTCTATGGTCTCTTCCCAGCCCTTCTCATGTATGCTCATTTTACATACAAGGAACTGAGGCTCTCAAACAAGTTATATGATTTGTCCCCACTTACAGTTAAACAAGTATAAAGCCACAGTTTGAATCCAAGTCTTCTGACTACAATTCCTCTGCCCTCTTTGTCTCTACTTCAGCAATGGTATGTTCAGATCTCTGATCAGGTCACACAGAATTGGGGTAAAGGGAAACATAAGCCTACTCTCTACTGAGTACATCATCCAAAAATGAGACTAATCTTACATTTTCATTTTCACATTACTTACAAAAGCCAAGTGCAGGTCCTGGCCCACAGGGAGTGCTTAGTGAATGTGCACTGAATGAATGAAAGAATACTTTATTGATCCAAAAAAGAATTAATGACCACCCTATCACAAAACTTTCCAAACTGGTGTTCTCTGTAGGATGGGGAATTTGTGACAGAACACCTACAACTGGGAGAGAGACACTACAGGCCACTAAAACTTTCCAACTCATGAAAACCAGTATCACTAGTGTCTAAGGCAGCGGTTCTCAACCTGTGGGTCTAAGGGGAATACTGGTATTTGTCAGTATTAAATATGTGTTCACTTATATTTTCAACTGTCGATCATCACAATCAAGGCGTTCTAAGCCTTTTGATAGCACTGGGGGATCGCAGTGCCATGCTGACCCCATGCCTGCCTTCATCCCAAAGCAGGCTGCCCTGCAGCTCAGCTCACTGGGAACCTTTGACTTCTGAAGACCCTGTTTTTCACAGAAGAATAACAAAAAGACTTGCACAGGCTTTGGAAAGAAAAAAGGAATAAGACTTCCTGCTTTTATTTAAACATGTTAGGGCAATAAAGGAAGCTGGTCAAATACAGGTGTGGGCAAAAGTACGTTTATAGTTGTGAGTATGCAAAGCAGTTTAACCTTGCATTATTATTAATTATTGTATTATTTACTTGTATTATAACTGTAAATCTACTTTTGCCCATCCTTGTATAAATTTTTTTGAAGAAACTTTAATGACATGAGAAAAAAACTGCAATTTATTATTAAATTTTAAACTCAGGATATAGGCTTGACTGGTGGTGGTGCAGTGGACTGAAAACCAACCCAGCACACTAAGGTCCCCTGTTCAAAACCCAGAGGTTATTGGCTTGAGCACAAGATCATCAACATGATCCCAAGGTTGCTAGCTTGAACCTAGGGGTCCCCAAACTACGGCCCGCGGGCCGCATGCGGCCCCCTGAGGCCATTTATCCGGCCTCCACCGCGCTTCTGGAAGGGGCACCTCTTTCATTGGTGGTCAGTGAGAGGAGCATAGTTCCCATTGAAATACTGGTCAGTTTGTTGATTTAAATTTACTTGTTCTTTATTTTAAATATTGTATTTGTTTCCGTTTTGTTTTTTTACTTTAAAATAAAATATGTGCAGTGTGCATAGGGATTTGTTCATAGTTTTTTTTATAGTCTGGCCCTCCAGTGGTCTGAGGGACAGTGAACTGGCCCCCTGTGTAAAAAGTTTGGGGACCCCTGCTTGAACCCAAGGTTACTGGCTTGAAAAAAAGGGTCACTGGCTTGACTTGAGCCCCCCCATCAAGGCATGTATGAAAAGCAATTAATTAACAACTTAAGTGACACAATTACAGGTTGATGCTTCTCATCTCTCTCCCTTCCTCCCTCTCTCCCTCTCTGGCTGAAATCAATTTTTTAAAAATGTCAGGATATAAAATAATACAGAAGTACTTGTTTAAAATGTATGTTTAAAATTTCCTATGCATGCATCAAAAAAAAAACCAAGATGTTATTATTTTATATATTATATACATATTAATATAAACATGATATAGGCCCTGGCCGGTTGGCATGTGGATGTCTTGTTTGATTCCCAGTCAGGGCACTCAGGAGAGGCGCCTGTCTGCTTCTCCACCCCTCCCCCTCTCGCTTCTCTCTCTCCTCTCTCTACTCCTTCCCTCCTGCAGCCATGGCTCGATTAGCGTGAGTTGGCCCAAGGCGCTGAGGATGGCTCCATGGCCTCTGCCTCAGTCGCTAAAAAATGGCTCCAGTTACAATGGAGCAAGGCCCCAGGTGGGCAGAGCATTGCTCCCTAGTGGGCTTGCTGAAGTGGGTCCCAGCTGAGGCACATGTGGGAGTCTGTGTCTGCCTCTCCTCCTCTCACTAAATTAAAAAAAAATGTTACAAAGATTATTGCTAGGATATAAAACTATAGAAGACTGCTTTCTCTCATATACAGAAAACTATTTCATATTATAACAAACTGAATTTAAAAAGTCTATTTTAAAGTGTCTAGGTTTTTAAAATTATCTGTAACAAGCAGAATTTATTTTAGAAATGCAAATTCTTAATATTAAAAATCAAATTAGGCCATATCACATCAATATTTTCAAAAAAGAGCCTGACAGGTGGTAGCACAGTGGATAGAGTGTTGACCTGGGACACTGAAGTTCCAGGTTCAAAACTCCGAGGTCCACTGGCTTGAGAGCAAGCTCATTCGACTTGAGCACAGGCTCACCAGCTTGAGCATGGGGTCGCTGGTTTGAGTGTGGGATTGTCAACACGATGCCACGGTGGCTGGCTTGAGCCAAAGGTCACTGGCTTTGCTGGAGCCCTCGGTCAAGACACATATAAGAAACAATTAATGAACAACTAAAGTGCCTCAACTATGAGTTGATGCTTCTCCTCTGTATTCCTTCCTGTCACTGTCTCTATCTCTCACCAAAATAATGATAATATTAGAAAGATTATGTGATTATCTCATTATATGCACAAAGATAGGCTTGTGATAAAATTAGACATTTCTGAATTTTAAAAACACTCACAGAAAACAGGACCCTGTAGGCCCTGGCCCGTTGGCTCGGTGGTAGAGTGTCGACCTGGAGTACGGGAGTCCCAGGTTCGGTTCCCAGCCGAGGCACACAGGAGAGGCGCCCATCTGCTTCTCCACCCCTCCTCCTCTCCTTCCTCTTTGTCTCTCTCTTCCCCTCCTGCAGCCAAGGCTCCAATGGAGCAAAACTGGCCCGGGCAATGAGGATGGCTCTGTGGCCTCTGCCTCAGGCGCTAGAATGGCTCTGGTTGCAACAGAGCGACATCCCAGATGGGCAGAGCATCGCCCCCTGGTGGGCATGCCGGGTGGATCCCAGTAGGGCGCATGCGGGAGTCTGTCTGACTGCCTCCCCGTTTCCAACTTCAGAAAAATACAAAAAAAAACAAAAAAAAAACAGCCCTGGCCAGTTGGCTCAGCGGTAGAGCGTCGGCCTGGCGTTCAGGGGACCCGGGTTCGATTCCCGGCCAGGGCACATAGGAGAAGCGCCCATTTGCTTCTCCACCCCCTTCCCTCCTTCCTCTCTGTCTCTCTCTTTCCCTCCCGCAGCCAAGGCTCCATTGGAGCAAAGATGGCCCGGGCGCTGGGGATGGCTCCTTGGCCTCTGCCCCAGGCGCTAGAGTGGCTCTGGTCGCGGCAGAGCGACGCCCTGGAGGGGCAGAGCATCGTCCCTGGTGGGCAGAGCATCGCCCCTGGTGGGCGTGCTGGGTGGATCCCGGTCGGGCGCATGCAGGAGTCTGTCTGACTGTCTCTCCCCGTTTCCAGCTTCAGAAAAATACAAAAGAAAAAAAAAAAAGAAAAAGAAAACAGGACCTGTAAAACTATTTTCTTAATATAAAACATATACAAAAGCATATTGTCTTAAAACTAACAGCCAACATTACACCTAAAGGTAAAGAACTGCATACATTATCATTAAAATTAGACTAAAACAAAGATGCACACTGCCCTGGCTGGTTGGCTCAGTGGAGAGAGCATCAGCCCAGCGTACAGATGTCCTAGGTTCGATCCTGAACACACAGGAGAAGTGACCATCTGCTTCTCTTCCCTTTCTCTCAGGCAGCCAGTGGTTCAAATGGTCTGAGCATCAGCCTCAGGCACTGAGGATAGCTTGGATGATTCAAGCATCGCCCCAGTCTGATCAGGCAGTGGCACAGTGGATAGAGCTTGGACTGGGATGCCCAGGACCCAGATTCGAGACCCCGAGGTCACCAGCTTGAGCGCAGGCTCATCTGGTTTGAGCAAAAGCTCACCAGCTTGGACCCAAGGTCACTGGCTCGAGCAAGGGGTTATTCGGTCTGCTGAAGGCCCGCAGTCAAGGCACATATGAGAAAGCAATCAATGAACTAAGGTGTCGCAATGCGCAACAAAAAACTAATGATTGATGCTTCTCATCTCTCCGTTCCTGTCTGTCTGTCCCTGTCTATCTCTCTCTCTCTCTCTCTCTGTCTCTGTTAAAAAAAAAAGCATCGGCCCCAGACAAGAGTTGACAGGTAGATCCCAGTTGAGGTGCATGCGGGGGTCTGTGTCTCTGCCTCCCCACTTCTCACTTAATAAAACAAGTCAACGTAATTAAAAACATGGAAGGATGTGCTAGGTTAAAAGAAATCTATGGGTCACAAGCAGATGCAATGCAGGGGACATTTATGAGATCATAAGGGATCTCAGCGTGGTATGGTATGGGTATCAGAGAAATTTTTTTAAATTACTGGAATAAAAATTGGCCAAAAACATACACTGCAAAACAATATATACTTATGTTGGTTCCTCAAAAATTTTAAAATAGAATTAATATAATGGTCCATTACTCCTGGATACACATGTATATATAAACAAAAGAACTGAAAGCAGGTACTCAAAGAGCTTTGTGCACCCATGTCCATAGAGCATTGTTCACAATAACCAAGAGTGGAAACAACCCAAACATCCATCAGTGGATAAATGAATAAAATGTGATACACACACACACACACACACACACACACACACACACAAAATGGTATATGTATATACCGTATTTTGTTTAACCATTCTTAAAAAAGAATGAGATTCTGATATATGCTACAACACGGATAAACCTTGAAGACATTATATTAAGTGGAATACATCAGTCAAAAAATACAAATACTATATGATTCCACTTAGATAAGGTACCCAGAATAGTCAAAAGTAGAATGGTGGATGCCATGGGGATGGAGAGAAGAGGGAATGAGGATTTAGTGTTTAATGGATACCAAGTTTCAGTTTGGAAAGACGAAAAAGTTCTGGAGATGGATGGTGGTGATGCTTGCACAACAATGTGCACTTAATGCCACCAAACTGCACATTAAAAAATGATTCAAAATAATAAGAAAAAAAATAATTAAAATGGTAAATTTACATTATTGGTACTTTACCACAATTTTTAAAAAACTCAGTATGCATGCCTGACCTGTGGTGACGCAGTGGATAGAGTGTCAACCTGGAATGCTGAGGTCACTGGTCTGAGGTCCTGGGGTTGCCTGGTCAAGACACATATGAAAAGCAACTACTATGAGTTGATGCTTCCCAATCCTCTCCCCTTCGCACACTCTCCTCTCTCTAATAAATCAATTTTTAAAATCATTTTTTGTTTGGTTTTGCAAGAGAGAGAGAGACAGACAGACAGACAGGAGGGGAAAGAGATGAGAAGCATTAACTCATAGTTGCAGCACCTTAGTTGTTCACTGATTGCTTTCTCATACGTGCCCTGACAGGGGGCAGGTGGTGTCTCCAGCCAACCCAATAACCTGTTGCTCCAGCCAGTGACTTTAGGTTTCAAGCCAGCGACCTGTGGGCTTAAGCCAGCGACCATGGGGTCATGTCTATGATCCCATGCTTAAGCCAGTGACCCTGCACACAAAGCTGCTGACCACAGGATTTCGAACCTGGGTCTTCCAAGTCTCAATCCAACGCTCTATCCACTGTGCCACCACCTGGTCAGGCTAAAAAAAAAAGTTTTTAAGTAAAAATAAAAACCCAGTATGCACTGTATAATCTAATTTCAGTAAAAAATTTACATATATTATATTTATACATATAATATAGAAGGATACACACTAGCATGCTACAATAAATTATCTCTAGGTGGTAAAAATTACATTTCAGCATTTGCTAATTTTCTACAATACATGTACTGCTTCTGTAATAAAAAAATGTTGTATAAAGCAAAAGAAAAAAACATAAAAGTATGTTAGAGCTGATTTCATAAAAACACAAAATGTCTACAATTTATAAAAATACATCCAATAAAAAGACTAGAGGAAAAGATTTGCAATAAGCAGGAGAAAGCAGAACATAATTTCCAAACATATTAAAAACTTCTTACACATTTTAAACTCTAAACCCAGAAAGTGAAATAGGCAACAGGCACAATGACTCACAGAAGATAAAAGTGTCCAAAACACACTTGGGAAAAAAGAAGATAATAAACAATAAGTGAAATAAATTCAAATTAAAATACCACAAGCATAACAAACACTCTCATATGCTCCTGTGATACTAAAATTTGATCACATCTATCTGGAGGGCAATTCAGCAATATGATCTTTTTAAAATTAATAGCCAAACTGATAATTCTCAAAACATAATGCAGAATGAAAGAAAGTGTTACATAGAGGAGTACATAGTACATAATTTTACTTATATGAAGTTCTGTTTGTCTAACAAAGCTAATCTACAATGGAAAAAATATTAACATGAATACAGTTATTATCATTTTTTGGTGTGTATTTCTTTCCTGTGTTTTTTCATATGCATATACTTTATGTGGTGATAATATACAATTCTACTTCATATATCATAGCTTTGCATTAAGAAAAAGAAAAAAGGCCTGACCAGGCGGTGGCGCAATGGATAGAGCATCGGATTGGAACATGGACGACCCAGGTTTGAAACCCCGAGGGTGCTGGCTTGAGTGCGGGCTTACCTGGCTTGAGCCCAAAGGTTGCTGGTTTGCTCTGCTGTAGCCCCCCCGGTCAAGGAACATATGAGAAAGCAATCAATGAACTAAGGTGCCGCAACAAAGAATTGATGCTTCTCATCTCTCCCTTCTTGTCTGTCTGTCCCTATCTGTCCCTCTCTCTGACTCTCTCTATATCTCTGTTAAAAAAAAATTAGAAAATTAGAAGGCTGGTTGCAGGGATGGTGGGGAGAAACTGCCCGGGAAGGGGCATGAGGGATCTTTCTCAGTGATGATAATGTCCCATAACTTGACATTTTGTTTTGTTTTTGAGAGAGACAGAAAGGGAGAGAGATGAGAAGTATCAACTCATAGCAGCAGTACTTTAGTTGTTCACTGATTGCTTCTTATATGTGCCTTGACTGGGGGGTTCCAGTCAAGCCACTGACCCCTTGCTTAAGCCACTGATGGTGAACTCAAGCCATTGACCACGGGGTCATGGCTATGATCCCACGCTCAAGCTGGCAATGCGTGCTCAAGCTGGTGAGCATGTGCTCAAGCCTGCAACCTCAGGGTTTCAAATCTGGGACTTCTGCATCCCAGGTCAATGCTCTATGCACTGTGCCACCATCAGTCAGACGGTTTTGATTACATAGGCACAGGTATACATTTGTCAAGACTCAGCAAATGTACAATAAATATTTGTGCATTTTATTGTATGTAAATTTTACCTCAATAGAAAAATACTCTAAACAAATATTGAACTTTAATGATATTCACACTACAATAATGAAGGGAAAGTCTACTGGTGATTGCAATGACTTTAAAATGCATGAAAGCAAAAGAAGGTGGCTAGAGAAGATCAATAAATGGATATGTGATAAAGCAAATACAATAAAATGCTAATGTAAAATTCCTTCGGGAATACTGTATATTTGAGACTTTTCATAATGAAATGTTAAAAATACTAAAACGTAATGAACAGTCATGAGGCAACCTTTAGGAGTGCTGGAAATGTTCTATCTTGATCTGGGTGGTAGTTACATGCAGACTACATGGATAAAATCTTATCAAGCTGTCCACTGTAAGATTTTTGTAGGCCCTGGCCAGTTGGCTTAGTGGAAGAGCATTGGCCCAGCATATGGACGTCCTGGATTCAATTCCCGGTCAGGGCACACAGGAGAAGCAACCATCTACTTCTCTCCCCCTCCATCTTCCCCAACTCTCCCTCTTCCCCTCCCGCAACCAGTGGTTTGATTGGTTCGAGAGTTGGCCCCAGGAGCTGAGGACAGCTTGGTTAATTCAAGCATTGGCCTGAGATAGGGTTGTTGAATGGATCCCAGTCAGGGTGCATGTGGGAGTCTGTCTCACTATCTCCCCTCCTCTCACTTGGAAAAAAGAAAAAAAAAGATTTTTGTATAATATTCTGACTGCATTTTTATTTCAGTAAGAAATCTTTTTGCCCTGGACAAGCATCATACTGATACACAGAGGTCGCTGGTTCGATCCCCGGTCAGGGCACATACAGAAACAGATCAATGTTTCTGGTTCTCTCTCTCTCCCTTTCCCTCTCTCTAAAATCAATAAATAAAAATAAATGTTTTCAATAAAGAGAAATCAGAATAGGACTTCAAACATGTGTAAATAATATCCTTAAAGAGATAAGGGAGTATGCTACAACCAAAAAACATGAATAAGCAGTTATGAAGAGAACAAACCATAAATCTTGAACACAAAAACCATCCAATTTTAAAACTCAATGGGCAAGAGAGCTGAGCAGACCCTGAGAAATAAATCAGTGAGTTGGAAGAATGGACTAAAAAATCCTCTCAGACTGTGATGCAGAGATGGGAGGTGAGAGAAGAGTGAAGGGACATGGAGGACACGCCAAAGTGTGTCAAAACCCTATCCTTTGGAGGAAGCTGCAGAACTAAGAAAATGAGGAAATGGAAGGGGACATTTGAGGAAATAACAGCTAGATGTTTCCTAGAACTAAACAACAAAACTGTCTTAAAAGTCATTTTTAATTACAGTTATTTAAAGTAATCTACACAGAGGGAGGAAACATACCACCATTTTATGGGACACACTCTCCCAAATATACAATTTAATTAATTGGGGAATTTAAGTGATCCTTGTTCTTTTCTGTATTTTTCAAGTTTTCTATAATGAACATTACTGTCATAATGAGGAAAAACAAAAGTTTACTTTTATAAAATGAATCCAGAACCAAGAGACAAGAAAAGCTTTTTAAAGAACTCCCTGACCTCGCCTTCCTCTGGCTTCTGCACTATGCTATTACAGTGAACCTGTTTCTGTCAATGGTTACCACACCACAAACTTGGGTAAGTCATTTGATCTCCTTACATTTCTGCTTCTTTAAGTCTTCAACAGGAAAAATAAAATCCCTCCTTCCTACCTCACAGGACTTTGGGGAACATCAATGAGATGATGTGTAAAAATAGCACTTGGTAAACCATAAAGGCCTGTACAAAATATGGTGTGCTATCAGTCCTTCTAAGCTGCTAAAACCCAATCTCCGAGTCACCCTCCAGTTACTTTCTCCCTCACTCCCCAAATCCAATCTGGCCTCTAGCCTGTCAGCTTCTCCTTCCCTCGTTCCCTCCTTTCTGAAACTGCCGGGCTACATTAGTTACACCTGATGCTCCTACCTTGTGCCTGCACCACCACAGTAGGCCCCTGGGGAGTGGCCCACCTGTAGCTTTTCCTTACGCCACATATTGAAATTTCCTCTGAAACTTAATCTTCATAAAATATTTATCCTATAAACTACCCTGATGAAAATGAAAAGCCTGTGAGAGTTCTCTAGGTTTTCGGGATGGACTTCAAACTCCTCAACCTGGTTTTCAGGCCCTCCATGCTATTGCTGGTCAACCTTCTCACAGTCTGCAGAACTAGGCAGCCCTCTCCACACCAATACACATGCCTTCCTATTCAGGTCCTCCCTGTCCTCTTAGCCCAGGTCAAACTCCTTCTTCCCTTCCCCTCTGTGTACTATATAACCAAAACAGACCAAGCTCCTGGCTGTTCTCTGAGCACCCAGACATCCCTCTGACACTACTATCACCTCTAGGTTACAGGCCTGCCCACCTCCCGAGAGGACTATTGTGCCCCAAGTAGTCTGGGGCCTGGTATAGCCCTCCTATACCCTCTATACTAGACATTCAAATTCACCTGCTAATCATTTTAGTCCTTAAAATAAACTTTCTTTACCTAATTGAATTTTATAGTAATTTTTTATAGCTTTAAGATAAATGTGCATATTTCCACATAATACACTGCTTAGCTATTCACCTTTAAATAAAAGAAGTTATATATTATAAATTCTTTTATAACTTCTTTCTCTCAACATTGTTTTTGAAATTGACCTATGTTGATCCGGTGGCTATAATCCATTCATTGTCAAAGCTGTAAAACTAACCCTGCTTAAGCATATCACAACCTTGATACTTGGGTTTAATCAAAAAGTTTGCTTATTAAAAGCAATGCTGGCCCTGGCCAGTTGGCTTAGTGGTAGAGCGTCAGCCTGGCATGTGGATGTCCTGGGTTTGATTCCCAGTCAGGGCACACAGGAGAAGTAACCATCTGCTTCTCCACCCCTTCCCCTCTCACTTCTCTCTCTCTCTCTCTCTCTTCTCCTCCTGCAGTCATGGCACAATTTGAGCAAGTTGGCCCCAGGGGCTGAGGATGGCTCCATGGCCTCAACGCAGGTGCTGAAATAGCTCAGTTGCTGAGCAAAGGAGCAGTGGCTGAGCAGATGGGCAGAGCATCATCCCATAGGGAGCTTGCCAGGTGGATCCTGGTCTGGGTGCATGCGGGAGTCTGTCTCTCTGTCTCCCTGCTTCTCACTTAAGAAAAATTAAAAAAAAAAAAAAAGGCAAGGCTGCTATAAACATTCTTGTATATGCTTCCAGCTCACTTATGTACGAGTTTCTAGGAGTGAAATTGGTAATGACAATGGTTTTCCCAAGTGGTAGCACAGATTTACACTGCTACCTAGTATTGAAGAGGTCCTCAAAATATGCTTTTCACCGTCTGCCAGCTCAGTGGGTGTAAAATGCTCAGTGGGTATAAAATGCTACCTCACTGTGGTTTTCATTTGCATTTCTCCAGTGACAGCAGACATCTTTTTATACATTTATCAGCCATTTGGCTTCCTCTTTAATGACATGCCTGTTCAAGTCTTTGCCTATTTTTCAAATGAGCTGCCTTTTTCTTACTGACTTCTAGGAGTTCCGTGTGTATCCTGGATACTCACATTTTATTGGTATTGTGTGTTGCAAATTTCTTCTTCCAGTCTATGGCCTTCCTTCACTTTCATTCTCTTTTGATGAAAAGTTCGTTATTTTAAGGTAGTTGACTATATCGTCCCTTTCCTTTATGGCCAGGGGTCCCCAAACTTTTTACATAGGGAACCAGTTCACTGTCCCTCAGACCATTGGAGGGCCACCACATACAGTGCTCCTCTCACTGACCACCAATGAAAGAGGTGCCCCTTCTGGAAGTGTGGTGGGGGGCCGGATAAATGGCCTCAGGGGGCCGCATGTGGCCCGCGGGCCGTAGTTTGGGGAATCCTGCTTTATGGCAGTGGTTCCCAACCTTTTTTGTGCCACGGACCAGTTTAATGTCAGAAAATATTTTCACGGACCGGCCTTTAGGGTGGGACGGATAAATGCACAAAATAAAATTATGCAACCAGCATGAAAACTGTGGTATTTTAAAATATAATTGTCGAACTTACGAGACAAGCGTCAAGAGTGAGTCTTAGATGGATATAACAGAAGGAATCTGGTCATTTTTAAAAAATAAAACATCGTTCAGACTTAAATATAAATAAAACGGAAATAATGTAAGTTATTTATTCTTTCTCTGCGGACTGGTACCAAATGGCCCATGGACCGGTACCGGTCTGCGGCCTGGGGGTTGGGGACCACTGCTTTATGGTAAATAGTTTGTGTAACTTGTTTAATTAAGTCCTTCCCTACCAGAAGTTATGACAATATTTATATTTCCCGTTAATAAAAAAGTATTAAAATTAAAACTTCAAAAAGGAAGTTATATAAATGATCAATAAGCATATAAAAAGTACTCAAAATTATTAGCCATCAAGGAAATGCAAACAAAAACCATGTGATACCATCATACACCCAACCAGAATGGCTAAAATTAAAAGACTGGTAACACCAAATAGTGGCAAGGATATGTTGCCATGGAACTTTTATTGCACATTTTTGGCAGGAGTGTGAAACTGTACAACCATCTTGAGAAAAGGTCAAGCAACTTCTTAAAAAGCTAAACAGATAGCTATCCTATATCCAGCAATTCTACTTCTTGGTATTTACCCAAAGGAAGTGAAAATGCTTGACCACAAAATAATACATACTAGAATATTCATATCAGCTTTATTCTTAATGGTTTCCAGAAATAGAAACAGCCCTAGAATTCATCAGCAAGAGAACGGCTCTAGTCATGCAACAGACCACTACTAAGAAAAAAAAACAACAACCTACTGATTCATGCAACATAGACAAATCTCAAAAACACTATGCTGAGTGAAAGAAGCCTTCCACAAAGTACATACTTTAAGATTCTATTTAAAGCTTAAAATAGGCAAAAACAATTTATAATGGAAAAAAATCATAACAGAACAATGGTTGACACTGGATGGGAGTATGGATGGGGAAGAAGCAGAGAGAACTTTCTGGGGAAAAGGTAATATTGTATATTTTGACAGATTTACATTACACAAGCATGCACCTTTGCCAAAAAAGAAAGAAAAAAAAAAGGAAACAAACAAAATTTGAACTCTAAGTGATATGCATACTAAAGTGTTTAGGGTTTAAGTATACTGATGTTTAAAACTTACTTAAAAAATGCATCCTAGGCCCTGGCCGGTTGGCTCAGCAGTAGAGCGTCGGCCTGGCGTGCAGGGGACCCGGGTTCAATTCCCGGCCAGGGCACATAGGAGAAGCGCCCATTTGCTTCTCCACCCCCACCCCCCCCCCCCTCCTTCCTCTCTGTCTCTCTCTTCCCCTCCCGCAGCCAAGGCTCCATTGGAACAAAGATGGCCCAGGTGCTGGGGATGGCTCCTTGGCCTCTGCCCCAGGCGCTAGAGTGGCTCTGGTCGCGGCAGAGCGAAGCCCCGGAGGGGCAGAGCATTGCCCCCTGGTGGGCAGAGCGTCGCCCCATGGTGGGCGTGCCGGGTGGATCCCGGTCGGGCGCATGCGGGAGTCTGTCTGACTGTCTCTCCCTGTTTCCAGCTTCAGAAAAATACAAAAAAAAAAAAAGAAAGAAAAAAAATGCATCCAAAAGATAAAATGGACTACCAGACGGATTAAGGAGTAGAGAGGTGTGATAAAGCAAACACAGGAAGCTGTTAGCCTTACCTGTGGTGATGCAGTGGATAAAGCATTTACCTGGAATGCTGAGGTCACTGGTTCAAAACCCTGGGCTTGCCTGGTCAAGGTACACATGGGAGCTGAGGCTTCCTGCTCCTTCCCCCCTTCTCTCTCTCCCTTTCTCTTTCTCTCTCTCTGAAAAATGGATAAATAAAATCTAAAAAAAAGTTGTTTTTTAAAAAAACGAAGCTGTTAACTGCAGAATCGAGGTGGCAAGTAGGTAATTCAACTCTGCTGTATGTTTGGAATTTTTTACAATAAATTAGGGAAAAGACAAAAATATTTTTTTAAAAAGAAGAGTTTTGCTTAAATATATAAGCAGATATATTTGAGCAAAGGTTGCCTTTAAGAAAGGTAATTAAAAGAACAATTCTGGTGTAAAAGAAGAGAATATAAAAACTGCATATAGACTATGATTCTGGCTATATAAAAACAAACAAACAAACATATATACAAGGAAAATAAGCCCAGAAGAAAATAAATCACATTATTAATAATGGCTATGTTAGCCCTGGCTATGTAGCTCAGTGGGTTACACCAAGGTTGCAGGTTTGATCCCCATCAGGGCACATACAAGAATCAACCATGAATACATAAATTAATGAAACAACAAATAAGTGTTTCTCTCTCTCTCTAAAATCAATCAAAGTGTGATAAAATAAATACAACAGGAAAGATAGTTGTAGATAAGGATTTTCTGTAAGTAAATATACATGGTCTCCAGTTCAATGTGTGTGAGAGAATTGTAACCATAGAATTCTTATGAAAGACATTTAAAAGACATTTAATCACTTGTCATCTGTGTGCTTTGAGAATGACCAAGAGAAAGAACAGACAAGCCTTCAAAAAAAAAAGACCAATCCTGGCCACTCTCCCTTCAGGGAGCATACTCATGCCTTCCTCCCCACCCCACCCTCCTCCTCCTTCTCTTCTTTTCCCAGGCTTGTTTTCCTTGCCCTCCTCTTTCTCCTAAGCTCTAAGGGACTATACAAGACTTGAAACCACAGTAGCAGTGGCCAGCAGCAGCTTGTCTCGAATTAACCGCTGAACCTGTCTCCAAGGTCCCCTTTCTCTGACTTTCCTCCTGCACATCCAATAAATTCTTCTTCACTTGCTGGGAGGAAAAGAAAAGCTCAATCCTCACATGTGATAGTGCCTTGGAGTTTACAGTACACTTTCACACACGTTATTTTAAATGATCCTCACCCAAACTCAGCTATTCTAGTTCCATTGAGAAAGCTTAGAATCAGAACTTGGCAAACATCCCACAATTGGTGCCTGATGGAGCTGGACCTAAAACCATTACCTCCGGCTCCTCCTTCACATGTATTCTTACAAACATATGTCACTAGGGAACTGCTATCAACTCCAGACATTTGAAGACAACAGGGAGACTGATGTGCCACTAGCCCTTGAGAAAAACAAGCAGGACATGAGAGTGAGACACACTGGACAGTGAAGAGCATGAATTCAACAGACCGAAGGTTTATTTCCAACCTCTACAGAATAAAAGCACTGGCAAGCCCTGCACCTCGAGTTCTTTAAGGCCACCCTCCTTGTTTGGGGAAATATATGACATCCTTCGTGTCTGTGTGAATGAGCAAACTGCAAATGACGACGCCTGCCGCTGAAAAACTACCATATAAAAGGATTAAAAAAAACAAAGGAAAGAAAGAAAAGAAAAACGTGTCAAAGCAGCTCTCTGACAACATATTCAACCACCCTTCTTAACAGAGAGAATCAGGGAGAAAAAAAGGCGGGACCCAGGAACAATGCTCAACCCTAACAGGGCCAAAATTAGAGGCAAAGCTTTACTAACCACCTCACAGATTAATCACTGGCTTAAGTATATTGGCTTTTTGTTAAAACACATATACAATACACCCTAATAATTTCTGTTCAATTTAAACAAGGTGAGATATAACCAAGGAACATGAATGAATAAAAGCCCTTTTAGCCTTAGATATTGGTGTATTTATTCAAACATGATTTTGTGTGCCAACTGTAATGGCCCGTCACGAGAACTGTAATGAAATTGGAACACAGTCCTTGCCCTCAGATGGCCTAGACTTAAGGCAGAAATCCCAGGCCCTCAAGGCTTATGGGGTATGGTCCTAAGAGCAAAGAAAAGAGACTCCAAGTACAGCCAGGGGCTCAAGAAAGTTTTGAGCTGTGCCTTGAACAACTCTGGGAGGATTTATACATGCAGAATTGGGTACAGGTGGTTGAACTCCAGGCAAAAACTGACGATGGGGAGAATAGGCTCCAAGGAAGAGCTCCTGGCAGAGGAAGGCTACCTGCAGCCCGAACAGGAGGAAGAGGAATGCCTGCCAACTCATTTCAGAGAGGGAAGAGGACAGGGTGCCTGATTTCAGGAGTTAATTGACAGGGCTGAAAAGAGAGAGCTGCGACTTCCACGGAGGGCTGAAACCAAGTGCCCCAGGAAGTCAAGATTTAACAAAATTCTAACGATGTTGATTTAGGACACCTCCATAAAACCCAGGTGACCTGCAGTATCTGTAGCCTAGCAGACAGCCAGAGAATGGGAGATGTAATGGAGATAGGATAGAGAGCAACAACCTAGGGGAGGAAAGCCAGAAACAATGCATTTGAATCCCAGCCTAACTCTATGGCAGTGGTAGTCAACCTGGTCCCTACCGCCCACTAGTGGGCGTTCTAGCTTTCATGGTGGGCAGTAGCGGAGCAACCAAAGTATAAATAAAAAGATAGATTTACAGCCCTGGCTGGTTGGCTCAGTGGTAGAGCGTCGGCCTGGCGTGCAGAAGTCCCAGGTTCGATTCCCGGCCAGGGCACACAGGAGAAGCACCCATCTGCTTCTCCACCCCTCCCCCTCTCCTTCCTCTCTCTCTCTTCCCCTCCCGCAGCAAGGCTCCATTGGAGCAAAGATGGCCCGGGCGCTAGGGATGGCTCCTTGGCCTCTGCCCCAGGCGCTAGAGTGGCTCTTGTCTCAACAGAGCGACCCCCCGGAGGGGCAGAGCATCACCCCCTGGTGGGTGTGCCGGATGGATCCCAGTCGGCGCATGCGGGAGTCTATGACTGTCTCTCCCCGTTTCCAGCTTCAGAAAAAAATAAATTAAAAAATAAATAAATAAATAAATAAAAAGATAGATTTAACTATAGTAAGTTGTTTTATAAAGATTTATTCTGCCAAACTTAGCGAAAATACGACATAAAGTACTTGGTAAGTAATTATTATTATATGCTTTAACTTGCTGTAACTCTGCTTTATGAATTTTATAAAGTAAAGTGACTTCCCTACTTTATAAATCACCATTACTGTGGAACCGGTGGGTGGTTAGAAAATTTTACCAACAGAGATACAAAAGTGGGCGGTAGGTATAAAAAGGTTGACTACCCCTGCTCTATGGTCTTGGGTGAGTTGCCAACCTCAGCTGCCCCATCCGCAAATGGGTAGTGGTAGCAGCCACCTCACCGGGTTGCAAGGATTAAATGAAGTAACATCTATAAGGCATCCATCACAGTGTCTCCAACAAAGAAGGCATCCAAGAAATGGTGAATATTATTAATATGAATAGTCTACTCTCTAAGAACTTGAGGCCAACGCCTTCTACTGTCTCAGTCTATTGAGAATCCAGGCAGAAGTCAATGACCTTGGAAAAGACCAAGGAATTATTCATGTCCTAAGCAACTTCTCTCTCTGTTCTTTAATTTTTGTTATTTTAATTTTTAAAAATACTTAGTCCTTTAAGGCATTTTAGGTTATTCTGAGGTGTCTGCCTCATTCTGAGGCCTCACATTACAAACTTTCCCCTATGGAAGAACCCAATCCAAATGGGCAAGCCGTCCAAGGGAAAACCAGTGTCATAAGCCGCTTCTTCACAGGGAACATTTATTTGTGCCAGAAGGGGCTTGTGGCCCCTTCAGCAAGGAAAGGGTCAAGACCAGCCCAGGAAGGTCTGAGCTGCTAGAGTTGTGACATTCATAACATCTTAAGAACCACCTTAAAAATTGTGGTGGTAATATTAAGCACTAAGGTAAAATACTTTGCATTCATAGTATATATAAGTAATATTAGTAATATGAATACAAAGTATTTTATGCATATAATAGGCATTCAAGAAAGTATAAAAAGCCAAATCTCCACAGCTAGGCCTGACAAAATACACCAAAAGGCATAAGAACATGATGAGAGAACTCATAGCCTATGATCTTCAGAGATTAATTACAGTCACTTATTTCAGAAACAGAAAGGGAAGGGGTGGGGGTACCTTGTTTTCTTAACTACCTTTCAGAGGGAAACTTCCTGTACCTCTGTATAATCTACCAAGGGTCGATGACCCCTAGTGAGGGTGAAAAAAAAATCAGCCGGGTCACACACAAAGAGAAATTTGCTTTGGTTTAGAGAAATATAAATATTTGATTAATTCCCTTGGTATATTAAGAGCAGGCAAAAAATTTTATTCCATAGCTAAGAAACACTGGAAAACTACTCAACTTGGGTTAACTAAGATGGTTAGTTTGGCCAGTTTTATGGAGGAAGGGGGGCTGGCAGAAAAGCAGCAAGGGGAGACAGGGAAGTGCAGAAAAGGAGAAAACGAGGTGAGGAAGGAGAATGGCAGAAATAAAGACTGGATATGGACAAAACAGAGTCAGTCTGAGAGGATTCCGGGAGCTGGAGGTTGTACCCATTGGCTAGCGTGTGGCCACCTTATTATCTGTCACCTGTTGTGTCCCACTCATCCAGCTGCACTAATACTTAAATCTTGACAGGGAAATCTACTCTGCTCACCAGGATAGAAATAGATTATTCCCTGAGTACAAATAACCAGAGATTTCCTCAAAACCAAATCCAAATGCCGCAGCCTCCTCTCTGGTTAAAATTGGTTTCTATTTCTCCTTTTTTATGGGCTGGGTGGGTTATCCACTTCTGCAGCCTGCTTCCCACAAGTCTCCAATTCAACCAATGGTTGTGGAAGGCCTGTGTGGGGCGGGGGAGTACAGCAGTGAACAAAACAGAGGTGACTGCCACCTCACAGAGCTAATGACAAAAGGTGGGGAGGGCATCCGTCATGGGCAGTGCTTTGTGGGTTACCAAAGGGAGGAAGCATGAGCACAAAGGGTCTCCTCTGCTGCTCCTGCCCCACACTCAGCTCTTACAAGGGCAACTCAAGACCTAGCTACAGAAAGGGAAAGAATAGAGGAAATCCAGACTGACAAGAAAACACTGAAATGTTTAAGTTAATGCTCACCCTGATTAAAAACAAAGCAGAAATTGAAGTGTTCAAGCTGAACACAACATTCATCAC
The DNA here is from genome assembly GCF_036850995.1 of Saccopteryx leptura. NCBI lineage: Eukaryota > Metazoa > Chordata > Mammalia > Chiroptera > Emballonuridae > Saccopteryx > Saccopteryx leptura. The sequence goes on along the minus strand of NC_089515.1, from coordinate 38,917,393 downwards.
CTAAAACCACATAGACTATAACTCCAGAAATGAATCAACAGAGTATTTTTAGTTATACTTAAATAAGTTCATAAAAAGGACCCAGCCTAATATGTATTACAAGACCCTAAAGTAGTACCTTTGGAGTCATTAAGAAGCATTTGTGTTTATTGAGCTTCCCTGCTAAGTATATTTCTTATACTTTGAATACTGGTCTCTCATGTCCTGACACGTGGCCTGCCTAAGACACACCTCAGTAAAACGTCTCCCTAATCAAACAAGTTTGGGGAATGTTGCATGCACTAAACCTTTTGGGAAATCACAGTGTATTTTAGAAAATTCAGTTCTGTGACAAATCCTGCATGAAAGAAATCTTCAGAACTTAATCTAAGCCAGTATTTTCCAAAACTTATTTGACCATGAACTATTTTTTATTCATTTTTAGAGAGAGAGGAGAGAGAGAGAAAAAGGGGGGGGGGGAGCAGGAAGTATCAACTCTCATATGTGCCTTGACCAGGGAAGCCCAGGGTTTCAAACCAGCGACCTCAGTGTTCCAGATCAACGCTTATCCGCTGTGCCACCACAGGTCAGCCTGACCATGAACCATTTTTTCATTTAACACTTACTAAGAGTACACAAATTGCCCTGGCTGGTTGGCTCAGTGGATAGAGCATCGGCCCAGCAAGTGGACGTCCCAGAATTGATTTCCGGTCAAGGCACACAGAAGCTTCTCCCCCTTCTCTCTCTTTCCCTCTTGCAGCCAGTGGTTCAATCGCTTCAAGCAATGGTCCAGGTGCTGAGGATAGCTCAGATGATTTGAGCATCGGCTCCAGCCAGGGGTTGCCGGGGTGCATGCAGGAATCTATCTCCCCTCCTCTCACTTAAAAAAAAAAAAAAGTACACAAACTGCTTCTGGGAACACATGTGGGATACACTACAGTTAGGGGAGATACTGCTTAATTAATTTGAAAATGCAATTATCAATCTCCAAAGCATTCTGAACCGGTGTTTACTATATGCTATAGGAATATAAAAACTTCCCCCATTGAATCCCTGTTGAAAATCACTCAACAATATGCTGACTTAGTGTATTTTAATAACATTCTTAATGAACTCAGATCTTCGGATGTGAATAAAAGGAACTCAAATTAATTGTAAAATAATGATTTTGCTAAATTGCTGAAAGTACATCTTCTTCTCTAAACATGTAGTTTTAAATTTCCAGAATGTATTTAATATATTCCCTTAAAGAAACAATATTGAAGAATTGCAACAAAGTAACATTTCCTTCTGCTCTCTTACCTAACATGTCTAATTACAAATTCCTATAACTGACATGCGGTATCAACATGTACAGTTCATGAATCACTGAGACTAGTATTTCTGTGGTTATGGTGTTGCTACTTATAATTTGACTCCTCTTCTGGGCATAATGATATAATACAGTCTCTTAAAGCCTACGTTGGAGGTTTAATGGAACCAAATTCCAGTGACTGAAAAAGTTTCATCATTCAGTTAACAATAAAAAAATATTCAGTAAACATTTATTTAGCACCTACTATGTGCATGCCATTGATTAACCACTGTAATGGTAAATGCATTTTTCTGGGACCCAAATCAAGACTTACAGTAGGACAGAATATTTAAGACTCTTAGAAACTCAGGTAACATCTAGGCACCGTGGATAACAGGTGAGTAATGTGGGGCACTGGAGACGCACACAAGACACCTAGGACATCCACACCACCACAAAAATGCCATTAAGACACAACAGCTTAATTTTAGTTAATGCACAATAACAGATATTAGACTTGAAAGCTGTTAAAAAGTTTCCATAACTCAACTTCACTGGTGGAATGCTTTTTTTTTTTTAAGCCAGTCAAGATAGGCTTAATGTATCAGTATTATACTGATGTTTAGAGCAGCTTGAGTTAAGAGTCTAAAAACATTACTGTTGTGTCTTTTAAGAATCTGTAGAAAGAACCCAACTTCTGATAATGATAAAAGGTGAGTTTTCATGTAGAGTTCGGTAGGGGTGGGTGGGGAAAATCACTGAAGAAGGTTTTTCACTTTCATATAGAAAAAGTCTTATGAATACTAATAGAAACGTAAGACAGAAAGTGACCCAAACTATAGCTTTCAAACTTGGGAGGACTAGCCATCCTCAGTAAAAAAGAAAAGCGGGTTGTTTTCAAAAAGACTCTTAAGCATCGGCAGTGGAGGGAGGGCTGAACTTGAACCACCTGTAGCCACACACTCCGATGCTCCGCTCCGTAGTTTAGTAAAACAAACAACACATAAATTCCAGCTGTAATATTCCAAATCATAGAACTGGAAAACTGCTGCTATGTACCCTAGTGAACTTTTTTCTTTTTAAAAAGTGATCATTCCTTTAAAAAACACACACACAAAAAAAAAAAAACTTAAAAATTAAGCCCCAGAAACTGATAAAACATTGACAAGGTGATACGCGCATGAGAAGACATGCAATTTTTTTAAAAAGTCACAAATGTGTCCCACTAGTAAGACTGCTTAAAAAAAAATTAACTTTGTTCTGATGAATGCTTCAAAAACTGCGTTTCTGGTCGTATTTTGTAATTACTTGCAATTTAAATACATGTATGCTAAAAAACGTGAACCTCAAATACACGTGCAATGAAGCAAAGTTGATGTTGCTGCAAATTACATTTTCATGGTCTCCACTCAAAGGGGAAACTGCAACCGCGGGCCTGTGCCAGCTGACAGGGACAAGCCCGCGGGACGGCAGGGTCCAGCAGGCTGGCTGCGCGGCCGGCCGCCCTTGCCTTTCCTCCGCGAGAACCAAAGGAACAAAGTTCACACCGACTTAACGTTCCGGGGCCCCTGGTTCCCCGGTGGAAGGTAGCTGACTCAAGCGCCTGAGGTTCACGGAGAGCCCTGGGGCTCCGGACGTCAGACGTGTCCCGAAAAACCGTCGCTGCGGCTCGGGCAGTGGCCCCGGCACAACGCCATTAATCAGGACCCGGGATCCGGCTCGGTTCTCCCGGGCACGCTGCTCGGCACGACGGGCTGCAGCCGTCCCTCAGTCGCCCAAAGCCAGGGCCTGGGCACCCCGCGGCGCCCCTTACCGTCTTGCCGATGCCGCCACGAGGGTCGGGCTCCGCGAAGCCGGCGCCGCAGACCACGGGCGCAGCGGTCGTCTCCGGGCACGGAGGGAGGCCCGGCGCGTCCCTGGCCGCCTCGCCGCCGTGGAACCCAGTCCGGCTCTCGGAACTGTGGATGCTCGGGGCGCAGCCCATGCTGGCGGCGGCGCCGCGGACACGCTGGCCGGCGACCGCTATCCGGTCAGCAAACGGCCCGCCGGGCGCCTCGGGGCCACCGCGGGCGCCGTGTCATCGCCGCCTGGGCGGGCGGGCGGGCGAGCGCGGGTCTCACGCCAGGAAGCGCGGCCGCCCTTTTATCGCGGTGCGGGCGCGGCGGCGGCGCGGAGGGGACGCTGGGGCGGGTGGCGCGCCGCGGCCGCCCCTCCGAACATGCCCTTCCTGAGGCGCTAGCCGCCCTCACATCGCCCGCCCGCCGGGGCCGCGCTTCCGGGCAGTCGCAGGGGAGGTCTGCGCCCTTCCAGCCGGAGAGCCCGCGCCGCTCCAGCCGCTGGGCCACTGTCCACCTACAAAACGACCCTGGCCCGAGCGTCGGCGGCGGTCCGCTGGCCTAGGCGCGCCGCCGTGTAGACTAGGGGCCGAGGGGAGCCCGTCGGGGCGGGGCGGCCGCCCGGCTGCGGGGTAGGAACGGCGGATGCAGGCTGTCCGCACCGCGCCGTCGAGAACCGCAGCAGCGACTGCGCTGAGCAGGAGCTGCAGGCGGCAGGGCTCGGACTCCGCGCTCCGCCGGTTTCGAAGGCAGCACGCCACGCCCAGCCCGAGCCGTAACCTCCAGCAGCTGGCGTCAATGGAAAGCAGCTGGAGCGCCGCCACAGCCGCCTCCCCGCGCCGCCGCCACTGGGCATGCGCGGCCACGAGGGGCGGGGTGCCCGGGCCCGCTGCTTGGACTAGGAAAGGGACTTGCCCAAGGACTGAACAGCCACGTGGGCGAGTGCTGTGACCTCGGGCCGCCAAAACCCTGATTGTAACAGGGGAATAGTCGGTCTCTCAGACTCCATCTTCTTCGTTCAAGTATTATAGAAACAGCCCCTCCTATTTTCCCTTCCCCTGACCTAAAAAGCCTAAACTCTGTACTCTCTTAAGATGGATGTAAGCTACTCCTAGGGCGTATTCATGATGCCTTGTCCATCAATAAACCTTTCTTTACTAAAAACTCAGATGGTTTGAGTCTGACATACAGACTTTGGACCAGTAGCAAAATCAGTGGGGTTCAAATCCCAGCGCTGTACCTTAGAAGCTACATGACTACAATCAGGCCACTATCTCTGAATCCTAAAGAGGCCAGTGGAAGGACCCCTATTTTGGGTGGTGGTGAGAGGGTCAATGAGGTCTAGGGGTTATCGTGGGGATTCACAGCCCTGTGCACTACACCTGGCGCCAAGACTTGGAGCACCACGCCGGCTGCACCTGCCGCTGACAGGGGGGCTGAGATGCTTAGAAGCTACATTTGTGACAGACTGAGGGCCCCACCTTCCTCTCATTTTAACCCAAGGACTGGTCATTCCAGGCACTGGAGACCCCAAAGGCCACCTGCTTGAGAGAGCAGAGCCAGGTGTCTGCTGTGCACAGAGAGACCTATAAAGACTCCAGACTGTACTCCATTCACCCCTTTACCAGCTTGCTGTGTGACCTTGGGCAAGTCACTTAACCTCTCTGTGCCTGGGAATGGCCGCAACCCTGAGTGTCCATAAGGTGGTACCGGGAAGCAGTCCATCTCAGACTCACCTCCACTCCGCCCTTCCCTACGCAGGAGTGGTCCCTTCCTTTCTTCTCCTGCAATCCACACCTTTCCTAACATGGCCCTGGAGAAACTCAGAGGTGCCACACTCTGGCCTCAAGCCAGCTGCCAAAAATGACCCGGAGGCGTGCTTAGGGCTGGAGTCCCTGAGGCACCACTGGGACTGCAGCACAACTTAAGTGAAAAGTCTCTGGTTGTGGCTCAGGCTCCAGGGACCCTAAGATTCGCAGCCTCGGTGTCCCTCAAGCCTCAGTCTTCCAAGCCCAAGGTCCACACCAGGCCGTTCTCCACCCCCCAGACTGCCCGCCCCCCAGCAGCAGAGCAAAAAGGCTGGAGCACAAAGGCCGGAACCAGAGAGAGCAGCCTGTGCTATTCACCTTCGTTGCTGGCTGAGCAGGCCAGAACCACTAGCACATGACTCCATTATCAAGTTTAATAAGCACATTGAGCAAGAAAGAGTAATATTTATGCCTCCCTGCCTTATAAAAGTAGCAGTGGGTCAATGAAGATGTCTTGGAAAACACAGTAATAGATTTTTACTATCACCTGTTATTCCACCTAAATTTCTACCTTTGTTCTACAGATTTTAGAAGGTAATTTTTCCAGGCTGAATCTGGACCCTTTCAACTCAAGAGTAACTCATGAAGAAAACATTTTGAACTACCAGAGTGCATGGAAGTCTACCATGCGCCCTCAGTCCTCCCCTCCTCGCCTGGCAGAGAAGTCTGGCCGAGAAATCTGGCCTTGATGATTCCCACTGACCTTGCCTCCCCTGGGGCTCCAGGCTGCTCCAGCTCTCTGGGCCCTCCCCTCACAGACAGCCTGGCCTCCCCTTGGAAATCCTTGAGCCCTGTGCTAATCAGGGTGGTGAGAATGCTCTTCCCCACCCCCACCTCCCTGGCCCCCTGGGCTGCCCTGTGCCATCCCAAGCCGGTTACTTATCCTCTCCGTCTCCAGAGAACTGCTGGGTAGCAGCATTGACTGATTTCCACCTCTGCAATTCAGGGCCCTAGACTTAGAGACCTGAGGCTAAGAATGTTACAGGAGCAGACAGAAAAGGTAAAAGTCATCTGCTTGCTTCTGGAGTCACAGAAATCACACACACACACACTTTTTTCATACCTGGGAACTCAGCCTGGGGCACTCCAGAAAGCCACAGGCCCCCTGTCTCAGCTTCAACTGCCTGACCAATTCCACTCCATCCCTCCTCCCCTGGCCATAACCTGCACCTTGAGAACCCTGAATACTTTCTACCCTGTGAAACCAGCCCCCAGGCCTCAGGGACAATGGACACAAAAGAGCTCGCACTGACAGAAGTATCCCATGTGCCACGCACTGGCTCACCCAGGACTCCCAGGCCCCCACACACAATCCTACCACTTGGAGCTGTCTCAGGAGCTCGTGAATGATCCCATTCCTGCTGAGGGGAGGAACCCCCAAGTGGCACCTCAAAGCTCTATGGCACACAGGACACACCCCAAATCTATCCCCCTTAGGTATGGGGAACCCCAAGCAGAGCAGCTTGATTCCCACAAGGCTCACAATTATAGTCGAATGTTGGCAGCAGTTCTTATTTCTAGGAGTCAGGCATGAGGTCAGTGGAGCTGGGAAAAGAGTCAAAAGAAGGAACAAAGGCCAACCTGGGCCCAGCTACCCACTCACTATCACAGTCCATTCCCAGGAGAGTCCTCTCACAGTCCACCTCACCCGTCCACTAGAGACATGAAAATGCACAATCCCACACAGCTTTGTTCATCCTTCCACCTAAGCTGGTCCTTTATATAACCACTCTCCCTCCTGGCTTTACTTCCTTCTCCACCTGGGGCTAGCATTCAGAGCTGTTCCACTGGCACCCAGTTTCCTACTCCTCCCCTTGCATTCCCCATTGAAGTGGGCTGGAAGCAGCTGGAAGTGAGCGAGTGCCTGCATCCTGAGGTCTGAAACCCAGCCCTGCCATTCATCTTCTCTCTGAGCGGCTTTCCTCCTGGTAAATCTAGGATTAATGATATCTACCTCACAGGGATTAGATAGGCTAACTGGTGTCAAATGCCTAGAATAACTATTGAGCACCAGTACCTTAGGTCAGCACCTTCTCCTGGGTCCATTCCACCTCATTTCCTCCAGGCCTGCTTCCAGACTGCTGAAAACCGCTAGGAAAGTGAAATTACTATGAGGATAGATGCCCCTACCAACCTATGGCATCAGACTTCATCCAGTTCATCCCTCTAACTTTCAAAACTTTGTAAGATGTATTTTTTTTTTTAAGTGAGAGGAGGGGAGATAGAGAGACAGACTCCCACATGTGCCCTGATTGGGATCTATCTGGCAACGCCCCTCTGGGGCTCAAATTAACTTAGTTATTTTTAGCACCTGAGGCTGATGCACTCAGACCAACCAAGCTATCCTCAGCACCCATGGCCGTCACTTGAACCAATCAAAACACTAGCTGCAAGAGGAGAAGACAGAGAGAAGGGAGAGGGAGGGGAAGAGAAGCAAATGGTCATATCTCATGTGTGTCCTGACTGGGGATCAAACCTGGGACGTACACACACTGGGCTGACATTCTATCCACTGAGCCAACTGGCCAGGGCCATTAGATGTAATTTTTCTGAGTCATTTTTAAATTACACATTCTATAATTTACACATAAATGTGCTGGAAAAGAGTAAAAAAAAATCAAACTAAGAAATATATAAGGTGAGCAGAGGCAAAGGGAAGTTTCTCTTCCTTGCCTACTCCCTTCCTTCTGAGGAGGTAACTACTGTTAACAGTTTGGACCATAACAGGTTTCCAGACCTGTTTCTATGTTAAACATATCACACACACACACACACACACACACAGAGCTATTACAATATCACAAACAGCTGCAGTCAGCATCCTTGAACACATCTTTTTCTATAGGATAGACTCCTAAAAGTTGAATTACTTGGTAAAAAGGTATGTGCTCCCCACATCCCAGTGCCAAAAGGGATGAGAACAAATGCAAACATACAGAGAGAGTCCAGCTGAGGGACTGAGAACTCCCAAGGTGCCTCTGCCCCAATAAGGGGGATCTAACCATCCTCAGAATCCAGGCTTCGGTTGATCATCTCAAGATTCCTAGGCCTCTGGTTTTTTTCCATTTCTCTTGGTGCTCCCAAACATTTGGTGAAGTGTGTTTGAATGTTACAGCTTTTCTCAAATAAGGGTGGGACTGGCTAATCACCCTTAGGCAGCACTGTAAGGATAGAGCAGCGTCCCCTAGAGACCAGAACGGTGGAGAAGTAAGCAAACTTCTGTGAGTGTTCCAGAATTCAGGCATGCACCCGCATTTCTCTATTTGATTCCAGGCCTTGATACTTGTGGTTCACCTAGAGCCTGGTATTGACATGCCAGTGTGGACTCCCTTCCACAAAATGACCTTATTAACTCCTGCGATCTCAGGCTCCTCCCCTTCCAACAAAGCACTGAGGTCACACAGATGGATGGGGCAGAGCCAGGACCCCCAGGGTCCTCTAGCTCTTGGGCCTTCCTTTGGGCCTCATCCCACCCTATCCCACCTCCCAACTGCTCTCAGCCTGTGGTTCTCAGACAAATGCCACCTGAAAAGAGCACCTGGCTTCTGGGGGCCAGAGTCACCACTGGTCGCCTCTCCTTGAGCGGGAGGAACAAGGGAGAATCACAGGGTCTCCTGGTCTGAAGGGAGGTAACAGTGTGTTCAGACAGCTCTGAGATGAGACTTGTGACAGTGATGACACCGGCCAGCCTGACTGTTAGGCTCTCTGCTGAACACTTCATGTGTGTGAGCTCACTTACTCCTCATAGCCGTCCCGTGAGGTGGTTACTATTATCCCCACTCCTCTACTCCTGCCCCCATTTTACAAATGAGAATGCTGAGGTGTTTTGGAACCAGAGATGATAAAGGGCTTTAATAAAACCCAATACCCATCCCTTATAAAGACTCTTTAAAAAAAAAATAGAAGGGTGATTCATTAAGACAATGACGCATATCTATTTTCAACCACAGCTTTCTAGGTATTTGATAGTGAAGCACCAGCACACTCCCAGGGGGGGATCCAACAGGGCTACTTCTAAAGAGTTTTCCAAGACCAGGGAGGACTTGGTGGGAATCTAACCATTGTAGTCGGAGGTGAGATGTAGGACAGTCCCCATCATTGCTGTTACCTAGCGTCATCTATGTTCTGTGAAGAGCGATGAGCCAAGACTTAGAAATTAGAATACAGATGATGGCACTAGAGATAAAATGTAAATTCTTAGCAGATAATATAGCATTGTGTCCAAGACACTTAAAATGAATTCCAAAGCTATTAAAATGAAAGATTTTTCAAAAGTGGCCAGATTCAAAGTAAAAAGGTAGCACTGTGGACTGTCCATGACCAGTTAGAAAATCCAATGATAAAAGTCACACTAAGTGCCAGGCACTGGGCTGGCCCTTATCTGGCAGCCAAGTTTCCTCAGGCCTTGTCTGGGATCTCCGTGGTAGTCAGAACCCACACTTTGCTAACTCTTCCCCTCTCTCTAGCCTCCTGCAAAGCTTCACCCAGGTACTTCTGGGAGCATCTGAACGTGGATATGAGGTGAGAGAGTGAGGTCACCCCCCCCCCCCATTGATTGCTCTGTCTCTGGGCTCCCAGCACTGACTTCCGGTGCCATGAAAGCTGGTCCCAGAGGCCTCAGGGCTCCCAGCACTGACTTCCGGTGCCATGAAAGCTGGTCCCAGAGGCCTCAGGGGTGCTGAAACTCCCCGGGCTGTTCTCAATTGGGCTTTAGGTGACCCCTGTGTTTTGGTCATTCGACCCCCACCAGGGTCGCGACCCACAGGTTGAGAACCGCTGCACAAGAGGGAAGAGGCACATCTGCAATGTGGCCAATCATGTATCTCTTTGCCCAAGATTCTACTGGTTTTAACACTAAATCCTCAGTCCCAGGCAAACCAGACTGGTTGGTGATTCTATCCATCCTTCATGACCTTCCTCATCTCCCCCTCACACAAACACGGCCGCACTCAAATGCCCACACATGATGTGTCACGTTATCTCCAGGCGCCGAAGCCATGCTGTTTGCACCTGTCGTGCAGGGTTACTGTCCGGGCAAGGAGCCCTTCCAGCCTCTGGACATACATAGACTTTCTGTTGGGGACTCAGACTCACGCCCACCTCTGGGCAGAACTAACAGAGAACAGAGCCCTGTGGCTTCCCCACTCTACTCCCTCACACAGCACGTGTGTCTCCCCACTCCTTCCACCAGCCTGCCAAAGTTTAGGTGAAACCTAGAGCTCCCTCTGCAGAGAAATGTCCCCATCTAAATCCTCCTAAAGTCCTGTGAGGTTGGCACTATCATCCCCACTCTACAGGAGAGGAAGTAGAGGTTCAGAGAGGTTAAGTAACTTGTCCAAGGGCATATAGGAAGCAAAACCAAGTTGCAAACTGTGCCCTACCTGACACCAAAGCCCCAACTTATCTCCACTGTACAACAGCTTCCATGAAAACAAGCTGTGGCAAAAATGAGTTACATATGGGAAACTGAGGAGCCAAACATCACCGGTGCTTGAGAAGCAGAAAGTGAAATGTGATCTACCCCAGAACAACTGAGGGCTGTTTCCTTCTGGGACAGGACGAATGAAGGGCAAAAGGCAAAGTGGCACACTGGTAACCAAAGTGGCACACTGGTTACCAAAAGTGTTCAGGGCTTTTTAAATGTCAGCCACAATGGTCATGAATCACTCTTGCTGAAGCACTTAATCCAAAGTCACCTCCTTTTCCCCGGCTCCTCTCCTGATTCATCACGTCATTTCTGCTGGCCTGAATTACCCACCCAAAGTTCTGGGCCTCAGGCCACCCCTGACAAAATGGTCGTTCTCTTTTCTGGAGAGTTCTGTATAAGTGCCCCCAAGCCTGCTTGCAGGGGGAGAAGACTTTGAAGTAGGGAGACTCTGACCTAAGTGGCAGTGCAGCTGGAAAAAGTGTAGCAGGCGGGGCCATGTCACAACCAGTCACCCCAGAGTCTGTCCACTTCATGGACAGACTCTATTGAGGATCGAGCATGTGTAGGCAGTGGGCTGCTCCCTGAACATACGGCGATGACAAAAATAGCCCCTAGCACTCATAATCCAGGGCAGGGGACAGGCATCATTCAGGTTCACAAGGGTATAATTACAAGCGGCTGAGGGCTGTGACGTACAAGGAGCTCTGGGTGTGTATCGCAATAGGAAATGACTTAATCTTGGACGGAGGAGAGTAAGCGACAGAAAGTTGTATCCTGATCTAAAACATGAGTCCATCGCTGTTTTTCATGCCCAGCACCCATTCATCCTTCTTATAACCAGATTTTCCTCTGGGAAACCACAGTCACCCTGCATACCAGCTCAAATTATTTGGGTGGAATGTTTAGTCTATGCCACTCCCTGGCCACAGAAATCAATTCAGAGATGGACACATGAACCAAAGCAGAGTTGATGAGTGCTGATGTCATTGGCTGAGCCCCTGATCAAGCCACACCTGAGAGAAGAACTATGCTTGGACTTTTCAGTTTTAATCATAAGTAACTTCCTTTTGCTTAAGTCTCTTTGGGACTAGTTTTTGGTCTCTTGCAACCAAAAACGTCTTAGTTGAACTGGGAGAATGAGTCAGAAGTAATGAGATAAGAAATAGAGGACAGAACATTCCAGGCAGAGGTAAGAGAAAGTACAGAGTACAAAGGCCCTGGCATGAGAGGAAGGAGCAGGGTATGTTCAGGGATTGAGCACCTTCTAATCTGCTGGCCACTGTGCTAAAAGCTCTTTATAATAATTTTATTTTGGCCCTGGCTGGTTGACTCAGTGGTAGAGCATCAGCCCAGCATGTGGATGTCCTGGGTTCAATTCCCAGTCAGGGCACACAGGAGAAGCACCCATCTGATTCTCCACCTCTCCCCCTCTCACTTCTCTCTCTCTCTTTCTCTCTCTCTCTCTTCCCCTCCTGCAGCCATGGCTGGAATGGTTTGAGCAAAGTGACTCTAAGCACTGAGGATGGCTCTATGGCCTCCACTTCAGGTGCTAAGAAGAGCTCAGTTGCTGAGCAATGAAGTAACCTGGAGATGGGCAGAGCATCGCCCCCTAGTGGGCTTGCCAGATGGATCTCGATCAGGGCTCACACAGGAGTCTGTCTGCCTCCCCTCCGCTCTCTGAATAAACAACAACAAAATTTTTTTTCTTTTGAGCCTTCACAACAATATTCTGAGATAGGTGTGTGGTCACTCCTATTTTATACATAAGTAAATTAAATCTCACACAAAGGAAGTGACTGACTCAAGGTCACAGAATAAGGACACAATCCCAGGCCTCCCTGACTCTGAAATCTATGCTGTTAATCTTCATCTTAGAAGTTCTTTTCCACATGTGATCTGTTGGACCTAAGTCCATTCCCCTCTGCCCCACTGCTCTGACCAGCTGGTTTCTAGAAGGTTCAGCCAGTGGAGTCACCTTAGAGATTAGAAAGCTGGAGGAAGGGGAAAGCCACTTTGGCTCTGACAACATCACTGGCAGTGGCTGCAGCTGGGTCAGTGACAGCAGTATTACGGGATAGGTATGAAAGGCAGCATCTCAGCTTGGCAACGAGGTATGTGGGCTCCTGAGGCGTGTACAGCAGCTTCCTGGTCCCTGGATAAGGCAGGCATGCCTCAGAGGCATTGTGTGTCCAGGCCCAGGTCAGCACAATCAGCAAGGGTGTGCAGTGGGAAAAAGAAAATAACCTGCATCATAGTTGCCTCAAGCGTAATCACAGAGCTGCTGAATTAATCCACTCCAGAACCACCCAACATCTGAACTCTCTGTTATGTGATGAAATACATTTCTGTTGTTTAAGCTCTTTTGAGGTTGGATCATCTGTTATCTGCAGCCAAAAGCATGCTACCTTACATACGAGGCCACCTGTCCTTTATAGCTCTAACATTTTGTGGTTCAACTTCACTTTTCAAAGAAGAAAACTGAGGCTGGGCAAGAGAGGAATTGTCCAAGGTCACACCATTAGATGTGTGGCAAAGCCGGGCGCCCCAGTCTGCTCCATACAAGGAGGGAGATTGGCGCTGAGCAGCTCTCATTTCTAAGAAATGATTCAGCCTGACCTGTGGTGTAGCAGTGGATAGAGCACTGACTTGGGTGTGCTGAGCTCCCAAGTTCAAAATCCCGAAGTCACCAGCTTGAGCGCAGACTCACCAGCTTGAGTGCAGGATCACCAGCTTGAAAATGGGATCACTGACATGTCCCATGGTTGCTGGCTTGAAGCCCAAGGTCACTAGCTTGAGCAAGGGGTCACCGGCTCGGCTTGAGCCCTCTGGGTCAAGGCACACTTGAAAAACAATCAATGAACAACTAAAGTGACACAACTATGAGTTGATGCTTCTCATCTCTCCTTTCCTCCAAATAAATAAATAAATAAATAAATGATTTGTTGTCCCACTCATCTACACTTCTCTGGGTTGAAGAGGAGTCTGAGATTGAATGAGATGACCCTACACCAGGTCCCACCCTGCAGCCTGCCCCTCTGCATGTGGACCCTTGGGACCCAGCAGAATACAGAAGTCTGGGTGGGGGCAGGGCTGCTTCCCCACACACATGCTTGGCAGTGGGGTGTGCCAGCTTCCGTGGGCCACCCAACTACAGTGCTCACAGCTCCAGCTGAGCCAGAAGACCGAAGGAGTGAGTTCAGAAAGGCTCCTTTGGCGACGGGAAAGCCTGCAGGCTCGCATGAAGGCAGCGGGGCTCGGTGAATCGGGCTTTTCTGGCCTGCCTTTGGGAGGAGAGCAGGCTCAGCAGACTCATGTAAATTCGGTGTTGTCTGGGACTCGGGTGACAACCTCAAAGATTCTACTGGTTGCTGGCCATTCAAGGGACAGAGCCTGGGAATTTCTGGTGGAAAGAGTCTAATCCCAAAGTGAAACAGGAAATCTAGTCAGGAGAGACAGGAAGAGAAGGACTCAGGTCCTCCAGGGAGACTCAGCCACAGAGCCGGCTGGAGACAGACAGAATCAGTCGTATCCCTGCAGCAAGCGCTGTTCTTCCTCAGTTTTTAGTTTTAAGTCAGCAGGACTATTTCAGCATGCTGACGCTGGGCTTTCTCGCCCCTCACAGTGCTTGCTCTGGGATCGTGGAAGACTAGGTCAGACTTGTGAGGTATAGAGTGACAGCCAAGAGCCACTTTTCCCTCTTCCCTAAGCAAGGCTGACTGCCTAAGCTTGCTCTGCGGTGTCAGTCAGGGGTTTCAGTTTAAGTCAGAGAGACTCAGCTCTGGCTACCTTAAGCCAAAAAGGAACGTTTGGGAAGAGATACCAAGATGCTTTGGGCTATAGATAATACGATATCAATAGGTAACAATTATTACATAACAGAGTTGGTTCCACAGCTCAGTGAAGTCATTTTGGTGCAAGCCTTGAACATGGCCCCCATCACACCCTACCTTCTGGTATTCATGCCCTGGTGTAGTCAGTCCATGCAGCATAAAACAGGCCTCTAGGAAACTGTGAAATGATCGTGTGCAGTTTCAAGGCTAGGCATAAAAATCACCGTGGCCTCGCCTGACCTGTGGTGGCGCAGTAGATAAGACGTCCACTTGGAATGCTGAGGTCACCGGTTCAAAAGCCCGGGCTTGCCCCGTCAAGACGCATATGAGAAGCAGCTATACTTCCCGCTTCTCCACCCCCGCCCCCTCTAAAATCAATAAATAAAACCTTTAAAAAAAGCCACTGTGGCCTCCACTTCTGGTTCTTTCCCTTGGATCGCTTGCTCTGGAGGAAGCCAGCTGCCATGTGGAGAAGACGCTCATGTCACTCTGAGGAGAGACCCATGTAGAGAGGAATGAGGCCTCCTGCCTCCAGCCCTGTGAGTGAGCCACCTTGTAAGTGGAGCCTCCAGCCCCCAAGGGCACGAGCAGTATCTATTCTGATCACTTCTTTTTAACATGCGGTGTGGATAGCTCCGCCCTGCGCTGCCCCTCGCAGTCCTTGCCCCTCCCCGCGACCCACTGCACATCGCAGTAAGTCTGCCATAAAAAAAAAGCCACAGCCCTGGCCGGTTGGCTCAGTGGTAGAGCCTCGGCCTGGCGTGCAGAAGTCCTGGGTTCGATTCCCGGCCAGGGCACACAGGAGAGGCGCCCATCTGCTTCTCCACCCCTCCCCCTCTGCTTCCTCTCTGTCTCTCTCTTCCCCTCCCGCAGCCGAGGCTCCATTGGAGCAAAGATGGCCCGGGCGCTGGGGATGGCTCCTTGGCCTCTGCCCCAGGCGCTGGAGTGGCTCTGGTCACCACAGAGCAATGCCCCGGAGGGGCAGAGCGTCGCCCCCTGGTGGGCGTGCCGGGTGGATCCCGGTCCGGCGCATGCGGGAGTCTGTCTGACTGTCTCTCCCCGTTTCTAGCTTCAGAAAAATACAAAAAAAAAAAGCCACAAAAACAAAGTCCTTCAAAGCACTGCAACCCTGACCAACAGCTGGACTGCAACCTCATGAGAGAACCTGGGCCAGAACTACTGGCTTATTCACACCAAACAAAGTGCCAGACTGAGTTTATGCAGCCCACTCTCACAACAGCCACAAAGCAAGTTTTATTATTTCTCCATGCCGCAGAAGAGGAAACTGAGGCATGATCAGGGAGTGGCCAAGATGAGATACAACAAAGCCCTCTGGTCATGGGCTGGGCTGCTTACCTGTATGTCCTTCAGAAACCCCCTGTTCTATGCCACTTGCCCTGGTTGCCTTGGTCCCGTTATTCCTGCACAGGCCTCTGCTAGGCCCTCCAAACCACCCAACAGTGGTGCCAGAGGGGACTCTTGACTCCCAGGTTCACTAATCTACATCTGTACATAGTCTTGCCTTGTGCCCTCATCCCTGGCCTAACAGCCAACATTCCATCTAACCCGCAAACCCAGACAGTTCCTGGGTTGCACAGGTGTGCCTGAGGCCAGTATTTCCAGGAACAGCAATGCTTTGTTAGAAACAAGGCCACCAGGGTATGATGCAACACCACTGGGAACGAGTTCCCTTCCCAAGGTGGCCCCTGGAGAGATCTCTGTAGCAGCAAGTCCCTACAGGTGTGTTGCTGGCGGCGCCATCTGATGCCAGCTCTCTCCTGAGGGTTTAGGCTTATGCAACTTTTTCTAGGACTTAATCTCCTTTTTCTTTATGGTCTCAATGTTCAATATATGTCCATGTCCAAACGGGTTTTGTACAGTTCATACGTAAGTGGGTGAGAAGTGGCTAAACAGCCGGGAGAGGAGGATCAGAGTGGGACAGGGGACAGCCTGTCACCATTCCTTTAAGAGCCAGGGGCTCTCAAATGGCATCACTCTGTAACTGGATAGATGTCTAACCACTGTGCTGTACTCCCAAAACTAATATAATATTGAATGTCAACTGTACTTGAAAAAAAATTGCTTTTTAGGAATTTATTTATTTATTTTGCGAAAGAGACAGAGAGAGGAACAGATAAAGACAGACAGGAAAGGAGAGAGATGAAAAGCATCAAGTTTTTGTTGTGGCACCTTAGTTATTCATTGATTGCTTTCTCATATGTGCCTTGACCAGGGGGCTGCAGCAGAGCGAGTGACCCCTTGCTCAAGCCAGTAACATTGGGCTGAAGCCAGCGACCTTTTGGGCTCAAGCCAGCGACCATGAGATCATGTCTGTGATCCCATGCTCAAGGCAGAGACTTCAGGGTTTCGAACCTGGGTCCTCTGCATCCCAGTATGACACTCTATCCACTGTGCCACCATCTGGTCAGGCTCTTTTTAGGAATTTTGTCAAAGGAAATAAGAGCAGGAAGTACTGGTGCCTTTGGAGGGATAACATACCGTCCGCCCCTCTCCCCTGAGGCATCTCTATGGAAAACACCGGACATTTTCAGGACGGACTCCTCAGTATGCTCAAGTGGCCACCTCACAAAGCGCTCTAACACCCCAGCATCCGCAAGTCTTCAGTCCAGCTCTGGATCTTTACAATTAGGTGCAGCTGTGGGTAACTGAAAACTGAAACAACAGAAGCTTAAACAACACAGAAGCTTATTTTTGTCTCCAGTAAACAAAGCCCAAAGGGAGTCATCAAAGATCCAGGTCTGGACAGTTTGTGTTACTTCAAGTCACTATGCCAGGGCCATCGTAGAAGCTTAGCCACCACATGGTTCCAAGCTGATCTCTTTCACACTCGCACAGAGAATATGGGTTGACCAGCCCTCCTGGTATGCCAGGCTTGAAAGGATCTCCCAGGAGGCAGGACTCTCGGTTTTAAAACCAGGAGAACCTGACCGGTGGTGGCGCGGTGGATAAAGCACCGACCTGGGACACTGAGGTCCCCGGTTTGAAACCTTGAGGTTGCTGGTTTGAGCACAGGCTCATCAACATGTTCCCATGGTCACCAGCTTGAGCCCAAAGGTTGCTGGCTTGAGCAGGGGGTCACTAGCTCTGCTGGAGCCCCCCAGTCAAGGCACATATAAGAAAGCAATCAATGAACAACTAAAAAAGTGAAGCAACTATGAGTTGATGCTTCTCATCTCTCTCCCTTTCTCTCTCTCTCTCTTGCTAAAAATAAATAAAAATAAAATAAATAAAACCGGGAGAGTCTCAGGCAAACAAGTTGGTCACCCCAGAAGAAGGGCATGAACCGCTCCCTAAGGACACTTTCTGGAAGTCATACAATATGTTCCTTTCATCTCACCTCACACAGAGGCAGGCTTTTCACTCAGCTCTGACCTTTCTTTTTCTGCTTGGCTGTAGTTAACACTTCCCTGCAGCAATGCAGCTTCCAGCCATCCTGGGTATCCTCACCTCAGCCCATCCTAAACCCAGACAGAGGATTGCTGCAGACACGGCCTCCTTAACCCCAACCAAACTTCCATCCAGGCTGGGCTCTGGGCTTCCTTACTGAACAGCTTCAAAGGCAAGGAAGTCTCAAGACTTTGAGGAAGGCAAAGAGGAGGCTTTCCTTTCCTTTTCCCTGTCCTTTCTCCATCATCAGACATGAGATACTGAAGGTACCATGGTAAACAAAATGGACACAGCCCCTGTGTCTGAGAGCTTACACACTAGCCTGTGTGTAAGGACACACAATTAAGCAATCTTGTATAACAGGAATGACAGGGACCAAGCTAGGAAACCAGGCTGCTGTGGGAGGCCTAGAACAGACTCCCAATCCCGATTTGGGCATTCAGGGGCTTCCTAGAGAAGATGACCAAGTTGGGTCCTGAGGGATGAGTAGAATGGACCAAGTAAGAGAAGGGGTTGTTCTAGTATATGGAGCAGCCTAGAGAAGAGTCACCAGGCAGGAGAACATGTGACTCCTTCAAGGGACTGGAAGCAGCTCAGGGAGGTGGAAACTAAACTGGGGAGAGGCAGCGCTGGGAAGTGGGTAGAGGTTAAACGAGGGGAGGGTCATTAGGGCTTGGATGCACCATCCTCAGGAGACATGATGAGTAGCTGACGCTTTGCCCGAAAGGACCAACTGGGTCAACAAGTCAACCACCTCACACAGCTCAGCTGCTGTCCAGGTCTTGTTCTGAGTCAACCCCATCATGCAGAGGCCTGTTGCACTGGCTGATAGACGCTGGGTGTGCAGCCAGACCCCAGAAGGCTATCCCACCAACTCACATCAGAGGTGAAGACAGGCCAGCCATCCCAACTGCTGCCTTGTGGCTGATGGGCCACTTTGTGAAAGGATGTCCCACCTCATGTCATATGCCCACCATTGGGCACTGTAGTCCCATCCCCTCCATGAAGAATGGGGCCCTGCTTCCCTGCCTCCCCTGGTTAGGTATCATTCTCACAGCCCATTCTAGTAGGACCCCAGGACGGAGAATCTGGGAGCTCCCTCTCATGGGAGCACAACCGGTTGGCATCCACAGCTGGGGGTGGGTATATATATTTGAAACCCTGACTCTGGGTCACATGGAGTGTCCTGTGCTGGTCGCCACCTGCTGGCTGGTGGGTGGGAGTGAGTGGAGTGGTTAGCAACTGCCTGGGGCTTACAAAGCTGTATTGCTTTGGCATTTTTATTTTTTTCTAATTCAGTTTAAATCTGACTCCAAGTAACTATCCCACTGAACTGGGATTCCATCTCAAGCATATCACTGAGTTACCCTCCTCTAAGCCCCAAAGACTTATCAAGGTCTCAGGGTCTACGGTAGTAAGTACTGAAGCCTCAGAATGGCCCCATTGGTTACACCAGAGATTGCAGGAGTCTTCACCGTCCCAGCCTTGTGCCCTTATGGCTCAGGAGGTCTGGCTGATTTAGAGAGCCCCTTGGGGTGCGGGGTTTGTGGGGAAGGGGTGTGAGCTCTGTGCCTAGGGTCCACCCTCCCTGGGTATACCTGGCAGCCATTCCATAGAAAAAACCCTGTTACCTCCTGGCTACTGCTTTGGATCAGGGCATGAGAACTCTCCCCACTCCTTCCTGCCCAATTACCCTCTACCCCTTTCCCTTCTGGGGTAGAAGTCTCTCCTTCCTCCTTGCTGTTCTGAGAGATCTACCCTTTCTTCCTTCTCCTTTTATACCAAAGGGGCTTCTGTTATAGGGAGAATGACTCTTGCAGTGAAATGGTAGATCCCTGTCAGGAGAATTTTGTTTTCATGTCCTACCTTCCTCCAGAGGCTAGACCTCCTCTGACCTCTTGGGGCTCTGCCCTCTGCAGCCTCGGAGCCGGAGACCCTGGCTGGAGTAGTTTCATTTACAGTCCTGCTGCTGCAGCACAGGGTACCCGTTCTCACCGTGCTGTGGGAACTGAGCGGAGGTAGCAGCGCGTGCACCCACCCCACCTGGTGGAGGAAGGGAGATTGCAGCCTGACGCGGCGCCTATTTTTGCAATAGCTTCCCCATGGAGAAGAATGACTACTTTGCCACTTTACTGATACAGGACGATTCTCAGTCTCATTTTTCCCTTCTTCCAAGTGCTCTATGACCAGACATCTTTGAGTCCTACTGTAGAGCTGTTCCAGATGTCTGATATTGCATAATAAACCATCACAAAACCAGTCTCATCAAACAACCACGATCTACTGGATAGGAACTATAGGGGTGGCTTCTCTCTGTTTCATGTCTGAGGCCTCAGCTGGAAAGACCGGAATGGCACAGGCTTCTACACTCATACCCAGCATTTTGGCTGAGGTGCCTTGAAGACGGCCTCAGCTGGGACTGCTGACGCAGTGCCCACCTGTTCTCTTCCCTGTGGCGTAGGCTCCTTCACAGCACGGCAGCCTCAGCGCAGTGAGACCGCTCACACTGTGGATCAGGGTGCCGAGAGTGGCCTGCCAGTGAGTGAGGCCAAAGCTGCCTGGCCTTTTACGACCCAGAGCTATGGACTGAGTACGTGTCTCCCCAAAATTCACATGTCGAAGTCCTAGCCTCCAAGGAGATGATATTTGGAGGTAGGGCCTTTGGGAGGTAATGGGGTTTAGATGAGGTCATGAGGGTGAATCCCCCATGACGGAATTAGCACCCTTATAAGAAAATAGAGACTAACCTGACCAGGCAGTGGCACAGTGGATAGAGCATTGGACGCGGAGGACCCAGGTTTGAAACCCCGAGGTCGCTGGCTTGAGCACGGGCTCACCAGCTTGAGTGAGGGGTCGCTGGCTTGAGCGTGGGATCATAGATATGACCCCAAGGTCACTGGCTTGAGCCCAAGGTCACTGACTTGAGCAAGGGGTCACTCGCTCTGCTGTAGCCCCCTGATCAAGGCACATATGAGAAAGCAATCACTGAACAATTAAGGAGCTGCAATGAAGAATTGATGCTTCTCATCTCTCTCCCTTCCTGTCTGTCTGTCCTTATCTGTCCCTCTCTCTGACTCTTTCTCTGTCTCTGTCAAAAAAAGTAAAAAGAGGCCCTGGCTGGTTGGCTCAGCGGTAGAGCGTCGGCCTGGCGTGCGGGGGACCCGGGTTCGATTCCCGGCCAGGGCACATAGGAGAAGCACCCATTTGCTTCTTCACCCCCCCTCCTTCCTCTCTGTCTCTCTCTTCCCCTCCCGCAGCCAAGGCTCCATTGGAGCAAAGATGGCCCAGGCGCTGGGAATGGCTCCTTGGCCTCTGCCCCAGGCGCTAGAGTGGCTCTGGTCGCGGCAGAGCGACGCCCTGGAGGGGCAGAGCATCGCCCCCTGGTGGGCGTGCTGGGTGGATCCCGGTTGGGCGCATGCGGGAGTCTGTCTGACTGTCTCTCCCCGTTTCCAGCTTCAGAAAAATACAAATAAATAAATAAATAAATAAATAAAAAGAAAACAGAGCCTAAAGCCCTCTCCCTCCCTGTCATGTGAAGGTAACCTCTACAAATAAGAAAGACTGCCCTCCCCAGATACCAAATCTGGTAGCACCTTGATCTTTTCCTTGTAGTCTAAGGAACTGAGTCTTTGGTACTGTGTTACAGCAGCCCACACCGATGGAGGTACCCAGCCTCAGAAGTCACATAGCATCATTTCCACCAGAGTCCACAGGTTGAAGCGGTCACAAGCCTGCTCGGGTGAGAAAAGAGGGGCACAGACTGGCCTCTCAGTAAGAGTAGTGCGACAGAATTTGCAGCCACCTTTTAAAAGCACCACAGAGGCTTGATATTTTTAATCAGAATAATAATAATTTAGTTTAAAGTATTTTACACATAGATGTGGCCACTGGGTAGATTAATGAGGAAGCCAATGTAGAATGATAGTCAAAGCATGGAATTAAAATCAAACAGAACTGGTTTCAAAACCTGGCTCAGCCATTGAGCCACGTGTCCTGGAGCAAACCATGTCACCTCTCCACATCTGTTTCCTCATCGGTAAAATGTGGAGAATAATAAACACCTGCCTCAGAGGAGATTTTTTTTTTTTAAAGATTACACAGGATAGGATATGCAAAGAACTTGTCCCATAATAAGCATTCAGGAAACGTTAATCCATTTTTCTCTAAGTTAGTATAAAAGCTAAATTTCCATTATTTCTATTATCTCAGACTTTTAGAGAGATGCACTACCATTGCAAGTCTTTATAGCTGCATGGAAAAAATAGCTCTCTTTCTTTGGGGGCCAACACTCCTGTTCTTCTGGGGAACTGCCCGTCACTCCCTCTCCAACCAGCTGTCCAAAGAGGACCTCTGTCTCTCAAGTCACAGGACTTGTTCAAGGAGTGGACAAAAGAGACGGACTAGCCCTGGCTGGTTGGCTCAGCGGTAGAGCGTCGGCCTGGCGTGCAGGAGTCCCAGGTTCAATTCCCGGCCAGGGCACACAGGAGAAGCGCCCATCTGCTTCTCCACCCCTCCCTCTCTCCTTCCTCTCTGTCTCTCTCTTCCCCTCCCGCAGCCGAGGCTCCATTGGAGCAAAGATGGCCCGGGTGCTGGGAATGGCTCTGTGGCCTCTGCCTCAGGCGCTAGAATGGCTCTGGATGCAACAGAGCGACGCCCCAGAGGGGCAGAACATCGCCCCCTGGTGGGCATGCCGGGTGGATCCCGGTCGGGCGCATGCGGGAGTCTGTCTGACTGACTCCCCGTTTCCAGCTTCGGAAAAATGGGGGAAAAAAAAAAAAAAAGAGCCGGACTAGACTAATCATCACATCTCACCTGCCAGGCCTTAATGCTCGGTCTGGGGGAGGATCATGGCTCTGGAGGATCAATCATGCTCTTGGAGATTTGCATTTTTTTCATCTAGCTGTCAGGGAAGTGAATTACCATGTGAATCCATGACTTTCTGATGGCCACGATCCCAGCCTTCTGGAGAAAGCCAACTCAATAAGAGGTCACCATGTAGAAAGGCAACAAAAAGCAGGGACTGAGAAGCAGAGAACCCTGCAGCCATGAAGTCCCTGGGCTCCACTGCCTGCAGCTGTTCCCCTGCCCTTCCTGGTGACCTGCAGGACCCCATTCATTCCTCTTCCCCTAAGCTATTCGATTGAAACTTTTCAGTAGGAAGGGTATCTGACAACCAGCCAGCAGACTTTCTCACCCTGGGCTCTGTACTTACCGAGATGACCCTGGTCCCAGCCTCTGACTTTGGTTCAGTGCAGCTGACAAGGCAATAACATCAGGCCCCGAAGCTCAAACACAGGAGATTGGAGGAGATTAGAGATATTTGCCCTGGGGTCACTGCCGGAGAAGAGATCCTTTGAAAGCTGTGTGCTTTAACACAGTTTATTTCTCCTCTAATAGAGGAGTTGGCTTTGAAAAAATAGTTCAAATATAAGCAAGTGATGTCTCTAGAATTAGAAAAGATTCTTATTACGAAGGTTTCAGAAGATAAAAGCAATCTTTAGTTTATAAGTGACATTCCCATCCCATCCCTGAATGACTTTTTTTTTTTCTTCTTATAAAGAAAACCAGCCTGGCCTGTGGATGAAGCATTGACCTGGAATACTGAGGTTGCTTTTTGAAACCCCGGCCTTGCTGGGTCAAGGCACATACAACAAGCAACTATGTACTAGGAGTTGATCCTTTCTATTCCTTTCCTCCTCCTTTTCTCTCTCTCTTTACTCTCTCTAAAATCAATAAATAAAAATCTTAAAATAAAACAAATTTTGCTTCGCGAAAATGTGTCCTCTGTCAGTTGTCACTGAGTGATAGAAGCAGCCTACACTGCAGTTTCCCACACCTCCTCAAGCTCTATCACTTTGGTCTAAGCACATGCGGTCACTGGACACAGATGTTTACTAACATCCAGGAGAGTTTGCTGCATTCTGTGGGCCATTTCCGTGAGCAGCCTTGACCTGTTGATTTTGCTCATCTTACTTATAGATGAGAACTAAGGAGTCCCATCTTGAAAAGATACAAAAGCTGTCCATATTGAGAGAAGTCAGATAGCAATATAACCTGTATAAGGATTTGAAATCTTCCAAACAGTCCTTGTGGGATCATCTCTTCCTTGCTTGTTTATTTATGTACATACGTATGTATGTATTTGCTCTAAACATAATTTTAATGCTTGGCGGGTGGGAGGAGAGCTGGTTGAGGAATGGGAAGGGATGCTTTTCTGGTGCTACCTTCCTGTTCACCTCAAGGAGCAAACACGGATATGATTGGTTTGATTCCACATTATGGGCTGGGCCACATGAACAGGTTACACACAGCAGATCAGTCTCTTTTGTTTCCCTGCTTCCATGAGCCTGAGGTGTGGAGCCCCCAGGACCCTTCCTTCTTCCTTCTTCTCTCTGGTGCTCTCCTGTCGTGATGCTAAATTGGAAAACTTTGCAGTTTGGCCACCTGGTTGTCTCTCTCCTTGTCTCCTCACGTGTATCTGAACATGAACACTCTTTCCTCTCTCCAGTCTTACTGAGCGGTGGGTGGTATACTCCACATGTGGACTTTGTCAGAGGGAGGAGCCCTCTGAAGCGCCCCAGTCAGAATAAGCCAGAGAGCCAGGAATTGCCAGAGAACCCAGGTGACGGGCCCCTGGGTAATAATTCCGTATTTCCCATCTGTTCATTGGGAACCCCACAGGGAAAGGATAAGACTGTTTGCCTTGCTTCTCTTGTCCTCTGGCAGGGTGTGTGTACCAAAGATCCCCAACAACGACATAAAAGAGACAGACGTTCTTCCTCTCTCATATCAGTTCTGCACCGTTGTGGCAGCCTTGCTCTACAGAGACATCACGGGCCCAGGCTCCTCCTGACTCATGGCTGCCAGTCCCCAGGGTGTTGCCTTTGTCTCCACGGTCCAAGCTGACTCGCCTTCTCATTTCTATTCCAACTGGCATGGAGCAGAACTGTGAAGTGGACTGAGGGCATGGAGGTCAACTAACTGCAACCCGCGGGCTGGCCACCTGTTTTTGTAAACTCAGTTTCATTGGAACGTAGCCACTCTCATTTGCTTAAGAATTGTCTAAATTGAGTAGTTGCAACAGAGATAATATAACATGGTCAACAACACCTAAAATATTTAACTTTCTAGCCCTTTAAGAAAAAGCTGACCCTTTCATTCAGAGCATGATGCAGAGGCTGCCTGCTTGACTTTTGATCCCGCTCCATTGACTAGACCTGAGTAACACGGACATACCTAGCTGCAAGGAGGGCTGGGAACCAGAGTCTTTCTGTGAGGTGGCCAGGGGCCTATCTAGACTATCACAGGATAACCGGTTCTCTCTCCTCTGCTGGGTTGTGTGTTCTTTGGCCAGACTTTGGTGCCTGTTATTTTAAAATTCTGAGCTTATAAATCAGGTTCCTAGGATCACTTATAACCATGTTGATTTCTTTTATCACCTCCGCCTTCCTTTCCTTGCTGGGATATTTTGGCACATCAGAACCAGAGTTCCATTCAAGAGCTGACTTCACTCTTAGAGTCTCTTTCCCGAATGCCGTTGTCCCTCAGTGCAGAATTAAGCACCTGGCTGGGTCGGCAGTCCCTTCGCTGTTAGTCACAAGTCTGTTGGCGTAATTATGCTACTCCTCCGTTCCACCTCTGTCAGAACATGGCCGAAAGCAGAAATACCCCTCCACTTCTGAGAATGGAAAGCACATCCCAGGCAAGTTGGGAACTTGCTGAGCTCTTGATGGTGGATAAACAGGAGCCCCAGCAGGAGTTCCAAAAGATAAGGCCCTCGCTGTTCCTCTCCTGTCGTATCCTTTCTCTGGTTCCCTTGGTGATCCAGGCCAGGACTTTCTCCCAGTCTCTCCTTCAATGGCAACTCCTTCTCATGCTTCATCCTCAACATGCAAGCCTTCAACTTTCAGGATTCCTGAAGCAGGCATGTAGCTTCTTAACACACCCCCTTTCTCTTTGTTCTGCCACTTTCAAATACCCACTGAGGCTATAGTCCATCTTTAGTCTCATCACAATGTCTTGGTTACACCCTTGAGATCATGTTCACCATGCTGGGCTCTGGCTTCAACCTTGGACTTGCCCATAACTCATGCACTGTCTGCACGTGAGTCTGGGGCAAAATTTAAAATTACTATGTACTATGTGAGAAACAGGGAAGAACTAAGGATTCCCAGCTCAGAGCAGAGAAGCCTGGATGGTCACCATGCTCAAACTGTTGAATGGCTTGTTCTGTAAGCTTTCAATAAGACTTGACTTTTTAAAGTCTGACCTGTGGTGGTGCAGTGGATAAAGCATCAACCTGGAATGCTGAGGTCACCAGTTCAAAACCTCAGGCTTTCCTGGTCAAGGCACATATGGGAGTTGGTGCTTTCTGTTCCTCCCTCTTCTCTCTCTCTCTCTCTCTCTCTCCTCTCTAAAATGAATAAATAAAGTCATAAAAATATTTTTTTAATTTAAAAATCACAAGCAAGTATTACTTTGGTAAATAAAAAAAGAACAATAAAAATATACACACAAAATGGGGCTTGTTCTGAATAGCCCAGAATGGCAAAACTGGATGAAAATGGATCACTTCTTAATGCAAAATCAAAAAGAACCATCGGCCTGATCTGTGGTGGCAAAATGGAGAGAGTGTTGACCTGGAACGCTGAGGTCATTGGTTCGAAACCCTAGGCTTGCCTGGAAAAGGCACATGTGACAAGCAACCAACAAACAACTAAAGTGAAGCAACTATGATACTTCTCGCTCCACTCCCCCCTCTCCTCTCTCTGTAAAATCAATAAATAAAACCTTAGGGAAAAAGAAAAAAGAACCATCTAAGAAGTGGAGTTGGGCCCTGGCCGGTTGGCTCAGTGGTGGAGAGTCGGCCTGGCGTGCGGGGGACCCGGGTTCGATTCCCGGCCAGGGCACATAGGAGAAGCGCCCATTTGCTTCTCCAACCCCCCCCCCCCCTTCCTCTCTGTCTCTCTCTTCCCCTCCCGCAGCCAAGGCTCCATTGGAGCAAGGATGGCCCGGGCACTGGGGATGGCTCCTTGGCCTCTGCCCCAGGCACTAGAGTAGCTCTGGTCCCAGCAGAGCGACGCCCCCTGGTGGGCGTGCCGGGTGGATCCCGGTCGGGCTCATGCGGGAGTCTGTCTGACTGTCTCTCCCCGTTTCCAGCTTCAGAAAAATACAAAAAAAAAAAAAAAAAAAAAAAAAAAAGAAGTGGAGTTGTCCAATAGTAATTGGGTTGCGTGGCAAGACAGCAAGAAGCTTCTTTTGATGGTATTCAAGCAAATGATAAATGACTACTTAACCCCAAGAGGCATGGGGAGTTTAATAATGTGGCTCTCCTAGGCAGGACCCTTTTGATTACAAGGTAAAAGCAATCTTTGCACAGCAGCTCAGATTAGACGGGGTTTCTGGAGACAATTCAGCTGTCATTGAATCCAAGGAAAACCTGAGCAACTTGGAGGCAGGCAGAGTGGGAATGAGATCAGCGCCAGGCCAGCCCCACTGTGGTGACTCAGCTCCCAGCTCTGTTTCTGGGCTTTGTTGTTGTGTTCAAACTTTTCCCCAAGAATCTGAAAGGCCATTGGCAGAACTGTGGGTTTGGCTTCCCCTGAGACAGGTGTTAGTCCTGGTTCAGTCAGTGGTGGCTGGGGGAGTGGAGTCTCACGATTCACACAGAAGAGCATGGTGACAGAGACATCCATCCTGTGGGTGTAAAAATTCTCAGGACAGTTGGCAGGGGCGGACATCCTCAAAATGATGGTTTGGGCCCTGGCCGGTTGTCACAGCGGTAGAGCGTCGGCCTAGCGTGTGGAGGACCCGGGTTCGATTCCCAGCCAGGGCACACAGGAGAAGCGCCCATTTGCTTCTCCACCCCTCCGCCGCGCTTTCCTCTCTGTCTCTCTCTTCCCCTCCCGCAGCCAAGGCTCCACTGGAGCAAAGATGGCCCGGGCGCTGGGGATGGCTCTGTGGCCTCTGCCTCAGGCGCTGGAGTGGCTCTGGTCGCAACATGGCGAAGCCCAGGATGGGCAGAGCATCGCCCCCTGGTGGGCAGAGCTTCGCCCCATGGTGGGTGTGCCGGTGGATCCCGGTCGGGTGCATGCGGGAATCTGTCTGACTGTCTCTCCCTGTTTCCAGCTTCAGAAAAATGAAAAAAAAAAAAAAAATCTAAAAAAAAAAAAAAAAAAAAAATGATGGTTTGGGTCCTGTCCAAACTCAGGGCTCACTCATTCTGAGTCGAAAGGAATTCTAAGCAGATGATGTTCTTCATGTGGTTGTAAAGAGGTCGGGACTGATTCACTTGAATTAAAGGGAGGGGCAGGAGAGGTGAGAGCAGGGCCATGGCCAGAGGCGGTGGGAGGGGAGTAGGTGTAGCCCCCCAGGCAGCTCATAGGCCTTGGTGGGCTGCCTCCTGAGACACGCATTGTGCAGGACGGAACCACCCACTGGCTGCGTTAGAAGCTACACTCCACCTGTATCAATGCAGGATATTCCCCATTCAGTTTTCAGATTGTTTTACACTTTAGAATAGTTTTAGATTTACAAATAGGCTGCCCAAATAATACGCAGGTCCCATATATCCCACAGCCAGTTTCCTCTGTGTTCACCGCCTATGTTAACTATGGTACATTCCTACCACGAACAAACCAATATTAATGTTTTTAACTAAACTCCATACTTTGTTTGGATTTTATTAGTTTTCCCCTATGTAATTTTTTTCTGTTCTAGAATTCTATTCAAAATACCTCTATTAGTTTCCCAGAGCTGCCATAACAAATGACCGCAAACGTGGTGGCTTAAACAGTAGAAATTTATTCTCTCACAGTTCTGGGCCCAGAAGTAGGAAACCTGCAGGGCATGCACCCTCTGAATCCTCTTACCCTGCTTCCGGCTTCTGGCAGCTCCAGGCGTCCCCTGGCTTGTGTGTGTGTGTGTGGGGGGGGGGGGGGGGCTGTGTCCTGAGCCTGATGATGTTGATCTCTGCTTCCATCTTGTCATTGCACGTCTCTGTGCCTGTGCCTCAAATTGCCCCCCCTTCCTGTTATACATCATTGGATTGAGGCTATATTCAGGATAATCTCATCTTGACTTACTTAGTTTAATTACACATGTAAGACCCTATTTCCAATAAGTTCACATTCACAGGTACCACGAGATAGAACTTGGACATATCTCTTGGGTGACATATTTGGGCCACTATAACGTCACATGACAGTTAGTCTCCTACAACGTGAACACACTGGTGGTTCTGGGAGAAGGTACAAGTCAATCCCACAAGTACCTACCCAGCGCATTACAGGGGCCCAGCACTGTGCTGGGTACTGGGACAGAAGGCAGAAGTATGGTGAGCACTGTCTTTTCGGGCTTACTGCCTTCTGGGAATGACACTGGCTATCTGCTGAGTGAGCTGGGAGTCGGGGGAGGAGGGGGGTAGGGACCCTTAGGCAGCTTATGACCCAACAGTCAGGCAGGAGGGGCCCGGGTCCAATACTGAGAGACTGCTGTGCAGCTCACATCAGCAGGACGTCCTGAGACAGCCCGTGTGGAGTTGGGGCAGGGATAGGGGCTGAGTGGGGGGCTGCAGAGAGCAAGTCAAGGGCTCGGCCACAGGGATGGGAGTCAGGCTAAGACTTCACTCTGCAAAGCTCAGGTGAAGCACTCAAGCCCTAAGGACAGGAACCCTAAGCTAGCCTGTGGGGCCTGCAAATAGCAAGGCCAGTTTCGGTAAAACCAAAGGCCATGATGGAACAGGAGCAGCACCCGGCTGACCGGCCCCGAGCAGGATGACCAGGTTCCACATTCCCTCTGCCTCAGGCCAGCACTGGCCCCAGCTGGGAAGCCCGACTTGACAGAGGGGGTGAGGACACAGGAGCTCAGTGACCCAGGGACAGGGACACGGCCAGTCACGGCAGCCAAAGCTGCTGGGGAACTGAGACTTGAGATGGGAGCAGCAGAGAGAAAAGCGAGAAGGAGGGGATGTGCTATGTGGCAGGACCCCAGAGATAAAGGAGTAGGGCAGGGAAAACACCTCGGAAGCCTGCCCTGCTGGTCACATGGGTCAGGATGGGGAAAAGGCAGGGCAAGAAGGTGAGGGTAAGTACACAACAGTTCTGTGACTGCTAGCAGTCCAACACAGAGCAAACACCACAGCCTGTAGAACTGGATGGCCTGGGTTCAAATTCCGCATCTGCATCTCCCCAGCTGGGTCACTCTTGGCAAGCAAGTTACTTAACCCTTCTGGGCCTCACCTGGGGATGATAACAGTACCTGCCTTCACAGGGTTGTGGTAAAGATTGAGGTAGAATGTATGAAGCACTGAGAATGTACTGGGCAAACGATGTTATGTAAACATCTGTGAGTAGCACAATTATGTAAAGTAGTTTGAACATTAATCAATATTTCCCAAATTGTGTTCTATGGAATCCTCAACTAAGAGATGTTTCCTTCAAAAAAGTTCTTACAGTCAAACAAATTTGGAAAACATTTCCTATCATATCAACAACAAGCTCTGACATGTTCATAGTTTTAAAAAAACAAAAACAAAAAACAGGCCATGGGCTGTTCGCTCAGTATTTAGATCAGTGGTAGTCAACCTGGTCCCTACTGCCCACTAGTGGGCATTCCAGCTTTCATGGTGGGTGGTAGCGGAGCAACCAAAGTATATATAAAAAGATAGATTTAACTATAATAAGTTGTTTTATAAAGATTTATTTTGCCAAACAGTGAAAATCTGACATAAAGCACTTGGTAATTAATTATTATTATATGCTTTAACTTGCTGTAACTCTGCTTTATAAATTTTATAAAGTAAAGTTACTTCCCTACTTTATAAATCACCATTACTGTGAAATCAGTGGGCGGTTAGAAAATTTTACTACTAACAGAGATACAAAAGTGGGCGGTAGGTATAAAAAGGTTGACTACCCCTTATTTAGAGCATCAGCCCAGAGTGTGGACATCCCAGGTTTGATTCCCAGTCAGGCACACATGAGAAGCAACCATCTGTTTCTCTTCTCCTTCCTCTCCCCCTTCTCTCTCTCTCTTCCCCTATTGCAGCCAGTGGCTTGGTTGGTCCAAGTGTCGGCCTCAGGCACTGAGAATAGCTCGGTTGATTTGAGCATCAGTCCCAGATGGAGATTGTCAGAAGTCTGTCTCTCTAACTCCCCTCTTCTCACTTAAAAAAACCCCCAAAACCCTAACTTTGTTTAACCCAGTGTTTCCCAAACCTAGTGGACCATGGAAACTCTGGACAACTTGTGGGACAGTGTTCCATGGGATACCAGATTTGCTATGGGGGAGACAGAAAGGGAGTCTCTGAAAGTAAGGAAGAGCATCTCTAAGAAAAGCCAGCAGCAGAGGTAAGTCTCAAAGAGCCCCAAATGCCCAGAGAAGAGAAGGAGGGGGCTGGAAGGCCAGGGGTGAGGGACCGTAATAGAAGGAAAGACACGAGAGAGACCCATGGCAGGAAGGGGGTTACAGAAAACCAGAGGCTGCTGGAGGTGAAGGGGAGAGACGAGGGGGCAGAAGTGACTCTGAGAATTTGCATTTGGGAGGAGAAATGGGGGAGCACGGGGGGTGAGGAGTGGGGCACATCCTACATTCGCTTACACACTCTCTCAGCCTCTACCCACCCACCCTGCCACCCCTTCACAGTGCGGTGTCCTCAGGAGAGGCCGGGAGGGGGAACAGTGGGGTCAGCGGCCTCCTGGGGAAGGACAGCCCCCAGAAGGCACAAAGGCATGCTGTCCCCACTATGCGCAGATTGTGTGGTTGTAAAATCGACAGCAGTTGTCCAGGGCTTCTGGGCTGAACTCTGGGCTGGGGCTGAAAAAAAAACAAAGGCTGCAGTCTGAGCTCTAGGACTAGCTCCGCTGGCCACTAAAGGCTGTGCAACCCTGGGTAAGACACTCCATGTCTCTGGTCCACCTTTCCTCCCCAGGTTTGGTTCTCAAGACCCACTTCCTCCTCCCCTGGCCAAGTCAAACACAGCCATGACATTTCTACCCCTTTTGCCCTGGTGCCCAAGACATGCTCAGTTCCTCACCTCTGGAAGACCTCGCGGCAGCACTGGTACACCTCGAAGCTGCTGCTGCTGAGCGTCATGTTCAGGAGGGTCGCACAGTTGACCTCCGCCCCCCTGGGCACATAGAGGATCCCTATGCAGGAAAAGCAGCCAGTGAGCAGGGTCTATACCTGCACTTTCCATCCCCTTCCAAAGAGGCCAGAGCCTCAGTGCCCAGTCCAGCTAGACAGTCAGGACTCTGCCAGGCAGGGACTCACCTGCAACGCAGGCGTTCACAAGGGATACGCAGGCCCCTGTGCAGAGCGCCCGGAGCACGATCTGGGAGAAGTCGCTCCTCCGTTGGGGGGCCATGGAGGCTGCAAGGGGACAGGAATGCTAAGGCCAGGACATCATGGACCTCTGACCCACACTCTGCACCTCTGGCTGCATCTGCTCACTCCCCTCCCTCTTTGGCTGGCTGAGTTTGGGAGTCCAGGGTCATTTCCTTGGCCTGACTTGGGCCACTAAGGAGTACCTTACAGCTCCCCGCACATGTCATCAGTGGCAGGTGCAGGAAAAGAATCTGGGTCTGGAGTCAGGCAGACCTGGGGTTAAATACACACTCAGCCACTTACTAGCTAAGAGACTTAGGCCATCACTTCACTTCTCCAAGACTCAGTATGCTGCTCTGTAAAATGGGGTGTCTACACCCCCAGGGAGGGGGACTATGAGGAATGGAAACGGTTTCTGTGCAGAGCTGAGACCTGAGCAGAGAACTCCCCTCTAGGCGGCCCAGGCCTGCCTGTTCACGGTGGTGTGGGAAATGATCGGCCAGAATCTCGGGACAGGCCAGCACGGTACTTCCTGTCCTTCCCCAGACCCCAGAGCCAGGCCTGGCCTGGACCACTCTCAGAAGCAGAGAATCATGGGATCCCCAGGCTGGGAGGAAGCTCTATTGTCATTTCACTCAGGCCTTGCCTTAGACAAAGGGAGCAACTGAGGCCTGCAGGTCCCCAGGAAGTTATTTCATAGCTGAGACTAGAGTCCAGGCCCCCAAAAGGCCAAGACACCCTCAATGCCCCCATAAGACTCACTCAGGCCTCCCAGCATGATCCCAAGGGAGCTGAAGTTGGCAAATCCACAGAGGGCATAGGTTGTGAGGATCTCTGCCCTGACCTGGAATTACAGAAGAGGAGTGAGGAGGAGTTCCCCTCAGATGGGATGGGAGCACTCTACGCCACCTGGCTCACTGGCCTTCATATCACCCACTTGTTCTGTGTCTTTGACCTTGGAAGTGCTTGGTGCTGTCCCCTCCCAGGCTTTGCACACCCAGCTCTAAGTCAGTTCAAGCTGCACCACCTCAGGTGCCCTTCTATCTTCTCAGCTTAATTTCCAGCCTTTCTGGGTGTGATTCAGCCTTGCTCAGTCTACCAAGCTCTGCACCAGGAGCCATTTAGGTGAACGGCCCCTTCCCAACACTCTGCAGTCTTACACTCTGTCTCCTGTGATCCTCAGGCTGAGCTCGGAGGGTGTTGTCATCCTGAAGGTGGAGAGAGTGTGGCCTAGTGAAGAGAGTGAGGGACGTGGAGCCCAGCAACTGGGGTTCCAGGCTTGTACTCAGGTATGATCAGGGTGAGTGAGTCAATAGCCTCTTTGCATTTTTGTTTCTCCGTCTGGAATGTGGGGATGATAGTACCAGCCTGGAAGGGCCAGCGCAAGAGTCATGCCATGTGTGGGAAGCACCGGGCACACAGTACATGTTTAAGCAGAGTAATTCTCTTTCTCTTTTGCACTGAACAGTTATTTAATTTCCCAGAAGGAGGTGTTATGAGCCCCAAATGTGACGATTGAGGGCGGAAAATTGGCTTAGACCCATATCTCATATCATATAAAAAATAATCCTGTGCCTGGCCTGTGGTGGTGCAGTGGATAAAGCGTCAGCCTGGAACACTGAGGTCACTGGTTTAAAACCCCGGGCTTGCCTGGTCAAGGCACATATGGGGCTTGATGCTTCCTGCTCCTCTCCCCTTCTCTTTCTTTTTCTCTCCTCTTGCTCTAAAAATAAGTATATAAAAAAAACAACCTAAAAAAAATCCTAGATCATGGAAGCAAATGAATATTGAGACTTTAAACATTAAATAATAAAAAATACCGGACAATTATTATAGTTATAAGGTAGTATAATTGCTCTTATTGTAGAGAAGACAAAACTGAGGCTCCAAGAGGTTAGGTAACTAAGGAAGTTCCTACGCAGCCCAGCCAATCAAGAACCTCATCCATGTTTCCTCCTGTTGTCTCCTTTATAGAACTTACCACAAATTGTGGTTATTTTATTTTTTATTCCTTTGCTTTCTTGTGTTTTGCCTGTGTCTTTCACTAGATGAAAGTTCTACACCAGCGGGACCATGTCTGTCTAATTCCCCTTTCTATTCCTGGTACCTCACCGAGTGAGTGCCTGGCACCTCAGAGGTCTCAACAAATACTTGCTGAAGAAATGAAGTTTGTTAAAAAAAAAAAAAAGATTCTGAAAGTGTGTACCATCTATTGTCTTTAGAGGAGAGACAGGAGCTGAGAATGAGGAGTGAGGGGAAATCTGTGCTTTTTACTCTATACAAACTTTTTTTTTTTTTTTGTATTTTTCTGAAGCTAGAAACCAGGAGAGACAGTCAGACAGACTCCCGCATGCGCCCGACCGGGATCCACCTGGCACGCCCACCAGGGGGCAACACTCTGTCCACCAGGGGGCGATGCTCTGCCCCTCCGGGGCGTCGCTCTGCCGCGACCAGAGCCACTCTAGCGTCTGGGGCAGAGGCCAAGGAGCCATCCCCAGCGCCCGGGCCATCTTTGCTCCAATGGAGCCTCGGCTGCGGGAGGGGAAGAGAGAGACAGAGAGGAAGGAGAGGGGGAGGGGTGGAGAAGCAAATGGGCGCTTCTCCTGTGTGCCCTGGCCGGGAATCAAACCTGGGACCTCTACACGCCAGGCCGACGCTCTACCACTGAGCCAACTGGCCACGGCCTCTATACAAACTTTTTTAAAAAGAGTACCTTCCTTTACAATTATAAAACAAATAACTTAGGCTCTGGGCAGGTAGCTAGTTGGTTGGAGCATTGTCCCAATGTGCTAAGGGTGCAGGTGGTTTGATCCCCAGTCAGGGCATGTGCATGAATCAACCAACGATGGCATGAATGAGTGGAGCAACAAAATCAATGTTTCTCTCTCTCTGTCTCTCTCTCTTCCTCTTTCTCAAAAAATCAAACAATGAATAAAAAATAACTTAAAATACAAAATAAGTGTATGTTAAAAGTTGCTAGTAATCCAAGAAACACAAAACAATGAGCTATGATTTGCCTGTTCAAATAGCACAACTTTTTTTTAAGAGGCTACTCAGTGCTGTTCAATGTGTGGTGAAGTTCATGCTCTCAGGCACAGCTGGGGGTGATTTTAGTTGCTACAACCCTTTGGGAAACTTACTGGCAGCAACAACAGGAGGACTCATGCCATGTGATTCAGTCATCTCGCATCTGGGAAAGCTCCTGGGGAAATGATCCGAGAGCAGGAAAAATTTCTGTACACAATCCTATCCCTTTCAGCATTGTGCATAATTGCCAAATAATGGAATTAACCTGAATGGCCCGACAGCAGGGGATTGGTTAAATATGTGAGGGTACAGATATCAACAGTGATGCTTATGGGAGAGGGAAAATGGCCATGGAAGTAGGTGGATGTTACAACTCCCACCTCCCAGAACCAAAGTGGATTACAACTTAACTTAGGAACAATCATCTTGAAAAACCAACTTTGGACTAAACTAAGAGGAATCTATAACCAAGCATCACTGAAGGAACCACACTGAGCTGGTAGGAAAGGTGGAGACATGGAAAGGGCTGCCCTGCTCCCAGGAGTGAGAGGCGGCCCAGAGGGTCTCTCACAGCAGGGTTGGTTGCCCAGAGAGTTGTGGGTCCTCAGCCACAGGACCAGAACCCCAGCCTGGAGCCCCAGAGACTAGAGGAGGCATACAGGCAGTATTCAGCTGGAAGTAGAGCCGGGTTACTGTTTGCGAGAGGGAGAGAGAACTCTCAAGCCCAGGCTCTGTCTTAAAGGGACCGCGCAGAAAATGTCATTCACAGCCACTTACCAGGGACTCCGGGAGCAGGGAGCCCCAAGAGGACTGGAGTTGAGAGAGGAGAGTGTAGTCTCGGGGGCACAGGGAGAGACTGTGGGGGATAGCTACCCTGACCCCTGTCACTCCCCAAACCTAAAGTGGACATTCTTCCTGGGAGAACCAAGCCAGCAAAGGGAAGCAATTACCCCACCCACCAGAGGCTCTCCTGCTCCAGTCAGTTCAGAGAGACACTTAGAAGCAGGGGGCACATCAGGGACACAGGTTTTGAGTGCTAAGGTCTGGGCTACACCCCCCTCCAACCTGCTGAGTACCCTCTGAAGGGCAGAAGGGCCTGGCTGAGGAGGCGGCCATGGTGCTTGGCCTATGCAGTGGACAGGGGCGGAACCCAGAGAGGCCTCCCGCATGCCCGTGGGGAGGGCAGAGCCTGGGGAGGAGTCCTGCACACCCATGGGGGGCAGAACCAGGTGGCCCACGCAGTGACAGTGAGTAGCAGAGCCTGGAGAGGCGTCCTGCATGGATACGGGGGGGGGGGGGTGGAGCCCAGTGAGGCGAGGAGTCAGCCCCAGATACGGCCCGTGAGCCAGTGCCCAAGTGCCCAAGGAGACAGAGGCAGCAGGGGGCCAGTGGAAAGACTACACTTCAGGAATAGAGAGGCCACACACTAGCCAAGAGTAGATAAAAGCCGGCCTAGGAGTGCAGCTGATATTTACAATGGCATCAGGGCCCAGCAGAGGCAGCCACAAATTCTGGATCGCCTGTAGCTCCAAGAAGGTTGCTAAGGACCAGTCAAAAGCAGTGACCCCTACTAGTCTGTGCCAGGTTCCAGCCAGGGAGGTCCAGGGCTGGTACATCCAGCAGCCAGATATGAAGAGCACCAGCTCAGAACCTAACAACCCTAGTTAGAGTGGTATCTTAAGGAAAGGCTCCTCACACCTGACCCAGCTAAGGCATAGAAAACGCTGTCACAAACAGCAAAAAGAGCAGTAGCAGTAGACAAGTAGCCCACAGCAGAATACAAACAACAGCTGAGGCCACCCAAGAAGATCTAGAAACAACACAACTGAAAGCTGGAGGCAGACAACACCAACCCTATACTCAGCTAGCTACACAAACAACACATCCAAAGGAGCAGTCTATACCGAGAAAAATTGGAAGAGAGAGAAAAATGAAATTCAAATGAATCAACAAGAGAAATCCCCAGAAAAAGAACTGAATGAGATGGAACTAACCAAGATACTAGATGCAGGGTTTAGAATAATGATTGTTAGGATGCTCAAGCATCTTAGAGCAACAATAGATGGACAAAATGAGCACCTAAATAAAGAGATAGCAGGCATCAAAAAGGACATTGAAATCATAAAAAAGAGTCAGACAGAAATTACAAAGACAATATCAGAAATGAAGACTACACTAGAAGGAAATAAAAGCAGGCTGGATGAAGCAGAGGATCGAATCAGCAATTTAGAGGACAAGGTAAGCAAAAGCACGGAAGCAGAACAGCAAAAAGAAAAGAGGATCAAAAAGTCTGAGGAAACTCTAAGAGAGCTCTGTGACAACATGAAGAGAAATAAATCCGCATAATAGGGATTCTGAAGGAGAAGAGAAAGAATGAGAAATAGAGAACCTGATTGAATAAATCATAGCTGAAAACTTCCCTAAATTGATGCAGGAAAAAGTCAAAAGGTCAAGAAGCACAGAGAATTTCAATTAAGAGAAACCCAAAGAGACCTACACCAAGACATATCATAATTAAAATACCAAAGCTAAGAGATAAAGAAAGAATACTAAAAGCTATAAGAGAATAGCAGTCAATCACCTACAAAGGAGCCCCCATAAGAATGACATCTGACTTTTCAACAGAAACACTTGAGGCCAGAAGAAATGGCAAGAAATATTCAAAGTAATGCAGAACAAGAGCCTACAACCAAGACTTCTTTATCCAGCAAGGCTATTGTTTAAAATTGAAGGAGAAATAAAAAGCTTCCCAGACAAAAAAACAAAAAAAACTCAAGGAATTAATTACAACCAAACCAATGCTGCAAGAAATGTTAAGGGGCCTGTTGTAAACAGAACAAAGGAGGAAAAAATCTAGTAAAAGAGGAATGTAGATTTAAATAATAAAATGGCAATAAACAACTACATATCAATAATAACCTTAAATGTATATGGATTAAATGCTCCAATCAAAAGATATAGGGTAGCTGCATGGATAAGAAAACAGGACCTGTACATATGCTGTCTACAAGAGACCCACCTCAAAACAAAACATACACATAGACTGAAAGTAAAGGGATGGAAAAAAATATTTCATGCAAATGGAAATGGAAAAATAAAGCTGGTGTAGCAATACTTATATCTGACAAAATAGCCTTTAAAACAAAGGCTATAGTAAGGGATAAAGAAGGTCATACATAATGATAAAGGGAGCAATCCAAAAGGGAGAGATAACCACTATAAATATCTATGCACCTAATATAGGAGCACCTAAATATATAAAGTGATTTTGATGGACATAAAAAGCGAGATCAACAGCAATACTATCATAGTAGGGGATTTCAATACCCCACTAACATCACTGCATAGATCTGTGATGGCGAACCTTTTTATAAAAACCGCCCACTTTTGTAGTGCTGGTCAACCTGGTCCCTCCCGCCCACTAGGGGGCATTCCAGCTTTCATGGTGGGCAATCGTGGCACCGTTTGGTTGCTCAACTACCGCCCACCATAAAAGCTGGAATGCCCACTAGTGGGCGGGAGGGACAAGGTTGACCAGCACTGCAAAAGTGGGCAGTTTTTATAAGAAGGTTTGCCATCATGGGCATAGATCCTCAAGAAAGAAAATTAACAAAGAAACAGCAAACTTAAAGGACACACTAGATCAACTGGATTTTATAGATATCTTCAGAACCTTTCACCCTAAAGCAGCAGAATATACATTCTTTTCAAGTGCTCATGGTACATTCTCTAGGATAGACCACATGTTAGGACACAAAACGAGTCTCAATAAATTTAAGAAGATTAAAATCATATCAAGCATCTTCTCTGATCACAATGGCATGAAACTAGAAATCAACAACAATAGAAAAACTAAAAAACACTCAAATACTTGGAAACTAAATAGCATGTTATTAAATAACGAATGGGTTAACAATGAGATCAAGGAAGAAATAAAAAATTTCCTTGAAACAAATGAAAATGAACATACAATAACTCAAAATATATGGGACACAGCAAAAGCAATCCTGAGAAGGAAGTTCATAGCATTACAGGCATACCTTAAGAAGCAAGAAAAAGCTCAAATAAAGAACTTAACCCTGCATCTAAAAGAACTAGAAAAAGAAGAGCAAGTAAAACCCAGAGGAAGTAGAAGGATGGAAATAATAAAGATCAGAGTGGAAATACATGACATAGAGGCTAAAAAAAAAATACAGAGGATCAATGAAACCAAGAGCTGGTTCTTTGAAAAGGTAAACAAGACTGACAAACCTTTAAACAGACTCACCAAGAAAAAGAGAGAGGACTCAAATAAATAAAATTAGAAATGAGAGTGGAGAAGTAACAACTGACACAGCAGAAATACAAAGGATTGTAAGAAAATATTATGAAGAACTGTATGCCAAAAAATTAGAAAACCTAGGTGAAAAGGACAAATTCCTTGAAACATATAATCTTTCAAAAATCAATCTGGAAGAATCAGAAAACCTAAACAGACCAATTATAACAAATGAGATTGAAACAGTTATCAAAAAACTCCCAACAAACAAAAGCCCTGGGCCAGATGGCTTCACAGGCAAATTCTACCAAATATTCAAAAAAGAACTAACTCCTATCCTTCTCAAGCTATTTCAAAAAATTCAAGAGAAAGGAAGATTTCCAAGCTCCTTTTATGAGGCGAGCATAATTCTGATTCCAAAACCAGGCAAAGACAACACAAAGAAAGAAAATTATAGGCCAATATCCCTGATGAATTTAGATGCTAAAATTCTCAACAAAATATTAGCAAGCCAGATCCAGCAATACATGAAAAAAATTATACATCATGATCAAGTAAGATTAATTCTCGGGAGGCAAGGCTGATACAATATTTGCAAATCAATCAATGTGATTCATCACATAAACAAAACGAAGAAGAAAAATCTTCTTGATAATATCAATAGATACAGAAAAAGCATTTGATAAAATCCAGCACCCATTTATGGTCAAAACTCTCAGCAAAGCGGGAATACAGGGAACATACCTCAACATGATAAAGGCCATCTATGACAAACCGACAGCCAACATTATACTCAATGGGCAAAAGTTAAAAGCAGCCTGACCAGGTGGTGGCGCAGTGGATAGAGTGTCAGACAGGGATGTGGAGGACCCAGGTTCGAGACCCCCAGGTCGCCAGCTTGAGCACAGGCTCATCTGGTTTGAGAAAAAAGCTCACCAGCTTGGACCCAAGGTCTCTGGCTTGAGCAAGGGGTTACTCGGTCTGCTGAAGGCCCATGGTCAAGGCACATATGAGAAAGCAATCAATGAACAACTAAGGTGATGCAACAAAAACTGATGGTTGATGCTTCTCATCTCTCTTTGTTCCTGTCTGTCTGTCCTTATCTATCTCTGTCTCTGTAAAAAAAAAAAAAGTTAAAAGCAATCCCCTTAAGATTAGGAACAAGGCTGGGGTGCCCCCTTTCACCATTCTTATTCAACATAGTTCTGGAAGTCTTAGCTACAGCAATCAGACAAGAAGAAGGGATAAAAGGCATCCAAATTGGAAAAGAAGAATTAAAACTATCATTATTTGCTGATGATATGGTACTGTACATAGAAAACCCTAAAGTCTCAGTAAAAAACTACTGAACCTGATCAATGAATTCAGCAAGGTGGCAGAATATAAAATTAAATTCAGAAATCAGAGGCATTTTTCCCCGTTTCCAGCTTCAGAAAAATACAAAAAAAAAAAAAAAAAAAGAAAGAAATCAGAGGCATTTTTATACAGCAACAATGAACTGTCTGAAAGAGAAATTAAGAAAACAATCCCCTTCACTATTGCAACAAAAATAAAGTACCTAGGAGTAAATTTAACCAAGGAGGTTAAAGACTTGTACTCGGAAAATTATAAAACATTGATAAAAGAAATCAGGGAAGATACAAACAAGTGGAAGCATATACTGTGTTCATGAATAGGAAGAATAAACATCATTAAAATGTCTATATTACCCAAAGCAATCTATAAATTCAAGGCAATTTCTGTTAAAATACCAATGACATACTTCAAAGATATAGGACAAATATTCCAAAAATTCATCTGGAACCAAAAAAGAACACAAATAGCCTCAGCAATCTTGAAAAAGAAGAATAAAGTGGGTGGTATCACACTTTCTGATATCAAGTTATACTACAAGGCCATTATACTCAAAACAGCTTGGTACTGGCATAAGAACAGGCAGATAGATCAATGGAACAGAACAGAGAACCCAGAAATAAACCCACACTTTTATGGACAATTGATATTTGACAAAGGAAGTAAGAGCATACAATGGAGTAAAGACAGTCTCTTCAACAAATGGTGTTGGGAACATTGGACAGCTACCTGCAAAAAAATGAAACTAGACCACCAACTTAAACCATTCACAAAAAAACCCTCAAAATGGATAAAAGACTTAAATGTATGTCGTGAAACCATAAGCATCTTAGAAGAAAACACAGGCAGTAAGCTCTCCGACATCTCTTGCAGAAATATATTTGCTGATTTACCTCCACAGGCAAGGGAAATAAAGGACCAGATGAACAAATAGGACTATATCAACTAAAAAGCTTTTGCACAGCTAAAGACAATATGAACAAAATAAAAAGACCAGCCTGACCAGGCGGTGGCGTAGTGGATAGAGCGTTGGACTGAAATGCAGAGGACCCAGGTTCAAGACCCCGAGGTCACCAGCTTGAGCACGGGCTCATCTGGTTTGAGCAAGGCTCACCAGCTTGGATCCAAGGTCTCTGGCTTGAGCAAGGCGTTAATCGGTCTGCTATAGCCCCACGGTCAAGGCACATATGAGAAAGCAATCAGTGAACAACTAAGGTGCCACAACGAGAAACTGATGATTAATGCTTCTCATCTCTCTCCATTCCTGTCTGTCTGTACCTATCTATCCCTCTCTCTGACTCTCTCTCTGTCTCCGTAAAAAATTAAATAAATAAATAAATAAACAAACAAACAAGGTTGTTTGAATTAAAAAAAAAAAAAAGACCAACCTCACAATGGGAGAACATATTTGCCAATATGTCTGATAAGGGGTTAATGAGCAAAATTTACAAAGAACTTGTAAATCTCAACACCAGGAAGATAAATAATCCAATCAAAAAATGGGCAAAAGAAATGAATAGACACTTTTCCAAAGAAGACATATAGATGGCCAATAGGCTGATAAAAAAATGTTCAACATCACTAATCATTAGAGAAATGCAAATTAAAACCACAATGAGGTATCACCTCACACCAGTCAGAATGGTGCTCATTAACAAAACAACACATAATAAGTGCTAACAAGGATGTGGAGAAAAGGGAACCCTCCTGCACTGCTGGTGGGAATGTAGACTGGTGCAGCCACTGTGGAAAACAGTATGGAGATTCCTCAAAAAGTTAAAAATGGAACTGCCTTTTGACCCAGCCATCCACTTTTAGGAATATATCCTAAGAACACCAAATCACTGATTCAAAAAAGGAAATGCACCCCCATGTTTATGGCAGCATTGTTTACAATAGCCAAGATCTGGAAACAGCCGAAGTGTCCGTAAGCATCAGCGTACAAGTGGATTAAAAAACTGTGGTACATATACACAATGGAATACTATGGGGTCATGAAAAAGAAGGAAATCTTACCTTTTGTGACAATGTGGATGGACCTGGAAACTATTATGTTAAGTGAAATAAGCCAGGCAGAGAAAGAAAAATATCATATGACCTCACTCATTTGAGGAATCCAATGAACAATGTGAACTGAGGAATGGAATAGAGGCAGAGGTGGGATCAAAGGGACCAGAGGGAAAGTGGACAGAGGGAAAGGGGATGAGAGGATGGGATCGGAGAAGGGAAAGAGATTGGTGAAATTATATATATGTAACGCAGCGTTATAGAGAGCAGAAAAGCAAATCCTGGAGGGAAGGGGAGAGGGCTTTGGGGGAGGAGGACAAGAGAGATGTTGAGGGGATCACAGGGGTGGGGGGGTGTATTCAGTGGGACACTTGAATCTATGTAAACACAATAAATTAAAATCAATAAAAAAAAAGTGATGTTTATGTCATAAAAATTAGGTGAGAAGAAAGCTGGCTACAATAGTTTGGATACAGAAATGAAAACCATATAAATTCTCTTTAAAAGAATAGAAGAAAATGTATAAAACAATAGGTATTATTTTAGGATGGTGAGATGGGTAACTTTTTCATTCCTGATGATGTTACATAGAGCTTTAATTCTTCCAGAAATGTTCATTTTATAGAGCTTTTATACTTTTTTAAAAAATTCTTTTTTTTTAAGGTGAGAGGAAGGGAGACAGTGAGGCAAACTACCTCATGCACCCTGACAGGGATCCACCCGGCAACCCCATCTGGGGCCAATGCTCAAAAATTGAGCTATTTTTAGCACCTGAGGCTGATAGCCTCGGACCAACTGAGCTATCCTCAGTGCCTGGGGCCACACTTGAACCAATTGAGCCACTGGCTGTGGGAGGGAAGAGGGAGAGAAGGGGGAGAGGAAAGAGAGAGAAGCAGATGGTCACTTCTCCTGTGTGCCCTGAC
Source organism: Saccopteryx leptura (assembly GCF_036850995.1). NCBI lineage: Eukaryota > Metazoa > Chordata > Mammalia > Chiroptera > Emballonuridae > Saccopteryx > Saccopteryx leptura. The sequence goes on along the minus strand of NC_089515.1, from coordinate 38,873,918 downwards.
TGGGAATCAACCTGGGACGTCCATACACTGGGCTGACACTCTATCCACTGAGCCACCAGCCAGGGCATTTAAGTAAATTCTAACAGAAAGTGACAACACCTGACAACAAGTTAGTAACAGGGCATACAGTGGTGAGGTCTCCTTGCTTCACTCTCGGGACTCACTGAAGGCTCACGCCTATTCCTCTGGGGTAGACATGGCAGTTGTTACACCAGTTTTCCAATAAGAAAGGCAAAGAGCCTCACAGGATGGATGTCCATCTACAGCCAGATCTCAGATATCTCCAACAAGGCTCCTTCCCTCACACCTCAGCCTCCTCAGAAATCTCAAGATGACAGCAGTGAAGTCTGAAGCCATCTTGAGCCCAGGGCAGTAGGATACGGGAGGCTGAGTGCCAGGTCAGTGTGTCCCACCTGAGCCCAGGGAGCAGGGCAAGCAGCTGTGTCATACCCTGCTTCAGAGTGGGGACGGGGACACTCACGGAGATCCACTGCTTCTTGGTGCCGACCCATTCCTCAGCCCCCATGAGGCGGCGCTGCTTATACTGGGAGAGTTCCTGATAGGCCACAAACTCGTTCAGAAACAGCTTGATCCCCAGCAGCTCAGCCACCACCGGGCAGTCCTCCCAGGCCACGCCCATCAGGAAAGCCACGGGCCGCAGGACGTAGGAGCAGATGAGCTGAGGTGCAAGGCAAGAGAAGCTGCTGGGACCTGGGCTCAGCTGGGCTCCGCTGGATGTCCAGGCAGCACCCACTGCCTGGGATGCCCTGCCCCCCCGTTAGGCTACGTGGGCAGCCAGAACTGTACCTGGAAGCTGAGTCCCTGGACATCCACCATGTCCCCCAGCCAGGAGAGGGCAGCGTTGATGAAGGCCAGCACAGCCAGGAAGGCGATCAGGTTGGCAGCGATGTTGGCGACAACTCCCACAGAGATGGCAGCCCCACTGCTAGCAGCTTCTAAGAGGTTCTGAGCATCTCTGTTGTTGGGATCAAGATGCTGTCTTACTGGCCTGTCCCCACAAATAGCAGGGCCCCTCATCCTATGGGGGTCTGAGAAAAATCCTAGGCAATATTTCAGAGCCAAGGCTCCCTGTTTTCCCTCTGACACCCAGAGAGAGAAAGGGCTGGTCCCAGCACCAGAATAAGACCAAGACTCCCAGCACAGAGCTGTTCAAGATGGGAGCCACATGTGGCTTTTGAGCACTTGAAAGGAGACTGCTCAGAATTGAGATATATTATAAGTATAAATAACACACTAGGTTTTGGAGAATTAGTTTTTTAAAAAGTCAATATAAAAATAACCATTTTGGCCCTAGCAAGTTGGCTCAGTGGTAGAGCATCCACCCAGCGTGTAGAAGTCCCAGGCTCGCTTCCTGGTCAAGACACATAGGAGAAGCAACCATCTGCTTCTCCACCCTTCCTCTTCCTCCTTCTCCCTCTCACTTTATCTCTTTCTCTCTCTCTTCATCTCCCACAGACATGGCCCAAATGGCTCGAGCAAGTTGTCCTCCGGATGCTGAGATGGCTCCAGAACCTCCGCATCAGGCACTAAGAAGAGTTCAGTTGCTGAGCAACAGAGCAATGTCCCAGATGAGCAGAGCATTGAAAACTGCCCCCTAGTGGGCTTGCCAAGTGGATCCCGGTAGAGGTGCATGCCTCTCTGCCTCCCCAACTCCCATAAATAAATAAATATTTTATAAAAATGTTAAAATAATATTCTGGGTATATTGGGCAAATATAATATTTTATTTAAATTACCTGTTTCTTTTTACTTTTTAAAAGACAGCAACTAAAAAACGAAAGTGATAGATGTGGCTCACATTGTATTTCTATAGAGCAGCACTGCTCTGGACCTTCAGGAACCTGTGATGTTGGGGCCAGGTGCCGTATCCCCAAGCACTTTTTGTCAAAAGTGGTACCTTTTCCATTCTAAAAGGATTGGATATTACGGGAGAGCTGCTAAGACTCTAATGAACAGATGTTAAGAGGTGAGTGAGCCCTGGCCGGTTGGCTCAGTGGTAGAGCATCGGCCTGGCGTGTAGGAGTCCCAGGTTCGATACCCGGCCAAGGCACACAGGAGAAGCGCCCATCTGTTTTTCCATCCCTCCCCCTCTCCTTCCTCTCTGTCTCTCTCTAACCCCTCCCGCAGCCGAGGCTCCGTTGGAGCAAAGATGACCCAGGCACTGAGGATGGCTCTGTGGCCTCTGCCTCAGGCGCTAGAATGGCTCTGGATGCAACAGAGCGATGCCCCAGAAGGGCAGAGCATCGCCCCCTGGTGGGCATGCCGGGTGGATCCTGGTCAGGCGCATGCAGGAGTCTGTCTGACTACCTCCCTGTTTCCAGCTTCGGAAAAATGCAAAAAAAAAAAAAAAAAAAAAAAGAGGTGAGTGAAACCAAGAACAGTGCTCAATATGTGAATATGTGATAGACACACTGCTATTTGTGGAGACACACATATGTGGCCAAAGCTCAGACATGTGGAGAAGGCGGCATGGAGCTTTTTCATGACCCTCTTCACCACACACACACCAGGCCACATCCCCAGGCCGAGGCCCCTTCCATGCCTTGACCAGTCATTGTTTCCTGCTGGTCCAAGAATGGAAATGAAAGTTTTAAGAACTGGAGTCCATGTTTCTCTAAGCGAAGCCACAAGGAGGGCAGTTTATAAGGAGAGGTGGCCTGGGCATGGTGGAAGGGCAGAGAAGATGGGGCCCGCTGCTGTCCCCCGCCTCTGCTATCGTCCCCACCTCCTGCCACACTAGTCCCTCTGTAGGCCCTTCTACTGTGCTCACCCGGAGCTCAGTCTCACTCCCTCGTCACTCCTGAACTTGGACTCCTCCACCTCTGGGTAGACCAGCTTGGAGAGGGCCAAGGCACAAGGGGCGGCCATCACAGAGGCGGCGATCAGGGAGGCAGCGTCGATCTGCAAAAGTGAGAATGCGCGTTACAGGGAGGACAGGTAAGGGTCAAAGAGTGCAGCCCAGGACAGCAGGGGACATAGGACCCAGCCCCCCTAGTATGTCATCATTGTCAGAACTGCTGCCATTGTTATTAATTATAATTCCTTTAATGTGCAGAGGGTATAATCACAGGGTATAATGTACAGAACCTCCTGTTTTTTCCAGTTTGTCTGTAAATTAGGCAGGACAAGTATAGTTGACCCTTGAACAAGCCTGGCACTGATCCTCTGCTAGTCAAAAATCTGCATATAACTTTCGACTCCCCCAAAACTTAACTACCGACAGCCTACTGTTGACCAGAAGCCTTACCAGTAACATAGTCAATTAACACATATTTTATATCTTGTATGCATTATATGCTGTATTCTTACAATAAATTAAACTAGATAAAATAAAATATTAAGAAAATCAGAAAAAGACCAAAAAAATAAAGAACTAAAATTTTTTTAAAAGAAAAAGAAAAGAAATTTAAAAAGAAAATCATAAAGAAGGGAAATACATTTACAGTATTTATTGAAAAATATCTTCATTAAGTTGACCCACGCAGTTCAAACTCATGCTGTTCAAGTGTCAACTGTTGTTTTGGATCACTTTACCGACAAGGAAACTGAAGCTCAAAAGCATTAAATCTGATGTGCCCAATATAGAGGAAGATGAAGAATTAGAACCCACCATGTCTTTTGGCTCAAAGTTCAGGGTCCATCCTTCCCTTCTAGGCTGTCTTTGACCATTAATACAAGGGCACACTGACCACTGGTTGAAGGGTTTGTGATGGTTTCAGACAAAGATCACAGAACTTGAGAGTTCTGGGATGGATCCAAGAGATGACCTAATTCAACCTCAGAGTATAGGAATGTCCTCCCTGTATAAGAGAGAGGGAGTGTCCCTCCTTGAATACTCACTGTGACAGGGAGCTCACCACTTCAAGGCAGCCCATCACCCCTACTCCTGTGGTTGGAAAACTCTTTCTCAGGAAATCTGCCTCCTGCAACAGCCACCCTTTGGCCCTGGGTCCTGATGTCTCCTGGGGCCGTGCATAGAAACCCTTCTCAGAACGCTGACAGAGCCACCTGAGCCTTGGGTGTCCCTTCCTGGATTTTTATCCTCACTGTGACCCCAGCCCTTCTGATTCCCTGTTCTCTTCCACGGAGATACATTGGACACTTCTTCACCACTGAATTATTTACCAAAGGGGAAATTGAGAGCCAACCCAAACATCTAACAATGGAGGAACCATCAAGCATTGTCAAGTTGCCCTTGAAAATGATGACTACCAAAGCTTCAAAATAACCAGGGAGATGCCCACAAAAGTGCATGTAGAGCATAACCACAACAATAGGAAAAAAATAAACTTTAAAACTGTGCATAAAGAGATGGCTGGAAAGAAATACATTGTTTCTGCTTTTTTGTGTATTCTGAAACATTCACAATGGTATATATTGCTTTTTTAAACAACAAAGTAAAAATAGACATCTCCTTATATTTCATCATAAATCAACTTCAATTATTGGGTTTTAAATAAAAAGGACAAAAAGGAGAGGAGGTAAGTTTAAGCCACATGTTCAGGCTAATAAAAGCACAGGGCCCAAGAAGGCTATGAAGTACCAAGAGCTGCTACCAGCTGACCACGTGAGGCTCTGAAACACATGTAATGCCCTCTTCTTCTTTTATTAAACCCCAAATGCTTCTTTCCAATGATAAGCAGAAACTCCTTAAGACCTTAACCAGCACCAGCACCCACCTCCTGTGCCTCCATCACAGGCGCTGGGTGGGAAGAACTTTCTGTAGGAGGAACCCAGCTTCAGGGAAGGTATCCTCTCTGGACTCCCGGGCTGGGCTCTGGAACTTTACTGGCCTCGTCTTTGGCTGCCCATCCCCTGTGGGGACAGTGCTACAACCGGAATCTTGGGATCTTCCCTCCACCAGCAGGACCCTCTGCCTTCCTCCAGCTTGGAGGTTTCCTCTAGTTTGTCAACTTGAGTTTCAGCAAGGAACACATCCTACGCCGTTACATTCTTGGATGCTGTGAGTGAGTGGTGGCCATAGCCCCAAATTCCCCAGCTGGTCATTTTCTGGCTTATCTTAAAAAGGGGTGAATCCTGTCCAGGCAGGGTTCCCCGGGCCTGGGTCAGCCCACACACGGCCTTCCCACTGCCAGCTGCTCTCAGAGCACTGACATCCCCAGGCACTACCTCTAGACACCCAGTCAGGAATGTCTTCTGTTCCAGCATCTCAGGGCCCAGGTCAGAGAGGAAGACAAGGCATGAGCTCCCCATGTGAATTTTCAAAAAGATCTTTACTGAGAAAGAAATTACAATCCAGACAACAACAAAGCATGAAATCAGCCTATTTCAGAAGGATGGATTTCTGACCCTAATATGTCAGAGAAATAACTACCACGTCTTCAACACCATGTGAAGTGCTTTCTGTCTAGTACTATATTTAATTATTTTTTAAAATAGATTTTTAGAGAGAGAGGAAGGAAGAGAGACGAAGAAAGAGAGAGAAAAACATTGATTTGTTGCTCTACTTATTCATGCCATCAATGGTTGATTCCTGTATGTTCCCTGACTGGGGATCAAACCCACAACCTCAGCATGTCAGGACGACGTTCTCACCAACTGTACTACCCAGCATTTAATTTTTCTTTTATTCAGTGAGAGGAGAGGAGGCAGAGACAGACTCCTGCATGTACCCCAACCAGGATCCACCCAGCAAGCCCACTAGGAGGTGATGCTCTGTCCATCTGGGGCATTGCTCCATTGCTCAGCAACCAAGCTCTTTTTAGCACCTGAGGATGCCATCCTCAGTGCCCAGGGCCAACTCACTCTAATAGAGCCATGGCTGTGGGAGGGGAAGAGAGAGAGAGAAGTAAGAAGGGGAAGGGTGGAATAGTAGATGGGTGCTTCTCCTGTGTGTCCTGACCAGGAATCAAACCTGAGACATCCACATGCCAGACCAATGCTCTACCACTGTGCCAACTGGTCAGGGCTAGCATTTAATTCTTAAGCTGCTGTGAGATGGGCAGTAACTTTGCCCATTTTACAGATGTAGAAACTAAGTAGTAGACGCTCACTTGGCTCTGCTCAGGACCCCATAGACCCTGTCCCAGGACCTCCAACTCTTGTACAATTGACTAAGAAGACCCCTCAATGTCACCCTGCCCAGCCTGTGCCCAAAGCTCCTGACACACATCTAAATGTCCTGCCAAGGTGGCTCTTGAACCAGAGGAGTGGGTAGAGAGACCAGTTTCCGGGATTAGCGGAGAGGGCTAGGGCCTGCTTTAGAGATTTCAGAAATATGGTGGAAAAGGAGCTGTATGTGGAAGCCACCAGGAAAGGATTCAATCCAGTGACCCCTGGGACCTCAGACAAGAGGGAAGGTCTGGATCAGCACTGTCCAAGGCAAATATAATGGGAACCGCATCTGTGATTTTAAAGTTTCTAGTAGCTAATTTAAAAAGTCAAAAGAAACAGGTAAAAATACTTTTAATAATATAGTTTAACCCAATATATCCAAAATATTACTTTTCCACCCACATAATCAATATTAAACTTAATAAAATATATTAATTTTTTTCCATGATAAGTCTCATAGCAGAGCTCATTTCAGACCAGCCACAGTGCAAGTGCTCAGTAACCAGCTGTGTGCAGCTGGTGGCTGCTGTGTTGGACAGCGCAGGTCTAGAAATATCCCGATGTTAGCAATAGGTGGGGTGCAGGGCAAAGGGAGCCAGAAGCTGAGCCATAAAGAGAAAGGAGGAAAGGGCAAGAGGATCTTCCTAGAATTCAGGCGCTCGGAACAGAGCTAGCATACCTGAGGGAGTGGAAGGAGAGGGGAGAGGGTGGGAAGAAGGCAGGGCTGCGGCTGTGGGTGTCCCGAGGCTGCTGCAGTGGCGGCCAAGAGCCAGGTGGGGGCAGAAGAGAGCTTCTCTGATACCAGACTAGTTCTGTTAGGTGCTTTTCACCTGGGTCAGCTACGGTGGTAGCCTTGGGACTGCCAGGCCATAGGCTGTGAATGGAGACCCATAGCCACCGGGCTGATGCTGGCAGCCTCTGCACATTCTGTAGAGCTACAGGGAAATGGGCACTCGGGCCCTTTCAGGGGGAAGGCCCTCCTGTGTGGGGCTAGGCTGGGACTCCTGCCTGAGCAAGGGAAGGGAAGCAGAATGAGTTGTAAGGCAAATTGTGGCAAAAGAACAGAGTTCTTTCAGGATTTTAGATTTAACTAACGGCAGCCACATTCATACAGGGGAAAGAATACCATTCTTTGAACTGACTGTGAGACCTAGAACAAGGTTAAGACAGTCACAGGTCCTAAGTTCAGAAACTATTACGGCATCCCCTCCCCTAACACACCACCATGAGCAAATCTTCAAAACAGCTTTCAGTTTCCTTTTTTGAAATATCAAACCTCTTCCGAAATCAGGTGGTGGTGTGGTGGGGTGGGGGGCGCACCAGCTCTGCTGGGCCCTTCCTAAGCCTCAGTAAGACAGGGCGTGAACCAGGCGACCTCTAAAATGCCAGATGGGAAGGTGCCAGGCCAGAAGACAAAGACAGGAGGCCTTCCTGAAAAGTCACAGCCACCCAGCCACTGCGCAGGCGGCTCCGTGGGATGTGGAGCTAGGCTCACTAGTGCAGCTCAGGTTTCCTGAGGGAGGGAGGGACTGAGGGGCAGGCTGGCTTGTCCTCAAGCCCACCCCTCAGCCACCAAGGACAGAAATAAGAGAGACAAGTGGAATTTGGGACCAGAGAAGGGAACAGTGGGGCTCATTCTGTCACCCTGTCACCCATACACACACAGAACACCAAGGACAGTAAAAGGCAGACCATGATCCACCTCCCTCTATGGACTAAACGGCATTGCATTGTGTGGATGAATTTACCCACCCCACCCCCTTATTGCTTGTCATTTAGATTGGTTTGTTTTTCTATTGCAAATAATGAAATTTTATTCTCGATCAAAGGGAAGTATTTTAAAACTGACTGATAGCTGTTCTGTAAAAGGATTAGAGCAAATTACACTCCCATCAAGAGTGTGTTCATACCCCGAAGGAGATGTAGGCACCCAGCAGGGAGCCAGCAATGGTGGCATAGCCTCCAGTCATGACCACGTGGATTTCGGAGAGGGTCATATCTGCCAAGTAGGGCCGGATCAGTAGAGGAGCCTCGGTCTGCAAAAAGGAAAGATGTCAGACAAACAGAACTGACCAGCCAGCACAGGAACCGAGTGAGGTCCCTCACCCCCAGAGAGGACAGGTCGCAGTGAGTGCTGGGTATCCCAGGGGAAGAGACGGGTTGAGGACTGTGGTCTGTACTGACCGAACCTCTCTGAACATCAGTGTCAGCCTGGCTCTGAACAAGGACCCCCAGCCCCTCCACTTGGCCCGATGATGCCCCCATATCAAATGCTTACCACATTCAAGCATTCCACTCAGTACCTCACATTTATTATTCACAACCTTCTGAGAAAGAAGAGATCATCCCTAATTTTTTCAGGAGAGCAAACAGAAGGTAAGAGAGAGTCAAAGAATGTTCTCTTTTCAGGCAAAGGGCCACAAGCAGATGAAAATCCAGACCTGAGCTTTTTTTTTAAAAATTCAGTGAGAGGTGGGGAGGCTGAGACAGACTTCAGCATGCACCCTGACTGGGATCCACCCAGCAAGCCCACTAAGGGCTATGCTTTGCCCATCAGGGGCTGCTGCTCCATTGCTCGGCAACCGAGTCATTCCAGTACCTGAGGCAGAGGCCATGGAGCCATCCTTAGTGCCTGGGGCCAACTAGCTCCAAACAGAGCCATTGCGGCAGGAAGGGAAGAGAGAGAGAGAGAGAGAGAGAGAGAGAGAGAGAGAGAGAAGTGGGAGGGGGAGGGGTTGAAAAGCAGATGGGTGCTTCTCCTGTGTTCCCGGATTGGTATTCGAACCTGGGACATCCACACACCGGGCTGATGCTCTACCACTGAGCAAACTGGCCAGGGCCAGAGCCTGTGCTTTTAATGAAGCCTGGGGGTTCTTTGGGTGACTCCAATGAGGGGCAGATGGGTTGGGGTCCTGCAACAGCCTGAAACAGTCTGCAGAGACTCACCCTCAGGAGGGTCAGGCCTTTTAAAAGGGACTCAGGACTGATAGGAACTTTCAGAGTCACATTTACTTTAAAAAATACATTTTCAGAAAGAAGAAGGGGTGAAGAAAAAGACAAAATGATGTAGTGGGGGAAAGCTGGCTCAGGAATAAGAAAAACAGGATTCTAAGTCTTAGCTTGTCTTGCGGGATCTCGGCCAGTCATCCACAACCCTGAGCCTCGGTTCCTTCGTGTACGAAAGGGAAAGCAGGACTCTGTCAATGGAATGTGAGTCTCCATGCTGATGAAGGCAGCCTCGCCTGGAGCAGTAGGAGGTGTCAAACAGAGACCATCCTCCCTGGCCGGATCCAGGCAAAGTGCAACCCCAGATGGGCTTCCCTGGGGCAGCCGCTTTTGGTGGTCCCGAGAAAAGGTTCGCATGGCTCTTCCACTGACTGAATCAGAGCTCCGGGGACCCAGGGAACCTGGCCTCCTTGGGGATGCTGCTAATAAGCATGAGGGCAGGAGGCTGGCGCACCCACCTGGCTCACAAAGATGTTTCCAGCCACACTCAGGGTCTCGGTGGCGCTGGTGCCCATGGTGACCTGCATCAGCCAGGCAATCTACAAGGAAGCAGGGCACTCTTTGTGAGCTGGCATCAGCAAGCCCCAGAGGCAGACAGAGTCAGGGGTGGGATTACGCTGTAAGTCTTCCTTCAACTCCCAACCGACTGTCGCCTACATTTCTCCAAAAAGATCCGTTCATCTTCCCCTTCCAAACCTCCGTTGATGGGCATTTACCATCCATGAATAAAAGGGTTCCTTGATCAAATATATTTGAGAGTTACTGTACACACACACCTTGGAGATAACTAATACATATGAGCTCAGCAAAGGCTCTGAGAAGTCCTGCACAAGACTTGTTTAAATTTATCAGCTTCACAAAACCATTTGACCACGTGATCCCTTTACCCAGTATCATGTATCAACCTGCTATGGAACTAGAGTTTCATGGAAAAGGCTTTGGGAAATATACTAGAAAGTTCTTCCTTTCATTCAAGATGAAATTTGTTTCTCTGGAATTTCTCCTCCCTGCTGGTACCTCTTAGGCTACCCTTGCCCTAATTTTCTACAAGTGTTTGGGGACAGCTAGGGACAGCTAGGGATAGCTATTCTACCTATAACCCCCTCCACCCTGGCACACCATCTCACCTCCCTCCAGCCGTTCTATGGAGGGTATGATGGAAAGGTATTCTGGAAAAGTGTAGTGTTCGGCCCTTTCACTCTCCCACTGATGGTCAGCTGTCACAGCCCCTTGGTTAAACACATTCTCCAGATTGAGACATTATTGCCTCCCTCACGGCCCACACTGTTAACTCTTCACATAACCACTGGAGGTTTTGGTGTTCCTGGCAGTGACCTGATGGTACAGGTTTATTCTGAGATCAATCAGATACGACCTCAGAATCTTCTACTAGGGGTAGTGCTGTCTCCTGCATCCTGGTTTCGTGCAGCAGATTTTATAAACATAAGCACAGGGTTTGACACTTCCACTAAGTCTGATCAACATGGCTCCTGCTCCAGTCTTGCAAGACCTTTTTGGTATAAATTATTTTTTCCCTAATATGTCTTCTCAATGCAGCCTCAGTCCTACAAACTTCCCTCGCACAAGGATCACCTTGGATTTTGTTGCCATTTCTCCTTAGTATCATGACAAGGGGCTCTTTGAAAAGGTGTCTGGTTGGTAGATTTGAGAAAGTGTAGACCCTGGGAGCAGGGGATTCTGGGAGGGTTCAGCTCTCAGAGCAGGAAACTGGGGAGGGTTTGAGTCCAGGTACAAGGCATTCTGGGAGAGTGTGATCCCTGTGAGCAGGTATCTCTAGAAGAGCCCAGGCCGTGGCATCGGGACTCACCTTCAGGATCACCCACTGCATGAGGCCCACATGGTAGAGAACGGACATGACACAGCTGAAGAACACAATGATGGGCAGGACCTGCCAGGAAAGAACAGGGGCCCCAGGTTAGAGCAGGACCAGGCAGGGCATCAGAGACACTGGACAGCCCACTAGATCCGAAGCCTTGCCACTCAGATGCCTGACAGGGTCAGGGAAGAAGCTCTGAGTTCAGTGCATGTAATCATATATGTGGCCTCTTCGGAGGCATCATGTCTCTTCTAAATATTGACTATCCACCCAGCCATCTCTTTACCCCCTTTCCCACCACAGATGAGGCCTGTGCTGTGATAAGTCCACCACTTTTAATTTTTGTTTGTTTGGTTTTCTTCTTTTCCAAGTGAGAGGAGGGGAGATAGAGAGACAGGCTCCCACATGTGCCCCAACCAGGATCCACCTGGCAACCCCAGCCTGGGGCCAATGCTTTGCCCATCTAGGGCCATGCTTGCAACCAAGCTATTTTTAGCACCTGAATTAAAAGCTCCAGGAAGCCATCCTCAGTGCCTGAGGCATGGTTGTGAAAGAGGAAGAAAGAGAGAGAGAGAGAGAAGCAGGAGGGGGATGGAGAGGCAGATGGTCACTTCTCCTGTGTGCCCTGACCAGGAATCAAACCTGGGACATCCACATGGCAGGGCAACACTCTACCACTGAGCCAACTGGCCAAGGACGAGTCCACAGCCTTTAATTATCTGTCAAAAGGGGAAAAGATGTCTTTCTCTCAGGGCAGTGAGGGCCCAGGTCCTGGCTCCTTATACAGTGTCCATCCTTTGCTATGAGCTCACTTCCTGGCCCTTGAGTGTGGCTTTAACTCCCTCAGTGCCTTGGGCCTGAGTTAGGGGCCCCTCATCTCGCTCAGAATGAGACTCCTCATGGCCCTGCAACCAGCATTTCCTCCTGTCACCTCATTCCCTATGACCAGGCTTGTCACTTCTCTCACTCCAAGCCTCATCAATTCTTCCTCCAAAACTTCTCTCCCATCCACTGCCTCTTGCCAGGCCAGGGCCCCACCCAGTGCTGCCTCACTGTAGGCTGATTTACAATCACCAGGACAGGCAACTATGAAAATGTGTCTCGAGGGAGGGGAGTTTAATAACCTCACATACGGTCACACAGGCCAGCACTCAAGTCAGGAAGTAAGAACGTGGCAGTTCTCTCCGGGAAGTTATGGAATGACTTCCAAGATAGGTTGTTAAATGAAAAAGGGAAGATGTAGAACAGGGTGCTGTTATATGTAAAAAAAAAAAAAAAAAGAATGAGGTGGCATTGTGTGTGCTCTTGTGTGGGCACGCAACGTCACTAGAAGGATCTGCGAGCGCCCGGGAATGGCAGTTGCCTTGGAGAGCGAACTGGGTGACTTGGGGCTCAAGGATAGGAGGGAGACTCATTTTTTACCTATTCCCTTTTGTTCTGTTGGAATGTGTTATCTGTTCCGAACGATTTTAAAATAGTAAGTTAGGCAGAGTTGGTAATACCATGGGAGCATTCTTATGCTAAAAGTGTTAAGTGGGGAAAACTGGAATATTAAAACCACTGCAAGAACACTAAACTAGTACACCCAAACAGCCACAGTGGTTGCTCCCACGTGCTGGGACTGGGGACATTTTTGTTTTCTTCTTTCTGTGTGTTTCATTTCTTGTTTGCTCATCTAACTTTCTTTCTTTTTTTTTTTTAAATTTTATTTATTAATTTTTTTTTTAGAGAGGAGAGAGAGAGGGAGAGAGAGAAAGGGGGAGGAGCTGGAAGCATCAACTCCCATATGTGCCTTGACCAGGCAAGCCCGGGGTTTCGAACCAGCGACCTCAGCATTTCCAGGTCGATGCTTTATCCACTGCGCCACCACAGGTCAGGCTCGTCTAACTTTCTGTTAACAGGTGAACACTGTCCAGGGGAAGAGAGAGTGGGCAGAGGAGAGCGCCAGGGCAGGCTCATCAGTCTGGTTTGGAACCTGCTGGGTCTGTGAGGCCTGCAGAACACCACGTGGGATGAAAGGTCAGGAGCTCAGAGGAGAGGTCTGGGCCTGGCCTCAGTTTGGGGGCCCTCTGTGCAGACACACAGCTCGAGGTTGAGGGGCAGATACAATTCAGAGGAAACTACTCCGAGTGAGAAGAGCAGTGACTAAGCCAGGGCCCAGGGTCACTGTCATTAAAGAATGAGAGGCCAAGGACAGGGGCATAGAGGAAACGGAGAAGGAACAGGGAGGTTGGAGAGCGTCCAGGAGACAAGGACAGCCTTTGCAGAAGGCCCGGTCAGGCAGCTGTGCCAGATGCAGCAGAGAACTCTAGAAAAATCAGGACTGAGATGAACACTTGGCACCCAGCGATTCAGAAGTCCCCGGAGGCCTCAGTGAAAGTGTCAGACAAGGGTTGAGGACAGCGGCCAGGTGGCAGTGAGCCAAGGAGTGGGGCACGGAGAAGTAGAAACGGCAAAGGTAAAAGCTCTGCGGAGAAGCTTGGCTGTGTGGGAAGGAAGAGGGGCCAGAGCAGAGAGGATGGGGGAAGGGCTGTTTTTGTTTTTAAGAAGAGAAAATCTTGAGCAATCCAATTTAGGCGCTAGTTCAAAATGAGTGGGAATGACAGGATGGCCCTGAGGAGAACGGAGACACTCTCTGCCCGCAGGCAGCTCCCCTGGAGATGAGAGACAAGATGAGAGGGTGGCTTTTCCTTTTCTTCCCAGACGGAGGCTACGAGGTTTATCTGGACTTGTTCCACTTGACATCTGTCACCCACTTCACTGCACTGGGGGATGTCACCTGACGGGACACAGGCACTGATTTGGAGATACCCTTTCCTGTCCTGTGACTCCCCCTGACTGTCTGGTGCTGGACACACCCCCAACATGGGGGTTGGTGACATCAGTCTGCTGTCCCTTGGAGTAAAACACATAGAGGATCACGTACTGTCTAGACGGCTTGTCCAATTTATCATGTGAGGGAACTGCTCCACGGGCTGGCAGGGCTGCAGGAAAGGCCAGAGCCAGGAAGGAGAGTGCCCAGGGCATTGGACCCAACTGTGGAATTTGATTTTCTCCCAGCAACAACCCAAGGGACATTTTCTACCTGTGAGATGGGGATCTTTGGTGGAGGGGAAGCTGTGTCTTAGATTAAATGGTGATCGTCTAAGGTGGGAAGCTGAATGGAAGAGAAGAGAGAAGGCCCTGGTTTTCTGATGTGGGATATTTAAGACCAAATAAGGTCCCTGTTGCCAATATGACCCCCTAGCCAGAACACTTCACTCCACAAGTGGGGACACTGAGGCTGTGAGATGTTGGTTACCTGCCCAAGGTCACATATCTGCAAAGAGACACAGTACCTGCTGTCCACCAAGCTGGTTGCCAAGACCCTGCAGTTTTGCTCTGGGCCAGCCTGGGTCTCATTTCTCTGTCTTCAGAGGCAGCATGGCTCCCCCCACTGGAGAGCCAGAGCTCAGAGGGTAGCTGCCCCAGTAAGTCCTGGCCACTGCTTTGTGGAAACTCAGAGCAGGCTGGTCCTGCTAGTACCAATGTTCTCCTAGAACTCAAGGGACAAGTAACTTCTAGCTCCACTCAGACCATGGTTCTCAAAGTGTGGTCTCTGAACCAGCAGTACCACCTGAGGATTCATTAGAAATGCAAACTTTGCCCTGGCCGGTTGGCTCAGTGGTAGAGCGTCAGCCTGGCATGCAGAAGTCCCGGGTTCAATTCCCGGCCAGGGCACACAGGAGAAGTGCCCATCTGCTTCTCCACCCCTCCCCCTCTCCTTCCTCTCTGTCTCTCTCTTCCTCTCCCACAGCCAAGGCTCCATTGGAGCAAAGTTGCCCCGGGCACTGAGGATGGCTCTGTGGCCTCTGCCTCAGGCGCTAGAATGGCCCTGGTTGCAACAGAGCAATACCCCAGATGGGCAGAGCATCGCCCCCTGGTGGGCATGCCGGGTGGATCCCGGTTTGGCGCATGCGGGAGTCTGTCTGACTGCCTCCCTGTTTCCAGCTTCAGAAAAATACAAAAAAAAAAAAAAAAAAAAAAAAAGAAATGCAAACTTTAAGCCTCTCCCCCAGAGTTTCAGATTTAGTACTTCTGCGGTGGGCGGGAGGCTTTGGCCTTTCCAGGGCTGCTGATACTGCTGGACTAGACACCACAATCTGGGAACCACACCCACTGAGCAGACCCTGTATCCTCACCAGGTAACAGGTTCCAAAGCGGGACTAGATGCACTGACACGGCCCTGCTGCTTCCTCTCCCTGGAGGGGGCTGAGCCAGGGATCTCAATGGGTACTGAGGTGTCGGGGCAAGTCCTCACTCCCCAGCACCCACCGTCTGGGGAGCTACAGGCAGAGCCCTGTCACCAGCACCAGGAGACAATGAACCACAGTAACCCAAAACTTGAAGGCTCCTCAGAGGTAATTACTGCAACATCACAAGCATCACAGAGAAGCAGATAAAGTGGACATGCCCCCTGATTTCCGGCTCATGCCTCCCCTCACCCGGAATGGCCTCGGCGCCTCCCTCCTCATGCCTGTCTCTGCCTGTCCATGTCTCCTTCAGAGACCTCAGCAGATGCCACACTCTCCTGGTTCAATTGTCCCATCTCCCTCCTTTTTTTTTTTTATCCCAACTCAGTCTCCATTTATTTCCTAGTCCCTCCCCTAAAAATGGTGCTAAGGTGGCCCTGGCCGGTTGGCTCAGCGGTAGAGCGTCGGCCTGGCGTGCGGGGGACCCGGGTTCGATTCCCGGCCAGGGCACATAGGAGAAGCGCCCATTTGCTTCTCCACCCCCCCTCCTTCCTCTCTGTCTCTCTCTTCCCCTCTCGCGGCCAAGGCTCCATTGGAGCAAAGATGGCCCGGGCGCTGGGGATGGCTCCTTGGCCTCTGCCCCAGGCGCTAGAGTGGCTCTGGTCGCGGCAGAGCGACCCCCCGGAGGGGCAGAGCGTAGCCCCTGGTGGGCAGAGCATCGCCCCCTGGTGGGCAAAGCATCGCCCCCTGGTGGGTGTGCCGGGTGGATCCCGGTCGGGCGCATGCGGGAGTCTGTCTGACTGTCTCTCCCTGTTTCCAGCTTCAGAAAAAAAAAAATGGTGCTAAGGTAACTAGTGACCCCTAAATCACTAAATCTAATGGCACTTTTCAGTCCTTATCTTTTTTTTTTTTTTTCTGTTTTGTTTTGTTTTACAAAATTTAGCACAGTTGACCATTAGGGGTTACAGACACAGCATCAGGCAGACACCCTGAAACCCCTGGGAGATGAGAACATTTTCCTCCGCCCACCCTCGGGGTTCCTCCGGAAGACCACAGGAGTGCACTGCGGCGCTTAGGCAGCGGGTGCGCGCTGCAGAGGCCGGAGTGTTAGTGAAGGATTGAGAGCATGAACAACGCAGGGTCAGCCAGACCCAGGAAGGATGCAGGAGCCCGTGGGGAGGCCATCACGTGGGTGGAAAGTTACCAGAAGAGAGATAGAGCCAAGGTGGAATGACTAATCAAAATGATACAGCTGGGAGGAGGCTGCCACATCAGCTGCGCTGGCCTCCAGCCAGGGAGGTGGGGGAGGGGGTGAAGAGGTCCCGGCAGAGACCCAGCTTCAGGCGGAGTGATGAGCTGGACTGTGGCCAGCAGGAAGCAGCCCGGATTCTGAAAATCTGAGCGAGCTCAGAGAAGACTTCCCCAGGCTGACATGGACCAGAGGCCTTGGACCAGGTCCATGTGATTCATGGAAAGAACGGAAAGAGAGCTCTGAGTCTTTAATTCGACTCAGCAGCAGGGAAGCCACTCCTACAGAGAGGACAAGTCCCAAATCGGGCAAATGTGCGTGTATGTGCGTGCACGTGTGTGTGTGTGTGTGTGTGTGCACGTGTGCATGGGAGTAATGCAGGAAGGGGCTGTGAATAAAAATTTGTGATTAGTGGATCTTGTGAGAAAGGGAATTCTGTGGCCACAGAGCATTTGTCTTAAGTCCTCCCTCACCTGACCTATCTTTGCTAAGAAAACACTGGCTAATTCACTGACCAGCAGTTCATCCATAGGACAGGGCCTCCCAGGGGCCAGGAAACAGCATTTGACAGGGAAGTGATGGGTCTTGTTAATGATAAAGCCACTTCCTTCGTTGTTGTTTTTTTTCCACTCTCGACAGAACATCCCATTTCAAAATCTTTTGCAACCATTAATGACAAATGTTTTACTACTGTTGTTAGGGATGCTCTTTGGAAGAGAAGCATGGTATAACTGGCTTCTACTTAGAGTAAGAGGAAGAAACATCACTTGACTGGGAGTCCCACAACCCAGCTCTAGGCCTAGCTGTGCCCTAACTCACTGGGTGATGGTGGCCAAGTCAGGGCTCCTCTCTGGGCTTGGTGTGACCATCTGTAACATAAAGAGGAGACCCCAGATCCCTGAGCATCCTCATAGCCTGACAGCCTGTGAATTCACGGTTCTAAAGGTGGTTAGGGGAGAGAGGCAAGTAGCAGGTATGTGCACATTCTTCCTGAAGGGGAGAAAAGAGGAAGGACACAGCTAACATAAGCAAAAACATACCGCCCAGGCAAGTGCTCCCACTGCCAGGGCCTTTCCCAGGACCCCAGGCTTAAGCTTCATTAGCTTCTAGGCCTCCCCTCCCAGGCCTGGCCCACACAGCTTGCTCAGACTCCCAAGTAGCTGGAGGCGCCTGGCAGCAGCTGCTAGAGGCCTCGTGGGCCAAGAGTCAGCTGACCTGAAAGGCAAAGACATCCTTGACCAGAGCTTCCCCAAACACGAAGCTGGAGCCGGCCTCAGTGTAGCTCAGGAAGATCTGAAAAGAGAAAATAGAACAAAGTAAAACCCAGAGTGAGGCCAAGAAGGAAGGAAGGAGGAAATAAGGGCAAGAGAGGGAGCTGGAGGAACCTCCATGGGCCTTGCCCAGGGCACAGGAGAGACACGGAGGCCATGGGTCCTCCCGCCCCGGGCAGGCTGGTCCAAACACTCATCCCCCAGGCCTCAGCCTTATACCTGCTGGACACCACCTGGCAGCATGTGGTGTTAAAGCCATATTCGTGGCCACTCTGACCTTCTAACGGCATTCTCCAGAAGACACACCCTCTCCAAACATTTTAAAGAAGTACTCTAAGATGAGAGTTATTTGGATAATAAAAAAATGACAAAGGGAGCAAGACAGTGAGAGGTGAGAAGCCTGTCAGAGGGCGCCTCATGTGCCTCCTTGCTCACTCCTTCTGTCCCCAGCCCCCATCTTGTCCCCATCCCAGTCTGTGGCCTTGCTGCTCAAATCTGGCCGCACTTCTACAGGAGACCTGATCTAGGTCCTGAACTTGCATTGCAACTGCAGGCACAAGTCACTTCTGTCCAGGCACCAGTGTCCCCATCTATGAAATGGAGGACATGACCAGAGTAGCAACTGTGTCTTCTCCACCCCAACACCCACATAGATACCACAGCATGGACATGCAGGGCCTTCTCCTCTAGAGAGCACAAGGAAAGGTGTGACGAGAGGAGCTGAGTACAGGAGTACCCTTTTGTCTAATATAATTATTTTTTTAAAAAATAAATCAAGGCCATGGCCAGTTGGTTCAGTGGTAGAGCATCAGACCAGTGGGTGGATGCCCTGAGCTCAATTCCCAGTCAGGGCACACAGGAGAGGTGACCACCTGCTTCTCCACCCCTCCCCCTCCTCCTTCTCTCTCTCACTCTCTCTCTTCCCTCCCGCAGCCATGGCTCAGTTGATTTGAGTACATCGGCCCAGGCACTGAGGATGGCTCTGTCAAGCCTCTGCCTCAGGCACTAAATATAGCTTGGTTGAGAGCATGGCCCCAGATGGGCAGAACATTGGCCCTAGACAGGGATTGCTGAATAGATCCCAGTGGGGGCACATGTGGGAATCTGTCTCTGTATCTCCTCTCCTTTCACTAAAAAAAAAAAAAGTATCATATTTCCTCATGTACAAGATGTACTTTAATTTGGGGGCCTGAAATTTGAATAAAAATGTATTACATAAAGTTATTGAACTCAAGTTTTAATCATCATACAATTCATACAACTCCTGTGTGACCAGGTGATGGCACAGTGGATAGAGCATCAGACTGGGACGCGGAGGACCCAGATTTGAAACCCTGAGGTCGCCAGCTTGAGTGTGGGCTCATCTGGTTTGAGCAAGGCTCAACAACTTGAGTCCAAGGTCGCTGGCTTGAGCAAGGGGTCACTCGGTCTGCTGTAGCCCCCTAGTCAAGGCACTTATGAAAAAGCAATCAATGAACAACTAAGATGCCACAACAAAGAATTGATGCTTCTCATCTCTCCCTTCCTGTTTTTGTCTGTCCCTATCTGACCTTCTCTCTGTCTCTCTCTGTCACACACACACAAAAATTTATACAATTCCTCATCACTGTCAAAACTCTCATCTATTTGCTTGTCCTCATCTGTGTCTAATGATGAATCACTGTTTTCAGCAATGAGTGCAAAAACAATGAAAAAAGCGAGTAAAAAAAAATCTACAACTACTGTGTAAGACACACCCAGCTTTTAGTCCCCAATTTTTTGAAAAAATGTGCATCTCATACATGGGGGAATGCAGTAAATCATGATGGTTGCACAACAATGTGAATGAACTTAATGACACTTAAAACTAGTTAAAAAGGTAACTGTTGTGTTGTGTGTATTTACAGCAATAAAAATGGAATTAAAAAAGTGTAACTTCAACAAACTAAACATTACCTCTAAACACGCACATGCAATTTTAAAGCACTTCTAACTCTTATAAGTTTCACATCACTGATGACTGCTGAGGGCCATATGCGTTGTGCCCGGGAACCCTAAGAACCTCCCTGTTCTGAGATTCTCTCCTGTATCACACCCAGCCTCTGAGAGGACACTCTGTCCAGGCAGGTGGCATCAGGACAAAGGCAAGTAGCAGGTGCACAGCCCAGCCCCTAGCTGCCCACCTGGTCTGGGGCACACTGGACACTAATACTCCTAGTCCCAGTTGCCCTCTGAGGCCCCAAGGCCCATCTTCCCCCCCCCCCCCCAGAGGGACTTCTCCACCATTCCCTTGCACTCCGAGATGCCCTGGGCAGCCAGGCTCTGTGTACACACCTGAATCTGGTCGCCCAGCCACTGGAACGCAGTAAATCCAGGTTCTGTTCTGATGACAAGGAGTCCAAGTACAAACTGTAGCCCAAGGCCCCAGGACACGGCCCGCCAAGATACCTGCCACCAATAAAGAAAGGCCCTGGTGAGCTCAGCCCCTGGGGGGTCCCCCAGGAAGCAGGGTGGGGTGAAGCAGAGGGCTCTGAGGGGCTACGGGAACTTTGGCCTGCCTATAGGATGGGGTCTGGACCTAGCCAGAAGCCCGGATCTATTGCCAGGGGTCACATCCTCCCTGGAGTTTGGAATAGGCCATGCTGTTGGCAGCAATGAGCCTGGAGCAGTAGGCAGGGTGAGCAAGGTCTAACTGAGGACCCAGGTAAGACTCAGCGAGCCTTGAGCATGCGTGGCACTTGGCTCTGCTTGGCGCTGGGTCATCACTGTGTGGGTGGAGTTGCAGCCTTGGGGTCTGACCTTAGTGTAACCTCCATCTGCCTGGACCCTCCCCCTTATTCCTCCTCCGTAAAC
The DNA here is from genome assembly GCF_036850995.1 of Saccopteryx leptura. Classification (NCBI taxonomy): domain Eukaryota; kingdom Metazoa; phylum Chordata; class Mammalia; order Chiroptera; family Emballonuridae; genus Saccopteryx; species Saccopteryx leptura. Next base: position 38,853,395 of record NC_089515.1, on the reverse strand, counting down.
AGGGCCCCAACTGTCCTAGTCCCACTCTGTCAGTGGCCCCACTCCAGCAGAGGAGAGAGGGACTCCTCTTAGCATTTAATGATTCCTTAGTGGTGATCCCCAAGCTCAGGTGTGCTTCAGGACCCCTGGGAGGCTCTGCGGGAGCCTGGGGGAAGGTGTTCACCACACTGTGAAGCCAGGAGGGGGTCCTAATACTGGAGGGGTTGCACTGCCAAGAAGGTGGAGGAGAGAACTGGCTGCGACCCCACCCGCTCTGCGCCTGACAACTAAGCACTCACTGCACGGTGATGCTTTGAGCAGGCAAAGAGGATGCTAATGAACACGCAGATTCCTGCAAAGGACACCAGCTGCTCAGGCCACCGGGAGGTGTCCAGAACCAGCCACAGGACCAGGCCCAGGAACGCAGTGAGGGCTAGACCCCTGCAGGGGAAAAGCAGAAAGTCACCATCAGTATCTCCTTCACCCCCCAGAATAACCCCGGGGCCCCAGGGACAGTGCACTCAGGGCTACTAGGACGAGAGAAAGTGTGTGACTTCAGGCAAACTACATAGCCTGAGTCTGATTTCCTCACTGGGAAAAGGAAGCCAAAGATTCCCCATTTCTCAAGGTTGGGAGAGGACTAAATAAGAGTATATGTGTACGGAATTTAGCACCTTGCCTCCCTCCTTGTCCTCAGGCAACAAATAATCTGTTTTCTCTTACCAGATTAGTTTGAATTTTCTAGAATTTTATATATTTTTTAAATTTATTTACTAATTTTAGAAAGAGAAGAAGGAAAAGAGAGAGAGAGACAGAAACATTGATCTGTTTCTGTATGTGCTCTGACCAGGGTCACTGGCTCGAGCAAGGGGTCACTAGCTGTGCTGGAGCCCCCCAGTCAAGGCACATGAGAAAGCAATCAATGAACAACTATGGTGCCGCAAATGTGAGTTGACGCTTCTCGTCTCTCTCCCTTCCTATCTGTCTCTCTATCTCTCTTTAGAAAAACAAAACAAAACAAAACAAAACAAAAAATGGAATCACACAGCACATTTATATATATATTTTGGCCTGAGTTCCTTGACGCAGTGTAATTATTTTGAAATTCATTCATATTTTTGCAGGTATCAATAGCTCATTCCTTTTTATTACTGAGTAGTGTCCCATTGTGTTCTGGGTCATCACACACCACAATCGGCTTATCCATTCACCTGCTGCTGAACATTTAGGTTGTTTCCAGTTCTTTGGCTATTATAGAAAAAATTGCTATGAACATTCAAACATTCGTGTGCAAGTCTTGGTAGAGATATATGTTTTCATTTCTCTTAGGTAAATACTATAAATGGAATGGGTGAATCATATGGCAGGTCTAACTTTTTTTTTTTTTCCCTGAAGCTGGAAACGGGGAGAGACAGTGAGACAGACTCCCGCATGCGCCCGACCGGGATCCACCCGGCACGCCCACCAGGGGGCGATGCTCTGCCCCTCCGGGGCGTCACTCTGTCGCAACCAGAGCCACTTTAGCGCCTGGGGCAGAGGCCAAGGAGCCATCCCCAGCGCCCATGCCATCTTTGCTCCAATGGAGCCTTGGCTGCGGGAGGGGAAGAGAGAGACAGAGAGGAAGGAGGGGGGTGGTGGAGAAGCAAATGGGCGCTTCTCCTATGTGCCCTGGCCGGGAATCGAACCCAGGTCCCCCGCACGCCAGGCCGACGCTCTACCGCTGAGCCAACTGGCCAGGGCCCAGGTCTAACTTTTTAAGAAACTGTTTTCCTAAGTGATTGTACAATTTTACATTCCCACCAGCTATAAGCGTTCCAGTCCCTCCACATCTTTGCCAACACTTGGTATGGTCAACCTTTTGAATCCTAGATATTCTAATGGAAATACAGTAATATTTCTTTGAGTTTAATTTGCATTTCCTAATGACTGCTAATGTTAAGCATCTTCTCATTTGTTTATTTACCACTGATATAGCTTCTTTAAGTAAATGTCTGTTGTTCAAACTTTGATCCCATTCTTATATTGGGTTGTTTTTCTTATTATTGACTTTTGAGAAGCATTATATTTTCTGGATACAAGTCCTTTGTCAGATATATGATCTGCAAAACTTTTCTCCTAGGTTGTCTTTTTATTTCTATAACTGTGTCTTTGGAAGAGAAGTTCTTAATTATGATGAAGTTCAATTTATCAATTTTTAAAATAGATTGTGATTTTGGTTTTGTATGTAAGAAATTTACTGGCCCTGCCTGGCCAGTTGGCTCAGTGGTAGAGCGTTGGCCTGGCATGCGGGAGTCCCGGGTTCGATTCCTGGCCAGGGCACACAGGAGAAGCGCCCATCTGCTTCTCCACCCCTCCCCCTCTCCTGCCTCTCTGTCTCTCTCTTCCCCTCCTGCAGCCAAGGCTCCATGGCCCGGGCGCTGAGGATGGCTCTGTGGCCTATGCCTCAGGTGCTAGAATGGCTCTGGATGTAACAGAGCAACGCCCCAGATGGGCAGAGCATCGCCCCCTGGTGGGCATGCCCGGTGGATCCCGGTAAGGCGCACGCGGGAGTCTGTCTGACTGCCTCCCCATTTCCAACTTCAGAAAAATACAAAAAGAAAAAAAAAGAAATTTACTTAAAGCCACAAAGATTTTCTCCTATGTTTTCTTAGAGAAGTTTTTGCCTGACCTGTGGTGGTACAGTGGATAAAGTGTCGACCTGAAACGCTGAGGTTGCCAGTTCAAATCCCTAGGCTTGCCTAGTCATGCATGGCACATACAGGAAGCAACTTTAAGACGAATGGATGCTTCCTGCTTCTGCCCCCTTCACTCTCCTTCTCTCTCTCTCCCCCCCCCACTCCAAAAATCAATAAATAAAATCTAAAAAAAAACGAGAGGTTTTATAGTTCATGCATTACATTTAGATTTATGATTCATTTTCAGTTTATTTTTTATATAATGTGAGTCATGGATCAAAGTTCTTTTGTTTCTTTCCCTGCCTCCACTTCCTGCTTCTTCTGCATATGGAGATCCCATTATTCTAGCAGATTTTATTGAGCTAATTTTTCCACTGAATTGCCTTAGCACCCTTGTCAAAAATCAATTAACTACCCTGGCTGGTTGGCTCTGTGGTAGAGCATTGGCTTGGTATGTGGTTGCCCTGGGTTCAACTCTCAGTCAGGGCACACAGGAAAAGTGACCATCTGCTTCTCCACCCCTCTCCTACCCCCTTCTCTCTATCTCTCTCTCCCTTCCCCTACCACAGCCATGACTTGATTGGTTTGAGCACACTGGCCTGGGCGCTGAGGATGGCTCCGTGATGCCTCCACTACAGGTGCTAAAAATAGCTCAGTTGCAAGCATGGCCCCAGATAGGCAGGTATTCAGCCCCAGATAGGGGTTGCCGGGTAGATCCCGGTCGGGGTACATGCACAGTCTGTCTATCTCCCCTCCTCTCACTTGGAAAAAAAGATAACAAAAGTTAGTTAACCATATATGTGTGGCTCTATTTCTGGACTCTTTATTCTGTTCCATTGACCCATTTGTCAGTTTTGATGACAGTACCACACTTTCTTGATTTCTGTAGCTTTACAATAAGTCTTAAAGACAAGTGATTAAGTTCAATAACTTTGTTCATCTTTTTCAAAGTTGTTTTGGCTATTCCAGGCTCTTCGTACTTCTTAGGATTTTAAGAATTCTACCCAAAGAACCTGCTATAATTTTGATTGTGATATTATCAGAATCTACATATTAATGTGAGGAGAATTGATACATTGACAATACTGGTCTTTTGATCCATGAACTTGGTCATTTGCTCCATTTATGTAAGTCTTCTATTTCTCTCAGCAATGTTTTCAGTGTACGGGTTTGCAGTCTCCTGTCGGATTTATCGTTAAGTATTTTGTATGTTTAAGGATACCCTAAATCAGTGGTCCCCAATCCCCGGGCCACGAACTGGTACTGGTCTGTGGGCCATTTGGTACCAGTCCACAGAGAAAGAATAAATAACTTACATTATTTCCGTTTTATTTATATTTAAGTCTGAACAATGTTTTATTTTTAAAAAATGACCAGATTCCCTCTGTTACATCGTCTAAGATTCACTCTTTTTTGTGTGTGTATTTTTCTGAAGCTGGAAACGGGGAGACACAGACAGACTCCTGCATGCGCCTGACAGGGATCCACCCGGAGCGCCCACCAGGGGGCGACGCTCTGCCCACCAGGGGGCGATGCTCTGCCCCTCCGGGGCATCGCTCTGTTGCGACCAGAGCCACTCCAGTGCCTGGGGCAGAGGCCAAGGAGCCATCCCCAGCGCCCGGGCCATCTTTGCTCCAATGGAGCCTCGCTGTGGGAGGGGAAGAGAGAGACAGAGAGGAAGGAGAGGGGGAGGGGTGGAGAAGCAGATGGGCGCTTATCCTGTGTGCCCTGGCAGGGAATCGAACCCGGGACTTCTGCACGTCAGGCCGATGCTCTACCACTGAGCCAACCGGCCAGGGCCTAAGACTGACTCTTGACGCTTGTCTTGGTCACGTGATACATTTATCCATCCCATGCTAAAGGCCGGTCCGTGAAAATATTTTCTGACATTAAACCAGTCTGTAGCCCAGAAAAGGTTGGGGACCACTGCCCTAAATAACATTTACAATTTGTTTGTTTATTGTTACTATATGGAAATGAAATTTTTTTTTATTTTGTTTTGTTATTGGGTTGTGAGTTTTTTTTGTATTTTTGTATTTTTCCAAAGTTAGAAGCAGGGAGGCAGTCAGACAGACTCTCGCATACTCCCGATGGGATCCACCCAGCATGCCCAACAGGGAGCAATGCTCTGCTCATCTGGAGTGTTGCTCTGTTGCAGCCGGAGCCATTCTAGTGCCTGAGGCAGAGGCCATGGATCCGTCCTCAGCGCCTGGGTCAACTTTGCTCCAATGGAGCCTTGGCAGCGGGAGGGGAAGAGAGAGAAAGAGAGAGAGAGAGGAAGGAGAGGAGGAATGGTGGAGAAGCAGATGGGCACTTCTCCTGTGTGCCCTGGTCAGGAATTGAACCCTGGACTTCCACATGCCGGGCCAACACTACCACTGAACCAACCGGCCAGGGCCGGAAATGCAATTTTTTTTTTTATACAGAGACAGAGAGAGAGTCAGAGAGAGGGATAGATAGGGACAGACAGGAATGGAGAGAAATGAGAAGCATCAATCATTAGTTTTTTGTTGCGACACCTTAGTTGTTCATTGATTACTTTCTCATATGGGCCTTGACCGTGGGGTTACAGCAGACTAAGTAACCCCTTGCTCAAGCCAGCGACCTTGGGTCCAAGCTGGTGAGCTTTGCTCAAGCCAGATGAGCCCGCACTCAAGCTGGTGATCTCGGGGTCTCGAACCTGGGTCCTCCACATCCCAATCCGACACTCTATCCACTGCGCCACCGCCTGGTCAGGTGCAATTGTTTTTTGTATGTGGATCTTATATCCTACAACCTTGCTAAACTCACTTACTAGTTCTTCATAGAATTTTCTATGTAGACAGTTATGTTGTCTATGAATAAAGATATCTTTATGTCTTTCAAATCTACACGTCTTTTATTTTTTTTTACCTTAGTGCACAAGCTAGAATCCCCAGTACAATGTTGAATAAAAGTAGTGACAGAGAATATTCATATATTGTTCTTGATCTCAATAGAAAAGCATTCAATCTTTCATAATTAAATATGATGTTAGCTGTAAGTTTTGGGTAACTGCCATTTATCAGGTTGAGAAAGTTTCCTCAGAATTTTTATCAATGGACATTAAATTTTGTCCAGTGCTTTATCTGGATCTATTGGCATGATCATATGGTTTTTCTTTTTAGTCTGTTAGTATAGACTAAATTGATTAAATTTTTAATGTTAAACCAACCTTGCATTCCTGGGGTAAACTCCAATTGTTCAGGATGTATTATCCCTTTTATATATTGTTGCATTTGGTTTTCTAAAAATTTGTTAATAATTTTTACATCTTTGTTCATGAAGGATATATTAGTCTGTATATATAATAATGTCATTAGCAGGGAGAGGGATTAAATCTACCATTTTGCTATTTATTTTCTACTTGTTCCATTTGTTCTTTGTTCCCCTTTTCTCATTTTTCTACCTTCTTTCAGTCTGACTATTTTTAGATGATTCTCTATTGTTTCCTCTTTAAAAACTTATTAGCTCAGTTGGTTAGTTTCATCTTGATACACCAAGGTTGCAGGTCAATCCCTGGTGAGCGCACGTCAAAGAATCAACCAATGAGGCCTGGCAGAGTGGGTTGGTGGATAAAGCAACCCCAGGTAGGGCATGTGTGAGAAGCAAACAATGAGCACACAACTAAATAGAACAATTAAGTGGGATGGTGAGTTGACGTTTCTCCCTCTCCCCCTTTTCTCTCTCTCCCTACTTCTCTCTCAAATCAATGGGAAAAATTTTTTTAAAGAATCAATCAATGAATGCATAAATATGTGAAACAACAAATTGATGTTTCTCTCTCTCTCCCTTTCCTCTCTCTAAAAATCAATCAATAAACAAAAAACTTATTAGCTATAACTCTTTGTTGTTCTATCTTAGTGATTGCTTTAGCATTTATAGTATACATCTTTAACTTATCACAATCTACCTTTAAGTGAAATTATACTAGTTCAAATAGAGTATAGAAAGCTTACAGCAGTATAATTTCATTTCTTCCCTCCAAACCTTTGTGCTATTATTGTTTACTTCTACATATCATATAAACTCCACAATACATGTTATTATTCTTGCTTTATAAATTGATTACATTTTAAAGGGATTTAAATAATACAAAGATAGTCCTATTAGGTGTGTGGTTACTCTTTTCAATGCTCTTCATTCATTCTTTTGTGTTGATCTAGGTTTCCATCTGCTATAATTGTCCTCTGTTAATGTTTCTTGTAGCACAAGTCTAATTTTTTTCATTGATTTGAGAGAGAGATTGAGAGAGAAAGAGAGTAAGAGAGGAGAGAGATGAGAAGCATCAACTTATAGTTGCACCACTTTAGTTGTTCATTGATTGCTTCTCATATGTGCCTTGACCGCATGGCTCTAGCTGAGCCAGTGACCCCTTGCTCAAGCCAGTGACCTTGGGCTCAAGCTGGCGCCCTCAGAGTTTTGAATCAGAGATCTCAGCATCCCAGGTCAACACTCTATCCACTATGTCACTACCAGTCAGGCATTTTTAGGTCTGAAAATTTTTTTCAGCTTTTGTATATCTTCATGTTTCTTGTGCTGGTAGTTTATGAAATTACTTGGATCCTTGAGTATTAAATTTCATTAAATTTGGGATTTGGGGGGCACTATTTTTTTTTAAGTATTTTTTCTTCTCTCCTTTTTCTTTAGAGACTTCAATCACATGTATATTTATTGCCCACTTAAAGTTGTGCCATTGTTAATTGACGTACTGTTTTACTCTTTCAAGTTTTGTTTTTAAAATTTGTTAGGCAGGGCCTGAGCAGCGTTTATTCTATGGTTAAATTTTTCCTGCTACTGATCCAGACCCTTCTTAGCACTCTAAACAATACTCTGTAAATTATGAGGCTTTTACTCTGGCTGTTGAGAATAAACACTATTCCTAGCCCTGCATGATATCCAGGCAGTGTTCTCGCTGATCCTCATGCATGACTCTTTCCTAGTCATTGGATAGCTTCCTCATACGCATTCACTGCTCAGAACTCAATTGACTATTTGAGGAGGACCTTCTGCAGGCCTCTGGCATTTTCCCTGCACAGCTCTCTCCTCTCAGGTGCTCTACAACCTAAACTCTAGATGCCCTGGCTTCCCTGGATTCCCGGCTCCGTCTTCTCAACTCCAGAATCCGCTGGCCCTGCCTTGATTCCCCCTCCCCGCCGCATGGCCTAGAAGCTCTCTCAGTGTGGTAAGGTGAAACAATCAGAGGCTTCATCTCATTTGTTTCCTGTTTCTTAAGGATCTCTATTCCTTGCTATCTAAAGCCCAGTGTCTTGAAAGCTACTGTTTCATATATTTGTTGTTTAGCTTGTTTGTTTGTTTGTTTGTTTTTAAGAGGCAGGGAGAGAGAGAGACAGGAACATCGAGCTGCTCCTGTATGTGCCCTGACCAGGGAATCAAACTGGCAGCCTTTATATCAGGATGACACTCTAGCCCACCAAGGTATCCGGTCAGGGTTTTATTTATTGATTGATTTTTAGAGAGACAGAGAAAGGAAGAGAGAGAGAGGGGAGGGGAAGGGAAACATTTATTTGTTGTTTCACTCAGTTGTGCACTCCATGGTTGTTTCCTGTGTGTGCCCTGACTGGGGTCAAACCCGCAACATTATTGTTTCAGGACACTTGTAACTGACTGACCTAACCAGCCAGGGCCTTGTTCTGGTGTTTAGTCGTGTTTTTTTGTTTGTTTTTTGTTTGTCTGTTTGTTTAGTTGTTTTAAATGGGAAGATAAACCTGGTCTCTGTTACACCATCTTAACTAGAAGCCAAAATCAAATACATGTATTTTATAAACAGGTTTTTTGTTTTGTTGGGTTTTTTTGAGACAAAATTCACATGCCATATAATTTGCCCATTTAAAGTGTATGATTCCATGGTTTTTAGTACATTCACAGAGTGGCACAACCATCTCCACAATCAATTTTAAAATATTTTCATCAGCCCAAGGAGAAATCCATATCTCTGGTCATCACCTCCCAATACTCCCGTCCCAGCCCTAGTTAATCGCTAATGTACTGTCTCCATAGATTTGTCTGTTCTGGACATTTCATGTAAATGGAATCGTACAATATGTGGTTCTTTATGACTGCCTTCACTTAGCATAACGTTTTCAAGCTTCATCATTACTGCAGTATTTATCAGCACTACATTCCTTTTTATGGCTAAATCATATTCCATAATATGGGCATACACATTTTATTTGTCCATTTATCATTAGCAGACATTTTAGTTGTCTCCACTTTTTGGCTATTGTGAATAACGATGCTATGAACATTGTGTACAAGTTTTTGTATGGACCTAAGTCTCCATTTCTCTTAGGTAAATACTTAAGAGTGGAATTGATGGATCATATTGGTTACTCCATGTTTAACGTTTTGAGGAACTAATTGTTTTCTAAAGCAGCTATTCCATTTACATTTCTACCAGTACTGTATGGGTTTTAACTTTTCCACATCTTTGCTAACATTTATTATCATCAGTATTTTATTTATTTATTTATTTATTTATTTATTTATTTATTTATTTTAGTGAGAGAGAGAGAGAGAGAGAGAGAGAGAAGCATTCACTTGTTCAACTTAATTGTTTATTCATTGGTCACTTCCTGTATGTGCTCTGACTGGGGGTCAAACCCACAACCTTGGTGTTTCAGGACAATGCTCTAACTGACTGAGCTAACCAGCCAGGACTCTGTATGTTTTTTTGTTTTTTTACAGAGACAGAGAGAGAGTCAGAGAGAGGGATAGATAGGGACATACAGACAGGAAGGGAGAGAGATGAGAAGTATCAATCATCAGTTTTTCATTGCGACACCTCAGTTCATTGATTGCCTTCTTATATGTGCCTTGATCATGGGCCTTCAGCAGACCGAGTAACCCCTTGCTCGAGCCAGCAACCTTGGGTCCAAGCTGGTGAGCTTTGCTCAAACCAGATGAGCCTGCACTCAAGCCAGCGAACTCAGTGTCTCAAACCTGAGTCCTCCGCATCCCAGTCCGATGCCCTATCCACTGCACCACCATCTGGTCAGGCTCTGTATGTATTTTTTAAAGAAAACTTTACATCAGGGGTCCCCAAACTTTTTACATGGGGGCCAGTTCACTGTCCCTCAGACCGTTGGAAGGCCGACTATAAAAAAAAAACTATGAACAAATCCCTATGCACAGTGCACATACCTTATTTTAAAGTAAAAAAACAAAATGGAAACAAATACAATATTTAAAATAAAAAACAAATAAATTTAAATCAACAAACTGACCAGTATTTCAATGGGAACTATGCTCCTCTCACTGACCACCAATGAAAAAGGTGCCCCTTCCGGAAGTGCGGCGGGGGCCAGATAAATGGCCTCAGGGGGCCGCATGCAGCCCACGGGCCATAGTTTGGGGACCTCTGCTTTACATCAATACCTCAAATAGAACACCAGTATCACTGATTTGTCATAAATAGAAGACAATTGTTAAGAATAAATCCTTTTAGGCCTGACCAGGCGGTGGCACAGTGGATAGACCGTTGGCCTGGGATGCTGAGTATCCAGGTCTGAAACCCTTGAGGTCACTGGCTTGAGTGTAAGATCATAGACATGACCCCATGGTCGCTTGCTTGAGTCCAAGGTTGCTGGCTTGAGCAAGGGGTCACTGGATCAGCTGGAGCCTCCTCTTCCCCATCAAGGCACAGATGAGAAAGCAATCAATGAACAACTAAAATGCCGCAACAAAGAATTGATGCTTCTCATCTCTCTCCCTTCCTGTCAGTCTGTCTCTGTGGCACCCCTACCTTGCTAAAAAAAAAAATTTTTTTAAGAATAAATCTTTTTAGGCCCTTAAAAAAATTCTGACCTGCGGTGGCGCAGTAGATAAAGCGTTAACCTGGAATGCTGAAGTTGCCACTATGAAACCCTGGGCTTGCCCGGTCAAGGCACATATGCAATTAACTACTATGAGTTGATGCTTCCCGCTCCTATTCCCCTTTCTCTCTCCTCTCTCTAAAATCAATAAATAAAATATTTTTAAAGTAAGAAAAAAATAAATCCTTTTATAAATCTTCTTAATAAAGAGAAGGCAAATGTAAAAGCAAATCTATTTACAAATAAAATGTAAAATGTGTTCATCTATAGGCTAGCTCAAATCATTTAGCTGTGAGAAATACCACTATACCCCACACCTCCCCGGCTTAGTCATTGGATATCTTTGGGCACAGTTTCTTCATCAACAAAATAGAGTACTGAAAAGATGGGTGCTCGGTATTTTTTTTGGTTGGGGGGGTTTTGAGCAGTAGAAATGTTCATTTCCAGATAGTTGTTTGTTTTTTTTGTGTTTTTTTTTTTCATTTTTCTGAAGCTGGAAACAGGGAGAGACAGTCAGGCAGACTCCTGCATGCGCCCGACCAGGATCCACCCGGCACGCCCACCAGGGGCGATGCTCTGCCCACCAGGGGGCGATGCTCTGCCCATCCTGGGCGTCGCCATGTTGGGACCAGAGCCACTCTAGCGCCTGAGGCAGAGGCCACAGAGCCATCCCCAGCGCCCGGGCCATCTTTGCTCCAAAGGAGCCTTGGCTGCAGGAGGGGAAGAGAGAGACAGAGAGGAAAGCGCGGTGGAGGGGTGGAGAAGCAAATGGGCGCTTCTCCTGTGTGCCCTGGCCGGGAATCGAACCCGGGTCCTCCGCACGCTAGGCCGATGCTCTACCGCTGAGCCAACCGGCCAGGGCCTGTTTGTTGTTGTTTTTTTTTTTTTAACTTCAGTTTATAAAACATAAAATAGAACTGCCTGGTTTAAATGGGGCTGGGGCAGTGTTTGATGTTTCCCTCTCTGACCCCCTCTCCTGCCCTGTGGCATTTCAAGGTTTCCGGAACTCTAAGGAAACTGCTTTGAAAACCAAGGGATCTGGCTCTGGCCAGTTGGCTTAGTGGTAGAGTTTCAGACTGGCTTATGGAAGTCCCAGGTTTGATTCCCAGTCAGGGCACACAGGAGAAGTAACCATCTGCTTCTCCTCCCCTCACCCTTCTTCTTCTCTCTCTCTCCCTCTTGTCCTCCTATAGCCATGACTCGGTTGGTTTGAGCACATTGGCCCCAAGCACTGAGGATGGCTCTGTGGAGCCTCTACCTCAGGCACTAAAAATAGCTTGGTTGTGAGCATAGCCCCAGATAGGCAGAGCATCAGCCCCAGACAGGGGTTGCTGTGTGGATTCTGGTCGGGGTGCATGCAGGAGTCTGTCCCTCTATCTCCCCTCCTCTCACTTGGAAAAGAAGAAAAATAAAGAGAAAAGGAAAGCCAAAGGATCCCAAACTGTTGTCCAGAGAAATATTTTTTTAAAATATTTTTTTAGGGGAGGAGCAGGAAGCATCAACTCCCATATGTGCCTTGATCAGGTAATCCCAGGGTTTTGAACTGGCGACCTCAGCATTCCAGGTCGACGCTTTATCCACTGCGCCACCACAGGTCCAGAGAAATATTTACATCAAAATCCCCTGGGGGCTACCAAAAAGTAACAATACCTGGACCCAACCCAACCTGCTGAATCAGACTCCAGGGGAGGCCACCAGACAGTTGCATGTCTCACACATGTCCCAGGTGATCTGATAGAAGGCAAAGATACAGGCCCTCCCTGCTGGGATGGGCTGGGATCTCTTAATTTGGGAAACTGTTGAGTCCTGTTCTCTGCTGTCATAGTCACCTCTCCTAACTGGGACAGAGAACCAGCCAGGAACTGGTATATCTCCACAAAGATTGCTGCCACCTTTGAAACCACCCAGCAGTGCTTACCCTGGGGCTTCCAGAAGGCAAGCAGGGTAGCTGTGCTCCCCACGCACAGGAACTGTCTGGTGGGATGGCCTGAGGTCCTCCTCATGCAACCCTGGCTGTGACCGCAGGGCTGACTCAGAGGTCCTCAGCCAGATTGCCCCACTCCTTCCCACCCTGCCCCACCTGGGGGCCATGCGCTCACTCACCTCTTAAACCAGAGTTTCAGGTGGGAATGCCCCAGGTTTGGGACACACCTCAGCAGCTTTGGCCCCAGCAGTTCCTTCAACAGGCTGTAGGCCAGGAAGGCAAGGACCACACAGGTGAGGACGAACAGGGCCAGGGCTCTCTGGAAATCCAGGAGGCATGCAATCAGCAGGAAGGCAGCAAAGGCTGGGAGCAGGTGGGGGAGGTACAGTGAGGGGTCAGTGATGATGACAACAGCTCCTGCAGCCCCTGCAGCCCCGCCCTCTGGCTCCACCTACACCATCCAGAACTTGGAGGGTGGAATCTCACTCACGCCCTCTGAGCCTCAGTTTCCTCACCTGGAAAGGGGAACAACCATCCCTCTGTGTTGGAGGGTGTTAAGGAGTTAATTGACAGAATGTGTGTATGAAAGGGCTTTGCAAACTGTAAAGTGTTGACCAAATATGAGGGAGGAGATGCATTAGGAGGAGGCAAGATAGCATGAATTTTTTGAACACCAAGAAAGCACCTGCTATGTTCCAGAGCTAGCTAGGTTCCACAGAGGACAGAGATGAGTAAGTCAGCTACTCCGAGAAGGAGTGCACTCGTGTCTCACAGGATCCCATCCTGAAATGGTAATCAGTGACCATTTTCTTCCTGGAATCTCCTTTTCCCCTTCAAGGACCTAAGCCAGTCTGTGCTATGCCTCATGAAAGGAACCTAACAGTGGATAGCAGAGGAGATCCTATTTCTAGCATGGAAGCTTGCCTGAGTTGGTGCTCAACAAAGCTCTGCTGAATGACTGGGTAAGTGAACGTCCCTGCCCTGAGAATGTCTCTCCCTGGCTTATGAACTTCAAAAGCCAGGGCCCTTGAAGAATGGAAAGAACTTATAGCCTTTCCATTGGATAAAAAATGTGGGATGGCCTGACCTGTGGTGGCGCGGTGGATAAAGCATCAACCTGGAAATGCTGAGGTTGCTGGTTCAAAACCCTGGGCTTGCCTGGTCAAGGCACATATGGGAGTTGAAGCTTCCTGCTCCTCCCCCCCTTCTCTCTCTCTCTCTCTCTCCCTCCCCCCCCTCTAAAAAAAAATGAATAAATAAAAATAATTTAAAAAAAAATGTGGGATGATACCTTGTAAACGTGAGCTCTACCCCACCCCTGCTGCTGAAAGAGGAGCCGGAGAGTACTGGCTGGAGCATTCCCACTGAGCTTCCTCCCATCTTTGTGGAATCTTCCTTACTCTCCCTTCCTATTCTCAAATGCATAAAAGAAACTGCAAACTGTTATTCTCAGAAGTATTTTTCTCAGTCTGTTGAGATCCTGTTTCCAGGAGTATCCTTTCTTTGGCTCAAATAATTTATTGTTATCATTATTATTTTTAGCAAGAGAGACCGACAGAAAGACAGACAGACAGGAAGGGAGAGAGATGAGAAGCATCAACTCATAGTTGTTCATTGATTGCTTCTCATATGTGTCTTGACTGGGGGGCTCCAGCCGAGCCAGTGAACCCTTGCTTGAGCCAGCGACCTTGGGATCATGTCCATGATCCCACACTCAAGCCAGCGACCCTACGCTCAAGCTGGTGAGCCTCCTCTCAAGCCAGATGAGCCTATGCTCAAGCCAGCGACCTTGTGGTTTCAACCTTGGGACCTCAGTGTCCCCGGTTGATGCTCTATCCAACAGTCAGATCTAAATAAATGGTTATAAAAACTTTCTACTGGTTTAGCCATTCATACATCAATACAATACCAGCCCTTTCCCATCTGTCCAGCTTCGTCCTCTGTCACTCCCTGTCTAGAATATCACTCCCCAGCTATACTATATTGTTGCTCTGCTCCTGTCCATTTTCACCTTTGCTCCTGGGGTTCCTCTGCATGGAGTGTTACTCAATTCTTATTATCCTTCCCCTACACATGGTTAACTCCTACTTAACCTGTGAAACACAAATGCCACCTCCACCTGGAAGTCTTCCCTGACCACCCTATCCCTCAATGAATGCTCCCAGATGGCTTGGAAAGAGTTGTTGCCCTCTCCCTTACTGACCAGAGTGCCTTGGGAACAGGAGCTGGTCTGCCTTCATTCTGATGACCCTGTTTCTAGCATGGAAGCTTGCCTGAGTTGGTGCTCAACAAAGCTCTGCTGAATTACTGGGTAAGTGAACGTCCCTGCCCTGAGACATGGATGGCTGGGGTGAGGTAGCTGAAGTGGGTGGTGGGGACAGGAAGAGCTGGGGCAGGAGTGTCCCTGTTGGGGCTGGGCCCAGGCTCACCAGTACAGAGCAGACCCGTGCAGATCCATCGAAACAGCTGCGAGTGCTCCCTGCAGAAGTGTCTGGCTCTCAGGGCTGGCTGCTGCAGGCTCCTCCTGGGGAGAAGACCAGAGGGTCCCTGGGGGCCCCACTCCCATCCCCCATTGGGACCAGAGGGTCCCTGGGGGCCCCATTCCCATCCCCCCTTTGGGACCAGAGGGTCCCTGGGGACCCCCACTCCCATCCCCCCATTGGGACCAGAGGGTCCCTGGGGGCCCCCACTCCCATCCTCCCATTGGGACCAGAGGGTCCCTGGGGGCCTCCACTCCCATCCCCCCATTGGGACCAGAGGGTCCCTGGGGGCCCCACTCCCATCCCCCCATTGGGACCAGAGGGTCCCTGGGGGCCCCCACTCCCATCCCCCCATTGGGACCAGAGGGTCCCTGGGGACCCCACTCCCATCCCCCCATTGGGATCATCAACACCTCCAAGTGGAAGCCACCCCAGTGAAATGTTGATATGAGGTGAACCAGGCACTGGCCTTGACGTCCACAGGGCTGGAGCACAACCCCAGCCCAGAGCAAACTGAGGACAGGCTCCAGCCACCCGTGCCTTCCTGCCTGTCTGTGCCTCCGCCTAGAGCAGCAGCACCGCCCAGCCCGAGCGATCACACTGCCTGCAGGGCTGGGCGGGGATGACGGATGAAAGGAAGAACTTACCAACAGACAGTACCACACACCATGTACAAGCCATACTGGCTGCCCCCTGTCCCTGTCCCATTTCCACCTGTCCATGGAGCAAGGTGCAGAGGCTCCCAGCCCCACATTTACACCCTTGGGATCTGGGACAGCTGTCATTGAGTCAGCGGCTCCTCCCCAAGAGTATGTGTCAACAGCCCACCCCACGCCCCACAGCTGTGGCCCCACCGCCTCCTGGCCCAGCACAAATGCCAATTCTTGCCTGGTCATCTGGTCATTTGCTCATCCCTGCAGTCAAGGCTGAAATCTGAATAGCCCTGGGGTCCCACACGCTGAACACATAGATGTTCACTCAGAGCTCATTAGCTCTGTTTTAGAACCCACTCTTCTCTCTCTCTGTCCCCGCCTTCTACCTCCTAATTGCATCTTCCCCAATCTCCACCCCCCAGGCAGACAGATGAGATCCCCCCCCCCTTCCTGCTCTCAACTCAGGACTGTCCAGGGAGGACCCTAGTGGGCCCAGGCATTGGAAGTCCAAGTTCTAGGCTCCTACTTGCTGCCTGTGTGACCTGGGCCCAACCCTTTCCCTCTCTGGGCTTGAGACTTCTCATGTGGAAACAGGGGCCTGGCCAAGTCCAGGGGGTTTCAAAGTAAGCCTTGAGGTTCCCCAAGGTACCCAGAGACTGAATGTGGAAGGAGACAGATGGGGAGGTTGAGACCAGTATGGTTTGGGGGTCCCATCAAACTCCAACCAGAGCAGCCCCACAGCTATTTGGGGTCTCCAACGGGATTTCACTCTCGCTGCTTCAAAGCCAGTTGCGAGCCTCCGATCGGGCTCACCTCTGAGGCAGGGTCTGGCAGAGCACATTCACGGGCTACAGCACGTTTTATCCTTTCTTCAGCAAAGGTTTAGAGTTGCCTTTCGAAGGGTCAAAGACCAGGCTCCCCGTTCCTGCTCCCCACGGTGGCCTCTTCCCCAAGCCAGCCTACGTCCCCTCCTGGGGGCCACCTACCATCCTGAGAAGGGCTGCTGGGTGGTTTGGCTCCAAGTGTTGCTGCCTTCTGCAGGGCTCAAGTTGCTGCCAGGGCTCCGGCCTTCCTCCTAAAAGGCCACCAGAGAGTGACCACAGTGTATCTGCCACCCCGGGGAAAGACTAGAGCTGGTGTCCTGGAGTGGGAAGAGACCCTGGCTGCCACCCGTGTGCCCACAGGAGTGGGCTAAATAGGGGCTGGGCTTTTGTACAGGAAGTAATTAGAAGGCAACTTAATTAAATCTGCAGAGCGTGCATTGAGCATCTACTGTGTGCTGGGCTCTGTGCTCGACACATGCTGCCCTCAGGGAGCTCGTGGTCAGCACGAGGGAAGGACACTCAGCTGTGCCTGAGCTGTGGCTGTGGGAGTCCTCGGCAGGACCGCCTGGCCGCACCGCCCCAGGACCCCAGTGGCCTCAGTCTGTGGAGTTGTGTTCTGATGTGCAGGGCAGTTATTCTTGCAGATTACAATGTGAAAGGCACCGCCTGGGTCGGGCAGTGTGATAAAGGGAAAGGCATTCTGTCAGGGAATGTTGGGAGGAAAGAGGGCGTCGTCTTAGGCACCAGAGTTCTGGGGGGTAGGCCTGCCTGGAATTCCAGAGCAAGGACAGCTCGCCAGCCCCTCAAAGGCTGAGACTTCTCCAGAGGTCCCTACCCTACCCCCATGCGGTTTCTCCTTCTCGTTCTTTAAATCACAGCTCAAATGGCTCTTCTTTGTTGACGTTGAGACCTTCCCTGACCTGGCAGACTAGGGCAGGCTCTCCAGGCACACCACAAATGTTTAATGAGTGAAGGAAGAGGCTGCTCTGTGCAGAGGAGGCCAGCGCACTGTGGGGTGGGCATGTCCGTCCTAATTGTTTAAGTGAAGAGGTTGGGGGGGGGAGTGAAAGAGGATGGTGTGCAAAGGCCCCTCCCACTAGGGGGACCAACATGGGGATGGGGAAGGGAACAGACCAGGCTTTCCAAGAGCTCGGCCCCCATGTTGTCCAGACCACTGGTCACGGATGCGAGAGAAATGGACTCCTTTGGTCTCGGTGTGTCGTTTTCCATGGGCCACAGCTTCCAGCTGAAAGACAAAGTCAGGGCCCAAAGCTGAACGGGGAAGGCCAGGCCAGACCCAGAGAAGGGTCTGGAGATGGGAGGGGGGTGGGGAGGAGGGGGGCTGGCAGGGGCAACCAGACACCTGGCAAAGCTCATTCCATCTCAGAGCCCAACCGTTGTCCTGTCTGCGGGCCATGGCTGTGACTCCCCAATGACAGAGGAAGGTGTCCCTTCCTGCACTTCTGAACCTGAGAGAGGCAAGTTCTCTTATATCTGTGAGGCCAGGCAGAAATGGGGGAATTCTGCCCATCTCACAGGGAAGGAAAGGAGGGAATTCTGTATAGCACATGTGTGCACCCGGTAAAGCCATTTTTCTGAAGAGAGGCCCTAGCTGTCCATGCTCCCCTCAATATGCTAAACCCATTGCCCTTAAGTGACATCTTCATTGTTTTATACTTTCCCACCTCCAAAACATGGAGGCACATTATCCTGAAGACTTCATTCCAGTCCCTGTATTCAACAACACCTGAAATCAGCCCTCTTTCTGGACTTTTCAATATAAGAGCCAATATAGTCCTTTTTTTTTTTTTAAACTGAAGCTCAGTTCATAGGCTAAAACTCACCTGTAAAGTAAGAACTCTAAGACCCCATTTCTCCCCACTCCTGTTCTCTCTCTTTTTTCTTTTTCTCCCTTCTTTTCCAAGTGAGAGGAAGGGAGATAGAGAGATAGAGTCTCACATGCACTCTGACCAGGATCCACCCAGCAACTCAAGACTGGGGCCAATCCTCTGCCCATTTGGGGCCATGCTCACAACCAAGCTATTTTTAGCACCTGAGGTGGAGGCTCCATAGAGCCATCCTCAGTGTTCAGGCACAGTGCGCTCTCAAACCAACTGAGCCATGGCTGTGGGAGAGAAAGAGAGAGAGAGAGAGAGAGAAAAGGGGAAAGGGATGGAGAGACAGATGATCACTTCTCCTGTGTGCTCTGACAGGAAATCAAACCCGGGACATCCACATGCCGGGCTGATGCTCTACCACTGAGCCAACTGGCCAGGGCTGTTCTCTCTCTTTTTCTTCCCCTTGGGGAGCAACCTACACTATCCAAACACCACCTGGTTAAGCTCACATACCAAGAGGCGTGCAGTCACACGGGCACACACAAGCGAACACACATGGAGGTACACATACAGACGGAGCCTGGAAAGCCCCGCTAGCCACAAGCTCACATACAGACACACAGCTGCACAGAGGGGGGCAAGATCCTCCTCCAACTCACGTATTTGTGGTGAACAAGCCACTCTCAGGGACAGGTGGAAGCGTGTATCTGTGGGAAGACAAGCCGCGTACAGCCGGCTTGCACTTTGTCCTGTCTTCTCATTTCAGTAGAATTCCTGGGCAGAGTTCAGAGTTGGAGTAGGTTGGGCTGTCACAGCCCAGGGGGGGAACCTAACCTCTCTCAGGGAAATGGCGAACAGGGAAAGTGAGCCATCGCTAGGCTTAGACCGCTGACCTCCTGCCCTCTTACTTCATCTGCCTTCCTTCTCTGAGATGCCTTCTTCTCCACTCTCCCTGCTCTCAAACACACCCACCTCTTCCAGGAAGTGCACCCTGATTACTCTCACCCTTCCCACAGCCCCTTCAGCAGCTTCCCTTTCCCCCCCGCCGTCAGTGCCACTCAGTTTTTCGGACCATGCATTTTACCTTTCATTTCACCTCTTATCCTGTCTCCCTTTCTTGCTCAGTAATTACAACAGCAATCTTTTCTCCTGAGCTTGAAGATAAAGGAAGTAGTGTAGCTGTCACAGTTGCTGCGTTCCAGGCCTGAGCATCAATATACAGTGTGTCCGTAAAGTCATGGTGCACTTTTGACCGGTCACAGGAAAGCAACAAAAGGCGATAGAAATGTGAAATCTGCACCAAATAAAAGGAAAACTCTCCCAGTTTCATACCTATTCAGTGCAGTTCGATGTGGGCTCACGCATGGATTTTTTAGGGCTCCTTAGGTAGCTATCCCGTATAGCCTCTACAGACTCGTCACTGACTGATGGCCTACCAGAACAGGGTTTCTCCACCAAACTGCCGGTTTCCTTCAACGGCTTATCCCACCGAGTAATGTTATTCCTATGCGGTGGCGCTTCGGTATAAACGCGCCGATATTCACGTTGCACTTTGGTCACGGATTCGAATTTAGCAAGCCACAGACACACTGAACTTTCCTCTGTACTGTCCACATCTCGACTGGCATGGCCGTGGGCTGCTCCGCTGTATACACGGTGTTACGTCATCATCTGCGCATGCGCACATGCTGCCACATCATCCTACAGAAACTGGGAGGGTTTTTCTTTTATTTGGTGCAGATTTCACATTTCTATTGTCTTTTGTTGCTTCCCTGTGACCTATCAAAAATGCACCATGACTTTACGGACACACTGTAGTCCTGCAAACAAAACAAAATCACACGATTTGCCCTCTTGTTCCATTTTTCTCTTTAACTGACACCTAAGCAACCATGCATAAAGTCAAGGCACTAACCCTTTGGTGGCTCAGTCCTCAAACTAAACATTAAGCCTATCTGACAGGACTGACAACATCTCTTTAATAATTAAACATACGCACTCAGGACAAATTTTTTATGACGCATAAATCTTCCTGGTCACACAGGGTGCAGATTTCCCTGCACGTGCCGGTTGTTTTGAAAAACTGAAGAATGATGGATGGAGAACATGGAGCACTCCTCTTTTTAAAAACTTTTGTCTGTCATTCCGATTACCAAAACATTACACATGCATTGTTAAACATTTAAATGTTATAGAAATATACAAAACACAGGAACTTAAAAATTCCTCTAATCTGAACCTTCTGGAGATGACCACCACAGAGTTCGTGGCATTTTTGTCCAGATTTTTTTTTTCCTTAAGTGAATACTATTTAATATTATTTATTTTACAAAATGGGCTCCAACTATACTAGCTTTTTTGCAATTTGCTTTTTGGGCAGAGCCACACCTGGTCCCACTCACTCCATCAGGGGGAAGGGGTGTGCTATGTGCTGCCTTCATTCTATAAAAATTAATAAACAGAAACCTCATTTAAAATAAGTTGGGAGGCCAGAAGGGAGAACTCTCAGGTGCTTACGTCCATCCCCATAGCCCAACAGGAAGAACTCTTTATCTTAGCTCCCCCAATTCCTCTTCTCCTGTGAAAGAGTTTCCTCTTCTCCTTTGCTGGAATTGCATGTGGTTTGCTATTAGCCTGCATGCCCTGAATTGCAATTCTTTGTTGTTCCCAAATAAACCCATTTTCCTGGAGAAATATCTGGCTGCCTATTTTTTTCAGGTAACAATTGTAAACTCAGAGTTCATGGCGTCATCTGGTTTATCCTGAGCAGGACAGCTGCCTCTGTGGGCAGCCTCCGAAGGAGGAGTGTGGAGCTGCCCTGGCAGGGGCCCTCGTCAAGTCCCAGTCAGGGGCAGAGGGGACCGTACCTGCTTCTCTGCCTCTGTCCCCTATTAACCTCTGTAACCTTACCCTCCCACTTCTCCCTCCCTCTTTTTCCCTTCCCTCTCCCCTTCTCTCTCTTTTTTTTAAATTTATGATTTTAATTTGTGTTTACATAGATTCAAGTGTCCCACCGAATATATCTCCCCCCACCCCCTTCTTCCCCCTCGGACACCCCTCTATACCCCTTCCCCTCAATGCCTTCCCCCCTTCCCTCCAGGATTTGCTGTTCTGTTCTCTATAACGCTGTGTTATGTATATATAATTTCATTCATCTCTTTCCCTTCTCCAATCCCATCTTCTCTTCTACTTTCCCTCTGACCGCTTTCCCTCTGGTTCCTTTGATCCCTCCTCTGCCTCTTGTTCCATTGCTCAGTTTACACTGTTCATTGGATTCCTCAAATGAGTGAGGTCACATGGTACTTTTCTTTCTCTGCCTGGCTTATTTCACTTACCATAATAGTTTCCAGGTCCATCCATGTTGTTGTGAAAGGTAAGATTTTCTTCTTCACAGCCACATAGTATTCCATTGTGTGTATGTACCACAGGTTTTTAATCCACTCTTCCACTGACAGACACTTGGGCTGTTTCCAGATCTTGGCTATTGTAAACAATGCTGCCATAAACATGGAGGTGCATTTTTTCTTTTGAACCAGTGATTTGGTATTCATAGGATATATACCTAAAAGTGAGATAGCTGGGTCAAAGGGCAGTTCCATTTTTAATTTTTTTTTAAGATTTTATTTATTCATTTTTAGAGAAGGGGGGAGAGAGAGGAGGGGGAGGAGCAGGAAGCATCAACTCCCATATGTGCCTTGACTGGGCAAGCCCAGGGTTTCGAACCGGCAACCTCAGAGTTTCAGGTCAACGCTTTATCCACTGCGCCACCACAAGTCAGGCCCATTTTTAATTTTTTAAGGAATCTCCATACTGTTTTTCACAGTGGCTACACCAATCTGCATTCCCACAGCAGTGCAGGAGGGGTTCCCTTTTCTCCACACCCTCGCCAGCATTTATGTGTTGTTTTGTTGATAAGCGCCATTCTGACTGGTATGAGGTGATATCTCATTGTGGTTTTAATTTGCATTTCTCTAATGATTAATGATGTTGAACATATTTTCATATGCCTATTGGCCATCTGTATGTCCTCTTTGGAGAAGTATCTATTCATTTCTTTTGCCCATTTCTTTTTTTTTTATTTTTTTTTATTTTTTTACAGAGACAGAGAGTCAGAGAGAGGGATAGACAGGGACAAACAGACAGGAACGGAGAGATGAGAAGCATCAATCATTAGTTTTTCGTTGCGCATTGTGACACCTTAGTTGTTCATTGATTGCTTTCTCATATGTGCCTTGACCGTGGGCCTTCAGCAGACAGAGTAACCCCTTGCTCGAGCCAGCAACCTTGGGTCCAAGCTGGTGAGCTTTTGCTCAAACCAAATGAGCCTGCACTCAAGCTGGCGACCTCAGGGTCTTGAACCTGGGTCCTCGGCATCCCAGTCTGATGCTGTATCCACTGTGCCACTGCCTGGTAAGGCTTGCCCATTTCTTGATCATTCATCTTCCTGGTGTTGATATTTACAAGTTCTTTATAAATTTTGGTTATTAACTCCTTATCAGATGTATTGGCGAGTATATTCTCCCATTGTGTGGATTTTTATTTTGTTAATGGTGTCTTTAGCTGTGCAAAAGCTTTTTAGTTTCATATAGTCCCATTTGTTCATCCTGTGCTTTATTTTACTTGCCCATGGAGATAAATCAGGAAATACATTGCCGTGAGAGATGTCGGAGAGTTTACTGCCTATGTTTTCTTCCAAGATGTTTTTGGTTTCACGACTTACATTTAAGTCTTTTATCCATTTTGAGTTTACTTTTGTGAATGGTGTAAGTTGATGATCCAGTTTCATTTTTTTGCAAGTACCTGTCCAATTTTCCCAACACCATTTGTTAAAGAGACTGTCTTTACTCCATTGTATGCTCTTACCTCCTTTGTCAAATATCAATTGTCCATAAAGGTGTGGGTTTATTTCTGGGTTCTCTGCTCTGTTCCATTGATCTATATGCCTGTTCTTATGCCAGTACCAAGCTGTTTTGAGTACAATGGCTTTGTAGTATAACTTGATATCAGGAAGTGTGATACCACCCACTTTATTCTTCTTTTTCAGGATTGCTGAGGCTATTCGTGTTCTTTTTTTGGTTCCATATAAATTTTTGGAATATTTGTCCTATATCTTTGAAGTATGTCATTGGTATTTTAATAGAAACTGCATTGAATTTATAGATTGCTTTGGGTAATATAGATATTTTAATGATGTTTATTCTTTCTATCCATGAACACGGTATATGCTTCCAGTTGTTTGTATCTTCCTTGATTTCCTTTAACAATGTTTTATAATTTTCTGACTACAAGTCTTCAACCTCTTTGGTTAAATTTACTCCTAGGTATCTTATTTTTTTGTTGCAGTAGTCAAGGGGATTGTTTTTATTAATTTCTCTTTCAGACAGTTCATTGTTGGTGTATAAAAATGCCTCTGATATCTGAATATTGATTTTATATACTGCCACCTTGCTGAATTCATTGATCAAGTCCAGTAGTTTTTGACTGAGACTTTAAGATTTTCTATGTATAGTATCATATCATCAGCAAATAATAATAATTTTACTTCTCCTTTTCCAATTTGGATGCCTGTTATCCCTTCTTCTTGTCTGATTGCTGTGGCTAGAACTTCCAGGACTATGTTGAATAAGAGTTGTGAAAGGGGGCACCCCTGCCTTGTTCCTGATCTTAAGGGGATTTCTTTTAATTTTTGCCCATTGATTATGATGTTGGATCTGGGTTTGTCATAGATGGCCTTTATCATGTTGAGGTATGATCCCTGTATCCCCACTTTGCTGAGTTTTGATCATAAATGGTTGATGGATTTTATCAAATGCTTTTTCTGTATCTATTGATATTATCAAGTGATTTTTATCCTTCCTTTTGTTTATGTGATGAATCACATTGATTGATTTGCAGATATTGTACCAGCCTTGTCTCCCTAGAATAAATCCCACCTGACCATGATGTATGATTTTTTTCATGTATTGCTGGATCCGGTTTGCTAATATTTTGTTGAGAATTTTAGCATCTAAGTTCATCAGGGATATTTGTCTATAGTTTTCTTTCCTTGTAGTGTCTTTGCCTGGTTTTGGAATCAATATTATGCTTGCCTCATAAAAGGAGTTTGGAAGTCTTCCATCCTCTTGAATTTTTTTGAAATAGCTTGAGAAGGATAGGAGTTAGTTCTTCTCAAATATTTGGTAATATTTGCTGGTGAAGCCATCTGGCCCAGAACTTTTGTTTGTTGGGAATTTTTTGATAACTGTTGCAATCTCATTTGATAAAATTGGTCTGTTTAGGTTTTCTGATTCTTCTATATTGATTTTTGAAAAATTATATGTTTTGAAGAATTTGACCGTTTCACCTGGGTTGTCTAATTTTATGGCACATAGTTCTTCATAGTATTTTCTTACAATCCTTTGTATTTCAGCTGTGTCAGTTGCTACTTCTCCTCTCTCATTTCTAATTTTATTTGAGTCCTCTTTTTTTCTTGGTGAGTCTGGTTAAAGGTTCATTCATTTTGTTTACCTTTTCAAAGAACCAGCTCTTGGTTTCATTGATCCTCTGTATTGTTTTTTTAGCCTCTATGTCATTTATTTCCATTCTGATCTTTATTATTTCCTTCCTTCTACTTCCTCTGGGTTTTATTTGCTCTTCTTTTTTTATTCTTTTAGATGCAGGGGTAAATTGTTTATTTGAGCTTTTTCTAGCTTCTTAAGGTATGCCTGTAGTGCTACGAACTTCCCTCTCAGGACTACTTTTGCTGTGTCCCATAAATTTTGAGTTGTATTTTCGTTTTCATTTGTTTCAAGGAAATTTTTTATTTCTTCCTTGATCTCATTGTTAACCCATTCGTTATTTAATAACATGCTCTTTAGTTTTCAAGTGTTTGTTTTTCAGTTTTTCTATTGTCACTGGTTTTTAATTTCATGCCATTGTGATTAGAGAAGTTGCTTGATATGATTTCAATCTTCTTAAATTTGTTGAGACTCATTTTGTGTCCTAGCATGTGGTCTATCTTAGAGAATGTACCATGAGCACTTGAAAAGAATGTATATTCTGCTGCTTTTGGGTGAAATGTTCTGGAAATATCTATTAAATCCAGTTGACCTAGTGCTGTGATGGTGAATCTTTTTATAAAAACCACCCACTTTTGCAGTACTGGTCAACCTGGTCCCTCCCACCAACTAGTGGGCAGCGTTCCAGCTTTCATGGTGGGCAGTAGTGGAGCAACCAAACAATGCCGCAATTGGCCCACCATGAAAGCTGGAACACCCACTAGTGGGCGGGAGGGATCAGTTTGACCAGCATTGCAAAAGTGGGTGGTTTTTATAAAAAGGTTCACCATCACGGATCTAGTATGTCCTTTAAGTCTGCTGTTTCTTTGTTAATTTTCTTTCTTGAGGATCTATTTCAGTGGTTCTCAACCTTTCTAATGCCGTGACCCCGCAATACAGTTCCTCATGTTGCGGTGACCCCAAACCAAAAAT
Organism: Saccopteryx leptura; assembly: GCF_036850995.1. Classification (NCBI taxonomy): domain Eukaryota; kingdom Metazoa; phylum Chordata; class Mammalia; order Chiroptera; family Emballonuridae; genus Saccopteryx; species Saccopteryx leptura. The sequence continues at coordinate 38,827,700 of NC_089515.1, read as the reverse complement.
AATTTTGGTGGCTACTTCATAACTGTAATTTTGCTACAGTTATGATTCGGAATGTAAATACCTGATATGCATTATGTATTCTCATTGCTACAAATCAAACATAATTTAAACATAGTAATTAATCACAAAAACAATATTTAATTATATATTGAGAAATATTTATTACTAATGGACCTCCTTACCTAGTGTATTGGGGCTACCATTCCGTAAATAGCTGCCTAACTAATGGATCTGTTTTTTCCAGATTAGTGGCAAGTTTTCTATATAGAACAGTGTGAACTACAATACATCATAGGATACACTGCAGTTTCTGCACAGCATAGTATCTTTCAGGGCTCTTTCACACTATAAAGCAGCAGTTTCTGCGGTGGAATCCACATCTCATTTACTTCAATGGGAGACCCGTGGATTCCTCAGAAGAGAGATCCCCTGTATGGCAGAAATGCAGTTCTTCAGTGATCCTTGGTTAAAGAGTCCTCTAAGTTTAGTCCAAAGTTGGTTTTTCCAAATGATTGTTCTTAAGATTAAGTTGTAATCCACTTTGGTTCTGGGAGGTGGAAGTTGGTACGTCCGCCTACTCCATCACCATCTTGCCACCTCTCCTCTTCTCTCTTCATGCCCAGATGGAAGCCAGGAAGCACAACACATCCAGAAGCAGCCAAGCTCATTTCAAAGCATTCCCTATATTGCAGCTTACAACATTGACCTCTTCATGTGCCCTGATCTACAAAACAAGGATTGAATAGACTGTGTCATGAGATAAAACCCTGAACTTGGGCTTAAAGATCTAGATTCATTACCAGCTCTCAAAGTTAGCCAGTTTTTTCATCTGCAAAAAGGTGAGGGTAATAGTACCTACCTTGTAAATAAATATTCGCAAGGATTAAGTGAGCTAATTCTGGTGAGGTGTTTGGCAGACAGCCTGGCAACTTCAAGTTGACAGGTATCATCACTGTCGCAGGTCCTACCTCAGAGCTGTTTTGACATGCTGTTCTCCTCCTCCAGGCCAGAATACCCTGTGTTTCTCCCCTGCTCCTCCCACTCAAGGAGTGACCAGCAGTCACCCTGGCCCCCAGAAGCCAAACTCTTTTCAAGTGGCATTTGGCTAAGAGCCAAAGGCTGGTGGTCAGGAGGTTGGATAGGTTGGGTTAAGGCCCCCAGGGAAAAGACCAAGAGCTGGAGGACCTCAGGGGCTCTGGCTTTGCCCCATTCAGGTATGATTTCACTGCATCACTTGACCCCTTGTGGTCTGTTTCCTGAGGGGGCTGTTGAGAGAAGTTAAACTCTGAGGCCTGTCCTACTCACTGGGATCATAGAGTGAGGCCTGAGACAAGCCAGGGTAGGGTGATGGGTCCAGGACAGAGGGACTCGAAGAAAATACACACACACACACACACACACACACACACACACACACACACACACATGCCTTCCAATAAAAAACAAAACAAAACAGCACTTGGAAAGATATATAAAGAATAGGCTGTTCCACCTTTCCCATGACTGTCCAATTCTTCAGAGCCACCTCCTGTTTGAGGGCAATTCTTGGACAAAGAATGGAAAAGAAACCCTTCCCCTTGCCAGGATTTAGTACAATAAAAAGGATACTTTTATAAGTGGAGACTGAAACATTTAGGACTGTAAGAGGCAGCCATCAGAGGAAGGGGTGTCCAACAATCTATTTCTTTCCCACAATCTTGACCACACTCATTTCTTGGCTCTTCACAGATGAGGTCTCTTTCATTGCATTGATTCATGTGTCCAAGCCCTGGATAAAGATAGAATCTATTCTCTGGTCAAGTTTCATGAACATGACCTCATAATTCTCTTCAATACCTAAAAGGCCAAACACCTCTGCTATGGACTGCTTGGCATAATTATCCAAGAATCCACTGAGACAGTCCACCCCTTGACCCTCTCTATTCATTGAGAACATATGGGTACAAATGGCCATTATCCAATACAAAATGAAATAATGGGTATGGGGCTCACTTCTCTCAGCCAACAAGAAAGGGCTGGTAACATAAGGACACCTGGTTCCATATTCAAGAGGGCCCAAAGCCACCAGCCAGGAGGAGTTTCCACCATGCCTGTAGAAACAAGTTTCCTTATTCCAAGGGCTGTATCCAATTCTCTTCAGTTTCCTGACAGGGGTGCTGTGTGGAGAACCTGACTCAACACAGGAGCTAAACACTGGCCAGGTGGTGGATCAGGAGGCAGTGTTGTTTCACACAGGATGAGAGCTGAATGATGATTTTCGGAAGTAGAGATAATGTTTGTTAGCTACTTCATCTTGACCAAAGGGAGAAACACCAGGCTCTCCCAACTTGGAAAAGAGAAGTGTGTAAATGGGCCCTGAGAAGGATGCTGTAGTTCCAGGAGATGGTGACAACTATAGGAGCTTCATGTCTGAGAGCTTGGTATGTGTCAGACTATGCTAAGAGCTTTACCTGCAGTATCTCAATTAACCCCCATAATAACCCAATGAGGTAGGCACTAGTCACTATTTCTCCCAACCTGTCCGCCATGGAGGTGTGTGAAGGGGCAGCCAGCATCATAAATGGAGAAACTATTGAGTTGAAAAGGCTGAGGTAGAACCATTGGCCACATTGTGCTACATGTTCATATTTGGGAGATCTGAGCTGACATGTGAGGTGTCATGCCATGTTTCTGCTTCACCTGCTGCTAGGCAGCAGGATGGATTCTGGACCCACACTTAGACCTGATGGTGTGAATTGTGTCCTCTGGTCAGACTCCATGACATCATGGATACTATGTTGCTGAGTGACTTCCTGAGTAAGACCCAGGACAAATTCTGCAGGGGCTAATTTACTGGGCAATCCGCCACATAACCTGAAAAATAATTCCAACCCCAACTTCTCCAAGACTATACATTTTGCCCTGATAGAAAAGCAGAGCCCCAGTGAAATTTCTCCCTAGGGACAGTCTACACAGTAGGGTGTCTGATGCCTCTTAGGCAGATTCCTCAGCCAGAGATGAGAATTCTCGCACAAGTGATTTACTTGAGAAGCCACTAGGCACTGTCCTGTGACCTCAGAACCAATGTGGGTCAGAGATGGTGCTTACTTATTATTTCCAAAGGGCGAGGGGAGGATGGGAGGCAGAATAGGGTAGGGATAAGAAGCAAGAGCCGGGCTTTTAGCCTAATCCCACAGGAAAACTCTGGAACACAAACTGTGCTACAGGTTAGTCTCACTCTGAGGCCAGGCCAGTCAGTCATGGGGCCAAGGACTAGGGAAGGAATTGGGACCAGGTAAGGTGGCTTCCATTTATCTCAGGACAGTTCCTCAGACAAGGTGCAGCTGTGAGCTAACAGTGTACCTGGGAGAAGGGTGCCCAAGGTCAAGGGGATCTGGGCGGGGCACCAGCAGCATCTGCACAGTTGAGCACTGATTAGTTCTGTTGGCCCCCTCATTCCCAGGCATCTGTGGTTCTCTTTCCAACAGCTCCTCTGCCTATCTCAGGGGAGTCTGGGAGAGACAATTCTCATTGTCTCCAATGAGAATTCTCATGGGGGTTTGGTGGAACCAAAGAGGTGTAGCGTAAAACCAGGGCGTTTACTTTGATCAGAAATGTCTGTCAGGACTGTGGTGGCAGCTGGGGACCGAAGACTCTGGTTTGGGGTGGCTGCTGGGAAGGGCTAGTGGCCTTCCCAGCTCCCTCGGTCCTGGCCCCTCTGTGGTTGGGGGCTACACACCTGGGTCAGCCTGGCCTCAGGCCCCCCGGCCCCACAGGCCAACTCCTTAAGGCAGTGGTTCTCAAACTTTTTGAAGTCGGGGCACATTTAAAATCCTACAACTAATTGTAGGCGCACTATATACAAATTTCTGAGAAATATGTTATAATAATTAAGTCAAATATTAAAGAAAAAAATAAAGTCCAAGCGTACTTTTATGGTAATTAAACAAAATAAATACGACAAAATTAAATTTATTCTGACATTAAAAAACATTTTTATGTTACATTTTTTGTTATGCTTTTTAGAATTCGTAAAAAGAGAGGTTAAAATTTTTTTTAAAAGACAAGAAAGTTATCTTTTATATATATATATATAGATATATTCTTAGTAAACTTTAGTAAATTCGAGAGGTCCTGTCATGAATGTGTTAAGTTTTTTCATTCTTGTGTTTATGAGAAACATGAGCCTGATGTGTCCCAGCAATTTCTTCAATGATTGGGCATATATTTGAAAGGCAAACTCTCATTTCCTCATCAATACATTGAAGAATTCCTCTCTTTTTACTTTTGTGTTGAGGGTAGAAAATCCTAATTCACATAAATAGGATGTTGAAAATTGTAGTAAAATGTTCAAAGCTTTCTTTAGATATTGCCACATATTCTTTCATAGAAATCCAAAAGGCTTCAAGAGACAATTCCTTATGTTTAATCATCAATCCACGATCAGTGGATATAGCTGCCAGTTCTTCTGATAATGTTAAAACAAAATCACTTGACGTTTCCATGAATGAGTTTCTAATCCAATCGTATTGTTCAGTGTTAAGTGATGGAAAATAACCCAATTTTTCTTCTAAACATTAAATGTTCAACTATTATTGAAAGTATTTCATTTATGGAAGTGTTATTTACCAATGGAAACATTTCCAAATTACTGTCAACAGCTTTCTTTTCCAAATCTGTAGTTTTCTCTGAAACGCTTTCATTTTTGTCAGTGGATGTGAGAATATTTTCTTCTTTCCCTTGCATGCTAGTATTCAAAATATTGAACTGCTGAAATATATCGGCCAAATACTGTAACCTGGCAATCCAAAATTGTCACCAAAAGAGGTTACAAAAATGTGTTTCATCTCTTCAAAAAACACAGGAAGTTCTTGTCTTACCTCATGTACACGGGTAAGTACTTTTCCCCTTAACAACCACCTCATCTCAATGTGTAAAAGCAGCCGTCTGGGTTGTGAATCCATATCGATACAAAGCTTTTCAAATAAACGCGATTTGACAGGTCTCGTTTTAATAAAGTTTACCATCTGAACAACGTGATCTAAAACTTCTCTTAATTTTTCTCCCAATGTTTTTGCCATCAAGGCCTCCCTATGAAGAAAGCAGTGAGTTACGATAACATTCTCATTTTTTCTTTTTACAAAAGATGTAAGACCTTTAACACAGCCTACCATCTGTACAAATACCTACACACGTCTTCCATGTTAACTGCCATTTATCAAGATAGTTATTTCACAATGTTAAACGTCTTCACTTTTGTAGACACACCTAATTCTTTTCAAAAAAGAAATTGATTTACTATTTGATCTTCATTAATAAAACAGACGAATGCTAAGAGTTGTGCCGTGTTGGTAGTGTCTGTTGACTCATCAACTTGCAATGCAAAATTTGAATACTGAAGCTTATTACTGTATACATTTTTCTTGATATCAGAAGACATTTCTATAATACATCTGTGAACTGTATCGTTGGACAGAGGAATCTTGCTTATTTTCATTGCTGCTTCATGTCCTAGCATTGTCATGACCTTTTTTTTTTTTTTTTTTTTTTGTATTTTTCTGAAGCTGGAAACGGGGAGAGACAGTCAGACAGACTCCCGCATGCGCCCGACCGGGATCCACCCAGCATGCCCATCAGGGGTGACGCTCTGCCCACCAGGGGGCGATGCTCTGCCCCTCCGGGGCGTCGCTCTGCCGCGACCAGAGCCACTCCAGCGCCTGGGGCAGAGGCCAAGGAGCCATCCCCAGGCCCAGGCCATCTTTGCTCCAATGGAGCCTCGGCTGCGGGAGGGGAAGAGAGAGACAGAGAGGAAGGAGGGGGGTGGTGGAGAAGCAAATGGACGCTTCTCCTATGTGCCCTGGCCGGGAATCGAACCCGGGTCCCCCGCACACCAGGCCGACGCTCTACCGCTGAGCCAACCGGCCAGGGCCTCATGACCATTTTTTTTGCATGCAGGCAAAATAAGTGACTCACCTAGAGTCTGAGCTTTCATATTTTTTGCTATCAGTTCTGAGACTTGATAAGAAGTGATTTGAGCTTTATCAGAAACAGTCATTATACTTTTTAAAGAATTTGCCGCTTTTGTTTGCTGTTCAATCTCTTGAAAAAAATTTACAGATTTATCTTGTAAATTAGAATGTCTAGTTTTAAAATGTTTACTCAATTTACTAGGAAATAATGATTCATTTGCCATTTTATATCCACATACTAAACATAGCAGTAAAGGATGATCTTTACTTCTGGTCCAAGTGAAACCAAAGCTTAAATAACTTTCATTATATTTGCGAGTAGGCCGCGATTTTGCTTTCTTTTTTTTTTTTTTTCTTTTTTCTGAAGCTGGAAACAGGGAAAGACAGTCAGACAGACTCCGCATGCGCCCGACCGGGATCCACCCGGCACGCCCACCATGGGGCGACGCTCTGCCCACCAGGGGGCGATGCTCTGCCCATCCTGGGCGTCGCCATGTTGCGACCAGAGCCACTCTAGCGCCTGGGGCAGAGGCCACAGAGCCATCCCCAGCGCCCGGGCCATCTTTGCTCCAATGGAGCCTTGGCTGCAGGAGGGGAAGAGAGAGACAGAGAGGAAAGCGCGGCGGAGGGGTGGAGAAGCAAATGGGCGCTTCTCCTGTGTGCCCTGGCCGGGAATCGAACCCGGGTCCTCCGCACGCTAGGCCGACGCTCTACCGCTGAGCCAACCGGCCAGGGCTGATTTTGCTTTCTTACTTGCACTTAACTTTTGCTCACTTCCAGAATCAGATTCAATATCACGCTTCTTTCTGAGAAATCTATCCATTTTATTTGGGTATATTGATATAATGATGTGTTAATAATAAATATAGGCCCTGGCCGGTTTGCTCAGTGGTAGAGCATCGGCCTGGTGTGTGGGGGACCCGGGTTCGATTCCCGGCCAGGGCACATAGGAGAAGCGCCCATTTGCTTCTCCACCCCCCCCTTTCTCTCTGTCTCTCTCTTCCCCTCCCGCAGCCAAGGTTCCATTGGAGCAAAGATGGCCCGGGCGCTGGGGATGGCTCCTTGGCCTCTGCCCCAGGCGCTAGAGTGGCTCTGGTCGCAGCAGAGCGACGCCCCGGAGGGGCAGAGCATCGTCCCTTGGTGGGCAGAGCATCGCCCCTGGTGGGCGTGCCGGGTGGATCCCGGTCGGGCGCATGAGGGAGTCTGTCTGACTGTCTCTCCCCGTTTCCAGCTTCAGAAAAATACAAAAAATAAAAATAAAAAATAAAAAAATAAAAAAATAATAAATATAATAATGATGTGTTAACAAAAAGAACAGTATTTCCGTAATGAAATGGTATAATAGAGTATATTTATTTTTACATCTGGGCACATGCCACGAACCAGCGCAGATAGTAATTCCAGGTCCCGAGTGGGAACAGTCCGGAATTAAGAAAATACACGAAATTAAGAAAAGATAGGGTCGGGAGGGCCCTGTCATTGCTGCTGGCAAGAACAAAGCATGCCCAAAAAACACATCTTGCTTTATTTATAGGACAAAGTGAGGCCATTAACAAATCGTAACTTTACACCAAATAAAGGAGAGAAGAAACTTGCCTCCAGTCTTTCCGGGTAACATGGAGGGTAGTTTAAACAATCCAGCACCACAGCTTAACAGCCTTTTGCAATCTAATCAGGCAAGTGAGGTGGGGAGTTTGGCAGACTGTCAGCTTACAGTCAATTCCCCACACCTCTGTCCCCCAAAAGTCTAAACTCCCAAAACCCTGTTGGTTTTTTGGGTCCCAACAGGCACATATTTCTCTGGAATACCATAGGGCGCACCTGGAAATCTTCTAGGGTGCACATTTTGAGAACCACTGCCTTAAGGGGAAGAACTGGCTGGACCTCCTCACAGGGCCAGCCCCTCCAGAGTTGCAACCACCCCCCTCCATGCACAGAACCCCAGGTTACCCTCGCCCCTCAGGCCATTGCCATGAAGATCAAGGATGCCAAGAAACTCTCTTTCCCATGGTTTGGCATGGGCATTGGGGGAACTCTGGTAAAGTTCTCATATTTTGAACTTATTGACATCACAGCAAAGGTAGAACAAGAACTTGAGAGCTTGAAAAGTATACAGAAACATTTGACTTCTAATGTACCTTACAGATACCCTGGCATTTGGGTTGTACCCTTTGAACACTTTTTGGCCAGAGAGGGAACCTTCACTTTATCAGATTTCTAACCCTGGACCTTTTTACCTTTATTTAAATGGGAAGAGATAAAAAAAACTTCTCAACATTGCACATGGTGGTATGTGCTGCAGAATGTGGTGCTTACAAATCAGAAAAAGATTTTTGCAAAATTGGAAACCCCCACCTACACAAACAGGCCTGTCAGTTTCAATAGACAAGCAGAGAGTGCTAATATTTCACTGATGCCTCAGAACCCAAGCAATGCCTAAGGATGCCTCTAACCAGGACGCTCTTATCCACTGCTGGTAGTGAACGGTGGCTGGGCAGTCAGTATTTTAGCAGTCCATTCCAAAGACAGCTTTAAACTAGTAACTGAGACAAGCTTTAGAGAGGGAACCTTTATGGGCTTATGCAATTTATTGAGACAGGCTGTGAAAATTTGAAGAGGTTCTTGAAATGGCATCCAAAGGTGATAGCACCCAAGCTGACAAGTTGACCCGTGATATTTATGGAGGAGATTATGAAAGGTTTGGTCTGCTAGGCTGGGCTGCAGCATCTGGTTTGGGCAATATAATTCATCAGGAGAAGCGAGAATCTGTTGGTGGAGATCTAGCAAGAGCTACTTTAGTTACTGGCACCAACAGCACTGGTTCTGTGGCCCGAGTGTGTGCTGTTACTTTCTAGGAGTCAATATTCTCTTAGAGAAACTTTTAGCACATGCACTGGATTACTGGTCAAAAGGTCAGCTGAAAGCATTGTTCCTACAATGTAAGGGATACTTTGGAGCAGTCAGTGTGCTCCTTGGCTGCCAAATTTCAGCTAAAGATTCAGGTTTCTCTCAGCTAATAAAAGTCATCCAAGAGGAACTGATGAGATCCAGAGGTATTATTACTAAATTATTTGTCACTGGGAACCAAAGGATAAAAGAGTAATACTATTTCTGTTGATTTTTAAGTGTCAAAATGGTAAGCTGCTAAACGTTGCCATTTAATAGCGGGAACTCGGTAACAGGTGAAATATTCCCAATTGAAATGCTTTCCCTTCTGTATGTAGCCTGTGTTAAATTCTTAAATGCCATACAGCTTCTGATTATCGAGCTTTCTCGAAAAAAAAAGAAAAAAGAAAAGAAATGTCAGTCAATTTGAATCCATAAGGACATGTCCTATATTGAGCCTAGATGCACTACTGAAATCATTAAAAACCAGTGGCCAGAGGAATTGACTAGAGTAGACCATTACCTCAGCCCAGGAACAGGACATACTCATGTCCTGTTATAACTCTACCACCCTGGTACTGCAAGTGCCAGGGTCATCCTCCTCTGTGGTGTGTCCTCTGAGGCTAAGCATCTGGTAGCTGCTGCCCCTCAAAGCCTTTTGGAAATAATAGGAAAGAGCCAGCTCTGAACCTCATCAGTCCTAAGGTCAGAGGACAGTGCCTCATGGGTTTTAGGATTTTGGGGTGTCAGTAGGAGCCCCCTAACTAGACATAGCTCCAGTCATATAACCACAGCCTCCTGAAGACACATAATCCTGTCTGGTTGAGTTCTATCAGCTTCATATTTGCCTTTGCAATTTAACAATGGAGCTCAAATTTGCCTGGTTGAATGGGATACAATCCAATTTCCGTTAGGCAGTTCCTGAAGCTGAAGGTCTCTCTGAAGGCCTTTCTGTTTCATTTGGATTTTACAAAATCCAAATGAGTGCCCAGCAATAGAAATTTAAAGGAAGCTCACCATTGGGCAGTGTCAGGGAGATCAGAGCTGGGAAAGGCAGAGTCCAGTCCCATTCCCTCAACCTCCAACCCAGACAACTACAATCAGGCTGTTCTTGTTTTTCACTTCTGGTAGTATACTAACCTCTATAAATAAATATACGAATGATAGATGGATAGATGAATGGGTGAATAGGTGGATGAATGGATGGAGTCAGTTGATGAAAAAATGGACAGATGATACATAAACATAGACACTATTTTTTATTTTCAACTTTAGACATTATCTGTTGACTCTACTATACACAACAAAAATTTAGCATCTGATATTTGACAACTGTATATCCTTTAGTTCAGACATTATCTGTTGACTCTACTATACACAATAAAAATTTAGCATCTGATGTTTGACAACTGTATCATTATATCATTTAGTTCTTCTACTCATGACATTGCTCTTGGGAACAATCATTATTCTTGCTTGGGTTGACAGGATAGAGCCTAGACCTTGATTCCGATGACATCCTAGAGCTGCCATGCCAACCCAGCCGGATCACATCCAGTTCTCCTACTGTCTACAGAACTGCTTTCTGAGGAAAAAATAACTTTATCTTGCTTAAAACCACTGTCATTTGAGAACTTCTCTATTATTTTCAGTTGTAGCTGATCCTAACTGATGCACCACTGCTCTTAGGTGCAAATGTCCTTCCATGGCCTAGCCCTGTCCCTCTCTGAACCTCCTGTGGCAATACCACAGTCCTCTTGTTTACCATGCACTAGCCACACAAGCTTTCATTCTGTCCCCTACTATAACCTGACTCCAAACCCTTGCACAGATTGTTTCCACCGTCTGCTACATTCTTCCCATTCCTCTGACCAACATTTTTTAGAACTCAGTTCAGTATCACTCCTTTAGATTAGTTCCTAAGACACCCCCCCCCCCCCCAGCCCTAGTCTAATTTAGGTTCCACCACCTGCTGGTATTCTCTTCCAATCTTCTGCTTCATAGCGCTTAATACTATATTTGCCATTAGACACTTATTAGCATTTTGTTTAATGTTTGTCTCCTCCACTAGACTGTAAGCTCCTTGAGGGAGAAGTATGTGTCTGTCTTGTTCACTATTGGGCATCGAGGACATATAATTATCACATAGAATAGGTGGTCTGTACATATCAGCAGAAGGATTTTTTTTTAATGAGGCATCTCAGTTCAGAAAGGTTAAGCAACAAGGTCAAGTTCACATGGTTAGTAAAGCTGGATATGAACGGAGGTTTGTCTGACTTGTTCTAAGATCACCAAACAAAATTTCATAATTTGGCTTCCCTGAAACTTTTCCTTTCGGAAGGGAATTTACTTGTCAATTTCCAGGATGGTAAAATTTCTCATTAAAAATTAGTAAGTTGGTGGGGTTTTGATGTACAAATTCCATTTTCTCATGTTTAGTGAATGTGACAGCCTCCCTGAGTTTGATAGATCTAGGGTACCTATTGCACTGAGTTACAAACTGAAGCCTATACCCTGCCCCCACACTATACTGTTGCTCTTCTAGTAACCAGAATCCACACTCAACAGAGCCCAGGGGATGAAACAGAATCCCAGTAGAGAAAAGAAGGGTTACACCCAAAGAAACTGTTACGAACTACTGTATTTCCCCATATTTAACACGCACCTTTTGTCAAAAAATTTGGGGTCTAAAACTGGGTGCATCTTATACAGTGGCTGTGGCATTTCAAATGCCAGGAACTGAGGACGAGGAGATATATGAAGGCAGTGATTTGTCATCAGACACAGATGAACACAAGCTAATGAATGGGAGTTTTGACTGTGATGAATTTTATGATGAATAAAATTTGAGTTCAATAACTTTACGTAATACTTTTTTTTTTCAAATTTTGGGCCCCAGGATTAAGGTGTGTCTTATACATGGAAGTGTCTTATACATGGGGAAATACAGTAGATACATTCTCAGAAAATATAAGGAAAATTTATGGAAACTCTAAGGCTATCTAAGATAGCAGAACATAATTTTAGGTGCAGGTTCTATTTGTTATATATTCATTCATCAGAGATTCTACATTCAAAGTAGAAGCTCAAATAGCCAGATACATTTTTTACTGTTTTTTTTTTTTTTTTTTTTTTTGGTGGCGGGTGGTCGGGTGGGTGAATAATACAAATCTGAACCAAACGTTGACCATGCTAAATTATTTCAAAAGACCAAAAATCCAAGAAAGGCAGGAACTCACAGATTTTAGGAGACAAGATGCTTTATTGGGTCCTTGGCATGCATCCAGGCCATCCGCCCTCTCACTGTCCTCTGGCAGGACCCACATGGTCTCGCTCCTTGCCGTTAGCAATAAGCTGGTGAGGCTCTGCTGCCTTCCCTCTCCAGGCTGGGAATGCTAGTTGGGAGAGCTACTATGAAAATGAGCTCCCTGATCTCAGCAGCAGAGACAGAAACAAGGAACAAAGTAGGGGGGTCATCACAATGCACACAGGCATGAAAACCCAGCTGTGGCTAATCATTGGGTCCCAGGAATGAAAACGACCAGACACCTCCTGAGATATTACCTAGTTTATTGCCATGACTAAAGACTTCTGGGTGGGCAAACAGGTCTGTCTCAAGACGCCAAAGCAGAGTCAAAATCTCTCACTTAATTTCCAGACCTTCAATGGAGAGGTATACCTTCTCTCAAAGTATCTTTGAAGAGAAGCCTTATTTTAACCCTTAGATGCATATTGTAAACCTGCTTTGCAGCCTTCCCCAAAGGGGATCAGTTTGGGAACTACAGAAGGGAAGAGTAAACACCCAAACTTGAGAGGGGTCCTCTGTAAAACACTGGCTCCAAGCTAAGTTCAATTTCTGGAAATAATAGAAAAGCATGTGGTCTGCCAATCAATGAGGATGATTCATAGACCAAATTTCATGCAACAGTAGACACAATGGAATCTCAAAACCAACCAGGGGTTATTTTGAGTGTAGAGTTGCAATGGATCTATTTTGAAATAGGCATAAATTGCACAATGGCTCTCTGGTTTGTGGGATAAGAGTGACTATAGTAACAGGACAAGTATGAGCCATGAGATTTCCCCCTCCCTAATGAAATAGTAAGTCAAAAATAATACCATACTCCTGGAGAAACTGAGCCAGTAGTGTCAGTACCAAAGACCTGAGAGTGAGTGAAGGCACAGTGATTCCTGCCACAGTTAAGCTTGGCCAGTCAAGATACCAGGAGCTCTCAGGAAAGTTTACTGCTGAAAACTTTCAACAGTGACAGCTCCCATTGCAGGTGTTTCAGAGATGGTCTTCTCACTAAGGCCCATTCATCCAGCTCTTGGCATTTTGTATAAATCCTTTGATTCTAGTGAATTCATTTGTTTCTCTATTTTGATGAACAAAGAACATCAGCATTTCATCTTCACCTGTCAGGGCAGCAGTGCTCTGCTGCTGTCCAGGCTTAAACATACAGAATAGCATAGCTACCCCGCTCTGTGCCACGGTTGGCTCACAGGGACCCTGTCCTCACCACCACAGTGTTCCATCCCACTGACAGCATTAGCTGGCAGAGCCTGGAGATCACCACTTTCCCCAGATGCCTTGGTCAGGCACATGTAAGTCAGAAGTGGCAGATGAATCACATTAAAATGCAAAGGCCTACCCCCCTGATAAAGTTCCTGGGGGTCAAAGGGTCTGTTGAAGTCAGAATATTTCCTGCATAATGTAGAGCACATTACTGAATTTTTAATTCCTTATTAAGGCCCAATTCTAGTAGAAAAAGAAAAAAAGTCACTCCAGGGCATCTTGCTCAAAACCCATTGACTGACTGACCTAGAAAGGCCAGTAGTGGGCTAGGCCTAGAGCTGAGGGTCTCCAGCTGAGAAAGCCTTAGTAGAAATGGTCTGCCACCAGACCACATGACCAGGCGGACTCAGTGGGGCCTGAGGTATCTGTATGGGGCACAGTGGGAGCCATTTAGAGCCTGGGGCAAAGCAGAGTGCTATACGAAGCTTCTGACCAGAAAAACAAGACAGGGGAACACAGGGTTTGGAATCAAGTGATGCTCTGGCCAAACACTATTATCCTTTTGAGTCATGGCCCTCTGTCCTGCCACTGGGCTCTGGGGGAGCCTAAATGCTTGGTTACAGCATCCAGGTGGTCATGCTGCCCCTCATGAACTGGGGTTACCTGATCCGCTCAGATACCATGAGGCATGACCAAGGAGCTCTCCTTCATCAAGTAGGCACTCCAGAATAGGGTCCCCAAAGAGGAAAGCCTTGTAAATGGGTTGCTCACTCACTCTCCCATGTCTCCCCCTGCCCTACTGCTGAGCTCCCCTCAAACTACGCCATGGCTTTAAGAGGGCAGGAATTTGTTTGGACCATTATGGGCCTTTCTGGATTTGGATTTGCTTTTCTTCCCCATCACACGTCTCCCACCACCAATGTCCATGGAATTATGAAATGCTGTAAACGTCACCAAAGAACGCGCTTTCGTCACTCATCTTGTCAGGATGCCCACAGTCCAGAGCAGTTAGCTTGATAGTATAATGAAATGGTTTTTCAGAAACTCCACTATGGCCTCAGCTGAGAAACAACACCTTGCAAGGTTGGGTCAGGCCCACAGAACGTAGCATAAGCTCTGAACTGGCAGCCAATTCATGGTGCTATTGCTTCCACAGGCGAGGAATTTAAGAGGAGAGAGGTCCGTTACCACATCTCGATGCTCTTCCCATACCTGAGGTTGGGACCAGCCTGGTATAGAGGTTTTAGTCCCCAAGGAGACATCTCAAAAAGTCATAGTAATGATTCAAGTGAATTGGAGGCTGAGGTACCTGGCCATTCCCGGCTCCTTTTACCTCTGATGACGACACATCACAGGAGGTTATGGGATGATTAACTGTATCAAGGGAGAGTACGCTTGCTGCTACGGAAAAGGAGTACAGAGGAACGTAGGAATACCTAGAGCGATCCTGGTGCGGCCACTTATAGTGGAAAATGCCTGCAAGCCAGGCGGGACCACCAAGAAGTTGGATATCAGAACTAAAAATTTAGGTTGCTCCTATAGGCATAAATCCCTGGTCATAAACAATAGTTCTCATGAGCTGTAGAGAAATGGATGGGAACCTTTCTTGCCAGGTTATATAATTTTGGTTGAAAATGATGAATTTTACCAGGTAATCCACAGGTTACAAGATTTCAAAGTGAGATTGTAATAAAAGAGGGCGGAATGTCACTAATGACACTGGACTTTGGAGAGTGGAAGCCCTAGTCATTATTACCCTTGGACTTAGTCATTGGATGTGACCCTGAATGGTCTCCCTAAGCAGAGAGAAATTTGCTTTTGGTTTTAATGTGAGAGTCAAAATACATCAAATGGGAAGAACAGTGTGGTGTGTGTGTATGTCTGTGTGCTGGGGTTCCTTTTGTTGTTGCCCAAGCCCTTTCCTATCCTCCTACTCTCCGCCATTCTGTTAGTAAGAATCCCCATCCTTTGGGAAATGGCCTTCCCCCACTCCATGATGCCCTGAGCTCCAGGGTAGGAATTTGAGTCTTGAATGGAGGGAGACCCAGAGACCAATGGCTGGCTGCTGCTGACCTGACAACAGCAGTAGCTCCTGGAGGCAACAAGCTCTGGAGCTCGCCTGGCTCGCTCCCCCATCTTCTCAGGTTCACTGTTCAGCTGCTCCTCTGGGAGCTACCCCAATGCTCTTCCCATGAACACTTTTTCTTAAGTTGGTCCGAGTCCATTTCTGTTGCTCAAAAGCCCAACAAACCCAATGGAAAGGGTCTCTTTTGAGACTACAAACATCTTTGACCTCCAACAGCTCTCAGTTCAGAGTCTAGCATAAAGTGGGTAGGTGCTCACTGTATGTCTACTGAGTGAATGGATGAAGGACTACACACGGAAAATATTCCGTCCCTAGTTCACTGAGGCAATCTGGATAGGCAGGCTGGGAGAGCTGGGGAACACGAGGGCAAGGAGAAAGAGTGGGAAAGGCACCTGAGCACAAGAGGAGATAGAAAAGTCAGAAATGTCAACATGGAGGGAGTACACGTCAGGTAAGGAAAAGCCCAGGCCATGGAGGAGGGAGGGGACTGGAAATGAGAAGCCTCTTTGCTGCTTGGGAGGCAGGAAGTGGTCAGTGAGTGGCAGAAGGGCAGGCACTGGGCTGGGCTGGCTGTAGTGGAAGAAGCCAAAGACACTGGCGTTTCCCAGAGCCACCAGCTCCATTTTACTCTCCTGGGTTCCTTCTTCGTGCTTCCCTCCAAAATGAAGGAGCAATCCAACCTGGCCCCAAGTCCACACATACCCGGTGGTCCATACAAGCCATCAGCCCAGCTGTACCAGAAGCACAGACTGTCTAGCTGTGACCACAGGTGCCTAAGACTGAATATCCATCCAGGAGCCAAATATGAACTCATTTTTCCAGTCGGCCCGGGGTCTATAGGTTGCCCTCAGAGAACCTGCCTGGAGAGAGGGGACCCTGAGCCCACACACCTGCAACCACACCAGAGGAGGGTGAGAGGAAACAGTTGCTGCCTTTATTGCATTCCAACGGGGACAGGCTAGCTTCAGACCCCCTATTCAAGGCCTCCAGGAGGAGCTCTCAGGAAGGACACACAATTCCTTGGGAGCCCGGATATGAGGCCCCAGAATTAGAGTTTCCGGATCAAGAGCTAATGGTTGGGGGCAGAGAGAGGTCCTAAGTGCTAGGCACAGAGACATCCCTCCACCCCAGTAGGTAGATGATTTGCACCCTTCCTAGAACTCCCACGCTATTCCCCTGTGGAGAAGTCTCAGCCCTCCATTCTGTCCAGGAGGGGATGTGAAATTCATATGACCCACCTCCTTCAGTATGGAAGCACAAGGTCCCTCAAAGTCCTCCCTTTCCCTCTGGCCACAGCTGATGACACAACCCTCGGGCCAGCTCTCTCAAGGGCAGAGGGCCTGGGAAAAGTAGGGGACAAGTGGATTGGAGTGGATTAGAGGCCAGAGGGTCTGCTTCTCACCTGGGTCCTGGTTGGTAGGGTGGTGGGACAGGCTATGAAAGCCAGCAGGCAAGGGGACAAGCAGAGTAGAGTCAGTGAAGGGCAGGCAGCAGGCTGCAACTGGGCTCAAAGCCAGGGATGGGGAATGGGGTGCAAGAAAGCATGGGAAGCAGGCAAGTGGTGCCTGCGTGATGGAGGGAGGAAGAGCAAGAACACGTGTCACCAAAGACCACTGCACAAGGACCAAATGGGCCCCAAATGGGGCTCAGGGAGAGGTTAGTTGCAGGGTAAGCTGGGATGGATGAGGCAAAGTAGCCTGAAGGAGAAGACACCCTGAGAGTCACACACACAGCGAGGGAAGCCCAGAGTCCTGAGGTCAGGGAGAGGTCAGGGTGGAGCAGAGGGCAGAGGGTAAGTGCTGGCCTGCTTGCCCCAGAAGACACCGTTCACGGCAGGGGCAAGGGGCCAGGGTGCAGAACTCATGCAGAGGACTCAGAGTCTCCAGCAGTGGCCAGTGTAAACTTCAAGGAGGGCCTCAGCCCTTGGAGCACTTGGAGGTAGGGCCTGGGAGCCCTGGGTGACCTGGAACCAGGAGAGGCCACTGGGCTGTGCGCCATGCACCAGAGCCATCTGATGAGGAGCTGACTGAGGAGAGGCTGTGCAGAGAGGCCTCCAGCAGTGCCTGTTCAGTGCACCTTCTCTGGTTAGTCTGTATTAGGAAAAAATCTCCATTGGTTTGAGTTGCTTCCTTGTTGGTCTGCTGCTGGGTGGAGGCCCCTAGGCTCCTGTGGCGGCTACCGTGTGCCCTGGGCCTTGGAGCCCCCTTCTTGGATGGGAGGCTGTCCCAATAACTGGGTGGCAACTGTACCTGAGGCCTGAGATGTGGCCTTGGAGCTTGGGGCGCTCTTCCGGGTGCCCTGGGGACTGGGGAGGCCTCTCTTCTGGGGCTGCGGACTCAGGTGGGGGCCCTTCCTGCCAGCAGATGGACTCTTGGAGCCTTTAGCCTTGGCTTGGGAGTGGGCAGCCTCAGGGGCCTTGAGGGGTTTCAGTCCCAGCATCTCACAGAAGGTGTTGCACTGGTGAGAGGAGGCAAACTGGTCCAGCAAAGCAGGGAAACAGCTCTCCTTGAGGCCTTGGTATCTGCAGCCAAACAGTAAAAGCTGAGTGGGAGTTCCATGTAGACTGAAGGTCCTTGGGGGGCCAGCTGTGGGATGGCCTAGGCCAGGGTGTTGTGGCTAAGGTACATACTGTTCTACCTGGGAATGCTGGGGAGTCTACCACCTTGGTGCTAGCTCAGGTGGCAGGATCTAAAAACCTCAATTCTAAACTAAGGTCTCGTTACACCCTGGCACACGGGATTCATCATGTGGGACATTAATTGGTGTGAGGATGACCTGCCTTGTTGATACAAATTAGAGCAGACTCCAGGGCATCACTCTACTCACAGGGCCCTTGCTCATCTGCCTTGTGATGAGCTTTCTCAAGTGAGAAGGAAGAGGAGCAGGTGCAGTCAGAGCTCAGAACTGCAGGTGACCCGGGTGTGTGGGTATCAAGAGCTGCTGGTTCAGACCTGGGGCAGGGGCACAGCACGTGGGATCAGCAGCCCGTGGGATGTTACTACATGGCCACGGGCACAACTGAGACCACTGGCCATTGGCCCAGCACCTCAGGAATAAAGAACCAGAGCTCCGACATGTGAGACCCTAAGAAGATGCTCAGAAGGCCTTCTGTCCTTGAGCAGTACTCACCCCCGCAGCCTGGTGGCGATCTGCACATCAGTCACCTTCCAGTCAACCCCTGGAAAGAAAGTCGGGGGTTGAGCTGATGGCAGCCTGGGCTGGTTCTAGGACCCCTGCGTCTCCAAGATGGAGATCCCTCTGACAGAAACTCGCCAGGTTCCAGGGCACATCACCAGGCATCCTGTCACCGGGTCATTCCCACTGTCCTGTCTCACAGGCAGTGGGGGTATTTTTGTACTATTAGTAGTAGTAAAAATATTCCCATTTTTACAGGTGAGGAGCTAGGCTCAGAGTAAAGCAACTCAAGCAAAGTCACATTTATTCATCATTCAGTAATTGAGCACTGGCCACTTTGCATCAAAATAAAAATTCAATTTTTCTTATTCTAAGATTCGAAACTCCTTCAGCCATGGACCTCTGCCTCTGTTGAATAAGATTGGGTTACAAACTGGGCTGGCCTCTGGCTCTAACGTTCTCCTTCCTCTTACCAGATCAGTCTACTTAGGCAAGAGAGAGAAGACAGGACAGTGAGGGAGGTCAGGGTTGACCAGCAGAAGCATGACACTGGGGGAGACTGGCTTCTGTATATCACAAAGGCAGCATGCACTGCAAGGAGCTGAGATGGTCTCTTGGGTTAAGACAGCCTTCGAAGAAAAGAGCCAGGCAAGGTGGTGGTGGAGAAGTTTCTCCACCGTGGCTGGTCCACCCTAAGACCTTAGCATTTGAGTACTGGACTTGCAGCCCTCTTTCCCCATTTTCAAATAGTCTGGTAGAGTTCTTCCAGAAATCTGCCTCTTACTAACAAGGCTGAGTAGCACTGAGTGGCATAAATGTGGGCTTGAGAGTCAGAGAGACCTGGATTTACACTCGCTCTGTCACTTTTGAGCTGTGTGAACTTGACAAGTCACTATCTCCACTGCAAAAGTGAGGGTAACACTGCCCATCTTGCAGGGGTATTGAGGAGATCATAAAGTATTTCGTGTCTGAAACACAGTAGTTATGCTATAAATATTAATTTTGTGATGTCTTTTACAGCATTCACCACATTTCATTTTGCATTATAATGACGATGCTCTGAACACCTGCAGAGAATTTGTTTGCAGAAGGCTTTCACAGATACAGTCTCAATTAATCCTTGTAACAAGTCTGAGAGCTAGGCAAGGACGATATGATTATTCCTAGACAGGAAAAGGAAAATGAAACTCAGAGTAAATGACCAAACTTGTCTGAGCTTCAGTTTTCTTCTCTGTAAAATAGAGACCTAACTAGAAAACAATTCACCTTTTATCTTGGAAATGTTTGGTAATATTAAATGGATGGATGAAGGGAGGAAGGGAGGAAGGAAGGAGAGGGGAGGAAGGGAGAGAGGAGGAAGGGAGGAAAGGAGGGAGGAAGGGAGGGAAGAAGAGAGGGAGGAAGAAACAAAGGAAGAGAAGGAGGGAGGGAGGGAGGGAGGGACAGAAGAAAGGAAGGAAGGGAGGGAGGGAGGGAGAGAGGGAAGGCAGGGAGGGAGGGAGGGAGGGAGGAAAGAAAGGAAGGAAGAGAGGGAAGAAGGGAGGGCTGAATTTACAAGTTTACAAATAGAATGAATGACAAATTGCTAAATGTGTTACTAGCCCCCCAAATATATGGAGTTATAATAAAAATAGTATTTATTATACAGTTTAACCCCAGTGAAGAGCACATCTGAGACCATTTTCTCTCGGGCCTTTGGTTTCCTCACTTTCTTACATCAGGGAACATACGTAATAATGTGTGATATTACCAGCATTCCTCTCTTCCCACCATAAAGAGTTTTATCTTTTCCTCTCCCCTGCACAGTCTGGTTAAAGATAGTAGGCCTAAAGAGGATAGAGAAGGAAGTAGGGTTCATGCTTGCTGGCCTTTACTGGGGAAGAATCTGAGTGATGGGAGAAACAGAAAGAAGCCAGACAGGCTATGTTGGTTATATAGTAGGAAGCTAACAACGATGGAGGAGGAGAGGAAGGGAGGGAACATTAAAGCTCTGCTGCTGGGACAGAAGAGAGAGTTTGGAGAGTATGAGAGTGAGAAAAAGTCCAGAGTAAACCTACAGGGAAGGGAGGAAGGGAGATTTGAAAAGGTGGTTGTGGGTTTTGAATTAGATACCATACGTTTTTTGAAACAAATTTCTTTTCGATTTTAAGTGGAGCCTGGAACTGTGGTTCTAGGCACAGGAGGCGCTGCATGTATGAGGGCTGCATACAGACAGCACCTGTCCAATCGACTGCACAGTTATGGTGAACAGCAAAGGAGAGTGAGCCTGAAGGTGGGTTGTAGACTAGTCCACAGCACTGTCCTCTGCCCCGGAGCCTGCTCTCACACGCGTGTACATGCACCCTCACACCCTCATACCTGCCAGATCTGTGACCAGGAAGCTGCCATTTGTCCACAGATACAGCCAGTGCTGGAAGGTCTGGCATTTCTGCATGGCCTCCGAGATGCTTGGTGTGGGCGCCACGGCACAGCCCCCGTCCCGGGAACAGTAAAGCTCTAGGGGTTTGCCCAGGTCCTCCTCCAGAGTAGCGTATGGGATATTGTTTGCAGGCCGGTAGATCAGGTACAGTGGGATGATCCTAAACACAGTTTCACCCTGCAGTGAGCAGGAAGTAGGGTGGCAGAGAGCTCCCCCATCTCAATTTTATATTCTTGGGTCTAAGAGGAGGGTCCCTTCAAGAAAGATTTCCCAGCTCTGAGATTGAATGATAGCAAGGGAGGGGAGCTGCACCCTGAATTCAGGAAAGGAAATAGAGACCATTGGTTTCAGAGGCCTGTCCATTCTCTGAGGTCAGTGGAAGTAAAACCGAATCATACTATGGCCCCAGGAGGACTCTGTGCTTGAGGGAGGGACTGAGAACACATGTGTCAAACAGAAAGGACCCCTCTAGAGAGGATTCAACCAGACAGTGGCTTAGTGCCAGCCGGACCCCAATATTCAAGAGTAAGCTTTCAGATGTCAAAGTGGAAACAATGATCATTTGGAGCTGACTCCTACAAACCCTGTACTGACCCTGCCTGCCACCACAGAAGAGCCCTGACCAGTGTGCCTTGGAGCTAAGTCTAGCCCATCACCTTCAGAGAGGTTCAGAATCTGCTGCGCCCCAACTCTGTAATTAGCAGAAACTGGACTAAGGGATGGGGAGTTGGGGTGGCTGAGAGGAGACTGCAGACCAGGGCAGAGCCTTTCCTAATGCAGGCAGTGAGTGTTGGGGGTGGGAATTAAACTGAGTGTTACTGGGGTGACACTGGTTAACACAATTATACATGTTTCAGGTGTCCAATTCTACAACATTGGGGTCTTTATTTCAAGACTTTGTAGGACCGCTGGCTGAGCAGAGGGTTAGCTGTGGCCCGTCGGCACATGGGCATCACCCAGGATGCTGCTGAGAGGCTGCGAACCCACTGCATGCCCCTGCCCTGCGCACTTACTCAGGCACCTCCCCAAAGCCAGGCGCTGCCCGGGCTTCAGTGGCAAAGATTTTGCAGTACTCCCGACTCATGTTCTGGATCTTGCACACCTGCGGATTACAGAGAACCCAACCCAATCAGCCAGGAAGCTCCCCTGTCCTCTCTCATGCCCAGCTTGGAGTGGGAGGGCCATCGGCAAGAGGACTGCGGGGAACCTGGAGGTAAGTGCCAGTGCCCAGGGGCCAACCTGGGGACAGCAAGGGGAATTCTGCGTGGGGGGAGCACTTACCACCACACTTAGTCACCCCCCCTTATCTCACATTTAAGGCTTCTGTGCAAGAAATGTTTGAGGGCAGTGGGAAAGGTTTCTGCTGCAAAAATAACAGTTTAAAACTATGCCCCAAAGATGCACCCTAGGCTACACCTCGGGCTTTCCTCACGGATCATCCCAGGGCCCTCACAGGTTGAGGGATGAGATGGCTTCTGCCTTGGTCTGGGGGCCCCAAGAGAATCTGGGCTGGGGAAGGGGCGGAGACGAGAGACCACAAGGATGGCAATGGGGTGGGACA
Organism: Saccopteryx leptura; assembly: GCF_036850995.1. Lineage (NCBI taxonomy): Eukaryota > Metazoa > Chordata > Mammalia > Chiroptera > Emballonuridae > Saccopteryx > Saccopteryx leptura. The sequence continues at coordinate 38,805,149 of NC_089515.1, read as the reverse complement.
TAGTACCTGAATGGTGACGTCGTAGTTTCGGCCCAAGAGGGAAGTCTCACTGCTGGGCCCAAACACCAACAGGCTAGACACCTTTATGACACACGTGCGGCCCGACTCGAAGATGGGCTCCAGCCCATAGATGACCTTGGCCTGGGAGGCCTTCCGAAGGCAGTACCCACGTCCACCCCCTCGCAGCTCCTCGCTCACCAGGCGCCCAAAGAGCTTGTCCCCCCAGCAGCCAGAGTCAGCCAGACCCTTAGCAAACACCATGGGCGTCATCTCAATCTCTTCTCCAACTGAAGGGAAACAGGAAAAACGTGGAAAACTAGAAGCTCCCGCCTCACTAGCGTGGGGTCCCTAGGACAGGAAAAGGCTGGAATGGCCTCCCACCCGCCACCCTGGTGAGCACAGTCTCTGTCCACTGCTGCTCTTTGGTGTACACCAGGTGTCCTCAACCAGACTGTGAGCTCCCCGGGACAGAAACTGTGTCTGATGCCCTCCTGTTGTGAAACAGTGCTCGAGAGTACCTGCCATACAGTAAGAGTGTGAGCAGTTGTCTGTGGAAGTCGGGGGTTTTCTGTGCAAGTGCCCATCAATATAGAATACCAGAATTACTTTGTTTTAGAATTAGGTGTTTTGATCGAATGAATAAATGACTCCATCTCAACCGACATGTTGAAATAAAAAAAATCTGCAGGACCAATCCAGGAGCAGTGAGCACCCCTGGTGCTCAGACTGTGATCACTCAATACCATTTCCCACTAAAGCAACCAGAACTCCCTGAAGAAAGGGTTGATTCCAAGTCTAGGGCAGGAATTCTTCTGGATGGACCTGAAATATCTTGTCAGACCAGAAAGGAAAGAAGCTAAAACGACGGGAGGTTTGTCAAAAGGACATAAGAGCCAATCTTCTGAAGGGGCTTTCATTGGCCAAAATTAGACAACCTTACCAACAAAAGTGAACAACTTCTGCAATGTATTAAATATATCAAATATGTCAAAAATAAAAAATCCCTATGTTCATAATTGTAACTAAACCTCATCCCACCCCATCCCTACCCCCATAAAAGAAACAAATCTCCTTGGTGATCTTTGGAGGATTCTGGGCCCCAACTCAGGATAACCAAATAAACATTTCTCCTTTACAGAAGAAACTCAACTAATGAATGAAGAAGAAATGATAAAATTAAAATACTTCATGTTGCAAACTCCAGTGAAATAATGGGTCAAAACATGACTGTGAAAACCCCTAGATAACAAATGGACATATCAGATACAGGGTTTTTTTTAACTTTTAAAAGGGATGGATCAGGCAGAAAACATCTGAATGGACCCAGTGACCAGTCTCAATGTCACTAAAATAATGAGATGTGATGTGACTCCAGACAGGATGCACAAGAAAACACTACATACATGTGAAGTGGCCTTTCCCCAAAAAATGATACCTAAATCTGACCAAGCTGCTCCATCTGATCAGAGGAAACACATAGATGAACATGTTAAATACTTACACAATCGACAAAATCTAGAACGTAACAAACTGTACACAGAAAATGACTTTAACAAATAAATGGCAAGAAGGGAAAACAAATGAGGGTGAAAGAAGTGACACATCAGAGACCTATGAGATATGCCAGCCCAAAGCCAGGAATAATTCAAATAAACCAAAACTTAACAGACAACTGGGAAAATCAGATTGGATATTTGATGATGTTAAAGAATTATTACAGGCATACCTCAGAAATACCGTGGGCTGGGCTCCAGACCACCACAATAAAACAAGCCTCACAATAAAGGGAGTCATAATCTTTTTGCTGGTGGAGGGTCTTGCCTTCAATTTGTAAAAAAATGCTACATCTGCCTGACCTGTGGTGGTAGCGCAGTGGATAAAGTGTCAACCTGGAACACTGAGGTCCCGGTTCGAAACCCTAGGCCTGCCTGGTCAAGGCATATATGGGAGTTCATGCTTCCTGCTCCTCCCTCCCTTCTCTCTCTCTCCTCTCTCTAAAAATGAATAAATAAATAAATAATAAATAAATAATAAATGTTACATCTTTGAAGCACAATAAAGGAAAGTAGGCCTGTTTTTGGGTGTGAGGTTAAATTTCATATTGATTAAATTTGATTTGATAATTCAACAAAAGGCACTGGTTGAATCAATGAAAGATCGTATTAGTTGGTCAATGAAGCTCTAGGAATCTTTTCATCATCAGCCACCTTCACAGTCCTAATTTTCCGCCCGTACCTTGATGAGCAGCAACATTCTTTCTCTAATGTTTGGACCTTTAAACTGCTTATCAAATGTTGGGGTAGAGCGGCCCAGCTGGGCAGGGCATCGCCTGGTAGGGGCGTGCCAGGTGGATCCTGGTTGGGGTGCATGAGGGAGTCTGCCTCTGCCTCCCCACCTCTCATTTAATAATAAATAAAAATGTTGGGGTATATCACAGTCACCAGATAGCCTACTGGATATGCAATTTTCCCAGGTCCTTCCCCAGAGATGTGATTAAGATCTGTGGTAGGGCCTAAGAAGCTGCATTTTCAGCAGGCTCCCTGTGTGAATCTAATGCACAGATCACTGTGAGAAACCCAGGGAAGGAAGTCGGCAGCGTATGATGTGTCCTGGTGGCTCGTCCTGCCCTTGATCAAGCATTCTGACTCAGGCAAGGGCACGAGCTACTTGTGGAAGGCCCCCTCAGCCACCTTTCCCCCACTATCTTCTGAAATAGCTATCCTCCTCCATTCGCCACCTCAAGCATCTCGTGAACTAGAAGGCAAATGACAGCTGTCTGTGGAGGTAAATAGGGCATTTGGAACAGATCCCAAGTCCTTGGAAAAGGGACCCCTGAAGATGACGGGGCAGACATGAAGAACACCCGCCCTCCCCTGATGGGCTCCGTACCTTCACCTTCCTCTCTGGAGATGAATCCGGACAACACTGTGGAAAGGGAAAAAAGCTGCTGTCCTCAGGCTGGTCTGCCAGAGGGGGCACCACCTCTGCACCGATGACTGCTGCCCTCCCTCAGGAGCAGGCCAGGCAGAGACCCGGGGCAAACTCACCCTCGGGGCTGAGGCAGAAGTCAGTGGAGGCCGAGCCGTGCTCGTTGTGGATGGTGCACCGGTACACGCCACAGTCCATGGGGGCCGCCTGCACGATGGCCAAGGCCGCCGTCCCCTCGTCCCCTGCACTACAGAGAGTGAAGACCCTTCCTGTGAGGGCCATCACCACAGCACAGCCAGGGCCAGGACGAGGTCCTGAGGCTCCTCAGACCTGGCTCTCAGAGGCTGCTGGGAGCTCTGGGACAGACAGCAAGGCACTGTGGTCAAGAGCTGGTACTAGATCGCACAGGTCTGGTGACTTTGGGCAAATGACTCAATACCTGTGAGCCTCAATTTCTTCCTTTCTACTATGAGAATGATAGAATCACCCTCATAGGGTTCCTTAAAGGATTAAATGAGTGACAGACCCAAAATGCTAGGACAGTGTCCAACATTATGATTGCTGTAATTAGGGAGCCAGGTGAGGGGATGTGGCCTCCAGACAGCTTACCTCCTGCCCACCTCGCCCACCAGGCGTTGATCCTTGGCCCATGTCAAGACGGAGTCACTAAGAATGTTGAAAAACTGGCACCAGAGCTTCAGGCTGCCTGAGGCATCCGGAAACTGCTCCACCCGAATCTTGCGAATCACCTGTGGGGCTGGGAGCAGGAGCTCAAGTAAGAGACTTGGCCCCTCCCCTCTATCTTGTGCCCTCTCCGGCCCTACTCCTGCTTCCCTCGTGTTCGCAGAGGGACAGGCTGAGAGAAAACAGAATTCAGGTCTCCACACAAACCCACTCCTTCATGGCCCCCAGCTGTGCCCACCTGTACCTCTGAAGAGTCTACCCCAACCCCCAAAGCACACATCCTAGCTAGAAAAACCCCACTCCTAGTCCCTCCCCAGGCCAGCTGAGGACAGGGGACCAGTCAAAAGAGGACCTTGTGTTTGCACACCAGGCCCCTAGCTCTAGGAACCTGCATTTGAACCCTGCCCCTACCGCTCTGTGCTCGTGGGACAAGTCTGCAAAGAGGGGATTACAGTGACGATAATGACAGAGACAGGATGTTGTTGAAGCCAATCCCTATGCTAAGTACAGTTGTCCCTCACCATACTGCAGTTCACTTTTCACGGTCGCGGTCTCGCTGTATCATGGATTTTATAATTGTATATATCTAATTTTGTTTCATGGATTTTTTTTGCTATATCGTGGAGATTTTGTAGATAGGTATTTTAATATGTTTATTATTTTAATTATTTTTGCAGTAAAATAAGCATTTTCTAGCCTAAAAAATGGAAAACAATATAAAAAATATATATAAATAATAAAATAACTATAAGGTCGCTACTTCGCAGATTTTTGCCTGTCGTGGGGGGTTCTGGAACCTAACCCCCGCAATAGACGAGGGACGATTGTACTAGATTTCTTCTGTCTTATTTAACCCCTGCAATGTTCCAAAGTTGGTACTATTACCAACTACAAGTGGCAGAGTCAGGAGGAGAAGCAGGCCTTTCTGATTCCAAAGCCTATAAAATAAATGACTTAAGAATACCTTTAAAAGGTTCTCTGTAAGTCTGTAGCAGGCATATGCCATCCCAGCGCTGCAGTGAAATGTCCTCTCTGGGCAGCCCCCTCTGAGAAGCCACACCCCATCCCCATCACTGCTCACCTTTCAGCAGGTCTTGGGCTTTCCTCGGCTTGGCCGGAGCTTCCTGCTTGCTGTCATCCAGGGCCAGCTCTGCATCCAGCCCACTGGCCTTGGGGCTGCCGCTCAGGTCCTCTGCTGCCTGCTCCTCCTCTGTTCGCGGTACCTCCAGCAGGCCTGCCCTTCGGCCCTGGGTGGGAGAGTTTTTCTCCCTCCCAGTAGTCCCCGGGGAACCGGGTGAAAGGCCTTTCCTAGGTCCCCTGGGGGAAACTGTGGGGCTCTCCCTTTCTTCAGGTTTGGTTGGCTCCCCATCCCCCACGGCTCTGACCCTAGGGAGAAACCTTTTCCTCCGGGCCCCCAGAGCCAGTTCCTCGGGGGTCGCTGCAGGGATACCTGGTGGAGCCTCCCGTGGGAACTCCTCTTGGAAAGGTTCCTGGGCTCTGCTCTCTGCTGACAGAAGTCCCTGACCAGAGGCTGCATGCCCACCTGCATCCCCCAGCAGACCCCCCACATTGCTCTCCCGAGAGGTTCCCAGGAGACCAGGCCCCTCAAGGGGAACCTCTCCCTCATGCTTACTGGACTCCTCTGAGGTCAGCCCAGGGCCCTCCTCCTCCCCCACCACAATGGCGGGGACAGTGAGAAGGCTGGGGCCAGGGCTCCGGCCAGCAGTCAGGGCCTGCTGGCCAGCCTGCACCTCACGGTCCAGGAGGCCGGTGATGCGGCGGGAGGTACAGGGGCTGAGCAGCAGCGACTGCGCACTCTGCACCAGATTGTCGTTCTCCACACACTCCAGGAGGCGTCGCGATGTCCGCGGACTCAGACCAGCCACTTCCACAGTGGGGGCCAGCATGGGCGAGGGTGCTGGACCTGTGGGGACAGCTCCCTCCTGGGACTCTGTGCCCCTTTCCCTCATCTCTGGGCTGGATAGCTTCAGCAGCAGAAGCAAGTAGTTCTTCAGGGAATCTATAAGGCCAGGGTCACAGCTCTGAGGGGCTGGGGACCTCCCTTCCACAGCTTGCATCTTGGCGCAGGCCCCATCACTGCTGGGCGCCATAGTTTCTGGTGGGTGACTATGGGTGGGGGTCCCTAGCGCCAGGTGCAGTGGGGGCTCAGAACTCAGCAAGGCCTGGTGCCCAGAGGGCAAGAAAGTGGCTGCATTCATGTGCTGAGAATTGGGGGTGTTGGGAAGCCCTTGCTGCGAGCTATCTGTCAGGCCAGTCCCAGGAGAAGGCAGAGTGGGCATTCCCGGGCTTAGGCTGGTGGGAGAACAGCCACCCAGACCTCCAGAGAGCGCTTCTCCCAGCTGCTCCTCAGGAAGCAGCTGTGCTGGGTGGGTCAGGCGCCCTGACAGGGGACCTCGCAAAGTTTCCTCTTGGTTACCAAAGGCTGTTACTGCTGCCTCCTTAGATCTGAGCGTGAAACCAGGTTTTTCTGGGACAGAGGACCCTTCTGGGGTCTGCTCAAAACATTCAATAACCTGAGGAAACCTGGGACCCTCTGAAGGTGCGAGTTCAGGGGCTCTGGACTGTGGGCTGAGGCTGGTCACTGACTTCTTCTCTGACTGAACTGTAATGGCTGTGGGTATGCTCCACTCTGGCTGTGTTCCCTTGTCTTCCTGTATCCTTCTGTTCTTCTGTGTCTTCCTGTCTTCCTGTGTCCTTTCCACCTGCGTCCCTAACCTTCCCTGTGCTACCACATCCTCCTGGGAACTCCTGTCTGTCTCTGTCCTCTCACTTTTGTGTGTCACAATGTCCATCTGGGTCTTCCCATCAGCCTGTGTCCTCGGGGTTGCTTGTTTTCCATCTTCCTGTGTCCTCTTGTCCACCTGCATCTTCACATCTGCCTCTGTACTCTTCTTGCCTCCATGTCTCTGGTCAGCATATGCTCTCCTCTCCTGCATCTCTGCATCCATGGGCTCAATGATGCCCTGGTTTCCAAGGGTGCTGCCACCAGCAGAGGCTATATCAGCACTGCTGCTGGCTGATATGGTAGGAGCCACAGTCACCTGGGACTCCAGGACCTGAGAACACATAGACAAAAGCAAGAACTTAACTCATGTGCCTCAGGATCTACCTCCAACCTGGCATCCCAGCCTCCTCTGACCTTATCTCAAACTACCTTGACAGAAATCCTGTTACCTGGTTTCTGGAACCCACAGGGGGTTGGGTGGCAAAGGACATGTGACAAAGTGACAAAGTTGCCCTCCCTAATCCCTGATCCTAGAATCTAGATCCAGGAATAGCCAGCATCCAGGTCCAGTTCTGGCCCTTGTCACCGCTCCCTGAAGACATCCTGCCTTTCCTGAAAGACCCTGCTTATATATTTTCCCATCCTCACCCTGGCCATATTCTCTCCCCAGGGTTTCTGAGCAATCAATCGATCTGTCCCTCTCTTGTAGCATCAACTGCCCTGGATAGAATTATTATGGGTGAAGTGAGGAGATTGTATATATATAATGACCTCACTCTTCACAACAATATGAAGTAGTTATGAGACCATCTCCATTTTAGAGATAAAAATATAGATGGTCGGATTTGTCCATTATCAGATAATAAGGAGTAGAGTTTAGTTTAGAAGCCAGGTGTATCTAACTCCAAATCCCATGTTTTTTGCTGTTATACTATAATGCCGCCAATTTAAATTATAATTAAAAGACTTACTGTCTAAACATAGTGGTTTAAGACAGTAATTTGCCTCTTTTCTTCTGGATGTAATCAAAACCAACAAATAGAACAAGAAAAAAAAAAAGCAAACTTCACTATTATTGAAACTGGAGGCAAATAAAACTCACTCTCAAAAAAAAATGGGTCAGGACTATCAAAAGCAGACAGATACAACACTGGAGGAGGGGTGCTGAGCTGGAACAAAAGCTACGTGGAGGAAATAAACAGCGAAACAGCCCAGCCGCTGAAGAGTGAAACTGCTCAGAAGGTCTCAGAATATGCCAGCAAAACAACTACTGCACATAAAGAACTCATCCTGGGCGTGGGAGGTAAGCCCCAAAACTCCACCTATAAGAGCTGTAGGGTCGTGCAGGGCTGGATGGAAACCAAGCAGAAGACATAATAGAGAGATGTCCAAGGAGACAGGGAAAGGAAGGTGGAACAGCCCACTGGCAGCAGATCTCGTAAAGCACCAAGAAAAATACACTCCTGAATAAACTTTCTGAAAAATTACTAAGTAAATTATTTTTGAACATACAAGGAGTTAAGGAATATTGTTCCCATGAGCCCTGCTTGAAAATATTAGAGAACAAACTTTGGTCAACTAAAGGTGATTAAGAAAACTACAGCCAAAGAACTAACTGATGATAAGAAATATATAACTGTAGAACCAAGACTAAAACCGTAAGAGCTTAGTCTGGCAGATCAGAATGTCAGTGTTTTATGACCTGACAATGCAGAAACAATTCGACTAGCACAAAAGGGAAAAGGGGAAGAAGTAAACAGTGGAGTAAGTTCCTTGATCATACTACATCGGTGAGCCAGGAACAAAGACATTACTCAAAGCTAGAAAAAACCTAGACAGGTAATAGGGAGGGGGTAGGAGGAAGGGAGTAAAGACGGACAAATATATGGTGATGGAAAATGATTTGACTTTGGTGATGGGCACACAATGCAATCAACAGTTCAAATGTTATGGAGATGTTTACCTGAAACCTATGTACACTTACTGATCAACATCACCCCATTAAATTTAATTTCTGGAAAAAAAAAGAAGAAAGAAAACAGGTAAAAGAAATACAGGGTATTTAACTAATACAAAGAAATCATTTAAAAATAAAACTTTGGGCTAATAGGAGATAGAAAATAAAAGAGAAAAAAGAGTGGGGAAGAAGTAGAAACTATCACTGCTCATCATAAAGAATTAATAGACAGTGAACAGATAAAATAACTAATGGTATTATATAAAATTTAAATTATAAATTACTATACACAAATACTTCTAAGTGTCAGATGAGCCACACACAAAACCAAAGCAAACAGCTCATATAATGAAAGATTTTAAAAAATAGTATAATTAAAATATATTTAAATTAATTAGGGAATTTTAAGTTACTTAACTGAATATGGAATTTTGAATGAATGATATGAATAGGGAAAAATAAAAGAGTTTGATAAATATCAGGAGCCATCAAATGTAAGTCTGACTGACGGAAGATTTTACAACCAGGAACATATTAACAGACAAAAATGCCTTGAAGCCAAAAAACTGCAATTAGTATTATATTAAAACCCTCTTAATTTCTTATATTCTAGGATTAAAAAATATTAATACAGACATGAAATCTATAAATTTACAAAGAAAATTCTGACTTTGCTCACAAGGCTCATGAAAACAAAACTTTTTTAAATTTACTGATTTTAGCGAGAGAGGAAAGGGGCAGAGAGAGAGACAGGAACCTCAATCTGTCCCTGTATGTGCCCTGACCAGGAATCAAACCAGCAACCTCCGTGCCTTGGGACGATGTTTCAAGTAACTGAGCCATCCAGCTAGGGCAATGAAAACAAAACTTTTGGCTATAGCTATCTTCACTCCCCTCACCCCAGCCTGACCAGTCCAAGTGCTACTGAACCCACTTCCTCAGTATCTCAGTGTCTATTCCCTCTCTCGGTCTCCCCTGCCAGCTACCTAATCCAAGCTGCCGACAATCCTTTCTAGCCTGGACTACTGCAAAGCCTCCTAATTGGTACCCATGGCTCTACTCATTGCCTCTGCTAAACTCGTATCTTTACTGCAGCGCAAGGAAGCTTTCCAAAACACGAATCTGATTATAACACTCCCCTGCTAAAAAAAAAAAACAACCTTCTAGTTGCTTATCATCACTTACAGGATGAAGCATAAAAGCCCTAACCTAAAAGAGCAAAATGTTTCAGAACACCATGGGCCAGAGGATGGGGTAACAGGCAGTGACACAGCCTCTGAGCACAGAAATTTGGCATTATCAAAAAAAGCAAACTAAAAATACTTCTATAATTTGACCAACAATTCCCTTCCCGGGAATTTATCCTACAGATATGCCTTCATGTGAAAATGGACTTATATACAAGAATATTCATTACAGCATAGTTTACAATAGCAAAAGGCTAGAAGTTACCTAAATTCCATCAACAAAGGACTGATCCAATGAATTACGGTACAATTCCATCCCAAATAAATAAAATAGATATACAAATAAAAAAGAAAGGTACAAGATACAAAGTGCCACCTTTATGCAGAAAATATACAGACACACACAAATATCTGTAAATATAAAATAGCTCTGGAAGGATGCCCAAGCTACCAGTTATCGCAACTGACTTCAGGAAGAGGAGCTGTGTGGTGGGGGTAAGGAAGGAGGGCATATTTAATATTCTCTAACACTTTTTATACTTTTTGAGTTTTATACCATATACATATGACATGTACTCAATTAAAATGAGAATAAATAAATAAATAACCCCTTCTATAACCAACGAGGCCTGTCCGTCAGCAAGGGTCCCAGGTCTATTTCTCCAGGTTCACCCCTTGGGTCCCTCCACCCAACACTAACTCATGTACTAACTATTGCACTATTTTACAACCACTTTGTTTTTTTCTCTACTGAACATTCTCACCCTTCTCCTTACCCACCTGGAGAATTCCTTCATTTCCCTGAAGAACTCATTCAAGTTTTCTTTCCTTTATGAAGATTTATGAGCTCACTCCTGTACCCCCCACCAAAGCATGAGTGGCTTCCTACTACATGCAACTATGGCAAATGTACCAAATTCTGTCATTACACCCTCATTCTGTGCAGTAGCTATTTGTTTCATGCATGTGTCTAATCTGAAGACTCTTCTCCTCTGAAGTGGGCCCAGCATAGGCCCAGGGTTAGAGTTGGTGCTCAGTGGCAGTGTGGTGTACTGAATATGTTCTGTACTTCCACAACCACTGACCTAATACTACAGATGGGTGTGCATGTGCGTGACTACATCTGAAATTGTGTGTAGATATGAAAAGGAATGTCATTTCTTAAAAATAAAAATTGTATGAACTGGGGAAACTTAATTAGTTCTCTGTGATCTTCTTTATTACAAAGTCTATATTAGTAGGTTTAATTTGCCATTGTGTCTGTCTTTCTCATAAATTCTCAAAGATTAAGGACCTGATCTGATTCACCTTTGCATCCTTCCCAGACCCCAGCATATAAGAGGTTCACAGGAATGAACCACCGAATGATAGTGCTGTGGCTTGTAAACCTCTAAGGGGCAGGGCCCTGGAGCACTTGCTTGGCAGGGAGGAAACAAAACCAGTAGCTTAACAGGGTTGTAGCAAGGCAGAGACAAGGACTCAGAATCTCCTCCCCTGAAACCTATACCTAGGGCTGACAGTGAGGCTTCACTATATTTTAATGTTTGATAAAAAATTCTCCAGTAAAACCATCTGGCCTCAAAGATTTTTTTTTGTTGAAAATCTGAAATTCAATTTCTTTTAAGTTATAGAATTATTTAAGCCATCTTGTTTCATTTTTGCATGAATTTTTGTAGTCTGTGGATTTTAAAGAATTGGCCTAAAAAAATTAAATTAAATTAAATTAAAAAAAAAAAGAATTGGCCTATTTCATCCAAGTTGTTGCACTTATATGCATAATTTTTCATAGTAGTCCTTTATTATCTTTTTAATGCTTGCAGGATATTTTTTTTTTTTTTTTACAGAGACAGAGAGAGAGTCAGAGAGAGGGATAAACAGGGACAGACAGACAGGAACGGAGAGATGAGAAGCATCAATCATTAGTTTTTCATTGCACATTGCAACACCTTAATTGTTCATTGATTGCCTTATTATAAGTGCCTTGACCATGGGCCTTCAGCAGACCAAGTAACCCCTTGCTTGAGCCAGCGACCTTGGGCTCAAGCTGGTGAGCTTTTGCTCAAACCAGATGAGGCCTCGCTTAAGCTGGAGACCTCGGGGTCTCGAACCTGGGTCTTCTGCATCCCAGTCCGACACTCTATCCACTGCGCCACTGCCCAGTCAGGCGCTTGCAGGATATTTAATGATACCTGCTTTCATTCCTTTTGAAGCTTTATTGTGGTACAACTAACAAATAAAATAGTATATATTTAAAGTACACAACATGATGCTTTGATATACCCATATATACTGTGAAATGATCCCACAACCAAGTCCCTCTTTCATTCTGGATACTGATAATTTGTGTCTTCTGTCATTTTTTGTTCTTTGTGAGTCTTGCTTGAGGTTTATCATCTTACCGATCTTTATAAATAACCAGGTTTTGGTTTAATTTATTTTTCTATAGTCTTTCTGTTATCAATACCATTGTTTTATGATCTTTTCTTTATTATTTCCTTCCTTCTTCTTGTATTGGGTTTATTTTTCTCTTCCTTAGGTTGTTGATTTCAGATCTTTCTTCTTTCTAATGTAAATATTTAATGCTACAAATTTTTCTCAAAGCATTGATTTAGCAGCATCTAAACATTTTATGCTTTCTATGTTGTGTCATAACTTTCATTCAGTTCAAAATATTTTCCAATTGCCCTTAAGACTTTCCTCTTTGACCCATAAAAGTGTGCCATTTAATTTCAAAGTGTTTGGAGACTTGCCAACTATCTTTCTGTCATTGATTTCTAGTTTAATTCCATTTTGGTCAGATAACACACTTTGTCTGATTTCAATGGTTTTTTATTTGTTAAGGTTTGTTTATGGCCCTGGATAGGATCTATGTTAGTGAATGTTTTGTTTGCTTATTTCATGGTTTTTAAAAGAATGACTACGCTGTTGTTCTTCCATGGTACTCATGTTGTTTCATGTTCTATGTGTCTATTCAGTCCAGATGGCTGATAATGATGTTCAGTTCTTTTCTATCCTTACTAATTTTCTGTCTACTAGTTCAATTAATTACTGAGAGAGGACTGTTAAAGTCTCTAACTGAATTATTATTATTTTTTTTATAGGAACAGAGAGAGAGTCAGAGAGAGGGATAGACAGGGATAGACAGACAGGAACGGAGAGAGATGAGAAGCATCAATCATCAGTTTTTCATTGCGAGACCTTCGTTGTTCATTGATTGCTTTCTCATATGTGCCTTGACCCTGGGCCTTCAGTAGACTGAGTAATTCCTTGCTTGAGCCAGCGACCTTGGGTCCAAGCTGGTGAGCTTTTGCTCAAATCAGATGAGCCCGTGCACAAGCTGGTGACCTCGGGTTTCGAACCTGGGTCCTCTGTATCCCAGTCCAATGCTCTATCCACTGTGCCACCGCCTGGTGAGGCTCTAACTGTAATTATTGATTTGCCTATTTCTCCTTTAATTTTTGCCAGTTTTTGCTTTAGGTACAGTATTTTGAAGCTCTGTTGTTAGTGGCAAACATATTTTTGATTATGTTTTCTTTAACTAATTGTATTTCTTGATTTTAGAGAAAGAGAAACATCAACTTGTTGTTTCACTTATTTTTGCATTCACTAGTTGATTTTTGTATGTGCCCTGACTTGGGATTGAACCTGCAACCTTGGCTATTGGGACAACACTCTAACCAACTGAACTACCCGGCCAGGGCTGATTGTTTTCTTAAAGTAGCCCTTTTATTATTATGTAATTCACTATTTTTCCCTTTTAATTTCTCTTGCTCCAGTCTATTTTGTCTAATACTAACACGGCCACTCTAAGTTCTCAATTGATTAGTATTTGCATCGTATATACAGTGGTGCCTTGAGATATGAGCAGACCAACATATGATTTTTTTTAAGATACGAGCTGAGACTCGGTCCGTATTTTTGTTTGAGATCCGAGCGAAATTCCGAGATATGAGTCATGATTCGGGAAGCTGCTGCTAGTTGGCATGTTGGCACACGGGGCCAGTGTTGGGGCCAGTGTCGGCAGCACAACGCCAGCATCTCATTCTTTCTCATGTATTACCTGCAGAATCAAGTAGAATCTCGTGCGCTGTACTCGTTCTTGCATCATTTTTGCATTTTTTACTAACTTTTTTTTTGTGCTATCATGGGGCCAAAGAAAGTGAGTGTAAAGGACAGTGGTGAAAAAAAGAGAATGATGTTGATAGAAGTAGGTAAAGAAAGAAATAATAGAAAAACATGAGCGTGGTGTACGAGTGATTGAACTGGCAAGGCTATATGACCACAATACATCTACAATTTGTACCATCCTTAAACAAAAGGATACCATCAAAAGTGCAAATCCAGCAAAAGGAACTATAGTTCTGTCCCAATTAAGGACAAATATCCATGAAGAAATGGAGAAGCTTCTGCTGGTGTGGGTGAAAGAGAAAGAACTGGCAGGAGATACAGTGACAGAGACTGTAACATGCGAAAAGGCACGTATTATTTACAGTGACTTCAAGAAGAAAGAACCATCAACCACAAAAGAGGCAGCAGAAGATACGTTTAAGGCAAGTCACAGCTGGTTTGAAAATTTCAAGAAAAGATTTGGCATCCACTTGGTGGTGAGGCATGGTGAAGCTGCAAGTCCTGACATTAAGGCAGCTGAGGAGTACATCGCACGTTTTGCTGCGCTTATCACAAAGGAAGGCTACGTCCCCCAACAAGTGTTCAACTGTGACGAAACAGGATTATTTTGGAAAAAAATGCCCCGGAGGACTTTCATCACCGCAGAGGAGAAGAAGCTGCCAGGCCATAAACCCATGAAGGACCATCTGACCCTTGCATTGTGAGCAAATGCTAGTGGTGACTGTAAAGTAAAGCCACTGCTAGTGTATCATTCCGAAAATCCTCGAGTCTTTAAGACTCACAAGATTCTTTTTTTTTTTTTTTTATAGAGACAGAGCGAGAGTCAGAGAGAGGGATAGATAGGGACAGACAGACAGGAATGCAAGATGAGAAGCATCAATCATCAGTTTTTCATTGTGGCACTTAGTTGTTCATTGATTGCTTTCTCATATGTGCCTTGACCGTGGGGCTACAGCAGACCAAGTAACCCCTTGCTTGAGCCAGCAACCTTGGGTCTTAGCTGGTGAGCTTTGCTCAAACCAGATGAGCCTGCGCTCAAGCTGGCGAGCTTGGGGTCTTGAACCTGGGTCCTCCACATCCCGGTCCGATACTTTATCCACTGCGCCACCACCTGGTCAGGCAAGACTCACAAGATTCTTAAAGAAAAACTGCAGGTTATGTGGCGCACCACTGCTAGGGCATGGGTTACACGGCAGTTTTTTATTGAATGGGTAAATCTCGTCTTTGGTCCTGCAGTGAAAAAATATCTTCAAGAAAATAAACTCGCAATGAAAGCATTACTAATCCTTGAAAATGCTCCAATGCACCCACCTGGTCTTGAAGATGACATTCTCAATGAGTTCAGATTCGTGAAAGTCCTCTACCTCTCACCCAACATGACTCTAATCTTGCAACCCATGGATCAGCAGGTCATTTCCAACTTTAAAAAGCTTTACACAAAGCACTTGTTCTGCTTCTGCTTTGAGGTGACTGAGAATACAAATCTATCCCTTCAAGAGTTTTGGAAAGATCACTACAACATCATGATATGTTTATGCATTATTGACTTGGCGTGGCAAGAGGTTACAAGAAGAACCTTGAACTTGGCATGGAAAATGTTATGGCCTGATGTTGTTGAAGACAGGGACTTTGAAGGATTCAAACCAGAGACTGAGACCGAGGTAGAAGCGTTGGAGGAGACTGTGTCCCTTGGAAAGTCGATGGGTCTGCAGGTAGATTAGGGTGACGTAAACGAGCTCGTCAAGGAACATGAGGAGGAACTCTCCACTGAGGAGCTGAAGGAGCTACAGATGATGCAACATACAGAGCTTCTGAAGAGATTAGTAGTGAGGAGGAGGTAAAGTCGGAGGAAGTGATTTCTACAAAGTGAAATTAAAGACATGCTGGCAATGTGGGAGAAGCTTTCAAGTTTCATTGAAAAGAAACACCCAGAAAAAGTTTTAACTGGTCATGCTTCAGCACTTTTTAATGACACTTGTTTGTCACATTTCCAAAACATTTTAAAAGGCAGGCAAAAGCAAACCTCTTTGGATAGATTTTCATTCAAAAGTCCTGCAAGTGAAAGTGTCAAAAGTGCAGCCAAAAAGGCAAAAACAAGTGATGATTAAATGAAAAATACATAATGTTAAGTGTAGGTTAAGTTTAAAGTTAAGAAAGTGCATTTTTTTACAATTAAGTTTTTGTGGTTTCATTTTAAGTAAAGAAAGTGCAGTTTTAGTTTACATTTAGTGTTAAGAAAATACAGTTTTAGTTTACGTGTCTACAGTGCCTGCATCCCTTCTTCCCTCCCTCCTCCTTCACCATTAACCTCCGTTAGCCACACTTGTCTGTCTCCAAGGTAAGAATACAGTACTAAATAACACTTTTTTCTTTTATTTCATATATTTTGTTATGCATTGGTAAAGTATACATGTGTGTTTCTTAATCAAAAACATGTCTTTTTTCATAATTTAGGATGGTTTAGGGATGTTCCCAAGGCTAGAACAGATTAAATTTATTTCAGTTATTTTAAATGGGAGAAATTTGTTTGATATATGAGTTGACTGACTTACGAGCTCAGTTACAGAACGAATTAAACTTGTATCTCAAGGTACCACTGTATTTTCCATTATTTTTAATTTTTTTAATTTTTATTTTTTTACAGAGACAGAGAGATAGATAGGAACAGACAGACAGGAATGGAGAGAGATGAGAAGCATCAATCATCAGTTTTTCGTTGCAACACCTTAGTTGTTCATTGATTGCTTTCTCATATGTGCCTAGACTGCGGGCCTTCAGCAGACCGAGTAACCCCTTGCTTG
Source organism: Saccopteryx leptura (assembly GCF_036850995.1). Lineage (NCBI taxonomy): Eukaryota > Metazoa > Chordata > Mammalia > Chiroptera > Emballonuridae > Saccopteryx > Saccopteryx leptura. Next base: position 38,788,718 of record NC_089515.1, on the reverse strand, counting down.
AGCCAGCAACCTTGGGTCCAAGCTGGTGAGCTTTTTGCTCAAACCAGATGAGCCTGCGCTCAAGCTGGCAACCTGGGGGTCTCGAACCTAGGTCCTCTGCATCCCAGTCCAACGCTCTATCCACTGCGCCACCGCCTGGTCAGGCTCCATTATTTTGCTTTCAACTTATCTATATCATTACAATTGAAGTCAATTTCTTATAAAAAGCATCCAAGGAGAATGTTTTCCACTCTTTTACTTGGTACATTTAGACCACTTATATTTAATATAATTATTTATGTTTAGATTTAGGTCAATTATTTTATTTTATTTTATTTTAAGTCAGAGGAAGGGAGACAGACTCCAACATGCACCCTGACCGGAATCCACCCGGCAGCCCCCATCTGGGGCCGATGCTCAAATCAGTCAAGTTATCCTCAGTATCCTGGGCCTATGCTTGAACTAACCAAGCCACTGGCTGTGAGAAGGGAAGAGAGAGAGAGAATGGGGAGAGAGAGGGAAAGAGAAGCAGATGGTCGCTTCTCATGTGTGCCCTGACTGGGGATAGAACCTGGGACATCTGCATGCTGGGCTGACGCTCTCTCTATCCACTGAGCCAACTGGCCAGGGCCCAATTATTATTTGTCTTCTATTTATTTCCTCTGTTTCCCTTCCTGTTTTCCCTTTCCTGTTAACTTCCACAGTATTTGAACATTTTTTTAGTATTCCATTTTAATTTCTATTTTTCTTAGTACTTTAATTATTAATTTGGACTTACACTATATATTTAAGTTCCCACCATCTACTTAAGAGTCAATATTCTACCACTTCAAGTGAAATGTAGTAATCCTATCACCATATAGGTCCCTTTATCCTCTCCCCCTTTATATTGTAGTTTTCTTATGTATTACATTTACATACATTAAAAATCCTACAGACAATGTTATAATTTATACTTTTTACTTCAAACATACTTTAAGGAATTCAAGAGAAGAAAAATAATCTGTTATATTTACCTAGATATTTCCCATTTCCGTTGCCCTTCCTTCACTCCTGACATTACAAGTTTCTTCTGGTATCATTTCCTTTCTGTGAAAAACTTACTTCAGCAAGTCTTTCGGAACAGGTGTAGTAGTGATGTGTTCTCTTAGTTTTTTTCTATCTGGGAATGTGTTTAGTTCACCTTCAATACTAAAAAATATGTTGGCTGAATTTAGAATTCGAGATTGAAATGCCTTTTCTTTCAGCTGTTAAAAAAAACATTATTCCACTTCCTTTTGACTTCCATTGTCTCTGATGAGATCTCTGTAGTCATTTGAATCATTATTTCCCTGTAAATAATACATTGTTTTTCTCTGCTCCTTTCAAGATGTTTTTATTGTTTTTAGTTTTCAGCAGTTGCTGATGTTTCTTGACCTGAAATTCTGTGGGCGAACCTTATTTGGAGGTTGCTGGACTTCTTAATCTGTGTAGGTTTGTGTCTTTTGCCAAATTTGAGATGACTTCAGCTATTATTTCTTCATATATATTTTTTCTGCATCATACTCTTCTCCTTTCCTTCAGTCTTTAATGACACTGTTCTGATACTGTACCACAGGTCCCTGAGGCTCTGTTAATTCCTTTTACCTATCTTTTTTTCTGTTATTTGAACTGAATAATTTCTGTCTTCAATTGCAAGAAGGTTTTAAAAACTGAGATAAATACCATGCTCTCGAATAAGAAAGACAAATATTAAGATATAGATTTTTCCAAATTAATTAAATATTTTTAAGCACACACACGCGAGAGAGAGGGAGAGAAAGAGAGGGGAAGGGAAAGAGAAATGAGAAGCATCAACTCACAGTTGCATCACTTTAGTTGTTCATTGATTGCTTCTCATATGTGCCTTGACCAGGGAACTCCAGCCAAGCCAATGACCCCTTGCTCAAGCCAGCGACCTTGGGCTTCAATCTGGCGACCCCACGCTCAAGATGGTGAGCCTGTACTCAAGCCGACAACGTGGGATTTCGAACCTGGGACCTCAACGTCTCAGGTCAACGCTCTATCCATTGTGCCACCACCTGGTCAGGCAAATTAATTCTTATGTTTAACACAATCCCAGTCAAAATACCAATGGTTAGAGACAGAAAGCAGATCAGTTGGTGCCTGGTTCTGGGAGTAGGAAAAGTACTAATTGCAAAAGGAACAGCGACCTTTTAACAGTGATAAAAATGCTCTAAAACTGAATTGTGGCAGGGACTACACAACTCTGAATTGTGTACAGTGAATTATACACTTTATATATGTAAATGGTATGGTATATAAACTATACCTCAATAAAGCGGTTTAAAAATATATTACTTAGCAAGTTTTATTAAAAGACCATTCAAAATGCAAACCTGACTTTAGTTTTCTATGAAAGTATTTAATAAGCTTCTGACTTTGTTAAAAATAATTCATCACTTTTTTAAAAGATTTTTATAGAAAGGAGAGAGAGAGAGAGAGAGAGAGAGAGAGAGAGAGGAAGAGGGAGGGAAAGGTGGGGGGGGGGGTTAGGCGAGGAGAAGGAAGCATCAACTCTTAGTTGCTTCTCACATATGCCTTGACCAGGCAAGCCCAGGGCCTCGAACTGGCAACCTCAACATTCCAGGTGGACGCTTTATCCACTGTACCACCACAGGCTAGGTTCATCACTTTTTTAAAGTGTTGTTTTTTTAAAATGATGAATATAAAGATACAAGGTAAAAAACAATAGTATCTAGAAGTTTGGAGAATTTCAAACAATGATTCTAAAGTTTTTCTAGAGTAAAAAAAAAGAGAGAATATTGCTAAGAAATTTTTAAAAAAGAAGACGGTTGTTTTGCCAAAAATTGAAACTATAATAATGAAAACAAGATCATTCTGTTATAAGAATCAATAAACAGATTAATTGATTATGATAGATGTGTATATAAGCTTTAGTGTTTATAAAAATTAGTATATAAAAATAATCACAAACTATTAGGTAGGGGTTGAATATTTCACAAATGATAATTGGGGAAATTAGCCACTTATTAACCAGAAATTGAGCTAGAGACTGGTGCTTTACTATACAGTATACCCAAATCAATTCCAGATTAATTTAAAAGTCAAATGAAGCAAGTCAAACAATAAAAATCATATTAAATGTAGATTAACATTGAACTAACCTTAGAATAGGGAAGGAAAGTGTAACCACCATGAGAAGAAATGATTAAAATATTCATACAATAGTACTATACACAACCATTAAAAATGAAGTTTTTCAGCCCTGGCTGGATAGCTCAGTTGGTCAAAGCATTGTCCCAAAGCACAGAGGTTGCTGGTTCAATCCCCAGTCAGGGCACACACAAAACCAGATTAATGTTCCTGTTTCTCTCTCGCTCTCTCTTTCTCACCCTCCCTTCCTCTCTCGCTAAAATCAATATAAATTTTTTTAAATAAAGTTTTTCAGATAATTTTTAGTAACCATGATAAAATGCTCATGAAATAATGAGAAGTAGAGAAAGCAATATATAAAGTTGAATGAAAATAACAGCACAAATTAAACTTCAAAACTAATAAAACTATATATGCAAAAAAGACTGGTAGATATACCAAAATGTCTCTGTAGAGTAGAATTATAGCTAAAGTGTTATTTTCTCCTTTGAATTTTTAGGGCTTTGGCCCCTATTTTCTACTATGACCATATGTTTCTTCATAATCCAAAAAATAAGGTGTTTTTAAAAATGATTTGGTACTATCAAAATATGAAAAACCAGTGAAAGTCAACCACTAAAAGCAACAGCTTCAAAATATACACAGATGTTAAATATGTTTTTCACATGTATATGTCACAATTTTTTAAAAGTATAAAAATAAATAAATAAAAGCCACACATGCTCTTTGCAGGAAGAGCAGAACTACTGCAGTCTGCCTCTCCCATGCCAACACAGCCCGAGCTCTCTCCTCTCACCTCTGAGAGGCAAGAACGACCCTGCCAGGATCCTGGCTATGGTGTTCCCCACTGCTGTGAGCGGAATAGCCAGCTTCATTCCCAGACTTGGCCACTAGCCTGGTCACTTCCCAAATGAGCTCCCTAGGGACCCATGAGGGCCATCCCTACATGTCAGGTACATGAAGCAGCCCCATCTAAGCCATTAGAACTCAACACACCAGATGCTGAAATCTCCTGAGAACAAGCATGAAGGTCATGAACAGATTCCAGAGACTGGTTTGAGGCTCACCTCACTTTCTAAAGCCCTCTAAATGAATGTCCACACAGACTAACTTCAGCATCCACTAAAATAAAACCACTTTCCCTATTCATCCTTGAAACTGGTCTCTCCCTCATTTTCCCATGAAAGTTCTCTCCCCAGGAAAGGCAGCCCCTCACTTCTTCCCATGAAGCATCCTTTTCCCTCTGCCCTCCATGAAGGGCTATAGCAGCTTGTCCCTGACATGATTCACTTAGTTCCAAGAAGACATCTGTCCTCTGCTGGAACCCTATGGAGCACTGCTTTCGGCTGCTCCTCCTGTTTCCTGGGGCCCAGGCTCCTGCTCCCTCCATCCCAAGAAACAGTCTCATCTTAGTTCCCCCCAAAATGCCGTCTCCACTTAGGGTTGCCAGATTTAGCAAAAACAAATAAACAAACAAAACAAAAAACCTGGATATGCGTTTAAATTTCAATTAAACAATCAATAATTTCTCAGTATCAGTATGTCCCATGTATCTTACCCATCTCACCCACTCTTGAAACACTTTTTTTTCTGCCACTCATAAGAAATATTACCTTCTTTCTGCCCATTATTAAACACTTTGTCTCCCAAAACTCCTGTGAAATACGGCCAGCCCTCTTCCCCTTGAAACATCAAACAGTGACCAAATGGGACAAACTCCTTCCATCTTCTCACTCCCATCCCCCTCTCCCACTCCCCCCACCCATGTCAAACTCCTTAATGTCATTCATCTGCCTCTTTCTTTGAAGAGTTTGTGTCTCCACACAAAACACCACCTTTTCTCTGTTGACTACCCGATCCCCAGAAAACGATGACACTTCTGTTCCCAGGTAAAACAGTCTACCTCTGTCTTCCATCATAGTACTATCTTGTACCTACTGCTGTTTACTTAGTTCTTAATATGCACCAGGCCCTGTGCTAAGTAAGCACTTTAATTCTTGCAATAGCCCTATGAAGTAGGTTTTATTTTATTTTTTTAGGTCAGAGGAGGGGAGATAGAGAGACAGACTCCCGCTTGCACCCCAACCAGGGGGCAACCCTTGTCTGGGGCCTAGGCTCAAATCAACCAAGCTATCTCCAAGTGCCTAGGGAAGACGCTCAAACCAACTGAGCCACTGGCTGTGAGAAGGAAGAGAGAAGGGGAGAGGGAAGAGGAGAGAAGCAGATGGTCGCTTCTCATGTGTGCCCCAAGCAGGGATCAAACCTGGAATGTCTGCAAGCTGGGCCAATACTCTATCCACTGAACAAACTAGCCAGGGCCAGGTTTTATTATAATTCTGATTTTATGACTTGCCCAAGATCACACAATGTTACATGTAGTCAGATTTGCACACAGGTACCCCTGACTCCAAAATGTTAGGTAAAAACCCACATTAAACCAGAATTTCCTGGACATTTGATATTTTTAAAATCTTTTAATGAGCATCCAGGTCAAGAACTGCTGCACTATAGCACACTCCTGCTCCTGTCTCCCCCAGGAAACTGTTGCTTTAGGAAGGCCCACAGAAAACTCTCCACTGGCTTCTTCCTCCCCAGAGAACACTATCTTCCTCCACCTCCCTCCGGGGCATATGCCCCTTGGCTGTGAACTACCACACTGTCAGAGGAGAGTCACAGTCAGGCTGTGCTGCCTGGAGATTGGCTGGGGTGAGGGCCAAGCCTATGGTCCCCTGCTCCAAGCTGGCATGCCAACCCTACCCCACCCCACTCTACCCTACCCCTTCTATTAATATCCCACTGCTCCCTGGCTTCCGAGCTGTTGCAGCAAGAGTTTCCATGAAGTCAGCTTCCCAGAGCGACCCCCAGGCACCCAGCACCCACACTTACCTCTCCTGGAGTCCTGCAGCCTGCTGGCCCCTGCAAGGGGCTCTCCCATGTTCTGTATCTGCGCCGGGCAGGGGGTGTAGGCACCTGGGCAGAAGCCTGAGGTGGAGCCTTTTCTAAGCTCTGGGCTCCAGGTTCTGGAGCTTGGCTCAGGGAAGAATCAGGCTTGCTACTGGTGGTGGGCTCTCCTTTAGGCTTTGGAGGGGCAAATCTCTTTCTGTTGAAAGGCCAAGTTGGCTGAGGGGCTGTGGGCATGGGCTGGCTAGAGGCAGTAGGCTCCTTCTCACCTCTTGCCTCACTGGGCACTTTCCCTGAGGGCATCTCTTCAGGTGCCCTGCCACTTCGCGTGTGATATCCCTCTTCTCCCTGTGGCTTGACTGCACGAGTGCTCTCCAGATACATGTCCCTTAGGGAGAAATATACTTCCTGGTCTGGGCCTGGGACAGGGGTGGGGGCATTCTGGGCCTGGTCTGGAGAGCCTACGGTGGAGGCTGGCTCCCTGGTGCCATCCACTCCTGAGGACCCAGGCTCCTGTGCAGCCCTGCCCCTGGGCCAGGTATGAATTTGCTCCGTGTCCATGGGCCCCTGCGTCCCAGAGGAGTCGAGCTTGTCTGACCTGGAGACACAGCTTTCAGATCGGTGGTCTCGAGCTGCCTTCTCTAACTCTGGCTTCTGCAGGTCTGGCTTAGGTGCTTCATCTTTCTTTTTCTTCTTGGCCCCAGACTCCTTTTTGGTGGCTCTCTGAGGCCCCAGCTCCATGGCCTCACAGATGTATGTCAACAGGCCGTGATCCCCATCCTCCCCATTCTCGGGGGCAGCCTCCCCATTGGTGGTCACATCTCCAGGGGAAAAACTGCTGATCTGGCCCAAACCTGGGTGCTGACCAGCCTCAGTCTCCCGCTCCTGCCAAGCTACAGAGGTCCTGTCCTCAGCCTCCCTGGTGGCGGCTGAAGGCACAGGCGCCTCAGCCCCACTCAGCCGTCGCTTTCGCTGGAAGCGGTCAGGGCTCAGCTTGCGCAAGGTGTCAGCCTCTCTCACGGCCTCCGTCTCACTCCCGCGCTTCCAGCTCTGCTCAATCTCACGCATCTTCGCCGCGGCCTTGCTCTTCAGCTTGGCAAACCATCGCTGGTGGATCCTGTACTCAGTCATGGTGCCCACCTCTAGGACCCCTGAGCAGGACACAATGCCCTTGGTGTTCCGAGCAGAGGCCTGGTAGATGGCGGCATCTTCTTCCGTACACCTGGAGGCAGGAACATTAGAAGTCAACTCTGCCCTCCTTGGAGGTGAGAGACCCCCACTCCCCACAGCCAGAGCCTCTGAGTTGAGCAAGCTGCCCAACCCCTACAAGTCCTGCCCTGAGGGCCATGCCCAGCTCAGACAGCACCAGACCCAACACTCTGCATGACAGTTGTGGAAACTGAGGCCAGCAAGAGGGTGGAAGCTGATCAAGATCATGCCACCAGGGGGAATTAGAATTGGGGCACAGATGAGCGCCTGTGAGAAGCAGGTGACCCACACAGCCCCTTGTGAAGGATGACACAGGAGCTTTTTTTGGCAGCTGACCTCATGGAAAATGTTTCCATGGGTCAGGACCTCCTCTGGTTGCTGCTCTCTGGCTGTTACAAATACTACCACGCTGGCCTTAGGAGATCCCAGACACTGGCAGACAGACACGTTCACCAGGTGGTTCAGTTCAGCTGCAGAACTCCACCCTCTGCCCCTCGATCCTGCCTGGGCATCTTCACCCAGCTGACTCCATTTCTGAGGGCAGGCTTTGGCCACAGAACCCCCAGGAGGGCAGACAGCGGAGCAGGCCCCTCTCCCTTACTTGTAGAGCTGCAGTGTGTGGCGGTTGCCCTGATGAGTGATCTCATATTTTGGCAAGCCACAGTAGCGGTCCAGCTCCATGTCATCCTTGTACCAGGTCACCTCTGGCTCTGGGTACCCTAAGAAGGAAGCAGGAGATTGGGTTGCAGGAAGACCAGTTCCAAAAGAGTGAAAGGAGAGAACAAGATGGACAAAACCACCTGAAGAGGCTGGACTGGCCCACCTGCCCCAGGCTTGCTGGTAGAACGGGGCTATCATATGGCTCAGCTTATTTATAGAAGCTAGGTCCTGTCAAAGATGAAAACTGCTCCTCTTCAGCAGCTGGAAGGTAAATATGTAGGGGAAACTTCCTAGCTTCCTGGTAAGAAGAGAAGAAAGAAGTTTCTAGAAAACCTTGGCTGGTAGTAACAAGCTTCCTTTCTTCAGTGGCCTGTTCTATACCCTCAACTGTAATGACAGTTCTGACCTCAGAGATCTTCCCCAACACCTCAACACCTACACCCCTGCCAAGAGCCTTCTTACTTTCATTCCAGGCTCCAAAGCTATTTCTTGATGACACAGCTAAAGCATCCATCCATCCATCCATCCATCCATCCACCCACCTACCTTCTCACCCATCCACACCTACCTACCCACTCATTCATCGCTGTGAGGCTGCCTGAGGTGTATTCCCAGCCCCTCCTCTCTGGGGACTTCCAGCCCTACCCTCAAGGAGAGATTCTAACTATTGGAGTCACATGTTCCCTGCCTCCCTGGCCGTATAGCTGATTGGCCCAGTAACTGACACCAATCAGCTCATCTAATCCAAATCACTGACCTAGGATTTGAGAATTAGGAAGGAGCTAGAGACAGTCTACCCTTGGGTCTGGAAATATAACCTCGAAGGGGTACAACCATGTTCTGTACATGGACTGAGAAGCAGACAAAGCTGATCTGCGGTGAGATGGAAAAATGAAGTTGATGTTCAGGACAGAATAAGAGCTTGGAGCCAGAGAGAGTCCTGACATCCTTCCAAATGCTGGCTCCATTCCTTGCCTGGACACAGCCACACTCCTGTCAATTCCATAAAAGTCTGTCTAGCTTTACCAATAAATTCAGCTAACTCCAACTGATTTGCAACACTTATTAGAAAACTAAGACTTCTACCATATATCCCTCAACTATATATATTATGTGCTGACTGCCAAGTGAGGGTTGTGAACATGGGAAGCTTGACGAACAGGGTTTCTGCTCTCAGGGAACCTACTGCACAGCCAAACAGACAGGTCCCCACATAAGGGAAGGATATACCTGCATCTGTGCAAACCTGTTCTACCTTCCCTATTGTCTATGGACAAAGTGCCCACACACCTAGCGAAAGCCGCCCACACTGGACCTCACCTCCTCTTGCCTCATCAGGGACATCTCCCTGCTTCTTCCTGCACTACCAAACTTTTCCTCTCTATTATATTGTTGCCATCAGCACACAAGCCTGTTGTATGTCCCCTTCCTTAAAAAAGAACTTCAAGTGACCCCAGTCCTCTCCTATCTCCTGTCCCCATTTCTCTATTCTCTCCTTTACAGAAAAAACTTAGAAACACTTGTTTGTACTTGCTGTCTTCAGTTCCTCTCCTCCAGTCAGGCTTTTGTTCCCACCACTGCACCAGAACTGCTCTTGCCCATGGCACCTGTGACTTGAACAGTGCCAAAGCCACTGCCAATCCTTAAGTCTTATCTACCCAATCTATCAGCACTGACCATCCCCCTTCCCCTCACTTGCTCCTGGACACCATTCCTTCCGAGGGCACTTGATGCTTCCCTGGCCGCTTTTCCTAATCTCTTTCATCCTCACTACCTCGGCCTATATTGTGAGATGTCCCAGGGCTCAGGCCTCAGCACTATTTCCCGTTGTTTCTCCACATAACCTATGGAATCTAATCCCATGCTGTGGCCTTTAAATGTCTATATGCTCATGGCTCCCATATTTCTATCTGCAGCCCAGACCTCTCCCCTGAACTCCTGGGTCTTGTTTCTGACTGTGGACCTGACATCCACTTGGAGGTCTAATAGGTACTACAGTTAACATGACCCAAACCAAGCTCCTTATTCTCTCCCCTAAATCAATTCCTACATACATAGCTCAGTAAATGGCAACTTCATCCTTCTACTTTGGCTCAGGCCAAAACCTGGAGGTAATTCTTTATTCTTTCCTTTTCTCGTGTCCACTCCATCAGCTACTCCTAAGGGCCCTCCCTTCAGAATATAGCCAGAATTGATGAATCACTTCCTGTCATTCCCACCATCCGGTCTATCCCCATCATTTCACACTTCTATCTCTGCAATAACCTCCTCTATGGCCTCACTACTCTCATCCTGACCTCTCTTCAGCCCATTCTCAGCCCAGCAGCCAGAGGGAGCCTTTTGAAATAAAGTCAGGCCAGGGTGCTCCTCTGCTCAAAACATACCAATAGGCCTAGGCTGGTTGGCTCAGTGGATAGAGCATCAGCCCAGAGTGTGAATGTCCCAGGTTCAATTCCCAGTCAGGGCACATATGAGAAGTGACCATCTCTTCTCTCCTCTCCCTCTCCCTTTCTCCCTCTCTTCTCCTCTTGAAGCCAGTGGCTTGGTTGATCCAAGCGTCAGCCTCAGGCACTGAGGATAGCTCAGCTGATTTGAGCATCGGCCTTAGATGGGGGTTGCCAGGTGGATCCTGGTCGGAGTGCATGCGGGAGTCTGTCTCACTATCCCCCCTCCTCTCACTTAAAAAACATACATGCCAATAACTCCCTTTTCATTAAATCCACCTGATCAGGGGGCCCCATTAGCACAGTGGCCTCACCTCCTACCACTCTCTGTCTTTCTCGCTGTGCCCCAGCCACATGACCCTGCAGGCTCACCTCTCACCCACCATGTGACCATTATACTGCAATTCTTGTCTGCCATCACATCACCTCCTAAGAGAGGCCTTCTCTTCCAACACTTCTTAATCCTCTTACCATGTTTATCTTTCCTCACAGAATGCATGGCTACCTGACATATTATACATTATGAATTTGTTGATGTCCATCCTTTCCAACTGCCTATGGAAATAGCAGCTGCATGACTTATCTATATATTCATTGCTGTGTTGTCAGTTCCTAGAATAGTGCCTGGTATGAAACCAACGCTCATTAAATATCTGTAGATGAATGAACAGAGTAATGTACTAAGTGCTCAGGGCGCAGCAAAGGGAGCAATCACCTCTGGCTGTGGAATCAGGAAAGGCTTTGTAGCAGAAGTGGCTTTTGAACTGGCCTTAACGGGTGGGCCAGAAAATGTGGGTGCACTTCCCCTTCAGAGCACTGTGGTTGACTGTTCCCCTGTGTGCCTCCACTCCTTATGTCCCCTGTGGGCAGGAATCATGTCTTTCTTACTGCTACATCCCACCACCTAACACAGTGCCTAGCACATAGTAGTTACTTCATAAATGCTGCTGGATGAGTGAGTACATAAGTAACTAAGGAAATGAGTGAACAAACAAACCAGAGGTGACGAGAAGGGCATGCCCAAAAGAACACAGCAGTAGAGTGGGGGTAGAAAGCGCAGGGCACCCTGGGGGCCTGTGTACAAGAGCAGGGGGCAAGAGAGGCAAGGCTGCAGCGGGGCCGCCAGGAACAAACTGGGCAGCCTGAACTGTAAAGCGAACCCCATGTTTCCACTGTGAGCTAAAGCCCCTGGTTACATCACTGTGTGTGTGGCCAGAACCAGCACAGGTGGCCTCACCATCCTGTGGGATGATCTCATCCTTACAAGGGCTCTGCTCAGAGCCTCACTGCCCCATGACCAGCCCAGCAGGGCCTCAGCCTCCAGGGCATCTGAGTCCAGCCAGGCTGGAGCGAGGGGGCAGGGATGAGGAAAGAAGGGGGACATTGAATGAACTCCATAGCCTCAGGCTGAACCTCAACACCCATGCCACTCCTGCTGCCTCTTCACAAAGCGGGGGCCAACCTATCAGCTTAGATCTCCATGGTAATGACGGGTTTTAGAAACAACTTTATATGGGGAGAAAACATTGCCTTGTCACCTGGATAATATGAACTGTATTCTAAAACATATGAAAACAGAAGAGGTCCTGTTGCACACACGAGCCTGACCCAGTATGTGCCCACAGGTAGGGGCCACGCACACACTCAGCCCTGGCCAGGAGAGCCCACAGTGGCACTGAAGCCTATGGCTTTCCCTTTCCTTGTCACACCCTACGACTTCCACTTCACAGCCAGCAGGCCTAAGTCTGGAACCCAACGTGGAGACCTGCAGCCTCGTCCCAACCATTCCCAGTTTGGAGAAGCTCAGATTCAAGAGAAGAATCATGACAAACATAAATCTCGAGTTTTCAAGGAGCTTTCAAATACAGAATTTCATTTGGCCCTCACAACAATCCTGTGAAGACAACTGCTAACATTTACTGAAGACTCACATGTGCCAAACATTGAGCTGGATATTTCTCATGTATTATCTCATCTAATCCTCACAAAAATCCTGTGAAGAATGTTAATTCCCAATTTGAGGAAGAGGAAGTCAAAGTCCATGAAATTAAGGCTCCTATCCAAAGTCATCCAGCTGGTAAGTAGAAAAGCCAAAATTAAAATCCCTCTCTTCTATAAAACAGACAGGGCAAGTGTTTTAATCCTATTTTATGTAAAAGGAAGATGAGGGTCAGAGAAACTAAGGAACTTAGCCAGAGTCACACACCTGGCCCATGACGAAGCCCTGGCTTCCTTCCCTTTTCTGATGCTCTTTCTGCTGGGGGTTCTGGGACCACCATGTAAGTTTCTGTACCTACTAGTCATTAATTAGACTCACATTTCTAAAAAGTTTCTTTAGGAACTTGGTTCTGTCTAAAGTCTCAGTCCCTCTATCCACCTGGCCTGCTGCTGGCACTTCCTCCTCCTCCTGCCACACACACTCACATACACCCCAACACAGAGTCCACAATAGTGTTGAGGAGACTGGGGGAAGGAGGCCACCATGCTCGACAGCAGTAGGCAGTCAGTCTCAAGGAGGAGAGAAGCACCCTGGCTTGAGGGGCCCCTGGGGTAAGCAGGAGCCAGAAGTCCCATTCGAGGTCCACTATCCCACTGTGTGTCCACTCTGAGAGTCATTTCCTCTCTGAGCCCCCACAGGCATCCTGCACAGCTCAGGCACCCCAGACCCAGCACAGACGCCTCTCCCTCCTTCACCTGGACTAGGTTCTGACCCACCAGGAGAGCATCGCCTGCTCCTGGCAGGGTGCTGGTGAGCCGACTCATCACAGCCTAGTCTAAGAAATGTTACTAGCAGGGTGGGGGAAACAGAGGCAAGTGTAGTTATGTCTCCATGGAGATGAGCTAGGATTACCATACCCAACTCACACAGACACCGGTCTTAGCCATCCATCCATCCACCACCCCACCTTTCCAGACTGTGGAGAGCTAATTTGTTTTTATCTATCTATCTATCTATCTATCTATCTATCTATCTATCTATCTATCTATCTACTTTACTCAATTTATTTGGGTGACATTGGTTAATAAAATTATATAGGTTTCAGGTATACAATTCTATAATACATTGTTTATACACTGCATAGTGTGGTCACCATCCCAAGTCTCCCTCCATCACCATCTATCCCCCCTCTACCCTCTTCTATCTCCCCTCTGTGGAGAACCAGTTTCTCCTGTTCAAGTATGACCCAAGCCCGACCCTGCTTAGCTTCCGAGATCAGACGAGATTGGGCGCATTCAGGGTGGTATGGCTGTAGACTGGAGAGCCAGTTTCTAACCCTGTTTCGTTTGTTCTCTGATCTTTCTGCATCACCCTTTCCCTTCCCTTCCCCTACTCCTACCGTCTACATTTCCTCTTTTCTCCTTGCTAATTGGAAATGTACTATGATAATCACAGAGACCTCTTTTCTTAATCTGTTGCATAAAACTAAGGTAACCTGAGCCTGACCAGGCAGTGGCACAGTGGATAACAGTGTTGACCTGGGATGCTAAGGACCCAGGCTCAAAACTCCGAGGTCGTCGGCTTGAGCACGGGCTCACCAGCTTCAAGCCAGGGTCGCTAGCTTCATTGTGGGATCATAGACATGACCCCATGGTTGTTGGCTTGAAGCCCAAGGTCACTGGGTTGAGCAAGGGGTCACTGGCTCTGCTGGAGCCCCCTACAAGGCACATATGAGAAAGCAATCAATGAACAACTAAGGTGCTGCAATGTTTCTCATTGTAAGAGTTAATGTTTCTCATCTCTCTCCCTTCCTGTCTGTCTGTCCCTGTCTCTCTCTCTTGTGTCAAAAAAATACAACAACAAAAAAACATAACCTCAGGTAACCTGAGATATTTTTCATACACGTGGAGGTGAGGAGGGGGAAGAAGGAGAGTAGGTACAACAATGGACAAGGATACAGAGGTTGGGATAGCGGGAGCCCTGGAAATCTTACAGCTTCATTGATAGAGTTATAGATCTCAGGGTGTCTCCTGAACTGGTGGTGGCACAGTGCATAGAGCAGGGGTCCCCAAACTTTTTACATAGGGGGCCAGTTCTTTGTCCCTCAGACCATTGGAGGGCCGGAGTATAAAAAAAACTATGAACAAATCCCTATGCACACTGCACATATCTTATTTTTAAGTAAAAAAACAAAACGGGAACAAATACAATATTTAAAATAAAGAACAAGTAAATTTAAATCAACAAACTGACCAGTATTTCAATGGGAACTATGCTCCTCTCACTGACCACCAATGAAACAGGTGCCCCTTCCAGAAGTGCGGTGGAGGCTGGATAAATGGCCTCAGGGGGCAGCATGTGGCCCGCGGGCCGTAGTTTGGGGACCCCTGGCATAGAGCATCAACCTGGAACACTGAGGTCCCCGGTTAAAAACCCCAAGGTCGCTGGCTTGAGCACAGGCTTGCTACCTTGAGCATGGGGTTACTGGTTTGGGCATGGAACCATCGACATGATCCTAAACTCACTGGCTTGATCCCAAGGTCGCAGGCTTGAGCAAGGAGTCACTGACTCGGCTTGAGTCCCTCAGTCAAAGCACGTTTGAGAAGCAATCAATGAACAACTAAAGTGAAGCAATTATGAGTTGATGCTTCTCATCTCTCTCCGCCCCTCTCTCTCCCCCTTCCTGTCTCTATCTCTCACTAAAATAAATTTTTTTAAAAATAAGAACTTCTATGATACACTGGTGCCATGGCAACTGAAGGAAGAAAAGTTTGCTCCTTTGCGTTGAGCTATAAACAGGGAAAAGATCACTCCCATGAAGACATTGGAAGTGTTTGATAAACAACCCCAAGACTCCATAAGTCAGACTCATGTCAGGTTCTCCACATTGCTCTCAGGGCTCATGGCTACAAAAGACAGAAGGGCAAAAGGAGAGACAGGAGAGCCACCCCTGAGTCCCCCAGCAGGTGCTGTTGCCATGGCACCAAAGCTGCAGCTGAAATGAACAGGCAACATGGAAAGTGGAAAAGATATGGATTTTGTTCACAGCAGGGTCATTAGGGACATATGTACTTAGCAGCTTCTCTGTGCCTGCCCCCAAGAGGCACAATGTGTCAGGTGTGTGCCCTAACCTCACAGATCTCACAGTCTTGTTGGGGAGAATGTGCCATGGAAGAGAGAGCAAGAGCTCTCCGTGTAAATACTGAAGGTTACCCCCGGGAGGATGAGCCATTTGAGCTGGGCCTTAAAAGATGAGAAGAAACTTGCCAGGCAAAGACGGAGTAGGCTTCTAGGTAAAAAGGCCAAATAAGCAGACCATCTATTTTCAGGCTCTTCCCCAAAACCACTAAGACTACATAGAGATTTTTAAAGATTTTATTTATTGATTTTACAGAGAGAAGACAGTGGGAGTGAGAAGTATCAACTCAGAGTTGCTTTACTTTAATTGTTCATTGGTTGCTTGTCTCGTATGTGCCTTGTCTCGTAACAGGCAAGCCCAGGGTTTTGAACCTGTGACCTCAGCATTCCATGTCGACAATCTATCCACTGTGTCACCACAGGACAAGCACTAAAGAGATTTTTTTTCTTAACGATATAAAACCACAAGTAAGGGGAGAAGAGGCAACAAAGCAATAGGAGCAACAACAGTGTGAAAGCTGGAAAGCAGATGAACAAGCAGAAACTACTTAGCAGACACAAAATAGCCAACCCTATGACACCAGTGAGGAAACTGAGAACTACCGTTGGAACACCAGAAAACCCCCAAAGGGCAAAATAACTGGGCATCACGTGCCTCTGGGACTGGCAGTAGTAAAGGAGGAGAGGAAAGGTAAAATGTTGCTGAAAAACAATCAGATCTCTGGGCCCCCTCATCCACTCCATACCACTGGGTGACACCTCCTCCCCACCACAGCCAAAGATGAGGGTTATAACTAGAAAGATAAAACTTTGCCCTGAGGGTAAACTAACTGAGGGCATGACTATTCTATGAAAAATAAAAAATTATAATAACCAGCAATATAAAATAAATGCTTTATGCAGACAGCTCACTAACCCTTTAATCTGTGTACTTCCCAAAAAACCTTTACCCTCCAGACAAGATACTGGGAGACTATTTACAAGGGAATCTTTCTGGTCTGAGAGGAAAAGACTAAAGAAACACGGGCAATTACCAACTGTTGCTCCCCCAAATCACCATATAGGGAAGACCCTCCTACTTGCTAAGAACTTCCAATCAGCTTTTTAGTCTCCTACTCTTAGTCACTGCCTGCCAGTCATTTCCTAGCTATCTGAGGAAAGCCCGTAAATAGAAGATTATGAACCAAAACAAATAGAAACAAGCCAATGGAAGAAGCACAACCTATAGAGGGAAGAAAGTTTAAGAAAACTATCATTACTGGTCTCAGAGAGTAAACAGAAGATACTACAGTCATGAAAAGAACAGGACGCTATAGAGAGGATTTAAAAAGAGATCTTAGACGTTAAAAGTTCATAAGAAGAGTTGAAAGACAAAACTGAGGAAATGTCCCAGAAAGTAGAGCAGGAAGACAAATAGATGAAAGGGAAAGAAAGGATCTAAAAATGAAAGAATAATCCTAGGGAGCAGATATCTGCATGACAGGAGTTCCAGAGAGAAAGAACAGAGAAGAGAGGAGGAAGAATCAACACCAAAATAATCTCGCATTTCCCAGAACTGACGGTATTCAGTTTCCAGATTTGAAAGTGCCCAAGCATGTCCCAGGATGAAAAGAGACCCATATCAAGATACATCATTATGAAATAGCAGAACATTCTTACACACTTCCAGTGAGAAGAAACAAAATGGTCTCATGCAAAGAATTAGGAACCAAACTGTCCAACTGCTCCAAGCAGCAAAATTAGCAGCAAAAATGCAATGGAACAATCTCTTCAAAATTCTAAAGGAAAATTATGTTCAACTTTAACTTCTATACCCAGATAAACTATCAAGACTAAAGTAGAGAAAAAGCCTGACCAGGCGGTGGCGCAGTGGATAGAGCATTGGACTGGGATGCAAAGGACCCAGGTTCGAGACCCCGAGGTCGCCAGCTTGAACACGGGCTCATCTGGTTTGAACAAAAGCCCACCAGCTTGAACCCAAGGTCACTGGCTCCAGCAAGAGGTTACTCGGTCTGCTGAAGGCCCGCGGTCAAGGCGCATATGAGAAAGCAATCAATGAACAACGATGTTGCAACACGCAACAAAATAAAACGAATGATTGATGCTTCTCATCTCTCTCCGTTCCTGTCTGTCTGTCCTTGTCTATCCCTCTCTCTGACTCACTGTCTCTGTAAAAATATAAATAAGTAAATAAAGTTTAAAAAAAAAATAAAATAAAAAAATAAAGTAGAGAAAAAGACATTTTCAGACACAAGATATCTAATATCTACTTCCCTATACTATTCTTAGGAAGTTACTAAAAGTAAAATATAAATCAAGAAAGAGAAAAATGTGGAATACAAAACACAAAAAGATCGGTCCTGGCCATCTGGCTCACTGGGGAGTGTCGGCCTGGTGTGTGGAGGTCCCTGGTTTGATTCCTGGCTAGGGCACACAGGAGAGGCTCCCATCTGCTTCTCTGCCCTTCCCCCTAGCCTTTCTCTCTGTCTCTCTCTTCCCCTCCTGTAGCCAGGGCTCCACTGGAGCAAAGCTGGCCCAGGTGCTGAGGATGGCTCCATGACCTCCGCCTCAGGCGCTAGAATGGCTTTGGTTGCAACAGAGCAACAGCCCAAATGGGCAAAGCATCGCCCCCTAGTGGGCGTGATGGGTGGATCCCGGTCCGGCTCATGCTGGAGTCTGTCTCTCTGCCTCTCACTTCCGAAAAATACAAACAAAACAAAGCAAAACAAAAAAACCCACAGTAAATCTATTACAGTAGAGAAATAAAGGGAATCTACAGATGACAGTGAAGGGAGATCCTAGGATGTCAATTGTGCCAGATGAAGAGAGCAGCAAAATCATACTGGAGCAGAATGACTCAAAGGAGAAAGAGGTTGAGAGCTAGTCATTACAATGCCTCTTGCTGTTGGACCACCTTTATGACCTGCCAAACTACTGAAAGATGTCATTCAATAAAGCCATACAATAAACCTAGAAAAAGGAATACATTCAGGAAACTGAATCAACCCAGGAGAAAAGCAAAAGGAAGACCCAGGAGAATAGCTGTGGATCAGGTCTACGAGGCTACCAGTTCAGACAGAAGAATAGCGATCTGCAAGAGGGATGTCTCCAATGAAATAACTGACAGAATACTGACAATGAACTAACAG
Source organism: Saccopteryx leptura (assembly GCF_036850995.1). Lineage (NCBI taxonomy): Eukaryota > Metazoa > Chordata > Mammalia > Chiroptera > Emballonuridae > Saccopteryx > Saccopteryx leptura. Next base: position 38,770,143 of record NC_089515.1, on the reverse strand, counting down.
AACAATTATATTAAAAGGCTATTGGGGACCCTGGCCAGTTTGCTCAGTGGTAGAGCATTGGCCCTGCGTGTGGATGTCCTGAGTTTGACCTCCAGTCAGGGCATACAGGAGAAGAGCTCATCTGCTTCTCCACCTCACCCCCTCTCGCTTCTTTCTCTCTCTCTTTTCCCCTCCTGCAGCCATGGCTCAATTGGAGCAAGTTGGTCCCAGGCACTGAGGATGGCTCCATGGCCTCCACCTCAGGTGCTAAGAAGAGCTAGGTTGCTAAGCAATGGAGCAATGCCTCAGATGGGCAGAGCATCACCTCCATGGGCAGAGCATCCCCCCTAGTGGGCTTGCCGGGTGGATCCCAGTTAGGGGGCATGTGGGAGTTAGTCTCTGCCTCCCCTTCTCTCAATAAAAAGTAAGTAAGTAGCCTGACCAGGTGGTGGCACAGTGGATAGAGCATCGGACTGGGAATGCGGAAGGACCCAGGTTCGAGACCCCGAGGTCGCCAGCTTGAGCGCGGGCTCATCTGGCTTGAGCAAAGAGCTCACCAGCTTGGACCCAAGGTCGCTGGCTCCAGCAAGGGGTTACTCGGTCTGCTGAAGGCCCGCGGTCAAGGCACATGTGAGAAAGCAATCAATGAACAACTAAGAAGTCACAACGCGCAGCAAGAAACTGATGATTGATGCTTCTCATCTCTCTCTGTTCCTGTCTGTCTGTCCCTGTCTATCTCTGCCTCTGTAAAAAAAAAAAAAAAAAAAAAAAAAAAAAAAAAGTAAGTAAATAAATAAATAAATACATACATACATACATATATACAAAAAGGCTATTGGGGTTGAGGGCCCCGGATGGCTGGCTAAGTGGATAGAACATTGGCCCAGTTCAATTCAGGCCAGGGCACATAAGAAAAGCGACCATCTGCTTCTCTTTCCCTCCTCCCTCTCCCCCTTTTCTCCTTTCCCCTCTCACAGCTAGTGGCTCAATTCGTTCTTACATCAGCCCTAGGCACTGAGGATAGCTCAGTTGATTTGAGCATTGGCCCCAGATAGGGGTTGCCAGTGGATCCTGGTTGGGGCCAGTATGCAGGAAACTGTCTTTCTATGTCCCCTCTTACTTAAAAAAAAGAAAAGTTATTGGAGCCCTGGTCAGGTGGCTCAATGGATAAAATGTTGACCCAGTACACCAGAAGTTGCAGACTTAAGCCCCAGTCAGGGCACACAACTAAATGGAACTAAGTGAAATAACGAGTTGATGCTTCTCTCTCTCTTTCTCAAAATCAATGAAAAAAAATTCTTTAATTAAAAGGTTATTGGAAGGTGTTAGAAAAATTAGCAATAGATACCAAAAATTAATTAAATGAAAAACTAAAGAAAGTACTAACTTCAGGAAAAACAGAAGAAATACAATCATAGTATACTATAATGTCAGTTATGGATAATATTGTAAATGTATAATAAGGTAAACAGTAAATACTGATTTAAGTAAAAATCATGACATAAATATATTGAGAAAATAAGTGAAGGAAAGCGGAGAGAATTACGGTAAAGAGAACTAACTCCCCACCTACCACAACAGAAAGACTAGTTAGCGTCTAAACTTGAAGACTCAGAAGTTAGCAATATTCACATATTACTCAGTATTATGGAAATGTATGCATACCAGAAGCAGTAGCTAAAAGCTGAAAACGGTTGTTTCTAGGAAGATAAACTGGTGGGAGGGGTGAATTGCTGTATTTTGATATATGCCTTTTAATATAATTTGAAGTCTTAAATGATATGCATGTGTTAGTTTTATTTTAGAAAAACAAAATTTAATTTTCTTTAAAAAGGATTAAGGACTTTATAGGAAAATAGCATATGCCAAGCATGGAGTAACGACAGTCACATTTAACCTTTTAGTGCCACCGTATCCTTACGGTGAGATGCAGGCACAAGCAGGTGGCATCAGAAGCTGCAGAGCAAAAGTTGTATCTCCTCCTCACCAGCTTTTTGTGGGCTCTGGCAAGTCACCTGAACTATTCTAGTTTCCTTCTCTGTAAAATTCGACTAATAATAGCACTTAATTCACCAGGTTTTGTAAGAATTCAATGACAATGAAAACAAATGAATGTTGCAAAATGTGTTATGCTGTACAAAGGTAAGGGATGCAGGCACATCTCTGCGTCCCCTGGAATAGACAGTGTTCTCAGACCAGAGCTCAGAGGGTTCTGGGGAGGGGTGAGAACTATCCAGGGGAACCCAATCCCACAGAAGCAGTTTAGCTAACTGGGGCAGACAAATGCCCCAGAATAAAGGCATGTCACAGCTTGGAACCACCAATGCCTGATATAAATACGAGCTTGTGGAGGGAACCTTGATCTGGAACCCTTGAACTGCTGGCTGCACAGCTGGGAAAGGTAGGCATCCAGGGGCGAGTCCTGAAGGACCTGAAGTCAGGCTGATGCAATGTGAGACTGCGGGAAGGTCTGGGGGAGAGGCAATGCCCACGTCCAGTTTTCCAGTACGCTCACCCCTCACCCCTCTAGCCTCTCCTTCCAAGGAGCACCACTCTGCATCCTATTCTACTGACCTGTTACTTTCCAATTCTACCATGGAGCTCAGTGAAATGCAGATAATAACGGCCTTATTTTTGCACACTTACAGGGTACTTACCTGTATGCCAGGTATTATTTCAAATGCTTTGCAGGTATTAATGCATTTGGTTTCACAATAACCCTATACTATTATCATCCCCATTAGGCTATTTAGCCTACTCAGTACCACATAATCAAAAAGGAGACAAAGCCAGCATTCTAAGCCAGGCAGTCTGTGTCCAGGGTCTGCAGTCGGAATCACTGTATATCACTGTCTCTAGGCTTAAGACTCTGAGCCTTACACTTCTCAACTGTAAAATAGGGATGTTTGGGGAGATGGCTTCAAAAAACCTCTTTCAATTGAATTGCTTCTTTCCTTGAAACTAAGATTCATCAGTCGCATATGTATGCCTGAGAGTAAGGAACCTTTACTGGAGATGGGTTTTGAATAAGAGCAAGGTGTACATCTGGCTCCAGAATGGGAGGTGAAAGGGTCCCCAGCCCACACAGGGAAATTAAACAGGAGAGAAAATTAAGAAAACAAATATTAACTTGCACAGTATGGTACATACAGTCAGTCCCACTCCATGCCCGACCCCACAACCCCCTCGGACCCTGCTCTGTAGATGGAAAGTAAAGATGGCTTCATTACCTGTGATGATGCAGGTGAACTTGACGTCACTGTTCTGGGACACAGCTTGGGACTTGAGTGTGGTCTCGAATAGTGGCTGGGTTTCCTCTGTGAGCTGAGCAATGATGGAGCAGAAGGTGCTCCTAGGGAAGGCAAAGAACTATTCAGAGCAGCCTTGCCCCCAATACACCACAGCCTGGCGTTGTCCAAGGCAGCTTAAATCTTACCGTGTCCATCTGTCATCCCAGAACCATGGCCAGCACCTGACCAAGTCTCTCTTCAAGGAAGTCCAGGCCTCTTGGCCAGGTGGGGGAAGCCATGGTACAGGGGCTGAATGGAATCCTGACCTAGGCCCATTATAGTAGGAAGGCTCTGACCACAGGCCAGACCCTGGGCATGCCAGACACTGGCCTGGCATCCCCACTCCATCCTTATTAGGGGCTTTGCTTCACCCTCCAACTTTCATCTCCAGGGAAGCTTGTGCTTGGACAGACCCAGCCTCAGAGAGGGACACCCCAGCATAGCAAAGCCTCCATTCACACCAAAGAGGGAAAAGCTGGCCAACTCTCAAGGATACATAGGTCCTAGGAACTCAGGAGCCTATCCTAAAGCTTGGGCTCAGTAAAAAGGAAAAAAACAAACAAACAAAAATAACACCTGCATTTGCAAGCACAGACCCATAGCAGACAAAAGAATAAGCCAGCCAATGCCAGGGGTCTATACCCAGGTTCCTAGGGGTATTGGAAAAGAGAGACTCAAATGACCCCAAACAGGGCTATGGAGTTGCCATGGAAAGCCAGTCATGGCCTCCTGTGCCATCCCTGGAGACCACATGTTCAAGTGCACGACCAATCAGCAGGACTGCCAAACTACAAACAGCACTTTTAGTTCCTTGTGACAGTGCATCTCCCAAAATTCAGAGGCATTTGTGGGCTCACTGAGTCCAGTAGACTCACCAGTACTGCTCAGTATTGACAGTCCTCTCCTTCCTGGGCACAGGAAGCAAACCACTGTGCCAAACCTTTTCATCGGCCAGCAAAGACTCAATGCATCCCTAGGCGTGAAGCGTAACCACATAGCCAGGTTGTACGGTGCACAAGCTGTGCCCAGCCCTCCTCCCCCTCCACATTCACGCACCCTATAATGAGCAGCAGGGAGGACTGGGAGGAGTAAAGTGAAGAGAAGCAGTAGGAGCCATGATGAGAAAGACAAATCATCCAAAGCTGTCTTTCTCTGTGCCTCAGAGGAGGGGGTGGCCACCCACAGGAAGTGTGTGTCTCCCCATGACCTCTCCACCAGGAGTGGGCATGGTGAGGGTCTGTGGAGACAAGCAAACAAGAACTACAATCCTATACTCCACATTCAATTTGTCATTTCCGTGGCTATCTTTCTGAACTTGAGGTTGAGGAGAAAGGCTGCATCCTAGGAAGAGCATCTGGAAGCAAGTAAGACTTCTGGGCTGACAGGAGTGCAGCCATGGCTTCCCTCAGGAATAGAGATGCCTGGGCCTTCCGGACAGGAGCTTCCCTTACAAAGACTACCTAAAAAGGGGGCCCTGACCTCTCACATAACTGAACATTGAGTAAGGTCGGAGTTAGCCTTCTATGACACTCCCTGCAACACTCACCTACAACTCAGCCATCCAGTGTCTTTTCCTTTCCCTTCAATCCACTCAGAAACAGAGGGTCCTTCTGGACCTAGATAGAGTATCAAATCCCTGACATTCAGGAAATAGAACATCTGAAAACATTTCTTACTGCTCTCATATGAACAGCAATTTCTGACTTTGGGGAATATTTAAATCCCAAACTAGAGGAAACTGCCATGCCAAAAGCAATCAGACTTCTATGATTTTGCAACTAATTCAAAACATTCCTAATTATGTCCTCCCTGCTTAGTTTGAATCCTACCTTACTCATGAACATGAGCCTAGATCTAATATTCAGCTTAGGGTCTTTGGGATGAAGCTGCTTGAGCAAGTCTAAGAAAATAATTTCACAACTTATCCAAGTGAGAAAAAAATGAAAATCAAGCTTTAAAAAAAGTTGCAGACATAAGCACTCATGCTAGATATTCAACAACAGGTAGTTATTGCATTACTTTTTTTGAATGGGAAAGAACACTTACTTTCTCAAACTTTCTACACTACAATCTAAGCTATATTATAAAAAGTGTTTACCTTCGAAAATCAGTAACTGCTCAAAGGCATGCCTGGATGAAATCCCTCTAGGGGAGGGGTCTGGAATGTGTGTCGGGGAACAGTAACTGCATACACTGTCATGTTCCACTGAATGTCACATACTTTCTGTCCCCATCCTCCAAACCACCAGAACATGGGAAGGAGTCAGTGTGCTGCTTGCTTCCAGTCCCCTGGGCACAGGGGAAAGACAGGAAGTCCACACATCTGGAAATGTTCTGTTCCCACCCTGACACCTCCAAGTCCTTCCAACTCTGTGACTTCACAAGGCTATCACAGCTCAATCACGTGCTCTCTAGAGAACACTGGGATCACTGGTAAACGTGATGTTCAACGGAACCTAACTTTGCCCTTAGCTTTGGTTAATTTAACTCTCTTTAAATGAATTTCCAAAGTCGTCTCTCTTTCAGCACTGACTACGCTCCACTTTGAACTAGATGTAACACCCTTTCTTCAGTGGTGGGATTCAAATAATTTAATAGCCAGTCCTCTGCCCTAATGACCATTTTAAGTATTAAAAAAAGGTACACCCAAAGGTAGCTTATTATTTCATGCATTTAATACTTAAGAACAATAAAAGAGGTACACAAAACTACATTGTTACAAGAAAAAGTTTTAAAATATTAATGAAAAAATACTAAATAATACCTGACAAAAAACAATAAAACTGCCTGACCAGGCAGTGGCGCAGGGGATAGAGTGTCGCAGTGGGACATGGAGGACCCAGGTTAGAAACCTCAAGGTCACCGGCTTGAGCGCTGGCTCATCTGGTTTGAGCACGGGCTCACCAGCTTGAGCAAGAAGTCACTGGTTTGAGTGTGGGATCATAGACATGACCCCATGGTTACTGGCTTGAAGCCCAAGATCACTGGCATGAGCAAAGGGTAACTCGTTTTGCTGTAGCCCCCAGGGTCCAGGCACATATGAGAAAGCAATCAATAAACAGCTAAGGAGCTGCAACGAAGAACTGATGCTTCTCATCTCTCTTCTTTCCTATCTGTCCCTCTCTCTGACTCTTTGTCTCTGTCAAAAAAACAAACAAACCAAAAGACAAAAAAACTGTAATTTGAGATATTTCCATATTGCTTCTTGATTGGCGTCCTCACTTGCAATTTTTCTCGCCTGTGGACGGAACGAACATTACTAAGGGTGCTTAAAATACGCTGTTGCAAAGATGAACATTAAAAAGAGTAAGGAATGTAAATTTGTGATTTCCACATTGGGTGGCTACTCAGGTGCCCATCTTAGAGAGATCCCTGATTACAAGTGCCATTTTAACACCGGTTCACCAAACTCAACAAAAAATTAGGTATCAGTTCTGCTGAACCAGTGAGAACCAGCTGAATCCCACCACTGCCTTTCTTCCATCCAGAACAAGGTTTATTACTGTTCTCCCCATCAAAGGAAATCAACACAGTAGGTGGCTAATCACACATGTAGACATTATTAGCTATTGAGACTAGTTAGCTACTTAGAAATCCTTCTCTGTGTAAAGAAACTGAAGCCAATTCTCCCCAAATCTACCAGTCTAAGATAAGGACTAAGTGGTGGGAACAGCCAGGAAATGCTCCCAACTTTGATTCTAATAGTCAGTTTAGCCAGGGGTAGAAAGCCCTCCCCAGCTCAGAAAGCAAGAGGACAGTCATTCAATGGGTAAACCCCATCTGTGGCCTGCTCAGGCCCTGCCCTAGCTCTTCAGCAGATCCAGGGAACAAGCTCATGCAGGAATACACTAGCATGGTGTCCCCTGGCCTCACAGAATTCACAGTCTGCAGGGGTGGAGAGGAGCCAAAGGAAAGAAAAATTCAGAGTGAGGTGGTAGGAAAACTTAAGGGACTAAAGAAAAAAAAAAATCAAGGCAGTAGCCATGGTTATAAGATAGACAACAAGGTATCAAACCTAAGTATGTGGTTTCAAAAACCATGAAAACCAAGGATGAAGTGAGTCAAATGACTGGTGACTCCTCGTTCTGGTCCCACGATGCCTCTCCCAGGGGCACAGAGATATATAGTGCAGGCATCTCATAACCATTGCTTATTTCTAGGTCCTTGCACGCCTTTCAAATGGTCCATGCAGGCATCAGTGTGGCCTCTGTGAGACCCATGCTCACGTGAGTACCTCTCATGCCCTCCACCACCCACCCTCCAGACCTCCCCTCACCCCATGCAGCTCGTTAGTGCACAAGCAGTCACCCAAAGGCCCCTCAATGTCCATACCCAGAGGAAAAAAGCAGTCAGAGAAATGTAATGCAATGTGCATTTACCTTCCAGAGCTGGGGTGAGACAACCGGCTGCTTGATAAGCTAAGCAAAAACAGCAAATGGAATCATTAGGCCAAAAAAGCAAGGAGAGGAGGAGGCGAAATCAACAACAGTCCGCAAAGTATTAACCGGTCATCATCTGGGACCCAAAGGCCTTTCTATTAAAAGGGACCAGCTGTCTTAGTTGGCCTATTCCAGTTAGCAAGTGGCCTCACCAATGGACATCAGTCTATCTGAAACCAAGAGCTCATTAAATGCAGCAGAGTCTGGGGAAATGGTTAGGCAGAAAGGAATCCCATTGGGGCTGTGCTTTGAGAAAGGTGTGTCCCAGGCATGTCAGTCACTAACCCCAGTGCGGGGGTGGGGTAGGGTGGGGGGCTTAGCACTGCCTGCCAGCTCCTGAGCTCACAGCACACCAACCCACCACCCTGGGGCAGCCTCTGCTGCAACCCTTAGCCTTATGGGGAAAAGAGCCCCCATTCCTGGAAATCCCCTAACAGGCTGAGAAGGAGACAGGTGGCTTGGAGAACACCGACGATTAATGTGTTAAAAGTTCAGTTAAAGAGGCCACACAGGCAAACCAGCTGGGACAGTAAAGAAAAGGGATAAAACAAAGCAGTTAATTCAGCAGGAGCCAGGAGGCACCCAACTCAGTCAGACCAGCAAAAGGCCTATTATGCCTAGAGCCCTGACCATCCCTTCTGCCCCAGGGCAGCTGAGAGTGTGGGTACTAGCTGGGGGCTGTGTAGGCCACTGGGGGTTGAGGACAACCCACCTAGACCTGGCGTTAGTGGAAATCCAGCCCACTTGATATGAGCCAACTTTTACCTCTCCCTTCATCTTCCAAACACAACATCTGCAGTGAAGTCTAGCCGCCATCTCCCAAGGCTCTTTGGGAGACCTCAGGGGCCACCCCATCCACACACACTCCTTGCAGCTGTCCCTACCATGGGACTAGCTTCTCTTCATTGTCTGCAGCCCAGCCTGCTCAATGGCCTTCCCAGTCTACATCTCTAACCACTAGAAAGCTCCATTGACCGTCTTTCTCTTTATAACCAAAAACCCAAACTCATCCTCTACCTGAAAACATGGCTTCTGCTCCAGTGCTGGTGGTTGTGTATACCACCAGCACTCCCCCAAACTCTGAAGTTCTCAACCTGCCATTCTGGACTCCTCTCAGATTAAGTCATCAATACTTCTTGGCCCTTCTTTCTCCCTTTCTATTCCTGCTATTGTGTTCTGATCTACACTCTGGCTCCATATGTGATGACCACCTCAAACCCCTTCTCCTTCACCCCTCATAACACACCCCTCCTCTGAAAAAAAAAAGTTATAGTCCCTCTACCATATATTATACTGAGTCTCTACTCCTTGACTGGGCACGTAGGGCCCTCCCTGATCTACTCACACCCACACTACAACCATGGTTCTCTGCTTCCCAACACTCAGGTTCTACTGTAATCAGGTCTGTCCCTACCTGGCATGACACATCCATTCGTGGCCTCTGAGTCCTCACTTTTGTCCTCCCTGCTTGGAAAGCCCTCCTTCTTTCCTTCTGCTCAACTAAATCCTGCCCACCCAGCCTTCAAACCTAGCTCTTTTTGTAGCTTCTACAGCCCCTAGCACAGTGCTAGGCATCTGGTAGGTATTCAACAGCTATTTCATGGAAGGAATAAAGAGACAGAAAGAGGGAAGAGGAGGAAGAGAGGGAGGGAAGGAGGGAAAGGAAGGAAAGGAAGTGCATCTTTCAAACAGGAAGGGTCCTGCCCCACCCCCTGCCCCGAAGAAACTGCTGCTCCAGAAAAGATGGAAAGAAGAAAGCAAGAATGCAGCTGCCTTTGCTCAGAGCTTTAAAAGTCCTCTCGAGGCAGCGTGGGAGGAACCTCCCATGGTTCCAAGGCACTGGCCAACTCCATCCTTTCCTGACCATGAACTTCCTTTGCCTTTTTCCTCAGAATCGAGAGATTTCTCCTTTGGTGGGTCTGGATTTCTTCCCTGGGAAGCAGAGGGAGAGAATCAGCTAATTCAGAGAGGAAAATGACATTCCACAGCTTCCACCTGCAAATGGGCAAGGACTGAGCTAGAAGAGTGACCCCCTCCCTGGTTCTCTCCAGGGCTGGTTGAGATGCTCTGCTCCCTGGCCCCATTGTCCTGCTTTCTTTAGGCCCCACCCTTACATTGTCAGCCAGGTCAGGAGGAATCCTGGACAATGGAGGCACCATATCTTCAGAAGGTGGAAAATATGACTGTGTCCTGCTAATTGGGCCAGAACCAGGCTCAGGGAGCTCAGAGTCATAGAATTCCCCATTTATTGACTCTGTCGGGGTCAGAATCAGAGTTTTCAAGTGTTGGGGCAGAAAGGCCTAAAAGAGTTCTTAATGCCACCTTCATTTTAAAGGATAGGAAGTCAGACCTCAGGAAGGAAAGGTCTCTTCATAAAGGATAGAAGTGGGCCTGTGAAGAACCAAAACTGGCCATGAAAGTTAGGGGTCTCCATCCTTCCTGGCTTTCATACATTCTGGGCCATAAAAGGCCCTTGGAAAGTCTTGACCTAATGCCTCGGTTTCCCTGAAAGCCCTAGATAACCTGCCTGATCTAAGCAGAGCAGGTGTTACAAAGTTGCCTGTTGCTAATATCCTAGGTTCTAATGCCTCTCTGAACTCACTTGGTGGACCAGGGCTTCTGAAAAATGAAGGGGCAGGGACTTGAGTGTCCCTCAGAAATTAGCTATAACTGCATCCATCCAACTATGGTTGCTTAACTTACTCTAGCCGACACAGGCCTACTCAGGACCCTCCTGTCTATGGGGGTGAAGTTCCAGAGGGTGGACTTCGTAGGAGGCTGGACCTACAGTTTGGTAGGACTATATATATGTTGGATCTCTAACCCCAGTGGGCATAAGAAATACCTTTGAGCTGACTATGAAGTGGAAACCCCTCCAGGGCCGTGCACAAAAAGATAGGTTCTAGACCTGGGCCAAGACTCCTGCTCAGCCAGGCAGCTGGAGAGTGAACACAGTATCCACTCTCTAGCCTTTTTCCTAACAGCCCAGAGCCCTGGCCCTCCACTTCTGGTGGTTTTCAAACCACCCTTTCTCCCCTTCCTCCATTGCTGTCTCCAAGAAAGACCTGCTTCTCTCTCCTACTTGTTCCACTGTAATCGACAAAGGCCAGACATGGAAGGCAAAGCTCAGGTAAGTCACTGTCACAAGTGTGAGACAAGTGTGAGGTTCCTACAAGCTTCACCATCGACTGGAACGAGTGGCCAAATTTCACTCCAGTTTTTTTTGTAGAGCCGGTAATTAGGAGGAAGGGGCATTCTTTTCTGGCTGCCAGGGGCCTTGTCCAGACTGACTCAGTCCCTAACACAAGCCCTCAGCCCTGCTCCAGACATGTGACACCATTTGACGAGTTTTATGCAGAAACAGGTTCCGGTTACATTTGAACTTTCCGAACTCCAAGGTCAACAGAACTCAGCCAATTCACGAGGAAGTGCCTGGGACTTTTCCTAAATGTCCTTGATGCCTATTTTTGTGCTGTTTTAGGAACTGAGGACAAGAGGTGTCCAGACAGCTTCTCAGCGTGGCTGTTTTCTCCACCACAACAAGCCAAGTTCTGTTGGCTGTGACACCACCACTATCCCAATAGCCTACCTTCACAATTCCCTTTGAAAAATATGCTCTGACTTGGAGGAAAACTGAGCTGCCCACAGTGGTAAGGAAGTGTCCGTTTCCATGGCAATGCACATACATGTTCCTGTGTGTCTGTGTGCCTCTAAGTGCTTGTCTGCTTCTCTACTGTCTATCTGTGTCTATCTGTGTCTCTATACCTGTAATATCTGTGTCTCTATACTGTCTATCTGTGTCTCTATACCTGTAATAACCCAGGTTCTAAAACAAAGCACCCACACCTTTGTAACTCTCGAAGAGGGGTAATGGGCACATAGGTTCAGCTTCTTCCTTGGCAGCCTGCTCCCCCCAAACTGGACAGGGCGATTGACTCCCTCAGAATCACAGCTTGGGAACTTCAGACAGGGCCAACCAGCACCCCATCCCATCCCATCACCTCCTCAGCCCCATAAAGATCCCACAGAGTCCCGGGCCCAGAGGAAAAACCCCACTGGCGTAAATTTACTTCTTCCGGGTGACTCCCGCCCAGGCTAAGAGCCCCACTCTGGCGTCCCCCTTTCGCTCCCCCACATCCCCACACCCTCGTCCCCCCACCTGATGTATGCTCTCCCCTCCCTTCCAGCCCGGGAGGAATTTCAGGCGCCCTTATCGCTCACTGTGGAATCCGAGGCCAGGGAGTAGCCATTACTGGGTGAGGGGCCATGGGGCAGGAGGGAGCAGGGGAGAGAGGCCCTTGTGAAACCGCCCCGAGGAGGCCCTGTCTCCTCTCGCCCCTCGACCCTCGAGTTGCGCGAGGTCGGAGGCCCACGGGCTGTCAGGGCCCAGGAGGGACCCTGAGGGACGTGAAGGTCCCTGTGGCCTGGCCAGGTCCCAGGCTCAGGCCTCCGGAGGCCGGCCCCCACCCTGGACCTTGCTGCGGCCTCGGCCCTCCCGACGCGCGGCCCGCCGGCCCCCTGGCCGCCACTCACCTGGTCTCAGGCCGCACACTGAGCAGGTAGCTGCGGCTGGCGGGGCTGGGGGTCCACACGGGCCCGTCGTCTTCGCGGTCGCCCCGGGCCCAGGCCCGTCCGCCCGCACCCCAGGCTCGGCTGGGGGCCCTCCGCGAGCCCATGCTGCCGCCCGGCCCGGCCCGCCGCCACCCTACCCTGGCCCCGCGCGCCCTCCGGCCCGCGCACCGGCCGCCGCTCCCGCCCGTGGCTGACGCGGGCCCCTATTTATAGCCTGGGGACGGCTGTCACCTGCTGCTGTCCCTCCCCCGGCTGGCTGGGCGGCCCGCCGCGGCCTCTGAGACGCGGGGGGACGCAGGGCAGGCTCGAGGGGACGCAGGGCAGGCTCGAGGGGACGGCTGCGGTGCGCGGCTGCTCCCTCAGCGGGGGCCGCTCCCTCGACAACGCCCGAGGTGCGCGCCGCGTCCAAGCTCGGGGCCGCCCGGCGGCGGTGCAGGGGCACGGAGGGTCTCCAGGGCACGGGGCCCCAGGCTGCGGCCCGCTGCCCGCTCCGCTCCCGCCCGCTTTGCGAACGTGGAGGCTTGAGCTCTGGACCTCGGCGAAGCCGAAGGTGCTGAAGTACCGAGGAGCTGTATGGAGGGTGCGAGGCAAGCCCTGCGAGACCAGAGGCCCGGGAGAGGGAGGGGTCAGGAGGCTGCTCCGAGTTCAGGAGCTCGGGAGGGCCCCTCTTCCAGGCAGCAGCCAGGACTGACCCTAGCCTAGTCAGGGGCTGATGGTCCAGCACTTGGACAAACTTGCATACCTGTGAGCGACATCAGCCGCCTAGGAGACCAGAACATCTCTGGCTATGTGTCTTCCCTCCATTATCTAGCACAGATTAGGGGCTCAATAAACACTTCTGAAGTAATTGAACCTGCTTCTTCACCCCTTCAGACTCCATTTCCCAGCATCTGAGGGGGAAATGGGCTGAGTCCTAAAGCCCAGAAAAACAATCATTCACTAGTTACTGAGAGCAAGGGTCCACATCTGCTTCTCTACAAACTCTCTAACCCAGGGGTCGGGAACCTTTTTGGCTGAGAGAACCATGAACGCCACATATTTTAAAATGTAATTCCGTGAAAGCCATACAACGACCCGTGTACATTAGGCATTATCCAATAAAAATCTGGTGTTGATCCTGGAGGACAGCTGTGATTGGCTCCAGCCACCCTCAACCATGAACATGAGCGGTAGGAAATGGATTGTAATACATGAGAATGTTTTATATTTTTAACGTTATTTTTTTTATTATTCAAGATTTGTCTGCGAGCCAGATGCAGCCATCAAAAGAGCCACATCTGGCTCGCGAGCCATAGGTTCCCGACCCCTGCTCTAACCCTTTCCTTACCACCATCTCCCCACTCCCATCACCTGTCCTCTTTTCCCCATTTGTGTGTGTGTGTGTGTGTGTGTGTGTGTGTGTGTGTGTGTGTGTTTGACACAGAGAGAGACAGAGAGAAGGAGAAATAGGCACAGACAGGAAGGGAAAGATGAGCAACATAAATTCTTCATTGTGGCTCCTTAGTTGTTCATTGATTGCTTTCTCACATGTGCCTTGACCCCCCCCCCGGGGGGGGGGTGAATACAGCAGAGCAAGTGACCTTTGGGCTCAAGCCAGCAACCATGGGGTAATGTCTATGATTCAACGCTCAAGCCAGCGAACCCACACTCCAGCGGGATGAGCCTGCACTCAAGAGACCTCGAGTTTTCGAACCTGGGTCCTCTGCATCCCAGTCCGATGCTCTATCCACTGCGCCAGGTCAGGCTCTCCTTTCCCCATTTAAAAATCATTTTCAAAGCCCTCCTCAGAACCAGTCTAGGGTAGAAGTAAGAAGCCTTCTTCCTAGCAAAGAGCTTCTTAGAAAGCAGAACTCACCCTCCCTCTTTCTCAGATACCAAAACTACTCAGCCCTATTTATGCATAATGAGTCTTAGGACAAATTTCCAAGCAAATTGGTCTAAGCTTTATATAAGAACTAGAAAACTCCAGAGAAAAATAGGAAGTCTATACAGTGGGTTATCATTGAAAGGAGAGGCCGAGAAACAAAGGAATTTCCCAATTTAGTGAAAGCCAGATCAAAGAGCAGCTTGAGCCTGACCTGTGGTGGCGCAGTGGATAAAGCATTGACCTGGAAATGCTGAGGTCGCTGGTTCGAAACCCTGGGCTTGCCTGGTCAAGGCACATACGGGAGTTGATGCTTCCAGCTCCTCCCCACCTTCTCTCTCTCTGTCTCTCCTCTCTCTCTCTGTGTCTCTCCCTCTCCTCTCTAAAAAAAAAAAAAAAAAAAGCAGCTTGATCCCTCTCTTCAAGCATCAAAGGCAGCCCTAACCCAGCAGCTCACTTGGTTCCAGTTCATCCCCATACACCAAAGTTGTGGGTTCAATACTTGGTCAACTATCTGTCCATTCATGATTAGATATAATATCGTGCCCACCCATAAAACGAGATGGTGCTACTGATCTACTGTCACTTGAGCACTGTAGGACGCGGGTTGGGTGGGCTTTACCCAGTTGGAATTGACTTAAATGGCTTTATCATATCCTTTTGCCTCATTTTCCATGCAGTCAGTTAAACACATGTTGATTTGTTAGTATTCAAGCACTTAAAAATCAATTTGCAAATAATATTATTTTTAAAAATAGAATATTTTAAAGGCCAATACACTGAACTAGCTCAAGAACTCATCCGAACCTAGGTCCCTGCTGAAAAGAGACCTGGCTAACAGAAGGATTTGAAGATGTCTGGGAATAATCAAGTAAACAGTTTAAACTTTTAAAGCCTTGACAATAGCCAAAAGAAATAGGTACTCATGAAAAAGCTAGAACTCTACCTGAAAAAGCATAAATCTGATGCAAATTGAAATACAAATAATTGCAAATAAAAGTGATACTGCCTTGAGGGGCCGAGGCAGAGTAGGAGGGGTCTTTTCCATTTTGGGATCTATCTAGGCAAATAAATAAATAAGACAAGCAAAAAAGGAAATTCAGTAAGAGTTCCTGCCTTTGAGAAGTTGTTCTCTATTTTGCCATAAACATACACAAGAACTAGAAGATAAACTCTAGCCAGGCTCACAATCTTCAGAGATTTAAACCAACCTCCCCACTTGACAGATGCAAAAACAGAGGCCAAGACAGATCAGATGACTTAGTTACAGAACCCTGACTGGAACCTGGCTTCTGAATGTATCATTCGATCACACTTCCAGTGAGGTTAGTGAAGAGAAATAGGGGTGAATACTGAGGAAATACTTCTGCAGAAGTTAAAAGCTATATGCTCAGTACTCTTCCCTTCAATGAAGGAAACGGGTAAGTAAATTATGGTGATTTGAAAATTCTTAGTTATTGAAAATGATGATTAAAAGATGATGGAGAAACATGAAAATGTCCAGGCATAATGTCAAGTAGAAAAAAGCGGGGTACAAAATCCCAGGCAGTGCAGTGAATGGAATTCATTTACACCTGAGTGAATCTCAGCTCTGCCCCTTACACTATGGCTTTTGGGAAATTACTCAACCACTATGAATCTCCAAAAGAGTAACAGTATCTGTCTCATAGGAGTGTTGTGAGGCTAAAGAAGAGAATGAATGTGAACACAATGTTTGTCATACAGAAATGTTCGATGTTAACCACTGTTGTCATAATAATAGCATAAATTCAGCTATGAACTGAACAAGAATTGAAAAGTGGTACAAAAATGAAAACAACTGCAAAGGTGAGACAAGATTATAATTATGCATGTTTTTGTTAATTTTCTCTAATAATTCTGTATCATTTCCAGTAGGGAAAAGCAACTTTAAATAGGGACCTCAAAGAAATCCCACACTTGGCACCTGGGACCCCTGCTCCCAGCTACAGCTGCTGTCAGATGGTAGAAAAGGTCACCAATGACCTAAGTCCCTTAGAGCAGTGGTCCCCAACCCCCAGGCCGCGGACCAGTACCAGTCCGTGGGCCATTTGGTACCGGTTCGCAGAGAAAGAATAAATAACTTACTTTATTTCCGTTTTATTTATATTTAAGTCTGAACGATTTTTTTTAAAAAATGACCAGATTCCCTCTGTTACATCCGTCTAAGACTCACTCTTGACGCTTGTCTCGGACACATGATACATTTATCTGTCCCACCCTAAAGGCCGGTCCGTGAAAATATTTTCTGACATTAAACCGGTCTGTGGCCCAAAAAAGGTTGGGGACCACTGCCTTCGAGGAGATAAGGGGATAAAGGAGCATGTTGTAGAATCTGGAAGATCTTGCCTTACTCAGATCAGACCCTGAGAAAATCTGATTCTTCCATGCACACATTCATTCATTCACTTCCTCAAACATTCTTTGAACCACTACTGAATGCAAGGAACTGTGCTAGAGACTTTTAAAAAATCAGACCCACTAGATGAATTTGGAATAATCTCCATTATATACATGAAAAAAAGCAAGCTTCAGAACACTGTGTATAGAATGCTACCATTTGTATTAAAAATAGATATATAAATATACATATTTATAAACTTGTAAATGCATAGAATTGCTCAGAAAGGATACACAAGATTATAGACAACAGCGATTACCTCTGGAGAGGGGATGGGGGACTGAAGGCTGATCTCCATTAGGAAGCTTACTTCTTTTTCATTGTATACGTACTCTTTTGTATTGCTTGGATGTCTTACCCATGTATATGTATTAATTTTTCAAAACATAAAAAATTTTTAAAACAAGTAAAATAAGGTGTGCTCAGTGCTGAATATGCAGTGGTGAACAGGGCAGGCGGGAATGGGGGGTAGGGTCCTCAGTCTCCGGGAAGGCCAAGTGTGTTGAACTTGCTGAGCCACAAGCTTAAGTATTCAAAACCCAAACTGTTTACATAAGTTAAGGGAACAGTTCTTTCTACACACTCAATGAACTTATAGTAATTCGGCATATCATTTTACAGAGATAAAGCAGTTGGAAAATAAATACTAGTCATTTGTCAAGCCTCGGCATGTATTAAATTGTAGTTTCCATGAGGGTGGGGATTTTATCTGTTTAACCTGACCAGGAGAGCACTCCAACTAATGTGCAGATAAGTGCTTCTTACAGCAAGCATTTTCTGATAACAAACGATAGCACAACCATTAAAAACACCTTAAAAAAGAAAAAGATCAAAAAGATATTAGACCCTGAGGGAACCATGTTCCCTGTGAGGGCTAGGCAACCTTTTCTGGTATGGCCCCTCCAAAAAGGATGGTCTTCAACGGGCAAGTTAAATCCCTATGAGAATCAAAGGTCATAGAGGCACTGCCTGTGCTTTTGTTGTAAATGTGATGTACACGGCTCTCCTTGGGATGACAAGGCACAGACTGACTCCAAAGAGAACCTGGCACTCCAGCCACCGGGGAGGTAGGAGAGTGGCTGTCTGGATGGCTGCAAACCGGACAAGCTGGCGGCTGGCCAAAGCAGCTGAGTCACTCACGCAGCACAGTTGTTGACACCATGGGCTTTATAACCAGACAAGCTTGACTCAGCACCATTGCTTACAGGTGGCCTGGCAAGTCATTTAACCTCTCTTGAGCCTCAGTTTTCTTCTCTGTTCAATGGAGGACAACTGTGAGATCACTGTGACAACTACATGAGAATCACTAGAAAGTATTTAGCAAGATACTGGGCATGCAAGCAGGGCTTAAAGTGCTACTGTCATCAGGGTTACTAAATAATGAAGGTGTCCCAGATCCATCGTAACTTACCATTAACATCCAAGTCTGAATGGCAGGCAAGGCATCCTCTACCCTCTCTGCCCTGAAGTGACAATAAGACTCCCTCACTTTTGTATAATGTTTCATAATCTAGGACATGCTTCTGGCACTCATCATCTCATAAAAGCCAGAGAAGGAAGTTGGGTGGGAATGAGAATCTGTTTTGAAGGAGTGGGGCCAGTGAAGTTAGAGGCTTTGTTAGAGCTGGTTACGGGCAGCCCCGGCTGCAGCAGACCCAGGTTTCCTGGTACGTGGCTCAGCATCCCTTCCACGCCACTCCGTTCTCAGGAAGGAGAGATGGATCTCGGGTCAGGACAAGTGGTCAAATCTGCAGTTTCACTGCCTCCTCCCCACTCCAGTGACTACTGTTTCTGGGCAGGAAGAGACTCAGCCATCCATTTCAAACCTTTCTACCACCCCCCTCTTTGAGTTCTTCCTGTGAATGGGACCAGGGCGCCCTGCAACTGGAATGACATCGAAGTTGGAGTGAGCTCTGGCTTCGCAGGCAGCCGGAACCAGGCCCGGCACGCCCTCACTGCCTCCCTGAGCAGAGACATGGTGGCCTTGCCAGGTATAGCAATCATTAAACAGCAGAGTCTCTGTTCAAAGGCAAGCACTAACCTTTCCCAATGTCGTTAGTATTTCCACTAAAAATGTGGCATTTGATAGAGAAAGAAAATGACTTTTGTCTTCCATTATGAAAAGGTTAAGCACATTTATCTGACTTAATGATCTAGAACTGATATTCAATGCCTCCTTTGAAAGATCATCTCTAAGAACTCAGCCAGCACTCACTTCCCTTTGCTGCACTGGACCCTGTCGGCAGGTCCCATGTCCCACCCAGGCAGGGCTGCAGCAGCCCCCTGGGTCAGAGGTCAGAGGACACCCCCCACAGGGCCTGCTCCTTGTGCTGGGTCAGGCCCTAACTCTGCCGTCAGTGAAACAGCAGCCCAACCTCAATTATCTAATCCCAATTCTGTGATACCCATGGCACAGGCAGTACCAAGGCCTCCTGAACACTGCAAGAAAGGTACAAAAGTCCTCCCTCCAGTCTCAGGGTTCTCTTAGGTTGAAAATCCATTTGGAAGAGACATGAAGGTGCCCAGAAAATTTCCACAGGCCCTAAAGCCGATGCTGCTAGCCCAGGGGAGACATTGAAGGTTACTCTTGACCAGCATTAAGACCTTCCCTCACGCCTTCAGAGGTCTCAAGAGAATCAAGTCCCAGGGTGCTGGTTTCCCAACCACAGCTCCAGAACCTAGAGGACCTTCCTTGGAGAGCAGCAACACTGTTCTCTCTCAGAAATGGGACAATGAGGGGCATCTGGGAAAGACCCTTGAGTGGAGCAGGGTGGGGCCAGGCTCACTTGAAGAGGAATACAAGAGCCCACCTGCGTAGTAAGAAGAATTTTTTATTTGAAATAGAGTCTGAGCAACATGTGTAGCCGAGAAGAGGAGGGGCTGGTCTGCCTTGAGCAGCAGCCTCTCTAATGGCACAGGAGCAAGAATACAAATGTCCCAACGTCTGTGTGCCCCGAACCTCACTTGTCAGGAAAGGCAGGATGGCTGCAGGACAAGGAGCACACGCCTTCTGAAGGGTCTGCCCCTCGCCGCCTGCCTGCCTGCCTGGGCCACACTTCTGCACCCCGGGTTCCAAACACAGGTGTGCTGCAGAAGTTTGTCCCACCCACAGACAGGATGAGCCAGTGTGACAATCAATTCTCCAGGACTGTTTCCAGGGGAAAGAATCAGAGAAGACAGGAAGGAAGGGCAAGGTGACCAGGGCCTTTGCCAGGCCAGGCTGGGCAAAGCTCTCCAAGAGGGACTGTGCCAGCCCCTCTCATCCCCCTTCTCAGGCTCTGACCACCCAGAGAGCTCAGAGGAGTCCCTTGACTGAAGGCAGCAGGTGGGGAGCCTCCCAGAAGAGCACAGCACTGAGGGGTTTCAGGCGGAGTGGACAGCACTGGGGTTGGAAGGATACAGACAAGAGTCGGGGTACCGAGAAGCAGCACAAAGCCATAAATAACAGAAGTAAATTCATGTCTGTGAGGGTCCTGGGCGACCCCGCATCTCCCGGGGCTGGAGCACACCCAGCTCCCCGCAGCTCAGGGCAGACCCTGCTCCAGGGCACTGCCTGCCACACTCACACCGGGCAGAGAGGTTGGTTTTCCACTGTCCACACAGCAGGTGCGGCACGCCACAGCACCACCTGACCGCACATACTGCCGGCCTCTGGTCACGCCCGAGGGGACGGTGCATGGCTGTCCTGATCCTGAGAGGCCTGTGGTTGACGCCGAGCATCATAGGCACCATCCTCCTCAAGGGCCTGGCCCAGTGATCTCCTGGCCTCTGGGTCGCCTGACAAAGGCTCACCGGTACATTCTTCCAGTCCATTTTCCCTGGTCTCCATGGACACCTCCTCCCCGGAGCCCTCCTCTGGCTCCGCAGCCTCCACTGCCGCCTCGGCCGCCTCCTCATCCTCCTCCTGGTCTCTCACCTTGTGGACGATGAAGAGGTGGCGGCTGAGGGAGCTGGCGGAGGTGTAGCACAAGCCGCAGAGGAGACACTGGGCTGTGGAGCTGTCCACCTGGTGCTGAGGTATGTGGCTCTGAAACTCGAGCCCCGAGTCTGTGGCAAAGCTGCATTTTGCGCACTGGAAAAGGGACTTGTGCCTCTTGATGGAGGAGACGGTCACGCCGTTGCTGGTGCCTGGAGCATCCGCCGCCCCGCTGACCCGTCTCTTCAGATGGTTCACCTGAAGGGGACACAGCATGAGCCGAGTCCAGGCTGAGCCTAGCCCAAGACAGGAGCCCCCAGACATGACCAGTGCAGCCCAAAGCCTCGCAGAATCTCCACCCAGGCCAGAGTTATCCTAGCCATGAACGCTGGTTTAGCTTTGCTTTGTTTGGGGGCTTTGTTTGCTTTCTGTAATGTAACCTATGCTGTGGCACGACATTCCAAAGCTACAGGAAAGGCATGGCGATTACTTCCCTCCAGCCCGTGCCCCAGGCCTGATCTCCAGAGAACACCGCATCACCGGGCTGTGGCTCCTCCAAGGAGTACTCTATGTGTACACAAAATAAAACTGCTGTCTTTTACACAATGATAGCGTTACATGCACACTTTTCTTCGCCCTGCTCTTTTCATGGCACAACATGACTGACACTTGTTTCCATGAATCCTAGACAGAGGCCATGCTTTCCCAACTGTGGCAAATGAACCCAGCATGGGGATGAACAGTCCCCACTAGCAGACTTGGTCGAGTTCCATCTTTGTCAAGTGCACAGTGCTGCAGTGAACACAATTCTTTGTGCCCAAGGCCAAAGATATGACAAATCCAAGAAGCTGGCTGCATCAAAGGGGGTATGCTTCAGACGGGAGGGGAGGGGCTGCATTTTAATCACAGACAGATGTTGCCAAAATGCCAAGTGACACTCCACCTGCTGTGTGTGAAAGGGCCTTTGCTGACCAGGGAAAGTCTTTCTCTCAACAGCCAAGAAAGAATATCTTGGAACTCCAGCTCTCAGCATTTACCAGACATGCCAGGCCCCTCTGAGGAGCAGGCAGCCCCTACCATGAGGCGACAGTGAAGAGGGAGGCCAGGCTGCTCCCCAATCAGCAGAAATGGGAATGGGCATGGAACACAGATAAGGCCACAGGACAAGGGTCCAAGAGAACAGAAGAGGGACGTTGGAGTATGGCTCCTCCCATAACTAGCAGGGTCAGCCAAGCATGGCCATCGTCACCAGGCAGTCAGTCCCACCAGCCCCCTCCTAGGACTGCAATGAAGCAAAAGCAGGCTAGTGTGTGAAAGCTCCCCCATGTCGCTGAGCACAGCCCACCGCTAGGGAAGGGTTCAGTGACAGGGAGACAGCAGGAACAAGAGGCCATTGGGCTGCCTCAAGGGCCTTTGTCCCTGTCCTTTACTTGTGTACAGTCCCAGGTGGGTCACACAGAGCTCGAGAGTGACATACATTGAGGAAAGTTGTCACTGCTGGTTGTGGCATGACTGCATAACAAATGGGTGCCCTGTGGCCTTCCTAGTGCTCCTCCAGCTCTAGGCCTCCTGAGCAACCTGCTCCAGTGGAGAGGGATCCCACACTCACCTGAGGGGAATGTCTACCCGGAGGTCTGACTTTGGACGTCTGGCTCAAATCAGGGTTTCTGATACCATGCATAAGGCTGATGTGGCTCTCCAGGAGGGAGGGCCGAGGAAAGCTGGGGCTGTCCTCTGTGCAATACCTGCAAACAAACAACCAAAGAGATCGTGTGAGCTGACAGGCCGCAGAGCCCAGCAGAGCCAGGCAGGCCTAGCAGGCAGGCGGGGTGGATGCTGCTTCTGGCTACAGGGGAGAGAGTTTGGAGCAGACGGATAGCAGGCTGGGTGGTCCTCAGACAGGCTGGGGAATGCTGCATCCTCCCCAGAGAAATCTAATCAGCAAGACAGCCAAGGTGACAGACAACAGCAAGTCAGAATATTTGCACTGGCCCTTGGCCATGATCTTACTCTACACTGCCTGATATCACTGCCCAGAGGCCCGAGTGCTGGGCTGGTGGTCAGCATGAAAGGCCAGTGTATGTGCTGAAGGATAGACAGGGAGTGCTGACGGGGCTCAGGGTCACACACTCCTCGTATACCTCAGGGCCCTTCACCAAGGACAAGCAATGCAGCCCCAGGTTAGTGAAGTGGGAAAGGGGGGTGCCGGGGGCCCCCCAGGTTCTGGAAGCTGGTTTCTGACCTGCCCTGCTTTCTAATCTAGCCACAAAATTTTCCCATTTTCCATTCAGAAACTTGCTTCTCTCTTGCCTTTCTTCCCTGACCTCAGAGCAGAGAAAAGCTCCGAGGTGCCATGGACAGTCTTTTTGGATGTCAGGCCTCCTGGCTTCCCCTCTGCAGACTCACCCACACGTGTAGACTTTCTTGACAGTGTCATGGTTGTTGCGGATGTGCTTGCGCAGGCTACTGGGGGTGTGGAAGGACTGTTCACATTGCCGGCACGGGTACCGCTTCAGCATCTGCAAGTGGTCACAGAAAGCAAAGCCTCAGAACTGTAAAATAGCTCTAGGTGCACCTTTGTTCTCAGGTGACACAGACAGAAAGGACGTTCCAACCTGAAAAGCCATAGAACCCACCCTGCTCAAAGCATCAGAAATCCGAAGGGGTTAGCCACAAAGGGACCCCATAGAAGTCCAGAGAATCCGGCACACACTGTGACCCTGGGATGGCACTTACCCGACCATGGCTCTTTTTCATGTGGGACACATAGCTCTCCCGATCAGGAACCCACTCCTGGCACTCCTGGCAGGTCCAGCCAGTGCTCCGCAGCCGGGGCTTGCCCTCAGCCCTGCGATGGGCCTCGGACCTGCCCCAGCGGCTAGGTGGCAGGGAGCTGCCCCGAGCAGCCACGCTAGTGGCAGGGGCCTCAGTGGGAACTCGAGAACCAGGACGGCTTGATGATGTGTCTGCTGATGACTGAAGGCTTGACAGCTCATCCACATTTCGAGGAACACCGTGGATGCTCTGGGGATGGGGAGAGCGATTACTGACTGGGCAAGGGGAAAGAGGCACAGAGTCAGACCCCTGGCCCAAGGCGTGTGCCCTCCTCCCAACCTCCTCCTCCAGGGCCACCCACCTTGACATGCTGCATCAGATCCGGCTTCTGCAGGAACAAGAGCGGGCACTCAGGGCACTTAAAGACGCCCACCTGTGCCTTGCTGGCATTCTGGTAAAAATGCTGCTGAATGTGCCTCTTCTTGTTGAAGACCATTTCACAGGAGCACTGATACATGAGCCTGTGAGACAAGCCCCAGGGTGTAAGGTGGCCAAGGCTCTGCTGGCAGAACCACACAGCCCTCCACCCTTTCTCTGCTATCTCTGAACCAGGGTCAGGTTTGGCAAAGCACTACTCTGAGCCAGTGCGAATAATCCCCAGCCTCAGATGTCTTCAGTGGACTCCAGACATCTCTGCCACTAGCCCTGGTTCCCAGTTCATCCAAACACCTCCCCCTCCAGCACCCAGGCCACTAGACTCCACCCCACAAGCTTGCTGGCCCTGAAGCTGTACTCACTGGGAGGGTTTGTGGGGCTGGGTGGGGTGCTGGGTGGTGCAGTGGTCCGCAGTGCTGCTGGCAGTCTTGAAGGCCATGGGGCAGAAAGCACATTTGTGGAAAACCTGGCAGTGCCTCTCCTGGATGTGGCTTTTCAGCAAGGCCAAGGTCAGGTGGACAACCCCACAGTGGATGCACCTGAATGACAGAGGTGGTGGGTAGGGGACAAAGGTCAGACCCTGAGTGGCTCTGGAAGAAGAGGAATGGAAGGCAGAAACAGAGCTGTCTCGGGACATTCCCTCCAGCACTCAATCTTCCATTCTTCACCTGTACATCCTGAGAGCCTGCCTGCTTCCCTCTGGCACAATATGTAGCCCAGGGCTCCCCCAAGCCCAAGGCTATGTCTGATAGAGAAGGGAGGAGAAACCCTCCCCACCCATCACTGGACAAAGGATACTACTCTTTTCTAAAACAAAAACTTGAGCACAGAGAAGAGAAGTTGGTGGGGGTAGAGAAAGAAGGGAGTGGTTCAAAAATGATAAACAGTATTCATTTAATGTCCTACAACTAACTGCAGGAGTCCAAGAGAAAGTTCAGGAAGCTGCAGAAAGCCTGTGCCTTTCCATAGGCTGGCACTCAGTAAACAGGGATAGCCACTGAATAAAAAGCAGTTAAGAAATGCTATGCTCTCCATGACAACCACATTAAAACAAATGGCCCAGAGCCCAGGAAGAAACATTTTAGTCTGACCAGGCGATGGCACAGTAAAAGGAGAATCGGACTGGGGCATGGAGGACCCAGATTTGAAACCCCAAGGTTGCTGGCTTGAGCGCAGGCTCACCAGCTTGAGCGCGGAGTCGCGGGCTTAAGCATGGGATCATAGACATGACCCCTCGGTCACTGGCTTGAACCCAAAGGTCGCTGGCTTGGAGCCCAAGGTCGCTGGCTTGAGCAAGGAAGGGGTCACTATCTCTGCTACAGCCCCCGGTCAAGGCACATATGAAAAAGCAATCAATGAATCCTTAGCTAAGGAGACTCAGGAGCCACAACGAAGAATTGATGCTTCTCATCTCTCTGCCTTCCTGTTTGGTCTGTCCCTATCTGTCCCTCTCTGTCACAAAAAAAACAAACACACACAAAAAAAACACTCTAGAGCAGCACTGTCCAGTAGCATTTGCTGTGATGATGGAAATGTTCTATACTTCACTGTACATGTTGCTGTTCAAATTTAAATTAATAAAATAAAATAGACAGTTATACTGGCCACATTTTAAGGGTTCGGTAGCCACATGTGGCTGGTACCACCCTTCTGGACCACGCAACTCCTAAGTGTTGTGATGTCTCCTTGGTGGGACCATGGATAGCTTTTTGTTTCTCCCTACCGCTACCAACTTTGCTTATTTGTTTCTCCCTACCTTTTCCCATTTCCTGATTTTTGTTTAGTGAATATATCATTTTTTATAATGTATAAACCGAAACAATTTTCCTGAAATTGAGGTTGTGTTGAACTTTCCCTCCCTCCCTCCCTCCCTCTCTTCCTCCCTCTCTTCCTTCCTCCCTCCCTCCCTCCCTCCCTCCCCTTCCCTCCTTCCTTCCTTCCTTCCTTCCTTCCTCTTTCTTTTCTTTCTTTTCTTTCAAAGGAGGGAAGATAGAAATATTCCTGCATGCACCCCAACCAGGAGCCACCCAGCAACCCCCATCGGGGCCGGTACTCACAACCAAGGTATTTTTAGCGCCTGAGGAGGAGGCTCCATGGAACCATCCTCAGCGCCTGGGGCCAACACACTCGAATCAATCAGCCATGGCTGCAAGAGAGGAAGAGAGGGGAGAAGCATATGGTCGCTTCTCCTGTGTGCTCTGACCAGCAACTGAACTCGGGACTTCTACACACTTGGTCAACACTCTACCACGAAGCCAACTGGCCATGGCCGGACCTTCTTTCAACTTCAAATATCTCTCTATAAATGTTGCCTTTCCTTTCTTCAGTATGTGACCTGTCTCCATGCCAAGCTGCATCCACCCAGGCTCCTAGACCCTCTCATGTGTTCAGTCTTTCCTCCTGCCCCCCATAAACACACACAGATCTCCTGTATATGAGAAAACACCCTTATCTTCCTTTTGTCACAAAATTGGCTGTAATATTATCTGCCTCTGTACCCTTGACATCTAGTAGGCTATAGAAGAGAAGCTGTGGCTTTACTGAAAAGAAAGACACACTTTCACTTAAGAATTCTTTAACTCCAATATTTTTTTCAGTTTACAAAATTATCCCATTTTCACAATCCACATAAATCATCACAGAATCCTGACCAACCATTTTGTTTTTCTTTCTTCTGTTTGGGTGAGTCTGGAGGAGAGAGCAGGGATTATAGAATCACCTTTGCAAACTTATTAGGCATGAGGAGCAGCCCACAAAATCAGAAAGTTGTTTGTGATGAACTCCAAGGAACACTCATTACTAAACCTGTACATGCTGTAGAGTTTCTATACAAAGTACTGACTTACTTATATTTTACTTTCCTTACTGTTCAATAAATAATGACCAACTTCTAGCACACAGAAGTATTTCCATACCACAAGGTATTGTGAGGAGAAAAGAAATCCATATTTCCAAATCCATCCACGGGGCAACTCCACCTGAGATGTGTAAGGAATAGATCTTAAGTGGCCTTATTTGTGCAGTCTGACCAAACTTCTGCAGGAACGATGTAAATATCCTCTTCAAAAAACAACTGAAGCCTGACCAGGTGATGGTGCAGTGGATAGAGCATTAGACTCGGACACAGAGGACCCAGGATTGAAATTCCAAGGTTGCCGGTTCGAACATGGGCTCACCAGCTTGACTGTAGGGTCGCTGGCTTGAGTGTGGGATCATAAACATGACCCCATGGTCACTGGCTTGAAGCTCAAGGTAGCTGGCTTGAGCCTAAGATGGCAGTCTTGAGCAAGGGGTCACTGGCTCTGCTGCAGCCCCCGGTCAAGGCACATATGAGAAAACAATGAATTAACAAAGAATTGATGCTTTTCATCTCTTTCCCTTCCTGCCTGACCCTATCTGTCTCTCTCTCTGTCTCTTTCTCTCTCTGTTGCTAAAAAAAACAACTGAAAATATATCTTATTTACCTAGTAGACATATTCTTCAAAGAAACCACCCTGAAAATAACACCATGAAAAAGTAAAAGAAAACTTGCCAGCCTGGCCAGTTACCTCAATAGGTTTAGTCTCATCTTAAAACAAGGTTGCGGGTTCGATCCCTGGTCAGGAACACAAAGAAAGCAACCAAAAAATGCACAACTGAGTGAAACAATAAATGCTTCCCTTCCCCCTCCCCTCTCTCTGTTTTCCTAAAAATCAATAAAAATTAAGCCCTCGCTTGGACAGCTCAGCTGGTTGGAGCATCGTCCTGGAGCATGGTGGATGCCAGTTTGATTCCCCGATCAGGGTACATAGAGGACCAGCTCAATGACCCTGTCTCTCTCTCTCCCTGCCTCTCTCAAAAAAAACCCCAAAAAACAAACAAACAAAAAAATACTTGCCGCCTGACCAGGCGGTGGTGCAGTAGATAGAGCGTCAGACGGGGACGCAGAGGACCCAGGTTCAAGACCCTGAGGTCGCCAGCTTGAGCACGGCCTCATCTGGTTTGAGCAAAAGCTCACCAGCTTGGACCCAAGGTCGCTGGCTCCAGCAAGGGGTTACTCGGTCTGCTGAAGGCCCGTGGTCAAGGGGCCTTGAGAAAGCAATCAATGAACAACTAAGATGTTGCAACGCGCAACGAAAAACTAATGATTGATGCTTCTCATTTCTCTGTTCCTGTCTGTCTGTCCCTGTCTACCCCTCTCTCTGACTCTCTCTCTCTCTGTCTCTGTAAAAAAAGAAACAAAAAAATCTCCTATAGTAATACCTACAGAACAAGAGAAAATATTTGCAATCATGTATCTGACAAGGGATTTGTATCCAAAATGTATAAACTACTCTTACAATACAGTAATAAAACAAATAACCCAATTAAAAATGGGCAAAGGATCTGAATAGACATTTCTCCAAAGAAGATATTCAAATATCCAAAAAACACATGAAAAGATGCTCAACACCATAAACCATCAGGAAAAGGCAAATCAAAACCAGAGTGAGGCACCATTTACATCCACAAGGATGGCTAGAATCGAGTCAGACATAACAAACGGCAAGGATGCAGAGAAATCAGAACCTTCATGCTCTTCATGTACAACCACTCTGGGAAACCATCTGGCAGCTGCTCAAAAAGTAAAACTTCGAGCCTGACTGGTGGTGGCGCAGTGGATAGTGTCGACCTGGGATGCTGAGGTCCCCGGTTCAAAACCCCAACATCGCCAGCTTGGGCATAGGCTCACCAGGTTGAGTGTGGGGTCACTGGCTTGGGCATGGGATCATCAATATAATCCCATGGTCGCTGGCTTGAGTCCAAAAGTCACTGGCTTGAGTCCAAAAGTCACTGGCTTGAAGCCCAAGGTCACTGGCTTGAGCAAGGGGTCACTGGCTTGGCTGGAGTCCACCGGTCAAGGCACATACAAGAAGCAATCAATGAACAACTGAAGATGCCACAACTACTACCAGTTGATGCTTCTCACCTCTCTCCCTTCCTGTCACCCTCTCTCTCTCCTCCCCCCCACCAAAAAATAAAACTTCGAGTTATCGTATGACCCCTATTCTACTCCTAGGTTTGCAGCCACAAGAACTGAAAACATATATCGACACAAGAACTTATACAGATTTAAATGCAAGTCACGAAACCATAAAAATCTTGTAAGAAAACATAGGCAGTAAACTCTCCGATATCTCTTACAGCAATATTTTTACCCATATATCTCTATGGGCAACTGAAATAAAGGACAAAATAAACAAATGGGACTGTATCAAACTAACAAGCTTTTGCACAGCAAAAGACATCATTAACAAAATAAAAAGACAACCTACACAATGGGAGAACATATTCGCTGATACGTCTGATAAGGGGTTAATAGCCAAAATTTATAAAAAACTTCTAAAACTCAACAAGAGGAAGGTAGACAATCCAATTGAAAAATGGGCAAAGGGTCTGACCAGGCAGTGGTGCAGTAGATAGAGCATCGGACTGGGATGTGGAGGACTCAGGTTCGAGACCCCGAGGTCACCAGCTTGAGCGCAGGCTCATCTGGTTTGAGCAAAAGCTCACCAGCTTGTACCCAAGGTTGCTGGCTTGAGCAAGGGATACTTGGTCTGCTGAAGGCCCGCGGTCAAGGCACATATGAGAAAGCAATCAATGAACAACTAAGGTGTTGCAACAAAATACTGATGATTGATGCTTCTCATCTCTCTCCGTTTCTGTCTGTCCCTATCTATCCCTCTCTCTGTCTCTGTTTAAAAAAATAAATGGGCAAAGGTACTAAATAGAGAAGACATTTCTCCAAAGAGGACATACAGATGGCCAATAGGTACATGAAAAAAATGTTCAACATCACTAATCATCAGAGAAAGGCAAGTTGAAACCACAGATACCACCTCATATCTGTCAGAATGAATCTCATTAACAAATCAACACACGCCTAACCAGGTGGTGGCATAGTGGATAGAGCATCAGACTGGGATGAGGAGGACCCAGATTCGAGACCCTGAGGTCACCAGCTTGAACACGGGTTCATCTGGTTTGAGCAAAGCTCACTAGCTTGGATCCAAGGTCACTGGCTTGAGCAAGGGGTTACTTGGTCTGCCGTACCCCCCTGGTCAGGGCACATTTGAGAAAGCAATCAATGAACAACTAAAGTACCACAATGAAAAATTGATGCTTTTCATCTCTCTCCCTTCCTGTCTGTCCTTATCTATCCCTCTCTCTGACTCATTCTGTCTCCGTCAAAAAAAAAAAAAGAAAATCAATGCACAAGTGCTGGCGAGGTGTGAAGAAAAGGGAACCCTCCTACACTGCGTGGAAAACAGCATGATGCTTCCTCAAAAATTTAAAAATGAAACTGCCTTTTGACCCAGCTATCCCACTTTTAGGAATATATTCTAAGAATCCCAAAACACTGATTCAAAAGAAGATATGCACCCTCATGTTTATTGCAGCATTGTTTACAATAGCCAAGATCTGGAAACAGCCTGTGTCCATCAGTGGATAAATGGATAAAAAGCTGTGGTACATATGTACACAATGGAATACTATGCGGCTGTGAAAAAGGAAATCTTACCTTTTGCGATGGCATGGATGGACCTGGAGGTTATTATGCTAAGTGAAATAAGATAGGCAGAAAAATACAAATATCATATGATCTTACTTATATGTGGAATGTGATGAACACAATACACTAAGGACCGAAATAGAAACAGAGGCAGAGTCACATGGAATGAAGGACAGCTGTCAGAGGGAAGGGGGATGAGGGGACAGGATCAAAGAAGGTAAAGAAATTAGCCAAATTATATATGTGTAACATATAAACACAGATAACAGGGCAGAAAGTCACAGAGGAAAAGGGGGGTTGAAGTAGGGATAGGGAGAGGGGGTTCAGGGGGTGAGATGAGAATGGAAAGAGACTTTGCATGAGGCATGGGGGGTCGATGTGGGGGGTGAGGGTGTTACAGTAAGTGGGACACTTGAAACACTTGAAACCATGTTAACACAGTAAATAAATTTTAAAAACTCGTACATAAATACTCAGTAGCAGAATTTTTCATAACGGCCAAAAGGTGCTTATCAACTGATGAATGGATAAACAGTATGTGGTATATACAAACAATGAATTCAGCCGTAGAAAGGAATCAAGTGCTAATATATGTTACAACATAGATGAATCTTGAAAATATTATGCTAAAAGCACATATTATATGATCCATTTATGTGAAATACCCAAGAGACAAAGCTATAAGACAGAGTAAGTTAGTGGTTGTTTATGGACTGGGAGGATGAGAGCATTGTGAATATATGGTGCTTTTTGGGTGACGAAAATGTTCTAAAATTGCTTGTGGTAATTGCACAACTCTGAAAATACTGAAAACCATAGGCTTGTACACTTTAAATGTGTGAATTGTATGGCATATAAATTAAATCTGAATAAAGCTGTTACCAAAAAATATATTAAAAGTAGAAGATCTTAGCTGTAATGAAAATAGTAGAAGATCTTAGCTGTAATGAATAGTGTATCAGTATGTGTGTCTTTGGAATTCAACAATAAATTACTAAAAATTTTAATGTCCATTATCTTTAGTAATACCTTTCCAGCTGAATCACAATACATTTCTAGCTGACATTCTTTACAAAAAGGCTTGAAAAACTAAATTGCTTTTGAGGCACTGTTTCTTTTTACTCTTCTAGAAGAAAGTAAAATAAAATAATTAGAAGACAAAAAAGAATCTATTAATCCATCTGTGTTATTGGAAATTTCTTGGGTTTGTGATTTAAAGACAGGCCCTGGTCAGTTTGCTCAATGGATAGAGTGTCAGCCTGATGTATGGACATCCCGGGTTTGATTCCAGTCACAGCACACAGGAGAAGCAACCATCTGCTTCTCTTCTCCCCCTCTCTTTCTCCCCTCCCCCCCACAGCCATGGCTCATTCAAGCAAGCTGGCCCTGGGAACTGACCTCACCTCAGACGCTTAAATAGCTCAGTTGACAAGCAACAGAGCAATGGCCCCAGATGGGCAGAGCATCACCCCATACGCGGCTTGCTGGGTGGATCCTAGTTGGGGCACATGCAGGAGTCTGTCTCTCTGCCTCCCTGCCTCTCACTTAATAATAACAATAATAATAATAATAATAATAATAATAATGAAGAAGATTCAAAGATAGGCCCTGGCCAGTTGGTTCAATGGATAGAGCTTTGGCCCAGGTTCAAACATATGGATGTCCCAGGTTCAATTCCTGGTCAGAGCACACAGGAGAAGCAACCACCATCTGCTTCTCTCCCCCTCCCTCTTCCCCTTCTCTCCCTCTTCCTCTCCCACAGCCAGTGGCTCAACTGGTTTAAACATTGGCCCAGGTGCTGAGGATAGCTCGGTTGGTCCCAATGTGCCAGCCTCAGGTGTTAAAAATAGCTTGCTTGCCTGACCAGGTAGTGGCGCAGTGAATAGAGCATCGAACTGGGATGCCGAGGCCCCAGGTTCGAGACCACCAGGTCGCCAGCTTGAGCGCAGGCACATCTGGTTTGAGCAAAAGCTCAACAGCTTAGACCCAAGGTCGCTGGCTCGAGCAAGGGGTTACTGGTCTGCTGAAGGCCCACGGTCAAGACACATATGAGAAAGCAATCAATGAACAACTAAGGTGTCGCAATGCGCAACGAAAAACTAATGATTGATGCTTCTCATCTCTCCGTTCCTGTCTGTCTGGCCCTGTCTATACCTCTCTCTGATTCTCTCTCTGTCTCTGTAAAAAAATAAATAAATCCTCCCCTCTTGGGGGGGGGGGGTGGAATAGCTTGTTTAATTTGAGCATCGGGCCTGACCAGGCGGTGGCGCAGTGGATAGAGTGTCAGACTGGGATGCGGAAGACCCAGGTTCGAGACCCTGAGGTCGCCAGCTTGAGCGTGGGCTCATCTGGTTTGAGCAAAAATTCACCAGCTTGGACCCAAGGTCGCTGGCTCCAGCAAGGAGTTACTCGGTCTGCTGAAGGCCTGTGGTCAAGGCACATATGAGAAAGCAATCAATGAACAACTAAGGTGTCGCAATGCGCAACGAAAAAACTAATGATTGATGCTTCTCATCTCTCCGTTCCTGTCTGTCTGTCCCTGTCTATCCCTCACTCTGACTCTCTCTCTGTCTCTGTAAAAAAATAAAATAAAATAAATAAAAATAATTAATTTAATTTGAGCATCGGCCTCAGATTGGGATTGCCTGGTGAATCCCTGTCAGGGCACATGCTGGGGCCTGTCTCACTATCTCTCCTCCTCTCACTTAAAAAAAAAGACTGAAAGATAAAAATTTAAATGTTGACTGCATGTCTGCTGGATTGGATTGGATCTTGGAAGAAACAACAGACACTTACTGTATTTGCCCATGTATAATACTCACACTTTTTTGAAAAATTTGGGATCTAAAAACTGGGTGTGTCTTACACAGTGGTTATAGATTTTTTAACTTGCATTTCTTGCTTTTTGTGCTTGTTTTTACACTCATTGTTGAAGATAGTGATTCGTCATCAGACATAGATGAGGACAAGCTAATGGATGGGAGTTTTGACAGTGATGAGGAATTGTATGAATTTTAGGATGACTGAAACTTGAGTTCAATAACTTTATGTAATAATTTTTTTTTCAAATTTTGGGCCACAAAATTAAGGTGCGTTTTATACATGGGAGCATCTTATACATGGGGAAATATGGTAAATCATAGTTAAAAGGGTATTTTCAAATGTCACAGGATACTGTAAAAACACTCATCAGGTATTTGGTTTAAAAATGTAGCATGGCTCTCTCTCTCTTTCCCTCTCTCGGTCTCTCTCTCTCCCTCTCCCTCTGCCATGTGAAGGCACAATGAGAAGACATCCATCTCCAAACAAGACCCAAGAAAAAAAAATTATTTTAATTAAAAAAATTAAAATGTAGCGTGGACGCATGGGTTTGAATGTGGCAGACCGTCCCCCTGAGTCTTTCACAGTGCCCTATGCCAGAGCAAACTGTGGCCCTGAACCATTGTCTGGCCTCTGCCCATAGGCTGCAGGCACTAGAGCAAGTTGCATAGTGGAAAGAAAATAAATTAATTAAAAATTAAAAATAGTATAAAAGGCTGCCAACCCCTTCTATTCTGCAACATGGTAGCAAAACCTTTATACAACCTCGTCTCTGGTTGTTTTGTTTCTCCTGCACTTTAGATTCTCTGTTCTCCATAACATGCAAAGAAATTAGTCTGTATTTGGAAATGTTTATACCAAGATAGAAACCTGGGAGTCATCGCTAATCTCTCCCCATCCTCACCCCCATCTACAAACTATCATTGAGCCCAAATGCTTATATTTCCTGAACCTCTCTCAACTCTGCCTTCTCTCCATCCCAAGACCATGCCTGAGCTGAAGCTCTCAGCATCTTATCTGGATGGTCACACTTGCCTCTCAACCAGTCTCCAGTCTCTACCCTCCTTAATATAATGGGTTGGCTTCCCAGAAACAATCTAGCTGAATTACTCCCCTGCTGCAAATCTTTCTGCAGTTCCTTACTGTCCACTGGATAGAGACGAAATGTCTCCCAAGGCATACACGGTTATGCAAGGACTGGCCTCTACTAACTCCTGGTCTCATTTCTTACCACTGCTCCCATTCATCCTAATCCCCCTTTACAGAAATGCTGATCCTCCCCAACTCCCTTTTTGTGGGCTGCTATCCTGCCCAAACCCTTGTCCGATATACTCTCTCACTTTCTCCTGCCTGAAAACCTCCTATTGTCTCCTCTAGGAAGGTTTCCTGACCATTCTTGCACTGTGGGACTTGCTATTCTGCGTTACAGTTACTGTGTACATGTTTGTAACCTACCAGACTGAAGTCCCCTTGAGCACAGAGGATGTGTCTTAATCATTTTTATATCTTCAATGTCTGGCACAATGCTAAAGCCAACAGCAAATACTCAAAAAAGACAAGTTAACTAAATCAATAAAAATTTTTTAAATGCCAAAGAGAATAAAACCTTACTGAATTTGGACAAAATTAAGCTTCAGAAGTGAAAGTGAGAAAGTAAATGATGAGATGTAGAAATCCCAAGTGAAGTCAGTCAGAGCAGGAGACCTGACTGCCTGATGCCGAAGTCTTATATTTGTTTGATATAAAAGAGGAGATTCAGCTTTTCTTGTTTTTACTATGAGGCTGATCATTTTTTCCATTCTCCAGGTTTTGCTTGCTTCTCACAAACTGACACGCACTCATCACCATGAAGATACTAGAGCTGTTTTGAGTTTGGAGTGTTGTGGTTCCATTTGTTAATGAAAACTAAGACCATTTCAAAGTGCTGCAATTAGTGAATTTATTATTGAAAGAGCACTTTAAATTTAATATGCCAAACACAGTGACTTTGTGAGCGAACTGAATTTATATACACTGCTCACAAACATTAGGGGATACTTTATTGCTTCATATTCATTTTGAAATATCCCCTAATGCTTGTGAGCAGTGTATTTCTAAAAACCAAGCTGAGGCCCTGGCCGGTTGGCTCAGTGGTAGAGCGTCGGCCTAGCGTGCGGAGGACCCGGGTTCGATTCCCGGCCAGGGCACACAGGAGAAGCGCCCATTTGCTTCTCCACCCCTCCGCCGCGCTTTCCTCTCTGTCTCTCTCTTCCCCTCCCGCAGCCAAGGCTCCGTTGGAGCAAAGATGGCCCGGGCGCTGGGGATGGCTCCTTGGCCTCTGCCCCAGGCGCTAGAGTGGCTCTGGTCGCAATATGGCGACGCCCAGGATGGGCAGAGCATCGCCCCCTGGTGGGCAGAGCGCCGCCCCATGGTGGGCGTGCCGGGTGGATCCCGGTCGGGCGCATGCGGGAGTCTGTCTGACTGTCTCTCCCTGTTTCCAGCTTCAGAAAAATGAAAAAAAAAAAAAAAAAAAAAAAAAAAAAAAACCAAGCTGACAAGGTAAATGTTATAGATATTCTAATCTCCCCAAAACCTTCTGCTTTAAAGCTGTATTTTCTAATGTTTAACTTTTTTAAAATTTTTTATTCTTCTCCCCCTTGATCTTCTTATTCTCTAGAAAATAAAAATGTCTGTCCACATACCAGTCAACATCCTGGTCTTAATAGGCTGGAGGCCAGGACTCGGGAGACCAAACAAAGTTCAGTCTGAAACAAGTTCTGGCCCAGGTGAAGGACCAGCCACCGGGCAATCTGAAGACAGGACAGGACAGCAAGCCAGGCAGCACCCACCTGTAGCCCACCTTGCGGGCATAGTGCAGGCAGTTCTCCTTTACGTGGGTCTGGAAGTAGGCAGAGCGACAGAGGGCTCCACACTCTGGACAGCAGTACGGGGACTTGTGTGTGTGGATCCGCTGGTGGGCACAGAAACTGCACTGGTTGGGCAGCAGCATCTGGCATACCTGGCAAGTCTAGGAAAAAAGACCAAGAAAGTAGTTCATGCAGGTGCCACAGGCCTGGGGCTCTCCAATCTCAGCTGCCTGGCTTTCCTAGAACACGGGTCAGACTAAACCACCCTCTGATAGCCCTGGCTGGTAGTTCAATTTGTTAGAGCATCATCCCAACATGCTGAGGTTGCAGGTTTAATCCCCAGTCAGGGTGCACAGAAGTCAACCACTGATAGCATGAATAAGTGGAACAACAGGTCAATGTGTTTCTCTCTCTTTCCCTTTCTCTTTTTCTAAAAATCAGCAATAAAAATAAATAGATAGATAGATAGATAGATAGGCAGACAGGAAGGCCCTGGCTGGTTGGCTCAATAATATAAAGTGTCAGCCAGCGTGTGGATGTACCGGGTTTGATTCCTGGTCAGGGCACACAGAAGAAGCGGCCATCTGCTTCTCTCCTCCTCACCCTCTCCACCTCCTCTCCCTCTTCCCCTTCCATAGCCAGTGGCTCAACTGGTTCAAGTGTCAGCCCAAGGGGTTAAGGATAGCTTACTGGGCCAAGCATCAGCCTCAGACACTAAGGACAGTTCACCTGATTCTAGCATGGGCTCCAAATGGGGGTTGCTGGGTGGATCCCAGTCAAGGAGTATGCAAGAGTTTGTCCATCTCCCCTCCTCTCACTTAATTAAATAAATAAATAAGCCACACTCACACCCCCTTATCACCATTCTCTCTTCCAACTCTCTTAGGACTTAGACACCTCAAACCTCATTTAAAGTACTGACACTGGCACCCAGTAACGCTTTACCTCTCACTTTATTAATGAGAGAGACCTGACCCTGTTTTCCCAAAGATTAGTCCTGCTCTAGGACCGTGAATATTTCTCATTCTGGCTTCGCAGAGGACCAGTTTTTCCTGTCCAGAGGCCTAAAGCACTTCTTGAGTTCTAACAACTCACTTCACTGCCAGACTCACCAGGACCTCACCCTAGCTCCCAGAGGTAGTTCCTACTCAACACCTCTAGTCAGATGGTTCAGTGATTTCCTAAGGGAACCTGAGCCTACCCTGACTGGCTGCAGTAGCCCAAGTACAGACTTACTGAGTGGTCTTGCCAGTTTCCATTCCCTCAGCCCTCGCTGTCCACTCCAGGTGGGTAGCAGGTAAAACCAAGGGAAGACAAGTCAGACTCACTGAAGCTCTCATGGGCTTCAGAGAGCCAGAGAGGGAAGCAACGGGCTGAGCTGGTGCCCATATCTGGGGAAGCCCTTAGTAAAGAGAAGACAGCTACACTGCTCAAGGGTATGGGGGGGGGGGGTGACCTGGGTCAGAGGAGTTATGCAGAGGGACAAGTTGATAGGGAGGACAGGAAAGGATCTCTGCTTTAATCAGCCAAATCTAGAATGTGGGGCCTCTACAGGAAAAACCCAGGTCTTTCTACAAATAAATAATATGGAAAAAACAAAAGAGGGAGAAGGAGAACTTCTAGATTAAAAGAGATCTAAGAGGCCCTGGCCGGTTGGCTCAGCGGCAGAGCGTCGGCCTGGCGTGCAGGGGACCCGGGTTCGATTCCCGACCAGGGCACATAGGAGAAGCGCCCATTTGCTTCTCCACCCCCACCCCCTCCTTCCTCTCTGTCTCTCTCTTCCCCTCCCGCAGCCAAGGCTCCATTGGAGCAAAGATGGCCCGGGCGCTGGGGATGGCTCCTTGGCCTCTGCCCCAGGTGCTAGAGTGGCTCTGGTCGCGGCAGAGCGACGCCCCGGAGGGGCAGAGCATCGCCCCTGGTGGGCGTGCCGGGTGGATCCCGGTCGGGCGCATGCGGGAGTCTGTCTGACTGTCTCTCCCCGTTTCCAGCTTCAGAAAAATACAAAAAAAAAAAAAAAAAAGAGATCTAAGAGAAATTTTCAACAATTGCAATATATAGCACTTATTTGGATCCTGATTCAAGCAAGCCAAGTGTGAAAAAGAATGAGACACTAACTTAATTATATTTTTATATTTAACACTAACTTGGAACAGTGTGTAAAGTCTTAGAACACTGTGACTGTCTAACCACTAAGCTATACACCTGAAACCAATACAAAATAAAGTTGAAAGAAAAAAACAAAGTAACTACATTATAAAAGAAATACACTAACTTAATGATAATATTGGGACATTTGACACTTGATATTAAGATTTGATGAGAAATTCTTATTAATTTTGAGACCTATATTTAAGGGGAAGGGCCCTTACCTTTTAGACATATTGAAATATT
The DNA here is from genome assembly GCF_036850995.1 of Saccopteryx leptura. Lineage (NCBI taxonomy): Eukaryota > Metazoa > Chordata > Mammalia > Chiroptera > Emballonuridae > Saccopteryx > Saccopteryx leptura. Next base: position 38,731,865 of record NC_089515.1, on the reverse strand, counting down.
TACAGAAAAAATGATGTTGGGATTTGTTTATAAATAATACATCGACAGTGGATAAAGCGTCGACCTGGAAATGCTGAGGTCGCTGGTTCGAAACCCTGGGCTTGCCTGGTCAAGGCACATATGGGAGTTGATGCTTCCAGCTCCTCCCCCCTTCTCTCTCTCTGTCTCTTCTCTCTCTCTCTCCTTCTGTCTCTCCCTCTCTTCTCTAAAATGAATAATAAATTTAAAAAAATAATAATAAATAAATAAATAAATAAATAATACATCGAGCCTTGGCCAGGTAGCTCAGTTGGTTTGAGCATCGTCCTGATATGCTAAGGTTGTGGGTTCAATCCCCAGTCAGGGCACATACAAGAAGCAAGCAATGAATGCATGAATAAGTGGAACAACAAATTGATGTATGTTTCTCTTTCTCTAAAAAGAGAAAATCGAAAACATAATCCATTGGAAGGGGGTAAGATAATACATAAAACAAAATGGGCCATGACTTGGTAATTATTAAAGAAGGATACCATTCTTCCACTTTTATATATGTTTGGGGTATTCTACAACAAAATTAACTTTAAGTAATACTTTAGGTACAGAAAAGTAAATGAGCTTGCTCTTTTGTTTAAGAGAAGACTATCTCACACACACACATACTGATTTTTATTTGCAAAAAAGAAACAACGCAGTAATAAATGAAAAGTAAATTTAAATGGTTACCTATGGGGAAGGAAGGGACAGGGTTGGAAGTAAGACTTCTCTGAATATACCTTGTTATATAGTTTTAATTTGGAATCAAATGTTTTAAAGAATTTTTAAATAATATGAAATTAAACTAAACAAAGGCATTCCATAAAATTTGGAAAACGGTAGCAAGTAACCTAACTATATATATCAAGTAACTATATGTAAACCATAAAGAAAAAAAGAATTACTCCCAGTGATCTTTCATTTTTTTTAGTGAATTTTATTATTTTTTATTTATTTTATTTGTGTGTGTGTGTGTGTGTGTGTGTGTGTGTGTGTGTGTGTGTATTTTTCTGAAGTGAGAAGCGGGGAGGCAGAGAGACAGACTCCCGCATGCGCCTGATCGGGATGCTCTGCCCATCCAGAGCGTTGCTCCGCTGCAACCAGAGCCATTCTAGCACCTGAGGTGGAGGCCATGGAGCCAACCTCAGCGCCTGGGCCAACTTTGCTCCAATGGAGCCTTGGCTATGGGAGGGGAAGAGAGAGAGAGAGAGAGAAAGGAAAGGAGGAAAGGTAGAGAAGTAGATGGGTGCTTCTCCTGTGTGCCCTGGCCAAGAATTGAATCCAGGACTTCCAAACACCAGGCCAACGCTCTACCACTGAGCCAACCAGTCAGGGCCTTATTTATTTATTTTAGAGAGAGGAGAGAGAAGGGGGAAGAGTAGGAAGTGTCACCTCCTATATGTGCCTTGACCAGGCAAGCCCAGGGTTTTGAAGCAGCAACTTCAGCAGTCCAGGGTGACACTTTTATCCACTGTGCCACCACAGGTCAGGGTCCCAGTGACCTTTCGAGTACAATATTTTGACCTATATATCCTTAATGAGATTCAGTCTAAGGGAAAGCAGAACTGCACATGCACTCTTGCCTTTATGCAGTTATCCTAATGTTACAAATAATATTGGTTTTGATATTCTGAAATTTGTGTGTATATATGTGTGTGTGTAGTTGGAAAATCTTAGGAATCAAGACTTTCGATATAAAACCAGCTCCATAAAAACTCTATAATCTTACATTTGAATACCAATATAAAAAAATGAGCTTTCTTTCCTCTCTTAAAAATTTATATTTCTTAAGCTCTTGTCACTGAAAATGCCTAGAAAGAAAGTTATATCCAGTAGCAATGAGCCCAGAATGTAGCCTCTAAATACTATTCCGCACTTTAAAAAATCTGGCTCCTTGGGAAATGGCTGATTCTAGGTTTAGCACAAGAAATGTATCCCGGGCCTCTTTTGGAGGCTGAAAGTAAGGAGGCTTCTCAAGGCTTAATGGGTTTGTGTAAAAAAGGACAAAGGAGCCAGCTTGAAGGGGCTCCCAGTGACCAAAGATGGGATCTCTTGAGTATAAAAAAAAAATGACTGAATATATTCTGAATATATAAAAATGAATGAGTTCATCATAACACTAAAAAACTAATACAAGGTGTCACCTGATATCCATTAGGATGGCTACTACTAAAAAGAACCAGAAAATGAAAAATGTTGCTGAGGTTGAGGCAAAATTGAAACCCCTGTTCATTCTCAGTGGGACTGTAAACTGGTTGCAAGCACTATGAAAAACTGTATGGCTATTCCTCACAAAGTTAAATATAGAACCACCATATGAGCTAGCAATTACTTTTGGGTAGTTTGCACCTAAGGAATTGAAATCAGGTCCTCAAAAAGATATTTGTACACCCACATTCATAGCATTATTCACAATACCTAAAAGGTGGAAGCCATCAAGTATCTATAAACAAATGAATAAACACAGTGTGGCTTATACATATAACAAAATATTATTCAGCCTTCAAAAGGAAGGAAATTCTGAGGACATTATATATTAAGTAAAATATGAACCCTGAGGACATTATATATTAAGTAAAATAGTTACAGAAAAACCAAATCCAGTATGATTCCACTTATATGAGGTACCTAGAGTAGCCTAATTCATAGAGACAGGAAGTAGAATGGTGGTTTCCAAGGGCTAGAGGGAGGGAGGAATGAGGAGCTATGTTTAATGGGGAAAGAGCTTCAGTTTTGCAAGATGAAAAGTTCTGAAAACTGACTGCAAAAGAGTGTGAATGTACTTAATGCTACTGATCTATACACTCAAAAATGATAAGGATAGTAAACTTTATGTGTATTTTACCATAATTTAAAAAATAGGCCCTAACCAGTTGGCTCAATGGCAGAGCGTCAGCTGGCATATGAAAGTCCCAGATTCAATTCCAGGTCAGGACACACAGAAAAAGCACCCATCTGCTTCTCTACCCCTCCCCTCACTTCTCTCTCTCTCTCTCTCTCTCTCTCTCTCTTGCTCTTTCTCTCTCTCTCTCTCCCCCTCCTACATCCATGGCTGGATTGGAGCGAGTTGGTCCCAGGCACTAAGGATGGCTCCATGGCCTCCGCCTCAGGTGCTAAGAGGAGCTTGGTTGCTGAGCAATGGAGCAACACCCCAGAGGGGCAGAGCATCACCCCCTAGTGGGCTTGCCAGGTGGATCCTGGTGAGGGTGCATGCGGGAGTCTGTCTCTGCCTCCCCTATTGTCACTGAAAATAATAATAATAATAATAATAATAAAGACTCTTAAAACACTATTTGAGATTGTTAGAGCATCAACTCTACTGTGAAAACTGTTAACAAAGGGAAACAAATTATGTATTCACCCCATTTTCCAATATAAACTACGTGTCAGAGTAACCAAACAGTCCTTATGGAAGAGAGAAAGATAATTTATAAGGAATCCCAGGTAATAAACAAAAGAAATAATAAAATTAGAAAAACACCATTCTTGACTCTTAGTGATATTACTGACTCAAGCAGCAATTTTTAATGGATATTAAAATCATTAGGTAAAAGATAGGGAACTTGATAAAGAAGGGATCAGAAAGCTACTGTATAAATCCCCTCATAAGTTTAGCATTATTAAAACTGAGACAGTCAAGGACTTTGCACTTCCCTGGTGTCACGAAATATGAAAAACACAGTACTCCCCCTCCTCAACACTGAACCTGAATCTAATCAATTCTTTACTGGTAATTTCCAGTCTACAGATACAATGTGGGATAATAGAAGAACAAGTTAATTGTATGAGGAAGTAATCAGGCAAACCCAAAATTATCCTGAAGAGTTCTCAGGAAGCAATCAGTCATACTCAGAATTGTCCTAGAAAATCCTCAGGACACATGACCCAGCTCCTTCCAACAAATCAATGAAATATAAAGGGGGGGGGGGTCTGATCAGGTGGATTGGGACAAGGTACTGTCCTAGACTAGAAGTTTAAAAGACTTAACAAACAAGTGTAAAGTGTGGTCCATGTTTGGATCCTGATTCAAAAATAACTTTTGACATGAACAGAAAAATTTGAATATGGACTTGTATTAGGACCTATCAAGGAATTGTTATTAATTTTTTTAGGTGTGATAATGACACTAAGAACAAGAAAAAATAGTATCTCTGTGCTCACATAAAAATAGCAAGATCCCATTAGGCTTGGAATGTCGGGGAAGGACCCCTCCAACCACTGCACAGGGAGGCAGATCTGGGAGTCTGCACAGGGGGAGACTCCCAGGAGGAAGACAGAAGGCCCAAACAAGCTGTCCTGTAGTCCCAATCCTAGAGTGGAAGCCCAGCCCACCTGTCCACCACCTACTCTGGGCATGACCTGAAGCCAGGGTACTACTGTTCCAGAAAACCCAAGTCCAACATCAAGGCAAGGTTTCGATCCTAGAGCTCAAGCCTGACCCTTTCTCTGAGACTCAGAGGCCATTTCATTGGCAGGAGATTTTGAGGGATTAGGAGGAGGCTGAGAGAAGTCTGACAGTGCTCCTGGTTACACCCTCCCATCCTGTCTGGGGGCCCTGATGTGCGGCTTCCACTAGAGGAGAATGACATAGAGAAGATGCGGGATGCGGAGGGATCCTCTACCCAGACTGCTGCTCACATTTTAGAAGACAGGTTAGGAATAATGTAGAAAAAAAAACAGAGGCCCAGGTGTAAGATACCCACAGGCAATAGTTGTGATCACATGACTCAGAAGAAGCAATCTGGGAGCAGGTGCATGAAGCCCCTGAGGGAAGGGCAGCAGTGACCAACCGCCTGACTCATCAGAAGGGAACTACAAACAGAAACAGGTGAACAGGAGAGGCAACAGTGACCCTAGGGCACCTTGCTGGCCCCCTTTTGGAGAAGCCTCATATCCCACCAAATTCCTCCTCCTGCCTCTGCCCAACACGCTCAAGGGCGGCCTAACTCTCAACAATTCTCAACAGCCCATTCTCAAATACACATGGCACTGTCACATACCTTTGTCCCCCTACTTGAACACCCTGCCTATCCCCCTACTCCATGCTCAAATGTCACCTGTGGCGTCACAATGAATTAGTCCCTCTGAGGCACTCTCTGCATCTATGCTGACAAGCCTGTTTCAACCCTGCTCCAAGTGCACACACTGTAACTGTTTGCCAGGCCACTGTAAGCTCCAGGAGGAATGGGGCAACTCCCTCCTGCTGGCACCCCTGCGCTCAGCACAGAGCCCCATGCACACTGGGGGCGCTCGGGACACACGTGCAAACGGTGTCCCCTGCTGAACTAAAATAAGAAGAGCCGCCGTCCTTTTGGCCCAGACTCTGCAGCTCGGCTGAGGGCACGGGCCTGGCCAGGTCCCTCCACATGAGAAGGATGAGAGCCTCTGGACGCATGTCTGGAGCCCCAGTTCTTCAGAGGACCTTGGTAACACGGACAGCCACCGATACAGAGGGTGCCAAAGGGTATTTTCAGCACAAATGCCTTTTTTTAAATAAAGCCAGATTTCATCAGACATAAACAAGAATGGGAAGCAGATAAGCACAGCTGCTTTCCCAGAGCAGTGAGAACAGACGAAAGGAGGAGGGCCACAAGTCAGTGTGCTCTCCCTTCCGCATCAGCCCTGCCACTGGCCCTGCGGCAGGTTCCCCAAAGGGCTCTGCACAAAGAGCTGTGTCCGCTGCAGTCAGACCAACGTAGTGAAGGTATGGTTCTTAGAAGGGCAGACCAAGGCCAGAGCAGTGTCACACCACCTCTGCCCTGAGTTGTGGGCACCTGCCAAGACTGTACTGGTACCTGCCAGAGATGAGGGCACCACCCAACAGAGACCCAGCCCAGGCTGGACAGAGGGCCCAGACAGCTCCCTTAGAGTGGAGCTGAGTGAACTACGGGGCACGTGCATACAAACACTCACTAAATCTTCAGGGCCTCCCCTCAGTGGTGGGCAGGATGCTTTTCCCAATAAACACCGAGCACTATATATTTAAGCAGGTTGCTAACCATCAAGCCAAACTTCCTCTTCTAAGACTCCTAAGATGCCACCACTGCTCTCATCAATGAGCTCTTTTTCTCCCTGTCCAACATGGAGCCTGTGTGGACCAGGGCCTGACACCCGCCACAGGAAGGGTCACTTACCAGCCCCTCGGTTTCCTCCGCTATCCTCTGGAAATGTGCGGCCATGACTGTGTGGTCACGTATCTGCTTATGACATTCAAGACACTTGATTCCATGCCGGATGAGCCTCACGGGGTCTGGGTAGAGCGGCAAAGCTGGAATGGTGGAGCTGGTATTGTCCGAGGCAGGGTCATGTTTGGGGGTGGGAGAGGGTGAGGGAGAGGGGTGAGGCGGAGGGGCGGGGGCGGGGGCCGGGGCTGGGGCCACTGGGGCCACAGAGTTGGTGGGGGCCGACATGAACATCTGGTCCGCAGAGATGGGCTTCACCAGCAGCTGCGAGCACTGCATGACGAGCCCCTTGCTCTTGTGGTCCCGGGCGTGCCGCAGCAGGCTGCACTTGTTGAAGAAGAGCAGCATCTGGGAGCAGAGCGTGCACAGCACCTCGATGTGGACACTGCGCCGGCCATAGTGCTGGCTCAGGCTCTTCTCTAAGGCAAACGCGTCCCCACACTCCAGACAGCAGTACCCACTGGCTGGCACATGGATCCTGCTGTTGGCAGGTGGGCTAAGATTTGGCGCATAGAGAGGCACAGGGTTGGAGCTGTGGAGGACCTTGTTGAAGACCTCCACGACCAGCGGGGCAGCCTTTTTCACCTGGTGGACCAGGGGCACTGACATCTGTGTGAGCTGGGGCTGGCTCCGCCTCTGCGCGGATGACTTGGCCGTCACAGAGGCAGCGACACTGTGGGGTACCAGGTTCAGGTTGGCCAGGTGCACAGCTTTGGGCAGGAGGTTGGCAGAGGCCGGGGTGGATGCCTGCAGTGTAATGCTCTGCTGTTGCTTCTTGCCAGTCTGTGAGCCCAGGGCAACCCCCTTCGGTGCCCGGGACCCAGAGCCACAGCTGGGAGACGAAGATTCACTGGCTTTCACTGCACTCTCAACCCCTTTCCTGTCACCCTGGGGGCTCCCTACATTTGTGCTCCCCTCAGGAAAGGGCTCCACTGCAGGCAGGGTGGTGGCCTCATCCTCTGGCACCTCGCTTGGGGCCTCAGCAATAGCGCTCCCTAGAGGTGATCCAACAGGGGACTTGCTGGGGTCATCAGGGTCTGGCAGGATTCTAGTGACAGTCCGTTTGATCTGCCCCGATGACGTCTTAATGGTTTTGATTCTGACTTTGGGAATCGCTGGTGGGGAGCTGGCAGCCACAGAGGGGGAGCCTTTGCTGCTGCTGTCACTGCAGATGCTCCGAGGGCTGTCCGATGGCTTCATACTTTTCCTAGTGGCCTCCAGAGGGCTCCGGGGACTCTTTGGTGACTTGGGCATTTTGGGGCTGCCTTTGGAGCCCTCTTTCGCAGGCCCTGAGGGATCCTTTGTGTGGCTAGGCTGATCCTCCTTGCTGACGCTGGCGACTCTTTTTGCCTGCAGGGCCACCAAGGCTGCCACACAAGAGGACAACTTGGAATGAGCTGGCTTAAGACGCTGCCTCGGGGGGACTGATGAGCAGCTCCCACGCTCTGTAGCTAGCCCCTTGGGCTCCGCAATACTGTTGCTGGGGTGGCTATTGAACTCCAAAGCTTCCCCAAAGAAGCGACTGGCATCCAGCTCCTTAGGAGGCTCTGCTGTCTTCTGTGCCCCTCGCTCATGCTCCTGCTGGCTCCCTAAGGGCAGGGGCCCTGGCTTGGGTTCTTTCTTGCAAAAGTGATCAAAGATATGTAGCTCCGGGACCGGAAACTTAGCCAGAGCCTCCAGGACTGGGCCCCCGACAGGAGGGGGTGGGAAATAACTGTCAGAGTGCTTGGGCTTCAGCCCAAACCCATTATCTTTAATGGCATCCTCGGGCTCTGGGCTGGAAATTGGACTGAACTGGTTAAAGGTCGGTAGTGGCTCTGACTTAGAAGGCTCCAGCTTGCCTGGGAAACTCCTGGCACTGTCTCCATTCATGAACGTGGAATCAAACTTCCCACAGTTGTGGCCCAGGCTGTGGGCCTCTGGAGGCAAGTCTGAGCCCCGGAAGCCATTGTGCAGAAGGCTGGGAGCAATATGGTCTTTCTCCGCTTCGAATGACTCCTGGCGGCTGGTGTTCTTGACAATGACACTCACAGCCGGCACATCTGAGGCGGAGCCTGAGTGAGACAAGGACACACCCTCATCCATACACATGCCTGGTGGTTTGAGCGGATTCTCATTCTCCTCACTGGGGGCCTGGATGGCCTCCTTGGCATCAAGGCTGGTGGGGTCTGGGATGTCAAAGGCAGCCAGAAGGTCATCAAAATCTGGAGTTTTCATGTCCCCCATGGCTGGAAGCTGGCAAGGGCTATAACAGAAACAGAGAACAGAATCTGATCACCAGGATCCTGCCGGACTCTGCCCAGCATCACCTTCATCGCACACCCAGCACACTAACACACACAGCCAGCATGCCGTATATATAAACAAACCCCTATCCTATCGGAAGTCACACACTTAGCTGGCTGCATAGCCAAAAAGAGGACACAGGCCTAGCACACTCACTCCATTTGTCAGGGAATATCATCGCTCCATGGCCATGTGCGCTGGAAATCAATCACTCAGTCCCTTCAAAAACCACATGGCTCAGCACCTCCTTTCTTTAGAAAACTTCTGATTCATATAGGTTAGTGTTTGTCACCGACTGTTCTGAAGACCCGTGCCAGTTCACGAAAGAGTTAACCACCCTGAAGTTGTCTGAAGGTTATAGTGTCTACAATCATTGGGTCTATAATCTTAATACAACATCACAATGGTTAACTTTCACGGACTGGCAAGAAATTTCTGGTGGACTGGTACCGATCGCATACCAGTGATTGACTTGGCTGTAAGTTCTGCTAATTTACTCTTAATAATCATTAACTTTGTACACCTTTGGGTTTTTGCTGCATAAAATTAAGTAAAATTCAAAATGATCTGCTACTGTTAGGACTTACAGTGTCTCATAAATACATTCTAGAACATTGTAATGCCCCCCTCGGTGATTTTTATTCCAGTCAGCATCTACTTAATTCCTTTTCACCCTAGAACTGTTATTGGTTGGTGAATAGACAACTGAACCTGAGGGGCAGGGTGACTCTTAAAAGTACCACATACACCAAATCGGCCAGGGAGCAGTTTTGGAGATACCTAAATTTTCTTTTAACTTAATACACAAAGTAAAGACAATTCACCTGTTTCCTTCATGATCTCAAGAAGCAGAGCTACTGAACTGTTACCACAGAGAACACCCGAATTTCCCCTTAGGAAATTACTATGACACTCCCACTTAGTGAGACATGAGCCCAAACCTGCCAGAAACAGAAAGAAAGCCCCACCACCCGCCTTGTTCAACCTAAAAACCCGCATCTGGTCCGGCGTCCCAGAGCCTTCCCTGCTAACATACTTCTCTCACCGTGTTTATATTAGAAAACCTTTCTGGATACAGACTGACACAATTCTTTTAGAAAGCGGTACAGTAGCTGTACAGAAACCAGACAAGGAGTCCAGGAAGCCCACTGCCAGAAATTTATCCTAAAAACAAAAATTCCCTCTCAACTGGAGCCCCCCAGTCAAGGCACATATGAAAAGCAAATCAATGAACAACTAAAACACCACAACTATGAGTTGATGCTTTTCATCTCTATCCCTTCCTGTCTTTCTCTCACCTAAAAAAAAAAAAAGTCCCAAAAGCTGTATGCAAAAGTTTACAGAATTTTAAAATTAATTATATTAAAAAACACAAAAGACACACATACAATCTAAATGTCCAAGAGTGGTTGACTAACTGCTAGACTATTAGGCAGTCATTAAAAATCGTAACTATGCTAAGTGTCCTTCCACAAATGACTAGATAAGGAAGATGTAGTACATGTATACAACGGAATACTACTCAGCCATAAAAAAGAAACATTATTATCTGTGACAACATGGATGGATCATGAGAGTACTATGCTAAGTGAAATATGACAGACAAGAACCACAGAACTGCACTTATATGGGGCATATAAAACAAAAATCATAGACAGAGACAACAGAATGGTGGTTGACAGAAGGGGCAGGGGAGGGGAAGATGAAGAGGGTAAATGGGGTCAAATATATGCTGACAGGAGGAGACTAGACTGAGAGGTGAGCATACAATACAATATACAGATGTATTTTAAAGTTGTCCACCTGAAATTTATATGTTATTAACCAATGTTACCTCAATATACTTAATTTTCTAAATCCTAATTTTGAAACCTACATAGCAACATGGATTATTTTTCTCAAAAAAATTTTTGTGTAGATAGACTGTTTTTATAATTTTAAATGGGGGAAACAAAGAAAAAACCCTTAGAACCACAGGGAAGCAGGTGGCTGGCAGAGGTATGCCTGTTACCACCCCATGGGATTAACAAGTTTGCAGGTTTGGTTTCTTGCCCCACTCCCAACCTCCAACCAACAAAACACATCTGCTTGCTTAAGAGTTCTCACAGATGCCCTGATGGAATAGCTTGGTTTGTTCGAGTGTCAACCTGGTGCACAAAGGTTGTAGGTTCCTGTCAGGGCATATACAGGACCAGATCAATGTTTCTGCCTCTTTCTCCCTTCCTCTTTCTCTAATTAAAAATACAGCCCCACTGAAAAGCTATCTAATTACGGTAGACAACAATAAAGTGAATTATCTGTACTAAATATGGGTTGGCAGAATATCTTGCTGAAGCATAAAGTTTCTGGACCACAAATGATTGTGTCCTGGAATAGGAAGTATTGGAGCCCATAGCCAAGGGGAACACAGTGGGTATCAGTGAAATCACTTGGCATCTCAGTACCAAGGAAACACCTATGTGATATTTGCTTTATAAGCTTATCCCTCCTTCACCCCTTCCCCTTTTTTTACTGTCTAGGAAAAAAAGATTGAGTGAGAAGGCAGAATAGATTGGTCTCTTTAAGGAGCCAGGTAAAGCAAGTGGGGAGAAGGGCATTGGCGGTTGTGTGCAGAAAATAGCGGGGAGCCTTCTTTGTCGATTCTTGAAGGAGACAAATATTACCTCAGAAGAAAGCAATGTTCTCCACTCAGAGAAACCTCAGGGACTGGGCTCAGAACAGTCAGAGCTAAGGTGAGGTGTCTTTTGCTCGGAGAGGCAGAGCTAGTAAATGGTGTGGCTGCTCAATGTCAGCAGCCGGAAAACATTTATAACCTTTGGATTTTCAATACCACAGCTGACCCTTTAAAAGTGGAATATCCAGTCCTGTTTTTTATTTTGCCCTCATAAGGATAACCCAAAACACCAGCAATCGATAACAGTGACTGAGGGACTCACAGTGTTCCTCAATATTTGTGTTTCTTTAAACCTTGCTCTAATGTATCACACTATTTCTAAGTAGAAAACAGAAATTACTGGTAATCAAAATAAACCTCACAGAGGAAAAAACTGTCAAGAAAAACTCTGCCAATAAAAACCAAAAAGACTACCAATAAAATTAAAGAAATATAAATTAAAATAATGAGAAACCATTTTTGGCTTACCAAATTGATCGAGGTTTCCAAACACTAACAATGCTTAGTGCCGGCAGACATATAGCAAAGTCAGCATTTTGAGGATAATATAAATTGACATAACCTATCTTAAGAGCAATTTAGCACAAAAACTCCACCTTGCACAGCCTGCTGTTCCAGATGCTCTCCTGACCAGAAGGGGTTTTTCATTTCCCAGGAGTGAACTTCAGTAGAGAACTGTTGTGGTTTAAAACAGTAATATTTATTTCTTATAAAACAGTTAAAAAGCTGGCCTGACCTGTGGTGGCGCAGTGGATAAAGCATCAACCTAGAAACGCTGAGGTTGCCAGTTCAAGACCCTGGGCTTGCCTGGTCAAGGCACATATGGGAGTTGATGCTTCCTGCTCCTCCCCCTTCTCTCTCTCTCTCTGTCTCTCTCTCTCACTCCTCTCTCTCTAAAAAATCAATAAATAAAATATTTTTAAAAAAAAGATTTTAAAAAAATAAATAAATAAAACAGTTAAAAAGCACTCTCCAGCACTAATTATATGTCACTTATGTTTCATGCCTTAACTTAGGTTTATTCATGAGTGACACATACATCCATGTTGACAGCCCTAGAGAGGTCTAATTCTTAAGTAAAAAGTGTTTTATAACCCCCCCCCAAACAGAGCAACTTAGTAATGCATCAATAATTCCACTTTCAGATATTTATCCTACAGAAATTGATATGCCCATGACAAAGATAATCATTACAGGATAACAAAATTATTTTACAATCAGCCTAGCCTTGTTTCCTGAAGACACCATGTTGCATGTTTCATCACAAAAGGCCCTAAAAGCACCAGAAAGGACACTAGAAACAAAAAAAAAAACTAACATCCTGCCCTTATTCAAAACCACTCAATGTCCGTGGCTGAATGTGTTGTGCAGTTTTGGGTCCCTATGCCTTAAGAAAGACACACCAGCCTGACAGGTGGTGGCGCAGTGGATAGAATGCCGACCTGGGACGCTGAGGTCCCAGATTCAAGACTGTGAGGTCTCCAGCTTGAGCATGGGATTATAGACATGACCCCATGGTTGCTGGCTTGAGCCCAAAGGTTGCTTGTTGGCTTGAAGCCCAAGGTCGTTGGCTTGAACAAGGGGTCACTGGCTTGGCTGGAGCCTCCTGTGCTGGTCAAGACACATATGAATGAACAATCAATGAACAACTAAGGTGCTGCAACTACAAGCTGATGCTTCTCATTTCTCTTCCTGTCTGTCTCTCTCTCTCACAAAAAAAAAAAAAAAGACATACCAGAGCTGGAAGAGGTGCAGAGAAATGACTGAGATTATAAAGCAGATGAAGACCTTCTTGATGGCAGCCTAAAAAAATAGAACTCTAGTTATTCTGCAGGGATGAAGATTTAGGGGATTGGGAGCATAATCAAAGTGCAGGTTCATTCATCAAACCTCAAAATGCTAGAGAGAAGAGGACAGCTTTTTGAAGTTTGAAACAAAAAATGTAAACAAAATATAACTTTATCCATCAGTTAGAAAATATTCTGAAGTAGTTACAGGTAAAAGATATAAATGTAGGACAAAAAAAAAGATTAAAATGTAGAAATGTAGCCTGACCTGTGAAGCTGCAGTGGGTAGAGCCTTGATGTGAAGCACTGAGTTTGCCAGTTCGAGGCCCCAGTCTTGCCTGGCAAGGCACATACGAGAAGCAACTACAAGTTGATGCTTCCCTCTCTTCCCCCTTTTCTCTCTCTAGCTCGCTCAAATAAATAAAATATTTTTAAAAAATATAGAAACATCTGCACTTATTCAAATTTAGAAATAAAAATAATAAAAGGCTCTGAGGAACTAAGAACAAGAAATGGTCACCACATCGATGAGCTTTCTTTCCTTCAGTATAGAAGCCTTAGATCTCCAATTAATATTAAATCTGGTCTGTTTTTCTTAATATTAAGTTCAGCAACAGTAAATTAATAAAAGTTCAGTAACAGGAGATCAAGAAGGCACAGGCACTCCAAAAGCATTAAGAAAAATCTGATCTGGCCCTGGCCAGTTAGCTCGGTGGGTTAGAGCAGGGGGTAGTCAACCTTTTTATACCTACCGCCCACTTTTGCATCTCTGTTAGTAGTAAAATTTTCTAACCGCCCACTGGTTCCACAGTAATGGTGATTTATAAAGTAGTACTTTATAAAATTTATCATATAGAGTTCAGTAAGTTAAAGCATATAATAATAATTACTTACCAAGTACTTAATGTCAGATTTTCACTAAGTTTGGCAGAATAAATCTTTATAAAACAACTTACTATAGTTAAATCTATCCTTTTATTTATACTTTGGTTGCTCCACTACCACCCACCATGAAAGCTGAAATGCCCACTAGTGGGCGGTAGGGACCAGGCTGACTACCATTGGGTTAGAGCATCGTCTCAAAGCCCAGAAGTTGCTGGTTTGATCCCCAGTCAGGGCACATAAAGAAACAGATCAATGTTCCTATATCTCTTGTTCTCTCCCTTCCTCTTTCTAAAATCAACAAAATAAAAATTTTTTAAAAACAAAAAGAGCCTGACCAGGCAATGGCGCAGTGGATAGAGTGTCGGACTGGAATGCGGAGGACCCAGGTTCGAGACCCCAAGGTCGCCAGCTTGAGCGCAGGCTCATCTGGTTAGAGCAAAGCTCACCAGCTTGAGCCCAAGGTCACTGGCTCGAGCAAGGGATACTCGGTCTGCTGAAGGCCCACGGTCAAGGCACATATGAGAAAGCAATCAATGAACAACTAAGGTGTTGCAAAGAAAAACTGATGATTGATGCTTCTCTTCTCTCTCCGTTCCTGTCTATCTGTCCCTGTCTATTCCTCTCTCTGACTCTGTCTCTATAAAAAAAAAAAAAAAGGAAAACAAGAAGAAAAATCTGATCTGTGTTCAGCATACTGTTTACTGAGACAAGGAAACAGAAGTCACAGATTTACACAGTGAAAGTGAAAGCCACGAGATTAAGGAGCACTGGGTTATGAGACAACAAAAATAAGGTTCCTTGAACTTGCAACAGTTTGTTGGCTCAGGACTAGAAGAAAGGACATGTGTATGTATTATTTTACAACCTGTGGATGAACTCTTTACCCAGCTCCCTCACTGAATGTGGTTTACATATTGATATAATCTGGGTTCAACAGTTAAAGGTTTAAATATGGGTAAAAGCCTGACCAGGCAGTGGCACAGTAGACAAGAGCGTTGACCTAGTACGCTGAGGACCAGGTTCAAAATCCTGAGGTCCCAGCTTGAGCGCAAGCTCACTGATATTACCCCGTGTTTGCTGGCTTGAGAAAGGACCACTGGGTCACTGCCTCAGCTGCCCAGCTCCAGTAAGGCACATATGAGAAAGAATCCGATGAACAACTCAAGTGCCGCAACTACAAGCTGATGCTTCTCATCTTTCTCCCTTCCTGTCTGTCTGTCCACACCTGTCCCTCTCCATCTCTCTTTTGCCAATAAACAAACAAACAAACATGGATAAATGAAAGTTACCCTCAGCTTTGTATTTTAGAAGAAGCATTGCAGGGAAAAGAAAGCAAAGAATGACTCAAGTGTGAGAGACTCAGACAGACAAAAAAGAACGGGAGATGGAGAGGGAGAGATTGATTACTTAGCAGAAGCTGGGAGCAGAAGTTGGCTCAGCAGTAAAGCATCAGCCCTGCATGTGGATCACTGATCAGAGAGACATTACATCCATGGGTGGTAGAAAAGGGAGAAACTTTAATTGGATAAAAGGAAATAGAAAAAAAGAGTCCCACATTCCTAGACCCAGAATGAAGCCCCCAACTGGGAATGGCAGAGCTAAAAAAAAAAAGATATTGTAAACCACAGAACTGCTTTCAGCTCTATGCTGTCGCCAATTACCAGTGCAAAGATTTGGAGCAGGCCTTGGTTTAATATGTAAAATTAAACTGACTTAAAGGACCTCTGAGTGCTTCAACAGGCTAGGCTGCAATGGTTGGGTGAATCAATCTAGAAGTATTGGATTTCTATGAAAAACTAACTCCTACGGTGGACAAGTAGACTCTCTACCTTATATATATCACTGTCCTCCTGGATACACATCTGAGGGCTTGCTTATAGGTCTAAGCGACATCAAGTCACAGATATTCTGAGTTGGCCAATGATTCATTTCATGAGGTACCTCCTATTCTAATCATGAGCAAAAAACAGCTTAGAGATTCTCAACACTATATCAGAAAACAGGTGTCCCAGACAGAGATCATGGGGTGCCCCAGGCACCCTTCACCTTTACCCAGAGGCAGCTTCTCCTCCTCCCCTCCAGCCTCTTCCACCCAACCAAAACACCCATTTCCCAAGAACAGAGTGATATTGCAAGCATTCTAACAAGACTCACAGGATGTTAGAGCTGGAGGGGACCTCAGGAGTTATCTGGTCCAATGGCTTCCAGATGGTCGTCTGCACACTGCTGCTGGACTAACTGAAAAATAGTAACATGTGACTTTGAAACCCAGAATTCAAGCCCCCAGCTTGAAAGTTATGATGTAGTAGATCTGGGATGGATCCCTGCAATTCTTTAAGCTTCCTAGTTGATTCTAGTGCACTGATCTAGTTCGACCTCTGTACTTTACAGTTAGGGAAATGAGGCCACACATCAGATATTTACCAAATGCTAAGACCAATGCCTGGCACTGAGGACACAGAGGGAAGACCCAGACCCTGCTCTCCAGTATCCACACCACCTACTGGAAACACCCAGCAGCCATACATCAGTGGTACCACTGCAGGCTCACCAGGACACAGGCATCTTCTAAGGACAGGAGAAGGACTCCTCTGCTGGCCCCTCACTCTCCCTTTTGCTTGTTTCACTTAATCCCCCTCCCCAATGCTGTGATTTTCTACCTTAACTGCACTTATTTCAGTAAAATATTCTCTTCTGCTATTTCATAAGCCCCTTGACAGGCACTCATGAAATTATTAACTTGTATCCTTGTGATTGTAGACATGGATTTCTACTCAGATAGGCATCCCAAACATACTATGTCCAAAGTCAAACCCTTGATTTCCTCCCAGGGTTCCTCACTTCAGGAAGTGACAATCCCATCCTTCTAGTGGCTTAGGCCAAAATCTCAGCACCCCTGCGTTCTCTAACCTCTGTACCCACCATCTGGCCCACACGCAGATCCTGCAAACCACCCTCAAACTCTATCTGCACCAGCCATTTCTAATCCTGCTGACTGCTCCCACCTTTGCTTCTGCTATTCATTCTCCACAAAGCAGCCAGAGTGCTGCCTTTAATCATCCATCAGGTCATTTTCCCCCGTCCTCAAACCCTTCGACACTGTCCCCATATCACACAGAGAGAAACCTAGTCTTTACCATGATCCCCCTGGCAGGGGTGAGCTAATTGCCCCATCTATCACCCGTCTGCCCCAAGCACACACAGACCTCCTCACTGCTCCCCAGACATGCCAGGCACCCTCCTGCTCAGAGCCTTCACACGTAATATTCCCTCTGCTTGGAACATCCTTCCCCTCAGATCTCATGGGCTCACTCCTCGCCTACTTCAGATCTTTACTCAAATATCACTTTGTCAGGAGACTTCCGTTACCACTGTATATAAGATACCAATCCCTACCACCATCAATCTCTGCCCCTTCAGTGTGCCTTATTTTTCTTCACAGCACTTACCACCAGCAGACATACCATAGGGTAATTGCTCACTTGTATATTATCTGTTAATAAGCTCCCATGTGTTTACTGGAAAGGAATCTGCCACTAGTAAGGGAGAGTGATATGACAGGCTCATCTGTCCAGAACTAAGACCGACTGTTCAAGAACAGTCACAGATTCCCAAGCAGGTTTATTACCAGTCTACAGTTGGCAAATCTGCAATGTTATTTGTGTTTAGCTTTTTAAATGTTGCTATAAGAGACCTTGAGTAGTAGATAGGACCTTGCCAATGGGAAGGAGGCTCCCTAAAGTAGCATCTGTCCATGAATCCTGAACTCCTACAGGGTGATTAACTATTTTATTGTTGAAAAGTACCTACTGGCCTATGTCCCCATGTTAGGGTTATCTGTCTTAAGGTTGGGATCAGTGTGATGCCAGGGGAGAGAGAAGGCTAGCTCTGAGAACCACAAGATGAGGCCACAGGGTGGTCTTGAGTCTTAAGAAAAGGGGATACACCTCTGTGAACATACTAAAAATCATTCAGTTTCTTTTTTTTATATGTTGATTTTAGAAATAGAAAGGGAGAGAGCAGGAGAGAGACAGGAAAGTCTGTTCCTATATGTGCCCTGACTGGGGATTGAACCAGCAGCCTTTGTGCTTCCGGATAATGCTCTAACCCAGTGGTAGTCAACCTGGTCCCTACCACCCACTAGTGGGCATTCCAGCTTTCATGGTGGGCAGTAGCGGAGCAACCAAAGTATAAATAAAAAGATAGATTTAACTATAGTAAGTTGTTTTATAAAGATTTATTCTGCCAAACAGCGAAAATCTGACATAAAGTACTTGGTAATTAATTATTATTATATGTTTTAACTTGCTGTAACTCTGCTTTATAAATTTTATAAAGTAAAGTTACTTCCCTACTTTATAAATCACCATTACTGTGGAACCGATGGGTGGTTAGAAAATTTTTCTACTAACAGAGATACAAAAGTGGGCGGTAGGTATAAAAAGGTTCACTACCCCTGCTCTAACCAACAGAGCTATCTGGCCAGGGTTGAGTTTCTTTTCAATTTATTGATTTTTTTGAGAAAGAAAGAGAAATATCAACTTTTGTTGTCCCACTAATTTATGCCATCACTGGTTGATTTTTATATGTGCCCTGACTGGGGATCGAACCCATAACCTTGGTATGTCAGGACACTGCTATAAACAACTGAGATACCCAGCCAGGGCTTTATTTTAAAAAAATCATTGAGTACCTGGCCGGTGATTCAGTGGATAGAGCATAGGCCCATCCACTCTATAGATGTGTCAGGTTTGATTCCCAGTCAGGGCACACAGGAGAAGCAACCATCTGCTTCTCTCCCCTTTCCTTCCCGCATCCCCTCCAGCAGCCAGTAGTTTGACTGGTTCAAGCATGGACCCAGGTTCTGAGGATGGCTCGGTCAGTCCAAGCCCATCAGCCTCAAGCACTAAAAATAGCTCAGTACTTGAGCATCAGCCCAAGATGGGATTGCCAGGTGGATCTAGATAGGGGCTCATGTGGGGAGTCTGTCTCACTATCTCCCCTCCTCTCTCTTAAAAATAAAATCATTGAACTGTGCACTTGAAATGAGTGAGTTATATGCCATATAAATTATATCTTAATAGAGCTATTATATTTCTTAAAAAGATAAAAGGAAATAAAAGGGGATAGGACTGGAGGGAGCTGGGATTATGCAGGACTGTATAGCTGACTGAGATGCTACAAGTGGGAACTATGTACAGGCAACCATGTTTAAACAGAGCTGACAACTGAGATACAGACCAACACTTCACCTTTCACTGCTGGCAAACAGATCTCAGTACTAAATGGGCACCGAACTTTGTTAGAGGGGAGCGAGACCCAAAGACTCAGACAGAAAGCAAGACAGAATATCTCTCGTTCACACATCCTTGAGGTGTCCCTGTCACTGAACTCTGTAAAAGCATCCTCTCTTGGTGGGGGAGACACCCAAATTTAAGCAAGAAGCCAGTAGCCTGGAACTGCTGGGAACTAGGCCTCCACTCTCTGACCAAAGGGCCCCACAAAAGAGCACGTGGCTATTCCATGAGATCACCCCTTCCCCATCTCTAGTATCTATGTGGCTGGGTGGCTCCTTATCTACCACAAGCAAACTGCACTCCCAAAGACTCCAAAATCAAGAAGTTTGTGGGGACTTAACAAACGTGCTATTAGCCTGAGGCACCTCTGTGGTTCCCTCAGATGATGTCAGATCAGGAACTGGTGAACCCAGGCCTGAAGTTTCTCTCCCAGGTGCTCTGCTCTTACTCCTTCTTTTCCTCTTTCTCATACCTCCACACATATATACTCTTTTGCTTCCTGTCCCTCTCTGTCACCTGTCCCTTCCTCCATGCCTACCCCTCCCTCCCTCCCTCCTCTCTCTCTCTCTTATGCTCTTCCTCCCCCCTTCCTCCCTCTCCCCTCCTTCCCCTGTCCACAGAGATCTAGGTGGCTCTTTCATGATGGCTGCTCAGACGTAAGGGCAGTTGGCCTGCTGCCCTTCCCTCCCTCCCTCCCTCCCTCCCTCCCTTCCTCCCTTCCCTCCCACCTTCCCTCCCTTCTTTCCCTTCCTTTCCCATTCATTCATTCATTCACTCATTCATTCATTCATTTTTATTCAGTGAAAAGAGGGAAGGCAGAGAGGCAGATTCCCACATGCACCCCGAACAGAATCCACCCAGCAAGCCCACTAGGGGACAATGCTCTGCCCAACTAGGATGTTGCTCTGTTGCTCAGCAACCAAGCTCTTACTTAGCACCTGATGTGCAGGCCATGGAGCCATCCTCAGCATCCAGGGCCAACTTGCTCCAATGGAGCCATGGCTGCAGGAACAAACGAGAAAGAGAGAGAGAGAAGCGAGAGCAGGAAGGGTGAAGAAGCAGATGGCCGCTTCTCCTGTGTGCCCTGACCAGGAATCAAACCAGGGATATCCACATGCCAAGCCAACGCTCTACCACTGAGCCAACTGGCCAGGGCCAGCAGCCTTTCACCAACAACCCAGGACTATGACGAGAACCCACGTGCACACCTACTATATGTGTTTCTAGTGACCCAAGGGAATGATAGGGAATAATGTATCCAAACAAGCATCCATCCCTATGTGCCCTTCTACCATCAGACAAAATAAAATATTAAAGCCTTTATGTTTTTAAGACACATGGTGAAATGTTTATAGTTAAAATAATGTGATGTCTGGGGATCTGCCTCAAAACAACACAGTGCAAGAGGAAGAGAGCAGGGAGGGGGGATAAATGGAACAGCATTGGCCAAGAATCGATAAATGTTGATCTGAGGGAGGAGTACACAGATGTTTACCATATTATTTTCTCTACATTTGTACATTTAAGCACAACAGGCACCAGACCCTTGTTTAGTGGACTTCTTGGGTCCAACTAGATAATCACCAAGGTCACACCCATTAGGGTAACTATTATATCCAGAAAAGAAAAGACCAGAAACCAACAAGTGTCAGTGAGGCTATAGAGAAATCGGAATCCCTCTTCCTTACTGGTGGGAGTATTAAATGGTATAGACACAGTGGAAAACAGTACGGTGGTCCTTCAAAAAAAATTAAACATAGAATTACCATATCATCTAGTAATTCCACCTCTAGGTCTAGATCCAAAAGAACTGAAAGCAGGGTCTCAGAGGTACATGTACATCATATTCACAGTAGCATTATTCACAATAGCCAAAAGGTCAAACCAAACCAACTGTCCATCAACAAATGAATGGGCAAATACAATAGCTATAAATATACAATAAAATATATATAATTCAGCCTTAAAAAAGGAATAAATATCTGACACCTGCTACAACAGGGGTAAACCCTGAGGACATTATGCTAAGGAAAATAAGCCAGTCACAGAAAGACAAATCCTGTATAATTCCATTTATGAGGTACCTAGAGTGGTCAAAGTCAAAGAGACAGGAAGGAGAATGATGGTGGCCAGGGACTGGGGGAGAGAGGGAAGGGGGAGTTAATGCTTAATGGGCACAGGGTTATTGTCAGGGAAGATGAAACGGTTCTGGTGAATGGTGGTATGATGGTTGCACAACAATGTGAATGTACTTAATGCCACTGAAACAGTGTAAAAAAGGTTAAAATGGTCAATTTTGTTATGTGTAGTTTATCACAATTTAAAATAATAACTACCAAGGAATAGCAACAAAAAAATGACTTTTGTCCAAACTCTCAGTTCCTGAAGGCCAGCTCTGGGTAGCCAAGACATCATACCTTATGGAGGCTCTCAAAACAAGGGTGTGGTGACCGCTGACGGGGGTGCAGAGCTATGGAGAAAGAAGTAACTGCAACCTAGGCACATGGTCTAGTGTCCAAACACCACCTAAGGAAGAAAAAAACCAGTGAAATGTTTTTAATAGGCCTGAATGTAAATGTTAAAGTAGGTTAAGATGATGATGATGATGATGATGATAGTGTAAATCAAACCCTGAGAAAAATCTCAACATAAATTCAATGCAGGCTCCAAATGTAATCAAAGACAAAACTTGTCCCGGCCCCAGACCCTCCCTCTTTCCCCATCACGGTGTGGTGGTTCAGAGTGCAGACTCAACCTGGGTTCAAATCCCAGTTTTAGCCTGACCTGTGGTGGTGCAACGGATAAAGTGTCGACCTGGAATGCTGAGGTCCCCAGTTCGAAACCGTAGGCTTGCCCAGTCAAGGCACATATTGAGAAGCAACTACTCCAAGCTGATGCTTCCACTTCCCCTCACTTTCTCTCTCTCTCTCTAAAAAAATAAAATTAAAATTAAAAAAAATAATAATCCCAGTTCTGCTTTCTAGCCATGTGACCTTAGGCAGGTTTCTTCCCAACTCTGTCTGTGTCTGTATTCCCATATGTAAATGGAGGTTATGGAAACTAAATGAGTTAGCATTTGTAAAGCGCTTACTACAATGCCTTAAACATAACACGTTTGTTATTATGCCACTAACCTCACTGGCCAGCAAGCTTTACCTCAGTTTTTTGGTTTTGATTGATTTGAGAAAGAGAGAGAGGAAGAGAGAGAAGGAGAAAGAGGAAGAAAAACACTGATTTGTTGTTCCACTTATTTATGCATTTATTGGTTGGTTCTGGAATGTGCCCTATTCGAGACTGAACCCGTAACCTCAGCGTATTGGGGACAACGCTCTAACCACATGAACTACCTGGCCATGGCTCTCTCATATTCTTCAGAGTGTCCCAGCAGAGTGCTGCTGAATCCCTAAACGTCAGACTGACTAAAAGCATATACAAGGAACAGGGACTAGGTAAATGAGGGCCGATGATCTCTCTGCACAACTCACCCTCCAGTGCTCAGAAGCTGCAGAAGCAAAGCAAGCCAGGGTCAAGGAGTGGGCATGGGACCAAATGGCAGGTAAGCAAGGCAAATTCACAGGTGGGGAGAAGCAGGGAAGAGACAGCACTGAGCAGTGGAATCAAACAAGAGAAGACAAGGGAGAAGCTGGCAGAACCATTTTTAAAACTAGGTGGTACTCAACTATAGCTGAGCATTAGAACCACCTTGGGTATTTTGGAAAATACCAAAGCTTGGCCACAAGCCCCAAGATTCCGATTTTATCAGCTAGTGTGGGGAAACTGGTTAACGGTCCATCAGGTACACATACCCACAAATGACACAACAGAAGGCCCCATTTCTAATTCTGCTCACTCTCACTCTAATCCTGCATTCCTCACTTAACTTCAATTTTTGTCTTAAGTTTTACAGACCAACATTTAGTTTGGATTCTAAATAGAGATTAAGACAATATTAATGGAAAAATCTCTAAGGGTAGAGACAAAAACTCATTACCCCAATTCTACAGAAGGGAAATAGAAAAAACTTTCTCCTCAATTTTTTCCTTTTCTTATTTCAACCTTCACATTTCAAAATATAAACTAACAAGCAGGCACCATGCTGTCCAAAGAAGGACAAAAGTCAGAGACCAGGGGCCAGGAAGAGAGTTCTCAGACCTGAGAGCTCCAAGCCTTTCCAATGAGCATGCTGATGATTTATTCCAGGTTAACCTTGGCTCCTGCGGCCACTGGACTAGGTTGGGTTATTCGGACCGTCTCTCGTACCCAGTAACAGTTTAACTACAAAGAGGAGCTAACACACCTGAACACCAGGCTTCATTGACCCAGGCTGGCCACTTCTCCCAGGTCACCCTACCACATGCACACTTTGATTTATAGGAGCTCCAGTTTACAAAACACTAAACCCATTTCACAAGGAACTCGCCAGCCTCAGGCTCCTGCCTGCCTCTAAGAACCAGGTGACCCTTCCACTCAGGACTCTGAACCAGGAAGTCAGATTTCACATTTCAGATTTCCAAACACCTTCATCTTCCCAAGATGCTATTATCGGTGGTACACATCTTCCTCCAGCTTCGTACTGAGACCGTCACTATAGCCTTTGCCATAATCATGATACACCTTAGGGTGTTCTAAGACCAAGATTAGAAAACAGCATTCCAGAACACTGTTCTAGATCAGAAGTTCGTCTAATACCATAAGGATTAAGAACTGTCAGAGCCAGGCCCTGGCCAGTTAGCTCACTCAGAGCATTATCCCAAACATCAGGATTGTGGGTTTGATCCCAGTCAGGGTACATATGAAAAACGACTGAATGCACAAGTAAGTATAACAAATGAATGCCTCTCTCTCTCTTCCTTCCTCACTCTGTTTCTCTAAAATCAATATAAATAAACAAACAAACAAACTGTCAGAGCCAAAGAGACCCTAGGAAACCATTAAATTTAAGTCACTGACTCTAAAGCAATAAAATGGAGGCCCAGACAGGTGAGGTAATCAAATGAGATAAAGTACATAAACTGAGTTTTCAGTACTGTGAAAGACTCCTGTTATTCCTGGCCAGGGGATGGGCCTTGCCTGAGCCTTCTCAGTGGGGCTGACATCTCCTACTCATAGTTACCCATTCAAATCTCCACCGAATACCAGGCACAAGGCTTATGTGACCTTCAGACTAGTGATTCCAGCCCTGATGCACATCTGGGGAGCAACAGCAATGCCTAACCCCACATTAGACCAATTAAATCAGAATCTTTATGGGGGAGTCAGTCTATTTTTTTAAATTGATTTTAGAGAGAGAGAGACAGGAGAGACAGGGAAAGGAAGAGAGAGATGGGGAAGAAAGAGAGAAACACTGATTTGCTGTTCCACTTATTTATACATTCATTGGTTAATGTGCCCTGACTGGGGAATGAACCCACAACCTTGGCCTATCCCGTAAGATGCTCCAATCAACTGAGCTACCGGGCCAGGGCTGGGATCAAGCATTTTTAAAAGAACAACCAGGTGACTGATGCTGTCTGGGGTTGAAAACAACTGTCTTTAGACCAGGGCCTCAAAAATCATCCAAAAAGTTAAACAATGCTGACTTGTGGACCCACTAACTTGTGGAGACTAACTCAGCAGTGAAATGGGCCCCAAGAATCTGAAGCTGTGACCGTAACTCAGGGGTCAGAGAACAAGGGCACTGAGTGAGTCCCAGAAGTCACACATGTGCTCCGGCTCACCCTGGAGTCTGGGGGAAGCCATTGGCCTGGGAAAGGCTCCCAGGTGATTCTAACTCTGATGCCTGCTCTTAGCTGGGAGCTAAGTCCCACTGCTTCCATCACCAGCAGGCAGGGCAATCCTTCCAAACAAGGCAGAGGCCACTGTGCTCTGCATGGCCCCTCACACTCTAATCTCACTCAGAGCTCAAGATCAGGGCCCCACCAGGATTTGCAAACCCAGTGGGATTACCCAGCCTTCTCTCCCAACCTTTGCCGCCCCCCACTTCACTCCAGATCCAGTCATATTGACTTCCTTGCTGTTCCATATATTCTTAAGTATTCTCTGGCCTCAAGTATTATCTCTCTTGCTTTTCTCACCACTTTGATGGCTCCTCCCTCAGCTAGTTAGTTGCATGGCTCCCTCTCACCTCCCCCATATCGCTGTTCAAATGTCTTTTAACCATGAGACTTCTCTGACTTCCCTCCCCACGGAGCCTCCTTGTACTAAATCCCTGCTTTGTTTTTCTCCAAAATACTTGTCACCATCTCTCATATTTTATATTTTACTTACTGTCTATAAGCCCACATACACTAGAATAGAAGCTCCATGAAGGTAAGAGTTTTCCTTTAGTTTGTTCCCTGTCATATTCCCAATTCCTAGAATAGTGCCTGGCACATAGCAGGCACTCAAATATTTATTCTAGAAATGACTATATCAGAACACCAATCTCAAAACATAACTTGTACCAAAAGTTCATAAGAAGCTGTTATGCCAAAATCACTTCTCCACTAATCCTATCTTGGCAAAAGCCTTTTTAAAAGCAAGTTAAAGAAAACAAAAACAAAACAAACAAACAAAAAAAACTGTAAGAAGCCTAATGAAGCAGAAACCACTTAGAAATAAGTACCATATTTCCCCATGTATAAGACGCTCCCACGTATAAGACGCACCTTAATTTGGGGGCCTGATATTTGAAAAAAAAAAGTATTATATAAAGTTATTGAACTTGTTTTACTCATCATAAAATTCATACAACTCCTCATCACTGTCAAAACTCCCATCCAGGCCCTGGCTGGTTGGCTCAGTGGTAGAGCATCGGCCTGGCGTGCGGGGGACCCGGGTTCGATTCCCGGCCAGGGCACATAGGAGAAACGCCCATTTGCTTCTCCATCCCCCCCTCCTTCCTCTCTGTCTCTCTCTTCCCCTCCCGCAGCCAAGGCTCCATTGGAGCCAAGATGGCCCGGGCGCTGGGGATGGCTCCTTGGCCTCTGTCCCAGGCGCTAGAGTGGCTCTGGTCTCGGCAGAGCGACGCCCTGGAGGGGCAGAGCATCGCCCCCTGGTGGGCGAGCTGGGTGGATCCCGGTCAGGCGCATGCGGGAGTCTGACTGTCTCTCCCCGTTTCCAGCTTCAGAAAAATACAAAAAAATTAAAAAAAAAAAACTCCCATCCATTAGCCTGTGCTCATCTGTGTCTGATGATGAATCACTGTCTTCACATATTGTCTTGTCCTTGTCCTCAGTTCCATCTATGACATTTGAAATGCCACACATCTACAACCACTCACTGTGTGAGGCACACCCACTTTTTAGACCCCAAATTTGGGGGGGGGGTCTTATACACGGGGAAATACGGTGTTTTTAATCAATTAATCAATCCAAATGGGTTTGTGAGTCAAAAACTATTTGTTCTAAGAAACAAACTTTGGAGACAGAAAATGAGGATTTCAGATACCGTCCTGCTATGTGTAGAGGTTCAGAAGAAAGCTCCGAGAGCACTAACAGCTAGGTTTGGACAGACCACAAAGGACAGGCAGGCTCCTGGCACGGGTTACAGTACAAACGCAGGCCCCTGGCACGGGTTACAGTACAAACGCAGGCCCCTGGCACGTGTTACAGTATAAACGCAGGCCCTGTGCAGGCTCTGAGTGCATGAGCATCACCAGACTCATAACCTAAACCTCAGGAAGACCCTTCCCTCCCTCCTTCATACACTGCACCTGAAGCCACAGACAATACTTAGAGCTCCACCAGGCTGGGAGCACTGGAAACTTTTGTCAAGCATCCCACTTCGAACAAGTTGCTTTGTTTTGGGGGGGATTTCTTTTGTGTTGTTTGTTTGTTTGAGAGAGGAAGGGAGGGAGTCAGGAACCTATAGATCTGTTCCTGCATATGCCCTGACCAGGAATCGAATCAGCAATCTCTGCGCTTCGGGACAATGCTCTAACCAACTGAGCCATTGGCCTTGCTGATGTCATCTGTCCCACTCCATAGCTCCATCCCTATTATTGTTACCTCTTTCCTCGCCACCTCCATTCTCCCCAGTTATCCCTGAGACCACAGTTATCCCCAAACACCGTTTTCATCATGTCAGTCACCATAAGCCTACAAGAGTTTCCTGCAGCCTCAGATCCAATCCTTGGGGCAGGCTTTTTATTTTTATTTTCTTTAAGATTTTATTTATTGATTTTAGAGAGAGAAAGTGGGGGAGGAACAGAAAGTATCAACTCATAGTAGCTGCTTGTCAAATGTGCCTTGAGCAGGCATACCCAGGGTTTTGAACCCACGACCTCAGAATTCCAGGTCGACATTTCATCCACTGTGCCACCACAGGTCAGGAGAGACAGGCTTTTGAGAGAACCTCCATAACCTAGGCATAGATCACTCCCTTTTTGCTGTCTATCATTAGGCATAAAATTATGAGGGCTTTATTTTCTTCTTGAATGCTCCAAAACTTCCTAAACTGATCATATAAAAACAATCTCCCCAACCATGTAAGCCTGTGCTCAGATTCTGCCTCTGCATCAGAGTCCCCTATACAAGTACTGTGACCTATGTCCCACCAGCAGGACCAACTCGGTCAGCAATGAGGCGGGCTCAGCAGCACCCACCAGCAATCACCTATGTGCATGGGAGTTTCTTTTGCTGCCCTCACTTCTCTCATGCCTGGCAGGGGTGTGTCCCTTCAGCCACTCTTGCCCCCAAGTGCCTGCCTGGGTCCCAGTCTTTCTCTCTCTTGACTTAATTAATTGCTGGTAATTAAAGCTACTGTTTGGTGATAAACTGCTAAGAGTCTGACCTCTCCCAGGGGGTGTAAATATTTTAAAAGGGGACTCTAAGTGGAAATGCAAAAGCCTTAGACTCAGAGAAATGGAGCTACAATGCTGGCTAATAAGCACAGATGGCCACCTTCTCCGAAAGGGTACAGGTGCTCAGAGGGGCAGTTTCAAAGGGGGACAATTAAGGGAAGATTAGATTACATCACTGCCACCATGTCCTTCCTCCCAAATGGCCACTCAATCCATTTTGAGTACCAGAGAATGTTCCCCAGAGGTAACCCCAGCCATCTCAGGGAGTGTGACCTATGTGAAAAAAACCACCACCCTCAAAAAGAAAAAGCCCCCTTAAGACACTTCTGCTCTGGAAGCAAGTGTTCTCTAACTGCTCTCTGTGGGGGAACCCCTTAAGGGCAAAGTTCATCTCACATGATTCTCTTATGCCCCACAGGTCAGCCTTTGGAAGCAGAGGGCCCAGGGTGGACCCTGTGAATTGTTGTGGTTTTTCCTTGTTTTGTTTTTGTGACATAAAAAGGGACAGACAGGGAAGACAGACAGGAAGAAAGAGAGATGAAAAGCCTCAGGAAGGGAGAGAGATGAAAAGCATCAATTCTTCGTTGTGGCACCTTAGCTGTTTATTGATTGCTTTCTCATATGTGCCTTGACCCGGGGGCTACAGCAGACCGAAGGACCGCTTGCTCATGCCAGCAACCTTGGGCTCAAGCTAGTGAGCCTTGCTAAAACCAGATGAGCCTGCGCTCAAGTTGGCGATCTCGGGGTTTTGAACCTGGGTCCTCCACGTCCCAGTCCAATGATCTATCCACTGTGCCACCACCTGGCCAGGCGCAACTGTGGATTGTTGATGAGTGATGGCCCACTTGCAAAATGGCTCTGCAGAATCTTAAATACAAGTAAACATTCAAATTAAAAATAACAGTAGTATTAATCACATGTCTAATACAGGTATTCTCAAGTGCCTGAAGATGTATGGCCTTTCCAAATTATCAGACAGTAAGCAAGGCAGTTTTTACAACCTCAGCCAGTTCAGGTCAGGTGTAGAGAGTCCGTCTAACAAGGCAAAGGCGGAAAGCAGCCCTTGCCTACATAGACCAGAGCCTAGGCTGGGCCAAACCCCAGAAAAATCTGAACAGCTGCTCACTGCCCACCCCGGGCTCCCTTCTCCTCTGAAAATGCCAAAGCTTTGCCTCAGTCAGATGTGTGTGCAGGCCCTCAAATAGCCCTGAGAGACTTGTAATACAACAAACACCTACCTTCAAGCCCCCCATCTCCCCATTCCCCCCTTCTCCCACCCCCTTCTCACTCTACTCTTCAGCCTACTAAAGGAACAACTTCAACTTCAGGAACTGAATTGGCAGAAAGAAGTAGAATACTGTCAACAGCATCAAATGAGGGCAGTAAAAGTGGAGCAAGAGCCACCCCACTGGTCCACATTCAGCTCCACCTTGCCAAGGGGAATGTGGGTAAAATGCTCCAATGCCCAAAGGCAGGGATATAAGGAAGGAACAGTCTCCCACCTCACCCCTAAGGTTGAGCTCCCAAAGCGGAGAAATCCCAGGAATGCACATGAGGGTTACACACAAGAACCCCATCTCTTTAGTACAGTGGTCCCCAGGTTATAACACCAAGACCTCTAGCATCTTCCATGTCAATGTACAGACTGAGCCCCGTGGTCCACGGGAGAAGGCCCAGGACCACACCCAAAAGGAGTGATTTCTTTGAAAGCACTCTTCCAGGAAACACTAAGTAAATGTAGAAGCCAAATCATTCAGATGATGAATTTAACTGTTCAACTGCTGAATGGGGGAACAAAAAAAAAAAAAGTTAAGTCAGGATCTACTCATCAGCTCGTCCCAGGTGGGTGCAGCCTGCTCTCTGCCATAGCAGACAGCAGTCCTGGCCTAATTCGCCTGCTTGGGAGAGCTGCATCCGCTGCGCATCTACAAAGGCATCTTCTTTGAGATGTGACCAAGTTGGTACGGCCAGCTGCAACAGCCCATGTGTTCTACAGGGTCACAGTTCTGGGCAGTTTGAGTTTTTGCTTTAGGGCATTCAATGTTTGACCCTAAAGTGAACACAGATTCATGTGATGGGGGGGAACATAAAGTAAAAATCCACCCCAATCCTACTACTCAGGGGGAAGGAATCTTAATAGTAAACTGTAAAGTGAGCTATTCTGACTTAAACCTGGGGTGTAAGTCAGAGGGTTTATTTTTTCAAAAGACCCTTAATGACACCTCTGGACTAGACAGAAAATTTTCAGGGGGCTCCAATAATTCTAAAGTTCTCAACAGAAGTAACAACATCATACAGACTCCCTGCCCCACATACATACTCACTAGAGGCCAGGAGTTCGTTCATCTGTTCAGCAGACATACTATTTTTTCATTCAACATTATGGCAGTCTTTCCACAATCAGTCACACACACAGAGTCATCATCCCTTTCAACTCCCGGAGTGTAGTAATGAGAAGATGGAGGCCATCATTACCTCTTTATATAACACCTTCAGAATCTGAAATGGAGAAGGTAAAGGATTCACTGAAAGTCACACAGTAAACAAGGACAGCCCATAGTGCTAACAGACTTGAGAAATGACTCTGTGGTGATACCAAACTTGAAAGGTGTTCATTAACTCTTAAGTCATAAAAAGGATCAGCTATGTCATTTCAACACACACATACACACTTCCCATTGTCAAGTAAAAGGAAATGGTTGGCTGAAACAACACTCTGATCCCTTGAAAACATTTCTCAAAAGTAATTAACTAATGAGTATCACACCCTACACTCCTGGAGAGTGAAGGGGAGAACACTGACCCAGATGCCCACAAATGGAAACACAGAGATTTGGGGTGCATGCAATTGCTCCACCTCAGATAGCAACACTCTCTCCTATTCCAATTGTTCCTATTCTTGTAGGAAAAGAAAAACTTGAAACAAACTTACATATAAAGATAGAGCTGAAGATAAAGATCTGATACAAACACTGAATATTCAAATGTTGACCGTAGCTTCAAGTCCAGTTAGTTTTATTTCCTTTGTATACCTCTCTGCAATTCCTAAGTGTTCTATACACATATTTTTGGATAATTTTAGAGTTTTAAAAGAAAAGTAATTAAACCACAATCTAGGTTGGTCGATTTGGGTTTTATTTTTCACTGTGGAAAAATAGAGATTATAGCCTGACCAGGCAGTGGCGCAGTGGCTAGAGCATTAGACTGGGATGCGGAGGACCCAGGTTCGAGACCCCAAGGTCGCCAGCTTGAGCACGGGCTCATCTGGTTTGAGCAAGGCTCACCAGCTTGGACCCAAGGTCGCTGGCTCGAGCAAGGGGTTACTCGGTCTGCTGTAGCCCAGTGGTCCCCAACCTTTTTTGGGCCACAGACCGGTTTAATGTCAGAAAATATTTTCACGGACCGGCCTTTAGGGTGGGACAGATAAATGTATCACGTGACCGAGACAAGCATCAAAGAGTGAGTCTTAGACGATGTAACAGAGAGAATCTGGTCATTTTTTAAAAATAAAACATCATTCAGACTTAAATATAAATAAAACGAAAATAATATAAGTTATTTATTCTTTCTCTGCAGACCGGTACCAAATGGCCCACGGACCGGTACCGGTCCGCGGCCCGGGGGTTGGGGACCACTGCTGTAGCCCCATGGTCAAGGCACGTATGAGAAAGCAATCAATGAACAACTAAGGTGTCGCAACGAAAAACTAATGATTGATGCTTCTCATCTCTCTCCATTCCTGTCTGTCTGTCCCTATCTATCCCTCTGTCTGACTCTCTCTCTGTCACTGTAAAAAAAAATAAGAAAGAAAAAGAAAAATAGAGATTATAAACTCTAGAGGGTCCACCACTCTTCCTAGTGTTACAGAAGCAAAAAGAGTGTAAGAGGTTCATACCTCATGAAGACTGTGATCCAATAGGAAAGCTCACTACTGCCAGTATGTATCGAGGTCAGAAATTACTATTTTCTTTCCTATCTTCAATGTGTATAGAATCAGTCTCTCCTTCAAGTACAATCAAAAGCTCCCCCCATTCCCTCCACGAGCTCACAAGCCTCCGCTTCCAGAATAACTTCCAAGGCATCTGTCCACAACCCTCTACCCCCAGCCACAAAATTACCCATACCACCTGACCTGTGATGGCGCAGTGGGATAAACTGTCGACCTGGAACACTGAGGTCAATGGTTCAAAACCCTGGGCTTGCCTGGTCAAGGCACATATAGTAGTTGATGCTTCCTGCTCCTCCTCCTTCTCTCTCTCTCTGTCTCTCTCCCTCTCTCTGCCTCTTTCCCTCTCTCTCTCTCTCTCCTCTCTGAAAATTGAATAAATAAAGTCTTAAAAAAAATTACCCATACCACTTAGAATCTGCAAACCTCACTTAGGGTGGTAAACACACAATACAACACACAGATGACATTATAGAATTGTACACCTGAAACCTATATCATCTTATTAATCAATGTCACCTCAATAAAATAAATAAATAATCTGCAAACCTCCTCTAGGAACCCAATTCAAGGGAATCCCTGTTTTCCAAGTTTATTTCTAAAAAGTTATTTCTCCTCTTTCTTAAGTTTCACAAACACCCAACCAATAAAGAATCATTCATTCTATCAAGGAATAATCATTGTTAACTACAGTATACAGAGCTTGAGAAAAAATTAACTGAAAGGGTTAGTTTTCATGGAGCCTGAGAAAAACAAACAGGAATTGAGGAGCAAGAGTTTGTTAGCATGTTCCAGCTCTGGCCTGAAGTGGGGTGGGGGTGGGGAGGCAATAGCCACAGGACAAAAACATCTGTCATCTGCAGTTTCATTTCTCGTGGCCAGTTAATACCCTGA
Organism: Saccopteryx leptura; assembly: GCF_036850995.1. Classification (NCBI taxonomy): domain Eukaryota; kingdom Metazoa; phylum Chordata; class Mammalia; order Chiroptera; family Emballonuridae; genus Saccopteryx; species Saccopteryx leptura. Next base: position 38,699,117 of record NC_089515.1, on the reverse strand, counting down.
GTTTATGCATTAGTTTCTTCCAAGTTTGATTAGTAAGTCGGTCTCCCGGGACCCAATCAGCTCTAAATGCCCTACAAAAACTAAATTTTGGTTTTATAAAACTGAAAACCAGACCCTGAAGCATAGTCATCCCACCAATATAAAGCCACTTCCAGGATAACATCTGTCTCTATTCTTTAACTGCAACACCCATCACTGTAAGAAATTGATGTATCTAATACTCCCTGATAGTTCCCATAGTTCACAGAATAAAACCCAAACTTCTTGACCTGCCTTTCACAGTTCCAACTCAGATTTCCAGCTTCACTGCCAGACAAACTAAGCCTCTCATGACACCATGTCTTCACACATGGTTTTCTCTACCTAGAATGTCCTTTGCCCCAATTTTGCCTGTAAAATTCCTATTCTTCCTCCAAAGCCCAGTTCAAGTCACCTCCTCAATGAAACCTTCCCTACTTCCAGGCCTTTAGTTCTTGCTGCTGCCAACAGGTCTCTAGCTACAGGTACACTAGATAACTCAGGTACATTATAGCTCATCCTTTTAAACAGTATTTTTTAAAATTTATTTATTTTATTTTTTTAGGGGGGGGGAGAGAGAGAGAGAGAAGGGGGAGGAGCAGGAAGCATCAACTCCCATATGTGCCTTGACCAGGCAAGCCAGGGTTTTGAACCGGCAACCTCAGTGTTTCCAGGTTGATGCTTTATCCACTGTGCCACCACAGGTCAGGCCTAGCTCATCCTTTTAAATATCTGACCTCCCCTCCATACCCTGAGCTTCTTCAGGGAAGGAAGTCACTTTGTATCCATACGTCCTAGCAGTGTCTAGAATGAAATGGGAGATCAATGTTGAATGATTGATCACATGGAACATGGCATTAAGTTATTTAGAGCAGTGGTCCCCAACCCCCAGGCCGCAGACCGGTACCGGTCCATGGGCCATTTGGTACTGGTCCACAGAGAAAGAATAAATAACTTACATTATTTCCGTTTTATTTATATTTAAGTCTGAACGATATTTTATTTTTTAAAAATGACCAAATTCCCTCTGTTACATCCGTCTAAGACTCACTCTTGACGCTTGTCTCAGTCACGTGATACATTTATCCATCCCACCCTAAAGGCTGGTCCGTGAAAATATTTTCTGACATTAAAACGGTCTGTGGCCCAAAAAAGGTTGGGGACCACTGATTTAGAGGAACAGGGAAGGAATAAAAGTCTCACAAAATTCAAGAATTTAATTATCTACATATTTAACCTCATCTAAAATGACCAAATTATGCTGAAAGACAGCATGGATGATTTGTTTTAAAATAATAATAGCAACTAATATTTAAGCTAAGAGTTACAATGGCTTACTTAATGTGATCCACATGACCTTATGAGATAGGTCCTTTTTATCTAAAAGGTAAGCTGGGGAGACCTTGAAGCTTTCCCAAAAAGGAAACTGAGGCACAAGAGAGGTTAAATAGCTCAAGATCATTCAGCTAGCAAGCTGTAGAAGCAAGATGAAAACTCGAGTAGTCTAGCTCCAGAGCCACTGGGCTCGGAATCAGGGAGACCAAGGTTTGAATGCAGATTGTGTTACAAAGGTGGCTTTAGATAAGTTGTCTATCCCCCTGGGCTTGTTCTCTGTACCCTCTGGGCTTGTATCTGTCAAGGGGCAGGACAAACCCTTCTCTTAGGGTGCAGAGAGGATTAGATTAAACGTGATAATGTATACAAAAGTCTCTCAAATTGATTGCCTCACCTCACATGTGCTCCATAAATGCAAATTCCTTTTCCCTTCCCTTCCCTTCCTAAAAGCTGGGCAAAACAGACTCACTGAGGAAAAGGATCTCTCCCCCACACTGCTTGAGACTTTTCCAAGCTGATCAAGTATATAGTTAGGCCACCCAACACTGAAAGTCTTGCCTTACCTGGCTTATCTCAAAGTACATTCTCCATACAGAAGCCAGAGACCTTTTAAAATGTAAATGCCATCATGTCACATGCTTAAAACCCTTCAAAAGTTCCTAATACCACTGGGGATACAATCCAAACTAAGGCCTGTCCCCAAGGCCCCATATGACCTGACCCACCTCTCCACAGACTTATCTCCTCTCTCCCTTTCCCCCTCCAGCCACACAGGCCTCTTTCACTTCCTCCAGCTTGCCAAGCTCTGTGCTGCTTCAGGTCTCAGCCTAAAAGTCACTTCCTTTCCTGAGCCCCCAACCCAAATCAAGGCCCATTTTGCTTTCTCACCACTCTCTTCATCTTTCTTTCCTTGCAAACATCACATTTTGAAATGATCAATTTACCCCTTCCTTTAAAGTTTTATTCAAAAGACAACTTCTTAGGAGGCCTTCCCAGGCCACTCAGTTGTAAATTCCAACCCCCACTAGGTATCTATCTCACATCCTGCTTCTCTATTTTCTTTTTCTCCTTAGCCCTTACCACTTTTCATTGTCTTTCCTTACAAAGATGAAAGTTCCACAAGGGTAGTTATTTTTGCTTGTTTTCTTCACAGCAATGCCTAACATATACTTATTAGTAAATACGTGTTGTTGATGCAGTTTCAAGATTATTTATTTATTAGTGGCCCTTCCCCCTAGGCTATGAGCTCAAGCTAAAACATGCCTTTCTAGTTTACCACAGTATCCCCAACGCCTAGGCCTGTGCCTGGCACATAGTAAGTGCTCAGTAAAAATTTACTGAATGAATCAAAGCCACCACCACGACTAAATAGAGAAATTGAAAAATGGTCAAAATATGTGTTCATACACCATACTTCCTCCTGTCTTTCACTGTGTCATGTGTGTAAGTTTGAGGAAACAGACCCTTGAGGTCCCACAGAGAACCCTCCAGGCCAGGCATCTGCACATCCTGTGCCCTGAGCCGCCATACAAACCAGCAGACGTTCAGTCCGGGCCCCTGTGAACACCAAGCTGACGGCCAGTGGGCCAACCCCGGGGCCAAGCACCATCTTGTCCCGCGTCCCATTCTCCTCTGGCCCGTCCTATTCTAGACGAGTCCTGGGTGCCAGACAGGCTTCCCAGAATGGGCCTGTGGGTTTATTGCATTCCAGGATTTTTAATGCCACCTCTGGCCTACTCAAAAAAAAAAGTAAGAAACCCGTGGTCAGCTCCCACAAACCTGGGGCTCTCCGAAGCGGGCGTACCTAAGGTCGCACGGACCCCTCCCCCTCACATGCGCCGCTCCACGGCCAGGAGGCCATCTGTCCAGCAGACGCTCCTCTGTCCTCCCTCGGGTCACATTGAGCCTTCCCCCCAGGTTGGCAGGAAGAGCTTCTGCAGAGAGACAGCTTCCACCCTGGCCGAAGGCCTGGGCACCCCGAGGACCCCGGTTCTGAGGCAGGAGTACCTGTCCGCTCACGAGGAACCTTCCCCGGGTCAGGACCTGAGCGGAGGAAGGGGAGGCCCGAGGGGCGCCCGACAGGGTCGCTCGGCGAAGTGTCCGCCTCCTGCCGGCGCAGCTCCGCGGGCGGCGGGCTGACAGGGTGCCCCGGCGGGGAAAGTGCCCCGTTAGCGGCGCCCGGGCGGGGGCCGCGGGCTGGCGCCGAGGCGGCCAGTGTCCCTCGCGGGGAGGACAGCGGCGTGCCCGGCGGGGCGGCGGCGGGTCACGGGGGCGGGGTGGGGAGGCGGCCGGGCCCGCCAGGCGGCGGTCGGGGAAGCGGCTCCGCCTGGGGCGGCGGGCAGGGTCCGCCTGTCTGCAGGGCCGGGCCGCGGCGCGGGTGCGGACTCGCCCCGGCCCCGCGCAGCCCCGGCCCGCGCTCCGGCGGCCTCGGCGGCGGCCCGGGCCCCAGCCCCGCCCGGCCCAGCCCGCGGGGGGCGCTTACCTGGCGGCGGCGGCGACTGCAGGCCCACAGCTCGGCCGCGCGCGTCCCCGGCGCCGGCTGCGGGAGCCACAACATGGCGACGGCGGTGGCGGGCGGGGCTGCGGCTCCGGGGGCGGAGCGGGGGCGGGAGCCGGGCTGGCGGCGGGACCCGGCTGGGGCGGCGGGCGGGGCGGCGACTCGGACCTGGGCACCGGCCCAGGGCGGTGCAGCCGGGGTGCTACCCCGGCCCGGCCTGGCCTCCGCCTCCCGCCCGAGTCGGGCTGCGCCGCGCCGGCCCCACAGCGGCGAGGGGGGCTGCACCTCGCCCCGGGACGCCGGCCCAGGGCGCCCGCCCCTCCAGCCCCGCGAGCACCCCGCACGGCCCGGCCCCCCGCGCCCTGGGCCTCTCGTCCTGTGACGTGCGGCCCGGCAGGCCGAAGGCCTTGGTGGGGCCGAGGTCGCCCACTAGGGGCCGGCGGCTGCTTGCGCGGCGGCCTCGCCCTAGCGCGCGCCTCTGGAGCAGGGACGTGGTGGGCCCAGCTGCGGGCGGCGGTGACAGCAAGCGCGACCACGGCCGGACTTCGGGCTGACACGCGGGCTGGGAGGTGCGGGGCGCGCGGATGTGCCGCCGCCGGGAACCGCTGGACGGGCCGCGAACGGACTGGCCGCGGGGACCGCCCGGGGACGCACCAGGAGGTCTCTTGAGTTCTGGGAAGTAATAACTGAGCGAGGTGACAGGTGGCCACAAGGCCAGCGCGGTGACCACCAGCAGGGCGTTCCAAGAACCCGGCGCACCGGGAGCGCGGCACCGCGGCGGCAGCCAGGTCGGGGCGTGGGGTGAGGGCCGGGCGGCCGGGGAGCGCCCGGCCTGAGCGAGGAACAGGCTCCCGCTGGCGGGAGGGAGCAGCCGAGGGTCCGCCCCAGGGCTGACTTGGGCGCTTGGGTGAGGAGGACGCGCTGCCGAAGCCCACGAAGGCACTAACTGTGATGATTCTTTCCAGAACTTTGTGAGCGTGAGGAAAAAAGTAGTAGCTCAAGGGGTAAAAGAAACAGGTTTTTGTTTCAATTTGAGGAGGAGCTCTCAAATTGAGGAGCTGAGAGGGGGAGAATAGGAGATAAGAGAGGGTAAATAATGGTGCCAGAGGTAGGGGTGGGAAAAGGCACATCTCCTCCTAGGAGGATGGACAAGGATAGACGGACCTTGAGGTGGGGAAGCCTGCATACTGAGCCCTGCTTGTTTCCATGGATCAGCTGCCTGGTGACATACACACACCCCTGCCCCCAGTGTTCCATAGGCCTGCTTGAGGTTATGTCCTTTAAAACAAGTGAAATTGAGCCTTGACTGGACAGCTCAGTTGGTTGCAGTGATCGGCAAACTCATTAGTCAGCAGAGCCAAATATCAACAGTACAACGATTGAAATTTCTTTTGAGAGCCAAATTTTTAAAACTTAAACTATATAGGTAGGTACATTGTTATTAACTTAATTAGAGCACTCCTAAACTGGCCTTTGAGCCACACTATAGGGGCCAAAGAGCCACATGTGGCTGCAATCTGCGGTTTTGCTGTCCACTGGGTTAAAGCATCGTCTCAATACGCCAAGGATGTGTGTTCCAGCCCCTGGTCAGGACACAAACCCCTATTCCAGGAAACCAGCCCTGGATGGGGAACGCACTTGGTTAGAGCATCGTCAGGGATATGCCATAGGCCAAATTGGCAGGTTCAATCCCTAATCGGGGTACCCTCAAGAATCAACCAATGAGTGCATAAATAAGTGGAACAACAAGTCAGTGTTTGTCTCTCAAATAAATAAAAACTTTAAAGTGGGAAACCAACATATCTAAAATGTCTCCAAAGATTTCTGAGGGAACTTACATTTCTCCTAATTATCACCAACCTAAATTTTCTATTTCTAGAACAATACTAAATCGTGCTCTTCTAGAAAATTTGTCACTGTACTCTTTTTTTTAATTAATTTTAGATAAAGAAGGGAGAGAGGGAGAGAGAGACAGAAACATTGATCTGTTTCTGTGTGTACCCTGACTAGGGATCCAACCAGCAACCTTTGCATATCAGGACAATGCTAACCAACTGAGCTTTCTGGCCAGGGTTTGTCACTGTGCTCTTGATACTACTCCATATATACCGCCCCCTCAAATACAGCACCATGTGTGAAAACAAGCAAAATACCCAATTTTATATGATTGTTAAATAACTTGTAGTTTATTCATAGCGATTAAAAGTCATGTTGAGACCCTGGCCAGTTAGCTCAGTTGGTTAAGAGCATTGTTCAGAAACAACAAGGTCGCAGGTTCCATCTCTGATCAGGACACACACATGGAAGCAACCAATGAAATGCACAACTGAGGCCTGACCTGTGGTGGCGCAGTGGATAAAGTGTCGACCTGGAAATGCTGCGGTCACCGGTTCGAAACCCTGGGCTTGCCTGGTCAAGGCATATATGGGAGTTGATGCTTCCAGCTCCTCCCCCCTTCTCTCTCTCTCTCTCTCTCTGTCTCTCTTTCCTCTCTCTCCTTCTCTGTCTCTCTCCCTCTCTCTCTCCTCTCTAAAAATGAATAAATAAAGTTAAAAATTAAAAAAAAAAAAGAAATGCACAACTGAGTGGAACAACAAATGAATGCTTTCCTTCCCACTCCCCTCTCTCCCTCTCTCTATCTCTCTAAAAATCAATCAATAAACAAAAATTGAGCCTTGGCAGGATAGCTTGGTTAGAGTGTCGTCCCTGAGCACAGGGGTTGCCGGTTTAATTCCCCAGTCGGGGCACATTCAGGAGCAGCTAGGTGTTCCTATTTCTCTTTCCCTGCCTCCCTCTAAAATAATAAAAATATCAGTTTGTAATATCTAAATATACATCTATGTATCATGCATACATAAGAAATGGGATTTTTTTGCCTGACCAGGCGGTGGCGCAGTGGATAGAGCGTCGGACTGGGATGCAGAGGACCTAGGTTTGAGACCCCAAGGTCGCCAGCTTGAGCGCGGGCTCATCTGGTTTGAGCAAAAAGCTCACCAGCTTGAACCCAAGGTCGCTGGCTCCAGCAAGGGGCTACTCAGTCTGCTGAAGGTCTGTGGTCAAGGCACATATGAGAAAGCAATCAATGAACAACTAAGGTGTTGCAATGCGCAATGAAAAACTGATGATTGATGCTTCTCATCTCTCTCCGTTCCTGTCTGTCTATCCCTCTCTCTGACTCACTCTCTGTCTCTGTAAAAAAAAAAAAAAAAAAAAGGATTTTTTTTCTTCTGTGACTTCCATATTTTTTTATTTTTATAGTATATTAATGTTTCTCTTCATGTCAGAAAAAATGGTATTCTTAAATATATTATTATAGTATCTTTAAGAAAGGTAAGGTATTTCTTTAAAAGATAGGTATGGAGTTCAAAAATAAAGATATTAGGAATCAGGCAAGGCAATTGGAAATAGATCTTTGAAGGCTGAGTGGGACTGTGGCAAGCAGAGACAGGCTAGTTGCAGAAGGCATGGTGCAATCGAGGACACATAATGAGAAATAGATGGAGTGTTCTGGGAACACCAAGAAGTCAGCTTGGTTGGAGCACAGGATCCCTGTGGGAGAAGAGTAAGTCAGTGAGTCAGTCCAGAAAGGTAAGCTAGGGCTACAGTCCAAACCTTTGTGATTTGCCGACTGGCAAGAACCACTAGAACTTGAACTGCACAGGTCAATTTTAAAGTAAGTTTTTCTGTCACCTCTACATTATGAGGTACTAAATCTCAGCCCTTCTATCTTAGTGATATTTGGACATTTGATTACTCGGCAATGAGGTAGGAGCAATAGTTTCTGCATCCCAGCTGTTTACAGAGTGAGGATTGGCCCTATGTGTACAAGTTTTATTCGCATGGCAGCAATTTCAGAGCAAATTAGCAAAGAAAAAATGAAGAAGAAATGTGCACCTTAAAACCAATACTGTACAAACTTTTTTAAACAACTTTCTCTGAGTTTTTTTTAATTTTTTTAAACTTTTTTATTTACTGATTTTAGAGAGAGGAAAAAAGAGAGACAGGAACATCAATCTGTTCCTGTATGTGCCCTGATCAGGGGTCAAACTAGCAACCTCTGTGCTTTGGAACAACACTAACCAATCTGGCCAGGGAGAGTTTGGCTTTTTTTTTTTTTTTTTTTTTTTTTTTGGTATTTTCTGAAGTTGGAAACGGGGAGGCAGTCAGACAGACTCCCGCATGTGCCCGACTGGGATCCACCCGGCATGCCCACCAGGGGGTGATGCTCTGCCCATCTGGGGCGTTGTTCTGTTGCAACCAGGGCCATTCTAGCGCCTGAGGCAGAGGCCATGGAGCCATCCTCAGCGCCCGGGCAAACTTTGCTCCAATGGAGCCTTGGCTGCGGGACAGGAAGAGAGAGAGACAGAGAGGAAGAAGAGGGGGAGGGGTGGAGAAGCAGATGGGTGCTTCTCCTGTGTGCCCTGGCCGGAAATCAAACCCGGGACTCCTGCATGCCAGGCCGATGCTCTACCAACCAGCCAGGGCCGAGTTTGGCTTTTTTAAGAGTCCATATACAGGCCTGACCTGTGGTGGTGCAGTGGATAGGATAAAGCATCAACCTGGAATGCTGAGGTTGCCGGTTCCAAATCCTGGGCTTGCCTGGTCAAGATACATAGGGGAGTTGATACTTCTTGCTCCTCCCCTCTTCTTTTTCTCTCCCTCTCTCTCTCTCTCCCCTCTCTATAAACGAATAATTTTTTTTTTAAAAAAAGAGTCCATATACAGGTGAGATTATATAGTATTTGTCTTTCTCTGACTTATTTCACTGAGCAAAATGCCCTCAAGATCCATCCATGATGTTGAAAATGGCAACATCTCCTTTTTTATAGCTAAATTATATTCTATGCAATATTTTTTAGTTGTGGCCCTCTATAAGAAATACATTCCAATTCTCAACCCAGAATGTACACACATGTGCACAAATACGTACACCTCGGAGACAGAAGTTTCCTGAAATATTACTCTCATTTTATGCAATGCATGTTGACTTTTTTTCTACTTCAAGTTTATCTTATTTATTTTTTTACTTTATTGATTTCAGAGTGAGAGGAAGGGAGAGAGAAAGAGTGACAGAAACACCAATCTGTTTCTGTATGTGCTTTGACCAGGGATAAAACAGGCAACCTCAACATGTCAGAATGGAGCTTTAACCAACAGAGTTACCCGGTCAGGGCAAGTTCATCCATATTTCAAGAATGACTTTATGGGGGGGGGGGTATTTTTACTGCTTTATTAAGGTATAATTGACATACAATCAACCACATATACTTAAAATGTACATTTTGGTTTTGACATGTATACACCCATTGCATGCTGCTATTTTAGTGATCAGGACCTACTACATAGATTTTATGACCTTTCTTAGTAAATACTTCCTTATACCAGTTTTTCTCAGGAGCCATGATATTTTCTTTCCTTTCTTTCATTTGGTTTTGTTTTGTTTTGTGTTTGAGAGAAAGAGAGGAGAAGAGAGGAAGGGAGAGAGAGAGGAAAGCATCAATTTGTTGCTCCACTTTAGTTGTGCATCCATTGATTGCTTTTCACATGTGCCTTTACCGGGAATGGAACTGATGCCCTCAGGCTAGAGCCTGTGACATTGAGCTTGACCCTGCAATCTCACTGCTCAAGCCAGAGACCCTAGTCTCAAACCAGTGACCTCAGCGCTCCCAGTCTGTGCTCTATCCACCGTGCCACCACTGGCTAGGCTAATGTTTTCTTTGGCTAGTTTGAGATACAGATTGAACTTCATATAAGGCTAGACCACCACCTGCAAACCAGAGACAACTTTACATTTGAATGAACAGGACCATGGACTAAAATAAAGGGAAAATAATGTGTCTTGATTGTTTACAGTACATAGAGATCATCTTATCCACCAATGTTGGAGTATTACAGGGACAGTGAGTACCATCTCTTTCTTGTAAATTTGGAACCAATAAAAAGATGAAAATATCAACTTAATTACCCCTAAAGCTAGACTGAAACATGTGGCTTGGATGATGAGTGATAGGCTTCTTAATATTCCCTGAATTAAAATTAGCTCCCCCAAAACTCCAACCTACCCCTTGCAGAGATTTAGCAACTTTAACCACATCTGATTACAGAAGATTGAGCCCTCTCTGGAGGCACGGAAATCCAAATTCACCAATTAGGGAAGTCTTCCCCTGGAAGAACCAGAACAAACTCTTCCCTACCTGTCCTGCTGTGAAAACAAAAGGATTAGGGCAGTGGTTCTCTCTCTCTTTCTCTCTTTTTTTTTTTAACAGAGACAGAGAGAGAATCAGAGAGAGGGATAGATAGGGACAGACAGACAGGAACAGAGAGAGATGAGAAGCATCAATCATTAGTTCCTTGTTGTGACACCTTAGTTGTTCATTGATTGCTTTCTCATATGTGCCTTGACCTTGGGGCTACAACAGACCAAGTAACCCCTTGCTCAAGCCAGCAACCTTGGGTCCAAGCTGGTTAACTTTGCTCAAACCAGATGAGCCTGTGCTCAAGCTGGCGATCTTGGGGTCTCAAACCTGGGTCCTCCACATCCTAGTTTGACACTCTATCCGCTGTGCCACCACCTGGTCAGGCAGGGCAGTGGTTCTCAAAGTGTGCTCCCTAGAAGATTTCCAGGTGCACCCTATGGTGTTACAGAGAAATATGTGCATGTTGGGGACCAAAAAACCAACAGGGTTTTGGAAGTTTAGATTTTGGGGGGACAGAGGTGTGGGGAATTGGCTGTAAGCTGACAGTCTGCCCAACCCCCCACCTCACTTGCCTGATTAGGTTGCAAAAGGCTGTTAAGCTGTGGTGCTAGATTGTTTACACTATCCCCCATGTTCCCTGGAAAGACTGGAGGCAAGTTTCTTCTATCCTTTGTTTGGTATTAAGTTAAGATGATATGTATGGTGGGGGTTTTGGATTGATGATTAAACATAAGGAATTGTCTCTTGAAGCCTTTTGGATTTCTATAAAAGAAGAATATGTGGCAATATTTTAAAAAGCTTTGAACATTTTACTACAATTTTCAACATCCTATTTATGTGAATTAGGATTTTCTACCCTCAACATAATTAAGAGTAAAAAGAGAGGAATTCTTCAATGTGTTGATGAGGAAATAAGAGTTTGCCTTTCAAATATATGCCCAAACATTGAAGAAATCGCTAGGACACATCAGGCTCATGTTTCTCATAAACACAAGAATGAAAAAAACTTAACATATTCGTGCCAGGACCTGCCGAATTTACTAAATCTTACTAAGAATGTATCTATATAAAAAGATAACTTTTGGCCCTGGCCGGTTGGCTCAGTGGTAGAGCGTCGGCCTGGCATGTGGAAGTCCCGGGTTCGATTCCCAGCCGGGGCACACAGGAGAGGCGCCCATCTGCCTCTCCACCCCTCCCCCTCTCCCTCCTCTCTGTCTCTCTCTTCCCCTCCCGCAGCCAAGGCTTCATTGGAGCAAAAGATGGCCCGGGCGCTGGGGATAGCTCCTTGGCCTCTGCCCCAGGCGCTAGAGTGGCTCTGGTCGCAACAGAGCAACGCCCCGGATGGGCAGAGCATCGCCCCCTGGTTGGTGTGCTGGGTGGATCCCGGTTGGGCGCATGCGGGAATCTGTCTGACTGCCTCCCCGTTTCCAGCTTCGGAAAAATGAAAAAAAAAAAAAAAAGATTTTAAAAAGATAACTTTTTTGTCATTTTTTAACCCCTTTTTTATGAATTCTAAAAAGCATAACTCAAAAAAATGTAACAAAAATGTTTTTTTAATGTCAGAATGAATTTAATTTTGTTGTATTTATTTTGTTTAATTACTATAAAAGCATGCTTGGACTTTACATATTTTTTCTTTATATTTAATTATTATAACATATTTCTCAGAAATTTGTATATAGTGTACCTACAATTATTTGTAGGATTTTAAATGTGCCCCAACTTCAAAAAGTTTGAGAACCACTGGATTAGGGAATAAGGATTTATCCCGCCCAAGCAAAATTGATCTGGCCCAAAAGTGGGTCAGTTAATTTTAAAAGTATATTAAATTGCCTGACCAGGCAGTGGCATAGTGGATAGAGCGTCGGACTGGGATGAGGAGGACCCAGGTTTGAGACAAGGTTGCCAGCTTGAACACGGGTTCATCTGGTTTGAGCAAAACTTACTAGTGTGGACCCAAGGTCGCTGGCTTGAGCAAAGGGTTACTTGGTCTGCTGTAGCCCCACAGTCAAGGCACATATGAGAAAGCAATCAATGAACATCTAACGTGCCACAATGAAAAATTGATGCTTCTCATCTCTCTCCCTTCCTGTCTGTTTGTCTCTCTCTCTGACTTTCTGTCTCTGTAAAAAAAAAAAAATATATATATATATATATATATATATAATCAGAGAATTATAAAATATATATATACATCCTAACATTTCGTTTTCACTTAAAACCTATTAAGAATACCCATTTTTTGCCTCTATATGAGGCAAAACCTTTTCTTTGAGCAAGAGTGCTAATTAGAGCTCTTGAGCTCTCTTTATTACTCAATCATATTCATGATGTACTTGCTTCTTTAAAGTTGACTGAGGACTTAGGGAGCTCTTGGCATCTTGCTCCCCAGCACATGCCATCAGTTCGGGCAAATACACTCATAAGAAAATAAATAAAGTTGACTGAGGACTTAAAGCTCCTTGCAAAGCATTCAATTGATAGTTCACAAAAAACAACTCTTACTTTTTATATTTACATTTCATCAGTTTCTGTAAATTTTAAGTAAATTAATTCTTTTCTGGCATATAGTTGTCCTAAGCAGGTTTGGGACCAAGGACAGTAGACTCTTGTTAGGCATCTAACTCAAGTTGTAGGAAGAAGAGTGTGGGTATTCCATAGATAAAAACTACTCCAAAGTATTCGGCAGACCAAGGGTTGTTGACAATATGTTTGTTTACAGAGAATGGAAAGTGTTAATTCCAGAGAGTCCATTAACAGGAGAACCATTAATGCTTGTAGAGTGGTATGAACAACTCTGTGAGCATTTATTTTAACATTCTTCTTCCATGATTTATTCATTTTATAAATGTTTATTGATATTCAGGACAGCGACAGATACTATGCTAGACCCTGAAGATGCATAGCTCATTGAAGAAGGGAAAACTGATATGCAAATAAGATGAACAGACTGGATGGAGAAGAAGGAATATTGAGGAGCAAATTTTTTACCTTCTCTCTACCCTATTCCCTCAAAATCACTGCCCCGTCATTCCCATATAGCTAAAATGGCTTCAAATGGCTTAGGATTGGTATGACCTCAAAGAAATTCAAATGGTAATACTACTGTGAGGTCAGTTGGCAGTGGGGGAACCAGGCCCGGGAACTTTGGCTGCAACTGCCCACACCCATGTGCACCAAAAGAAACTTCCCAGAAGCCCTTTGTAAAAAGAACGACTGTCCATCAGCCAATGAAATTTTGCCACATCATATCAACTCGACCACCCTAATGACCATATAAATTACCCTCATGCAGATCCCCCCATGCAACTTCTCTGGTCCCCATCTCATGGACCAGGGAACATCATCCAGGAAGTGCTCTACTAAATAAAGCTTTTGCTATTCCACACTTCGTGGCTATGCCCTTCCTTCTTCCTCAGCGGGAAAATACCTTACATTTGGTGCCGAAACCTGGGAGGAGTTTGAAGCCCACTGGGACCGCTCCTCTCCCCTTCTTTTCTGAGGAAGAACAAGCATCCTCGACTTTCCACCCACTTCGGCACATGGTGCGGTAAGTCCCCTGCCTCCAGCCTCCCCTCAGTTATTTCCACAGAGACTCCCTGTCCATAATCGCAGCTGTGTCAAGGACCTCTTATCTGTTCCAAATGTGTGTGTGCCCATGGAGACATCCCGGACACATCCACTCTACCTGTCTGGTGGCCAGAGCTTGAGTTGCGGGATGCCAATTCTCATCTCTGATCACTTCAAGAACTAAGGGCGGCCATAAGAGGCACAGGAATCTAAACCTGACTCAAAAACACTCCTGGAGTGCCTTATCCGAAATGTCTCCCTCCCTAAAGAAGAAGAAACTGATCTTCTTCTCCACTGTGGCCAGACCACAGAACCCACTGGATAATCAAACCAGGTGGCCTCCTGAAGGGACTTTTAGTTTTAACACCCTCACCAATTTAACTATTGCCAAAGAACTGGGAACTGGTTGGAGATCCCTTACATTCAGGGCTTCTAGTATTTGCTCTTCTGTCCTAATCTCTGTGCTGCCTGTTCTACGACACAGGCCCTTTTTGGCCAGAGAAACCTCAGCTAAACCCTCCACTCTTGATCTTTCCTCCTTCGCCGACCCTCAACTCTCCCCCCTCCTGCCTGACCCCCAGGGGCACCCCTCTCTTGGGACCCCTCTCTGGTCCCTCTACAGACCTCTTCCACTCGGGTCTCTTCCCTCCAGGAAGCCTCCTCCCCTGCCAGCCAGGGGCCCTTCCCTTCTCCTCTGTGTTCTTAAGCCCCACCCCCGTCAGGCCCTCCTTCACCGGCCATTGGCCCTCATGGGGGTTTGCAGGGCTCCTGACCCCACGGCCCAGCCCCAGTCTTCTTGCAGGAGGGCCTGGCCTTGTCCTGCCTCTGGCTCTGGCGTTTCCGGCTGGATCTGGGTGCTGGGCTCCCCAGGAGCCCCCCTCTTCTTATTCCCAGCCCCCAAACCCTTATCCGAGACCTGTGAACATGGCATTTAAGGTTTTAAATGGTCAGGAGGAACAGGCCGAGGTTGTTTGCCAGGCCCGTATGCAGCAAAAGGTAACACTCCAAACCCAGGCTCTTGTGGCAGCCCTGAGGCCTGCAGAGCAACCGGGCAAGGCATAGGAGGTGCCTGACCCAAGTCTGGGCTGCAAAGAGGAATCCCACCAGGAGCTTGCTTTAAATGTAGCAAGGAGGGTCACTGGTCCTGGCAGTGCCCCTGCCCGTGGCCGCCCACTAAGCCCTGCCCTGACTGCAAGCAGCCCAATCACTGGCGGAGCGATTGCCTCTTTGGGCAACAGGCTTTTCCTCAGTGCCTCTATGTGGAGGATAAGCCACCCAAATGGGAGGCCAAGCCAGCCAGGCGGGCCCACCGCTCAAACTCCTAGGCCTCATGGATGACTGACATGGCCCGGACTCAAAGACCCCCATCACCCTCACCAAGCCCCAGGCAATGCTGCAGGAGCGGGTAAGTCTATCTCATTTTTTGTGAACACGGGGGCTACCTTCTCTGTTTTGCCATCACACTCTGGACCTCTAGTTCCCTCACAGGTCTCAGTTATGGGAGTAGATGGGACCCCTTATTTTCCTCTTTGCACGCCACCCCTGACATGCAGTTTGGATGGAATCCCCTTTTCGCATTCCTTCTTAGTTATGCCATCATGCCCTCTACCCCTCCTGGGTCGGGACATTCTACAAAATCTCAAAGCCACTATCCAGCCGACAACAGATTCCTCACTACCAAGGGCTCCCCCATAATCAATACTACCCTCATTTCTAACCATGTCTCTCGCCTCAAGCTTGTCCCCATGCATGACTGCTGGCAGTCAGAACCACCGTGCCCTACCCATCTCTGGCTCACTAAAAATTTGGGCCCTGCAGATCCCCCTATTGCTCCTGTCCCTCCCACTGGGAACCTGCCACCAGAGTGAGTTAAAACAGAGAGCAATGCTGTTCCATGAGACTGGCCCAATGGAAGAAAGCATCGAGGTCCTCCACCATCTGCAAGAAAAACTGCACAAGGACCTTTCCTTCTACAACCCGCTTAACTCCTGATGGCAGCCACCCATCCTCACCTGGGCTGCCCCTATCCTAGGTCCTCTTCTAATTATCAGCGTATTACTTATATTTACTCCTCTTTTTTAAATCCTTTCAGCGCCACATCCACCAGGTTTCCTGAGTCACGTTCAAAAAGATGTTGCTACACCTATATACACAACTCCCCTCAGAGCCACCACCTCCGACCTCCCCTCCCCACGACGCCCCTAACCAGCAGGAAGTAGCGAGACGAATAGCAGCACCCCTATCTAACATAAAAGGTCGGAATGTGAGGTCAGTTGGCAATGAAGGAAGGTCAGGTGAGGTACCAGGCCTAGGAACTTTGGCTGGAACTGCCCACACCCATGAGCGCCAAAAGAAACTTCCCAGAAGCCCTTTGAAAAAAGAACGACTGTCAGCCAATGAAATTTCGCCACATCATATCAACTCGACCACCTAACGACCCTATAAATTACCCCCATGCGGATATCCCACCCCACCCCACCCCACCCCGTGTAACTTCTCTGGCCCCTGTCTAGCGGACCAGAGAACATCGTCTGGGAAGCACTCTACTAAATAAAGCTTTTTACTATTCCACACTTCGTGGCTACGCCCTTCCTTCTTCCTCGGCAGGGAAAATACCTTACAATTACCTACTACTACATTAGCAAAATATATATACCTTACATACTTTTCAATGCTAATGAGATGATGCAGTTGGTACATTCAGGGAAAGCTGTGGCATGTGAATTGATATAATCTTTTTAAAAAGCAATGTGAGCCTGACCTGTGGTGGCACAGTGGATATAGCGTCGACCTGGAATGCTGAGATCACAGGTTCAAAACCCCAGACTTGCCCAGTCAAGGCACATATGGGAATTGATGCTTCCTGCTCCTCTCCCCTTCTCTTCTCTCTCTCTCTCTCTCTCTCTCTCTCTCTCTCTTTCCTCTCTAAAAATGAATAAATAACATCTTTTTTTTTTAATTTTTTTTTAAATTTTTTTAACAGGGACAGAGAGTCAGCTAGAGGGATAGATAGGGACAGACAGACAGAAACAGAGAGAGATGAGAAGCATCAATCATCAGTTTTTTGTTGCAACACGGTAGTTGTTCATTGATTGCTTTCTCATATGTGCCTTGATCGTGGGCCTTCAGCAGACCGAGTAACCCCCCGCTCGAGCCAGTGACCTTGGGTCCATGCTAGTGAGCTTTTTTGCTCAAGCCAGATGAGCCCACGCTCAAGCTGGCTATCCTGGGGTCTCGAACCTGGGTCCTTCCGCATCCCAGTCTGACGCTCTATCCACTGTTCCACCGCCTGGTCAGGCTAAATAACATCTTTTAAAAAAAATTTTACAAAGCAATGTGAGAGCACTTCTGAAGAGCCTTCATAGAGATGTGACTCCTAGAAACTTTTCCTTGAGAAATAATCCTCCACCTAAGAGAATGACCACATGGACAAAATTAACAACAGCCTTATTTGTGATTGTGAAAGTCTGAAACACTTGAATGGTTAAGTAACTTATGATATGCAACATTTTCTAACTTACCATTGGGTACTCAGACAACTGATAACATGGAAAACATTTAATTACATTTTAAATTTTAAAAGTTGCAATTTGCTCTACTAAGAACCACTGACTCCTACACTTTAAAAGAGTGAGTCCGCCCTGGTTGGAGAGCACAGTTCAATAGAGCATTGTCCTGGAGCATGGAGGTTGCTGGTTTATTCCCCGGTCAGGACACATATAGGAATGAATTAATGTTCCTTCCTCTCTCGCTCAAGTCAGTAAATAAACACTAACGCCTGCCCTGTGGTGGCACAGTAGATAAAGCCTCAACCTGGAACACTGAGGTCACTGTTTGAAACCCTGGGCTTGCCTGATCAAGGCACATACAGGAAGAAAATGAGTTGATGCTTCCGACCTCCCCCCTTTTCTCTCTCCTCTCTAAAGTGAATAAATAAAATATTTTTTAAATAAATAAATATTTAAAAAATTAAATTTAAAAAATTTAAAGTGAGTCTGTGCCTTGTATCTCAGTTTTTTTTTTAAAGATATACAATATGCCTTTTTGGTTTTTTTTGTTTTGTTTTGTTTTTTGTATTTTTCCAAAGCTGGAAACGGGGAGGCAGTCAGACAGACTCCCGCATGCGCCCAACCAGTATCCACCCGGCATACCCACCGGGGGTGTCGCTCTGCCGCAATCAGAGCCATTCTAGCACCTGAGGCAGAGGCCACAGAGCCATCCTCAGCGCCCGGGCAAACTTTGCTCCAGTGGAGCCTTGGCTGCAGGAGAGGAAGAGAGACACAGAGAGGAAGGAGAAGGGGAGGGGTGGAGAAGCAGATGGATGCTTCTCCTGTGTGCCCTGGCCGGGTATCGAACCGGGGACTCCTGCACGCCAGGCCGACGCTCTACCACTGAGCCAACCGGCCAGGGTTCAATATGCCTTTTTGTTTTTATATCAGCCAAGATCAGCATCACAGTACACAGACGGCTAATTCAAAACACATAAATGGAGAGATTAATGAATGGACACATACAAAGTTCTGGGCAGGGGTGATGGACACCAACAAGACTAGTATCTGCTGAAAAGCCATTATCAGCCATAAGCCTGAAGGGGCAGAAAGATGAAACTAGTGCTCAGGGAGAGAAATGGTTGAAGGGGAGGGAGGACCAAAAACAAAATTTAGGAATACAGCCGCACCTCTCTCTCTGTTGCCCTCAGATCCCCTCCGGTACCTCCCAGTGGCTGAACCCAAGAGGAGCACTAAGGGCAAGTGAGCCCAGATGGTGTTGTCCTTCAAGGTCAGCCCCGGAGAAGGGTGGAGAGTGGATCTGGAGGAACAAAGGCAGAATTATCTAGCAGGTATGTGATCCTGTAACACTGTGAGAACTGTCTAAGCACATGACCAAGGACCTTAAGGGAACCTAGAAAACCCAGGTTTCTAGAGATACAAAATGAAGATAGCTAGAGAGCAGTTAGGATAGTTAAAAGGGCAAGACATATTGTTATCTCAGGCTGAGACAAGGACAAGGGCCAGAAGACGGAATGTATTATTTTGATAAAACATTAAGCTAGAGTCTGAGCTCAGGAAGAGATCATAGGAGATATGTATGAGCTACATTAGAACAGGACATTAGAAATTATCCTATTTGGATATTACCCTATATTTCTCCTTTCTAGCTAAACCTCTTGCCTCGAACAAATAACTGTTTAGTAGCTATCACATGCCCTGGGGATTAAGGGAACAAAATGAACATTCCTTTTCTCCTGGAGTTTACCTGCTGGTGGGGGAAACAGACAACAGATAAGCAAATACATCAAGTGATAAATGCTATAAGGAAAAGCACAAGAGAATGAGGAAATAAAAGTATGCCATTCTACTTAAAAATCTCTTGATTTAGATCACACGTGCCCGCATGCATCAGATCTCCTATGTAAATCAGGTCTTCAGTATTTCTGTCCTGGGCTAAGATTGGAATGTCCTAACTGAACTTCCTGCCTCTAGCACCCTCTAACCAGCCCTTCACTCTGCTGTGGGTATCTTCCTGAAATGAATCATGACAGCAAGGAAAGAGGCGCAGGCCCCCACTTCCCTGAGAAGGAAGAAATGAAAAGAATACAAGGGAAAGGAGCCAGCTGGGGTAACCGAGTTACCCAGTGATAAATTAACTATATCCCATAGTTACAACACAAAGCAAGAATAGCAGGATCCGTATGTAACTATGGCCAGTGATCTGGAAACCCCTTCTCCCTTGCTCTGAAACTTACCCTCCCCTCTCCTTGAGTCCTGGGAAACCTTAAACAAAGAAATCACATGCCCATTACTTAGATACTGTAAAGGTATATAACCTCTAAGAAAATCAACTTCAGGGAGCCCGTGTTTTGGAGCTACAAGCTCTGGCTTTAATAAATTCTCCTTCCTTTATTGATTAAGTTATCTGAGTATCTATCCTCCATCGGGTCTCTTCCTGCTACAACAGCACCCTACTTAAAATCCTCCAATGCTGTTTACTTATTATGTAGAATAACATTGAATTTTTTACCTTCTGCATCCATCACTTGCCTCTATCTCTGTCATTCTCCTTTTCTACCAACACTAATTGTAGTCTGTGGATCATGCCACACTATCTCTTGGTTCTGCACCTTTGTCCATGCTGCTCTTTCCACTTGGAATGTCCTCCCACAACCTCTGCCTCCTCCCTAACTTGGCAATCCTCTCCCTATTCTTCTAAGCCAATTAACTGTCACCTGTTGGGTCAGGCTTCCCTGACCTTCCCAGAAATGAGAGAGTATCTTCCAGCTTCTTCCTTTGTGTTATCAGTATATCTTCTAGGTACCCCTGAAAGTCTTTAGGGTGCCATATAATCTTATCTCTTAGACATGGAGGGTACAGGATTAGATTACCCATTACCCATGGGTCAGGACCCTATATTCGTTGGTTCATGTGTGACCCTATTTTGTTACTTATAATTTGCCCTAAAAACTACAATTGACAAGTTACACATATACACCTACCCAGGGCTTAATCGTGTACTTAAGGTTTTCTTGCTTTTAAAAATATTTTATTTAAAATAATACCTATTTTATTAGAAATAAAAAATTTGGCCCTGGCAGGTTGGCTCAGTGGTAGAGCATCGGCCTGGCGTGCAGGAGTCCTGGGTTCGATTCCCAGCCAAGGCACACAGGAGAAGCGCCCTTCTGCTTCTCCAACCCTCCCCCTCTCCTTCCTCTCTGTCTCTCTCTTCTCCTCCCGCAGCCAAGGCTCCATTGGAGCAAAGTTTGCCCAGGCGCTGAGGATGGCTCTGTGGCCTCTGCCTCCGGAGCTAGAATGGCTCTGATTGCGGCAGGGCGACGCCCCAAGATAGGCAGAGCATCGCCCCCTGGTGGGCATGCCAGGTGGATCCCGGTAGGGCGCATGCGGGAGTCTAACTGCCTCCCCGTTACCAACTTCAGAAAAATACAAAAAAATATATATATATATACAAAAAAAATTTTTAAACTGACCTGTGGTGGTGCAGTAGATAAGGTGTTGACCTGGAATGCTGAGGTCATTGATTCAAGACCCAGTGCTTGCCCAGCCAAGGCACATACAGAAGCAACTGTGAATTGATGCTTCTTGATGCTTCTTCCCCTCTCTCTCTCTCTCTCTCTCTCTCTCCTCCTCCCCTCTCTAAAATCAATTTTTAAAAATCTTTAAACAAATAAATAAATAAATTTTAAAATTCCCCTAGCTTTATAAAAACTTTAAAGTTAAAACATCTTGCTCTGGCCAGTGGCTCAGAGAATAGAACATTGGCCCAGCATATGGACGTCCTCGATTTGATTCCAGGTCAGGGCACATAGCAAAAGCTACTATCTGCTTCTCTCCCCCTCCCTCTTCTCCTCCAACAGCCAGTGGTTCAATTGGTTGGGGCGTGGCCCCCGGTGCTGAGGATGGCTCAGTTGGTTCGATCTGGTCAGTCTCAGGTGCTATAGTTCGGTACTCAAGCATGGGACAGAGTTGCTGGTGGATCCTGGTGCGGGAGTCGGCCTCATTATTTCCCCTTCTCTCACCTATAAAAAGTTTAAATACTTTGCTTTTTGGTGTGTTTTTTTTTAAGTTGAGGTAAAAAAAAAAAGTTGAGGTTGAATGTACTTATGTATTCATTAGTTATATATAGTTCTTTTTTCTAAAAAAAAAAAAAAAAAAAAAAAAAAAAAGATTTTATGGCCCTGGTCAGTTGGCTCAGTGGTAGAGCGTCGGCCTGGCATGCGGGAGTCCCGGGTTCGATTCCCGGCCAGGGCACACAGAAGAAGCGCCCATCTGCTTCTCCACCCCTCCCCCTCTCCTTCCTCTCTGTCTCTCTCTTCCTCTCCCACAGCCAGGGCTCCATTGGAGCAAAGTTTGCCAGGCACTGAGGATGGCTCTGTGGCCTCTGCCTCAGGCGCTAGAATGGCTCTGATTGCGGCAGAGCGACGCCCCAGATGGGCAGAGCATCGCCCCCTGGTGGGCATGCCGAGTGGATCCCGGTCGGGTGCATGCGGGAGTCTGTCTGACTGCCTCCCCGTTTCCAACTTCAGAAAAATACAAAAAAAAAAAAAAAAGACTTTATTTATTGATTTTACAGAAAGGGGAAATGAAAAGCAGTTGCTTCACTCTAGCTGTTTATTGTTTTCTCTTCACATGCGCTTTGACCCAGCAAGCCCAGGGTTTGGAAACAGTGACCTCAGCATTCCAGGTCAATGCTTCTTTTGTGAAATATCTGTTCATATTATTTTGCCCATTTTTCTTTTCTTCTTTTTTTTTTTATAAAGTAGTGGTTTTTTTTAATTTTTATTTATTTTTTACAGAGACAGAGAGTGAGTCAGAGAGAGGGATAGACTGGGACAGACAGACAGGAACGGAGAGAGATGAGAAGCATCAATCATTAATTTTTCATTGCGTATTGCAACACCTTAGTTGTTCATTGATTGCTTTCTCATATGTGCCTTGACCGCGGGCCTTCAGCAGACCGAGTAACCCCTTGCTGGAGCCAGCAACCTTGGGTTCAAGCTGGTGGGTTTTTCCTCAAACCAGATGAGCCCGCACTCAAGCTGGTGACGTCGGGGTCTTGAACCCTGGTCCTCTGCATCCCAGTCTGACGCTCTATCCACTGCGCCACCGCCTGGTCCGGCTCTTCTTTCTTTCTTTCTTTCTTTTTTTTTAATTTTGGATTGTATTTATTGATTTTTAAAGAGAAGCGAGAGGGAGGGAGAGAAAGAGGGGTGAGAAGCAGCAAGCATCAACTCATAGTAGTTGCTTCCTGTATGTGCCTTGACCAGGCAAGCCAGGGATTTTGAACCTGCGACCTCAGCTTTCCAGGTCTATGCTCTATCCACTGCACCACCATAGGTCAGATGCACATTTTTCTGTTGGTTGGTAATCCTTTTCTCATTAAATTTTAGGATTTTTTTTTTTTTTTTTTTTTTTACAGACTCAGAGAGAGGGATAGATAGGGACAGACAGACAGGAACGGAGAGAGATGAGAAGCATCAATCATCAGTTTTTCGTTGTGACACCTTAGTTGTTCATTGATTGCTTTCTCATATGTGCTTTGACCGCGGGCCTTCAGCAGACTGAGTAACCCCTTGCTCAAGCTAGCGACCTTGAGTCCAAGCTGGTGAGCTTTTGCTCAAACCAAATGAGCCCGCACTCAAGCTGGCGACCTCAGGGTCTCAAACCTGGGTCCTCCACATCCCAGTCCAACACTCTATCCACTGCGCCACTGCCTGGTCAGGAAGGATTTCTTTATATGTTCTGTGTGTGTGTGTGTGTGTGTGTGTGTGTGTGTGTGTGTGTGACAGAGACAGAGAGAGGGAGAGACAGACAGGAACGGAGAGAGATAAGAAGCATCAATTCTTGTCGGCCTAGCGTGCGGAGGACCTGGGTTCGATTCCCGGCCAGGGCACACAGGAGAAGCGCCCATTTGCTTCTCCACCCCTCTGCCGCACTTTCCTCTCTGTCTCTCTCTTCCCCTCCCGCAGCCAAGGCTCCATTGGAGCAAAGATGGCCCGGGCGCTGGGGATGGCTCTGTGGCCTCTGCCCCAGGCGCTAGAGTGGCTCTGGTCGCAATATGGCGACACCCAGGATGGGCAGAGCATCGCCCCCTGGTGGGCAGAGCGTCGCCCCATGGTGGGCGTGCCGGGTGGATCCCGGTCGGGCGCATGTGGGAGTCTGTCTGACTGTCTCTCCCCGTTTCCAGCTTCAGAAAAATGAAAAAAAAAATAAAAATAAAAAAGAAGCATCAATTCTTGGTTGCGGCACCTTAGTTGTTTGTTGATTGCTTTCTCATGCCTTGACGAGGGCAGGGGCTACAGCAGACCAAGTGACTGCTTGCTCAAGCCAGCGACCTTAGGTTCAAGCTGGTGAGCCTTGCTCAAACCAGATGAGCCCACACTCAAGCCAGTGACCTTGGGGTTTCGAACCTGGGTCCTCTGCATCCCAGTCCGACTCTCTATCCACTGTGCCGCTGCCTGGTCAGGCACTTTATATGTTATTTTAATAATCCTTTGCAGTTTTTCTTTAGAATTCAAGTACAAATAAACAGGGTTTTATAATTTTCAAATTTACATATATACAAAGTATATGTGTGTGTTCCAAAACATATATTGTTAATTTTAGGGTATTGTTTTTTTTGTTTTTTGTTTTTTAATTAAAAGAGTATCATTCTCCACATCCTGGGACTTCTTTTTCTCTCTTTTCTTTTCTTTTCTTTTAAATGAGAGGAGGGAAGATAGAGAGATAGACTCCTGCATGCGCTCCAACCAGGATCCACCCAGCAACCCCATCGGGAGCCAATGCTCAAATCAACTGAGCTATCCTCAGCGCCCAGGGCCATCACTCACTCAAGAGGAGAAGGGAGAGAGAATGGGAAGAGAGAGGGAAAGCAGATAGTCGCTTCTCCTGTGTGCCCTGACTAGGGACTGAACCGAGGACATCCATATGCTGGGCCGATGCTCTATCCACTGAGAAAACTGGCCAGGGCCATTTCACTTTTTATGACTTAGTGCTAAGATTTATCTATGGCTTGTTCCATGTAGTTGAGTTTATTTATTGTGGCTGCTGTAGATTTTTCCAATGTGTAGAATACACTAATACTTTGTCCCTTGCAGCAAAAGCTGTTGATATGTTGTGTTATTCCCTTTGGCCCACCTCTGAAATTAGCTGAATCTGTGGTGGCTAATTTCACAGGAGCTCCCAGTGACTGACAATTCCCATGGCAAGTACTAAGCCGTGGGCCTCCCCAGATTTCTGCTTCAGGGCCTTCTCAAAAGCCATAGTGCCTTCTCAGTCCTCTCCCAGGGACAGCCTGAACTTAATTAACCCTCAACAAATGGGAGATGTGAGCCAAGCAAACAATGCCACAGGGTCCCATCCTTCAGGTGGACAATTCTAGGAGGTATTCTGTACATTTCTCAGATGTGTCCATAGAATCATGGACTTTTCCTCCTCCCCTGCCTCACTCTTCCTTCTCCTTCACTCCTGCTGCCTGCAATCACTTCCCACATAAATAACCAGCACCCAAATCCTTGTCCCAATCTCTGCTTTTGGGGAACGCCATGTAATATAAACCAATTTCCTGGTAATGAACACTTGAGTGGTGCAGGGTTTTTTTTTTTTTTGTTGTTGTTGTTGTTTAAAGATTTTATTTATTCATTATAGAGAGGGGAGAGAGAGAGAAGGGAGGAGGAGAAGGAAGGATCAACTCCCACAGGTGCCTTAACCAGGAAAGCCCAGGGTTTTTTTGAACCGGCAACCTCAGCGTTTCCAGGTTGACGCTTTATCCACTGTGCCACCACAGGTCAGGCCCGTTGCAGGGTTTTGATATTGCAAAAGTGCAACTAAAAATATTTGTGTAAAATCCACTGGTGCACAAATACAAGAATTTCTCTTGCATGTTTACATAGGGATAGAAATTCTGGGGCAGAGGCTAAGGAAAGCTTCAACTTTACAGGTAATTCCAAACTGTTTACCAAAGTGGTTTTTACCAACTTACAGTTCCAGCAACATTGTATATGAGGTGCCATTGACCCACATCCTTGCCAACACTTAATATTATCATATTTCTTCATTTTCACCACTCAGATATCAAATGGAATCACATGGTGGCCTCAATTTGTGCTTCTTGATGATTGATGAAGTTGAACATGTCTTCATATATTTATTGACCATAAATATTTTATTTTCTGGTAAATGTCTACTTGGAGCTTTTGTCATTTTTTTCTATTGGTTGGTTGTTCTTTCCTTATTCACTTTGCTAATTCTTTGATAGTTATGGGTTTTTCCTCTTGGAACTCAGGTGATCAGAATTGAAATAATTATAATCATGTCCTGATATGATGTTTTTCCTAGTTACAAAATTAATGCATGCTTGTTGTAAAATAAGTATGTAGAGCATATGGATGTGTTTAACTTAGAAAGAGTTAACTTTATTCTCAGCTCCATTCTACCTCCAAGCAGTAGTAACTTCCATGAATAGTTTGTCATTCCATATTTTGGGAATTTTGTTTTCACATCTCTCCCAAACTGGTCTGATATTTTCTCAAGGGGAAGGACTATATTGTGTTCATCTTTGTGTTCGCAGCCCTTGGCATACTGCTTGGCCTAGATCAAGAATATATACACACATTATTGAATGAATTACTGAATGGTGGGTTTGAACAGAAGTTCTGAAATTATAAGAATACCAGTATGACTGGGAGAGAGGAGAAAAATGAGTAGTAGCACTGATAACATGTGCTGGGGCTTGATTACTGAAAGGGTTGGCTTTTGGGCAACGTGTTTCATTTTTATCTGGGATGCAGTCAGCCAGAGAGGCATTCAAGACTTTAGATGAAGGGAAGTTATTTGTCCCTATGTTTTTGTCAGTTACAGAATTAAAACAAAACATTAACAACCGAGTCACCTAATGGCAATGTACAGGATGTACGGGGGAGGAGGTTGGTGAGAATGAAACTGAAAACAGAAAAATAAATGAGTCAAGAAGTTATTTACTTTTTTTGGACACAGACCCTTATGAAAAACTCACAAAGCCCTGGCTGGGTTGCTCAGTTGGTTAGAGAGTTGTCCCAATACCCCAAGGTTGTGGGTTCCATCTCTAGTCAGGGCACATACAAAAACCAACCACTGACAGCATGGAAGAGTGTCTCAACGAATCAATGTTTCTCCCCCTCTTTCTCTGTCTCCCTTCCTCTCTCTCTAAAAACAATAATAAAAAAATAACTCATGCAAATGATACCTTCTTCCAGAAAGATAGACGTAACCCGACCCATGCACTTTTTGAGAACCCATTGTTTGGTGGGTTATTCTAAGAGTTAGAGAATAAGAACCTGAACCGTGGTGGCAATACGTGTTCATTCATTCAGGCCTGTGTACTGATCTCTGACCCTATGCAAGGCACTGTGCTGAGTGCTGAGAACAAACACCATTCAGTTTGGGGCTTGGGGTACAATATGGTAGAGTGGTCAAGAGCAGACTCTGAGCCCAGCTGTCCAGTTTCAAAACCCTGCCAGGTGAGCTTGGCTTACTTACTAAAACCACTTGCACTCCGTAGGTATTTTACAGAGGCGGTACTGTCACCACCTCCATCTTTAAGGGGATCCTACGTTCTTAGAGAGCACTTAAAATTCATGGCATGCAGGGAGCTCTCTGCAGAGCCAGCCGGCAGAAACCTGAATGGAAAGCAAGAGGAGGAAGCAGAGAGTATGGGCTTGATTTTGAGAACTTTAGCTGAAACAGCAGAGAAGAAAAGGCAATAAGGAGAGGGGAAGTGAGAGCAAGGAAGATTTTTTTTTTTTTAACATGGAAAAGATCTTAAATGCTGACAGGAAGGATGCAGTGGAGTGGCAGAGGCTGAAGATACATCACTTATGATCTGTCTTTCCCCTAAAGGTGCCCAGATGGCAGGAGGGAAGGGTTTTAGGGCAAAGGTGGAGGGCCTGGCTTGAGCTAGGAAGCCACTTCCGCTTGCAAGCTGGAGGGGAGGAGTCAAACGTGGTGTGGCTGCAGGTGCTGACTCTGAAGTAACCACAGGCCCACAAGGCAAGCAAGAATGTCACCGGTGGGGGAGGAGCAAGGAGTGGTGGCTGATGGGAGGTCTGAGGAGAGAGGAAAAGTTGTGACATGTCATTTTAAAGAGAGGATAGTCAGTGACTAGAGGAAGATGAGATTCCCAAGGATTCTTTAGAGCCCATACATTTATGGGCATACTGATGTGCCTGGCTGGATAACTTCCAGTGGGACTGTAGCTGAGTGCTGAGTGCCAGGGATCACAGGATTTGCCACCAGACTGGTTACTACTGAAGTGGTGTCTTCTGGGTCACTATTGTGTCAGAGCAGTTGACACATGGCAGAGAAGAAAGGAGAGAAAGAAGAGTGGGGTGGTAAACCACACACAGTCCAAGAACATTGAATGTGAAATGAAAGAGAAAAGTAAGACACGAACCAGAGAGAATAACACAGTCAAGGGAGGGGTATTTTTTTCCCCTAAAAGTCAGGAGATCTAGATACAAATATATTTCTATACCACAGACAAGCAGAGAAGCTGGCACAGCTGAGGAGGAGGAGAAGTACTGTGGTAAGGTACCAAAAAGCTGCAAAATTAATATTGATATTTTAGGAGGAAAGGTCAGGCTTTCCTGTCCCATCCTTCCTTTGGGGAGGGGAGGGAGAAGAATGTAGAAGTTTCTGGCTTGCAAGGACAATGGGTCATTTAGTTTCAAAACTAAAATAAAGGTTGACTGAAAAACTTTTTCTCTTTCAATGGGAGACAGAATTTACATACCACCCTACATGGATTGTAGTTCCTCCCCCCTTCCTGGAATCCTGAGAGTAACATACCTCTAGGCAAATGAGGGAAGATGAACCCTGAAAGATTGTAAATATCTTTGATTGTGTTACCTTGAAAGTCTTAATGTTCTTGTGTATCCCCTAAAGCCTAAACAAATGTTGTAAGCTTGTGCCATGATGTCATGTTCTCTTCAGCCTGTGTGTGATCAGGGGTATATAACCAGCCCCTGAGATGTATTTGGGGCTGCACGATTTGAGTCTGCAAATGCCCCATGTCAGCCATATGCGGCCGGCATATTTAATAAATCTCCTCCTTTAAAAAAATCTCTTAAAATTCATCTGGACTTGGTGTCTCTATGTAAACCCGCAGAAGTGAGGTACAGTACTTTTCAGCATCTGGGGTATGGTACTTTACAACATACTTCTGTAGGCACTGAGGGAAGAAAGAGCTGGAAGAGACATTTGTGCTTAAGATCTGCATTTATTTAGAATTATTCTCCTTCCCACTCACATATATGAGCATAGGATTTTTAAAGTTGGCATGATGGGAAAAGCATTACTTTACATAGAAGTAAACTCCAGCCAGAGAACTGAGATGACCCTTCTGTAGTGAGAGAATTAATTGGATGTGGCTAAGCAAGTTGCAGCTGAAACTCAGGGCATTTGTGTGGCTAATTGATTCACCCAATCCTCCACCCAAACAGTTGCTTCATGGGAGAATCAGTCTTCCCTTAATTCAAGGGAACGGAGGAGAAGAGAGTTGGCACATATTAACAAGTTACTTATTACAATTATCAGCTGGTGGCATTTTGTGATGTAGTTCTCACCTATCAAGATTTTCCCACAGGTGACTTCAGAATATCTGGGTAAGGACACCCTCATTTTTTTTTTTTTTTAACAAACTCTCATATACAACAAACACAGCAAAACCCCAAACCAAACCATAGGCCTAAGGGAACTGGGTGGTGTGATGGTCAGGTCATGGAATTCCAAACACCGAGAGCCAAGTTAACTGAGCAAATATAACCCAGAATCAGAACACAGGGGCAGACTCTGTTGCCACACCAAAGTCCTGCCCCCAGAGTTCATACCAAAGGCAGTGGAGAAAATGCCAGGGTTCAAGGGCATCTAGCTGACCAGGGAAAGACTGAAAAAGCAGATCTGAGCAGAAAGGAGGTAGCCACCTGACCCAGCTTGCAAATTAACCACTACATGCCCATAAAAACAATTTAAAATAATCTAGTAGCCATATTGAAAACAGAAAAAAAAGAGAAATATATATCAAAGTATTATTGTTTCAACTTGTAATCAATACGACCAGTAGTTGTTTACATTAATTTTTTCATATTAAGTCTTCAAGATCTTGGATGTATTTTAGAGCACATCTCAATTTAGACTAGCCCTACTTCTTTTTATTATTATTATTATGATTATTATTAAGATTTTATTTATTGATTTTAGAGGTGAGAGAGAGGAGAGAGAGAAAAGGGATTTTTCTCCAAATGGGAAGAATCAACTCATAATAGCTTCTCACATGTGACTTCACCACGCAAGCCCAGGACCTTGAACTGGTGACTTCAACAGTTCAAGTAGATGCCTTATCCACTGTGCCACCACAGGTCATGCATAAGGCAAGCCTCATTTCAAACGCTCAGTGGCACATGTGGCTAGTGGCTTTTTTTTTTTTTTTGGTATTTTTCTGAAATTGGAAACGGGGAGGCAGTCAGACAGACTCCCGCATGCGCCCAACCGGGATTCACCCGGCACGCCCACCAGGGGGAGATGCTCTGCCCATCTGGGGCATTGCTTTGTTGCAACCAGGGCCATTCTAGCGACTGAGGCAGAGGCCATGGAGCCATCCTCAGCGCTCAGGCCAACTCTGCTCCAGTGGAGCCCTGGCTGCAGGAGGGGAAGAGAGAGACAGAGAGGAAGGAGAGGGGGAGGAGTGGAGAAGCAGATGGGCGCTTCTTCTGTGTGCCCTGGCCGGGAATCGAACCCGGGACTTCTGCACGCCAGGCCCACGCTCCACCACTGAGCCAACTGGCAAGGCTGGCTAGTGGCTTTTGCATTGGACAGCACAGACTCAGAGAAAACCATACGTAAGCCTGACCTGTGGTGGCGCAGTGGATAAAGCGTCGACCTGGAAATGCTGAGGTCGCCGGTTCGAAACCCTGGGCTTGCCTGGTCAAGGCACATATGGGAGTTGATGCTTTCCAGATCCTCCCCACCTTCTCTCTCTCTGTCTCTCCTCTCTCTCTCTCTCTCTGTCTCTCCCTCTCCTCTCTAAAAAAACAAACAAACAAACAAAAAACCCTGGGCTTGCCTGGTCAAGGCACATATGGGAATTGATGCTTCCTGCTCCTCCCCCCCTTCTCTCTCTCTCCTTTCTAAAAAATGAATAAATTAATTAATTAATTAAAAAAAACATATGTAATATTTTTTGGCATCAAAGTGTTTTGTCTGCATGTTCTTTTTTCTTTTTCTTTTAAAACACATTGCATTGGCCTGACCAGGCAGTGGCACGGTGCAGTGGATAGAGCATCGGCCTGGGTTGCTGAGGACATAGGTTCCAAACCCTGAGATTACCAGCTGGTGCCCAGAAGTCGCTGGCTTGAGCCCAAGGTAAGGTTGCTGGCTTGAGCAAGGGGTCACTCGTTCTGCTGGAGCTCCCCCACTCCCTCATCCAGGCACATATGAGAAAGCAGTCAATGAATAAGTAAGGTGCCACAAGGAAGAATCGATGCTTCTCATCTCTCTCCCTTCCTGTCTGTCTGTCCCAATCTCTCTCTCTCTCTCTCTCTCTCTCTCTCTCTCTCTCTCTCTCTCTCTCCCACATACACAAAACAACAACATTAAACATACTGCACTGGGTAAGGCTGTATTTTGAAGGAAACGGGAGAAAATGCTCATATTCTAAGTCTCTAGTTTGAAATTTTTAATATTTCATGTCTAGCTCTCCCAGACAATTTTTGCTGTATGTCTGAGAAATGGATTTTGTCTTCTCCCCCATGGTGCACTGAGTCTCTTCAGAAGATAAAAGGGCAGGGGACTGTAATGCAAGGCTTGCTACCAAACATTCATTCCTTCCTTTTATTCATTTCATTGTTTCTCTTAACAATAGTTACCAAACATCATCTGTGGGTCAGGGACTGCGCCTAGGGCTAGTTTTTCAGGCATATTCCCTGGCTTGTAAACCCTACAATTTAGTAGAAAAGGAGACATATAATTACAATAAAATGTAGTAAGTGTGAAAGGGGCAGGATGAGGGGCTGAGTGGCTGCCTAGGAGAAAAATTTCACCAACTTGGGAGATAAGAGAAGGCTTGAGGGGTGGAGAAGAGAATAAAGATTGAATAAAGAATGACTACAAAGGAGAAGGGAAGATGGGGAAAATGCTTGGGGCAGAAAGAGCAGATGTAGGGAAGGCCCAGAAGCCTTTGTAGAGAGGAAAGCAGTGTTGTTGGAGCCTCCAAGGCGAGAGGGAAGACTGGTCGCATTATTCTCTGGAAGCCTACTTAACAGTGGGAGTTGGAAGCAGGATGTTGACAAATCTGGACTAGGCAGGCCCAGCACAGGAAGTACTCCACCCCAAAAATATTCCCTCACTAGTTCAGTTCAAGTTCACTAGTAACAGACTCAAAGGGGTTAATGAGCTATATAGTGGTAATTCTCTTATATAGTGGTAATTCTTTTTTCAGATTATGTCAAGCCTTGATGCCTTATTATTTGATTCAGAAGATTGAACATGATTAAAATTCCATATGCCTGACCTGTGGTGGCACATTGGTTAAAGCGTCAATCTGGAACACTGAGGTTGCCGGTTCAAAACCCTGGGCTTGCCTGGTCAAGGCACTTATGGGAGTTGATGCTTCCTGCTCCTCCCCCTGTTCTCTCTATCCCTCTCTCTCTCACTCTCTCTCCTCTCTCTCTAATAAAAAATAAAATAAAATAAATAAAAAGAAATTCCAAGTAATAAAGGACTTAAAAAGTACATATAAACTGTAGGAGTAAAACTAATGAAGGGGTGATACTCTGCCCAGGGAAGTTCTGGGTGGGCTTCATACAGAAGACAACACTTAAGAAAGGTCTGAAAGAAGAAGATGGCCCTGGCCGGTTGGCTCAGCGGTAGAGCGTAGACCTGGCTTGTGGGGGACCCGGGTTCGATTCCCGGCCAGGGCACACAGGAGAAGCGCCCATTTGCTTCTCCACCCTCCCCCTCCTTCCTCTCTGTCTCTCTCTTCCCCTCCCGCAGCCAAGGCTCCATTGGAGCAAGGATGACCCGGGTGCTGGGGATGGCTCCTTGGCCTCTGCCCCAGGCGCTAGAGTGGCTCTGGTCACGGCAGAGCGACGCCCTGGAGGGGCAGAGCATCGCCCCCTGGTGGGCGGAGCTTCGCCCCTGGTGGGCGTGCCGGGTAGATCCTGGTCGGGCGCATGCGGGAGTCTGTCTGACTGTCTCTCCCGGTTTCCAGCTTAAGAAAAATACAAAAAAAAAAAAAAGAAGAAGAAGATGGAGATTGTCAGGCCTCCAGGTGGAAGTGTTACCAGTGATGTGGGTTCTTGGTTCTTGATTTCATGCAGGAAAGATTTCATAGCACAAGTCCAGGTGATTTTTTTTTTTTTGTATTTTTCCGAAGCTAGAAACAGGGAGAGACAGTCAGACAGCTCCCGCATGCGCCCAACTGGGATCCACCCGGCACGCCCACCAGGGGGCGACGCTCTGCCCACCAGGGGGCGGTGCTCTGCCGTGACCAGAGCCACTCTAGCGCCTGGGGCAGAGGCCAAGGAGCCATCCCCAGCGCCCGGGCCATCCTCGCTCCAATGGAGCCTCGGCTGCGGGAGGGGAAGAGAGAGACATAGAGGAAGGAGAGGGGGAGGGGTGGAGAAGCAGACGGGCGCCTCTCCTGGGTGCCCCGGCCGGGAATCGAACCCGGGACTTCCGCACGCCAGGCCGACGCTCCACCACTGAGCCAACCGGCCAGGGCCTAGTCCAAGTGATTTTGAGAATACATTTATTAAAGCTGGGGGCAATGAAATAAAGGAAGGGCTTAATATAGAAGAGACAAGCCCTGGCTGGATAGCTCAGTTGGTTAGAGCATCACCCAGAAGTGCAGAGGTAGCTGGTTTGATCCCTGGTCTCAGGACACATACAGGAACAGATCTGTTTCTCTCTGTCTCTCTCTGTGTCTCTGTCTTTCTCTCTGTCTCTCTTTCCCCCCTTCCTCTCTCATTAAAATCAATCAATAATTTAAAAAAAAAAAAAGATGGAAGAGGCAGCCCTGGCTGGTTGGTTCAATGGCTATTGCGTTGGCCTAGCATATGGATATTTTAGGTTCAATTACCAGTCAGAGCACACAGGAAAAGCAACCAACTGCTTCTCTCCCCCTTCTCTCCCTTTCCCCTCCCACAGCCAGTGGCTCAATTGGTTCAAGCATCAGCCCTGGGCACTGAGGATAGTTCAGTTAATTTGAGCATTGGCCCAAGACAGGGGTTCCTGGATGAATACCGGTTGGGGCACATGCGGGGAGTCTATCTCACTGTCTCCCCTCCTCTCACTTAGAAGAAAAAAAAAAAAAAGAAGAGGCAAGATCATAGCAACAGGAGTGAGCTTAGGTGGAGCTGCCTTCACCCTTTGGAAAGAAAGTCACAGAGGCAAAAGAAGCGAGCCAGCTGGGCTACGTGGACTCAGGAGACAAGTTACCGAGACAAAAGAAGGGCTCTTGGAGAAAGAAAGCGAAGATATGCGCCTTAGGAAAGAAGGGGAGGAAGGCATGGAATGTGCTCTAGAAAGAGAAAGAGAGCATGCCTGCACACATTGCGCTGTTGCCTTAAGAGTTTTTATCTGTTTGTTTGTTTGTTTAAGTGAAAGGAGGATGTAAGGTATTTTTCCCACTGAGGAAGAAAGAAGGGCATAGCCAGGAAGTGTGGAACAGCAAAAGCTTTATTTAGTAGAGCGCTTCTTGCATGATGTTCTCTGGTCCGCGAGAGGAGGGCCAGAGAAGTCACACAGATTCTCCCGTTTGGGGGGTAATTTATAGGATCGGTAGGGTGAGTTGATATGATGTGGCAAAATTTCATTGGCTGACAGACAGTAGTTCTTTTTCAAAGGGCTTCCAGCTGTTTCTTTCTGGCAGGCATGGGTGTGGTGGTTCCAGCCAAAGTTCCTGGGCCTGGTTCCCCATGTGACCCTCCTCCATTGCCAATGGACCTCACAGAAGAGAGATAGTGAGACAGGCTCCTGTATGCCCCACTACCAGGATCCACCCTGCAGCCTTTGGAGGGGCGCATAATCAATGGAGCTATCCTCAGTGCCCTAGGCAATGCACGAACCAATA
Organism: Saccopteryx leptura; assembly: GCF_036850995.1. Classification (NCBI taxonomy): domain Eukaryota; kingdom Metazoa; phylum Chordata; class Mammalia; order Chiroptera; family Emballonuridae; genus Saccopteryx; species Saccopteryx leptura. The sequence goes on along the minus strand of NC_089515.1, from coordinate 38,664,884 downwards.
GAGCCACTGGCTGTGAGAAGGGGGAAAGGGAGAGAATGAGGAGTGGGAGGAGGAGAAAAGCAGATGGTCGCTTCTCTTGTGTGCCCTGAACAGGAATCGAACCTGGGATGTCCATATGCAGGGCAGACACTCTATTCACTGAGCCAACCAGCCAGGGCCTTATCTTTTTTTTTTTTTTTTTTTTTAATTTATTCATTTTAGAGAGGAGAGGGAGAGAAAGAGAGAGAGAGAGAGAGAGAGAAGGGGGGAGGAGCTGGAAGCATCAACTCCCATATGTGCCTTGACCAGGCAAGCCCAGGGTTTCGAACCGGCAACCTCAGCATTCCAGGTCGATGCTTTATCCACTGCACCACCACAGGTCAGGCTTTTTTTTTTTTTTTAATTTTTTTAAATTTATTCATTTTAGAGAGGAGAGGGAGAGACAGAGAGAGGGGGGGGGCCTTATCTTTTTTTTAAAGGCAGGAATTAAGAGGTTTCAGGGGAGGATCTCAATAAAATATTCATCAGCTTTCCAGGTGTGTCCATTCAGGGTTGTGGTCTCTAATGATTGGTCAGCGCTAGGGTAGGGGTTTGTTGGTTATTGCATCCATGGCCTCTCTTCATCTTGTTTTGATGTTTTTTGGGGCCTGAAGCTGAAACACAACTAGGCCTAAATGTTATCTCTAGTTGGCCAAAACTCTGTCTCTGTAGTCAACAGACCTGAGGCTTTGTTCCTAAGATTATTTAATGCTGATCATAACCTCATTGTCCTGAGGGCTTAATGCTTAATGCTTAAGGGATAGTTGTACAAGGGAGAAAGAGGCAAGTGAACCACTTATCTGTCTCAGTTTCCCCATTCCACTCGCCAAGGAATTTTCCTAGCTTCTTACTATTCTGCCTCAGCAGGACCTTCTAATAATAATAATTATTTACCAAATGTCAGGCTTTATTCTAGTGGTTTACATTCTTATCTCACTTAATTTCCATATAAACCCCTAGATACCACAATCCCTATTTACAGCTAAAGAAACTGAAAGGAATTATAACTGTCTATTGTCACAGTCTGTAAGGGGCAGAGCAGTTTGGCTCCAGCGCTCATTTCTTTAACTCCTCTTCATATTATATGGCTGTATATGCCCAGGATTGTAGGGTGAGAGGCTGGCAAGGATTGTCAGGATCAAACTCATGAGTCAGGTAATAGCCAAATCCTGCATTTTCAACACAAGCCCCATAGTAACCTTTAGGTAAATGGTTTTATTACTCGAGTGCACATTTAAGTGATTGCTAATGATCATATCTTTGAATGTGGTTGCATTAAGAGAACATTATATTCAAATCTAGATTTACACAAGCCACATTTCCTGCAGTAAGTCACTGCCTCAAGAGATTCCCATTGAATCCTTTAGCGATTTTCAACCTTTGTTTCTCATGCACTCATAAACTAATTACTAAAGAAAAAGGGGCCCTGACCTCTTCTTCCTTACTAACTATTTTATTTGGCCATGAAATGAAAATGGTTGTATTTAGTCAGGGGCACTGACCTTAGTAATTAGTGTGTGTTTGTGTCATGAAAAAAAAAGGTTGAAAATCACTTTTAAGCTATCAAGAAGAGCCAAACCCATCATTAAGCTCTAAGATGCAAAAGCACAAAAGGCAAGTCACCAGTGACAGGAGGTAGAAGGCCTGGTTACAGGGGAAAGACTAAGGTTGCCTCCACTCTTGGCCCTTTTACCCACAGGACCCCCAGATTCACAACACAGCTCTCTCATCTCTAAGAACCTATAAAACAGCCTGAACTGTGGTTGCACAATGGACAAAGTGTCGCCCTGGAATACTGTTAAAACCGCAGGCTTGCCTGTTCAAGGCACATAAGAGAAGCAACTACTATGCATTGATGCTTCCCGTTCCTCCCCTCTCCTTCTCTCTCTCTCTCCTCTTACTAAAATCGATAAATAAAATCTTTTAAAAAGTAAAAAAAAAAGAACTCATAAAACAAACGTTCAGCAGCCCTGGCCGGTTGGCTCAGTGGTAGAGCGTCAGCCTAGCGTGCGGAGGACCCAGGTTCGATTCCCGGCCAGGGCACACAGGAGAAGCGCCCATTTGCTTCTCCACCCCTCCTCCGCGCTTTCCTCTCTGTCTCTCTCTTCCCCTCCCGCAGCCAAGGCTCCATTGGAGCAAAGATGGCCCGGGCGCTGGGGATGGCTCTGTGGCCTCTGCCTCAGGCGCTAGAGTGGCTCTGGTCGCAACATGGCGACGCCCAGGATGGGCAGAGCATCGCCCCCTGGTGGGCAGAGCGTCGCCCCATGGTGGGCGTGCCGGGTGGATCCCGGTCGGGCGCATGCGGGAGTCTGTCTGACTATCTCTCCCTGTTTCCAGCTTCAGAAAAATGAAAAAAACAACAACAAAAAAAACAAAAAAAAAAAACACAAACGTTCAGCAAGGCCCCTTTCTTCCTTTAGCCAAATCAGAGTGTCCATATAGGAAACTGGCCACTCCCACTCCGCACCGCCTACACTCACATACCAACCCAGAAGGCTGGTGCTTCCTCTCCCCAGCTGCCTCTGCAGCTGTCCAGGACTTTCTAAAGAGACCTCTCCAAAAAAATCTTCCAGGGAGTCTGGAAGACTTGAGTGACACTAGTAATCTCATTTCACAAAAGGCGCCTTTGATTTTTGGGAATGAGATTTCTTCCTGATACCACATGTCATGCAGAGCTGCTGCATTTTTAAAAACCATGGTCTCTGATGTCCATAAATATTGGGTTGGTAGGCAGAAAGTCTCACCTCTCTCTCTCTTTTTAAAAACATTTATTTATTGATTTTAGCGAGAGAGGAAGGGAGAGAGAGAGAAAGGAACATCGATCTGTTCCTGTATGTACCCTGACTGGAGACCAAATTGGCAACCTCTGCGCTTCGGGATGATGCCCCAACCAACCGAGCTATCTGGCCAGGGTAGAAAGTCTCATCTCTTTTGCCCCTGAATCTGATTTTGGAGAGGCTAGGTGGATGGTCCTCCCAGAAAAGCTAGAGAGATTCTTTGGGGAGGTGGGCCAGGGAAGAGTTAAGCTTTCAGTGTGGCCTGTACAGTGGCCTGTCCTGATACACCTGGACCATTTTCTTTCTTAGGTTCAGAAAGGGACTTTCTCCTTCCACTCACCACCTTCTTCATTCAGAAGGACAAGGACAAGCACTGGTGAGATCATGGTTATTTTGAGTAGCGTTATAAAAAATGGAGTCCACTTTGCTTCTGTGAGTAGACACCCTTAATTTGTACGGAAATAATTAACCAGGCCTCAACTATGACAGACTTTCCTAACCCTGAGTATTTGAACATCAGTTTGAATCCATTTCTTGTTTTTAATAACTACTAATATTTATTGTCATTCATTGTGCCAATAGCTATATTAATGTGTACTATCTTGTTTAATCTTCAAATGATTTAAATTGTTTTTTATTCCCACTTTACATACCAGAAAACTGAGGATAAAAAAGAGTTAGTTCATTGGTCCAAGATCACACTGCTAGTGACTAGCTGATCTGTGATTCAAAGCCAAGTGGTTCTGACTTAATCTCTATAATAAGGGGCCTTCTTCAGGCAGGCCAGCAGTCTATATATGAAGGAAAATACCAGACATGTCATTGTGATTGATGGAGTCCAAAAGACTTATGTGTTGGAAAGATTGGCAGCCCAGTGAGCAGAGAAAATAGCATGTCAGAGTCCCACATTTGGAAAATTTAATTCCTTAGGCTTTATGTCTTTATCTAGTCTGGGATCACCTGTCCTAAATATCTGAGTTATTTTCATCAGAGACATTGTTTCCTCCCCAGCACTGTAGGGAAACCTCATTAAGCCTTTCCAGATCTACCCAGTTTATATTAATCCCTCCCAGTCCTATTCCTTCCTAATGCGTTCCTTTCACTCTGATTATTTCTCACTCGGTCTGTCTTGTCTTCAAGACTGTGTTACCAGAAAGCAAGCCTGAGTGTTAGCCACACCCCCACACCTAATCCCATTTCTAATTGCTGCTTGACATTATGCTTCCTCCTTAATAGCCTGCTTTGACTAAGGCCATGCCTGGATCTGAGTTTCTATAGCACGTATAGGCTAGCAATTATACCTTAACTTGTTGTCTTCTTTCATAAAGATACTTTTTTTTAATGTTTATTTTTTATTGATTTTAAAGAGAGGAAGAGAGAGAGCAAGAGAGAGACAGGAACATCTGTTCCTGTCTGTTCCCTGATGGGGCATGGAACCGGCAACCTCTGTGCTTCTGGACGATGCTCCAACAGTTATCTGTCCAGCACCCCCAACCCCCATTTTTTTCTGCAGCAAGATACTATAAGCTCTTTAAGGACTAAGGCTATATCTTCTACTTTTTAATTTAATAAATCCTTTTTTTATAAATAAATTTTTATTAATTTTAATGGGTGACATTAATAAATCAGGGTACATGTATTCCAAGAAAACATGTCTAGGTTATCTTGTCATAATAAATCCTCTTTTAATTTTGAGCAAGCACTGCGGACCACCATCTTCACTGATCTGAGTCATTATAATCATATTCTTGAGTCTTGCTTGATTCATCTGTCTGGGAGGCCTGGGCCTTCTGGGTTTTAAGTCCTCTATTCATTTGACAACGGTTTGCTTGTTCGTTTGTTTTTCATTTGACAACGTTTTTTTGAGTGTTTATTTCATGGAATTTGCTGGGGTAAAAGATAAGTAAGAAAGGCCAAGCCTGGCCTGTGGTGGCGCAGCGGATAAAGCGTCAACCTGGAACGCTGAGGTTGCCGGTTGGAGGCCCCAGGCTTGCCTGGTTAAGGCTCAAATGAGAGTTGATGCTTCTTGCTCTTCCCCCTGTCCTTCTCTCTCCCTCTCCCCCCACCTCTCTAAAATGAATAAAAAATAAAAAAAAATAAAGAAGGGCCTCATCCCAATGTGAAACAATCAGTTGTTTTCTCTCCAACCAAGACTTTCTTAAATTTGAGAGATTCAGGTAGTGCTTTCAAAGTTTCCTGCATCCTTCATCTTTAGAACTTACTGAAACCACCTCAGCTGTCAGTTTCCCATTGTGCGACACCCGCCCCACTTGAGACCACAAGGCTTGGCGATTCATCTGGTGCCACACCCAGACCACGGGTTTAACCGTGCTGGCCACTGAGGGGCCGCTTCTGTCCGAAGAAGCCAGAGACCCGGCTTCCCATTGGCCAGCCTTCCGGAAGTTGAAGGGCGGGCTCCCCTCTAACCCCGGGCCGCGCAGCGGAGCGCGGAAGTGGGTTCCGGTCGGTTTCCAGCACGCGAGCTCTGGAACTGGAGAGCCCTCCTACAGCGAGGCCAGACCAGGAGGCTGGGTCAGGAAGGTTGCGAGTCCCTTTGTCCACTCTCCGCAGCGAAGGGGCGGGCCGTGCCGTTTGCCGCCCCGGAAGTGGAAGTGAGGGCGCCGCAGGGTCCTGTCCACTGCCAGTTCACCCCGGCGTCTGTCGTTCCGCCCGCCGGTCACATCGCGCCCTCTTTCTTGCCGGTGTCTTCCTCACCGGCCCTACGATGCTGTCTCTAGATTTTTTGGATGATGTGCGGCGGATGAACAAGCGGCAGGTGAGGTTGGCCTCCGGCTGTTTCCCCGGGCTCCCCATGTCCTTTCGACACTAGCACTGCGGGATCCTGCGGGCCTTTGGGCCCCTGAGCGGGTCTGACGCCTGGACTATCTCTTTGTGGAGTCCGAGGCCAGAGGTCCTTCTGTCCGCCCCTTATTATTTTTAACCCCTACCTAATTTGGGGCTTCCCGGAGCGGGGAACTGAATCTTTACTTTTCTCCCAGTGAGGCAGAGGAGCAGATGGAAACGGAGAGCGCTTTGTAAGTGGGAGTTGGGTTTCCGTATTGTTCTAGACTTGGTAAGGCGGCAAACTCAGGGTTTCTCCAATCGCGACGGCTTCCGATGGATTGCGGGGACTGCACTGATGCTGGGATGCTCGGAAGGCGGTTGTAGGCCCCACAAAAGCCGGTTTGCTGCTTTCAGCTAGTCGCAACCCTTCTACTACAGTTGGGCCCCAGCGGGTGCACTGACTTTTCCTTGGGTCACCTCCGATTTGGAGGGAGTTGGAACGGTTACTTTACTTGCCCTCGAGCCCATTTAACATTAAAGTGGAAACCCTTAGAATCCTCGGTTATACCGCCCAATACTAGTGGCACCGGGATCTTCAATTTTAGATCTCCCGGTTTTATCCTTAAATCTTACTCCGTCTTGAGCTTCTATATAGATCGTATGCCAAATAGTACTAGGAATTTAATTATTTAATCATTAGGAAAGGTCGTTTCTTGTCATCTTCTGCTCCAAGTGTGCCCGTCTTTAGAGAGCCTAGTTTTCCTTGCCTCACACCTTTTTACAGTATTTGACTGCTAAGGATTTTCCTGCCCTGGCTAGGTAGCTCAGTTGGTTAGAGCGTCATCTGGATACAACAAGGTTGCAGGTTTTGTCCTTGGTCAGGGCACATCAAGAGTCAACCAGTGTGCCTGACCTGTGGTGGTGCAGTGGGTAAAGCGTTGACCGGGAACGCTGAGGTTGCAGGTTTGAATCCCTGGGCCTGCCTGGGCAAGGCACATACAGGAAGCAACTACTATGAGTAGATGCTTCCTACTTCTCACTCTCCTCTCTCTCTCTCTCCAAAAGTCAATAAGTAAAATCTAAAAAAAAAAAAGTCAACCAGTGAATGCGTGAACAAGTGGGACAACAAATCGGTGCTTCTCCCTCTCTCCCTCTCCCGCTCTTCCGCTCTCCCTCATACTCTTTCTCCCCCATTCTTCTCTCTTTCCTTTCTCTAAAATGAATTAAAAAAAAGTTTTTTTTTAAATAGTCATCTTGATGTCACTTAAAAGATTTTTCTCTTGGACTTGCATTTTGCAGTATTTATAAATACCATTTAGTGAAGTAGATATGCATCCTCCCCTTAGTCTCTTTCAGACTTTAGCTAACTCAGTGTCACCTTCTCTTAGACATGTTTCTTAATTCCTTCGGTCATAACTGATCATTCTTTTCCAATTACACAAAAAACTTTTATGTCTTTAAAGATAACACTTAAGTTTCTCCCTTTTGTATAGTGTTGTCTTTTTATCCATAGCTGAATTTCTAGGCACCACAAACATTTCTCTGAAGAAACAGTATTTAGGGCCTACTTATATCGTACCCTGTGCTAGATAAAATGAAAAAAATGCAAAGATGAGAGAGACAGACTCTTCAATGAGCATAAATGTGTAGAAAATGGCTAAGGCAAAACAACTATTTTGAGCTCTTGCTATGTGTAGAGCAGGGGTCCCCAAACTTTTTACACAGGGGGCCGGTCCCTCAGACCGTTGGAGGGCCGGACTATAAAAAAAAACTATGAACAAATCCCTAAGCACACTGCACATATCTTATTTTAAAGTAAAAAAACAAAATGGGAACAAATACAATATTCAAAATAAAGAACAAGTAAATTTAAATCAACAAACTGACCAGTATTTTAATGGGAACTATGGGCCTGCTTTTGGCTAATGAGATGGTCAGTGTCCGGTTCCATATTTGTCACTGCTAGCCGTAACAAGTGATATGACGTGCGTCCGGAGCCATGACGCTTGCGTCCCACGTCACCGGAAGTAGTACTATAGTGAGTGATGCTGCCCTTTGCGGTGCCGCCACATACAGTACTCACTGACCACCAATGAAAGAGGTGCCCCTTCTGGAAGTGTGGTGGGGGCTGGATAAATGGCCTCAGGGGGCCGCAGTTTGGGGACCCCTGGTGTAGAGTATGTAAAGTGCATTAGGTATATGCCTTTGAGGTAGGTAATGCTATTCCATTATACAGATTAGGAAAATGAGCAACCTCCTAGCTGTTGTGAGGAGGAAATGGGAGGGATTGGACAGTATGGGAATAAGGTGAGGTAAAATAATGAAATGAGGTTTTATCTGTATATAACTTCTGGGAAAAAAGAATCAACATTGACTATAGATACTGAAAGCTCATCACATGAAAAGAGGGAAACTAGAAGTTTGATTTTACTTCTCTAAAATGCTGTCATTGCAGAACTTTTTCATTTATGCCAAAATACATATCATCAAATGTCTGATTAATATGTTTGAGTTGTAATTGTGTTTTTTTTTCTTGCCAGGTTCATAGAGGAATACTTTAGTACAATCAATTCCATCCATTTAAGTGTAAAATTTGAAAAGTTTCTACAGTTACATACACCCATTACAATCAGGATATAGAGCATTTTGGTCCCCTACAAGATCCTGTGTCCCTTTGTAGTTCTCTCCTCAAGTACCTGGCGACCATGGATTTGCTTTTTGTTAGTATTAGATGGGTTTGCATTTTGTATAAATGGAATCACGGAGTATGTATGCTTTTGAGCTTTGAGTTATTACTGATTTTTAATGCTTTACTCAAGGCTCTTGTTTATTGCATGTATTGTAATTTTGGGGGGTCTGCTTCACAGTTTTCAAAAATAAAGTGTTTCACTACCTTCACCACATCCTGTTGCGAGATTAATCTCCTCTCTCCTCCCTCAAAGAAAGCTTCAGTAGCTCCCCATTGTCTCAGAAAGGCCTTTGCTGTAAGTCCCAGTCATTTTATACCTGCTGTTTCTCACTATTTCAGTCTTCTCCCAGCTTACTTTTCCTGCCTATTTTTTATTTTTATTTTTTTACAGGAACAGAGAGAGAGGGATAGATAGGGACAGACAGACAGGAATGAAGAGAGATGAGAAGCATCAATCATCAGGTTTTTGTTGCGACATTTTATTTTATTTTATTTTTTTATTTATTCATTTTAGAGAGGAGAGAGAGACACAGAGAGAGAGAGGAGAGAGAGACGGGGGGAGGAGCTGGAAGCATCAACTCCCATATGTGCCTTGACCAGGCAAGCCCTGGGTTTTGAACCGGCGACCTCAGCATTTCCAGGTCGACGCTTTATCCACTGCGCCACCACAGGTCAGGCCTTGTTGCGACATTTTAGTTGTTCATTGATTGCTTTCTCTTATGTATCTTGACTGTGGACCTTCAGCAGACCGAGTAACCCCTTGCTCGAGCCAGTGACCTTGGGTGCAAGCTGGTGAGCTTTTTGCTCAAGCCAGATGAGCCTGCGCTCAAGCTGGTGACCTCGGGGTCTCGAACCTGGGTCCTCCGCATCCCAGTCCGACGCGCTATCCACTGTGCCACCGCCTGGTCAGGCCCTACCTATTTTTTTAAAGATTTTATTTATTCATTTTTAGAGAAAGAGGAGATAGAAAGAAAGGGAGGAGCAGAAAGCATCAACTCCCATGTGTGCCTTGACCAGGCAAGCCCAGGGTTTTGAACCAGTGATTTCAGTGTTCTGGGTCGACACTTGATCCACTGCTTTTCCTACCTATTTTATATTAATGTCTTTATGAACATTGTTCTACTCAAACCTTGTGTATTTAACTGTCTTAGGAGTCTTTGTGGTCTGCCTTTGAATATTAGGAGATTTCTAAAGTTTTTTTGTGTTTTTTTTTGTGACAGAGGGACAGATAGGGACAGACAGACAGGAAGGGAGAGAGATGAGAAGCATCAGTTCTTCATTGCGGCACCTTAGTTGTTCATTGATTGCTTTCTCAAGTGTGCCTTGACCAGGGGCTAGAGCTACCTGAGTGACCCCTTGCTCAAGCCAGTGACCTTAGGCTCAAGCTGATGAGTCTTGCTCAAACCAGATGAGCCCATGCTCAAGCCGGCGACTTCAGGGTTCTTAACCTGGGTCCTCCATGTCCCAGTCCGATGCTCTATCCACTGCGCCACCGCCAGTTCAGGCTAAAGTTCCTTTAGTTGTTATATACTGTTTCATTTGTCTTCTTGCCTTTGGAGTAGGGCTCCTTTACTGGAATATCAGATTGCCATTTTCCTGAAAAAAATTGGGGGGAGGATGGGGGGGGTAGGGAGAAGTAGGTAGAGACAGGAATATCAAGCTCTTCCTATATGTGCTCTGACCAGGGATTAAACCAGCAACCTCTGTTCCTTGGGCAATGCTCCAACAGAGCTGTCTAGCCAGGCCTTAATTAATAAAAAAAATTTTTTATTTAGTCAGTTGATTGATTTTTTTTTTTTTTAGGGAGACAGAGAGAGGAAGGGGGAAGGAAAGCATTCATTTGTTCTACTCAGTTCTGCACTCATTGGTTGCTTCCCATGTGTGCTCTGACTGGATTGAACCCACAACCTTGTTTTGGGATGATGCTCTAACTAACTGAGCTAACTGGCCAGGGCATGCTCCCGACCGGGATCCACCAGGCATGCCCACCAGGGGGCGATGTTCTGCCCCTCTGGGGCTTCGCTCTGTTGCATCCAGAGCCATTCTAGTGCCTGAGGCAGAGGCCACAGAGCCATCCCCAGTACCCGGGCCATCTTTGCTCCATTGGAGCCTCGGCTGCGGGAGGGGAAGAGAGAGACAGAGAGGAAGGAGAGGGGGAGGGGTGGAGAAGCAGATGGGTGCTTCTCCTGTGTGCCCTGGCCGGGAATCGAACCCGGGACTCCTGCACGCCAGGCTGATGCTCTACCGCTGAGGCAACTGGCCAGGGCCTCTGAAACTTTTTAATCTGTGAAGTCCTGATTTGTAGAGTTTGCCTATTTCTGTGGTGTAAATACTCCCAACAGGACTAATTTCAAGCTACTATCATGACATTATTGAATGTGGAAATTTGAAGAGATGTGGTAGCATGCAACTGTATTTCTACCGAATGGATAAAACAGAAAAAAACAGCCTCAAGAACATAGATAATTAATTTTTTCTTCCATTAACCATTCTATATTTCTTTTGCCCTCAGCAAGAACCTAAGTTGATCGTAGTTGTTTGCCCAGTGGAGTGACCCCAACCTTTAGTGACCATATTACTAAAGGATTAATGTCATGAGTAGTCCTCCCTGAATTGGATTGTTGTAGTTTTCTCTAACTTTTATCACAAGACATGGGAGAGAGGCCTCAGAATTCTCTATATTCTGGTTATATTCCCCTCATTATGTAGTAACAGCCCTGTTTCTCTCTTGGTGGTCAGGCTCAGTCACCCTTGCCAATAAATAACCCCCTGTTCTCTGCATTTGGTTCACTATAGCATGAGGAGCCCAAAGTGGCCAGGTGGCAGTCTCAACTTCCAGTTTAATGGATTTATTGTGTCCCGGGTGAAGGGTATCTCCTTTGGGAATGAAAACTTCTAAACCAGTAGAACCCAAAGAGAAGTCACTCCCATTCTTACCCTCAATTCCAGACTAGTGACTCCTACTATAGAAGATAAAACCCCATATGTTGTTTGCTAATATAGAGCATTCTCCACATACCGGAGGGCATTACATGTTATCCCAGCCTCACAAAGTGCTGCTGTGCCTTGCTGCTGCCGTACTTTCCTCAAAGGGCCATTTGTATCACTCAGAAGATGAAACCACACCAGTAATTGAACAGGGCAACATTTAATGTAAAGAAATTTAAACTAGGCCCTAGCCAGTTGGCTCAGTGGTAGAGGGTCACCCGGCATGTGTAAATCCCGGATTTAATTCTCAATCAGGGCACACAAAGAAGTGACCATCTGCTTCTCTACTCTTGCCCCTCCCCTTTTTCCTTCCTTCCTTCCTTCCTTCCTTCCTTCCTTCCTTCCTTCCTTCCTTCCTTCCTTCCTCCCTCCCTCCCTCCCTCCCTCCCTCCCTCCCTCCCTCCCTTCCTTCCTTCCTTCCTTCCTTCCTTCCTTCCTTCCTTCCTTCCTTCCTTCCTTCCCTCCCTCCCTCCCTCCCTCCCTCCCTCCCTCCCTCCCTCCTGTAGCCATGGCTTATTTGATTTAAGCAGCTTGGCCCTGGGCACTGAGGATGACTCCATGGCCTTGCCTCAGGTGCTTAAATAAAATAGCTCAGTTGCTGAGCAACGGGGCAGCAGTCCCAGATGGGCAGGTCATCATCTGGAAGGGGGCTTGCTGGGTGGATCCTTGTAAGGCCAGTAGCCACGGCCAGCATCACAGCCACCTGGCCCGTGCAGGTTTGCATTGGATTTGGACAGACGGTAATGAAACAATGGAGCCAAGAACTGGTGGGCCATTACCTTTAATCCTAGCTTGTACCCAGCAGGCAAGTAATACATACAGTGGGAAAACACTTCCCTTTCCATTCAGGGCTCCCAAAGCCACTGACTTATCCGAGTTAACTAGAATTAAAGGTTTCAAGCTCACTAGCCTTATTCACCTCTGTTCCCCGTCTCCTTCTTTCTGCACAAACTAGCTTCTCCTTCAGCATTCCTCCATGTGGCCTTACTCTGCTCTCCTCCCTGCTCTCTGCCCTCCTCCTAGAACGCAATCACTTTTCTCCCGGAACAACATGATCTCTCTTCCTTTTAAAACCTTTTAGCACGAAAGCCCTCCCCCACGCCCATCCCAAGCAAGAAGGCAATTAATACTATCACCTGGGCGATGGGCTTTCACGTGGGCAGCACCATCTTTAACAAAGTGAGCATAGTATATTTTATCTGCCCAACAATCCTCTTTCGGGCATGTGCAGGAGTCTTTCTGCTTCCCTGCCTCACACTGAATAATAAGAAAGAAGAAGAAAGAAAGGAAATGTTAACTAGTAAAAGATGCTTAACTACCATATTTCCTCATGTATAAGATGCACCCTTTTTTGAAAAATTTAGGGTCTAAAAACTGGGTGCATCTTTTTTAAAAAAATAAAGGCTTTTTTTTTTTTTAGATTTTATTAATTAGTTTTTTGGAGTTGGGGGGGAGAGAAAGAGAGAAAGGGGGGAGACACAGGAAGCATCTACTCATAGTAGTTACTTCCTGTATGTGCCTTGACCAGGCAAGCCCAGGGATTTGAACCAGCAGCCTCAGTGTTCCAGGTCACTGCTTTAGCCACTGCACCACCACAGGTCAGGCAAAACTGGGTGCATCTTATACAGTGGTGGTAGATATTTTTTTTACTTACATTTTCCGCTTTTTCATGCTTGTTGTCTTTGCGTTCATTGTTTCCTACTTGTTACAGTATATTACGGTAGGTTACTTTTTGCCACGTTCTGCCCAGAAACGACTTAGAAAAGATTTAAGTACAGTGCTGAATTCAAGTTAAAAGTGATCCAGTTTGCAAAAGTGAATGGAAATTGTGCTGCTCAATGTAAGTTTGGTCCTCCTCCAACTGAGAAATTAATCTGAGACTGGCTACGGTAAGAAGAAACCCTACTGAAAACACCACGGCAGAAAAAGGCCGTGAGAGGCAAGTCAGCAAAATGGCCTGACGCAGAAAGGGATTGAAAATATGGATGAAGAGCAAAGGGCAATTGGAATTCCTGTGTCCACAGAGATAGTTCAGCATGAGGCAAGAAGAATTGCTGATGAAAAAGAAGTTACTGATTTCAAAGGAGGACACAAATTGGCGCTTCAGGTTCATGAAACGGAATGGACTACGTCCATACATGCGCCAGAGTTGGCCAAAAGATGCCTGAAAGCTATGAGCAAAAGGTCCTTGAATTTCATCGTTTTGCTATCAGTATCCGAAGACACATTGGTTTGAGTTGAGACAGATTGCAAATATGGATGAAGTCCCCCTTCAGTTTGATGTCCCAAGTAACAGTCCCATAGATGGAACTGAGGATGAGGCAATATATGAAGACAGTGATTCATCATCAGACACAGATGAGGATAAGCTAATGGATGGGAGTTTTGACAGTGATGAGGAGTTGTATGAATTTTATGATGAATAAAACTTGAGTTCAGTAACTTTATGTAATACTTTTTTTCCCCAAAATTTGGACCTCAAAATTAAGGTGTGTCTTATACATCAGAGCGTCTTATACATGGGGAAAATATGGTAATAAAACAGGTAAAAGGACTTTTAAAGGCTTCAGAAGTAACATATGCAGAAAACAGCTACTACTGGGAGAGTGAGCAAGAACTAGGAAAACATCTTTTGCCTACAAGGCCCTTTCCAAGTCTGAGATTCAGACCTCTTTGGAGAGGGTGTGTCTGCCCAGGAATATGCACCATGTAAGGGCATTTGCCAGAGCAGTGAGCTGGAAGTGATCCCTAGAAGTAGCCTGCTAGGAGGCTTAAAAATTTGTCTGTGTGTGTGCGTGGCAGCCATTCTGTGATGGTCACTGAAGTGAACACCAACAGACCTGCACCCAGATCCACTAGTTGTCGTGGATATGAAAGCACAGGACTGGGAAAAGAAGCCTCCGTCACCTTGCTGTGAGCCTTCAGCACCTATTGCTCATGAAACCTAGTCATTGAGCCAGTTAGAAAAGGAGGATTTTGCCTGACCAGGTGGTGGCACAGTGGGAGATATTAGAGTATCGCCCAGGGACGCTGAGGACCCAGGTTCAAAACCTTGAGGTTGCTGGCTTAAGCCCAAAGGTTGTTGGCTTGAAGCCCAAGGTTGCTGGCTTGAGCCCAAGGTCACTGGCTTGAGCAAGGTGGTCACTGGCTCAGCTGAACTCCCCACCCCCCAATCAAGGCACATATGAGAAAACAATCAATGAACAACTAAAGTGCCACAACTGCCACAGCTATGAGTTGATGCTTCTTATGTTTCTCCATTCCTGTCTGTCTCGCTAAAAAAATAAATAAGAAAAGGAGAATGTTTATAGGGTTCAGCTCTAGTAACACAAAGAAGGATGGATAACTAGCCTACTATTCCACTGCTCAAGATGATGGGGGACATAGTAAGATCAGTGAATTCCATGACCATGTGCCCACTGTGTTCCTTAGCCATAAAATAAGTTCCCTAAGCCAAAAGCAGTGTCATATGGAATAAGGCATTCTGTAAGCTCATGGTTAGTTGTTCTGACAGAAATACTAAGGACAAGGGAGATGATCCATGCCGAGTCCATTCTAGTAAGAAGCTGCTGCCTCTTTTGTGATGGAAACAATCCAGTATCAGGAATGGTGACGTTATGGGTCTTGATGGTTGGCTGACTAGGGAAATTGGTCTTGGTGAGTGAAAATCCATTTTGCTGACCTTCCTCTTGGCTGCTGCAACCACTTTGATCATGAGTCCATTGGGCAAGACAGGGATGGCTGGGAAAGAGGCTGATAGCTGCAGAACAAGTAACTTTATCCACCTATTAATTAAAATACTCCTTTGCTGAGGTAATTTTTTGATGAGCATTTGGGACACAACCCTGTTCACACTTTATATACCTACTTGGAGAGCTCCATCCACGAACCCTTCCTCCAAACCTCTTGTCTCCATCTTCCAGTGACATCCTTGGCTGTCCAGCAAACTGCTAGTCACTCTTAAATCAGTGTAAGTCCACACCCATGGCCATCTCTACTTCCAGGCAAAATGAACAATTGGTGTCTTGCTCCAAGTTCTGTCCATTGGGAGGATTTTCCTTCATCACAATCCTTTGTAGTCAGCCTGAATGGGGATGTAATGCCACAGTTGTCCACTTTCAGTTAGTGCTTTCAGTGGTTCATGTAGAATCTTCTTAACTAGTTCCAAAGTTTTCCTTAGCTGGTCATGGTAGGTAGAAGATGAGAAAGAGGAAGAATTGCAGCAGTGTTTATTTTTATTTTTTTATTTTATATATATATATATTTTTTTTTATTTTATTTTTTTACACAGAGACAGAGAGAGAGTCAGAGAGAGGAGGGATAGACAGGGACAGACAGACAGGAAGGGAGAGAGATGAGAAGCATCAATTATCAGTTTTTTTGTTGCGCATTGCGACACCTCAGTTGTTCATTGATTGCTTTCTTATATGTGCCTTGACCGTGGGTCTTCAGCAAACCAAGTAACCCCTTGCTCCAGCCAGCGACCTTGGGTCCAAGCTGGTGAGTTTTTGCTCACACCAGATGAGCTTGCGCTCAAGCTGGCGACCTCAGGGTCTTGAACCTGGGTCCTCGGCATCCCAGTCCGACGCTCTATCCACTGCGCCACCACCTGGTCAGGCAACAGCAGTGTTTATTTTTAAAATTTTGTTTGAATATTCAGATCTACCCATCTTTTCCTTCATTTGGCTTCTGGATTTATTTATTTATTTTTAAATTACTTTTTAAAATTTATTCATTTTAGAGGAGACAGAGAGAGAGAAAGAGAGATAGAAAGAGAAGGGGGGAGGAACAGGAAGCATCAACTCCCATATGTGCCTTGACCGGACATACCCAGGATTTTGAACCGGCGACCTCAGCATTCCAAGTCAATGCTTGATCCACTGCGCCACCACAGGTCAGGCTTTTTATTTATTTTTAAATGAGAGGAGGGGAGATCATGAGACAGACTCGTATATGCACCCTGACCAGGATCCACCCGATAACCCCTGTCTGGGGTCAATGCTAGAATTAACTAAACTTTCCTCAGTTACCAGGGTCAATGCTGGAACCAGTTGAGCCACTGGCTGTGGGAGGTGGTCAGGCAGGGAAGGGGAACGGGGAAGGGGTAGAAGCAGACGATCACTTCTGTGTGCCCTGACTGGGAATCGAACACGGGAGTCTGTACACTGGGCCAACACTATCCACTGAGCCAACCAGCTAGGACCTGGCTTGGATTTCAAGTCAGTTTAAAAGACCTCCCTCACTCTAAGGCCCTTTTTACTCATTTTCTTTTATTTCGTGCGTGTGTGTTTTTATAAAACCATCTTTATTGAGAAATAATTTATAATATAAAAATCACCCATTTTAAATGTATGACTCGTGGTTTTTAGTGAAGTTGTAGAATTGTGCAACTGTCACCACAGTCCAGTGTTACAACATTGCTGTCATCCAGAAAGGTCCTCTGTGTGCTTGTGCAGTCAGTGCTTCTTCTCACTCCAGCCCCGGGCAGTCACCAGGCTATTTTCTGTCCTCTGATTTGCCCGTACTGGACAGTGTATGTCAATGGAATCACATAAAACAGAGCCTTTTGCACTTGGCTACTTTCATTTAGTGTAATTTTTAAAAATAGTGGTAAAATGCATAGCAAAATTTAAACCATTTTTTAACTTTATTTTTTAATTGAATTTATTGAGGTGACATTGGTTACATAGGAATAGAGCTTACCGTTCCATATCCCATCATCGGCACACTGCACTATGTGGTCACGACCCCAAGTCAAGTCTCTTCCGTCACCATTTATCCTGCCTTTGCCCTCTTCTACCTCCCCCCACTTCCCATAAACTACACTGTTATCTGTTTTTTAAGTGTATAGTTCAGTAGTTTTAAGTACATTCACATTGTTGTACAACCAATCTTCAGGATACTTCATCTTTCAAAATTAAAACTCTGTTACCCAATAAACCTCCCCATTTCCCTCCACCCAGCCCCTGGTGGTCACCATTCTACTTTCTGTCTATGAAATTGACTTTTATTGCTTTTTGTTATTGTTCATCTTTTTTTTAATTTTATTGATTTCTGCTTTAAACTTTTTGTTCCTTCCTTGGTTGCTCTGTGTTTAGTTTGCTGTTTTTTCTAGCTTTTTTTTTCCTAAAAATTTTATTGATTTGTATTTTTCCAAAGCTGGAAATGGGGAGGCAGTCAGACAGACTCCTGCATGTGCCCAACCGGGATCCACCCGGCACGCCCACCAGGGGGCGATGCTCTGCCCATCCGGGGCGTCGCTCTGTTGCGACCAGAGCCACTTTAGCGCCTGAGGCAGAGGCCATGGAGCCATCCCCAGCATCCGGGTCATCTTTGCTCCAATGGAGCCTTGGCTGCAGGAGGGGAAGAGAGAGACAGAGAAGAAGGAGGGGGGGAGAGGGGGAGAAGCAGATGGGCGCTTCTCCTGTGTGCCCTGGCCAGGAATCGAACCTGGGACTTCCGCACGCCAGGCCGACACTCTACCACTGAGCAAACCGGCCAGGGCCAAATTTTATTGATTTTAGAAAGAGGAGGGGGAGAGAGATAGAAAGAGGAGAGGGAGAGAGAAGGGGGGGTGGGAGTGGGAAGCATCAACTCATAGACCACTGAGCAAACCGGCCAGGGCCAAATTTTATTGATTTTAGAAAGAGGAGGGGGAGAGAGATAGAAAGAGGAGAGGGAGAGAGAAGGGAGGGTGGGAGTGGGAAGCATCAACTCATAGTAGTTGCTTCTTGTATGTGCCTTGAACAGGCAAGTGCAAGGGTTTCAAACTGGTCACCTTAGCATTCCATGAGGATGCTTTATCCACTGTGCCACCACAGGTCAGGCTTTTCTAGTTTCGTGTGTGTGTGTGTGTGTGTGTGTGTGTGTGTGTGTGTGTCAGAGAGGGACAGGTAGGGACAGACAGACAGGAAGGGAGAGAGATGAGAAGCATCAATTCTTCGTTGCGGCACCTTAGTTGTTCATTGATTGCTTTCTCATATATGCCTTGACTGGGGGGCTACAGCAGAGCAAGTGACCCCTTGCTCAAGCTGGTGAGCCTTGCTCAAACCAGATGAGCCCGCACTCAAGCCAGCGACCCCAAGGTTTCGAACCTGAGTCCTCTGCACCCCAGTCTGACACTTTATCCACTGTGCTACCACCTGGTCAGGCTTCTAGTTTCTTAAAGTGGAATCTTGGATGATTGTTTTAAAATTGTTCTTTTCTAATATAAATATTTAAATCTATAAATTTTCCTCTATGCAGTGCTTTAAGTTCAGTCCAAAATTTTGATATATTTTTGTTTATACTTTGTTCAAAATATTTTGTAATTCCCTTTGTGAGTCCTCTTTGACCCATGGGTTACTTAGAAAAATTGTTGTTTAATTTCCAAACATTTGTGGTTTTCCCAAATTTCTTTCTAGTGCTTATTTCTGATTTAATTTTATTATGGTTACAAAACATAGCTTGTCTGATTATAGTCTTTTCTTTTTCTTTTTCCAAAGTTAGAAGCAGAGAGGCAGTCAGACAGACTCCCTCCCTCATGTGCCCGACTGCTATCCACCCGGCATGCCCACCAGGGGGCGATCCTCTGCCCATCTGGGGCATTGCTCCGTTGTGGCTGGAGCCATTCTAGTGCCTGAGGCAGAGGCCATGGAGCCATCCTTAGCGCCCTGACCAACTTTGCTCCAGTGGAGCCTTGACTATAGGAGGGGAAGAGAGAGACAGAGAGGAAGGAGAGGGGGAAGGAAGGAAAAGCAGATGGATGCTTCTCTTTTGTACCCTGACTGGGAATCGAACCCGGGACTCCCACACGCCAGGCCGATACTCCATTGCTGAGCCAACTGGCCAGGGCCATGATTATAGTCTTTTAAAAGTTGAAGCCCTTTGCCTGACCAGGCAGTGGATAGAATGTCTGACTGGGACGTGGAGGACCCAGGTTCGAAACCCCAAAGTCGCCGCTTGAGCGTAGGCTCACCAGCTTGAGTGTGGGGTTGCTGGCTTGAGCGTGAGATCATAGACATGACCCCATGGTTACTGACTTGGGCCCAAAGGTTGCTGGCTTGAAGCCCAAGATTGCTGGCTTGAGCAAGGGATCACTTGCTCTGCTGCAGCCCCCAGGGTCAAGGCACATATGAGAAAGCAATCAGTGCACAACTAAGGTACCATAACAAAGAATTGATGCTTCTCATCTCTCTCCCTTCTTGTCTGTCCCTCTCTCTGTCTCTATCACACACACACACACACACAAATGTTGAGGCCCTCTTATTATTTGCCTACTGCCTGATCTCTGGAGAATGTTTCCTGTGTTTGAAAAGAATATGTATTCTGCTCTGTTGAGTGGAGTGTTCTGTAGATATTTACTTGTTTGGCGATAGTCAAGTTTTCCATATCCTTGCTGATTTTTTGTCTCATATTAACTATTGAGAATGGGGTATTGAAGTCTCCAATTTCTTATCCTGTGATAAATCCTACTTGCCCAGGCCCTGGCCGGTTGGCTCAATGGTAGAATGTCGGCCTGGCGTGCAGGAGTCCCGGGTTCGATTCCCGGCCAGGGCACACAGGAGAGGCGCCCATCTGCTTCTCCACCCCTCCCCCTCTCCTTCCTCTCTGTCTCTCTCTTCCCCTCCCGCAGCCTGTGATTGTCAAAGGCTACATATTGTAGAAAAGTTAGTACTAGAGGAGCTCAGAAACAGAGGTGCAGCACTGGCTCATATGTGTCATGAATGTGATTGAATTTAATTAAGCTGAGTGGTTGTGAAGTCCAAATGAAATAAATTATATGAAAGTTTCTGAAAGTAATAAGTTATATAAATGTAACACATTTTAACAAACAAAATGGCATAGATTACCTGGGGTGAGAGAAAGAGGGCTATTCTAGGATTTAAAAAACTGTCTCAGAACTTCAGCCACCCTAATAGTGCTACTTGAAACGTTTAAATTAGCCTTACTCTAAGCTGATTCCCTGGGTGGAGAGAATCATAGATCTAATCACTTCTCTTCTGTTCTTACAGCTGTATTATCAAGTCCTAAATTTTGGAATGATTGTCTCCTCGGCACTAATGATCTGGAAGGGGTTAATGGTCATAACTGGAAGTGAAAGTCCAATTGTAGTGGTGCTCAGGTAATAATTTGTCTTTTCAAGGCTTGGAATTGCATGGTGTTGCTGGGGAGAAAAATTTTGACATTGAATAATGATTGTATTGTTCCTCTAGAATAGGGATTTTCAATCTGTTTCATCTCATGGCACACGTAATTACTAGTTTTGCAGCACACCAAAAAAATAGATAACTTTTTGTTGATCTGATAAAAAATAGGTATAATTTGATTCATTCACACCAGACAGCTGTTGTTGTGTTGGCTGTTGTCATTGTTTATTTGATAATGTGAGAGAACAGAGGCCATGCCCTGACCAGTCAGACACTGCATGTTGTAAAAATCCTCACAGCGCACCAGTGTGCTAGAAGCTCTGCCCTAGAAGCTCTCTTTCCCCAAAGAGGGCCTGGAAGAAAGTTAGTTCCTTTTTCTCAATTGTGAGAAATTCTCAACGTGTTAAACACTTTACATTCAGATCTGAAGGGCTTATGACCTCTGTACAAAACATTTACTATGTCAACTTTCTTTTTGGCACATCTCTTAAGAAAGTGTTTCAGTGGCGCTGGCTGGTTTGCTCAGTGGATGGAGCGTTGGCCCAGTGTAAGGATGGATCTCCTGGGTACGATCCCCGATCAGGGCACATATGAGAGGTGACCATCTGTTTCTCTCCCCTTCCCTCTCTCACATCTCTCTCTCTTCCCCATGCACAGCCAGTGGCTCAATTAGTTTGAGCATTGGCCCTGGGTGCTAAGGATAGCGTGGTTGGTCCCAGTGCATCAGCCTCAGGTGCTAAAAATAACTGTTGATTTGAGCATCAGCCTCAGAGGGGTTGCTGGGTTGCGGCGCATGCTATAGAGTCTGTCTCACTATTTCCCCTCCTCTCACTTAAAATTTTTTTTTCTTTTTTTAAAGAAAGAAAGTGTTTCAATGTACTTTATTTTCCTGAAGTTATTCTATCTTACTCTTCGCTTTGACCCATCAGGGCTGATGTTCAGTTGATAGTTGGGTAGATTATGCATCGACTCCAAATTAAGAGTTTTTTTGCACCGTGTTCTCAGTGTCAGTACAGAAGCGTCACTAATTATTTCCATGTTTCCTGCTGACCTTTAAATATCACTTCTAAATAGACTTCAGGAATTTTGAATGTACTGTTGCCATCTCTTAGAGTGACAAACAGTACTGACTTTTTTTTCTACTGTATTTCCTTCCCCCTTCTTATATTTCTACTCTTGGTGCTTTAAAAATCTATCTTACTCATTTTTGGAGAATTACCACCTGATTACTTAATTGAACCATTATAGTTCTGTCTTATTTTGGGCTTAATTAGATAAGCACTCCCAAATCTTTTCTGGAGATAATGAAGTATAAACATAAAATAAACCGAATAATTAACATTATAAAATCTATTTAATAGTACGTTACTCTTGCCTGACCTGTGGTGGTACAGTGGATAAAGCTTCGACCTGGAATGTTGAGGTTGCCTGTTCAAAACCCTCGGGTCAAGGCACATATGGGAGTTGAGGCTTCCTGCTCCTCTTTTCTCTCTAAAATGAATAAATTAAGTCTTTAAAAAAATAGTACAGGCCCTGGCCGGTTGGCTCAGTGGTAGAGCGTCAGCCTGGCGTGCAGAAGTCCTGGGTTCGATTCCCGGCCAGGGCACACAGGAGAAGCGCCCACCTGCTTCTCCACCCCTCCCCTTCTCCTTCCTCTCTGTCTCTCTCTTCCCCTCCCACAGCCGAGGCTCCATTGGAGCAAAGATGGCCCGGGCGCTGGGGATGGCTCCTTGGCCTTGGCCCCAGGCGCTAGAGTGGCTCTGGTCGCAACAGAGCGACGCCCCGGAGGGGCAGAGCGTTGTCCCCTGGTGGGCGTGCCGGGTGGATCCTGGTCGGGCACATGCGGGAGTCTGTCTGACTGTCTCTCCCCGTTTCCAGCTTCAGAAAAAAAAAAAAAAAATAGTACAGCCTGACCAGACAGTGGCGCAGTGGATAGAGCGTCGGACTGGGATGCAGAGGACCCGGTTTCAAGACCCCAAGGTCGCCAGCTTGAGTGTGGGATCATCTGGTTTGAGGAAAAGCCCACCAGCTTGAACCCAAGGTCGCTGGCTCCAGCAAGGGGTTACTCGGTCTGTTGAGGCCCCACTGTCAAGGCACATATGAGAAAGCAATCAATGAACAACTAAGGTGTTGCAACGCGCAATGAAAAACTAATGATGATGCTTCTCATCTCTCTCCGTTCCTGTCTGTCTGTCCCTGTCTATCCCTCTCTCTGACTCGCTCTCTGTCTCTGTAAAAAATAAATAAATAAATAAATAAATAAATAAATAATGTTTAGAAACTTCCTTTAAAAAAGAAATAGTACATTAGCCTGACTGGGCGGTGGCGCAGTGGATAGAGCATTGGACTGGGATGCGGAGGACCCAGGTTCGAGACCCCAAGGTCATCAGCTTGAGCGTGGGCTCATCTGGTTTGAGC
The DNA here is from genome assembly GCF_036850995.1 of Saccopteryx leptura. NCBI lineage: Eukaryota > Metazoa > Chordata > Mammalia > Chiroptera > Emballonuridae > Saccopteryx > Saccopteryx leptura. The sequence continues at coordinate 38,642,082 of NC_089515.1, read as the reverse complement.
AAAGCTCACCAGCTTGGATCCAAGGTCACTGGCTACAGCAAGAGGTTACTCGGTTGGCTGAAGGCCCGTGGTCAAGGCACATATGAGAAAGCAATCAATGAACAACTAAGGTGTCGCCACGAAAAACTAATGATTGATGCTTCTCATCTCTTTCCGTTCCTATCTGTCTTTCCCTATCTATCCCTCTCTCTGACTCTGTCTCTGTAAAAAAAAAAAATAGTACATTACACTTAACAGGGTGAATTGACTCCTCCTTTATCAATATTGGATATATAGTACTTCAAGCAGCAAGTGGTTGGAAACAGTGGGTCTCCGGTGTCTTTCTTGTACTTTAGTTCTGTTTTTATAGACTTGGATTTCCATTTCTTTCATTGTCTAACTACAACCTTGGACGAGGCACTTATTCACTGAGTCTTGTTTCATGTATAAAATAAAGGCTAGACCTAGATGAAGTCGGACCTTTCCAGTTCTAAAATAATGTGGTCCTAAGTTCCCAGTCTTGAATTCAGTGGAGAGCTTCAATTGATGAAGCTCAAACACTAGCAGAAGGGGAAGCAAACTAAATGGCAGTGTGGGGAAAGGCCTAGAAAGAGGCCCAGGGGCCCTGGCCGGTTGGCACAGTGGTAGAGCGTTGGCCTGGTGTGCAGGAGTCCCGGGTTCAATTCCCGGCCAGGGCACACAGGAGAAGCGCCCGTCTGTTTCTCCACCCCTCCCCCTCTCCTTCCTCTTTATCTCTCTCTTCCCCTCCCACAGCCGAGGCTCCATTGGAGCAAAGACAGCCCGGGCGCTGGGGATGGCTCTGTGGCCTCTGCCTCAGGTGCTAGAATGGCTCTGGATGCAACAGAGCGACGCCCCAGAGGGGCAGAGCATCGCCCCCTGGTGGGCATGCCGGGTGGATCCCGGTTGGGCGCATGTGGGGAGTCTGTCTGACTGCCTCCCCGTTTCCAGCTTCGGGAAAATGAAAAAAAAAAAAAGAAAAAAAAAGAAAGAAAGAAAGGCCCAGGGAGACTTCCTGTGGAGATTCTTCTGGGATTATTTCAGATAGAGTTTCCTTCCGTGGAGATGTTTAAGGACAATCTAATAACCTTTAAACCTGGCATGTTGGAGTGAATAGGAGATTAGACTAAGGACCTGCTCATTGGTGGTTCTGAAAATACATTTTTACTATAGTTGGAAAATTTGTATTATCAGTTGGGACTTAAAAGTGGTATTTGGATACGTTATTTGGTAGATAGTTTATGAACTAAGCTTTTTTGATTGCTAATGTGGAATAAAGAAAGGAAGTTGGAAGCGAATCTGTTCAGGACTGGAAGGAGCAGTCATTAAAGAAAGGCATTCATGGGATTGGGTGGCCTGGCCAGGGTTTTCTGGTACTCTACGGAATATAATTTCTGCCTGAAACAAATATGCTCAGAGAACTCAAACCAACTGAAAATCCACATTTAGGACTTTTGTGAAGCTGTTAGGGATAAAGACCAATACTTTTTTTTTTATTTTATTAACTGAAGTTTCAGGGAACATTTAGAACTTTTTTTTTTTTTTTTTTTCATTTTTCTGAAGCTGGAAACAGGGAGAGACAGTCAGACAGACTCCCGCATGCGCCCGACCGGGATCCACCCGGCACGCCCACCATGGGGCGACGCTCTGCCCACCAGGGGGCGATGCTCTGCCCATCCTGGGCGTCGCCATGTTGCGACCAGTGCCACTCTAGCGCCTGAGGCAGAGGCCACAGAGCCATCCCCAGCGCCCGGGCCATCTTTGCTCCAATGGAGCCTTGGCTGCGGAAGGGGAAGAGAGAGACAGAGAGGAAAGCGCGGCGGAGGGGTGGAGAAGCAAATGGGCGCTTCTCCTGTGTGCCCTGGCCGGGAATCGAACCCGGGTCCTCCGCACGCTAGGCCGACGCTCTACCGCTGAGCCAACCGGCCAGGGCACATTTAGAACTTTTTATAGAGCTGAAGTCAATCTTAAAATATTTAGCCTGCCCTGTGGTGGTACAGTGTATAAAAATACGTCAACCAGGAATGCTGAGGTTGCTGGTTCGAATCCTGGGGCTTGCCTGATAAAGGTACATATGACAAGCAATCAGTGAACAACTAAAGTGAAGCAAGTGTCCTGAGTTGACACTTCTTGCTCTCTGCCCCTTTCTCTTCGTTCTGTAAAATCATTTTTAAAAATCTTTTAAGAAATTTAAATGATTTATATATAATATCTTATAAAATTTTCATGATTGATGTTTAAACTTAAGTATAGTTTAATCAGATAATAGTAAGGTTACTAATAATTTATTTCATGTTTAAAAAGTTTCCCCTGATTGATTATTTCTTCTTCTTCTTCTTCTTCTTCTTCTAACTTATTTATTAATTTTAGAGAGGGGGAAGGGAGAGAGAGACAGACAGAAACATTGATCTGTTCTTGTCCGTGCCCTGACTGGGGATCGAACTTGCAACCTTGCTGTATGGGGAAAATGCTCTAACCAACTAAACTATCCAGCCAGGACTTGCTGGGTTATTTCTTTTTTTTTTTAAGTTTTTTTATTTTATTTATTTATTTATTTGTATTTTTCTGAAGTTAGAAACAGGAAGGCAGTCAGACAGACTCCCGCATGTGCCCAACGGGATCCACCCGGCATGCTCACCAGGGGGCGATGCTCTGCTTGTCTGGGGCGTTGCTGTGCTGTGACCAGAGCCATTCTAGCGCCTGAGGCAGAGGCCATGGAGCCAACCTTAGCTTCCAGGCCAACTTGGCTCCAATGGAGCCTTGGCTGAGGGAGGGGAAGAGAGAGACAGAGAGGAAGGAGAGGGGGAGGGGTGGAGAAGCAGATGGGCGCTTCTCCTGTGTGCCCTGGCCGGGAATTGAACCCGGGACTCCTGCATGCCAGGCTGATGCTCTACTGCTGAGCCAACCGTCCAGGGCTATTTATTTATTTTTTTGTGTGGCAGAGACAGAGAGACTGAGAGAGAGGGACAGACAGACAGGAAGAGAGATGAGAAACATTAATTCTTTGTTGTGGTTCCTCAGTTGTTCATTGATTGATTTCTCATAGCCTTGAGTGGGGGGCTACAGCAGACCGAGTGACCCCTTGCTCAATCCCGCAACCTTGGGCTCAAGCTGGTGAACCTTGCTCAAACCAGATGAGCTTGCGCTCAAGCTGGCGACCTCGGTGTCTCGAACCTGGGTCCTCCACATCCCAGTCCAACGTTCTATCCACTGCGCCACTGCCTGGTCAGGCCTGGGTTATTTCTTTAATGATTCTCTCACTATACACTTCATCTTTGTTTAATTGCCATCTATATCTGAATTCTTAAATCTTTATATTTCTTGTCAACTTTTTTTTTTAACTGATTTGAAAGAGGGAGGAAAGAGGGAAGAGAGAGAGAGTCATTGATTTGTTGTTCCATTTATTTGTGCATTCATTGGTTGATTCTTGTGTGTTCCCTGACCAGGGATTAAACCTTGGAGAATCAGGACAACACTCTAACCAACTGAACTACCCAGCCAGGGTTCTCGTCAGCTTTAGACTCTTGGCATCTAGACTCTTGTTTTTGCCCATACTAGACATCTGCTTGTTTACCAGGCACTTGAAGCTCCACATAATAAAAGTGAAATTCATCTTTTCTCACAAACCTGTTCTTTTTCCCCATCTTTCTGTGACTGTCACTGCATCCTGCTCAGTTGCCAGTGTTAAAAACCTAGGATCCCTGGTTGGATAGCTCACTTGGTTAGAGCATCATTTGATGCCCAAAGGTTGCCAGTTCAATCCCTGGTCAGGGCACATACAGAAACAGGTCAGAGTTTCTGTCTGTCCCTTCCACTCTCTCTAAAAATCAATCAATCAATCAAATCTAGGAGTTATTCTGTCGTATCAAATTGACCATCAGATTTGTTCTTTTCCCTATCTGTGTTCTATCTTTTTATAGTTGTGCCCTTGCTGTTGTTCTATTTCAGGCCCTTATTATTTTCTGCCTGGGTGGTTGTGGTGACCTTTAAAAAATGCTTTATTATTTAATTAGGAAAAAGTTAGTATATTTTCATTATATGAATTGTTGAAACCATACACACAGAAAAATCTAGATGAAACTAAGTCACCCATAGTATATAATTATTGTTAACATTTTGGTCTCTGTGTATTATTTCTTACATAATTGAGGTAATTCTGTATATATACATCCTTTTCTCTATATTTTTCTTCTTATCATTCTCTTATATCCATTTTATAAACAACATTTTTTTTAAGTGAGAGGAGAGGAGATAGAAAGACAGATTCCCCCCCGCATGCACCCTTATCAGGATCTGCTCGGCAACCCTGTCTGGGGTCGATGTTCAAATCATCTGAGCTATTCTCAGCACCTGGGGCTGACGCTCAGACCAGTAGAGCCACTGGCTGCAAGAGGAGAAGAGAGAGAGAAGGGGGAGAGGGTGGGGCAGAGAAGCAGATGGTCGCTTTTCATGTGTGCCCTTGACCAGGGATCAACCCAGGACATCCGCATGCCAGGCTGACACTCTATCCACTGAACCAGCCAGCCAGAGCCTAAATAACACTTTTAATATTTGTCAAGAGTACAGTTATAAGTAATGGCCTGGACAACTGGTCTACCAATTTACCTTCTCATCTATTCCACTTTATTATTAATTTGATAAATATTTGATTATCTTCTATATACTCTATAGCTTCTGAAATGATATTTCTTAATTTCTTTTTCTTTTTTTAGAGACAGAGTCAGAGAGAAGGATAGACAGGGACAGACTGACAGGAACGGAGAGATGAGAAGCATTAATTATTAGTTTTTTGTTGCGCATTGCAACACCTTAATTGTTTATTGATTGCCTTCTCATACGTGCCTTGACCACAGGCCTTCAGTAGACCGAGTAACCCCTTGCTCAAGCCAGCGACCTTGGGCTCAAGCTGGTGAACTTTTGCTCAAACCAGATGAGCCCTCGCTCAAGCTGGCGACCTTGGGGTCTCAAACCTGGGTCTTCTGCATTCCAATCCGACGCTCTATCCACTGAGCCACTGCCTGGTCAGGCTGAAATGATATTTCGAAAATGCAAATATTATGATGATACTTCCTGTTTAAAATTCCAGAGTGGCTTGGAGACAGTTTAGCACAGTGAGAGGTGAGAAGTTTGTCCTTTCATTATTACCATGGAATTAAATCCTTTGCTCATCTCTGAAATTCTTGGGCAAAGGTCTCGGCTCTTGTCCTTGGTTTTCTTTCTTGTTTCTCTTTTCAAAATAAATGAATTGATAACAAGCATTATCTCTGTAGCTGACTGTTCTTTGACTTGATGAGCTGTTTTTCTTTTTTAGTGGCTTGAAATCATAAGGTCATCTTGGTCTGTGTCTTTATAAATGGCAGAAGAGGCTGATCCAGTTCTTATTTGAATATTTGAATATGCTAAGCGTTTTCAGATGCAATGAGAATGAGGGCAGTGATTATAAAGTTCATTCTTTAATATTCTCTTTGTCACTTGAAATTTTAAAAGGTTAAAGAATTAGTAACATTGCCCTTTTCAAAGATTTAAGCTCCTTTGAATAGTAATGCCTGAAATGGAACTAGTTAATGAATGCTAATAATTACAGAAACCATTAATATACCTCGTTTGTCTGAGGAAATTGTATTTTCAGAACAGTATCCATTTATGTCCATCAGTTAAGGTGTTGACTATACTCCAAAGGTGATATGTTTTCATTGTTTTGTTGAAAATCTAATTTTGAAAATAAATTTAATCTCAGATTTTCTCTTTGCTACCCCCCCCCCCCCCAGTGGCAGCATGGAACCTGCATTTCATAGAGGAGATCTCCTCTTTCTAACAAATCGAGTTGAAGATCCTATACGAGTGGGAGAAATTGTTGTTTTTAGAATAGAAGGAAGAGAGATTCCTATAGTTCACCGAGTCTTGAAGATTCATGAAAAGTATGTGCAAGCTATATCTTTTCTGTTTTAAAATATTTTTATGTCTTTGTGTTTACAATATTTCATTTTGATAGCCTAAAGATTAAAAAAGGGTGGGAGGCCTGACCTGTGGTGGCGCAGTGGATAAAGCGTCGACCTGGAAATGCTGAGGTCGCCGGTTCGAAACCCTGGGCTTGCCTGGTCAAGGCACATATGGGAGTTGATGCTTCCAGCTCCTCCCCTCTTCTTTCTGTCTCTCTCTCCTCTCTCTCCCTCTCTGTCTCTCTCTCTCCCTCTCTCTCTCCTCTCTAAAAATGAATAAAAAAAAAAAAAAAAGGGTGGGAAACTCGTAGGTCCTTCTTCCAATTCATTTTAGGAATGTCTGAAGGCTTTGTAAACATTTGAAAACTAAATAGTTATTTATCAATCCATTTATTTCCCTGAAGGTTTTTCTGGACCTTTTCCTTCGTTTTCTTCTGCTTCTCAGCCCCATCAATAAGTCTGCATATCACGAAGCAGTAAACAACTTAATGGGCCTATTTATCTACGTTAAGAACATTCTTTTCAGATGATGCGGGCCTGGTGGTCACTCAGAGCAAGTTGCTTAAGATGACATCGGTCATGTCAAGCACCAGAAACCATTTTGCCTAAAATTTTACCCCTCACGATCAGCTCTTGTAATCTCACACACCCCTTTCTTCCAGAATGGTTCCTGAGCCTCTGAGGGGATGGAGAAACACAGTTGTCACTTTTTGTGAAATCAGTTGTTTGCACTATAGACAAAGGCCACAAGAACAGAGTACTGTTACTCTGTGTGTGTTGTGTGTGTGTGTCTGCATACTGTATTTAATCACCTCAAATGACATAAAGGTTGATCCCCAATAGAATCTTCTGATATAATGGATGAGGAAGCCCTAATCTTTTCTTTTTAAAAAAATTTTATTTAGAAAATTAAATTTAACAGGGTGAGATTGAGCAATAAGAGTACATGTTTCAGGTAAATATTTCTATAGCATTTGAACTGTTAATTATGTTGTATACCCATTACCCCAAGTCATATCATTTTCTGTCACCTTGTATTTATTTGTCCTTCTTTACACTCTTTCCCCCCTCCCCCTAATATTTTTTCTTAATCATTTTTCTTTTTTAAATTAAAAAAATTTTCCCATTGATTTGAGAGAGAAAGAGAAGTATCAACTCATTTTACTTGGTTATTCCATTTAGTTGTGTACTCATTGATTGCTCCTCCTATGTGCCCTGACCAGGTGTTGAACCTTGACCTCTGGTGTGTCAGGTTGATGCTCTATTCGCTGAGCCATCATGACAGGACCAGCAAAAAAAAGAATCTTTAAGGCAATCTTTTTTTTTTTTTTTTTTTTTTTTATTTTTCTGAAGCTGGAAACAGGGAGAGACAGTCAGACAGACTCCCGCATGCGCCCAACTGGGATCCACCCGGCACGCCCACGCCCACCAGGGGCGATGCTCTGCCCACCAGGGGGTGATGCTCTGCCCCTCTGGGGCGTCGCTCTGCCTCGACCAGAGCCACTCTAGCGCCTGGGGCAGAGGCCAAGGAGCCATCCCCAGCGCCCAGGCCATCTTTGCTCCAATGGAGCCTTGGCTGCGGGAGGGGAAGAGAGAGACAGAGAGGAAGGAGAGGGGGAGGGGTGGAGAAGCAGATGGGCGCTTCTCCTGTGTGCCCTGGCCGGGAATCGAACCCGGGTCCCCCGCACGCCAGGCCGACGCTACCGCTGAGCCAACCGGCCAGGGCCAAAGCAATCTTTTTATTTTTTTATTTTTTTCCTTTTCTTTTTCATTTTTCTGAAGCTAGAAACGGGAAGGCAGTCAGACAGACTCCCGCATGCGCCCGACTGGGATCCACCCGGCATGCCCACCAGGCGGCGATGCTTTGCCCCTCGCCAAGGCAATCTTATAGACATTACAAATGAAAATAAATTTCCAAAAAGAAAAAAATAAATTTCCAAAGAAAATTTCTAAAACTCTGTTATTCTTTTAAATACAGACTTACATGTTAGAAGGGATGTATATAAAACCTTTAGTGTCACCTGGGGATGGAAGGGGAGCATGTAAATGAACAAAAATTTCACCACTCTGGATCTCAGTTTCCTTGTCTGTAACATAAAGAGGTTTAGGAAGATGAGTTATGAGATGTCTAAGTTCTAAGCCTGTGCTTCTTGTCAACTACACATATCCCAGCCCCTCCCTGCGAAGGTATAGTTACGGAAACTTTTGAGAAGGGAAGAAAGAAAGAAATGAAGGAAAAGGAGGTGTTCGGGAGGACACACAGACGGCAAGAGGAGTGGTGGGAGTTACTTAGGTTCTTGATTATGAGGAGGCCCTAAATAAGTACTATCTTATTCTGAAGAACAACGACCCTCTAACTTAGTTTATCTTCTCCACCTAAAAAAGGGACAACTGCCAGTTGTTGCTTTTTGAAAATTCCTATAAACATTCAAGTTTGGAAGAGTTCTCTTAACAGTGAAATAGAGATCTGACTGCTCTTTAATCTTCAGACTTGAGTAGATTTTTTTTTTAATTTTTTTTTTAATTTATTCATTTTAGAAAGGAGAGAGAGAGGGAGAGGAGAGAGAGAGAGAGAGAGAAGGGGGAGGAGCAGGAAGCATCAACTCCCATATGTGCCCTGACCAGGCAAGCCCAGGGTTTCGAACCGGCGACCTCAGCATTTCCAGGTCGATGCTTTATCCACTGCGCCACCACAGGTCAGGCTTGAGTAGATATTTTGAAAGAGATACATCATTTTGAAACAACATTCTATTATTGACTAGGAAGAAATAACTTAATTTGGGGGGGGGGGTTATTTTGAAATTCAGTACAGGTAGCTTTTTGCAGATTCCTCAAGTGGTTTTGTGTTGTTTGTTCTCAGCACTGCCTGTTGTGGACAAAGTAGAACCAGCTTTCCCCTGAATTTATCAGAGAAAATGAACCCTAGACCTTGCTTTGGGTAGAGCAGAAATTGTCCATTTTTATGTGATTCTTGAAATCCAGTAAGTTTTTTGGGTTTTTTATTTTGAAATAGTTTATCATGTTTCAGGGTGGGTTCATTAACAGATGTTATATCAACTACAGACTCCCTACATTTTAGCAGTAATTTTTAACAGAATTTTGGATATTTTAAGATGGACGGTACTTAATATAGGAGATTCAGATGCATGCCTTCACCCTGCAGGACTGTTTAGATAGCAGATGCTGTTAATATTCCAAGTTTCCAATTTCCTTTTTTCATTCAGGGAGACTAAAATACCTGGTTGTAATATTCACCTGGTGACAAGCAAAATGGATTATGTTTTGTAGGCAATCTGTCCTGAATGTTTGCAGGCTGGTTTTTACACTATTGTTCATTTCTTTCAGAAGAAATAAAATCCTGAGCTTTAAGAAGAAGGGAGGTAGGTCTGACCAGCTGGTGGCACAGTGGATAGGACATCAGGCTGGAATGCTGAGGACCCAGGTTCAAAACCCCAAGGTCACCAGTTTGAACGCAGGCTCACCAGCTTGAGCAAGGGGTCACTGGCTCAGCTGGAGCCCCCCCGCCCCTGTCAAGGCACGTATGGGAAAGCAATCAATGAACAAACTAAGATGCCGCAAGTATGAGCTGATGCTTATCTTTCACCTTGTCTGTCTGTCTGTCCCTGTCAGTCCCTTCCTCTCTCTGTTGCTAAAGAAATGGAAGAAGAGAGGTAGGAATAGTTCGACTGACCTCTCTCTTTTGTTTATTCCTCCTTTCTTTCCCCCCCTTCTTACTAAGTAAAGTGCCTTTGTAAATCTGTAAATATCATAGAAAGCTCTTTTTTTAAGTATATATATCTCCACCTTGTGGACATTCTTATTACATATGTATTGTTATAGATGATGTGTAAAATTGGAAAGTATAGAAAACAAAATCACATGTAATCCTAGCACCCAGAGATAGTGGTAAATTTGGGATAATTCTCTTTTTGTTGTATAAACGTACTACATAGTTTATCTTTAACCTTCTATAAAATGGTTAATTTTTCCTTCGTGCCATCACAGTATTCTGATGGTTGAATCAAACTGTAAGTGTGTTGAGCTCCTTAGGGATAAATAATATGAAACATTTGGTCCCTATGTGAGGGGACTGTTCAGTATAAATATGTCATCAGTCAGCATTTGGGCCTTTGAGTTGTGAGGTGCTGGAGTAGGTCTAATAGGAGCTAGCTACCACCAGGGAATATTTGTTACACTATTAAGTACATAGTTGAAGGAGACCTATGCTTTTTCAGTCAGCTGTAGTGTGGTTTCTCCTGATTATATCCCCAGGGGTTGGGAGGAGGATTTGGGTATGTTTGGTTAGTTGGTTGGTGGGGTGGTTAGCAAATCAAGTCTTTGGGAAGAGCCCAGATCTGTAGCATCCCTTTCCTTTCCTGGGGAGTTTCCCATTTCCCAGTTTTCCTCTCCTATTTGATTTTGCTTCTCTGCCTCTCTGTGGTTGCCATTATATTCAGGGCTGAATTGCCTCTTGCTTCCTGCTGCTCCTGACTGTAGGGCTGGGCTCGTAGCCCCACTGGCATCTGTCCTCTCTCCTCTTCTGTTCCCAGCCTTTCTCACATTCTTTCACTCCCTGAGTTGTTAGCTGCAGATTATTTTTCTCTGTTTATATTTGCATATTTTCTTACTGGAAACTCATTTTTAATGTGACTGTTTTCATCTAGCTCTTTTTGGTGTTTGCAACACCTCCCAATTTAGTTTTATTTGCAGATTTATCCTCCCAATTTAGTTTTATCTGCAGAGTCTTCTAGTGAGCCAGTTTCTGGCTTAGCATCTCAATGGGTATTATTAGTCAGTAGGAGTCTGAGCTAGTGTTTTTTTTTCTTTTTCTTTTTTTTTAAAGATACAGGAAGAGAGGGAGAAGAGAAGCATCAACTCGTAGTTACATCATTTTAGTTGTTCATTGATTGCTTCTCATATGTGCCTTGACCAGGGGACTCAAACTGAGCCAGTGACCTCTGGGATCAAGTAGGTGACTGTGTGATCATTTCAATGATCCCATTCAAAGTATGCCAACCCTGCACTCAAGTCGGCCATCTCAAGGTATCGAACCTGGGACCTCAGTGTCCCAGGTCGATGCTCTATCCACTGTGCCACACTGGTCAGGCCTGAAGTTACATAGTTTTTTTCTTTTTAGTATAACAGTTAACTCAAACTCACTTGAATTAATTTTAAGATAGTTTTCTTTTTTCTTCATTTTTATTTATTGAGTTTAGAGAGAAAGGAAGGGAGAGAGAGATAGAAACATCAATCTGTTTCTGTATGTGCCCTGACTGGGGATCAAACTGGCAACCTTTTGTGTATCAGGACCATGTTCTAACCAACTGAGCTATCTGGCCAGGGCTTCTAAGGTAGTTTTTTGTTCGATTTTTTGTTTTGTGAGAGAACGAGAGAGAGAGAGAGAGAGAGAGAGAGAGGACAGACAGGAAGGGAGAGAGATGAGAAGGATCAATTCTTCCTTGCGACACCTTAGTTGTTAACTGATTTCTTTCTCATATGTGCCTTGACCAGAGGGCTCCAGGTGAGCCAGTGACCCCTTGCTCAGATCAGTGACTTTGGGCTTCAAGCCAACAACCATGGAGTCATAGACATGACTCCATACTCAAGCTGGTGAGTCTGTGCTCAAGCTGAATGAGCCTGCACTCAAACCTGCAACCTCAGAGTTTTGAACCTGGGTCCTCTGCATCCCAGGCTAATGCTCTGTCCACTGTGCCACTGCCTGGTAAGGCTCAGATAGTTTTAACTAACTGTAAAATATACTTTGCTTTTAATTAAATTTTAAAATTACTAGAAACTTTATGGTTCTATAGAAGAATTAAACAAATATATTTCTGATTAAGTAAGATACTGTCATTTTTGCTTTTAGTTTTTAAATATAGAGAATTTCCCTTCCTTTGATAGAGAGGAAAAGAGGGGAAGGAAGGAGAGAGAGAGTAAAGAAACAACTCGTTGTTACACTTAGTTCCATTTCATTGTGCACTCATTGGTTGCTTCTCGTATATGCCCTGACCAGGGATCAAACCCATAACCTCAGTGCACTGGGACAATGCTTTATCCACTGAACTACCTGGCAAGGGCCTAAATATGGAGAATTTCTAACATGCATAAAGGTAGACAACACAGTACAATGAACTCCCATGTACTTATTACCTAGTCCTAATAATTGTTCATCTATGGCCAATTCTGTCCCACCTATACTACCATGCTTTCCCCCTTTCCTACCTCTGTTATTTTGAATCAAATCTTAGATTTCATGTCATACACAAATATTTTAGTAAACATCTTTGAAATATAATCACTGGGCTTTTTTAAGAGTTTATTTGAATCCAGGTTCAGATAAGGTCCTCAGTTGCAGTTGGTTGATATGGCTTGATAGTCTCTTTTTTTGTTTTGTTTTTGTCTGTTTGTTTTTGTGTTTTTTGTATTTTTCTGAAGTTGGAAATGGGGGGGGGCAGTCAGACAGACTCCCGCTTGCGCCCTAACGGGATCCACCTGGCACGCCCACCAGGGGGCTGCCCATCTGGGGCGTTGCTCTGTTGCAACCAGAGCCATTCTAGCGACTGAGGCAGACGCCACGGAGCCATCCTCAGCGCCCGGGCCATCTTTGCTCCAGTGGAGCCTTGGCTGCAGGAGGGTAAGAGAGAGACAGAGAGGAAGGAGAGGGGGAGGGGTAGAGAAGCAGATGGGCGCCCCTCCTGTGTGCCCTGGCCGGGAATCAAACCTGGGACTCCTGCACGCCAGGCCGATGCTCTACCACTGAGCCAACTGGCCAGGGCAATAGTCTCTTTATTTTAAACATAAATTCCCTTTTTAACTTTTTTTGTTCTTCACAACTTATGGGTTGAAGAAGCTGAGTTATTCTGTAGTTTCACATATCCTTCATTTTCCCTGTTATATCTTGTGAGGTAGTTTAATATGTTCCTTTGCTCATTGTATTTCAAAAAAAAATTGGTGGTTTGTGGGGTGTTTTTGTTTGTTTGTGAGAGGCAGGGAGAGAGAGACAGGAACATCGAGCTGCTTTAGTTTGTGCCCTGACCAGGGAATCGAATCAGTAACCTCCATGCTCTGCTCTGGAATGAGCAGAGCTATCTGTCCAGGCCTTAATTATTTTTATTTTTTAGAAACAGAGAGTAACGGAGAGAGTGGGGAGGGGGAAGCGAAGCATTTGTTTGTTGTTCTACTCGGTCATTAGTTGCTTCCCGTGTGTGCCCTGACCGGAGATCGAACCTGCAACCCTGTCGTTTCAGGACAAAACTCTACACTGACTGAGCTAGCTGGCCAGGGCTGTGGTTTGTGTTTGTTTTAATATAAAAATGAGCTTATATTGTACATTTTGTAATCTTTTCTTATTAATACAATCTGTAATAGTCCTCTGTAATATTGTCCTTAATGCTTGCTTAGTATTTCAACTCTTGAATGTTAAACTTGTAGCTTGTTTTCAGTTTTTCCCTACTATAAACTGCACAGCTGTAAACATCCTTTTAGCAAAATAAATAATTATTTTGATCTTGGGAATGGTGATAAGATACCACAGTTCTATGGGACATTTTAATTAGAAGGAGCAAATTTTATGCTTTCTAATGACATGAAGGTATTTGATGACTTGGGTTTCTCTAACTCTTTTAAGGCAAAATGGACATATCAAGTTTTTGACCAAAGGAGACAATAATGCGGTTGATGACCGAGGCCTCTATAAACAAGGACAGCACTGGCTTGAGAAAAAAGATGTCGTGGGGAGAGCAAGAGGGTAAGTGTAAAGGGAGCATTTGCTACGTTTTTATGTCACTTGAAACATGGCCCTCTCAATTGTAGTTTCTGGTTGTGCACAGCTGAACGTAATGGTTGGGTCCTGGTTGTATCAAGTCACCTCGTAGCCTTTGAAAAAGCATGCTTCTTAGAATACACCTAAAACTTGAGGTGTACTGCTCCAGAGGGGCAGGCATGGGGTACAGTCATAGAATAGAATAGTAGTGATGAAACAGTGAATTGGAGTGACAGTGTTAAAAATTCATTTGTTTTTTTAATTCAGTCAAGAAACGTTATCAGGCACCATGTACTCTAATGTCTGCGTTCTGCTGGGCTCTGGGCATCCGGAGTAGTTTTAATCCTGTTTCATGAAACTTATATTTCTCATGTATTCACTGAATCAGCACCTTAAAGTGTTCGTCTACATTAATTTGATCATATTAATTATTAGTTATTCCATACTATTCTATTGTAGTATTGAAATTACTGAGATCAAATGAAATTTAAAAGTTATATTAAGCCTGTTTATATCAGATTTTTATCAGGAGAGCAGATCAGTGGAGAACAGGAATTGTAAGTATGAGGAAGTATGGGATTGTAACTCCTTTCATGTTATTAATACTATTAACAATAACTGACATTTATTAGGGCTTACTGTGTGCCAGCAACTCATTCTAAGTGCTTTACAAGTATTACCTCTTCTTAACCTCAGCACAGTCCTGATATTTTCATTCTGTAAATGAGGAAACAGATCTACCGTCACAGTGATGACAAGCAGCTGGCTGGCCCTGGAGCCGCTTTCTTAACCATCAGTCACACCAGAGTCACAGGCATCATAGTTCTGGAATGGGTGGCTACTGCTTCTGACCGTCCGGATGCCCACTCTTCCCTGTCAGAACATCTGCTCCTTCCGACCTAGGACGGGCAGCGTGGATTCAGAGTGATTTTTAGCACAGTGATTTTCGATCTCGCATCTCATGACACACATAAACTTACTAAAATCCTGCAGCACACTAAAATATTTTTTGCCAATCTGAAAAAAAAAATAAGTATAATTTTGATTCATTTGTACTAGACAACTATTGTGTTCACTGTTGTCATTTTTTTAAGATTTGACTATCTAAGGGAAAAGAGGTCATTGCCCCTGACTAATTATTCAGGTATCACACATTTTAAATCATTTTACGTCATACCGGTTGAAAATCACTGCTCATAGGCCACCACACTGGGGGACTCGGTTCCCACAGAGAAGTAGCATAGGTTATTAAGTGAAAGCTGCCCCAGTTCCAGCATGAGAGAAGCTCAGCTCAGGGCCCACGAGAGCTGGTCAGGTAAGCACTCATGTGTCTCCTGCAGAGTCGGGTTTTCTGTGTGTGCCACCATTTATTTCCTACGATAGAGCCAAACCTACCTTTATCGCCCAAGTTAGATTGTCATTGTTTCTGAGAAATTATTGTTCTCACTATACTGCTCTTATGGTTGTTCAAGGTTATCAACCTCTTTTTTTTTTTTTTTTTTTTTTTTTAATTTTTCTGAAGCTGGAAACAGGGAGAGACAGTCAGACAGACTCCCGCATGCGCCTGACCGGGATCCACCCGGCACGCCCACCAGGGGCGACGCTCTGCCCACCAGGGGGCAATGCTCTGCCCATCCTGGGCGTCGCCATGTTGCGACCAGAGCCACTCTAGCGCCTGAGGCAGAGGCCACAGAGCCATCCCCAGCGCCCGGGCCATCTTTGCTCCAATGGAGCCTTGGCTGCGGGAGGGGAAGAGAGAGACAGAGAGGAAAGCGCAGCGGAGGGGTGGAGAAGCAAATGGGCGCTTCTCCTGTGTGCCCTGGCCGGGAATCGAACCCGGGTCCTCCGCACACTAGGCCGACGCTCTACCGCTGAGCCAACCGGCCAGGGCCCTTATCAACCTCTTAGAGTCTATTTTTACTTTAATTTTAAATGTACAGATTCATGTAGAAATATAAGGAAGACAGTCATCAAAAAGCAGAGTCACTTTTCATAAACATATCCCTCATTAAATACCTGATTGCAAAAAAAAAGAAGAAAGGAAAGAAAAATAGCAAAGTCGGCCCTGGCCGGTTGGCTCAGCAGTGGAGCGTCGGCCTGGCGTGCGGGGGACCCAGGTTCGATTCCCGGCCAGGGCACATAGGAGAAGTGCCCATTTGCTTCTCCACCCCCCCTCCTTCCTCTCTGTCTCTCTCTTCCCCTCCCACAGCCGAGGCTCCATTGGAGCGGGGATGGCCCGGGTGCTGGGGATGGCTCCTTGGCCTCTGCCCCAGGCGCTAGAGTGGCTCTGGTCGCGGCGGAGCGACACCCCAGAGGGGCAGAGCGTCGCCCCCTGGTGGGCGTGCCGGGTGGATCCCGTTTGGGCGCATGCGGGAGTCTGTCTGACTGTCTCTCCCCGTTTCCAGCTTCAGAAAATTTTTAAAAAAAGAAAAAAAGAAAAAAAGCAAAGTCATTTCTCTTCTTCTGCTCCCCCTCTATAAATATTTAACTCTTTGGTGTATTTTTTTATCCTTTATGTATAAAGATGCAGATGTTTACATATGTATGTATATATACATAAACACATTTTGTGCATAGGGAAAGAATGAGCATAGTTCATAACCTTTTTTTAATCCCTCAGAGTTAGTATCTTTATAAATTACAAGATTTATCTCCATATCATCATTTTCATTTATTTTTTAGCAAGAGAGACAGGGACAGACAGGCAGGAAGGGAGAGAGATAAGCATCAATTCTTTGTTGCGGCTCCTTAGTTGTTCAGTGATTGCTTTCTCATATGTGCCTTGACCGGGGGTTTGGGTTTGGGGGCCTCCAGCAGAGCAAGTGACCCTTGGCTCAAGCCAGTGACCTTGGGCTTCAAGCCAGCAACCTTTGGGCTCAAGCCAACCACCATGGGGACATGTCTATGATCCCATGCTCAAGCCAGCGACCTCAAGGTTTCAAACCTGAGTCCTTTGCGTCCCAGTCCAACTCTCGATGTACTGTGCCACCACCTGATCAGGCTCCATATCACCATTTTCAAAACTGAGCTATTCCACTGTGTGGATAGACTACATTTTTATTTAGACAGCCTCCTATTGTTGGACTCTTTGATTGTTTCTATTTTATAGAATTATGAGCATCCTTGTTACATATATTTTAGTGCCTCTGCCAAATCATTTCTTCATGGTAAATTCTCAGAAGTGGGATTCCTGGGTGAAATAAGGTTTCTGACAAGTTTGCCATAGTGTTTTGTTTTTCTTCTGCCAGTATGACAGAGCTCCTTTATCTGGACCTTGATCTTCAGGTGTTCAAAGTAGCCTTTTCTGCTCATCCTGGCCCCTGTTTGGGTAAGATACCTGTCACCCAACATCGAAGATATGGACCTTTTTGTGTCTTTAATAAGAAAATGTAATAGCCTGGTCCTTTCTGAAGTCAGTAACTTTCTGTGAGGTGTAAACAGCTCGTCGTGAACAGCAGGGGCACAGGATCTGAACTGCACAAATTCACTTTGCATTGATTATACTGCTTCTTGCCTTGTCACACAATGAGGCGTATCACCTCCTCTTGTGGAAATTGTGTTTACAAACCCCTAAACTGATATTTCCAAGTCAGACTGTACCCAGACCATGAGAATAGAGCCTTCTCGCAGATCATTCTGTACCTGTGCTACAAATGTCTTTAAGAATTTTTTTTAAAAATGATTTTTTTCAAACAGCTGCTTGCACACTAAGAAATTTTACACCGAGGCCTAAGGCCCTAAATAAAACAAGTTAAAAAAACCTTGCTGAGATATAATTCACATAAATCAGGACATAAAAATCACTATATCAAATGAGCTATATCAAATGGGGTTTCATATTCACAAGGTGTGCGTAGCTGTCACCACTAACAGAACATTTCCACAATCCAGAAAGAAAACGCCGAACTTATTTGCAGTTACTCCCTGTATCCCTGCAGCCCCTGGCAACCACTAATCTGCTTTCTGTCTCTACTGATTGCCTGTTCTGAACATTATATAGAGTCTTGCACCATATGGTCTCTTTTGTCTGGCTTCTTTTGTATAGCATAAGGTTTTCAAGGTTCATTCATGTTGTAACATGTAATGAAAACAATTACAGAAAATGAAACTAATACTGAACCAACTAAGCATTTAAATAGGAGTGACACTTTCTAAATTCAGGGAATTGAAAAACACAAAAGGACCTGTTAGACTTGACAGCAACAGAAGAGAGGAATGACAGCTGGTAGATCAGGGGACAGAGAGTTCTTGACATTAAAAAGAGGAATTAAAAATAAGGAAGGAGCACAGTAATTGAGCTCTCTGTTGGCCGAAATCAGTTTTATGGATGAAGCTTTTGAAATGTACTCTTTAACTTGAAACAGATTATTTGAGGATAAAAACAATGACCCTTAAGTCAGCTGTTGGTGTCTAAACTTCCCAGACATAGGTCCTCCCCCCTTTTTTAATTTTTTTTTTTTTTATAGAGACAGTGAGAGACAGGAACATTGAGCTGCTTCTGTATATGCCCTGACCCTAGAATCAGGCTTACTTTTTTTTTTTTTTTTTAAGAAACAGAGAGAGGAAGGAAGAGGTTGAGGAGGAGGCAAGAAAGCAGTCATTTGTTGTGCTACTCAGTCATGCATTCATTGGTTGCTTCTGGTGTGTGCCCTGACTGGGGATCGAACCTGCAACCTTGTTTTGGGATGACACTCTTAACCTACTGAGCTAACCGACCAAGGCCTAAATCCCTTTTAACATCTGCCGAAACTGGTTGCTCTTCCTTCTGAGGTTATTTTCTCAGCATCACTGTGATCCCAGAACCAGAATGTGTGTATAGTCACACTCTGCCTTCTAGAGGTAACTTGGCACAGGCTTGTGTTGGAGGTGGCCTTGTGAGTGGCATTTGGTTTATTTATATTAAACCTTCTTCTGTTTATTACCAACTCTGCTTTAGCAGACTTGATCTGCACAGGGTAGGAAAAAAATGCATCTGCTCGGAATTGAAGGTGACTGATGATAACAGCGTTGTGCACTCTGCTGTCTCTGTCCATGGAGGGAAACGATGAGACACATCACGAAGTCTTCTGTGTGACTTTGGACTGCCTGTCATGTGCTGTCTAATGTTTTGCTTATATTACTCCTAAAGATCATTGTGTTTCCATGTCATTCATGGTGGCAAGGAGAAACCAACCTTAGGAGAAAAATTGGGTCCATGGATAACTCACAAGCCAGAAATTGTGGTTCTTTGAGCATCAATATTATTGTAAGGAGGTGACAGCGAAAATCTCTACGCATGAGAATGGCTCCTGACTGATCATCGGATCAGAATTAGGAGCCTGATATTGTCTTAATAGAAATCACGGATGCTTTTATAGCTTTTAATCTACATCTTACCATCAGGCATTTGCCTTTACGTTCTTAAAGTAGATGATTTAGCTGTTGCTGAAAGCTGTTGCTTACATGAAGGTGTTATGAATGAGACAGAAGAGATTAAAGAGTTATTATATTGAAAAGAAAAATATGTGGCCCTGGCTGGTTAGCTCACTTAAGAGCGTCATTCCAAAAGGACAAGGTTGTCGGTCAGAGCACACACAGCAAGCAACCAGTGAATGCACAACTGAGTGGAACAACAAATGAATGCTTCCCTTCCCCCTCACCTCTCTTTTCCTTCCTCTCTCTATCGCTAAAAAAAAATAAATTTAAAAAAAAATTAAGCCCTAGCCAGATAGTTGGGTTGAAGCATCATCCTGAAGAGCAGATGTTGTCAGTTCTATTCCCTGGTCAGGGCACATACAGGAACAGCTCAGTGTTCCTGTCTCTGTATGCCTCTCTCAAAAAGGTAAAAAATTAAAACAGAAGAAAAAAGTGTATTAAAAATATAGAGGCCCTGGCTGGTTGGCTCAGTGGTAGAGCGTCGGCCTGGTGTGCAGAAGTCCCGGATTTGATTCCCGGCCAGGGCACACAGGAGAAACGCCCATCTGCTTCTCCACCCCTCCCCCTCTCCTTCCTCTCTGTCTCTCTCTTCCCCTCCCGCAGCCGAGGCTCCATTGGAGCAAAGATGGCCTGGGCGCTGGGGATGGCTCCTCAGCCTCTGCCCCAGGCGCTAGAGTGGCTCTGGTCGCAATAGAGCGACGCCCCGGAGGGGCAGAGCATCGCCCCCTGGTGGGCAGAGCTTCACCCCTGGTGGGCGTGCCGGGTGGATCCCAGTCGGGCACATGCAGGAGTCTGTCTGACTGTCTCTCCCCATTTCCAGCTTCAGAAAAATACAAATATATATATATATATATATATATATATAGAGAGAGAGAGAGAGAGAGAGAGAGAGAGAATTTGCCTCACCAGGTAGTGGCGCAATGGATAGAGCATAGGCCTGGGATGCAGAGGACCCAGGTTCAAAACCCCGAGGTCACCGGCTTGAATGCAGGCTCATCTGGTTTGAGCACAGCTCACCAGCTTGAACTTTGGCTTGAGCAAGGGGTCAGTTGGTATGCTGTAGCCCCTCAGTCAAGGCACATATGAGAAAGCAATCAATGAACTAAGGTGCCATATGAAGAGTTGATGTTTCTCATCTCTCTCCCTTCCTGTCTGTCCCTCTCTCTGTCTCTGTCACACACACCAAAAAAAAAAAAAAAAAAAAAAAATATATATATATATATATATATATATATAGAGAGAGAGAGAGAGAGAGAGAGAGAGAGAGGACCTCTGTCCTCCTAGCTTAGCTGTGCCATTCTTTAGTGACTGTTAGTTTCAGCTGAGGTTCCAGGAGTGGAAACAATAAAGTGTGGACCCTAAGGAGGGGACAGTACTTGCCACCACGTGTGTTTCATGCATATCACATGTTAGAACAGTGCTTCTTGTTGGTGTGCAGAAATGTCATTTGGGCCTCACCCTCCAGAAAAATCTCTGACTCAGTGAATCTGGGGAAGATAGAGTGATCTGCATTGTTAACAAGCTAGACGAGATTCTGACAAAGGACCCCTAGGTTTTAAGAAACATCAACTTACCTGACCTGTGGTGGCGCAGTGGATAAAGCGTCGACCTGGAAATGCTGAGGTTGCCGGTTCGAAACCCTGGGCTTGCCTGGTCAAGGCACATATGGGAGTTGATACTTCTAGCTCCTCCCCCCTTCTCTCTCTCTGTCTCTCCTCTCTCTCTCTCTCTCTCTCTCTCTCTCTCTCTCTCTCCCTCTCCCTCTCCTCTCTAAAATGAATAAATTAAAAATTAAAAAAAAAAAAGAAACATCAACTTATGGAATGGGATTTTGTGATGGAGGGATAGAGAGAGAAATGGGTCTGGGTAATGCTACCAGGACAGGATGAGGACAGGAGATAGGAAGTAAAAGGAGTTCTTAAAAGAAAGTAAAATGTACTAAAGACAAAATTTTTGTTTTTCAAGTTTGGCTAGGCCCTGGCCAGTTGGCTCAGTGGTAGAGCGTCAGCCCAGCGTGTGGATGTCCCAGGTTTAATTCCCGGTCAGGGCACGTGAGAAGCAACCTTCCCCTTCTTCCTTCTCTCTCTCCCTCTGTCTCTCTCTTCCCCTCCTGCAGCTATGACTCCATTGGAGCAAGTTGGCCCAGGTGCTGAGGATGGTTCCACGGCCTTGCAATGATCCAGATGGGTACGCTCATTAGGGGTTTACTGGGTCGAGGCACATGCAGGAGTGTGTCTCTGTCTCCCCACTTCTCACTTAAGAAAAAAAGTTTGCCTAAGGCTTTGATGGTGGAGGTGTTACGTGGGAGATGATTTCTGTTTGTACACCTTTGCCATGGTGCAAAGGTTGTGGATGTTCAGAATAAAAGTGTCTGGGCTATTCTATTTTATTTTTTAAAAGATTTTATTTATTGATTTGAGAGAGAGAGAAAGGCTGGGGGAGGAGCAGGAAACATCAACTTGTAGTTACTTCTTGTATGTGCCATGACCTGGCAAGCCTGGGATCTTGAACCAGCAACCTCAGCATTCCAGGTTGACACTTTAACCACTGCACCACCACAGGTCAGGGTTGGGCTATTTTAAAGTAATACAAAGGTCAGTCTCTCCTTCAGCCCAGCCTCCCTTCTCTAGGACAGGATCACCCAGTCCACTCAAGTCCAGTGTATTTTTCCTCCCACATTGATGGTACCCTGCTAACTTGCTCTCTATCCCCCTCCCCCCCTTTTTTTGTATTTTTCTGAAGTGAGAAGTGGGGAGGCAGAGAGACAGACTCCCACATGCACCCAACTGGGATCTTCCCGGCATATCCACTAGGGGGCGATGCTCTGCCCATTTGGGGCATTGCTCCATTGCAACTGGAGGCAGAGGCCATGGAGCCATTCTCAGCGCCTGGGCCAACTTTTGCTCCAGGAGCCTTGGCTGCAGGAGAGGAAGAGAGAGACAGAGAGAAAGGAGAGGAGAAGGGTGGAGAAGCAGTTGGGCACTTCTCCTGTGTACCATGGCCGGGAATTGAACCTGGGACTTCCACACACCAGGCCAATGCTCTACCACTAAGCCAACTGACCAAAGCCCCTCCCTTCCCTTCTTATGAGGAGTCTTTTGCATTGAGGGGAGAGAATTGAACTCCTGGGAGAAAATGAGATCCCCAAGGGGGAGGGGGAGAAGAGGCCTAGACACTAAAACATTCAATCAGGCATATTTGCTGGATGCCTGCTGTACATAAGGCATTAGTTTGGCCTTGAAGAGACAGTTCTAATCTTGGGTAACAAAATTGGCACTATTTTTGCCCTTATGGAGGTTAGAGTATAGTAGGAGAGACAAACACTAAACAGCTAGATGTGTAGCTAATTATGCCATTAAAATTGTGATGGAGACGTTAAAGGAAATGTATCAGGTGCTATGAGATTATTGAATGGGTGATTTTCCTTAGTTGGAGGGGACAAACTTAAGGGCAAGAGGAAAGGAAGAACTGGTGAAAAACACAAAGGCATAGATAGCAGCCAAGAGGTGAGTGGAGAACTAGATTTGCAGTGTGTTACAGAACCAAAGAGAAAGGAGTTTCGAGGACAAGTTTGTGGTCATCCGAGTTAGATGCCGCAGAATGAAGGAAGGTGGGATCGGAGTCTGGTCTGCTGCATATAGTGATATTAACTGATCTAGGAAGTTGAGGATTAAGAGAGCCAAAGCCAGGTTACAGGTGGTTAACATAAGAGAGGGCGAGGAAACCTTAAGTACTGGAATAGGGCTCTCATGCTCACTTTTTGGACACTTAGCATGAAGTACCTTGTAATGTTCTGGCTGTGTTTGCCTTGTCTCCCCAACTATCTTGACAGCTCACTGAAGGTTATGACAACCCAACCCGCAGCACTGAATCAGCAGGTAGAAAAGAGCCGCCAATTAGAGGTCTGGGACCTCAGATCTGGTATTGGTTCTACCGCACAGAAGCCACTTGTCATGGGCATGAGCATCTGTTTCCTCATCTGCAAAATGGTGGTATTCCTAACTTCCCTGTCACTGGGCTGTGGACAGGAGCTGCTAGGATGACGGTATATACAAATGCACTTTGTGACCCGAAAATGAGTTTTCTGCGGAAGATACTGAGAATATTCAGTAAATGATAATAGCTATTTAGGAGGTTCTGTGATGATCAATTTATTGTCTCTTTGTTTAGATTTGTTCCTTATATTGGTATTGTGACGATCCTCATGAATGACTATCCTAAATTTAAGGTAAGATCCTGTACTTGATGTTTCATTAAAATTTGATCTTTTACTAAATTCCAGAAACCATTAAATGGATTACACTTAAAATATACAGGACTACCTGGATAGTTGAATAATGTGGTCGCAAAGGTGAGTCTGTTAACCCTGAGGACTTGTGGACTTGGAAGGCCTCTCTGATTGTGGTTCTCTTTCTTTTCTAGTATGCAGTACTCTTTTTGCTGGGTTTATTTGTGCTGGTTCATCGTGAGTAAGAAGCTGCCTTGCTGTTCCTGGGAGATGCCGTCCTTTTTGTTACTGATGTTCCGAATAGATGTTGGTCTGTGATGGGTGGAGCGGAGTGCACGCTGCTGGCCCCTCTTGGTAGCACTTGTTTGCATTAGTTTCTGTTTCCACGCCCGAGTCTGTGTGGGCGGATGCGTGTGCCCACAGCGTGAACTCAATGGGACTCTCCGTCACAGGATTTCATATGTTGTCATTGTCACATTTTTGTACATCAGTGAATTTTTTATATTAAAATATTGAGCCAAAGCCCCCAGTGTTTGTATTTTGAAGCCAAGCTTCACTTCTGAAGTGCCTACGGAGTCTCACGGAATATGCAGCCCTGCCCGAGTCGGAAGCTCCATTCCTCCTCCTGATGGGAATGGCATAAACTGAGGTGGTCAGGAGTCTTAACTTTTCACAATTTTAAATAAAAGACTTTGCATATTGAACCCTTTATCCCTGATTTGTGTTTATCGGGAAAGCTTTCTGCAGTTTGCCTTCCTGTGCTGGTTCTCAGCGCCCCCTGTGGAGATGAAGGCTTCGATGTGAACAGTCCTTTGGCTAATAAGGTTGTCCTAATACTGCCAACTATTTGCTTATTGTGTCTTTTTTGTTTTGGGGGAAGCCAAAGTAGCCATTGACGTTCATAGGAAATCTCTTAGTCACAAAATTGATTCTTCGCTAGGGTGTGACTCAGATGTGTACAAACCCAGCTAGTGCAGCTGCGGCATTCAAGTCTCTCTCTGCTGTCCAGACTGATCACTGTTCCTCACTGAGACATTGCAGCCCCGTCTTCCTGAAGGCAGTGTGTTTTGGAGGAAGGACGAGGAAGGTGTAGGAAGGAAAGCACCAACCTGTTTATTTTTTTTAAAAATTTATTTATTGATTCTAGAGAAAGAGGAAAAGGGACAGACAGAAACATCGATCTGTATGTGCCCTGACCAGGGATTGAACTGGCAACCTCTGTGTTTCAAAATGACACTCTTAACCAACTGAGTTATCCTGCTAGGTCTGTGACTCGTTTGTTCGTTTGTCCGTCCCTCCCTTCCCTTTCTCCCTCCCTCCCTTCCCTCCCTCCCTCCCTCCCTTCCCTTTCTCCCTCCCTCTGTTCCCTCCCTCCCTTCCTTCCTTCCTTCCTTCCTTCCTTCCTTCCTTCCTTCCTTCCTTCCTTCCTTCCTTCCTTCCTTCCTTCCTTTCCTCCCTCCCTCCCTCCCTCCCTTCCTTCCTTCCTTCCTTCCTTCCTTTTTTTATTTATTGATTTTAGCTAGAGAGTAAAGGAGAGAGAGAGAGAGGAACTTTGATCTGTTCCTATGTGTGCCCTGATTGGGGATTGAACTGACAAACTGTGCTTTAGGACGACGCTCTAACCAACCGAGGTGTCTGGCCAGGGCTGTGACTTACTTCTTTAAACTCTGATTTGCCTGACCATGTCCTCTGAAGTCCTGGCTTTTGTTCATGCAGACCTTAGGAAGCAGGTTGTTAGGCAGTGAAAGGAAGCCCAGGTGTGTTTTTCTTCTTTTAGCATTGAGGCAGGTAGGGAGTTAGGGAAGTAGGGAGAGTGGCGTGAGCCAATGTGTTTTAAGCACAAAATACTCTTAATTCTTTTTCTCTTGTATTAATGTGACATCTCAAAGTAAACATTTTCTGTGCTGAGCTAAGTGCACAATTTCTATTATTTGTTCAACGGAGGTGGAAATCAGTTCATACTTGAACGCTAATGGAGTGAGAGTAGGGACAGTTGGTCCTCGGAAGACCTCCCCTGCAGAGAACAGTGCCATCCTGCATCCATTAACAAGGCTTTAGCCTTCCAGCTCTAGATATGGGCTCTTAATGATCCCAACAGATGGTGAAACTTGGCAAATCATGGCTAACAAGTGTTTCTTTGAGCCTGTCTGGGAAGCGTCTGTTTGCTCATGCACTGAGGAGCATTCTGAAATAGCCCCCGTGTGGATGGCAGAAAATGGCTACTTACTCCATGTTTTCCTACTAAATCACCTGCAGAGGATGGACTGACTGCTTCCAGAATCAGTGCCTGGGTTCTCAAACAAGGTCTTCGGAGACCACTGGGATCCCAGCTTGCCTGAGCGTGAACACCCTTGTCTTTCTATCCTCCGCTATCCTGATTTCTCCTCATACACTTACTAAGGGAGGAAAACATTTTCTCACTTACGTATTTTCACACCGCATTTTGTGAAATGACTGTTGTTCTTCCTTTGCTGGATGACCTAGTTGGAAGCAACAGCTGAAAAGTAATCAAATCATGTACAAATATTTACATTGCTCTGTTAGCCAAAAATAAAAAGACTTTTTTGTGGAGACAGGTATTATGTTCCCAGTTTTTATATTGTCTAGGTTAGTGCTAAAACACAGGACTTAAAACTGGGACTGGGAGGTTGTGTTTGTAAACGTTTATAGTGAATTTTAAAAGGTCTTTGAAAATGTAAGAAATGCCAGGGATGTTGAAGTTGGTGTTTTAGTGGAATTATAAGCTCTCGGAGATCTGAGAGGGCTTAACCATTGTGAGTCAAGGGAATCGAAGAGAATAATAATTGGTAAAACTTGAAATGAGAATTTGTTAATGGGATTGTCTCTTAGCTGTTAGTTATCTACTCTCATTGCTCTAACTACTAGGTCTCTACACATGTTCAAATGCCTGTCCTCAGTTCTAGGCCCAGGTCTTTTAATTTTTTTATTCATTGATTGATTTTTAAGACTTTATTTATTAATTTTACAAGGAGAGGAGGGAGAGGGAGGGAAGGGGAGTAAGAAGTTTCAACTCATAGTTGCTTTACTTTAGTTGTTCATTGCTTGCCATATGTTCCTTGACTAGGCAAGCCCATGGTTTCAAATCGGCGACCTCAACATTCCAGGTCGATGCTTTATCCACTGTGCCACCACAGGTCAGGCTTTAGTGATTGATTTTTAGAGAGACAGAGAGAAGAGGAAGGGAGATGGGGGGGGGGGGGGAGAAGCATTCATTTGTTGTTCCACTCAGTGACGCAGTCATTGGTCACTTCCCTTGTGAGCCCTGACTAGGAGTCGAACCCACACAACCTTGTTGTTTTGGGATAATGCTCCTAACTGACTGAGCTAACTGGCCAGGGCCCTCACCCTTTCTTTGATCTGGATCCTATTTGATCGTCTTCACCTAGATCCCTGGTCGGCAAACTGTGGCTCGCGAGCCACATGCGGCTCTTTGGCCCCTTGAGTGTGGCTCTTCTACAAAATACCACATGCAGGCGCTACCTCGATAAGGAATGTACCTACCTATATAGTTTAAGTTTAAAAAATTTGGCTCTCAAAAGAAATTTTAATCGTTGTACTGTTGATATTTGGCTCTGTTGACTAATGAGTTTGCTGACCACTGGCCTAGATTTTTCATTTTCCCACCATATTTAATCACTTATAAGCCCTACATTTACCCCCATCTTTCCACTATCCTTGCCATCACCTGAATCCAGAAGCTCGCTCAGTGGCCCCCTGTCACAAGGGGTACTATGTTCCAGTTTCCCTGCAACATGCCTGTCTGTGCCTATTTTAGATGGTTTCCACCTGTTAATTTGTTTCAGAAACCCCTTTAGTCTGAGAAGTATCTCTTTTGGACCATAAGTTTGTTTCCCTACATATTACCTGCATGTGAAGTTCAACTTTGAATTCAACTAACAGGAAGCACCCTTGTGAAAAAAAGCACTGCTTTTTTCCCTCACTTATACTCTCATTTCTGCTTGTCTGAGCCTCACTTTCTTCACAAGGTAATCGTTCTCCTTTTCTCCTTTCTCACTCAGCATTTGCAGCCTGTACTACTTGTGTCAGTTTTTGGATGTGTCCTCAAGTTCCCTCATCAGATCATAAGCTCCTCCAGTGCAGGAGTTGTTTTATAGAAACCGCTCTCTTTTTCCCTGTAGCAGCGTAGACTGATGTTCAGTCTAACCATGCGTGGAAGCAGAGGCAGCAACCCAGGGTGACATTATTATTAGCTATTATTCTGGGGAAGATCATATGAATCATTAAAGCAATTTGTACTTTCCTGTTATTTACCAAGTACATTATCTTGGTCTTGCCAAATGTGAATCCGAAAACTTTCTCTCTCCATGGTTCCATTTAAACAGCATGTTCCCTTTCCAGAATTGTTGATGTTAATCCTGTTTTCTTTTGTGTGATGTCCTTGGACTCTTCTGTGTTCTCTTTCTCAATGGGGAGAGGTGTCGGTGTTTGTCAGTTTTCTCAGGGAGTCTTAGGCTTCTGAGAGAGTCTAGTCTTGGCGTAAAGTCTGTTATCCTTCAGTGCATTTTTTGGTCATTTGTGTGTGTTTCCAAGTCCAAATGACCTTTAGAAATGAGATATCTCAGCATCTGAGGCAGCCTTCTTATGACACGCTCCACTGTGTTGAGCTTCAGAAGTGATCTGGCTGATTCTAGCAGCTGAGTGGATCGTGAACTTTCTTCAGGGTGCTCCTTCAGTAGGCCCGGCTGTGCAGCCTGTTTTCTGGCTGGGTATATCCTCCCTTACTGGGACTATACTCGGGACCAGACCAAGTGTGAGAGACCTGAATACGCAATTGCTACCGAAAAGACTGAAGAGATTGCCTTCAAATTGTCATTTTAAGCCCTCAGGGTTTTTCCAGCCTCGACTCTCAGCAGATTCCACATTTGTGTGGCCTTGATATAGGTCTCAATATGCAGACCTCCAGACCTTGCTTATGCTGGTTGTTCTGCTTGGAATGGCAACTCACTGCTCTACCTGTTAAAAGCTTTCTCGTCCAGCAGACATTTACTGGACTCTGTGCCAGAATTTGTACTAGGCTCTGGGGATACAAAGATGAGTCAGGCCGGGTTCCTCCTCTGCCAGGAACTTGGCACCTTAACAGGGGCAACGTGAAACAGACTTTCCCACATAGGATCTGGGGTGCAGTGATAGAGAGATGCACAGGAAGCTCAAGAGAGAGGTGTTTCCCCTCCCCTTCTCCTTTCTCTGTCTCTTCTCTCCTCCCACAGCCATGGCTTGATTGGTTTGAGTGCATTGGCCCTGGGTGCTGAGGATGGCTCCATGGAGCCTCCACCTCGGGTGCTAAAAATACCTTGATTGTGAGCATCAACCCCAGATGGAGGTTGCTGGTTGGATTTTGGTCAAGGCTCATGCAGGAGTCTGTCTCTCTGTCTCCCCTCCTCTCACTTGGAAAGAAAAAAAAAGGGGGGGAGTTTTTCTTTCTCGACAGATCTCAAATGTACAGTGTTTCCTGCTTGATGCTGTCAGACTTGTTCATGCTCCTCTGTGACATTGTATGATAATGTGTCCTGCTCCCAGCCTGCTCCCTGAAGACATTAAGACAAGGCCAACATCTGATTCATGTTTGTGTCCCCTCGTCCCTGTCATGTATAGATTTATTTATACCTTGCGTTGTTTCAGAAAGGCTTTGGATACGATATTAGATATGTGATCAGATATAAAATAACTTAAGAATTTGGGATTGAAGGATTGAAATAAGTGTGGGAGGAGAAAAGGATGAGAAAATAGATGATAAGACACATCAAAAGATTCTGTTATTGGTGTTGGTTCCCAGCTCTTTAGGGGTTAACGTAAAGAGGAAAATGGTCATGGCTGTGCTTTATGCAATAACCTAACAGAATAAAAGGACAGCCTGTAATGATACCGAGGACCAAGAAATTTCTCTTCTGGGACCTCATTGCAAGGGTACAATGCCATGTGATGTTGTTCAGTAATCCCTGTAATTAGCTTAATGATTTTTTGTAAGCTGTTTCAGAGAATGTTCCTTCAGTGTAGGTACAGCTTGGCAACTCTGCTGAGAGCCACCTCACGGAAGACCAGCTACCCACCTAGTCAGCCAGGAACATTCAACTAGCTTTTCTGTAAACAGTGTTCTGTAATTTTTTAAAACTCTTGGTCTCTTTTAAGAAACATAAAAATCTTATAACTCTTCTTCGTTGTAATAAAATCTCCCTCAGATCTGTTATCCAACCTCTTATCCTCTCTGGCTGAGCATATTTTATCCTTTTTCTTTTTCTTTCTTTCTTTTTTTTTTTTTTTCTTTTTAGCTAAAGAGACAGGAAAGGAGAGATGAGAAACATCAGCTCATAGTTGCAGCATTTTTTTTTAATACAGAGAGAGAGACAGACAGGAATGGAAAGAGATGAGAAGCATCAATCATTAGTTTTTCCTTATGACACCTTAGTTGTTCATTGATTGCTTTCTCTTATGTGCCTTGACAGTGGGGCTTCAGCAGACCGAGTAACCCCTTGCTCAAGGGGGCAACCTTGGGTCCAAGCTGGTGAGCTTTGCTCAAACCAGATGAGCCCATGCTCAAGCTGGTATCTTCGGGGTCTCGAACCTGGGTCCTCCGCATCCCAGACCGATGCTCTATCCACTGTGCCACCGCCTGGTCAGGCTAGTTGCAGCACTTTAGTTCATTGATAGCTTCTCATACATACCCTGGTAGGGAGGAGGGGCTCCAGCCAAGCCAGTGACCATGGGGTCATATCTATGATCCCACGCTCAAGCCAGTGACCTTAGGGCCTCAAACCTGTGTCCTCAGCATACCAGGTGAATGCTCTATCCACTGTGCCACTACTAGTCAGACTTAACTTGCTTTTTCTTAAGTTTGTAATATGAAAACAATAGTTATTCCTCTCATACAGTTATATTATTATATTGAATTCTTGTTCTACCAATCTTAGGAATTTCTAGAATGCCACCTACTCTTGATTAAAAATCATTTCTCTTGAACCTTCACTTTGATTGAACAGTTTATTTAGATTGGTAAGCTGGATTCCAGTTTTAACTCCAGCAGTCTAGTCAAAAGGATTTGTGGGCCCTGGCCGGTTGGCTCAGCGGTAGAGCGTCGGCCTAGCGTGCGGAGGACCCAGGTTCGATTCCTGGCCAGGGCACACAGGAGAAGCGCACATTTGCTTCTCCACCCCTCGCCGCGCCTTCCTCTCTGTGTCTCTCTTCCCCTCCCGCAGCCAAGGCTCCATTGGAGCAAAGATGGCCCGGGCGCTGGGGATGGTTCTGTGGCCTCTGCCTCAGGCGCTAGAGTGGCTCTGGTCGCAACATGGCGACACCCAGGGTGGGCAGAGCGTCGCCCCATGGTGAGCGTGTCGGGTGGATCCCGGTCGGGCGCATGCGGGAGTCTGTCTGACTGTCTCTCCCTGTTTCCAGCTTCAGAAAAATGCAAAAAATAAAAAAGGATTTGTGGCCCTGGCCAGCTATTTTAGTCCATTGGAGAATTGTCCCGAAACACCAAGGTTGCAGGTTCCACCCACAGTCAGGGCACATATGAGAAGCAAACAATGAACACACAAATAAGGAGAACAACAAATGAATACTTCTCTTTCCTGTCTCTCTTTCTGTCTCCCCCTCTCTAAAAAAGAAAAATCAGGCCCTGGCCTGTTGGCTCAGCGGTAGAGCGTCGGCCTGGCGTGCGGGGGACCCGGGTTCGATTCCTGGCCAGGGCACACAGGAGAAGCGCCCATTTGCTTCTCCACCCCCACCCCCTCCTTCCTCTCTGTCTCTCTCTTCCCCTCCCGCAGCCAAGGCTGCATTGGAGCAAAGATGGTCCGGGCGCTGGGGATGGCTCCTTGGCCTCTATCCCAGGCGCTAGAGTGGCTCTGGTCGCGGCAGAGCGACGCCCCTTGCTGGGCAGAGCGTCGCCCCTGGTGGGCGTGCCAGGTGGATCCCGGTCGGGCGCATGCGGGAGTCTGTCTGACTGTCTCTCCCCGTTTCCAGCTTCAGGAAAAAAAAATACAATAAAAAAGAAAAATCAGTTTAAAAAATACAGGATATATACTCAGTTTTCGTCAGGCAGGTAAGTTAATCAGCTAACATGAAGTTCTATCAAAGCTATCAGCCTGACAACTTGAGTGAAAAAGAGAGAACCTTGTATAGAACTTGTTTCTTGGAATTAGTCAGAAGTTGAGGTAGATATGCTAACATGTTAGTTTATCAAGCACCTCATGATGTCATAGGCATTTTGCTGATTGTTATATCAGCACCAGGGCCTTAGCCTCTATCCAGGGAAGCTTTTTGCTTATAAATGGGCTTCAGGCTTATAGCAGGCTTTGCTTTTCCCAGGATCCAGCTAATAATATTGAGTACTTAGATTTGCCAAATACTCTGATAAGTGCTTTTGAATTGATAATAGATTTTTATTTTCTTTCATTTAGTCCTCAAAATAAACTCCATTTCACAAAAGAGAGAAACCAGAAGTTAAGAGATTTGCCCAGCATCTTCTGGTTCACAGATGACAGAGGCAGAACTTGAAGTTGGTTGCTTGATCATGTTACAGTGCTGGTGTCGTAACACAATCTTGACTTTTATTAAGTCTGTTGAGACTCTCGTTTGGAATAAACCCTACAACTGCAGAGTATTTGGGACTTGTTCTCTAGAGGCTCGCTCTGAGTTGTTCTTTTGCTCAGATTAGTAAATCTCCTAGGTATAGTGAGATTCTCGGGAAGATTTCCAAGCATTTAAACCTCTTTGAAGTTTCAAGGATATTTATTTCAGCTACTAAAATGCCCTCTGAAATGCATGACTCTTACACTCAAATAATTGTGAGCTGGGACTGGGCATCTTGCGTTTTTAGGTTTTCGTAACTTCCCCAATCATCTGTGCCATTTCACTGGGAGCAGCGGCTTAGCTGTCCTAGCTGCTGGGGGATGTCATCACTTTCTAATTAGATGTAAATGTTTCCTCTTTTTGTGAATATTGCCCCCCCACCCCCGTTTTTTGAGAGAGAAGCAGGGAGAAAGACAGGAAGGAACACTGAGCTTCTCCTGTATGTGCCCTGACTGGGGAATCAAACTATATTGCCTTTCTTTATTTCCCTTTTTTTCCAAGTGAAAGAGGGAGACAGAGAGACAGACTCCTGCATGCGCCCTTACCGGGATCCACCCGGCAACCCCTGTTTTGGGCCGATGCTCTGCCCATCTGGGCCCATGCTCGCAAAAGAGCCATTCCTAGCACCTGAGGCGGAGGCTCCACAGAGCCACCTTCAGCGCCCAGGATGCACTTGAACCTATAGAGCCATGGCTGCAGGAGCTGAAGAAAGAGAGATGGGGGAGGGGAGTGGTAGAGAAGCTGATGGTCGCTTCTCCTGGGTGTCCTGACCAGGGATTGAACCCTGGACATCCACATGCTGGGCCAACACTCTACCACTGAACCAACCAGCCAGGACCCTATTATCTTTTTGTTTGTTTGTTTGTTTGTTTAACTGTGTTTAATAACATGGCATATAACCCCTACACTTGATATATTCATTTTGCAAAATACATAGATGAATACTGTCTTCTTTTAAAAATATAAAATAGCCCTGGCCGGTTGGCTCAGCGGTAGAGCGTCAGCCTAGCGTGCCAAGGGCCCGGGTTCGATTCCCGGCCAGGGCACACAGGAGAAGCGCCCATTTGCTTCTCCACCCCTCCGCCGCGCTTTCCTCTCTGTCTCTCTCTTCCCCTCCCGCAGCCAAGGCTCCATTGGAGCAAAGATGGCCCGGGCGCTGGGGATGGCTCTGTGCCCTCTGCCTCAGGCGCTAGAGTGGCTCTGGTCGCAACATGGCGACGCCCAGGATGGGCAGAGCATCACCCCCTGGTGGGCAGAGCATCGCCCTATGGTGGGCATGCCGGGTGGATCCCGGTCGGGCGCATGCGGGAATCTGTCTGACTGTCTCTCTCTGTTTCCAGCTTCAGAAAAACGAAAAAAATAAAAAAAATAAATAAATAAAAATAAAAATATAAAATAAATAAGCAAGACGTGAAAATAACCAAGTTTCCATTAAATAAATAAATTTTTTTTAAAGTTTTGCTTTTTATATCATTTGAAGGAGCAAAATTGTCATTTAAACTATTCAAGTTTATTAAACAAATTGAAAAACTATTTTAATAAGATGTTTAGCTTTCATCGGCTTCAAGGTTTATGTTGCTCCCAAATTTTGCATATAACTGAACTTTCAAATCTGCTAACACCTGCTGAGTTGACTCCTCTCTGGATTCTAAGGCATCAGTTTCTTGCAAATTTCTCCTTGCTTCTAACATTTCTTGTGTTTCTTCTTGAGAATGGCTAATGAAAACACCAATTTGATAAGGTATCATTAAACAGTCATCGTCTGCAAGTATGATGTCCTCACAAGCAACTTCTAAATTTTGGTGTTGTTTCTTTTTTATGTCTATTTCTTCCTTTAGCTCTGTAATTCTACTTGTGTTCTGTGCAAATTTGTTTATTTTTTGTTGATCTTCAACAAAAGTAACATTGACATCTTCTGCATCCGCCTTCTTAATGGTGGCCACCATCTTCCCTATTACTTTTTTTTTTTTTTTTTTTTTGTATTTTTCTGAAGCTAGAAACCGGGAGAGACAATCAGACAGACTCCCGCATGCGCCCGACCGGGATCCACCCGGCATGCCCACCAGGGGGCAACGCTCTGCCCCTCCGGGGCGTCCCTCCGTTGCGACCAGAGCCACTCTAGCACCTGGGGCAGAGGCCAAGGAGCCATCCCCAGCGCCTGGGCCATTTTTGCTCCAATGGAGCCTCGCTGCGGGAGGGGAAGAGAGAGAGAGGAAGGAGAGGGGGAGGGGTGGAGAAGCAGATGGGCGCTTCTCCTGTGTGCCCTGGCCGGGAATCAAACCCGGGACTTCTGCACACCAGGCCGACGCTCTACCACTGAGCCAACCGGCCAGGGCCCTATTACCTTTTATTAAAAAATTACAGTTTGCCTGACCAGGTGGTAGAGCGTCGGACTGGGATGCAGAAGGACCCAGGTTCAAGACCCCGAGGTCACTAGCTTGAGCACGGGCTCATCTGGCTTGAGCAAAAAGCTCACCAGCTTGGACCCAAGGTCTCTGGCTCCAGCAAGGAGTTACTCGGTCTGCTGAAGGCACCCGGTCAAGGCACATATGAGAAAGCAATCAATGAACAACTAAGGTGTCACAACAAAAAACTGATGATTGATGCTTCTCATCTCTCTCCATCCCTGTCTGTCTGTCCCTGTCTATCCCTCTCTCTGATTCTCTCTCTGTCCCTGTAAAAAAAAAAAAAAAAAAAAAATTACAGTTTGACCATTTCAGTTTCTGAAATATTTTCTTATTAATAAATAATGTTCCAATTTTCTAACTAATCCCTTTTTGTTCCTTCTGACTTTAAAAAATTGTATCAAATATCCCTGATTCTCCTTTTCACCTCTCTTAAAGATTCTGCTGCTTTACTTGTTCTACAGCCCCTTCCTTGTTCTGAAACCAAAGAGAAGGACCTGAGATCCCTCAGAACAGTGGTCCCCAATCTTTTTTGGGCTACGGACTGGTTTAATGTCAGAAAATATTTTCACGGACCGGCCTTTAGGGTGGGACGGATAAATGTATCACATGACTGAGACAAGCGTCAAGAGTGAGTCTTAGACGGATGTAACAGAGGGAATCTGGTCATTTTTTTTTTTTTTTTTTTTTTTTTTTTTTTTTATTTTTCTGAAGCTGGAAACGGGGAGAGACAGTCAGACAGACTCCCGCATGCGCCCGACCGGGATCCACCCGACACACCCACCAGGGGTGACGCTCTGCCCACCAGGGGGCGATGCTCTACCCCTCCGGGGCGTCGCTCTGCCGCGACCAGAGCCACTCTAGCGCCTGGGGCAGAGGCCAAGGAGCCATCCCCAGCGCCCGGGCCATCTTTGCTCCAATGGAGCCTTGGCTGCGGGAGGGGAAGAGAGAGACACAGAGGAAGAAGGGGGGTGGGGGTGGAGAAGCAAATGGGCGCTTCTCCTATGTGCCCTGGCCGGGAATCGAACCCGGGTCCCCCGCACGCCAGGCCGACGCTCTACCGCTGAGCCAACCGGCCAGGGCCGGAATCTGGTCATTTTTAAAAAATAAAACATCGTTCAGACTTAAATATAAATAAAATGGAAATAATGTAAGTTATTTATTCTTTCTCTGCGAACCGGTACCAAATGGCCCACGGACTGGTACCGGTCCGCGGCCTGGGGGTTGGGGACCACTGCCTCAGAATGTTTCTCGTCAGCTCCCAGCCCACGTAGGTGGGGGTCTGTGCTCAGCTTTGCCAGGAGAGTGGTTTTATACCATCTAGTTCTGAGTGGCATTACACTTATCATCATTTCTTTTTACTAGACTCATTTATGTCTAATATAAATTTCTGCTCTCACTTTCTCTGTTGTCCTCTGTACCTTTCATGTATTTGAAGCCCACAGTCTTGTTTTCTCTTTTTGTTTAGTTTATCTGCAACTAATTTGTTTTGTGCATGAGTTAACTCATCTAAAGGATGGGTGTAATACTAGTCTTTACTATATTAAAATAGTGTTGGTGCCTGACCTGTGGTGGCGCAGTGCATAAAATGTCGACCTGGAATGCTGAGGTCGCCAGTTCAAAACCCTGGGCTTGCCTGGTGAAGGCACATATGGGAGTTGATGCTTCCTGCTCCTCCCCCCGCCTTCTCTCTCCTTTCTCTCTTAAAAAAAAAATAGTGTTGGCCCTGGCCGGTTGGCTCAGCGGTAGAGCGTTGGCCTGGCGTGCGGGGGACCCGGGTTTGATTCCTGGCCAGGGCACATAGGAGAGGCGCCCATTTGCTTCTCCACCTCCCCTCCTTCCTCCCTGTCTCTCTCTTCCCCTCCCGCAGCCAAGGCTCCATTGGAGCAAAGATGGCCCGGGCACTGGGGATGGCTCCTTGGCCTCTGCCCCAGGCGCTAGAGTGGCTCTGGTTGCGGCAGAGCGTCGCCCCTGGTGGGCGTGCTGGGTGGATCCCGGTCGGGCGCACGCGGGAGTCTGACTGTCTCTCCCCGTTTCCAGCTTCAGAAAAAAAAAAAATAGTGTTGGTGACCAAAGGAGCATGCATGTAAGTGCTTTTGGAAAACAACAGAGACTCAGTTGTAAAAGGTATAACTTGCAATGGATTCCGCTGTAATGAAAATGTAGCAAACAATATATGTATCCTTTATTTCAAGCAATCTTTGATTAAACACCACTGTGCAGTTTAAATGTTCTGTTGGTGGTGTTATAACAGGGTTTGCCATGCCTCTTCCCCTTCTTAATCATTGTTTGGATTACCCTATGAATCTTCTGTGCATTTTCTGTGGGTGTCCTTGAATGTCGCAGAAACCTGGGAAGGGTCCAGAGAGAGCTCTGATGAGCGTCTCCATGCACCTCCATGTGACTCACTGTCAGTCTTCCCAGTGGAGTGGAGGCCTTTGGACTACCTTGCCATCACAGTGGACCCAGGGAACAGGCAGTAAGCAGTTGAAGTCTTTTTTCTAAACTCAGAGCCTTGTACTACTACTCCCTGGTGGAGATCCCGCTTAGAAATGTTATCTTGGACAAGCCATCCTCTCTGCCATGCGTCTCCTCCCTGAGACAGTGTTTTGTAACTAGCTGTGCTGCTGCTGCCTGGCTCCTTTCTCCAGGGTCCTTGGGGCCCCTTTATTCTTGTGCTGGGCTGACAGATAAAATGATCCCAGAGGCATGAGGGGTCAGCCCCCGAGCTGTGGTTGGAGCTGCGAACCCAGGCTCTGTCAGAGGAGGCTTGGCGTAAGTGTAAATGAACCTGTCAGAGCAGAATCCCAGGATCACCTGCAGAAGGGAGGCAAAATTCTCAACTCAGTGCCTGCTCCCTTACCACCGACTTGATGTTTGGGATGGTAAAATGGAGTGGGTGTGGTTTAGGAAAAGCCACATCTGCCCTGATAGAGTGGTCCAAACAGACCCAAAGTCTGATTCCAGTGTGGTGTCTATTCAAGTGACTACCCTCTGAGCTTGTTTCTAGCTATCACATTAGAGGTGAGCCTACCGAATAAGATTCTTTCAAGCCTTTAAGTGAGGCAGCACTCCATGCCAGCTCTTATGTGTTCCCACCAATTACTGCATCCTAGGACTGGAGAAGACAGGATGGGTGTGTGACTGATGTGGAGGAGAGGGAGGGGGTCGCAAAATGACTATTACAGGAAGGTGATAAGAGCTATATCTGTACACCACGGCTAAGCAGTGACAGGAATGCAGAGAGGTGTAAATGCCAGGGTGGGAGATGAGACTCAAGGAGGTTGAGAAAAAAACCAGGGCTGGAAGTGGAGTGTCCCTGTCCTGTGTGTCATGCTCCTGGGAGCTCAGTGTGACAAGCAGCTTCTCAGATACGCTTCCCTTTTCAGGGTGGTGATCCACAGAGCTAGCAGGCCTAATAGCAATGCCATTATTGAGCAGGTTTTGTGACAGCCGTAATGTACAGTGTTTCAGGGAAGGATCCAGAGTCCAGGGGTTGTCTGCACCTCCATTATCACTCCTGTGCACTCTGCCTCTCCCATGAGATGGAGAACTCCCTGGGGAGCAGGGAATTAGCTTTTGTCTCTGCTCCTTCAGTGCCTAGCACAGTGGTCTGAACATTGGTGTTTAGGAAACATTTAAGTAAGCTAAAGAAAATGTATTATTTTGGAGCACAGCCTCTTTGCCTACTCATAAAGTGATGCCATTGACCCGAATTTTGTTCCAGGAAAGACTGGACAGCTTCTTCGGAGAAGACAGTGCTAGTATGAGTGGGCAGTCCTAAGGACTGCTGCTTTCAGACACACACACACACACACACACACACACACACGTATTAAAAATAGGGTATTGTGGTTATTTCCATCTTGTAGTTGAAGAAAGTGAGGTTCGAGGATGTTATATGAACACCTGGTCCAGTGCTCACTCCCCTGACTGAGAGATATGCCTCCTCCTACCCAAAAGATGGCCAGGCTCTCCCCAGCAGGGCGCCCATAGGGGCGGGGTCTCCTTCCCTCCCACTGTCATTCTTACTTTCCCCTCCCAAGCACCTGCTGTGATTTCTGGTGAGTGCTGGCAGAGAGCGGGCCAGAGGCCTCAGAAGGGAGGGAGCTCCTCTAGTACCTGGCACTTTGCAGGGCACTAGCTACATTCACCCTTGTAAAGAGAGACTTAGCGGTGAAATACCGGTATCACTCGACCAGAAAGCTGGTGGACGTGGGGAGGGAGGGCCAGCGCCTTCGCCGGAAGATGGTGGGCTCGGGCCAGAACACAGAACCGTGGAAGCGGTTCCCACTGGGGCAAGAGTGCGGTGAGCAGTTTGTGAGGGACCCTTGACTGAGACAGAGGAAGGGCTGGAGGGGCGGGGCGGGGCTAGGCGGCACCAGGGGCGGGCTCATCAGACAGGCTCCGCCCCCAGGGGCGCGAGTTTAAAAGCTGGGAAAGTGGGCGCAGGACACTGGGGCGCGCCGCTGTGAAACGCTACAAGCTCGTAGCTCCAGAACCGGCAGCCGCGTTGGGGCTTGAGCACAGCCATGGCCTTAAGGGTGGGGGGTGCTCGGTGGCTTGGAGGTGTCCTGTTCTTCGCTCTGCTCTCTGCCAACGCTGCTTCAGTCAGCTGGGATCTCCCGGAGCCCCGCAGCCCGGCCAGCAAGATCCGAGTGCACCCGCGAGGCAACCTCTGGGCTACTGGTAAGTCTATGGGACCCGGGCAAGCGCCCTACCAAAGTGCTGTCATTCCCTTTCCTTCTCTAGCCTCCCATCAGCCACAGACATTAGTGTCTGGGGACCCTGAAACTTATCTAATTTAAATGATAGGGAACTTGAGACCCAGACCGGTCAGTGAGTTGGCTAAGATCACTCAGCCAGTTTCAAGCAGAGCCGAGGCTGGATCCTACATCACCTGCCAGCTCGTGCCCCTTCCCTTAAGCGAGACTCCATGGACTCTTCTAGCCTCTGTGTGTCTCATCCCTGCACCTCGGCCTTCCAGACACCTTCATTCTCCACTTCCTTCCCTGCCTGTGCCGCCCTCTTCTAAGCAGGCAGCACACCTGGCAGAGTTTCTCCCTGGCCCTGACCCATCCCACCTCCACCTAGCTGTGTCATCCTCCCTACCCCACCACTGGTTCAGGAAAAGTTTAGGTGCAGGCTTTGCCACCACCCAGGGGTCTTTATGGCTCCTTGAAGAGAAGGAAGGTTGCGTATATTCGTGCACTGAGAACTAAAAGATGAGAGAGATGGGGAGCTTTCCCGCTGTATAGGATCCTCGCTCCCTGACTTCCTTGTGCATCGGCACCTCCTTTCTAGGTCACTTCATGGGCAAGAAGAGTCTGGAGCCCCCCAGCCCATCCCTACTGGGGACAGCTCCCCACATCTCCCTGAGGGACCAGAGACTGCAGCTGAGTCATGATCTGCTCAGGTTCCTCCTGCTGAAGAAGGCTCTGGGCAGGAGCCCCAGCGGCCCAGCACCTCACACCCAGGTGAGCTGGGCCCCCACTGTGGGCCCAGGAGAGGCTCAGCCAGGGCCGCCTTTGGGTCCGGCATTGGGTTTAGGGTGTGCCTGCCTGACCAGGGTGTGATGGGCCCCAGAAGTCCAGGGACTCTCGGCTCTTTCTGTGACCCAGAGCTTACAAGGAGAGGACTCCAAAGAAAGGAAGCTGAAGAAATAGAAAGAAAGAAAAAAATAGAAAAAAGAAAGGAAGCTGACTTTCCTAGCAAATCCTACAGAGTAAGAAGTAGAGGGAGAAATCTCCCCTCACCGATTGCCCAGTCTAAAGTCACAGCCCAGGATTATCCAGCCACTTGCAGCTGGATCTTCCCTCACAATCCAGACAGACTTGCCCCCACCTCAGCTGTCTACCCTCACTGTGCCCTGAATGTGTTTGTGGTTAAAGTTGGTACCCTGGGGCCCACAGAGGGGAAGAGAAGAGTCAGCAGCCGAAAGAGAATCCACCCTTGTTCACCTTGACTAGTGCTATTTCCAGTCTGCACTTGCCTCTGTGACCCATGGCAAGGTTTCTTGACCTTGGTGCACTCTTGACATTCTGGAATGGGTGATTCTTTGTTGTGGAAGCTGTGCTGTGCATTGTAGGAAGTTTAGCAGTATTCCTGGTCTCTGTCCACCTGAGCATCCCCCCACATCCCCAATTGTGTCAATAGAAAATGTCTTCAGACAATGCCAGAGGTTCACTGGTGAGGGGACGGGTGGGAGTTAAAAATCACCCTTAATTATAAACCACTGACTATGGTGTTTAAGGCCCCCAAACTAAAGCCAAGCCAGACTTAGTCTCTAGCCATTCCCTGCTCCTGGTGCAGTCCCCATCCCACGTTCCCTGGTGCTCTGTTGCTGTGTGTGGAAGGCAGAGTGAGGTGGTAGATCTGGGTTCTGGTGACAGTGTGCTATGCTCAAAACCTAGCTCGTTAGAAGCTGTGTGACCTTAGAAATATCACTTAACTGCTTTAAGCCTCATCTTCGTCATCTATAAAATGGGGATAATAATGCTCATCTCTTATAAAATGAGACCATGTCATGTGCACAGCATGATGCCAGGTATATAGAAAGCGCTTAGTAAATGAGAGTTAGTCTAGTCTGAGCTCCCCGGTAGCACTGTTGCTGACTCAGCTTTGTATCCTCGACTGTGCAAAGTATACAGTATGTACATTTTGAAAGAAGGCAGGGGCATGCCCTAAAGAAGGTCCAGCTGCAGCCAGCCTTTCTGACCCTCCTAATAGTACCACTCGCCCCTGGGGACCACAGACATTATGGCCAGGAGCCTGTGCTGGCTGAGTCTGGAGGGGGACAATGTTACCTCTGTTACCATTGGTCTTGAAGGCCTGAAACATGCAGGCCAACTAGAGAATCTTAGGAAACAATACCTAGCCCTGGGGTATGGGCTTCAGAAGTGAGGTTTAGGTGAGTGAAAACACTGATGCTGGTAGAGGGCCAGTCACCATACTTGGACTTGACTTCCAATGATCTCACTGGACTGTCATGACCACTCTGTTAGGTTGGGGTTATATTTTTAGAAAGCCACTGTCGCCACCTCTACTAGGCCCTTCTTCAGGAAGAAAGGTGCTGGGAGGGGGCTGCCTCAAATGAGAGCCTGTCCCTGTCTAACTCTGTGGATGCTAGAGCTTAGGGATGAAGGATGCCCCTAGCATTTGCCCCCTCTGCCCAGGTCAATTCCTCTGTGTTCCTATTCAGTACAGAAGGCCGCTGGTGCAGATGCTGCCGCAGTGAGGCCATTAACCAGGAAGACTGGACAACACGGCTTAGACTCTGTCCACCCCGGGAAGGTGCTGAATGGGACCTTGGTAGTGGCCCCATCTGGATGTAAATCCTGGGCTGAAATCTCTGTTACTCCATTACTGTGATTTCTGGTCGGGTCACCAGGAATATCATCAGCACTGCAGACACAAATTATGTTCCTGCTGTATTTATTGCTTTCCTTTTGAAGTTATGAATAAAACCCTGCTCTTTACATAGATTGTCTCGTCCTCTCCTTGCTGCGTGTTAGAGGGAATGGGGGTAGGGAGGGGGAGAGGGTTGGATCCAAAAAGCCCAGAACACTCCAAGGCACTAGCCTGGCACTGACTCAGGACTCCTACTCGTTAGCTCATTCAGCAAGCAGGTACTCAACACCTGCTGTATGCCAGGTCCTGTGCAAGGCCATTGGTTCTACTCTCGCCTCTGCCACCTGCTGGCACAGGAAAGTCTCTCGTGTTTCCTCGCCCATGAAAGGAAGCTGCCTACACTACTCGGAGTTTCGCTTATTCCGTTAATTTCAGCCTCACGCCAGGCTTTGAGGGGAGCCCCAGCATATTATTAAGGGTGAGAGCCTAGCTGGGATCCAGCCCCCCTTGCTCTCTCAATGTCTCTGGCTTTCTGTCGGATTGCCAGAGTTAGCAAAGAATACAGGACAGCCAGTTAAATGAGAATTTCAGATAAACAATCATATTTTTTGTATAAAATAGCCGAATATTGCATGAACATACTTATGAGAAAAATTATTCGTTGTTTATCTAATATTCGAATTTAACCGGACGTCCTTTATCATATCTGGCCTTGGCCCTCTGCATTGCAAATATCCGGTCGTAAATCGGACGGCATTTGGTCCCTCAGGCCCCGCCCGAAGCTGACATCCTGGAAATCCCTGTTTCTACATATGTCTCCATACCCTTTGACCAGAGAACCTCGAACCTACGAGAGCTCTGAGGGTCGTAGCGACGCTTCGGCAACTCTAGGCCCCGCCCCCTGACGTAAACCACGCCCTTTGTGTCAGAGCAAGCTGCTCCCACTCCTCGCGAGAAAGCCGCTCCCGCCCAGGAAGGGTGGCGGAAGTGAGGTAACGGAAGCGAGAGTTGCCATGGATCCCGCGGAGGACTGGCTGGTGGAATCCTTGCGCTTGTAAGTCACGGGATGGAGGATTTGGGTTGGATCTGGCCTGGCGAGCGCGAGGTGGAAAATGTAGGGGATCCTGGACGAGGCTTACGAGGACTCTGCCAAGGCCTCGGCTTTCGTTTTTGGGAAATAGCACGTTCCTGTGTGCGCAAACTGTGAGGTACTAGTAAGAGTCAATGCTTGTGGAGGGTAATAACGTGACCAGTTATTTTGCGCCCGTCTCTGAATTGAACCCCAGATTATCTCATCAACCTGGAAAGGTCTGAGTACTCTTGAGAGTTCCGTTTTGCAGCTGAGGACCGAGGCTCAGGGAAATCGTGTCTGGCCTGGTCTCAGCCACAAAGGGAGCAAATGTGTAGCAAGACTTGATCCGGAGTTTGCCTGAGTCCAGAGACTGGACCTCCAACAACCGAACCATGCTGTCGCCTCAGTTCTTAAACAGCTGTAAAGTGCCATGCGCCTTGTGACATTGTGTCCCTGCCTCGCAGGTACCAGGATTTCCATGCATTCGACCTCTCCGGAGCCACTCGAGTCCTTGAATGGATTGGTGACAAAGGTGAGGAGGTGGAATCGCACTCAGGCTGGTGCGCAAGAGTTCAGCCCAGCCAGGGCACACAGGAGAAGCGCCCATCTGCTTCTCCACCCCTCCCCCTCTCCTTCCTCTCTGTCTCTCCCCCTCCCGCAGCCAAGGCTCCATTGGATCAAAGTTGGCCCGGGCACTGAGATTAGCTCTATGGCCTCCGAATGGCGCGGGTTGCAACGGAGCAACGCCCCCTAGTGGGCATGCGGGAGTCTGTCTCTGCATCCCTGCTTCTCACTTCAGAAAAATAGGAAAAAAAAAAAAAAAAGAGTTCAGCCCAGCAGGACCCAACTCACTCCTCCTAGGACCTCTTGGTCACTTGTGGCAATTTTTTGCCCTGTAAGCACTTGTTAAGATCTAGATCTCTTTCATCTTCCAGTACAAGGCTGGCTGCATGTCAATGACAAAGGAAATTATCTTTGCTTCAGTAGGTTTGATGGAGTTTCTAGACCCAACCATGGTCCGGAATCTTTCTAGCAGTTTGTTACACCTATTTCTGCTTCTTTTTTTAGGGGTTTGTGTTGCTGGCTATGAAAGCCTTAAAAAAAATGAAATTCTTCATCTGATGTTACCGCTCAGACTTTCTGTAAAAGAAAACCAGGTAACTTGAAATATAAATGCTGAGTATATGTGTCTACTTTTAGTCATTTATTCATTGAACCTTTATGGAGCTGTTACTATCTACTAGCTATTGTCCTGCATACTAGAAAGAGAGAGAGAGACACACACACACACACACACACACACACCCTTCACCTGCCCTT
This sequence comes from Saccopteryx leptura, assembly GCF_036850995.1. NCBI lineage: Eukaryota > Metazoa > Chordata > Mammalia > Chiroptera > Emballonuridae > Saccopteryx > Saccopteryx leptura. The sequence continues at coordinate 38,597,990 of NC_089515.1, read as the reverse complement.
CTGGTCTAATAGAGGGAGACAAATATGCACAGACATAAGTACTAAGGAATGTCCTGTGATTTACTGAGGGCTACCTGAGGAAGAGGTCAATTTTAATTTATGAAAAATAGATTTAGGGAGCCTTTGGGATATAGAGGGTGTATTTGGACAATCCCTTCCTGCAGTGAGCTTTCCTGAGGTGGTGGGCATGTTGGAATTCCAGGATGAGTGGGCTGGAGAGGGGAAAGACAGAACTTAAGGCGATACATTTAAGGAATGGGTGGAGGAAGATGAACCCGCAAGGAATACTAGAGTTGATGGCTGCTTGATGTTGCTATAAAATCACTGATACATCTGAGAAGGCAGCCTGGTCCCTGTTGCCCAGGGGGAGTTTTCTACCTAGGGCTCTTGACCTCTCTTTCCCCATCACTGAACCTTGAGCCAGGAAGGAGCTCACCCAGACTGGGCATTTATGAGAGACTTGATTTACCTCCCACCTCACCACTGGCTTTTCCTCTTTCCTCTTGTGCACTTCCTTTTTCCCTGCCTCCAGTTCCTTGCATGGAAATTATAATCTAGTGGCTAAGAGCATAGACTTGGTTGACAGATTTTGGTTCAGATTTGCAACATGATCCCTGTGTGATCTTAGAAAAGTTGCTTAAATTTGCTGTGCCTTAGTTTTATCTTTTTTATTTTTGTGAGAGAAAGAAAGACAGACAGATAGGAAGGGAGAGAGAAGAGAAGCATTAACTCATAGTTGTGGCACCTTAGTTGTTAATTGATTGCTTTCTCATTTATGCCTTGACCGGGGGACTCCAGCCGAGCCAGTGACCTTGGGCTTCAAGCCAGCAACCTTTGGGCTCAAGCCAGCGACCATAGGATCATGTCTATGATCCCACGCTCAAGCCTGCGACCTTGGGGCTCTGTGTCCTTGGCCAATGTTCTATCCACTGTGCAACCTCCTGGTCAGGTAGTTTTATCATTTTAGAATAGTAATGAAAGTACTTGTATCTCTCCTATGGTGTTTGTAAGAATTCAGCGTGATGAAGTAGACAAAGCACTAAATACAGTGCCTGATACAGTCAATGCTGGATAAATAGTAGTTGTTGTGTTTTATTACTAGAAGAACCTACCTGATTTCCATTGGGAGGTGGCAGGAGAAATGGCGGTGTTAGTTGGCTGATGCCTTCCAGCTTTATTTGATGAAGCTGTTAAGCCTCTCTGACTCTTCTAAGAAAGCCTGGAATATAACATGTGCTAGAAAGAAAGGTTAGAAGTGTTTGGATGCGCAGGAAAGAAAGGAAGCTATCCATGTAGGCAGCTGAGACCAACACTGACAAATAGTACACAAGACCTGCAGGGAGAAGCATCTGTTGCCAGCAGAGCAGCTTCCATGGCTTCCTGCCAGGCTGGGCTCTGGCTCCTTACCTAGAGCTTGTCTGAAACGTTCCTTGGGAGAGCAGACTCGACCTGACTGGCCACCACTCTGTATTTCAGGGCTTATTCCCAGAAAGAGATTTCAAGGTACGCCATGGAGGATTTTCAGACAAGTCTGTCTTTGATCTGAAGCACGTGCCAGACACCAGGTATGGTCAGCTTTTTTTTTTTTTTTTGTATTTTTCTGAAGCTGGAAACGGGGAGAAACAGTCAGACACACTCCCGCATGCACCCGACTGGGATCCACCCGGCACGCCCACCAGGGGGCGATGCTCTGCCCCTCTGGGGCATCGCTCTGCCGCGTCCAGAGCCACTCTAGCGCCTGGGGCAGAGGCCAAGGAGCCATCCCCAGCACCCGGGCCATCTTTGCTCCAATGGAGCCTTGGCTGCGGGAGGGGAAGAGAGAGACAGAGAGGAAGGAGGGGGGGGGGTGGAGAAGCAAATGGGCGCTTCTCCTATGTGCCCTGGCCCGGAATCAAACCCGGGTCCCCCCGCACGCCAAGCCGACGCTCTACCGCTGAGCCAACCGGCCAGGGCATATGGTCAGCTTTTGACCCAGACCCTCCATTCAGAATGGAGAAGCTGGAAATGTCAGGAGCATTCTGCCTCTTTATCACCACCCCTCCCCATCCCGTCAGCGCACGGACACATGTGAGCATTCAAGCACACAGAAATCTAGGATACAAACCATCTATTGCTTGGTGGCTTTATGGTCCCTCGGAAGACCTTTCACCTACTATAACCCACAGATCTCTGGAGCTGCTCCAAATAGATAAATGATGCTCTCAGTTTCTCAGAGAGCTGAGGATAGGTAGCTGGGACTGCTAGCTCAGCTGCCAGAGGCTAAGAGTCTGGGTCAGAGCTATGTGTTCAGGCTCCATGCTTGTGTCCTCTCTAGGACACTTCATGCCACATGGAAGCCTGGGCTGAGTCCCATGACTCTATCATTGTGGGTCTGTCCCTAAAGTGGAATGAGCCTGCTCCTCTATTAGATGAGGGTCGCTGGTCCTGACAATCCCTTCCTGCAGTGAGCTTTCCTGAGGTTCATGTAGGAATCCCAAGTTCAGTGGATTGGAGAGGGGAAAGGCTGGGTGGTATGTGGATGAGCTCCTCACCGTCTGAACTAAAATTTCCTCTTCATCGTGACTAGGTTGCTGGTGACCAGTGGCCTTCCAGGTTGTTACCTGCAGGTATGGCAGATCGCAGAGGACAGTGGTAAGTGAATTTGACTTGGTACGGGTTTACACTCACACACCTCTATCCTCTAATCTGAGCCAATTAAAGTGTAGACTCAGCTTAACCAAGTGGTGGCACAGAGGACAGAGCATCAGCCTGGGATATTAAGGACCCAGGTTCAATACCCTAAGGTCTCCGGCTTGAGCCCAAGGTTGCTGGCTTGAGCAAAGGGGTCACTGGCTCAGCTGGAACAGCCTGGTCAAAGCACATATGAGAAAGTGAGCAATGAACAACTAAGGTACTGCAACTACAAGTTGATGCTTCTCATCTTTCTCCTTTCTTGTCTGTCCCTCTCTCTCGTGCGTGCACACACACACACACAAAGAAAATATTAAAAAAAGAAGGCTCTGGCTAGTTGGCTCAGCGGTAGAGCATTGGCCAGTGTGTGGAAGTCCCGGGTTTGATTCCTGGTCAGGCACACAGGAGAAGCAACTGTTTTTCCCCTTCTCTCTCTCTCTCTCTCTCTCTTCTCTTGCAGCCATGGCTCAAATAGTTCGAGTAAAGTTGGCCCCACAGGCTGAGGATGGCTCCATGGCTTTGGCCTCAGGCACTAAAATAGCTCAGTTGTCGAGCAGTGGAGCTGTGACCCAGTTGGGCTGAGCATCGCCTTGTAGGGGCTTGCCAGATGGATTCTGGTCCAGGGTGCATTCAGCAGTCCGTCTCTGCTTCTCCACTTCTTACTTAATTAAAAGAAAAGGTAGACTCAGAGTCAGGTGGTAATTGAAATTCAGTGTTTGCTTTAATGCAGACAGAGTTGAACTAGCAACCACAGCATGGCACACAAGCCCCAAATGGAGCCTCCTGTGATTTGCTTCAGGAGTTGAGCTTATCAACCCAGTCACAGGCAGAGCATGTAGTAAGCTACCTCTCCCCCAGGCGAGAGCAATGGCAGAGACTAGGACAGAGCTGTCACCACTCAGGTTAGCTCGCCTCTTCAAGGAAGCGGAGACAGCAGGAGGTCACCTCCCTTTGCTGGCATGGTAGCCTTGGGGAAGGAAAACTGAGTGACCAAGAGACTGAGCTAACTGCATCTCCCTCAGAGAAGTAACTGGACTCCCACTCCCTCTGGGAGTGGAGGGGAGTTCCCTTTGTGTTCTCCTGTTGGGCAGATGCCAGAGTCTGCAGCCCTGGTCCGTCCCTTCCATCCCTCCTCAGTTGAAGTCTTGTTGGCCAGCGTGGAAGTGTTCCTCATGGGCACCGGCCTTCGCTCTTGGAACTGCCCTTTGCTTGTGTGATTCAGTGCCTACGGGCAGTTCCCCAAACCGCCTCACTTGGATGCCTCCCAGAAACTGGCTGCAGGTGTTGGCTTCTCTCTGAGTGCCATTGTTGCAGAAAGGCAGTTCGTGTGCTCCTTTGCTTTGAGGTTACTGCACTTTCCTTTATTTTTTTTGTTATTTTTTTAATGCTTCCCGGTGTTTGAATCACTTGTAGTTATGATTGATTTTTTAATATAATTTAATTGAAAGTCACTCATTTTAAGTGTATAGTTCATTAATTTTTAGTAAATTTAACAAGTTGTGCAATCATCACTATAAATCAGTTTTAGAACATTTTCATAACCTCAGTAAGATCCATCATGCTATTTACTATTAATCCCATGCCCACACCGTGCCAAAGGTAACCACGTAATCTACTTTCTGTCTTCCATAGATTTGCCTTTCCTGGACGTTTTGTATCAATGGAATCGTACAATATGTGGTCTCTTATGTCTGGCTTCTTTCACTTAGTGTAGTGGTTTTTGTTTGTTTGTTTTTTATTAAGTGAGAGGCAGTTGAGGCAGAGAGACAGTTCCTGCATGTGCTTCAACTAGGATCCTGGCAAGGCCCTACTGGGTGACACTCTGCCCATCTGGGGCAGCTGCTCCTTTGCTCAGCAACCAAGTTATTTCAGCACCTGAGGCAAGACCATGGAGCCATCCTCAGCACCCAGGGCCAACTTAGTCAAACCATTCAAACTGTGGCTATGGAAGGGGGGAGAGAGAGGGAAAGAGAAAGAGAAGGGGAGAACGAGGGGTGCAGGAGCAGATGGTTGCTTCTCCTGTGTGCCCTGACTAGGAATCAAACCTGGGACTTTCACACCCCAGGCCAGGGCTAGTATAGTGCTTTTGAGGGTCACCATATCATACCATGTCATAGCATGTGATGTTGTAAAGTACCGTACCTTACTTCCGCGGGTTTACGTAGAGACACCGAGTCCAAATGAATTTTTGAGTTTTATTAAGCTGGCTGCATATGACAAACACGGGATTTAGCTGACCCAAATCGGGCAGTGTCGAATATAGCTCTGAGGCTGGTTATATACACTTGATCACATACAGGGTGGGGGCAAAAGGAGGAGGAGGAGGGGAGCATGACATCATCATTAACAAGCTTATAACATTTGTCTATAGGATTTATAAAAAACATTCCTACATATTAAAACTTACAAGGTAACATAATAGCAAAAAATGTTTTGTTTTGTTTTTTTGTTTTTGTTTTTGTTTTTCTTTTCTTTTTGTATTTTTCCGAAGCTGGAAACGGGGAGAGACAGACAGACTCCCGCATGCGCCCGACCAGGATCCACCCGGCACGCCCACCAGGGGCCACGCTCTGCCCACCAGGGGGCGATGCTCTGCCCCTCCGGGGCGTCGCTCTGCCGCGACCAGAGCCACTCTAGCGCCTGGGGCAGAGGCCAAGGAGCCATCCCCAGCACCCGGGCCATCTTTGCTCCAATGGAGCGTCGGCTGTGGGAGGGGAAGAGAGAGACAGAGAGGAAGGAGGGGGTAGGGGTGGAGAAGCAAATGGGCGCTTCTTCTATGTGCCCTGGCCAGGAATCGAACCCAGGTCCCCACACGCCAGGCCGACGCTCTACTGCTGAGCCAAACGGCCAGGGCCCAAAAAATGTTGTTTTATATATTAAAAGACATTCCCAAATTTTTTAGTATCTATCTCCTATTCCTTTGTCTAGAGGTACATACATCAATCACACAACTTCAGGATGGGAGGGGGCTTACATGATGTCAGAGGATAAGCATTTGTAAATTGCCCATTAAGGAGAAAGAAAGGGGAGAGGAAAGGACCACTCGAATCTTCCCTCCCTCCCCTGCACCTGGCTGGCTGTTTACCTTCTTCCTCACAGGTATGGGGGAGGGAGGGGGTCCAAGTCTCCTTCCTCTTTTCATTCAAAACTCAGTACAAAAACCTTTCTGTTTACAATATAATAGCCCTTCCTAAGCATCTTGAGCTGGTGTAAATCACACACAAGTATAAAAGTCATTATTTACAAAATCTCTCTGAATGCTTGGCCTAAATTATAAAATGCCTTTTAAGCTTCTTTCTTAGTAAAAGGGGGTTTCTTATCTCAGTACTGTACATAGTATGTCCTTGTAAGCCAGGAAACTCCCACTTCTTTCTCCCTCCATTCCCTAAAGAAAGGACGGGGCAAGAAGCCTGACTTTTTCACCTAAAATATTAATATTAATTTTTTCAATTCCTTGGTAGCTTACCACAGCGGCAGTAGCTGGTTCCTTTTTACGGCTGAATAGGGTTCCACTATCTGGATGTACCACATTTATACCCAGTTAATGGGTTTGATTTTTGGCTACAATGAATAATGCTGCTAAGAACATTCATGGGCCCTGGCCGGTTGGCTCAGCGGTAGAGCGTCGGCCTGGCGTGTGGGGGACCCGGGTTCGATTCCCGGCCAGGGCACATAGGAGAAGCGCCCATTTGCTTCTCCACCTCCCCTCCTTCCTCTCTGTCTCTCTCTTCCCCTCCCGCAGCCAAGGCTCCATTGGAGCAAGGATGGCCCGGGCGCTGGGGATAGCTCCTTGGCCTCTGCCTCAGGCGCTAGAGTGGCTCTGGTCGCGGCAGAGCGACGCCGGGAGGGGCAGAGCATCGCCCCCTGGTGGGCAGAGCGTCGCCCCAGGTGGGCGTGCCGGGTGGATCCCGGTCAGGCACATGCGGGAGTCTGTCTGACTGTCTCTCCCCATTTCCAGCTTCAGAAAAATACTAAATAAATAAATAAATAAAAGAACATTCATGTATAAGTCTCTGTGGACATATGATTGCTGAGTCATTTGGGAAATCTATGTTTGATACTTTTAGAAACTTCGAAACTTGTCTAAAATGGTTTCATCATTTATATACCAGCCAGCAATGTATGAGGGTTCCTATATCTCCATGTCCTTACAAACATTTGTATTGTCTTTTTATTTATTTATTTTTTAATTTTTTTTTCTTTTTTGTATTTCTCTGAAGTTGGAAACAGGGAAGCAGTCAGACAGACTCCCTCATGCGTCTGACCGGGATCCACCCAGCACGCCCACCAGGAGGCTATGCTCTGCCCATTTGGGGCGTTGCTCTGTTGCAACGCTCTGTTGCAGCCAGAGCCATTCTAGGGCCTGAGGCAGAGGCCATAGAGCCATCCTCAGTGCCCAGGCCAACTTTGCTCCAATGGAGCCTTGGCTGCCGGAGGGGAAGAGAGAGACAGAGAGGAAGGAGAGGAGGAAGGGTGGAGAAGCAGACAGGCGCCTCTCCTGTGTGCCCTGGCCGGGAATCAAACCCGGGACTGCTGCACGCCAGGCTGATGCTCCACCACTGAGCCAACCAGCCAGGGCCTGTCTTTTTATTTTTGATTGATAAATTGATTGATTTCAGAGAGACAGAAGAAGGGAGAAAGAGAAAGGGAAGCATTCATTTGTTGTTCCACTTAGTTGTACATTCATTGGTTACTTTTTTGTGTGTGTGTGTGTGGAAGAGACAGAGAGAGGCCCTGGCTGGTTGGCTCAGCAGTAGAGCGTCGGCCTGGCGTGCAGGGGACCCGGGTTCGATTCCCAGCCAGGGCACATAGGAGAGGCGCCCATTTGCTTCTCCACCCCCGACCCCCTCCTTCCTCTCTGTCTCTCTCTTCCCCTCCCGCAGCCAAGGCTCCATTGGAGCAAAGATGGACCTGGGCGCTGGGGATGGCTCTTTGGCCTCTGCCCCAGGCACTAGAGTGGCTCTGGTCGCGGCAGAGTGACGCCCCGGAGGGGCAGAGCATCGCCCCCTGGTGGGCAGAGCATTGTCCTCTAGAGGGCTTGCCGGGTGGATTCGGGTCAGGCACATGCAGGAATCTGTCTTTCTGCCTCCCTGCTTCTCACTTCAGAAAAATAAATAAATAAATAAATAGATAAATAAATAAATAAAAGCTAGCCCCAAACTGTGTTCAGGACCACATGATTTGAATGACTTAGGTCTGCATGTGGTCGCCAGCTTTAAAATAAAGACTCCTTTAAATTTGAACTTTGGTGTGGAGAACATTTGTGTACTCTCACTGGTTTCACTACAACAATAGGACAAATTATAAAGAAATTAAAGTGTGCAGGCTGGATAGCTTAATTGATTAGAACATCATCCAATGCTTAGAGGTTGCTGGTTCAATTCCTGGTTAGGGCACAGACAGAAACAGATCAGTGTTTCCGTCTGTCTCTTTTCCCTTCTTTAAAATTAGTAAATTTAAAAAACAATTAAAGTGTTCCTTCTGATAGTTACAAAATATAAATATAATGCAGTGTTTATGTTTCCACATCCTGTCTTGCCAACTGTCAGCTCCCTTTCTTTCTTTCTTTTTTTTTTTTTTTGTATTTTTCTGAAGCTGGAAATGGGAGGCAGTCAGACAGACTCCCGCATGCACCCGACCGGGATCCACCCAGCACGCCCACCAGGGGGCGATGCTCTGCCCCTCCGGGGCGTCGCTCTGTTGCGACCAGAGCCACTCTAGCACCTGGGGCAGAGGCCAAGGAGCCATCCCCAGCGCCCAGGCCATCTTTGCTCCAATGGAGCCTTGGCTGCGGGAGGGGAAGAGAGAGACAGAGAGGAAGAAGAGGGGGAGGGGTGGAGAAGCAAATGGGTGCTTCTCCTGTGTGCCCTGGCTGGGAATCGAACCCAGGACTTCTGCACGCCAGGCCGACGCTCTACCACTGAGCCAACCGGCAGGGCCTCTTTTTTTTTTTTTTTTTGATGGACCATTACCTTTAATCCTAGCCTGCACCCAGCGGGCAAGTACAACATACACTGGGCTCCAAAACCCACTCATTCAGTGCTCGCAAAGCTACTAACTTATCCGAGTTTCCTAGAATCAAAGGTTTCTAGCTCACCAGATTTATTCACCTCTGTTCCGCATGTCCTTCCTTCTCTTTGCACAAACTGCACAAACTGGCTTCTTACTCAGCACTCCACCATCTTGGCTGCTTCTCCTGGCCTCCTCCACATGGCCTCACTCTGCTCTCTCCTCTAATGCTAATAATCCCAGGAACTGAGAGCTCCCTTTCTTTCTTGACCTTCTAGATATCCAGGGAAGACCACTGGCCGGCTCTCATTGTATAATGGTTCAAACCTTCATTAACAGTCTGGATTTTCACCTCTTCCTCTTTCCCCTAGATGTCATTAAGGCTGTGAGCACCATTGCTGTGCATGAGAAAGAGGGGAGTCTCTGGCCGAGGGTCGCCATCTTCTCCTCAGTGGTGCCTGGAGTTCTGAACGGGGTGCGGCTCAGCGATCTGAAGGTTGTGGATCTAGAATCCCAGAAGACCACGTACTTGTCAGGTGTGGCCAGTTTGCCCCTTGCTGGCTCCTCCAGCTCTGTCTGCTTTCCAGCCCTACTCAGCCACGTTTGAACTGAAATCAGCCCTGTGTGCCACCTGCTGGGGACACAGATGAATGAGAGGCAAGCCCTGGCCTGAAGGGACTCCCATTCTAGGATTGGAGGAGTCAGTCATGGGGACCAGCACCCACCCAGCTGAGTAGAATGGCAAGATGAACAGGAGAGGGGAGATTTGATTTATTCTGCTTGGGACTAGGGATGCTTCCCAGAGGGGACCAGCTAGCCCTGACCAATTGCGCAGCCTGTGTGACTCCAGCAGCTTTTCTCTTTGCCCTCTGTCTTCCAGGTGTCAGTGACAGTGACGAGCTAAGTAGCCTCCAGGTCCTAGATACGGACACCTTTGCCTTCTGCTGTCCCTCAGGCCGGCTGGGAGTTGTGGACATCCGCCAGAAGTGGGCCCCACTGGAGAACGTCAGCCCTAGCCCAGGGTCTGGTGGAGGGAGGTGGTGTGCAGAGGTCCGGGGCAAGAGCCAGGGCCCTGGACCCAACATTGCCAGCCTTTGCTCAGATGGGCATCTCTGTCTTCTTGATGTTCGGGATCTCTGCCATCCTGTGAGCTCAGTCCAGTGCCCAGTGTCCACGCCGAGCCCTGACCCAGAACTGCTGCGGGTGACCTGGGCTCCAGGCCTGGACAGCTGCTTGGCCATTTCAGGTACTGCTGAGCAGTGTCTTGCCTCTGTTGTTTGAGCTTCTCTTGTAAGGGACTATCGGGTGCTCAGGAAGGGCCTCTGGCCCCAAATTTAAAGTTCCAGAGAATCTCCAAATTAATTCTCCAGGCTCATCAGGGGAAGGCCCTTCCCCATTATGGTTGCTAAACTCTCATCCATTGGTAGCAGGGCTTTCCTCTCCTCGCAGGAATTCAGTTCCGAGGTTGGTCGAGAGGCCTGCAGATAATGAGACACTAGCGTGGCCACGAGGCTGTACCAGAGGATGCCATTGGATCTCAAGGGTGCTTCTCAGTCTGTTTGCTTTTTGAATTATAGCAGCCTCTAGGTCAGCAGGCTCCTGGGTCTGGCCTGGCAGTGTCTAATTGAATGAGGGTTTCCAAAGACCAATATGATGGATCCGTTGAGCAGGGAGAGGTTGAAAGAATAGTTGATCTCTGGCCAGATAACTCTGTTGGTTGGACCTTCATTCTGAAGCACACAGGTTGCCTGACGGTTCATTCCCCAGCCAGGGTACATACAGGAATAGATCACTGTTCCAGTCTCTCTCTCTCTACCCTTTCCTCTCACTGAAATCAATGAGTAAAGAAACAATTTTTTTTTTTTTTTTTTTTTTTTTAAAGAAAGAATAGTTGAGAGAGCAAGAAAGGATCACTGGTAATAGCAGGTTCCAGAAAGTGGAAGAATGGAGCCGGGGTGGAGGGACTGGCTCCTGGCAAGAAGGCAGCAGGGTGGAGTGAATGTGGATATAGTTTGGTTGTTGGGGAACACAACCTAGAGCAGGGGTCCCCAAACTACGGCCCGCGGGCCGCATGCGGCCCCCTGAGGCCATTTATCCGGCCCCCGCCACACTTCCACTTCCGGAAGGGGCACCTCTTTCATTGGTGGTCAGTGAGAGGAGCATAGTTCCCATTGAAATACTGGTCAGTTTGTTGATTTAAATTTACTTGTTCTTTATTTTAAATATTGTATTTGTTCCTGTTTTGTTTTTTTACTTTAAAATAAAATATGTGCAGTGTGCATAGGGATTTGTTCATAGTTTTTTGATAGTCCGGCCCTCCAGTAGTCTGAGGGACAGTGAACTGGCCCCCTGTGTAAAAAGTTTGGGTACCCCTGCTCTAAAGGCTTCTGTTTGCCCCTCGGGTAGGAGATAAGCCATCTGTTGAGAGAGACTCAGATGGATTCAAATTTGGGGCAAGTGGCCTGACCTGTGCTGGTGCAGGATAAAGCGTCGACCTAGAAGGCTGAGGTCATTGGTTCAAAACCCTGGGCTTGGCTTGACCTGTGGTGGCGCAGTGGATAAAGCGTTGACCTGGAAATGCTGAGGTCGCCAGTTCGAAACCCTGGGCTTGCCTGGTCAAGGCACATATGGGAGTTGATGCTTCCAGCTCCTCCCCCCGTCTCTCTCTCTCTCTTTCTCCCTCTCTCTCCTCTCTAAAATGAATAAATAAAAATTTAAAAAAAAATTCATTAAAAAAAAAACACAAAACCCTGGGCTTGCCTGGTCAACGCACATAGGGGAGTTGATGCTTCCTCCTCCTCCCCCTTCTCTCTCCTTCCTCTAAAAATGAATAAATAAAAGGTAGGAAAAAGAATTTGGGGCAAGTGGGAAGGGTCTAAAAAAGTTTCAAGCCTCAGTTTCCTGGGCTAAATATATTAGTACCTATTTCATACAGTTGTAAGACTTAAAACAATGTATGTCCAGGATTAGCCTCAGGCCTGGCACATGATAGATACACAAGATTCTCATCGTCATGCGCCCTGTGGAGCTGGCAGCTGCCGGCCCGAGGGCAGATGCTCCGCGTCCTTGGTTGGCCATTAAGTATCTTGTTAAACTATTAGATTCCTGATCCCATAGCCTGTTTGGGTACCATAGAACCAACTGTGAAAATTGTTTTAGAGATTCTGTGTCAATCTTCTCATTTCTTATTCTTCTTCAGGTTTTGATGGGACAGTCCAAGTCTATGATGCCATGTCTTGGGATGGAATGGAAGGCCAAGTAGAACCTTTCTTCACTCACAGAGGTCACATCTTTCTAGATGGCAATGGGACAAACACTGCTCCACTGGTCACCACCCACACCTGGCACCCCCACAAACCAAGGACTTTGTTATCGGCGGCGAATGATGCCTCTCTGCATGTGTGGGACTGGGTGGATTTCCGTGCCTCCCGGTGACACCAGCATCTCTCTTTGTAGGAAGAGGAACTGCTTTATGTACAAGGGTGCTGATTTAGGACTCAAGTGACCACAGATCTCTGCTATCAGCTGAGTGCCTTTGGGCCCGAAGGTAGCAACTACTTCACAAGGTTCTTGGGGAAATTTGAAGAAATAAATGATAAAACACCTGGTAGGATGCAGAGCCCATTAAAACTTTGGTGGCTACTCTTAGATCAGAGCAGCTGTGGGTGCCAGGTTCCTGCTGCTTCCAGCAAGTCTCAGTTCTGTAGGCTTTGGTCTGAGCAATGCTTTCCTTACCGAGTGGGCTGTGGGGGACTATCTCAGGAGTAATGATGACCACACATAGTCATTACCTGTGTACCGACCTTTCAGCCCAACCCCCACATACACTGTGGCTCCCAGCACTTTGTACTGTTCGGAAGCTGATATTCCAGTGATGAAGACGCTAGTGTTGAAGTCAGACTGATCAGGGCTCGCCTCCTGGCTCTGTTCAGTTTCCCTCTCTGAAATGAGCCTTATCATAGTACCACCCGGTGGAGCGGCTGAAGATGCTTACATGGGACACTGCACTAAAGTGCGTGGCTCAGCACCTGACACCCTGTGAATACTCACTAAGTGGGGCTGTTGTTTTCACTCTGTTCCGGACTGGAGGACTGATGGAGCTGAGCTGAAGACACCATAAAGCTGGAGTCTTGGAGAGAGGAAAGGGGGGAGGTCATGTTCTCTGGAGTTAGAGCAGACTTATCAAAGCAGCTGAGTGGGAGCCACCATTCTGGTATGAATCAGCTGGGAGGCCTGGGTCATGCTCACCAGGCCGTGGGATTTATGAGTCCCATATTTCCTAATATACTCCTTGTGGGTCAAATAAGTTTACAAATATGATGTATATGTTTGCTCGCTTATACTTTACATTGAGTGTGGGGGACAGGCTGTAAGCAGGCCGGATCCTTCTAGCCAAAGGGTTAGTTTTAAGACTTAAGCCTTTCCTACCCTTTTAATACTAAGATCTTCACAACACTAAGCTTTTCCCCACACTCTTGACTGTTGCATAATGCAGGGTGGTGCACTCTTATGAGGAATCCCGTTTATGCCTCAGATAAGTGGCTTTGTATCAGAGACTTCCTTATTTGTATACTGGCTTAAAGGCTTTAATTTCTACACTATAAAATAAGGGAGACCAGGGGCTCTCTCTTGGTTCTTGAAATTAGCATTGCAAGGTGAGGCAGCCAAGATGGTGGAGTGCTGAAGGAGAAGCCAGTTTGTGCCGAGAGAAGGAGATGGGGAACAGAGATGAATAAGGCTGGTAAGATAAAAACCTTTGATTCTAGAGATACTCGGATGAGTCAGTGGCTTTGGGAGCCCTGAATGGAAAGAGAAGTGTTTTCCCACTGTGTGTCTTTCTCGCTGGCCGGATGCAAGCTAGGATTAAAGATAATGGCCCACCAGTTCTTGGCTCCATTGTTTCATTACTCTCTGTCCAAATCAAATGCAAACCTGCATTGGCCAGGCAGCTGTGGTGGTGGCCGTGGCTACTGTCTTTACACTCCTAATGTATTTTTTTTTATTTTTTGGAAAGGAAAATAGCATTAGAAGAAAGGAAATTAGTGTTTATTGAGCGCCTACTCTCCTACCAAAAAGTTTACATATGATACATACATACTTAGAATACATCTTTTATTTATATAATCTTTTTTTTCTTTTTCTTTTCTTTTTTTTCCTGAACTTGGAAACAGGGAGACAGACAGACTCCCGCATGTGCCTGACCGGGATCCACCCATCTGGGGCATTGCTCCTTGCAACCAGAGCCATTCTAGCGCCTGAGGCAGAGGCCATGGAGCCATCCTCAGCACCTGGGCCAACTTTGCTCCAATGGAGCCGTGGCTGCAGGAGGGGAAGAGAGAGACAGAGAGGAAGGAGAGGGGGAGGGATGGAGAAGCAGATAGGTGCTGCTCCTGTGTGCACTGGCCAGGAATCGAACCCGGGACTCCTGCACGCCAGACCGATGCTCTACCACTGAGCCAACTGGCCAGGGCCTTCATTTATTGATTTTAGAGAGAGAGTATTGGGTGAGAGGAGGAATAAACCAATTATTGTTCCAGGTAGTTCTTTCTTGGTGTTCCATGGGTAAGGTGGACGGGACAGCGCTATGTGCAGCCAGCCACTGTGATTTGGTTTCTGCACTTTAGGTCTCGGCCTCCAGGCCACTTCTTCCAAGACAGGCATTCCCAGGTCACTCGTGTCTGCTCCTGACAGCATTCTGTTCTTTTCCTGCATAGTAGTTGCCTGAACATACAATGGTATCTTTATTTCTTTATTTTCCTCTTAGCCACCTAAACCATGAGCCACAGGACATCTGTGTGTGTTGTGTGCACATCGTATGCCGGTGTCTATGTCTGACCTGGTACTGACCTAATTTACTGACTTAAAATAAGGGCAAGTGAAGCACCTCCCTCAGCAGGGCTCCCAGTAGAAAATCCTTAAACAGTAGTGTAGCCAGGCGGTTCCAAAGTAACTTTGGGGACAGTTCTTGTCCTGCCTGGTGGAAGCTCTCCGCACCCCTGGGACGCTGCCCCGGCCAGGCAGCCCTCCCCAGGAAGCCTCCTCAGCGGAGGCCTCGCTGTGGCGTGGAAATCCGCGCCAGCCGGCCCGTTTAGAGACACTCCTCTGGACCGCCGCCCCTCCCGCGTTCCGCCACCCCTGGGCGGCGTGAGCCCGGGCGCGCAGCGTGGACACATCTGCACGTCCGCTGTTGGGCCGGAGTCCTAAGGGCGGAACACCCGACAGCGCAGGGGAGGCGGAGATCTCGGGACGGACACTCCCATGGAGAGCAGGGTGACCTGAGAAGAAGGCAGCAAGTCCGTGACAGGAGGAGGGGGAGGGGGAGGGGGAGGGGGGGGAGGGGGAGGAGAGGGAGGAGGCACAGCCCCGGGGAGAGGGAGGACGGGCCGGGGCCTTGCCAGGGGAGGGTCATTAAGGAGGCGGAGGCGGGGGGGGGGGGGGAGGAGGAGGGGGAGGGGGAGGAGAGGGAGGGGGAGGGGAGGCACAGCCCTGGGGAGAGGGAGGACAGGCCGGGGCCTTGCCAGGGGAGGGTCATTAAGGAGGCGGAGGCGGACGCGGCAGAGGTCCGAGCAGGTCGGGGCGAGGGGCGCACAGGCCGAGCAGGGAGGGCAGACGGGACTGTCCTCGGGGGGCCAGGAAGAGGGGGTGCATGAGAGGTGCTGAGCTCGGAGCTCGGGGAAGAGGTTTAGGGAGCATTCGCTCAGAGGCAAGAGGAGGGGCGGATGGGAGGATTGGCTGGAAAGAGAGACAACTGAGTCGTGTGTGCGGGACATGGACCTGAGGAGATCCGACCCGAAAGAAACTCTTGTAGGGAGAGGGATGGGACACGAGATGTCCATGTGTCCACGGCTGCGAGGGAAGTTTGGGGGTGGTGGGGTTTGGGGGTGCATCTCCCCTCTGTCGGTGGAAAGGCCGAGAGAGCAGAGTGGAGCACACTGGGTCGCAAGTGAGTTTTGGTTTTTTGATGACAGAGACAGAGAGAGTCAGAAAGAGGGACAGTCAGACAGGAAGAGAAAGAGATGAGAAGTATCAATTCTTTGTTGTGGCTCCTTAGTTGTTCATTGATTGCTTTCTCATATGTGCCTTGACCAGAGGCTACAGCAGACTGAGTGACCCCTTGCTCGAGCCAGCGACCTTGAGTCCAAGCTGATGAGCTTTGCTCAAACCTGATGAGCCCGCACTCAAGCTGGCGACCTCGGGGTCTCAAACCGGGGTCCTCGGATCCCAGTCCGACGCTCTATCCACTGCGCCACTGCTTGGTCAGGCCCCACAGGTGAGTTTAATATCCAGTCTTTCAGCTTCTTACGGGGGAGGCAAGGCAGGCATGAAGACGTGGTCGGGCAGGTCCAGGGTGTTGGCGTCTGCAGCGGCTGGGGTCCGAGAGGCTGCGTTGCTAGAGGCTGCTGGCTCACCTCCACCTCTATTTCCTCATTCTCCAGTGTCCCTGGGCACAGTAGGAGGAAAAGGCTTTTCTTGTTCAGAGCTGCGTGGGAACAATTAACCCAGGTCGTGTGTGTGTGTGGGAGCCGCCTGTGCCACTACTGAGGGTCCATAGGTTTGAGGAAGGGAGCATATAGGACCTGACTGCACGCAGGGGGGGAGGGTTATGAAAGGAGCTTCCTAATTCCCAGACCTTCGCTGTGCAGTTGCTGATGGTGGGAGGGGTCCCTATGCACCTCACAAAACCTGTATTTGTTGCTACGTTTATGTCTTACCAGGTGTCACTTCATCAGATGAGTCATTTTCTGTGTTTGTAAGGAAAGGGAAATGTGGGTGGAGCGCAGAGCACATTCCTAGCAGCTGCAGCTGATGCAATGCTGTGAGAACACTCCAGCACCTGAAACTCTCCTGGGCACACCCAGGAGGAGCTCGCCCGCTATAAGGAAGTGACTCAGCGCCAGCCACGCAGCTCCCTGACCTTTTCAGCCATTGGCTATGAAGGTCACGCTGTAACACCCTATAGGCTGAACCTGTGTATATAAGCTAGTTTACTTCCTGAATAAAGGGGATCTGCGTCGCTGAACCTGGTCCCAGGAGTCGGGTCTTTGCGTCTCCGTCGTCCTCAACCCCGGCAGGACTTGTCCACAGAGAAAGGCCTGAGAAGACGCGAGGTAGTTGTGGTCTTGGTCCATAAAAGGAGGACGCAAATCGTGGTGTTTGGATGCAGCAGGAGCCTCAGGTGCGTCCCCTAGGGAGCTGAGGAATGAATAAGGGATGACAGAGCAGAAATTGTTTTGTGGGTTTTTTTTGCTGCTGTTTAGATTTGGGAGCGTTGTCACCATGATGACAATTTTGGACGTTGTTCGAGTAGGTATTTTTTTGTCCAAGAGCATCATGTATGAATACACTGTATAGTGTTTTATTTTTTTCTTTTTTTTTTTTTCTTTTTTTTCTTTTTTTTTTTTTTCATTTTTCTGAAGCTGGAAACAGGGAGAGACAGTCAGACAGACTCCCGCATGCGCCCGACCGGGATCCACCCGGCACGCCCACCAGGGGCGATGCTCTGCCCACCAGGGGGCGATGCTCTGCCCATCCTGGGCGTCGCCATGTTGCGACCAGAGCCACTCCAGCGCCTGAGGCAGAGGCCACAGAGCCATCCCCAGCGCCTGGGCCATCTTTGCTCCAATGGAGCCTCGGCTGCGGGAGGGGAAGAGAGAGACAGAGAGGAAAGCGCCGCGGAGGGATGGAGAAGCAAATGGGCGCCTCTCCCGTGTGCCCTGGCCGGGAATAGAACCCGGGTCCTCCGCACGCTAGGCCGACGCTCTACCGCTGAGCCAACCAGCCAGGACCTGTATAGTGTTTTTTTCTGGTCATTTTATTTTTGCAGTGTTGAGTCGTGAGGCGACGCTGTTTTCATTTTCTGGAGTTTATAGTTAAAATAATTTGATGGTGCATGTGAGGCACAGGACACCCTGAGCATTCTAGGAAGGAGAAACTAGCCCATTGGTTTGGGGCAGGGGTGGGGGGGTGTTTAGGGAACAGGCGGGATACGGAAGAAGTTGTGAGAGTTCCGTGGGGCCTGCGTGTTCCTAGTCGCCTCACATGTGTGTGGCCTTGATTCCCTTTGGGTTGAGACCCCCGACGACGGCCAGTGCCCGGTCCTCACCCAGCCTGACCCCCTTCCCACACAGCGGGACCTCCCCCCTACACTCAGACACACAGGCCGAGTAGTGTGTCGTAGGAGTAAGGAGTTTGCAGGTGTCCCTCGGGAGCGCTTGCGTGTGCCGCCCTAAGCCGCCCCTCCCCACAGCTGGCTATATGAGGAGGCCACGGTTCAGGACATCCACGTGGTCCCCTAGGCCAGCGTGGCCGACATCGAGGCCATCATTAGCAACTCTGCCTAGGGCAAATTCCGGAAGCTCTTTCCAGAATGAACAGACGCGTGGCCTGGACTGTGTTGGTGGTTGAGAGAGAGACAGGTCCGCAGGCCAGGAGTCCGTGGGAGACGGGGAGGGCGACGGGCGCTGCCTGGTCACTGCGTCACGTGGGCTGGCTCTCCTCCTGAGGTTGCAGTCATGAAAGAAGGAGAGCCCAGTCCTCTTGGTTGCGACTGCCCTTGTGCAAAGAGAAGCAAACAGCCTGACCAGGTGGTGGCGCAGTGGATAGAGCGTCGGACTGGGATGCGGAAGGACCCAGGTTCGAGACCCCGAGGTCGCCAGCTTGAGCGCGGGCTCATCTGGATTGAGCAAAGAGCTCACCAGCTTGGACCCAAGGTCTCTGGCTCCAGCAGGGGGTTACTCGGTCTGCTGAAGGCCCCCAGTCAAGGCACATGTGAGAAAGCAATCAATGAACAACTAAGAAGTCGCAACGCGCAAGGAGAAACTGATGATTGATGCTTCTCATCTCTCTCCGTTCCTGTCTGTCTGTCCCTGTCTATCTCTGCCTCTGTAAAAAAAAAAAAAAAAAAAAAAAGAGAGAGAGAAGCAAACATCTGGCATCGTTTCAAGAAGCAGGAAGTTGTGCCTTGGCGCAAACCGCCACCAAGAGGGCTGCACACGCAGACGCCCCACGACAGACCTGGGTGCACAGCTGGCGCCTCCCTCGGTTAGAGACTCACGTGCTTCCCTGGGTGGAGAACAGCGCAGGATATACCGCAAGGCCAAGGGGAGAGGTCTCTCCCTCCCTCACAGAGAAAGCAGTGAGGGGTTGTCCTGCAGACTTGAACCCACCAGGTCGGGGGCATTGGTGAAGTTGTCCCACACCCGCGGCATGGGGGGAAATAAAGGAAGCTCTGCCCCCTCATGAGCGTGCAAAGGGGTGTGCGCTACCTGCCCTCACACCGTGGAGAGCTGGTTGTTCTGTGTGACTCCATGAGGCTCACGCTGCCAGACAGGACTGTCACACCCCCACTCGACCCTCAAACTGTTCCTTCCCAAACCTTCCCACCCTGGCCCCCTGGCCTGGCTGTGCTGAGAAGCTCGGTTTGGTAAGGTGTAGACACTGTCCCCTCAGGTGTCCCTGTCCCCACCCTCAGAACCTGAGCTGTTCACCTGAATGGGCAGGTGGACTTTGCAGATAGGATCCAGTTAGGACCCTGAGATGGGAGGTGAGTCTGCGTTCCCCGGGTATTCCCCGGTGCCACTACCTGGGTCCTAACCAGAGGGAAGCAGCAAGGCCAGGGTCAGAGATGTGCAGGTAAAGCTGGAAGCCAAGTCAGGGAAAGGTCGGGACGCCACGGGGCTGGCCTTGCAGGTGCAGGAAGGAGCCACGAGCCAAGCAATGGGGTGCTTCCAAGCTGCAACGATGGGGCCTCCGAGTGTCCCCTGCAGTGTTGGGGCACCAGCCCCACAACACTTCCCCTTCCCTTGGCCTCTGGGGGAACCAGCCCTGCTACACCCTGACTTCAGCCCCGGAGACCCCTGCAGACTCCCGAACCCCAGGCTGAGAGGACAGTGACATGGCTGTGTGTTACAGTGACCTCAGGACCGCTGCACATGGGGGATCCTGGGTCCTGAGGCTATCCACTGGTGACACGGCCCTACCCTGCTATCCCCTTGAGTTGGGCTCCTAGGGACCCTGCAGGCTGAGTGTAGAGTGGGCTGTGGTCCTGGCTGCCCGTGTGGCCCTCTGGTGACAGGACAGCCCCATGAGCCCGGGCCGCAGAGCATCTGCTGTCTGTATCCATTCAGCCCCGCCCTGGGGATCAGCCCCCGTAGGTCTCTGAGCTGTTGGAGCTTTGAGGAGACCGCGGGGGTGGAGGGCATCCTTCTGGGGTGCCCTCAGGTCCTGCCTAGTGCGCTGCAGCCAGCAGCCACCTGGGGGCAGCACTGTCCCTTTTCAGGCTGCCTCAGTTCTCTCCTGGCTGCTGCCCACACCTGCCGTCCAGTTCCGGGCTTCATCTGCTGCAAGCCACTTCCTCTCTGGCTCAGGAAAACGGGGCCGGGTGGGGGTTCTGGTCTCGGGCTGGCTCTCCTCTTGGTACCCCCACAGCTGGCACACCCGTTCTCACTCCTGGAGTTGAGGAGGAGAGAACTCACCCCAGGGCTGTCTCAGGCACGGCCAGGCACACTGTCCGGTCTCGACAACATTGCGAGGGCTCAGCTCAGTGGGGCCGCAAGGAGGAGGATGAGGTTGGGGTCTTCGGGCCCCAGAGAGCAAACATTGGGCTTCATGTGGGGGAGAACAAGTGTAATACCACTCCACACCACTGACGGTCTTGTCTCCTCCAGATTATAGGGTCCACTGGGCCCACAGGAGCTCTGACCCTGAGAACAACCACAAGTGGGAGGGAGGAAGGAAGGGAGGCCGTTGTGTCATCAGGGGAAGGTGGGCTGGGCTGGGCAGACCAGGGGTGCCCACCATGTGTCTGACGAGGCAGTGTTTTCAGAGAGAGATCCCAGGTCAGCATGTGTTTGGTGGCTCCTTCACAAATATTTATTGAGTGGCTTCGTAGCGACAGTTCTGCCCACGGCCTGGAAGTCAGTTTGCCCAGTATGTCCTGCTGGAAGAACATGTCCCTTTAACATAAAGTCTGGAGAAGTCATCTTTACAATTACATGCAGACCTTTGGTTAATGGCCCCTGGGAAGCTGAAGGTATTATGAACCTCAGAACTCTTTATAAATCAAAGATAAATGGGAGGGAGGGGGGGGGCACAATTCCATGTTTAAAAATAGCTCCTCAGGACCCAAACACAGTTCACATTTCTGAAGCTCCTTTTTGTGTATTCTCAACACCTGGGTTGTCTGACCACAAAAATCTGTGTCAAAGCTGTTTCATGTGTGTGTTGTTCTCTGGGAGGAAATCACTGCTGTGGATGGTTCCCGGCTCAGGCTCAACCGAGGGAAATGTGGGTGTGCAGGGGGTGATAGTTACTACGTCAGAGACATTGTGAGCCGTCTGGCCACCATTCTCGCCCTGCTGGCTGGATGCATGTGCGAGACAGGGAGACGACAGAGGCTGCAGGAGGACAGAGGGCACGCCGTCAGCATGCAAGCAGCCTCTCGTTGAGATCGAGCAGCCTCTTGTTGAGATTAATGACATTGCTGACGAAGGTGTTGGCGCCGATGAAGTCGCCCGCAATGATGTTGGTGCAACGTGCGCCCGGGCCTGGGCACTGGTCCCACACCCAGGCCCCGGCCTGTGGCAGGCTGGGCAGTGTCAGCCTCCACAGGGACTCGGATGATGCGCCAGGACGTACTTACTGTAGGTTCTCCGTCAGGTTGCTGCCAGCTACAAAAAGCCCACCTGCCAGTGTGGGGGTTGCTGCCGTCCACCTGCGCCCCACCTGGTTCCCACCTGCGGCCCACGTGGCCCATCAGCTACCCCCGTCCTGCCCCCGCGGTCATCCCCATGGTTCCAGCCCCTCACACCAGCACGGACATCTCTGGCCCCACAGTGCTGTCAGATCGCCATGCTCCTGCTACAGAGGACTATGGGTGAAAAGTTACCTGACATGTCCACGTCCTGATGCCGTGCGGTACACGGATTAATAGCCGTGTGAATCCCAGGTAGCACACCAAGCGTAACACACAGCTGCCCTCTCACAGTGCTGATTGTGACAGGAGAGTGGGATCCCGGAGGCCCAAAGTAGCCACAGACACAGCCACGCACCCTGACCATGGATATGGAGCAGTTGAAACCACAGACTCCTTTTGTAAGAAAATCTCCTTCAAAACACAGACACAACAGTGCAAAACAGCCCCACCTCCGAATCAGTTGGGGTCGTGTGTGGCTCGTGTGCCCAAAAGTGCCCATGTCCTTGCAGAGAGTCATGGGCAATAGATGAGGAGGCTCGGGCGAGAAACACACGGGATGCTGTGCGACATCGGAAGGGACAGAAGACCCCAGAACTGCACGCTCTCCTTGCTCAGAGCTGGCAGCTGCCGTGGCAACACCCAGACCTCATGCAGTTGAGCCCTAAAACCACACATGCATACCCCATGATGGATGCGTGCTATGTGTACACGTGTGTGAGTGTACCCCCATAGGACATGCACCCACCTGGGCGGCCGCAGCTCTTTATGAGCTCCAGGTAGTGAATCAGCTTCTTGGGCTTCACCTGGTTGCCCCACCCGTAGGGGATGGCCAGCCACAGCTCCCCGTGCTGGTGCACGGCTCCCTCATCATCGTAGGACAGGAGGACCTGCTCGCCCCGCGCCCAGAGCTGCTGCAGTGTCGGAGCCTCCTGTGGTGGGAGGGTGACGTGTCAGGGTTGGGAGGGGATATCAGGTCTGTGTGAGGACAGTGGGGCAATGGGGCATCCGTATCAGTGTTGTGGCATCTGGATTGTCACAAGGACACACACTCGTTTTCCTGGAACAGAGCCTGATGCTCCTCAGTGAGTGACCGGGACAGGAGGCACACTGAGTCAGGCTGTACATGAACGGAGGGGATTTAGGTACAATCAGGTCACTAGGAAGGGTCCTGATCCCACAGGACTGGGGTCCTTATAAGAAGAGAAGGTGAGGACACAGACACAAAGGGACAGCCATGTCAGGACACAGGGAGGAGACAACCGTGTCTCACTCAGAAGAGAGGCCTCAGGGGGAACTAGCCCTGCCCACATCTGGGTCTCAGACTCCAGCCCCCAGAGTGAGGTGAGAAGAAGCCCTGTGGGGCTGGTGCTCCCAGGCTGTGCACCCTGTTGGGACAGCCTGGGACACAGAGAGTCACCCTGCTCACGGGGAACACACAGTGCAGCAACTTCTAACAGGTGCTAAGTTTGACCCAGTCTCCACAGAAGCTTCCAGAAGACCATGTCAGCAGCTTCACTGGTGCCAGGACTACCTCAGCATCAGGTACGGGGAAGCCTCACCCCCTTCCATGACCTGCGTGGGGAGGTCGTGCCTGCCTCACCCATTGGGGCACCGCACACCCTTTTCACCCCTCAAGGACACCGCATTACCCCTCACCCCTCGGGGACACAGCATGTCCCCAAAGATGTTCTTGACACAGGTGACCAGGTACTCGTGCAGGTCGTCTGTCATGCCCTCGAAGTTGCTGTAGGCCAAGATGACAACCTCCCAGGGTTGGTTCTCCTGCCACTCCGAGATCTCCGTGGGCGTGTCGTGGGCAGTGGACAGGAGTGCACAGGGTGTCATGGCCCGTTGAAGGGGCTCCCTACAAAGCTCACTGGACAGGTGGCTCAGGTCGATTCTGAACTAGTAAACACATAACACCCAGTTGCCCCCACGGAGCTCAGCTGCCCAGTGATGGCCAGGCCACTGCTGTGGGTGGAAATGTGCACATGCATGTACATCTGTGTGAGTATACATGTGTGTGTGTATGCTTGTGTGCACTGTGTGCCTACCCTCCAGAGGACACTGCAGAAGCAAATGTTAAGTTCCTTGACACCCTGGAATGCTCCTTTGCTCCCTGTTAGAAAACCAGTGGCCGGCCCTGGCCAGTTGGCTCCGTGGTAGAGCGTCGGCCTGGTGTGCAGGAGTCCTGGGTTCGATTCCTGGCCAGGGCACACAGGAGAAGCGCCCATCTGCTTCTCCACCCCTCCCCCTCTCCTTCCTCTCTGTCTCTCTCTTCCCCTCCCGCAGCCGAGGCTCCATTGGAGCAAAGTTGGCCCGGGCGCTGAGGATGGCAACATGGACTCTGCCTCAGGCGCTAGAATGGCTCTGGTTGCAACAGGGCAACGCCCCAGATGGGCAGAGCATCGCCCCCTGGTGGGCATGCTGGGTGGATCCCGGTCGGGTGCATGCGGGAGTCTGTCTGACTGCCTCCCGGTTTCCAACTTCAGAAAAATAAAATAAATAAAAATTAAAAAAAAAGAAAACCAGTGGCCAATGGTTATTAGCCAGTACAGGACTTGAGGGTCGTAAACGAGGCAGCAGTGACTCGGCACCCGACAATACCAAATCCTTACTCACTCCTAAGCTTCCTCCCTGCTCAAGTCTCATGGTTCACTTGCTTGGACTTAAAAGATGCCTTCTTTAGTATAAGACTAGCTCCTAAAAGCCGGGAGCTGTTTGCCTACAAATAGGAGGACCCGGCCGCAGGGGCAAAGGTGCAGTACACCTGGACTAGGCTCCCACAAGGGTTCAAGAACTCCCCTCCTATCTATGGGGAGGCCCTCACTCAGGACCTCCCGAGGTTTCCTGCACAGGACATTGGGTGTGTCCTCCTTTAGTATATGGATGACCTATAGCTAGGTCATGAGACTCTCCAAGGATGTGCTCGAGGAAGCCACGACCTTCTACATCATCTAGAGAAGAATAGATACAAGGTCTGGAAGAAGAAGGCCCAGATCGCCCAGATCTGCCAAAGGCAAGTAAAATACTTGGGATCATTCTCCAACAGGGGGAAGGCTAGGAGTAGAATAGAAACAGGTTATTTAGAACATCCCAGTCCCTACCACAAGGAGACAAGTTAGAGAGTTCCTGGGTACAGTAGGAACTGTCATTTGTAGATCCCCAACTTTGTAGTACTGGCCAAACCCCTCTATGAAGTCACAAAGTGGGGAGAAAAAGAGCCCATGGACTGGTGGTCAGAACAGGGCTGTGCTTTTTGGACTCTTAAAACCGAATTATAAGTTGCCCCAGCGCTAGGTCCTCCTAGCCTAGCAAAACTTTTTTTTTTTTTTTTTTTTTTCATTTTTCTGAAGCTGGAAACGGGGAGAGACAGTCAGACAGACTCCCGCATGCGCCCGACCGGGATCCACCCGGCACGCCCACCAGGGGCGAAGCTCTGCCCACCAGGGGGCGATGCTCTGCCCATCCTGGGCGTCGCCATGTTGCGACCAGAGCCACTCTAGCGCCTGAGGCAGAGGCCACAGAGCCATCCCCAGTGCCCGGGCCATCTTTGCTCCAATGGAGCCCTGGCTGCTGGAGGGGAAGAGAGAGACAGAGAGGAAAGTGCGGCGGAGGGGTGGAGAAGCAAATGGGCGCTTCTCCTGTGTGCCCTGCCCGGGAATCAAACCCGGGTCCTCCGCACGCTAGGCCGATGCTCTACCGCTGAGCCAACCGGCCAGGGCTAAAACCTTTTGTGCTGTATGTCTCAGAGAGGAGCAAGACAGCAGTGGGTGTATTAACCCAGGACTTGGGGTCATGGCCTAGACCAGTAGCCTACCTCTCCAAGCAACTAGATGGGGTTGCAAAGGGCTGGCCTCCATGCTTGAGAGCCCTAGCGGCCACTGCCATGCTGGTGCAAGAAGCAGACAAACTAACTTTAGGACAAGACCTAAAAGTGCGGGTGCCACATGCAGTAGTGACTCTAATGAATGCCAGAGGACATCACTGGCTCACAAATGCCCACCTCACTGTGTGCCAGAGTTTATTATGTGAAAACCCAAAACTAGTAATAGAGGCGTGTACCACTCTAAATCCAGCGTCACTGCTCCCAGTGAGTGACGGAAAGCTTCAACACAATTGCTTGGAAGTGCTTGATGCAGTCTACTCCAGCTGGCCAGAATTGCTAGATCAACCGATTAGAGACCCAGATTAGAAGCTGCTGTCAACTCACCAGGAGGAAGGCAAGCTGGATATGTACTGATTTCTGCTTTGCCTTTCTTACTCTGAAAGTCCATAGAGCCAGAAAGAGTGCTCCTGGCTGCTGGGGGCAAGGACCTCAGATATCCAGGAGAAATCCTTCAGCTGCTTGAAGCAGTCTAGAAGCCAAAACAGATAGCAGTAATCCACTGCCAAGGACACCAGGAGGCAGGATAGGTAGAAGCCTATCCCACTGGACTAAAAAAGCTAGAGAAGTAACAAAGGCATTGCTCAGAGAAGTAGTAATTCCAAGGTTTAGATTGTCACTTCGGATAGGCTCCCACCACGGCCCGACCTTTGTAGCTAAGAGAGTACAAGGAACAGCTCAAGCATTAGACATCACTTAGAACAGGGGTCCCCAAACTTTTTACACAGGAGGCCAGTTCACTGTCCCTCAGATTGTTGGAGGGTCGCCACATACAGTGCTCCTCTCACTGACCACCAATGAAAGAGGTGCCCCTTCTGGAAGTGCGATGGGGGCTGGATAAATGGCCTCAGGGGGCCGCATGCGGCCCGCGGGCCGTAGTTTGGGGACTCCTGACCTAGAAGCTTCACACGGCCTACAGACCTCAGAGCTCGGGAAAGGTAGGATGCATGAACAAAACTCTGAAGTTAGGGCTTAGCAAATTATGTCAGGAAACAGGTCTTAAACTGTACAAACTTTGCCTCTAATATTATTTAAGGTTCAGTACACCCCCTCCAAGAACACCAGGTATTCATTCACCTTACAAGGTATTTTACAATAGGCCTCCCCCAATATTATGTAGCTTGCCAGAGACTCCCCAAGAATTAGGAAAAACAGAACTACATAGGCAATGAAAAGCTTTAGGCAAGGTGACTGGTACCATATCCAAGTAGGTGCTAGATAGGGCTCTGATCAGTTTGTTCACCCCTGTCCATTCTTCATCCCCAGGAAACCAGGTGGAAGGGACTTGACACTGTGATACTGACCACTCCTGCTGCCAAGGTAGAAGGCATTCCTGCCTGGATTCACCACAGCCAGCTGAAGCCCGAGGCCCCAGCGGAGACACCTTCGTAGACAGCAAATACTAACCCTGCCAACCCTTGTAAGTTGACCCTGAGAAGGACAGCATGCCCTGTTCCAGCCACAAACCAGGATCTGGCTGGTCCACATACGACCAAAGCCTGAGGAATCTCGCCTCTGGGGCTCTTTATAATTAGATTCTGGGGAGGGACACAACTAGGGCAGAGGACTGTAAACTTTGTATCCATGTCACCAAGGAAGGCCGAAAGGTCTCCACCACCTTATTTTTCTATAGCTTCTGTGAGTGTGAGGGAACTCAGAAAGGGACCTGTACCTATAATCAGACTCAATATTCAGTGTGTAACCCAGGGAATAACCAGCCTTATGACTGTTATGATCCTAAAAATCCTCCTACTATCACAATATTTAGAGTAAAATATTGTTCTCAGCCTTTAGTAGGTTTAAAACCCTAATAGGATCAGTCTTAACTACTCCTAGGAATTTGCTTAATGGGTCTGTGTTTGTTACCATTATTAATGAACAGCATAAGAAACATGGTACAGGCCACAATACAGCAACAAACCACAGCCCATGTATACTTTCCCCACCACTATCAGGACTCCCCTTTAGGATCAGGGAAAGAATGGGAAACTCCAGTATAAAAGAAATTCTGAATTCTGAAAGGGGGAATAAGGAAGGAGGGGCAGGCCCCCTCTTCCCTGAAAAGGAAGAAATGAAAAGAATACAAAGGAAGCCTGACCAGGTGGTGGCGCAGTGGATAGAGCGTCGGACTGGGATGCAGAAGGACCCAGGTTCGAGACCCCGAGGTCGCCAGCTTGAGCGCGTGCTCATCTGGCTTGAGCAAAGAGCTCACCAGCTTAGACCCAAGGTCCCTGGCTCCAGCAAGGGGTTATTCGGTCTGCTGAAGGCCCCCAGTCAAGGCACATGTGAGAAAGCAATCAATGAACAACTAAGAAGTTGCAACGCGCAACGAGAAACTGATGATTGATGCTTCTCATCTCTCTCCGTTCCTGTCTGTCTGTCCCTCTCTATCTCCGCCTCTGTAAAAAAAAAAAAAAAAAAGAATACAAAGGAAAAGAGTCATTAGGGGTAACCAAGTCAGCCAGTAATAAATTAACTATATCCCATAGTTGCAATACAAAGCAAGAATAGCAGGATCTGTATGTAACTATGGCCAGTGATCTGGAAACCCCTTCTCCCTTTGCTGACTCCACCAAAACTTTCCTTCCTCTCTCCTTGAGTCCTGGGAAAACTTAAACAAAGAAATCACATGCCCACTGCTTAGATACTATAAAGGTATAGAACATGTAAGAAAATCAACTTCAGGGAGCCCGTGTTTTGCAGCTACAGATCTCACGTGCACTGCCAGCTTTAATAAATCCTACTTCCTTCATCAAGTTGTCTGGGCATTTTTTCGCTCCTTTGATTCCTGCAATAACAACTTTATGTACTGCATCAAAGATGCTAAGAAGGGGAGATTCAGGAGTTAAAGTAGGTATAGGTACCTCAGGTGATGCCAAATCTTTAAGTCTGGTGGAGGGAGTAACAAAGGGAACTTGTGTAACAAATGATGCTTGCATAACAAGAGGAGCAACAGGGATTGGCAGCATTCTGCTGAAGGACCTATGAGTTTCCTAAGTGGAGTGTATGTATACCTTTGGATGGTTATAAGTGTTCCTGGATCCTTAGCCCACACATAGAGTCGTATTCCTCACGTTTTCCTACAGCTCACCCAGCATTCTTTGGGTTTATGATGGTAATAATTTTTTGACAGAGAGAGGGACAGATAGGGACAGACAGACAGGAAGGGAGAGAGAGAAATGAGAAGCATCAGTTATTCATTGTGGCACCTTAGCTGTTCATTGATTGCTTTCTCATATGTGCCTTGACTGAGAGGCTACAGCATTGATCTGCCAGGGGCCGTGGGCTCAAGCTGGTGAGCCTTGCTCAAACCAGATGAGCCTGCGGCTCAAACTGGTGACCTAGGGTTTTCAAACCTGGGCCCTCAGGGTCCCAGTCCGCCACTCTATCCACTGCGCCACCACCTGTGGTCAGGCTATGATGGTAATATTTATAGGGTTACATTTGCCAGTGTTTTGGCAGCTGTCTGTGGGAACTATTCCAGATAGAAGAATATGACTATCCCTATTCTTCTTTTTATTGTCTATAGTGGAAATGGTTTTCACAACCCCAGTAAGGGCAGAAATACTCTTCAACATTTAAACACCTTGACTGTACATTACCAGATCCAGGGCAAATATAGATTCCAAGTCTCCTTAGTCCTATTTCCTGACTTACATAGCCTCATCCAAAGGGCCTTTTTCCTGCCACTACTTCATCTACCTCAAAGGCTCCTTTTATATTATGTGAATTCCCCTTGTACCTTGTTTCAAAATTGCTTTGAAAAATATCACAGAGGCCAAGCATTACTTGGGCACTACCTCCTGTCCAAATATATTCTTTGATAGTATCTCCTGCAATTTCATTTCTTAACTGAAATTTATATGGTTGTTGTGGCTTCTGGGGGTTACCTCCTATACTATAGGGAATTAAATACAAAAAGCAAAGTAAACAATTAGATACAGGTTAATCTTATTATTATTATTATTATTTGTATTTTTCTGAAGCTGGAAACGGGGAGAGACAGTCAGACAGACTCCCGCATGCGCCCGACCGGGATCCACCCGGCACGCCCACCAGGGGCGACGCTCTGCCCACCAGGGGGCGATGCTCTGCCCCTCCGGGGGGGTCGCTCTGCCGTGACCAGAGCCACTCTAGCGCCTGGGGCAGAGGCAAAGGAGCCATCCCCAGCGCCCGGGCCATCTTTGCTCCAATGGAGCCTTGGCTGTGGGAGGGGAAGAGAGAGACAGAGAGGAAGGAGGGGGGTGGGGTGGAGAAGCAAATGGGCGCTTCTCCTATGTGCCCTGGCCGGGAATCGAACCCGGGTCCCCCGCACGCCAGGCCGATGCTCTACCGCTGAGCCAACCGGCCAGGGCCAGGTTAATCTTATTTTTAAAGGGTCCTTGGTAGCTGTGACGGTCCATCCTGAGTCGGCCTTTTTGATCCATGAGTGTTGAATTCACGCCGGGATGCCATCTACCTTTATTACAGTTAGAGTGGTCAGGAGTCAGTCCTTCTTTGATGAATTTCTTGACAAGAATGTAGTCACCTGGCTGGAATGGGTGAGCAGGCTCAGAGCTGAGCGAAGGGAGAGTTTCTTGCACCTGCTTAGGGATCTGCCGCTGTGTTTTCTGCAGCTCCTGCAATGACTTAATGAGTTCTTGGTTTCTTAATTCTGCTAACATTTCAGCTCTAAGCTTGGAAGCAATGATGGTGGTCTCCCAAATACAATCTCATAAGGTGTGAACCCAGCTTTATAGGGGGGTACATCATGTTTTCAAAATAGCAAAGATGATTGATCCAATTTCTTCCTGTCTCTAAAATAAATTTAATCAGGACTTCTTTAAGAGTTCAGTTCATTCTTTTGAACTGTCTTGAACACTGAGGCCTGTAGGCACAATGTAACTTCCAATTAATGTTGAGTGCTTTTCCTACTAGCTGTGAGACCTTAGACACAAACACAGGCCCATTATCAGACTCGATGTTAATGGGCAAGCCAAACCTGGGGTTAATTTGATACAATTGTTTATAGCAATTTCTTAACAACTGTTACTGCAGTCTCATTTCCAGTAGAGAAAGTTTCTATCTATCCCGAAACAGTGTCAATAAAAACTAATAGGGGCCCTGGCCGGTTGGCTCAGTGGTAGAGCGTCGGCCTGGCGTGCAGAAGTCCCGGGTTCGATTCCTGGCCAGGGTACACAGGATAAGCGCCCATCTGCTTCTCCACCCCTCCCCCTCTCCTTCCTCTCTGTCTCTCTCTTCCTCTCCTGCAGCCAAGGCTCCATTGGAGCAAAGATGGCCTGGGCGCTGGGGATGGCTCCTTGGCCTCTGCCCCAGGCGCTGGAGTGGCTCTGGTTGCAGCGGAGCGACGCCCTGGAGGGGCAGAGCATCGCCCCCTGGTGGGCAGAGCCTCGCCCCTGGTGGGCATGCCAGGTGGATCCTGGTCGGGCGCATGTGGGAGTCTGACTGTCTCTCCCCGCCGTTTCCAGCTTCAGAAAAATACAAAAAAAAAGAAAAAGTGATGTTTCTGGGTAAAATTTCAAGTCTGGTAACAACAGGCTTAAAAGTGTGTAGGGTTTAGGCACAGCTGGGTGTATTGTCTCAACCCGTTTATTTACCTCCCGTAAATCCTGGACTGGATGATAGTCCTTGGAGCCTGGCTTCTGAACAGTCAACAAAGGGGTATTCCATTGGGATTGGCAGAGAACAAGAATACCAGCTTCTACCAGTCTCTTAATATGGGAAATATTCCCTTTTTAGCTTCTCTTGACATAGGGTATTGTTTTACCTGTATAGGGACGGCACTTACAGACAGTAAGCTAAACTACTCCTGGGGCTTGATGCTTTACAAGCCCAGACGGGTTGATTTCTGTCCAAACCGAGGGGAATCTGTGCTGTAAGTCTATTAAATACTCATTTGAAACTTCTTGTTCTTCCTTGGTAACTACATTTAATATATATTCCTCTGACAAAGGGCAAGTGAAATTTTATACAGTCTTAGATTTATTTGAAAGATGCTTTCTTCAGTATTCCCCTGGCCCCTGTAAGTCAGCCCATCTTTGCCTTCGAGTGGAACGACCCAGAGGCCGGCATTTCAGGACAACTAACCCGGACCAGATTACCACAGGGCTTCAAGAATTCACCCACCCTCTTTGATGAGGCACTACATCAGGACCTGCTCGCCTTCCGCCAGGAACATCCAGAGTGAACGCTGCTACAGTACTTAGATGATTAGCTTCTAGCTGCGGAAATGGAGGTAAGCTGCTGCACAGCCACTGAGGGACTTTTACAAACACTACAGACTGGTACCGAGTGTCAGCTAAAAAGGCACAACTCTTCACCTCCAAGGTGACCTATCTAGGCTACCACATTGAGGCGGGAAGCATACTCTCTCCTCCAGTCGTATAGAGGCCATCCTTCGGCTCCCAACTCCCACTAGCAAGAGACAAGTTCGAGAATTTCTCGGGGCAGTAGTATACTGCAGGTTGTGAATCCCTAGGTTTGTAGAGATAGCCAAGCCTGCTCATAGATTAGCCTCGCATTGAGTTTGTCCAGATGCAGGCTATCCACCCAACGAGGATCCAAGCATCCCTTTGCCTGACTGCTCTGAGGTGCTAGACTTCGTTCAAACAGTAAAAATAGATGTTACTGATATACCCTTACCTAATGTGGAAGAACAGCTATTCACTGATAGCGGCAGTTTTGTTCTAGATGGGGTTCAACATGCTAGAGTGTCTAGAGTGACTCCTGATAAGACCATACGGGCCCAAGCTTTGCCAATTGGGATCTTGGCTCAGCGGGCAGAACTTATCACTCTCACCTAGGCGTTGAGGTGAGCCAAAGGAAAGAAGGTCAACATTTACACTGACAGTAGGTATGCGTTTGCTACTGCCCCTGTTCATGCAGCATTCTATAAGAAGAGAGGGTTTCTGACATCAGCTGGTAAGGGCATTAAAAACAAAAAGATATTTTAGCCTTACTAAAAGCCATTTGGTTACCAGAGACTGTAGCTTTCATTCATTGCCCAGGACACCAGCAAGGGGACTCAATAGCAGCAAAAGGAAATTGGGCAGCTGATCAAGCAGCCAAAGAAGTAGCCCTAAAACCAGTAAGGCCTTTAGAAATTTTAGTGACTAGGCCTGACCTGTGGTGGCGCAGTGGATAACGTGTCGACCTGGAAATGCTGAGGTCGCTGGTTCAAAACCCTGGGCTTGCCTGGTCAAGGCACATATGGGAGTTGATGCTTCCAGCTCCTCCCCCCTTCTCTCTCTCTGTCTCTCTCTCTCTCCCTCTCTCTCTCTCCTCTCTAAAAATGAATAAAGAAAAAAAGAAAAAAAAAGATTAAAAAAAAAAGAAATTTTAGTGACTTTACCAGAACACTTGTTGCCAGAGACACCTTTTTATAACTAATTAGAGGAGGATTTTGCTAAAAGAAGAATGTCTAAAAACAAAGAAGGATGATTATAGTTGCCAGACCAAAGAACCCTCTTACCTGAAGCCCTAGGCAGAGAGATTATCAGCCAGCTATATCAAGTTACTCATCTAGGCCAAACTAAGCTAATAGAATTATCTAATAAAAATTACTATTTGCCAGGATTAGACTCTATTGTAGAAAGCATAGTGCCCAAGTGTCTAATTTGTGTCCAAGTAAATGCCAAACAAAATAGAGAAGTCGTAGAGAGAAATAGGGATAGAAGAGCTTTCCTAGGTGAACATTGGGAAATAGATTTTACTGAGATAAAGCCGTCAGCACAGGGATATAAGTATCTATTAGTTTTTACTGACACCTTTTCAGGATAGGTAGGGGCTTTTTCTGCTAGGAATGAGACCACAATAACAGTTGTTAAGAAATTGCTATATAAAATTATTCCCAGATTAAACTTGCCCATTAACATTGGGTCTGATAATAAACCTGCATTTGTATCTGAGGTCTCACAGCTAGTAGGAAAGGCATTCAACATTAATTAGAAATTGCATTGTGCTTACAGGCCTCAGAGTTTGGTTCATTCTTCCAACTTGTCCCAAGCTCTGAAGTCCTAACTAAATTAATTCTAGAAACTGGTAAAAACTAGACTGACTTACTCCCCCTTGTTTAGCTAGAAGCTAAATACACCCCCTACTAGGAAAAATTCACCCCATATAGACTTGTATTTGGCAGGGTGACACCCCTTCTCCCTAAGCTCCCTTAAAGACCCCCTCAGAAATGGAGATGGTGCAAACGGATCCCACCAACCCCTGTAAGTTGACCCTGAAGAAGAATGACATGCCTTGCTCCAGCCACAAACCAGAAGCTGGCTAGTCTACAAATGGCAGAAGCTTGAGGAACCTCGCTGGGGGACTCCTTTGTAATTGAACTTTGGGAAGGGGGGAATCTTGGGTTGGGGTAGGGCCAGAGCAAGTCATCTTAAGATTTTTTTTATTTTTTTATTTATTCATTTTAGAGAGGAGAGAGAGAGGGAGAGAGAGAGACAAAAAGAGAGAAAGACAGAGGGGAGGAGCTGGAAGCATCAACTCCCATATGTGCCTTGACCAGGCAAGCCCAGGGTTTCGAACTAGCGACCTCAGCATTTCCAGGTCGACACTTTATCCACTGCGCCACCACAGGTCAGGCGTCATCTTAAGATTTAATACATGTCGATTCCCGGCCAGGGCACACAGGAGAAGCGCCCATTTGCTTCTCCACCCCTCCGCCACGCTTTCCTCTCTGTCTCTCTCTTCCCCTCCCGCAGCCAAGGCTCCATTGGAGCAAAGATGGCCCGGACGCTGGGGATGGCTCTGTGGCCTCTGCCTCAGGTGCTAGAGTGGCTCTGGTCGCAACATGGCAATGCCCAGGATGGGCAGAGCATCGCCCCCTGGTGGGAAGAGCGTCGCCCCATGGTGGGCGTGCTGGGTGGGTCCCGGTCGGGCGCATGCAGGAGTCTGTCTGACTGTCTCTCCCTGTTTCCAGCTTCAGAAAAATGAAAAAAAAAAAAAAAAGATTTAATACATGTACTGCTATGAGTCATAAAGAAGAGGCGGTATAAGTCCTTTTGCTAAAAACAAAAACAAAAACAAAACAAAACAAAAAACAACTACAAGGTAAATGAAAAATATATATGTACTCATAGCTACCCCTGTAAAGTAACCTATAAAAATCTTGTTTCCAACAAGCTACTTAGAAGTAGTACACCTCCAAAAAGAAGCATATTTTAAAAGAAAATTGCTTATTACTAACTTAAGTTGTCACTGAAGATTAAGATCTTTAAAATTAAGAAATCTGATTAAAAAGGGATTATATAATTTTTTAAAAAAGAAAAAATAAGTTGTTATGAAAACTAGTTATTTCTGAATAGATAAGAAAGTTCATGAAAGCTAAGTTGCAGAAGGTTTCTGCAGGTTGTAAGCGGTTTGTACGAAGGAAAAAAAAAACAGGTTTAGGGAACAGAATAAGCCTATTCTGTCATCTAGCAAATGTTATGCCTCAAGTTTATTTGTATACAAAATAAAAGAGGCTTAGATTTACTTTTCCTTCAACAAGGTAGCTTATGTGCAGCATTATGGGAAACTTGTTGTTTCTATGCTAATAATTCTAGTGTAATTAAAGAAAGCCTATGTTTAGTTAGGGCAAACATAGAAAAGAGAAAAAAGAATTTGAACATCAGAGAATTGGTTCCAAAGATGTTTAATTAATCATGGCTCACTATCCTTTTGTCTGTAGCAATTGGTCCTCTTACTTTAATTTTAACTTGTTTGATAATAATACCATGTTTAATTAATTTTATAACAAGGTTTGTTCGAGAGAAGATAGCAACAAAAACAAAAATAAATCAATGATTTGATTAAAATTTAATTAAAACCAGTAGGGAATGAAGTGTAGAAAAGAAAGACTCTTGCCTGACCAGGCTGACCGGGCGGTGGCGCAGTGGATAGAGCGTCGCGTCGGACTGGGATGCAGAGGACCCAGGTTCAAGACCCCAAGGTCACCAGCTTGAGCACAGGCTTATCTGGTTTGAGCAAAAGCTCACCAGCTTGAGCCCAAGGTCGCTGGCTCGAGCAAGATGGTTACTCGGTCTGCTGAAGGCCCATAGTTAAGGCACATATGAGAAAGCAATCAATGAACAACTATGGTGTCACAATGCGCAATGAAAAACTAATGATTGATGCTTCTCATCTCTCTGTTCCTGTCTATCCCTCTCTCTGACTCTCTCTGTCTCTGAAAAAAAAAAAGCTCTTACCATGAATAATTTTTGGCAAAACTTACTTTCTCTAAAACAGACTTTTAGCGGAACTTACTTTTTTCTGAAAAGACTCCCTATTCCTGGCCTTGAGGCTGATTTCCCAGACTGTGACCTTGGGCTGGCTTTGCAAAGTTGCAGGTGTTCTCAACATGTTTGTCCCTGAATTAGCCCTATAGATAAACATTGTAAGAAACCTTGATTTACTGCTTTGTTTTACTGCTTGATTTAAAACTTTGTTTTACTGTCCTCCCCATTCATCGGTCAGTATGTAATTTTCCCTTTAAAAGCAAGCCCCGCCCTGGCCGGTTGGCTCAGCGGTAGAGCGTCGGCCTAGCGTGCGGAGGACCCGGGTTCGATTCCCGGCCAGGGCATACAGGAGAAGCGCCCATTTGCTTCTCCACCCCTCCGCCGCGCCTTCCTCTCTCTCTCTCTCTTCCCCTCCAGCAGCTAAGGCTCCACTGAAGCAAAAATGGCCCGGGCGCTGGGGATGGCTCTGTGGCCTCTGCCTCAGGCGCTAGAGTGGCTCTGGTCGCAACATGGCGACACCCAGGATGGGCAGAGCATCGCCCCCTGGTGGGCAGAGCATCGCCCCTGGTGGGCGTGCCGGGTGGATCCCGGTCGGGCGCATGCGGGAGTCTGTCTGTCTCTCCCCGTTTCCAGCTTCAGAAAAAAAAAAAAAAAAAAGCAAGCCCCAAACTGTGTTCACCGCAGCATTGATCTGAACAACTTAGGTATCCATGCAGTCCATGCAGCAGGTTAATTAAAGACTCCCTAATTTGCCTGACTGATTGTGTGGCGAGATGTCTTATCTTGCCACAATAACTAGAAAAAAGAGAAAAGAATTTGAAAACTCAGAGAATTCGTTCCAGAGAATGTTTAATTGGTCACCATGGCTAACTACTCTATTGTCTTCTGCAACCAGTCCTCTTACTTTAATTTTATGTTGTCTGATATTAGGACCATGGTTAATCAATTTTATAACAAGATTTGTTCGAGGAAGGATAAATTCTATCAAATTAATAATAAACAGAAGTCAATATATACCTTTACAAGATGATAGCAAAGAAAATGAGTCAATGATTTGACTAAAATTTAGTTAAAACCAGTAGGGAATGAAATGTAGAAAAGAAAGGCTCTTAGCATGAGTAACTTTTGGCAGAACTTACTTTCTCTAAAACAGAGACTTTTCAGCAGAACTTACTTTTTCTAAAAGACTCCCTACCCCTGGCCTTGGGGCTGCTTTCCCAGGCTATGGCCCTGGATAGTTCCGCAACGTTGCACATGTTCCCAGAATGTTTCTCCCTGAATTAATCTTATAGATAAACATTGTAAGAGAGCCTGTTTCACTGCTTTGTTTTACTGCAAGGCTTCCCTTCCTCCCCATATCCTGGCCAAAATATAATCTTGCCTTTAAAAACTTGCTCCTGACTGTGTTTGGGGCTGTGAGTTTTTGGAACGCTAGTTGGTCATAGGTTGCTGGCTTTTGAAATAAAGACTCCTTAATTGACTACTTAATTGTGTGGCAAACATCTATGGCTGTTCCAATTTAACAAAAGCAGTGAAACAAACTCATTTACAATGTTTATCTATAAGATAAATTCAGGGAGAAACACTCGAGGTACATCTGCAACCTTGCAAAACTAGTCCAAGGCCATAGCCTGCAAAACTAGCCTCAAGGCAAGGGATAGCGAGTCTTTTAGAAAAAGTAAGTTCTGCTGGAAGTCTCTTTGCTTAATTTCAATGTAGTCATCAATTGCTCTGTACAAACCATACACAATTGTTCTATCAACAATCTTTAAAGATGTCTTTCTCTCCGTTCTTATATTTTCCGTCTTGGACTTCCAGGCAGTTTTTTCTTGTCACACAGCGTCGGGGCAGCTTTCTCAAGAACATCAAGAGTGAGAATACCACGACAGAGGCCTACCTCCCACACTCACTTCTTACTGCTGAGATCTGTCGAAGGTGTGCTGAGAGGGTAGTGTCTCCCTGGGGAGTTGCAGACAGAGATAGACGTTCCTGTCAGTAGAGGTGGAACAGGGCTTTCCTCCACATGCAGGAATACCACGTGTGAAAACAAAGGTGTGTGCAAAGCCAGGTTCAAGCATCTGCAGGTTGGGGCTGAGGCGACAGGGGGCTCTTACTCTTCTGTGGCTGCTGTTTGCTGTCGAGGGACCTAACAATTGCCACACGAGTCAGAGCTGAAAAGGACCTTCAACTCCCTCCAACTTTCTTTTTATAATTATAGGAAGCCTTAAAGAGTGTAAATGACCTGTTACAGGTCACAGCTCTGGCCAACACGGGGGTCCTGACGTCCAGTCCATTGATTTTCTGCCTCTGGCCCACGGGTTCTGCCCTGGCTATCAAGCCCAAACCCCGCTCCCAGGCCGGCGGACTGGCCGTCTGCGTAGATGGACTTCATCACCCACAATGCCTTCGGCTTAGTCTCCTACCCGCCTCTGGCTGGGCGATGTATCCACCAACAGGAAAGCAGAGTTCCAGCGGGCGTTCTCGGTAGCCAATGAGCGCGCTGGGGGCGGGTCGCTCCCGTCCATTGTTCTCGGTGCCCCTCTGGTCCGAGCCGTTGTGACTCTGGAGGGACTGTGCCCTGCGCGGGGCCCCTTTGCACGGGAAGCCGCCGTCGGAGCAGGATTTGGTCTCCAGAGAGGTAAGCCCGGAGAGACAGGCCTGGAGCCTCGCGGCTCAGGGGAGTACCGTGAGGCGTGGGAATAACGGGCCTGGAGCCAGTGCTGGCAGCCTGCTGGGGGAGGGGCGTCGGGGGCGCTGTCCGTGGCTCGCGGACCCAGGCGGTTCCGGTTTACGCGTTGGTTCCCTCTGCGAACTCACCCGGGCTCTGCTCTTGTCGATGAGCTCCTTGCACACCCAACAGCGGCTGCAGGATTTGCACTGGAAGCACACTGGACGACATCCCGCGCAGCTCCTCATTTTACACATGGGGAAACTGAGCTCAGAGGGGGCGTGTCTTACTTGCCTCGGGTCACACAGAACATTAACTTACTAGGAACAGTTTTCCAGGGTTCCTTAAGGGTAAGAGTTCTGTTATCCCTGTGATTCTTCTAGTCATTGTAAATACACATTGGGAACTTCGGTTTTCCCACTAGCATTTTTATTCTGTTAAGAAAGTTTTTCTTACCCCCTTTTTTCCTTTTTTATTGGGGGGGGGGTTGTTATCTGAGTCTTTATGGTATAGTAATAATCTTGTAAAATAATTTTTATTGCGTTTATAGTATTTAAGTAATTTGTAATTTCACAGCTTTCAGTGTCTTGCAGGATTTCGGTCCAGATCTTTTTTTTCCTTGTGTATGTTCATTTTTAAAGGGAATTGGGGTCATATTGTATCTATGGTTTTAAGATGTTGCTGGTTTTGTTTTCA
Organism: Saccopteryx leptura; assembly: GCF_036850995.1. Lineage (NCBI taxonomy): Eukaryota > Metazoa > Chordata > Mammalia > Chiroptera > Emballonuridae > Saccopteryx > Saccopteryx leptura. The sequence goes on along the minus strand of NC_089515.1, from coordinate 38,559,144 downwards.
TCCCTAATTTTTACATTATTAGTGATTATCTTAAATCACTAATAATGAATAATCTTTCTCAGAATAATTTAAAATTTTTTTGCCATTGATTTGAGAGAGAGAGAAAGAGGCAGGGAGAGAGAGAAGCACCAAATCCTTGTTTCACTTAAGTTGTTCCATTTAGTAGTGCTCTCATTGATTGCTTCTTCTCTGTGCCCTGACCAGGGGTTGAACCCACAGCCACTGGTGCTCTGGGTTGATGCTTTATCCACTGAGCCACCTGGCCAGGGCCTTTGTCAGCACAATTTTAAAAATATTTAAAAATACATACAGCAGAGTGCACAAATCTTAAATTTCATACATATGCTCTCATGCAACCATTGTCAAATCAAAATATAGGACATTCTCAACACCCCCCAAAATCTCCTTTCAGCTCCTTCTCAGTCAATACCTCCCAAAGTAGCCATTATTATATTAGCATAGATTTTTTTTAAAAGAAGATTTTATTTATTTATTTATTTATTTATTTATTTATTATTCAGTGAGAGGAGGGGAGAGACAGATTCCCCACATGTGCCCCACTGGGATTCACCAGGCAAACCCATTAGGGGGCAATGCTCTGCTTATGTGGGGCATTGCTTCATTGCAACCAAGTTCTCTTAGAGCCTGAGGCTGAGGCTATGGAGCCATCCTCAGCACCCAGGGCCAACTTGCTCCAATTGAGCCATGGCTGTGGGAGGGGAAGAGAGAGAGAGAGAGAAGTGAGGGGGAGAGGGGGAGAAACAGATGGGCACCTCTCCTGTGTGTCCTGACTGGGATTCAAACCCCGGGGCTGGGGCATCAACATGCCCAGCCAACACTCTACCACTGAGCCAGTGGGTTAGGGCCAGATTTTATTTATTGATTTTTTTACAGGGGGAAGGGGAGGAACGAGAAGTATCAACTCATAGTTGCTTCACTTTAGTTGTTTGTTGATTGCTTGTCATATGTGCCTTACCCTGGCAAGCCTAGGGTTTCAAACTGGCAACCTCAGCATTCCAGGCCAACACTATCCACTGCGCCACCACAGGCCAGGCATCAGCATAGTTTTGTTTTTTTTTTGCATTTTTCTGAAGCTGGAAACGGGGAGAGACAGTCAGACAGACTCCCGCATGCTCCCGACCGGGATCCACCCAGCATGCCCACCATGGGGCGATGCTCTGCCCACCAGGGGGCGATGCTCTGCCCATCCTGGGCTTTGCCATGTTGCGACCAGAGCCACTCTAGCGCCTGAGGCAGAGGCCACAGAGCCATCCCCAGCGCCCGGGCCATCTTTGCTCCAATGGAGCCTTGGCTGCGGGAGGGGAAGAGAGAGAGAGAGAGGAAGGCGCGGCGGAGGGGTGGAGAAGCAAATGGGCGCTTCTCCTGTGTGCCCTGGCCGGGAATCGAACCCGGGTCCTCCGCACGCTAGGCCGACGCTCTACCGCTGAGCCAACTGGCCAGGGCTCCAGCATAGTTTTTAATACATTTTATAGTACTCATTTGCCATAATTTATTAACCATTCCCCTGCTGCTGGATTTTTTTTATTATTATTTATTCATTTTAGAGAGGAGAGAGAGGGAGACAGAGAGAGAGAGAGAGAGAGAGGAGAGAGAGAGACAGGGGGGAGGAGCTGGAAGCATCAACTCCCATATGTGCCTTGACCAGGCAAGCCCAGGGTTTCAAACCGGCGACCTCAGCATTTCCAGGTCGACACTTTATCCACTGCGCCACCACAGGTCAGGCTGCTGCTGGATTTTTAACATGTCAATTTTTTTGCAGTCAGAAAGAATGCTATGGTTGGATGTTCTTCCAAATAAATTTTTCTTTGAAATATAGTTATAAAAGATAAATTCATGAGGGGCCAAGGCCATATCACTGAGTATTGTTAGGTTCAAGGAAGTGTGCTGTGGCTGCCAGAGTCTAACTCTTAGAAAAACAGGAACAGGGAAGTGCTGACAAGGTCCCTGTGAGGCCGAGAACAAAGAGTTCAGCACAAAGTTGAGCAAACATCCTGCATTCTATGAGTCAGAGACCCTTATCAGAAGTTTATGTTTGGCCTGACCTTGGTGGCGCAGTGGATAAAGCGTCAACCTGGAAACACTGAGGTTGCCGGTTCGAAACCCTGGGCTTGCCTGGTCAAGGCGCATATGGGAGTTGATGCTTCCTGCTCCTCCCTTCTCTCTCTCTCTCTCTCTCTCTCCTCTCTATAATGAATAAATAAAATCTAAAAAAAAAAAAAAAAAAGTTTATGTTTGAAATTCTCCACTGAGCTATACCCTTCCCCTGTTGCTATGCTGCACATGACCTCCCTAGTGAATAGCTAACTGCCACATCTGCTTCTGTATAATGCTTGCTCACTTAGGATATATAAGGACCTAGTTGTAAGCTCCAGGCACGACTCTCATTTGCAGCCCCTTGTGGGTACAGTGTCTCCGGACACCTTGAGATTTCGTCCCTGCGCAGGTTAAACTTGGCCAATAAAGTTAAGATCTAAACCCCTGAAAGTCTCCGACGTTTGTTCTCGTGCCTGGTGGATGCAACAAGTATGAACATTTTAAAACTTCATATATTAAAATATGGTAATAATGCTGTTGAGAAATTGTCTTCTGTATAGTGAGGCTCAAAGTCTCTTGATATCTGATCCATTGCTAATACTTGAGAATCCCTGTAAGATAAGAAGGATGGGTGTTATTATCTCTACTTTGTGGTGGTCAGTGAGGTTGAGTAAGTCAGGTCAAGGCCACTCACTCGGCAGCAAATCTGAATTGAGTTTAGGGCAGGATAACTCAGCCCTGGATTTTCGCAAGGGCTTTGAATTTCTTACACTCATGCTTTGGCTTTTGGAAAGAAAAATGCTATATAATTTTGTGTTTATGATTCTTCTTCTCCTGCCGTAGAGAGAAATAGGTTTTCAGAAATAAGCCACTTTTTCCTTAAGAGAGACAGGAAACTTGTGCTGATTTGCAATATGAGAATCATAATGGCGGCCTGACCTGGGCTGCTGTGAGTTAGATCGTTTTAGGACAGTTTGCTTATTGATTCTGTTGTAGCAGAACCAGTGAGAGTATACAGACTCCACACCAAAGTTCAGTTTTAAAGGAGTCTTATTCAAAGCCGGTGCAGAGACCTAAGTCATTCCAATCATGCAGCCCCGAACACAGTTTGAAGTCAACTTTTTTTTTTTTTTTTTTTAATTTTATTTATCTTTACAGTGACAGAGAGAGAGACAGATAGGGACAGACAGGAACGGAGAGAGATGAGAGGCATCAATCATCAGTTTTTCGTTGTGACACCTTAGTTGTTCATTGATTGCTCTCTCATATGTGCCTTGACCATGGGCCTTCAGCAGACCGAGTAACCCCTTGCTTGAGGTGAGCCTTGCTCAAACCAGATGAGCCTGCGCTCAAGCTGGCGACCTCGGGTCTCAAACCTGGGTCCTTCCGCATCTCAGTCCGACGCTCTATCCACTGCGCCACCGCCTGGTCAGGCTGAAGTCAACTTTTAAAGACAAAATTACACACTGATTGGGTTTTGGGGAGGAGGGGAAGCCTAGCAGTAAAACAAAGCAGTGAAACAAGCTCTTTTACAACGTTTATAAGATTAATTCAGGGAGAAACATTCTGGGAGCATCTGCAACCTTGTAAAACTAGCCCTAAGGCTACAGCCTGGGAAACCAGCCTCAAGGCCAGAGGTAGGGAGTCTTTTAGAAAAAGTGAGTTCTGCTGAAAGTCTCTTTGTTTTAGAGAAAGTAAGTTCTGCTAAAAGTTACTTATGCTAAGAACCTTTCTTTTCTAATTTTTAATTCTGTTTCTCATTTCTCAGCTGGGCTACTTGTTGAAATTTTAGGAGGGAGGTGTCTTCTCAGAGGGCCTGGCTGGAGAAGACTGAAGTTAAAGCTAGAAGCCCAAGTGTCCCGAGAACAGAAGTGATGGCTGCAGAGGTGCCGAGAGTAACCACTCCCCTGAGTCCCTTGGTCCAGCTACCTCAAGAGGAAGACAGACAAATGGAGGAGGTCACCACCATGATCCTAGAGGATGACTCTTGGGTGCAGGAGGCTGTGCTGCAGGAGGATGGCCCTGAGTCCGAGTCCTTTCCCCAGAGTGCTGGCAAAAGCCGCCACTGTGAGGAGGTCGCTGGAGGACCACCGGGTGCGCTCGGCCGCCTGCGAGAGCTCTGTCGGCGTTGGCTGAGGCCAGAGGTGCACACCAAGGAGCAGATGCTGACCTTGATGCCAAGGGAAATTCAGGCCTGGCTGCAAGAGCATAGGCCCGAAAACAGCGAGGAGGCAGTGGCCCTGGTAGAAGACTTGACCCAGACCCTGCAGGACAGTGGTAAGATGCCGAAACTCCTAGGGCGAGGCTGGGAGCACCCTCCCAGGTAGAGGAGAAGACAGAGTTTGGGACAGCCCCATTCCTCTACTCTGTCTGCATAAAATCAGCATATTGTCACCTTTTTAAAGTCCCTGGGGTGCAGTGAAAGTTACAGAATTTTAGTGTAGAAGGGGCTTAGAGGAAGAGTATTGGAACTATTTTATTTTTAATTTTTATTTATCTGAGAAAGAAAAACATTGATTTGTTGTTCCACTTATTGATTCATTCATTGGTTGACTCTTGTATGTGCCCTAACATGGGAGCAAACCCACAACCTTGGTGTATGAAGAGGATGCTCTCGCCATCTGAGCCACCTGGCAGGGCCAGCGTGGTTTATCCTTCTGTGTTTACTCAGAGTGGTTGGGAACCTGGTGGAGGTTTGGGGGAGGGGCTGAAAACCCTATAATTCACCCCATGGTGCCTTCACTTGGTTGTACAATAAACATCCAGATATTTGTGGAGTTCCAGCAGTTAGAAAAACCAAATCTTTTTTTTTTTTTTTTTAAAGATTTTATGTATTCATTTTAGAGAAAAGAGACTGAGAGAGAGAAGGGGGGAGGAGCAGGAAGCATCTACTCCCATATGTGCCTTGACCAGGCAAGCCCAGGGTTTCAAACCGGCGACCTTGGTGTTCCAGGTCCACACTTTATCCACTGTGCTGCCATGGGTCTAGCAAAACCAAATCCTATTTTTAAAATGTGATTATTTTTATGAAACCAAGATGAATGACAAGTAAGCCAGCTAATACTAGGGACTTTCTGTGGCACAAAGTAATGCTGGACTCTTTTTTTTTTTTTTAGAGAGAGGGAGAGACTAGAAAGGAGAGGGGGAGGAGAGAGATGAGAAGCATCAACTCATAGTAGCTCTAGTTGTTTTATTGATTGCTTCTCATACGTGTCTTAACTGGGGACTCAAGCCAGTGAACTTGGGCTCAAGCCAACAACTTTGAGCTCTAGCCAGAGACTTTGGGATCATGTCCATGATCCTGCACTCATGCCGGTGACCCCACGCTCAAGCCAATGAGCTTGTGCTCTAGCCAGCGACCTCGCGGTTTCAAACCGGTGCCCTTAGTGTCCTGGGCCAGTGCTCAATCCACTGCACTAAAACCAGTAGGCAGTAATGCTGGGCTCTTAGAGGAGGAATTACAAATCTGAGTTCTTTATAGCAGTTGATGTATTTGTCTTTTATATTATTAATATACTGTGGGACCTGGGTATGCCGTGTAACTACTCTTCCCTCCATCCTGCTCTTCACTTGTCAGCTGGACTCCCTTGATTTCCAGATGTTTACTTCCAATCTCCCTGTGCCCCTGGGGCTGCTTCAGGACCCAAGGGAAAGGGCTGCCTGTGTGCTGTGAGGACTGTGGGAGAGGAGAGGTCAGAGAGGCTTCGTGGAGGATGTGGAACTTGAGCCGGAGTCGCAGGCTGGGGGGAAAATTTGGAAAGGTGCGGGGCAGGCAGACGGGGTGGCCTCCCAGAGGAGCTGTGCTAAGCAGAGGCTCAGAAGGGTGGATCATCATGGCATAGTTCAAGTGACAGTAAGCAAGGCTGGCTGATTGAGGAGTGGAAAGTATGTGTTTAGGAAGTGGTAGGAAGTAGAGCTTGGGGGGAGGGTGGGTGGAGGCTCAGACTTACTGTCATTGGCCTCAGCAGGTTTTTGAACTGGAGCCCAAGGGGCATGGGAGGAAGCCGAGTTTGGCAACAGGATGTGGGTTTGATTAGAGAAGGGAGAGGCTGGAGGTAGGAGAGCAGCCAGAAAGCCACTTAGACATCAGGTGTACAGGGGTCAGCCCAAGGTGGGGTCGGCAGGGCACAAGGAGGTGATTGGGCACGTGTGAAGAAGAACTCGGAAACAATAGCTAGCATTTATCGATCCGTTTCTGTGGGCCAGACTGTATGCCTAGCATCTAATATGTTGTATTGGAACAGCGAGAAACAAACATCTTGCCACACAATCACAAAGCCAAATTAGGTAATTAGGGAGCCTTTATTAGCTAGCTATGGGCACGGACCACACAGAGGCAAAGCCCTTCAAATCAGTGCAGCTCCAACTGCAGTTTGGAATTAGGTTTCATAGGCAGAATTACATACTGACTGAGGAAAGGGGAGGAGAGAAAGCATAGCAGTAAAACTGCAGTGTTTATCTATTGGGTTAATTCAGGGAGAAACATTCTGAGAACACCTGCAACTTTGCAAAGCTAGCCCAAGGCCACAGTCTGGGAAACCAGCCTAAAGGCCAGGAATAGGGAGAAAAAGTAAGTTCTGCTAAAAGTCTCTTTGTTTCAGAGAAAGTAAGTTTTGCCAAAAATTATTCATTAAGAGCTTTTCTTTTCCACACTTCATTCCCTACTGGTTTTAATTAAATTTTAATCAAATCATTGATTCTTTTTTATTTTCATTGCTATCTTCTTGTATTGGTGTGTATTGATTTTTTTCTTTTTTTTTTTTTTTTTTTGTATTTTTCTGAAGCTGGAAACGGGGAGAGACAGCCAGACAGACTCCCGCATGCGCCCGACCGGGATCCACCCGGCACACCCACCAGGGGCGACGCTCTGCCCACCAGGGGGCGATGCTCTGCCGCGACCAGAGCCACTCTAGTGCCTGGGGCAGAGGCCAAGGAGCCATCCCCAGCGCCCGGGCCATCTTTGCTCCAGTGGAGCCTCGGCTGCGGTAGGGGAAGAGAGAGACAGAGAGGAAGGAGGGGGCGGGGGTGGAGAAGCAGATGGGCGCTTCTCCTATGTGCCCTGGCCGGGAATCGAACCGGGGTCCCCCACACGCCAGGCCAATGCTCTACCGCTGAGCCAACCGGCCAGGGCCTGTATTGATTTTTGATTACTATTAATTTGATAGAGTTCATCCTTTCTCAAACAAATCGTGTTGTAAAATTAATTAAACATGGTCCTACTATAAGACAAGTTAAAATTAAAGTAAGAGGACCAATTGCTGCAGACAAAAGAGTAGTGAGCCATGGTGACCAATTCAACATTCTTTGGAACCAATTCGCTTAACTGTTTAAATTCTTTTTTTTTCTATGTTTGCCCTAACTAAACATAGGCTTTCTTTAATTACACTAGAATTATTAGCATAGAAACAAGTTTCCCTTAAAGCTGTGCATAAGCTACCTTGTTGAAGGAAAAGTTAATCTAAGCCTCTTCTATTTTGTAAAACTATTTCTTTTATACAAATAAACTTGAGACATAACATTTGCTAGAATATATAATAAGGCTTATTCTGTTCCCTAAACCTGTTTTCTTTTCTCTTTGTACAAACTGCTTACAGCCTGCAGAAACCTTCTGCAACTTACATAAACCCTGAGCTTTCATGAACTTTCTTATCTGTTCAGAAATAACTAGCTTTTATAACAACTTTTTCTCTTTTTTTTCTTAAAAGTACATTTATACCTTACACCTTCTGTTATCAAAACTATACAATCCCTTTTTAATCAGAACTCTTAATTTTTAAAGATCTTAACATTTAGTGACAACTTATGTTAGCAATAAGCAATTTTCTTTAAAATATGCTTCTTTTTAGAGATGTCCTCCCTCTAAGTAGCTTGTCAGATACATGATTAATATTTATAGGTTACTTTACAGGGGTAGCTTTGAGTATATATATATCTTTCATTTTCCTTGTAGCTTCTCTCTTAGCGAAGGGACTTATAGCCCCTTTCTGCATGACCTGCAGCGGTACATATGTTAAAATTTAAGATGACTCCCTCTGGCCTTCCCCTGACCCGAGCTCCCCCCTTCCCAAAGTTCATTTATGAAAGAGACCCATGGCGAGCTTCCGCAGGCTTCGTAGACCATCCAGCTTCTGGTTTGTGGCTGAAGCAGAGCATGTTGTCCTTCTTAGGGTCAGCTCACAGGGGTTGGTGGGATCGTCTCTGAGGGGGTCTTCAAGGGAGCCTAGGGAGAAGGGGTCTCCCTGCCTAATACAATTCTGTGGGGGGTGAGGTTTTTCCAGTAAAGGTTGTATTTAGCTTCTAACAAAACTAGGGGGAGTAAATCAGTCCAGTTTTTACCAGTTTCTTTTTTTTTTTTTTTTTCCATTTTTTCTGAAGCTGGAAACAGGGAGAGACAGTCAGACAGACTCTCGCATGCGCCCGACCGGGATCCACCCGGCACGCCCACCAGGGGCGATGCTCTGCCCACCAGGGGGCGATGCTCTGCCCATCCTGGGCGTCGCCATGTTGCGACCAGAGCCACTCTAGCGCCTGAGGCAGAGGCCACAGAGTCATCCCCAGCGCCCGGGCTAACTTTTTTGCTCCAATGGAGCCTTGGCTGCGGGAGGGGAAGGGAGAGACAGAGAGGAAAGTGCAGCGGAGGGGTGGAGAAGCAAATGGGCGCTTCTCCTGTGTGCCCTGGCCGGGAATCGAACCCGGGTCCTCTGCACGCTAGGCCGACGCTCTACCGCTGAGCCAACCGGCCAGGGCCAGTTTTTACCAGTTTCTAAAATGAATTTAGTTAGGACTTTTTTCAGAGTTTGGTTCATTCTTTCAACTTGTCCTGAGCTCTGAGGCCTGTAAGTACAATGTAACTTCTAATTAATGTTGAGTGCCTTTCCTACTAGCTATGAGACCTTAGATACAAATGCAGGCCTATTATCAGACCCAATATTAATGGGCAAGCTAAATCTGGGAATAATTTCATATAGTAGTTTCTTAACAACTGTTATTGCAGTCTCATTTCTAGTAGGAAAATCCTCTACCTATCCTAAAAAGGTGTCAATAAAGACTAATAGATACTTATATCCCTGTGCTGGCAGCTTTATCTTAATAAAACCTATCTCCTAATGTTTACCTGGGAAAGCTCCTCTAGTTGGTTATAAAAAGGCATCTCTGGCAACAAGTGTTCTGGTAAAGTTACTGAGATTTCTAAAGGCCCTACTGGTTTTAGAGCGACTTCTTTGGCTGCCTTATCTGCTGCCTGATTTCCTTTTGCCACTATTGAGTCCCCTTGCTGGTGTCCTGGGCAATGAATGAGAGCTACAGTTTCTGGCACCCAAATGGCTTCTAGTAAAGCTAAAATTTCTTCTTTGTTTATAATGTCCTTACCAGCAGATGTCAGATGTCAGGAATCCTCTCTCCTTATAGATTGCCGCATGAACATGGGCAGTAGCAAAATCGTACCTACTGTCAGGGTAAATGTTGACCTTCTTTCTTTTGGCCCACCTCAATGCCTGGGTGAGAGCGATAAGTTCTGCCTGCTGAACCAAGGTCTCGTGGGCAAGGCTTGGGCCATATGGTCTCATCAGGAATTACTACAGCCGCTCCAGCATGTTGAACCCTATCTAGGACAAAACTGCTGCCATCAGTGAATAGCTGTACTTCTGCATTAAATAGAGGTACATCAGTAAGGTCTGGTCTTGCAGTTTGAACAGAGTCTAGCACCTCAGAGCAGTCATGCAAGGGGATGCTTATTTCTTCGTCAGCATCAGGCTTGCTGGGTTGATAGCATGCATCTGGACAAACTTAATGTGAGGTTGATCTATGAGCAGGGCTTGATGTGTGATTTTAGCATTAGACATCCACCTTTCTGGAGTTCTCTAAGCAAAGTCTCTACTGCATGTGGAACTGTCAGGAACAGTTTTTGCCCATGGTTAGTTTATCTGCCTCCTTCACTAGTATGGCAGTGGCTGCTATGGCTCTGAGACAGTTTGGCCATCCAGATGCAACAAGGCCTAGCCGCTTAGAGAGGACAAGAATTAGGCCTGCGCATGGCCCTAAAGTTTGGGTCAGAACCACTTTTGCTATTCCCTTGCTTTTGTGAACAAAGAGCTGGAAAGGATTGGTAATGTGTGGCAAAGCCAGGGCAGGGGCCTCAGGAGGGCTTTCTTGAGGGTTTCAAAAGCTTCTTGTTCCTTATCTGTCCAGATTAACTCTTGGGTTCCTGCTGTACCGGAGTATAAAGGCGTGGCTATCTCTGCAAACCTAGGGATCCAAAACCTGCAATATCCAACTGCCCCGAGAAATTCTCGGACTTGTCTCTTGCTAGTGGGGGTTGGAATTCGAAGGATGGCCTCTATACGACTGGAGGAGAGAGTATGCTTCCCTGCCTCAATGTGGTAGCCTAGATAGGCCACCTTGGAGGTGCAGAGTTGTGCCTTTTTAGCTGACACCCAGTACCCCAGAATCTGCAGTGTTTGTAAAAGTCCCTCAGTGGCTATGCAGCAGCTTACCTCCTTTTCCACAGCTAGAAGCTAATTATCTAAGTACTGTAGCAGCGTGCATTTGGATGTTCCTGGCGGAAGGCGAGCAGGTCCTGATGTAGTGCCTCATCAAAGAGGGTGGGTGAATTCTTGAAGCCCTGTGGTAATCTGGTCCGGGTTAGTTGTCTTTAAATGCCTGCCTCTGGGTCATTCCACTCGAAAGCAAAGATGGGCTGACTTACAGGGGCCAGGAGAATACTGAAGAAAGCATCTTTCAAATCTAAAACTCTGTAAAATTTCAAGTCCGGTGACAACAGGCTTAAAAGTGTGTAGGGGTTAGGCACAGTTGTGTGTATTGTCTCAACCCGTTTAGTTACCTCCCGAAAGTCCTGGGTTTGATGATAGTTCTTGGTGCCTGGCTTCTGGACAGGCAGTAAAGGAGCATTCAATTGGGATTGGCAAGGAACAAGAATACCAACTTCTAACAGTATTTTAATATGAATACTGTTCCCCTGAGAGCAGTTGGAGGAGGGCAGTGAGAACAGAGTGAGAGGCGCTGGTGCTAGTGAGGAAGTCTGCCGGGCAGCCTCCTACTTGTAAAGGCTAACAGGTGTGGACCCTGCCCCGTCAGTCCTCCTTTAGATTAAGGATTCTTGGGGTTTGCTGTGACTTTCCTTTCAGCTTTGGACAGTCTTTCTTCTAATGTCTTTCTTTACAATAAGTGCACTGATTTCTGCTTAACTTAGGCTTCCTTTTTTCTTATTATTCTGGTGTTCTAAAACAGCTAAAACTACCTTTGTTATTTTCTTAGGCTGTTTCTCCTCAAGGGAGTCTCTGTTATTATAAACTTTCTGAGCTACTTCTAGCAATTGGGAAATTCCTATCCCCGGGAAGCCTTCTAATTTTTGTAGCTTCCTCCTGATATCTGGAGCAGCCTGTGACACGAAAGCTAATTTAACTGCCTTAGCATTCTCTGGTGCTTCAGGGTCTAAAGGTGTGTATGTAGATCCTGTAAGCTTCTTGCAGTCTAAGATAGCTGAGGTAGTTTCCTGGGGGCCCTGCATAACGTCGGACACCTGAGACAAATTCATGGGTTTCTTAGCAGCTCCCTGATCCCGGCTAACAGAAGCTGGTGAAGAGTGTTCAAAGCTTCCCGTCCCGCAGTAGCGTTAGGGTCCCAGTCAGGCTGGACAGTGGGGAACACCTTATCAAGGTGGTCCTCCTCACAGCCATCTCTCCCTAGCATGACAGCTTTTCTTGCCTCTGATTTGATTCTTTCTCTCTCTTCAGTAGTAAACAAAGTAACTGAAAGCTGCTGGCAGTTGTCCCAGGTGGGGTGATGTGTGTACAGCACAGATTCCAACAGTCTTGTTAGAGCCTGAGGCTTCTAGGCGGGTGGAGCGGACGGAGGGGAAGATACGGAGGGTCGATTCTGAATCTTCCTCAACAGCTTGTAAAACAGGGACATTCTTGTCTAATTTTGGGACTGTTGCTAACAAAACATGATGACTGTCTCTGACAGCACAGCCTTTCAGCCAGGGAGGGGGGTTCTCACTAGAGCCCTCCACTGATCTATGTATGGGAACTGGTCTGGGTGGCCCGGAGGCTTAGCTTTACATTCCATACAGCTCTGACATCTCTAGGATCTAATGAGCCCAGTTTGGGCCACATTACCCGAAAGGATGGCCATTCTAGTTCACAAAGAGTTCAAAGTCTCCCCTTGCTTAGTTTTATACCATAATCATCGATCATCAGAAAATCCAATTTTGAAATTCTTTTTTTTGTGGCACAGAGTCAGAGAGAGGGACAGACAGACAGGAAGGGAGAGAGATGAGAAACATCGATTCTTTGTTGCGGCTTTTTAGTTGTTCATTGATTGATTTCTCATATGTGCCTTGACCAGGGGCTACAGCTGACCGAGTGACCCTTTGCTCGAGCCAGTGACCTTAGGCTCAAGCTGGTGAGCCTTGCCCAAGCCAGATGAGCCTGAGCTCAAGCTGGCAACCTCAGGGTCTCAAACCTGGGTCCTCCACACCCCAGTTTGACGCTCTATCCACTGCGCCACTGCCTGGTCAGGCTTGAAATTCTTAAGCATACACTCAAGAGGAGTTTGACTCTGACTTTGCCCTTTCCCCATTGTTACAAACAATATGAGTACAATGAACTTCCCAAGATCACAAAAGGGATCAAGAACCTAGGTTTGGGTCCTGGCCAGTTGGCTCAGCGGTAAAGCGTTGGCCTGGCGTGCGGGGGACCCGGGTTCGATTCCCGGCCAGGGCACATAGGAGAAGCGCCCATTTGCTTCTCCACCCCCCCTCCTTCCTCTCTGTCTCTTTCTTCCCCTCCCGCAGCCAAGGCTCCATTGGAGCAAAGATGGCCCGGGCGCTGGGGATGGCTCCTTGGCCTCTGCCCCAGGCGCTAGAGTGGCTCTGGTCGTGGCAGAGTGACGCCCCGGAGGGGCAGAGCATCGCCCCCTGGTGGGCAGAGCATCGCCCCTGGTGGGCGTGCTGGGTGGATCCCGGTCAGGCGCATGCGGGAGTCTGTCTGACTGTCTCTCCCCGTTTCCAGCTTCAGAAAAATACAAAAAAAAAAAAAAAGAACCTAGGTTTGGGCCAGTTTTCTAAAATGTCCCCCATTGGATCATATCCTGGAGAACCAAAGGACAAAGAACTTTCAGACAAAACGGAAAGGGGTGCCTGTGAAGAGCCACAAACTGGAAACTCAGGCTTAGGTACCTGAGCTCTTTATTCACACATTCACTCAGGGGTTTTCAACACAGAGACAGAATATCAAACAAAAGTGAAGAACGAGATCTCGGCAAGAGTAAAACAGATAGGGACCCTTGAAAATGAAGGTCCTCTATCCAGTGAAGAATGCAGGAAGGAGATCCCAAAAGAGGGACCAAACCAGGAGGTGTCTTTTAGGATATACTGTAAAAATAAACAAGCGGCAAAACAAGCAGAGGGCAAACATATGAGAGCAAATCCAAACGTGTCCTGGGAAGCTTGAGGTGGGACTCAGTCCCAGCAACTGCCCTCCCAAGAGCACAAAGATCCCTCTTCCAAATAACGCTCCACCAATGTCTTGGCACTGGAGAGCCTACTGTGTGAGTGCAGTCACGTCCGATCCTCGTTCACAATAGTACAGAAGCCTAGCCACAGACAAGCCACAAATTGAGCAGATTGCAAATCTGCTCTACTCACCTCTGGAGGCTTTCTTGATGACTCCAAATGGGTGGATGGGCGTGCTGATTGCGGCTGACTGTCGGCCAGACACAAAAGACCAGCGGGGCCCTGGAACATCTCAGGTGGCACCTCCCCTGCTGGGTTTCTGCTCCTGGCCGAGGAGGTCAGCCGCCCTGCTTGTGTTGCAAAGACAAAAAGTCAAATGAGTGCAGGGGACTCTTATCTCACTGGGGCCTCCAATAATATGTTGTATCAGAACAGTGAGAAACATACGTCTTGCCACACAGTCACGAAGCCAAATTAGGTAATTAGGGAGCCTTTATTAGCTAGCCATGCGCGGACCACATGGAGGCCCAAGCCCTTCAAATCAGTGCAGCTCTGACTGCAGTTTGGAATTAGATTTCATAGGTGAAATTACATACTGATTGAGGGATGGGGAGGAGAGAAAGCATAGCAGTAAAACAGCAGTGAAACAAGCTTTACAATGTTTATCTATTGGGTTAATTTGGGGAGAAACATTCTGAGAACACCTGCAACTTTGCAAAGCTAGCCCAAGGCACAGTCTGGGAAACCAGCCTCAAGGCCAGGAATAGGGAGTCTTTTCAGAAAAAGTAAGTTCTGCTAAAAGTCTCTTTGTTTTAAAGAAAGTAAGTTTTACCAAAAATTATTCATGTTAAGATCCTTTCTTTTCCATACATCAATATGCAAAACTCATGAAAATTTAGCACCTTGGGAGAAAGCGAGATTACTTCATCACCTTGTGAGTTAAGTGAGAGAAGTTCTGTGACTCCCATGAGATCATGCAGCTAGTATGAGGCCAGCGTCTGAACTCATGGGTCTGAGCATTGAACTCATGTTCATCTCATCTGGAACACAGAGGGATAGTTCCCGGTGGGGAGTTGGAAAGGGGGGATGCAGTTGGGGACTGAGACAAAGGTGACCTAACTCAGAAGCATCTTGTCTGGAGGATTCAGAGGACTGGGAAGAGAAGAAAGGAAATGGCAGAGGTGGTGACAACCTTCAGGGACTTGGGAGACAGAAGTAGAGCCATCTTTCAGAGAAAGGGACTGCCATTGAAGGCGTATTGTGACCCTGCAGTGGGCACCTTACATGTCTCATTAAAAATTCTGAGAGAGCCCTGGCCGGTTGGCTCAGCGGTAGAGCGTCGGCCTAGCGTGCGGAGGACCCGGGTTCGATTCCCGGCCAGGGCACACAGGAGAAGCGCCCATTTGCTTCTCCACCCCCTCCACCGCACTTTCCTCTCTGTCTCTCTCTTCCCCTCCCGCAGCCAAGGCTCCATTGGAGCAAAGATGGCCCGGGCGCTGGGGATGGCTCTGTGGCCTCTGCCCCAGGCGCTAGAGTGGCTCTGGTGGCAATATGGCGACGCCCAGGATGGGCAGAGCATCGCCCCCTGGTGGGCAGAGCGTCGCCCCATGGTGGGCGTGCCGGGTGGATCCCGGTCGGGCGCATGCGGGAGTCTGTCTGACTGTCTCTCCCCGTTTCCAGCTTCAGAAAAATGAAGAAAAAAAAAAAAAAATTCTGAGAGAGCCTGACCAGGTGGTGGCGTAGTGGATAGAGCGTCAGACTGGGATGCGAAGGACCCAGGTTCGAGACCCCGAAGTCGCCAGCTTGAGCACGGGCTCATCTGGTTAGAGCAAAGCTCACTAGCTTGGACCCAAGGTCGCTGGCTTGAGCAAGGTGTTACTCAGTCTGCTGAAGGCCCACAGTCAAGGCACATATGAGAAAGCAATCAGTGAACAACTAAGGTGTCTCAACGCGCAACAAAAAACTAATGATTGATGTTTCTCATCTCTCTCCGTTCCTGTCTATCTGTCCCTATCTTTCCCTCTCTCTGACTCTCTCTCTCTGTCTCTATAAAAGAAAAAAAAAATCCTGTGAGATGGATGGGGCTGTCGTTTTATAGATGAGGACATGGAGTGCAACAAGGCAGTCCTTACTTGGAGTCACACAGTGGGTAAGTGGTGTATCTAGGACTAAAATTCCAGTGTATTTGCTTCCACATGTGTCGGGTAGATCCTAGATATTTTTGTTTTGTTTTGTTTTTTGTTTTTTTAGTGAGGGGTAGAATAGAGAGAGACAGGCAGGCAGACTGGGACAGACAGGAAGGGAGAGAGATGGGAAGCATCAACTTCTAGTTGCGGCAGTTTAGTTGTTCATTGATTGCTTTCTTATTTGTGCCTTGACCAGGAGGCTCCATCCAAGTCAGTGACTCCTTACGCAAGCCAGCGACCTTGGCCTACAAATCAGCGGCCTTTGGGCTCAAACCAACGACCATGGGGTCATGTCTATGATCTTACACTCAAACTGGTGAGCCCATGCTCAAGCCGGCAACCTTGCAGTTTCGAACCTGGGTCCTTAGCATTCCAGGTCAATGCTCTCTCTATCCATGGAACTACCACCTGGTCAGGCTAGATCCTAGGTTTTGTCTAAATTAAAGTACCTGGTTTTCTTTAGCCTTGAAAAGTAACTTTTGGCCCTGACCCATTGCTTTGTGGATAGAGCGTCAGCCTGGCATGCGGACGTCCTGGGTTCGATCCCCGGTCAGGACACACATGAGAAGTGACCTGCTTCTCTCCCTCCCTCTCCCTCTCCCTCTCCCCCTTCTCGCTTCCTCTCTGGTATCCAGTGGCTCAATTGGTTTGAGCGATGGCCCTGGACGCAGAGGATAACTTGGTTGATTTGAGCATTGGCCCCAGATGAGGGTTGCTGGCTGGATCCCTGTCAGGGTGAATGCAGGAGTCCGTCTCTATCTCCCTTTCTGTCACTACAAAAAAAAAAGTAACTTTTATTTTTACTCTTTCTATTTAAAAAAATACAAACACCTCTCATCCTATTTATTGATTTTAATTTTTTAATTAATTCTATTTTTAAATTATTGATTTTTTAGAAAGAGGAGAGAGAGAGGGAGGGAGAGAAGGAGAAAGAGGGGTGGGAGAAGATGCAGGAAGCATCAACTTATAGTAGTTGTTTCCTGTATGTTCTTGACTAGGCAAGCCCAGGGCTTCGAACTGTCAACCTCAGCGTCCCAGGTAGACACTTTATCCACTGTGCCACCACAGGTCAGGCTAAAATTTATTGATTATAGAGAGAGAGGAAGGGAGAGAGAGAAGAGACAGACACATCGATCTGTTCCTGTATGTACCCTGACTGGGGATCAAACCGTCAACCCCTTCATATCAGGACAAGACTGTAACCACCCAAACTATCTGGCCAGGGCACCTCTTACCCTATTTAAACACTTGTTTCGCCTGCCTCCTGATGGCTGGGATAAGTTTGTAATAAACGTTAGGATCTTTAGTCAGATACCGCAGAGAGGCCAGCAGGGCTGCAGACTGGGAGAGGCCTCTAGGATTGTGGTTGGGTTGGGGAGGTCACAGAACAGAAAGTGGAGTCTCAGCAGGTGCCTCGGGGGACTATAGACGCCCCCTGCCACAGCCCTTCTACCTGGCTTACTGCAGAGGCTTGGTGCTTTCTTCGGTCCTGGGACCCGGGAGATGTGCCTGTCAGCCCTCTGACTCCTGCCTCTGCCTTTGAGATCATCTTTATTGGTCTTTGTTTAACAAATGCTCCTGACCTTCCTCATGATTCCTCAGAGGAGCCTCTGCAACTATCTTCATCCCTTCTTGAACGTTTACTCAAGACCTCTGTTCTGTACAGCTCGGGACCTTGGACACATTTATCTAGTACAGTTAAATATTGACTGACAGGCACCTGTGGGTGCCCACAGTATCTAATCATCTCAATTGAGATTGGACCTCTATCAGCAGGTTAAGGTAAAGCTCTCTCTCAGTGTTTCCCACATTTCAGTCCTAAGCTGTAATTAATGCTCTTGGATTTCACCTGAAATCTTGCAGCAACCTCCAAAGGGAACCTGCCTTCCTCCTTTCCTCTTCATTACAGCTGCTCCTCCTACCTGAGTGATTGGTCACTCTCCTGCGAAAAGTCATCGTGAGTTCCCCAGTGTCTCCAAATCGAGTGCTATGCTTGGAGCCTGTGGCCCGTGAGACCTGGCTCAGACGGCCCTGCAGCTGATTTTCCCTGGGCCACTTGCTGCAGCTCCTGCTCCACTCAGACCTGGTCTTGCTGTTTCTTGAACATGCCTGTGTTTTCTAGCATTCCCCTCTGCTCCTGAATTTTGACCTGAAATGGCTTTATCCCATCCCTGTGTGGTATCCCATCCTGGTCATCCTTTGAGTGTACACCTTTCAAGTCCAGCCCCATAAAGTTGTCCTTACTTCCAGACCCTCCTCCCTGGCCCCAGCTCCGTCCACCTGGGAGCATCTTGGATCATTTCTGCTGGAAGTCTTCTCTCCAGAGCATTTTGATTCTTCTCTTTTGGCCTTTTCTCATATTCCATCTTGTTTTCTTTTTCTTTTAGAGAGAGAGAGACAGACAGGGACAGAAGGGAGAGAGATGAGAAGCACCAACTCATACTTGCAGCACTATAGTTGTTCATTGATTGCTTTCTCATACATGTCTTGACCAGCTGAGCCAGTAACCCCTTGCTCAAACCAGCAACATTGGGTTCAAGCCAGAGACCGTGGGCTTCAAGCCAGCGATCTTTGGGCTCAAGCCAGCAACCATAGTGTCATGCCTGTGATCCCACACTCAAGCCAGTGACCCTGCATTCAAGGCAGTGACCTTGGGGTTTCAAACGTGGGCCCTCAGCATCCCAGGCCAATGCTCTATCCTGGTCAAGCCCGTCTTGTTTTCTGTTTCTGTGAATACTTGTCTTATTTTTTTCTAGGAACCTATAAAATCCCAGAAGGCAAGGACCTGTCTTTCTTTTTTATTCTTCTTCTATCTATAGAGAAATCAATATTGTCAACTTCAAATCTACTGTTTTCCAACAGGTGAGCCTAAGGGTCACAGCGACCTCTCCAGCATCACCTGGCTTTCTGGGGGCACAAGCAAGTTTATCTACTTTTTTATTTTTTTTTAAGATTTTATTTATTCATTATAGAGAGGGGAGGGGGGGAGCAGGAAGCATCAACTCCCATATGTGCCTTGACCAGGCAAGCCCAGGGTTTTGAACCATCAACCTCAGCGTTTCCAGGTGACGCTTTATCCACTGCACCACCACAGGTCAGGCCGCAAGTTTACCTACTTTGAGCTTGCAACTTAGCAAAATGTTCCCTTAATGACAACATATGAACAAATACATTCTTTTTTTTTTAACAAGAAGGGGAATAGAGAGTGTTAGAGGGTTGGAAAGTATATTTCTTTTTTTTTTTTTTACAGAGACAGAGAGTCAGAGAGAGGTATAGATAGGAACTGAGAGAGATGAGAAGCATCAATCATTAGTTTTTTGTTGCGACACCTTAGTTGTTCATTGATTGCTTTCTCATATGTGCCTTGACCGGAGGCTACAGCAGACCTAGTAACCCCTTGCTCGAGCCAGCGACCTTGGGTCCAAGCTGGTGAGCCTTGCTCAAACCAGATGAGCCTGCACTCAAGCTGGTGACCTCGGGGTCTCGAACCTGGTCCTCCGCATCCCAGTCCGACAGTCCATCCACTGCGCCACCGCCTGGTCAGGTGGAAAGTATATGTCTTTTAAAGCTATGATTTTCAGCTTCAAAATAAAATCACTTTGAGTTCACTTATGTATTTGAACTCTTAGAGAGTTGTAATATCATAATGTAAAATGTTTGGCAGACATTCATTTAAACTGATAAGAGAGCTCATTGTTGTTTTATCAGTGCTCAGTCTTTCAAGCAGCCAGAGTTCAGCTGGGAACAGTGTGCCCAGCACTCCAGTGGGATCAGGCTCCCACAAGGCTTTGCAGGGCAGCACTCCTATGGGGGAAGCCAAGATAGAGTAGGAGAGCCGGAATTGAACACAAGCTGGATGAAACAGTTCTGTATTTCATGTGATTACATTTTTCTTGCCTGACCTGTGATGGTACAGTGGATAAAGCATTGACCTGAACGCTGAGGTTGCTGGTTTGAATCCCCGGGCTTGCCTGGTCAAGGCACATACAGGAGGCAGCTACTACAAGTAGATGCTTCCCGCTCTTTCTCACTCTCCTTATCCCCCTCTCTCTTTCTCACCTCTCTCCAAAATCAATAAATAAAATCTAAAAGAATGAATAAATAGATGTTCATTGATTGTTTTGGGTTTTTGTTTTGTTGTTGTTTTTTTGAAAGAGAGAAAGGAAGAGAGAAGGGACAGAAACATTGTATCAATGCCCATGTACTCATTGGTTGATTCTTGTATGTGCACTGACGGGATCAAACCCTCAACCTTAGCACATCAGGATGATGCTCTGACCAACTGAGCTAGCTGGCCAGGGCTTAACTTCTGTATTTTAGTATATGTGCTGCCGAAGCGAGCACTCACTTTTGTATTTTAGACCATTGCCTCTGACTGTGGTGTTGAGACACAACAGTGTGTCACAATCAGGTGGGAGGAGCTTTGGGAGAATTTTTAGCTGACCCAGCTAAAGCATTGTAGTTAGTAACCAATTTTATTGTTACAAATTATACTAAATTCAGGTTTATCCCCTTATTGACATCAGTTTTCCTCACACTCATTCTGATATGTGTTCTAGCATGGGAGGGAAAGAGCAGGCCTCTGACCAAGCAGGGGGACAGCCACTGGGATGTGCTGTGCATGGGAATGGAGAGTATATTGAAGGTTGAAAAATGCAAGAACCACTTGACCAGGCGGTGGCGCAGTGGATAGAGCGTCGGACTGGTATGCCGAGGACCCAGGTTCGAGACCACCAGGTCGCCAGCTTGAGTGCAGACTCATCTGGTTTGAGCAAAAGCTCACCAGCTTGGACCTAAGGTCGCTGGCTCGAGCAAGGGGTCACTCGGTCTGCTGAAGGCCTGCGGTCAAGGTACATATGAGAAAGCAATCAATGAACAACTAAGGTGTTGCAGTGTGCAACAAAAAACTAATGATTGATGCTTCTCATATCTTCGTTCCTGTCTGTCTGTCCTTGTCTATCCCTCTCTCTGACTCTCTCTCTGTTTCTGAAAAAAAAAGAAAAATGCAAGAACCGCTGGTTTAGACTGAGCCACAACTGCGGCTTTTATCTGCTGACCTATAAGGGTCTTGTGGCAATTCAAGAACCATTCCATGGAGTGGTATTTGGAAGTGGTCTAACTATTTTGAAAAAACTAGAATTGGATCCCTACTTCATAACTTACACCAAAATAAGTTTTTGCTTCTCAGTTTATACAAAATAAATTCAACCTTAAAAATTATCAGGAAAAGCCCTGGCCAGTTGGCTCAGCGGTAGAGCATTGGCCTGGCGTGCGGAAGTCCCGGGTTCGATCCCCGGCCAGGGCACATAGGAGAAGCGCCCATTTGCTTCTCCACGCCCCCTCCTTCCTCTCTGTCTCTCTCTTCCCCTCCCGCAGCCAAGGCTCCATTGGAGCAAAGATGGCCCGGGCGCTGGGGATGGCTCCTTGGCCTCTGCCCCAGGCGCTAGAGTGGCTCTGGTCGCAGCAGAGTGACGCCCCAGAGGGGCAGAGCATCGCCCCCTGGTGGGCAGAGCATCGCCCCTGGTGAGCGTGCCGGGTGGATCCTGGTCGGGCGCATGCGGGAGTCTGTCTGACTGTCTCTTCCCCGTTTCCAGCTTCAGAAAAATACAAATAAATAAATAAATAAATCCTGGTCGGGCGCATGCGGGAGTCTGACTGTCTCTCCCCATTTCCAGCTTCAGAAAAAGATAAATAAATAAATAAATAAATAAATAAATAAATAAAATAAAATGGTTAATGGCATATGCTTTAAATACACACACACACACACACACACACAAAAATTATCAGGAAAATACCCATTAAAGTACAAAACTATTCTTTTGCCTATTAGACCATAAGAAATTTAAGTGTTTCTAAGAATCTTTTGTCTTGGCTATTGTAAATAACAGTGCAGTGAACATGGGGGTGCAGGTATCTCTTTGAGATAGTGATTTTATTTGCTTAGGATGCTATATACACCCAGAAGTGGAGTTTTTGGGTCATAAGGTGGTTCTATTTTTTAAGATTTTTGATTTTAGAGAGAATGAGAGATGGGGAGAGGGAGCGAGATCGTAGTTGCTTCACTTTAGTTCACTAATTGCTGCTTGTCTGTGCCTTGACCAGGCAAGCCTGGGGTTTTGAACTGGTGACCTCAGCATTCCAGGTCCACAGTCCCTCTACTGCGCCACCACAGGTTAGGCTCTATTTTGTTTGGTTTTTTTTTATTGATTTTTGTGAGCAAGAGAGACAAGAACATTGATTTGTCCCTGTATATCCCCTGACTAGGGATCGAACCTGCAACCTCTGCTTCAGGACGATGCTAACCAATTGAGCTATCCAGCCAGGGCAGTAGTTCTATTTTTAATTTTTTGAGGAACCTCCATAATTTTTTTCCATAGTGGATGTACCAACTTACATTCTCACCAACAATGTATGAGGGTTCCCTTTTCTCCACATCCTTGCCAACACTTAATCTCTTGTAATCTTATCCTAATGTTTATTTTGTACTTTAAAGCAGTGGTCCCCAACCTTTTTTAGGCCACGGATTGGTTTAATGTCAGAAAATATTTTCACGGACCAGCCTTTAGGGTAGGACGGATAAATGTATCATGTGACCAAGACAAGCGTCAAGAGTGAGTCTTAGATGGCTGTAACAGAGGGAATCTGGTCATTTTTTTAAAATAAAACATCAGCCCTGGCCAGTTGGCTCAGCGGTAGAGCGTCGGCCTGGTGTGCGGGGGACCCGGGTTCAATTCCCGGCCAGGACACATAGGAGAAGCGTCCATTTGCTTCTCCACCCCCCCCTCCTTCCTCTCTGTCTCTCTCTTCCCCTCCCGCAGCCAAGGCTCCATTGAAGCAAAGATGGCCCGGGTGCTGGGGATGGCTCCTTGGCCTCTGCCCCAGGTGCTAGAGTGGCTCTGGTCGCCGCAGAGCGACGCCCCGGAAGGGCAGAGCATCATCCCCTGGTGGGCAGAGCGCCGCCCCTGGTGGGCATGCCAGGTGGATTCCGATCAGGCGCATGCGGGAGTCTGTCTGACTGTCTCTCCCCGTTTTCAGCTTCAGAAAAATACAAAAAATAATAATAATAATAAAAAATAAAAATATAACATCATTCAGACTTAAATATAAATAAAACGGAAATAATGTAAGTTATTTATTCTTTCTCTGCGGACCGGTACTAAATGGCCCACGGACCAGTACTGGTCCACGGCCCGGGGGTTGGGGACCACTGCTTTAATGACTCTGAAACTTGCCTGACCTGTGGTGGCTCAGTGGATAAAGCGTCAGCCTGGAAGCACTGAGGTTGCCGGTTCAAATCCCTGGCTTGCCTGGTCAAGGCACATATGGGAGTTGATACTTCCTGCTCCTCCCCCTTCTCTCTCTCTCTCTCTCTCTGTCTCTATCTGTCTCTCTCTCTATCTCCCCCCTCCTCTCTAAAATAAATAAATTAAAAAAAAAAAAAAAAAGACTGAAACTTCAGTAACACGATTTGTCACTTTTAAATGATATCCTTTGAGCTCCCAGGTATTAAGAGGTAAGGCAGTCAATGAACATATCCTATATTCCACCTTCTTCCCCCTACCCCAGTTTTGATCAGAATATCATTTCTGCATCTCTGTATAGCATTTACAGTCTAACCCCCTAATCACCATGGTTGTTTTAGACTTTTTTTTTTTACTTTTTACAGAGACAGAGAGTGAGTCAGAGAGAGGGATAGACAGGGACAGACAGACCGGAATGGAGAGAGATGAGAAGCATCAATCATTAGTTTTTCATTGCGCATTGCAACACCTTAGTTGTTCATTGATTGCTTTCTCATATGTGCCTTGACCGCGGGCCTTCAGCAGACTGAGTAACCCCTTGCTGGGGCCAGCAACCTTGGGTTAAAGCTGGTGGGCTTTTGCTCAAACCAGATGAGCCTGCACTCAAGCTGGTGATCTCAGGGTCTTGAACCTGGGTCTTCCGCATCCCAGTCTGACGCTCTATCCACTGTGCCACCGCCTGGTCAGGCTGTTTTAGACTTCTAAAGGTCTATGTATCAGGTGTCATCACCAATCTTTTGCTCTAGAGTTTCCTTTATCTCTTGGTTGATTGAAATTCATCTCCTAACTGTTTCCTCAGGAAGGGCTCATTGGACCAATATTCCATGAAATTGTGTGTATTCAAAGCTGTTTGCCTATACACTTTGTACTTGAAGGACAGTTGGTTAAACATAAAATTCTTGGCGTACATTTTCTTTTCTTACGCATCTATAGCTGTTGCTGCACTATCTGCTCGCAGTGAGTGTGACTGGAGAGAAATCCAAGACCAGTTGATTTTCTTCGCCCATATAAGTGATTTGATCTTTTTGCCTTGTTACCTGTGTCTCATTATTAACCACCCTGGGCTACTTTTCTTTGGCATACAATTTAAGTTTCAAGGGTTCTTATGTCTTTATTGATTAAACTATTTGTTCTGGTCCTTTGGTTTAGTTTCCTTTTTTTTTTATTATTATTATTTATTCATTTTAGAGAGGAGAGGGAGAGACAAAGAGAGAGAAAGAGAGGAGAGACAGAGAGAGAGAAGGGGCGAGGAGCTGGAAGCATCAACTCCCATATGTGCCTTGATCAGGCAAGCCCAGGGTTTTGAACCGGGGACCTCAGCATTTCCAGGTCGACGCTTTATCCACTGCGCCACCACAGGTCAGGCTAGTTTCCTTTTTTGAGAACTCCAGTTATGTTTATTGATTCTCTTTTTGTCTAACTTCTGTTTCTGTCAATCTCTTTAATCTTGTTCACCTTACTTTGTTTCCATTTAATTTCATTGCTTTTGTCATTGCATTCCTCCTCCATTTCTGTCCTTTCCAAGGTGTATGTTTTCATTTGTGTTCCATCCCAACTGTGCTTGTTTCTCTGGATTATTTCCCCTCCTTTTCTTAGTTTTGCCAGCTAACATTTCATTATCTCACCGTCTTCTCTTCAAGTTCCACTGTAGGATCTTATTTATTTATTTATTTATTTAGAGAGACAGACAGGAAGGGAGAGAGATGAGAAGCTTCAACTCATAGTTGCAGAACTTTAGTTCACTGATTGCTTCTCATATGTGGTTTGGCTGGGGGGCTACAGCTAAGCCAGTGAGTGACCCCTTGCTCAAGCCAGTGACCTTGGGATCATGTAGATGTTCCTGTGCTCAAGCTGGATGAGCCCACACTCAAGCCGGCCATCTTGGGGTTTCAAACCTGGGACCGCAGCATCTCAGGTTCACTGTGCCACCACTGGTCAGGCTAGTGTCTCTTCATAGAGGTGGTTGCTTCATTTAACTTTTGTTATAGATGGACAGTGGTCTCTTTTCTCCATAAGTATTCCCATGATTAGTGCCTGAGGGTCAGAGGTGCTCTGAATGGCTTATCTGGGTGATTCTGGTTGTAGCCTCACTTCCTTTGCTTCTCTGAACCAGAGAGGCCAGCCCTGCTTCCCCGGTCCCCAGCAGCACTGGCACACTTGAAGGCAGTCCCGACCTGCAGGAAGAGATCATCTGCCAGGGCTTGTTGAGATCTCCTTCCCTTGAGTGCCGCCCTCTCCACACACTACTTCCCATGCTTGTCTCCTTCTTCCCTGCCCTCGTGGGCTTCTGCCCAGTCTCTGCTGTTTTGGGAAGCCCTTCCATCAATTAGTGTTGGCAAATTGACTCTCTTCCTACTCTCACTGAAATAAAGTTTGAGTTTTTGTTTGTTTTCTCTGTGGTTTCTGAGCTCATCCCAGAACATACCAGGGTTTCTGATTTTAAGGCAGTGAAACCTTTAATAGCTATTGTCTTTACTAAGAAGAAAACAGTTACTAAAGTCATTAAAAATGTTTTTGATTTTACTAGCTTGTACAACAGGGGTCGGAAACCTTTTTGGCTGAGAGAGCCATGAACGCCGCATATTTTAATTTTTTTTTTTTATTATTCATTTTTTAGAGAGGAGAAAGGGAGAGAGAGAGAGAGAGAGGAAGAGAGAGAGGAGAGAGAGAGAGAGAAGGTGGGGAGGAGCTGGACGCATCAACTCCCATATGTGCCTTGACCAGGCAAGCCCAGGGTATCGAACCGGCGACCTCAGCATTTCCAGGTCGACGCTTTATCCACTGCGCCACCACAGGTCAGGCAAATGCCACATATTTTAAAATGTAACTCCGTGATGCCTGACCTGGTGGTGGCGCAGTGGATAGAGCGTCGGACTGGGATGCGGAAGGACCCAGGTTCGAGACCCCAAGGTCGCTAGCTTCAGTGTGGGCTCATCTGGTTTGAGCGAGGCCCACCAGCCCAAGGTCGCTGGCTCTGGCAAGGGGTTGCTCGGTCTGCTGAAGGCCCGCAGTCAAGGCACATGTGAGAAAGCAATCAATGAACAACTAAGGTGTTGCAATGCACAATGAAAAACTAATGATTGATGCTTCTCATCTCTCTCTGTTCCTATCTGTCTGTCCCTGTCTATCCCTCTCTCTGACTCACTCTCTGTCTCTGTAAAAAAATATATAAATAAATAAAATGTAACTCCGTGAGAGCCATACAACGACCCGTGTACATTAAGCATTATCCAATAAAAATTTGGTGTTGTCCCGGAGGACAGCTGTGATTGGCTTCAGCCACCCGCAACCACCAACATAAGCGATAGGAAATGAATGGAATGTAATACATGAGAATGTTTTATATTTTTAACGTTATTATTTTTTTATTAAACATTTGGCTGCGAGCCAGGTGCAGCCATCAAAAGAGCCACATCTGGCTCACGAGCCATAGGTTCTCGAACCCTGTTGTAGAAAATAAGTCAGGGTCTTAGCCTACTGGCCCTAGCCAAGTGGAAACCTGCACTGTGCCCCTCATGCCTGTGTCCGTCCCCTGGAGATATGGGGAAAGGAGGGCAATTATATGCGCTCACAAATTACCAGCAGCATATGTTAGTGTGAGCACGAAATGTAATTATGTGCCTATTTGCAAGTTTAAATATAATCTTATATTGACTAAAGACATGATGCAAGATGCACATCAAATTTTATCATGCATAAATGGAAATTTACACTGTCATAGAAATTAATCACTGAATTGATCATTACTGTAAATAAATAGTTTATTAGCTTTAATAATGAATATGTCACTAGGACTTTGTGTCATTATTTTTCTAATTGTCTTCCCTGCTATGGATAGATTTACTTTGTAAGAGGATCTAATGTTAGGTTTTAGAAATAGGCTATCACATTTATCAATTAATCATTGATTGATTTCTGCATACACTACAGAATTTTTTAAACTAAGAACTGAAGACACCTTATAGAAATAGTGCACAAGGAAATTATAGTGAAAAAGAAAATAATGGGACAGGAAAAAAAGAAAGAACACAAATTGCATGCTGTAAGAACATCCAGTGTCTGCTCTGAGTTTTTGGCTCCAAGCTTCCAAACAGGTCACGCTACGAGGAAGCCACAGTTGGGGTGAGACAGACACAAATTGGTGGCGCAGAAGAGCTGCTTTTTGGTATTTCAGTCAGAGGAAGGATTCCTCCTTGGGCTCATCAAGAGGACATTGTTTGGTATAAACAATGTCGTCAGCAACTTCCTGGCAGCATGAATGTTCCTGACAGCCACTAGTACTAATGACACTCCTTAGAGTGTCTGTCACTATTGGCCAGAGCCGTTAAACCAACACAGAGTTCAGTGAACTCACTGAACTGGGGTCAGAGCAGTGAGGTCCAGGATCACAGCTCTCTGCTGCTCGGCTTAATTCTGGGGTAGATTTATTAGAGCCTCTAGTCTAAGGAAGAGATGCATATTCTTCCAGAAAGCCTCCCTAGTGAGTGATGTCTTTCACTGAAATGTTTGATAATTATTGGGTAGGAGAGGGTTTGATAAGGTTCTGGAAGGTAGGTATTTTTATTGGTGATGGAAGGTCTATCTATAGTCACTTTCTGCAGAAAAAGTTGAGGGCATTTATAACTGCCCACTACTAGCTTCCTGTCAATGGAAGATCACAACAGTCCTTGTTGCAGGTGTCCCTTCATGTTTTCTGTTGGCTCAATGGATAGAACATCAGTCCAGTGTATGGACATCCAGGTTCAATTCCCAGTCAGGACACACAAGAGAAGTGACCATCTGTTCCTCTACCCCTCCATCTCACCCTTCTCTCTCTCTTCCCCTCCTGTAGCCAGTGCTCAGTCGGTTCAAGCATTGGCCCCAGGCACTGAGGATAGCTTGTTTGGTCTGAGTGTGTCAGCCTCAGGTACTAAAAGTAGCTTGGTGGATCCAAGTATGGGCGCCAGACAGGTGTTGCTGGGTGGATCGCATTTCGGGAGTAAGCAGAAGTCTATCTCACTATCTCCTCTCCTCTCACTTAAAAACAAGAATCTTCAAACTCCTACCTGCCCTCGTTTCCCAGTGAAGAAACAAGTAGAGACAGAACCCAAAGCTTTAAGACTAAGGAATTCTGGCCTGGCCAGGTGGTGGCGCAGTGGATAGTGCATTGGCCTGGGATGCAGGGGACACAGGCTGGAAACCTCGAGGTCGCTGGCTTGAACATAGGCTTACCACCTTCAGTGTGGGGTCTCTGGCTTGAGCATGGGATCACTCACTCTGCTGTAGCTGCACGGAACATCAAGGCACATGAGAAAGCAATCAATGAAAAACTAAGAAGCTGCAATGAAGAACTGATGCTTCTCATCTCTCCCCCTTCCATCCTGGCTGTCCCTATCTGTCCTTCTCTGTCTCTCTCTATTTCTCTTCTCACACACACACAGCGCACGCGCGCGCACACACACACACACACACACACACACACACACACACACACACAGACTTAGGAATTCTGGATGATTACTAGGAAGTTTGAGGCCTGCTACCTAGAGAACCAGTTAGAAGGAAATAAACCTGCTTTTAAAAGTTTTAAGGATTCTTTAGTCTCTTTACCAGTGAATTTTTAAAATTTATCCTTTCGTGTCCTTTTCTTACCATTAGGGGAATTGAGTATAAATTGTATGTTTTTCTTCATTATTTCAGATTTTGAAATCCAGAGTGCAATTGAGGAGAACTCTTGTCAAGACATATTTCAGGATGTGGAGTCACATGAGATCTTCTCAGAAATGCCTGAAGGGGAAGGCGTTCAGCAGTCTGATTGGGAAAGTGAGTTTGAGAGAGACTGTGGCTCCAGGAGGCCCCAGGGAAATGCCCCAAGTGAAGACTGTAGGAAAGTGTCATCACAGAGCAGGAAAGTTAGACAGCTCATTGGCCTTCAGGGCACTTACCTGGGTGAGAAGTCCTATGAATGTCCCCAGTGTGGGAAAGCCTTCAGCCGGAAATCCCACCTAATCACGCATGAGCGAACCCACACAGGAGAGAAATACTACAAGTGTGATGAATGTGGAAAAAGCTTTAGTGATGGTTCAAACTTTAGTAGACACCAAACGACTCACACTGGGGAGAAACCTTTCAAATGCAGGGATTGTGGGAAAAGCTTTAGCCGGAGCGCAAACCTCATAACCCACCAAAGGATCCACACGGGTGAGAAACCCTTTCAGTGTGCTGAGTGTGGCAAGAGTTTCAGCAGGAACCCCAATCTCATCGCTCACCAGCGAACTCACACAGGAGAGAAACCATATTCATGCCCTGAGTGTGGCAAGTGCTTTGGCAACCGGTCCAGCCTTAATTCCCATCAGGGAATCCACACTGGAGAAAAGCCCTATGAATGCAAAGAATGTGGTGAAAGCTTTAGTTACAATTCCAACCTGATCAGACACCAGAGGATCCACACAGGGGAGAAACCGTACAAATGTCCTGACTGTGGGCAGAGGTTCAGTCAGAGCTCAGCCCTCATCAGCCACCGGAGAACTCACACAGGAGAGAAGCCCTATCAGTGCAGTGAGTGTGGGAAAAACTTCAGCCGCAGCTCCAATCTAGCCACGCACCGCAGAACCCACCTGGTGGAGAAGCCCTACAAATGCGGGGAGTGTGGGAAGAGCTTCAGCCAGAGCTCTAGCCTGATCGCACACCAGGGAATGCACACGGGTGAAAAGCCCTATGAGTGCCTGACTTGTGGGGAGAGTTTTAGCTGGAGCTCCAACCTCATCAAGCACCAGAGGATCCACACGGGTGAGAAACCCTACAAATGCGGCGACTGTGGGAAGTGCTTCAGCCAGCGCTCCCAGCTGGTGGTGCACCAGCGGACCCACACAGGTGAGAAGCCATATGAATGCCTCATGTGTGGCAAGAGCTTCAGCCGGGGCTCCATCCTGGTCATGCACCAGAGAGCGCACTTGGGGGACAAGCCATACAGGTGCCCCGAATGTGGCAAAGGCTTTAGCTGGAATTCAGTTCTCATTATACACCAGCGAATCCACACAGGGGAGAAGCCCTACAAATGCCCTGAGTGTGGCAAAGGCTTCAGCAACAGCTCCAATTTCATTACACATCAGAGAACTCACATGAAAGAGAAACTTTATTGACGTGACAAGAGGAGAAGTGAGGGGCTGACCCGGGAGAGGGACCTGTCACCCTGCCCCCGGCAGGGATGTCTCACTAGAAGAGCCATTCTTCCTGAGTGATCTCGGGATTTGTGCCAGAATCTCACCCTGCATCTTCCTTCCTTGGATCCCGTCGTCTTGTGGTCGGAGCCAAACTGGTGTAGAACTGGAAGGTTGGGAAGTTGGGTCTTTCTCTGTTTTGTTTCATGGCTTGATTGGCTCTCTCCTGACCCCTGTGCTGCCATTTCTTCTCTGGTAGAACAGGGGAGTGTTTCTCTATGTGGAACGGAAGGTGACGTGGTCCACATCCCGCTGAATTCTCGGGGAAATACCGGGATTCTGTTGGTGCGGCCTGGTTGTGCTGCCACTTTGTTGAGCTGAGGTGCCTTCAACCCGTGCTACTAGATTCTAGACCCCTTGCCCATGTCAGCGCCATCTTTTCCTGGCTCAGTCCTGGCCTTTGATTTCAGGGTCAAGGTGGAAAGGCTGCTCCAATTCTGAGTCACCACATGAACGTGAAGTCCTTTTCTCTTTCTAGAAAGGGGCAGGAATGCTGAAACACAGTGTGTCCTAGAACCAGTGTGCCAGCAGCCTTTCCATTGATAAGAGTTGAACAGGGCCTGCCAGGGAAGGTGTACAACGAGATGTACACGTTTGCTCTGTTACTGCTGTTGTCCTGGGGTAAGTCAGCTGCCAGGGGTGATACACGGATTTTTGAGGAGCTTCATTTTTCGAGTGTGAAGGCGGAGATCCCTAGCAGTCTAGCCCTGGGGGGTGGCAGTTTCTCTCCCATCGGGGTGAAACAGTCCTGCACTTTGCAGGGTGGGCTTATTGACATCTTTACACAAAGCTCCATAATCTTTACTTTATGCACTTATCAGTTCCTCATCTTATGTTTTTTATTTTATACATGCAGAGCTAGAATTCTGTCCAGTAGCTTTTGTATACAAAGAAGGTTATTTTTAAGGAACTGTTGGTTTTGAGGAGACATCATCTGTCCCCGGGAGAGATCTGGGCTTGAATCAGGCATTGTCTGTCCTACAGAGGTCGCCTTTGATTCTAGGGTGCTACCAAGGCTTTATTCTTGGGCCTTTGAGCCTTGAAACAGTAAAGATGGAGATGGTAGCAGGTAAAGGGGTTTGTTATGAGGAGAGAGTGGACAAGCGTTTCTGGGAAATGTGAAATCACCTCCTCCGATGCGTGGGGCCTGCACTCGGAATGGGCCTTGGTTCTTACAGGATGGATGCTCAGTGCTGTCTAATAAAGTAGAGTCCCATTCTTTTCCTGACTCTGTCTTTTAATGTGTGTCAGAAAACCTGAACTTGAGTATCATCAGCAAACCCACACTTCACTTCCCCACCACGCCACTTCCTGCACCAGGCCAAAAATGGTCCATGACCTTCAGGGAGTAAAAATCAGTTGCTCCAAAGAGCACGCCTTTGGCTGAGCCTAGATCTGACCAGTGCACATACCTTTCCAGTGTCCTTTGCCAACTCTGTACGCTGTCTGTCTACCAAGACTTGGAGCGGCAGCTCTGGTTAAGGAGCCAGATGGCCTCCTGAATCATCGTTATCCTGAATCAGCGAAATTAGACAGAAAGGTCTAATTTCTAACCTAGGCCAGGATTGTTAAGCCAAACTACCTTGGCTGTGAAGTTCCCATCATTAATTCCATCTCTATGCTGGGTACTAGGGGCCGGTGGTGAACAGGAAGTCTGACCCATCATCTCCATGAGGCGTAACCTGGACCTTTTTTTCTTCCCTACACTTACTTTATTTATTTTTAAAAGATTTTATTTATTTATTTTAGAGAGAGAGAGAAAAGCATTGAAGGAGTAGTAGAGTCCCATTCTTTTCCTGACTCTGTCTTTTAATGTGTGTCAGAAAACCTGAACTTGAGTATCATCAGCAAACCCACACTTCACTTCCCCACCACGCCACTTCCTGCACCAGGCCAAAAATGGTCCATGACCTTCAGGGAGTAAAAATCAGTTTTACTGATTTTTACCTGAAGTTGCTTCTCGTACGTTCCTTTCCAGGCAAGCCCAGGGTTTGGAACTGGTAACCTCAGCATTCCAGTCTGCACTCCATCCACTGAATCACCATAGGTCAGGCTTCCCTGCACATCTGTGGCAGGCCTGACCTGCTTCTGCCTCTCACACCCCTACCTTCTCCCACTTCAGTGCCTGTGACCTGTCACACATCTCTCTCTGACATGATTCTGCCCCCTTTCTCTTCTATCTTTTTTTGTTTTTTTTTTATTGTTTTTGTTTTGTTTTTCAACAGAGGCAGAGATAGACAGGGACAGACAGACAGGAACGGAGAGAGATGAGAAGCATCAATCATTAGTTTCTCGTTGCGCATTGAGACTTCTTAGTTGTTCATTGATTGCTTTCTCACATGTGCCTTGACCGTGGGCCTTCAGCAGACCGAGTAACCCCTTGCTGGAGCCCAGCGACCTTGGGTCCAAGCCCGTGAGCTTTTTGCTCAAACCAGATGAGCCCGCGCTCAAGCTGGCGACCTTGGGGTCTCGAACCTGGATCCTTCCGCATCCCAGTCCGACGTTCTATCTACTGCGCCACCGCCTGGTCAGGCACTCTTCTATCTTTTATGTTCACACCCATACTGAGGTCCCAGACTCTTGTCTCTAGCAACCAGCTGAGGGCCTGGATTACAATAGGAACTTAATCCATTTTTGCCAACTGAGTTCTCTTTGTGGAGATAGATAGAAAATGCAAGAGGCAGGTGGAGTCCAATATTCTGACATGGTAAATGGAATAGGTTTTCATACTTCCCTTTTGTAAGATGATTATTTTAAGTTAGTTGTTTTTCCCCCATTGGTTTGAGAGGGGGGTGGGGAAGGAGGGGCACGGAAGGAAGAGAGAGAAGCATCTATTCTACTTGGTGGTGCCATTTGGTTGTGCACTCACTGGTTGCTTTTCCTTTGTCCTGACTGGGGATCAAACCCACGACTTCAGCGTGGCTGAACAATGCTGTATTCACTGAGGTGCTCAGCCAGGGCAATGTAACTTCTACCACCGGTCAGGCTAGTGTCTCTTCACAGAGGTGGTTGCTTCATTTAACTTTTGTTATAGATGGACAGTGGTCTCTTTTCTCCATAAGGATTCCCATGATTAGTGCCTGAGGGTCAGAGTTGCTCTGAATGGCTTATCTGATTCTGGTTGTAGCCTCACTTCCGTTACTTCTCTGAACCGGAGAGGCCAGCCCTGCTTCCCCGGTCCCCAGCAGCACTGGCACACTTGAAGGCAGTACCGACCTGCAGGAAGTGATCATCTGCCAGAGCTTTTTTTTTGGGGGGGGGGGGGCAGACACAGAGAGAGGGACAGACAGGAAGGGAGAGAGATGAAAAACATCAATTCTTCGTTGCGGTTCCTTAGTTGTTCATTGATTGATTTCTCATATGTGCTTTGACCAGGGTGCTACAGCAGACCGAGTGACCCCTTGCTCGAGCCAGCGACCTTAGGCTCAAGCTGGTGAGCCTTGCTCAAACTAGATGAGCTCGTGCTCACGCTGGCGACCTCAGGGACTCGAACCTGGGTCCTCCACATCCCAGTCCAACGCTCTGTCCACTGCACCACCGCTTGGTCAGGCTGTCAGCTTTTTGAGATCTCCTTCCCTTGAGTGCCGCCCTCTCCACACACTACTTCCCATGCTTCTTTTCCCTCTTCCCCGCCCTCGTGGGCTTCTGCCCAGTCTCTGCTGTTTTGGGAAGCCCTTCCATCAATTAGTGTCTGCAAATTGACTCTCTTCCTACTCTCACTGAAGTTAAGTTTGAGTTTTTGTTTGTTTTCTCTGTTGTTTGAGCTCATCCCAGAACATACCAGGGTTTCTGATTTTAAAGCAGTGAAACTTTAATAGGTATTGTCTCTACTAAGAAGAAGACACTTACTAAAGTCATTAAAAATGTCTTTGGTTTTACAAGCTTGTAGAAAATAAGTCAGGGTCTCAGCCTACTGGCCCTAGCCAAGTGGAGACCTGCACTGGGCCCCTCATGCCTGTGTCCATCCCCTGGAGATATGGGGGAAGGAGGGCAATTATATGAGCTCACAGATTGCCAGCAGCATATATTAGTGTGAGCACGAAATGTAATTATGTGCCTATTTGCAAGTTTAAATATAACCTTTTTTTTTTTTTTTTTTTTTCTGAAGCTGGAAATGGGAGAGACAGTCAGACAGACTCCCGCACGTGCCCGACAGGGTTCCACCCGACACGCCCACCAGGGGGTGACGCTCTGCCCACCAGGGGGCGATGCTCTGCCCCTCCGGGGTGTCGCTCTGTTGCGACCAGAGCCACTCTAGTGCTTGGGGCGGAGGCCAAGGAGCCATCCCCAGTGCCTAGGCCATCTTTGCTCCAATGGAGCCTTGGCTGGCTGCAGGAGGGGAAGAGAGAGAAAGAGAGGAAGGAGAGGGGGAAGGGTGGAGAAGCAGATGGGCGCTTCTCCTGTGTGCCCTGGCCGGGAATCGAACCCGGGACTTCTGCACGCCAGGCCGATACTCTACCACTGAGCCAACCGGCCAGGGCCTAAATATAATCTTATATTGACTAAAGCATGATGCAAGATGCACATCAAATTTTATCAAGCATAAATGGAAATTTACACTCGTAGAAATTAATCACTGAATTGATCATTACTGTAAATAAATAGTTTATTAGCTTTAATAATGAATATGTCACTAGGACTTTGTGTCATTATTTTTCTAATTGTCTTCCCTGCTATGGATAGATTTACTTTGTAAGAGGATCTAATGTTAGGTTTTAGAAATAGGCTATCACATTTATCAATTAATCATTGATTGATTTCTGCATACACTACAGAATTTTTTAAACTAAGAACTGAAGACACCTTACAGAAATAATGCACAAGGAAATTATAGTGAAAAAGAAAATAATGGGACAGGAAAAAAAGAAAGAACACAAATTGCATGCTGTAAGAACATCCAGTGTCTGCTCTGAGTTTTTGGCTCCAAGCTTCCAAACAGGCCACGCTACGAGGAAGCCACAGTTGGGGTTAGACAGACAAATTGGTGGCGCAGAAGAGCTGCTTTTTGGTATTTCAGTCAGAGGAAGGATTCCTCCTTGGGCTCATCAAGAGGACATTGGTATAAACAATGTCGTCAGCAACTTCCTGGCAGCATGAATGTTCCTGACAGCCACTAGTACTAATGACACTCCTTAGAGTGTCTGTCACTATTGGCCAGAGCCGTTAAACCAACACAGAGTTCAGTGAACTCACTGAACTGGGGTCAGAGCAGTGAGGTCCAGGATCACAGCTCTCTGCTGCTCGGCTTAATTCTGGGGTAGATTTATTAGAGCCTCTAGTCTAAGGAAGAGATGCATATTCTTCCAGAAAGCCTCCCTAGTGAGTGATGTCTTTCACTGAAATGTTTGATAATTATTGGGTAGGAGAGGGTTTGATAAGGTTCTGGAAGGTAGATATTTTTATTAGTGATGGAAGGTCTATCTATAGTCACTTTCTGCAGAAAAAGTTGAGGGCATTTATAACTCCCCACTACTAGCTTCCTGTCAATGGAAGATCACAAGAGTCCTTGTTGCAGGTGTCCTGTCATGTTTTCTGTGTCTGACTTCCATGCCAACTAAGATTATAAACACAACACATAGGTTAATGCATAAGATTATTATATAAGCTCCATTTGAAAGGAGACTCGGCTTTAGGGAAATCTCTATGATATTAGTAAAAAACTCATTCATCAAGTTTAATTGAGCAAGCACCTGCTACTAAGCATCAGGCTCCATGGTGCACACTGAGGGTCGTGTAAACTGTTACTTTCCCTTGACTAGGATCTTCAGGCCCTGGCCGGTTTGCTCAATGGATAGAACATCAGTCCAGTGTATGTACATCCGGATTTGATTCCCAGTCAGGACACACAAGAGAAGTGACCATCTGCTCCTCTGTCCCTCCATCTTCCCCTTTTCTCGCTCTCCCTGTCCTGTAGCCAGTGGCTCAGTTGGTTCAAGCATTGGCCCCAGATACTGAGGATAGCTTGTTTGGTCCGAATGTGTCAGCCTCAGGTGCTAAAAGTAGCTCGGTTGATCCAAGTATCAGCTCCAGACAGGGGTTGCTGGGTGGATCGCAGTTGGAGAGTATGATGGGGTCTGTCTCACTATCATCCATCCTCTTACTTAAAAAAAAAGGATTTTCAAACTCCTACCTGCCCTCATTTCCCGGTGAAGAAACAAGTAGAGACAGAACCCACAGCTTTAAGACTAAGGATTCTATCCTGGCCAGTTGGTGCCGCAGTGGATAGAGCATTGCCCTAGGATGCAGGGGACTCAGGCTTGAAATCCCGAGATGGTTGGCTTGGCCCATGATCACTGACTTGAGCAAGGGATCACTCGCTCTGCTGTAGCCTCACTGCCCTTCAAGGCACATATGAGAAAGCAATCAATGAAGAATTAAGGAGCTGCAATGAAGAACTGGTGCTTCTCATCTCCCCCTTCCTGCCTGTCTTTCCCTATCTGTCCCTCTTTCTGTCTCTATCTCTGACACACACACACACACACACACACACACACACACACACACACACACGACTTAGGAATTCTGGATAATTGATTACCAGGAAGTTTGGGGCCTGCTAACTAGAGAACCAGTTAAAAGGAAATAAAGCTGGTTTTTAAAAGTTTTAAGGATTCGTTAGCCTTTTTACCAGTGAATTTTTAAAATTTCTCCTTTGGTGTCCTTTTCTCATCATTATAGGGAATTGAGTATAAATTGTATGTTTTTCTTCATTATTTCAGATTTTGAAATCCAGAGTGCAATTGGGGAGAACTCTAGTCAAGACATATTTCAGGATGTGGAGTCACATGAGATCTTCTCAGAAATGCCTGAAGGGGAAGGCGTTCAGCAGTCTGATTGGGAAAGTGATTTTGAGAGAGACTGTGGCTCCAGGAGGCCCCAGGGAAATGCCCCAAGTGAAGACTGTAGGAAAGTGTCATCACAGAGCAGGAAAGTTAGACAGCTCATTGGCCTTCAGAGCACTAACCTGAGTGAGAAGCCCTATGAATGTCCCCAGTGTGGGAAAGCCTTCAGCCGGAAATCCCACCTAATCACGCATGAGCGAACCCACACAGGAGAGAAACACTACAAGTGTGATGAATGTGGAAAAAGCTTTAGTGATGGTTCAAACTTTAGTAGACACCAAACGACTCACACTGGGGAGAAACCTTTCAAATGCAGGGATTGTGGGAAAAGCTTTAGCCGGAGCGCAAACCTCATAACCCACCAAAGGATCCACACGGGTGAGAAACCCTTTCAGTGTGCTGAGTGTGGCAAGAGTTTCAGCAGGAACCCCCATCTCGTCACTCACCAGCGAACTCACACAGGAGAGAAACCATATTCATGCCCTGAGTGTGGCAAATGCTTTGGCAACCGGTCCAGCCTTAATTCCCATCAGGGAATCCACACTGGAGAAAAGCCCTACGAATGCAAAGAATGTGGTGAAAGCTTTAGTTACAATTCCAACCTGATCAGACACCAGAGGATCCACACAGGGGAGAAACCGTACAAATGTCTTGACTGTGGGCAGAGGTTCAGTCAGAGTTCAGGCCTCATCAGCCACTGGGGAACTCACACAAGAGAGAAGCCCTATCTGCAGTGAGTGTGGGAAAAACTTCAGCCGCAGCTCCAATCTAGCCACGCACCGCAGAACCCACCTGGTGGAAAAGCCCTACAAATGCGGGGAGTGTGGGAAGTGCTTCAGCCAGCGCTCCCAGCTGGTGGTGCACCAGCGGACCCACACAGGTGAGAAGCCATATGAATGCCTCATGTGTGGCAAGAGCTTCAGCCGGGGCTCCATCCTGGTCATGCACCAGAGAGCGCACTTGGGGGACAAGCCGTACAGGTGCTCCGAATGTGGCAAAGGCTTTAGTTGGAATTCAGTTCTCATTATACACCAGCGAATCCACACAGGGGAGAAGCCCTACAAATGCCCTGAGTGTGGCAAAGGCTTCAGCAACAGCTCCAATTTCATTACACATCAGAGAACTCACATGAAAGAGAAACTTTATTGACGTGACAAGAGGAGAAGTGAGGGGCTGACCCGGGAGAGGGACCTGTCACCCTGCCCCCGGCAGGGATGTCTCACTAGAAGAGCCATTCTTCCTGAGTGATCTCGGGATTTGTGCCAGAATCTCACCCTGCATCTTCCTTCCTTGGATCCCGTCGTCTTGTGGTCGGAGCCAAACTGGTGTAGAACTGGAAGGTTGGGAAGTTGGGTCTTTCTCTGTTTTGTTTCATGGCTTGATTGGCTCTCTCTCCTGACCCCTGTGCTGCCATTTCTTCTCTGGTAGAACAGGGGAGTGTTTCTCTATGTGGAATGGAAGGTGACGTGGTCCACATCCCGCTGAATTCTCGGGGAAATACCGGGATTCTGTTGGTGCGGCCTGGTTGTGCTGCCACTTTGTTGGGTTGAGGTGCCTTCAACCCGTGTTACTAGATTCTAGGCCCCTTGCCCATGTCAGCGCCATCTTTTCCTGGCTCAGTCCTGGCCTTTGATTTCAGGGTCAAGGTGGAAAGGCTGCTCCAATTCTGAGTCACCACATGAACGTGAAGTCCTTTTCTCTTTCTAGAGAGGGGCAGGAATGCTGAAACACAGTGTGTCCTGGAACCAGTGTGCCAGCAGCCTTTCCATTGATAAGAGTTGAACAGGGCCTGCCAGGGAAGGTGTACAACGAGATGTACACGTTTGCTCTGTTACTGCTGTTGTCCTGTGGTAAGTCAGCTGCCAGGGGTGATACACGGATTTTTGAGGAGCTTCATTTTTCGAGTGTGAAGGCGGAGATCCCTAGCAGTCTAGCCCTGGGGGGTGGCAGTTTCTCTCCCATCGGGGGTGAAACAGTCCCGCACTTTGCAGGGTGGGCTTATTGACGTCTTTACACAAAGCTCCATAATCTTTACTTTATGCACTTATCAGTTCCTCATCTTATGTTTTTTATTTTATACATGCAGAGCTAGAATTCTGTCCAGTAGCTTTTGTATACAAAGAAGGTTATTTTTAAGGAACTGTTGGTTTTGAGGAGACATCATCTGTCCCCGGGAGAGATCTGGGCTTGAATCAGGCATTGTCTGTCCTACAGAGGTTGCCTTTGATTCTAGGGTGCTACCAAGGCTTTATTCTTGGGTCTTTGAGCCTTGAAACAGTAAAGATGGAGATGGTAGCAGGTAAAGGGGTTTGTTATGAGGAGAGAGTGGACAAGCGTTTCTGGGAAATGTGAAACCACCTCCTCCAGTGCGTGGGGCCTGCACTCGGAATGGGCCTTGGTTCTTACAGGATGGATGCTCAGTGCTGTCTAATAAAGTAGAGTCCCATTCTTTTCCTGACTCTGTCTTTTAATGTGTGTCAGAAAACCTGAAATTGACTATCATCAGCAAACCCACACTTTACTTCCCCACCACGCCACAATGCAACTTCAGTGCCCTCTCACCTAAGTTGCTA
The DNA here is from genome assembly GCF_036850995.1 of Saccopteryx leptura. Classification (NCBI taxonomy): domain Eukaryota; kingdom Metazoa; phylum Chordata; class Mammalia; order Chiroptera; family Emballonuridae; genus Saccopteryx; species Saccopteryx leptura. The sequence goes on along the minus strand of NC_089515.1, from coordinate 38,519,512 downwards.
TTGGTGAATGGAGACAAAGCTGAAGATTTTTTTTTTTTTTTAACAGAGACAGAGAGAGAATTAGAGAGAGGGATAGACAGGGACAGACAGGAACGGAGAGATGAGAAGCATCAATCATTAGTTTTTCGTTGCACATTGCAAAACCTTAGTTGTTCATTGATTGCTTTCTCATATGTGCCTTGACCGCGGGCCTTCAGCAGACTGAGTAACCCCTTGCTCGAGCCAGCGACCTTGGGTCCAAGCTGGTGTGCTTTTGCTCAAACCAGATAAGCCCGCGCTCAAGCTGGTGACCTCAGAGTCTTGAACCTGGGTCTTCAGCATCCTAGCCCGATGCTCTATCCACTGCACTACCGTCTGGTCAGGCCTTTTTTCTTTATTTTTAAAGACAGACAAGAAGCCTCAACTTTTTGCGATACTGTAGTTATTCATTGATTGCTTTCTCATACATTCATTGACTGGGGGGCTACAGCTAAGCCAGTGACCCCTTGCTCAAGCCAGCAACCTTAGGTTCAAGCCAGCGACCTTGGGCTTCAATGCAGCAAACATGGAGTCCTGTCTATGAGCCCACGTTCAATCTGGTAAGCCTGCATTCAGCTGGATGAGCCCCTGCTCAAGCTGGTGACTGTGGTTTTGAACCTGGCTCCTCAGCATCCCAGGTTGACACTATCCACTGTGCCACCATCTGGTCAGGCAAAGCTGAAGATATTTATAAAAAGTAACCAATATCCTAATGAAATAACATATTTTAGAAATGTCACAGATCATCGAAATCTAGTGAGAAACCAGTGATGTGGTGGATGGAAGTTTGGGAGCTGTACTGACATGGTTCTAGACACACTTGTACCACTAACCAGACAGTCTCATTCTCATCAGAGACTTTACCATTAGAGGCAAGGCAGAATGAGACCTCCTGTTTTGTTTCTCATGGAATTTTACTTCTTTTTAGGAACATTTATAGTTTACAAAAAGCCATAGTAGTTTATACAGTAATGCAATTTATGGAGCAGTTACTCTGTACAGGCTCTGCACTAAGCTCTCTCTACATGCATGTCTCAATCTTGACAACAACCCTATGACAGATCTATATCCCCACTTCCCAGCTTAGGAACTGAGGTCTCAGGAGAGCTTAGTAAGTGACTTACTGGCCCTGGTCAGTGGCTTAGTGGGTAGAGTGTCAGCCCAGCATATGGACGTCCTGGGTTGAATTCCCAGTCAGGGCACACAGGAGAAGTGACCATCTGCTTCTTTATCTCTCCCACTACCTTTTCATACCCCCTTTCCCTCTTGCACCCAGCTCAATTGGTTCAAGCATGGCCCTAGGCACTGAGGATAGCTCAGTTGAGTGCATCAGCGTCAGACACTAAAAAATAGCTCCATATTCGAGCATCGGCCTGAGATGGGTTTGCTGTGTGGGTCCCAGTGGGGGTGCATGTAGGAATCTGCCTCACTATCTCCTCTCCTCTCACCTTAAAAAAAGAATGACTTACCTAGCACCTATTGTTTACTCTAGTCCTGAAGTCAGTTAACTCCATTGCATTATCAAAGCCAGGAGTAATACCTATGGAACAAATTGAAGGAAAAAAAAGTTAAAATAAAAACAATATATTGGCTATGTTTTTGAGTCTCTTCCCTAGCTAAATATCAAGATGATCCACAACTGTAATTGGTCATTCCTTGTATGTGACTGATGGCTGCTCTTTCAACCTTTTATCCACCAATGGGTGTCTGACCTCATAACCAGGAAGTGCGGTGGCAGCCTAGTATGCTGGGTTTGCTGCACCCTCCATCTGCCAGATGGCCCTGGAGTTTTTCAAATGCAGGGCCATTTTAATAAGGTGACCAACATTTTTACAATGGAAAGAAGGACAAAAATGAATTGAAGAAAACAATATCGTAAATATAAGAAACATTCATTGCAACAATAATACACTATAATATAAATGCATAATAAAAATGTAATATTTTATATTGTAATTATGCTTACATGCCTATTAATTTTTAATAATAGTTGTAAGAAAAAAGTACTCATTTAGATACAAATACATCACATCACACCCAATGGATCAACTCTGCATTGATCGAATACGGACATTTACAGATTAGTCTTTCAATATCAAAAAGGTGGATATGTAGGAGGACACTTTTTGAGGGAGGACAGAACATACAAAAGGACTGTCCTCCCTAAAGGAGGACAATTGGTCAGCTTAATTTTAACCTCCTTGCTGCCTGGAACTAATTCAAATCTCTGGGCAGAATGTTAGTTTTTCCTTTTTTCCCACCCTCTTTGCTTGATAAAAGAGCCCAGGGCCACAGAGGATGTGGACATAAAACTATAGAGACCAGGGGTCCCCAAACTTTTTACACAGGGGGCCAGTTCACTGTCCCTCAGACCGTTGGATGGCCAGACTATAAAAAAAACTATGAACAAATCCCTATGCACACTGCACATATCTTATTTTAAAGTAAAAAAACAGAATGGGAACAAATACAATATTTAAATTAAAGAACAAGTAAATTTAAATCAACAAACTGACCAGTATTTCAATGGGAACTATGGGCCTGCTTTTGGCTAATGAGATGGTCAATGTCCGGTTCCATATTTGTCACTGCTAGCCGTAACAAGTGATATTACGCTCTTCCGGAGCCATGATGCATGCATCCCGCGTCACCGGAAGTAGTACTGTACGTGAGCCACGCCGTGCTTTGCCGCGTTCTGCGGTGCTGCCACATACAGTACTCCAGGAGCACAGACAGGATCCACATCCTGTGCTCCTCTCACTGACCACCAATGAAAGAGGTGCCCCTTCCGGAAGTGTGGCAGGGCCGCATGCAGCCCACGGCCATAGTTTGGGGACCCCTGCTATAGTTGGTCAGACTTTGAGACAAGAGACAAGATTTCAGAGCCTGGTGGAGAGTGGGGCTGGTGGTTAATTCCCTTTGGCTTTCCATGGAATCAGTAGTGCAAACTGGCTTGGGCCTCAGCCATCAGCAGAGGCTATGGCTCCAGGGCCTACCTGCCCTGGCTCCTTCCCCCTGGCCCCCCTTCCCACTGTACCAACTGAGAATCTTCCATCAGTTCACAGTCAAAGGCAACTACAGGACTGCCACCAGAAGAAGAAGGCTCTGGCTCCAAGGAAACACTTCCCTGGGCCCCTTCTGGCTCACAGGCCTGGCGGCCACAGCATCTATTTAATCTGTTGATGTCTTAGGGCAGCGGTTCTCAACCTGTGGGTCGCGACTCCAGCGGGGGTCGAACAACCAAAACACAGGGGTCGCCTAAAGCCATCGGAAAATACATAATGCATATCAGGTATTTACATTCTGAATCATAACTGTAGCAAAACTACAGTTATGAAGTAGCCACCAAAATTATTTTTTGGTTTGGGGTCACTGCAACATGAGGAACTGTATTGCGGGGTCACGACATTAGAAAGGTTGAGAACCACTGTCTTAGGGGAAGGGTGCCTGTCAGGAGGCCTCAGGGGGTGGCACATCTTGGCAGATTTACCACAGCCAAGTTCTAGTCCCAGCCTTTCTGATGCAGAGACTGGGTTTCCTCAGTACACTCAGAGATGTCCAGACCTTGGGTTGATAGGCTTCCATTAACAATTTCCAACAGACCAATATATATTCCAGACTCTGATTATTATTAATTGACAGTGGGGGATCTCCTGTACTAAGCCTCCTGCAGAGCACCCCTTGCTCCTGGTCCTAAGTGACTGAAATGGTGGCTTTGTGATTAGATAGTGGTTTGAGCCAACATGTAATGAAAGAAAGAAGTCAAGTGAGGGACAAGTAGACACCAGCCATGAACCCCCTTAGTAAATGAATACTGCCCTTCATAGTCCTGTTTCTCTTCCCTGCTCCCCAGTGTTGTCTGCTCAGTACCCAAGATTTCCTTGTTAACTCTCCCAGGTTTCCATGCTGAACATGCCCCTTCTACAGACAGGTTAGTGTTACTGGTTAATTTGGAGTTACACAGCCCTGGCCAGATAGCTCAGTGATAGAGCATCAGCCTGGCATGTGGATGTCCTGGGTTCAATTCCCAGTCAGAGCACACAGGAGAAGTGACTGTCTGCCTCTCCACCCCTCCACTTCTCCTCTCTCTCTCTCTCTCTCATGCTTCTCCTCCCACAGCCATGGCTCGATTGGTTTGAGTGCATCAGCCCTGGACAATTAGGATGGTTCCATGGAGCCTCCACCTTAGGTGCTAAAAAGTAGCTGTTTCAGGCATGGCCCCAGATGGGCATAGCATCAGCCCCTGATGGGGGTTGCTGGGTGGATCCCAGTCAGAGCACATGCGGGAGTCGGTCTCTCTGTCTCTTCTACCCAGAAAAGAAGAAAAAAAAAGTTACAAACATGACCCAGTGAACCTAGGAAACATTAATGTCCATTCATTATGTGTGGCTATAATAAGTTGAATTCCTCAAGAATAAGCTTATTTGCCTGACCGGGCGGTGGCGCAGGGGATAGAGCATCAGACTGGGATGCGGAAAACCCAGGTTCGAGACCCCGAGGTTGCCAGCTTGAGCGAGGGCTCATCTGGTTTGAGCAAAAAGCTCACCAGCTTGAGCCCAAGCTTGCTGGCTCAAGCAAGGGGTTACTCGGTCTGCTGAAGGCCCGCGGTCAAGGCACGTATGAGAAAGCAATCAATGAACAATTAAGGTGTTGCAATGTGCAACGAAAAACTAATGATTGATGTTTCTCATCTCTCCATTCCTGTCTGTCTGTCCCTGTCTATCCCTCTCTCTGTCTCTGAAAAAAAAAAAAAAAAAAAGAATAAGCTTATTTCCATCTCAAAATCCTCTCTCCTTATGCACTGCTTATAGACCCTTCTGTGCATTATTTTTCTAAATACATCAATGACCTAGAAACCAGACTTGCTGAAACTGACTTACTGACACTTGCGTCTCTCATTGTCCCATATGGTGCTGCCCTTCAAAGTTATTAGCTCCTGTACTGAAATCTATGGTGCAGTAGATGGAGAATTGGAGCCCAGGAGACCTGCCCAACCTGGTTCTAGACACACTTGTGCCAGTAACTAGCAGTGTCGCTGGGGAACATCACTTCTGGAGGCCTCCTTTTCCTCATCTGCAAAATTGATGACAATACTTGCTCTTCCCATTTCAGAAGGCTGCTGGGAAAGGGTAAGGCCCTCTGTATGTCAGTGAACACTGACATCCTATTCTTCATGGTAATATTGATAACTCTAACTACATGGGGTCTGCTTTGACAAAAGAAATTTTCTGTCTAGGTTTTTAAGGCTAACTGTCCTCTGAAGAGCCAGGAAGCTGCAACTGGGAAAGCATCCCATGTATGCAGACTATTGGGGGTCCTTTAGTCCCAGTCTTGGGGAGTGTGGCTCACAGCTGGAAGACATGCACGCATGTCTTCTCTCTTAAGTGTGGGGTGCGGTGTAATGGTGAAAGTGATATGAGTTGTGTTCGGATCTGCCCTTTCCATGCTGGATTTCAGTTCCAGTCAAAGTTCCATGTGCTCCCTGAATTAAGGGAATGGGTAATGAGCTTGGATTGGTAATTTTCAATTTTCTTTTTCTCAACAGTGGAACCTCTTTCGAAGTGAAATCTTACACTGACAGAAAACATGTGAGAGCAGAGCTGCAGTGGTGACTAGATGGTCGCAACCCAAAGGCCTCTCCTGGGTTGGGCCTTAGGCCACCTGCAGTCCCCGAGGCTGCCCTGTGGGACTTCTGGGCTGGTCCAGGGAATGGTTTGAAAGCCAGATGTGTGTGCATGTTGAATGATGTGCTGGCCTGAATTTCCACAGTAGCCCTCTCTGAGGTCAGAGGAGAGAAGTCGCCCTGACCCATATTTTATACTGAACTGGGGATTCCCTGGAGAGCCCTCTTGTCACCGTTCTTCCTGTGGGGAGGATCACAACTTCACCCACCTTCACCTGACTTTTGGACCTTCCATCTGTTAAATAGGGAGTGGGCTCTACGCTGCAGAATTCGATGTCAGATCCAAACCACATAAAATATGTAAAGTAGGTGCTCAATAAAGTCTAGTTTCCTGCTCCCTTTCCCTGAGACTGAACCTTCTTTCTTCCTGGGCTCTCTCAGCTGCCCTCCAGTATTTTTTTCCTGTTATTTATATATACAGTATATAAAGTGGCTCTGGTTGGTTGGCTCCATGGTAGTGTCAGCCCTGCGTGTGAATGTCCCGGGTTTGATTCCCGGTCAGGAAACACAAGAGAAGCGCCCATCTGCTTCTTTACCCTCCCCCTCTCCCTTCTCTCTCTTTTCTCCTTCCCTCCTGCAGCCAAGGCTCAATTACAGCGAGTTGGCCCTGTGCACTGAGGATGGCTCCATGGCCTCAGCCTCAGGTGCTAAAATGGCTCCAGTTGCAATGGAGCAAGGGTCCCAGATGGGCAAAGCACCACCCCCTGATGGGCTTGCCGGGTGGATCCTGGTCAGGGCACATGCAGAAGTCTGTCTCTGCCTCCCCTCCTTTCACTAAAATAAATTTTAAATTTAATTTAAAAAAAAAATAAAGTGAGAGGCAGGGAGGGAGAGAATGCCCTGACCAGGATCAATGGCAAGTTCCCTACCAGGGGTGCTCTGCCCATCTGAGGCCGCTGCTCCATTGCTGGGCAAACGAGCCATCTCAGCGACTGAGTCAAGGCAATGGGCTTTCCTCAGCACCCAGGGCCAACTTGCTTGAACCTTCCAAGCCATAGCTGCGGGAGACGGGGTAGAGACAGAGAGCCAGAGAAGGAGGAGGATGGGCAGAGAAGCAGATGATTGCTTCTCCTGGCTGGGAATCGAAACCTGGACTTCCACATGCTGGGCCAACATTCCACCACCAAGCCAACAGGCCAGATCAGTGGTAGTCAACCTGGTCCCTACCATCCACTAATGGGCGTTCCAGCTTTCATAGTGGGTGGTAGTAGAGCAACCAAAGTATAAATAAAAAGATAGATTTAACTATAGTAAGTTGTTTTATAAAGACTTATTCTGCCAAACTTAGTGAAAATCCGACATAAAGTACTTGGTAAGTAATTATTATTTTTTTAAATTTTTTATTCATTTTTAGAGAGGAGATAGAGAGGGAGAGAGAGAGGAGAGAGACAGAGAGAGAGAAGGGGGGAGGAGCTGGAAGCATCAACTCCCATATGTGCCTTGACCAGGCAAGCCCAGGGTTTCGAACTGGCGACCTCAGCATTTCCAGATCGATGCTTTATCCACTGCGCCCCACAGGTCAGAAGTAATTATTATTATATGCTTTAACTTGCTGTAACTACTTTATAAATTTTATAAAGTAAAGTTACTTCCCTACTTTATAAATCACCATTACTGTGGAACCGATGGGCGGTTAGAAAATGTTCCTGTAAGGTCGGTGGATAATAGGGGATGGTCACGTGGGGAACCCAGACCCGCCATTTGGCACTTACCACCCTGCACTGGAGTTATTTGCGTTGTTCATGACAGCGTCTTAGGCGGTGGTGCAGTGGATGGAGCGTTGGACTGGGATGCAGAGGACCCAGGTTCTAAGCCAGAGACCACGGGCTTGCGCGCGGGCTACTAGCTTGAGCGCTAGGCTGCTGGCTTGAGCGTGGGATCATAGACATGACCCCATGGTCACTGGCTTGAACAAGGGGTCATTGGCTTGGCTGGAGCCCCCCTCCCCACCCCCATCAAGGCATATATGAGAAAGCAATCAATGAACAACTAAGGTGCACAAGAATTGATGCTTCTCATCACTCTCCCTTCCTGTCGGTCCCTCTGTTTCTCTCAAAATGACGCTCTACAACTGAAGATGGTTGAGTGACTTGGTATCCACCTTGAATCTCCCCGGATGCCTCAGGAAATGAGGAAATGTGTGTGTTGCACCAAGCGGAGGACTGAAGCGGTGAACATTACCACAGTGGACAACCATGACAGAAAAGTACTTTCTTCTGAGGCAAAATAACTGAAATTTCAGCTCCGCACTGAAAGGTCTCGGGCCCAAGCCAGCTGGGTTTTTTTTTCACCTGTGTAATACGAGTAAATAGGGGCTAAAGGGATAAATACCTGCTTTCAGCTGTAAGGAAAATGCTTTGGAAAGGACCCTCTTTCTCAGAGCCCCCGGACCGCGTAGGGCGGAGACAGACCAACCCCCGCCCCGTCCGGAACTCGCGTTGATTCACTCCTAGTTGTGGCTCTAGATCCCCTAATTCAGCTTGTGGGGAAGTCCCACCCGCCACCAGTGATTCGTCCAGAAGAGTCGCCAGCCATCGCCACACCTTACTGGTTAACGCTGTTGTCAGTCTATGAGCACAAGCGGAGGCCTCTGGGAAATGAAGTCCCGTGAAGCCCGAATTCTCTTGGGGATCGCGTTTCCGCTTATGGTATTTAGTGGGCGTCGGAGGGCCCAAACTTGTTTCCGGGCTAGGGTTCTAGTGCAGGGTGGGGACGCTTCGTGTCTGCGAATAAGGTGACGTGGGGCCAGAGCTCCCGCAGTCGCAGGGCTCCGGAGTGCGGGAAGTGCTCTCACCTCGGGTTTGGGTCGCCCTCGGCGGGTGGGCGCGGCTGGGCCGAGAGCTTGCAGCGCCATCCTTGTCGCCGCGCACCGCACACCTATGACCTCCGAGGCGACCTCGTCCCCCAGGGTCGCCCGCAGAGCAGATTAGCCTTCCAGTCACGCTCTGCGGAACTGTCACCCAGGTCACGGTCAGAGGGCAGAGCCACTGTACATTTCCTGCGATAAGCCAGCTATGTGACTTTGGCGAGTCTCTGAGCCGTGACTGTCTCAGATTTGACAGAGCTGGAGTGTCTTAATTTTCATTCCAACTTTGACACCCTGTGAGTCTGTGTTTTTATTATCCTTGCTCTGTAACTTTAATCATGGCAGGCCTTTCTGTTTGGGAGAGAGCTGGGGTGCCAAGACTGAGAAATCCTGAACGGGGCATCCAAAGCTGAGAACCCAGCCAGAGGGGAGACCTTTGAGCGGTTGGAGCATTTGAATCTCCGAAGGGCAGAGCAGGCTCCAGCCAGGTGCTGCTTTTCAAGGTGCTGCTACATTGGGCGTGGTCTGTACTTACCCTGAAAAATTCACTTTGCAACAATGAAGACCAGTGGCTGTGAAGGGTGGGCGGCTTTTTGTCCCTGTTATTGTCAACAGCCCATCCTCATTCTTCAGTATGAATAACTGGCATTTTCTCAGCCTTAAGTAAAGTAAATTCCTATGCAAACACAGCTTCAAGCTCCCTTCCTTTCCAACCAGATCACTGGCCCTTGAAACCCTGATATGAAACTTCTGGAGCTGCCTCCAGACAGTGACAGAAGGCCAGACTCTTCTGGCACCAAGATATGGGGAGGGTAGATAGAACAGAAAGGCTCTTTCCTTCACCTCAATCCTGCTGGGCTGACACTTAGGGTTTTCACTAGAGTTCACTTTGTAATGTACGTCTCTGACTACAATTTCAAGTTCTACTTAGTGACTCCTATCTGAAGGTAGCTTCCCAATGAAGTTAAAGGAAGAGGTTTGAACTTGAGAGCACAGGTGCAAGGTTCTTCTCTGAGATGAACAATGGCTGTAGCTGTGGACCAACAAATGCAGGCTACTCAAATACAAGAAGAGCTTTGAATAATGAAGCTGGAAGAAGATTCCCACTGGGCACAGGAAATTTCTCTTCAAGGGAGTGACCCCAAACCAGAGACCTCCTGCCAGCGCTTTTGGCATTTCCACTGTCAAGAAGCATCAGGACTTCAGGAGGCTCGCATCCAGCTCCGGAAGCCTTGTTATCAGTGGCTGAGACCAGAGAAGTGTATGAAAGAGCAGATCCTGGAGTCACTAGTCCTGGAACAGTTCCTCACTGTCCTTCTCCAGGAGATCCAGATCTTGGTGAGACGAAAGCACCTAGAAAGTAGAGGGGAGGCGGTGGCCCTAGTGGAGGACTTGCAGAATACACCAGGAAGATGGGGGCTGCAGGTGGGAATTGTTAGGTTCGGGGAGGTGTGCTGTGGCTGCCAGAGTCTAACTCTTAGAAGAGTAGGAACAGGGAAGTGCTGACAGGGTCCCTGTGAGGCCGAGAACAAAGACAGCAGCACAGAGTTGGGCAAACATTCTGCATTCTATGAGTCAGAGACCCTTATCAGAAGTTTATGTTTGAAATTCGCCACTGAGCAAAACCCTTCCCCTGTTGCTATGATGCGCGCGACCCTCCTAGCGAATAGCGAACTGCCACATCTGCTTCTGTATAATGCTTGCTCACTTAGGATATATAAAGACCTAGTTGTAAGCACCAGGTGCGACTCTCGTTTGCAGCCCCTTGTGGGTACGGTGTCTCCGGACGCCTTGAGAGTTCGCCCCTGCGCAGGTTAAACTTGGCCAATAAAGTAAGATCTAAACCCCTGAAAGTCTCCGACGTTTGTTCTTGCGCTTGGTGGATGCAACAGGAATATGGGAACCTAATTCTGAGTAGTTAAAATAGAGGAATGTGAGAGCCAGAGCAGCTGGGTTGCCAGCAGTGAGGAGGACATGTAGTGCTTTGTTGTTTGTATCAAAGTGGAATTTGCTTATTTCCTGGGCCTGCAACTTTCCTCCCAAAGTTAAGTGACTCTTTAGAGAATGTACAGCATTGGTTGCTCTGAGTGTTGTCCCTGTCATTAAATGAAAACTGCTTAAAATGGCAGAGCACCCACTCGGATCAAAGGAGCACATAAAACTTTTCTTTTTGGGCCTGACCTGTGGTGGCGCAGTGGATAAAGTGTCGACCTGGAAATGCTGAGGTCGCCGGTTCAAAACCCTGGGCTTGCCTGGTCAAGGCACATATGGGAGTTGATGCTTCCGGCTCCTCCCCCCTTCTCTCTCTTCTGTCTCTCTCTCTCCCTCTCTCTGTCCTCTCTAAAAATGAATAAATTAAAAAAAAAACTTTTCTTTTTGGAGAGCAGCTGTCCTTCAGCAGGAGCTGCTGTAAGATACCAAAGGCTACAGAATTAATATTAATATTTTAGGAAGCTTAAAGAACATTTTGTTAATTTGGGCTAGGCATACAGAGGGATTTTGTAAATGATCTCTGTACTTGTGATTAGCATAAAATCAAGATGGCCGATGGCATTGTGTTGTAAATGAAACAGAGGAAGGATTCTATGACCTTCCCTCATACTTACAGGGAAATGGTGAATAGCTAGCCAGGTGTAGGGAGAGAAAAAAGAATTAAATTAAACCTTTTCTTATACTATTGGACCATTTACAGGCATTTGTCCCCATGGAAACTACCTCTCCCTTCCTGAAAGCATGTAGCTAATATATGTATCTCTGGACAAAGGAATAGCAAATGAACACTAGAAATTATAGGAATATCTTTTAGTATGTAAAGTGACATTTTTACCATTGTGTTACCTTGTAAGTTTTAATGTGTAGAAGCGTCTTTTTATGAATCCTATAGACAGATGTTATAAACTTGCTAATGAATTGTGTCCCATCCCCCTCCCTTCATCCTTTTCCCGAACCTGTATAGGAGGAAACAAAAGGTATAAGCTTATGCTGTGATGTCTTGTTATTTCCCCACCCATGTATAATTAATGGTGTTGGGCAGATAAAATATATTATGCTCACTTTGTTGTTGTTGTTTTTAAGATCTTTTTTATTTTATTTATTTTATTTTATTATTATTATTTTTTAGAGATACAGAGAGAGTCAGAGAGGGATAGATAGGGACAGACAAGAATGAAGAGAGATGAGAAGCATCAATCATCAGTTTTTTGTTGCAACACCTTAGTTCATTGATTGCTTTCTCATATGTGCCTTGACCGGGGGCCTTCAGCAGACCGAGTAACTCCTTGCTCAAGCCAGCGACCTTGGGTCTAAGCTGGTGAGCTTTTTGCTTAAGCCAGATGAGCCCACGCTCAAGCTGGCGACCTTGGGGTCTCGAACCTGGGTCCTCCACATCCCAGATCGATGCTCTATCCACTGCACCACCGCCTGGTCAGGTTTGCCTTGTAAATTTTAATGTGTAGAAACGTCTTTTTATGAATCCTATAGACAGATGTTATAAACTTGCTAATGAATTGTGTCCCATCTCCCTCCCTTTATCCTTTTCCCAAACCTGTATAGGAGAAAACAAAAAGTATAAGCTTATGCCGTGATGTCAGGCTTTTTCCCCGCCCATGTATAATTAAAGGTACATAACCAGCCCCTGGAATTTTATAGGGACACACGATTTGGGACTGCCTTATGTAAGCTATATGCGGCTGGCATATTTATTTATTTATTTATTTTTAAAAATTTATTTTTATTTATTCATTTTAGAGAGAGGAGCGAAAGAGACAGAGAGAGAAGGAGGGAAGGAGCAGGAAGCATCAACTCCCATATGTGCCTTGACCGGGCAAGCCCAGGGTTTTGAACTGGCAACCTCAGCGTTCCAGGTCAACGCTTTATCCACTGCGCCACCACAGGTCAGGCCAAAGGCTGGCATATTTAATAAGTTTCCTCCTTTAATGAAACTCTTCAAAAACTATTTGGACTTGGTGTCTCTACAAAAACCCGCAGAATTGTGGATTGGGTACTTTACAACAATATCCTGTAGAGTACAGATTTTAGGCCTGGTTGGTGGGAAAGGCGCAAGGTAACGTTAAACTAAAATGCACTCATTCTCAAAATACATGTATCCCCAAAGCAAATCAGATCATTTAAGTGTGTTATCAAAACTGAAGAATAAAATCATAAAACTGATGATCAGTAACTTGGATAGATATGGAAGGGGAAAATCTTGAACTCTTCTTTTAGGAATGGGTCATTTGGATTTTTGTCAGCCCTTCTTTGATAGAACAAAGCAGACAGAGAAAGACTCTATATCAGTGGTTCTCAACCTTTCTAATGCCGTGACCCCACAATACAGTTCCTCATGTTGCGGTGACCCCAAATCAAAAAATAATTTTGGTGGCTACTTCATAACTGTAATTTTGCTACAGTTATGATTCGGAATGTAAATACCTGATATGCATTACGTATTTTCCGATGGCTTTAGGCAACCCTGCCGGGGTCGCGACCCACAGGTTGAGAACCGCTGCTCTATATGTTTCTGAATTCAGATGGATGGGTCCCTGGGAAAGAGTTGAGAAGTGTTCTCTAACAGCTCCTTTCCTTTCCCTGACCCTGCCTGATCTCCAGGCTCTGGGTCTTTCTGTGGAGGAGAGCAGTGATGACCAGGGGACAGTGAGCACCTGCCAGGTGAGCCAGATGTTCCTCTTACTCATATCACCTTCTACTACTCAAGTGGGACCCTCTGCAACCAACTCACTTGCCTATCAGAAATTCCAAAGGAATTTTATCCAGCAGGGAGGCCCAGAACTTTATAGTTTAGGCTCCAAAATTTCATCACCTTGCAAAATATGGCCTATCTCCTTCCCTATGTAAGGCACAGTGTAGGTTGTAAGGGATTGTATTAAAGTCATTCTTTTTATAAAAAAAATTTTATTAATTGTTTTTTGTTTGTTTTTTATTTATTTATTTTTATTTTTTACAGAGACAGAGAATCAGAGTGAGGGATAGACAGGGACAGACAGGAACGGAGAGAAGAGAAGTTTCAATCGTTAGTTTTTCGTTGCGCATTGTGACATCTTAGTTGTTCATTGATTGCTTTCTCATATGTGCCTTGACCGTGAGCCTTCAGCAGACCAAATAACCCCTTGCTTGAGTCAGCGACCTTGGGTCCAAGCTGGCAAGCTTTTTGCTCAAGCCAGATGAGCCCGCGCTCAAACTGACAACCTTGGGGTCTCAAACCTGGGTCTTCCGCATCCCAGTCCGACGCTCTATCCACTGCTCCACCGCCTGGTCAGGCTATTAATTGTTTTGAGAGTAAGAGAGAGAGACAGAAACATCTATCTGTTCCTGTATGTGTCCTGACTGGGGATCAAACCCACAAGCTCTGTATTGAGATGATGCTCTAACCAACTGATCCATCCATTCAGGGCTTAAATCATTCTTTTTCTTGACCTTGGGATTGTAAGATTATACTGATTTTCTTGTTTGCCTTAAAAGTAATGGTTATTGCCTGACCAGGCGGTGGCGCAGTGAATAGAGCGTCGGACTGGGATGCGGAAGGACCCAGGTTCGAGAACCCGAGGTTTCCAGCTTGAGCATGTGCTCATCTGGCTTGAGTAGAAAGCTCACCAGCTCGGACCCAAGGTCACTGGCTCGAGCAAGGGGTTACTCAGTCTGCTGAAGGCCCGCGGTCAAGGCACATATGAGAGAGCAATCAATGAACAACTAAGGTGTGGCAACAAAAAACTGATGATTGATGCTTCTCATCTCTCTCTATTCCTGTTTGTCTGTCGCTATCTATACCTCTATCTGATTCTCTCTCTGTCCCTGTAAAAAAAAAAAAAAAAAAAAAAAAAGTAATAGTTATTCTTGCCTGATTGGTGGTAGCTCAGTGGATAGAGCGTCAACCTGCAATGCTGAGTTCCCAGGTTTGAAACCCCAAGGTTGCCAGCTTGAGAGCAGGCTCACTAGTTTGAGTGTGGGGTCATCAACATGATCCCAAAGGTCGCTGGCATAAGGTCAAGTCACTGACAAGGGGTCACTGGCCTGACAGAAGCTCCCCTGTCAGGGCACGTATGAGAAGCAATCAGTGAACAACTAAGGTGCCTCAACTATGAGCTGATGTTTCTCATCTCTCTACCTTCCTGTCTCTGCCTCTCTTTCTCTCTCACCAAAAAAAAAAAAAAAAAAAAAGGTTACTTCCTTCTTTCCATATCTGGGTTTTGCCCACATGGTATGCAGGACTGTATAATGAGGGAAAAAACAAAAGCTTCAGAGTCACACAGCTCAGAATTCAAATCCCAGCTCTGGCACATACTAACTAACTATGAGCAAGTATGAAAAGTTTCCAGTACAGGGATAAGTGTTCAGTAAGTGTGAGCTTATTGCCCTTAAAAGCCAAAGGAAACTCACTTGTTAGTTTCTTTGAAAACTGTTTTGTCCCCTGTCCTCCAACTCAGGCCATTTAGAGGCATTTGGTACCATGGCAGTGTGCCTTGAATAGAGGTGTTGTTTCTTGGGAGTTGGTAACATCCGGCAATGTGGCTGGTATGTAAGGTGACTAACTTTTTTACAATGAAAAGGAGGACAAAATAAATTGAAGAAAACAATATCGTAAATATAAGAAACATTTTATTCATTGCAACAATAATACACTATAATATGATAAATGCATAATAAAAACATTTGTAATATTTTATATTGTAATTATGCTTACATGCCTATTAACTTTTAATAATAATTATAAGAAAAAAGTAGTCATTTAGATACAAATATGTCACATCACACGCAATGGATCGACTGCATTGATCGAATACGGACATTTACAGATTAGTCTTCCAATATCAAAAAGGAGGACATGTAAGAGGACACTTTTCGAGGGAGGACGGAATGTACAAAAGAAGAACTGTCCTCCCTAAAGGAGAATGATTGGTCACCTTACTGGTATGTCTTCCAGGAGGCACAGAGGCGACCAGAACCTGGACAGAGGAACCACCTGGAAAACAAGTTAGGAGAAATCTGCAAAGAGGGCCTTGCTGGGTAAGAATGCCTTTTCCTTTACAACCAAAGTTAGCTGTGGGCTTTTCTCTAGTATTTACTCCAGATCATTTCAGTCTGAAATGTTCAAATCCATTTTTTCCTTCTGTCCTACTTGAAAGATAAGTGTAAATCCAACACAAATATTGATCAACTTACGACCATTCAACTTTATGACCACAATTGCTAGCCAGGACTGCTCCTTGTCTGGCAGCGCAAGCGTTGCCCAGCTAGGCATACGACAGTGCAGACCAGCTTCCGGCAGCACTACCATCTCCGCGTGCACCATTTCAACTGTTATCCCAGATTCAGTACAGCAATTTGTGTTTTGTGTCTTGGATATTTTTCATCAAACCCCTCCCAAGATGTCTACCAAGAGGAAATTGTCTTTGCAAATATTAAACCAGTTGTACTGGTAATGCAGTGTTTTACTTAAACCTGACAAATATAAAAATTAGAAACAAAATGGTGTAAAGGTGATACAAACGGCATAAAATGAACAAAGAAAATGATGATATATAACAATGATAGAAAATTATGATAAAATATGACAAAGATTTTTTTTAAACTTTTTTTTTTAGTTTTTTTTTATTTTTATTTTTTGGCTTAGTCTTTTTTTTAATTCATTTTTAGAGAAGAGAGAGACAGAGACAGAGAGGGAGAGAGAGACAGAGAGAGAGAGAAGGGGGAGGAGCTGGAAGCATCAACTCTCATATGTGCC
Source organism: Saccopteryx leptura (assembly GCF_036850995.1). NCBI lineage: Eukaryota > Metazoa > Chordata > Mammalia > Chiroptera > Emballonuridae > Saccopteryx > Saccopteryx leptura. The sequence goes on along the minus strand of NC_089515.1, from coordinate 38,503,267 downwards.
TTGACCAGGCAAGCCCAAGGTTTCGAACCAGCGACCTCAGCATTTCCAGGTCGACGCTTTATCCACTGTGCCACCACAGATCAGGCCTGACTTAAAGATTTTTATAACATCATTTCACAGTACTGTACATATAGCCTACTCAACTTATGACCAAATCGTGTTACGACCGGTCTGTCGGAACCAATCGTGGTCGTAAGTAGAGCACTAGCTGGACCATGATGAGTTTCTGGGGTCCAGAAAGGATGCTGCATTGAAGCTCATCTTAGGAAGACGGTTAGTAAAGCTGGTGACTGAATTTTGTTACAGGATAGGCGAACATGGGAATAGAATACGTCATGTATTTGGGCCTGCACTTTTTCTTTTTGTTCTTTTTTTTTTTTTACAGGGACAGATGGAGAGTCAGAGAGAGGGATAGACAGGGACAGACAGACAGGAACAGAGAGAGATGAGAAGCATCAATCATCAGTTTTTCATTGCAACACCTTAGTTGTTCATTGATTGCTTTCTCATATGTGCCTTGACCACGGGCCTTCAGCAGACCGAGTAACTCCTTGCTGGACCCAGTGACCTTGGGTCCAAGCTGGTGAGCTTTGCTCAAACCAGATGAACCTGTGCTCAAGCTGGCGACCTCGGGGTCTCAAACTTGGGTCCTCTGCATCCCAGTCCGATGCTCTATCCACTGCACCACTGCCTGGTCAGGCTGAACTTTTTCTTTTTTCTTTTTTTTTCCTGAAGCTGGAAACGGGGAGAGACAGTCAGACAGACTCCTGCATGCGCCCGACCGGGATCCACCCGGCACGCCCACCAGGGGCAACGCTCTGCCCACCAGGGGGCGATGCTCTGCCCCTCCGGGGGTCGCTCTGCCGCGACTAGAGCCACTCTAGCACCTGGGGCAGAGGCCAAGGAGCCATCCCCAGCGCCCGGGCCATCTTTGCTCCAATGGAGCCTTGGCTGCGGGACGGGAAGAGAGAGACAGAGAGGAAGGAGGGGGGTGTGGAGAAGCAAATGGGCGCTTCTCCTATGTGCCCTGGCCGGGAATTGAACCCGGGTCCCCCGCATGCCAGACCGACGCTCTACCGCTGAGCCAACCGGCCAGGGCCTGAACTTTTTCTTTTTGTTCATTCACATGCCTTAATATAACTTTCAATGAGCTTTCCCAAGAAGCTTCTTAGACTTTTTAAAATTTTTACTGTCTCTATGGCCCTGGCCGGTTTGCTCAGTGGTTAGAACGTTGGCCTGGCGTGCGGGAGTCCTGGGTTCAATTCCCAGCCAGGGCACACAGGAGAAGCGCACATCTGCTTCTCCACCCTTCCCCCTCTCCTTCCTCTCTGTCACTCTCTTCCCCTCACGCAGCCGAGGCTCCATTGGAGCAAAGATGGCCCGGGCACTGAAGATGGCTCTGTGGCCTCTGCCTCAGGTGCTAGGATGGCTCTGGATGCAACAGAGCAACACCCCAGAGGGGCAGAGCATCACCCCCTGGTGGGCATGCCGGGTGGATCCCGGTCGGGCACATGCGGGAGTCTGTCTGACTGCCTCCCCGTTTCCAGCTTCGGAAAAATGCAACAACAACAACAACAACAAAAAAAAATTTACTGTCTCTCCTCCATGGTATAAAAGTTTTTGGGATTCGATTCACCAAGCCAATCTAATCAAATAGATTAGATTCTATTTGTCTCCCTGCAAACAGTTTCCAACCCATGGACCCACTGTAAGCTCTCATGTGGAGCAGGAGGAAAAGCCACGGAGCCCAGCACTTCAAGCTCCAGAGGCTCTTGAGATGGGGGTGGGGGGGAGGGAGTCAAGCCTAGCCAGGTGCCTGTCTTGAAAAAATCCAAGACCTTGGATGAGCTGCAGGGACAGGGCCTGGAGGATGTGAAGGGGGTGGGGGTGCACTGGAGCTATAAGGAAGCCAAAATTTTTCTGGGAATTCTCAGTGAGTCCTGAATCCATGAAAACCTCCACACCAGCTATTGGAGTCACCAAGTATATCAGACTGTGGCTGAGCGGCTGCAAGAATGTGCTTTCCTACAGTCCCTGGAACAGTGTTGCTACCAACTCAAAAACCTCCAGACCCACTACCGCAAAGCCAGGAGCAACCACAGTCTAGGCACTCACCCCCCTTTTTTTTTTTTGCAAGAGACAGAGAGACAGAGAGAGAGACAGAGAGAAGAATAGATAGGGACAGACAGACAGATAGGAAGGGAGAGAGATGAGAAGCATCAGTTCTTCTTTGCAGCACCTTAGTTCATTGATTGCTTTCTCATATGTGCCTTGACTGGGGGGCTACAGTGACCCCTTGCTCAAGCCAGAGACTTTGGGCTCAAGCCAGCAACCTTGGGCTTCAAGCCAGGTTACCTTTTGGCTCAAACCAGTGACTATGGAGTCATATCTATGATCCCATGCTCAACCCAGTGACCCCGTGCTCAAGGTGGTGAGCCTGCCCTCAAGCCGGATAAGCCCACACTCAAGTTGGTGACCTTGGGGTTTCAAACCTGGGTCCTCTACATCCCAGTCCAATGCTCTATCCCAGAGGTCAGGAAACTTTTTGGCTGAGAAAGCCATGAACGCCACATATTTTAAAATGTAATTCTGTGAGAGCCATGCAACAACCCATGTATGTTGAGCATTATCCAATAAAAATATGGTGTTGTCCTGGAGGACAGCTGTGATTGGCTCCAGCCACCCACAACCATGAATATGAGCAGTAGGAAATGAATGGATTGTAATACATGAGAATGTTATATATATATATATTTTTTTTTTTTTTTTAATTTTTTTTGTATTTTTCTGAAGTTGGAAACGGGGAGGCAGTCAGACAGACTCCCGCATGCGCCCGACCAGGATCCACCTGGCATGCCCACTAGGGGGCGATGCTCTGCCCATCTTGAGGCGTCGCTCTGCCGCAGCCAGAGCCATTCTAGCACCCGAGGCAGAGGCCACAGAGCCATCCTCAGCGCCCGGGCAAACTTTGCTCCAATGGAGCCTCGGCTGTGGGAGGGGAAGAGAGAGACAGAGAGGAAGGAGGGGGGAGGGGTGGAAAAGCAGATGGGCGCTTTTCCTGTGTGCCCTGGCTGGGAATCAAACCCGGGACTCCTGCACGCCAGGCCGACACTCCACCACTGAGCCAACCGGCCAGGGCAAGAATGTTTTATATTTTTAACATTTTTATTTTTTATTAAAGATTTGTTGCCTGACCAGGCAGTGGCGCAGTGGATAGAGCATCGGACTGGGATGTGGAGGACCCAGGTTCGAGACCCCGAGGTCGCCAGCTTGAGCGCGGGCTCATCTAGTTTGAGCAAAGCTCACCAGCTTGGACCCAAGGTCACTGGCTCAAGCAAGGGGTTATTCGGTATGCTGTAGCCCCACGGTCAAGGCACATATGAGAAAGCAATCAATGAACAACTAAAGTGCCACAATGAAAAACTGATGATTGATGCTTCTTGTATCTCTCCATTCCTGTCTGTCCCTATCTATCCCTCTCTCTGACTCTCTCTCTGTCTCTATAAAATAAATAAATAAATAAAAATTAAAAAAAAGATTTGTCTGTGAGCCAGGTGCAGCCATCAAAAGAGCCAGATCTAGCTCGCAAGCCATAGGTTCCTGACCCCTGTCCTAGAGGATGCTGATAAAACTTTTGAGTTTGTTTCATGAAATTGTATTTTCACTCTTCTTGTTGCTTTAGAAATCTCTACAAAAGTAGGTCTAGGGCCAGAGGGACTGGCCATTTTCCTACTTATTCCTACTCTGCCTCTCTCTCTCTCTCTCTCTCTCTCTCTCTCTCTGAAGCCCAGTGAATTCGTAAACATGGTATCAGTGGTTTCACACAAACTGGGTGTCTTGACTATTGCTTTTCATTAGTCCACTCACTCTCCTGTTTATTTTTCTAACTTTTGAAACCGGCCTCTTATGTTTGTTCACTAGTTTCTTACAGAACTGCGTGCAGCAGAAAATTGGAAAAATCTACCTAACCCTACACACCAACCCTGAAACCTGCCCTCGTGAAACAGAAAAATCTGAAACCCTATATCAGCAAACCTCCTAAATCCTGTAAGGTATTTTTCCCCACCGAGAAGGAAGGAAGGGGCCGGAGCCACAGAGTGTGGAATAATAAAAGGCTTTATTGAGGTCAGAGCGTGCATCCCATCCCACCTGACGAGGTTCCCTGGCCCCGAGAAAAGATGGAGACCAGGGAAGTCGCAAGGAGTGACCTGTGTGAGGAATATTTAAAGGGTCCCTAGGATGGTCGAGTTAATATGGCGTGGTGAAATCTCACTGGCCGGCAGACAGTCGCTTTTTTCCAAAGGGTTCCTGGGAAGTTTCTTTTGGTGTGCTTGGTTGTGGGCGGTCCCAGCCAAAGTTCGCGGGCCTGATCTTTCCCCATTATCCACCGACCTAACATTCTGACCTTTTGTGTTAAATAAAATAGGGGCACTGTTTATTCATCTGGCTACTTCCTGCTGATTAGGGGTGTCATGGGTTGGGGGAGATTGGCCGGTGTTGGTTTTGAGGGGTGTCAGGAGGAACATCTGTTTTGCCATGAGTTGACAAACTTCATGGATGTGGTCCTGTAAGGATTTTTTAAAAAGAGAAGTAATATGGGAATTTGTAGAGTCCAGCCTTTTGGTGAGCCGGAGATGGATGTAGTCCAGTGGTTCTGTCTGCCAGTGGTCCTGTATGGAGGCAAGCTTGAAGCAAAACTGCATGTCAGGAGTGGCGTAAAAAGGGGAAAGGAAGGGGTCCCATCCATTCCCAAAACTGAGACCCGTGAGGGAACTAGAGGTCCAGAGTGTGATGGCAAAAAGAGAAGGCAACTCCTGTGTCCACAAGAAATGAGATGGACTTACCCACTAGTTGCACCATACCCTGGGTTCTCTGAGTCCAGGCTGTGTCCTAGGAGTTTGAGAGATGCACCCACCTGGCTGGATTGGCCTCCCATTCAGGCGGCTTGTCCCCCTCATAGAGGCACTGAGGAAAAGCCTGTTGCCCAAAGGGGCAATTGCTCCACCAGTGACCGGGCTGCTTGCACTCAGGGCAGGGCTCAGTGGGCAGCTGCAGGCAGGGGCCCTGCTGGCACCAATGACCCTGCTTGCCACACTTAAAGCTGCTGGTGGGATTTCTCTCTGTGGCTTGGACTTGGGTCGGGCACGTCCTGTGCCTTGCCCCTGTTGCTGTGCCGGCCTCAGGGCTGCTACAAGAGTCTGGGTTTGGAGCATTGCCTTCTGCTGCATGTGGGCCTGGCGAACAGCCTTGGCCTGTTTCTACTAGTTGGGACCATTAAAAACTTTAAATGCCACCTGACCAGGCGGTGGTGCAGTGGATAGAGCATCCGACTGGGATGCAGAGGACCCAGGTTCGAGACCCCCAAGGTAGCCAGCTTGAGCACGGGCTTATCTGGCTTGAGCAAAAGCTCACCAGCTTCAACCCAAGGTCACTGGCTTGAGCAAGGGGGTTACTCAGTCTGGTGAAGACCCACGGTCAAGGCACATATGAGAAAGCAATCAATGAACAACTAAGGTGTTGCAATGTGCAACGAATAACTAATGATTGATGCTTCTCATCTCTCCGTTCCTGTCTGTCTATCCCTCTCTCTGACTCTCTCTGTCTCTGTAAATAAATAAAGAAAAACATATAAAAAACTTTAAATGCCATGTTCACAGGTCCCAGATAGGGGTTTGGGGGATGAGAATAAGAGGAGGGGGGCTTGTAGGGATCCTGGCACCCAGATCCAGCAGGAAATACTGGAGCCAAAGGCAGGATAGGGCCAGAACTTCCAGCAAAAAAATTGGGGTTGGAAGTCCTGAAAACCAGTGTAAGAACAATGCCAGGCTGAGAATGGCTGACGGAGGAGAGACTTAAGAACACAGTGGAAAAGGGAAGGGGCCCCTGGCCAGCAGGGGAGGAGAAAGAGAGTGGTAGTGGTGAATAAGAAACAGAATTTTGCGAAGGGGGGGAGGGGGCTCTCGAAGGGAAGAGACTTGAGCAGAATGAGGTCCACAGAGGGACCAGAGAGAGGTCTGAGAGAGGGGTGTCCCAGGGGTTAGGAAGGAGGGAAAGAGAGTTGAGAGTCCACAGAGAAGGAAAGATCAGGAGTGGAGGTTTCTCTGGCCAGAAAAAGGCCTGCGCGGTGGAACAGGCGGCACAGAGATTAAGGACTGGTACGCGAATAATTAGAAGCCGTGAATGTAAGATCTCCAATCAGTTCCCAGCTTTTTTGGCGATAGTTAAATTGGTGAGGGTGTTAAAACCAAAAGTCCCTTCAGGAGGCTAATTCAGTGGGTTCTGTGGCCTGGCCACAGCAGAAAAGAAGAACAGTTTCTTCTTCTTTAAGGAGGGAGATTCCTGTGCCCCCACAGCCACCCTCAGTCCTTGGAGTGGTCAGATTTGAGCATTAGCGTCCCAAAACTCAAGCTCTGGCCACGGATGGATAAGGTAAAGTGGATGTGCTCGGGACGTCTTCATGAGCACAAGCACTCGGATCAGAAAGACTTCCCTGATGTAGCTACGGTTTCAGACAGGGAGTTTCAGCAGAAAGAACTCAAGGGTGGCTGGAGGCAGGGGACTTACTACACCGTGTGCTGAAGTGGGTGGAAGGTCGGAAGTCCTGGTTCTTTTTCAGAGAGGAAGGGAAGAGGAGCGGTCCTTGCGGACTTCAACTCCTCCCGGGTTTTCTGCACCAAAATGTAAGGTATTTTTCTCCACCAAGAAGGAAGGAAGGGGCCGGAGCCACAAAGTATGAAATAATAAAAGGCTTTATTGAGTATAGAGTGCGCATCCACCTGACAAGGTTCCCTGGCCCCGAGAAAAGATGGAGGCCAGGGAAGTTGCAAGGAGTAACCCATGTGAGGGATATTTATAGGGTCCCTAGGGTGGTCGAGTTAATATGGCGTGGTGAAATCTCACTGGCTGGCAGACGGTTGCTTTTTTCCAAAGGGTTCCTGGGAAGTTTCTTTTGGCGCGCTTGGTTGTGGGCGGTCCCAGCCAAAGTTTGTGGGCCTGACCTTTCCCCATTATCCACCGACCTTACAAATCCTATCTTTCAACCCCTCAGGTCCCCTAACCCAAAAACTCTCCCATATCCCTGAGGAGAATGGTTAGCATTCACCTCTAAATGCTTCTCAGTCTTTTTACCCTTCACATAGTAAGGGGACAGGATCTCTGGGTCTTCTTTTCTGAAGAAGAGCTTACAAATGGACATGAAACATTTCTTTTAGCTCAAGCTAACTGCTCTCTCCAGGACTTCCAGGAAAAAATATCTCTAACTTTACCATGGAAAAACTTTCACTCCCCGCTATACAACCCTCCTTATCCAAATACTTGCCCCCTTCTTTATCAAGTTCCTACAGGCCAGGGTGAGAGAAATCTCTAGACTTACCTACAATCAAATGCTCCTACACTCCTATTCCCAGTACCCCAAGGAGAACTTCACGAGAGAAATATCAAATAGGTAGGGATGAGAACAGGAAGAAGCCGCCCCTCAGCCGGAGAAGTTCCCTCCTGAATGTTCTCCAAACCCTCTTCCTTTTAAACCACACATATTCAGTCCTTCTAAAAACTTACACCAACAGGTTCCCTGTCTCTAAAAATCTCCACATGTCCTTCCATTCGAGAGGAACCAGACAAGCACGTCTCATGAAACATCCAGGAGACCATGTATCACCATGTCACTCTGTCCACTCGGCACTCGCAGCAAGCAACTAACAATTATTACCTCGCAATTTTTTTTTTTTTTTACTTAATCACTCAGGTTTTCGAAAACATTGCCTGGTTCAGAACTCACAACACGGAAATTGACGACCTCCTTAACTGGATGGGGGACTTGGCTTAGCAAGGTTCTCTTCTTGAGTTCTCTCCAGAGGAAACAATAATTTTCCAATTTTTTCTCCTCTTTCTCCTCGTCACCCCTCACCGTACAGTATAAAATTAATAACTGCCTTTCTTTTATATGTAACCACAGAGTTGAGAAATGATTGATACGTGAATTTACCAGGAATTTCAAACTGCCCTTTTTATGTTCCGCTTATCTGTCAGACCTCACCCTTGCTGGACTATGGCCCCTGAGACAGAGAAACTCCAAGAAGCTGGCAAGCTGCCCCAAGGAGGAGCATTCCAGACATCCCAGGACTTCTTTTTTTTTTTTTTACAGGGACAGAGAGAGTCAGAGAGAGGGATAGACAGGGGCGGACAGACAGGAACGGAGAGAGATGAGAAGCATCAATCATCAGTTTTTCATTGTGACACCTTAGTTGTTCATTGATTGCTTTCTCATATGTGCCTTGACCGCGGGCCTTCAGCAGACCGAGTGACCCCTTGCTCGAGCCAGCGACCTTGGGTCCAAGCTGGTGAGCTTTGCTCAAACCAGATGAGCCTGCGCTCAAGCTGGTGACCTCGGGGTCTCGAACCTGGGTCCTCTGCATCCCAGTCCAATGCTCTATCCACTGTGCCACCGCCTAGTCAGGCCCATCCCAGGACTTTTAATTCAACACCCACATGCTCAAAATTCTTTCTTGCACTATAAATTCATCCCCTAATCTGTAACCGGTGCTCTTCTCCCCTGGAGAAGTGCCCGGCAGGGTTCCTTTCTTCCTTTCAATAAAGCCTGTTATTCTGGTCTTTCCAGACTCCCATGGATCCCAACATTAATCCAAATATAAAGATACAAAATGAAGTTCCACTATTAAATACTACATCCCTGGTAATCTTATTTTATTTGCCTAAAGTGACCACATGCAAACATTGCCACCTCCAGGCTATCCTGAGAAGAATGCATTAAGTACCTGAATGCAGAATCCACCATCACCTCTCCAGTAATCAGCATTCCTAGAGTGCAAAATCTCCAAAATGTTTTGAGATTGGTAATTCTGGGAAATGATCATATATTAACAAAGATTTATTTTGTGGTACGGTGCCAAAAAACTGTAAAACAGTATTGGCAACACCATCTTAAAGAGGAAAAGTCAGGCTTTCTGTCCCATCTTTTTTTTTTGAAAATGGATGGAAAAAGATATAGAAATCTCCTGCCTTACAAAGACAACTGGGTCACTTAGTTTTAGTTCTCTGAAAGGATTAAGGTTATCTGAAGAACTTCCTTTCCCTTTCAGTAAGAGACAAAATTTACTTACCATACTACACTGATTTTAGCTCTCCCTCCCTCCCTGGAATCCTGAGATTAATGTGTACCTCTAGGCAAAGGAGGAGAGATAGACACTAAAAGGTTTATGAATGTAGTTTGATATGTAAACGACATCACCATTGTGTTACCTTGAAAGTTTTAACGTTTTTTAAATCCCCTAGAGCAGGGATCAAGAACCTTTTTGGCTGAGAGAGCCATGAAGCCACATCTTTTAAAATGTAATTCCGTGAGAGCCATACAACGACCCATCTACGTTATGCATTATCCAATAAGAATTTGGTGTTGTCCCAGAGGACAGCTGTGATTGGCTCCAGCCACCCACAACCATGAACATGAGTGGTAGGAAATGAATGGATTGTAATACATGAGAATGTTTTATATTTTTAACATTTTTTTTCTTAAAGATTTGTCTGCAAGCCAGATGCAGCCATCAAAAGAGCCACATCTGGCTCGTGAGCCATGGGTTCCTGAGCCCTGCCCTAGACAAATGTTATAAGCTTGTTAATGATTATGTTATGCTGTCATGCCCCCCCAACCTGTATGTGGTCAAAGGGTATATAACCTCCTTTGAGATATATTTGGTGCTGCACAATTTGGGTCAGATATGCCCCGTTAGTCATATGCAGCTGGCATATTAATAAATCTCCTCCTTTTTTTTCTTTTTTCTTTTTTTACAGAGACAGAGAGAGAGTCAGAGAGAGGGATAAACAGGGACAGACAGACAGGAAACGGAGAGATGAGAAGCATCAATTATTAGTTTTTCTTTGCACGTTGCAACACCTTAATTGTTCATTGATTGCTTTCTCATACGTGCCTTGACTGCGGGCCTTCAGCAGACTGAGTAACCCCTTGCTCGAGCCAGAGACCTTGGGTCGAAGCTGGTGAGCTTTTGCTCAAACCAGATGAGCCCTCGCTCAAGCTGGCAACCTCGGGGTCTCAAATCTGGGTCTTTCGCATCCCAGTCCAACGCTCAATCCACTGCGCCACCGCCCAGTCAGGCTAAATCTCCTCCTTTTAATAAAACCCTTCAAAATTCATCTGGACTTGGTGTCTCTACATAAACCTACAGAAGTGAGGTATGGTACTTTACAATAGTTTTTCCAGTTTTCCATGCTCAATAGGGATGTTAATTTACACAAGAGGGAAAAGTTATTTAGTTGGGGTTAGGGTGGTGTTGGGCAGATAAAATATATTATGCTCACTTTGTTAAAGATGGCGCTGCCCACATGGAAGCCCGTCACCCAGGTGATATTAGTTGCCCTTTTTGCTTGTAATGGGCATGATTATATTAATGTGTGTTGGGGTGGGCTGTGGGCAGGCAGGATCCTTGTAGCCTGGGGCTTGGTTTTAGGACTAAGCTTTTCCCACCCTTTTTGATGTGGGGTGGTGCACTCTCATGAGGAATCCCATTATGCCTCAGATAAGTGACTTTGTATCAGAGAGTTCCTTATTTGTATATTGAATTAAAGGTTTTAATTTAATATACAATATACAATACTATAAAATGGGGGCAGACCGGGAGCTTGCTCTCTCGGTCCTGAGATTAGCATTAGAGAGGAGAGCAGAGAAAGGCCACGTGGAGGAGACCAGGAGAAGCAGCCATGATGGTGGAATGCTGAAGGAGAAGCCAGTTTGTGCAGAATTTGTGCAGGGAGAAGGAAGAAGATGGGGAACAGAGATGAATAAGTCTAGTGAGTGTAAAGCCAGTAGCCAGGGCCACCATCACAGCAGCCTGGCCCATGCAGGTTCGCATTGGATTTGGACAGTCGGTAAAGAAACAACGGAGCCAAAAACTGGTGGGCCATCATCTTTAATCCTAGCTTGCACCTGGCGGGCAAGTAAAAACACACACTGGGCTCCAAAACCCACTCATATTCCGTGCTCACAAAGCTACTGACTTATCTGAGTTTCCTAGAATCAAAGGTCTCTAGCTCACCAGACTTATTCACCTCTGTTCCCCATCTCCTTCCTTCTCCCTGCACAAACTCTGCACAAACTGGCTTCTCACTCAACACTCCGCCATCTTGGCTGCTTCTCCTGGTCTCCTCCACGTGGCCTTTCTCTGCTCTCCTCTCTGCTCTCTCCTCTAATATTAATCTCAGGAACCAAGAGAGCAAGATCCCATTCTGCCCCCATTTTATAGTGCAGAAATCAAAACCTTTAATCTAATATACAAAATAGGGAAGTCTCTAATACAAAGTCACTTATCTAGGGCATGATGGGATTGCACCACCCCACATCAAAAAGGGTGGGAAAGGCTTAGTCCTAAAACCAAGCCCCAGGCTACAAGAATCCTGCCTGCCCACAGCCCGCTCCCAACACACATTAATATCATCTGGGTGACAGGCTTCCATGTGGGCAGCGCCATCCTTAACAAAGTGATCATAATATATTTTATCTGCCCAACAGTGAGCTAGAAACCTTTGATTCTAGGAGAACTCGGATAAATCAGTAGCTTTGTGAGCACTGAATGAGTGGGTTTTGGAGCCCAGTGTGTGTTTTTACTTGCCCACCGGGTGCAAGCTAGGATTAAAGATGATGGCCCACCAGTTTTTGGCTCCGTTGTTTCTTTACCAACTGTCCGAATCCAACGCGAACCTGCATGGGCCGGGCTGCCCAACAAGAGGGAAGCATTCATTTGTTGTTCTACTTAATTGTGCAATCATTGGTTGCTTTCCATATGTACTCTGGCCAGGGATTGAACTGAAACACTGGTGTTTTCAGACACTTTAACTGACTAAGCTAACCAGCCAGGGCCAACATTAATGAATTAATTAATTATTTAAGTGAGAGGAGGGGAGACAGACTCCCGCATGCGCCCCAACCATGATCCACTTGGCAACCCCTGTCTAGAGCTGATGCTTTAATCACATGAGCTATCCTCAGCACTCGGGGCTGAGGCTCAAACCAATCAAGCCACTGGCTGTGAGAGGGGAAGAGAGAGAGGAGGAAGGGGAGGGGAAGAGAAGCAGATGGTCACTTCTTGTGTGCTGACTGAGGATCGAACTTGTGACATCTGCACCTTGGGCCGATGCTCTATCCACTGAGAAAACCAGCCAGGGTAAACATTTTATATTAGAAAAAAGCACTGATGAGGATATGGAACTATAGGAACTGCCATTCGTTGTTGGTAGGAATGCAAAATGGTGCAGGCACTTTGCAAGACAGTTTGGTGGTTTATTACAAATGTAAACATACTCCTACCATATGACCCAGCAATCATGTTTCTTGGTATTTACCCAGAGAAATAAAAAACTTATGTCCACATAAAAACCTGCACACAGCCTGACCAGGCAGTGGCACAATGGATAGAGTGACTGCCTGGGATGCAGAGGACCCAGGATCGAAACCCCAAGGTCACTGGCTTGAGCACAGACTCACCAACTTGATTGCAGGGTCACTGGCTTGAGCGTGGGGTCATAGACATGACCTCCATGGTCACTGGCTTGAGACCAAGGTGGTTGGCTTGAGCAAGGGGTCACTGGCTCTGCTGTAGCCCCCCAGTCAAGGCATATGTGAGAAAGCAGTCAATGAACAACTAAGGTGCCGCAACAAAGAATTAATGCTTCTCATCTCTCTTCTTTCCTGTCTGTCTGTCCCCATCTGTTCCTCTCTCTGTCTCTCTGTCTCTGTCTCCCTTGCTAAAAAAGAAATTTGCACACAAAACAAAAAAGCAAAGTGATGGTATATGTTTATTGTCAAAATAATGGAAAATACAGAAATTTAAAAAAAGATAACAAAAGTATATATATAATTTCTTTTTAAAAATATTTATATTGTTTATTTTAGAGAGAGAAAGGGGGAGAGAGACAGAGACAGGAATATCAATCCTCTCCTCTGTGTGCCCTGACCGAGGATTGAACCAGCAACCTCTGTGCTTTGGGACAATGCTCTAACCAACCGAGCTATTTGGCTATGGCTATGTATAACTTCAATACCCAAAGATAATCTCTGTATGGTTGTAGTGGATTTTCTTTCATTCTTTTTTCTATGCATATGAGTGTAGCCAATATGAACTATACCACATCAGGATCCCTTAAAATTTTTGCAAAACAAAGGAAACTAAAACTGTAAGGTATTTTTCCCCCCACCAAGAAAGAAGGAAGGAGCCAGAGCCACTAAGTGTGGAATAATAAAAGGCTTTATTGAGTACAGAGTGCTTCCCACCCAACGATGTTCCCTAGCGCCAGGGTCAGAAGCTAGATAAGTCACATGGGGTGACCCTGTGAGAGATATTTAAAGGGTCCTATCTAGTGTGGTCGAGCTAATATGACGTGGTGAAATGTCACTGATTGACGGACAGTTGCTTTTTCCCAAGGACTTTTGGGAAGTTTCTTTGGGTGCGCTTGGCAGTGGGCAGTTCTAGCTAAGTTCTTGGGTCTGGGTTCCCCACATGATTGTCTCCCATTGCCGACCACCCCACATTCTGGTCTTTTGTGTTAATTAGGGCGCTGTTTCCTCGTCTGGCTACTTCCTGCTGATTAGGGGTGTTGTGGAGAGGGGGAGATCAGCAGGTAGTGGTTTTGAGGGGTGTCAGGAGGAACATCTGTTTGGCCATGAGTTGAGAAACTTTGCGGATGCGGTCCTGTAAGAATTTAAAAAAAAAGAGGAGTAATAGGGGGATTTGCAGGTCCAGCCTTTTGGTGAGCCGGAGATGAGTAGGGTCCAGTGGTTCCGACTGCCAGTGGTCCTACATGGAGGCAAGCTTGAGGCAAAACTGCATGTTAGGAGTGGCGTGTGAAGGGGAAAAGAAGGGGTCCCATCCATTCCCATAACCGAGACCCGTGAAGGAACTAAAGTTCCAAAGTGTGATGGCAAAACAGAGAAGACAGCTCCCGTGTCCACAAGAAATGAGATAGACTTACTCATTCCTGCAGCATTACCCTGGGTTTGGTGAGGATGATGGGGGGTCTCCGAGTCCAGGCCGTCAGTCCCAGGAGTTCAAGCAATGGGCCCACCTGGCTGGCTTGGCCTTCCCATTCGAGTGGCTTGTCCTCCGCGTAGAGACACTAAGGAAAAGCCTGTTGCCCAAAGGGGCAATCACTCTGCCAGTGACCAGGCTGCTTGCAATCAGGGCAGGGCTCAGTGGGCAGCCACGGGCAGGGGCCCTGCCGGGACCAGTGACCCTGCTTGCCACACTTAAAGCAAGTTGCTGGTGGGGATCTTTTTTGTGGCTTGGACTTGGGTCGAGCACTTCTTGTGCCTTGCCCCTGTTGCTCTGCCAGCCTCAGGGTTGCCACAAGAGCCTGGGTTTGGAGTGTTACCTTCTGCTGCATGCGGGACTGGCGAACAGCCTCGGCCTGTTCCCACTAGTTGGGACCATTAAAAACTTTAAATGCCGTGTTCACAGGTCCCAGATAGGGGTTTGGGAGTTAGAATAAGAGGAGGTAGGCTCCTGGGAGCCTGGAACCCAGATCTGGCAGGAAACGCCAGAGCCAAAGGCAGGACAGGGCCAGAACTTCCTGCAAGAAAATTGGGGTTGGGCCTTGGGGTCCTGAAAACCGGTGTAAGAGCCAATAGTAGGCGGAGAATGGCCTGATGGAGGAGAGACTTAAGAACACAGTGGAGAAGGGAGGGCCCCTGGCCAGCTGGGGAGAAGAGAGACTGGTATTTGCAGGTGAATGAGAAATAGGATTCAGCAAAGAGAGGGAAGGGGCTTTCTGAAGGGAAGAGACTCAAGTGGAAGAGAGTTGGGTTCCGAGAGAGGGGTGCCCCCGGGGGTCAGGCAGGAGGGGAAGAGAGTTGGGAGTCTGCAGAGAAGGAGAGATTAGAAGTGGAGGTTTTAGGAAAGATTTCTTTGGCCAAAAAATGACCTGTGTGTAGAACAAGCGGCACAGAGATTAAGGACAGGAGCGAAGGGAGAAGAAAGCCTGCACGTAAGAAATCTCTGAGACCTTCCCAGTCTGGTGGCAAAAATTATCTAGGTCCCTCAGAATATTGTAATCGAATGTCTCGTTTTCAGGCCAATGGGAGTCATTGTCTAATTTGTATTGGGGCCACACCATGTTACAGAAGAAAATGAGTTTTTTTGGCTTAAGGTCAGAGAGGCCCAACTTAGTGAGGTTTTTTATGAGACATTCTAGAGGGGTCTGGTGGGAGGGCTTAGACTCTGAAGAGCCGTGGAGAAAGGTGAGCAAGAGGGGGTGTCCCCGCCTTTTGTCACTGTCCCAAGAGGAGAAAATCTCCGTGTGGGGGAGTTGTCCCTGATAGAGTTCGTCACCATGTCAGGGAGCTCCAAGAGAGAGAGAGAGAGAGAGAGAGAGGAGAGGTTTGGCTAGGTGCCTAGTCTTCCGTGCAGTCTGCTGAGACTGAAAGTCAAACCCCTCCAAATGTGAGGCGTGTCAGAGAAAACCGTCCAACCAGAGAAGATTTTGTGGAAAAGAGAAGCCAACTGGGGAAGGGAAAGGGAGAAACTCCTTACCTTTCTCTGGTCCGGCAGGGGTTCAGGACAGGGATAGATCACTGGCCAATCAACCTACAATTACACATCCAAACAGAATCAGAGAGTAAGCCCGGGATGAGCTGCCACTGCCCATTGCTTCCCTGGTTGTAAGTTTGAACAGCAAAGAGGGATCATCCAGGCAGTTAGTAACTGGTCCCAGGTTTCGGCACCAAATGTTGGAATCCATGGGAGTCCGAAAAGACCAGAGTAACAGGCTTTTATTGAAAGGAAGACAGAAACCCTGCCAGGCACTTCTCAGGGGGAGAAGGGCACCTGTTACAGACTAGGGGCAAATTTTATAGGGTTTGGGAGAGCCTGAGGGGGTACTGAGTCAAAAGTTCTGGTATGTTCCCTTTTACGGTTTTAGGATTTCAGCTTTCTGGAATGCTCCTCCTTGAGCGGTTGATCAGCTTTCTGGAACTTTTCTGCCTCAGGGGCGATTATCCAGTAAGGGTGAGGTCAGGCAACCAGGTAGAACAACAAAAGGGCAGTTGGAAGTTTTGGTAAATTCATATATCTATCAGAAACTAGCTCTATTCTCTAGCTCTAGCTACTTAGTTAGCCAATTACCTCCTTTTTGGAGCTTCCCCCTTCTCCTGGACTGCCCAGGATCCTGGGGTTTATATAACACACAAAGCAGCCCTATGAACATTCACACCTGTGGAAGAAAAGCCCAAAGCATCCTAAACTCTGGACTGTGGTTGTTTCTGCAATTGCTCTTAGTGACACAAGGTGTCACTCTCGCACGTTCAAATCAACGAGGAAAAATTCCACCCCCGTAGCACCAGCTAATCCAGAGTCCTTCACCAGTTCATATTCCCCAGATCTTTCAGGCCCCTCAGCTCATCTCCTTAAAGCTTGCCCCCAACCCCATCATTGCATCAGGATTGGCTAAGATGAACCCTCCTTCCAGAAAACCAGCACTTTCTGTTTCTTGCTCAGGTGTTTTCAGCTCTTTAAAACAGATTGGGCTGGCCCTGGCTGGTTAGCTCAGTTAGAGCATTGTCCCAAAACACCAAGGTTGTGGGTTGGATCCCTATCAGGGTATATAGGGAAGTGACCAATAAATGTACAACTACATGAAACAACAAATGAATGCTTCTCTCTTTCTTCTCCTTCCTCTCTGGCTTTTTTTTGAGGGAGGAGGGGGTTCCTTTTTTTTTTTTTTTTTTTTTTTTTAAGATTTTATTTGTTGATTTTTAGAGAAAGGAAAGGGAAAGGGGGTGGAGAGGCAAGAAGCATTATCTTGTAGGCATTGCTTCTTATATGTGCTTTGACCAGGCCAGGCAAGCCCAGGGTTTTGAACCAGCCATCTCAGCATTCTAGGTTGACACTCTATCCACTGAACCTCCACCAAAGGTCAGGCTCTCTCTGTCTTTCTAAAATCAAGCAAGCCTGGCCTAACCTGTGGTGGCGCAGTGGATAAAGCGTCAACCTGGAACACTGAGGTCGCCGGTTCAAAACCCTGGGCTTGCCTAGTCAAGGCATATATGGGAGTTGATGCTTCCTGCTCCTCCCTCCCCCTTCTCTCTCTCTCTCCTCTCTAAAAATTAATAATAAAATAAAATCAAGCAAGCCTAGCTGGTTGGTTCAGTGGATAGAGTACCCATGGCATGAGGACATCCTGGGTTCGATCCCTGGTGAGTGTGCACATGAGAAATGACCATGTGCTTTTCTTTCCCTCTCTCCCCCTTCTCTCTCTCTCTTCTCCTCTCACAGCCAGTGGCTTGATTGGCTTGAGCATCAGCCCCAGGTGCTGAGGGTAGCTTGGTTGATTTGAGCATCAACCCCAGTTAGGAGCTGCCGGGTGGGTCCCAGTTGGGGTGCATGTGGGAGTCAGTCTCACTATTTTCCCACCTCTCACTTAAAAAAATAAATTTGTAATTCCATTTATTCATGATGCAAAAAGACTTCCTAAAGAGCAAGTATCATAGTTTACTACTTTCTTTTAAGGGTGAATGGCACCAGATGTTTGCCTCAATCCTTGAGTTCAGCTAAGAGATGAATTCAGAGGCAAGGAACTAAAATACAAGCAAATTTTTATTTAGAAAGTCACAAAGATAGAAGTGAGCCATGGAAGGAGTGAGCCAGCTGGGCTGTGTGAACTCAGGAAACAAGTTATAGAGGCAAAACAAGGGCCCCTGGAATTTAGGAGAAAGAAGGTAAAGAAAATGTGCCTGGGGGAAGAAATGGGGGGAAAGCAAGGGCATGCTCGCTCAAGGAGAGCATAACTGGGTCCTTTCTCTCTCTCTCTCTCTCTTTTTTTTTTTTTTTTTTTTTGGACAGAGACAGAGAAAGTCAGAAAGAGGGACAGATAGGGACAGACAGACAGGAAGGGAGAAAGATGAGAAGCATCAATTTTTCGTTGTGGCACCTCAGTTTGTTTAATGATTGCTTTCTCATATGTGCCTTGACGGGGGGCGGGGGCTACAGCAGAGCGAGTGACCCCTTGCTTAAGGGCTCAAGCCAGCCACCTTGGGCTTCAAGCTAGCGACCATGGGCTCATGTTTATGATCCCACACTCAAACCAGGGACCCCTCGCTCAAGCTGGTGAGCCTGTGCTCAAGCTGGATGACCCTGTGCTCAAGCCAACGACCTCAGGGTTTCGAACCTGGGTCCTCTGTGTCCCAGTCTGGCGCACTATCCACTGAACCACCACCTGGTCAGGCAATTTTTTTTTTTTTTTCAGTTTTAGAGAGAGCAGAGGTGGGAGGAGAGAGAGACATCAAGTTGTTGTTCCACTTATTTATGCATTCATTGGTTGATTCTTGTATGTGCCCTGACCAGGGATCAAACTTGCAACCTTGGCATAACAGGATGACACTCTAACATACTGAGGTGCCTGACCAGGGCCTGGTAATTTCCATGAAGGACTTTTATCCGCAAATCTCAGGGTAGGATCTTAATAGAATTTCATCAGCTTTCCAGGTGTGTCTCATTAAGATCGTGGTCTCTACTGATTGGTCAGTACCAGGGGACTCATTAGTCATCGAAGCTGTCAGCCATGGCATCACCCCTGCGTGGCCTTGCTGCTTCTCTGGGCTTGGAGCTGGAACACAACAAGAGGCCTAGACATTCTCTCTTGTTTGACCAAAACTCTGTCTCTATAGTCAACAGACCTGAGGTTTTGTTTCTAAGATTATTTGATGTGGGTCAAAACATCATCCTCAGTGCTGGGGGCCAGTGAGCTCAAACCAATTGAGTCATGGCTACAGGAGGGGGAGAGAGAGAAAGGGAAGTGAGTGGGGGGAGAGGCAGATAATTGCCTCTCCTGTGTACCCTGACTAGAATTTTTTTTTTTGTATTTTTCTGAAGTTGGAAACGGGGAGGTAGTCAGAGTCCCGCATGCACCTGACCAAGATCCATCCGGCATTACCCACCAGAGGGCGATGATCTGCCCATCTGGGGCATTGCTCTGTTGCAGCCAGAGCCATTCTAGCGCCTGAGGCAGAGGCCATGGAGCCATCCTCAGCGCCTGGGCCAACTTTGCTCCAATGGAGCCTTGGCTGCGGGAGGGGAAGAGAGAGACAGAGAGGAAGGAGAGGGGGAGGGGTAGAGAAGCAGATGGGTGCTTCTTCTGTGTGCACTGGCCAGGAATCGAACCCGGGACTCCTGCACACCAGGCCAATGCTCTACCGCTGAGCCAACCGGCCAGGGCCCCTTGACTAGAAATTTAACTAGCACATCCATACGCGGGGCAGAGCTTTACCACTGAGCAAACTGACCAGGGCCACAAAGAATTTTAACAAAACATTGTTGCACATTTTTTATTTTTATATATCACATTTCTATTTTTTAAAATAAAGACTCTTAAGATTTTATTGATTTTTAGAGAGAGCAGAGAGTGAGAGAGAAAGGGGGGAGGAGAAGGATGCATCAACCAGTAGTAGTTTCTCATCTGTGCTCCGACTGGACAAGCTTAGGGTTTCAAACTGGTGACCTCAGCATTCCAGGTCAACCCTTTATCCACTGCAGCACCACCGGTCAGGCAATATATCAAATTTCTTGAAAAATTTTCTTGATCTTTTCCTCCGTGGTCACTGTTAGGAAAAAGTGAAAGACTCTGAAATGGACTCCCGAGAAAGGTTACTGGGTGTCTTATCTAGAGTACCTTTCCATGTTATCTTTTCTTGCCTGTGATCTATTTTACAACTCTGTATGTTAAGGCAAATTATTCTTGTCCATCATAATGCTAATTAGTGCCTTGGTCAGTTGGCTTAGTGGATGGAGCATTGCCTGCTGCGTGGACGTCCAGGGTTCAGTTCTTGGTCAGGTCACACAAGAAAAGTGACCATCTGCTTCTCTCCCCTTCCCTTTCCTCCTTCTTTTCCTCTTCCCCTGCCACAGCTAGTGGCTCAATTTGTTTGAGCATCAGCCTGGAGCACTGAGGATAGCTTGGTTGGTCTGGGCTCACCAGCCTCAGGCATTAAAAATAGCTCAGTTGACTCGAGCATTGGCCCAAGACAAGGGTTGCCAGGTGGATCCTAGTTGGGATGCATGTGGGAGTCTGTCTCACTGTCTCTCCTCCGCTCACTTAAAAAAAAAATCAAATTAGTTTTATTTGGTGGAATGCAATTGATTATTGGCCCGTGGATAGATATACCTGCTTTTATTTATAAATTCATTTTAGCATTTTTAATCTGCCTACATACATGTGTGTGTAGTTTTTTGAATTCTCCTATGAACTAATAAGTAACATCATACTGGTTCCTTGATTAATGAGTTAAATAAAATTTTTGATTTATGTGCCTGACTAATAGTGGAACAGTGGATAGAGAATTGATCTGAGACACTGAGTTTGAAACCTCAAGAAGTTTGGCGTGAGCACAGGCTCACCAGCTTGAGTGTGGGGTTACTGACATGATCCCATGGTCTCTGGCTTGAAGTCCAAGGTCACTGGCTTGAGTATAAGGGGTCACTGGCTTGGCTGGAGCCCACCAGTCAAGGCATGTGCATGTATGTGAAACAATCAATGAACAACTAAGGTACTACAACTATGAGTTGATGTTTCTCATACCTCTCCCTTCCTGTCTGTCTATCCCTGTCTATCTGTCTCTCTCTCTCTCTCTCTTGCTAAAAAAAACAACAACAGCAAATGAACAAAAAGACTCACTATCTTTAAGCATTGCTCATATTCAAGGCATAGGTCATGCTCTGGATTCATTCTGTAACCAGTTTATTTTGAAGGTTAAACTGAATTTATTTAAAAGGTTAGGACAGGAGCCTGGCCAGGTGCGTCAGTGGTTAAAGCATCATCCCAGTGCACCAAGGTTGTGGGTTTGATTCCTTGGAAGGGCAAGGGCACATTCGAGAAGCAATCGATGAATGCACAACTACAAAAATGGAGAAACTAAGTGCAACAATGAGTTGATACGTCTCTCTCTCCCTTCCTCTCTCTCACTCTCTCAAATCAATGGAAAAGTTTTTAAAAAAAAATAAAATATAAAGGGTTAGGACAGGACTGACAATTCATAATTGAACCATCAAAAAAGGCTAGAATTGAGACATTGTTGCTTTTCTTACCTAGTCATGCCTGCTGGTGGTTTTTGACTCCCTACCCCAAATCAGTCTAATCAGTCTTCTTTTTCTTTCTTTTCTTTTTTTTTATTTTATTTTTATTTATTTATTCATTTTTTAGAGAGGAGAGGGAGAGTCAGAGAGAGAGAGAGAGAGAGAGAGAGAGGAGAGACAGAGAGAGAGAAGGGGGGGGAGGAGCTGGAAGCATCAACTCCCATATGTGCCTTGACCAGGCAAGCCCAGGGTTTCGAACCCGCAACCTCAGTGTTTCCAGGTCGACGCTTTATCCACTGCGCCACCACAGGTCAGATTCTTTCTTTTCTTTATTTTTCCTTTTTTCCTTCTTTCCTCCTTCCCTCCCTTCCTCCCTTCTTCCTTCCCTTCCTTCCTTCCTTTCTTTCTTAGCTAGCAATGGCCTAATAAACCCTTTATTTAAAAAGAAAGAAAAGTTAGTCCTGGCTGAGTGGTTCAGTGGATAAAGTGTCAATGCCAGTCAGGGCACATAGGAGAAACAATCAATGAAACAATTGCATGAGGCCCTGGCCGATTGGCTCAGTGGTAGGGCGTTGGCCCGGTGGGTGGAAGTCTGAGTTCGATTCCTGGCCAGGACACACAGGAGAAGCTCCCATCTGCTTCTCTACCTTTCCCCCTCTCCTTTCTCTTTATCTCTCTCTTCCACTCCGGCAGCCGGGGCTCCATTGGAGCAAAGTTGGCCCAGACGCCGAGGATGGCTCCATGGTCTCTGCCTCAGGTGCTGGAATGGCTCCGATTGCAGCAGAACAACGCCCCAGAGGGGCCAAGCATCGACCCCTGGTGGGTATTCTGGGTGGATCCTGGTCGGGCACATACGAGAGTCTGTCTGTCTGCCTCCTCCCTGCTTCTCACTTTAGAAAAATACAAACAAAAAACAAAACAAAAAACCCCAATTAAATGAAACAACTTAGTCAAACAACGAGTTGGGGCTTCTCTCTCTCTCTCTCTCTCTCTCTCCCTCCCCTTTCTCTCTCTTCCTCTCTCTCTTTCTCTCTCTCTCTGAAATGAATAGAGTTTTTTTTATTTTTGAGAAAAAGAGAGAGAGAGAAGAAGGGAGGGAGATGAGAAGCATCAACTTATAGTTGTATCAACTTTTGTTATTCATTGATTGCTTCTTACAGGTGCCTTCGCCAAGGGGCTCTAATAACCCCTTACTCAAGCTAGTGACCCTGGGCTTAAGCCAGCAACCTTTGGGCTCAAGCCAGCAACCATGGGGTCATATCTATGATCCTATGCTCAAGCTGCGACCCTACACTCAAGCTGGTGAGCCTGTTCTCAAGCCAGTGACTTGAGGGTTTCAAACCTGGGTCCTTAGTGTCCCAGGTCAACACTCTATCCACTGCACCACTGCCAGTCAGGAAAAAAAAGTTTTTGTGTGTGTGACAGAGACAGAGAGAGAATCAGAGAGAGGGATAGATAGGGACAGACAGGAAGGGAGAGAGATGAGAAGCATCAATTATTCATTGCATCACCTTAGTTGTTCATTAATTGCTTTCTCATATGTGGCTTGACCAGGGTGCTACAGCAGACGGAGTGACCCATTGTTCAAGCTAGTGACCTTGGGCTCAAGCTGGTGAGCCTTGCTCAAACCACATGAGCCTGGGCTAAAGCTGGCGACCTCAGGGTTTCGAACCTGGGTCCTCTGTGTCCCAGTCCAATGCTCTATCCACTGCTCCACTGCCTGGTCAGGCTGGAAAATTTTTTAAAAAAAAGAAAAGCTAGAATTCCTTCCTGTGCTTGGAAGTCATAAATAAATACATTCATTTACATTCCCAAATGTAGTCTTTCTTTTTATTTTGTTTTGTTGTTCTAACTTAGCTTCCTCTTAAGACCTTAAAACTTAAGGAACCAAAGAGCTGCTGGGGAGTTCCTGGAGGGCAAACAGTACTTTCATTCATTTGTAGTAATAAGTTCTCAGTTGACTCAAAAGATTTGTGAAATTAAGCGATTTTCCTAGCGATGTGAAAGTTTCTATGTATGTATAAAGGAACTGGGGAGGCCTCAAGGAAGAACAGGAGAAGGAAAAATCTCTCCCAAGGTGGGCAGCCAGGGCCCAGAGGCCCAGATCTTTGTGTCCCTCATTGGTCTTTCCCCATCTCCTCGCGGCTTCCCAGGTCAGTCAGGTGGCAGAAACCAGGACATCAGAGGAGGAAAGACAAAGGTGATGCAGCTGTGGTAGGAGATGTACCAGCTAGGCAGACCCCTCTGGCTAGGCATTGTGGAGACCACGTTCACCAGCCTGAGTGTTGCAGAAGTAGATAGATGACAGGCAGAGGCGGATTAAGGTAGGTTGAGGCCCTGGGTGCAGAAGAAAATATTGGGCCCCTTTTAAAATAAGAGAGAGATAGGGCAAATAAAAATACATGTTAATCATATTTTTAAATAAATAAAAATTTTTTATGTACTATTAATGTTAAAATTGTACATATGAAACCAAACCTGGTGTCATTAGAAAAAAGTGTAAAGTTGGGGTTTTGCAGTGCCCTTCAGAAGTCTGGGCCCAGGGCACGTGCCTTGTGCTCCCGCCCTTAAATCCACCTCCTGCCAATTTAAATCCGTTAAATCCTGCTAATTATTAGCAGGGAACTCCCTGCTTGGGGAATGACACACTGGATAGAACCGAGATTTGAAGAACAGGAATTCTATAGGGCACCAGCAAGAACGCGGTTCCTAAACCACTTGATTTGTCACCTGCTTCCTCTGGCTACGAGCAGGTGTCATAACCAATGGTAAGGGGATAGCCTGAGAATTGTGATGCTACTGGCAAGGAGCAGAACGCCTCTCTTCTATTAACGGCTTCTGCTTTGGGTTTCTTATGCACAGTCTGAGTTGGCCTGGAACCCAGCGGCGGCAGACATCAGTCAGGCTCCGGCAGCCCCGAGTGGGGCGGCGGAACCGCTAGAGGAGACATGTGCAGCATGGTCTGAGCCGACAGCTGCTCCGCGCTCTGGAAGGGTCTGGGTTCCAGACCGCGGGCAACACTGCCTTTGGTACCCGGCTGCTCCGCGGTTGTTTCGTGAAGCCACGAGGTTTGCATCTGCATATATTCTCTGAGAGTACAGTCTTTGATCTCCCTCTCAGCTTGGGAGAGGCAATTTCCGCAATCAGGTAGCTGGGGAATTGAGTTTAGTCAGCACTTGTCAGCCCTCGGAACTGGGCGTCCTGGACTACGAGCTCTTTGAGGGCTTGCAGGGGACTACATTTCCCAGAAGGTGCCGCGGTGATTGGAAGTTCTATCAGCCTATGGATGGGGGATATTTCTCGTGACGGAAACTGAGAAGCCAATGGTAAGAGGATAAGGGCGGTGTTTTCCGGCGCTGGCTGTCGAGCCTTGAGTCCCACCTGTGTCTCCACAGTCTTGTCACGAATCCCGCTGGGATAGACTCGGTGTGGCGTACAGTCTGGGATCCACGGTGGAGGACTCTCCTACCTGCTCCATCCCCGGCTGTGCCCTGGGGCGGTGAGTGGGTCCTGGGAAGAAGACAGCGGCCGCAGCCTGCTGAGGAGCGTGGAAGGGGCTCGCCTGCCGCCCCGACGCCGTGTCTGCGGGTCCCCGCGCTCGCCTCTCAAAGCCCACGGGTCGGCTGAGCAGTGGGGAGAGGTAGATGTTGTTTTCTTTGCTGATGTCAGGATAGCAAACCTCGTATCACTTTTCTTGCTTCTCGGTGGTGGTCCCCGGGCCTTAGTATAGCTTTGTGATCCTCGGACCGCCGCACACCCGATTAGGGCCTGCAGCGTGGGGGGTGGGGGTGGGGGTGGGGGTGGGGGTGGGGGTGGGGGTGGGGGTGGAGGGGGAGAGAATGGGTGGCGGCCCTACTCTGGCGGTCATGTTCCTATTAATAAATCTTGTGACAAACCGGGGCTTCTCACAGTGGCACTTAGGGACAGCACCTAGCGCTGTAGGGACTTTGAGGTCACCTGTACGGGGGGGGGGGGGGGCAGGAGACAGCGTGGGAGACAGGGTTTCTGTAGCCTTGCTGGGGACTCCTTCCCCTCACTCCCGCTGCCTCCTGCAGGGGGACCCTGCTGTTGTGTTATGTAATGGATGTAGAAATAAAATTTATGCTCAAAATTCAGTACAGTTTTCACTAACTAATGACATTATTTTTGTTCGTGAAGGTTTTAAGCCAGAGAGATGAAATGTATTTCTACGGTTTTTAGGTCCTTAAAAACTCAGTACTTTATGATGGACTGATAGCAATGACTGTAAATAGGTAAATGTTTCCGTGAAAAGTGTTCTTGTCTGTATTCTAGAAGTTCTAAGTGCTTTGACTAGTGAGACAAAGATGTGAAAGAGGAAAACTTCCTCTCCCCCATCTGGTCCATCCTGCACTGAAACACAGAATTCTTTGTAGCAGGTTCAGGGGCTGACTTGTGTTTCTTTCTGTTGGAAACTCTTTAAAGATTTTATTTATAGCCTGACCAGGCGGTGGCGCAGTGGATAGAGTGTTCGACTGGGACGCGGAGGACACAGGTTGGAGACCCCGAGGTCGCCAGCTTGAGCGCGGGCTCATCTGGATTGAGCAAAATAAAAAATGCTCACCAGCTTGGACCCAGGGTCGCTGGCTCGAGCAAGGGGTTACTCCGTCTGCTGAAGGCCCACGGTCAAGGCACATATGAGAAAGCAATCAATGAACTAAGGAGCTGCAACAAAAAACTGATGATTGATGCTTCTCATCTCTCTCTATTCCTGTCTGTCTGTCCCTATCTATCCCTCTCTCTGACTCTCTCTCTCTCTCTGTCCCTGTAAAGAAAAAATAAAAATAAATAAACGTAAAGATTTTATTTATTGATCTTTTTTGGAGAGAGGAGA
This sequence comes from Saccopteryx leptura, assembly GCF_036850995.1. Taxonomy (NCBI): domain Eukaryota; kingdom Metazoa; phylum Chordata; class Mammalia; order Chiroptera; family Emballonuridae; genus Saccopteryx; species Saccopteryx leptura. The sequence continues at coordinate 38,477,332 of NC_089515.1, read as the reverse complement.
GAGAAAGGAGGGAGAGAGGGAAGAATAGGAAGCATGAATTTATATGCCCCTATGTGACTTGACTAGGTAAGCCCAGAGTTTTGAACCAGCGGCCTCAGCATTCCAGGTCGACACTCTATCAACTGTGCCACCACAGGTCAGGTACTGTTGGAAACCCTTTAAAGTGGGAGACCTACCTATGTTTCTTTGTGATTCCTACTGTCTTACAATATATTACTTAATGAATAAATTACTGATCTAACCAGTAATCTGGTCATCTCCCCCAAAATAATTTTTTCTTAATAGTGCTGTCAATTTTATTGATGTATTAATAATTGTTTTCAGCCCCCAAGGGTTTGTTTTGTGCTTATCCCCATTGAATTCCTTCCTCTCTCCCTCCCTCTCTCCCTCCTTCCCTCCCTTCCTTCCTTCCATCTTTTGTATTTTGTATTAGTTTTAAGTGTACAGTATATTGGGTAGATAATCATGTACTTAACCCCACTGAAGTTCACTTAATTTTACAGCTTATTCGTTTTCTGGGTTTTTTTTTTTTTTTTGGATTGGTTGATTTGAGAGAGAGAGAGAGAGAGAGAGAGAGAGAGAGAAACATTGATTTGTTGTTCCACTTATTTATGCATTCACTGGTTGAGTCTTGTATGTGTCCTGACCAGGGATTAAACCTGTAACCTTGATGTATTGAGACCACAGTCTAACCAACCGACTTACCAGGCCAGGGCCTTTTTTTTTTCTTTTCAGGCCTCATTTCTGATTCCATTAAACCTTGAAATAAAATGGTACTCAAGGCAGTTCCCTTTGGAGTTCTGCTTGGTCTGGCCCTTGAGGTTGACAACAAATCTGGAAGCCAGGAAAAGTCAGCTGTCCTCATAACTAATATGAGTATAATTAAGTTCATAATTGGCCCTAGCCGGTTGGTCCAGTGGATAGATCATTGTCCAGGTGCATTGAAGTTGCAAGTTGGATCCCTGGTCAGGTCACATATGATTGCACAACTAAGTGGAGCAATGAGCTGATGCTTTTTTCTCTCTCTCTGTCATATCAATGGGGGGGGGGGGAGAGGTCCACAATTGCTAGCTTGCTAAGGAAAATGTAGTTAGATTATAAGCTTTCCAGAAATTGAGTTGATACCTGGATACTCTCTCCTTTGTTTATCTTGTCTATCATGGACAATTTGTTCCTCCAAAAGTTAGTGTGTTCAAAACAGGGTTCTGTGCATATGTTTTGGAGGCCCAAGCCTCTAATGATGGGAAGGTTGGCCAAAGGAAGGATTCTGTAAAAACAGAATAAGAAAAGCAGATTCTTTGTGACAGACCTGAGATATTGGGGGGGGGGGGCTTTGTTTGAATATGCTGGTGTCCTTAGTCTTTTGGTTTTCAGACCATGGTGAGAATATCCAGAGAGCTATTGATGCATACTGAGGTCTCTTGCTTTAGGACTTGATGACCCTTAATGATGTGGCTGGGGACTTCTGGGAAGAGTAGGCACTGTTTGGAGAATCCTCTTCAGGGATACCACCTAGCAGAATTAGAAGAATGGGCTCTCAAAGGGTAAGGATGCTACTCTCCTTTAGATTTAAGGCATATATTTTAAGTGGGCTCAGGTCTAAGTGGTCTCTAGGGATGCTTGTCTTTTGAGATCCAGATCTCTGTGAGGATAACTATTGTCCTCCTGGCAGAAAAAGGATTTCCATTTTTATGGCACCTATGGTTTACAGATGTCTTTGATATTTATTGCCTTGTTAATATCTCACCATAACCCTTTGATGTATGTATTTATTATCGTCCCCCTTTTCCAGCTCAGGACACTGAGACTCAAAGGACCAATTCAGGTCTTTGTGGAAAATGAGGAGTATAAAAAAAGTGGGGGGAAAGTGGATAGAGCGTTGGCCTGGGATGCTGAAGACCCAGGTTCCAAACCTTGAGGTCACTGACTTGAGCATGGTCTCATCTGGCTTGAGCGTGGGATCATATACATGACCCCATGGTCACTGTCTTGAGCCCAAAGGTCTCTGGCTTGAATCCCAAGATCGCTGGCTTGGGTCCAAGGTCGTTGGCTTGAGCAAGGGATCACTCACTCTGCTGGAGCCCCCAATCAAGGCACTTATGAGAAAACAATCAATGAATAACTATTATACCACAATGGAGAATTGGTGCTTCTCATCTCTCTCCCTCCCGATCTGTTTCTTGTCCCTCCCCTCTTCCCTCTCACTGAAAAAAAAAAAAGTAGGAGGAGTATGCATACACCGGTAATATATTCTCACTGAAGACAAAGACAAGCAAATGAAAGCAAAAGTCATCCATCCTACCACTGAAGAGTTACTGTGCTTTCATATATATAATTAAAAGCATAGTATGTAAGCATATACAGGGGGTCCTCGTTTTATGACAGTCTCGACATATGACATTTTGAGTTTACAATGCTCACTCCCATAAAAACTAAAAAAAATGAGACATGAGTGGCTTATGCCATTAGCATTGTACTTAGGGACTACATGAGCAATCTAGTTTGGCTGTGTGCGGTGGAAGAATACGCAATAACGCAGGTATGAGTGAGGGAGTTGGCGCCCCCCAGTACTCTTACCTGTGCCCTTTTGGACTGTTAAAAGTGCAGTTGTTTCGTTTGTGTTAAGCTAGGGCATGTTTTGACTTACACCAAAACTCAGGTTATGTCACTGTCATAGGAGCGGAACTGTGTCATAACCTGAGGACCCTCCCATATAGATTTTTTTTTTTTTCATTTTTCTGAAGCTGGAAACAGGGAGAGACAGTCAGACAGACTCCCGCATGCGCCTGACTGGGATCCACCCGGCATGCCCACCATGGGGCAACGCTCTGCCCACCAGGGGGCGATGCTCTGCCCATCCTGGGCGTCGCCATGTTGCGACCAGAGCCACTCTAGTGCCTGAGGCAGAGGCCACAGAGCCATCCCCAGTGCCCGGGCCATCTTTGCTCCAATGGAGCTTTGGCTGTGGGAGGGGAAGAGAGAGACAGAGAGGAAAGCGCGGCGGAGGGGTGGAGAAGCAAATGGGCGCTTCTCCTGTGTGCCCTAGCCGGGAATCGAACCCGGGTCCTCCGCACGCTAGGCCGACGCTCTACTGCTGAGCCAACTGGCCAGGGCTAGATATAATTTAAAAACAAGCATATATAGATTTAGAAAATGATGCAAAAACAAAAGAAAAAATTGGGGCCATGTGGTACATTCATTCTAGTTATACATTGTAGTATGAATATATTTTGCTAACAATAAATATCTTTCTATATACCACTTAAAATTACCACTTTAGTATTTTGTTGTATGGGTAGAGTAATTTGCATTACTTTGAACCATAAATTTGACCATTTTTTACTTATAAAATGGCAGTTGTGAGACATTTAGGTCATTTCCAAATTTCACCAGTATTGTGATGAACAGCTCTTAGCTAGTTGTCTTTTTTTTCCCTATTAATTGAAAGAGAGTGAGAGAGAAAGAGAGAAAGAAGCATCAACTCATTGTTACACTTACGTTTTTCATATAGTTGTGCACCCATCGATTGCTTCTCGTATGTGCCCTGGCTGGGGATGGAACTCATGACCTTGGTGTGTGGAGGGTGACATTCTATCCACTGAGCCACTCAGCCAGGGCTGCTAATTGTCTTTTTTTAAAGTTTTGTTTCTTGAAGTATAATTAGTTAATAATTAGCTAATATGTTTTTTGCACAACTTTTTTTTTCCATTTTCTTAGAATTACGAGAATTAGAATTGCTAAGTCAAACTATAGGTACATTTCTAAGATTTGATATTTTCCCAAATGCTTTCTAGAAATATTAAATCAATTTATTTATAATTTGTCATGGCAACAATAAACTACTCAGAGACCAGATGACATGCTCCAAGGGGCCGAGGCGAGGCAACAGCCCTGGTCAGTAGACCAAAGGACTGAAGCCCCGTCCCCAGCCTTACTCAGATATTATATTAGCTAGTACGAATAACTCAAGGAAGCAGACAGCAGAAGTTTTCAGGGGATGAAGTAAAGTGCAAGTAACATGCTGACTCCTAATCTCTGTTCTGAGAGCGTAAACCAGGGGTCCCCAAACTACGACCCATGGGCTGCATGCGGCCCCCTGAGGCCATTTATCTGGCCCCTGTCACACTTCTGGAAGGGGCACCTCTTTCATTGGTGGTCAGTGAGAGGAGTACATTGACATCTCATTAGCCAAAAGCAGGCCCATTGTTCCCATTGAAATACTGGTCAGTTTTTTTTTTTTTGTTTGTTTGTTTTTTGTATTTTTCCGAAGCTGGAAATGGGGATAGACAGTCAGACAGACTCCCGCATGCACCCGACCGGGATCCACCCGGCACGCCCACCAGGGGGCGCGCTCTGCCCACCAAGGGGCGATGCTCTGCCCCTCCAGGGCGTCGCTCTGTTGCGACCAAAGCCACTCTAGTGCCTGGGGCAGAGGCCAAGGAGCCATCCCCAGTGCCCGGGCCATCTTTGCTCCATTGGAGCCTCGCTGCGGGAGGGGAAGAGAGAGACAGAGAGGAAGGAGAGGGGGAGGGGTGGAGAAGCAGATGGGCGCTTCTCCTGTGTGCCCTGGCCGGGAATCGAACCTGGGACTTCTGCACGCCAGGCCGACGCTCTACCACTGAGCCAACCAGCCAGGGCCTGGTCAGTTTATTGATTTAAATTTACTTGTTCTTTATTTTAAATATTGTACTTGTTCCCGTTTTGTTTTTTTACTTTAAAATAAGATATGTGCAGTGTGCATAGGGATTTGTTCATAGTTTTTTTATAGTCCGGCCCTCCAACGGTCTGAGAGACAGTGAACTGGCCCCCTCTGTAAAAAGTTTGGGGTCCCCTGGCCTAAACATTTTCTGTTACTGAATCTTATCCTGCTGTTTTGCTGTTTCCAGCACAGGGTCAGAGAGGCCCTGGACTCGCACCTGCTCAGAGGTTTCACCCTAGGGCTCCTCATTGTCTCTGATTGTTTACCCTAACTCTCTGCAAGTCTTCACAGCATATTCCTACAGTAATTTAATAGTCAGGTCTAATTAATAGTAATAGCTAACATTTGAGGACTTAACACTTACTCTTTATAACTCCATGAGGTAAGTCTTATCATTATCCCTATTTTATAGATAAAGACATAGAAATAGATAGTTTAACTTTCTTAAAGTTACACAGCTTGTAAGAGGCAGGGTTAGGATTCAAATTCAGGCAATATGACTCTTGAGTTTGCACTTTTCACCTCTATACTATATTGCCTAAATGTATCATTGTTTTAATTTTAATTTTTTTCTTTTTTTTTTTGTGACAGAGAGAGGGACAGATAGGGACAGACAAACAGGAAGAAGGAAAGATAAGAAGCATAAATTCTTTGTTATGGCTCCTTTGTTGCTCATGGATTGCTTTCTCATATGTGCCTGGACCAGGGGGCTACAGCAGAGCGAGTGACCCATTGCTCAAGCCAGCGACCTTGGGGCTCAAGCCAGCGACCATAGGGTCACGTCCATGATCCCACACTCAAACCAGTGACCCTGCGCTCAAGCTGGTGAGCCCATGCTTAAGATGGTGACGTCAGGGTTTTGAACCTGGGTCCTCTGCATTCCAGTTCTATGCTCTATCCACTGCGCCACTGCCTGGTCAGGCTTTAATTTCTTTCTTTAAAAAAAGATTTTATTTATTGGTTTTAAAGAGGAGAGAGAGGGGGTTGGAGTGAGAAGTATCAACTCAGTTGTTTCACTATAGTTGTCCATTGATTGATTGCTTGTTATATGGCAAGGCCAGGGTTTCGAACCGGCAACCTCAGTGTTCCAGGTTGACACTCTATCAACTGAGCCACCATAGGCCAGGCTAATTTTAATTTATCTGGTTAATAGTAAGGTTAAAGTTTTTCCATATAATTTATAGACTACTTCTCTTCATTTTCTTTTGTGAATTGCCTATTCATGTTTTGTGTCAATTTTTTTCTTACAAGTGTTTGTTTTTTGTTTGTTTGTTTTAATTTTTTTTTTTTTTTGCTTGGTTCTCAATCATTGGCCCCAGATGGGGTTGCCAGGTGGAACCTGGTTGGGGCACATGTGGAAGTCTGCCTTACTGTCTCCTTTCTTATCACCTAAAAAAAAAAAAAATATATATATATATATATATATATATATGGGAGGGAAGGAGAAAGAGAGAGAAACATCAATTTGTTGTTTCACTTATTTATGCATTCATTGGTTGATTCTTGTATGTGCCCTGTCTGGGGATTGAACTTATGACTGTGGCATATTGGGATGATGCTCTAACTAACCAACTGAGCTACTACCCAGTCAGAGCTGTTTGTCTTTTTCTCGTGGATGTGTCCATTTCTGCTTTTCTGGGAAAATATTAAAGCCCAATATTAACTTCCTTGATTTGTTTCTGATAAAATTATCTCTCCACATGGTTTAGTCTTGCATCTTTAGAGATGAGTTATTGTATTTACTCTAACATTTCAATGAACCAAGTCCTGATTATTTTTTAATGGGAGGCAAAGGGCTTTTTCTCAGCCTCTTGAGGTGATCTCCCTTTTTTATCACTTTATCATGGCTGCCCTTTTATTTTTTATTTTTTTATTTTATTTATTCATTTTAGAGAGGAGAAAGAAAGGGAGAGAGAGAGACAGAGAGGGAGAGAGAGAGGAGAGAGAGACAGAGAGAGAAGGTGGGGAGGAGCTGGAAGCATCAACTCCCATAGGTGCCTTGACCAGGCAAGCCCAGGGTTTCGAACCGGTGACCTCAGCATTTCCAGGTCGATGCTTTATCCACTGCGCCACCACAGGTCAGGCATGGCTGCCCTTTTAATGAGACCAAACACATGTTAGAATTTCTCTGGGTGTTCTGTTCTACCGAGGGAAGGAGGAGGGCTTAGATTTTGGCCAGGCCTTGTGTGATTGGCTCAGATTAACACCCTATGTTCATCTTTCTGTATAGGATTTCTAGACCAAGTGTTATCTCCCAGCTGGAACAGAAAGAAGAGCCATGGGTTCTACCACTCCAAAATTTTGAGGCAAGGAAGATCCTAAGGGAAAGTCACGCAGGTGAGATGTGAATGCTACTGGGTAGGAGAAGAATTTTGGAATGCTGCCCTAGACTTTTTTCTTTTAAGGTTTTATTTGTTGATTTTAGAGAGAGGAGAGAGAGAGAAAAAGGGGGAGGAGTAGGAAGCATCAATGCCTGGTTGCTTCATAGTTGCTTTTCGTATGTGCCTTGACTGGGCAAACCCAGGGTTTCAAACCGATGACCTCAGCATTCCAGGTTGCTGCTTTATCCACTGTGCCACCACAGGTCAGGCTTTTTTTTTTTTTTCCCAAGTAATAGAGACAAAGACAGACACAGGAAGGGAGAAAGCAAGGGAGGAAAGAGGTCAGAAACATCAGCTTGTAGTTGTGTCACTTTAGTTTTTGTTTTTTGTTTTGTTTTTTTACAGGGACAGAGAGAGTCAGAGAGAGGGATAGATAGGGACAGACAGACAGGAATGGAGAGAGATGAGAAGCATCAATCATCAGTCTTTCATTGTGACACTTTAGTTGTTCATTGATTGCTTTCTCATATGTGCCTCGACCATGGGCCTTCAGCAGACCAAGTAACCCCTTGCTGGAGCCAGCGACCTTGGGTCCAAGCTGGTGAGCTTTTTGCTCAAGCCAGATGAGCCCGCGCTCAAGCTGGCGACCTCGGGGTCTCAAACCTGGGTCCTCCGCATCCCAGTCCGACGCTCTATCCACTCCGCCACTGCCTGGTCAGGCTGTGTCACTTTAGTTTTGTTCATTGATTGCTTCTCATTCATACCTTGATACAACCTTGGGCTTCAAGCCAGTGACCTTGGGCTATAAGCCAGCAACCATGGGATAATGTTGATGATCTCACACTTGAGCCTGTGCTCAACCAGGTGAGCCTGTGCTCAAGCTGGTGACCTCAGGATTTCATGCTCTATCCACTGTGCCACCACTGGTCAGGCTGCCCTAGAACCTTTGTTCTTCCTATTAGAAGTTTAAATTTGAGTCCTTGGGCAGTCACCAAATAAAGTCTCTTTTTAAGTAAGCATTTCACTTTTGTTTTGACTTTGAAAGGAGCTGCCCAATTTTGACAATATGTATCTTATTCTTGAAGGATACATTTGAGGTCACCTCAAAATTCACCCGGTCATCTTAAAATAGAAAGGGTTTAGGAATTTATGTTTTCTGTAAGTTCAATGAACTTCAATAAAATTTTATAAAGTGAAAACCAAAGTAGTCAAATTAGTTATAGTCTGTTGCAAAGACACTAATTTTAATCTTTCTTGCAGCTTTCTGATGTTCGATCCTGATAACTTTATTCTCTGTCACTTCTGTTAATTTTTCAGACTTTGAGAATCAGGTGGAAAAACTCCATCAGGAGGTTTCTGAAACAACAGAACAATGTGGCCCATCCCCAGAAAGGGCCAGTAAAGACATTTCTTTTACTCCTAGCTGGGGAGGAAGCTGGGAGAGGGCCCTGGAATTAGAAGAACATGGAACCCTTCCAGGAGAGGGCCATCAGGAGCCCTTTTCAGAGAGTGAAGAGTTAAACAAGCTCCTTGATGGATATGTAGGAAAGAAGCCTGTGTGTGCAGAATGTGGAAAGAGCTTTAACCAGAGCTCCTATCTCATAAGACACCTAAGAACCCATACGGGCGAGAGGCCTTTCAAATGCATCAAGTGTGGGAAAGGCTTCAAACAGAGTTCAGACCTCGTCACCCATTGCAGAACACACACAGGAGAGAAACCTTACCAGTGCAGTGGATGTGAGAAAAAATTCAGCGACAGCTCCACCCTCATCAAACATCAGAGAACCCACACAGGTGAGAGGCCCTACGAGTGCCCAGAGTGTGGGAAGACTTTTGGGCGGAAGCCACACCTCATAATGCACCAAAGGACCCACACAGGAGAGAAGCCCTACACGTGCCTCGAATGTCATAAAAGCTTTAGTCGAAGCTCAAATTTCATCACCCACCAGAGGATCCACACAGGAGTAAAGCCTTACAGGTGTAATGACTGTGGAGAAAGTTTTAGCCAAAGCTCAGATTTGATTAAGCACCAACGAACTCACACAGGAGAGCGGCCCTTTAAATGCCCGAAGTGCGGAAAGGGCTTTCGAGATAGTTCTCATTTTGTGTCTCACATGAGTACTCACTCAGGAGAAAGGCCCTTCACTTGTCCTTACTGTCACAAAAGTTTCAGCCAGAGCTCACATCTGGTCACGCACGAGAGAACACACACAGGGGAGAGGCCTTTTAAGTGTGACAACTGTGGAAAAGGGTTTGCTGACAGCTCTGCCCTCATTAAACACCAGCGGATCCACACAGGAGAAAGACCCTATCATTGTGGCCAGTGTGGGAAGAGCTTCAATCAGAGTTCCCACTTCATGACCCATCAGCGAATCCACTTAGGAGACAGACCCTATCGATGTCCTGAGTGTGGCAAAACCTTCAACCAGCGTTCCCATTTCCTGACACACCAAAGAACACACACAGGAGAAAAACCTTTTCACTGTAGTAAATGCGACAAGAGCTTCCGTCAGAAAGCACATCTTTTATGCCATCAAAACACTCATTTGATTTAGGAAATAATCCAGTGGTGCTACGGTTCCCTTCCAAACTTCCATTGGTACAGTCTTCTCTTTTTCTTTCTTAATTTTTAAAAAATATTTATTTTAGAGAGAGGAAAGGAGAGAGCAGAAGAGAAACAGGAACATTGATCTGTTCCTGTATGCTCCCTGACTTGGGGTTGAACTGGCACCCTCTGAGCTTTGGGACGATGCTCTAACCAACCGAGCTATCTGGCCAGGGTGGTATAGTCTTCAAGTATCCCAAATAGAGAGAACCTGAACCTGGGCACCAGTGGTTCAAGTTGGGCCCTGATCTGTTCCTTCTCTTCCTTTTCCCCCATGTTTTACTGGTGAGGATACATCTATAGGATCCAAATAATGTTTGCAATACAAAAGACATTCCTTCGCTGTTTTTGATTGACTCTTAGAGAAATGTGAGGGTTTTGTGTGTGTGTGTGTGTGTGTGTGTGTGTGTGTGTGTGTGTGTGTTTTGTATTTTTCTGAAGTGAGAAGCCGGGAGGTAGAGAGACAGACTCCCGCATGCGCCCAACCAGGATCCAACGGGCATGCCCACTAGGGGGCGATGCTCTGCCCATCTGGGGTGTTGCTCTGTTGCGGCCGGAGCCATTCTAGTGCCTAAGGCAAAAACCATGGAGCCATCCTCAGCGCCCAGGCCAACTTTGCTCCAATGAAGCCTTGGCTGTGGGAGGGAAAGAGAGATGTAGAGAGAAATGAGAGGGGAAGGGTGGAGAAGCAGATAGTCGTTTCTTCTGTGGCCCTGGCTGGGAATTGAACTTGGACCTTCCACACGCCAGGCTGATGCTCTCCCACTGAGTCAACCGGCCAGGACTGAGAAATATGAGTTTAGTAGTTGGTGCCTGGTCACTGGAAGAGAAATAAGATACCGTATTTCCCCATGTATAAGATGCTCCCATGTATAAGATGCACCTTAATTTGGGGGCTCAAAATTTGAAAAAATGTATTATATAAAGTTATTGAACTCAAGTTTTATTTATCATAAAATTCATACAACTCCTCATCACTGTCAAAACTCCCATCTATTAGCTTGTCCTCCTCTGTGTCTGATGATGAATCACTGTCTTCAACAATGAGTGCAAAAACAAGTGCCGAAAAGTGGGAAAAGCAAGTGAAAAAACTACAACCACTGTATAAGACGCACCCAGTTTTTAGACCCCAAATTTTTTTTTTTTTTTTTTTATTCTTTTTTTTTTTTTTATTCTTTTTTTTTTTTTTTCATTTTTCTGAAGCTGGAAACAGGGAGAGACAGTCAGACAGACTCCCGCATGCGCCCGACCGGGATCCACCCGGCACGCCCACCATGGGGCGATGCTCTGCCCATCCTGGGCGTCGCCATGTTGCGACCAGAGCCACTCTAGCGCCTGAGGCAGCGGCCACAGAGCCATCCCCAGCGCCCGGGCCATGTTTGCTCCAATGGAGCCTTGGCTGCGGGAGGGGAAGAGAGAGACAGAGAGGAAAGCGCGGCGGAGGGGTGGAGAAGCAAATGGGCGCTTCTCCTGTGTGCCCTGGCCAGGAATCGAACCCGGGTCCTCCGCACGCTAGGCCGACGCTCTACCGCTGAGCCAACCGGCCAGGGCCTAGACCCCAAATTTTTCAAAAAAAAAATTGCATCTTATACAAAGGAAATATGCTAAGTGTGACCTGGAGATCTCCTGTAAACCACCTGGTACAATGACGGGCACAAAGTAGGTGCTCAGTATCAAAACGGTCACCTTATCACTATAATGATCTATATTTGAGATCTTACATGAAGCCCTCAGTATAGTACCTGTTCCTTAAAAGACACTCCATACAAAGCTGGTTGCTTATTCTCAGCCTTATCACTCAGTAAGGGGTTTATTAGCACAGCCCTGCAAGCCAAGAACTTGCAAGAAATTAGGTTGGCACTAGAAGGTCTCGGGTGTGAGCACACAGTTTTAATGAAACAGAACACTCCCACCCCAGTGCTATGCAGGCATTAGTCACCAAATGTCTCATTGCCGTGACAAGGCAGAATTACCATAGAGGATGTTTGCGGTCTTGTGACTAAGAGGCTGAAAGAATTTCAGAAGCTTTTTGTACAGCATTGTCTGAGGAACTCCCATTGGGGGTTTGCTGCGATCTGAGGCATAGGAAATCTCCAGTGACGAGCAAGCCAGAGGGACCTGGAAGAGGACTGTCACTTTGCAGAAGCGAAATAATATATATTACAGGATCCTTCCTGGCATTCAGCTGCAGGAAACAGCTCCTGTTTTCATATTTGCTGGGTCATTTGCCTTTTAGTTTTAAGTTAATGCAACTCTGATCCTTTTTGGGTCATTCAGTTTATGCACTGGTACATTCCTATGTTTAATTAAAAATGCATTGAGGGAGGGCATGTGTTATAAAGAAAACACTGACTTCACTGAGAAGGCGAGCTGTTGGAGCCCTGGCCCTGACACTTAACTGGCCAGACTTCCACCTTCTCTCAGGCCCCACCTTACCTACCTCACAAGGTTGTTGTGAGGGTCTAACACACACACACATGCGCGCGCGCACATGTATGCGCGCATGCACGTGAGCAATTTGTTGTTAAACTATAAAGTGTAACATCTCTAAAGTTGAATGTGACAGTATTATCGCTAACATCTTTTCTCCAAGGAACTCTGGATAATATTTCTCCAGATGTCTCATTTTCTCTCATAATGAGGGACTTCTTATTTTTACCCATCGAAAACCTGAGGCCTGAAAATGCCAAATGACTTGTTATGGGTCACGTGGTTACAGAAGAGCCAGACTCCGGCCGCAGGTGTCCTTGGCAGCAACAAGGAACAGGCCAGCTGTGGGATTTGTCTCTGAGACACTACAGGACTGGAGGACTCACGTTATACCCATCAAACCACTCTGAATTGGGAAATGATGGAGGCTTGTAGCCTGAGTACTTGGGAACTTTACAGGATCCTGGGCTGGGGTCCTTGATCCTCAAGGAGTAGGAGTGCCAGGTAAGGACAGATGCAAGAGGGGGAAGGGGTGAAGGAGGATATTGCATGTTTAACAATCTAGAGAGAAAAGAGGCTGCCTGATGGTCTTTTCCTTTCAAGCCTGCCGGTGTTAATACACACTGAGTGATTACATCAGCCTCGGAACACTAGTTTGTTCCCTTCCTTTATATGGAATGCCATTTAAGGGCTTTAGCTCCGCGGGGACAGAACTCGTTGGTAAACCCAAGCTCTTTCTTTGACAGAGAAATTAGATAATTGACCAGAGGAAAAGAAATCTGGTTTAATCCATTGCAGTGGTCCACAACATGTGAGCCCAGACCAATATCATTAGCAGCTGGGAACATGTTAGAAATGCGAATTCTAAGTCCTTAACCCAGACTTACTGAATCAGAAACTCCAAGGGTGCTTTCTCTCTGGGGCTGGAAGTGTTTTGGCCAGGAGTAAGATGTGGAATGAGCCCATGCAGAATTGAGTACGATATCCCTTAGAGGAGAAATTCTGAGAATTTTTTACTGGATTAATGTAACATGTCCTGGAAGAGTGTCCTGCAAGAGGAAGTCAGTTAGAGGACATTGAGGGTCATAAAAGCTACATTATTAGCACCAGCAGGCATAACCCTAAACCCAGCTAAAAATGTGATGTGTGCTGACTTGTGGTGGCGCAGTGGGATAAAGCGTCGACCTGGAACACTGAGGTCGCCGGTTCGAAACCTTGGGCTTGCCTGGTCAAGGCACATATGGGAGTTGATGCTTCCTGCTCCTCCCCCTTCTCTCTCTCTCTCTGTCTCTCTCTCTCACTCCTCTCTCTCTAAAAAAAAAAAAAATCAATAAATAAAATATTAAAAAAAAAAAAAAAAAAGCCTGACCAGGTGGTGGCACAGTGGATAGAGCATCGGACTGGGATGCGGAAGAACCCAGGTTCGAGACCCCGAGGTCGCCAGCTTGGGCGCGGGCTCATCTGGCTTGAGCAAAGAGCTCACCAGCTTAGACCCAAGGTCGCTGGCTCCAGCAGGAGGTTACTCGGTCTGCTGAAGGCCCCCGGTCAAGGCACATGTGAGAGAGCAATCAATGAACAACTAAGAGGTCGCAACGAGAAACTGGTGATTGATGCTTCTCATCTCTCTCAGTTCCTGTCTGTCCCTGTCTATCTCCGCTTTTGTAAAAAAAAAAAAAAAAAAAAAAATGTGATGTGTGCTCATTGTCTGTGAGTGAGCCTAGATTTAGGAGGGAGAATGTGGCAGTGGCGCAGAACGGGGGGCAGAAGAAAGAGCTTCTAGTCTCGGTGAAGTTACTCACGAGGCAGCTATCTTTGGCCAGGCCAGTTGATCACTCTGAACTTCAGTCTGTAATTGAGAAAAAGATTCCTTTATCCTTACCACTTTAAAATGTGGGTCTTTCGCCCTGGCCGAGTAGACCAGTTGCTTAAGGTGTCATGCTGATGTGCCAAGGTTATGGATTCAGTCCTAGGTTAGGACACATACAAGAATAGACCAAGACATAAATTGAGCAACAGATTGATGTTTATCTTGTCTCTTAAAAAAAAAAAAAAAGGGAGCTCTCCTGACCAGGCGGTGGTGCAGTGGATAGAGCGTTAGACTGGGATGTGGAAGACCCAGGTTCGAGACCCCAAAGTTGCCAGCTTGAGCACGGGCTCATCGGTTTTGAGCAAGGTTCACCAGCTTGGACCCAATGTCACTGGCTCGAGCAAGGGGTCACTCCGTCTGCTGTAGCCCCCCAGTCAAGGCACATATGAGAAATCAATCAATGAACAACTAAGGAACTGCAACGAAGAATTGGTGTTTCTCATCTGTCTACCTTCCTGTGTGTCTGTCCTTATCTGTCCCTCTCTCTGACTCTGTCTCTGCCACACACAAAAAAAATAATAATAAAGAATATAAAAGAGAAAGAACTGGTCTTTTTTTTTTTAAAGGGAGCTCTCACAGACTCCAGTACTGTCCAACATAGCAAGCAGGCTCTAACACATGTGCACCTTTACTCTCAGAGAGGTAAAAGCTGGTGGTCTGTAGCTTGACCCCTCTCCCTCTTCCACTCCTCAGCCCTTCCCCAGGTTCTTAGAGGAGAGGAGAAACCTTTAAAACCTAGTACCTGCCAACAGAATTAGCACATTACCTCCAACCCAGACTCCAGGCTCCATCCCCTCCTATCCCGACTTCCTAACAGTACTTAACAGACACAGGCCACTAGGTTGTAACATATTAAGTCTTTTTTTTTTTTTTTTTTGACAGAGACAGAGAGTCAGATAGGGACAGACAGACAGGAAGGGAGAGAGATGAGAAGCATCAATTCTTCGTTGCAGCTCCTTAGTTGTTCAGTGATTGCTTTCTCATATGTGTCTTGCCTGAGAGGCTCCAGCTGAGACAGTGACCCCTTGCTCAAGCCAGCGACCTTGGGCTCAACCCAGCGACCATGAGGTCATGTCTGTGATATCAACACTCAAGCTGGTGACCCCACGCTTAAACTGGATGAGCCTGAGCTCAAGCCAACAACCTTGGAGATTCAAACCTGGGTCCTCAGTGTCTCAGGCCAGCGCTCTATCTGCTGCACCACCGGTCAGGCCTCTTCCCTTCCCCTTTTTGTCAAACTTTCACTAATATGTAGTTATTCTCAGGGCTGTCATATCTAGGCTCTTTTACTAGTGTGCCTCTAGATTTTGGCTCTCAAGGGTCTCCTAATTTCCTCCTAATAAAGGTCTTTTCTCTTTCTCAAATCAATGGAAATATTAAAACAAAACAAAAAGGCTTTAAATGGTACATGATTAGGTATGGGTGCTAGAGGACAGTGGTCGTTAAAGGTCTCTTGTTAGTCTTCTTTCTGTTCAATAGCTATTTACTTATTATTAATTGGTTGATTTTAGAGAAAGAGGAAGGGAGAGAGAGAGACAAAGAGAGAGAGACAGAAACATTGATCTGTTCCTGTATGTGTCCCGACTGGCAAGATTTGTGAATCTGGATGATGCTCTAACCAACCAAGCTCTCAGGCCAGGGTGCTGTTTACTTTTTAGTCTTACTTACACATGCTTCTTGAAATTCTCTTTTCTCTTGATGGATATACGATGCTTCTCCTTATTTCTGGCTACTCCTTGTCAAGTATCTTCCCTGTTCCTCTTCTTCCCGTTACATGCGCCGCACCTCACCTCCCTCCCCCTCAGCATTCTGACCCTTGGCACTCTTCTTTTTTTTCCCCCTGCATACTAATCTTATGACTTCAACCATCATCTCTTAAAACATAGTTCTAGAGTCAGCATGTGGGCGGGGGAGGGCGGGGACCAGCAGAAAAAAAAACAAAAAAAAACAGTTCTAGCCTGACCAGGTGGTGGCGCAGTGGATAGAGCGTCGGACTGGGATGCGGAAGGACCCAGGTTCGAGACCCCAAGGTCATCGCCAGCTTGAGCGCGGGCTCATCTGGCTTGAGCAAAGAGCTCACCAGCTTAGACCCAAGGTCGCTGGCTCCAGCAGGGGGTTATTCGGTCTGCTGAAGGCCCACAGTCAAGGCACATGTGAGAAAGCAATCAATGAACAACTAAGAAGTCGCAACGTGCAATGAGAAACTGATGATTGATGCTTCTCATCTCTCTCCGTTCCTGTCTGTCTGTCCCTGTCTATCTCTGCCTCTGTAAAAAAAAAAAAAAAAAAAAAAGAAACAAACACCATAGTTCTAGCTCAACCTCTCCCCTGAATCTCATACCTACCAATCCAGCTGCTTCATGGACCCTCCCCAGGGAAGACCTGCTGCTTGACAAATCCAGAATCTCTGGCTTTGGCCGGTTGGCTCAGTGGTAAAGTGTCAGCCTGGCATGTGAATATCCCAGGTTTGATTCCCAGTCAGGGCACACAGGAGAAGTAACCATCTGCTTCTCCACCCTTTCTCTTTCCCCTCCTTCTTCTCTATCTCTCCTCTCCTCCTGCAGCCATAGCTCAATCAGTTCCAACACATTGGCCCTGGGCTCTGAGGATGGCTCTGTTGAGCCTGTGCCTCAGGCACTAAAAATGGCTTGGTTGCAAGCATGGCCCCAGATGGAGGTTGCTGGCTGGATGCCAGTTGGGGCATATATGGGAGTCTGTTGCTCTCTCCCCACCTTTCACTTGGAAAAGGAGAACCCTCCCTTGCCCCAAAATTCAGAATCTCCAAATTATAGCATCTCCTCCTAGAGCACCTTTCCTGACTTTCTTATTTACCATCGACTCCAATGTTCTCTTACATACCCTCACCAGAAACCTCCTGGTCAGCTTTGATTTCTCTTCCTCCATTGTTTCCTGTGTTCTTATGGTGCCAAGTCACGTAAGCCTCTGCCTCTACACCCTCTCTTTCTCTTTCCTTTTTTAAATTGTAAAGTCACCAGTTAAAAAAAAAAAAAGATGTGCCCAAAGTAAAAAATTTGAAAATGCCATGTCTCTTTTTCACTCCTCGCCCCCTCCGCTCCCCAAACCTCAGCTCTGTGGCAGCCTGGCATGCCCAGGCTGATGTTACTCCTCTTTCCATACCCACTGCCATCATCTGAGCTAAGGGGATGGTTTTCCATCTTGTCTTTTTTTTTTAGTTCAACAATTTTTTTTTTAACAGAGACAGAGAGAGAGTCAGAGAGGGATAGACAGGGACAGACAGACAGGAACAGAGAGATGAGAAGCATCAATCATTAGTTTTTCGTTGCGCATTGCGACACTTTAGTTATTCATTGATTGCTTTCTCATATGTGCCTTCACCGCGGGCCTTCAGCAGACCGAGTAACCCCTTGCTCAAGCCTTGGGTCCAAGCTGGTGAGCTTTGCTCAAACCAGATGAGCCCACGCTCAAGCTGGTGACCTCGGGGTCTCGAACCTGGGTCCTCGGCATCCCAGTCTGATGCTCTATCCACTGCGTCACCACCTGGTCAGACAACAAATATTTTCTAAGTGCCTACTACACACCAAGTTCTACATCAGACCCTGGAGGTACAAAGACAAATATGACAGTAAAACAAGTCCACACTTAAGACCTGTTGGAGCCCTGGCCAGGTAGCTCAGTTGGTTAGAGTATCATCCCAATATGCCAAGGTTGCAGACTTGATCCCGAGTCAGGGTATATACAAGAATCAACCAATGAATGCATAAGTGGGGGAAAAAAGACCTTTTAGACTTTGGGCAAGTTACTTACCCTCTTTGAGCTTTATTTCCTTATTTGTAAAATGAGTATAATCTCAGTACCTTCTTCATGGGGTTGGATTATTACTTCTTCAGGAGGATTAATGAGATGTAATGAGGTCATGCCTATAACACTTTGTATATTGTATCTGCTTCATAAATGTCAATGACAATGATAATAATGATAACGTTTGTCTCAAAAGAGTTTTGAAGACGAGGGATTATCTAGGTGTAGAAAGATGGAAAATATTTTTCAAAGATAAAATAGTTTAATTGAAGACAAGCAGCTTAACTGAAATTAGAAGGCCGAGGTAGAGTTCAGAGACAGAGAGGTTACAACTTGGACATTGTCTTCTATGAATATTTCTCAAAATGTGAGCCAAGGGCCATCTGCATTAATTTATATATATATATATAGGGCAGAGAGAGCATCAGAGAGAGGGATAGACAGGGACAGACAGACAGGAACTGAGAGAGATGAGAAGCATCAATTATCAGTTTTTCATTGCGACACCTTAGTTGTTCATTGATTGCTTTCTCATATGTGCCTTGACCGTGGGCCTTCAGCAGACCAAGTAACCCGTTGCTCTAGACAGCGACCTTGGGTCCCAGCTGGTGAGCTTCTTGCTCAAGCCAGATGAGCCCGCGCTCAAGCTGGCGACCTCAGGGTCTTGACCCTGGGTCCTCCACATCCCAGTCCAATTCTCTATCCACTGCACCACCTCCTGGTCAGGCCATCTGCATTAATTTTACCTGGGGTGCTTGTCCAAAATGCAGATTTAGTGACTCCACCTCTGGACAAGTTGGTAAATTCACATAGTGGAATAATATATGCCAGGGAAATTAACAAACTTCAGTTATACCAACACAAATAAGCCTCAAAAATTCAAGACTGAAGGCCCTGACCCATTAGCTCAGTCAGTTTACAGCAGTGGTAGTCATCCTGGTCCCTACCGCCCACTAGTGGGCATTCCAGTTTTTATGGTGAATGGTAGCAGAGCAACCAAAGTATAAATAAAAAGATAGATTTAACTATAGTAAGTTGTTTTATAAAGATTTATTTTGCCAAACTTAGCAAAAATCTGACATAAAGTACTTGGTAAGTAATTATTATTATATGCTTTAACTTGCTGTAACTCTGCTTTATAAATTTTATAAAGTGAAGTTACTTCCCTACTTTATAAATCACCATTACTGTGGAACCGGTGGGTGGTTAGAAAATTTTACTACTAACAGAGATACAAAAGTGGGCAGTAGGTATAAAAAGGTTGACTACCCCTCGTTTACAGCATCATCCCAAAAGGACAAGGCTGAGGGTTTGATCCCCGGTGAGGGCACACATGGGAAGCAACCAACAAATATACAACTAAGTGGAACAACAAATGAATGCTTCCATTCTCCCTCCTCTCTCTCTCTTTCCTCTCTCTTCTCTAAAAAAGCAATCAATAAATTAAAAAAATATATTAAGTCCTGGCTGGATAGCTCAGTTGGTTGGAGCATCATCCCAAAGCGCAAAGATTGCCAATTCAATCCCTGGTCAAGGCACATACAGGAACAGCTCTATGTTTCTGTCTCTGACTCTCTCTCCCTGCCTCTCTCAAAAATTAAGGAAAAAAAATTAATGCCAAGTGCAAAAAATAAGACAGGAAAACACTTATAGTAAGGGTCAAAATACAATAAAGATAAGAATAGGCAGTCCTGGCTGGATAGCTCAGTTGGGTGGAGCAACATCCTGAAGTGCAGAGGTTGCAGGTTCAATCCCCTGGTCAGGGCATGTACAGAAACAGACCAATGTTCCTGTCTCTCTCCCTCCCTTCCTCTCTTTTTTTTTTTATAAATAAATTTTTATTAATTTTAATGGGATGACATCAATAAATCAGGGTACATATATTTAAAGAAAACATGTCCAGGTTATCCCTTCCTCTCTTGCTAAAATCAACTAAAAAAAAAAAGATAAAAACAGGCAAAACCAAACACTATATTGCTTAACAGTAAGAACCTATTCACAAACTAATAAAAACAGTGGATTTATCAAAGTCAGGAGAGAGGTTAACTGAAATGAGGAAGGAGAATGCTAAGTTTCTATTTCTTAATCTGGGTGCTAAATATACAGTTGTTTTATTTATTTATTTATTTATTTATTTTTATTTTTTGTATTTTTCTGAAGTTGGAAATGGGAAGGCAGTCAGACAGATTCTGCATGCACCCTACCGGGATCCACCCGGCATGCCCACCAGGGGGCGATGTTCTACCCATCTGGGGCATCACTCTGTTGCAACCAGAGCCATTCTAGCGCCTGAGGCAGAGGCCATGGAGCCATCCCCAGCGCCCGGGCCAACTTTTGCTCCAATGGAGCCTTGGCTGCGGGAGGGGAAGAGAGAGACAGAGAGGAAGGAGAGGGGGAGGGGTGGATAAGCAGATGGGCGCTTCTCCTGTGTGTCCTGGCCAGGAATCGAACCCGGGACTCCTGCACGCCAGGCCAACGCTCTACCACTGAGCCAACCGGCCAGGGCTAAATTATTCTTTAAAATTAATTTGCATTATTTATATACTTTTTCTTTACAAGATATTTTACAAGAAAAAAGGAAAACAGAACACTCTTCCAGAGATTCACCTTTTCCACTGAAATCTCATAAAATTGAGTTATACAAAGAAAACAAAAAAAGGACAATTCCAGTGTCTGAGCCTGAACAGACACCCAGCCTATCCCTCCCATTCTTTCTGAATCACATTTTCTCAATTTTCTTTCAGCTAAAAAACAAACCTTCCACAATTGGACTTTGGGTGATGGGAATGCAGCATAATCAAATGTCAAAATAACCTAGAAAAAAAAAATAACCTAGAGATGTTTTCTCTGAACTTATGTACCTTGATTTATCAATGTCACCCCATTAAAATTAATTAAAAAGAAAAAAAAAGGAGAGAAAGAACATGAAGTTTTTAAATTTAATGTATTAAAAAGACTCGAAGGAAACACATTAAAATGCTAGTGGTCAGAAGAAAAACAAACAAACAAACCTTCCCCTCATGTAGTACAAATGAATGTCTGGAAAATTATAGGCCCATGCTTATTTATTTTATTTTAGTTTTTTTATTCAGTGAGAAGAGGGGAGGCAGAGACAGATTTCCTCATGCTCCCCGACCAGGAGTCACTGGCAAGCCCACTAGGGGGGCAATGCTCTGCCCATCTGGGATGCTGCTTTGTTGCTCAGCAACCGAGCTCTTCTTAGAGCCTGAGGCAGAGGCCATGGAGCCATCTTCAGTGCCTGGGGCCAACTTGCTTCAATTGAGCTATGGCTGCAGGAAGGGAAGAGAGAGAGAGAGAGAGAGAAGTGAAAAGGGGAGAGGTAGAGAAGCAGAAAGTAGCTTTTGTGTGCCCTGACTAAGAATCAAACCTGGGACATCACATGCCAGGCTGGCACTCTACCACTGAGCCAACTGGCCAGGGCCAGCCCACTGTTCTATAATTAGCCAAACTTGGACCTCCTGTCTGAACGCAGGATGCCCAGCTATATCAATAATGCTCTTGTGAACACCTTTTTTATTTCCTCCCAGAAAACAATGTTTCCACAGTTTAGGTTACTTCTACAGGGTGTGAACATTTTTACAAATCTTGTTACTTACTACTAAATCATTTTCTGAGCAAAGTGTACCTATTTACAATGCTATCAGCAGTAAATAACCTCTAGTTTCACCCACAGCCCCATCCATGAAAAACAGTTTTGCTAATTTAAGAGATGGCATTTTTAGATATTGTATTCATTTGCATTTCTTTTGTTAACAGTGAAGTTGAACATTTTTGCTTTATTTTTTTGCTAGAGCTTTTTTTTTTTTTTCTTTACAGAGACAGAGAGAGTCAGAGAGAGGGATAGACAGGGACGGAGAGATGAGAAGCATCAATCATTAGTTTTTCATTGCGACACCTTAGTTGTTCATTGATTGCCTTCTCATATGTGCCTTGACCGCAAGCCTTCAGCAGATGGAGTAACCCCTTGCTCGAGCCAGCAACCTTGGGTCCAAGCTGGTGAGCTTTTGCTCAAGCCAGATGAGCCCGCACTCAAGCTGGCAACCTCGGGGTCTCGAACCTGGGTCCTCCGCATCCCAGTCTGACGCTCTATCCACTGCGCCACCACCTGGTCAGGCCATTTTTTCATATTAGCTTCTTTCTTGTTTTCCTTCTCTTTGTCATTTGTGCAGTTAGAGTATAGGATCAAAATCCAAAAACTTTATTATTTGGCTTTGAGGAAGTAACTCTATTTTCTTCTCCCTTCCATTTCCCTCACTGCTTTATTACTTTTTTAGTTCATAAGTAATACGTGTTCATTTTAGAAATATCAAGCCTGGCCAGGTAGCTAAGTTGGTTGGAATGTCATCCTGATACACCAAGGTTTCAGGTTTGATCCCTGTTCAGGGCACATACAAGAATCAACCAATGAATACATGAATAAGTGGAACAACAAATCAGTGTTTCTCTTTCTCCCTTTCTCTCGCTCTCTAAAATCAATCAATAAAAATTTAAATAAATATATCAGAAAATACAGCCTGACCAGGCGCAGTGGACGGAGCATCAGACTGGGCCGCGGGGGGCCCAGGTTTGAAACCCTGAGATCTCCAGCTTGAGCGCAGGCTAATCTGGTTTGAGCAAGGCTCACTAGCTTGGACCCTAGGTCGCTGGCTTGAGCAAGGAGTCACTCGCTCTGCTGTAGCTCCCCGGTCAAGGCACATATGAGAAAGCAACCAGTGAACAATTAAGGTGCCTCAACAAAGAATTGATGCTCCTCATCTCTTTCCCTTCCTGTCTGTCTGTCCCTCTCTCTATCTCTGTCACACACAAAGAAAATACAATTAAGCAAACAAGTGAAACCACCTATAAACCCACCTTTTAGAGATAAACACCACCATTTATTGTATGTCTTTTTAACCATTTTCTCCAACAAAAATATAAATATATCACCTAAGCGTTCTGAGCCTGTCTCCTCATCTATTAAAAAGAAATGAGCAGGCCCTGGCCGGTTGGCTCAGTGGTAGAGCGTCGACCTGGCGTGCAGAAGTCCCGGGTTCGATTCCCAGCCAGGGCACACAGGAGAAGCACCCATCTGCTTCTCCACCCCTTCCCCTCCTTCCTCTCTGTCTCTCTCTTCCCCTCCCGCAGCGAGGCTCCATTGGAGCAAAGATGGCCCGGGCGCTGGGGATGGCTCCTTGGCCTCTGCCCCAGGCGCTAGAGTGGCTCTGGTCGCAACAGAGCGATGCCCCGGAGGGGCAGAGCATCGCCCCCTGGTGGGTGTGCCGGGTGGATCCCGGTCGGGTGTATGCGGGAGTCTGTCTGACTGTCTCTCCCCGTTTCCAGATTCAGAAAAGTACAAAAAAAAAAAAAAAAAGAAACGAGCATACTTGTCTTTCAAGTGGATAATTAAAAGAGCTGGTGTATGTGAAAGTGATTAATAAAGTACAGGGTGTTATGTAAACACAAGTTGCTGTTCTTATGACATAAAATACTCTTTACTTTGCACACAGAGTGATGACATTGGTTCCCTGGACACAGACGGACTTCTCCAGTACAATTTCTTTTCACTAGAATGACTTCCTGCCTCATTTTTTCCTCCTGAATAGGTATCCACTCTACTTTAAAAAAAATCACTACGTAAGATATACAGAACATATAAAAGGCAGTGCCAAAAATAACCGTGCATCTACCACACAGCTTAAGAAATGAAATATTGGCCTGACCAGGCAGTAATGAAGTGGATAGAGCACCAGCTTGGATGCTGAAGACTCACATTTAAAACTCCAAGGTCACTGCTTGAGCTAAGGCTCACCAGCTTGAGTGCAGAGTCGCTGGCTTGAGTGTGGGGTCATAGACATGACCCCATGGTTGCTGGCTTGAGACCAAAGGTTGCTGACTTAAAGCTCAAGGTCACTGGCTTGAGCAAGGGGTCACTCACTCTGCTGGCATATATGAAGAAAGCAATCAATGAACAACTAAGATGATGCAACAAAGAATTGATGCTCTCATCTCTCTCCCTTCCTGTCTGTCTGTCTGTCTCTCTCTCTCTCTCTTTCGCTAAAAGAAAAAAAGGAAATGAAATTTTGGTCTATGGCCATACCACCCAGAATGCACCCAATCTTGTCTGATCTCGTCAAAATGGAATTTTGTCTGTAACCCTTTCTATATCTTGAATTACACTGACTTTTTGTTTTATCTTGCAAAGTCATTTATGCTTGTCTAAAGGGTAGGGACTATGTTTAACTCAATTTTATATCCTTGTTAGTACCTAGTGCAGAGAAAACATTTCATAAATCTTTGTTGAGTCAAATTATACCCCCAACCCTGCTTTTGAGAATTTAAATAGTTTCCTATCGTTTACAGAAGAAAGTTGAATCTCCTTAATGTAGAATTTAAGACCCTTACATGGGCTCTGGCATCAGCTTTCCTTTCCTGTTTCTTCTCCTGGTATGACCCTGCCTTTTGCCCCAGATACTAGATTCTTTGTCCACAATGAAGTCCCAGTGTGCAAAGATTTGGCTTTTCTCCCTGCAGCCAGGATGGCAGGTTGATCCCACCGGCTTTAGCTGCCCATCAGATTCTTTAATAGACATTCTAGGGCTCCTGAAGCCAGAAGGTTGCTTTTATTACTAAGCATGGCTTTTGCTCTGAATCTGTCATTTGTATATTAAATACAGGTTAGCTATTGTTACTAGTAACCCATTGTCATTCTGCAGACTTTTAAATGCATACCACGAGGGAACCCTGCCCATGCAGGCTTGTTTCAGGACCCAGTCTTGTGAAGGAATCTGGTGTTCTTTTCCCCATCTGCCTCTCATTTCTACATACTTTGATCTGGCGGCTCATGGTTCTTTTTTTTTTTTTAAAGGTTTTTTTTTTTTAATTTTATTTATTAATTTTTAGAGAGGAGAGAGAGAGGGAGAGAGAGAAAGGGGGAGGAGCTGGAAGCATCAACTCCCATATGTGTCTTGACCAGGCAAGCCCGGGGTTTCGAACCGGCGACCTCAGCATTTCCAGGTCGATGCTTTATCAACTGCGCCACCACAGGTCAGGCTGGCTCATGGTTCTTAACTCTGTCTCTTGATGGGTCCTTGTATTGGTCCTTTGTCTTTAGACTTGAATATTCAGTAGCATCTTGTGGCCTATTCTAACCCCAGCCCGGAAACCAATGCCCCAACTCCATTCTAGGCTGACTTCCTGGCTTCCTCCCACAACTTCCAGGTCTCTGTTTGTCAGTTGTCTTTAGACCAGTACATGGGTGTTTGTAAATATTTGTTGAAGGGTTTTTCAGAGGCAATTTGGCATTAGGCAGGAAGTGAATGAAAACCTTCTCAGTAATAGGCTATCTATAAACTGAGATAGGATATTGAATAGTGATACAGCAGAGATTTTAGAAAGATTTAGGGCTGATTCCTAATACTGAATCTTATGACTTGAACAAAATACCAAACCTCTTGTGCCTATTTCCTTGTTTATAAGATAAGGCTAATTCTATCTTCTTCTTTTTTTTTTAATTTTTATTTATTTATTTATTTTTTACAGAGACAGAGAGTGAGTCAGAGAGAGTGATAGACAGAGGACAGACAGACAGGAACGGAGAGAGATGAGAAGCATCAATCATTAGTTTTTCATTGCGCGTTGCAACACCTTAGTTGTTCATTGATTGCCTTCTCATATGTGCCTTGACCGTGGGCCTTCAGCAGACAGAGTAACCCCTTGCTAGAGCTAGCAACCTTGGGTTCAAGCTGGTGGGCTTTTCCTCAAACCAGATGAGCCTGGACTCAAGTTGGCAACCTCAGGGTCTCGAACCCGGGTCCTCTGCATCCCAGTCCAACACTCTATCCACTGCGCCACCGCCTGGTCAGGCTAATTCTATCTTCTTTAGGGTTATTGTGAGGATTAAGTGAGACAATCTATAGAAAGCATTTAGCACATTCTGGAACATGGTAAGCATTTGGTAAATGGCTGAAATTATATACAGCAAAAGACTTTTGCTCCTTTCTTAGAAAACATGAGGCTGAAGAAGTGTCTAAAGTCAAAATACCTGGCAGGAACTCTGCTGAGACACAAAAGATCCAGAATATCTGAATACTTGAAGTACAAGATCAAATAGGTTCTCTTCAAATGAAGAAGTAAAGGATAGTTAAACAGTAATACGTAACACTTTAAGTTCACTAAAGAAGAAAACTGCATCTGGATGGTATTTCGTAATTTGCTGTATGTTGCCCTTTGTTCCGCCTCTAGCAGAGTTTAACCAAGGAAGACAGAGAAATGAGATCAGAGTCTACGGCCATACCACCCTGAACGTGCCCGATCTCATCTGATCTCGGAAGCTAAGCAGGGTCGGGCCTGGTTAGTACTTGGATGGGAGAAATGAGATCAGGGATTTCATAGATCAAATAGAATACTCACTTTATTATGGGCTTCACCTGCTCAAAGGACTTATTGAATATATGGAGTCAGTCCTATCTGGGAGGAGCAGGGTGCCCACTAGTTATAGTCGTTTTTATGCAAAATTTTATCATCAGCCTGACCAGGTGGTGGCGCAGTGGATAGAGCGTCGGACTGGGATGCCGAGGACCCAGGTTCAAGGCCCCAAGGTCGCCAGCTTGAGCACAGGCTCATCGGGTTTGAGCAAGGCTCACTAGCTTGGACCCAAGGTCACTGGCTCAAGCAAGGGGTTACTCAGTCTGCTGAAGGCCCACAGTCTAGGCACACATGAGAAAGCAATCAATGAACAACTAAGGTATCGCAATGTGCAACGAAAAACTAATGATTGATGCTTCTCATCTCTCTCTGTTCCTGTCTGTCTGTCCCTGTCTATCCCTCTCTCTGACTCTCTCTCTGTCTCTGAAAAAAAAAAATTTTTTTTTTTTTACCATCAGCATATTTAACAACACTACCTATAAATCACCTCATTCCTGCCTCTCCCCAGCCCTGGATATATGTATTAGTTTTCTCCCAAAGTCTGGGCAACCTTGACTGGATTCTTTGGTCAAGTCTTATAAAGTGAAACTCAAAATGTCTATTGGACTGGGCTCTGATCTTGAGAATCTGGGGAAGAATCTTCTGAGCTCATTTAGGTCACTGACAGAATCAAGTTCCTTTCTGTTGTAGATCGAGGTCCCTATTTCCTTGCTGGATGTTAGCCAGGGGTCACTCTTGGCTCTTCCAGGTTCTTTCCATGTGGCCCCCTTCATCTCTGCAACAGGCAATGGCCCATCAGATCCTTCCAGTGCTTTGAGTCTCTTTTACTTCGGATATCAGCTGGAGGAAACTCTCCTTTTACTTCACACTAGCTGTTCATTGGTTGCTTGTTATACATGCTTGACCTTTGACTGGGCAAGCCCAGGGTTTCAAGCCAGCAACTTCAGCATTCCAGGTCACTGCACCACCTCAGGCCAGGCTGTATTTTAAGATTTTTATTTATTGAGTTGAGAGAGAGAGAGAAGGGAGAGGAGCAGGAAGCATCCACTCATAGTTGCTTCCTGTATGTGCCTTGACTGGGGAAGCCCAGGGTTTCGAACCAGTGACCTCAGCATTCCAGGTTGACACTTTATCCACTGTGCCACCACAGGTCAGGCTGTTTGAATCTTATTAAAAAAAATACCAAAAAAACCCCGAAACAAACACCTCTTCCTAGAGGCTGAACTTTCTAGAATGCAATTTCAGCATCTGTCCACAACACAAGATTAGGCCTTTTAGTTTCTCAAATGTATATGTTTTTAAAAACTTGATAGACAACAGCAGACACTTAACACTGGAATTGCTTGCTAGTTAGTCTCTTCTTTAAGTCAAGGTTGGAACCAAGCTTTCTGTGAAGAGTCTAACCCCGTTTGGATCCGCATAGCCATTCCAAAAAATACAAATCTGTCATCAAATCTAGCTCTAAGAGTTTTTTTTTACCTTTACTGAGAGTTTAACTAAGGTCACACATTTGCAAACAATGGCAGTTATGTTGCTTTTCCATTGACTTCTCTATTTACCTGGTATCTGGCTAGTTTCTTTTAATACTGATTGTAAGACCTATCCTGATTTCAGAAGAATTACAAGATGAAAAGACTTGGGACTTATTTTTGAAGACATATGGTTTTTAAAGTGCTCCTGGGAAATAAGCAAGGAAGTAATTAATTTAGCCTGGGGGATGAGGTGACGTTTGAGTTGGGTCTGGCAAGTTGAGTAGGAGTATCCCAGGCAGATAGGAGGCTAAAAGGTATTCCAGGCCCAGAGAAATCTCTTTTATGGTCTTTATCTGAAGCTATCCTGTTCATATCTGCAGGGCCAAGACATTGGCGGAGAGTTTTAATGCCAGGTGCTCTCTGGTAGAGCAGAGAGCCCCGGTTTGATGCCAGGCACTCTCTGGTGAGAGCGGAGATCTCCGGTTAGGGGAAGAGCTCTACCTTTTCCTCATGGCTGTTCTGTCTAAAAAAAACCCCTAAGTGATTGGTGTATGAATGAGGATCTCTGGTGCCTGCACCTGAGTTTCCAGTTTGTGACTCCATGGTAAATAACTATGGAGTCCGAGTGGGCTCCAACCTGCAGTTCCGTAGTGATCCTCATACAGCTTAGGGTGGTATCAGACACTCTCTGATCCTAGTTGGGTTTTTTTTTTTTTTTCATTTTTCCGAAGCTGGAAACGGGGAGGCAGTCAGACAGACTCCTGCATGCGCCCGACCGGGATCCACCCGGCATGCCCACAAGGGGGCAATGTTCTGCCCTTCTGGGGCGTCGCTCTGTTGCATCCAGAGCCATTCTAGCGCCTGGGGCAGAGGCCAAGGAGCCATCCCCAGCGCCCGGGCCATCTTTGCTCCAATGGAGCCTTGGCTGAGGGAGGGGAAGAGAGAGACAGAGAGGAAGGAGAGGGGGAGGGGTGGAGAAGCAGATGGGCGCCTCTCCTGTGTGCCCTGGCCGGGAATCGAACCCGGGACTCCTGCACGCCAGGCCGACGCTCTACCGCTGAGCCAACCGGCCAGGGCCCCTAGTTGGGGTTTTATACCGACCCACCAATGCTAAGAGGCGCCTTAGCTCCCACGAGGGATGCGGCCAGGAGAGCACCTGAGAGGCTCCTGAGGGGGCACCCCCTTCCCTTGTCCGTTGAACTGTGTGCCTAAAAGTCAAGTGTAAATGTAAATAGTAAATTGTCTATTTTTTAGGTTCTCTTTGTCAAGAAAATCTCTGGTGTAATTTCAATTGTTAATTTCTGGCTTAAAACCAGAGGGCAAAAATGAAGGGAAATTTGTAAACTCCATATGGTTTAGTGGCTGCCCCCCGGAAGCTGAGGGAAACCTCTTCCATCTCCGGGTCTGACCTAGTCAGGGGTGTATACTGACCAGCCTATACTAAGGAGGGCAAATATCCCAAGGTGGACTCAGCAGATGGTTGTCACTTTTAAAAGGCAACTCTGAGAAAACCATTCTAAAGCCCACAAATAAAATTTTTAAAAAGCAAAGCAAAATTCATAGAAATATTATATTGCTTAAAGCTAAAACTAACTAAAGACCTAAGTGAGTGCTGGAGAAAGTATTGAGTAGAAACTAGTTTCAGATATCCACATACTGACCCAAAGAAGTTTTACCCATTTGGAAGATACGGAGTAGGAATTAAATATTAAGCAGGAAAATAGAAAAATTAGAACTTTAGAAGAATCTGAAAATAAGAACCAGACCCCACTAAAGTGTATGCTTAAGAATTTCAATATTAGATTTTCCAGCCTGACCAAGCGGTGGTGCAGTGGATAGAGTGTTGGACTGGGATGCGGAGGACCCCAAGGTCGCTAGCTTGAGTGCAGGCTCATCTGGTTTGAACAAGGCTCACTAGCTTGAGCCCAAGATCGCTGGCTCGAGCAAGGGGTCACTCAGTCTGCTGTACCCCCCCCCCACCCCGTTCAAGACACATATGAGAAAGCAATCAATGAACAACTAAGGTGTTGCAATGAAGAATTGATGCTTCTCATCTCTCTCCCTTCCTGTCTGTCCCTCTCTCTGTCTCTGTCACAAAATAAATAAATAAAAATGCTTAAAAAATTTAGCTTTTCCGCCTGACCAGGCGGTGGCGCAGTGGATAGAGCATTGGACTGGGATGCGGAAGACCCAGGTTCGAAACCCTGCGGTCGCCAGCTTGAGCACAAGCTCATCTGGGTTGAGCAAAAAAAAAAAAAAAAAAAAAGCTCACCAGCTCGGACCCGGGTCGCTGGCTCAAGCAAGGGGTCACTCGGTCTGCTGAAGGCCCGCGGTCAAGGCACATATGAGAAAGCAATCAATGAACAACTAAGGTGTCGCAACGAAAAACTGATGATTGATGTTTCTCATCTCTGTCTGTTCCTATCTGTCTGTCCCTATCTATCCCTCTCTCTGACTTTCTCTCTGTCCCTGTAAAAAAAAAAAAAAAGAGCTTTTCCAATAATTATAATATAAAATTGTCTAAAAATACACTGAAAACTCTCTGTAAATTAAAGTGGACAACTTTTAGAGCAGACTGGCCAAATCAAGAACTGCTAGACCCAGAGAAAGCACAGGCAGTCTAGCATACTATCACCGCGAGCGGTAGCGTAGCCAGGTAGCAGCTGAGTGCCGCAGCAGAGGCAGCAGCGGTGGAGAAAGTAAAAGCAGAGGCTGCAGCTGAGCACGAGAAGCGGCAGGGAAAAGAAAATAATAAAATAAAAGCGGCAGACAGGCGGTGCCCCCTCCAAGGTGTTTGGGGCCGGCTGAGCCTGGGTCGCACTCACTTAGGCTCCATGGCAGGCTTGGCAGGTGCTCCTCGCACAGCTCCAGGCACCTGCCCCGCCCCCTTGGCACCAACCAATTCCCTTATATTGACGAACAAAGAAACCTCCTTCTTGGCTCAAGGGCTGCATGCACCAAGTGATTAAGACAAAAAAAAAATATATATATATATTATTTTTGTATTTTTCTGAAGTTGGAAACAGGGAGGCAGTCAGACAGACTCCCGCATGCGCCCAACCGGGATCCACCCGGCATGCCCACCAGGGGGCAATGCTCTGCCCCTATGGGGCATTGCTCTGCTGCAACCAGAGCCATTCTAGAGCCTGAGGCAGAGGCCACAGAGCCATCCTCAGCACCTGGGCCAACTTTGCTCCAATGGAGCCTCGGCTGCGGAAGGGAAGAGACAGAGAAGAAGGAGAGGGGGAGGGGTGGAGAGGCAGATAGGCGCTTCTCCTGTGTGCCCTGGCCGGGAATCGAACCCAGGACTCCTGCACGCCAGGCCGACGCTCTACCACTGAGCCAACCAGCCAGGGCCTTAAGACAAAACATTTTAACAGCGTAGTAAGCTAGGGGCTACTACCCCCTTGCTACAGCTCCCCTGTAAGGCCAGGAGCCTCTATCATGGCCATTCACATGCAGATTCCCATTGGATTTGGGCAGACGGTAAAGAAATGGCAGAGTTGGAGGATGGTGGGCCATTCTGTTTACTGGTGTCTCACCAAGACAGGCAAGCCACAAGAGAAGCCAAGGGAAAAGCAGAAAACCTGCTTTTCCCATGGAGGGCAAGGGATCAGGGAGGCCCCTGCAATGGTGTTAGCAGGAACCGAGAGAGTGAGCCTCCGGTCTGTCCCCATTTTATAGTGTAGAAATCAAAACCTTTAACTCAATATACAAATAAGGAAGTCTCTGATACAAAGTCACTTAATCTGAGGCATAAATGGAATTCCTCATAAGAGTGCACCACCCCCTATCATACAACAGTCAAGGGTGTGGGGAAAAGCTTAGTTTTAAAACGAAGCCTTAGGCTATAATGACTTTGCCAGTTTACAGCCTGTCTCCCACATCCAAAGCGAGTAAACATATATGTCATATCTAAAAACTTATTTGACCAACACCCCCCCTCCTCTGCTTTGACTCCAGGGAATCACCACCTCATACCTAGAATCAGACCAGAGGAGAGGACTTAGGGAATACTGCCTCTTCTAAACCCACTGCTTTAGCCATGATGGTCAAGAATTGTAAGAAAGGGCTCTCAGCGGATTATGGAGTTACTATGTCCCCGGGGAAATTGAGGACCTTGTGTGAAGTAGATTTCCACTGTTGGGAAAGTAAAATTTGTGCTTTTTGAGTTTGCTACTTTTATTGTTAAAAATATCACTGGGCAGCCATGTGTGTACTTGCTCTCAGAGCAAGGCATTTGATTGCAAATTGTTGATTGGATTGCATTCCTGCTTGGGAAGGGCCATTGTTTTGCTAAAGTTTGCAGGAGAATAAGCAGAGAAAGAAACATGTTTGCAAAAAGGGAAAAAAGCAGCAGCAGGGATAGTGCTGCATGCATAGTATTCAGAGCCCCTGCTGCGCTTACTTACGCCCCAAGGAGCGGTACAAAGTGGCGACTCCTCGCGCAGCTCCCAGTGCATGTGCCCCCCTTAGGCACCAGGAATCCCAGGCACCCCGACCCATATATTGACTTGGTAGTGTAAAGCACTGTAGGTCAAAAAGAGGGTTAGCATCTGTGTGGCCAGTATCCACTGCCATCATCACAGCTGCCTGGCCCATGCAGGTTCTCATTGGATTCGGACAGACGGTAATGAAACAACAGAGCCACGAACTGGTGGGCCATTATCTTTAATCCTAGCTTGCACCCGGCGGGCAAGTAAAAACACACACTGGGCTCCAAAACCCACTCATTCAGTGCTCACAAAGCTACTGACTTATCCGAATTTCCTAGAATCAAAGGTTTCTAGCTCACTAGCCTCATTCTCCTTTGTTCCCCATCTCTCTCTCTACACAAACTCTGCACTAACTGGCTTCTCTTTCAGCACCCCACTATCTTGGCTGCCTCTTCTCTACTCCACATGGCCTTACTCTGCTCTCCAACCTGCTCTCTGCTCTAATGCTAATCTCAGGAACTGAGACAGCAAGCACCCCGGTCTGCCCCACTTTATAGTGCAGAAATCAAAACCTTTAATCCAATATACAATATAGGGAAGTCTCTAATACAAAGTCACTTATCTGAGGCATGATAGGATTGCACCACCCCACATCAGAAAGGGTGGGAGGGCCCTGGCCGGTTGGCTCAGCGGTAGAGCGTCGGCCTAGCGTGCGGAGGACCTGGGTTCGATTCCCGGCCAGGGCACACAGGAGAAGCACCCATTTGCTTCTCCACCCCTCCGCCGCGCTTTCCTCTCTGTCTCTCTCTTCACCTTCCGCAGCCAAGGCTCCATTGGAGCAAAGATGGCCCGGGCGCTGGGGATGGCTCTGTGGCCCCAGATGGGCAGAGCATCGCCCCCTGGTGGGCAGAGCGTTGCCCCATGGTGGGCGTGCCGGGTGGATCCTGGTCGGGCGCATGCGGGAGTCTGTCTGACTGTCTCTCCCTGTTTCCAGCTTCAGAAAAAAAAAAAAAAAAAAAAAAAAAAAAAAAAAAAAAAAAAAAGGGTGGGAGGTCCTGGCTGGTTGGCTCAGCGGTAGAGCGTCGGCCTGGCGTGCGGGGGACCCGAGTTCGATTCCCAGCCAGGGCACATAGGAGAAGCGCCCATTTGCTTCTTCCCCCCCCCCTTCCTCTCTGTCTCTCTCTTCCCCTCCCGCAGCCAAGGCTCCATTGGAGCAAAGATGGCCCGGGCTCTGGGGATGGCTCCTTGGCCTCTGCCCCAGGCGCTAGAGTGGCTCTGGTCGCGGCAGAGCGACGCCCCCGGAGGGGCAGAGCATCGCCCCTGTTGGGCGTGCCGGGTGGATCCCAGTCCGTGGGGCGCATGCGAGAGTCCTAAAACCAAGCCCCAGGCTACAAGGATCCTGCCTGCCCACGGCCCGCCCCCAACACAAATTAATATCACCTGGGGGATGGCTTCCACGTGGGCAGTACTAACTTTACCAAAGTGAGCATAATATATTTTATCTGCATCTCTTAGGCCAGCTGGATAGCTACAAAAAAGGTGAGTTCATTTTGACCATTCCTTATTTTTCTCATTAAATCAGTGGTTCATTGGGGGTAGTTTATACTAATGATAAAGCATATAGAATTGTATAATCTGCCAAATACAAAGACTGCCTTTTGTACCAAGGATCCTTTGTTGTAGAAAAATATTTTCTATGTTTGAAATGTGTATGTTATTTCAAGAGTCTTCTGTTAATTCTCCTTTTTTATTTACTATTTCATAGCCCTGTGATGTTGAAACTTTGGTTTAAATATTAGAGAATATGTAATGATTATTAATAATATATATATTTTAAGATTTTATTTATTTATTTTAGAGAGGACAGAGAGAGGGGAGGGTGGAGGAGCAGGAAGCATCAACTCCCATATGTGCCCTGACCAGGCAAGCCCAGGGTTTTTTGTTTGTTTTTACAGAGACAGAGAGAGAGACAGAGAGAGGGATAGATAGGGATAGACAGGAATGGAGAGAGATGAGAAGGATCAATCATCAGTTTTTTGTTGCAACACCTTAGTTGTTCATTGATTGTTTTCTCATATGTGCCTCGGCCGAGGGCCTTCAGCAGACCGAGCAATCCCTTGCTCAAGCCAGCGACTTTGGGTCCAAGCTGGTGAGCTTTGCTCAAACCATATGAGCCCGTGCTCAAGCTGGCAACCTCGGGGTCTCGAATCTGGGTCCTTCCGCATCCCAGTCCGACTCTCCATCCACTGCGCCACCACCTGGTCAGGCAATAGTATCTTTTTATACGGTGTATAAATGTTCAGCTTATTATCATTTTTGAAGCAGTTAAAGTGGCAAGGTCCAGTTCTGTACATGAGCTGTGGACTGTAGTGATAGATATGTCAGACCTCACCCTTACTGGACTATCGCCTCTGAGACAGAGGAATTCCAAAAAGCTGACAAGCCGCCCCAAGGAGGGGCTCCAGACATACCAGGACTTTTGATTCAACACCCACATGCTCGAAATTCTTCTTGACCCCATATAATTTGTCCCCCTAGCTTGTACTGGTGCCCTTCTTCCTGGGAGAAGTGCCCGGCAGGGTTCCTTTCTTCCTTTCAATAAAGCCTGTTACTCTGGTCTTTCGGATTCCCATGGATTCCAACACGTAGAAGCAGTATTGTTCATTGTTAGGTCACTAAACCCAAAGTGACAAATACAGTGTGTCCGTAAAGTCATGGTGCACTTTTGACCGGTCACAGGAAAGCAACAAAAGACGATAGAAATGTGAAATCTGCACCAAATAAAAGGAAAATTCTCCCAGTTTCATACCTATTTAGTGCAGTTTAATGTGGGCTCACACACAGATTTTTTAGGGCTCCTTAGGTAGCTATCCCGTATAGCCTCTACAGACTTGTCACTGACCGATGGATGGCCTACCAGAACGAGGTTTCTGCACCAAACTGCCAGTTTCCTTCAACTGCTTATCCCATCGAGTAATGTTATTCCTATGTGGTGGCGCTTCATTATAAATGCACCAATATTGCCCTGGCTGGATAGCTCAGTTGGTTAGAGCATCATCCTGAAGCACAGAGGTTGCCGGTCCGATCCCTGGTCAGGGCACATACAGGAACAGATTGATGTTCTTATCTCTCTCTCTCTCCCTTCCTCTATCTAAAATCAATAAAATAGCCCTGGCCGGTTGGCTCAGTGGTAGAGCGTCGGCCTGGCGTGAGGAAGTCCCAGGTTCGATTCCCGGCCGGGGCACACAGGAGAGGCGCCCATCTGCTTCTCCACCCCTCCCCCTCTCCTTCCTCTCTGTCTCTCTCTTCCCTTCCCGCAGCTGAGGCTCCATTGGAGCAAAAAGATGGCCCGGGCACTGGGGATGGCTCCTTGGCCTCTGCCCCAGGCGCTAGAGTGGCTCTGGTGGTGGGCGTGCCGGGTGGATCCCGGTCAGGCACATGCGGGAGTCTGTCTGACTGTCTCTCCGTTTCCAGCTTCAGAAAAATACAAAAAAAAATAAAAATAAAAAAATAAAATAAAATCAATAAAATAAACATTTAAATATAAAATAAATAAATGCGCTGATATTCACGTTGCACTTTGGTCATGAATTCGAATTTAGCGAGCCACAGAACACACTGAACTTTCCTCTGTACCGTCCACATCTTGACTGGCATGGCCGTGGGCTGCTCCACTGTACACACGGTGTTATGTCATCATCTGCGCATGCACACATGCTGCCACATCATCCTACAGAAACTGGGAGGGTTTTCCTTTTATTTGGTGCAGATTTCACATTTCTATTGTCTTTTTTTAAATTAATTTATTTATTTATTCATTTTTAGAGAGAAGAGAGAGAGGGAGAGAGACAGAGAGGGAGAGAGAAGAGAGAGAGACAGAGAGAGAGAAGGGGGAAGGAGCTGGAAGCATCAACTCCCATATGTGCCTTGACCAGACAAGCCCAGGATTTCGAACCGGCGACCTCAGCATTTCCAGGTCGACGCTTTATCCACTGCGCCACCACAGGTCAGGCTCTATCATCTTTTGTTGCTTTCCTGTGACCAGTCAAAAGTGCACCATGACTTTATGGACACACTGTATTACTGTTGATTGGCTTAATGGTAGAATTCTCAACATAGTAGATAAAAGGGAGAAAATAAATGACTAATTGTGGTAGTAGGAAACATTTAAGTTTTGTGCCCAGATTAAAAGGGCTATAAAAAATGTGAACAGAAATCTGTTTCTCCTAAGCTTTTTAGACATTATCTATTAGAGTGCATAAAGTTACAGCATAAATAAGTATGCTTTCTTAGAATGTAAAAGGGATTTATATTGTACTTAAGTAAAATATAAGATTTATTTTATCAAGTATTGATAAAATCAATCGGAATCTGAAAGACCAGTTTAACAGGCTTTAATGAAAGGAAACCTGCTGGGCTGTCTTGTAAGGGAGAGCAGCCCTGGCTACAGACTTAAGCCACTTTTTAAGGGTTAGGATAGGGAAGTAAGAAGCGTGGCAGGGCATTTGCTGATTGGCTGCCGCTATTGCTGGGCGCAGGGGTGCTTTTCACCAATTATGGATGTTGGTGCATTTTCAGTCGTTAGCACTTTCAACCGTCCATGACTTCATCGGACATTCCTTTGTGGTTGGTCACCTGCTGCAAGCCCTGAAACGAAACTCGTGCCGACAGGGTGACAGAAACGAAACCTAAGAAGTATTAGTCATCTCGGTGATTTTAACTAAATCTTTAGAATTTGAGGCATGAATGTAATAGGACATAATTTAAGTCCCTTTTTCCAAGTCACCGATAGAATTAGAAAGCTCAGAATCCCCTTTCTCGGGGAAGCGTCAAGCCCTAACAGGACTGTTAGACTCTGTACTGTACATACGCCGCCCCACTTAGGACAACCGAGACCACCTCGAGAAAATGTTTCCAGTTGTCCAGCCTGAGTGGGACCCTAACCACACAGCAGGACTGGAAACTTTGAACACTTTTCACCAGCTTATGTTAGCTGGGATCAGGGGAGCTACTAAGAAACCCATAAATTTATCTAAGGTATCAGAAGTTATTCAAGGTCCTTAAGAGTCTCCCACAGCTTTCTTTATGAGACTGCAGGAAGCTTAAAGAGTCTATACGCCCCTAGACCCTGAAGCGCAAGAAAATGCTAGGGTAATTATGCTCTTTGTGTCCAATCAGCTCCAGACATTAGGAAGAAACTCAAGAGAAAGGACTAGGACTCAGCTAGGGAAAAATCAGTGCGCATATTGCAAGGAGGAAGGGCATTGGAAAAATAAATGTCCAAAATTACAAGTGGCCAAGGCAAGCTCTAAGGTCCTGAACTTTGAGGACTAAGCCCCCGGGAGCCTATGGTAACAGCAGTAACAGGGAAAACTGTGGACTTTCTAATGGACACTGGAGCAACACATTCGGTCTTAACTGAGCCTCTTGAACCTATCACCACTCACAAAACTCCAGTACAAGGGGCCACGGGAAAAACTGCATTCTATCCATGGACCACCCAACAGACAGCCGAAGGCAAGAAAGTGTCACTCATTAGTTCTTAGTCATGCGGGAATGCCCCTTACCTTTAATAGGACTGGACTTGTTACAAAAGCTCCAGGCCACAATTTTCCTTCAAAGGGGAAAATACAACTTTAACAATAGGGGCCAATAAGGAAACTTCAAATGCCAGGTTGCAGCTACTTTTTTTTTCTTTTTTCTTCAGAGACAGAGAGAGAGTCAGAGAGAGGGATAGATAGGGACAGACAGGAACAGAGAGAGATGAGAAGCATCAATTGTCAGTTTTTCGGGCGACACATCAGTTGTTCATTGATTGCTTTCTCATATGTGCCTTGACTGTGGGCCTTCAGCAGACTAAGTGACCCCTTGCTGGAGCCAGCGACCTTGGGTCCAAGCTGGTGAGCTTTGCTCAAACCAGATGAGCCCGCGCTCAAGCTGGCAACCTCAGGGTCTCGAACCTGGTTCCTCTGCATCCCAGTCTGACACTCTATCCACTGTGCCACCGCCTGGTCAGGCAGGTTACAGCTACTCTTAACCTGCTCTCTCTCTCTCTGAGGAATATCTCTTACAGGAATCAACTAAGCTGGGAGATGCCCACAGCCCATCTCTCCTCCCGCAGCTTCAGGAGAGTTATCCAGGGATATGAGCAGAAACCAACCCTCCTGGACTAGCTGCCCTCCAGCCGCCTGTAGTCATGCAGCTGCTATTAACTGCAAGCCTACTCCCCGATAATGACACAGCCACTCCGTTACATGACTGTACAGAGGTAATCAACATCATACAGACTGCCTGACCTGACATAAAGGACTCTGAGTTGCAGACGCCAATGAGGTACTGTACACAAATAGGAACAGTTAAATGCAGGATGGTATCAGGTATGCGGGGGCTGCAATAGTGATCCTGGACCGGGTCATCTAAGCATAGGCACTAAGCAGGGGAACTTCAGCACAAAGGGCAGAACTCATAGCCCTTATCCAGGCCCTCAAATAGGGAAAGGATTTCTGACATCTGCTGGTAAGGACCCCAGCATTCCTCTGCATGACTGCTCTGTGGAATTAGACTCTGTCCAGGCTACAAGGACGGACTTTTCTGCACAGATGGCAGCAGTGTTGTTGTAGACGGGGCCCAACATGCTAGAGCAACTGTAATGACTCTTTTTTTGTGTGTGTATTTTTCTGAAGCTGAAAATGGGGAGGCAGTCAGACAGACTCCCGCATGTGCCCGACATGGATCCACCCGGCATGCCCACCAGGGGGCGATGCTCTGCCCATCTGGGGCGTCGCTCTGTTGCAGCCAGAGCCATTCTAGCGCCTGAAGTGGAGGCTATGGAGCTGTCCTCAGTGCCTGGGCCAACTTTGCTCCAATGGAGCCTTGGCTGCGGGAGGGGAAGAGAGAGAGAGAGAGGAAGGAGAGGGGGAGGGGTGGAGAAGCAGATGGGCGCTTCTCCTGTGTGCCCTGGCCGGGAATCGGACCAGGACTCCTGCACACCAGGCCAACGCTCTACCACTGAGCCAACCGGCCAGGGCCTGTAATGACTCTTAATAAGACCATCTAGGCCCAAGCCTTGCCACACAAGACCTCGGCTCAGCGGGCAGAACTTATCACTCTCACTCTGGTGTTGAGGTGGGCCAAGGGAAAGAAGACCAGAGATTATAGCCTTTATTTGTTGCTTAGGACACCAGAAAAGGGCACTCAATAGAGACAAAAAAAAAAAAAATTGGGCAAAAAGCCAAAGATGTAGCCCTAAAACCAGTGGGAACTTTAGAGATCTTAGTAGCTAAAAGGGACAACTAAAAATAAAAGGAATAATTAAAAATACCAGACAAGAGACTTTTCTTACCTGAAGCCCTAAGAAATTAGCAATCAGACTTAGAATCTATTACAGAAGGCATAGTGTCCACATATTTAGTCTGTGCCCAAATAAATACTAAACAAAGTAAAACATTATAAAAAGAAGCAGGGAGAAAGGAACTTTCCCTGATGAACATTAGAAATAAATTTTACTAAAGAATAAGTAGAAGCTTTCTCTACTAGAAATGAGACCAGGCCCTGGCCGGTTGGCTCAGTGGTAGAGCGTCGGCCTGCTGTGCAGGAGTCCTGGGTTCGATTCCTGGCTAGGGCACACAGGAGAAGCGCCCATCTACTTCTCCACCCCTCCCCCCTCCTTCCTCTCTGTCTCTCTCTTCCCCTCCTGCAGCCAAGACTCCATTGGAGCAAAGTTGGCCCAGGCACTGAGGATGGCTCTATGGCCTCTGTCTCAGGTGCTAGAATGGCTCTGGTTGCAACAGAGTGACACCCCAGATGGGCAGAGCATCGCCCCCTGGTGGGCATGTCGGGTGGATCCCGGTTGGGCGCATGCAGGAGTCAGTCTGACTGCCTCCCCGTTTCCAACTTCAGAAAAAAAAAAAAGAAAGAAATGAGACAATAGTAACAGTTGTTAAGAAATTACTATATGCTGCCTATTAATATTAGGTATAATAATGGGCCTGCGTTTATATCTAAGGTCTGACAACTAGTAGGAAAGGCACTCAATATTAATTAGAAATTACATTGTACTTACTGGTCTCTGAGTTCGGGAAAAATAAACCAAACTCTGACAAAGTCCTGATCAAATTCATTCTAAAAACTGGTGAAAACTGGCCTGACCAGGTGGTGGCGCAGTGGATAGAGTGTCGGACTGGGATGCAGAGGACCCAGGTTCGAGACCCCAAGGTTGCCAGCTTGAGCTCGGGCTCATCTGGTTTGAGCAAAAGCTCACCAGCTTGAACCCAAGGTCGCTGGCTCCAGCAAGGGGTTACTCGGTCTGCTGAAGGCCCACAGTCAAGGCACATATGAGAAAGCAATCAATGAACAACTAAGGTGTTGCAACGCGCAATGAAAAACTAATGATTGATGTTTCTCATCTCTCTCTGTTCCTGTCTGTCTGTCCTTGTCTATCCCTCTCTCTGACTCACTCTCTGTCTCTGTAAAAAATAAAAAAATACAATAAATTAAAAAAACAAAAAACTGGTGAAAACTGGACTGATTTACTCCCCTTGGTTTTGCTAAAAGCTAAATGTCCCCCTACTGGAAAAACTTCACCCCATACAGAATTATATTAGGCATAGTGACACCTCTTCTCCCTAAAGCTTCTATGGAGACCCCCTTGGAGATGTTGCAAACGGATCCCACCAACCCATGTAAGCTGATCCTGAAAAGGAAGGCATGCCCTGCTTCAGCCATAAACCGGAAGCTGGCTGGTCTATGCACACCTGAAGCCTGAAGAACGTCCCCAAGGAGCTACTTATAATTGGACTCTGGGGAGGGAGGTAAATTAAGGTCAAAGGAAAGCCAGAATAAGTCGTCTTAAGGTTTAATGCATGTGCTGCTATGAGTCATACAGAAGGGAAATATAAGTCCCTTTGCTAGAAAGAAAACTACAAAATAAATTAAAAAATACATATGTGCTTATAGCTACCCCTATAAAGTAACCTATAAATATGAGCTTCTTAGAGGGAGAACACCTCCAAAAGGAAGTATACTTTAAAGAAAAATTACTTGTTTCCAGCTTGGTTGTCACTAAAAATTAAAATTTTTTAAATTAAGAGTTCTGACTAAAATGAATTATATAGTTTTAATAATGAAAAGTGTAAGGTATAAAAATACTTTTTAAAAAAGGGAAGAAAGTAGCCTGACCTGTGGTGGCGCAGTGGATAAAGCGTCGACCTGGAAATGCTGAGGTCGCCGGTTCGAAACCCTGGGCTTGCCTGGTCAAGGCACATATGGGAGTTGAAGCTTCCAGCTCCTCCCCCCTGTCTCTCTCTCTCTGTCTCTCTCCCTCTCTCTCTCCTCTCTAAAATGAATAAATAAAATAAAATTAAAAAAAAAAAAAAAGGGAAGAAAGTAAATTGTTATAAAAGCTAGTTATTTCTAAATAAAAAAGTTATTAAAAATTAAGGGTTTATGTAAGTTGCAAAAGGTTTGTACAGGTTGTAAGAAGTTAATCAGTAGCATTTATTTCTTCAGTGGACTATATTACTGTTAATGAAAACATCAAATCTACCTGTTAAATATGAACAAAAGGCATCACCATTTCTGTTACATGTTATAGGCTGATGTTCCTACTTACAGGATCTGCAGATCACTAATCCTAGCCTTAACTTTAGGCCCCTGCCTTCTCAATAGCCTCATGCACCACGTTAAAATGAGTCAAGGATTTGACTCAAAATATAAAATCAGTGGGAAATGTGATAAGGTGTCAAGAAACTGCAAAACTGTTAATACTGATATTTCATAAAGAAGAGCCAGGCCCCCCCTTACCTCTCCTTTCTGAGGAGGAAAAATCCCAAGAGAAAGATATTAAAGGGGCAAAAGTTAGTAGTTAATCATAGTTTAACTATAGCTCTCTGGAAGGACTGAAGCCACCTTCTAGACAGAGCAAAGAAGGTAGAATTTATCTGAAAACTTCCTCTTCCCCTTCCTTAAGAGCCTTTAGGAGACAATGTTTACATATCTTAATTAAAAATTCCCACACTGATCCTAACTCTCCCTCCCCTCCTGGAATCATGAAAGTGACTATACCTCTAGACAAAGGGATCACGAGCTCACTCCCCTTGCTTGAAAAACCTGTATTCTGTAACATTTTATATGCTTTCTAATAATCACCTCTTTTATAATTCTTTATATAGCCTGACCAGGTGGTGGCACAGTGGATAGAGCGTCGGACTGGGATACCCTGGTTCGAGACCCTGAGGTCGCCAGCTTGAGGGCAGGCTCATCGGGTTTGAGCAATGAGCAAAGCTCACCAGCTCACCCAAAGTCGCTGGCTTGAGCAAGGGGTTACTCTGTCTGCTGAAGGCCTGCGGTCAAGGCACATATGAGAAAGCAATCAATGAACAACTAAGGTGTCGCAACGAAAAACTGATGATTGATGCTTCTCATCTCTCCTCGTTCCTGTCTGTCTATCCCTCTCTCTGACTCTCTCTCTGTCATTGTAAAAAAAAAAAATTTCTTTATATATATAAAACTTGTAAACTAAGCAAGCGGGGACTCTGCCTTTAGCAGAGTCCAACACTTTTTTTTTTTTTAACTTTATCTTTTTTTCTTTTTTTTCTTTATTCATTTTTAGAGAGGAGAGAGAGAGGGAAAGAGAGAGACAGAGAGAGAGAGAAGTGGGGAGGAGCTGGAAGCATCAACTCCCATATGTGCCTTGACCAGGAAAGCCCAGGGTTTCGAACCGGCGACCTCAGCATTTCCAGGTTGACGCGTTATCCACTGCGCCACCACAGGTCAGGCCGAGTCCAACACTTTTAGCAAAGGTAATTTCATTTAGCTTATCTCCTTATCCTAAGCTAAACATTTCATTTCCCACTATTGTGGCAACAGAGGTAGGTGTTAGACCCTGGAAGATTTGGGAATGTCTTTGTCCGGTATATAAAACATTTATCACTACTGTGTTATCTTATGGTCTTGATGTGTAGGAATGTTTTTCCTTTTAATAGATCCTATAGATAAATGTTGTAAGCTTGTTAGTAAATGACTTTTGTACCATGCTCCCTCTCCTTCCCCCCTCAATCAGTGGACAGAGCATAGTCCCAAAGCATTGGCTCACCACCTGCTCAAACCCAAGATCACTGGTCAAGGCATGTATGAGAAGCAATCAAGGGTGTGAGCAATGAATTGATGCCTCTCTCTCTCTCCCCCCCCCTTTCCCCTTCTTCTCTAAAAAATTATATCAAAATGGTTTTATTAGTTCATAATTTGTTATTTTTACTTAACCATAACATTAGAAATACTGATTTTCATTTGCCTACCCAGCCTCCCATAGAAGAAAATAATGCCCAGCTCATAGTTTTCTGTTCTTAACTGGCTGTATCTCTTAACAACAGTTAATTGAACTAAAGGATTGATATCTAAACCAAGGATTGGTATTTGAGTCAGAGACAAACTCATGGGGTAAAAAAATGAGCTGGATCAATGATATGACCCTGTGTTATGGAATTGGGCAACTGAGATGATCCTCAGTGGGGCTATGGTGTGGGAGTGCCATAGGTTGGGGCAAGCCAAATAGAAGCTGGAGTTGTGAAGGAGTAGAAAAAAGTTAGAATGGAAGAAAGCTGGCTGTCAAAGAGAGAAGGAGAGAGCAGACCATGGAGAAACAGAGACACAGACAGGGACAAACAAACAAATCCCATCCCTTCAACCTTCCATTAGTCCAGTTTTTTCTTGCTCCAGGTTCAGTCCATGTATATATTTATTATAAATGTCTCCCTTCTGGTCTATTTTCCTTTAGAGGTAAAATAAGTGGGTCTCTGGGTCTCTATTCCTTGTAGCCAGCATGCCTGACCAGAACCACACATCATTGCCATCATGGCTGCACAGCATTCCATTGTGTAAAGGTGCCATCACTGATTTAAAAACCTAGTGATGGGTATTTAAGACATTTCCAATGAGTATCTTTATCACTAAAATACACACACACACACACACACACACACACACACACACACACAGTTTTGTGGGGTTTTTTTTGAGAGACAGGAAGGAGGGGAAGGGAGAGAGAGAGACAAGAGAGAAAAGCATCAACTTGTTCCACTTAGTTGTTCCATTGATTGCTTTTCATATGTGCCTAATTGGGGCTGGAACTGGTAACCTCGAAGATCAAGCTGGCTACCCTAGAATTGATCTGGCAACCCCAGGACTGAGCCAATGAACTTGGCATTCTGAGACAAAGCTCTGTCTACTGTGTCACTGTCCAGGGCTTAATCACTAATTATTTTTCAAATTGAAAAATAATTTTGTGGCCCTGGCCAGTTGGCTCAGTGGATAGAGTGTTTGTTCGGCATATGGATGGGTTCAATTCCTGGTCAGGGCACACAGGAGAAGCAACCATTAGCTTCTTTTCCCCTCCCTTTCCCTCTTTTCTCCCTCTTCTCCTCCTGTAGCCAGTGACTCTG
Organism: Saccopteryx leptura; assembly: GCF_036850995.1. Lineage (NCBI taxonomy): Eukaryota > Metazoa > Chordata > Mammalia > Chiroptera > Emballonuridae > Saccopteryx > Saccopteryx leptura. The sequence continues at coordinate 38,432,861 of NC_089515.1, read as the reverse complement.
TCGGTTCCAATGTCAGCCCGAGATGGGGGTTTGCCAGGTGGACCCAAGTTATGGCACATAGGTGAGTCTGTCTCACTATCTCCCCTTCTCTTACTTAAAAGAAAAAAAAGATATGCCCTGGCCACTAGGCTCAGGGTAGAGCATTGGCCCGGCATGTGGAAGTTCCGGGTTTGATTCCCTGCCAGGGCACACAGAAGAAGTGCCCATCTGCTTCTCCACCCTTCCCCCTCTCCTTTCTCTCCATCTCTCTCTTCCCCTCTCGCAGCCAAGGCTCCATTAGAGCAAAGTTGGGGCACTGGGGATGGCTCCATGCCCTCCACTTCAGGCACTAAAATGACTCCGGCCACAATGGAGCAATGCCCCAGATAGGCAGAGCATCACCCCCTAGTGGGCATGCCAGGTGTAACCCAGTCAGGCACATGTGGGAAGTCTGTCTCTCTGCCTCCCTGCTTTTCACTTCAGAAAAATACAAAAAAAAAAAAAAAAAGATAAATAATTTTGTGCTTGACCAAGTGGTGGTGCAGTGGATAGAGCATCAATCTGGGATGCTGAGGACCCAGGTTTGAAACCCCAAGGTTGCTGGCTTGAGCACAAGCTCATCGGGCTTGAGTGCAGGCTCACAACTTAAGTGCAGGGTTGGAAAATTGAGCTTGGGATCATAGACATCACCCCATGGTTCCTGGCTTGAGTCCAAGGTTTCTGGCTAGAGCCCCCTGGTCAAGTCACATGCGAGATAGCAATCAATGAGAGGGATCCCAAGATGGCGATGGAGTAGGCAAATGATCCAACTGCCACCTCTCAGGACCAAATTGGATTACAACTTAATTTAAGAACAATCATCTTGAAAAACAAATTTTGGACTAAACAAAGCAGAATTTATAACCAAGGATCACAGAAGAAGCCACATCGAGACTGGTAAGAAGGGCGGAAACATGGAAAGGGCTGCCCGGCTCCCAGAAGCAAGTGGCAGCTGAATGTCCAGAGGAACTCTCACTGCAGGGAGGGTCGCCCTGAGAGGTATGGGTCCTAATATTGAGGCCAGGGGCCCAGCCTAGAGCCCCAGAGCCTACAAGAGGCACCTACACAGCATTTGGAGGTGAAAAGAGCTGGGTTTCTGTTGGTGAGAAAGAGATAGAGATCTCAGAGATACAGGGTCCATCTTAAAGGGACAACACAGAAAATTTTGTGCACAGCCACTTACCCAGGGCTCTGGTGGAGGGAGAGCTGAGAGGACTAGAGTTGCATGAGTAGAGTATAAAGTTGGAGGCCCAGGGAAAGACACTGTGGGGGACAGCCACCAGAACCCCTGTCCTGAGTCATTTCTCAATACTGCAGTCTCCATCTTTCTTGGGTACAGCAGTCCCCTCTGTACCCAAGGGGGGAACATCAGCCTAGGGAAAAGCAACTGCTCCATCCTCGGGAATCTCTCCTCCAGTTGTGGAGACTGGTTCATTCTGAGAAGCCAGGAAGCAGGGGGCACGTAAGTGACTCAGTTCCCCCACACACTCCTGATTCTAAAAGTGGTGATTCTGCCTCATGGAAGACTCAGTAGAAACTGTCCAGACTGTGGGCAGACCACACCTCTGGGACTCAGAGGCCACACACATCACCCTTCCTAATCCATGAATTGCAGCAGGCTCGAGACTCTACTAGAGGTTTTTTTAGTGGCTGAGCCCAACAAGCAGTTAGCAGAAAGAGGCTGCAGGAGGCAGGACTCAGGGAACCTTGGTCTTTTAAGCAGACCTTCCTCCAGGCCCAGTGTGGATAAAAGCCAGCCTACATGTGCAGCTTGGTATTTCCATTTGTACCTGGGCCCAGCAGAAGTAGCCACAAACTCAGGATTGCTTGTAGCCCCAAGAAGGTTGCTGAGGGCTAGACTGGGCAGTGTCTCCCATGGGTCTGCACTGGGTTCCTGCCACAGAGGTTCCAGGGCTGGCACATCCAGTGGCCAGCTGTAGAGAGCATTGGTTCAGGACCTAACAACCATTGAATCGATTTAGAAGACAAGATAAACAGATACACAGAAGCAGAGCAGCAAAATGAAAAAAAGGTGCAAAAAGACTGAGAAAACTGTAAGAGACCTCTGGGACAACATGAAGAGAAACAACATCTGCATCATAGGGGTTCCTGGAGGAGAAGAGAATGAACAGGCAATAGAAAACTTGTTTGAAGAACTCATAGCTGAAAATTTCCCTAAGTTGATGAAGGAAAAAGTCATACAAGTTCAAGAAGCACAGAGAGTTCCATTAAAGAGGAATCCAAGTAGGCCTACAACAAGACACATCATAATGAAAATGCCAAAGTTAAGAGACAAAGAAAGAATACTAAAATCTGCAAGAGAAAAGCAGTTAATTATCTACAGAGGAGCTCCCATAAGGATGACATTCAACTTCTCAACAGAAACACTTGAGGCCAGAAGGGATTGGCAAGAAATATTCAAAGTGATGCAAAACAACAACAACAAAAAAACTACAACCAAGACTACTTTATCTAGCAAGGCTGTCATTTAAAATTGAAGGAGAAATAAAAAATTTCTCAGACCAAAAAAGAAAAAATAAAACTCAAGGAATTCATTACAACCAAACCAGTACTACAAGAAATGTTAAAGGGGCCCTGGCCGGTTGGCTCAGCGGTAGAGCGTCGGCCTGGCGTGCGGGGGACCCGGGTTCGATTCCCGGCCAGGGCACATAGGAGAAGCGCCCATTTGCTTCTCCACCCCACCCCCTCTCCTTCCTCTCTGTCTCTCTCTTCCCCTCCCGCAGCCAAGGCTCCACTGGAGCAAAGATAGCCCGGGCTCTGGGGATGGCTCCTTGGCCTCTACCCCAGGCACTAGAGTGGCTCTGGTCGCGGCAGAGCGACGCCCCAGAGGGGCAGGGCATCGCCCCCTGGTGGGCAGAGCGTCGCCCCTGGTGGGCGTGCCGGATGGATCCGGTCAGGCGCATGCGGGAGTCTGTCTGACTGTCTCTCCCCGTTTCCAGCTTCAGAAAAATACAAAAAAAAAAAAAAAAAAAAAAAAAGAAATGTTAAGGGGCCTACTGTAAAAAGAGCAAAGGAAATAAATAGAGAAAAAGAGGATTGTAGACTTAAAGAATAAAATGGCAATAAATAAGTACATATCAATGATAACCTTAAATGTAAAAAAATTAAATGCTCCAATCAAAAGACATAGGGTAGCTACATGGATAAGAAAACAGGATCTGTACATATGCTATCTACAAGAAACCCACCTCAGAACAAAAGATACACATAGACTGAAAGTGAAAAAAGCATTTCATGCAAATGGAAATAAAAAAAAAGCTGCGGTGGCAATACTTATATCTGACAAAATAGACTTTAAAACACAGGCTACAGTAAGGGATAAAGAAGGTCACTATATAATAATAAAGGGAGCAATCCAACAGGAAGATATAACCATTGTAAATATTTATGTGCCTAATATAGGAGCACCTAAATATATGAAGCAGATTTTTGATGGGCATAAAGGGCGAGATTGAGAGCAATATTATAATAGTAGGGGAGTGTATTACCCCACTAACATCAATGGATAGATCCCCCAGACAGAAAATTAACAAAGAAAGAGCAGCCTAAATGACACATTAGATCAACTGGATTTAATTGATATCTTCAGAAACTTTCACCCTAAAGCAGCAGAATATACATACTTTTCAAGTGCTCCTGGTACATCCTCTAGGATAGACCACATGTTAGGACACAGAACGAGTCTCAATAAATTATAGAAGATTGAAATCATATCAAGCATCTTCTCTGATCACAACGGTGTGAAACTAGAAATCAACTACAATAGAAAAACTGAAAAACATTCAAACACTTGGATGCTAAATAGCATGTTATTAAATAATGAATAGGTTAATAATGAGATCAAGGAAGAAATAAAAAATTTCCTTGAAATAAATAAAAATGAATATACAACAACTCAAAATCTATGGGACACAGCAGAAACGTTCTGAGAGGGAAGTTTATAGCATTACAGGCATACCTTAAGAAGCAAGAAAATGCCCTGGCCGGTTGGCTCAGTGGTAGAGCGTCGGCCTGGCATGCAGGAGTCCCAGATTCGATTCCCGGCCAGGGCACACAGGAGAAGCACCCATCTGCTTCTCCACCCCTCCCCCTCTCCTTCCTCTCTGTCTCTCTCTCTTCCCCTCCCGCAGCCAAGGCTCCACTGGAGCACAGTTTCCCCGGGCGCTGAGGATGGCTCTGTGGCCTCTGCCTCAGGTGCTAGAATGGCCCTGATTGCAGCAGAGCGACGCCCCAGATGGGCAGAGCATCGCCCCCTGGTGGGCATGCCGGGTGGATCCTGGTCGGGCGCATGCAGGAGTCTGACTGCCTCCCCGTTTCCAACTTCAGAAAAATACAAAAAAAAAAAAAACCCCAAAAAAACAAACAAAAAGAACCACAATGAGATATACCTGTCAGAATGGTGCTCATTAGCAAATCGACACAATAAGTTCTGGAGAAGGTGTGTAGAAAAGGGAACCCTCCTGCATTGATGGTGGGAATGCACACTTGTGTAGCCACTGTGAAAAACAGTGTGGCGTTTCCTCAAAAAACTAAAAATGCAACTGTGGTTTGACCCAGCTATCCTACTTTTAGGAATATATTTTAAGAATACCAAATCACTGATTCAAAAGAAGATATGCACCCTCATGTTTATTGCAGCATTGTTTAGCCAGAATCCAAAAACAGCCCAAGTGTCCATCAGTGGAAGAGTGAATTAAAAAGCTGTGGTACATATACAATATATACAATGGAATACTACACAGCCATGAAAAAGATGTAAGTGGTTAGTTACGATGTTAATGTGCATTTCTCTGAATATTGTTTATTGGCTAGGCATCTGGGCTTTGTCATTAGACAGACTTGGGTTTGAGTTCCAGCTCTGCCTCGTGCTGTGTGCCTTCAGTTGAATTACTTAGTTCCCCATTGTCCTATCTGTAAATTGGAGATAATAATAGTTCTTACTGTGTAGGATAAGTATGAGGTTTGGATAGGAAAATATATTTTTTTAAATTTTTTTTATTAAAGATATTATTTATTCATTAGAGAGAGGGGAGTGGGGGGAGGAGCAGGAAGCATCAACTCCCATATGTGCCTTGAGCAGACAAGCTCAGGGTTTTGAACCGGCAACCTCAGTGTTTCCAGGTTGACGCTTTATCCACTGCGCAACCACAGGTCAGGGCTGGATAAGAAAATAAATACAAAATACTAGTCTAGTAAAACCTCTGTACGTATAGTTATTATAGTTATAAAGAATGACTTATTTTGTGACCATCTGATAAAGCTATCTGATAATAAAGGGGATGTTGATTTAAATACCTGTTAGTATTGTATAGTTCTAAAAATAAGAAAAAATGCAAGAAGCCCTTGCCTGGTAGCTTAGTTGGTTAGAGTGTCATCCTGATACACCAAGGTTGTGGTTTTTGATCCCTGGTCAGGGCACATACAAGAATCAACAAATGAATGTATAAGTAAGTGGAACAACAAATTGATGTTTCTCTCTCACATGCTTTCTCTCCCTTCCTTTTTCTCTAAAGTAAAAAAAAAAAAAAGAATGCAGAGCCCATTAGGTTCATAATCTTTATCACTAGAGAGAAAATACATTTACATGTATGTATAGCATACATTACAAAGGTCGTTAGAATTAAATTAAAAACATATGTACCTATCTTAAAAGTCAAGAAATATAAAATAAAAGCAAGGATAAACTGGGTAGGTCCTGGCTGAGTAGCTCAGTTAGAGCATCTCCTGATATACCAGGGTTGCAGGTTCGATCCCTGGGCAGGGTGCATACAAGAATCAACCAATGAATGCATAAATAAGTGGAACAATACATCAATATTTTTTTCTCTCTCTCTCTCTCTCAAAATCAATTTAAAAAAAGATAAACTGGGTAGGTAAGACTTGCAGATTTCTAAGAGTATGTCAGAGGATGAGATAATGAGTTTTGAAGTCCATGACATAATATGAAAAAGGGCTCAAATTGGCATTTGGCACAGTGAGAAGAACGTCTCTGAATGTCCACAGCTCCAGGACTTATGTCTGTAGCAATCTCTACAGACATAATATTAGGTTGGAAACTGTCTTTCTTAGCAGCCCTCCCCCTTTATTGATTTTAAATAGAGAGAGAGGAAAGCATCAATTTGTTGTTTCACTTATTTATTGGTTGATTCTTGCATGTGTCTTGACCAGGGATAAAACCTGCAACCTTGGTGTATAGGGATGATGCTGTAACCAACTGAGCAACTTGACCAGGAGCTCTGTGTCTTTCAACTTAAAGGAATATTTAGAATTAAGTACAGGTAGAATTAATAGAGTAAAAACTATGGGATTAATATGTTGAGGTTAAGAAGAAATGTGTATATTTCACATTTTATGCACTTGCAATGCTTAACAAAATTTGGCTTATTAGAGTGACAACCTTATAACTCTTATTTTATTATTATTATTATTATTATTATTATTATTGTATTTTTCTAAAGTTAGAAGTAGGGAGGCAGTCAGACAGACTCCCGCATGCGCCCGACCCGGATCCACTGGCATGCCCACCAGGGGGTGATGCTCTGCCCATCTGGGGCCTTGCTCCGTTGGGACTGGAGCCATTCTAGCGTCTGAGGCAGAGACCATGGAGCCGTCCTCAGCACCAGGGGCCAACTTTGCTCCAGTGGAACCTTGCTTGTGGGAGGGGAAGAGAGAGAGAGAGAGGAAGGAGAGGGGGAGGGGAAGAGAGAGAGAGAGAGGAAGGAGAGGGGGAAGGGTGGAGAAGCAGATGGGCATTTCTCCTGTGTGCCCTGGCCAGGAATCGAACCAGGGACTTCCATACGCCTGGCCGATGCTCTACTGCTGAGCCAAGCGGCCAGGGCCATAACTCTTATTTTAAATGTACATTTGAGTTAGTTTCGAACTTTAGATTTTGAATTGAAATCTTACCAAGCTTACACATGGAGCTGGGCCAACTAAGAGAATTTTAAATTCATTATATTTGTAAATTTATCTGATTTTAAAGGATTACTAAGCCTTGAAACGGTTCTAGGTCAGACAGACTATTGAAGAAAGTAAAAAGAAAATCTAGTAAGTTTATAGGCATATTTTCACTTTTTTTCTATTTTTAAAAAAATTGATTGATTTTTCTTTTCTTTTTGTTTTAGAGAGAGAGGAAGGGATAAAGAAAGAAAGAGATAGAAACATCGATCTGTTCTTGTATGTGCCCTGACTGGGAATTGAACCCCCACAACCTTTGCCTATCAGGATGACACTCAAACCAACCAAGCTCTCCGCAATGGCTATACACATGATTTTAAATGTTTGATGATGTTGAATTAACTAAGTTTGTGAATGGGACCAAAAATTATTAAAAGTTTCTGAAAAGTGATTGGTAAAGTTCACTGGACTTAACTGAGCATTTCTATTAATAGAGAGTATAGCAGGAGCAGGGTCAGCGTTGGACATGTTAAATTTGAAGTATCTGCAGGGTTCACAGGTGAAAATGTCCATCGCACAGTCGAAAATATTGAATTGGGGCTTCTAGAGGGTCTGGAGATTATATATGTATATGTATATATGTATATATATTATATATATATATATCTTCAGTAATTTAAGGTGAGCGTGGAAAAAGTTACTCAGAAAGAATGCACAAAGAAGTGTGCAGGCTGGGGACAGAATTTCGTCAAATTATTTATTAATTTTTTAAATTTTTTTGTATTTTTCTGAAGCTGGAAACGGGAAGAGACAGACTCCCGCATGCGCCCGACCGGGATCCACCTGGCACGCCCACCAGGGGCGACGCTCTACCCACCAGGGGGCGATGCTCTGCCCCTCCGGGGTGTTGCTCTGCCACGACCAGAGCCACTCTAGAGCCACTCTAGCGCCTGGGGCAGAGGCCAAGGAGCCATCCCCAGCGCCAGGGCCATCCCCGCTCCAATGGAGCCTTGGCTGCGGGAGGGGAAGAGAGAGACAGAGAGGAAGGAGAGGGGGAGGGGTGGAGAAGCAGATGGGCACTTCTCCTATGTGCCCTGGCCGGGAATCGAACCCAGGTCCCCCGCACGCCAGGCCGACGCTCTACCGCTGAGCCAACCGGCCAGGGCCTCGTCAAATTATTTAAGGGCAGCACAAGGTGCAAGGGGAAGAGCCCTAAAACGGGCAAGTCCACTAAAAAGAACTTTCAAAGATCTGTGGCACGAAATCTAAGGTTAAGAATATTTGGACGAACACAGACAGCTCTCTTGCTTTAGCATCCACATCTCAAATATTAGGAGGGTCGAGAAGTTCAAATCTGGCAACTGCTGGCGACTCTAGGAGGGTTCTGAGGCCAGAGGGAGTTTGGATCTGCTTGCGTCCAATAAGAACACCCTGGGCCGCTTCAAAAAAACGCCCTCCTTGAGTCCTTTGGTGCTGAGTTTAGCTTGGAAGGCAGGAGAAAGGATGAAGCCCACGTTTTTTATTTCAAGCTACCGACGATGGCAGCCTTTTTTGTCGGATGTGCAGTTGAGGTGCTGGCGGGAAAGACTAAGGCTCCAGGGCGGGGGCGGGCCTTCCTTGCGGAGCGGAGCTGTTCGGGAGCCTGACTGGCGGGCGAGCTCCGCCTCCTTTCTTCCACCTTCCATAAGCGTCTGGAAGGCGCGGGGCGGGGTCCAGAGGCGGAGCCCGGGCGGGATAGGCCTGCTCGGGCTCCGCCTACTTCAAACCGCTCCCTACGGCGCGGCAGGGTGGGGCCGCTGGGGCGGGGCCGCGGGGCAGGGCCGGCGGCACGGGGCGGGGCCTCAGGGACCGAGACAGCCCGCGCACTCTGCAGGAGCTGCAGCCACCGGCACCCGCGCCTCCAAGGTCTCACCGCTTCCTCTCCAGAGACCTGCGCTCGGCCGCCATGTCCGCCACGGACGAGGTTGACGGACTGGGCGTGTCCCGGCCGCACTATGGCTGTGAGTGCGGGGCTGCGGGGCGCGGGGGTTTTGGGACCGGGCTCTCTGCCTCCCAGGCGCCGTTTTCCCGGGGGCTTGGCGGGACGGTGGGGCAGGGCAGCTGTGGGCCGCGCGGACCCGGAAGAGCCGGGGCGGTGGGCGGGAGGGGCTGCGGGCAGCGAGGACCCCCGACTGCGCCCCTCGGCCTCCCAGGTGGTGGGGGGACCTGGCGGCCTCCACGCTTTCGCCGGGGCGCTCCAGCTGGAGGGCCACACCCAGCGCCGCCCGCCGCCCAGCCCGACCGAGATTGAGGGGGACGGCCTAGGGTGAGGTGGCAGGAGGATCGTGCAGGGCGTTCCCGGGACCGCAGACCGGGGCTCTGCTCGCTCTCCGTGGGCGCTGCCGCCCTCGTGCTGCCGCGGGGGAGACCCTGGGTCCGGGCTGCCAGGCCGGGGCGAGCCGAGGGGTGCGGCCCTGGGCAAGTCACTTCACCCTTCTCCGGCTTAATTCCCTCGTCAGGATTTCAAAAGTAAAAAACCCCAAAAAACAAAAAACCCCTGACTTCCTCATTTTCTGTAGTCGTCCCTGGGACGTCATTCAGCCGCCGGCGGGATAATTACCACTGGCCAAAGGGAATTCCTTTGGAGTCTCGATCTTATTTTATATTGAGAGAGTAATGTTATATTTTTAGGGTAATTTCACTCATCAACAGTTATATGTGAGATATTGTCACTTTTGTGAAATGAAAGGTAAGACCAGGCCCTGCCTTCAAAGAACGTTTTAATCAGAGACAGGTGTACAGCCCAATGATAATAAGGTATAATAAAGATAGGAGATAAGTGAACTAACTCAGTGTAAATGAGCGTGGGTGCTGACGGGCTTGGAATGAGGGGGCCACAGGTAGGGACGTTTGAACAGAGCCTTGCGGTATGCTGTCAAGTTTGACTGGGCAGGGTGGGGCAAGAGATGTGACTTGAAGAGGACAGAGCATGAACTAAGTAAGGTATGAACAGTAGGAGAGCACTGGAAATTGTGGTGTGGAGTGGGAGTGCATAGTGGTGGGAGGAAGGGTACTGAGAGGCAGGAGAGTTTCCAAAAGTAATTTGAGCTAAATTGGCAAAGACCTTGAATGCCATCCCAAGGAGTTAGGAATTTATTTTCTACCCTGGGCACCCTTGCAGAGGAAGATTACTTCCAATTTAAACTCACAGGCTTTTTTTTTCTTTCTTTCTTTCTTTTTTTAGAGAGAGAGTCAGGAAGGGAGAGAGAGGGAGGAGTGAGAGTGATAAGCATCAACCTGTAGTTGCTTCACTTTAGTTGTTCATTGATTGCTTCTTGTATGTGTCTTGACTAGGGCCTCAAGTAGAGTCAGTGACTCCTTGCTCAGGCTAGCAACCTTTGGATTCATGCCAGTGATTGTAGGCTTCAAGCCAAGGACCTTGGGAACATATGTGTCAGTGATCCCACACTTAAGCCAACAACCCTGCACTCAAGCTGGCAACCTTGGAGTTTTGCACTAGGAACCTCAGTGTCCCAAATCAATGCTATCCACTATGCCACCACTGGTCAGGCTAAGCTCGTAGACTTTTGAGACAGACTGCCTAGGTTTGAATCTGGGCTCTGCTAGTTATTAGCTGTGGGGCTAAGATCAACCTGCCTCAGTTTCCTCATCTGTAAAATGGGATTGATAGCAGGATTGTTATGGGGCTTCAATGAGAGAATGCATGTAAAATGCTTAGCCCAGGTACTGCCACTTTGTTCTCAATGACTGGACTGTTGGCTTTGGTTATTAATAAAAAGGGAAAGAAACAACATGATCAACTCTGTATTTAGAAAGAGTCTGGTGGATGGACTAGGACAGTTTTAGCCCCAAATCTCAAGTCATTAATTTTCAAGTTAAGCTAAAATATAGTACATGTTCATGTTACTGTACATTTTTTAAAAAAGTAGTAAGGTGGGTATGGTTGAAACCCCATAGTTCTTATTTTAGGAAAGTCATTGTGGTCCTGGCTATCCACACATCTACAGGTTACCCTGACTCGACGTGACAAGCAGGAATTTGATGATGTGGCATTCCTTTATCTCTCAGAAAGGTTACAGAGTCTTTTGTTTGCATTCTTTCATCTTTTAGCTGTCCTGGATAATGAGAGACTCACAGCAGAGGAGATGGATGAAAGGAGACGGCAGAATGTGGCTTATGAATACCTTTGTCATTTGGAAGAAGCAAAGAGGTAAAGGTTGGCTGGCTGGAAAGAAGATTGGGAGAAGGGAGCTGATACGTGTGAATACAGATAAAGATCTTTTGGAGTATGTTGTAGATGCGCCTGAGGGAGGCGGGTGCTTTGAAGGAATAGGTGTAGGTAGGGTATTTATCCATGGGAGCAGGTAACCTCGATGGCACTTGATTCATGAAACAGTGATGGACATTTTTGTATACTGAAAAATATCCAGATTTGTGTTGCTCTGTTTTATGCCTACAGTGCATGTTTGGGGTACTACCACCTGTGGGGGAGAAGGAGCATTTTTAGAGTTTGAAGTTCTTGGCTTTAATGTTTCATCGGGTCTTTACTGGTTTTGACTTATATATGAATTAGATTCCTTCTTGGTAGCGCTATGGGTAAGTTCGTCCATTTGGCAATAGTCAAGGACTGCTTACCAAAGGCACTATCCTCTGTGTTCTTTGTGAAGTGAACGTACGGCTGCTCTTTTCCTTTTCAGATGCTCCAAGAACTTGTGGTCTTACTCTTAGCTTATCGGTTTGCTCTCTGTAGTTTCTTTTGTTACAGTGCTGTATTCCTTTGAAGGTCCCAGGGTAGATAGATGTAATTACAGGTCAGGTGTCTTATAAATGAACTTTGGTAGAGAAGACTAGCAAGAGCTAATGGAAAGTATTTGTGATCACAGTCTAATAAAAATTGTGGATTTTTTGTTTTGTTTTTGATTTTGACAGTACATTTATTAAAGCTGAGGACAGTGAAACAAGGAAGGGTTTAGGATAGAAGAAGCAACAGGGGAAAGCCTAGATGAGGCTACATTGGCTCTCTAGGAAGTCAGAGAAAAGGGGGCCTTGGAGACAGGTTCAAGGGGTTGACCTGGGACAAACTGTCACTGCCCACTGCTCCCCTGGTTGCAAGTCTCTGGGGACCCTTCGAGTTTAGGAGATGCAGGCCTGTGGGGGAAGAAGAGTGGGATGGGAAAGAAGAGGGAGAAGAGAAACATGCAGCCTTGTTCCTGGGAGGGAGAGAGAGCATACAATCATGGATGTTATGCATGTTACTAAGAAACAAGTCGTTTTTATTTTTAATTCTGAAGATACTGAAATGCTACAGAAAAGTCCAAGAACAATACAACAAACATCCATGTACAGTATTTCAGAAGGAACAAATGTTAGCCCTTCAGATCTTTCCCTTTACTCTCAAAAAGACATGGTAGAGTTTCCTTTGTGCCCTTTCCTGGTCCCATTCCCTTTCTTCCTGTCCCTGGGGTTACCACTACATGTGTTTGGTGTGTCCTCTTTTTTTTTTTTTTTTTTTTTTAACAGAGACAGAGAGAGTCAAAGAGAAGGATAGATGGGGACAGACAGACAGAAATGGAGAGAGATGAGAAGCATCAATAATTAGTTTTTTGTTGTGACATCTTAGTAATTCATTGATTGCTTTCTCATGTGTGCCTTGACCGTGGGGCTACGTAACCCCTTGCTGGAGCCAGCGACCTGGGGTCCAGGCTGGAGAGCTTTGCTCAAACCAGATGAGCCCACACTCAAGCTGGCGACCTCGGGGTCTTGAACCTGGGTCCTCTGCATCCCAGTCCAACGCCCTATCCACTGCACCACCGCCTGGTCAGGCTGGTGTGTCCTCTTGAACCCAGACATTTTTCTGAGCTGGACGCCCTTCCAGGAGACTGGGGGAGGAGTGGGGTGGGATTAGTAATGATTTAGATGGAGAGAATTGTGTTTTTTAGTGGAAGGTTAGACAGCAGATGACTATGTTGTTAGAAAAGGGGTTAGTTCTTTTTTTTTTTTTTTGGCAGAGACAGAGAGTCAGAGAGAGGGACAGACAGACAGGAAGGGAGAGAGATGAGAAACATCAATTCTTTGTTGTGGCTCCTTAGTTGTTCATTGATTGATTTCTCATATGTACCTTGACGGGGGCTACAGTAGACCGAGTAACCCCTTGCTTGAGCCAGCGACCTTGGGCTCAAGCTGGTGAGCCTTGCTCAAACCAGATGAGCCCATGCTCAAGCTTGCGACCTCGGGGTCTCGAACCTGGGTAATCCGCATCCCAGTCCGGCGCTCTATCCACTGCACCACCACCTGGTTAGGCGGGGGTTGGTTCTTTTTAAAATTTATTTATTGATTTTAGAGAGAAAGGAAGGGAGAAACATCAATTTGTTGTTCCACTTACTTATATGCATTTATTGGTTGATTCTTGTATGTACCCTGACTGGGGATCGAACCTGCAACCGTGACATAAAGGGACAATGCTAACCCCTTGGTCGGCAAACTGCAGCTTGTGAGCCACATGCAGCTTTTTGGCCTCTTGAGTGTGGCTCTTCCAAAAAATACCACGTGCGGGCGCTACCTCGATAAGGAATGGACCTATCTATATAATTTAAGTTTAAAAAATTTGGCTCTCAAAATAAATTTCTATCGTTGTACTGTTGATATTTGGCTCTGTTGACTAATGAGTTTGCCGACCACCGCTAACCAACTGAGCTACCTGGACAGTGCAAAAAGAAGTTTTTTGTTGTTATTTTTTAAGTGAGAGGAGGGGAAAGAGTTACAGATTCCCGCATGCACCCTGACTGGTATCATCCAGCAACCCCTGTGTGTGGCTTATGCTTGAATCAACTGAGCTATTTTTAGTGCCTGAGGCTGATGCTGGGACCAATGAGCTATCCTCAGCACCTGGGGCTGACACTCAAATCAGTTGAGTCACTAGCTTTGGGAGAAGAGGGAGAAAGAGGGGAGAGGAGCAGATGTTTGCTTTTCCTATGTGCCCTGATTGGGAATCGAACCTGGGACATCCATATACCAGGCCAATGCTCTATCCACTGAACCAACCACCCAGGGAGAGGGGTTGGTTTTTTTTTTAATCTTTTTTTTTCTTTTTTTCTTTATTCATTTTTAGAGAGGGGAGAGAGAGGGAGAGAGAGAGAGACAGAGAGAGAGAAGGGGGGAGGAGCTGGAAACCTCAACTGCCATATGTGCCTTGACCAGGCAAGCCCAGGGTTTCGAACCGGCGACCTCAGCATTTCCAGGTCGACGCATTATCCACTGCGCCACCACAGGTCAGGCTAGAGGGGGGTTGGTTCTTATACAAAGTTTATAAAAGCCCCTTGAGCAAGACTATGAAGTCTTCTGCTCTTCTAGTTGTAGACTAGATCTGGTTTTGGAAGGTGAAAGAATTTGGAAGCTGCAGCTGGTCTGAGACCAGTTTGTGCTCTCTGAAGCTTGGTGACTTTGTTGAGGTGATCTAGGGGTGAGCAGGAAGAAACTCAGCTTATCCTTCTTCCCCCATCCAATTATTATTTAAAAAAATAAATAACATAAATATATATATATATTGGTTTTAGTGAGAGAGGACGGAAGAGAGAGACTGGAACATTGATCTGTTCCTGTATGTGCCCTGACCTGGGATTGAACTGGCAACCTCTGTGCCTCGGAAGAATGCTCCAACCAATCAAGCTATCCACCCAGGGCTGCTTTTGTTTTAATATTGGGTTTCTACAGTAAAATTACCTTGTTCTAGAGGCTGTCTTGACTGACACCCCCTTGCCACCACTAATCTAATTCAACATCTTATTTCAGTGAGGAAACTGAGGGTAGAGTTTACATGGTATACTTGTAGTTTTCCTTTTTATAAAAAAATTTTTTTCCTTTTAATTTTTCCATTGATCAGAGAGGGGGGTAGAGAGAAGGGAAGGGAGAGAGAAAGGTGATGGGGGAAAGAGAGAGAAAAAGAAGCATTAGCTCGTTCCACTCAGCTGTTGCATGTAGTTGTGTACTCATTGGTTGCTTCTCATATGTGCCCTGATCTGGAATTGAACCACCAACTTCAGTGCACTAGGACCTATCTACTAGAGTAGCACACTCTATCTACTGAGCCACCTGGCCAGGGCCAACTTACAGTTTTCATGATTGAAAAATAATTGTTATCATTTTATAGCAGGGGTCCCCAAATTACAGCCCGCAGGCCGCATGCAGCCCCCTGAGGCCATTTATCCGGAAGGTGCACCTCTTTCATTGGCGGTCGGTGAGAGGAGCATAGTTCCCATTGAAATACTGGTCAGTTTGTTGATTTAAATTTACTTGTTCTTTATTTTAAATATTGTATTTGTTCCTGTTTTGTTTTTTTTTACTTTAAAATAAGATATGTGCAGTGTGCATAGGGATTTGTTCATAGTTTTTTTTTATAGTCCAGCCCTCCAACGGTCTGAGGGACAGTGAACTGGCCCCCTGTGTAAAAAGTTTGGAGACCTCTGTTTTATAGAGTGATTCTTTTATCTATCTATCTATCTATCTATCTATCTATCTATCTATCATCTATCTATCTATCTATCTATCTATTTATTTGTAAGAGAGACAGAAAGAGGAACAGACAGACAGGAAGGGAGAGAGATGAGAAGCATCAATTCTTTGTTGTGGCACTTTAGTTGTTCATTGATTGCTTTCTCATATGTGCCTTGACCAGGGGGTTCCAGCTGAGCCAATAACTCCTTGCTCGAGCCAGCGACCATAGGGTCATGTCTGTGATCCCATGCTCAAGCTGGCAACACTGTGCTCAAGCTAGTGAGCCTGTGCTCAAGCCGGATGAGCCCATTCTCAAGCCAGTGACCTCGGGGTTTTGAACCTGGGTCCTCAGTGTCCCAGGCTGACACTCTATCTGCTGTGCCACTGCCTGGTCAGGCCATTGGTTGATTTTTTTTTTTTAAAGGAATGGTATTTTTTTTTTTATTTATTGATTTTTAGAGAGAGGGGAAAGAGAGAGAGAGAGAGAGAAGGGGGAGGAGCAGGAAGCATCAACTCCCATATGTGCCTTGACCAGGCAAGCCCAAGGTTTCGAACCGGCAACCTCAGTGTTCCAGGTCGACCCTTTATCCCACTGCGCCACCACAGGTCAGGCTGATTTTTTTTTTTAATTAAATGAGAGGTGGGGAAGCAGAGAGACAGACTCCTATCTGCACCCGACTAGGATCCACCTGGCAAGCCTTCTACTGGGGAGAGGCTCTGTTACTTGGCAACCAAGCTATTTTAGCACCTGAGAGAGGCCATGGAGCCATCCTCAGTGCCTGGGGCCAACTTTGCTCAAGGCATTCAAGCCATAGCTGCAGGAGGGGGTTGGGGGATGATGGCTGCTTCTCCTGTGTGCCCTGACCAGGAATTGAACCTGTGACTTCCACACTCCAGGCCAATGCCCTGCCACTGAGCCCACCAGCCAGGGCCCATTGGTTGATTCTTATATATGCTCTGACTAGGATTGAACCCGCAACCTTGGTGCATTGGGATAATGCTCTAACTGAGCTACCTGAGCAGGGCTAGAGTGGTTGGTTCTTAACCAGGCATGTGCATTAGAATCACCTAGGCAACTTCAGAAAAATAGATATCCAGGCCTTATCACAGAGATTCTCTTTCAGTAGATCTGAACTGGAAGGTGCAAGCACCTGTATATTGTAAATGCTGCTAGTTCAGATGGTTCCCCTAGTTGAGAAACAAAATTTTAAACATTTTTAGAAGTCTGCCTTATGCTGTGATATAATAGCTTGAATTGAATAATGTTTTTATTGTCACATTTTTTTTTTCAGTTGCTGCGCTAGCAAGGCATTTGTCAGGTGTTTTTTCCAGATAGGAAGGTAGCCCATTTCCTTTATTATTATTATTATTTTTAGATTTTATTTTTTCACTTTGAGGAGGGGCAGGAAGCATCAACTTCTGTATGTTTCTTGACCAGGCAAGCCCTGGGTTTCGAACCAGCGACCTCAACATTCCAGGTCAGTGCTTTGTCTGCTGCGCCACCACAGGTTAGGTGATAGCCCATTTCCTTTAGAACCTGTCCAGAGGGCCATGATCCCATGAGATGTTTTTTAGTAGGGTGTTTTTGCATACTTAGGAGGTACCTAAAGCAGTGAGACATTTGTGATAGTCTTTATTTTTTATGCTTTGGTTATGAGGGAGGGCATAATAGTGGCATATTTGCCCTGGTATGCTTTACCCCCTGGCCTGGCATCGTGGAAATGTGCTTGGTCTATTTTATGGAGGCCATCATGTAGCATCTGGATGGGGTGATTTATTTTTTTTTTTTTAAAGCTTTGATTAGAAAATCAACTTTAGAAGCACCTATTTAGATTTTCCAGCTAATTAGGGTTAGGAAAAGAAGCCCAGAATGTCATGCTGAGAAAAGAGGACTGGATCCTTGTCAGCCACCTACTATAGCTGCTGCCACCTCTGAAAAGTTGGGTGAGGTGCACCACAGACAGATCACATGCTCTTCCTCATGAGTGTGGGGATTCAGCTCCAGTTGTCTCCTACCCTGGAGAGCTGGGCTGTACCTCTGTGCTGCTCGAGGCCCTCTTTCCCCTCTAGCACAAGCCCATTTTGCCTTTTGGATTGGCCCCATCCTGTTTCCTTCATAACCTGCACCCCTCCCAAGTTGGAGGAGCCCCAAGGTTTGGAATTTACACCGGCTCCAAGGCCAGGAAGAGAGATCAGAGAGATCCAAGGGAGGAAAGGTTCCCCTCTTTAGTTCTATTTATAAGAATGCTACTCCGCCCACTAGAGCTCCACCTTGTAGTACAGTGGCCCCATTGTGTATCCTAGGGTACTCCGTTTTCTCGGGTACCTGTAACAGAGCTCTTTAGTGGAAAGAGGAGAGTGTGCAGAGTGAATATGAATGTGTGGAGACAGTGCATGTAAGTAAGTGTGTGTAGAGAAATGAGAGTGTGTTGTGGTTGTGTTTCCCCAAAATGTTAACTGGGAAAATTTAGGAGTGAATCCATAAAAGTATGTACTGAGAATGGTGGGAAATAGAAAATATAGAGTTTCTACTTTTCTTTATTGTTTGGAGAGGAGCGTCAGTGAGAAACTTAAGTTCTAATGAAATATCTAAGGATATAGGGCTTGTGGTTAAGGGCTACAGAGCAGATCAAGGACTTTATAAAGAGAGACATCTTAAATTACATATTTATGCTCAATTGTGGGTTTATTTTTATCCTTTTGCCTATTCTAATTGGGCTTTACATTTGTTTTGGCTAAGGAGCAGTAGAGATGAATAGCATTTTTATGCAAGTGAAGGAGGTGAGATTTAAATATGTGAGGTGTATAGTAGGTATTCAGGTGTTGCACAGGAGGAAGTTATAGATCAGGAAAAATAGATCAAGTAAAAAAAAACACACACAAAAAAAACAAGGAAGGGAACACACTAGGCAGGGCAGCCGGAAGGTAAGGAGACTACTATGAGTAATACTGGAACGGGATTAAATTCAGTTAGGTTGAAGGTCACAGGAAGAAGGTTAAGCAGTCTCCCAGGTAGGATTAGGATTCGGTCCTTCAGAGGCTTGCTGATATGCCTTTTCTACCAGTCATTGGCCACCTTCCTCCTGCTCAGTTTCTATACCCCAGCTCAAGGGGCAGGGCACCCCCCCATCTCCTCTCCTTATAGAAGGGAAAGTAAGGGCTATGGCTGGTTAGAGACTGTCAGAAACTACATGGTGTTAACAGGAGCTTAGCCCTAAATAGAGGCACTTTACCTTCTGTAATTAGGGGAGTAGAGAGCAAGTATCTTGGAGAGAAATCAGGTCTTGAGAAACACACTCTCTTTTGTGTATATATCTTTTTTGTTGGCATCAAACCCTTTCTGGGATGGGCTCTGCAGATCCTCTCTAAGTGGGACCAGAATTCTAGTAACATCTGGAAAGATCCAGGCTGGCCCTCTCTGATCCTGAAAACAGAAGTTAAAGACATGAAGAGGCAAGAAAATGAAAGGGATAGGTGAGGTGACTAGGAAGAATAGCTTGCCACCAGCTCTGGAATTTTACAGCAGAGGAATATCACTTAAAGATTGAGGGAGGGGGTCATTTTTAGGAGGTGACTCAAGCTCTTCTTTTACAGATGAGAAAACTAGTTTAATCTCCTCCGGAGACCCAGTGTGATTAAGGGGCTGCATAGCACATGGCTACTTAGTGACATGTTGGGACACCCAGCTGGGTGCATTTGTGTATTCATAATTATCAAGGGAGGAAGTCAGGGGTGGGGTTTATTCTTAACTCTTAAAATGCTGACATAGATGAACAGCTATTCTCTCTTCTGAAACTTAATACAGCTGCCTTAGGTTCCATGGTAATAAATGAATTGCGTATTTGTTACAGGCCCTGGCCGGTTGGCTCAGTGGTAGAGCGTTGGCCTGGCGTGCGGAAGTCCCAGGTTCGATTCCCGGCCAGGGCACACAGGAGAAGCGCCCATATGCCTCTCCACCCCTCCCTCTCTCCTTCCTCTCTGTCTCTCTCTTCCCCTCCCGCAGCCAAGGCTCCACTGGAGCAAAGATGGCCCCTGCGCTAGGGATGGCTCTATGGCCTCTGCCTCAGGCGCTAGAGTGGTTCTGGTCGCAACATAGCGACGCCCCGGATGGGCAGAGCATCGCCCCCTGGTGGGCATGCCAGGTGGATCCCGGTTAGGCGCATGCGGGAGTCTGTCTGACTGCCTCCCTGTTTCCAGCTTCAGGAAAAAAAAAAAGAGAGAGAAAAAGTGTATTTGTTACAAAGTGTTTCAAACTAAAAGCACTTTCCACATTGTATCTTCCAATGTTATAAATGGGAGGAAATGAGTTCCTAGTGTGGCCATCAAAAGCTTTTTACTTATCTGTATGGCTGAGATAGCAAAATTTACAATTAAGAAATGTGCAGAGT
Organism: Saccopteryx leptura; assembly: GCF_036850995.1. Lineage (NCBI taxonomy): Eukaryota > Metazoa > Chordata > Mammalia > Chiroptera > Emballonuridae > Saccopteryx > Saccopteryx leptura. The sequence goes on along the minus strand of NC_089515.1, from coordinate 38,413,047 downwards.
GCCCTGGCCAATTGGCTCAGTGGTAGAGTGTCAGCCTGGCGTGCAGAAGTCCCGGGTTCGATTCCCAGCCAGGGCACACAGGAGAAGCGCCCATCTGCTTCTCCACCCCTCCCCCTCTCCTTCCTCTCTGTCTCTCTCTTCCCCTCCCGCAGCTGAGGCTCCATTGGAGCAAAGATGGCCCGGGCGCTGGGGATGGCTCCTTGGCCTCTGCCCCAGGCACTAGAGTGGCTCTGGTCGCCCCCTGGTGGGCGTGCCGGGTGGATCCCGGTCGGGCACATGCGGGAGTCTGTCTGATTGTCTCTCCCCGTTTCCAGCTTCAGAAAAATACAAAATAAATAAATAAATAAATAAAATAAAGAAATGTGCAGAGTAATCTGGTAAATATTAGGCAGTCAGCTATCTAAGAAAAGTCATATAACTGTAACTCATAATACTTATAATTAAGTAAAACAGGACTTGAAAAAGTGATTAAAACGTCTTTGAAAATCTTGAACTTCAACATTATGCGAAGTGAAAAGACTGAGGACTTTCAGTTTTGGCAGGTGAGAGTTCTGAGTCTGGTTTTCCAAGTTGCTTTACCTCAGGGAGTGAGCCTAAATTTGTCCTTTGCGGAATGAATATACCATGTGTTTTAGGAGTTGCTGTGAGGGTTATGTGCCTGTCACAGTGTCTAAACATGATGAGGTGTTAATAAAGTTTTCTGGGGAATATTCTGGGTACTTTCAATGTCCTAAAGCTGGCCCTAGTTTTTTCACTTCAGACATAAGCTTTTGTCTTAAAAAGGAAACCCAGCAGGAATCAGAGGCTACCTCTAGGAAGTGGAATTGGCGTGGACGGTGTGAGAGGACTGTTCCTGTTTATTTAATGCCTTTCTGCAGATTTAAAATGATTTTTACAACGATCATGGGTTTTATAATAAAAAAGGAGTTAAGTCAAGGGAAAAACTGTCTAAGTACATAAATTTTAGATTGTTGTAATCACAAATTCCGATTTTAAAGATTGGTATAGTATTATTTTTAAAAAAATATTTTTTGGATTTCAGAGTTAGCAGAGAGAGAGAAGGGGGCAGGAGTGGGAAGCATCAACTTGCAGTAGCTGCCTGTAATATGTGCCTTGACGGGGCAAGCCAGGGTTTTGAACTGATAACCTCAGCATTCCAAGTCAGGGCTTTATCCACTGTGCCACCATAGGTCAGGGGTATAGTGTCATCTTAATGACTATTTTCAGTGGGTACATAGTATTTACTGTTTATTCCAGTTTAATGTTATATTGCTTTGTTTGCTGGGAAAGTTAACTGTTTTCTCATATATTTGTTTAGCAATTTATTTTAGTATGCAAATCATGGATGGTTCTCTGTCTTCTGGGGTCATGGTATTAACTTTTGTGAGCGCTCTTACAATACAGATGTCCTACAGTTAATACTGTATTGCATATTTGAAAGTTGCTAAGAGAATATATCTCAAAAGCCCTTATCACAAGAAAAAATATATTTCTTTGTAACCACATATGGGATGCATACTAACTGGACTTACTGTCTATATAAATATTCAATCATTATGCTACAAATATTTTCCCTTAATTTTTTGGGTTTTTATTCACTTACAGTTTAAAATTTTATGGCATTTACATGTTAATATTTCTATTTATAATTTCTTTTGTCAATTCACTGTCTAGATATTAATTTCTGTAAAGCCTTGCTAAAATTTGAAATTTCATAGTTACCTTTTCATAATTAAGTGACTTAATTTTTTTGTTTGTTTGTTTTTTTAAATTTTTATTTTATTTATTCATTTTAGAGAGGGAGAGAGAAAGACAGAGAGAGAGAGAGAGAGAGAGAGGAGAGAGAGACAGGGGGGAGGAGCTGGAAGCATCAACTCCCATATGTGCCTTGACCAGGCAAGCCCAGGTTTCGAACCGGTGACCTCAGCACTTCCAGGTTGACGCTTTATCCACTGCGCCACCACAGGTCAGGCCGTGACTTAATTTTTTAAAAGTCTTTAACTCTCATGGTTGTTTCTAAATTATTGTATCATTTAAAAATAATTTTATGGCCCTGACTGGTTGGCTTAGTGGTAGAGCACTGGCCCAGCAGGTGGATGTCCCAGGTTCAATTTCTAGTCAGGGCACACAGCAGAAGCGACCATGACCTTCTCTCTCTCGTTCTTCCCCCTCACCCAACCCTGCAGCCATGGCTCAATTGGTTCCAGTAAGTTGGCCCTTGGTGCTGAAGATGGGTGGCTCTGTGGAGCCTCCACCTCAGGCACTAAAAATAGCTCAGTTGCTGAGTATGGCCCAGATGGGCAGAGCATTGGTCCCAGACAGGGTTGCCAGATGGATACCAGTTGGGGCACATGCCGGAGTCTGTCTCTCTGTCTCCCCTCCTCTCACTAAAAACAAAAAAAATTTTATTACTACTATTAGCAATTGCTATCTGCTTTCTCAGCTGTTAAACTATATGCATATAGTTCTACTTCCAGACTTTTTATTCTGTTATGGTGAACTCTATTTCATTTTTCTTTTCTTTTTTTTTTTTTCTTTTCTGAAGCTGGAAACGGGGAGAGACAGTCAAACAGACTCCCGCATGCGCCCGACCATCCCGGCACGCCCACCAGGGGCGATGCTCTGCCCACCAGGGGGCGATGCTCTGCCCCTGCGGGGCGTCGCCCTGCTGCGACCAGAGCCACTCCAGCGCCTGGGGCAGAGGCCAAGGAGCCATCCCCAGCACCCGGGCCATCTTTGCTCCAATGGAGCCTTGGCTGCGGGAGGGGAAGAGAGAGACAGAGAGGAAGGAGGGGGGGGTGGAGAAGCAAATGGGCGCCTCTCCTATGTGCCCTGGCCAGGAATCGAACCCGAGTCCCCCGCATGCCAGGCCAACGCTCCACCGCTGAGCCAACCGGCCAGGGCCTATATTTCATTTTTCTTGAGAAAATGTTCATGACTTCATTTTCTTATACTTATTGAGAAATAACATAAGAAGCTAGCTTGATTTCACTCCATAACAAGTAATTTCTTTTTACACTTCACTTTTTTATGATTTGAAACTTGTAAAATTCTTGTTTCTTGAGGTTTCCCCAAAGAATATATTAGAGTTGATGTTGGCTTAGTAATTCTGCCCATACTCTGAGACTCTCTTGATTTATAGTGTCTTTTCTGTTTATTTTAGCTCTAGGAAATTGTTATACCTTGAATAATGAATTAGTTCTGATTCATCAGTTAGTTCTGTCTTGGGGTGCCTATTATTAGGTTGGATCTGCTGTCTGCTGTATGGCTGCTCTTCATTTCGTTCGTTTATCTTAGTTAAATCAGCATTCTAGGTTCCGTATATACATCTGCTTTTCTGACTGGATTTTCTACTATCTTAATTTTTTCATTGGTTCTGTTAATGCTAGTTGCTTTGTCTTATTGCAATTTTCATTTTGACTGTTAACTCATTTTCTCTCCCTACTTTTTTGACAGTTGAGTAAATAAATGGTCTCTGATTAGTTCTTTTTTTTTTTTTAACAGAGGCAGAGATAGACAGGGACAGACAGACAGACAGGGACGGAGAGAGATGAGAAGCATCAATCATTAGTTTCTCGTTGTGCATTGCGACTTCTTAGTTGGTCATTGATTCCTTTCTCATATGTGCCTTGTCCATGGGCCTTCAGCAGACCGAGTAACCCCTTGCTGGAGCCAGCGACCTTGGGTCCAAGCCGGTGAGCTTTTTGCTCAAACCAGATGAGCCCGCGCTCAAGCTGGCGACCTTGGGGTCTCGAACCTGGATCCTTCCGCATCCTAGTCCGACGCTCTATCTACTGCGCCACCGCCTGGTCAGGCTGATTAGTTCTTGAAGAATAGTGTGACACAGAAAATTATCCTTTAAAGGAGGAAAAAAGGAGCTGGTAGCCAAGAGAATTGGGTTTAATACTCTACCAATTTCCATTATTTTTAATAAGTCTTTTTTTTTTTTTTTTTTTACAGAGACAGAGAGAGAATCAGAGAGAGGGATAGACAGGGACAGACAGACAGGAACGGAGAGATGAGAAGCATCAATCATTAGTTTTTCGTTGCACATTGTGACACCTTAGTTGTTCATTGATTGCTTTCTCATATGTGCCTTGACCGCGGGCCTTCAGCAGACTGAGTAACCCCTTGCTCGAGCCAGAGACCTTGGGTCCAAGCTGGTGAGCTTTTGCTCAAACCAGATGAGCCCACGCTCAAGCTGGCAACCTCGGGGTCTCGAACCTGGGTCCTCAGCATCCCAGTCCGACGCTTTATCCACTGCGCCACTGCCTGGTCAGGCTATTTTTAATAAGTCTTGGAGTGGATGTGATCACAGGAAACCAGTGTTAACTGGCCAGCTTACGTGTATGAATTGTCCACCGAAGTTGGGAAAGTCTGATTAGGCGAAGTGGACGATTAATTTGACCTAATTTGGCATATATTACTTCTGTTCTTAGAGGTCAGAGTAACAATTTTATAAATGAAAATACAGTACAAAATATATTTTAGGGCCTAAGTTGGCATGTTCTAGGAACTTAATTTTCTGGCCTTATATAGTGACCTGTCTCTGATTTCTGTAAAATTCCTTCTGCTTCACAGGTAAGCAATTTGGGGATACCTGTTGGTAACAGGAACTGTTTTGAACATTTTTAAGTCATGTAGTATTTTGATGGACTCCTGGTTGCTCTCAATTGAGGCTGCTAAATAAACCAGTTCACAGGAAGTATTTGTGTAAAAAAGTGTTGGTAGGCAAAGTGAGACTATCCGGAAGTGATTCATATTACTGGGCTGTTTGTTTAATGTGGGACTTGGTTGCCTAGAGACTATATCTTTGAGCAAGCTGAATAAAGTGCCACTTATGCAGAGGTTCAACAAATCAGGATTCTGCTTCTTGATTTTTCTTCTGGAAGAGCTCCTAGTAATCTGATTGATACCTGTGCTTTTAGAGTATGTGAATCAAAGACTCCTCCTACACATATAAATGAAACATCTGGTTAGTGGTTTATTTTAAAGAGATTTTACTTGCTAAAGATTGAATTTTTTTTATTTTTATTTATTTTTTTGTTTTCTTTTTTTTGTATTTTTCTGAAGCTGGGAACGGGGAGAGACAGTCAGACAGACTCCCGCATGCGCCCGACCGGGATCCACCCCCGACTGGGATCCACCCGGCACGCCCACCAGGGGCTACGCTCTGCCCACCAGGGGGCGATGCTCTGCCCCTCCGGGGCGTCCGCGACCAGAGCCACTCTAGCGCCTGGGGCAGAGACCAAGGAGCCATCCCCAGCGCCCCGGGCCATCTTTGCTCCAATGGAGCCTTGGCTGCGGGAGGGGAAGAGAGAGACAGAGAGGAAGGGGGGGGGTGGAGAAGCAGATGGGCGCCTCTCCTATGTGCCCTGGCCAGGAATCGAACCCGGGTCCCCCGCACGCCAGGCCAACGCTCTACCGCTGAGCCAACCGGCCAGGGCCTCCCCGCTTCTAACTTCAGAAAAAAAAAAAAAAGTTTGTGACCTGGCCAGATGTTCAGTTGGTTAGAACAATATCTCAAAGCTTAGAGGTTGCTGGTTTAATCCCCGGTTAGGGCACACACAGCAACAGATCAATGTTCCTGTCTCTCTCCCTCTCTCTTTCTTTCTCTCTCCCCCCTTCTCCCTCTAAAATTAATAAACATTTAAAAAAAGTTTGCTTACAATTGTATGTTGAAAAAATTAATTATTTTTCAATAAGTCATTTTATTTTAGAAATCTTAATACTTTAAGTACCTTCACAACACAGCTACAAGAAAGCCAAAAAAAAAAAAACCACCCAAAAACTCGAAAACCCAACCCTGCCATTTGCCTCAATGTCAGTGTCCTCCTCCTCTCCATCCTCCTCCTCCTCATCAGTACCATTTATTGTGCACTTACGATGTGCTGGGCACTTTACATGTATTGTCTAATTAGTTATTCTTGAAGACCCAGAAGGTGCTTATTCTTATCTACATTTAGCAGATAAGAAAACAAAACTCAGAGAGGTTGACTTGCCCATGTAGTAAGTGGTTGATCCAGATTTCAGGTTTGGCGCGGACTCTAAAGCCCTCTTGCTCTGCTTCCCTGGGTCAGGTTGCTACTGCAGTACTCCTGCTTCTAAAAATAATACTGACAGCAGCCGTAATTACCAGTGATTAAGCAGAATGATGATGTAGTAATTTACATACAACATTAATGTGAATAGGCATTATTTTTATTTAAAGGAGTGAAAAGTGAGTTAGAATCCCTTGTTTCAGGTCATGTGAAATCAAGCCCAGGTCTATGTGACACCAGCTCCTACTGCTGTCACCCTCTACAGGTACTGACTGTCTTTCACCTGCCACTCTGACTGTATGAGGGCAAGTCTCTGATTTTCATGTGTTTTTGTGTCTAACTACATTATATTGTTGGACTCTGTCTCAGACTTTTTTTTTTCACTTTTCTTTAATTGATTTAAATTTATTGTGTTTACATAGATTCAAGTGTCCCACCGAATACATCCCCCCGACTCCCATGTTCCTCTCAACATCCCCCTTACCCCCCTCCCCCAATGCCTTCCCCCCTTCCCTCCATAATTTGCTGTCCTGCTCTCTATAACGCTGTTATGTATATATAATTTCACCAATCTCTTTCCCTACTCTGATCCCATCCTCTCATTTACTTTCCCTTTGCTTTCTCTCTGGTCCCTGTGATCCTGCCTCTGCCTCTATTCTCCTCAGTTCACATTGTTCACTGGATTCCTCAAATGAGTGAGGTCATATGGTATTTGTCTTTCTCTGCTTGGCTTATTTCACTTAACATAATAGTTTCCAGGTCCATCCATGTTGTTGCAAAAGATAAGATTTCCTTCTTTTTCATGGCCCCATAGTATTCCATTGTGTATATATACCAGAGCTTTTTAATCCACTTGTCCACTGACGTACACTGGGGCTGTTTCCAGATCTTGGCTATTGTAAACAATGCTGCCATAAGCATGGGGAGTGCATTTCTTCTTTTGAATCAGTGATTTAGTGTTCTTAGGTTATATTCCTAAAAGTGAGATGGCTGGGTCAAAAGGCAGTTCTATTTTTAATTTTTTGAGGAAACGCCCATACTGTTTTCTACACTGGCTGCACCAGTCTGCATTCCCACCAGCAGTGCAGGAGGGTTCCCTTTTCTCCATATCCTGGCCAGCACTTATTATGTGTTGTTTTGTTAATGAGTGCCATTCTGACTGGTGTGAGGTGATATCTCATTGTGGTTTTAATTTGCATTTCTCTAATGATTAATGATGTTGAACATTTTTTCATCTGCCTATTGGCTATCTGTATGTCCTCTTTGGCGAAGTGTCTATTTCTTTTGCCCACTTTTTGATTGGATTGTTTATCTTCCTGGTGTTGAGTTTTATAAGTTCTTTATAAATTTTGGTTATTAACCCCTTATCAGACATATTGTCGAGTATGTTCTCCCATTGTGTGGTTTGTCTTTTTATTTTGTTCATATTGTCTTTAGCTGTGCAAAAACTTTGTAGTTTGATATAGTCCCATTTGTTCATCCTTTCCTTCATTGCACTTGCCCGTGAGATAAGTCAGCAAATACAGTGTGTCCGTGAAGTCATGGTGCACTTTTGACCAGTCACAGGAAAGCAACAAAAGATGATAGAAATGTGAAATCTGCACCAAGTAAAAGGAAAACCCTCCCAGTTTCTGTAGGATGATGTGGCAGCATGTGCGCATGCGCAGATGATGACGTAACACCGTGTATACAGCAGAGCAGCCCACGGCCATGCCAGTCAAGATGTGGATGGTACAGAGGAAAGTTCAATGTGTTCTGTGGCTTGCTAAATTCAAATCCGTGACCAAAGTGCAACGTGAATATCAGTGTGTTTATAACGAAGTGCCACCACATAGGAATAACATTACTCGGTGGGATAAGCAGTTGAAGGAAACCAGCAGTTTGGTGGAGAAACCCCGTTCTGGTAGGCCATCAGTCAGTGACGAGTCTGTAGAGGCTATACGGGATAGCTACCTAAGGAGCCCTAAAAAATCTGTGCGTGAGCCCACATTGAACTGCACTGAATAGGTATGAAACTGGGAGAGTTTTCCTTTTAATTTGGTGCAGATTTTACATTTCTATCGTCTTTTGTTGCTTTTCCTGTGACTGGTCAAAAGTGCACCATGACTTTACGGACACACTGTATGTTGCTGCGAGAGATGTTGGAGAGCTTACTGCCTGTTTTTTTTCTAAGATGCTTATGGTTTCATGACTTACATTTAAGTCTTTTATCCATTTTGAGTTTTTTTATTCACTGCAGAGCTGAAGGCAGTGATAGACTCATTTATAGTTGCTCAGTGTTTGTTGATTGGTGAAAGGTCTGTGCATCTGTGCCTATAAGAAATACAGTAAGCTTAAAATCTGAGTTAAGTGATTTTCTTTTTTTTTTTTTATGATTTGAGAGAGAGACAGGAAGGGAGAGATGAGAAGCATCAACTCATAGTTGTGTCACTTTAGTTGTTCATTGGTTACTTCTCATATGTACATTGACCATGGGGCTTAACCTGAGCCAGTGACCCCTTGCTCAAGTCTTGGGCTCAAGCTAGTGACCTTGGGCTTCAAGTCAGGAACCATGGGATAATGTTGATGATCCCACGCTCAAGCTGGACTGGCCCTCAGTCAAGCTGGTGACCTCGGGGTTTTGAACTCAGCACCTTAGCATCCTAGGTCGACAGTCTGTCCTCTGTGTCACCACTGGTCAGGCCGACTGCTCAGGCAGAGTCAAGTAATTTATTTTATTTTATTTTATTTTTTTTGGTGAAAGGGAAAGAGGGAGACAGGAAGGGAGAGAGAGAGGTAGGAGAGATGAGAAGCATCAACTCATAGTTGTGTCACTTTAGTTCATTTATTGTTTTCATATGTGCCTTGGTTGGGGGGTTCCAGTTGATCTACTGACCCCCTTGCTCAAGCCAGTGACATTGGGCTCAAGCCAGCGACCATGGAGTCATGTCTGTGATTTCATGCTTAAGCACGCAATCCTGTGCTCAAGCTGGTGAGCTCATGGTCGAGCCAGCGACCTCAGGGTTTTGAATCTGAGTCCTCAGCGTCCCAGGTTGATGCTCTGTTTACTGCACCTCCATGGTTAAGTGATTTTTATAGGTGTCTAGAAACATGATAATTGGCCTGTGATAAATGTGTATGTTTAACTTTTTTGACCTGACTCCCATTCATTGAAACAGTCTCTCTGAAGTGGAAGTGAATGAAGTAGAGGTTATCAGTGACCCTGGGGAGGACAGAGAGTTCCCGATTAGGTTTGGGTTTTTTCCCCCATAACCTGGTATTTTCTTTTGATTCACTTTAGAAAGACTTTCCTTCTTTCCAATTGCTTGTTTGTGTGCAGGTTTTCTTTTTTTATTTTAATAATGACCTCATGCAGACAGGAGTGGCAAATTGGATTGGAAATTGCCTTGGATCATTTGGTAAGAACTGTATTTTTTGGTATTGTGGGTGGAAGAAAGGCCTGTCTATTTCTTTACTCAGAATACCTTCCTGTTGACTCATTGAAAATCATAACAAAAAGCAGAAGGGAGCATTGGAAAGGCAGCTGCCAGCCCAGGGCTTGGCTTCTGTTAACACAGATGTTTGGGGACTGAGAGAACTCTGGTTTTCAGAAAAATTATGAGACTTTATCTACAGTAGACAGAAATACTGCTATTTTGATAGGTATTTATCCATAAAGTAGAAAGTATCAGTCTGTTGCTAGGGATCATTAATTAAAAGCATAAAAAAACTAAAAGTAGCCCTGGACAGATAGCTTGGTTGGTTAGAGCATCGTCCCAATATGCAAAGGTTACAGGTTTGATCCCTGATCAGGGTACATACAGGAACAGATTGATGTTTCTGTCTCATTCTCCCTTCCTCTCTCTAAAATCAACCTGGCAATCAGTCAAACTGAAAGGTATTTTCCTGATGGGATTAATTAGTGTTTCTGAAAACTGAAGCAGAAGAAACTGAAGTAATAGAGAGAGGGAATGGGGCAAAATCAGAAAAGGAAAAATTGGAAAAAAAAGAAGAAACTGTGCTTGCTTCAGCAGCATGTACACTAAAATTGGAACGATTACAGAGATATTTAGCACAGCCCCTGCGCAAGGATGACACGCAAATTCATGAAGCATTCCATTAAAAAAATGAGAAAGAAAAAAAAAAGATCATTAAAGATAGAAAATGAGGCCTGACCTGTGGTGGCGCAGTGGATAAAGTGTCGACCTGGAAATGCTAAGGTTGCCGGTTTGAAACCTTGGGTTTGCCTGGTCAAGGCACATAAGGGAGTTGATGCTTCCAGCTCCTCCCTCCCTTTCTCTCTCTCTGTCTCTCTTCTCTCTCTCTGTCTCTCCCTCTAAAAAAATGAATAAAAATGAATAAAAAAAAGATAGAAAATGATTTTAAAATAAAATTTAAGTGGAAAGTATCATAGTATAGATCATTTTACTAGGAATAGCATCGCTGATGACCTTTAAAACCACTTAAAGGATACAGAAGTTACTACTTGGATGACTGTTTTTCTACCTTGAGGATAATATTGTATCAGTTTCGACAGTGCTTCTTAATCATTGATAATTTGAAAAGGTAGTGCTAGATATTTGCTTGACTTTGGGGATTTTCCTTGAAAAACTTGAGCATTCTGCCTGACCAGGTGGTGGCGCAGTGGATAGAGCAGCGGTTCTCAACCTGTGGGTTGCGACCCCAGCGGGGTCGCCTAAAGCCATCGGAAAATACATAATGCATATCAGGTATTTACATTCTGAATCATAACTGTAGCAAAATTACAGTTATGAAGTAGCCACCAAAATTATTTTTTGGTTTGGGATCACCGCAACATAAGGAACTGTATTGCGGGGTCACGGCACTAGAAAGGTTGAGAACTACTGGGATAGAGCGTCGGACTGGGATGCGGAGGACCCAGGTTTGAGACCCCGAGGTCACCAGCTTGAGCGCGGGCTCATCTGGCTTGAGCAAAGCTCACCAGCTTGGACCCAAGGTCGCTGGCTTAAGCAAGGGGTTACTCGGTCTGCTGAAGGCCCACAGTCAAGGCACATATGAGAAAGCAATCAATGAACAGCTAGGTGTCGCAACAAAAAACTGATGATTGATGCTTCTCATCTTTCTCCATTCCTGTCTGTCTGTCTGTCCCTTTCTCTGACTCTCTCTCTGTCTCAGTAAACAAACAAACAAACAAACAAACAAAAAAACAAAACTTGAGCATTCCCACAAAAATATTTTTAGGCAGATTTAATGTTAATTATTTTAAAGTGAAAACTTTAAAAAAAACCATTTAAAAATAGATATATGGACCTGATACTTAATTCAGAAGCTATAGTAGGATATGCTACTATGAAAAATGTCTGTCTCCCTAGTCTCTAGTCCTGTTTCCCAGCCACCCGGTTTTCCCCTGGTGGGACCATTGTAATGCTCATGTGTCCTGCCAGAGATAGGCTATGCCGGCACATGCAAGGTACTTTGATTTCCATGTTTAGAACTGTTAGCGCGCTATACATTCTGCCTTCATCTTGTAACTCATTCATCATAAATACATCAGAGTGCCTCATTTAGTTCTTCACGGTTGCATAGTTTTCCAGTGTATGGATTTAACCTCTCAGTGAATACCCCACCTTCCACCCCCCAGCTTTACTATTTATTATATATAGTGCTGTAGTTAGCAACTTTGTACTTGCACTTGGGAGTGTTCTTACAGAATAAAATTTTAAAAGTGGAATTTTCTGAATCAAAGGGAATATGTCCATTTAGTTTTGATATTGTCAATTTGCCTTCTGTGGAGGTTGTAATAGTTGACATTCCTCAATAATATATGAAGGCTGCTTTCTTCATAATTTTGTCAACCTGGAGTATCAGTTTTTATTCTTTTTTATTTACTTTTTAAAATTTTTTTTTTATTTTTCCAAGTGAGAGTAAGGGAGATAGAGAGACAGAATCCCACATGCTTCCTGGCTGGGATCAACCAGGCAACCCTTACCTGGGGCCATGCTCATAACCAAGCTATTTTTAGTGGCTGGGGCAAAAGCTCCACGGAGCCATTCTCAGCACCTGGGGGCCGATGTATTGATCCAATCGAGCCAGGGCTGCGGGGAAGGGAGAAAGGGAGAGGTGGAGAAGCAGATGGTCACTTCTGTGTGCCCTGATCAGGGAATCAAACCTGGGACTTCTACATACCAGGCCAACACTCTACCACTAAGCCAACCAGCCAGGGCCTAGGGCATCAGTTTTTTAAAAATAATTGCAAATTTCATAGGTGAAAATAGTATTTCATTGTAGTGTCATCTTTTAAAGCTGAGCATCTTTACATACAATTAAAAGCCACCTGTTTCTTTTCCCATCAATGGTTTTAGAAGAAATCTTTGCTTATTTTTCCATGGGTTATTGATCTTTTTTTACTGATTTATAAGAGGTCTTTATGTATCCAGGAGGTCATACTGTTTGACCCTTTGGATGTCATACTGTTTAAAATACTTCAGAATTTTAAAACACTTTTTATTTTTTTGTTACTTTTAGAGAGTTCTTATCTATACTGAGATTATACAGAAACATTCCCTTGTACTTTCTTCTAATGTATTTAGTATATAGAGTTTTAACATTTTACTTTTTTTTTTTTCCAGAGAGAGACAGAGACAGGAAGGGAGAAAGATCAACTCACAGTTGTGTCACTTTATTGTTCATTGATTGCTTCTCCTACATGTCTTGACTGGGGGGGCTCAAGCCAACCCAGTGACCCCTTGCTCAAGCCAGCGACCTCTGGGCTCCAGCCAGCAATACTGGCATCATTGATGATCCCATGCTCAAGCTGGCAACCCCATGCTCAAGCTGGCAACCTAGGGGTTTCGAACCTGGGACCTCAGTGTGCTAGGTCCATGCTGTATCGCTGTGCCACCACCAGTCAGGCAACATTTGCCCTTTTGATCCATTTAGAATTTATGTTAGTGGAAAGAGTGAGGTAGAGATCCTGCTTTATTATTTTTTTCCTGTATGTTATTTGGGTAATATCTTAACTGTTGAACATTAGTAATGGCTATCTTATGAATGTACTCTGGAGTTTGCCATACTGTGTGAATTGAGACCTTAATTTTTTTCAGAACAAGACATCTTTAATTGTAGAGTTTTTTTTAAACATATGGCTTAAATTTCCTTTTAGAGAAATTGGCTAGAACTTTCCAGAGTGCTTTTGTGATGTTACAGAGATTAATAGTATATGATGAAGTCAGCATTGAGAGAACAGGTTTTGGATTAACTGTTTTGACATATATACTGTGAAGAGATTAACAGAGTTGTCAAACTAACATACTGTACTTTACTCTGTGTTAAAGGAGAGTGTAGTTTGGGATTTGAAAACCGTGTGGCTAGCTGGCTTTCTACTAATATTAGTAGAAATATTAGTAGATTGTTTACTATTTTTGAGGTGTATTCTATTAATGAGTGACTGACATTAGGAAGAAAAGGTTTAGTGGTCAAATAAGTTTCAAAAATACTGGATTAAATCAAGTTAAACAGATTGTTTAACTGGTGGGTTGTTTAGATTCTTTACCATAGGCAGTAAGTTCAGAGTCTTCAAGAAGCAGTACTACTCAACCCTCATTTCCTGTCTGAGTCATTTCTCACAGATCATCTGTCTCAGCACTGGTGTTCTAGGTTACGCTAGTTTGGGAAACACTGTTCTCTGTCAGAATAGTGGATTTGAAGGACTATTTCAAGTAAGAATTTGGGGCATGTTCATGTTCAGTTCTCCACTGTTTTATGTTTTGTTTTTCTTTAGTTTAATGAGAGGAGGTTAGGCAAAGACAGGCTCCTGCATGCAGCCGACTGTGGTCCACTCAGCAAGTCCACTTGGGGGTGATGCGCTGCCCATCTGGGGTGTTGTTCTGTTGCTCAGCAACTGATCTCTTCATAGTGCCTGAGGCAGAGGCCATGAAACCATCCTTAGTGCCTGGGGCCAACTCGCTCCAATTGAGCCAGGGCTGCAGAAGGGAAAGAGAGAGAGATAGATAGACAGAGAAATGAGGAGAGGAGGGGTGGAGAAGCAGATGGGTGCTTCTCCTGTGTGCCCTGACCAGGAATCAAATCTGGGACATCCACACACTGGGCTGATGTTCTACCACTGAGCCAAGACCTGTTTTATGGGGTTTTTTTGGTTTTTTTTTTTTTTGTATTTTTTTGAAGCTGGAAACAGGGAGGCAGTCAGACAGACTCCCACATGCGCCCGACCGGGATCCACCTGGCATGCCCACCAGGGGGCGATGCTCTGGCCATCTTGGGGCGTCACTTTGCCGCAATCAGAGCCATTCTAGTGCCTGAGGCAGAGGCCACAGAGCCATCTTCAGCGCCCGGGCAAACTTTGCTCCAGTGGAGCCTTGGCTGCCGGAGGGGAAGAGAGAGACAGAGAGGAAGGAGAGGGGGAGGGGTAGAGAAGCAGATGGGTGCTTCTCCTGTGTGCCCTGGCCAGGAATTGAACCGGGGACTCCTGCATGCCAGGCCGACGCTCTACCACTGAACCAACCGGCCAGGGCGCCTGTTTTATGTTTTGTCTATAGTTTCTTTCCATTCTTCATTGAATTCTCATGTTCTTGGCTTACAAAGCTTAAATGTAAATTGTTGTACTAATTGGGTAGGTATAATTGCTAAACTGTTGCAGGATCTTAAAGGCATCGTGAAGAATAGGAGTATGTTTTTTAAAACCAGGAGAGTGCAAATGTACTAATTATTTAAAAGGAAAAGAAGATAATCATAGATTCTAGTCTAGTGAACTAGTAAATAGTCTCTGGCAAAATTTCATAGCATATTATCAAATGGATGGCTTATGGGCACTTAGTGAGGAAAGAAGGGATGTCTAGGGGTCAGCCAGGCCTTCCTGTGATTGCCTTCTTATATTAACGTCATTTCCTTTTGGACAGGGTCACCAGATTAGTGAATTAGAGAAACACACTAATGGCTAGATTTCAGTAAGGCCTTTGAAAGTATGTCTTGTGATACTTTTTCAGACAGGTGGGATAAATGTGGACTAGATTACGATATAATTAACATTTGTTGCCAGCTGAACAAACCATATGCAAAAAAGAGCTGCTAAATGGAGAGTGACTGCCTGACCAGTGGTGGCGCAGTGGATAAAGTGTCAACCTGGAAATGCTGAGGTCGCCGGTTCAAAACCCTGGATTTGCCCAGTCAAGGCACATATGGGAGTTGATACTTTAAGCTCCTCTCCTCTTCTCTCTCTCTCTCTTTCTCTCTCTCCACCCCCTCCCCTCTAAAATAAATAAATAAATAAATAAATAAATAAATAAATGGAGAGTGACTGCTGAATGGGTATGAGGTTTCTTTCTGGGTGGTGAAAATTTTCTGGAATTAGATGGCCGTGGTGGTTGTACAACATTGTGAATATACTAAAAACCACTGAATTTCATACTTCAAAATGGTTAAAATGGTAAATTTATATTATATGCATGTTATCTCAATAGAAAAGGAAGTTGCTAAGTTTTTTTTTTTTTTTTTAATAGATTTTATTAATTAGTTTTTTGGAGTTGGGGGAGAGAGAAAAAGAGAAAGGGGGGAGACACAGGAAGCATCTACTCATAGTAGTTACTTCCTGTATGTGCCTTGACCAGGCAAGCCCAGGGATTTGAACCAGCAGCCTCAGTGTTCCAGGTCACTGCTTTAGCCACTGCGCCACCACAGGTCAGGCTATGCTGATTCTTTTTTTTTTTTTTTTTAAATTTTTTTTATTTTATTCATTTTTAAAGAGGAGAGAGAGACAGAGAGGGAGAGAGAGGAGAGAGAAACAGAGAGAGAAGGGGGGAGGAGTCGGAAGCATCAACTCCCATATGTGCCTTGACCAGGCAAGCCCAGGGTTTCGAACTGGCGACCTCAGCATTTCCAGGTCGACACTTTATCCACTGCGCCACCACAGGTCGAAGTTGCTAAGTTTTTAATTCAAAAAAAGCTTTTTAAGGCAAGGCATGTTCTATATAAAACATTTTTATTAGGACTTAAGAATGCATCAATGATGTTTTGATCAAACTTGAGCTTCACTTGTTGCTCAAAGGATGGTTATACTGTATGACAAGTTCTGCTTTCAAAATACCTTAAATCTAATAGTGATAAATGTGATGTTCTACATTGGGGTTCAAAACATGGAGTGTCTAAGGACAATATATAGAGAAGTAGCATTAGTGGGAAAATGAAAGAAAGTGAAACAAGTCTGAGATGTTTATTAACCCATTAATGGAAATATGGGCCCTTGCTGGTTGGCTCAGTGGGTTAAGAGCATTGTCCCAAAACAACAAGGTTGGGAGTTTGATCCCCCATCAGGGCACACACGGGAAGCCAATGGGTGCAGGACTGAGTGGAATGAATGCTTCCCTTCCCTCTGCCCTCTCTCTTCCTTCCTCTCTATGTCTCTCTGAAAATTAAAAAAGAAAAAAGAAAGAAAGAAATTAAGCCCTGGCTGAATAGCTTGGTTGGTTGGAACATCATATGGGAGCGTGGATGTTGCCAGTTTGATTCCCCTGTTCAGCTGTACAGGAACAGCTCCATGTTCCTGGCTCTTTCCCCCTGCCTCTCTCTCTCTCAAAAAAAAAAAAAAAAAAAAAAAAAAAAGGCGAGAAGAAATGTGAGCCCTGGCTGGATAGCTAGACCATCGTCCTGATATGCCATGGGTTCGATCCCAGTCAGGGCACATACAGGAACAGATTGATGTTTCTCTCTTTTGCTCGCTCTCAAATCAATCAGTCAATTAAAAAAATAGAAATGTGGAGAATGCAGCAGAGGAAGAGATGGTTTTGTTGTCCTCTGCGCTGATCAGAGGCTACCTGAAGTTGTGTTCAGTTGGAGGCCATGCTTTAAGAGGGACCTGGCTAATCTAGAGCAAAGATGATAGATAGGTGGTGGGATGCTTTCACACCCACAGCACCTACTTGCTGGTCAGTCGGAATCCTTTTCAACATAGAACCTGCAGAACCACTCCCCACCAGTGGGTGTTGGTCCCCTAGTTGAGTTGGTTATTGCTCCAGGACTAGAGCACGTTGGATGAGCATGACTAGGATAATAAAGGGTCTATAAATTCTGATGTATGAGGAATAATTGAAACGACTGTGATTATATAATATGGGAAACAAGATTTAGAGGGAATGTAGAAACATAGACACTCAGTTCAGCTGTCATCCTGTATAGGAATTCTTTCAACTGTTAACATTGTGATATTATTAAAAAATCTTTGGAAAATGGAAGCGGGTTTCAATTTATCATGTGTGGTATCAGAGGAACAGAACTAGGCAATGGAAATCCACTTAATATGAAGAATTTTTATAACAATAAGACATTTCTTTAAAAATTTCTATAGAATCTGCTTTGGAAAAATCCCCTGTTGGAAATTTTCAAGCATAGACTGTATAAAAGTAAATGGGAGATTATGTGCTAACCTAAGTACTTAATTTTTTTTTTTTTTTGTTACTTAAAATGATTTTAGTTTTCATTTCCTATGTTGTCCCTAAAAGGTATTTTTATTTTGAATGGCTTGATAATATTTTATTGCTCATTCTTTTTTTTTTTTCTTTTGACATGGCTAAAAAAATTAGAGAAAACACTTTCAATGGACTACAACAGGTAAAAACCAGTTTTGAGCTTCTTCATTGTTCAGGACCTTCTGGGGAAGCAGAGGAGATGTGCATGTGTAGTCCTAACCCTGGGGGGCTTACAGACTGATTGGGCAGACGGTATAACCATTTGAAAAGTTACTCAACATTGAAGGATGAGAGGCCTAACTAATGTCATAAGGCAATATATGGTTGCCAAGGAACTGATGGAGTTAATGTGTGAGAGTTTAGATGAGGAAAGATTATTTTATGGCTGAGTTTGGCAAGATAAGCTGAAATGGTTTGGGAGAGAAGGGAAAGCCTCACTACACAGATAGTTGTCTTATTATTTTGAGTTCCTTTCTGATTGAGACTGGCCTTTTCTGTTTCTTGGTATCCAACTCCACCTCCTTCCACAGTGCTTTCCACAAAGTATATGGATGACCAGAAACATTGTTCAGTTGAATTGGTACAAAGTGTGGGGAGGGAATGTGGCGGTTGTGGTGGTGAAGAGACTTTCAGTATTGTGGTACTGAGCGCTCAGGGGAATTTCTTTTCCTTTTATTTTGTAATCCTGGAGACCAGGAGCAGTTTGTGTCATTCAACGGTTATTTGTAGAACACCATGCTTCAAAGGTAAATCAGAAACGGATCCCACCCTTACGTATTTAAATAACTGTATTAAGAGGTAGAGAGCTACAAAGTGCCATGGGAGAAAGTTTGGAGGAAGAAGGGATTTTTCCCAATTGTAGATCATGGAAGAGGTGAGTTTTGAAAATAACATTTGAATGGTCAGAGATGGGTTAGGCCAGGCATGGCCAACATATGGCCCGTGGGCCAGATCCAGCCCATGTAATAAGTTTATGCGGCCCACGATTAAATTTTTAATATTCTCCTCATGACGCACTGTGGAAATAAGTGGTACTTTTAAATCATTATACATAAACTACAATATCTTCAGTAATCTTCAGTTCAACTTATATTTGTGAACAAACTTTTTCTTTAATGAATCTAAATAAAAGTACAACAAGATCAAGATTGAATGATTTACATTTGGAGGCTGTGTTAAGAATAGTTACTACTGCCTGACCAGGTGGTGGCGCAGTGGATAGAGCTTCAGACTGGGATGCGGAGGACCCAGGTTCGAGACCCCGAGGTCGCCAGCTTGAGTGCGGGCTCATCTGGTTTGAGCAAAGCTCACTAGCTTGGACCCAAGGTCACTGACTTGAGCAAGGGGTTACTCGGTCTGCTGTAGCCCCATGGTCAAGGCACATATGAGAAAGCAATCAATGAACAACTAAGGTGTCACAATGAAAAAAAACTAATGATTGATGCTTCTCATCTCTCTTCGTTTCTGTCTGTCTGTCCCTATCTATCCCCCCTCTCTCTGACTCTGTAAAAAATTTTTTTTTAAAAAGAATAGCTACTACAAGTATAGAGCCAGATATTAAAAAAAATAGGTGATGCAAAGCGCCTCAACACATCACATTAGTTTTTTTGTTAATTTGTTGTACTAAATTACTTACATTTATTCATAAACAAGTTATATAATAAAATTTTGTTTACTTAAATGAATCATTTTTGTATTTAACGTTTTTTAATTTTAATATTTTGTCAGGCCCGTGAAAAAAGTTTTCTTTCTAATCTGGCCTGGGGGCAAAAACTGTTGGCCACGCCTGGGTTAGGCTCATCAAAACTTGTAACCGAATCTTGATTTTCAGTAGGCATATCCATCCCTGGCTTCCCATAGTATGGCTTGATGACCTCTATTTTTCTCTTACAAATTCTCAATTTTTCTGTCCCTAACAAATTTATCCCATTTCAACGTCATACGTCATCTTGACCTCCTTCCCTGTAGCAATGGGAGAAGTATCTGTCTTGCTAAAACTCAGCCTTCTCTCTGTGGTCTGGATCCTGTCTTTTCTTGTCTCCTAGGGTCCCTATTCTGGGATTAATTTCTTAACTATAATTTGCATTTTCTCCGATATTCTCTCCTTAATACATAAACATGCTAATCCATTCAAGATCTTCTCCCTTAATTAATAGACCTCACTGTGATTATTGTCCCTTTTTTCCTTCAAGGAAAACTTGTCTGTACTCCCTATGCCCTTACTTCTTCACCTTGACTCGCGTGGGTGTGATCTGTGCATCCTCCTTTGCCCCACTGAAGTCTCTCTTGCTGAGTTCACCCGTGACTTAATTGCTATATCCATTGGAAAGTTTTCAGTACTTTCTTTCTTAATCTCAGCAGCATATGACACTCTTGCCTATTTCATTTCATGAAATTTCCTTCCTTTTAACTAGGTGGCTTTTTATACTTTGTGAATTTTGACCTGTGTAAATTATTATCTCGCTAAAAAAATAAATTCAGGTCGCACCTCCTTTAGTTAGCTTACCTAGACACTCAGCCTTACTGCAGGTGTCAGATGCTCTTCTTGTTTCTATAGCCTCCCCACCCCCTGCAGTGTATCTTTATTATAGCTTTTTTTTTTCCTATTATAGCTTTTTACAACATAAGTGCCTTATACTTTTCTCTTCCCTAACATACTGTGAGCCTTAGAGGGCAAGGACTTTGTCTTTAATGAGTTAATCTCTCCTCCTGGTATGTTCTTACCAAGTACTAGATCTGAACATTCAATT
The DNA here is from genome assembly GCF_036850995.1 of Saccopteryx leptura. Classification (NCBI taxonomy): domain Eukaryota; kingdom Metazoa; phylum Chordata; class Mammalia; order Chiroptera; family Emballonuridae; genus Saccopteryx; species Saccopteryx leptura. The sequence continues at coordinate 38,392,818 of NC_089515.1, read as the reverse complement.
TTTGACATGACACTTGCTCTACAGGTTCTCCTTGTTCCCAGGAGCTCTAGCAGCTGCCAGTGGGCAGTGACTCAGAGAATTGCTTTTGCAAAGAAGTACCTGTATTTCAGCCTGAAGATTTTTTTGTCCTTGAAGGTTAAAAGGACTTTTCTGTTTCATGATATGTGTTAAAATAGAGGTGGCTGGATTGATAAGCAGGGTAATGTTTCATCAGGTCCTGCATCTGAAGGCAGGGTCTGGGAGCAAGTAGTGAACCTTCTCAGTCCAGGGACTTTTAGAAAACGTCACTGTAGTATAATTTCCTTGCCATAAAATTCTCCCATTTTTAATACACAACTTAATGATTTTTAGTAAATTTACTGAGTGGTACAATTGTCATCATAGTCTAGTTTTCATCACCCCAGTGGACTCTTTTGAAATATGATAATAATTAGACATTTAATTTTGGCGAGTAGATTTGATATACTTTCTCTGATTCAAAAGTGCAGTGATTTGCTCAGGGATGGGTCTGCATTAGATATCAAGAAACACAGAACTTAAATAAGTTATTAAGAAGAAAAATGTTTTCCTTCTGTTTCTCACTTATTCTTGTAACTGTTAAAATTGGTTTACTTTATACTTAGAAGTTTCTTTTAAAATAGATACTATCAAGATTTCTCATTTTACTTGATGGCTTAGAAAAGAAGCCTATATCATTTCTTGCCTGGATCACAGCAGTTAGTGCTTCCTCAGCTCTTACTGGTCTGTTTTCCTGACCCAGACTGCTAGAGTGGTTGTTTGAATTAGATTTGATCATTTCATTCCTGCTTCAGATCCTTCAAAGGGTCTGCACATTCTCCCCCCTTGGCCAGACATGTTCTTCCCCATCAACACATGCACACACACACTGTCCTTCAAGACCCCCACCAACACACACACACACACACACACTCACACTCACACTCACACACCCAACACACCCTACAGTCACACTCACACACCTTGTCCTTCAAGACCTCCATTCCATTCTTTTTTTGGGAGGCCAGCCCTAACTCCCCTCCCTCTTCATATGGCAAGGAATGCTTTATTGAATATTCTACATTCCTGTCTCTCAAGACCTGTTCTTTCACACTCTGTTAAAATTGCTATGCTGTTTCCAGTGCCTAGATGGTGCTCGGATGTATTATGACTTAGTAGAATCCTAATTGCAAGGAAACATGGCCCAACTTGGGGGGGTTTTAGCAGTGAGTAACCCTGGCATTTGGGGGCATTTGCTCTGCAAGCTGGGTGTGGTCGCAGAGTGGCTGTTCCTGGAGGAACTGAATGTCAGTGGTTTGGAGTAGTCAGTTCCGGCATTGGTAGGTTCCTCTTCTGTATTGCACCGAGCTGGGAAACCGCTGAAGTCATGTGCTTTGCAGAACTTGTTCAACTGGTTTCCTCTTCACAGACCCCTAATTCACACTCTCTGATTCTTTTCTACTATGCTCTTGGTCTGGGCTTGTTTCAGGCTTACCACAGTGGAGTTCTCCAAATAAGTCATTTGCCTTGCTGAGTGGTGGAAGGGTAGGGCCAAATATCTACTCCCTTCTACAAATGTTATCAGTAAGACAAGGCAGGCAGGTATTGTTACGCAAGTTAGTGGGTGTTAGACTCTAGCTGTAGGTTTAATTTCTGGGACCTAGCTATCTCAAACACATACAAATACATACACAAATACATAGCTGCCATTTTTTTAGAGCCTGCTGGTGCTTGTGTACATTAATTAGCTCAGTTAATCTTAACAATAATCTTATGAGAATAAGTGCCATTCCTAAGCCTGTTTTACAGACAGAAAACTGAATTTCAGAGAGGTTAGTTAGAGAAATGTCATTCTTGCTCATTCTCATTTCCTTCCCTCTTTTCTCAAGGAAGAAGTGGGCATACTTCTTTCTATAGCCAGCTACAGAACCTTGTGTTCATTTGTTCTTTATTTCCTGTCTTTAGTTTCTTCTTCACTTGTTCTTTTCCTGCAGGCTGCAAATTAGTGCCTCTTCTTCAGTCATACGAGAAAGAGAGAGGCAGACACACGCTAAGACAAACACTCCTTCCATGTATATGCCACCTCCTGAGGCTAACCCTTTCTTTCCTTCTTCAACCTCTTGAAAAAACATCTATATTTGCTGTCTCTACTTCCCTACTTATAATTGCTTTTCTAGTGCTAGTAATCTGACTCCTGCCTCACTCTGCTGAGACTCCCCTTACTGGGGTCACAGATGACATTCTTTCTTATTTGCCATATCGTTTTCTTTCTGTCACCCCTTTTCTGCAGCATTGGAAGTTGGTGACCTCATCCAGCTTCCGGAAATTTTCCTTCTGATTGCTGTCATGTGATTGCTCTCATGGTTCTCATGTTTTTGTAGTGACTATGTTTTCTCTGTATTATTTGCCTCAGAAATGTTGTTTTCTGAGGCACAGTCATTGACCGTTTTTATTTCTGTACAATGGTGAACTTATCTATTCTCATGGTACCATTTTTCAAATGTGGCTTTCCGTCCTGGTCTCTCCTGAGTTATTCAGACGTGTATGTATTTCCAGTTGCCTGCAGATGTCACCACCCAAGAGTCCCCTTGATGTTTCAACCTGAACATGTTTCAGGCATGACTTCATTATTCTGATCTGCTGCCCCTGGTGTCCCTGCCTCGTTTAATGGCATCATCATTTATTTAGTCATCCATGCCACAAGTCACCAAATCATTGTTTAAAAATAAAACAACCTTTTTCCTTTTATAGAAGTTTCTGCAAGTTTACTATAGAGGGTACATGCTGCCAGACTTTCTGCTGGAACAGTGTGAGAATGTGTGATTTCCCACATACCAGACAGCAGTTGCTATCATTCATTTTTATCTTTGCTAGTCTGATAGCTGAAATCGGGGTTTATTGTTACTATAATTAGCATTTCTTTGATTAGTAGTAAGTTTAAGAATTTTTTTCCTGTAATTACTGACCATTTATATTCTTTCGTGAATTGATTTTTTTTGTGGTTCCATTATTTTCTAGGAAAATATTTGTTATTTTATTCAAGCATTTAAAATGTATATATGTATGCTCTAAAGATTATAGGAGGTCATTGGTTCCTTGTTATGTTATAAAATTTCCCTCCAGTTTATCTTTTTACTTTTTTAATTGCTTATAGAAGTTTAACTGTTTTTTTTTATAAAGCTACTTTTTAAATATTTTATTTATTGACTTTTAGAGGGAGGAGAGAGAGAGGAGTGGGAAGCATCAACTTATAGTAGTTGTTTCTCACATGTGCCTTGAGCAGGGGCTCCAGCTGAACCAGTGCCCTTGGGCTTCAAGCCAGCGATATCAGGGTTTAGAACCTGGGTCCTCAACATCTCAGGCCAACACTGTTCCCTGCACCACTGCCTGATCCAGCTCGAATCCATTCGATGTTTAATGTCAGTAGCAAAGTTTGAGGCCAGAAACTAACTTTGCTGTTTTGTTCTTTTCCAGTTGTCTGTCAAGCCTTGTCTTCTCCACTGCCCTTCTAATCCCCAATCACAGCTATCTAACAGATCCTCAGGCTCTTCCTCTGTAATTAGTCATCATTTTCCTTTCTGTTTCCATCATTGCCCTAATTAAAGACCTTGTCTCTCACCTGGATTCCTGAAATAGTTGCCTAATACTTCTTTCTTTCTTTCTTTTTTTTTTAAAATAATACTTCTTTCTTGAATCTATCTTCCATGTTGTTGTCCTAGTTACTGTTCTAGGTCTCAGATCTGATCAAGCTTCTCTTTAAAATTTTTTTTAGATTATATTATTTAATTAAATTAATTTTTAAAGTGAAAGTACAGTTGGCCAAGCCATTCTTCTGTTTGAAAACTTTCATGGTTCCCATTGCCTGCAGATTAAATGCTGTGTTCCAGACACATCTCCACTTAGTGCTCCAGCACAATGATTTGTCCTTCTCTAAGTAGGCCATTTGTTCTATGCCTTTTTGGCCTTTGTTTATGCTGTTTCCTTTATCTTAAATGTCTTTTTTTCCCTTTTTTTTTTTTTTTTTTGTGGCAGAGAGAGGGACAGATAAGGACAGACAGGTAGGAAAAGAGAGAGATGGGAAGCATCAATTCTTCATTATGCCACCTTAGTTGTTCATTGATTGCTTTCTCATATGTGCCTTGACCCACGGGGCTACAGCAGACCGAGTGACCCCTTGCTCAAACCAGATGAGCCTGCGCTCAAGCTGGCGACCTTGGGGTTTTGAACCTAGATTCTTTGTGTCCCAGACTGACGCTCTATCCACTGTGCCACCACTTGGTCAGGCTCCTTTCCCCCCTTTTTACTTCTAAATATAATTTATCTTACAAAGCCTAGTTCAGATGTCATCTCCTATTGTAGCTAGCTGGTTAAGCATCTCCTTTCCAAGAGGAGGATGGATCCCTTTATTTATTTATTTATTTTTTAAAAAGATTTTATTTATTCATTTTAGAGAGGAGAGAAGAAGTAGAGAGAGAGAGAGAGAGAGAGAGAGAGAGAAGAGGGGAGGAACAGGAAGCATCAAGACCCATATGTGCCTTGACCAGGCAAGCCCAGGGTTTTGAATCGGCGACCTCAGCATTCCAGGTCAATGCTTTATCCACTGCGCCACCACAGGTCAGGCAGGATGGATCCCTTTAAAGGTGGGATCATGTATTCAGTACATTTTATAAATATTGTGCAGAGTAGTTCATTAACAATGTCTCCTGAATGGATATGATAGCTGTCAGAGTAGATTTGTTTTTGAAAAGTGATTTTTTTCTTCTTTTTCCAAGTGATAGGAAGGGAAATAGAGATCTGCCTGGCAACCCCTATCAGGGTCCTATGCTCTACCCATCTAGGGCCATGCTCACAATGAGCAATTTTTAACACCTGAAGTGGAGCCATCCTTAGTGCCCTGGGCTGATGTGCTTGAATCAATCAAGCCATGGTTGTAGTAGGAAAAGAGAAAGAGAGAGAGAGAGAGAGTAAGGGAAGAGGGGTGGTAAAGCAGATAGTTGCTTCTCATGTGTGCCCTGACCCAGAATTGAACCCAGGACATCCACATGCTGGGCCAACGCTCTATCACTGAGCCAACTGGCCAAGGCTTGATTTAAAATATGTGTAAAACAGGCCCTGGCCGGTTGGCTCAGCGGTAGAGCGTCGGCCTGGCGTGCAGGGGACCCGGGTTCGATTCCCGGCCAGGGCACATAGGAGAGGAGCCCATTTGCTTCTCCACCCCCCCCCTCCCTCCTTCCTCTCTGTCTCTCTCTTCCCCTCCCGCAGCCGAGGCTCCATTGGAGCAAAAGACGGCCCGGGCGCTGGGGATGGCTCCTTGGCCTCTGCCCCAGGCGTTAGAGTGGCTCTGGTCACGGCAGGGCGACGCCCCAGAGGGGCAGAGCATCGCCCCCTGGTGGGCAGAGCGTCGCCCGTGGTGGTCGTGCCGGGTGGATCCCGGTCGGGCGCATGCGGGAGTCTGTCTGACTGTCTCTCCCCGTTTCCAGCTTCAGAAAAATACAAAAAAAAAAAAAAAATGTGTAAAACAAAGTTTATAAACAATCTAAATATGGAAGGTACTTAAGAATTATTTATGAGAATTATGTAATTATATGAAAAACAGGCTGTTATTTAAGCACTAATTTTTCACACTAATTGTGTTCACTTCACCAGTGTACAATATTTAATATGCCTGTCTCTTGATGCTTGATAGAGTAGGATTGTGAATGGTCTTGTACTGTGGTGTGGAAAGCTTCAGGAAGTCCAGCTTTAGAACTTGAGCCTTTATTTTATTTATTTTTGTGACAGAGAGAGAGACAGAGAGAGGAACAGATAGGGACAGACAGACGGAAAGGGAGAGGGATGAGAAGCATCAATTTCTTTGTTGCAGCACTTTAGTTGTTCATTTATTGCTTCTCATATCTGTCTTGACTGGGAGGCTACTGCAGACCAAATGACCTCTTGCTCAAGCCAATGAGTGACCTTGGGTTCAAGCTGGTGAGCTTTGCTCAAACCAGATGAGCCCATGCTCAAGCCGGCGACCTTGGGGTTTCAAACCTGGGTCCTCCACATCCCAGTTCGATGCTCTATCCACTGTGCCACCACCTAGTCAGGCCAGAACTTAAGCCTTTTTTTTTTTTTACAGAGACAGAGAGAGAGTCAGAGAGAGGGATAAACAGGGACAGACAGACAGAAAGGGAGAGATGAGAAGCATCAATCATTAGATTTTTGTTGCACATTGTGACACCTTAGTTGTTCATTGATTGCTTTCTCATATGTGCCTTGACTGCAGGCCTTCAGCAGACCGAGTAACCCCTTGCTTGAGCCAGCGACCTTGGGTCCAACCTGGTAAGCTTTTGCTCAAACCAGATGAGCCCGCGCTCAAGCTGGCAACCTTGGGGTCTTGAACCTAGGTCCTCGGCATCCCAGTTCAGTGCTCAATCCACTGCGCCACCGCCTGGTCAGGCAGAACTTGAGCCTTTTAAGTGAGTGTTCAGTAGGTGGTAGCTGTCATTTTTGAAGGAGGCAATACATGGTAGCAGTAGAGTTTGGGCTTTAGAATCACACCAACTTGGATTCAAGAGAAAGCTCAGCCACTTCCAAGCTTGGTCATTTTGGACAAATGACTTTACTTTTAGGAGCCATGGTTTTCTTTTCTGTAGAATAAGAAAAATAATACGCCTGACCAGGTGATGGCACAGTGGATAGAGCATTGGACTGGGACTCAGAGGACCCAGGTTTGAAACTCCGAAGTCGCTGGCTTGAGAGTGGGCTCATCCAGCTTAAGCATGGGATCGCTGGCTTGAGCATGAGATCATAGACATGACCCCATGGTCGCCAGCTTGAGTTGAAAGGTTGCTGGCTTGAGCAAGGGGTCACTTGCTCTGCTACTGCCCCCTGGTTAAGGCACATATGAGAAAGCAATCAATGGCCTGACCAGGCGGTGGCTCAGTGGATAGAGCGTTGGACTGGGATGCAGAGGACCCAGTTCGAGACCCCAAAGTCGCCAGCTTGAACTTGGGCTCATCTGGTTTGAGAAAAAAAAAAACTCACCAGCTTGGACCCAAGGTTGCTGGCTTGAGCAAGGGGTTACTCGGTCTGCTGTAGCCCCACGGTCAAGGCACATATGAGAAAGCAGTCAATGAACAGCTAAGGAGACTAAGGTGCCGCAACAAAGAATTGATGCTTTTTATCTCTCTCCCTTCCTGTCTGTCTGTCCCTCTCTCTGTCACATACACACAAAAAGAAAAATAATACTATTTACCTTATGGAGTTTTTGCAACTATCAAGTGAATTAATCCTTGCAAAGTATTTAGCTTAATATTTGCTGTGGGGTGTTAGAGATTATGTTTTTATGTTACTTAAATTGAAAATGAACCCTTAAGGAGGATAAAATGTTTAAAGTTTCTATCCCTTGCTGTGAGATGAAGGACTAAGATTTTTTTCAAGTTTTATGAGAAATACTGTAAGAAATAGAAGAGTTTTGTTGTGGTCATGGCTGAGTCCTGATGTCACATTACCACTTGGCATGATGTTCTCAAAACTTTTTTTTTTTTAATATGAGTGAGAGCAGGGGAGGCAGAGAGACACCTGCATGTGCCCCAGCCAGGATTCACTTGGCAAGTCCACTAGGGGGCAATGCTCTGCCCATCTGGCGCTGTTGCTCAGCAACTGAGCCTTTTTTTTTTAGTGCCTCAGGCGCCGAGGCCACAAAGCCTTCCTCAGTGCCTGAGGCCAACTCACTTGAACCAGTTGAACCATGGCTGTGGCAAAGGGAGGGAGGAAGGGAGGGGGAGAGAGAGAGAGAGAGAGAGAGAGAGAGAGAGAGAGAGAGAGAGGTGGGAAGGGGTAGAGAAGGAGATGGTTGCTTCTCCTGTGTGCCCTGACCAGGAATCAAACCCAGAACATCCACAGGCCAGACCAGCGCTCTACCATTGAGCCAACTGGTCAGGGCCAGAACATTTTTTTTTAACTGACTTATTTGTTCAAACATTTATACTTGCAGAAACGTTTGCACTTGAAGAAAAATATGAAAACCCCACATTGCTGTCAGAGTGATTTTCTGAAACACTTGTCTGCTCAGATCATCCCCTTTTAAAATCCCTCAGTGTCCCAATGATTAGGATGAAAGAATGGTTTCACCACCTTACAGGCAAGCCTTGCACAATCCAGCCTGCTGACTTGACCATCTTCACCACCCGCCATTTCCCTTGCACTTGACCTTTCAGCAGTGGCAGTGCTGAGCCTGGGTCATAGTCTGAGATGTTTTGAGAGCATTCGGGCATTCAAGTGTGAGAGAGAGTGGGAGGTGAGATGATAGTGAAGGAGCTAGTTTATGAGCTTTCCAACCATGAGATTCTATAAATATTGTTAAGATGGCATTAAATATGAAAATTGGTAGAAAGTTTTGTTGGCCAATGATTTTTCTTTTGTGCATAGATTATTTTATTTTACTTAAAATTCTTTAATATATTGATATTAGAGAGAGAGAAAGAATGAGAAACATTGATTTGTTCCACTTATTTATGCATTCATTGGTTGATTCTTGTATGTGCCCTGACTGGGGATTGAACTGGCAACCTTGGCATATCCGGATGATACTCTAACCAATTTAGCTAACCAGCCAGGGCTAGATTATTTTATTTTTTATTTCAGTTTTATTAAGGTATTATTAACATACAAAATTATAAGATATTTTAAGTGTACTGTACATTGTTGTGGTTTGTTATACGTGTGTATTGTAAACAGACCATCTAGTTAATTAATACATATATCACTCACATTAATTTATTTTGATGAGAACCTTTATGTTCTACTCTCTCAGCAAATTTTAATTATATAATATACTGTTATCAACTATAGTTACCATGTTTTAGATAGTTGAGGTTTGTACGCTTTTACCAACCTCTCACTCTTTCTCCTACTCCTAGAACCATTTTTCTACTGTTTCAATGAGGGTTTTTGTTTTAGGATTCTACATTATAGGCTCTGGCTGGTTTGCTAGTGGATAGAGCATTGGCCTGGTGTGTGAATGTCTCAGGTTTCTGGTTGGGGCACACAGGAGAAGTGACCATCTGCTTCTCTTCTCCTCCCTCTTCCTCTTCTCTCCCTCTTTCCCTTTTGCAGTCAATTGCTCACTTTGATTTGAGCATTGGCCCCAGATTCAGGTTGCCGAGTGGATCCTGGTCTGGATTCATACGGGAGTCTGTCTCTCTATCTCCCCTCTTCTCACTTAAAAAACAAAAAAGATTCCACATATAAGTGATACCATGCAGTGTTTGTCCTTCTCTGTCTGCCTATTTCACTTAGAATAATACTCTCAGATTCCATCCATTGTTGTCACAAATGGCAGGATTTTTTTCTGTCTCATGGCTGAATAATATTTCATTATACACACATATACCATGTCTTCTTTATCCATTCATATGTGATGGTCAGTTAGGTTGTTTCCATATCTTGGCTATTGTGAAGAATGCTGCAATGAACGTGGGAGTTCAGCTCTGTGTGTGATATCCAGATTTTGTTTCATTTCCTTTGGCTCTATTACCCAGAAGTGGAATGGCTGGATCATATGGCAGCTCTAAATTTTTTTTTAATGTTTATTTTATGGATTTTAGAGAGAGAGGAAGAAAGAGAGACAGGAACTCCAATCTGTTCCTGTATGTGCCCTGACCATGATCAAACCCACAACCTCTGTGCTCTAACCAACTGAGCTACCCAGCCAGGGCAGTTCTAATTTTTGAGGAACCTCCATATTGCCTTCAAAGTAGCTGCACCAATTACATTTCCACCAATAGTGCACAACAGTTCTCTTTTCTCTGCATTCTTCCCAGTGCTTGTTACTGCTTTTTTTGTTTTTTGTTTTGTTTTGTTTTTATGACAGAGAGGGAGGGATAGATAGGGATAGACAGACAGGAAGGGAGAGAGATGAGAAGCATCAATTTTTTTGTGGCTCTTTAGTTGTTCAGTGATTGCTTTCTCATTGTGCCTTGACTGGGGGGCTACAGCAGAGTGAGTGACGCCTCCCTCAAGCCAGTGACCTTGGTTCAATCTAGCAGCCTTGGGTTTCAAGCCAGTAACCTTTGGGCTCAAGCCAGATGAGTCCACGCTCAAGCTGGATGAGCCCGCACTCAATCTCACGACCTTGGAGTTTCGAACCTGGGTCCTCTGCATCCTAGTCCGACACTCTATCCACTGTGCCACCACCTGGTCAGTCTGCTTGTCTTTTTTTTTTTTTTTTTCCTTGTGGGAGAGACAGAGAGAGGGGCAGATAGGGTCAGATGGGAAGGGAGAGAAATAAGAAACATCAATTCTTCGTTGCGGTTCCTTAGTTGTTCATTGATTGATTTCTCATATGTGCCTTGATCGGAGGGCTACAGCAGACCGAGTGACACCTTGCTCGAGCCAGCGACCTTAGGCTCAAGCTGGTGAGCCTTTCTCAAACCAGATGAGCTCGTGCTCAAGCTGGGGACCTTGGGGTCTCGAACCTGGGTCTTCCACATCCCAGTCCGAGGCTCTATCCACTGCTCCACCGCCTGGTCAGGCAGTCTGCTTGTCTTTTTTATGTTAACACTCCTGTCTTTATTCTAGCTGACTCTGTTTATCCCTTTCACCAAATCACAATTGTCTTTTCTTCTTCTGGCCTGACACTTGTGTGATGTGTAAGGTATTCTAGTTACCCATAGAAAACTTCCTAGTGTAGCTGTTAATCAGGACTGTTTTTAGAGCACTTAAACTAGGGAATGCAAAGATGGAGGGTTGTGGGAGATAGTGTGTGGTCCCTCTTTTTATTTTTATATTAATTTAGTAATCCCAGAGGAGAGGAAAGCCTGAACAACTTTGGTAACTGGCTCTGATTCAAGACAAAAGCACTTAATGTGCCATTTATTTATTGTCTTCCCTGTGTGCTCACCTCGTTTTGAAAAGAAAAATAATTTTTCTTCATACCATTACATGGTAAAGAGCTGTTGCTGGTTTACACTAAAGTTGTTCTAGGTTTGTCCCTGTTAATGAGATCACAAGTTAGACTGTCCCCTGAGAGCTGGCGTTGTCAGGAGCTGTTTGCTGTGTCCTTTTAGCAGTAAAATACTGGAGGGATGATAATATGAGATTTGTCCCAAAGCTACAATCATTTTCCTTACCAGTGACCTATATCCTTTTCCACAATGCCCTCCAGTCTTGAGGCTCCTCCACTAGTATAGTTTGGGTTTTGTAACTGTTACAAATTGCTATCTAATGTAGTTACTATGGTGTCTCTTCTGGAGAATTTATTTATTCTCCTGTGGGTTCTCCCTTACCCTGATACAGTATTTAAGTTATACCTGAAAGAAGAGTCAGTGGAGAAACTTTTATTTATTATCATTGAGTTGAGGAAATAACCAGAAAATAGTCTGGTCCATTCATGTATCCAGGCAGTTGTTTTTTTTGTTTTTGTTTTAATCTTTCCATTGATTTGAGAAAGAGAGCAAGAGAGAAGAAGGGAAAGAGGGAGGGGAAGGGAAGAGAGAGAAAGGAAGAGCAAGAGAGGCATCAGCTTGTTGTTCTACTTAGTTGTTTTATTTAGTTGTGTACTCACTGGTTGCTTCTTATATATGCCCTGATGGGGGATTGAACCCCCAACCTCTCAGTGTGCCAAGACAACACTCTATCCACTGAGCCACCCACCCAGGATCCAGGCAATATTTATTTAAGAGTCTACTATGTGTCAGACAGTAATGCTAACTGCTTTAAAAGTAGAATAGCTTTGAAAATGAGGTTGAGTGACTATGCCATTGGTTCTCAACGTGTACACCAGGGCGCACTGGTGTGCCCTAGAAGATTTCCAGGTGCACCCTATGGTATTCCAGAGAAATATGTGCCTGTTGGGGACCAAAAACCAACAGGGTTTTTGGAGTTTAGATTTTTGGGGTACAGAGGTGTGGGGAATTGGCTATAAGATGACAGTCTGCCGAACTCCCCACCTCACTTGCCTGATTAGGTTGCAAAAGGCTGTTAAGCTGTGGTGCTGGATTGTTTACACTACCCCCCATGTTCCCTGGGAAAGACTAGAGGCAAGTTTCTTCTATCCTTTGTTTGGTGTAAAGTTAAGATGATATGTATGGTGGGGGTTTTTGGATTGATGATTAAACATAAGGAATTGTCTCTTGAAGCCTTTTGGATTTCTATGAAAGAAGAATATGTGGCAATATCTAAAAAAGCTTTGAACATCTTACTACAATTTTCAACATCCTACTTATGTGAATTAGGATTTTCTACCCTCAACACAATTAAAAGTAAAAAGAGAGGAATTCTTCAATGTTTTGACAAAGAAATGAGAGTTTGCCTTTCAAATATATGCCCAAACATTGAAGAAATCACTAGGACACATCAGGCTCCTGTTTCTCATAAACACAAGAATGAAAAAACTTAACACATTTGCACTGGGACCTGCCAAATTACCAAATCTTACTAAGAATGTATCTATATATATAAAAAGATAACTTTTTTTTTTGTATTTTTTTTATTTTTCTGATGTTGGAAACGGGGAGGCAGTCAGACTCCTGCATGCGCCCGACCGGGATCCACCCGCGCGCCCACCAGGGGGTGATGCTCTGCCCATCTGGGGCATTGCTCTGTTGCAACCAGAGCCATTCTAGCGCCTGAGGGAGAGGCCATGGAGCCATCCTCTGCGCCCGGGCCAACTTTGTTCCAGTGGAGCCCTGGCTGTGGGAGGGGAAGAGAGAGACAGAGAGGAAGGAGAGGGGGGAGGGGTGGAGAAGCAGATGGGCACCTCTCCTGTGTGCCCTGGCCGGGGATTGAACCCAGGACTCCCGCACACCAGGCCCTCGCTCTACCACTGAGCCAACCGGCCAGGGCCTTGTTTTTTTATTTTTTATCTTTAACCCCTCTTTTTTACGAATTCTAAAAAGCATAATTCAAAATATATAACATAAAAATGTTTTTTAGTGTCAGAATAAATTTAATTTTGTTGTATTTATTTCATTTAATTACCATAAAAGCACACTTGGACTTCATATTTTTTCTTTAATGTTTGACTTAATTATTATAACATTTCTCAGAAATTTGTATATAGTGCGTTGTAGGATTTTAAATGCTTCCTGACTTCCAAAAGTTTGAGAACCACTGAACTATGCTATAGAACTTAAATAAAACTGGAAAATTATTGCTTTTTATTATTTTTCAAAGATTCTGAGCAGTAATCTCAGTTTGAAAAGATAAAATTAATACAAGAAGTTTTATTCTGAGTTATAAAAGTAACAATTTATAAAAGAATGATACATTCAAGCTCAATTGTGTATCTTTTTTCTTTTTTTTTTTTTTGAGTATGTTTATTCAAGCTGGGGATAGCGAAACAAGGAAGGTTTTAGGATGGAAGATGCAATAGGAGAGCCCGGGCAGGACTGCTTTGGCTCACTGGGAAGTCAGAGAAAAGGGGGCCTGGGAGACAGGTTCAGGGGGGGAGCTCAGGAGGAGCTGCCACTGCCCACTGCTCCCCTGGTTGCGAGTCTCCTGGGGTCCCTTAGAGCTTAGGAGATGCAGGCCTGTGGGGGAAGAGGAGGGGGAAGGAAGCGTACCTCTGTTGTATATCCTCCAAGCAACTTTATTAATATAAAGAATTATATAGCCTGACCTGTGGTGGCATAGTGGGAAAAAGCATCAACCTGGTACACTGAGGTCGCCGGTTTAAAACCTCAGACTTGTCCAGTCAGGCACATATGGGAGTTGATGCTTCCTGTTCCTCCCCCATTCTCTCTCTCTGTCCGTCTCCTCACTAAAATTTAAAACATAATAATAATAATTTAAAAAATGATGCCTTTAAAAAAAGAATTATATAGACCCTGGCCAGTTGGCTCAGTGAATAGATGTAACTATGAGTTGATACTTCTCACCCCTGTAAAATCAATAAATAAAATCTTAAAACAAAAACAAACAATAAAAAACCATGCCTGGCCTGTGGTGGCGCAATGGATAGAGTGTCGACCTGGAACCCTGAGGTCGCCTGGTTCGAAACCCTGGGCTAGCCCTGGCTGGATAGCTCAGTTGGTTAGAGCAGTGGTCGGCAAACCGCGGCTCGCGAGCCACATGCAGCTCTTTGGCCTCTTGAGTGTGGCTCTTCCACAAAATACCACGTACGGGCGCAAAGTCCAGCTTAGAGTACCCTAATTAAGTTAATAACAGTGAACCTACCTATATAGTTTAAGTTTAAAAAATTTGGCTCGCAAAATAAATTTCAATCGTACTGTTGATATTTGTCTCTGTTGACTAATGAGTTTGCCGGCCACTGGGGTTAGAGCATTGTCTCTAAGCACAGAGGTTGTCGGTTTGATCCCCAGTCAGGGTACATATAGAAACTGATAGTTCCTGTCTCTCTTTCTCTCTCCTCTTCTTCTTCTCTCACTAAAATCAGTAAAAATAAACATTAAAGAAAAGAAACCCCAAGGGACAAGCAATCAATGAACAACTAAAGTGAATTAACTATATATGAGTTGATACTTCTCATTTCTTCCCCCTCTCTTTCTCCTCTCTGTAAAATCAATAAATAAAATCTTTAAAAAATAAAAAATAGTTCTATAAAATAAAAAAGAATTTATTTTTACTGCTTCCATTAGAGTTAACCTCAGTATTTTAACTGAGATAATTGACTATTTTGGCAAGCCAGAACCACCATAAAACCTTGAACTTAGAAACTCAATGTGGGTTCTCCATTCTAAAACCAGAAGAAAACTTCAGCAATAAACTTAAATTTCTGAACAGTTTGGATGTTGCCTTTAGTTACAGATTGTTTTTCTTAGGCGTTCTTAAGGAGTAACCTAAGGACTGAGGGGAGGGATCCGAGGTTCATGGGACATCAGTACTGGGCAGTCAGCTGGCTCTGTTGCAGAGGAGAGGAAAGCAGGGTGGAGAAGAAGGTGGCATTTATGCTCAGGACTTTGTCTAAGTTCCCTGCCTCTGAGATCTGACTGGGCCAGGGCTAGGATGTGTATGAAATTGTGTTGCTTATGTTCTTTGTAAACCTCTCCAAAGAGAATGGAAATTACGCTTGAATTTTCTAAGGACTGATTCAGACCTTCCCTGCCTTTTCTCAAGTCCTCTCTCCTTTGTGTAGATGGATGGAAGCGTGTCTCGGGGAAGATCTGCCTCCCACCACAGAACTGGAGGAAGGGCTTCGGAATGGGGTCTACCTTGCCAAACTAGGAAACTTCTTTTCTCCCAAAGTGGTGTCCCTGAAGAAAATCTATGACCGAGAGCAGACCAGATACAGGGTAGGTACTTCCTTGCTTGGTGCTTAAATATCCGTAAATTTGAGAGAGACGGTTAGTGTCTTTAACCTGTGGAAGAGTTATTGAAAAATATGTTTGTGTTTGTTCCAACAAAATAAAATACCTAGCAGAATGGGGAAAATAGTGCAAAGTCAAGATATGGTAGTCAAGAACTTTAGCTGTCTGTATTTCTGGTAAATTTCTTATGATGGTGGGTATCATCATGGTCCTTGATGAATTTTTTTATTTCTTAGAGGGTAGAGGAAGTAACTAGGGGAACTACTTTAAATCTGATTTTAACCAAACACTGAGATTTGCTGGCTATTGAAAGCAATGGCAACTTTAGGAAAGAAAGGTCACCCTGTGATATTACAGTTCAGGTAAAATGGGAAAGCGATCCAATTTTAGAAAATTAAGATAAGTGACAGGACTGATTCTTGTGGCCCAGGGCCCTGAAAAAGAAGACTGCTCAGTTAAGTTGATGAGGACCAAATTCTGTTGTCTGTTCCACTTCTGTGCAGAGCTTTTCTGTGAGCTCTTATTTGAAAAAAGGATGCATGTAAAAGCTAGTGGATGATTGCAAAACAAGAGAAGATGTAGGAGGGGTTGACTGTAAGAATTTGGCCAGAACTCAGAATGAGCTAAGGTTGAAGATACAATCAAAAGAGATTTTTATGTTTATGTTTGAAATCAAAGGAAAAAAGGACAATATAGACCCTAAGCCAAATTAAAATCTCGAGTACAAATTTTTCTTAATCAAAAAGCAGATATTTACATATTGAGTTTTAATAAGTGGTTATTCTGAAGACAGCTCAGGAGCTGTTTGGTTGACAGTCTATAAACCGTATGTATGACAGAATGGTGGGCATTAAGGAAGAGTAGAGACTGCAGCGATAATGAAAACAATAGTCCTACCCCTCTTGAGAGTAAATTTTTCTGAAAAATAACAGACATAGAGCTTTAGAGGGGAATATTTGCATGTGTAGCACAAAACCCCTGATATTTAAATATATTTAATAGTACCTGTCACTTTATATCTTCTGCCAGACACCACACTTAGGTCTTTATGTACATTTTCTTATTTAACTTTTATAACAGATGTGTAAAGTAGGTGTTATAGATGGGAAACTCGGACTCAAAGGAATGAAGGGCCAGTGTCACTAGTAGAGGGCCAACAAGAAACTGAATCCAAGATAATTGAATTCGAAAGACCATGTTCTGCCTGACCTGTGGTGGCGCAGTGGATAAAGCGTCGACCTGGAAATGCTGAGGTCGCCGGTTCAAAACCCTGGGCTTGCCAGGTCAAGGCACATATGGGAGTTGATGCTTCCAGCTCCTCCCTCCTCTCTCTCTGTCTCTCCCTCTCCTATCTAAGATGAATAATAAAAAAAAAAAAAAAAAAAAAAAAAAAAGAAAGACCATGTTCTGTTGCACACACTAGAGACAGGAAAACAGTTCTCTTTTTTTGTATGTGCCCTGACCGGGGAATTGAACCCGGCAACCTCTGTGCTCTGGGATGACGCTCCAACCAAATGAGCTGTCTAGCTAGGGCTTAATTTTTATTTATTTATTTTTCTAGAGAGACAGAGAGAAGAGGGGAGGAGGAAGGGAAGCATTTGTTATTCCACTCAATCATGCATTTTTTGGTTGCTTCATGTGTGAGCCCTGACTGGGGATCAAACCTGCAACCTTATTGTTTGGAACAACACTTTTGTTTTTTGTTTTGTTTTGTTTTGTTTTTTGTATTTTTTTGAAGCTGGAAACGGGGAGGCAGTCAGACAGACTCCCGCATGTACCCGACTGGGATCCACCCAGCATGCCCACCAGGGGGCGATGCTCTGCCCATCCGGGGCGTCGCTCTGTCACGACCAGAGCCACTCTAGCGCCTGGGGCAGAGGCCAAGGAGCCATCCCCAGCGTGCCCGGGCCATCTTTTGCTCCAATGGAGCCTCGGCTGTGTGTGCGGGGGGAGAGACAGAGAGGAAGGAGAGGGGGAGGGGTGGAGAAGCAGATGGGCGCTTCTCCTATGTGCCCTGGCCAGGAATCGAACCCGGGACTCCTGCACGCCAGGCCGATGCTCTACCATTGAGCCAACCGGCCAGGGCTGGAACAACACTTTTTTTTTTTTTTTTTTTACAGGGACAGAGAGAGTCAGAGGGATAGATAGGGACAGACAGACAGGAATGGAGAGAGATGAGAAGCATCAATAATCAGTTTTTCGTTGCGACACCTTAGTTGTTCATTGATTGCTTTCTCATATGTGCCTTGACCGTGGGCCTTCAGCAGACTGAGTAACCCCTTGTTTGAGCCAGCAACCTTGGGTTCAAGCTGGTAAGCTTTTTGCTCAAGCCAGATGAGTCTGCGCTCAAGCTGGCAACCTCGGGGTCTCGAACCTGGTTTCTTCCACATCCCAGTCCGACGCTCTATCCACTGCGCCACCGCCTGGTCAGGCTGGAACAACACTTTTAACCAACTGAGCTAACCGTCCAGGGCCTAGATAGTTGTTAAGTGAGAGGAGCAGAGATGAGGATCTGGGGTTTGGGGATCAGAATGTGAACATAAAACTATAGGTAGACCTTGAATTTAAGGGGCCTTGTAAAGTCTCACAAGAAAACTTTTGCAAGAGAGTTTTTATTTAGTATTTGCATCACTGTTACCAACAGTGCCTAATGGTCTTTTATTTGTTCTAGGCAACTGGCCTCCACTTTCGACACACTGATAATGTGATTCAGTGGTTGAATGCCATGGACGACATCGGCTTGCCTAAGGTAATTAACATGAGGGTCAGAGTTCTGGCTTAGATCAGACTGTTTTGGCCTAAGAGTTCTCATTTTGCCTGTAAAAGTATTCTTTATTTTCAATTGACTCTTTGTTGATTTATTTTTAAAGTACTTAAGATCTCTTTCTTTTTTCTCATCTCTGCTTCATCTCAGCTTAGAGAAATTACTGTGATCTCATTTACTTTTACAATATCAAATTGTAGACTTACATAAAATTCACATACCATGAAATTCACTTTTTTCTTTTGTATTTTTCTGAAGTGAGAAGTGGGAAGGCAGAGAGACAGACTCATGTGCCTGACTGGCAAGCCCACCAAGGGGCGATGCTCTATTGCAACCAGAGCCATTATAGCGCCTGAGGCGGAGGCCATGGAGCCATCCTCAGCTCCTGGGCCAACGTTTCTCCAATGGAGCCTTGGCTGCAGGAGGGAAAAAGAGAGAGAGAGAAGAAGGAGAGGGTGAAGGCTGGAGCAGCAGATGGATGCTTCTTCTGTGTGCCCTGGCCGGGAATTGAACCCGGGACTTCCATATGCCAGGTTGATGCTCTACCACTGAGCCAACCGGCCAGGGCCAAAATTCACCATTTTAAAATATACAATTCAATGGTTTCTAAAAGTTATTCACAAACTTGTTACATCAAAATTTGACTTTAGGAAATATAAGGAAATATTTTAGAAATGTCATCTTCTAGCTTTACAATAACCAAATTTATAGGGAGTATGAAGGGTCATTTTATTTTATTTATTGATTGATTGAGAAAGAGAAGAAGGGAGAGGGAAAGAGAGAGAGAGAAGCACTGATGTGTTGCCCCACTTATTTATGCATTCACTGGTTGAATGTGCCCTGACCTGGGATTAAACCTGCAACCTTGACGTATTGTGATGACGCTCTAACTAACTGAGCTACCTGGCCTGGCCTGAAGGGTCATTTTATATTTCAAATTATAGAAACAATGTAATGACACTTACTCTTAATATGCAGTTTTGGTGATGGCTAGTTTTTTTTTAACAGCTTTTAGGTATAGTTGATATATAAAAAACCATACATATTTAATGCTGTTTAATGAGTTTGGAATGATAGCTATAGTGTTGATGATGGGAGTGTTTTGCTCAGGAGTTTATTTAGTGCTGCTCTTAGTGAAATTGTCATTTCTAGCTACCAAGTCCTCCCTTGAACCTGTAAAGGCTGTGCTGTATTATCACTTACAGGCATGGACATCCCCCCCCCCATCCCTTTGACCTAAGAATTCCACTTCCAGGAATTGATCTCTCCACCAAAATCAGACAAGTACAAAGAGATGTATATGTAAGGATTTTCAGCCTTGCTTATGGTAGAAAAAATTGATAGCAAACCTCACGTTCCTTCACTGGGGTATTAATTGTTTACAGCCAGTCAGATACCAGTGCAGCCGTTAAAGATGATATCAGAGCTGTCATAGACAGCAGGTCATGGAAAGAAAAAAAAGAAGAAAAAAGAAAAGATGATATCACCCTGGCCAGATAACTCAATTGGTTAGAGTGTTGTCTTGATATGCAAAAGTTACGAGTTTGATCTCTGGTCAATGCACATACAAGAATAGATTGATGTTTCTGTCTTTCTCTTTCTCTCTCTCCCTTCTTCTCTCTCTTAAATCAATCCATAAATTAAAAAAAAAAAAGATAATATCACCCTCTATTGACAAAAGGAAGTTATCTGTGATGTTAAGTGGAAAAAAACCGTAATAGGTTAAAGCCATAAAGACTTTGTGTTCTAGCTGAGATGAGATCACTTTTTGTGAAAAAATAGAGTATTCTTGGGAAAAATCTGTAAGGAAATACAGTTTTCATTTTGGGGTGTTTTTTTTCTTTGTTTCTTTATACTTTTCTATAGACTCTAAATTTTTGTAACCAAAAAAAGATGAAGAAAAAAAAGTGAGATGTGGAGTATTAGGAATTGGCGAAAACCACAGTGCTGAGCTCATTGTTGCATTTCTGTCTGTTGAACTGAGTTAAATCCAGACCTGAGTCTTTGCAGAAGACAAGCTTTTGTCCTCTTTTTTTCAAAGCAGAGTGTTGAAGTTTTCTTCCTTGCCCTGGTATGTTTGATAATTAGGCCCACAATTGCCAGGAAATGCAAAACGTCAACTTCTGACACCTGCTTGGCCTTTCTGTGCACCTGTAACTTCTTGTTCCTGTTTTTTATGTGGTTTGTCCATTGGGCAATGACAATTTAACCTCTTTAGAATGGTACTAAGAGCATTGTTAATAGTTGCTCATGCTAGTAGTATTGTTATCATAAAAGGCTTTTTTTTTTTTAAATGATTGTGTTCTGTTACCTTTTTGGTTTACTAAAAGTAGTGCCTTGTCCTGGACTACCAATTGCAATACATAGAATTTCCCAAAGACTTTTAGGGACAATAGGGTTTTTATAGCTATCAGTTAAAAAAATTTTTTTTTAGTTTTACTGAGAGGAGTGGAGGCAGAGAGATTCCCACATGCACCCCAACTCAGATCCACCCTGCAAGCCCACTAGGGGGCAATGCTTTACCCATCTAGGGCTCCATTGCTTAGCAATGGAGCCATTTTACTAGTGCCTGAAGCAGAGGCCACAGAGCTATCCTCAGCGCCCAAGGCCAACTCTCACACACAAATCGAGGCATGGCTGTGGGAGGAGAGAACACGAGAGAAGGTGAAGGGGGAGTGGTGGAGAAGCAGGTGGTGGCTTCTGTGTGCCCTGACCAGGAATTGAACCCAGGACATCCACACACAGCGGAGCTGACACTCTACCACTGAGCCAACCGACCAGGGCAGCTGTCAGTTTTGAAATGTTCACCCTACACAATTTAGGTCCAGAAGATTTTCTTTTTTTAAGATTTTATTCATTTTAGAGAGGAGGGGAGGGTAGAGGGGGAGGGCATTAACTTTAGTTGCTTCCCATATGTGCCTTGAGTAGGCAAGCACAGGATTTTAAACCAGTGACCTTAGCATTCCAGGTTGATGCTTTACCACTGCGTACCACAGGTACTGCTAGGTCCAGGAAATTGTTGAATAATGTAGCCTAAAAATCTATTGTTGGCTATAATATAATGTATGATATATACAGTCATCTCTTGCCATACCACAGTTCACTTTTCTTGGTCTCACTGTATTGCGGATTTTTAAATTGTATATATCTAGTTTTGTATTGCATATTTTTTGCTATATTGCGGGATTTTTTGGTATATAGGTTTTGTTTTTTATTTTGTAGTGAGAAACGGGGAGGCAGACAGACAGACTCCCACATGTGCACCACCGGGGTGGAGAAGCAGATGGGCACTTATCCTGTGTGCCTTGGCTGGGAATCAAAGCCGGGACTTCCACACGCCAGGCCGATGCTCTACCACTGAGCCAACTGGCCAGGGCCTATAGATATTTTTATATACTTAATATTTTAATTATTTCTGCAGTAAAATAAGCAAAATAAGTACGGGAAAGGTTAATAACAGTATGGGAAAGGTTTATAAGAGTGTGGGGAGGGTTTATAAAACCTTAATATATCTATAAATAATAAAATAAATACAAGGTTGCTACTTTGCGGATTTTCATCTATCATGGGGGGTTCTGGAACCTAACCCCCACAATAGATGAGGAACCACTGTAATCGATAGTCATATACATTATTTATTGGGATTTCTTCCCTAGTCTTTCTATATGGTACATATAGGTTGATTATAGAAACTTATTGTGATAATTTTTTGTTCTTAGCCTTTTGACTGTTTATTATAATTGGTACTATTGGCCATGTCCTCTGTGAAGTATTTAATGATTTGGAGTCTGATTTTTTAAAATTGTTTTTAATCTGCCCAACTAGTCCTCTGTTTTCTGCAACTATTCTATCTTCCATATCCTAGTGGTGGGCATTTCTTATAATACAATTCTTATTTTAGCTATGTTCTCTCATTCTCATAGTTTCAATTATTTTGAAGACTCTGTGATATAAGTTTCATTTAGACATTTCTACTTGAATAGCTTTCTAGCACCTACAATTTCTCATATCTCAAACTAAATCTGCCTTTTCCCCTTCTCTGTAATGAATGGAACCTTGTGATTGTTTCCCTCATTATCCAGTCTCAAAACCTTGGCATTACCTTGGCTTCCTAAATGCAGTTATTCCCCAAGCCTTCTTCACTTATTTGAATTGTCTCTTTTATCTGTTGAAACAGCCTGCCAGTCTGCCTCCTCAGCTTCCACCTCCCCACTGTGCAGTATATCCTGTGTCCTGTCTCCAGGCACATCTTCCCAAGGCTCTGAGGCTCTATTTTTAATTCTTGGCTCCAAAGCTAGGACTTCTGTGTGGCCTGCATATCGAGTTTAAACTTGTCTGACTTTCTCATAATCTGATGCCATCCTACCTACCTTCCCAATCTTATTTTTCTGTTACTTTCTAAAACATGTTCTGTATTGTTTTTGGGAAGACTGGCTCACAGTGATTCTCACCTTTTAGGAGAGGACATCTCGATCTTGGGAAGTGAGCATGGAGAATTGGAAATACTATTTTAAAAGATGATTTGGATACATACCATTTCTTGAGGGGGGATTTCTTCCTTGTGGAGAGCCATGATTCTGTGGGAAGAGCATAAAAGCAAAGAATTGGACACAATGTGTTAAGTGCTGTGATGGATGCAGAGTGCTGTAGGGCTCTCCTGCTGACGTGCCAGAATTCTTCTAATCACCTCCTAATGGAGTCTTTCACTCTCCCATCCGTTTATATTCCCCCCACCCCAAATTACAGCTGGAGTTGTATGCCACCTCATTACCATGAGAGTAAGTTCTGAAATTCAAGGCTATTCCCAGTCTAAACTTACTCTATTCCTTTTCTACCTCATTCATAAATTCATCAAATATAGAGCTCCTTTTTTGACCTTGGCTCTGGGCTTGGCATTGAAGGTGTACCATGAACAGCATAGACCTGGTCCGTCCCTGCCTTCGTGTGTCTTACAGTCTATGGGAGGAGTCACACATGATAATGCAAGTAACTGATTAACTGTGCTAAGTGCTACCAAGGGAAACTACCAATCTCTCACAGCCCCATACATACACATCCTCAATTCTAGCTGCTTCCTCTGCATATCTTTCTACTTCCCCTAAGCCTCTTAACACTTTAACATTTTGTGGTTTTTCCATTGTCTACATGAAGTGATTTATATAGATTGAAGTACTTGGTAAATGTTTCTCGTTGAATTACTCCTCAGTCTAGGCATAGAAGGTAATAACCAGGAAGATTGTAATCCTTCAAAGCCAGTGCTTTAAACTGGACTAGAACTTGGGTTTGATCTGCCTGTGTCTGAGTCTGCAGTACAAAAGTCACTTTCACATACTGAGGGAGATTCAGTGGGTTGACCAAAAAGGCTTATTCAGGTAGTGTTTTTCATTCTGTATATGGCATTTTATTCATTGTATTACAATGAAATGTCTTTTCACCCTGATGAAGTTATTTGCTGAATACCAACAATGTTTTCTAACTTTTCAGTGTTTTATTAATATTAGTGATTGGTGAATGATCAAAAGAAATCCAGTGGATGGATACCTTACTCTACTTTTATTTCTCCTCAGATTTTTTATCCAGAAACTACGGATATCTATGACCGAAAGAACATGCCGAGATGTATCTATTGTATCCATGCACTCAGGTAACCCGATTTTCTTGGTAAAGAAAAATAAGCAGTGTACGTAAATAGTGAAGACAGATTGGTGGTTGCCAGAGCTGGGTTGAGGGGTGGGGGAAGTGGGGGAAGTCGGCACAAGGACCTCCAGTTATTAAATAAATAAATAAGGCCTGGGGATATAGTGGGCAGTATAGTGACCATAGTTAATAGCATTGTTATGTATTTGGAAGTTGCTAAGAAAATAGATCTTAAAAGTTTTCATCACAAGGGAAAAAAAATTCTAACTATTTTTGGTGATAGATGTTAACTAGGCTTATTGTGATCATTTCGATATTATATATATAATGATTATGTTGTACATCAGAGACTACTAATGTGTGTTAATTATATCTCAATTAAAAAGGGCAGTTTAGGAATAACAGCTGAATTGACTGTGGAGCTTTTTGTCCATGGTATAATGAAAAAAGATTTTGCATTAGTTTCAGAATTTTCAAATAGAGTAAGATCCTGTTATCTTAACAAAATGGTGAGACAGCTGTGTTTTTCCAGAGGGTAGGGACAAAAGGTTTATTTATCCCCATTGTGGAAGATAATTCTGCTGTGAAAACTGTTGGAATCCATGGGAGTCCGAAAGACCAGAGTAACAGGCTTTATTGAAAGGAAGAAAGGACCCTGCCGGGCACTTCTCCTGGGGGAGAAGAGCACCAGTTCCAGACTAGGGGCGAGTTATATAGTGTTTGGGAGAGCCTGAGGGGATACTGAGGCAAAAGTCTTGGTATGTCCAGAATGCTCCTCCTTGGGGGCTTGGAGCATGTGGGTGTTGAATCAAAAGTCCTGGTGTGTCCGGAGCCCCTCCTTGGGGCGGCTTCTCAGCTTTTTGGAATTCCTCTGTCTCAAGGGCAATAGTCCAGTAAGGGTGAGGTCTGACAGATAAGCGAAACAGCAAGAGGGCAGTTTGGAATTCACGTATCTATCAAAAAGATGTTATAATCTTTCATTATTGGTCTAGTGTTTCTGTGAACTGTGCATTTCACTTGGGATACAGTCCCTTTCTTTTTAATTAAAATCTCTTAAAAATTATAAATAGTATATACATTTGAAAACTTTTGTTTACCACTTTGTAGCTGATAAGTTGAGTGACAAAATAGACTATGTCTTAATACTCTTTAATAGTACAATCAAATTTTATCAGCGTCTTTAGGTAATACCAGTAAATATCAAATGGTTGATTTCTAATTTATTTAGTTATTTAAGTCCTCACCAAGCCATTTCTTTTTTTTTTTCTTTTTTTTTTTACAGAGACAGAGAGTCAGAGAGAGGGATAGACAGGGACAGACAGACAGGAACGGAGAGATGAGAAGCATCAATCATTAGTTTCTCATTGCGCATTGCGACACCTTGGTTGTTCATTGATTGCTTTCTCATATGTGCCTTGACCGCGGGCCTTCAACAGACTGAGTGACCCCTTGCTTAAGCCAGCGACCTTGGGTCTAAGCTGGTGAGCTTTGCTCAAACCAAATGAGCCTGCGCTCAAGCTGGTGACCTTGGGGTCTCGAACCTAGGTCCTCTGCTCCCAGTCCGACGCTCTATCCTCTGCACCACCACCTGGTCAGGTGCCATTTCTTCATTAAATAAATTTTTTTTAATGCCAACACAAATAAATAGGAACTGAAAGTAAATTTTTTCCCACAATTTTATAGTAAATTTAGAAAATGACTTCATTTTGAGTTCCCGGTTCTTAGAATCAACAGAGTACAAAGTTGGAAGGAAGAGGCAATGTACTATATACAGAGGGGTTAGGGTGGATGGGAGTAGGTACTGTTTCCTAGCGGTCCGTGTTTGCTTGGTGGCCCCGGCACTACAGGAGAGGGTGGTGGGCATGAGTGTGAGATTTCTTGCTTGTCCTGCTCATTTTCTATAGCATCCTGTGTGTGCTTTATGTGAATTATATTTATATGAATGTATATATAATATTGACCCAGAAGAAGCCTATTACCTTCAATGTGATCAAACGTACTAGATCCTTGATATCACTGGAACTAATGTGAAACCTGTGAACAAATATTAACTGAAGACTCTAGGGAGTCTCTTCTGTTGGCTAATGCATTAACCTCCTTTCTAGAAGTTTCCATCCTTAGGCTCTCTTCCTTCTGGTGCATCTGCCATGCTATATCACCAGAGCTCTCTTTCCAAAACAGCCCTACTTATATCAGACCCTTCATAAGCTATATGTTTCTCTGGCTCCTTCCAGTCTCCCCGCTGGCCATTCCCTCCTCTGTAGCTGCTCTAGTATTCTCAGCATACATGCCCTGCAGGTGCCTTTGGCTTTGGCTGTGCTGTTTCCTTTGCCTGAATGCCCTTCCCCAGATCTGACACCTCAGTATGCACCTCTTCACTGATACTTTTTTTTAAATTTGGTATCTTTCAGGCAGAATTAGCTACTTCATATCTTTGTGTTCCTCTTTTTGTAGAAACCTGTTACTTCGAGTGTAGTGTTAGATTGTACTATGATTATTTGTTCTCCTTGGGGGTAAGAACTATGTATTTCCTTTATTCTTTCATTAAAAAAATTGTTTTTGAGAGAGAGAGACAGGAAGGGAGAGAGATTAGAAGCATCAGCTAGTAGTTGTGTCAGTTTAGTTGTTCATTGATTGCTTCTCTTATGTGCCTTGACCGGGGGTCTCCACCCGAACCAGTGACCCCTTGCTGAAGCCTGCTACCATCGGTTCATGTTGATGATCCCACGCTCAAGCTGGCAACCTGGTGCTCAAGCCAGTGGCCTCGGAGTTTCAAACCTAGGACCTCAGTGTGGATAGGTTGACACTCTATCCGCTATGCCACCACCAGTCAGACTCATTAAAATTTTGTTAAAGTTTTATTTATTGATTTGAGAGAGAGAGAGAGGGACTGATGTGTTTTTTCACTTATTCATGCATTCATTCTGTCTTTAGCACTTAGCTGCCTAGCCTTTAGTAAGTAAACAATAAATGTGTGTCAAAATCATACATTATAACAAGTCTTCCTGCCCTTCCTCTAGCTCAAGGGGATATTTTCTGCCCTATAAATAAATGTAAAAGGGCAATTACTTTCCCTTTATCAGATGGTTTTTATTTTTGTCTTGGCTTAGCCAGTAAAGTCTTAGCTTCATTCCCACTGTTTCAGAGAAGTTGTGTGATCTGCACTGACTCCAGCTCGTGCCTTTGTCTGAGCTCCTATGGTTTCTTATTTGTTTCTTAGTCTTGGTTTTTAGTTATATATTGTTTCTTCCATATATTTAATCTTTTATCCCTGTTACATTTTTAGCATTTTAGGGACAGAATACATTTTTTCCCCTGCAGGGCACATAGCATAGTGTTGGACAAACAATGGTGACATGAGAATTCTTTAAAAATGTTCAGCAATGGGTGATATCAAGGGGAATTTTCAGACTGTAGCAATTTGAAATGTATGTGTCTGAGCCAAAATCAGATTAATTTTGATTAAATTCATGTTACAAGAGGTCTGTCTGTCTGTGTCGATAACCTTGCAAAGGCTGTCCCAGTATCTGAACTTGGCAGGCACAGAGGCTGAGCTAGCAGAATTCCTCTCTGCGAGACTTGTAGCCACTACTCTCTGCAGGGCAGCCTGGGACCCAGGTCTTCAGAGTTAACCGTGCCTTTCTAATGAGTCAGAATGAGAAAGGGAGGAAGTCTGCTATTCTCCATTTCTCTTGAATATGCAGTTTGTGCTTAGAAAGTACATACAGAACAGTGTTTTCTGCTTGGTGATCTGATTTCTTTCCTCCCCTAGTAGTGTTTTTCCTGAGGGGTGAACACTTGGTAATGTGTAGGAAATGTGTTTTCCTTCTTGGAGCCTCGTTACTATGAAACACAACCTGTTCAAGGCAGGTTCCTCACTTCACTGTGCTGTGCAGGGTGAACACAGGCTCCTTTTTGCCTAGAATTATTCCAGAGATAGCCACTGAACTTTAGCCAGGCCGAATTACTTTTGTTGATTACATTCTACTCTCAGATAAGACTCCAACTGTCCATTCTTCCAAATATATTATATACTTTATTTCAATGTCCCTTTGGGATTAAATAGACCCACAAATCTTTATCCTAAATTCAAAAAGAAATCTAAAAGCTCTGAAAACTTAGTTTAAGTTTGGTTCAAACTGATTTGTTGGAAAAAAATCTGATCAGAATTAATTGAGGTCATCTGGAATATTTATCTACTCGGAATGATTTATGTGTATATTTCTCTGAAGAAAGGTAATGTATTTGTTTAAGGGGGCTGCCTCAGGGCTTGCCAGGGGTGTTTTATAATACTTGATGCATTGTAAAAACCTTTCTAACATCTGAGAAATCTTAAATTCTTATCTGACCCAAAGATTTTAGAAGTGGGATCATGGACCTGTACTAGATTCTGTTTCCTAATCAGCTGCTGTGTTGGTGTTTCAGAGCTCATATTAATAATCTCTGAGATTAGCATAGTGACTTCTAGTTTATTCTGCTGTCAGCAGAGATCCATGGAATCCAGATAGGCTACCAGCTTCTTTCTCCCCATTGCTTTGAAGTACCACTTTTGTAGGACAAAAGGAAAGAAATCTGAGCTCCATTGTAGGCTAACCAGCATAGGTACCTAACAGCTTATTTGTAAATGGGAGAGCAGGAACAAGGACTGGGTAGTGATGTTAACAGATAGGATTTTTAAGTTCTGGCTTTGAGACTAAGTGCTTTTGATTTTGGGCAAGAGAATATAAGTGGCCATTATGATTTCATTCATAGCTTCAGCATCTCCTTAAAATATTCCTAATAATTAAAATGAGAAAAGAAAGATGGTGTCCGGGTTTTACCTTCTCTACTTTTCGCCAATGCTAGTCATATAACACCTTTAATTTACCATTGAGAGACATTAAAAGCTGACTCACTCTTCTTAAGGCTGTGAAAGCAACATTCTTGACCTTTTTTAGAGTGTGGCAGCCACTTTCCTGTTTTAAAGTAGGAATAAAAGAGGAAGAACTTCTTGGATAAAAATAATTTAGAATTGAGGTGGAACATATTCAGTAATATAAATTCAGTTTAATTAAGGTTTCTATCTGCATCATTTTCATGAGACTTTTAAAAAATATCTTGTTACTTCAAACATTGATCATAGGAAGCTAAACAGAAGTGAAGGTTCTTCATTTACATTAATTATACTAACATTTTTCTTAACACTTAATCACACACTGGATTTGTACTGGAACTTGGATCGAACTTGTGTCTGCTGGTTCCTAGCTCGGCGCTTTTTGTATTACATTATGTGACTTTTTAGGCCAAAGTTATGTAAAACCAGAAAGAGGCTCCGGGTATAGTATTGTAACTACAAAGGGGAATATGGTAGTGTACTGGGAGTCTCTGTGTTCAGTGTTTCTGTTCCATGCCAGTTTTTCCCTCTGAGCAGCAGCAGCCAGGAATGGCTGAGAGGTCTAAATCTTCTGTGCATTTCTGTCTTCTAGTTTGTACCTGTTCAAGCTAGGCCTGGCTCCTCAGATTCAAGACCTGTATGGAAAGGTTGACTTCACTGGTAAGGAGTTACAAACCTAGCAGGATATATTTGATTTATGTGGAAATAGCCTGGAGAGTCAACAAAACCAGTCTTAATGACGTAGGGCTTTGAAAATACTCTGGCAACAGAGATGAAAGTAGCATAAGTAATTTTCTTCTTTGGTGTGGTAGGAGGAACACTAAACTTGGAATTTCAGGCACTGTTCTCTCAGTTATGACATGGGTATGATTAGTGAGTCCTAGTTTTTTTATATCTAAATTGGGAATAATATTAATGTATATAACATTAACATATAACACTGAACACTCATGTCTGTGAAACAAACTTTAGGACAGTCTTTCCCTTTGCCTTCCAGCAAGCAACTACTGTGGGCAGAGCAAGGGTGGGGTATGGAATGAGGAAAGGTGACAATTTTATAATTTTTAAAATGTTAGCTTATTTGGGTAATTTAAAAATTTAGCCTATTTAATTTTTTAATTAATTTATTGCATTTACATAGATTCTAGTGTCCCCCCGAATTCATCCTCCTAGCCTATTTAATTTTAAAGTGTATTTATTTAGCTTACTCTGAGTATTTGCTTTAGTCAGCTGCTTGAACAGATGGGGGCTTGGGTAGAAAAAGGACAGCATTGATTTGATATTGGGTGAGGGTTAAGACAGACCTTTCAAACTGGTGATTATTTTACAGACCTGGGAGTTTAATAAAACTTTTATCTACGATAGTTTTCTTCCAGAGAAGTTGTTCACCATACCTGGGGCAAAGGCCTGGCCTTACATGTTGTTTTCTTTATCATTTGGCTTCCCGCCTTAGAGATGAAATTGGTTAGTAGCTAGTGGTTTGGGTTGGAGAGACGGAGATAACAAACTGCTTGTAATTCACTTCTAACTGAGCTTCCTTTGATGCTGCTCCATTTATAGGTTCGCTGCGGGAAATGCCATAGCAGCAGTTATTTTTGATGTTCTTGATAATAGTATTAATAGTTAACATTTACTGAGCACATGTTATGTACCAGGGACTGTGTTAAGTGCTTTCTGTATATTATCTCATTAAATCCTTTTAACAACCCTAAGGGGTAGATGCCATTTCACCCCATTTCTGTAGTTGAGGACTGTTTCCTCCTCTGAGTTATGGAAAGGTAACTTAACTTGCTTGACTGCATCTCCCTTCTTCCCTGTAGAAGAAGAAATTAACAACATGAAGATTGAACTGGAGAAGTACGGGATCCAGATGCCAGCCTTCAGCAAGATCGGGGGCATCCTGGCTAATGAACTCTCAGTGGATGAAGCTGCATGTAAGAGAAATTTTGTGGGTTCAAATGGGATTGTTGCTACCACATTTCCCCCCTTCTTTTCCAAATGAGAGGACGGGAGATAGAGAGATAGACTCCTACATGTGCCCCGACCAAGATCCATCCAGCAACCCCCATCTGGGGCTGATGCTCTGCCCATTTGGGGGCATGCTAGCAACTGAGCTATTTTTAGCACCTGAGGCAGAGGCTCCATGGAGCCATTCTCAGTGCCTGGGGCTGATGTGCTCCAATCGAGCCATGGTTGAGGGAGGAAAAGAGAAAGTGGGGGTGGGGTGGTAGGGGGGTGGAGAAGCTTTCAGTAATTAATACTATCATGATGATCTTGGACATTAGGAATTTTGCTAGCTTAATTCAATAGACTTAGTTTTAAATACTGTTATAGTCTTTTGTGCTGTTGTTATTTGGAAATAAGAGAATTGATTTTGATTATAATAACTTAGAAAGTGAGTTCTACATTTCAGCACCTCTTTGATTTGCTTATTTTTTATGGTATTTGCATGATGATTAAGGGTTAGCATTTCTATAACAAATTCTCCTTGCAAGGTTCTCTTTTGAATATTTCCCTGTGAGTTTCCAAATTCAGCATCCCAGCTGTGGATCAAAGTTGTGGCTTTGTGTAGTCTAAGGAATCATTAGGATTACCAGACCCAGGGAGCCACTCCTCCAACCCCAGTCGTTATTGGCTATAAAACACGCCCCTCTCTGTAGTAGCCTGTTGCAGAGTGGTTTGTATGTGTCACATACGTCCTTTATATGTTTTCAATTTTAGTACATGCTGCCGTTATCGCTATTAATGAAGCTGTGGACCGTAGAATTCCAGCAGACACATTTGCAGCTTTGAAAAACCCTAATGCCATGCTTGTAAACCTTGAAGAACCCTTGGCTCCCACTTACCAGGATGTACTCTACCGGGCCAAGCAAGACAAAATGACAAATGCTAAAAACAGGGTAAAAATTTAACATCTTTTTCTAATTGATTTATGTTCTAGTTTCTTTTTTGATTTGACTTCATCTTAAAAATTAGTTTTATTGAGGGACAATTTGCATCAAGTAAAATTCATCCATTTTAAGTGTATAGTTTGAAGAGTTTTAACAAATGTATGTGTTTATGTAAACACCTCCCCAAAAGTTCCCAGGCTCGCCTTCACCGCCAGTCTGTCCCCCACTCCTCACCCCTGACCCCAGTCAACTACCAATGTTTTTGTTCCTGCAGTGTACGCTTTTGAGAAATTCATAGAAATGAAATGGAATTACACAGGATGTAGTCTTTTGGCATTAGATTCCACTTTGACTTCTACTTTCTTCTTAAATTTTGTGCAAACCGACGATGGCTCTGAGAACTGGTCCCTGGATGTGCCTGCTCGGCTTAGTCTGAAGCTGCGCCGCTTGCGCCCAAGTGCAAGGACAAGGCTCACGGCGCTCCCTTCTCTGCCTGGCGCCGGCAGAACCCTGGGCTGCTCCTTAACAAGCAGACCAGCTTTTTGTGTTTTAGTTCTAGCCATGTGGCACCCACTTTGTTCTTTACTAAGGATTTGAAGCCACACCATTACTTGCTCTTGGTTCTGTTATGGGGGGAGAGGAGCTCAGGTGTATTTCTGTCATCTTCTTAGAGACTTGAGCTAATCTAATCACACTTCTAACATGTTTTCAGACAGAAAACTCTGAGAGAGAGAGGGACGTCTATGAGGAGCTGCTCACTCAAGCTGAAATTCAAGGCAATATAAACAAAGTCAACAGTAAGTATGCCCCTGAGTCAGGCATCTAAGGGGATAACAGAGACTGTGACTGTTGCTCAGTTCTTGGACCGGTGAAATTATTTATTTATTGTAGATGTTAGTGGAATTGCATAGTAACTATTGCTTATGACTGTGTTTTGTATTCATGTCTCTGTTAGCTACTATTGTTCTCGGCCAGGTCCTGGATCCTCCATCTGTTCCACTGCTGTGGTTCTGGGCTGAGCTTTCTGGCTGTTTCACTCTTCACCCTG
This sequence comes from Saccopteryx leptura, assembly GCF_036850995.1. NCBI lineage: Eukaryota > Metazoa > Chordata > Mammalia > Chiroptera > Emballonuridae > Saccopteryx > Saccopteryx leptura. The sequence continues at coordinate 38,360,357 of NC_089515.1, read as the reverse complement.
CATTACATACCTTAAAAATCTGAACAGGAATTTTATTTTTTCAATTTTTAAAGTAATATAATAGCTTTGTTTTTCTGTTAACAACCAGTACAGTTTATCTAGAGGTAAAAAATAAAAAACCAGACCCCTATCACCTAGAAATAACCACTATTGATTTTTTGGGTTTTTTTTTTTTTTTTAATTTTTTATTTATTTACAGGGACAGAGAGAGAGAGTCAGAGAGAGGGATAGATAGGGACAGACAGACAGGAACGGAGAGAGATGAGAAGCATCAATCATCAGTTTTTCGTTGGGACACCTTAGTTGTTCATTGATTGCTTTCTCATATGTGCCTTGACCGCGGGCCTTCAGCAGACCGAGTAACCCCTTGCTTAAGCCAGCAACCTTGGGTCTAAGCTGGTGAGCATTTTTTATTTGCTCAAGCCAGATGAGCCCGCGCTCAAGCTGGCGACCTCGGGGTCTCGAACCTGGGTCCTTGGCATCCCAGTCCAACGTTCTATCCACTGCGCCACCGCCTGGTCAGGCGACTATTGATTTTTTTATGAGTAATCCTTTTAAGACATATTTAAACAAAAATGAGATTTCACTAGTCATACTGATTTTTGTATACATGTGTTGCATACTTTTAAGAAATTAATTTCTTAAAAGTATCATTTTCATTTTGTCCCTCTTCTGCTAAAGGGCCTGCGTGGGTCCTTCTGACTTGCCAGCCCTAATGTGGGAAGGACCCAGCCCAGTGCAGTTCTTCATGTGGTGTTTTTTGCATATAACTGTAGAAACTCGTTTGCCTAATTATCTCCTATTTTCATTCTTTTGTTCATAACTCATTAAGTGGCTCTGGAGTGGTACCGACCTGGGATTTGGCCTCTTGCCTTCTTTTCTTTCTTTCCTTCTTTCTTTTTTTTTTTAATCAAGTGAGAGGTGGGGAGGCAGAGAGACAGTCTCCCGCATGTGCTCTGACTGACAGGGATCCACCCTGTGAGCCCGCTACCAGGTGATGCTCTGCCCATCTGGGCCACTGCTTCGTTGCTCAGCAACCAAGCTATTTAAGTGCCTGAGGCGAGGCCATGGAGCCATCCATCCTCAGCGCCCAAGGCCAACTTTACTTGAACCATTCCAGCCATGGCTGCAGGAGGGGAAGAGAGAGAGAGAAAAGGAGGAGGGGAAAGGGTAGAGAAGTAGATGGTCACTTCTCCTGTGTGCCCTGACCAGGAATCAAACCTTGATGTCCATATGCCCAGCTGACTCTCTACCATTGAGCCAACCAGCCAGGGCCTGGGTGTCCTTTTATATATAGTTGTCTGTGTGAGAAGAAAGGTCAGTACGTTTCCTGCTGTATAAAATACTTCCTTTTGCTCCAGGATTTTTTTAAAAGTGTTCAATTCATATTCTTCATATGTGATCAGAGAAGCAAGATAATAAAATATTCCTCAAATAGATTTTAGCACAGTAAGGAATTTCAGGGCAAGTTGGTTAGGACAAGGCACTAAAGGTGTATGAGGTGCAGTCAGAATAGAGAAAGGAATGATGACTTCTCCTTGGAGGTTTGTCTGAACGTTCACTGGGATTCTTACCAGTAGATAAGATGACAGAAGGTAACAGAAGGCACAGATGAGGCAGAGTTCTCCATAGAGGAACATTCTTTTACTCATTGAGAAGAAATTCTGAGGCATGAGGAAGTTGTACATATGCTAGAAAGATATAGAGAGGTTAAATTAGGTTCCAGGGATTATTTTACTGTAATTATAGATAAGATCTTTCCCCTGGGGCGTGAGAACCAGCATGAAGCAGTTAACACTGCCCCAGAAGAAAGCTGCATTTAAAAATAAGAAAGAGATTTTATATTTTTATTGAGTAGAATAGGGGAAATTGGAATGAGATAATTAAAGCTTAGTGGGAAAAATTGTTTAAATAATGTTTTAAACTTTATCACGTTTGCGATGTAAATATTAGTGTTTATTTGCATATTTGCATAATTAAGTAAGAAGTTTCTGTTTCCAGTGAAAGCATAATTAACTAGATCCTTTTGTAAATATTCTGAGTTTCTGCATTGCCTAACTAGGGGAAGCCTGGTTGTTACCTATGTTGATTTTTGTTTATTTTCCATCCCAACTACTACAAAAGCTCCACAGCTACATATGCAGCATACAGTGGTGCTCAGCCAAAGTTAAAGGAATGGATGGTTAGTTGGCTAAGAGCCTGCTACCATGGCTCAAGGGGCCACCAGCTTGGTGTGGTGATCAATTAGCTGAATTGCAGGCATAATTGTTGGGAAGAAGTGAGCAGTCTCGGGGTCTACAGTGAGACCACAGAGCCATGGGAATGTTTAACCTTTTAGTCCTGTTACCTCTTGTTTTAATTTTAGTTCTGCTCTTCCTCATGACCCTCTAGTGCAGCGGTTCTCAACCTGTGGGTCACGACCCCGGCGGGGGTCGAACGACCAAAACACAGGGGTCGCCTAAAGCCATCGGGAAATACATATTTTATTTAAAAATGTATTGTATAATAAATATGTATTTTCTTATGGCTTTAGGTGAAAAATGTATTGTATAATAAATATGTATTTTCCGATGGCTTTAGGCGAAAAATGTATTGTATAATAAATATGTATTTTCCGATGGCTTTAGGCGACCCCTGTGTTTTGGTTATTCGACCCCACCAGGGTCGCAACCCACAGGTTGAGAACTGCTGCTCTAGTGTATTTGAGGCTTAATTTTCCATTAGACTGTTTTGTTTTCTTTCTAATACCTTATATTAATTTCTTTTTTGCTTTTTTACTAATGAAGACATTTGAAATTGGGAAGTAGTCAAATGTAAATTTTTTTATTTTTAGTGTTATTGATTTGTTTTGCTACTTTAATGATAAAATTAGATGTTTCTTTCTGTGTGGGGCATTGGAGGGAGAACTCCATTTTCTCTTCTAAAATTTGGGAAATTTAAAATAATACCCTCATTTCTGATATCAGAAAATACTTTATTCTGACTTTTAACCTAATACCTTATTTATTTTAAAATTTACAAAGTGACTTTATGCATATGATTTTATCTAATCTTAGTAACACTGTAAGGAAGGTATCTTTATTATTTTTTTAGATGAAGGCACGTTTGGGTTTTGATTGTCAGATATTGTACTGAGACCTGTGTGACCTCAAATACTGGGCCAAAAGCAGGGAGTGTCAAGAGGGTGTAGAGTAGACAGTCCCTTCCATCCCACAAGGTCAGACCGTCTTGGTGTCACACTGACTACTCTGGCTGGGCTGTGTTGAGGACATGCCAGACTAATGAAGAGGTTCTGAATGCTGTTATGTGAGAAATGATTGTGGGCCTGGTCTGCAGTGGTGCAGTGCATAAAACATCGACATAGAGCGCTGGGGTCGCCAGTTCAAATTCCCCCAAACTTGCCTGGTGGCCAAGGCACATACGAGAAGCAGCTACTATTATGAGTTGATACTTCCTGCTCCTTTCCCTGCTTTTCCTGTCCCTCTCTCTAAAATCAATAAATAAAATCTTTTTCTTTTCTTTTGACAGAGACAGAGAGAGTCAAAGAGAGAGACAGACAGATAGGAAGGGAGAGAGATGAGAAGCATCAATTCTTTGTTGCAGCACCTTAGTTGTTCAGTGATTGCTTTCTCATATGTGCCTTGACCAGAGGGCTCCAGCAGACCGAGTGACCCCTTGCTCAAGCCAGCGACCTTGGGCTTCAAGCCAGCAACCTTTGGGCTCAAGCCAGCGACCATGGGGTCATGTCTATGATCCCATGCTCAAGCCAGCGACCCAACGCTCAAGCTGGTGAGCCCGTGGTCAAGCCTGATGAGCCCACACCAAAGCCAGCGACCTTGGGGTTTAGAACCTGGGTCCTCTACATCCCAGTTTGATGCCCACCAGGTCAGGCAATATATAAATAAAATATTTTAAAAGCTCTGGTTAGGTGGATCAGTGGTAGAGCATCAGTCCAGTGTGTGGATGTCCCAGGTTCGATTCCTGGTCAAGCAACCATCTGCTTTTCCATCCCTCCCCCTTCGCGCGCTCTCTCTCTCTCTCTCTCTCTCTCTCTCTCTCTCTCTCTTCTCCTCCCCCAGCCATGGCTCAATTGGTTTGAACGCATTGGCCCTGGGCACTGAGGATGGCTCCATGGAGCCTCCACCTCAGGTGCTAAAAATAGCTTGGTTGGTAGCAAGGCCACAGATGGGCAGAGGATCAGCCCCAGAAGAAGGTTGCCAGGAGTCTCTTTCTTTATCTCCCCTCTTCTAAGCTGGAAAAGAAGAAAAAACAAAGATGGAGGGCACTTAAGGGTCTGGAGTCTGGAGTGGACTGTCACAGGGCAATGAGGATTAGATGTATTCAAGTATCTGCTCTAGGGTGAATTTTAAAATTTTATAAATAAATTTATTAGGGTAATAATTGGTTAATAACAATAGGTAAGTTTTAGTTGTACAACTTTATAATATGGCATCTGTATATTCCATTGTGTGCTCACCACCTAGTGTCTTTCCATCACTGTATACAGGGTGGGGCAAAGGTAGGTTTATGGTTGTTCGTGTGCCAAATAATACAATAATTAATAAGTAGTAATACAAGAATAAACTCTGTGTTTCATGTACTCTCAACTCTAAACCTATTTTTGTCCCACCATGTGTTTAATTGCCCCACCTCATCCTCCCTAACAATATTTTTGAAACTGAATTGTCCAAAGAGTTATAAATTTCTGTGGGAGACACATTCTCCTGTTTGGTAGTTTTAGACAATTTGGCTTTTTTTTTTTTTGTATTTTTCTGAAGCTGGAAACAGGGAGAGACAGTCAGACAGACTCCCGCATGCGCCCGACCAGGATCCACCCGGCACGCCCACCAGGGCCGATGCTCTGCCCACCAGGGGCGACGCTCTGCCCACCAAGGGGCGATGCTCTGCCCCTCCGGGGCGACGCTCTGCTGCGACTAGAGCCACTCTAGTGCCTGGGGCAGAGGCCAAGGAGCCATCCCCAGTGCCCAGGCCATCTTTGCTCCAATGGAGCCTTGGCTGCGGGAGGGGAAGAGAGAGACAGAGAGGAAGGGGGGGGGGTGGAGAAGCAAATGGGCGCTTCTCCTATGTGCCCTGGCTGGGAATCGAACCCGGGTCCCCTGCACGCCAGGCTGACGCTCTACTGCTGAGCCAACCGGCCAGGGCCCAATTTGGCATTTTAGAAGGAATTTAGGCATGTATTAATCTAGATTGGTACTTCTTACTTTGCTACTATACTGGCATATGGAGCCCTGGGGACTGGCTTTAAGGTTCTTTTTCATTCCCCAAATCTGATGCCTCTGCGATAGTCCAGAAGAAAGGGTCCCTGAATGCTCTTTCCCTAATCTGACTCGAGGTTGGTTTGTGGGGGGGAAGCTATCCTGTGCTATACTGTTAACAGTGCTTGCCTTCTTCCTCCTCAGCATTTTCGGCACTAGCAAACATAGACCTGGCTTTGGACCAGGGAGCTGCCCTGGCCTTGTTCAAGGTCCTGCAGTCCCCAGCGCTGGGTCTGCGGAGCCTGCAGCAGCAGAACAGTGACTGGTACCTCAAGCAGCTTCTGAGTGACCGACAGCAGAAGAGACAGGTGAGAAGATTCGGGGGCCAGCCTGCACAGGTTTATGCACAGCCATCTGAATCCGTGCGGTTGCTTAGAGACTTACAGGCCTTTTTTCTCTAGTATAACTTTTCCTTCTGCATATAAGTTGGGCTTTGAAAATATCCTCAGGTAAAGTACACATTGTCTTCAGCCCTCTTTGGTTTTAGAATTGTAAATTCTCTTTTATGATAATAACCCTGTCTCCCAATCTAACCCCCCTTCCTCTAAAGCCTTTCGCTTACTCCCACAACTAAAAGCCACTGGGGAAAATCTGAGATTTTTTACTTTCTCACTTCAGTTATTTCCACTTTAAAAACCATACCTCCCTGGTGTCCTGTGGCCACCACTGGGGAGGCGCCCACTGTGCAGCAGGAGCAGACTATGGGATTGAATTTGGTGGACTTTCTCAGAACAAATATGAGGGGCTTTCTTTTTTGTCTAAATAAGGGCACATATGCGTTTTGCGAATTCCCAGCGTACCGTGGCCAGATTAGCATAAGTGTGCTAGTGATTCTGTACCCATTTTATCCAGGGCATTTTGATGTTTCTCACAAAACACTTCTCTAAATGCACTGGTGTCCAGAAAGTCACTGTACCCCAGACTAGGCCAGGGCTGCCACTTTGGCCACACTTGTCCCTGAGGCTTTCTGTCCCTAGTGACTGCTGTGGAGGTGGGAGAACCTGAGGTCTGGAAGCAGAGGCAGCAGTACTGTAATCTTGGCGTAAACGTTCTTGTTTTTCTCAGGGTGGTCAGGCGGATCCCCTGCAGAAGGAGGAGCTACAGGCTGCAGTGGACGCTGCCAACAGTGCTGCTCAGCAGTATCAGAGAAGTAAGAGCCCCCCCGCAGGGTGTCCTGAAATACTGGGGGAGTGGCTCCATGTCATTGGGGATCTGAGGTTGGAACCTCTTACCCCTCATGACACCCTGAGCCTCCTAGCCCTAATCCGTCTCCGGGCGCCGTTGGTAGGGTTCCTTTGTCGGTGTGGCTCCCTTCAGCTGGTTAGGGAACATCTAGAGCAGATGAGACTTCAGGGATTGATAGGTAAGATTTGGACGGTGAAAGAGGAGAGGGAAGGACATTCCCAATATGGGGGCAACGGGTAAGGAAGTGTGAGCTGAGGTAAAAGGTATATTGAAGGGACAGTGGGTAGAGGAAAGTTTTTGTAGATGCTTTGCGCTGGGTTGTGGAAGGTAAAGGCTCAGGGAGATGGTGGAAAGCTCCAAACACAGCTAAAAAGGCTGATGCTTTTTACTTATCGGCTACAGGGAAGGGACAAGGCATTTAGGGGGATAGTATGGTGACTGTGGATGATTTGGAGTGGAAAGAAAGCATGGGGGAGGAGACAGGAGGATGCCTTATTGCAATATAGTTTGCGTGGCGCACCATCCACCCTCACACAAAGGAGACAGCTTTCTAAAGACCAGAGTTCCACTTCAGGTGGCATGGCTCACAGTTCATCCAGACTGTAACTTTGTTCTGTGACAGTTGGCATCTTCTTCCCCTTGGGGCTCTCTTAGCCAACTGTGTTTCTGACCCTGTTTTCTGCCAGGGCTGGCAGCAGTTGCAGCGATCAATGCGGCCATCCAGAAGGGTGTCGCTGAGAAGACTGTTCTGGAACTAATGAATCCTGAAGCCCAGCTACCCCAGGTGTATCCATTTGCTGCTGATCTCTATCAGAAAGAGCTGGCCACCCTGCAGCAACAGAGTCCTGAAGTAAGTAACCAGGACATGTCCTGTTTCTGGGCAGAATGCGCTGGGAGGGAATTTAATACCCACTTCGTGGTGTAGTGAGTGCATCAAGTTTTTAACCAGAAACTTAGACTCCTTATGTTTTTATTACATTTCTAATCTCATTGGTGTTCCCGAGTGTCTCCTCACTGTCGCCCTCGCCTTCTCTGTCCAGCATAGCCTCACGCATCCTGAGCTCTCTGTCGCAGTGGAGATGTTGTCGTCCGTAGCCCTCATCAACAGGGCTCTGGAATCCGGAGACATGAATACAGTGTGGAAGCAGTTGAGCAGTTCAGTCACAGGCCTGACCAACATTGAGGAGGAGAACTGTCAGAGGTGGGTTCCCGCATGCTGCATTGACTCCTTCGATGGCTGTTACCTCTTTCATGTGTCATCCCTGTTTTCTTCACAGGCACTGTGACTTATCATGTGGTCATTCTTTTTTTCTATTTTGATTCATTTTATACTTTTTTATCTTGAAGGATTTATAGTAAATTAACAGATATCCTGATGTTTCACTTCTAAATATATAAGTATACTTATCTAAAACAAAGAGGATGTGTGTTATATAGCCAAAATAATACCTTTTACTCTGACAAAAGCTATAACACTTTTTTTTTTCTTTTGTATTTTTCCGAAGTTAGAAGTGGGGAGGCAGTCAGACAACTCCCACATGTGCCTGGCCGGGATCCACTCGGCATGCCCCCAGGGGGTGATGCTCTGCCCATCTGGAGCATTGCTCCGTTGTGGCCAGAGCCATAGTGCCTGAGGTAGAGGCCATGGAGCCATCCTCAGTGCCTGGGCCAACTTTGCTCCAATGGAGCCTTGGCTGCAGGAGGGGAAGAGAGAGACAGAGAGAAAGGAGAGGGGGAAGGGTGGAGAAGCAGATGGGCTCTTCTTCTGTGTGCCCTGACCAGGAATCAAACCTGGGACTTCCACACACCAGGCTGATGCTCTATCGCTGAGCCAACCGGCTAGGGCTTGTAATACTTCTTTATAATATATTCTTTAAATCTAATCCATCTTCATACTTCCTCACTTGTTTCAAGACTGGCTTCAATGGGTTTGTTCAAACCAGGATTCAGTCTAGAACCGTATCTTACATCTGTCCTGTGTGTCCCTTAGGTATCTTAATCCAAAATTGTCTCTTTTTTTCCATGATACTGATTTGTTAAAGAGACGGGGACAATTGTCCTATAAAATGTCCCATTCTGGTTCTGCTTGATTTCTGATACTTGTCCTATTCCTTTAAATTAGGAATTAGGTCTAAAGGACTGTCAAGATTCAGTTGAACATTTTTGGTGACGTGTATTGCATATTTTCTCACGTCAAGGCTCCTGAAATCTACTATCTTGCCATTAATAATACTAAGATTAATCCTTGAATTAGGGAGACAGCTTATCCCTCCAAAGGATATCTGTGTTTATTCCTCACCAGACCATACTTCCTTTTTGTACCTTTTGCTCTATCAAAATGTCCAGTTCCTTATTAACAATTCATTGACTTAGTATTTTTAACCCCAATTGATAATCCTTGCCTAAATCAGTACTTTCAGTAAGAGCTGCTGAATGATTTATTGATCTGTCATTCATTCTACATTTCCTAGCTGGTGGATGGCCTTGTTTTTATTTTGTCTGTAGAGGAGAGTACTTGAGCTGCTGCCTCTCTCTGATTCTAGAGTGGGTCTTGCCTGGAATTTAGAGTCTGTTAAGAATAGAAGATAGCCTTACATTTTCACATTTTGTTTAAGGTAACTCCTCAGTCTCAAAGCTGGCCTCTAGAATGTATCAAACTGTTAGAGGACCTTAACTATCTGTGTTCTTTGGATACTTTGCTCCTGGTCTTCTCATGCCTGTCACCCACAATAACCCTGAAGGTTCCTTTTCTTTTTTTTTTCAAGGTTTCTTTTTTTTTCTACAAAGACAGAGTCAGAGAGAGGGATAGATAGGGACAGACAGACAGGAACGGAGAGAGATGAGAAGCATCAATCCTTAGTTTTTTATCATGACACCTTAGTTGTTCATTGATTGCGTTCTCATATGTGCCTTGACTGTGGGCCTTCAGCAGACCAAGTAACCCCTTGCTTGAGCCAGCAACCTTGGGTCCAAGCTGGTGAGCTTTGCCCAAACCAGATGAGTTCGCGCTCAAGCTGGCGGCCTCGGGGTCTCGAACCTGGTTCCTCCACATCCCAGTCCGACGCTCTATCCACTGCACCACCACCCGGTCAGGTGGTTCCTTTTCTTATGTTGCACTTCATTGTCTTTTTTTGTCTGGGGACTGGGACAGGTATCTCGATGAGCTGATGAAGCTGAAAGCTCAGGCACATTCAGAGAATAATGACTTCGTTACATGGAATGACATCCAGGCTTGTGTGGACCACGTGAACCTGGTGGTGCAGGAGGAACACGAGCGTAAGTATTCCGCTCCCACCCCCCACCCCCCGTGTGTCACAGTGAAAGTGGTGTTAGTCCATGAGCTTGTTCTAAACACTGCTCCTGGAAGGGTTTTTTGTTTGGTTTGGTTTGGTTTCTGGAAAGGTTTTTGAAAATTGAAATATATATACATAAGACTCAAAAATCTAAGGTTGGATATTATTTTTAAAGCACCAGGCAACTGCTCTAATTAGGTATGTAGGTAATAAAAACTAAAACTTTCAGGAGATGAATTGAACACGATCTGTTATTTATTTATTTATTTTTTTGTATTTTTCTGAAGCTGGAAACGGGGAGAGACAGTCAGACAGACTCCCGCATGCGCCCCACCGGGATCCACCCGGCACGCTCACCAGAGGTGATGCTCTGCCCCTCCGGGGCATTGCTCTGCCACGACCAGAGCCACTCTAGTGCCTGGGGCAGAGGCCAAGGAGCCATCCATCCCCAGCGCCTGGGCCATCTTTGCTCCAATGGAGCCTTGGCTGCGGGAGGGGAAGAGAGAGACAGAGAGGAAGGGGGAGGGGGTGGAGAAGCAAATGGGCGCTTCTCCTCTGTGCCCTGGCCGGGAATCGAACCCGGGTCCCCCGCACACCAGGCCAACGCTCTACCACTGAGCCAACCGGCCAGGGCCTGATCTGTTATTTTTGAAGACTATATTTATTGATTTTATAGAGAGAGGAGAGAGGGATGGGGAGAGGAAAGTATAGTTGTTTCACTTAAGTTGTTCACTGCATGCTAGTTGCTTGTCGTATGTGCCTTGACCTGGCAAGACCAGGGTTTTGAACCAGCGACCTCAGCATTCCAGGTTAATGCTCTATACACAGGCCAGGCCAATCTGTTATTTTAAAATGCTGTTACAACCAGTAGTTCCGACACTTAACTCCCTGGAGTTAGGTCACATTGCTTGGGTTGAGGGCACAGTCCTCCACGAGATTTGCCACTTCAGACGTCAGTTTTAAGTCTGGAGTTCTCGGGTCACCACGTTTCTGAACAATTTTTTGTATAAATTCAGGTGCTTCCTCTACCCACTCAAGTTCAGTAATTTTTTTGGACTGACTCACAAAACTCAACAGAAATGCTATACTTAGGATTATAGTTTTATTATAAGGGATACCAGTCGGAACCAGCAAAAAACAGAGAGCTATAGGGCGATCACCTGAGCTTTGGGTATCCAGAGTTTTTACTGGGGCTTCATTACATACAATGATTGATTATATCACTGGCCACGTAATTGAACTTAATTTCCAGACCACCTCCCCTCCCTGGAGATAGGGAGACTGGGCTAGTATAGCACATGGCTCAGAGTCCTAGTCTTCTAATCACATGGTTGGTCTTTTCAGCATGGCCCCTGTCCGGAAACTACCTGCGGGTTCACCAAAGTCACCTAGTTGGCATGAACTCAGGTGTGATTCCAGGGACCACCATGAATAACAAAGTTATTCCTGTCACTTGGGAAATTCTAAGGATTTAGAGGTTCTTTTCCAGGAACTAGGGATAAAGACCAGCCAAAGTTTTTATTATATAACAGAATGCTCACAAAAGTAGCACAGCTAAGATATTATAGGAGTACAAATAAAGAAAGATACCATGGGAGTGAATGCTTCTAGTTTAATTTGTATTTCCTGTGAGAGATATTCAGCTGACTTAGTGGGAAGAGCCTTGCACTATAGCAGGGAGCCCTGGGCTTGGATCTTCCGTCTGCCACTTGTTTGCTGTATGATCTTGGAAGAGAGATCCCTAAGCCTCACCTTTTTTCCTACAATAATAATGAGTTAGGTAACTACTGTTTAAAGATTGACCTGTTTCTAGAGTTTCTTAAAGAAATGACCATTGTTTCTTCACCTTTAGGGATTTTAGCCATCGGTTTAATTAATGAAGCCCTGGATGAAGGCGATGCCCAAAAGACACTGCAGGCCCTCCAGATTCCTGCAGCCAAACTGGAGGGCGTCCTGGCAGAAGTGGCCCAGCATTACCAAGACACGCTGATCCGAGCAAAGAGGGAGAAAGCCCAGGTGAGCAGCATCAAAACAGTTCATTTCTGTTCAGAGAACTTCATCTCTCCAAGCCCCAAGATAGAGGGAGTCACTCAGTGACTCTTCCTGGGCAGCCTCAGGTTCAGGCTCTGGAGGGATACAGGTGTGAGGGACATAGACTCTGCCTCTGGAAGCTCTGTTGTTTTACACATTGGGGTTTTCTGTTGTTATTGTTGTAGACACGTCTCTATGTCTTTAAGTAAATTCTGTATTGAAATGCAAGATCTAAAAAATGGATGTCATGTAAGTATACAGTTGTATAAATTTAAAAAAATGAGCATACCTGTATAATGGTACACAAATTATAAAAAGTGTTAACAACCCTCCTCATATCCCCTACCATCCTTATAAACCCCTCCACCATCTGTCAGTAATCAGGATCCTGATTCTGCCTCTTTTTGAATTCTGAGATCATATATTATGTCCTCTTCTGTGTCTGGCTTCTTCTGCCCAGCATAATATTAATGAAATTGGTCCATGTGGTTGCATGCACCAATAGTTTATTTATTATCATTGTTGTGTACTATTCCATTATGTGATTATATATTCTATTATTGGTGAATTGTTGGTTGTTTCCCAGTCTTTTGGCTATTGCAGATAGTGCTTCTGTCAATATTCTAGTGCATGTCTTTTGGTTAGTATGTATACATTGCTAATAGATATACATTTATTTAGAAGGAAAATTTATGTGTCATAGGGAATACAGACGTGTAATATAATGTAATGCATATAAGCTCTAGTAGATAATGCCACAAATTCTTTTTTCTTCTTTTTCAAGTGAGAGCAGGGGAGATAGACAGATTCCTGCATGTGCCCGACTGGGATCCACCCAGCAACCCTTGTCTGGGGCCAGTGCTCTGCCCATCTGGCACCATGCTTGCAACCAAGCTATTTTTAGCACCTGAGATGGAGGCTCCACAAAGCCATCCTCAGCACCTGGAGCCAATGTGCTTGAATCAGTTGAGCCAGGGCTGTGGGAAGAGAAGGGAGAGGAGGAGGGGTAGAGAAGCAAATGGTTGCTTCTTCTGTGTGCCCTGACCAGAATTGAACCCAGGACATCCAGACACTGGGCTGTGACTCTACCACTGAGCCAACCGGCAGCCAGGGCCCATGATTTTTTATTTATTGATTTTAGCAAGAGAGAAAGGAAGAGAGAGAGAGAGAGAGAGAGAGAGACAGGAACATTGATCTCTTCCTGAATGTGCCCTGACTGTGGATTGAACTGGCAACCTCTGCACTGCAGGAGGATGCTCTGACTAACTGAGCTGTATGGCCAGGGCCAAATTTTTTTAGTATATGTGCTGCCGAAGCGAGCACGCCAAATTTTTTTTTCTTTATTCATTTTTAGAGAAGAGAGAGAGAGGGAGAGAGAGAGAGATAGAAGGGGGGAGGAGCTGGAAGCATCAACTCCCATATGTGCCTTGACCAGGCAAGCCCAGGGTTTCGAACCAGCGACCTCAGCATTTCCAGGTCGACGCGTTATCCACTGCACCACCACAGGTTAGGAACAAATTTTTTTTTATAACAGGTTTATTGAAATATAATTCACATACCGCACAACTCACCATTTCAGAGTATACAATTCAGTAGTTTTTAGTATATTCACAGAATTGTGCAACCTTCACCCAGTCAGTTTTGAACAGTATCATTACCGCCAGGAGGAAACTGGTACCCATAGTCATCACTTCTCATTTCCCTCAGTCTCTCCAGCCCTAGGCAGCCATTAGGCTGCTTTCTTTGCCTGTTCTGGACATTTCATATAAATAGAATAACAAAGTATGTGGTTCTTTGTGACTGGCTTCCTTCACTTAGCTTGGTTTATTCAAGTTGTAGCGTGTGTTAGTGCTTCAGTTCTTTTATTGTTGAATAATATTCCATTGTGTGGAATATTACTCCGTTTATGAGTTGATGGACATACAGATTGTTTCCACTTTATGGCTATGGGGATAATGCTGCTATGAATATAAACATTTTCCACAGTAATTGTAACACAAACCTGTCTTTTAAAAATTTATCTTGCCTCTCAGTTTGTTTGTTAAGGAAATAAATGGACAAGATTTATACCTGTTTTTGCTGTTGATGAATAGAAAGTTAGTTTGTATGTTGTAGGACCTCAGATATTAGTTGTGTGATGAAAGCATAATTGCCTCTGTTTTTCTAATTGTGATTAATTTCCTTTTAAGTTCTTCCCCATTAACAGCAATTAGATAGGGAGGACCACAGCTTTGCTTTTTGTCTTTCTTTCTTTTTTTTTTTTGACTTAGGAGATCCCTATAGTGAAGTTCTTGTAGCAAGTGGAAAAACGGAAAGAAATTCTTGATCCAGGGGTCAGGTTCTTTCTGGGAATCCAAAGGTAGAAAAACAGACTAAGGTGGTTGATTAATTAGAGCTTTTGTATTGTACACTGATACCCACAGTTAGGGGTGGAGGAGTTGTGGGTAATATTATAATGTCAATAAATCTCCTTTGATTCCATTGTCATCAGAGTAGTTGACATTATCATGTTCTGATCATGTAAATATAGCAAGTATCAGGTTTCATATAAGAGCTACATTAATATGCAAAATGTCAGTTGATCTTGTGGTGAGGGTTGAATCACAACGTCTATTCTGTAGCCAGGAAATTGAGACAAAGGAATCAACTGATTTCCCTTATGCAGGTGAGAAGAAGTTAGCTATGTGAAGCTGCCAGTGGAAGTCTGTGTCTCTGATAATCAGTTTTGGATCAATTAGATTAATGCTTCCCAAACTTGGCTGATCATTAGAACACTTGAAAAGTCCTTTTAAAAATACAGATTTCTCAGATTTATACTCGGGTTCTGCTGATTGAGACTCTCTAACTGGGGGCCTAGCTGTATGATTCTGTGTAGGTCCACAGTGGTAATGTTTATTTTTGCTGATAAGTCCAGCGGGAATCTTATGTTTGATTGACAGAGGAGTGGGCTTTGGGAAAATAAACTAGGCCAGGTTCATGTCTAAAAAAGGAAAGTAGATTGAGGCTATAACTTGTACCAACTCTCATTCATGCTCCAAGCCTGACTGCTCCTTTGGTTGGGTCATGGGAGTTAAACTGTTAGAGGATGTGACTAGAGTCTGAAGCATTTCCTTTTGCTGTGGAATAACTTTTTAGAATTAATCAACGGCAGAGGAAGTGAGGGGAGTTAGAGGAAAATTTGCTTAGCGCTGCCAGCCCCAGCGGGGTGGACTATTCACATTAGATGCAATTGCCTTTTTTTACCTCAGCTTAGCTTCTAAGTTTCTCTGAGCCATCTTGAAAACGGTTGAAAAAATAATCATCTGAGTTCCAAATTTAGCAAGCAAAAGATCTTAATTTAAATTTGATCTATAGTTCTCCTATGGAATCTTTGCATCTGGTTTGGTTTCAGGGTAAATACTGGCCTCACAGAATGACTTGGGAAGTTTTCCTTCCTCTTCTATGTTTTAGACGAATTTGTAAAGGACTGGCATTAATCTTCCTTTAAACATTTGGTAGAATTCACCAGTGAAGCCATGTGGTTCTGTATTTTTAGTCTTGCTTTTTTTGTAGGATTATTGCAGGAATCAAAGGAGGACAAAAATACCCAGACAACTTGATTGGAGGAAGTAGGATTTATTTAGCCAGCGGAGCTGCATGACCCTAAAAGAGGCGACCAAACACATGCTCCCTGAAGTTAGATTTCTTACATCTTATATACCTTTTACAGAATACAGGTTTTCATGCAAGGGGCTCGTGATCCCTTTGTCTAGAGCAGGGTTAGTCAACCTTTTTATACCTGCCGTCCACTGGTTCCACAGTAATGGTGATTTATAAAGTAAGGAAGTAACTTTACTTTATAAAATTTATAAAGCAGAATTACAGCAAGTTAAAGCATATAATAATAATTACTTACCAAGTACTTTATGTCGGATTTTCGCTGTTTGGCAGAATAAATCTTTATAAAACAACTTATTATAGTTAAATCTATCTTTTTATTTATACTTTGGTTGCTCTGCTACCGCCCACGATGAAAGCAGGAACGCCCACTAGTGGGCGGTAGGGACCAGGTTGACTACCACTGGTCTAGAGGTATACGTCACTCACATGACTCTAGGATGGGAGGGTGAGTTTAGGGGAAGTCAGAGAATAAGCGTTGGAATTTGTAAATTAAGGTCTTAAGAACTTTTAAGAGAAGAGGAGGAAGGGGTTTTCAGGTAAGTTTTATCTTCCTTTCTCTGTGTAGCAAGTTGCCCCATGCACCTTTTCAGAGAATTATCGGAAGCAGTTACTTCCCTGCAGGCTCCCTTCCCCCTACATTCTTCCTTGCTTCTTTCTCCTCAGTGGAGGAGGGGTAGGGGGTCTGACTTCTCCTTCCATAGGATATGCAATGCTTATTATTCCATCGTATATTTGTTGCAGGTTTATTCAGATTTTCTTGAAGTATTCATTCAGCCTCTTTTTCTTCTTGTCTTCTGGGAACTCCATTATGCATATATTGATAATATTTGTGGTGTCCTCAGGTCTCTGAGGCTTTGCTCATTTTTCTTTAGTCTTTTTCCTTACAGTTCCTCAGACTGGATGATTTCAGTTGACTTATCTTCAGTTTTGCTGATTCTTTCTTCAGTTGGCTCAAATCTGCTGAATCCCTCTAGGAATTTTTTAAATTTTAGTTATTGTACTTTACCATTCAAATTTCTTATTCTTTTTTTTTTTTAACAGAGGAGTCAGAGAGAGGGATAGATAGGGACAGACAGACAGGAACAGAGAGAGATGAGAAGCATCAATCATCAGTTTTTTTCATTGTGACACCTTAGTTGTTCATTGACTGCTTTCTCATATGTGCCTTGACTGTGGGCCTTCAGCAGACTGAGTGACCCCTTGCTCAAGCCAGCGACCTTGGGTCCAAGCTGGTGAGCCTTGCTCAAACCTGATGAGCCCGTGCTCAGGCTGGCGACCTCGGGGTCTCGAACCTGGGTCCTCTGCATCCCAGTCCAACGCTCTATCCACTGCACCAACACCTGGTCAGGCTTATTCTTTTTTTTTTTTTAAATAATTTTTATCTCTTTGCTGATAATTGTCTACTTGATATGAACTTGCTCTTATATCCTTTAGTTCTTTAGACATGGTCTCCTTTATTTCTTTGAACATATTTAAAATAGGTGATATGCGCTAACCAGATAACTCAGTTGGTTAGAGTGTTGTCCTGAAGCACAGAGGTTGACAGTTCAATCCCCAGTCAGGGCACATACAGAAAAAGATTCATGTTTCTGTCTCTCTCTTTTCCCCGTCCTTTCTCTCTCCCCCTACCTCTCTCTCTAAAACGAATAAAAAAATTTTTTTTTTCTTTTTTTGACAGAGAGAGTCAGAGAGAGGAACAGATAGGGACAGACAGGTAGAAAGGGAGAGAGATGAGAAGCATCAAGTCTTTGTTGCAGCTCCTTAGTTCATTGATTGCTTCTCATATGTGCCGTGACCGGGGGGAGAGGGAACTATAGCAGAGCAAGTAACCACTTGTTCAAGCCAGCGACCTTGGGCTTCAAGCCAGCGACCATGGGGTCATGTGTATGATCCCATGCTCAAGCCAGTGACCCCTTGCTTAAGCTGGTGAGCCCGTGATAAAGCCAGATGAGCCTGCATTCAAGCCAGCGACCTCGGGGTTTCATACCTGGGCCTTCCACATCCCATTCCAACACTCTATCCACTGCGCCACCACCTGGTCAGGCAATAAAATTTTTTTAAAATAAATAAAATAGTTGATGTAAGTCTGTGTCTACCACATTCAATTTGGACAATTTCTATTGTCTGCTTTTTTCCTTATTTGGAACATGCTGTCTTGTTTCTATGCATGTCTTGTAATTTTTGAAAATTGGACATTTTATGAAAATAACAGGGCGACTAGCATCAGATTGTATTCCACTCTTAAGGTGTATTGTTGTTCCTGTTTGTTATTGTCATTACATGTTTAGTGTCTTTTATTTCTGTTAAGTCGGTTTTCTTTGTCGTGTGTGCACTAAAGTCTCTGTTTGGTTAGCTAGTGGTCAGCTAGTGATTAGGCAGAAATTTCCTTGAGTTCCTTCCCAGTTTGGTCCTTTTGCCCCTTTTAGCTGCTCTTGACCTCCTGAACCACTTGAATTCATCTTTGTATATTTAACACTTTATCTGAGGCATTTCTCTTGTAACCTTTCACCGGTTTTTTGATGCACGGCTTCTTTCAGTTGACTGTATGTCTTGTGTTTGAAACTTCCTCCATGTCTAATTGAGTCTCGGAAGCCACCTTGATCATATCTGCCCTGATTTAATAGCTGTTAATATTATTTTGCTTTTCATGGTGTGTAGGAAACCCAGGATGAGTCAGCTGTGTTGTGGTTGGATGAAATTCAAGGTGGAATCTGGCAGTCTAACAAAGACACCCAGGAAGCCCAGAAGTGTATGTATCAGCGGTTTCATTTCTATTTTGATGTTGGGCAGAGTGGCGAGATACTTTAGATCATGTTCTTCATATTTCAGCTTGACCAAGGTGGCACACATGGGGGAACAGTTTGCCAATAGGCATAGTAAGGTGAACTAGTGTATGAATTTAGCTACTTTCTAAACTGTCCTGGTAACAATTCTCTTCCATGACAGTTGCCTTAGGAATCTTTGCCATTAATGAGGCTGTGGAGGGTAGTGATGTTGGCAAAACGCTGAGTGCTCTTCGTTCCCCCGATGTGGGTTTGTATGGAGTCATCCCTGAGTGTTGTGAAACCTACCAGAGTGACCTTGCTGAAGCCAAGAAGAAAAAGCTGGCAGCAGGTGAGTTACAGGGAAGTAAATATGTGCCCTGAAGCTAAGAACTTGAATATATGAAGGAACGGAAGGCAGAGGAAAGGGATAGTCTGTAGGCAGAGACACGCATGTAAAAGTACAGTATTTAGGCTCATTTTAAATGCCCTAAGGAGATAATACTATCCCTCTTTTTGAAAATATTATTTTTTTGTGTGTGGGAGACTAAATTAAAAATGCAGGAAGGTCAAAGTGTTTATTCATCTTGTATTGGGTGTCCATAGCTCCTGTAATATCTAATCCTATACATAAATGAAAATAGTTTATCTGCAAAAGGAGAGCAATAAAGATAAAGATTTTCATACCTTTCTATGGCCTGTGTGTGTGTGTGACAGAGAGACAGAGAGGGACAGCTAGGGACAGACAGACAGGAAGGGAGAGAGATAAGAAGCATCAGTTCTTCATTGAAGCACCTTGCACCTTAGTTGTTCATTGATTGCCTTCTTATATGTGCCTTGACTGGGGGGCTACAGCAGACCGAGTGACCCCTTGCTCAAGCCAGCAACCTTGGGTTCAAGCTGGTAAGCTGTGCTCAAACCAGCGACCTCGGGGTTTCTAACCTGGATCCTCTGCATCCCTGTCAGACACTCCATCCACTGCACCACCACCTGGTCAGGCTCAATGGCTTTTTTTTTTTTTTTTTAAGATTTTTATCTATTGATTTTAGAGAGAGAGGTGAGGTAGGAGCAGGAAACATCAACTCAGTAGTTGCTTCTCATATGTGCCTTGACCAGGTAATTGGAAGTAACAAAACTAATGAAAGTTCATCCCACAGTTGCACTTGGTAGGTATTTTGTTTCATTTTGTTTTAAGCGAGAGGGGGGAAGATAGTGAAACAGACAACTGCATGTACCCTGACCGGGATCCACCTGGCTACCCCCATCTTATGCCAATGCTCAGACCACCTGAGCCATCTTCAGTGCCCAGGGCTGATTCTGAAACCAATCGAGCCACTGGCTGTGGTAGGGGAAGAGAGAGAGAAGGAGGAGAGAGAGGGGAAGAGAAGCAGATGGTAGCTTCTCAAGTGTGCCCTGACCAGGGATCGAACTCAGGACTTCTGCACACCAGGCTGATTCTTGAACAGATTTTTGGAATCTCTTTATTTAGATTGTTAAACCTGATCAGAATCATCCTGTCCTATGAGACATGTGAGTGTGGGGAGTGTGGCTCTGGGTCTCTCTAATCTTTCCTCTGTTGTCTGCCAGGAGATAACAACAGCAAGTGGGTGAAGCACTGGGTGAAAGGTGGATATTATTATTACCATAATTTGGAGACTCAGAAAGGAGGATGGGATGAACCCCCAGGCTTTATGCAAAATTCAATGCAGCTTTCCCGGGAGGAGATCCAGGTAGGTCATGTTTCTTCACGTAAGAAGCTGAGAGAAAGTGTTAGAGCCAATATTAGTTAGGAGGGTGAGGGCATGTGGTCAGAGCCCTAGACTAAAATTAAGGCTACATAATGAACTGTTTTAGAATAATTATTTTTCTAGTGGTTGGGAGAGTGACTAAGGTTTAAATTAGGTTAGGAAACACTGGGGTTGTGGAATTGAGTCAGATAAATAGTGTGCCTATTAAAGAAAACTTGGGTGATCTAGAAAAGAAAACTGAAAAGTTGCTTTAACTTATTGCATGCAACTGTTGGTAATCTCTTCCAGTTTACATTTCAACCTCTTTTCTGACTATTCTGCAGACTCCAGGCTGTACTGTGTTAGAATATAACCCATACATTCAAATGCAGTCTGACCATTTCCCTGCAGTGTCTTCCTTTGTGTTCTAAGGGTTTCTGGGACTTGGTACTCAGACTTTGTTGGCACCTGTTACTCTCTCTTCTTGTAAACAATGACCCAAGCCCAGTTCCCGGCACAGTCAGTGTTGGGCAGATGAGTGGGTACATTTGAGATAAAAGAAGACCAAGTATTTGTCTCTGGCTTTTTGGGGTATGAGAGCAACCTGGCTCTGAAATCATTCTCGTTGCACATAGATCTGGTACGGACTGAGAAGGCAGGAAGCATTAGCTTGTGCACTGTGGCCAGTACTGTGTTAAAATTTGTGTCCCTTCTCACCTATGTATGTCTTCCCATGTGACCACATGCCTTTTCAGAGCTCCATCTCTGGGGTGACGGCCGCGTACAACAGAGAGCAGCTCTGGCTCGCCAACGAAGGCTTGATCACCAAGCTGCAGGCTTGCTGCCGTGGGTACCTCGTCCGGCGGGAATTCCGATCCAGGATGAATTTCCTGAAGAAACAGATTCCTGCCATCACCTGCATTCAGGTATTTCAGAGCCCAGTCCACAGACAGCAGGCAGGCGCCTAGAGCAGGGCTAGTAAACAGTCAGCTCTTGTGATCAAGTGTCTGGGTTTTTTCCTTCTGACCTTTTAGTCTTATTGTGCTTCTGACAAATGTTTCCTCTCTGCTGCCAGTGTAATCAGGGTATGCTTCATGTGGTATTTAGTGGTGAGTTGTCAGCCCTGCCGCAGCTTCTCTGACAGGGTAGCACATGTCACAGGAAGAAATCTGAGCGAGGAATTCCAGTTCCGCCATGTCAGGTAGTGAGTGGTACCCCTCTCCAAGGTTATCTTCCTCACCTAATTTATTATAAGGAACCAATAAAAAAATCTGTGTGGAGACACTTTTAAAAGGCTGACACCAGGAAAGTGGAATTTAGCCAGGGTGCTCTCTGGGGGCAGGACAGCCCCTGACCACATCCCTCTGTCCCTGGAAGATGTGGTCTTCTTTAAAGCTTTGTCATGGATTGCACTTGGAGAATAAAAAAGAGATTATTTTTAACTTCCTCTGATCCTTGGGAAATAATATCGACTGTAATGTTTGATGGTTCCAGTCGCAGTGGAGAGGATACAAGCAGAAGAAGGCCTATCAGGACCGTTTAGCGTACCTGCGCTCGCATAAAGATGAAGTTGTGAAGGTACGGCAGCCCGCGCAGGGGCAGTGTGGAGCGCAAGTCTGACCTGTGTTAAGAGGAGGGGCTTTTGTAATTTCCGGGGTCCTTTTCCCACAGATTCAGTCCCTGGCGAGGATGCATCGAGCTAGAAAGCGCTATAGAGATCGCCTACAGTATTTCCGAGACCACGTAAGTGCCCTTGAGTAGCATAGGCCAAGCAGAATCAGTTTTGCTATATTTTTGGTGGACAGATAACCAAAGGAATTTCTTCTTTGTTCCTTAGATAAATGACATTATCAAAATCCAGGCTTTTATTCGGGCAAACAAAGCTCGTGATGACTACAAGACTCTCAGTGAGTAGTGTGGCTCAGCGGAGAAGGAGTTGAGGCCGTCAGGTTCTGGGTATTCTCCGCGGATCTCTTTTCTGTCCTGCAGGCAAGGCTTGGGGGTCGGGCACTGCTTGTGATTTTAACCCCCTTTGCTAACCTGTTGCTACTTGTCCTGTTCCTGCCATGTTAGCTTTTGTCACAACACTGCATTAGCATGACTGAGAGACTGTGCCTGGTGGTTGTCTTTGCACATCTCAAAAATAAACGTGTGAATAGAGCTGTTTCTTCAAGACAATACTGACATTTCTCGAGACTTAGAGCTTTTCCTGGTAACTTGACTCTTTGTCTGACACGTGCTTTCTTTATGTCAGTTAATGCTGAGGATCCTCCGATGATCGTGGTCCGGAAGTTTGTCCACCTGCTCGACCAGAGTGACCAGGATTTTCAGGAGGAGCTGGATCTTATGAAGATGCGGGAAGAGGTCATTACCCTCATTCGTTCCAACCAGCAGCTGGAGAATGACCTCAATCTCATGGATATCAAAATTGGACTGCTCGTTAAAAATAAAATTACACTGCAGGTATGTGCCAGAGCCAGGTGGGGTGTGAGGCATGGGGCACATCGTCCTGCTTAGGTTAGGTTCCCTGCCTCACCTTTGCTGATTCGCGGGGAGAGTGGGGGCTGGCGTTCTTTTCAGCAAATGCCATAAATTTCTAAAGTTATATATGAAATGAAATACTGTTATTTAATAACAAAATTTAAAATAGAGAAAAGAAGATAAAAATTATCCCATAATTCCAGCACACCACAATCATTTTGTATCCTACACTTTTACTTAATGTTAGAATATAAAATGTTTTATATATGAAAAGTAGTCATAAATATCTTTCATGGCAGCATTAGAATTCATTAGAAGATAGGCTATAATTTACCTCTTTTTTTCTGAAGTATTTGACAAGATTTTTTTCTTTATTTTTTTAGTGACAGACAGGGAGGGACAGATAGAGACAGACAGGCAGGAGGGGAGAGAGAAGAAAAGCATCAACTCATAGTTGTGGCACCTTAGTTGTTCATTGATTGCTTTCTCATGTGTGCCTTGACTGGGTGGCAGTGCTGCGGTGCGCTGGTGACCCCACGCTCAAGCCAGCAACCTTGGGGTTTCGAACCTGGGGCCTTTGTGTCCCAGGCTGACACTCTATCCACTGCACTACCTCCTGGTCAGGCTATTTTATTATTACAACTAACAATGCAATTAATGTATATGTAGCTTTTATTGTATTAAAAAGGTTTGTTTTTCAGCAGATTTCTAGGAGTTGGTTTCCTGAATCTATGGACATTTTTATGGATCAGGTTCTTTACTGAAAGATGGAAGTAGGACTATTTGGTTCGTGTTCAGAAAACAGGATTCAGTGTAGTGATGCATCGTACCTGATGGAGTCTGTCAGTACAGTGAGAGGCCTTTCTAATGTGCGGGCTTTTCATCTTCGAAAGCCTTTCGATTGATGTGTTGGTTTTTGTTTACAGGATGTGGTTTCCCACAGTAAAAAACTTACCAAAAAAAATAAGGAACAGTTGTCTGATATGATGATGCTAAATAAACAGAAGGGAGGTCTCAAGGCTCTGAGCAAGGAGAAGAGAGAGAAGTTGGAAGCTTATCAACACCTGTTTTATTTATTGCAGGTGAGTGGTTCCTGGTATTGAAAATTTAGCTAATTTACTTCTCATAAGAAAACCTTACCCATAGAACTTTGTGGAACTATTTATGATTTCCCCACTGAGCAGAATTGTTTCTTTATTTACATTTTCTTTATTTATTTACTTATATACATTCTAATCCTTCAAGTTTAAAAAAGTGAGTATTTTCTGTAGCCTTTCCATTTTCCAGTAATGAGCTACCCCTTGCTTTTATTTCAGACCAACCCCACCTACCTGGCCAAGCTGATTTTTCAGATGCCCCAAAACAAGTCCACCAAGTTTATGGACTCTGTGATCTTCACCCTCTACAACTACGCATCCAACCAACGGGAAGAGTACCTGCTGCTGCGGCTCTTTAAGACAGCACTGCAGGAGGAGATCAAGTATGGAGGCCCCCCACCATCATAGGCGCTCAGCATGGGGAGTGGGGCTTACTGTCTTCCGTCATGATCTCAGCTAATACTGTGATTTGTGTGAAAGAAGCATCTACTTGTTAGATTACTAATATAGTGTTGCTTCTGGGGAGGCGATAAAATAATAAACTTGCTAAATTAACTTTAGGAAATTTCTCTTTTAAAATATAATTTTTAAGAAGCTGATCCAAACACCGAGATTCCACGTTTTGATCTAATAAAGCACCTGATCGTACTCTTGTGGTTGAGTTTGCAGCAGCAGAACAGTGTTCTCTGTTCAGATGAGAGTTGGCAAGTGTTTTAGAGAAAGAACAAGTACTGTACATCCTTCCTTCCAGCTATTTCTATGTCCAGGAGATGGAATCATTAAGGAGGAAGGATCTGTAAGCCCATAGATTCTGTGATTAGTTTAAACTGAATTTGTTTCTGATGTTTTATAGGTCAAAAGTAGACCAGATTCAAGAGATTGTGACAGGAAATCCTACAGTTATTAAGATGGTTGTCAGTTTCAACCGTGGTGCTCGGGGTCAAAATGCCCTGCGACAGATCTTGGCCCCAGTCGTGAAGGAGATTATGGATGACAAGTCTCTCAACATCAAAACTGACCCCGTGGATATTTACAAATCGTGGGTTAATCAGATGGAGTCTCAGACCGGAGAGGCAAGGTATGGTAACTGAAATGCCCTTTTCTGTCATATTTTTATTATTTTCTCTTTTTTAGCAGTTGACCTTTCATTTACAAACTAATAAGTGTTCAATATTGTTTTTCCTTACAAACCTTTTTTAAATTGTTGACCTGGTAGTGTTCACTTAGCAAATGTTTATTGAGTGCTTACTGTGTGCCAGGCATTGTATTAGATGCACATAACAGTAATAA
The DNA here is from genome assembly GCF_036850995.1 of Saccopteryx leptura. NCBI lineage: Eukaryota > Metazoa > Chordata > Mammalia > Chiroptera > Emballonuridae > Saccopteryx > Saccopteryx leptura. The sequence continues at coordinate 38,335,555 of NC_089515.1, read as the reverse complement.
ATGAAACAGACATGCTCCATGCCCTCTTTATAGTTGGTTGGGTGGGAGTGACAAAAAAGCAGGTGCACACATTGTTGGGAATTGAGGGGGTTATATTAAGTGGGACACTTGAATCTCTGTTAACACAATAACTTAAAAAATTTAATGAAAAAAAAGTGTGAGGAAAAGTGCACATAAACAAAGCATAGTTACAAATTGAGGGTCATTTTATGAAGCCTCATGCAGGGAACTAAAGTGGAGACTACGAGAGGGAGCTAACCCAGAGATTAGTTAGAGAGAGCCTGTTATGAAGGCAAAGTTTCATTGAGCGGAGACCTACAGGAGAAGATGGGGCCCACCTTGCTCAGAGTGAGGTACAGACTCTTCCTGCCTGAGTGCTCTGTGATGGAGGGAGGTGAGGAGGGCCTAGGAGGACCTGAACGGACACTGAGAACCAGAGATGCATTGGATTGGAAGACTCAAACAGGTCTGAGTGTGATCAGTGTCTTGTTAAAGCAGAGAGAAGATGGTATGGGATACTGAGAGTTGGATTAACTAAATTCACAATATTCAGGAGATTCTGGGCAAGGCTGTGGTTCGCCACCAGCATTAACACACGTGAAGTAAAAGTGTGTCAGTAGAATATGGGGAATGCTAGGGAAAAACAGTTCAGAGAGCCAGAATATTTCTGGTGTTATCCAGCTTGGGTGACATGGAGAGGGTGAAGAATGGCTGTGCAGGCAGTTGAGTCTATGGAGGTTTCTTCTTGTTCTGGACTCAGATTAGATCATGTGTGAAGTTCCCTGGAGCTCAAGAGGAGTAGCTCTCCATATCCTTGCCGCTCATAGTGTGGTCCATGGACCAATGACTGAAAATTGTCCATGTCACTAAGCACACTGTTGATTAGTTCAGTGCACATTTTTTTCATAGCAAGACTTTGTTTTTTGTTGATTTTTGCTGAATTCTTGTGTTCATAGTCTACCTATGTTTATAATCCAGCCACAATGTGATGAATGGATTTGTATCTCTATCTGTCTTTATCAGTTTCCTGTTGCTCCTGTAACAAATTACCGTGCACTTTGGGGCTTAAAAACAACAGAAATTTATTCTCTCACAGTTCTGGAAACCAGAAGTCCAGAGTCGGTATCAATGGGCTAAAACCAAGGCAGGCCTGTGCTCCCTCTAGAACAGTGGTCCCCAGCCCCCGGACTGCGGACCAGTACCGGTCCGTGGGCCATTTGGTACCAGTCCGCAGAGAAAGAATAAATAACTTATATTATTTCCATTTTATTTATATTTAAGTCTGAATGATGTTTTATTTTAAAAAAATGACCAGATTCCCTCTGTTACATCTGTCTAAGACTCATTCTTGACGCTTGTCTCGGTCACATGGTACATTTATCTGTCCCACCCTACAGGCCGGTCCGTGAAAATATTTTCTGACATTAAACTGGTCCGTGGCCCAAAAAAGGTTGGGGACCACTGCTCTAGAGGTTCTAGAGGAAAATTCATTGACTTGTGGCTGAATCACTCCAGTCTCTGCCTCCATCATCACATTATTTCCTCTTCTGTGTGTCTACCTCTCTTCTGTTAGGACACCTAATTAAATTTAGGCCACCCAGATAATCCAAGAAAATCATTGATAATCATGCCACCTTTTGACCTCACTAAAAGTACCAGAACCTGGCCCCGCCTTTCACTTTTGACTTTCCACTCCCTTCCATCCGGTTTCCTTCCTGATGGTGCCGAGGCCAGGTGCTGGCATGTCTACTGACAGTTTTTTCTCACTCAGTGCCCTTTCCTTGAGGGATCTGGTCAGCTCATCCGGCTGTTTATAACTGTCACCTCCCTCATCAATGCACAGAGGGTCACAAGTTCCATTGATTGTGTCTCCTTCATGTCTCTCAATTCTGTCACTTTGTTCCCCCTGCTACATGCTTGTTCATGCTTCATCACTTCTTGAGTTCCTGTCTCTTTTTGTGACTGGACTTCTTTAATTCATTCCTCAGAGTGAGCCAGAGCAATCTTCCCCAAATCTGCTGTCTTTTAATGGCTATCCCTGGCTCCGGGGAAGTCCAGACTTCTTAGCGTTATATATAGGACCCTGGGTGACCGGGCTTATGTACCTTCCCACCCTCATTTCTCCTCTTCTCTTTGCATTTGATCTTCCTTCCTAGATGACCCTTCTTCCTTTTCCTGAGTTCAAATGTGCCTTCCTTCTGGAAGCCTTCCTTGATTCCCCCACTCTGAGTTGAGCAGCATTGTGGTCAACTTCTTACAGCACAGTATGTTTTAAATCAACATGTTTGTGTGTCTCTCTTACCAGACAGTAATACTCAAGAAACTGTCACATCTCATATTCCTTTTATCCCTAGTACCTATCATGGTGCCTGGCACATAATTCAAGGCACCCAATTCAGAATTGAAAACCCGAGTTCAAAATCTGGCCCCCCTATTTGCCAGCTCAGTGAACATGAGCAAGTTGCTAATCTCTCTGGGCCTTTCTCTTACGAAAGACTTGGTTCTGCCTCAGGTAGTCCCTGGCTTTTGGTCTAACGTTACTGGGGGTCATTTCTGCTTTCCCAGCAAACTCCCCTACGATGTGACTCCTGAGCAGGCTCTCATTCATGAAGAGGTCAAGACACGGCTGGACAACTCCATCCGGAACATGCGGGCTGTGACAGATAAGTTCCTCTCAGCCATCATCAGTTCTGTGGACAAAATCCCGTGAGTACTGTCAGCTGTGACCCAGATCAAGCCCAGCGTAGTACCCTTCTGCTCCCTGGCCCTTCTCACGAGTTTTGTCCTTCTCACAGCTATGGGATGCGCTTCATTGCGAAAGTGCTAAAGGACTCATTACACGAGAAGTTCCCCGATGCTGGTGAGGATGAGCTGCTGAAGGTAAGACTCCAAGAGCTGTTCGTCTTGCCCTTCCATTAGACCTTTGAGGGAAAAGTTCTAAAACTATATAGGTCTCCCCATGGACCTTTGGTAAGTGCCTAAGCATAGGTTCTGGCAGTAGCTTGCCATTGATTGTGAGATTTTGACAATTATTATAAATAGTAGCGGAAACTCTGAGTTTCTACAGAGTTCGAATGGCCTGCATCAAACAAGTTAGGTGTATCTTTCCTGTCTGGATAAATTTCTGAGTCCTATCTTTTCCTGGAAAGTTGCTCCCTCTGCTGGTGGCCAGGTGAATGGGAGCAAGCACAATTGTTTCTGCTAAGGCTGTTGCTGGTAACTCTTACTCAACTCTTGACTGTGCTCTTACCTTTTAAAAATTTTTTTCTTAATCTGAATGCTTTTTTCTTCTCTCTTCTAGTTCTGTGCTTTCCTTCAGTGAGGCCTCAATTCTAGACTTTCTATTCAGGTGAATTTATTTTTTTGAATGCTACTTTAGGGAAAATGCTGTGACTGCCCTTGAATTCTTCCGTGGAAGAGTTGTGTGTGGAGTGACTTTAATTTCAGAGTCACAAACGTGTCTACCTTTGAAGTCGGCAGCATCAAGATGATGGAGGTTGGGCAGATTACACTATGCTAATTAGAGCATGTTTAAGGACTTATTTCAACTATATTTGTTAGCTTCTTAGAATGAAAGCCCACCTACATGAAAGTGGGAGGTGCACGTGGGTGAAAGCCTTGTTTGCTGCCCTGACACATGAACAAAGGATGCCTGCACATGCTCAGTGACAGATCTTCAGTCTGTCATTTTTACCTTCTGAACCTGTTCTCATTGCAGTGGTTTTCAGTTCTGTCCTTGCTTTCTTTTTTTCTGCATTCAAACATGGGACATTGGGTCCTTTCAGGTCCAGGCCTTGAGAGAAAGTGTGTGTGCATGAGTGTCTATAGTGTTTATTTTTTCCTCACAGGACTGCATTTTCTTTGCTACAGAGTCATTTGTAGATTCCTTTTAACACCCACCTTTTTTTTTCACCTGTTCCCAGATTATTGGTAACTTGCTTTACTATCGGTACATGAATCCGGCCATTGTTGCTCCTGATGCCTTTGACATCATTGACTTGTCAGCCGGAGGCCAGCTTACCACAGACCAGCGCCGCAATCTTGGCTCTATTGCCAAGATGCTCCAGCATGCAGCTTCCAATAAGATGTTTCTGGGAGATAATGCTCACTTAAGCATCATTAACGAGTACCTTTCCCAGTCCTACCAGAAATTCAGGTAAGGGGGAATGATAAGGGACTTGAAAGACTCTGTGGGTGTGTTTCAGTCTCTGAGGGTCAAGACAAGACTGAAAACCACACCTAGCTTTCCCTGGGCTGCTATAGTGTAGGACACATGTGTGATATGCTCAGACCTCCCAGAGGGGAGGAAGAGGTTTTTTGCAAGTAAACCTGATTTGAAGGAACCGCTGAGCTAAAGCCAGCTTGGAAGAGGTTTTTTGTTGTTTTTTTAGGTTAGAGGAGGGGAAACAGTGAGACAGATCCCTGCATGCACCCTGACTGGGATCCACCTAGCGACCCATTTGCTGCTGATGCTCAAGTACCCTGATGCTCAAGTATTGAGCTATTTTTAGTGCCTGAGGCTGATGCACTCAGACCAACTGAGCTAACCTTAGTGACTGGGGCTGTTTTCCCACCAATAGAGCCACTGGCTGCGGGAAGGGAAAAGAGAGAGAAGGGGTAGAGGGAGGGAGAGAGAAGCAGATGGTCGCTTTTCTTGTGTGCCCTGACCGGGAATCAAACCTGGGGATGTCCATACAGCAGGCCAACACTCCATTTACTGAGCCATCAGCCAGGGCCGGGAGAAGGTTTTTGAGCTATAAAAATCTGTGGAATAGGTCTGACCTGTGGTGGCGCAGTGGATAAAGCGTCGACCTGGAAATGCTGAGGTCGCCGGTTCGAAACCCTGGGCTTGCCTGGTCAAGGCACATATGGGAGTTGATGCTTCCTGCTCCTCCCCCCTTCTCTCTCTCTCTCCTTTCTAAAATGAATAAAAAATTAAAAAAAAAAAAAAAAATCTGTGGAATAGCCTGACCTGTGGTGGCAGAGTGGATGGGGCGTCTGCCTGGAACGCTGAGGTTGCTGGTTCGAAACCCTGGGCTTGCCTGGTCAGGGCACATATGGGAGTTGATGCTTTCTGCTTCTTCCCCCTTCTCTGTCTCTCTCTCTTGTCTCTCTAAAAAATGAATAAATAAAATCTAAAAAAAAAAAAAATCTGTGGAATAGATAGTACTTAACAAAAACAAATAAAAACAACTGTCCACACTCCAGCTCCAGAGGAAAAAAAACATAAAAATAATGGTTCTGCATTGTCACTGGCACATGCCACTTTATAAGCAGAGAAAAGCTAGAGAGTTCTTTTAATATCTGTAAATTGAACATTCTGTTTAATTTCAGGGTGTTGTGTTAGAGATAGAGTTGGTTCTCCTAATGACACGGGTGTTTGAGCGGTTGTGGGTTGAACTAAAACTCGGTGGGAGCAAAGTTCTTAGAGCCGGTGTCTCAAGGCTGTCAAGCATGGTAAACATGCAGCTTTCTCTAGAATCACCTGTCTGGACTGGCTTCTGTTTGAACACGTTGTTCTCTCGCCAACTTCTCACACTTCTGTCACTTGTTGGGGTCTGGCTTTTATGTTTCTTTCCAGGCGTTTTTTTCAGACTGCTTGCGATGTCCCAGAGCTGCAGGATAAATTTAATGTGGATGAGTACTCCGATCTCGTGACCCTCACCAAGCCAGTGATCTACATTTCCATCGGGGAAATCATCAACACCCACACAGTAGGTCTTTTTCTTTGGTTACTTAATTTCATCGCTCTGCCCTTGATTGCCTCCCCTGGCTGCTCCTTACGGTTACACCTCACCTTCCTTTGATCTTACTGACATCACATCTGCCTTGCTGTTTGTTATTCTTAACAATTCTTCTAGTTTCTCAAAGTGGCCCTCTAGGCTGGTTGTTAAACATGAAGTTGCTGAGCCCAGCACAGGCCTCCTGAACCAGAAACCCACGTGGGCTCCAGACAGCTGTTATGAGCGCTAGCCTAAGGGCTTGATAAACGACCTGTTTCTGTCCCTTCCTTTTCCCTGGCTTGTACTTCTTTTTACTCTGTGTTATTTTTATAACATGAATAGAATGTCAACTTTTTCCTCTCTGTCGCCTTTTTTCCGTTGGGTGCTCCCTCTTCCCACAAATACTTTTAATTCATTCCTTTCCTATTTGGTGATATACAGAATAGGAAATGAGAAAATAGATAAAATGTAAATGAAATTTCAGGTATTGTCATTTCTGAGTATATCACTTGAGATAATAGACTCTTACAGGTTTTGCTTGAGTGCCTCCAAGATAATGACATTGACAGGGTATACACTTTCTCTGAATTAAAGGTGGTGTATACTACAGACATTAAGGAAAAGTATGACAGTTGTTTGAACTGGTCGTAGGGCACATCGATGACTTTGGACATGGACGTCTGTGGGCTTCCTTGTTCTCTCTTACACAGGACATATTTAAATCCCCTATGCCCATAAGGTTGAGAGAGTACCAGTGCTTTCTCTCCACACATGATAAGTCATCCCACAGAGGCCAAGTGTGATGCTTTATGTATTGCTGATTTGGGTAGGTTTGCTGAGGATTGGCTTGTCAGTTCTTTGAAGGAGCTCTGTTTTCTAACCCCCTGTTGTTCTGTTTGGGAGTGTGGGTGGGGATAGGGGCTGACGGGCTGAGTGCGTGAATGGGATTGATCTCGTGGTGTTCAATGCAGCTCCTGCTAGATCACCAGGATGCCATTGCCCCGGAGCACAATGATCCGATCCACGAGCTGCTGGATGACCTTGGCGAGGTGCCCACCATCGAGTCCCTGATAGGTAAGGTTCTGACGTACCTGCCCAGAAATAAGGGGGGGACTCTTAACAGAGAAGTGTTGTAATTGGCACCTCCTCTATGTCTGCACTGTTCATGCTCTGAATATACATTAGGGAAGAAAATAAACATGATCCCTGCCCATGAGGAACTGATGGCCAGTGGAGGAGGTCATTTTAAATGTGCGTGTATACATAATAACGTAATTAGAAGTTGTAAGTCCTATAAAGGAAATGAGCAGAGAGAATTATAATAGTGTTAAAACCATTGTCAAACATTTATAAAATTATTTTATTATAAAGTCTTTGCATTTATCATTTAGCATATATACATATTTTATTTTTATTTTATTTTATTTTTTAGTCAGAGAGATAGACAGTAATAGACAGACAGGAAGTGAGAGAGATGAGAAGCATTAACTCAGTTGTGGCACCTTAGTTGTTCATTGATTGCTTTTTCATGTGTGCCTTGACCAAGGTCTCCAGCTAAGTGACCCCTTGCTCAAGCCTGTGACTTTGAGCTTAAACCAGAGACCATGGGGTCATGTCTATGATCCCAAGCTCAAGTTGGCAACCCAGTGCTCAAGAGGGATGAGCCAGCACTCAAGCCGGCAACCTTGGGGTTTTGAGCCTGGTTTCTCAGCATCCCAGCTCAATGCTTTTTCCATTGTGCCACTGCCTGGTCAGGCTATTTTCTCAGTAAGAGGTACCATTGCCCCAGTGCTCATGATGGATTATTCAAGTATCTCCTTAGACTTGCATTATCTTTTACTTGTGTTTTTATCTTCTCTCCAGCATCTCCTGTCTTTATTATACTGGTTCTTTCTATCCTCCCAAAACTTTAGGAGAAAGTGCTGGCAATTTAAATGACCCAAACAAGGAGGCACTGGCTAAGACAGAAGTGTCTCTCACACTGACCAACAAGTTTGATGTCCCTGGGGATGAGAATGCTGAAATGGATGCCCGGACCATCTTACTGAAGTGAGTACTGAAAGTGGGAAGCATGAAATCAGTGTAACCCAGCCATCCTTGGCCTTGGTGTATGAATCCACTGTTCATACCTGAAATGGTCATCTTGGCCTTTGTAAGCCTGTCATAACTGTGGTCATTTCATATATTATACTGGGCATAGGACTTATCTGTCTTATTTGCCAATAAGATGCTAAGGTGAAATTTACAGCTTAAAATTTTTTTCTTCTTAAATTTATTGATTTCAGAGAGAGGAAGGGAGAGAGAGAGAAACAATGATTTGTTATTCCACTTCTTTTGCTTTCATTGGTTGATTCTTATATATGCCCTGATCAGGGATCGAACCTGCAACCTTGGTGTATTGGGACAGTGATTTAACCAACTGGGCTACTGGGTCAGGGTGAAATTTACATCTTGAAAATTTTAGCCTTAGTACCCACTCTGTTGTAATTGTATAAAAATATCTAAGGCCTTAAGTACCTGGTATTAGCAGCTGCCCAGTGGCACCTTTGGGAGGTGGTGTTTGGACCACTGCTGCTTAAGTCTATTGAGAAGTAGAACATCTGCTAATATTTAAATGTATCCTTTATTTCCTTTAGCACAAAACGTTTAATTGTGGATGTCATCCGGTTCCAGCCAGGAGAGACCTTGACTGAAATCCTAGAAACACCAGCCACCAGTGAACAGGTAAAATTTAGGGATTTAGCATATACCGTAATAAGGTACAGAGATGCTCCCATGATAGGGGGACACAGATAGCAAGAGGTGATGGCCTGGGGAGATCGGGGGATGGTGGTGGTTAAAGCTTGTTGAGAAAATCGTTAGTTCTCAATCCAGAGGCAGATGTTCTTAGGGCATAAGGCTCATTGGCACTTACATGTATTGTGTGTGTGTGTGAGTTTTAATTTAACCCAACCCAGAATCAATGCATCTACCCCGTAATTTATTAAATGTTATATGGTTAGAGTTTTGTTTAGTGCCTTGGTACATAGAATAAAAGTACAGGATGTGGCTCTTAAACTCAACAAATCCATGATGTAGGTGGGGAAATGTGATATATACACCAGAAACAATTAGGAAACCTTTAACAGTTAACTGTAGTATTGGTTGTAAACATGCTAGAAGTTCCAGACGGAGTCCATTGAAGAGCAAAGCATCAGAACGAAGTAGGACTGAGCCACACTTAGAAAGAATGGCTAAGCTGTGGGACAGCAGCGCCAGTGCAGGCAGGAGGCTGCATGAGAACCGGCAGAAAGGGCTGGTGGGATGTGCCCAGACCTGCTTCTCAGAGTGAAGACGGAGGGTGAAGATGAGTGAGAGCTAAAACACCAGAACAAATTATGCAGAACTCAAAACCTGGATGGGAATTTGGCACCAGAGAGATACGGGGTAAAGAGCCTTTGTAACCTTGGGGACCATTTAATGCTAACTAATTTGGCAGTGACATCAGAGCACATGGTAGTTGAGTCACCTAGGTGTGTGCTAAGGTCCCAGGCCTGGCTGCTTGTGGGAAGGGATGGATGAGTCACCTCATGTTGAAGACTCCTGTTTCACATTCTCATAAAATAAGAAAAGTAGGTCAAGTCATTCATTTGCAGAGTTTGAACATAGAAATACTTTCTATTAAGTGGTAATTTACTTGGAAGCCCAATATATATATAAAGGAGGTAAAATTGGAGCTACTCTGATAGCAGCAGGCATGGGGCCTTTGAAACCCCACTTTCTGAAACTCTGTGGTACCTGTGGGATTCTTTCCAGGCTGCACAGAGGACTGTTTAAAAACCACTGTTTTAGGCCCTGGCCGGTTGGCTCAGTGGTAGAGCGTCGGCCTGGCGTGCGGAAGTCCTGGGTTCGATTTCCGGCCAGGGCACACAGGAGAAGCACCCATCTGCTTCTCCACCCATCCCCCTCTCCTTCCTCTTTGTCTCTCTCTTCCCCTCCCACAGCCGAGGCTCCATTGGAGCAAACATGGCCCGGGCGCTGGGGATGGCTCTATGGCCTCTGCCTCAGGTGCTAGAGTGGCTCTGGTCGCAACAGAGCGACGCCCCCTGGTGGGCGTGCCGGGTGGATCCCAGTCAGGCACATGCGGGAGTCTGTCTGACTGCCTCCCCATTTCCAGCTTCAGAAAAATACAAAAAAACCCCACTGTTTTAAATGACTTCTCTGCTTTTAGAAGCTGTGATGATTGCTGAATAGATAGAGTGTGTGAGAGGCAAGAAAAGAGACATAAGCAGTAGCTACGACTTGTTTAACCTGCAAGGAAGTTAAAAATGAGGGAGGAGGGCCCATCTTTACTGAGAACCTGATACTAGTTTGGTGCACTCACCTGTTCTTTCTTTTAGCCCTTGGCTTTCTCTGGGTGAGAGGTGAGTCTTTCTGTCCTCTTTATACCGAGGACGACACTAAGACCCTGAGAGGCTAAAGAACCTGCTCAAGGTCATATGCTCATTGTGGCAGAGCCCAGATCGGGGTCCAGAGTCTATGCTGTTTGCTTTCTGTGCTGCAGAGTAGCCTTGACATTAGGGGGAAAGACAATAAGGGGAAGGGAAACACTCCAATTTGGGAGGAATTACAAGCCACTCCAAGTGTGATTAACCCAGTACAAACAGCTCAAAATATGGCACTGGAGTCTTAGTGACAGGGTCTAGTAGCACAGCGGTGACCACTGAATTATTGAGAGTGAACATTACAGAAAACCAACCCTAGGTCACTTGCGGGTACCAAACCCATACTCAAGGCAAGAGGAAAATGCGGAGATGAGCAAGGTGACAACTAAGAAAAGGCACTGGATTTGGGGTGGAGGATGGTAACTGGCGATGAGAGCGGTAGATACAGAACGCCCCTGGCAGAGAGTTATAAAGAAAGAAGAAAGTGCTGGGTTGTATGTCGGGCCAGGGCATACTGGGAAAACGTTGCGTATTGACTAGGAAAGAGAAGACTCAAGGGAAAGTGTGTGTGTTTTCAAGATACTGGCATTTGCAGCTTGTTTAAAAGCAGAGGGAAGGTCAGAACATGACTCAGCCTGGACAAGGTGGCCAAAAGAATTAGCAGGAATATACTGAGCACTGGATAACACTGTGTTTCCCATAAAATTAAACAGGTTTCGTGTCCCATAATGTGACGGGGGGGGGGGGGGGGGAATGAGGGATTTTGTAGCCAGTAGAGCCCAATCTTGTACCTAAGAGCCCAGCAGAGAAGCCCTGAGAAGCCAGATGATTAAAAGATGGAAAGAGATCTGCCTCTGCTTCATGCAGTTTCTTTCTCTTGTCAGCTGTCAGCTAAGTTTGTTCCCTCTGTTTTCAGAATGCAGTTTGAGAGCTAGGTAAATTTGGGTGCAGTTATGCTACATAAATTCAGGGTTTGGATTGATGTACTGAATTGACCAGGAACTTCTTTTGTCTTTTCTTTTTGGGAGAGAGAGAGTAAGAAGCATCAACTCATTGTTCCACTTGATTGTGCCATTAATTGCTTCTCATATGCCCTGACCAGGCTTGAATCGGGCCCCTTGAGGTCGGTGTCCAGCTGGGGTCCTCAGTGCTCCAGGAAGCCGCTTTACCCACTGTGCCACTGTCCAGGGCTGGAACTTCTTTTTTTCTTATGTGTAGGAAGCAGAACATCAGAGAGCCATGCAGAGACGTGCTATTCGTGATGCCAAAACTCCAGACAAGATGAAAAAGTCAAAATTTGTCAAGGAAGACAGCAACCTCACTCTTCAGGAGAAGAAGGAAAAGATTCAGTCGGGCTTGAAGAAGCTAACGGAGCTTGGGACCGTGGACCCAAAGAACAGATATCAGGAGCTGATCAATGACATTGCCAAGGTACTGCTTTGGGGGTCCGTGATGGCCTGGCCACGTCTGTACAGCTCTCTCAGGGCCTTGTAAAGAGACAGTAGCTGTTCCAATGACAACCTACCTCTAGTTCACAAGCAAATTAGTGTTCTTCCCTCTGAAGAATCATGTCTAATTCTTTGAACATGAGGGCCTTGCCCACCCTTGGATGACTTATTTCAGAGCCTAAATTTATAGGAAGAGGGCCAAACTAGAACTTCCCATGTTTCAGTTTGTCTTTGGCCTCTTTGGAATATTCCAGATTTTTTTAATGATTTCTGTGAAGTATAAATTCACATTGAGTTGATCATGAAATTTTTATTTTTCTTCCTCTCCTGAGAAGATATTTAAGAGGTTTAAACCAACTTTGCAAGCAAATTCTAAGAAGGTGGAAGTCTCTAAAAGTAATAATTTGTATTTTCTCCCTACCTTTAGAAAATACAAATGGGGGGAAATGGATGGGGTCTGAATGTCTTTGTTAATTATTGAACATGAGTTGCTGCCAGTTAAGAATGGGTGGTCAGGCAAGGCAGAGTGAAGTGCTGCTGGATTCTAGTGTTACTGATTGAAGAAGCACATAACATCTGTCAGTATTGTCCTCATTTTGATGATTGTGTCCCAGGATATTCGGAATCAGCGGAGATACCGACAGAGGAGGAAGGCCGAGCTGGTGAAACTGCAGCAAACGTATGCTGCTCTGAACTCGAAGGCCACTTTCTACGGGGAGCAGGTGGATTACTACAAAAGCTACATCAAAACCTGCCTGGATAACCTAGCCAGCAAGGGCAAGTGAGTACTTCTTCTAAGGAATCTGTGTCAGGGGCAAAACTAGAGGCAACTGAAGTGATACGGGGCATGGTTACTTAAAACACACTGGATCTATATTACATTAGGTCTTTATTTTGCCTCTAATCATTTGCATAAATTTGTGGTCCCATTTGTTATTGTATGGTGCACATGGAAACGTGTGGGGGATTTCAAGGGTATTTATTTCTATGCAGTTCTTTTTCCAAAATATCTTCCTGGCCCTAGAAATGGAAGAGTCATGATGGATGTTATCTAGTTGTCTGGAAACCTGGCTATGCTTCAAAACCAGTTAAGGGATATTAAACTTTTTGGCTCTCCAGCTTCACTCTATACCTCCTGGGGACAGGGTCCCAGTCCCCAGCTCTCCTGGCTGCTGAGGAAAGTCTGGTACAGCCTCTCTGGCACAGGTCAGCAGCCAGCAGCCTGCCTGTTTGATAGGGAGGGAAACTGAAACCCAGAGAGCGGGGTACTAAGTGTAGGTTCTATGTGTAGTTTAGTTTAGTTTTTGCTCCTAACTTTTCATTTAAAAAATTTCAAAACTCGGACAGGTTGAATAAACAGAAAAATAAATACCTACATACCTTTTGCCTAGATTCACCTGTTTTTTAACATTTTGCCACATCAGCTGTCTCTCTCTTTCTCTTTCAAAAATCAGGTCCATTTTACCCAGCTTGCTGGGCTGGTTCCTATTTCCTTTTGACATGTCCCCATCATTCTTGAGAACTTCCTGACTTTACAGGGCAAGATGTGTCTGCTTCAACTTGTATTTTCCCCTCCCCAGGCTTAGAGTTAGCTTTTTCTCCAAATATTCCTGCTTCCTTTTAATGAAGAATGGTATATTTAGAAACCAAGATTTAGGCGCCAAGTGTGCACATTGCCATGGCAGCATCGTGGCTTCTAGGCCTGCTAAGACATAGCTGGGGTGTCATTTCTTTTTTAATGGCTGCCTAGGGTTCCACTGTGCAGGCAGGCAGGCAGGTAGGTAGGTAGGTAGGTAGGTAGATCAACTAATTCAATAAATTCTCCATTGATGGTCATTTACATTATATCCAGTTATTTATTATAAAAACCTTTGCAACAGATAACCTGGTACATAAGTCATTTTGAAAAATGTGGGCATATTTTTTTTTTTTTTTTTTCTTTTTCATTTTTCTGAAGCTGGAAACAAGGAGAGACAGTCAGACAGACTCCCGCATGCGCCCGACCGGGATCCACCCGGCACGCCCACCAGGGGCCACGCTCGGCCCACCAGGGGGCGATGCTCTGCCCATCCTGGGCGTCGCCATGTTGCGACCAGAGCCACTCCAGCGCCTGAGGCAGAGGCCACAGAGCCATCCCCAGCGCCCGGGCCATCTTTGCTCCAATGGAGCCTTGGCTGCGGGAGGGGAAGAGAGAGACAGAGAGGAAAGTGCGGCGGAGGGGTGGAGAAGCAAATGGGCGCTTCTCCTGTGTGCCCTGGCCGGGAATGGAACCCGGGTCCTCCGCACGCTAGGCCGACGCTCTACCGCTGAGCCAACCGGCCAGGGCTAATGTGGGCATATTTTTAAATACAAATTCCTAGAAGTAGAATTACTGGGTCAAAAGTTTTGGCCAGTTGTAATTTTGATAGCTATTTTAGTTACCTTCTATAGGAATGCTGCCAGCATCTCTAGCCCCTTGCTTGAGATACCACCACCCACCCTTATGAGTCCCAATTCCCTGAGTTGGTTGGTTGGTTTTTACTGACTTCTAGAGAGAGAGAGGGAGAGAAAGAACCATCGATTTGTAGTTCCACTTATTTATATTTTATTGGTTGACTCTTTTCTGTGCCCTGTCCAGGGATTGAACATGCAACCTTGGTTGTATTAGGACAACACTAACCAACTGAGCTAACCAGCCAGAGCCCCAAATCCCTGGTTTTCACTTATCTATTTTTCTTTTATTTACTTTTCTTACCACTCTTCTGCCTCAATTGTTCCAATAGCTTCTAACATCTGTTTCTTTTTCTTTGCTCTTCTCTTCTTCCTCTGTAATAGCTATGCTGGCTTAAACTCTTTTAACAAGTCCTTATTCAGAGATGTTTATACTTTGTCTCTGCACAGTCGAGGGGCTTATAGTGACTCCCCTGGGTTTCAATACAGTTTCACCAGGCTGGCATTAGGAGCCCTAACACTTACTGGTATGTTCTGAGGTTCTGTGAGGGACATAGAAAGATTAAAACACTGTCAAATTTATGGTGTGTTCTCAAGTGTAATTTAAGTTAAAGACAAAATCAACTTAATCTTTCCCCTGTTTTGCAATGATAATTGTGCTTAGTCTAGTCCTAATATTTATTTGCCATTTTAGAATTGGTATGTTACTTACATTTGTGTATGGGAAATTCATTTTCTGACCTCATATCCTTGAATTATCAACAGGATTGAAGTAGATATTTATAGAAAGTGACATGATATCATTTTTATAGGGTCTCCAAGAAGCCTAGGGAAATGAAAGGAAAGAAAAGCAAAAAAATTTCTCTGAAATACACAGCAGCAAGACTACATGAAAAAGGAGTTCTTCTGGAAATTGAGGACCTACAAGTGAATCAGTGAGTATTTTTTACCTTTTTTTTCCTTTTTTCTTCCTTTTTTTTTTTTTTTTTAGTGAGAGGAAGGGAGGCAGAGACAGACTCCTGCATGCGCACCGACTGGTATCTACCTGGAAAGCCCAACGTGGGTGCGATGCTCTGCCCATTTGGGGCCCTTGCTCTGTTGATACCTGAGCCATTTTAGTGCATGAGGCAGAGGCCATGGAGCCACCTTGAGCGCCTGGGGCCAACTAGCTGTACTTGAGCTATGGCTGCAGAAGAGGAGGCAATATGCACATTGCCATGGCAGCATCGTTGCTTCTAGGCCTGCTAAGACATAGCTGGGGTGTCATTTCTTTTTTAATGGCTGCCTAGGGTTCCACTGTGCAGGTAGATAGGTAGGTAGGTAGATAGATCAACTAATTCAATAAATTCTCCATTGATGGTCATTTACATTATATCCAGTTATTTATTATAAAAAAACTTTGCAACAGATAACCTGGTACATAAGTCATTTTGAAAAATGTGGACATATTTTTTTTTAACTTTATTTATTTATTTATTCATTTTAGAAAGGAGAGAGAGAGACAGAAAGAGAAGGGGGGGAGGAGCAGGAAGCATCAACTCCCATATGTGCCTTGACCAGGCAAACCCAGGGTTTCAAACCGGCGACCTCAGCATTTCCAGGTCGATGCTTTATCCACTGCGCCACCACAGGTCAGGCAGATGTGGGCATATTTTTAAATATAAATTCCTAGAAGTGGAATTACTGGGTCAAAAGTTTTGTCCAGTTGTAATTTTGATAGCTATTTCAGTTACCTTCTATAGGAATACTGCCAGCATCTCTGGCCCCTTGCTTGAGATACTACCACCCACCCTTATGAGTCCCAATTTTCTCTTGAGAAAAGAGAGAGAGAAGTGAGAAAGAGGGGTAAAGAAGCAGATGGTCACTTTCCTGCATGCCCTGACTAGGAATCGAACACAGGACATACACATGCCAGGCCGACACTCTACCATGGAGCCAACCAGCCCAGCCAGGGTTTTTTATTTTTGTTTTTGTTTTTTTAATCATTTATTTATTTATTTATTTTTACAGAGACAGAGAGTGAGTCAGAGAGAGGGATAGACAGGGACAGACAGACAGGAATGGAGAGAGATGAGAAGCATCAATCATTAGTTTTTTTCATTGCACGTTGCAACACCTCATTTGTTCATTGATTGCTTTCTCATATGTGCCTTGACTGCGGGCCTTCAGCAGACCGAGTAACCCCTTGCTGGAGCCAGCGACCTTGGGTTCAAGCTGGTGGGCTTTTGCTCAAACCAAATGAGCCCACGCTCAAGCTGGTGACCTCGGGGTCTCAAACCTGGGTCTTCCGCATCCCAGTCCAACGCTCTATCCACTGCTCCATTGCCTGGTCAGGCCAGCCAGAGTTTTTTTACTTTGTTTTATACATTGATTTTTTTTTAACTTATTCCTGCATTTATCACATCTTTATCTTAATGTCTTTATTTCTCTTAGCTGGATGATCAGTTTTACATTTTTCTATCTATATATATTTATGTGCAGATTTAGATCTAATACTCAGAGGCAATTGTTTGTGGTTAACAGGAAGTATTTCTTTGCCTTGTTTGTGGAATATTTGTATTAGCATGTTTTCACACCTGCTGTGTGGATCCCATCTTAATTTTCCTCTTTAAAGAAGGAAACTATTTATTGGCCCTGGCTGGTTGGTTCAGTGGTAGAGCGTCGGCCTGGCATGCAGGAGTCCTGGGTTCGATTCCCAGCCAGGGCACACAGGAGAAGTGCCCATCTGCTTCTCCACCCCTCCCCCTCTCCTTCCTCTCTGTCTCTCTTCCCCTCCTGCAGCCAAGGCTCCATTGGAGCAAAGTTGGCCTAGGCGCTGAGAATGGCTCTGTGGCCTCTGCCTCAGGTGCTAGAATGGCTCTAGTTGCAACAGAGCAATGCCCCAGATGGGCAGAGCATCGCCCCCCTGGTGGGCGTGCCGGGTGGATCCTGGTCGGGCGCATGCGGGAGTCTGTCTGACTGCCTCCAACTTCAGAAAAGTACAAAAAAAAAGAAGAAAAAAAAGAAGAAAGCTATTTTTTCCATTTCTTCTATTTCTAAACAAAGAGATCTTATAAAACTGAAGCTCTGCCTGACCAGGTGGTGGCACAGTGGATAGAGTATCAGACCGGGATGCCAAGGACCCAGGTTCGAGACCCCGAGGTCGCCAGCTTGAGTGTGGGCTCATCTGGCTTGAGCAAAAAGCTCACCAGCTTGGATCCAAGGTCACTGGCTCGAGCAAGGGGTTACTCGATCTGCTGAAGGCCTGCGGTAAAGGCACATATGAGAAAGCAATCAATGAACAACTAAGGTGTCAATGAAAAACTGATGATTGATGCTTCTCATCTCTCTCCATTCCTGTCTGTCTGTCCTTATCTATCCCTCTCTCTGACTCTCTCTCTGTCCCTGTAAAAAAACAAAAAAACAAAAACTGAAGCTGTGTGTCCATTAAACAACCACTCATTCCCATTTCCTAGCCCCTGACAGCTGCCATTCTGCCTTATTTGTCTTTTTATGACTGGCTTATTTCATTTAGCATGATGTGTTCTCACAGGTCACCCATGTTGTTACATGTGACAGATTTTCTTTTTAAGGCTGAATAATGTTCCTTTGTGTGTATAGACCACATTTTATTTATTCATTCATCCATCAGTGGACTTTTGGGTTGCATCCACCTCTTTGCTATTGTGAATAATGCTGCAATGAACATGGAAGTGTAAATATCAATTTGAGATCCTTGTTTCAGTTCTTCTGAATAAATACTCAGAAGTGGGATTGCTAATCATTAGGTAGATCTATTTTTATTTTTTGTTTTTTTGAGAAACTTCCATACTCTTTTTCATACTAGTTAAAAAAAAACTGTTTAAATTTTATATGTGTATTAACAAAATATTTTCCAATAGTGTCTAAAATGTGTATGAAAGTGCTTTATCTCACTGCTTCCTTTCCATTATTGAATAAAATAATTTTGATTTTTGAGTTCAATAGTTTAAAAAAGTACCTCATTTTAAATTTTGCATTTCTTTCAATTCTAGTGGGTGTGTGTAAGATATGGCTTAGGCCCTGGCTGGTTGGCTCAGCGGTAGAGCGTTGGCCTGGCGTGCAGGAGTCCCAGGTTCGATTCCCGGCCAGGGTACACAGGAGAAGGGCCCATCTGCTTCTCCACCCTTCCCCCTCTCCTTCTTCTCTGTCTCTCTCTTCCCCTCCCACAGCCAAGGCTCCACTGGAGCAGAGATGGCCCAGGCGCTGGGGATGGCTCTGTGGCCTCTGCCTCAGGCGCTAGAATGGCCTGGATGCAACAGAGCGATGCCCCAGAGGGGCAGAGCATTGCCCCCTGGTGGGCATGCCCGGTGGATCCCGGTCGGGCGCATGCGGGAGTCTGTCTGACTGCCTCCCCATTTCCAGCTTCAGAAAAATGAAAAAAAAAAAAAAAAAGATATGGCTTAACTGTAATTTCCCTGGTATTGTTTCATTTGGGGATCTTGTCTTTTTGGGGTTTTTTTTAACGAAGGAGAGAGAAAGAGAGGGTCAGACAGGAAGGGAGAGAGATGAGAAGCATCAACTCATAGCTGCAGCACCTTAGTTGTTCACTGATTCCTTTCTCATATGTTCCTTGACCAGGAGGGTCCAGCTGAGCCAGTGACCCCTTGCTCAAGTCAGCAACCTTGTGTTCAAACCAGCGACCTTGAGCATCAAGCCAGCAACCTTTGGGCTCAAGCCAGTGAGGTCATGTCTGTGATCCCACGCTCAAGCCAGCAATCCCATGTCAAGCTGGTGACCTCGGGGTTTCAAACCTGGGTCTTCTGTGTACCAGGTTGATGCGCTTTCCACTGCGCCACCGCCTCATCAGGCTTGGAGATTTTTTGTTGAGCACTTTATGTATTTTTCAGATTTGTTTCATAAGATTTATTATCTCTTATTTTGTCATCATTTTCTACTACTATTCAAGTGCCTACCATTATTTGCCTCTCTTTAATTTGCTATTATGGGCTTAGAAACTAGATAACAAACTAAGTCAGTTAAAATAGAATTATTTATCACAGAAAATAAAGATCTTTAAGGAATAACCCATGAGGATTTCCTGTTGAGTAAAATACATGTATTCTTAGTGCTTCTTTTGATCTTTCATGCTTCTCAGCTTTGTTCACAATAGATAAAGTTGCTCCATAGATAAGTTCTAAAAATCTGAGGTGACATACTGTGATCACTTGGACAACAGCATATTTTTCACTTTTTTAAAAAAACATTTATTGGGCAACACTAGTTAAAATTATACAGGTTTCAGGTGCACAATCCTACAACACATATTGTGTGCTCACCCCCCCACACACACCTTCTGGTGCCATAAAATTTACAGGCATGTAGCATGTTGAAAATGAATGATTAATACATTCAATAATAGCAGTTTATCTGTGTGGCACTCAGCGCATTATAACTGTAACCCACTCTCTCCAGAAAATCTATTCTCTTAGTTCTTTTTATTCTGACCCCCTTTTATTTTTTTGCTTACTTTCTCCAGTCTTCAAGCATGTGTGTACTCCAGTACACACCCCCGCCACCTTCTCCTTCCAGCCCAATTTGCTCTGGATTCTCCTTTTATCCTGGTTTCAGCAGGGGCCACGCACAAGGTCAATAGAGTTCCTCTGACATCATCCCTTCAGAGGCCATTGGTGACATTTCAGCAGTCCTTCTTTCCGTAGAAAGTGGGTACTACAGGGATGGGGTGCCATTTTCTCCACATCCAAGCAGGTGGTCCTTAAATTTCCATACCACTTCACCTGCAGACATCCTTGGACCTTCAATTTGTACCCCTTGTCACTTTTGAAGACATTGTTCGTCTCCTTTTTGCATTTCACAGGCTATTTTTATATGAGGACATAAAAATCACACCATTATGATTTTATGTTTCAACAGGTTTAAAAATGTTATCTTTGAAATCAGTCCAACAGAAGAAGTTGGAGACTTTGAAGTGAAAGCCAAATTCATGGGAGTTCAGATGGAGACGTTTATGTTACATTATCAGGTGGGTCTGCACCAGGTAGAACTGCAGCTGGGTCTGGAGTGGTCATGTTCTTGTCCAAGTCGGACAGTCGAGAGTGTGGAGACCATTTGGGGGAAGTGGTCCGTGTGTGGTGGTGAGCTGGGCTCCACACCACAGAGAAAGGCGCTGTGTCTGGATTCTGTGTGTCTGATTTGGTCTGTCTACTCTGAGATGTAGAAATCCTCAGAAAGCAGTTGCCTGAAGCTCCCACTTAGTATTGACACTAAATTGAGCCAATGTGTTGGACTCAAACTAAATGCTTAAGTATGAGTCTTCAACAGTTTAAAATTATAAGCCTACTCAGTAGCTTGACATCCTTTTTCTAAAATATTTTGATTTGGTATAGGTGCTTAAAGGAGCATTTCTGACAAGATGTGCATAAATTGCATCTTTGTAAACTGAATCGCATTTTAAATTCAAAATGGATGCTGCAGTGAATCATTTTCTAACACAATTACTCCTGGGTTTTATTCTGCAATGTCTGTATATTTTATGCATTAAAAATTATCAGGATGATAGGAGAATTCCTAGGGAAAGTGCAGCTTTATGTGTGTAGCGTTTCAGAGTCGTTTCCCACCTCTGCCTGCACTGCTCCCCTCTGCCGGTGCCTTTCTCTGAACGTGCGTGTGGGCTTGTGCACGGCTGTGCTCTCTCACTAGGAGCTGTCCCTTCCCTCTCCCTGTTTCCTTCTGTCGTTTATTGTGGTACTGCCTTGAAGCCTTGGGTCAGCCAAGCCGCAAATGGTCCCCTCTTTGCTCCACAGCCGTTAGGAGCAGCCTCTGGTACCACAGTGCTGACTTACTCTCCTCTCACCCCCACACTGCAAAGCCCTTACCACCACGTAATATTGCTTTGTTTCCTTCTCAGTGACTTGTAGACCATCCAAACCTGTTCGCTGACATGCGAGATAGTTTTGTGATGCACATAACTAACTTGAGTACTTATACAAAAAGCTTATTATTCCCTCAGTTTCCCCAAATTCTTACAGGCTGGCCAGGCTGCCTCATGTAATGTGGTCCTTCTTGTGCAGTTCGGGAGATCTGACTGCCAGGGATGAGGTGTTATGTTCAGCACAGGTGATGTGCCGGAGTCCTGGTCTTCATGGAGCTGCTGGGATTTCATGGAATTGGTTGAACTTTTGGGGGCCTTTCAGACCCTTTGAGTTTTGTTTTCTTATCACCACTCTGAAAATTGAAGGAAGAGATGACCCATCAGATTTCCTAATTTGTTCTGGACAGTGGGGTGGGGTGGGAAATGCAGGGCTTTGCAGTCAGACCCTGATTCTGCCCAGCCAGCCCCGTCCACACTGGCAGCCGATCACTTACTCCCCGAGCCCAATCTCTCAACTTGGGATAATCACCCCTCCTGGGATTTCTGTCACGACTATAAAGGTACCTCATAATGCGCTTACACAGTATCGAGTACATGGTAGACACCTGGTAAACATTTAATCCTTTCTTTCTCCCGTGCCTTTGGATATAAAAGCTTTTTCTTGTGAAGTAGAAATTAAGACTCTAGTAGATGTTGTCTCACAATATTACTGACCTTGTCTTATTTTCAATGATTAGTCTGGTTCATTGGGGTTTGAAATGCCTTCACCTTCTCCAGGTTGAATCGTCACTTAGACAAACTAGAGATATATAGTTGTAAAGTAAAAAGCGTGGATGTGTGTGATAACTGAGCATGCTGCTTCTTCTTTGCATGTTTTGTGTATTGTGATAACAAGCCACATGACTTCTTAACTCTAAATGTACCAAAAAAATCAGTTGACCAGTGTGAGCTTTGCCCGCGCTCTCCGGTGGCTGAGCTGTGGGCTGTTCTGCAGTCAGGAACTTCTTTCTCAGCCTACTTGCACCAAGCCCACGAGGGTACATCACTCCCTCTGGCCCCCTCTCCTCACTGTGTCCTTGCTTTACTTGTCCCACGGACTCGATTAACTGTCAGAATGTTTTCCCAAACAGGACCTGCTGCAGCTGCAATATGAAGGAGTTGCAGTCATGAAACTATTTGACAGAGCTAAAGTAAATGTCAACCTTCTGATCTTCCTTCTCAACAAGAAGTTCTACGGGAAGTAACTTATCCTTTGCCACCAGCCCAGGAGGATAGAGGAAAGAACCCCTCGTGGCTACCTTCCCAGGGCCCTTCTTTACCCAATGGGAGCAAAGACCCAGCCCAAAGTGGTGCCTCAATCTGATAGACTCCCCGTGCCGCCTTTGTAACTCCTCCCACTCTGACTGGACATTTGTAGCCCTTTTTTCTAGTGGAATTGTATCTCAGGCTTAGTCTGACCCTTCTTACTCCTTCATTTCCTTCTATCACTTAGGAAACAGTGGGGACTTTACTAAAAATCTCTTTGTTTCAGTCTTAGAGGTTGCATTACTATATTGTATGCTTTGGTGTTTGTTTTAATCAGCAATAGTGATGGTGGGATTTGAATTCTTATGATTTAAAGGGGAAGCTGTTAGCATCAATAATATACAGACATATAAGATTCACAATGAAAAGGTCAGGCTATCTATCCCTTAGATTGTCATTTAAAAGTGAAGTTTCTTTATATTTTCATTCCATCAGTAAAAATGAAGGATATGGGAAGGTATTTGTCCTCCTCTAATATGCTTCCCTTTATGGGCAGGAGCTAAGAGAAGTCACTGTTTGTGTTCAAAGGAAACCTTTTTAGAAAAGGACAATAATGTTTTTAAATTTCACCATTATGTTTTGCAATTCTGTTAGTATAACTCTCCTGTCAGTGGATAGGAGAGTCCCGTTGATTAAATTCAGCAATTTAAGTAAATTTAGAATGGGCGGAGGCGCCCCTCTCGGCAGGGGTGCCTGCTTGCCTGTGTTGATGCACAGTGATTGCCTGCCTGCCTGCCTTCAGGAAGACGGTCTCTTTGGTCCCTGCAGCAAAGAAGTGGGTTAGCCTAGCATAGGATGTAATTTTTTCAGAACTTTTATGTCTCAAGAGTGCTTTATGAAAGTGTAGATTTATTTCTTAAAATGTGGGTGATAGGAATTTTAAAGATTTATATAATGCTTTAAAGCCTTTAGAGTACTATAAGAAAAGGTATTTTTTAAATTGGCTTATCTGTATATCTGAAATCTTAAAACTTTCTTATAGCCAAACATTAGGATTTATCTACAGGGTTGCAGAAAGAGAATCCTGTTTTAAATAAACTCAAACAAAACCCAGACAACTTAGATTACACTTGCTATTCAAATCTATTGTTTTCCATTTCTTTCTTTTTTGCTGCCCACACTGTGTTTTATTTTATGATCTTCAAGTTTCTGGGTTTAGTAAAAAAAAAAAAAAAAAAAAAATTAATTCTAAACATTGAATTTTAGCAAGTTTTTTTCCTTAGATAAAAAGTCATATACTTAAAAAGAAACACCTTTTTTTGTTTATCCAGGAAAATCTATTAAATCATGCTACTGAGCCTCCATTTTCTCCAATATTTTGGTTCAGTATTTTATCATAAGACATAAAACTTAAGATAAACTAACATTTAAAAATCTACTGATGTATATTTAAAGCCAATAAACTGTTTTGTTAATAACAAATTATGTGATGTGTCCCTATTACACATGTAAGTACTGGAGATATGTTGTTCATAATAGACTGTTTGCTCAGTTGGGTCTGTGGGCACAAATAGAAGTTATCTGAATCTTTACACACTCCAGGCAGGTGAGGGGGAGGTGCCATGGAAGGAGTCCGCACTGCCCTGACCTTGATTTTTGTTGTATTTTGCAAGATGATTATTTTGTAAATTTTTCCCTCAGATTAAAAGATGATGCTATTACAAGTAGCATTGCCTCAGAAACTGGGACCAACCCAAGTGTCGGCCCGTTTGCATTCAACCAGTACTCCCATCCCAAAATCTTGTTGGGCCCCAAGGCCGTATCCAGGACAGACGCTGAGCCAAGTTTACAAATCCTTTAACATTACATGACTTAGCAATTATTTGTAAGGATTATAGTTCCCTTGACACAACTTTTAATGTAAAATAGCACAAAATGAACTTCAAGAATTTTGATTGTGACTAAACATAGAATCATGGTTTTAGTAACATGGAGGCGGCCCAGACACACTCACGTGGCATTGGAACTGCATAGCTCTTAGTACTTTTATTTATTAGCTGTAGCCTTCTCTGTCTGGTCGCTCTCCTTCTTTGACCTTCTCTTCCACCAGCCGTCATGACATTTACCGTGAACTTACTTCCAAGAATTTGGACTGCCCATCAGATTGTTGCAGTACACAATTGCCTTTGTATCTCTTTGTATGAAATAAAAGGTCATTTGTTCATGTTTGTGTTTATTTTTCTCAGTTTCATTATTTGTAGTTCTTGCTAAAAGAGTGTTGATTAGAGTAAGACCTAATAATCAAAACCAACCCTTTATAGTCTTTTGACAGCACAAACTGAAGTCAGCCACCAAATCACCAAATTATCTCAAAGAAATTTTTAACATGTGAGTAGCCTTCTTAAATGTTGTGGGCTTAGAGTAGCCTCAACATAAAAAGTAATAGGGGGTGGGGAGAATAAACGTAGCGTTACTGAGTTCTGATTGGCTAGTGGCTGAACGTTTAAACTTGCAGCAGTGTTTAATGTTAAGTGGCAACATGAAATAAAGGGAAACGGCCTGACCAGGCGGTGGCGCAGTGGATAGAGCGTCGGACTGGGATGCAGTGGACCCAGGTTCAAGACCCCGATGTCACTGGCTTGAGTGCGGGGCTCATCTGGTTTGAGCAAAAGCCCGCCAGCTTGAACCCAAGGTCGCTGACTCCAGCAAGGGGTTACTCGATCTGCTGAAGGCCCACAGTCAAGGCGCATATGAGAAAGCAATCAATGAACAACTAAGGTGTTGCAATGCGCAATGGAAAAATTAATGATTGATGCTTCTCGTCTCTCTCCATTCCTGTCTGTCTGTCCCTGTCTATCCCTCTCTCTGACTCACTCTGTCTCTAAAAAATAAATTAATTAAAAAAAATGGAAACGGAATAATTCACCTACGTTCACTTAGGTGAAAGCTTGGAGGTGATGGTCTGTGTGAACAGCTGGTGATGACCTCACACCCCTCCGAGAAAGAGCTATGCGGTAAGAACATGACTTGCCTGCCACTGGCCATTGTGGAAGTTACTACTCTGAGCCTGTTTTGTCCTTTGGAAATGGGGATGATGCTAGTAGGTGTGTTACACCTGAAATAAACAACTGCTCCCAAAAATATCCCAATTTTTGTGAGCAGTATATTTTAACAACCTGTGCTCTACATTGTTCTGGAAAGAAGTCAGTGAAGTAAGAAAGGTGCTTATCAAGGCATCACGATGTTAAATACAGAAACCAGAACAAAGGGAAGGGAAGATGGAGTGATGAGTGGACAGTGAGTACCAGGGAGTCCCCTGCCTGGCGGGGCCGCTCACACGTCTACACCCTGTTAGCCCAAAAGGAATTTGGGAAAACTACCTCCACCATTTTAACTTTGACATCTAATTCTTTTTATGCTTAAATTATCAAGTGTGTACTTCCCAACATACTGTGGCTTTCGAGATAAAAATGACTTCTCTTTTGAAGGAATCCAATGAACCCCCCCCCCTCCATTTATAAAGGTACATGAGCAAAGATCTTTATCAGTTGGAATCTTCTTTTTTTTCTCTTGAAACTAATGTTTCTATTCCACTTCCCTAGAATTTTTATCTTAATGTAATATCTTAAGCATAACTCTTATTCCTGGTCATCCTGTCACAATTATGTGCAACAAAATTTTGTTTTACTTCCTGTGCCCATAAGGCTGTTTTAACTCAATCCAGAAAAACATTTTCCATTATTGTTAGTGTGTATTTGATCAAGACAATAAAATATATTCTCGACAATTCTAAAAAGTAAGATTTGAAATGAGAATTACTGAGATAAGGGTTTTTTTTAATGAAGCTTAAAGAAACTTATAGATAGCCTGACCTGTGGTGGCACAGTCAATAAAGGGTCAACCTGGAATGCCGAGGTCGCCGGTTCAAAACCCCAGACTTGCCCGGTCAAGACACATAGGAGAAGCAACTACTACAAGTTAATGCTTCCCACTTCTCCCCCTTTCTCTCTTAAGTCAATAAATCTTTTTTTTTTTAAGATCTTAGTATATATTTTTTAATTTTATCAACTTTTTTTTTTAGATTTTATTTATTCATTTTAGAGAGAGGAGAAGAGAGAAAGGGGGAGGAGCAGGAAGCATCAACTCCCATATGTGCTTTGACCAGGCAAGCCCAGGGTTTTGAACCGGCGACCTCAGTGTTCCAGGTTAACACTTTACCCACTGTGCCACCACAGGTCAGGCGTCAATAAATAAATCTTTAAAAAAAAAAAAAAATCTTACAAGTAAATGTTACTACTTGCTAGAATGAGATAGGGCTCATAATAAATTTAAGCATATGGAAATGAGAAGTGTTTTGTTCTAGGAGAGTCAGCCATTATTTACTATTGATTTCTACTCATAATCTTTTTATCCTACAGTTTTTATTGATATTTAGAAGAGAGAAAAAAGGAGGAGCGGGAAGCATCAGCTAGTGGTAGTTGCTTCTCATATGTACCTTGATGGAGCAAGCCTGGGGCTTTGAACCTGCGACCTTAGTGTTCCAAGTTGACGCTTTATCCATTGCACCACCACAGGCCAGGCTATACTTATAACCTAGTGACTTAGAGACAATTTATTTAACCAATATGCTAAGGATGCTTTGGAAAAATAGAAACATTTTTATGCTCCTTTGCACTACAAAATTTAGACTTTTTAGTATGAAACACTTCTAACATAAATAGGGAGTAGTATAATGAACTCCCATGTTTTCATCACCCAGTCTCAACAGATATCGACACATGGTCAGACTTTGATTTCCACCTCCATACCCCCCTTGGGTTATTTGGCAAATCCCAGATACAGTATTTCAACCATTAATACTTAAGTATGTTTCTCAGTAGGAAGCAGTTGTGCCCCCAGGAGACATTTGGCACGATTTGGAGATATTTTTTTGTTGTCTCAAACAGATGCTACTGGTATCTAGTGGATAGAGAGGCCAGAGATACAGTTAAATATCTTACAATGCACAACAAAAAAATTATCCAGTCAAAATGTCAATAGTACCAGGTGAGAGATCCCACTCTTTACTTATAAGGACTTTTTTTTTTTTAAGATTTTATTTATTGATTTTTACAGAGAGAAGAGGTAGGGGGAATGAGAAGTATCAATTCATAGTTGCTTCACTTTAGTAGTTCATTGATTACTTGTAGGTGCCTTGACTGGGCAAGCCCAGGATTTCGAACCAGCAACCTCAGTGTTCCAGGTCAGTGATCTATCCACTCTGCCACCACAGGCCAGGCTACAGATAAGGACTTTTTTTAAAAAAAAACCTCAAATCATGATCCTACCTAAAAAATAATTTTAAAATATTGTACATGCAGTCAGTGTTTACATTTCCTCAGTCATCTTGTAATTGCTTAAATGATGTGTTTGAATCAGGTGCAAAACAATGTCGACACATTACATTTAGTAGGTAGAGCTCTTAAATACCTTCATCTATAAATTCTCCCTTTTTTTCATCTTGCATTTTGTTTAATGTTGATCCTGTAGAACTTACATTCTGGGGTTTTTTTTATTACATCTTTGTGGATCAGACTTAGTTTCAACCAAAATTTTGGCAGGAATATTTCAAAATTCCTATTATATCACATCAGGGCCTTATCTTTTTTTTTTTATTCATTTTAGAGAGGAGGGGGAGAGAGAGAGAGAGAGAAGGGGGAGGAGCAGGAAGCATCAACTCCCATATGTGCCTTGACCAGGCAAGCCAGGGTTTTGAACCTGCAACCTCAGTGTTTCCAGGTTGATGCTTTACCCACTGCACCACCACAGGTCAGGCCTTATCTTTTTTTTAATTATTAAAAAAAAATTCCCTATTGATTTGAGAGCAAGAAAGAGGGGGATGGGGGATGGGGGAGGTGAGAGAAAAACACATCAACTTGCTGTTCCATTTAATTGTGCACTCTGGTTGCTTCTCATATGTGCCCTGACCAGAATTTGAAACCTGTGACTTTGCTGGTACCAGGATGACTTCTAGCCAATGAACCATTCCAGCCAGGGCTAGTCTTATGTTTTTATTAAGTAAAACAGACTGGTTGGCTTCAAATGTTGCCAGCTTGATTGTTGCCCCTTGGGTTTCCCATTAGCTTTTCATCACATACTACATGAATTCAGCCTCTGATGACTGCCTAGATTTCTTATCTCATTAGGGTTTACAAAATGATGATATTCTAAGTCTTATCATTTCCTCCTTCATTTAGCAGTTAGATTCTTCTAAAAATAATTTCCTGTCATCAACTATTCGGTTACCTTAAAGAATATTCACACAGGAAGGATGCATGCATCTCTCTCTTTATTTCCCTGTTTTCAGAATGAGATGGTTCCCTAACAGCTTTGAAAGGTGACCAATGAGATGTTTATAGGCAGATAGAGGGGGACAGAAAGGGAGAGACCAACAGGAAGGGAGAGATGAGAAGCATCAATTCATAGTTGCGGCACCTTAATTGTTCCTTGTTTGCTTTCTCATACATACCTTGATTGAGGGGGCCGAGCCAGTGACCTCTTGCTCAAGCCAGCGACCATGGGGTCCTGTCTATGACCCCACACTCAACCCAATGACCTTGAGGTTTCGAATCTGGGACCTCAGCATCCCAGGCCAATGCTCTATCCACTGCACCACCACCTGGTCAAGTGGTAGTTGTTTTAAATCATATGACTCCTAGGTTTTAATGCTCAATTTTTCCCTTTTGGAATAATAGAAGTACTTTCACAGTGACTGTTGAGTCATTGGACATGACCCTAGTAGATTTGGTAGCTTCCTTGCTCTCTAGTGTATGATGTTTCAGTCTCATCTTGTTGCATTTCTCACTCAAGACCTAGAATCAACCATTTCTCCAAGGAGCCCTGATTACTTTTAGTGGGAAATGGTGTTTAGAGAACATGGTTTGGGTGCCAGGGGTGCTCATCAGGAATAGGTTGGTCATTGTTTTCTAAGCTTTTCAATGGAAATGGTTGTTTGTTTGTGTTTTTTCAAGAAAACATTTCCTGAGTTCACAAGAAAACACATTTTTATTTATTTTTGTTTTTTATTTATTTTTACTATTTTAAGAGACAAATGATTTATTTGGTAACACAGGTAAAAGAGGAATTCTTAATTCCTTTTCTCTTTCTGATGACGGAACTGTGATAGTCAAATGGATAGCAACCTATCCTGACAGCAAGGATTGCCTTGCAGTCCTTGATCTTTTACAGAAGTACAAAGATACCTTGAGTTATGTGGCTTGTAATTATTATTTTCTAGGCAGTGCCAGCTGTTGGGCTTTCCAGTGTATCAACAATTGCTACATTTTCCTTTTCATCTTCAGGTTTCATGGAAGGAAACAGCAGTACTCCTCTATGTTATCAGAGTCTGTGGGAAACATGGTGACTGTTGGTGCCTATCCCCCAGCCAGCGGTGGGTGGCACCCCATATGCCAGGGCAATGCAGAAGTTTTTGTCTGTGAACATGGCCTCATCATCACCCAGCGGCCTTGGCCTCGGCCTGTTCTTTGGAAAACTACCATGGCCTCATGGGGTCATTCAACCCAGTCATTCAGGCATTTCCTTCTTCATGACAAAAGCTCAGAGACTCAGTCATACCCTCTTCAGAGCGGTGCCATTTTGCCAAAGGGCTCATTATCTGCAGATGATCACAGATGAATGTAGAATTGATGCATGTCATTTCCAAGAACTCCCCACAAGCTTATCAAGGAGCCTGGCCATAGTCCGCGGTAGAGGGCATTCAACAGCTTTTGCCACACAGATATCATCAAAAATTTTGAGAGTTTCTTCATTTTCCAAGAGTTTAGTTTCTGGCAGCTTCACCCGCAGGGCTTTCCCAGACTCTTCTACCATGCTCATTTTCCAGAAGGGTCAGATGAAGTCAATCTCATAGGATTGGCTTTCTGAATGGTAGGTGACCTTGTAACCACGTTTAATGTGCTTCACCGTCCCTGAAATCACCTTTGTGATTTCCATGAGATTGTGAGGGTCCGCGTAGGCTGTGTAAAGCTCACAGGTGATGAACTCAGGATTGTGAGTCAAATCAATTCCTTCATTCCAGGACTGGTTTCCAATTACGTGAACCTGGTCAATGCCACCAACCACCGGCATCTCTCATGGTAGAGTTCTAGAGCAGTTCTCATGTATAAACTCATGTCCAGCTCATTGTGGTAGGTGGTAAAAGGCTTGGCCACAGCTCCCCCTGGGATAATGTTTATGGGAGTTTCAATCTCTAGGAATCCCAACTTGTCCAAGTAACTTCTTATATATGTAATAATCTTAGAGTGGATAAATTTCTGCCTCACAGAGTCATTCAAAATCAAGTCCAAGTATCTCTGATGATATCATGTGTCCTTGTCTTTGAGGCCAAAGTGAAGATGAGGCAAAATATTGCAAGAAAGGAGACAGCTATGTGATCTCATAGGGAATGACACTCAGCTCACCCTTCTTGGTTTTTCCAAGATTCCCCTGAATTCCAATTTGTTATTGATACAAAGAAATTCTTATGATTTATAATTCCTGGAATTAGCCACAACTTGCAACTTGACCCTCTCTCCTTGAAGCTCCTAGAAGATGAGCTTTCCCCCAGAAACTCTTGGCACGGATCCTACCTGCCACCTTAAGGTAATGTTACTCAGGTTCCCCAGGATGCAGATGACTATATTCTTGGATGAAGGGAGTGAACAAGGCGTCTGCAGGGAGCTTGGGTGGGTATGGTCTTCCCCATTGACCTTTAGTTGGCGGACTGCTGGACTGTGGGTTTTGCAGTGTTGGCTCAGGTCCAGGGCTCCCCTTGGCACCACAGCCTTATCAGCAGAGTGTGGTATGGTGGGTGGCAGCAGCATTGGCCTGGCTTAGTTGTTTCTCACTGAACTCCTGCTTGGCTTTTTTCTTCACTTTTTACTCAGCTTTCAGGCATCTCTTTAGCTCATTTTTGCTCAGTTTTGACTCACTGCTGTCCACATTCACCTCAGGACCCCACTCCATAGCCATCTCTCTGGAGTTCTGAACTGAAAGGAATCAGAGAACAAGTTTTTGTTGTTGTTGTTGTTTTCTTCTTTTTTTTCCAAGTGAGAGGAGGGGAAATAGAGAGACAGACTCCTGCATGTGCCTCGACCAACATCCACCCAGCAACCTCTGTCTGGGGCTGATGCTCTACCCATTTGGAGCCAATGCTCATAACCAAGCTATTTTTAGTGCCTGAGGCAGAGGCTACACAGAGCCATCCCCAGTGCCCAGGGCCAATGCACTTGAACCAATCGAGCCATGTCTGTGGGAGAAGAGAGAGAGAGAGAGCAGAGAGAGGGGTAGAGAAGCAGATGGTCCCTTCTACTGTGTGCCCTGTCCAGGAATCGAACCTGGGACATCCACATGCCAGGCCAAACTCAACCACTGAACCAACCAGCCAGAGCCTGGAAACAAGTTTTTAAATAAAATATGAAATGCTTTTTTCTTCATATATGCAACTCTATGAAAGAAAAAAAAATTCCCAAATTAGTATTTGTCAATTCCACAGTGTAAATACTTCCCCATAGCTGATTTCAAACTTGATGGTCACTTGTCACTGAATGGAGAGTTGAGAAGAGATCCTAACAATCAGCTCTCATGAGTTATTACAAAACAATTTATTTTATTCTAAGACTAATAGGGAGCAATGGTTGGATTTTAAAAAGATGAGCAAGAAATTGCCTGATTTAAGCTTTAGAAATTTGAGGGTTGAACTGGATGAGTAGGTGACACTCAAGGCAGGTTGTCCTAGATATACTCTACTCGTCCCTCCAGGTCCACTCCACCCTCCACTCTCTTCTGTGCCCTGCGAAGCTGGCCCCATGAACTGCATCACTGTGATCCTGCAGTATCTGATTGGGTTTGGGCAATGATGGGCACAACAAGGAGATAAGTTCTGAAAGAAGGTGAAGTAGGATTTACTCATCCAGGTCACTGAATTGGCTGCCTCTTTCTACTAAAGGCCAGAGCTCCAGTCAGGCAGCTCTTCCCAAACAACCACCCTCCCCATATGGCAGTAAGCAGTCCCTCCAGGCCCCGTACTAACGATTCCTTAGCCCCAGGGGTACTGCATTATCCCTCCCAACTCTGCCTTGTTCTCTTTATTAACCTTTCATCAAATTACCCGTTTGAGTGTGCTATCTGTTTGCTGCTAAGGGGACCAATTAAGTTCTCAGTTAGTGAGAGTTTGGTGGCCTGAATTGGGGATTCACAAGGGGACCAATTAAGTTCTCAGTTAGTGAGAGTTTGGTGGCCTGAATTGGATAGTAGTTGTTAGGTTAGAAAGAGGGAGTAAATGCTAGAGATATTTATTAGGAAATAGAGTTGATTTACTGGGTGTTGGGGGGACAGTGGAACACAGTGGAACAATGGGCCAGCGAGTGCTCCTTGGAAGAAGTCTGTGAACAAGAAGGATTGAGATGTGCTGTAGTCTATCACTCTACTTGCAAGTCATGACACACACCACTGTATTCGCTTTGCAAAGTCCTACAGATGAAATCTGCTAAACTATGCATTACCTAGCTCTCACCTAGTGTACTTGACTGCAATACCAGCCCTCTTACTTTTTAGGACACTCCTGTTAGCATCTGTGAAACTCATGTTCTGTGTGTGTGTGTGTGACAGAAACAGAGAAAGGGACATATAGGGACAGGAAGGGAGAGAAATGAGAAGCATCAATTCTTTGTTGTGGCTACTTAGTTGTTCATTGATTGCTTTTTCATATATGCCTTGACTGGGGGACTACAGCAGAGCGAGTGACCCCTTGCTCAAGCCAGCAACCTTGGGCTCAGGCCAGCGACCTTTAGGCTCAAGACAGCAACCATGGGATCATGTTGCTCAAGCCCATGACCCCGTGCTCAAGCTGGTGAGCCCGCGCTCAAGCCTGTGACCTCGGGGTTTCAAACCTGGGTCCTCTGCATCCTAGTCCGACGCTCTATTCACTGCGACACTGCCTGGTCAGGAAAAACTCATGTTCTATGGAGCATGCTCCCAAATGTTGAAGAAAGAGCATAGACTAGAACTTGAGTTCAAGCTTTTCATAACTAGTAAATATTATTTAGGGAAAAAAAAGCAAAAATAAAAATGCAGATACTTATTCTCTGTTTTGCCCTTAATTGTCTAGGAAATAATTTTGACATGGACATGTAAGAAAAGTTCACTTGGTATACTCACTCATAACCACTGGCCTTTATCTGAGGAAACACATTCCCGAATTCCTGTAGGCACAAAAGGACAGAGATTTGGAGGTAGACATTGAAAAGAAACAGAAAAGATGAGATAGGAATTAAAGGGTAGCTCTTCTCATAAAAAGCCAAATCAGAAAGAACTAGCTTCCAAATACAGTGTGTCCATAGAGTCATGGTGCACTTTTGAAAGCAACAAAAGACGATAGAAATATGAAATCTGCACCAAATAAAAGGAAAGCTCTCCCAGTTTCATACCTATTCGGTGCAATTCGATGTTGGCTCATGCACAGATTTTTTAGGGCTCCTTAGGTAGCTATCCCGTATAGCCTCTACAGACTTGTCACTGACTGATGGCCTACCAGAACGGGGTTTCTCCACCAAACTGCCAGTTTCCTTCAACTGCTTATCCCACCGAGTAATGTTATTCCTATGTGGTGGCGCTTCGTTATAAACGCACCAATATTCACGTTGCACTTTGGTCACGGATTCGAATTTAGCGAGCCACAGAACACACTGAACTTTCCTCTGTACCGCCCATATTTCGACTGGCATGGCCGTGGGCTGCTCCGCTGTATACACGGTGTTATGTCATCATCTGCACATGCACACATGCTGCCACCTCATCCTACAGAAACTGGAAGGGTTTTCCTTTTATTTGGTGCAGATTTCACATTTCTATTGTCTTTTGTTGCTTTCCTGTGACTGGTCAAAAGTGCACCATGACTTTACGGACACACTGTATAAAGAGAACCAGTGTTCAACCACCCCTTTGCACTAAAAACCAGAAGTGCTTAGAGAACAGGCTGGTTCTGGGGCTGGGCAGAAAAGTCTGAGATGAGCCTAGATCATCTTGTGCCCAGTAATAAAAAAATATTTATTTATTTATCTACCAAAAAATGAATGGGGAGATATTAAAAGGACACAAAGCCAGCTTGAAAATTCAAATCTGGGATTATTTAAGTGTGAAAAATAGTAACAGTAACAGAATATAACCTATTGGATAAAATAAGAATTCGTGAACCCATTCTGATAGAAACAAGTAGGAAAAGGACAAGCGGAGCCATCAGTGGGAGCTGGAACTAGTGAGTGGGAGCTTGCTGAGAAACAAGATAGTTATAATGTCTCAAAGCCTCTCTCTTGAAGACTCTTATTGATTGCAAAATGAAACAGAAAAAAAGTACAAACTTTACAGTGAGAAACCTGCTCTATCAACATCACCATAACCAAATGGTCCAGCTTAACATCAGTAATAAAACAACTCGGCATCACAGGCCTTCTGACTGATAAACTGAGAAGAACCAGTACTACTCCTGGGCCATTCCTGCCCAGAATGCAAAATCTGAAACTAACCATGAGAACGCACAAGATAAACCCTAATCAAGGGACATTCTGCAAAATGACTTTTTAGTCATGAAAGACAAATAAAAATTGAACTCTTCCAGATTAAAGGATACTGAAGAGATATGACAACTGAATATAGTGAGTGATCTTAGATTTCCTTTTGCCATAAACAATATTATTGAAACATTTGGTAAAAAATGTTAATACCATCTGTATGTGAGATGATAGTACTTTATCAACATTAATTTTCTGATTTTGATAATTATACTGTGGTTGTATAAGAGTATATCCTTGGGCCCTGGCTGGTTGGCTCAGTGGTTAGAACATTGGCCTGGTGCAGTAGTCAGCAAACTCATTAGTCGACAGAGCCAAATATCAACAGTACAATGATTGAAATTTCTTTTGAGAGCCAAATTTTTAAAACTTAAACTATATAGGTAGGTACATTGTTATTAACTTAATTAGGGTACTCTAAGCTGGCCTTTGAGCCCGCACATGGTATTCTGTGGAAGAGCCACACTCAAGGGGCCAAAGAGCTGCATGTGGCTCATAAGCCGCAGTTTGCCGACCATTGGCCTGGCGGATAGATGTCCCAAGTTTGAGTTCCAGTCAGGGCACACAGGAGAAGCAACTATCTGCTCCCCTACACACACTTTCTCTCCCTCTTTTTCTCATCCCAGGCAGTGGCTCCAGTGGTTCAAGAGTTGCCTGTGCCCTGAGCATAGCTCGGTTGATTCTATTATAGGCAACTAGACCAAGGTTGCCAGGTGGACCCTGGTCAGGGCGCACGTGGGCGTCTGTTTCACTATCTCGCCTCCTCTCACTTAAATAAAAAAGATGATGTCCTTGTTTTTATTAAGTAAACACAGGTATTTAGAGATAAAGGGGGCATCATACCAACTTACTCTCAAATAATTTAGAAAAATGAACACATATATTTAGAGAAATGATAAAGCAAGTGCAATAAAATGTTAACATTTGGAGAATCCAGTAAAGAGGCTATGGGAATTTTAGTTTTTGTTTTTATTTTTGTTTAATCAGCGAGATAGATAGCAAGACAAACAGGAAGGGAGAGAGATGAGTAGCATCAACTCATAGTTGTGGCACTTTAATTTCTTCTCATACATGCCTTAACCAGGGGCCTCCAGCAGAGCCAATTACCTCTTGCTCAAGCCAGCAACCTTGGGCTCAAGCCAGTGACTTTGGCCTTCGAGCCAGTGACCTTTGGGCTCAAGCCAATGAACATGGGATCATGTCGATGATCCCGCACTCAAGCAGGCGACCTCGTCTCAAACCGGATGAGCCCGCGCTCAAGCGGGCGACCTCAGGGTTTCAAACCTGGGACCTCAGCAACCCAGGTCTGCAGTCTATCCACTGTGCCACCACTGGTCAGGCAGCTATGGGAATTCTTTAGAGCAACTTTTCTGTACGTTTGAACATATATAAAATTAAAAGTTTCTGCATTTATTTATTTTAAGAAAAAAAGGATCTTTGAGTGCATCAAGAATGATTTTGGCTGCAAGAAATGGAAAACCGGCCCTGGCTGGATAGCTTGGGTGGTTGGAAGATCATCTCAAAGCTCAGAGTTTGGTGGTTTGACCCCCAGTCAGGGCACATACAGGAACAGATCAATGCTCCTGCCTCTCTCTCTCTCTTTCTCAAATCAATAAAATAAACATTTAAAAAAAATGGAAAACTGACTTCCAGTGGTTTAAACAAATTTATTTCACCAAAATCTAGAGGAAATACAATTGCAGTCTTGGTTTAGCTACTCAACAATGTCTATCTTTCTGAATACTGACTTTGTTTTCTTGCTTTCTCTTCTCATGGTTTCAAGATGGCTCCGTAGCTCCAGGCATCCCATCTGTACTCAAAGTATAAAGAAGTAGAAAGGGACTAACTGCAGCTGAATGTGTCCCTTTTATTTGAAAACCAGTTTTCCTAGAAGCTTTCCAATAGGCTTTCCCTTATGTGTCAGGAACTAAACTGGTCCTGTTGCCAACCCATGTGTGAGAGAGCCCAGGGAGTGTGGCGTGTGCCTTTCTGGTCTCTGCAGTACAAGAGTGGAGGGAGTGTTTG
Organism: Saccopteryx leptura; assembly: GCF_036850995.1. Taxonomy (NCBI): domain Eukaryota; kingdom Metazoa; phylum Chordata; class Mammalia; order Chiroptera; family Emballonuridae; genus Saccopteryx; species Saccopteryx leptura. The sequence continues at coordinate 38,298,805 of NC_089515.1, read as the reverse complement.
CTATACCGAGAGGTTGAAAGCTTTCAATGTGAAAATTACAGGCTATATTAATTCTTTGACACATTCAATTATCCCATTCTTTTTTAAAACATAAAATTTCTTAGGGTGACACTGATTAATAAGATCATATAGGTTTCAAGTGTAGATTTCTTTTTTTTTTTTTTTTTGTATTTTTTTCCTGAAGCTGGAAACGGGGAGGCAGTCAGACAGACTCTCGCATGGGCCCGACCGGAATCCACCCGGCACGCCCACCAGGGGGCGATGCTCCGCCCATCTGGGGGCGTCGCTCTGTTGCAACCAGAGCCATTCTAGCACCTGAGGCAGAGGCCACAGAGCCAACCTCAGCGCCTGGGCCATCTTTGCTCCAATGGAGCCTTGGCTGCAGGAGGGGAAGAGAGAGACAAAGAAGAAGGAGAGGGGGAGGGGTGGAGAAGCAGATGGGCGCTTCTCCTGTGTGCCCTGGCCGGGAATTGAACCTGGGACTCCTGCATGCCAGGCCGACGCTCTACCACTGAGCCAACTGGCCAGGGCAGGAATTTAAATTTTAAACAAGCACCTGATTTCAAACAAGGTTCTAGACAAAGATAATGGAATATAGCAAAACACTTAGAAATGCTAGAAAACTATGTAATGCATAGTTGAACTCACAAGAAAAGAAAATCTTCAAGTGACTAAAAATCAGATCGTAAATGTGTGGTTATTTATCCTAGTAATTTAAGAGCATCAAAAAATAATTTTAATTAACCAAAATTCATACTTTATCAGGGTTTCCCAGTTTTTACCTATCATCCTTTATCTGTTCTAGAATACCACATTGCATTTAGTCATCATGTCACCTTAGGCTCCTCTTGGCTGTGACAGAGTTTCTGTTTTTAATGCTCACTTGGTAAAGGGGAGGGATGCTGGACTTACAGGACCCTGGGAGTTAAGCCTGGAATCCAAGCCAGGACCCTCAAAAGGATACACTCTCAGATGTGTTGGGAGAGGCAACTCTCTATGGGCCCTGGTCATGCTTGGACATTCTGGTTGGTTATGCCACAAATACAAAGCTATGATCATTCTTTCTTTTTTTTTTTAATTTTAATTTAAGTGAGAGGAGGGAGGTAGACAAACTCCCACATGTGCCTGACTGGGATCCACCTGGCAACCCCTGTCTAGGGCCAATGCTCTGCCCATGTGGGGCCAATATTTGCAACTGAGCTATTTTTAGCACCTGAGGTGGAGGTTTCACAGAGCCATCCTTAGCACCCAGGGCCAACATGCACAAATCAATTGAGTTATGGCTGTGGGAGGGGAAGAGAAAGAAGGGGGAGGAGGAGGGGAGGAAAAGCAAATGGTTGCTTCTCCTGTGTGCCCTGACTGGGTATTGAAGCCAGGACTTCCACACACCAGGTCAACACTCTACCACAGCCAGGGCCTATGATTACTCTTTACTGTGACATTTCTCACAGTTGTGTTTGCAATGAGAAACTTTGAGGGATGAGTTAATGCCTTCTTCTGGGACAAAGAGCAGTTTCTTTCCTCTCCTGTAACAGAACCCACTGCATGTATAGGTAACTATCTGAATCACCCCTGTGGGACTTGCTGGGCAAGGGAAATTGACACAAAAATGGTGCTCATGCTGCTTGTTGTTCTGGTGTCTCTGACCCAGGAACCTCATGCCTCTTGCCAGCATCTTTGAAACATTGATGGGCTAATGTCCTAGCTTGTAAGAAGGGTAAAACCCCAACCTGAAATGATGAGACCTACCATTGGTAAAGTTAACGAAGAAGCCTGATGTGGCCAGCTAAAAGCCAGGGTTACTTTTAGTAACTGAGAGAAGGCAGAATGAATATTGGGAGACAACTAGCAATCTCTGCTTGTGTGTGTGTGTGTGTGTATGTTTGTGTGTGTGTGTGTAAACATTTTCATTTCCAGCAACAAGGAATCACCCTGGCTGGTGGCACAGTGGATAGAGCATGGTCCTGGAGCACCAAGGTCACCAGCTTGACCCCAGAGGCCAGCTTGATCCTGAGGGCACTGGCTCAATCCAACGTCGCTGGTTCGAGCCCCAGTCAGGACACATATGAGAAGCAATCAACAAATGCACAACTCAGTGGAACAATTAATTGATGCTTCTCTCTCTCTCCCTTGCTCTCTCTCAAATCAATTTTTTAAAAAAAGAAAGAAATAAGGAATCTATACATATTTAGTGTTTCTGTCTTCAGTATGAATGGAGAGTCAAGGATCACCAGAGATTTGAGGAAAGCTTCTAGATGGAGACCAAAATGAGCAAACTAAAAAAACAAACTCGGCCTGACCAGGCGGTGGCGCAGTGGATAGAGCATCAGACTGGGATGCAGAAGACCCAGGTTCGAGACCCCGAGGTCGCCAGCTTGAGTGTGGGCTCATCTGGTTTGAGCAAAAGCTCACCAGCTTGGACTCAAGGTCGCTGGCTCAAGCAAGGGGTTACTTGGTCTGCTGAAGGCCCACGGTCAAGGCACATATGAGAAAGCAATTAATGAACAATTAAGGTGTCACAATGAAAAACTAATGATTAATGCTTCTCATCTTCTCTCCTTTCCTGTCTGTCTGTCCCTATCTATCCCTCTCTCTGACTCTTTCTCTGTCTCTATAAAAAAAAACCTACAAAAAAACCCCAAAAAAACTCAGACTAAACAGAGATAATGTAAGGGATAAAAGAAAATGTAAAAACAGAAATAACCTATACTTAAAGCACATCCATGGAATAAGTACAGGATGCTATTAAAAAAGAAACATTCAAAAATCAGGAAAGAACATTTACAAATTAAAAATATAATAGCAGAAATATACCTGACTTCTGGTGGCACAGTGGAATGCTGAGGTCGCCAGTTCAAAATCCTCATATGTGACCAAGGCACATATGAGAAGCAGCTATGATTTGATGCTTCTCACTCCACCCCCACCCCCCCAAAATAAATATAGAAATAAATAATAGCAGAAATAAAAGTTCAACAGTAGGGTTGGAGGATCAAGTTAAAGAAAACTTATCAGGAAATAGAAGGACAGAAAAAGATGAAGCAATAGAAAATAAGAGAGAAAAGATAATTAAACAGAAGAGATATCTAGAAGACCCATCAGCTCACAGAATTTCTGGAAAGAACAAGAAAAGTGAAAATTTCAAAGTGAGAAGACAATTTCCCAGAACGAAAGGATAGGAGTGTCCAGTTTCTGAACACACACACATTGCGCAGCACAATGAACAGCAAAAACCCCACATCAAGGCACATCATTGTAATGTATCAGAACACTAAGTCTGCAGAGAATGGCAGTGGGGGTAAAAAATTAATAACAGTTCTTAAAAACCCAGGTCACCTACAAAGGAAAGGGAAACAGAATGTGAGCCACCTTCCCAACAGCAGCACTGGAAGTGAGAAAAAAAAGAAGTGATGAGTCAAATACCTAAGCGAAAAGGGTTTCCTATGGCAGCCATTCTCAGCCAAACTATCAACCAAGTCTGAGGGTAAAATAAAAATATGTGCACAAATAGTCTCAAGAATCTTATTTATTTGTTTATTTATTTATTTTTGTATTTTTCTGAAGCTGGAAACGGGGAGGCAGACAGACTCCCGCATGCGTCCGACTGGGATCCACCCAGCACGCCCACCAGGGGGCGATGCTCTGCCCATCCGGGGCGTTGCTCTGCCGCGACCAGAGCCACTCTAGCGCCTGGGGCAGAGGCCACAGAGCCATCCCCGCCCAGGCCATCCTTTGCTTCAACGGAGCCTCAGCTGCGGGAGGGGAAGAGAGAGACAGAGAGGAAAGCGCGGCGGAGGGGTGGAGAAGCAGATGGGCGCTTCTCCTGTGTGCCCTGGCCGGGAATCGAACCGAGACTTCCGCACGCCAGGCCGACGCTCTACCACTGAGCCAACTGGTCAGGGCCTATTTGTTTATTTTTTAATTGAGAGGAGGGGAGATAGTGAGACAGACTCCCGCATTCACCCTGACCAGGACCCACCCAGCAACCCCTTCTGGGACCACACTCAACCAACCAAGCCATCCTCAGTGCCCAGGGCCCACGCTGGAACCAATTGAGCCACTGGCTGCAGGAAGGGAAGAAAGAGAGAAGGGGAGAGGGAGGGGAAGAGAAGCCAATGGTCACTTCTCATGTGTGCCCTGACTGGGGATAGAACCTGGAATGTCTGCATGCTGGGCCAACGCTCCATCCACTGAGCCAACCAGCCAGGGCTAGATTTTATTTATTTTTATTTATTTATTTTTTGATGAAAGAGAGAGAGAGACGAGAGAGAGGAGAAACATCAACATATAGTTGTTTCACTTTAGTTGTTTATTGCTTCTCATACATGCCTTGACCTGGGTCTCAAGCCCAGCCAGTGACCCCTTGCTCAAGCCAGCAACCTTAGACTTCACTCCAGTGACCCTGAGATTGTGTCAATGATCCCACACTCAAGCCAGGGACCCTGTGCTCTAGCTAGATACCTTGGGGGTTTCGATCCTGGGACCTCAGCATCCAGGTGGAGGCTCTATTCACTGTGCCACTCCTAATCAGGCTCAAGGATTTTATTTTTTTGTATTCCTTTTTTTTTCTCTCAAGAAACTACTGGAGAATGTACTCCACTAAAATTAAGGAAATGGGCCTGGTTTGTTGGCTCAGTGGTAGAGCGTTGGCCCGGTGTGTGGATGTCCCAGGTTTGATTCGTGGTTAGGGCTCACAGAAAAAGCAACCATTTGCTTTTCTAGCCCTCCCTCTCCTCTTTCTCTCTCTCTCTCTCTCTCTCTCTCTCTCTCTCTCTCTCTCTCCCCCCATACTGTAGCCATGGCTCAATTGGTTAGAGCAGTGGTCCCCAACCCCCGGGGCTGCGGACCAGTACCGGTTTGTGGGCCATTTGGTACCAGTCCACAGAGAAAGAATAAATAACTTACATTATTTCTATTTTATTTCTATTTAAGTCTGAACGATGTTTTATTTTTAAAAAATGACCAGATTCCCTCTGTTACATCCGTCTAAGACTCACTCTTTTTTTTTTTTTTTTCCATTTTTCTGAAGCTGGAAACAGGGAGAGACAGTCAGACAGACTCCCGCATGCGCCCGACCGGGATCCACCCGGCACGCCCACCAGGGGCGACGCTCTGCCCACCAGGGGGCGATGCTCTGCCCATCCTGGGCATCGCCATGTTGCAACCAGAGCCACTCTAGCGCCTGAGGCAGAGGCCACAGAGCCATGCCCAGCGCCCGGGCCATCTTTGCTCCAATGGAGCCTTGGCTGCGGGAGGGGAAGAGAGAGACAGAGAGGAAAGCGCGGCGGAGGGGTGGAGAAGCAAATGGGTGCTTCTCCTGTGTGCCCTGGCCGGGAATCGAACCCGGGTCCTCCGCACGCTAGGCCGATGCTCTACCGCTGAGCCAACCAGCCAGGGCTAAGACTCACTCTTGATGCTTGTCTCGGTCACCTGGTACATTTATCCATCCCACACTAAAGGCCAGTCCGTGAAAATATTTTCTGACATTAAACCAGTCAGTGGCCCAAAAAAAAGGTTGCGGACCACTGGGTTAGAGCACATCGGCCCTGGGTGCTGAGGATGGCTCTGTGGAGCCTCTGCCTCAAGCACTAGAACATAGTTCAGTTGAGAGCATCAGCCCCAGGCCCCAGACAGGGGTTGTCGGGTGGATCCAGGTCGGGGTGCATGTGGGAGTCTGTGTCTCCTCTCACTTGGAAGAGAAGAGAAAAAAATAATAATAATAAAATAAAATGAAGGAGAACACAAAACAAGAGGACAAGGTGGGATGCAGGCAGCAGAGGTGAAGGGACTGGAGATGTAGGTAAGCCCAGGATGATGACGATCATCGCCACAGCAGCGCAGCGGGCCTGCAGAGCAGCCAGTCCAGGGGGCAGCAAGAAGAAATTGCTCGAAGACATAAATTTCCCCCAAAACCTATCATTTAATTTTGGTTATGTTTTTCTGAGTTCTTCCAGAGAATTTCAGAAAAAAAAGTCACTAAAAGAGGAGAGGAACAGGGCGGATAATACAAAGCTAAATTAAAGAAAGGATTTATAATGGTTTGAGAAAAATCTAAGCAAATAAAAAATGGAGGCAATTGTTAACTCCAAAAAACTGTGCAAAAATGGCACTATAGTACACTCTGTAAACACTTAATATGCCGAAAATATCATGTATTGTATTTCCTTACATATAAGATGCTCCCATGTATAAGATGCACCTTAATTTTGGGGCCCAAAATTTGGGGAAAAAAAGTATTAAATAAAGTTATTGAACTCGTTTTATTCATTATAAAATTCATACAACTCCTCATCACTGTCAAAACTCCCTTTCATTAGCTTGTCCTCATCTGTGTCTGATGACGAATCATTGTCTTCATTTATTGCCTCGTCCTCAGTTTCATCTATGGCATGTGAAATGCCACACTTCTTAAATGACTTGACAACGATCTCAATCTTGATATTATCCTAGGATCTTTTCACCCAGGTACAAACTTCTCCTATAGTTGGTTTTTTCACTCTTCCTGCTGGTGTCAGATTGTCCCCAGAAGACTTCATCCATTGGTTCTATTCGTCTCTCATGCAGCTTTGAAGGGTTTCTTTTCTTTTTCATTATTATTATTATTATTATTATTATAGACAGGATCGAAGAGAGATGAGAAGCATCAATCATCAGTATTTTGTTGTGACACCTTAGTTGTTCATTGATTGCTTTCTCATATGTTCCTTGACCATGGGCCTTCACCAGACCAAGTAATTCCTTGCTCAAGCCAGCAACCTGGGGTCCAAGCTGGTGAGCTTTGCTCAAACCAAGCTGGCGACCTCGGGGTCTTGAACCTGGGTCCACCGCATCCCAGTCCAACACTATCCACTGCGCCACTGCCTGGTCAGGCTTTGAAGGGTTTCTTTTTTTTTTTGGAAGGGTTTCTTAATGCTGATATTAAGTGATTGGAGCTGGGATGTTAAGCCTCCAGGTATGACAGCAAGTTTTGTTTTTTGCTCTGCAACAATCTTCTTTGTGTTTTTTATGTGTGCCCTGAACTGATCAAGCACTAATAGGGCAGGTTTGCATAAGAGTCTACCTGGTCTCCTTCTCCAAACTTTCTCAGACCAGATCTTCATCCCATCCTGATCCATCCAATCCTTGTCATGACCGTGGACAATCACTCCTCGAGGAATGTCTTCTTTTGGCATTGTTTTGCATTTGAAAATCAGCGTAGGAGGCAGCTTGGTTCCGTTGGCACAACTGTAAAATGGCTCTTTTCATGTCCATTTATCTTCACAGTTACAGTTTTCACCCTCCTTTTATCAACACTTCTGTTACTTAGGATGACTTCTGTTACTTCAAAGGGAGACTTCATCCATATTTGCAGTCTGTCCCAACTCAAACTGTTGTGTCTTCTGACATTGAATGCAAAACAATGAAATTCAAAGACTTTCTGCGTATAGCCTTTAGGCATTTTGGGCAAGTCTGGTGCATGTATGCATGCTTAGTCCATTCTGTTTCACGAACCTGAAACACCAATTGTGCCCTGCTTTGAAATCAGTAACTTCTTTTTCATCAGCAATTCTTCTTGCCTCATGCTGAAACATCGTTGTGGACACAGGAATTCCAATTGCCCTTTGCTCTTCAATCTATATTTTCAATTCTCTTTCTATATCAGGACGTTTTGCTGACTTGCCTCTCATGGACTTCTTCTGCTGTGGCATTTTCAATAGGGTTTCTTCTTCCCGTAGCCAGTCACGGATTGATTTCTCAGTTGGAGGAGGACCAAATTTACGTTCATTTCAGCAGCATGATTTCCATTCACTTTTAACTTGAATTCAGCACTGTATGAAAATCTTTTCTGAGTCATTTCTGGGCAGAACGTGGCAAAAAGTAACCTATTGCAATATACTGGTAACAAGTGTGAAACAAAGGAAGCACTAACCCCCACACGCACCTCCACCGGGCAAAGACAACAAACGCGAAAAAGTGGGAAATGCAATTTAAAAAAAAAAGAGCTATAACCACTGTATAAGATACACTCAGTTTTCAGACCCCAAATTTTTCGAAAAAATGGTGCGTCTTATACATGGGAAATATGGTAACTGCATTGAAAGAATGAGAGCAGGAAAAATTTTTTTGATGGGGACATAAAATAGCCAAAGTTTTTTTTCCATAATAGAAAATGAATAGTTAGCATCAAAAGTTAGAGCCTGGTCCTGGCTGGTGGCTCTGTGGATAGAGTGTCAGCCTGGGTATAGACATCTTGGGTTTAATTTTCAGTCAGGGCACGCAGAAGAAGCAACCATCTGCTTCTCTCTCCCTCCCTTTTCCCTCCTCTCCCTCTTTCCCTCCTGCAGCCAGTAGCTCATTTGGTTTGAACATGACCCCAGGCACTGAGGATAGCTCAGTTGGTCTGAGTGTGGCAGCCTCAGGTGCTAAAATAGTTCAATATTTGAGCATCGGCCCCAGAAGGGGTTGCTGGGTGGATCCTGGTCAGGGCACATGTGAGAGTTTGCCTCACTATCTCCCCTCCTCTCATCTAAAAGAAAAAAAAGTTTAGCCTGACCAGGCGGTGGCGCAGTGGATAGAGCGTCGGACTGGGATGCAAAAGGACCCAGGTTCGAGACCCCGAGATTGCCAGCTTGAGCGCGGGTTCATCTGGCTTGAGCAAAATAAAAAATGCTCACCAGCTTGGACCCAAGGTTGCTGGCTCCAGCAAGGGGTTACTCAGTCTGCTGAAGGTCCGCGGTCAAGGCACATATGAGAAAGCAATCAATGAACAACTAAGGTGTCGCAACGAAAAGCTGGTGATTGATGCTTCTCATCTCTCTCCGTTCCTATCTGTCCCTACCTAGCCCTCTCTCTGACTCTCTCTCTGTTCCTGTAAAGAAAAAAATAAAATAAAAAAATAAAAAATAAATAAAAGAAAAAAAGTTTAAGAGCCTGATTGATGGTGGCACAGTGGATAGAGCATTGACCTGGGACACTGAGGTCTCAGGTTCGAAACTCCGAGGTCTCATGGGCTCATTGGGCTTGAGCATGAGGTCACCAGTCTGAGTGCAGGATCATCGACATAATCCCAGTGTTGCTGGTTTGAGCCCAAACGTCATGGGCTTGAAGCCCAAGGCTGCTGGATTGAGCAAGGGGTCACTGGTTCAGCTTGAGTCTCACCTTCTGTGCCCTCTGCCCCTGCCCCCACCCCATCAAGGCACATATGAGAAAGCAATTAATGAACAACTAACGTGATGCAACTATAGTTGATGCTTCTAATCTTTCTCCCTATGTGTCTCACTCTCTTACAACAGAAAAAGAAAAAAGAAGAGGAAAGAAAGGAAAGTAAAGAAAATATATCACAAAGCAAGCAGCAGGATAAACTTATTTACAGTGAAAATTTGAAATCACTTCTTTTTTTTTTGTGACAGAGACAGAGAGAGAGTCAGAGGGACAGATAGGGAAGTCAGACAGAAAGGGAGAGAGATCAGAAGCATCAATTCTTTATTTCAGCTCCTTAGTTGTTCATTGATTGCTTTCTCATATGTGCCTTGACTGGGGGACTACAGCAGAGGAAGTGATTTCTTGCTCAAGCCAGTGACCCTGGGCTCAAGCTGGTGAGCTTTGCTCAAACTAGATGAACCTGCACTCAAGCTGGCAACCTCGGGGTCTCGAACCTGGTTCTACATATCCCAGTCCGATGCTCTATCCACTGTGCCACCACCTGGTCAGATGAAATCACTTCTTTTTTAAGTTATAGGCTTTGTGAACTATTTTTATTGTTGTTTTTCTTTAATTATTATTATTTTTTCTTTTTTTCTTTTTTTCTTTTTCATTTTCTGAAGCTGGAAACGGGGAGAGACAGTCAGACAGACTCCCGCATGCGCCCGATCGGGATCCACCGAGCACGCCCACCAGGGGCGATGCTCTGCCCCACCAGGGGCAACACTCTGCCCACCAGGGGGCGATGCTCTGCCCCTCCGGGGCGTCGCTCTGCCGCGACCAGAGCCACTCTAGCGCCTGGGGCAGAGGCCAAGGAGCCATCCCCAGCGCCCGGGCCATCTTTGCTCCAATGGAGCCTCGGCTGCAGGAGGGGAAGAGAGAGACAGAGAGGAAGGGGGGGGTGGAGAAGCAAATGGGCGCTTCTCCTGTGTGTCCTGGCCAGAAATCGAACCCGGGTCCCCCGCACGCCAGGCCTACGCTCTACCGCTGAGCCAACTGGCCAGGGCCTTTAATTATTTTTTTATTTTTATTTTTTTGTATTTTTCTGAGGTTGGAAACGAGGAGGCAGTCAGACAGACTCCCGCAAGCGCCTGACCGGGATCCACCCGGCACGCTCACCAGGGGGCGATGCTCTGCCCATTTGGGGCGTTGCTCTGCCACAACCAGAGCCATTCTAGCGCCTGAGGCAGAGGCCACAGAGCCATCCCCAGCACCCGGGCCAACTTTGCTCCAATGGAGCCTTGGCTGCGGGAGGGGAAGAGAGAGACAGAGAGGAAGGAGAGGGGGAGGGGTGGAGAAGCAGATGGGCGCTTCTCCTGTGTGCCCTGGCCGGGAATCGAACCTGAGACTCCTGCAAGCCAGGTTGACGCTCTACCACTGAGCCAGCTGGCCAGGGCCTCTTTAAGTATTTTTAATTCATTTTTTAGAAGAGAGACAGAGATAGATAGAGAGAGAGAAAAGGGGGGGGGGAGCAGGAAGCACTAACCCCCACACGCGCCTCCACTGGGCAAGCCCAGGGTTTTGAACCAGCAACCTCAGCGTTCCAGGTCGATGCCTGATCCACTGCACCACCACAGGTCAGGCTGAACTATTTTTAAATAATTCACTTGTATTTGTTCGACTTAAAAATTAAAATGCTTAGGTTAATAAGAATAGAAATGGAATGAGTATCTTCCAAATCAATAGGGGAAATGTGGAAATGTTTTTAAAAAGTCATTCAATGCAGATATCATATCAATGCAGATATCATATCAATACAGATGACAGATACCTGCATGGGTGAATTGGGGAATGAATGGGGTGGATTTAGCTCAATACCCATTCCAGTGTTCTACTGTACCTTACTATATTTCAGAACTTAACAAGCTACAAATACATTTCCTAGATGTTATTGTGAATAGGATTCTGGATGCAATTTTGGCTCCTCAATCAAATTTTCTCTCTGATTTGGTATCTAAGGTATAAGTGAAGCAGAGCCTGTGTGTGTGCTGTTTCGGTTGGTGAGGACTGTTGTAGGATTGTCTGATTTTTCTGCAGTGGTTTCTTATCATGACAGCAGCTGTATGGTTCAGGAGTGGCAACTGCAGTGACAGCTTTCTAATTCAATAGGTGGCATCCAGATTTTAGAAGAGGCAGTGGCTCCTTTGGTGGCCTGGTTCTGCAGCATGGCTTTCAAAGTCATTCTTGAATGTTCGACTTGGAGCCGCTTCTTGAGCCCTCACAAAGAAGTCCATAAGCCATTTTTTTTTTTTTTTTGTATTTTTCTGAAGCTAGAAACGGGAGAGACAGTCAGACAGACTCCCGCATGCGCCGACCGGGATCCACCTGGCACGCCCACCAGGGGGCGACGCTCTGCCCATCAGGTGGCGATGCTCTGCCCCTCCAGGGCGTCGCTCTGCTGCGACCAGAGCCACTCTAGCGCCTGGGGCAGAGGCCAAGGAGCCATCCCCAGCGCCCGGGCCAACTTTGCTCCAATGGAGCCTCGGCTGCAGGAGGGGAAGAGAGAGACAGAGAGGAAGGAGAGGGGGAGGGGTGGAGAAGCAGATGGGCGCTTCTCCTGTGTGCCCTGGCCGGGAATCGAACCTGGGACTTCTGCATGCCAGGCCGACGCTCTACCAGTGAGCCAACTGGCCAGAGCCATAAGCCACTTTATACTGTGTAATTATCTTTTTGTACTTAAACTATGTAGAATGAATTCTGTTCTTTGAAAATGAACCCAGACAATATAACAGAAAATCAGAAAATAAAATATAAAAAAGCATAGTAAACAGCACAAAAAACCAGAATAAATAGATCATAATTAATAAAACAAGCTAAACTCTAGATAATACAGATAGATTGTCATATTAAAAGTTTTTAAAAATCCAGCTAGCTGCTATATATGAGACACATGAAAAACAATGAAATACTACACAGTAGTTAAGTGAATCAACACGAAAGAATCTCAAAAACGATGGTAAATGAAAAAAGTTGCAAAAAAATTATTTCAGCATGTCATTTTTGTAAGATTTAAAAACAAAATTTGGCCTGACCAGGTGGTGGCGCAGTGGATAGAGCGTCGAACTGGGATGTGGAGGACCCAGGTTCAAGACCCCGAGGTCACCAGCTTGAGCACGGGCTTATCTGGTTTGAGCAAAAGCTCACCCACCAGCTTGGACCCAAGGTCTCTGGCTCGAGCAAGGGGTTACTCGGTCTGCTGAAGGTCCGCGGTCAAGGCACATATGAGAAAGCAATCAATGAACAACTAAGGTCACAATGAAAAACTAATGATTGATGCTTCTCATCTCTCTCTGTTCCTGTCTGTCCCTATCTATCCTTCTCTCTGTCTCTGTAAAAAAAAAAAAAAAAAAAATTGTCATTCCATATGTATTCCAAAAACAAATTTGAGTAGATCCACACATCAGATGTAATAAAAGTATAAAAACATGAAGAATGAAATGAAATGCACCAACCTGAGCGCAGTAACTGTCTCTAGAGAGGAAAGAGAAAGGATAAGGGTGGGGCTTTAGTTATGTCTAATTTTGTATTTCTTTACTAAATACCCAGTAAGTGAAGCAAAATGTTTTGATGTTTCATCTTGATGGTGGAGGGCGTGGATTGTTAATATTTTCTGCACTCTTCTGCCTGTCTCTGATATTTATAAAACACAGACACACTTTCAGAGCTGTCTGCGACATCTTTATGCACGTCAGCATTTATACTGAGTGGCTTCTGAACTGCAAAAGAACTGTGGAGGATGACAGGCTGGTTCAAAAAGGTGAGGATGACATCTGGCTGGAGCCCGAGTTTGCAGAGGCCATTGGGAGATTTGGAAAGAACCTGAAAAAGGAGCCTGGGCTAAGGGGCTAAGAGGTTGCACCAAGGCTAGGATGGTGTCTCGGGATCGTGAAAATCAGGAGATGTGGTTTTAAAAAGATCCAGATTTAGTAACTTTGTCTTGGGTGGTCCTGAGCACACTGTCAGCGAAACGAACGGAAGCAGTGAGCTGGCTAGGAACTAGGGCCGGAGGGTAAACGTTAGGCCCGCCGTGTGGGAACTAAGGGAGAGAACTGCTCACACTGAAGTCCCCCAATTTTCACCCCAAGAAGTAAATCATCATAATTTGGGGGAGAAGGGTGTTTTAAAATTGTAACGTAAATCCAGAAGCCGCGTTATTCTCAAAATGCAGCGTTTCAATAACGTAGTAGGCTAGCTTCTCCAGCGGATTCATTTGCTTTGCTGAGGGGGGTTTCCTCTGGGTCTGCGAGCTGCGGAGTCTGGAGCGGGGATTGGGGGGTGGGGGGAGCCCTGGGTCCGAGACTGGAGGTGGGGGCGGGATCAAGCGGGAGGAACAGGGCGGGGCTTGGCCACGGGAGGGCGGGTCCGGGGCGGGGCCAGGGTGGGGGGCAGACCTCGCGCGCTCCCGGCCGCTCGCTGGCTTAGGGGCCGTGGCGGCTCCTGTGCGGGGTCGCGCCGGAGGAAGGCCCTGCGGCTTCAGCTTGGGCAGCCTGCGGACTGACAGACCGACGGGTGGGTCGAACCGTAGGCCCTGCGCCCGCCGTCTCCCCTCCGCCAGCGCCGGGCCGCACTATGGCCTCTTCGCCGGGCGCGGGCAGCGCGAACCCGCGGAAGTTCAGTGAGAAGATCGCGCTGCACACGCAGCGGCAGGCCGAGGAGACGCGGGCCTTCGAGCAGCTCATGACCGACCTCACCCTGTCGCGGGTGAGGGCCTGGGCCGGTGCGGGCGGGGGCGACCACGGACGCGGGTGGGCCCCGCGCGGCGGGTGAGAGGTCGCGGGCCTGATGCGCCGGGGCCGGGGCGGCGGCCGGCGGTCGGCGGTGGGGGCCGCCGGCCGCGGCCTCGGCTCTTCGCGTGTCGACACCCGCGCCGTGGAGGTGGGAGGTCGCGCGGGGCCGGGCGTGCGGGTCGAGGGCGGCCTGAGAGCAGGGTGACCCGGAACCCGGGAGGAAATCACAAACAGCCCGGCGGCGCGCCGTGCGTCTCTGCCCCGAGCGTGCACCGCCCGCGAGCCCGCGGGACTGCTGGGCGACGGGGCCGCGGGCCGAGTGGCGCCCGCCCCTCAGGAGCGCTCTGGGCCGCCGGGCGCGGGGGTCTGGGCGCCGCCTTTCCTGCTTTCACTCCTCGGAGGTGCTTTATCGCCGGCGCCGGGGTTCAGCCCCGGGTATTTCCCGGGAGCCGGCAAGGTGCACCCGTTGCTGGTGGCCGAAAGGGTTCAGGGGGACTGAGTGGGGCGCGAGCGGGGCGAACCCGGCGGGGTTGGAGAGCCGTGGAGTGACGGGTGGAGGATGGAGAGCGCGGCGGTGTCCGCGCGGGACGGCGGGAGGAGGCTCAGCAGGGGCCGGGCGGCCTGGAGGATCCTGCTGCCGACCTTGAGGGACCGGCGGGAGGATGGGGGAGGATGGACAGAGATGCTGGGCAGGGAGGCGGATGGAAAGAGGCTGAAAGCAGAGTAGCAAACGGTGGCCCCGGCGCACCGAGCTGCAGACACAGTTTTTGGTCAGCACGATGTTGGGGAAAAACTTGAATCTGTTGCCAGAATTTTTTTAATTGAGAGATCTTCACAGAAAACCGAAAAATTTCACAGAAAATGTATTTTCTATATACATATATATTTCTATATATATATATAAGATTTCCTTAAGTATATATTATATTATATTATGATATTATATATACATAATTAATTGGGAGACACTCATTCTGAATTCCCAAAAGACAACCACTGGCTGGAGCTGGGTGTCCTGGCGCCCCCACAGATGGAGCATGAGTTTTCCTAGTTGACCACAGTTCACACCAGGCACTGTTGCGATGCCCCAACACTGAGGCTAGCTGTCACTTGCCACTTACCATATTTTTGGTGGTGTTTTCTTTTAGCAAAGTTAGGGGGAAAGTGAAATATTTTTATACTTACTTACATTTCTATCCCACTCAGAAAAAAATATATAAATAAAGAAGGCTGAGGATTTCAAGAAAACTTATTCTCATTTATTACCTGCCTGGTGTCCAGGGTCATTTACATGTGACCTTGGTTAGATTCGGGATGAGCATGACAAGCTCAGAGCACATTGAGGAGAACAACTGGGTGAACACTGAGGATTAATGCTGGGGCCTGTGTTGTTTAGATACATAAAATATATATGTACAAACACAGGTTCTCTCTGTCTGTGTACCTACAGTTGATCCAATCTCTCACCCAATTCATGAATACCCCTTTAAACAGTGGTCCCCAACCCCCGGGCCACGGACCTGTACCCGTCCATGGGCCATTTGGTACCGGTCCGCAGAGAAAGAATAAATAACTTACATTATTTCCGTTTTATTTATATTTAAGTCTGAGTGATGTTTTATTTTTTTTTAAATGACCAGATTCCCTCGTTACATCCGTCTAAGACTCACTCTTGATGCTTGTCTCGGTCACGTGATACATTTATCCTTCCCACCCTAAAGGCCGGTCCGTGGCCCAAAAAGGTTGGGGACCACTGCCTTAAAACATCCCTGACAGATGAAGCAATGAGTAAGATACAGGCTTTATTTTTTTAAATTATTGTTTGATTTTTGAAAGACAGAGAGGAAAGTAAAGACAGAGGAAAGGAAAGAGAGCAAAGCATTCATTTGTTATTCCACTTAGTTGTGCATTCATTGGTTGCTTCCCATATTTGCCCAGACCAGGGATCGAACCTTCAACCTTCATGTTTCAAGATGATGCTCTAAACTAACTGAACTAACAGGCCTGGACAAGATACAGACTTTTGAAAAAGATTTTATCTATTGATTTTTCGAGAGAGAGGAGAGAGAGAAGCATCAACTTGTAGTTGTTTCACTTTAGTTCTTCATTGACTGCTTCTCACATGTGCCCTGACCGGGCAAGCCTGGGGTTTTAAACCGATGACCTCAGCATTCCGGGTTGATGCTCCATCCACTGTGCCATCACAGATCAGGCATACAAGACTTCTTTTAAAGGAAAAAATTTTCACAGATCCTCAGTGTTCAATTTAGATTATGTTACTCAGATATTTTCAAACATAAACTTTTTTTTTTCTTTTGACGTTAACAGAGAAAATCAGACAGATAGGGACAGATAAACAAGAAGGGAGAGAGATGAGAAGCATCAATTCTTCGTTGCGACACCTTAGTTGTTCAATGATTGCTTTTTCATATGTACCTTGACCAGGGGGCTACAGCAGAGCGAGTGACTCCTTGCTCAAGCCAGTGAGTGACCTTGGGCTCAAGCCAGCGACCTTTGGGCTCAAGCCAGCGACCATGAGGTCATGTCTATGATCCCACACTCTAGCCAGCGGCCCTGTGCTCAAGCCAGCAACCTTGGGGTTTCAAACCTTGGTCATCCAATGCTCTATCCACTACACCATTGCCTGGTCAGGCTCAAACATAAACTTATATATAATGTCTTTTGCTTATAGCTGTGATAGAACCATAAACTAAAACACAAGTATAAATAAATTCAGTCAAAGTTCAGAATGCAGTGAATTCAAGTTAATATTAATTTATGTGACAAATGCTATTAAAAAAATTTTTTTTTGAGAGAGAGAGAGGGACAGACAGGAAGGGAGAGATGTATCAACTCATAGTTGTAGTACTTTATTTGTTCATTGATTACTTTTTTATATATGCCTTGACGAGGGTGGGGGAGGGTGGGGCTCCAGCCAAGCCAGTAACCCCTTGCTCAAGCCAGAGATCTTGGGCTTAAGCCAGCAACCTTGGGCTTCAAGCCAGTGACCTTTGGGCTCAAGCCAGTGACCATGGGGTCATGTTTATGCTCTCATGCTCAAGCCAGTGACCCCGTGCTCAAGCTGGTGAGCCCACATTCAAGCTGGATGAGCCTGCATTCAAGCCAGCGACCTTGGGGTTTTGAACCTGGGTCCTCAGTGTCCCAGGCAGACACTCTATCCAGTACACCACTGCCTTGTAACAAATGCCATTTTGCCAAACTAAGTTGAAGTTCTCGATGTGAATGTAATGCTAATTCCTATAACTCAGAATCTCTTGAGTTTGGCTAGCCTGGTCAGCTGTGCCCCAAGTGATAACTCAATTCAGCCAGCACGTCTCTATGTTCTGCTTACTACAAAACTATGATGTCACTTTGTTCTTCACATAGTACAGAACATCATTTACATGTTAATTTAGCTTTGTTCTTTTCTGCTCTGAATTGCAAGTAAAGAAATACTACTTGACTCTACTGTGTTCATAAACACAAAGACAAATGTTAACACTGAATTTGCTGAGTAATATTTGCTTATTTAAAAATTTAAGGGTTATTTTCAAAATAAGTCACAAAACTGAATACTTCTAGAAAACTCCTATATCCTCAAGCATATGCCTGAATTTCCAATGATCTAAAGATTTCAAATGAAGAAGAATCCATCTAGTTCCTTACTGGTAACTGGATGGTAGCTATCCTGACTTTCCACTACCAGCTCATGGCAGACATCACTAATCAATCTAGGTATTCTTTCCCCTCTAAGCCTGTGCTGGGCTTCAAGACCTCTATGTGATTACAGCTTATCCTTCAAGTGTTGGAGTTAAATCCTATTTGCCTAGTAGGTGAGATGGACTAGATTATGAAAATTTTTTCATTCCAGCTTTAGGGTTCAGCCTTATCAGAAATCAGTTGGAAAATTTTGAGAAGAGAATGCTAGGTTGTCCCTGGGATGGTAAGAAGAGGGAAGAAAGTAAAAGCAGCTATACCTGGAAGGAGGCTGTTCTTTTGTTCATTTATTAATTTGTCAGTACTGGAGTGCCCAGTGTGGCTAATGGGTGTGTGCGTGGGGAAGGTGAAAACATGGTGTCTTGCTTCAAAGATCTTATTAATTTATTCAACAAGTATTTATTGAATGAGCCCTTTGTGTGTGCTGGGGGTTAGGATGGAAACTAGGGATACAGTAGTGAGCTAAGCAAAACACAGTCTTTTCATGGATTTTAGGTTTTAATGGTTTTAATGAAAGACACTCATTTGACAAGTAAGAACACATTTTGATGAATATTACAAAAGGGGAAGCAGAGGGAGCCCTTGGAGTATATGATGGGGAATCTTGACCTCTTCTAGTGGCCTGAACGGTTCATGGGAGTCGGGAAGGCATTTGAGGATATATCCTTGTATGTTGAGGGAGAGAGAATGTTTCAGGCACAGGAAGCAGAGGTTCAGCAAGGGCGCAAGGGTGACTTGAGATAAGGCGTAGAGACAGGCTCTGGGACTTGATTCTAAAGACAATGGAGAGTCATTGAAGGGGTTGAACCAGGAGAGCTTTGCATTTTCAAAGAATGCCTCTAGCTCCAGAATGATGGATGGAACAGAGCAGAAGGTGGCAGAGACATTGTTTGTAGGTTGTCATACCATTCTAGAAGATGAGAGGATGGCATTGACTAGAGTGGTAGCAACAGGGAGGCAGAGAAGTAAACAGATTGATATTTAGGAGGTTGAAATTACAGAGTTAGTGAATGGTTGAGGGCGGCAAGGGAGAGGGAGGACTCAAGGGTGAGCCCCAGCTTTCTGACTCGAACCATTTCAGGGTCTACCCCCTTAAAAGAGGAGCAGGGTGGGGCAGACTCCTCAGTGTGTAGAGATGCTGGGTTTCAGGTGCCTGTGAAGCATGTAAATAGAGATGGTCCAAAAGGCAGTTGTTAAGTGGTCCTGGAGCTCAGGAGGGAAGTCTAGGCTAATGATATAAATGTGGGTATCTTTGCTGTGTAGCTGCAAGAGTAGATTCACTGCCTAGGAAGAATTTCTAGAACAGATCTTGCAAATTGTGGCCTAAATTCGAATTTGGCCCTCTGATGTGTTTTGAATTTGGAGGGCCCAAATATGTGTTTTTAAAAAACTAGGGTCAACAATGAATACTGGAATTTTAGATTAAAATATGGACTCTGTCTTTTTTTGAAAAATGAGATTATCTAACAACACTCAACCTACATTTCTGCTTGGCAGCAATTACCTGGAGCTGAATAGTGGCTGCCACCATCAGATAGGGCATGCATATGTTCTTCAGTTTGCCACAGTCCTCACCCCTCACCACTACCTATGGTGTTCCTCACAGCGATTCTAACTCCCTTTGCTTAATTATCTTCCATACTTGGTCTTGGTACCTGTAGGCATTTGAGTTTGTGACCTCTCCTTAGAGTGAGATGCAAAGAGCCCAGGAGAAGCCCAAGGAGCTCCACTGTTTAAGGGGAGGGAGGGGAGGAGAAGATGTCAGCAAAGAAGACTGAAGAGCCACTAGACAGAAAAGCCAGGAGGGTTATTGTTAAGAGGAGGGAATGTCGACCAGCCTAGCTCAGTGCTGCTGACTTGGTCTAACATGATAAGGACCTGTCTCTTGGTCTGCTAGTCACATGAAGGTCTTTGGTAATCTTGGTGAGAGCCACTTCATTCACAGGTTGCTGTCTGAAAGGGAGGTTGTAAAGCATTGAGGAATGAATGGGAGAAAATAGATGGGTTGGTGACTTGTTCAAGAAGCTTAGCTTTGAAGGACAACTTAGTGTTGAGAAACCAGAGGATAAACTCAGCACATCAACCTGGAGCATTAATTTGGCTGAATATTTGTTTAAAAACATTATTTTTAGGTTAAAACAAACAAATGTTAGATATGTTATGGAGTAGTGAGGCCTCTGAGAGGAATAGAGAGGAGAGATTAGAAAGATTGGTTTCAGCTAAGCATTGAGCATTGTCTTTTTGCCAGGCATGGTACTGATCCTTTACATTCATTATCTCATGTAGTTCTCATAATGACCCTATGGAATGTTTCTAGGATGTTCTTCATTTTGCAGACGAGAAGGCTGAGGCTTGAGAGGAAGGGTTGCATGGTTGGCGAGTGGTAGAACTGGGGTTTAAATCTGGCTGTCATATCAAAAGTTTATATATTCAACTATTTCAGGAGCATTTGTTGAAACTTTTTTTTTCTATTGAATTCCTATGACACTTTTTGTTAAAAATTATTTGGCCATATATGTATGGGTCTATTTTTGTACTCTTCTGTTGTTCTACTGATCTCTCTCTCTCTCTCTCTTTCTCTCTTTCATACTAGCACACTGCCTAGATTCCTGTAGCTATAAAGTGAGTTCTGAAGTGAGGTAACTTAAGTCTTCTAACCTTGCTCTTTTCAAAACTTGGCTTTGGCAAAAAAAAAAAAAAAAAAAGAAAGGAAGGAAAGGAAAAGAAAAGAAAGGAAGGGAAAGAAAGAAAAAGAGAGAGAAGAAGGGAGGGAGGGAGGACAGGTCTGACCAGGCAGTGGCATAGTGGATAGAGAATTAGACTGGGATGGGGAGGACCCAGATTTGAGACCTTGAGGTCACCGACTTGAGTGCAGGGTTGCTGGCTTGAGCCCAAGGTCGCTGGCTTGAGCAAGGGGTGACGCACTCTGCTGTAGCCCCTTGGTCAAGGCACATAGGAGAAAGCAATCACTGAACAACTAAGGTGCTACAATTAAGAATTGATGCTTCTCATCTCTCGCCTTTCCTGTCTGTCTGTCCCTATCTGTCCCTCTCTCTGTCACAAAAAAAAAAAAGAAGGAAGGGGGGAGGAAAGGAAAAAAGGAAGGAAGGAAGGAAGGAAGGAAGGAAAAGGAAGGAAAGAAAAGGAAGGAAAGAAATAGCACTGGCTAGATAGCTTGGTTTGGTTGGTTAGAGCATCCTCTCAAAGCACAGAGTTTGCTGGTTCAATCCCTGGTCAGGTCGATGTTCCTCTCTCTTTCTCTCTCTCTTTACCTTCTTCTCTTGCTAAAATCAGTAAATAAAAATTGAAAAACAAAAAAGAAAAAGAAAAATTGTTTTGGCTATTTTAGGTTTAATTCTACGTTTACTCTATAAAATTTAGAATTATCTTGTCAATTTCTATGAAAAGACCTGCTAGGATTTTGTTTGGGATTGTGTTGACTATTACCATACTTTTTCGTAAATGAATTAGTGCAGATTGGATCTCATTTCATATAGACATTGAAGGAAATTCCGCTAGGGTGTATGACTATAGTCTAAAGCAGGGGTCCCCAAACTTTTTACACAGGGGGCCAGTTCACTGTCCCTCAGACTGTTGGAGGGCCGGACTATAAAAAAAACTATGAACAAATTCCTATGCACACTGCACATATCTTATTTTAAAGTAAAAAAACAAAATGGGAACAAATACAATATTTAACATAAAAAACAAGTAAATTTAAATCAAGAAACTGACCAGTATTTCAATGGGAACTATGGGCCTGCTTTTGGCTAATGAGATGGTCAATGTGCTCCTTTCATTGACCACCAATGAAAGAGGTACCCCTTCCGGAAGTGCAGCGGGGGCGGATAAATGGCCTCAGGGGGCCGCATGTGGCCCATGGGCCGTAGTTTGGGGACCCCTGGTCTAAAGGTTGCTATCTCAAGTTCTGTGGTAAGGCAGGTAAGAGAAATGAGTGGAGGGGTAAGGAAGGAGATAATTCATAGTAGCTGACTTCAGGCTGTAGTGGAGGAATAATAGGGTACAATGAGGACTTGGTCAAACAGGAGAACCTAAACCCTGTCTAAGGAGGCAGTCACTTCTCAGCTTGATGCATTTTGCCATGCAAGAGTATGGCTTTAGTATATTGTTTGATCTCTCAAAGAAGAGAAGCTGGAAATCCAGATTTTTATGCAGTCTTCCAATTTTAAAATTTAAAATTTAAAACATTTAGTGGGTCAACATCATGTGGGTCAGACAGAACTCTCTAGGCTAAATGTGGCCTATGGCCTGTCAGTCTGTGACCTCTACTTAAGGCTAATCATTCTTTGGTCCTCGTTTACATCATTAGTAAGTGTGACAGTGTCGCAGACAGTCTCTATGGTTCTTTCTGGTTCAATTATTCTATGTCTCAAAAGAGGAAAATATAAAATTCTCAGGCTTAGGAGGTAGTTGAAAGTATCAACAATCATGATGTTTTGAGAAGTCCAGAGCTTTACATTTTACATACCACCATTATGTCTGTTCTTTCTTTCAATCCTTATATCGTCTTTATGAAGTAGACTGCAGAATAATTTGCCCAACCACATGGTAGCTCCAGGTTTCAAAGTCAGATCCTTTATTTCCAAATCCAGTGCTCTTTTTACTATAGTTCAGCTGTCTCTCAAGGGCCTAGAAATAAGCACTTTGGGAAGGAGAGCAGATGTGGGAGACCGTGAGAGGGGCTACAGCTCAGCAGAAGGCAGGTCTGTAACTAGATGTAGAACTAAGCTTGGTTGAAGCGTTAAGGCTTTGGGGTAAGAGTCGAAGCCTTTGTGAGAACTCTTTTGAAGGCAGGAACTTTGGTACATATTCATCTTTGTGGGCCAGTGCCTGACACAGTACCTGCCATACAGTTAAAGGTTTTTATGTAGGTGAATAAATGGATGAATTGATAGAAGAAGGAATCAAAAGCTTTAGATCAACCCTGACCAGGTAGCTCAGTTGGATAGAGCGTCATCTCTGTATATCAAGGTCCCGGGTTTGATCCCTGGTCAGGGTACTTACGAGAATCAACAAATGAATGTATAACTAAGTGGAACAACAAATCAATGTCTCTCTCTCTCTCTCTCCCTTCTCTCTCTAAAATCAAATTTACTTATTTTTTTGTATTTTTCCAAAGCTGGAAATGGGGAGGCAGTCAGACTCCCGCATGCGCCCGACCAGGATCCACCCGGCATGCCCACCAGGGGGCGATGCTCTGCCCACCTTGGGGCGTCGCTCTGCCACAATCAGAGCCATTCTAGCGCCTGAGGCAGAGGCCACAGAGCCATCCTCAGCGCCTGGGCAAACTTTGCTCCAATGGAGCCTTGGCTGCGGGAGGGGAAGAGAGAGACAGAGAGGAAGGAGAGGGGGAGGGGTGGAGAAGCAGATGGGCTCTTCTCCTGTATGCCCTGGCCGGGAATCGAACCCGGGACTCCTGCACGCCAGGCCGATGCTCTACCACTGAGCCAACCGGCCAGGGCCTAAAATCAATATATATATATATATATATTTGTATTTTTCTGAAGCTGGAAACGGGGAGAGTCAGTCAGACAGACTCCCACATGCGCCCGACCGGGATCCACCCGGCATGCCCACCAGGGGGCGATGCTCTGCCCCTCCGGGGCGTCGCTCTGCCGTGACCAGAGCCACTCTAGCGCCTGGGGCAGAGGCCAAGGAGCCATCCCCAGTGCCCGGGCCATCTTTGCTCCAATGGAGCCTTGGCTGTGGGAGGGGAAGAGAGAGACAGAGAGGAAGGAGGGGGGGGGTGGAGAAGCAAATGGGCGCTTCTCCTGTGTGCCCTGGCCGGGAATCGAACCCGGATGCCCCGCACGCCAGGCCGACGCTCTACTGCTGAGCCAACCGGCCAGGGCCTAAAATCAATTTTTTAATACAGGCTTTAGATCAAGAAGGGTGAGAATTTTATCTAGAGAATTTCAAGGGCAGAGGTTCAAATGCTTTGGTAAGTGCTTTGAGAATATTAATGTTAAAATCAAAACCTGAAACTTTATTCTTATAACTCAGTTGATAGAGAGAAAGCTCACCATGTCTTCCTTCTCTCATTTGACTCTCAGATCTGGGTTTTGATTAATAGATCATAACCATCTCCTAGGAAGTATGCTAGATAAATCAAATTCTGTGGGTATAAGGAAATTAAGGCCACTAAAGAGCTTCGTATGCCTTTAAAACTTCCAAACAGATACAAATCCTTATCTTTTGGAGATGCATGTTGAAATATGGAATGATATGATATCTGGATTTCTTTTAGACGGGTGCCATGGGTAGTGGTAGGGGTAAAGATGGATCAAGATTTGCCCGACCAGGGGGTGGTGCAGTGGATAGAGTGTTGGACTGGGATGCAGAGGACTCAGGGTTGAAACCCTATGATCGCCAGCTTGAGGGGGCTCATCCGGCTTGAGCATGGGCTCACCAGCTTGAGTACAGGGTCGCTGGTTTGAGCCCAAGGTCACTGGCTTGAGCAAGGGGTCACTCGCTCTGCTGTAGCCCCCCCCCCCCCCCAGTCTGGGCACATATGAGAAAGCAATCAATGAACAGCTGAATTGCCAAAACGAAGAACTGATGCTTCTCATCTGTTCTTTTGTCCCTATCTGTCCCTCCCTCTGTCTCTGTCACAAAAAAAGAAAGAAAGAAAAAAAAAGACTATACAAAAGTTGGAAATATTGTTGAAACTGGAAGATTGCTGGATAGGGTTTCGTTATACTCATGTCTATTTTGTATATATTTCAAAGGTTTCCTAATAAATGCAAAAAACAAAATCAGAGAGCTTCATAGACTCAGCAATACTTTTGGTCAACCAAATTTCACTTTTCTCTGAGCCTGTAAATAGTATGGTTATTAAGGGAGAAATGAAGGGAAAAAAAGGAAAAGAATATGGCAGAAATAAGAAAGAGTGTGGGTTTTGACATAGACCGCCATAGCTCAGCTTCCTGTAGCTTTGCGACTTTGTGCAAGTCTCTGAACTGCTCTAAGCCTGTGTCTCCAGGTCTGTGAAAGTGGGATAATGCAGTCTCCCTTGGTGATTGTGGCAAGTGTTACAGATGAAGTGGGTAATAGAGACTCAGAACTGATAGTAGTTGGTTTTTTTTAATTAGAAAAAGAGCAAGAGTAGCCTGATCAGGCGGTGACCCAGTGGATAGAGTGTCGGACTGGGACGTGGAGGAACCGGGTTAGAGACCCTGAGGTTGCCAGCTTGAGCGTGGGCTCATCGGGTTTGAGCAAGTCTCACCAGCTTGAGCCCAAGTTCGCTGGCTCAAGCAAGGAGCCACTTGGTCTGCTGTAGCCCCCCAGTCAAGGCACATATGAGAAAGCAATCAATGAGCAACTAAGGTGCCACCACAAAGAATTGATGTTTCTCATCTCTCTACCTTCTTGTGTGTCTGTCCCTATCTGTCCCTCTCTCTGACTCTCTCTCTCTCTGCCACAAAAAAAAGAAAAAGAGAAATAGTAATGAAAGGGTAAAAATCTTCCTCACGGTTCCCATCTACCCTTTCTTCCCAACATGAATTATAATTGCCAAGGGTTATATAACCAAGAGGTAATTTATTATTTTAGAAAGAGAACTCTTAAAGACCAAATTGGACCACTTTGGGGTTTACAAGAACTGTAACCAGTTTATTGCCTTTTGAAAAATGAAGCAAGGAAGAACTTGCAAAAGACAGGCATATTAAAACAATGGAATATAACAAATGAACAGAACCAAAAAAAAAAAAAAAAAAAAAAAAAAAAAAAAAAAAAAAAAAAAAAAGGAGGGGAAAAAACAAATGAACAGAACAACAACAAAAATAACCCAAAGAAGTAAAACAGTGGAATCCCATTCTATACCTGTTGAATTGGCCTCTTTCCTTACTGCAATTAATGATCATATCCAATATTAGTGAGGTGTTTGGTGAAACTCTTCCCATATATGCATTGGTTTAACCTTTGAACATTCCGATAGGATGTGTTGAGAGCCATTAACAGGCCCTACCCAGAGATTTAGTAGTTACATTTTGGAATGTCTTCTATGGAAATAATTCAAAAGAAGAAATGTTATGTTGCCATTAAATATAACTATTAAATATATAAAAGGCTTAAGATTATACCTATGTTAGGATTACAGCTATGCAGTTATTACACATAAAGGTGAATGAGTGGTAAAGAGCACGGAGAAGGGAGAACAGGTCATGTCACAGAGTTGTAGATAGTGGCTTAGTTTTTCTTCAAGAAATTCTTTATTGCTGGTTAAATATTATGTCTGCATGCCTATACACACACTCAGAGACCTTGCACAAGAGTGCCTTACTATCATAGTGCAGAGGACATTTGGAACATGGGTAAATTCTTTCCAAAAAAAGACTAAAAAACCACAAAGCACCGGAAACCTGACAGTTTTAAGTAGAGAAGAAATTGAAACCAAGACTTTCACTCTTGAACCATTTCACTACAAAACAGAACACTTTGATGCTTTCTCCAGACCTTTGCTGTCATCTCTCAAAGGTCTTGAAATCTCTGTTTCCAGGTTCAATTTCAGAAGCTTCAACAACTGCGCCTGACACAATACCATGGTGGATCCTTACCAAACGTGAGCCAGCTGCGAAGCAGTGCATCAGAGTTTCAGGTACTCCGGATATTTTCTTCATCAAGCTGAGTGGACTGTAAAGAGATAGGCAGAGATTATCCTTAAAAAGATTAGATCTGGAAGGATAAACCTGTCCTAGATACAGTTCAGTGTTTTTCTGGGAAGTCCATCATTATTCTCTTTCCTAGTTTCTGCAGCACGAGGTAGTGTGAGTTCACAAATAGCCTAAGGCAGCACTGTCCAGTAGAAATATGTGAGCTGCAATGTAATTTAAACTAAACTTTTTCAGTAGTCACATTAAAGAAAAAACAGGTGGAATGAATTTTATTTAAATAGTTTAATTATTTAACTTAATATATCCAAAATATTATTTCAACATACTATCAATATAAATAATGTACTATTTCACATTCTTTTTTTTTTTTTTCTTTTTTCTTTTTTTTTTTTGTATTTTTCTGAAGCTAGAAACCGGGAGAGACAGTCAGACAGACTCCCGCATGCGCCCGACCGGGATCCACCCAGCACGCCCACCAGGGGGTGACGCTCTGCCCACCAGGGGGCGATGCTCTGCTCCCCCGGGGCGTCGCTCTGCTGCGACCAGAGCCACTCTAGCGCCTGGGGCAGAGGCCAAGGAGCCATCTCCAGCGCCCGGGCCGTCTTTGCTCCAAAGGAGCCTCGGCTGCGGGAGGGGAAGAGAGAGACAGAGAGGAAGGAGAGGGGGAGGGGTGGAGAAGCAAATGGGTGCTTCTCCTATGTGCCCTGGTCGGGAATGGAACCCGGGACCTCCACACGCCAGGCCGATGCTCTACCACTGAGCCAACCGGCCAGGGCTATTTTTTTTTCTATTAAGTCTTTGAAACCTCGTGTGTATTCTACACTGAAAACATTTCTGAATTTAGAGTAGCCATATTTTACTCCCTTCATGTGTCTAGCTTCTATCATGTTGGAGAGTGCCGACCTAAGGCACAGACAGGTGATCTCTATTGCATTTAGATTTGTGCTTTAATCATATCAATGAAGAGCCCTGTTCAGAACCATGTGAAATTGGTATTTCAGACAATGGCATATAGTACTTTTGTTAAGACCTGAATTAAACTTATTGAGATGTTCTAGTCTCTGAAAAATTAGCCTATCATTCTAATTACACAATTTAAGATTTTGTGTTCAAATTGAAATATAAACTTTAATATATAAACTGTTTGATTCACTTGGATGCCTCTCCATTTTAAAAGTAGTCTTTCTTTCTTGTGAAAACTGGGTTCACTATTTGATGATGTATCATAAAAAGTATTATTTAAATTGGAGATTTCCACTTAAGACTGCTAATAGGAACTCTGAAACATGCTAGTGATTAGAAAAAGTATACAATATGAACAGATTTGTACCTATTGCACTGGAATCTTGTCTTTAATATACACTGCCAGTGTTAGAGGTCTGTTTCTGTAGGTCAGACCTCTGACATGTTGGCCTGTTGGATCATTTAGTATCCACATAAATTAGGTCTCTGTTTTGTGCTGGGTTTCATGCTTCAGAAAATAGAGCATTGTCAAGGATGGCTGTTTTTGAAATCCCAATTCTGTGGCACGTTATTTTCAATTTTAGAGGAATACAGATTTTGCTATCACATCCCTCTCCTGTTGCATTGGGGAATGGGATGAAGTGACAGCCCTTGACTGTCCCAGGATTCCTTTTTTTTTATTAAGTGATAGGTGGGGAAGCAGAGAGACAGACTCCTGAATGTGTCCAACCAGGATCTACCTGGCAAGCCCCCTTCAGGGCAATGCTCTGCCCATCTGGGAATGCTGCTTGGCAACCAAGCTATTTCAGTGCCTGGCTACAGGATAGGGGAGGGAAAGAGGGAGATGGTGAAGGGGGAAGGGAGGAGAAGCAGATGGTTGCTTCTCCTGTGTGTCTTGACTGGGGATAGAACCCGGGACTTCCACATACTAGGCGAATGCTCTACTGCTAAGCCAACTGGCCAGGGCCAGATTCTTTCTTTGAATACTTTCTCTACTTGGAAACAATCACAAACTTACAGAAAAATTGGAAGATTGGAAGTACCATTCAAATAATTTCTTCTCCCTTGATAAGTTGCTGACCTGATGCTGTATCATCCCCAAAATACTTCCTTCCCTCTGTGTTTGCTACAGGCAAGGACATTGTCCTACATAACAAAAATAGAGCCATTGAAACCAGGAAATTGGCACTGATAATTGTTACCATCTGACTCTCAGACCCCACTTAAGTTTTATCAAATACAGTGGTACCTTGAGATATGAACAGATGAACATACGATTTTTTTTTTTTTTTTAAAGATACGAGCTGTGTCTCAGTCTGTATTTTTGTTCGAGATCCAAGTGAAATTCTGAGATATGAGTCGTGATTCGGGAAGCTGCCGCTAGTTGGCGCGTGTTGGCGCACGGGTCCAGTATTGGCAGTTTGATATACAAGTTGACTGACTTACGAGCTTGGTTACAGAACAAATTAAATTCGTATCTCAAGGTACCATTGTGTCACATTACTGTTTTCTGTCACAAAAAGATGCAATTCAAAACCTAATGTATTTAGTTATTGTCTTTAGTGCCTTTAGTCTCCTTTAGTCTAGAACAATTATTCAGTTTTTGATCTTTGACATGAAAAAAATTATTTTTGCCCTTTGTGGCCTTGCCACTTTTGAAGAATATTTCTTCCCTGGGGTCTATCTGATGTTTTTTCATGATTAGATTCAGATTATGCATCTTTAGCAGAAATAGCATAGAAGTGAGGTTGTTATGTGCCTCATTAAGTGGGTGATATCCATTTATTACTAATGATGTTCGATATGATAGGGTTGTATCTTTCTGTCAGCCTTCTCCTTTTTTTTTCCTCTTTTTTTTGAGACAGAGTCAGAGAGAGGGATAGATAGGGACAGACAGACAGGAATGGAAAAAGATGAGAAGCATCAATCATCAGTTTTTCATTGCGACACCTTAGTTGTTCATTAATTGCTTTCTCATATGTGCCTTGACCGTGGGCCTTCAGCAGACTGAGTAATCCCTTGCTCAAGCCAGCGACCTTGGGTCCACGCTGGTGAGTTTTGCTCAAACCAGATGAGCCCATGCTCAAGCTGCCGACCTCGGGGTCTTGAACCTGGGTCCTCCGCATCCCAGTCCGACGCTCTATCCACTGCGCCACCACCTGGTCAGGCAGCCTTCTCCATTTTAAAGTTATACTTCTCTTTTGTAATTAAATAATATTTTGTGAGGAGATACTTTATATTGACCTTTATCAAACTTTTCTAGTTTGATACATTATTTTTCTATATGGTTTTGTGTTTTTTTATTTTATTCCATGTGTTATAATCAATAAAATTATTATTATTTTGACCCTCACA
Source organism: Saccopteryx leptura (assembly GCF_036850995.1). NCBI lineage: Eukaryota > Metazoa > Chordata > Mammalia > Chiroptera > Emballonuridae > Saccopteryx > Saccopteryx leptura. The sequence goes on along the minus strand of NC_089515.1, from coordinate 38,269,230 downwards.
TTATCCCTGATTAGGCCAGGGGGGACCCTCTTCTCAGGGTTCCTGACAAACTAAGGATAAAAGGGAATTCCTCAAGCACAGACTTTTTTTTTTTTTAATTTAAGTGAGAGGAGGGGAGTTAGATGCTGACCAGGATCCACCCAGCAACCCCATCTGGTGCTGATGTTCTGCCCATCTGGGGCCGATGCTTGCAACTGAGCTATTTTTAGCACCTGAGGTGGAGGCTCCACAGAGCCATTCTCAGTGCCTGGGGCCATCTCACTTGGATCAATTGAGCCATAGCTGTGGAAGAGGAAGAGAAAGAGAAAAAGAAGGGGGGAGAAGCAGATGGTCACTTCTGTGTGCCCTGAACAGAAATTGAATCTGGGCCTTCCACATGCTAGGTCGATGATTTTTTTTTTAATTGATTTGAGAGAAAGGGAAGAATGGGAGGGGTTGGGGAAGGGACAGAGGGAGAGAGAGAGAGAGAAACATCAACTCATTGTTCTACTTAGTTGTTCCATTCAGTTGGGTACTCATTGGTTGCTTCTCACATGTGCCCTGACCAGGAATTGAATCTGTGACCTTGGTGCACCAGGACAGTTCTCTGTTTACTGAACCATCTGGCTAGGGCCTGTTCCACTTGTTTATGCATTCATTGGTTGATTCTTCTGAGTCCTGACCAGGGATTGACATCACAACTTTGGTTATATCGGAATGATGCTCTAACCAACTGAACTACCTGGCTGGGGCTATCCATTTTTAAACTTAAATGAAATATGTTTGTGTCAACATAAGAACCTGTAGAGAATTTTTATAAAAAGTATTTGCATCAAACAGGAAATACTTTTAGATGCAAGATCTTAACAGACTGAGAAAAAGGATTCCTAGCACAGATTTTTTATTTATTTTTTATTTTTTATTTATTTATTTATTTTTATTTATTTATTTTTTACAGAGGCAGAGTTAGACAGGGACAGACAGACAGGAACGGAGAGAGATGAGAAGCATCAATCATTAGTTTTTCGTTGCGCGTTGCGACTTCTTAGTTGTTCATTGATTGCTTTCTCATATGTGCCTTGACCATGGGCCTTCAGCAGACCGAGTAACCCCTTGCTGGAGCCAGTGACCTTGGGTCCAAGCTGGTGAGCTTTTTGCTCAAGCCAGATCAGCCCGCACTCAAGCTGGTGACCTCGGGGTCTCGAACCTGGGTCCTTCCGCATCCCAGTCCGATGCTCTATCCACTGCGCCACCACCTGGTCAGGCTAGCACAGATTTTTTAAAGTAAACATTTTTGAAGTATAGTTTACATATAATACAATGACCTTTTTTAGGTCTACAGTTCTCTGTGAAATAATCAGCACCGCAGTCATCCCCCAAAAGTTCCCTTATGTCCCTTTATAATCTATGTCTACCCCCCACCTTCTGCAGTATATCTTTTAAATGGAATAAGAAATATGTAGTCTTTTGAGTCCTTCCACTTAGCACATTGCATTTGAAACTCACCCATGTCCTTGCACCTTGTAGTTTCCTAGAGCTGCTGTAACAAAGTACTGTAAACTGGGTGATGTACAACAGACATTTATTCTCTCCCAGTTTTGAAGGTGAGAGCCTGAAATCAAAGTGTCAGCCGCTGTGTTCTCTGAAGGCTCTGGAGGAGAATCCTCTTGCAGTTTCTGTTATAAAGACACCAGTATTGGATTTAGGGCTCACTCTAGTCCAGTCCATTATAACTCACCTTAACTTGATTGCATCTGCAAAGATTGTTTTTCCAAAATTATCAAGGTCACATTCACAGGTACTTGGGATTAGGACTTAAATCTGTCTTGTTTGGGGAACATAATTCAATCTACCACATTGCATTTATTGGTAGTTCGTTTCTTTTTTATTGCTGAATAGTATTCCATTGCATGAAGGTACTACAGTTTATCTCTTTACCCATTGATGGGCACTTGGATTGTTTCCACCTTTTAGCTATTGTGAATAAAGATATTATAAATGTTTATATACAATTTTTGTGTAAGCTCATAGTAGTGGAATTGTTGGATCATATGGTTAGTGTATATTTTATAAGAAACTTCGAAACTGTTTTACAAAGTGGATATACCATTTCACATTCCCATCAGCAATGTATGAGAGTTCTAGTGACGGCCTTCTCTCTCCATCACTTGGTTTTCAGTTTTTTTTAAATACAATAAAAACAACATAAAATTAGCTGTTTTAGCCATTTTTACGTATAAGTCCAGTAGTGTTATGTATATTCACATTGTTGCACAAGCAATCTCCAGGACTTTTTGATCTTGCAGAACTGAAACTCTGTACCCATTAAGTAACAACTCCTCATTCCCATTCCCCAGTCCCTGGCAACCATTGTTCTACTTTTCTGTCTCTGTTAATTCAACTATTTCTAGGTACCTCTTATTATAAGTAAACTCATGTAGTACATGTCCTTTTTGACTGGCTGTTTCATTTGGCACAGTGTCCTCAAGGTTCATCCATATTGTAACATGTGACAGGATTTCTTTCCTTTTTAGACTGAATAATACTCCATTTTATGTATAAACCACATTTTGTTTATCCATTCATCCATCAATGGACATTTGGGTGGCTTTCAGCTTTTGGCTATTGTGAATAATGCTGCTGTGTACACAGGAGTGCAAATCTTTCTTCCAGAACATGATTTCAGTTGTTTTGTGTGTGTATACTCAGAAGTGGGGTTGCTGGATTATATGATAATTCCTTTTTTTTTTTTTTTTTTTGTATTTTTCCAAAGTAAGAAGCAAAAACGGGACGGGGGTGGAGAGAGGCTGACAGAACCCCGCATGTGCCCGACCGGGATCCACCCAGCATGCCCACCAGGGGGCGATGCTCTGCCCATCTGGGGCGTTGCTCCACTGCAATCAGCCATTCTAGCGCCCGAGGTGGAGGCCATGGAGCCAGCCTTAGCGCCCAGGCCAACTCTGCTCCAAAGGAGCCTTGGCTGCGGGAGGGGAAGAGAGAGATAGAGAGAAAGGAGAGGGGGAAGGGTGGATAAGCAGATGGGCGCTTCTCCTGTATGCCCTGGCCGGCAATCGAACCCAGGACTTCCACATGCTGGGCCTATGCTCTACCACTGAGCCAATTGGCTAGGGCTCTATTTTTTTTTTTTTTTTTGTAATTTATTTATTTATTTATTTTTACAGAGACAGAGAGAGAGTCAGAGAGAGGGACAGATAGGGACAGGCAGGAATGGAGAGAGATGAGAAGCATCAATCATTAGTTCCTCGTTGTGACACCTTAGTTGTTCATTGATTGCTTTTTCATATGTGCCTTGACCATGGGGCTTCAGCAGACCGAGTAACCCCTTGCTCAAGCCAGCGACCTTGGGTCCAAGCTAGTGAGCTTTGCTCAAACCAGATGAGCCCGCGCTCAAGCTGGTGACCTCGGAGGTCTCGAACTTGGGTCCTCTGCATCCCAGTCCGATGCTCTATCCACTGCACCACCGCCTGGTCAGGCTAGGGCTCTATTTTTAATTTTTTTGAGGAGGTCCTCAACTGCTTTCCACAGTTGTTATACCATTTTACATTCTTACCAACAGTGTGCAAGCATTCCAATTTCTCCAGGTCATCACCATTGCTTGTTATTTTCTGGAAATTGGAATTTTTTTTTTTTTTTTAGTAGTAGTCATCCTAATGGATGTGAGGTGGTAGTATTTCTTTTTTTTTTAATTTTTGGTTATTCTAATGCATGTGTAGTGCTAGCTCATTGTGGTTTTGATTTGGGTTTTCTTAATAAGTAATAACATTGAGCACCTTTTGTGTGCTTATTTGCCATTCGTGTATCTTCTTTGAAGTGTCTCTTCAAATCTTTTGCCCAGTTTTTAAATTGAGTTGTTCATTTTCTTATTATTGTTTTGTGAGAGTTCTTTATATATTTTGGATACCATTTCGTTATCCAATATGTATTTTGCAAATATATTTTCTCAGTCTGTGGCTTGTCTTTTCATTTTAACAAAAGTCTTGAAGAACAGATGTTTTTAATTTTGATGAAGTCTAATTTATCATTTTGTTCTTTTATGATTTGTGCCTTTTGGTCTTTTCTAAGAATTCTTTGCTTAACTCAGGGTCAAAAAGTTATTTCTTCTTATGTGTTCTTCTAAAAGTTTTATACTTTTAGGCTTTACAATTAAGTAATTTCAACTTAATTTTTTTAATGTAGTACAAAGTATGGGTTGAGGATCATTCTTTTTGCACATGGATGTGGACTTGTTCCAGCACCATTTGTTGATAAGACTTTTCTTTCCCTATTGAACTGCCTTGGCAATTTTGTTGAAAATCACTTGACCATATTCATGTGGGTCTACTTCCTGGCTGTATCTTCTGTTCCATTGGTCTCTCATTTTGCTAATGCCATGCTATCTTGAGTGCTGTACCTTTATAGGAAGGCTGAGAAGCAGGCAGTGGGAGTCCTGCAACTTTGTTCTTTTTCAAAGTTGTTTTTGTTTCTTTGCTTATCCATGAAATTTTAGAATCAGCTTGTTGATTTCTATAAAACAGTTGACTAGTATTTTTTTTCTATTGATTTGAGAAAGAGAGAAAGAGACAGGGGAAGAGAGAGAGAAAAGCATCAATTCATTATTCCATTTAGTTGTTCTGTTTAGTTGTGCACTCATTAATTGTCTCTTTTACGTGCCCTGGCTAGGGATTGAACCCACCCTCTTGGTACGCTGGGATGATGCTTTATCCACTGAGCCACCCAGCCAGGGAAATCTGCTAGTATTTTTTTTTTTCATTTTTCTGAAGCTGGAAACAGGGAGAGACAGTCAGACAGACTCCCGCATGCGCCCGACCGGGATCCACCCGGCACGCCCACCAGGGGCGATGCTCTGCCCACAAGGGGGCGATGCTCTGCCCATCCTGGGCATCGCCATGTTGCGACCAGAGCCACTCTAGCGCCTGAGGCAGAGGCCACAGAGCCATCCCCAGTGCCCGGGCCATCTTTTCTCCAATGGAGCCTTGGCTGCGGGAGGGGAAGAGAGAGACAGAGAGGAAAGCGCGGCGGAGGGGTGGAGAAGCAAATGGGCGCTTCTCCTGTGTGCCCTGGCCGGGAATCGAACCCGGGTCCTCCGCACGCTAGGCCAACGCTCTACCGCTGAGCCAACCAGCCAGGGCGAAATCTGCTAGTATTTTAAGTGGGTTGCATTGAATCTTTAGAACAGGTTGGGGAGAATTACTAGCTTAACAATACTGAGCCTTCCAATCCACAACTTGGTACAGAAGCCCGGGTTTTTATTCCATTTAAGTTTCTTACAATTATTTAAACACAATCATCTTTTATGTTTTAGATCATGTTGGAGTTTACACAGCTGTTAATTTACTTGATCCTTACTACAACATCAGTTGCTAAGCGTAGTGCTATTTTAACATTGATTAAAGACCAACAATTTCTGTATCCTCATGAAGGATCTAAAAGCACATTCTTTTCTCTACCCCACGAGGCCTTTATCAGAGAACACAGACTTATCAGATGAGTAAACCAAAGCAAGCTTTTCAGGCTGCCCTCAGGGATGGCTAGGGTCATAGCCCTCATATTTCTAGGCAGGGCCTGGCCTGTGGACATTGAAGGCAGAGAGGAGGAAGTGGGCATTATTTTCTTCTCTGTGTCTTCTGGTTAGGGGATGGCTAATTGTTTTCTAGTGTGTTCCAGCTTGCAGAATAGCTAGGGTACCTGTTGTCTGTGTGGCCTAAAATGAGCTACAGAGAGAGGGACATATGGCTTTTATCTATATAGGACTATCTGCATATAGTTGTAGCCTTTTGTAGCCTTCATGTAACCCACCTTGTTCTTTCATATTACACCACTAAAGGTCCTGGCCAGGCAGCTCAGTTGGTTAGAGCATCATTCTGATATGTCAAGGTGTGGGTTTGATCCCTGGTCAGGCACTATAAGAAGCAACCAATGAATGCACAACTAAGTGGAACAAATTGATGTTTCTCTCTCTTACCTTCTCTCCCTCCCTTCCTCAGCTCTCTAAAATCAATTAAAAAAATACACCACTAAAAACGAATCACACTTTATACATTTCTGACTATGGTGTATTACATTTTAACAAAATTGTGTCATCTTGTTTGTAACTGAGGGTTTGTGAGTTTCAACTAATGTAGGGAATAATCCTGTGGCCAAAAAAGCCCTGTTGCAGAGCAGTAAGGCTTGGTGGGCCAGGTCCAAATGGTGGTTTTCTTGAGGCCTACCACCAATGAGTGGGTATAATGAGGCCTAGAGTCTGCATAGCAAGTATATAAGAGAACCAGAACTTATCAGTCAACTCCTAGTTCAATTTCAGTGGCTTTTCTTTACTGTACCTTCTTTTAAATTTTTAAGATTCTTTTTAAAAGATAAATGGTAAAAGATGTTGTCCCTGGCCGGTTGGCTCAGCGGTAGAACGTCAGTCTGGCGTGTGGAAGTCCTGGGTTCGATTTCTGGCCAAGGCACACAGAGAAGCGCCCATCTGCTTCTCTACCCTTCCCCCTCTCCTTTCTCTCTATATCTCTCTTCCCCTGCTGCAGCCAAGGCTCCATTGGAGCAAAGTTGGCCCGGGGCATTGAGGATGGCTCCATGGCCTCTGCCTCAGGTGCTAGAATGGCTCCTGTTGCAACGGAGCAATGGCCCAGATGGGCAGAGAGCATCATCCCCTGCGGGCGTGCCAGGTGGATTCCAGTCGGGAACATGCAGGAATCTGTCTCTCTGCTTCCCCGACTCTCACTTCAGAAAAATACCAACCCCCCCCTCCAAAAAAACAAACAAAAAAAAAAACGGTAAAAGATGTCAGTTAAATTCAAACAAATGGACCTGGCCTGTGGTGGCACAGTGGATAAAGCATCAGCCTGGAACGCTGAGGTCGCTGGTTTGAAACCCCAGGCTTGTTTGCTCAAGCCACATGTGAGAAACAAATATGAATTGATGTTTCCTGCTCCTCCCCACACGCTTTCTCTCTCTCTCTCTCTCTCTCTCTCTAAAAATCAATCAATAAAATCTTTTGAAAAAATTCAAACAAATGGAAAACATAAGTAGCAATATTAATCTCAAAATACTACAAGTACTAATAGCCATCATTTATTGAGTACGTGTTTGTGCCAGGCACTGCATTAAACTCTCTATATAGAATAATTAATCTTCACTGAAACCCTTTGGGGTTGGTATATGTATTTGGTAATTGTCATAGTTTTTGACTTTTATATGATGAAATTACATAGCAACAAATTACAAAAAGCAAAAACTAGTAAAATGAGGGTATGACAGAAGCACAGCTATAGATTTTTTTTTTAATTGAGTGAGAGCCAGGGAAGCAGAGAAACAGACTCCCACCTGTGCCCTGATCAGAATCCACCCAGAAAGCCCATTTTGGGGCAATGCTCTGCCCAGGGCCAACTTGCTCCAACCATTTGAGCCATGGCTGCGGGAGGGGAAGAGAGAGTGAGAAAAGGGGGGCAGGTAGAGAAGCAGATGGTTGCTTCTCCTATGTGCCCTGACATGAAATTGAACCTGGGGTTCCCATACACCCAGCCGATGCTCTACCACTGAGCCAACAGCCAGGGCCAGCTATAGATTTTTAATTCATGGTTAAGCCATTATCCAAAACAAAGATAAAGGACAGTAACATCCTTAACAAATCAGAATTACTATATATAAAATTTTATTTTTTATAATTTATTCTCTAAAAAGGCAAAATACCTTTTTTTTTTTTTTTTTTTCATTTTTCTGAAGCTGGAAATGGGGAGAGACAGTCAGACAGACTCCCGCATGCGCCCGACCGGGATCCACCCGGCACGCCCACCATGGGGCGACGCTCTGCCCACCAGGGGGCGATGCTCTGCCCATCCTGGGCGTCGCCATGTTGCGACCAGAGCCACTCTAGCGCCTGGGGCAGAGGCCACAGAGCCATCCCCAGCGCCCGGGCCATCTTTGCTCCAATGGAGCCTTGGCTGCGGGAGGGGAAGAGAGAGACAGAGAAGAAAGTGCGGCGGAGGGGTGGAGAAGCAAATGGGCGCTTCTCCTGTGTGCCCTGGCCGGGAATCGAACCCGGGTCCTCCGCACGCTAGGCTGACGCTCTACCGCTGAGCCAACCGGCCAGGGCCAAAATACCTTTTTTATATATTCATAGACAAATATTAAAAACATTTTTGTTTCCTTGTTTTATTTATTATTTATTATTTTTTATTTTTTATTTTTTTGTATTTTTCTGAAGCTGGAAACGGGGAGAGACAGTCAGACAGACTCCCGCATGCGCCCGACCGGGATCCACCCGGCACGCCTACCAGGGGCGACGCTCTGCCCACCAGGGGGCGATGCTCTGCCCCTCCGGGGCGTCGCTCTGCCGTGACCAGAGCCACTCTAGCGCCTGGGGCAGAGGCCAAGGAGCCATCCCCAGCTCCCGAGCCATCTTTGCTCCAATGGAGCCTTGGCTGCAGGAGGGGAAGAGAGAGACAGAGAGGAAGGAGGGGGTGGGGGGTGGAGAAACAAATGGGCACTTCTCCTATGTGCCCTGGCCGGGAATCGAACCCGGGTCCCCCGCACGCCAGGCCGACACTCTACCGTTTGTTTCCTTGTTTTAAAAGTGACAGTGGACCCGGGTTCGATTCCCGGCCAGGGCACACAGGAGAAGCGCCCATTTGCTTCTCCACCCCTCCGCCGCACTTTCCTCTCTGTCTCTCTCTTCCCCTCCCGCAGCCAAGGCTCCATTGGAGCAAAGATGGCCCGGGCGCTGGGGATGGCTCTGTGGCCTCTGCCCCAGGCGCTAGAGTGGCTCTGGTCGCAATATGGCGATGCCCAGGATGGGCAGAGCATCGCCCCCTGGTGGGCAGAGCGTCGCCCCATGGTGGGCGTGCCGGTTGGATCCCGGTCGGGCGCATGCGGGAGTCTATCTGACTGTCTCTCCCCGTTTCCAGCTTCAGAAAGATGAAAAAAAAAAAAAAAAAAAAAAAAAAAAGTGACAGTGGCGCCTGACCTGGTGGTGGTGCAGTGGATAGAGCATCAGACTGGGATGCAGACGACCCAGGTTCGAGACCCCGAGGTCGCCAGCTTGAGCGCGGGCTCAACTGGTTTGAGCAAAGCTCACCAGCTTGGACCCAAGGTCGCTGGCTCAAGCAAGGGGTTACTCGCTCTGCTGAAGGCCCATGGTCAGGGCACATATGAGAAAGCAATTGGTGAACAACTAAGGTGTCGCAACGCGCAACGAAAAACTAATGATTGATGCTTCTCATCCCTCCGTTCCTGTCTGTCTGTCACTGTCTATCCCTCTCTCTTAAAAAAAAAAGAAAAGAAAAGAAAAGAAAAAAAAAAAAGTGACAGTGGCATATTATGGAAAACAGTTAACATTTCTTTTTACATTTCGGTTATTTTCTTTCAATAGTTTTAAAAAAATCAGCATCTGGCCCTGGCCGGTTGGCTCAGGGGTAGAGCTTCGGCCTGGCGTGCAGGAGTCCCAGGTTCGATTCCCGGCCAGGGCACACAGGAGAAGCGCCCATCTGCTTCTCCACCCCTCCCCCTCTCCTTCCTTTCTGTCTCTCTCTTCCCCTCCCGCAACGAGGTTCCATTGGAGCAAAGATGGCCCGGGCACTGAGGATGGCTCTGTGGCCTCTGCCTCAGGTGCTAGAATGGCTCTGGATGCAACAGAGTGATGCCCCAGAGGGGCAGAGCATCGCCCCCTGGTGGGCATGCCGGGTGGATCCCTGTCGGGCGCATGCGGGAGTCTGTCTGACTGCCTCCCCGTTTCCAGCTTTGGAAAAATGGAAAAAGAAAAAAATCAGCATCGTACTGCATATATAGTTTTATATTTTTATTCTTTATGTCATGAACATTTTCCTTTATGTTTAAATGCTCTTTAAAAACATTATCATTAGTTTTTCCTTTATTAAATGAGAGGCAGAAAGGCAGACAGATAGACTCCCACATGCACCCCAGCTGGATCCAGTGGCAAGCCCTCTACTGGGCAATGCTCTGCTCATCTGGGGCTGCTGCTCCGTTGCTCGACAGCTGAACTATTTTATATTTTAGCTCCTGAGGCAGTAACCCAGCGACCTGAGGTGAGGCCATGGAGTCATCCTCAGCACCCAGGCCCAACTTGCTCGCGTCATTTAAGCCATGGCTGCAGGAGGGGGAAGGAGAGGGGTAGAGAAGCAAATGGGCGCTTCTCCTGTGTGCCCTGACCAGGAATCGAACCCAGGACTTCCATACACCTGGCCGACACTCTTCCGCTGAGCCAACCAGCCAGGGCCCAAAAACATTACTTTTAGTCACTTATAATATTCTATCACATGGATATACCACAGTTTATTTTACTGCTCCCTTATTAGTGAACATTTGGGTTGTTTTCACTATTTGTTCATTGGATATATGCATCTCTGTGTGTGTTTGTATATGTATTTTATATAGAAATTGATCATATACTACTCCCAGGAAACTTTTAGTAAATCAAAAAAGGAGAAATTGAATCTGAACATAATTGATAAAATTGTAATTAATAAATTTAAATTAAAAAACCAGCCACGTGGGCCTGACCTGTGGTGGTGCAGTGGATAAAGCGTCAACTTGGAAATGCTGAGGTCGCCGGTTCGAAACCCTGGGCTTGTCTGTTTTTTTTTGTTTTTGTTTTTTTTTATTCATTTTAGAGAGGAGAGAGAGAGGGAGAGAGAGGAGAGAGAGACGGGGGGAGGAGGGGGAAGGAGAGGGGTAGAGAAGCAAATGTTCGCTTCTCCTGTGTGCCCTGACCAGGAATCGAGTATGGGCCTTCAGCAGACCGAGTAACCCCTTGCTCAAGCCAACGACCGTGGGCCTTCAGCAGACCAAGTAACCTCTTGCTCAAGCCAACGACCTTGGGTCCACGCTGGTGAGCTTTTACTCAAACCAGATGAGCCTGTGCTCAAGCTGGCGACCTCGGGGTCTCGAACCTGGGTCCTCCTCATCCCAGTCCGACGCTCTATTCACTGTGCCACTGCCTGGTCAGGTTCTCATTTACTTTTTAAATTTGTTTTTAGAATAAAAATTTATTTAAAATTTTTTTCCATTGAGAAAGAGAGAGAAGCATCAACTCATTCCACCTAACTGTTCCATTTAGTCATGCATTCATTGATTGCTTCTCTTATGTGCCCTGACCAGGGATCGAACCCATGACTTTGGTGTGCTGTGATGCTTATCCACTGATCCACCTGGCCAGGGGTCTCATTTACTTCTTTAAAAAAAAAGATTTTTTTGTTTTTCTGGGTTTTTTATAATTTTTATAATTATTTTATTTTATTTTATTTTTTTACAGAGACAGAGAGAGAGTCAGAGTGAGGGATAGACAGGGACAAACAGACAGGAACGGAAAGATGAGAAGCATCAATCATTAGTTTTTCGTTGTGCATTGCGACATCTTAGTTGTTCATTGATTGCTTTCTCATATGTGCCTTGACTGCGGGCCTTCAGCAGACTGAGTAACCCCTTGCTTGAGCCAAAGACCTTGGGTCCAAGCTGGTGAGCTTTTTTTTGCTTAAACTAGATGAGCCCATGCTCAAGCTGGCGACCTCGGGGTCTCGAACCTGGGTCCTCAGCATCCCAGTCTGACACTCTATCCACTGCGCCACTGCCTGGTCAGGCAAAAAAAAAAGTTTTTAAGGGGGAAGATTTCAAATATTTTACACTTGTTTCTGTATGTATTTTGAACCTATGCCAGGAACATTTTGGCCAAGGATGATATACAATTACTTAGGTTTGTATTTCTTATTAAAAATTAAATATTAAAATATGGTTTTCTTTATCTTTTTATGCATGGTGTTTTGAATGTGTAAATGTATCCAAAGAGGCCCTGGCCAGCTGGCTCAGTGAATAGAGAGCATCAGCATAGTATATGGATGTCCTTGGTTCAATTCCCTGTCAGGGCACACAAGAGAAGTAACTGTCTGCTTCTTTCCACCTCCCTCTCCCCCTTCCTCTACCCGCTGCAGTAGCTTGATTGGTTCAGGTCTTCGCCCGCGTCCCGAGGATAGCTCGTTTTGTCTGAATGTTGACTGAGCATCAGCCCCAGATGGGTGGATCCCAGTCAGGGTGCATGTGGGAGTCTGTCTCTCTGTCTTCCTCTCGCTGAAAAAAAAAAGGAAACACTAGAAAATTGTGGGGGCTGTTTCAGTAACTTGGTACAAGGTAAGAGGCAGAGAAGGACTTACTCAACAGTATCTATGCCTTGCCATTGCTCCTTTAATCCTCAACTAGCCTCTTAGTCTGTGAAATCTGTTCTCTTCTCTCCTCTAGCAGAAAATGCAGTCATGGCCACATTAATTGCATGCCAGATGTTCAAAGCTGCTTCTTTGAATTTCAGAGTTATATCCTAAGTAGCATATAGGCTGCCACACACAATCTAAAACACCTTCACTTTCTGTAGTCAAAGCTCACCTCTCTGAGCTCCACCAGACTCTTGTCCTCCTCACTGTAGGCTGGGAGGGCCCGAGAGGGGAAGGGAAAAGGGTATTAGCAGCTGGTTTGGACCAAGAATTGAGCTCTGCCCACCCCTGACACAGCACAGGGAGCACTCCTAGTTTTTTTTTTTTTTTTTGTATTTTTCTGAAGCTGGAAACGGAGAGAGACAGTCAGACAGACTCCCGCATGCGCCCGACCGGGATCCACCCAGCACGCCCACTAGGGGCGATGCTCTTTCCCACCCGGGGGCGATGCTCTGCCCCTCCGGGGCGTCGCTCTGTCGTGACCAGAGCCACTCCAGCGCCTGGGGCAGAGGCCAAGGAGCCATCCCCAGCGCCCGGGCCATCTTTGCTCCAATGGAGCCTCGGCTGCGGGAGGGGAAGAGAGAGACAGAGAGGAAGTAGAGGGGGAGGGGTGGAGAAGCAGATGGGCTCTTCTCCTGTGTGCCCTGGCCGGGAATCGAACCCGGGACTTCTGCACGCCAGGCCGACGCTCTACCACTGAGCCAACCGGCCAGGGCAGCACTCCTAGTTTGAAGGGACGGAATTCCAAATAGTTGAGAAGCTTATGTGGTGAAACAGGAGAGATTGATTCTCACTGACTAGCCTTGCAGATCATGTAGGATAGAGTGATGAGATGAACAGGTACTTGTCTTTTTTTCTTTTTTTTAGCACACACACATGCAGGCAAGAGAGAGAGAGAAAGACAGGAAAAGAGATATGAGATGCATCAAATCATAGTTATGGCAGCTTAGTTGTTCATTGATTGCTTTCTCATATGTGCCTTGACCAGGGGGCTCCAGGCAAGCCAGTGACCCCTTGCTCAAACCAGTGACTCAGCGACCTTGGGCTTCAAGCAGCAACCATGGGGTCATGTCTATGATTCCACACTCAAGCCAGTGATCCTGTCCTTAAGCTGTTGAGCCCGCGTTCAAGCAGGCAAGCTTGGGGTTCAAACCTGGGTCCTCAGTGTCCCAGGCCAACGATCTATCCACTGCACCACTGTCTACTCAGGAGGTACCTGTCTGTCTTGTACTTCTTATTCCAGAAGGAAGAGCTGAGGCTCTTTGATGCCATCTGGATAGTGGTGCAGTTAACCCCCCTCAGGGGCTGCCAACAACCTCCCACTGAGTCTTCTTTGGCAAACCTCACCTATAAATGATAATGGCAGTTACTTGTTAGGGTTGTTATAAAAATCTAATGAGTACAGAATGAATGCAGAAGAGCTTTGGAAACTGGAAAGTACTAACTAAGCAACCATCAGTTATTAACACAAATAGTGCTTAGGAACAATTTGGAAGAAGTTTGTATTTATCATTTTCTTGTTTTTTTTTCCTGTGCTTTTCTTACTGCACCCGCCACCCAGATCTGTGCTGTCCAATATGGTACTATTTAAACTTATGATTAGATGAAGTTAAAAATTTAGTGTCTTGATCTCATAAACCACATTTCAGTTGCTCAATAGCCACATAGGCTGATGGCTACTGTGTGGGACATGCTGTGCCAGCTACGCGGAAGGCTTCTGCTACACTCTGTCCCCACTTTCAGCTCTGGATTGAGTCCTCACTGTCCCCTCCAAGCCCAAGACTTTAAGCTGATCTTTCCCTCCCTCCTTTCCTTCATCAGCCAATCAAATTTCTGTCTTGGCTAGTATGCAAATTTTGATTATAAGAAAAGTGTTCTGATTAGATTTCATATAAAAAATTTTAGCCTAGTTGAACTACCCTGAGGCACATGCATTTCAAAAGAGCGTGTCGCCTGACCTGTGGTGGCGCAATGGATAAAGCCTCAACCTGGAACGCTGAGGTCACCGGTTCAAAACCCTGGGCTTGCCTACTCAAGGCACATATGGCAGTTGATGCTTCCTGTTCCTCCCCCTTCTCTCTCTCTCTCTCTCTCTCTCTCTCTCTCTTTCTCACTCTCTGTCGCCTCTCAAAAATAAATAAATTAAACTAATTAAAAAAAAAGAGGGTGTCTGCAAAATGAAATCTCCATTTGGCAGAATTTCACACCGTAAAAGGTGACAGTTAATGTGAAAGACTGTGTGGAAGGACTCATCCTTAAATTTTAGCTTTCTCTCACACCCATCCACACACATGCACACGCACGTGAGTTAGGTGGGCATCTGTTAAATTTTTTAATTATTATTTATTTATTTTAGAGAGGAGAGGGAGAGACAGAGAGAGAGAGAGAGAGAGAGAGAAGAGACAGAGAGAGAGAGAAGGGGGGAGGAGCTGGAAGCATCAACTCCCATATGTGCCTTGACCAGGCAAGCCCAGGGTTTCAAACCGGCGACCTCAGCATTTCCAGGTCCACGCTTTATCCACTGCGCCACCACAGGTCAGGGTGGGCATCTGAATGAACAAACAGACCCTGGGAGGGTTTTGTGTTCTGCTCCCTATCTCTGAGAGAGGATTTAATTACTCTTCTTTTTCACTTCTCATTAATTGATAGATAAATAATAAATAAATTCAGCAAATAATTCCTGAGCACCTACTATGGTGGCAGAAATATAATATTTCTGTATGAGGCACAGGAAACAGAAATGAATAAATTGGCCCCTCACAGAAGAAGATTGTGGCCTTGTTTAACAATCAGCTTTGTGTCCTGAGGCGGCACAGCCTGCATCTGGCTACTGCCCCTCACTGAAGGGGGGCTCCTGTGCCTTAAGCCATGAATGATCATGGAATCTTGGAGACTATCCCATAGTGGTTATGTCTGAAGCCACAGATAAAAGTCTCCACAGAGACATCAAAACAGTCTCTTGTGCTATCTATTGGTTTTCAGAAATTCTGTCTTCACCTTCAGCTCCCAGCTCCTCAGATTTCCCAACCATTCCTTCTCCAGATCTTTTGTCTCCTGGAGTTTTGGTAGCAATTTGCAAAGTGAACTCGCCCTAAGCCTCTGCTTCCTCTGGGTGCTGCCTAGGATGCGGCTGTAGTAGAGGAGGTGTATGGCTGGCGCCTGACAGACCTGTGCTTGAGTCCTTACTCCACTTTCCCTTTGATCTGTGATCCTGGGCATTCCTTCCATCTCTCCAAGTATGTTTTTTACCTTTAAAATAGGGATAATAACAATTGTCCATAGGATAAACTGAGTAATGAGTGGCATGGAGGCACTGGCCAAGGGGTTTGGGAGCTGGAATAGTTAAGGGAACAAGGGTGGAAAGATAACTGATTCCTTCCCAGGCCACTAACTAAACTCTGTTTGTGTAGGCCCATTCGTCATAGTGTGTGGCTTTTGTGGCATAGTCATCTGCTTAAAACTTAAAAGTGAGAGGGAATTTTGTTTCCAAGGTTATAAACCTTAGACAGCCTGCTCTTGGGTACAGCATGCTCTCTGCCATGCCTGAGACAATACCCTTTTATCCAAATACTATTAGGATAATGAGGAAGGGCGGTGACCTTGGGGTTCTGCATGAAATTTAGAAGACCACATTCACAAATTATTGTAGCATGCATTATTTGCAGGAAAGATTTTCACCAATTACTAATTCTATTTTGTGTTATATGTCTTAGGTTCTTTTTCAGAGAATGACATTTTTCTGACTTTGTCTCTAAATTCTGTTTAGGAGTCTGTACCTCCCAAGCCACTGGCACTTTGCAACTGTGATTTTTTATTTTTTTACTGTCTGTGTTTGATTCGCTCACTGGCTTGCCTTTGAGTTTTGCCTTCCAGCAGCATCTTCTCTTCTGCTGAGGAGATAGTGAGAATCACAGAAAGTTAGGGGCTGACTTAATAGCTTGGGAATGTGCATCTATCCCAGAAGAGGAGCTGCGACCAAGAATATGGTTGTCATATTTTTAAAGCATAGATGAGTAGTACTTTTCCTTTGAATCAACCCATATGTGTTGAGAAGAAGCCTCACAGAATGAAAGGGAAAAGTAGACAACCCATTAATTTCTAGGAGTTGGGAATAAAGGGCCTTTGAAATGATGGAAGGGGTGAGGAGGCACTGGCCCCATGCACCGAATTAGGAACATCTGCCTCCATGAGAACTTGAATGAGAGAACTGGCATATTGCCACTCTCCTTCCGTCTTTCACATGCTTCCCGTTAGTCGGAGTTAGCACAGACCTCCAAATGGTGCCTTAAAAGGCTGATGTAGTCCATTAATTTTAAGGTTCTAAGCTGGGAATGTTGGAAGAGATGGGAACTTCTTAAGCTGAGAAGTTTATCCTGTGGATAAAACAAATGGTCTATCTGAAAAGAAATATTGCTAGGACTTATGTGCCAGTGTATGTTTTGTTTTAAAAGAAAAGCTTTGGGGACAGTACAGAGGCTGCAGAGTATGGTGGCCAAAGGTCAGACTCTGAATTCAAATGTGGCTGCTGCTACTTTCCAGTCCTGGGACCTTGGGCAAACACCATATTTTTGCCTGTTTCCTCACCTGTCAAATGAGGATGGTAGCGATGACAATAGCAGAGTTGTGAAGAGTAAATGAATTAATATTTATATTATAGCACTCTTAGAGCAGTGCTCGGCACAGGTAAGATGCAGGTAAGCACGTGAGAGGCCTCCAGGGCCACAGCCACACCATGGGTTTGAGTTCTCCCTCTTCCACTTATCAGCTGGGTGTCCTATTTAGGTCTAACGTCTGTTTCTGCATTTGTAAAATCGAGGTGTTAATGATATCTGTTTCACAGGGTTATGGTGAAGATGAAATGGAAGATGCCTGTGAGGCTTGAGCACAGGGCCTGAAACAGTAAATGCTTGCTGCTGTGTGACTGTTGTTACTGGGTAGGTCTCAGCCAGGTGTCTTCCACAAAAGAGTGTTGGTTTCCATTGTGATTTATGTCCCAGGTAATTTGTTCTTATTAATAAGCAAAAATTAGCACGACCTAGGATAGCTTGGTTGGTTAGAACGTCATCCTAGTACGTAAAAGTTGCCAATTTGATCGCTGGTCAGGACACCTACAGAAACAGATTGATATTTCTGTCTCTCTCTCTTTCTCTCTAAAATCAATAAATAAAAATTTTTAAAAAGCAAAAATTATGTTTTATTTTAATAGGGAAAATAATTTTTAAAAAGTAATTAAACCTAAATCAGAATTGTCCTTGCCATACCATCTGTGCTTTTCACTTCCATTTTGAGAAGTGGGGAGCGCTTGGAGGGAGACAATCGTGTGGTCTCGGGATGGGCACGCCCTGACACACCTATTGGATACAGAGCCTACATTTTTTTTTTTAATTAAGTGAGAAGCAGAGAGGCAGAGAGACTCCCTTGTGTGCCCCAACCAGGATCCACCCGGCTAGCTTCCTACTGGGCACTGATCTGCCCATTTGGGGCTGTTTTTCTGTTACTTGGCAACCAAGCTATTTTAGCCCCTGAAGCAAGGCCATGGAGGCATCCTCAGCGCCCAGGGCCAACTTGCTCCAACCCAGCCGTGGCTGCGGGAAGGGAAGAGAGAGATTAAGAGAGAGAAGTGATAGGGGAGGGATGGAGAAGCAGATGGTTGCTTCTCCTGTGTGTCCTGACT
Source organism: Saccopteryx leptura (assembly GCF_036850995.1). Classification (NCBI taxonomy): domain Eukaryota; kingdom Metazoa; phylum Chordata; class Mammalia; order Chiroptera; family Emballonuridae; genus Saccopteryx; species Saccopteryx leptura. The sequence goes on along the minus strand of NC_089515.1, from coordinate 38,251,344 downwards.
GGGAATTGAACCTGGGAAGTTCATAAGCCAGGCAGATGCTGAGCCAACCGGCCAGGGCTGAGGGCCTACATTTGAAAGTCGGGTGTTCTCTGTGGGGGCAGAAAACAAGTCTGAGACTCACTGGTGTTAGGGTACTGTTCTTTCTGCCACAGAGGGTACTCTTCACACTCTTTCATATTCATGCTCTTCCATGTGGCAAACCTTTGTTCCCCTAGCTGTCCAGACAAGTGCTGCAGCCCCCCAAAGCCCAACCATTCTTACCCTGTCCAAACATGGAGATGCCAGGAAAATACTTGTTTTGACTGTTAAAATCAGTTTTCTATTACTTTAAACATCTACTGGAACTTACCCTGCCTTTCTCATTAATAAATATTGAGTGCCTATTATGAGTGAGATATTATTATATTTATAGAGCTAATCAAGAGACTGTCCAGTTAAGAAGCTTAGAATCCAGTTTGACAGACAGGTTGTGCCCACAAGAACTGAAGCAGAAAAACATTGACCCCAGTGTTCTATTCATTTCCTTTTTTGTTTCTGTTTTTAAGCTTTTACATTCAAGAAATACATCGTATTTCTTTATAAGTTGGTTCTTTTTTTTTTGGATTTTTTCTGAAGCAAGAAGTGGGGAGGCAGAGAGACAGACTCCTGTATGTGCCCGACCGGGATCCACCTGGCATGCTCACTAGGGGGCAATGCTCTGCCCATCTGGGTGGGGTATTGCTCCATTGCACCTGAGCCATTCTAGCACCTGAGGCAGAGGTCATGGGACTATCCTTAGCGCCCGGGCCAACTTTGCACCAATAGAGCCTTGACTGCGGGAGGGGAAGACATAGAGAGAAAGGAGAAGGAGAGGGGTGGAGAAGCAGATGGGTGCTTCTCCTGTGTTCCCTGTCCAGGAATCGAACCTGGGACATCCACACATCGGGCTGACACTCTACTGCTGAGCCAACTGGCCAGGGCAACTTGGTTCTTAATTCTTTGTTGTTCATTATAAAAGTATTACATGTTCATTGTATAAAATTTGGAAAATATATAAACATTAAAAGGGACAAGAAAATTGTCTACATTTTATCAACTAGTAATTACCATTATAATGTATTTTGTAGTTATTTTTTTCATGCAACTTTTATACAGGTCATATCATTCTTTTTTCTTCTTCTTCTTCTTTTACAAGCGAGAGGAGCAGAGATAGAGAGACAAACTCCTGCATGCACCTCAACTGGGCATGCACCTGGCAACCCTTGTTGGGGCTAACGCTCTGCCCATCTGGGGTCATGCTTGCAACCAACTTATTTTTAGCCTGAGGCGGAGGCTCTATGGAGCCATCCTCAGCACTCGAACTAATTGAGCCATGGCTGTGGGAGGAGAAGAGGATAGGTGGTGTGGAGAAGCAGATGGTTGCGTCTCCTGTGTGCCCTTACTGGGAATTGAACCTGGGACATCCAGATGCTAGTCTGTGGCTCTATCACTGAGCCAACTGGCCAGGGCCTCATATCATTTTTTATGTCCTGTTTTCTCTTTCATTTCAGCCATTATGTAATAATTATTTAGCTATGTTATTAAAATACTTTATAATTTTAATAGCTAAGTAATATTTAATCATATATGACTTATAATTTATAACCACTCTCTACATGTTGGACAATTTGGTTGATTCCAATTTTTTTAGTGAGAGGAGGGGAGACAGAGACAGACTCCCACATGCGCCCTCACCAGGATCCACCCAGCCAGCCCACTAGGGGTCGATGCTTTGCCCCTCTGGGGCGTTGCTCTGTTGCATCCAGAGCCATTCTAGCACCTGAGGCAGAAGCCACAGAGCCATCCTCAGTGCCCGGGCCATCTTTGCTCCAATGGAGCCTCGCTGCGGGAGGGGAAGAGAGAGACAGAGAGGAAGGAGCGGGGGAGGGGTGGAGAAGCAGATGGGCGCTTCTCCTGTGTGCCCTGGCCGGGAATCGAACCCGGGACTCCTGCATGCCAGGCTGATGCTCTACCACTGAGCCAACCGGCCAGGGCCTATATAGATATTTCTTTATTAACAAAAGTGAAGATTAGTAAAGGTCTACTACTGTCTAGTTGCTCGATAGTATGTATTAACCTGTCATTTCTAGAAAATAAATTTAGAAATAAATTTTTAGTGCCATCTATAGGAATGATTCTCTTTATAATAAATAATGAAATGGTTATACATATCTTTATAATAAAATATGAAAATAAATACCTTAATTAAATTATCAGACAGTGCTAGCTCCTACAGATATTTCTCCCTTATTTGCTTTAATTTTAATTTTTTTTTTCATTTTTTTATTTTTTACAGAGATGGAGAGTGAGTCAGAGAGAGGGATAGACAGGGACAGACAGACAGGAACAGAGAGAGATGAGAAGCATCAATCATTAGTTCTTCATTGCGCGTTGCAACACCTTAGTTGTTCATTGATTGCTTTCTCATATGTGCCTTGACCGCGGGCCTTCAGCAGACTGAGTAACCCCTTGCTGGAGCCAGCGACCTTGGGTTCAGGCTTGTGGGCTTTTCCTCAAACCAGATGAGCCCACACTGAAGCTGGCGACCTCGGGGTCTTGAACCTGGGTCCTCTGCATCCCAGTCCGACGCTCTATCCACTGCACCACCGCCTGGTCAGGCTATTTGCTTTAATTTTAAAAGAAGTTCTTGTATTTTGGTGGGAATGTCTTGTATTCTAGCTAGGAAAGAAAGTGTGGAAAACAATTTAATCAGCGTCTAGGAGCCTGAGAACAATCTTAGCACAAGAAGCACTGCTTCCAGTGGTAGTCAGCCTGGTCCCTACCACCCACTAGGGGCGTTCCAGCTTTCATGGTGGGCAGTAGCGGAGCAACCAAAGTATAAATAAAAAGATAGATTTAACTATTGTAAGTTGTTTTTTATAAAGATTTATTCTGCCAAACTTAGCGAAAATCCGACATAAAGTTCTTGGTAAATAATTATTATTATATGCTTTAACTTGCTGAAACTCTGCTTTATAAATTTTATAAAGTAAAGTGACTTCCCTACTTTATAAATCACCATTACTGTGGAACTGGTGGGCAGTTAGAAAATTTTACTACTAACAGAGATACAAAAGTGGTTGTAGGTATAAAAAGGTTGACTACCCCTGGCTTAGACCAACCACAAATTAATCTCTGCTTCACCTTGTACTTCTAAGTGGAACCACCCATCCTACCAGCCCCAACATCACAATCTAAGAGCATCTCCCCTCCCCTCTTTGTTTGAACTATCCCCCTTGAAGTTACTTTCTCTTCTTTTGGTTGTAGTGGAGTTGCCTTCTGTCTCCCACTCAGAATATCTCTTGCTTTTATTTCACAGTCAAACTAGCACCTCAGCTCTTCCCATTCCAGGACCTACCTTTTCTCCCCTTGTGGAGGGAGTCATTTCTGCATGCCTGGACTTTTCATATGGGGATCTGGTCTTGTGGCCCTGCCCAGTATGTTAAAGGCCTAGAGTTCGACATCACACTGATGATACAGTTGTGGATGCAGATGCAGGGTTTCTTGCTTCTGTTGTAGCCTTTTCCAGGCTCTTGACTAGGCCATGACTAGGCTTCATCTTGCCTGTCTCTAGGACACAGCCCAATTTGAGCCAGAGCGCCTGAGGCTGCCTCACACTCTGTAATTTGGCCTCAAGTCACCATTGTTGGCTTTGTGCCTCAGCTCCGATAACTGGACTCGTCTGGTTCCTGGTGCCAGAATCCCATGGTAACCTGCCTCATATCCCAGTGCCTTGTTTTTATCAGCCTCCCTCCCAGAGACTGATGTCCTGACCTAAAACACAGTGGCCAGTACACTTTCCTACGCTTGACCTTAGCCAAAAGGCTGAGAAGTGATGTAGTGCACTTTCCTGATGGCAACTGCCCATTTTGCCCTTCTGATTGGACTCCAGCATGCCCCACATTTCTCAGTGCTCAGTAGCGCCTGCAGTCAGGAAGCCTCTGTTCTGGACACTTATCTCAGCAAATGGCAACTCTGTTCTTCCAGTCACTCAGGCCAAAACCTTGGGAGTCATCATTTACTCCTCCCGTTCTCGCATGTCCCACAGCTGAGCCTTCAGCAAATTCCTGGTTCTCCATTACAAATATATCCTGAAACTGACTACTGTGCTCTGAGCCACTGTCATCTCTGCCCTGGATTCTTGCACTAGCCTCTGATTGGTCTCCTAGCTTTTGTCCTTCTCCCCTTTCAGCTATTCTCAACATGGTTGTCTGAGTGATCCTTTTAAAATATGAGCCAGATTATATTTCTTCACTTTTCAGAATCCTCCGTGGCTTCCCATCCCACTCAGTGTAAAGCCAGGGCACAAAGTGCCCTGTAAGGCCCCGATTCATTACCTCTTAAGTGCTCTTACGTACAACATATTTGTTCAACACCCCTTGTTGCTCTCTCCACTGCAGCCACAGTTGCCTTTCTCTCTACTCCTTGAACCCTCTCTAGGACCTCTTTGCAGGAATGTTATTCCCCAGATATCTGAGTGGCTCCTCTCTTCTCTAGCTCTTTATTCAAATATCTCTCATGAATGCAGCCTGGCCCTCTCTAAACCACATCCCCCTCCACCTTTCCTGCTTAATTTGTCTTCTTCTTATACCCAGCATTCTATATACTTCTATTTATTTTTATTATTTATATTTTGTCTCCATTAAAACCTAAGCTCTATGAGGGCAAGGGCACTTAGGTCCACTGATGAATTTCCAAAGTCTGGACCAGTGCCTAGCCAGAGTATGAGTTCATTAAATATTTGTTGAATGAATAAATCAGACATTTGAATATCTGCCATGTGTTAACACTGTTCCAAGCATTGTCTCACCTAATTCTCACAGTAACTCTATATTGATGGGACTTTGTAATTCCCATCGTACCTCTGAGAAAACTTAAGTCTAATATGAGAGCTTAATTGACTTGACCAAGAGGATCTGAGCTGTGACACAAATATTCTGATAGGGCAGCATGTTAGAGCGAACATAGACCTTTTTATTAAAAAAATCTGCTTTCAATGCCGAGCTTTGTCATTGTTGCTTGAGTTGAAATCTCTTCAAGTTTGTCCTGGCTGAATAGCTCAGTTGGTTAGCATGTTGTCCGGAAGTGCAGAGGTTGCCAGTTCCATCCTGGGGCAGGGCACAGACAGGAACAGATCTCTCTCTCTCAAAAATCAGTTTAAAAATATCTCTTCCAGCTTTAGTTTTCTTATTTATAAAATATGAACAATGATTCTCCCTTTCAGAAGGATTGCATGAGATCATGGATATGATATCTTCATGTGTATTTTCCTGATTGCTGGTGAGTTTGACAGTTTTTTCTTACATTTATTGGCCATGCAGATTTCTTCTGGGAATTTCCTGTTCATAACCTTTGCCTAGTTTTCTCTTTTTTTCTTATAAAGTTGTAGAAAGTTCTTTGAATAGTAGACGTACATGCTTCCTGTGTTATAGTTTTCATCACACTATCATTTTTTTTGAAATGTCTTTGGAATCTTTTAATCATGTAGTTAGAAGTCCAGTGTTAGTGACTGATCAAGTCAGTGAGAATACAGATTATTCATTCAACAAATATTTACTGACTACTAGGATTCTGGGGATGTCCATTCAGTTAGGACAACTCTTAAGTCCTGACTTTCAGTTTGCGTCACTGATGGTGGCTCTCAGCTTTGGTTTTAGCAGATTTTTGAAAGACAGTGTGTTTTCTGAGTCAAGTAGACCCAAACATTTCCCAGACTTTGGCCACATAATCAGAAATTTCAAAAGAGTTCTGAAATTTATGGGCTTGGCTCCAAATGATCAGGCCTATGTTGTCTCCTCTGTGGGCTTACTCCACCTTCCCTGCAGCTCCAAGGCATGAATTGGGCAGATGATGACTACTTCAGACATCCTGGTGGGGTGAACCCCAAGGGCCGCCTCAGAAACTAGACACATAATTCATCTGGTCAAAACCTGGGAGGCTTTTCTGAAAATCCTGTGACATAGTATCAGGCCACCAACTCTGCAGATCCTCAAAGGTCTGAGTGTTGCAGCTCCAGTGCGAGTCTAAATAATAAAAGTTCCTTGAATGTACCCTGGCCAGGGTAGTTCAGTTGGTTGGAGTGTCTTCTGATATGCCAAGGTTGTGGGTTTGGTCCCTGGTCAGGGCACATACAAGAATCAACCAATGAACCTGACTAGTGGTGGTGCAGTGGATAGAGCATTGACCTGGGATGCTGAGGTCCCATGTTGAAACCCCGATGTCACTGGCTTGACCATGGGCTCATCCAGTTTGAGCTCAGGGTCATCAATATGATCTTAAGATCACTGGCTTGAGCCCAAAGTTCACTGGCGTGAAGCCCAAGGTCACTGGCTCAGCTTGAGCCCCCCCCCCCCCCCCGTCAAGGCACATATGAGAAACAATCAATGAATAACTAGAGTGACACAACTATGAGTTGAAGCTTCTCATCTCTCTCCCTTCCTCTCTCTCTCTCCTTGCTAAAAAAAGAAAAGAAAATCAACCAATGAATGCATGAATAAGTGGAAGAACAAACTGATGTCTCTCTCTTTCTGTACACACACACACACACACACACACACACACACACACACACATAAAATCAATTTTTTAAAAACCCCTTGAATGTGCCGCCAGTGCCCCTGTTTCACCTTCCAGATTCAGGGTTTGTTTGTGGAGATCTCACTTGAGAACTGTCTTATATGCCATTTGAGTATTCAACAAAATGGATCTCTCGAAACCTTTAACATTTTACAAGTCTCTGCTTTGGAAAAGCAGCTTGAGTAAATCTCTCCCATTAGTCTCTACAGGCTGCCATCCAGTGCATCAAAATAAACAGTTTTCACACTTGACCTCCATGTGTCAGATGGTGGTGAAGAGTGTGGTCCCTGGCGTCAGACTGGAGCTCTGATGACCAGTGCCACCACTAAGTAGCATCGGGATCTGAGAGAGGATTGTTAACCTCTCCATGCCTCAGCTCACTCACCAGTGAAATGTAGCTACTAAAAACCCAATATAAAGTTGTTGTAAGGATTAAATTAATTAATGCATGTGTATTTTTAGAATATGTGTATGCCCAACACATGGTTATTGTTCAATAAATGTTGCAAAATTGCTAATACAAACTCTACTGGTGAGTGAAGTACCAGAAGCCGGGCATTGTCGGTACCACCTTCTCTCTTTCAGTATAGGCATACTTCTCTAGGACTGGAGAAATAGCTTTTGCTATACATATAAAGCTTCTGATTCCAGACAGGCTAGTCACATCCTACTCATTCTTCACTCACTAGATGAAAGCACTCTTTCTGAAAGTCTTCATTCCTGGGATCAGCAGGCTATTTGCTGATGCCCTGACCCAGGGCAGCTCCCAGGGGAGGCAGAGGGAAACCCAGAGAGCAGACAGGCCTGGGCAGCAGCAGAGCCAGCAGCAAGGACAGAGCTGGGTCTGTGATTCCCTTGAATTTTGATGCCGTGTTAGGTTCAAATCATATTAATGAGGAGCCATCCTTTTACATTTCTCTTTGAATGCAGCCTCTGACTGCCGAGTCAGAAAGGGAGGGAGAGGCACTGCATTTAAAGCCATGATTGTCTCTAACTGAACTTAAGTTCTCACATTTTTTGGCAGAAGAACTAGCCAAAGTTTTGTTCCAATTCCCTGCAAAGTTGCACAATAGTTAGAATTGGTCCCTATGTTATGAAACATCCCGTTTTTATACTTTAAACCTTCAAATGAAGCTTTAGTTGTTTATGATTACTTTGGATGTTTTCCAAGAGTCAGGATAACATCTGTAGAAGATTCTACACAGGACTTGATGCCAGACACCAAAGTGGTTTCCCCATTCAAAGGCAATGGTCTAGGCTTCAAGGAACTCCCTGGGTATGGAAATTGGCAACAGCTAGCTAACTAACATCTCAACCCTTTTTCGTCTTTCCCTCCAACCTCTTGGGGATGTGACTTCAGAAAGTTTTCCCCGTCCCATTTTTTCCTGAAGCCTCTTTGGAGGCAGTCACCATGGTAACCACCTTCTTTAATGCTAGCTTGCTTGAGTGCAAGGGAAAGCGCCCCCCCCCCCCCAGACACTGACCAGAGAGCCTAACAGTCCTGAGGAGACAGTACAGTTACTGAGAACCTGACTACTTTGTGGGCCTCACAGCAGCCCTCTGAGACAAGTATTATTACCCCCATTTTACTGGTGCTTAAGCAGTAATGTGCCCAAGGTCATACCCCAAGGGTCAGTGACTAATCTGACTTCAGACCCCGATTTATCTTTCTCATGCTTTTGCTCTTATTTTGCAAATTAAACAAGTATAAACACAAAATCAATTTGTTTTCAGTTAGGAAATGTATTTTATTTTTATTTTTCTCAATCTGGATAGATGCCGTTTTTTCTTTAGTCCCTGGTGCCATCAGATGCCTAGTTCAATGTGACTTTTGCTTAGTTCCTTCTCTTAGTTTATATTGTTTGTTTATTCCCTCAGTCATCTGAGAAGTCTTTTTGCTAGTTTAATCCTATGTTCAGTCCTTCTCTTGACTGTCTGGGAAATCTGTTCGTGCATGACTTCATTCTCCCCTGAACTGAGATTTTCACGCTGGAACTTGGTCAGGAAAGACCAGAACTGGGAGGCTACACCCAGGATGAATGAGGGAGGCCAGTTAACAAAGGAAAGATCCAGCAAAACCAGGAAGGCAAGCAGGGTCCAAAAGATCAGAGAGCCCGGGAGGACAGTGTTCAGCCAGAGCAGATGTTGCCACACCATCGTGACTCTTCATTGCTGTGGACAGAGAAGTCTGCCAGGACACCTGCGGCCAGAAGAGCTCAGGGACCTGCTGTTGAATTAGAGACTGCACTTACCTCTTCTCAGTATCTCTCCCCCGCCATCTTGTCATTTACGAAATTGCTCAAGAGATTGTTTCTACCAGCCTGTACTGGTTCAGTCTCTTAAGTAGTTTGGAGGTTAATTTAGAATGAATTAATTCAGAACTATCATTTAAAAGGTTTGAAGCAGCTTATACATTAAAATGTAACTCAGAATGAAGCAGAGAGAAGAATGTTAAAGGGGAAACATTTATGGGAAGCAAAACATAGCCTTTACTGGGCTTCTGCCAATAATAGACGGCTCTGATTTGGAACAGAGATCTTTCCAAATTGACTACTTGCCCTGGCAGATGAATCAGAATTCTTAGAACCAGAATAGCCCCTGTAGCTCTTTTGATGCAATGTTATTACTTTAGAGGTCAGAAAATTGAAAGCAAAACAAAACAAAACAACCACCCCAAACCCCCCAAAAAACACCTAGGTGATTAGTTCAATGTTATTCAGCTAGTTAGTGGCTGGTGGAGCTTATGGAGTTGGAGTTGTCAACGAACACTTCATACCATTTGACCAACATGCTTGCCCTTTGTTTCTGAATGCAATAGAAGAGGAAATTTATACCTGCCTTCTTTCCAAAGATTACCACCATTAGTATTAGTACTGCTACCACTTCTTCTATTACGAGACTGTTGGTGAAAATATACTGAATTTGCACCATGCATCAGGCACTATGGCTAAGTGCTTTGCATTCATTAATCTTCCTGGTACCCCCAGAGTTAGGTACTGTTGCTGCCTCTATTTACAGGGAGACAGTGGAAGTTAATGCTTGAGCAACTTCCCTAGACCCCAACCATAGATAGTAGAGCCAGATTTCAAGTCCAGGCTCTTTGATTCTGGAGTCGGTGCTTGTAACTACTAGCTGTCCTTCCGGCAAAATTTTTCCCCTCCTTTTGTTGGATTACTAAAACAGAACTGTGTTCTCTGAATGCAGAAGTTAAAACCTGTTGAGGAAATTCAACCAGAGTATTTCTTGAAGAAAGAAGAAACCATTTCCTGATTTCTTCATTTGTTAACACTGTGACATCATTAGGGCCAGTAGTAGCAGCTCCCTTGCCTTTAAACACAAGAATGAAGTGGAGATAGTTCTTCAGGAACTTCCGAAGTTGTTTGGAGGACTAGAAGCTTGACCATCCTATTTGATTCTCTCTGCCCTCCATCTGGCCCTTGAAGCCTCTGGAAGTCACCATCCCAGCCATCAAGTAAAGGCAGGCAGCAAAGGTCCTAAGACTAGTCCCTGAGGTTACTAGAGAATTCTCTTTTTCATTCCAATCTACTTTTACTACAAACCCTGTCTTACCCATTGCCAAAACCTTGGCTTTGTAACCCTACCTTCAAGCCACCTCTGACCCTTTGGACTTGCTTATATTTGCCATGGATAGAGAAATCAGGAAATTCATCCTGGAGAGAAATCTTTGAAAGTACGTTCGTTGTCACTATAAGTAGTGACATGGATTAAAATAATAATGAGATACCATGGCATATGGATCAGGATTTGGACAGCTTGGATTCAAAGTCCCCTCCAACCTTTATGAACTTTGCATTCAAGAACTTAAGCTTTCTGGCCTGACCTGTGGTGGCACAGTAGATAAAGTGTTGACCTGAATGCTGAGGTCGCCAGTTCAAAACTCTGGGCTTTCTCGGTCAAAGCCCATATGGGAGTTGATGCTTCCTCCTTCTCTTTCTCTCTCTTCTCTAAAATGAATAAAGTCCCACCTGACCAGGCGGTGGCACAGTGGATAGACCGTCAGACTGGGATGCAGAGGACCCAGGTTTGAGACCCCGAGGTCGCCAGCTTGAGCGCAGGCTCATCTGGTTTGAGCAAAAAGTCCACCAGCTTGAACCCAAGGTCGCTGGCTCCAGCAAGGTGTTACTTGGTTTGCTGAAGGCCCACGGTCAAGGCACATATGGGAAAGCAATCAATGAACAAAGATGTTGCAACGCGCAACGAAAAACTAATGATTGATGCTTCTCATCCCTCTCCATTCCTGTCTGTCTGTCTCCCTCTCTGACTCACTCTCTGTCTCTGTAATAAATAAATAAATAAATAAATAAAATTAAAAAAAAATAAAACAATAAAATTAAAAAAAATAAAGTAAAATGAATAAAGTCCCTTTTTGTTAAGATTTTTATTTTTTATTTTAGAGAGAAGAGAGAAAGAGAAGGGAGGAGGGAGGAGCTGGAAGCATCAGTCTCCATATGTGCCTTGACCAGGCAAGCTCAGGGTTTTGAACCGGTGACCTCAGTGTTCCAGGTCAACACTTTATCTATCCACTGCGCCACCACAGATCAGGCTTTAAAATGAATAAAGTCTTAAAAAAAAAAGAACTTAAGCTTTCTAAGCCTCTATCTCCTCATCTCGAAGGTAGGGATAATGATGGTACAATTTCACAGGGCTATTGTGAAGATTAAATTGAGATGATGTGTATGAAGTATCCAGCACTGTACCTGGAACATCATGAATGCCAGTACAGGGTGACTGTTATCAAAGTAATATTTAGCCCTGGCCGGTTGGCTCAGTGGTAGAGCATCAGCCTGGTGTGCAGGAGTCCCGGGTTCGATTCCCAGCCAGGGCACACAGGAGAAGCGCCCATCTGCTTCTCCACCCCTCCCCCTTTCCTTCCTCTCTGTCTCTCTCTTCCCCTCCCGCAGCCGAGGCTCCATTGGAGCAAAGATGGCCCGGGCGCTGAGGATGGCTCTGTGGCCTCTGTCTCAGGCGCTAGAATGGCTCTGATTGTGGCAGAGCGATGCCCCAGATGGGCAGAACTTTGCCCCCTGGTGGGCATGCCGGTTGGATCCTGGTCTGGCACATGCGGGAGTCTGTCTGACTGCCTCCCCGTTTCCAGCTTTGGAAAAATGCAAAAATAAATAAATAAAAATAAAAATAATATTTAGCCTTTTTGTTCATTAAGTTAGGAAAAATTTTGTTGGTGAGGGAGTAATGAAATTTGTTCTTGTATACATTATTACAGATAGTGTAAATCAGAATACTGTACATCTTTTTGAAATCATTTTAGGAATATGTATGAAGTATTATGATATTCATATTCTTTGGTGAATTCTACTTTTTGGACTCTAAAGTAGAACATAATTTAAGGTATGAAAGGAAAACTTTAGGCCTGCTAATGTAGCAGTATTATTCATCATAGTGAATAATTGATTTGAATAAAATATGATACATCTGTTCAGTACAGTTTAAAATTATGAATATAAATACTGCAACTACATGAAAAGGTTCTTGTATTACTATGCTAAGCAAAAAAAAAATTTAAAGGGGGTAGAAAAATTATATGCACTGATGATTAAAGAGTTTATGAGGTTTTCTCATATAGCTACTAGGATGTTGCTGGTTTGTTTCTAAGGTTTCTTTGATGCTGCCACTCTGACACTACCTTTTTTTTAATATGGCTTAAAAAAATGAGCAAAACATAGAACCTGATCCCATGCCTGAGTCATCTGTTGCCAATCCCTAATCTCGGGCTGGTAGTAAGGGATGGAGGAGAGTGACTGATGAGGCAGAGGCAGGGCTCAGAGATGCTCAAAGGAGTCACTTGTATCTTATGTGGGTTTCTTCTCAAAGTCTTTTTTTTTTTCTTCTTTTCCAAGCGAGAGGAGGGGAGATAGATAGAGAGAGAGATTCCCACATGCACCCTGACCAGGATCCACCTGGCAACCCCTGTCTGGGGCTGATGCTCTGCCCATCTGGGGCCATGCTTGCAACTGAGCTATTTTTAGTACCTGAGGCAGAGGCTTCATGGAGCCAACCTCAGCACCCAGGCCAACATGCTCAAATCAATCAATTCCCATGGCTGTGGGAAGGGAAGAGAGAGAGAGAGAGAGAGAGAGAGAGAAGGAAGGAAGGAAGGAAGGAAGGAAGGAAGGGAGGGAGGGAGGGAGGGAGTGAGGGAGGGAGGGAGGGAGGAAGGAAGGAAGGAAGGAAGGAAAGAAAGAAAGGTGAGGGTGAGGGTGAGGGGTGGAGAAGCAGATGTCACTTTTCCTGTGTGCCCTGACCTGGGCATCCATACACTGGGCTGACACTATCACTGAGCCAACCAGCCAGGGCTCAAAATCTGAACTTTTCTCTGTAGACTGTCAGTAGGGAGTTCAGGAAGGATATGTAGGTATCAGTATGATTTTTTACTTTTGACCTCTCCACTCTTAGGGACATTCTCAGTGAAATTCGTAACAGCTAACAGTTTCTTTAGTCATACATTATATTCATGTTCTGACACTTCTTTATAATGATTATTTGGGAGAAGGAATAGCAATTTTTAGGAGCTAACCCAGTAAGCTATAAACTAAATCATTACTTTTAAAAAATTATATAATTATGACCCATTCTCATAAGAATTCACTAGTTTGATAATTAGTGAATTACAAAGCAAAAGTCCCCAGGAATGAGAGATAGGTTAGTGACAAGAAAGGTTTAGGGCAGTGGTCCCCAACCTTTTTTGGGCCATGGACTGATTTAATGTCAGAAAATATTTTCACAGACCGGCCTTTAGGGTGGGACGGATAAATGCACAAAATAAAATTATGCAACCGGTGTAAAAACTGTGGTTTTTTGTTTTGTTTTGTTTTGTTTTTTGTATTTTTCTGAAGCTGGAAACGGGGAGAGACAGACTCCCGCATGCGCCCGACCAGGATCCACCCGGCACGCCCACCAGGGGGCGACGCTCTGCCCACCAGGGGGCGATGCTCTGCCCCTCCGGGGCATTGCAATGTTACGACCAGAGCCACTCTAGCGCCTGGGGCAGAGGCCAAGGAGCCATCTCCAGCGCCTGGGCCATCTTTGCTCCAATGGAGCCTTGGCTGCGGGAGGGGAAGAGAGAGACAGAGAGGAAGGAGAGGGGGAGGGGTGGAGAAGCAGATGGGCGCTTCTCCTGTGTGCCCTGGCTGGGAATCGAACCCGGGACTTCTGCACACCAGGCCGACGCTCTACCACTGAGCCAACCGGCCAGGGCCAAAACTGTGGTATTTTTAAATATAATTGTTGAACTTATGATATTTATTGGGCTAAGTTAAAGGAGGAACAAGCATGTCCTCATTATTCAGGCTGTATTTAAATTTGTTATTCTGACAACGTTTCATGTTATTTATTCTTTCTCTGCGGACCAGTACCAAATGGCCCATGGACCGGTACCGGTCCGCGGCCTGGGGGTTGGGAACCACTGGTCTAGGATATCTATGGTCTGTTGTACACATTAGTTGATTATAAAAACAGTGATCTTTATTTTGGCTTATAAAAACCTCATGTTTTGACAGGGTGCCAAATGTTCCCTGACCAAAATGACTGTGTCATAAGGGTCTTGTCAAAATATCCAGCTTGGGAATACAGCTATGAAAAAACATGCCCAAGGAACAAAAACACTGGATGAAAACAGTGGTTGTGTTTAGGTGGTGGGATTATAATTCCACCTCTCCTATTTTCCTAAATTGTCTATAATGTAGTTACATTTCTTTTGTAATAAAAGTCTAATTTGACAGATATTTATTGAACACTATGTGCCAGACTCTATGATTGATGCTGGAGATAGGACAGTGACTCAGATAGGCACGGTCTCTTATTCGGTGGAACTTCATTCCAGCAGGGCAGGCAGATGATTTTACAAGTCATTGCGAGACTGTCTGAAAAACCCAGGTAGAGGAGTTCAGAGATTGGCTGGAACACATCTGAGTGGTGCCTAACTCAGACCTGGGATAGGGAGCACTTAGGAAGGCTTCCTGGAGGAAGAGATGTCTGAGGTGGGACCTGAGGGCTAACTAACTGAAAGATGGAGTGGGGAGTGTTCTAAGCAAAAGAAACAGCATTCAGCAAAGCCGGGAGGCAAGGAAAAAAGCTTGTCCTATTTGAGGAACTGGAAGTTTGATGACACAGTAACAGATTGAGTGTGAGGTGGGGGTGTAGCAGGTGAGGCCGGAGGTTGAAGCAGGCACCACATCATGAAGGACTTTTCTCTCTTTTTGCAGAGTTCACATTTTCTCCTAAGGGCAGTGGAAAGTTGTTGGAAGAATATTTATTTGCTTGATCACTTATTCTTCCAAATTAAGTTTTCTATAAAAGGAACACGTTTGTTACCAAAACTCAAATAATGTAGAAGCATATAAATGAAATGAAAGATCTTCCTTTTTCTCTTTTGCATCTTCACAAAATCTAATCCCCAGTTACCAACTGCTAAAGTGTTTCTTTTGTACTCTGTCAGAAGTTTTCTGTGTATATGCGGGCACACAAATGGAATCATGCCTTACTCAATAACTTCCCCTTGAAAAACAAAACTTGTGCATCTTGGACATCTTTTCATTTCAGTATATTCTCTGGCCCTGGCCGGTGGCTTAGTGGATAGGGTGTTGGCCCGACATATGGACGTCCTGGGTTCGATTCCCAGTCAGGGCACACAGGAGAAGTAACCATCTGCTTCTTTTCCCCCACTCCCCCTTCTCTCCTTCTTCCTCTCTCACAGTCAGTGACTCAATTAGATTGAGTGACAGCCCTGGGCACTGAGGATAGCTTGGTTGCTTTGAGCATTGGCCCCAAACGGGAGTTGCTGAGTGCATCCTGGTCGGGTTGCATGCAGGAGTCTGCCTCACTATCTCCCCTAAGTAAAAAAAAAAAAAAAAAGTATGTTTTCTTTACAATGGCAGCATTGTATGCCTTTATATAGCTTTATATAGCTGTCTCATCATTTACTTAACCAGTCTCTTATTGAGGGACATTTAGACTATGTCTCATTTTTCACTATTATAAATACAGTGTGTCTGTAAAGTCATGGTGCACTTTTTTTTTTTTTAATGCATTTTTCTGAAGTTGGAAATGGGGAGGCAGTCAGACAGACTCCCGCATGCGCCCGACCGGGATCCACCCAGCACGCCCACCACCGGGCAATGCTCTGCCCATCTGGGGCGTTGCTCTGTTGCAACCAGAGCCATTCTAGCACATGAGGCAGAGGCCATAGAGCCATCCTCAGCGCCCAGGCCAACTTTGCTCCAATGGAGCCTTGGCTGTGGGAGGGGAATAGAAAGAGATAGAGAGGAAGGAGAGGGGTAGGGGTAGAGAAGCAGATGGGCGCTTCTCCTGTGTGCCCTGGCTGGAAATTGAACCCGGGACTCCTGCACGCCAGGCCGATGCTCTACCACTGAGCCACTGGCCAGGGTACTCATGGTGCACTTTTGACAGGTCACAGGAAAGCAACAAAAGACGATAGAAATGTGAAATCTGCACCATATAAAAGGAAAACTCTCCCAGTTTCATACCTATTCAGTGCAGTTCGATGCGGGCTCACGCACAGATTTTTTAGGGCTCCTTAGGTAGCTATCCCGTATAGCCTCTACAGACTCGTCACTGACTGATGGCCTTTCAGAACGGGGTTTCTCCACCAAACTGCCGGTTTCCTTCAACTGCTTATCCCACCGAGTAATGTTATTCCTATGTGGTGGCGCTTCGTTATAAACGCGCCGATATTCACGTTGCACTTTGGTCACGGATTCGAATTTAGCGAGCCAAAGAACACACTGAACTTTCCTCTGTACCGTCCACATCTCGACTGGCATGGCCGTGGGCTGCTCCACTGTATACATGGTGTTACGTCATCATCTGCGCATGCGCACATGCTGCCACATCATCCTACAGAAACTGGAAGGGTTTTCCTTTTATTTGGTGCAGATTTCACATTTCTATTGTCTTTTGTTGCTTTCCTGTGACCAGTCAAAAGTGCACCATGACTTTATGGACACACTGTATATCTTTGGGTATTTATGTAAATGTATCTGTAGAACATGTTTCTAGAAGTAAAATAGCTGGGTAAGAGGATTTGTACATTTGAAATTAAGGTAGATATTACTGGTCCTAGCCAGGTAGCTTGGTTGGTTAGAGTGTCATCCCATCATGCCAAGGTTGCAGGGTTTTTTTTGTTTGTTTGTTTATAAAAATTTATTAAAATTCAAAATTGTCTGATCATCTATCCCATGAACATCCATCCATCCAGCTGCCTCTCACCCAGTCCGTAAGCTGCATGGCTGCTTTCACAAACACCTGGAAATCTTCAGGTCTGCCTTTGCTTAAAACTTGCTCCAGGCCTTGTGTTCAACCCAACTCTTCACACCTTTATTATTTTTAAGAGAAAGTCTTTTTATTTTTTTATTTTTTTACAGAGACAGAGAGAGTCAGAGAGAGGGACAGATAGGGACAGACAGACAGGAACAGAGAGAGATGAGAAGCATCAATCATCAGTTTTTCCTTGCGACACCTTAGTTGTTGATTGATTGCTCTCTCATATGTGCCTTGACCGTGGGCCTTCAGCAGACCGAGTAACCCCGTGCTTGAGCCAGAGACCTTGGGTCCAAGCTGGTGAGCTTTGCTCAAACCAGATGAGCCCATGCTCAAGCTGGCAACCTCAAGGTCTTGAACCTGGGTCTTCTGCATCCCAGTCCGACGCTCTATCCACTGTGCCACCGCCTGGTCAGGCCACACCTTTATTATTTTTATCTTCAATATCTGCACCAAATACAAAGCCAGTTCAGATATGTCAAAGACTCAAGTCCACCGTTCTAACTTCCAGTTAGTTCTTTCTAGTGCCTGTCTATTCATGGCAAAAGTGTGATGCTTGTGCTTTAGGACCTGGGAAGAAAAATTTCATGTCAACTTAGGTGAAATCTTTATTTTCTCTAAATCACCATTTTGCATGCCTCAGTTAAGACTACTAGTGGTAATAATTGTCGTCATTCTCACAGTCAAGAGTAGCAGATAAGGTTGCAGGTTTGATCCCCAGTCAGGGCACGTACAAGAATCAACCAATGAATGCATAAATAAGTGGAACAACAAATTGATGTTTCTCTCTCCCCCTCTCCCTGTCTCTCCCTCTTTTACCTTCTCTCTCTCTCTCTCTTTTTAAATAGCAATCAATAAAAAAAAGGTAGATATTACTAAATTAGTCTCTATAGATGTAGTTACACTTTCTGTTCGCACCAGCATTATGTTAGTGTCTGTATCTCCATATCATCATCATGGCATATGACCATTTAAAAAAAATTGTGGTATAAAACACATAACATAGTATTTACCATCATTACCATTTTTAAGTGGACAGTTCAGCAGTGTTAAATACATCACATTGTGCAACCAATCTCCAGAACTTTTTCATCTTCTAAAACAGAAATTCTCCCCATGAAACCACTCCCCATTTCTCTCCTCCCCATACCCCTGGCAGCCATCATTCTGCCTTCTACTTGATGAATCTGACCACTAGGGACCTCATGTAAGTGGAATCATATAGGATTTGTCTTTTTGTGACTGGCTCATTTTACTTAGCATGATATCCTCCAGGTTCATTCATGTTATAGCATGTGACAAGATTGCCTTTCTTTTTAAGGCTGAATAATACTCCATTATATGAATAGACCATGTTTTAGTTATCCATTTATTCATCAGAGAACATTTGGGTTGCTTCCACCACTTGGCTGTTATGAATAATGCTGCTATGAACATGGACGTGCAAATATTTCTCAAGCATTCACCCATTTTTTAAACCCATACTTTATTCTAATGCTATGATTATTTTGGAGTTAATTTTGATAGGAAACTTGAAACAGAGATTCCCCCTTTTTCCCTCTGTGGCCAACCTATTTTTTTCAATTCCCATAAAATTTATTTTTATATGTGTTTTTCTGTTTTTGTTTTATTTTGTTCCATTGATGCAGCTATTTCACTATTTTCACATCATTGTAGTTGCTGTAGTCTTATAACATGTTCTTTGACTTTAATTTTGTTTTTTGAATAGATATATTGAATAGATTGAATATATTGAATATATTTGAATAGATGTATTTATTTCCGTGGTTCATGATTAAAGATAATCAAAAGAATGTGCAGTGGAAAATTATCCTTTCCATCTTTGTTCTAGCCACCCAGCTCACT
Organism: Saccopteryx leptura; assembly: GCF_036850995.1. Taxonomy (NCBI): domain Eukaryota; kingdom Metazoa; phylum Chordata; class Mammalia; order Chiroptera; family Emballonuridae; genus Saccopteryx; species Saccopteryx leptura. The sequence continues at coordinate 38,232,570 of NC_089515.1, read as the reverse complement.
GCCCACAGGCAACCTGTGTTGTCATGTTTGTTATTGTTATTCTTTCAAGGATATTTTATGTCAACAAGTGTGAATATATAATCCCCTTTCACATAGTGTGTTGTGGTGATCTTTCCATATCAGTTCACAAAGAACATGCTTATTGTTTCTATTTTGCATGCACGATATCCTCTTGTATGGATTTATTCCACTAGTTCCTGATTGATGTGCATTTATTTACATACATTAAAAAATATACAAAGTTTGTTGCAGTGAACAACCTTATGCACATATAATTTTATATACATGCAGGTATAGCTGCAAGAAAAATTCTAGAAGTAGGATTGCTGGATCACTGAGTAAATGCATTTGTAGTTCTGATAGTGTCAGTTCACCCTCTGTAGAAGTTGTACCAATTCATATCCTGACCTGAAGTGTATGAGAGTTTGCCCACATCCTCCCCAACTCAATGTTTTATCAAACTGATCTTTGTCAGTCTCATAGATGGAAAATCATGTTTCTGTCTAGTTTAAAATTCCATTATTTTTATTCTGGGTGGGTTGCATTTTTCCCTATGTTTATGAATCATTTGTATTGTCTTTACCGCAAAAAATTTGTTCAGCTCTTTCTTTTTTTTTTTTTTTAATTAATTTATTTATTTATTCATTTTAGAGAGGAGAGGGGGAGAGAGAGAGAGAGAGAGAGAGAGAGAGAGAGAGAGAGAGGAGAGACAGAGAGAGAGAAGGGGGGGAGGAGCTGGAAGCATCAACTCCCATATGTGCCCTGACCAGGCAAGCCCAGGGTTTCGAACCGGCGACCTCAGCATTTCCATGTTGACGCTTTATCCACTGTGCCACCACAGGTCAGGCTGTTCAGCTCTTTCTTTTGCCCTTAATTCTTTTGGGTAGTTTATCTTTTTCTTATTGAATTTTTTTAGGAGCTGTTTATATATTAGAAAAAGTAGATATTCATCTGTGATATATGTTGTTAATATTACCCAATTTGCCATTTGTCTTTTGACTTTATGAATTTTTTTCTGTGCACACATTTAATTTTTTTAATATTATTTTTTATACTTTCTTGTTTTTAAATTAAAAAAATTTTAATTTATAGTGTTGACATGGTTTCAACTGTACAGCTTCTTGGTTTTTTTTCATGCTAAAAACTCTTCTCATTTCTTTTAATACTTTGTGCCTTCATTTTTAGATTTAAAATCTTTGATCCATCATGAGTTTATGCTAGTGTGAGATGTGTGGTGTGGATCTGACTTTTTTTTTATTTCAGTTTGCTGGCCAGTTGTCTCAACACTGTATTGAATAATCATTTCCTCTAATTTAAAATGCTGCTTTTAAATTCCTGCCTATGTTAGATTTTGTTTTGAGACTTCCAGTTCTTTTTTATTGGTTTGTGTGTCTATTCATATATGTGAACCACACTGTTTAACTGATTATTATAGCTTTATTTTACTTTTCAAAATTCTGGTAGAAACAAAATTCTCATGCTTCTTTTCAGTAATTTTTCCAGGCTCTTCTTACATGTTTATTTTTCCAGATGAACTTTAAAATCAGCTTAAAATTTTTTTAATCCTGTCATTAATGGGTTTTATGCAGATGAGTGATGTGGTCAGATTTGTGTTTTTGGAAGATTACTCTGATAGCGGTGTGGAAATGAGGTTGTAGGAATCAAGGTTAGAGACAAAGAGACCAATTACAAAGTTGTTGTAGTAATCCTCGGTAGAGTGGCTAGATGGGGACTTGAGATAGCAGTGGGGTCGGGAGGCGTTTAGAAGATCGGAGTGACCAGACTTGGTGATGCCTGGGATCCGTGGTAGTCAACCTGGTCCCTATCGCCAACTAGTGGGCGTTCCAGCTTTCATGGTGGTAGCAGAGCAACCAAAGTATAAATAAAAAGATAGATTTAACTATAGTAAGTTGTTTTATAAAGATTTATTCTGCCAAACTTAGCGAAAATCCGACATAAAGTACTTGATAAGTAATTATTATTATATGCTTTAACTTGCTGTAACTCTGCTTTATAAATTTTATAAAGTAAAGTGACTTCCCTACTTTATTACTACTTTACCATTACTGTGGAACTGGTGGGCGGTTAGAAAATTTTACTACTAACAGAGATACAAAAGTGGGCAGTAGGTATAAAAGGTTGACTACCCCTGCCTGGGATGGAGAGGGTCAGGGAGGAAGCACTCTAGGATGACCCCAAACTTCCTGGGTAGGCAGTTGGGTGGTGTTATTCCCAGAGATTTAAAACACATGAGATAGAGCTGGTTTGGGAGGAAGATGGCAAATTCACTTCTAAACATGTTGAGTTTGAAATGCCTGCAGGCAGTTCTAGAAGAGTTGTACAGTAGGCTGAAGCTTTGGAGAGAGATCTGGGCTGGAGATAAGAGTTGTATAGCAGAGCCCTGAAGAATCCCAGCGTTTTCAGTGTGGTTAGGAAGCTTAGAAGTTTGCAAAGAAGACTGCAGAAAACACCCAGAGAGGTTGGAGGGAAACCAGGGGAGCATGGAGTCACAGAAGCCAGAAGGAGAATGCTTTCAAAAGAGAGCCACTTCCGAGAGGTCAAGTAATTGAAGAGCTGAAAAAGTCCAGTTCTATTCAGTAACAGAAAAGTCCACAGCTATCTTGGGAATAGGAATGTCACTGGAGTAGAGGGGTAGGGGGCTGAAGGGTGAGTGGGAGTTGAGGGAGTGGCTGAGGCAACTCCTCCATCTTGAAGCTGGGCTGTGAAGAAGAGAAAAAGACACAGGGGCTGGGAGTAGAAGAATGATGCAAGTTATATTTCAAACCCGCCCCTGTGGGAGGGGCTTGGCTGTGATTAAGTGGAGAAGGGTGGAGGTTTGTGATCCTCATCTTTGAGGACCAGGAAATACTGAGATGGCAGAGGGCTTAGAGAAATTGGCCAACCTGAACTACCAATAAGAGAATGATTCAGTTATAGTGTTAAAATATGTTTTCTGACAGTTTTAACTTTTAATTTATTGAGTTTTTTATATTTTTGTTTGGCTGGTTTTATATTTTGAGAATTTAGAGAAAGAACTTCTAAGAAATTGGAATCAGTTTTAGACAGTTGATGGAGATTAAGTTAAAAATAAGGTTCAGAGCAGTGTATTAGTATGCTACCATTTGTGTAAAAAAGGAGCAGAAGTAGTATATATTCATATTGGCTATGCCTGTATAACCAGTATTTGGAAGGAGTCACAAGAAACCAAAAATCTGTTTACCCATTGGGAGTGGAAACTGAATGGAAAGGGAACAAGAGTTGAAGGTTGCCTCTTCACTGTCCATCTTTATATTTTTATTTAAGAATGAAAATATATTAGTTTTTAACCCTAGCCAGATAGTTCAGTTAGTTGGAGTGTTGTCCCAGTATGCCAAGGTTGCAGGTTCTATCCCTGGTCAGGGCACATACAAGAATCAACCAATGAATGTATAAATAGTGCAACCAAAAAATTACCATATTTCCCAATGTATAAGACGCACCCTTTTTTGAAAAATTTGGGGTCTAAAAACTGGGTGTATCTTACATAGTGGTTGTAGATTTTTTTTACTTGCATTTTCCGCTTTTTCACGTGGGTGAGGAGTTGTATGAATTTTATGATGAATAAAACTTGAGTTCAATAACTTTATGTAATACTTTTTTCAAATTTTGGGCCCAATTAAGGTGCATCTTATACATGGGAAAATATGGTAATGATTTCAACAGACTGAATTTCCTTAATCACTGATGGTTCTGAGTGTGATTCACTGTTCTTCTGCATCTGTGAACCCCACTGTGAAGTGTACTCTGGCTTTATAATTGTGAGACATGAGACTTTGCCTTTTCTCTACTCCTCCCCCCTGGGGACCAGCATCCCTGGAGAAGTGCATAGTCCTGGATCTTGGGTCAAGAAGGTGGATGATGGCCTGCCCTGACATGTTCTGGCCCTGTTTGTCACATCTTCATTGAGTGAGCCTTTAAGGGTTCTGCACCCAATTTCACTGTGGGGGTAGAGGACTGTTCCCCACACCAACAAGCAATTCTCCTACAGATCAGATCAGCTCTGACACTATCTACTGGGAGATAGCATCAGATTCCACAGATTAAGGGCTCAGTCCTACACATACCTCAGATGCCAGTCACAAGTACATGTCCCTAGGTTATTCATAGCTTCTGTTCAACTTGGCTGTGAAATGGAAGTTCCCATGACCTCCCCGCCTTGGATTCAGTTAATTTGCTAAAACAGCTCACAGAACTCAGAAACACTTATGTTTAGCAGGGTATTATAAAAAGATATAATAAAGGATCCAGATGAACATACAGATGAAGATATGGATGTACAGGGCAGAGTATGTGAGAACAGGCAAGGAGCTTCCATGCCCTCTCCAGAGTACCACTCTCCCTGAATCTCCACCTGTTGACCCTCTTCCTTTTGGGGTTTTATGGAGGCTTCATTACATTGGCATGATTGACTAAATTATAGTCTGTACTAAGAGGCCTGGGTTAGGATGGCAGCTCTCACCAGCTCTACGTGTTTGGTTTTCTCTCCCATCTGTAGGCAGAGGTGGGCACTTGCAGATGAAAAGAAAAGGCTTCCTCCTCATGAGTCCTGCCAGTTGTTCTATTTGGTTGACAAAAAGAACGCCAAACCAACTTAACGTGTAGTCTTCAAACAAGCAACCAGACTCCTTTGCATTTTTAACTCAAGTTAATAAGAGAACCTGGTCCCATGGACCTATTCTTCCACTTTTGGTAGCTTGCTTCCTCATGGAGAAGAATGATCTTACAATGATGAATTTTTAGAAACCTCTCATCTGGGCAGATTCCCCCAAGGACGTTTACAGGTCAGCCTAAGGGAAAAACCAGAAGCATGGCTTATGAAGGAGTGGCCTGCCTGGGAAAGTAGTGGTTCCCATCTCTGGAGGGGCCTTGTGGAGGCCAATGGCCATGGGTGAGGATGCTCCGTAGTTGATTGGCTGACCTGTAGGGCGTTCTTAACTCTTGTGACTGTAGGAATCCACATGGAACAGGACACTGTGTGTGCCTCGTCATAAGTAAGTAGCCAGATGAAAAAGTACCTTAGGCTCTTTTAAATCGAAAACAGGATGTAGATATTTTTTTACTCAATATGCTTTATTTAGAATTGCCATGTGCTATTATATCTAACTAAATATTACTGATTAATTTATTCCCTCCAGAAACATTTTATTTTATGATGCTTTTCTAGTTCCTTTGTGAAATTAGGTAATTATTTGTCCTGTAAAGTCATGTGGACAAAAGCATTTTAGTAATAATTTTTGCTGGCTGTATGGTAGAAAACTTAGCCTTCCTCTTTTTTCATGTCTATAGAAGGTATCAGGTTAAAACTAAAAAAGAAAAGGCCTGACCTGTGGTGGCGCAGTGGATAAAGTGTCGACCTGGAAATGCTGAGGTCGCCCGTTCGAAACCCTGGGCTTGCCTGGTCAAGGCACATATGGGAGTTGATGCTTCCAGCTCCTCCCCCGTGTCTCTCTCTCCTCTCTCTCTCTGTCTCTCTCTCTCCCTCTCTCTTTCCTCTCTAAAATGAATAAATAAAATAAAAAATAAAAAAAAACTTTAAAAAGGCACCCTTAATTTATTACAGTATCACAATTTTATTTTTTTAATTAAACTTTTTATTTGTAAATTTAAAATATACCCAAAAGTAGAGAATAGAATCATGAACCCCTTTATATTTATCACCAGTTTCAAAAATTTTTTTCCAGTGTTATTGAGATATAATTGACATAAAACATTATATTAGTTTAAGATATACAACATAATGATTTGCTATATACATATATAGTTGACCCTTGAACAACATGGGGGTATGGGGCACTGACCCCTGAGTAATTGAAAATCTATAGATAACATTTAAAAAAAATTTTTTAATTAAATTAAAAATTATTTTTTTTGCCCTGGCCGGTTGGCTCAGTGGTAGAGCGTCGGCCTGGCGTGCAGAAGTCCCGGGTTTGATTCCCGGCCAGGGCACACAGGAGAAGCACCCATCTGCTTCTCCACCCCTCCCCCTCTCGTTCCTCTCTGTCTCTCTCTTCCCCTCCCGCAGCAAGGCTCCATTGGAGCAAAGATGGCCCGGGCGCTGGGGATGGCTCCTTGGCCTCTGCCCCAGGCACTAGAGTGGCTCTGGTCGCAACAGAGTGACGCCCTGGAGGGGCAGAGCATCACCCCCTGGTGGGCAGAGCGTCACCCCCTGGTGGGCGTGCCGGGTGAATCCCGGTCGGGCGCATGCGGGAGTCTGTCTGACTATCTCTCCCTGTTTCCAGCTTCAGAAAAATACCAAAAATATATATATATATATATTTTTTTTATTAAGTGAGAGATAGGGGGCAGGGAGGCAGAGAGATAGACTCCCACATGCACCTCAACTGGGATCCATCTGTCGAGCCCCTTATGGGGCAGTGCTCTGCCCATCTGAGGCCACTGCTCTGTTGCTCGGCAACTGAGCTATTTCAGCACTTGTAAGGCCATGGAGCCATCCTCAGTGCCTGGGGCCAACTTGCTCAAACCATTCGAGCTATGGCTGCAGGAGAGGGAGAGAGAGAGAGATGAGAAGGGTGAGAGGGGGAGGGGTAGAGAGGCAGATGGCCACTTCTCTTGTGTGCTCTGACCAGGAATTGAACCTGGGACTTCTACATGCTGGGCTGATGCTATACCACTGAGTCAACTGGCCAGGGCCAATATCTACATATAACATTTGATTCCTAAAAAACTTAAGCTGTCCCTCTGTATCCACGGTGGATTGGTTTTAAGACCTCTCTTGGATACCAAAATCTGCAGATGTGCAAATTCCCTGTATAAAATGGCATAGGTCAATGCATGCAATCAGCTCTCTGCACCCACAGACTCCTAACTATGGATCAAAACAGTACAGGTACTTATTGAAAAAAATATTGTGTATAAGTGGACCCATGCAGTTCAAACCTGTTCAAATGAACTGTATCGCAAAATGGTTACCACAAATAAGTCTACATCCTTCACCTCACACAGTTACAAATTTTGTTTCTTGTGATGAAAACTTTTAGGATCTACTCTTTTAGGCACTTTCAGGTATATAATGTAGTATCCTTAACTAAAGTTACCATTCCCAGAATTTACTTATCTTAAAACAAGAAGTTTGTACCTTTTGAACATCTTCATCCATTCCCTCCCCCAATAATATTCAACATTTTGTGATTTTGTTTCATCCATTCCCCCATTTCACACACACCCCTTTTTAAATCCAACTTACAAAGCTCTCTTCTAAACCAGTGAAGGGTCTTACCAAGTTCAGTCACAGTGGTGTCTGTGTGATTCAGGTTGAGGCAAGACTGGAAGGAGGGGGTGAAGGAATTATCAGTGCCAGCAAGTTTCTGTCTCTTCTGTCTGTTTCTTACATCAGGACAAGTCAGGTGATGGCATGAAACTAGGGTCAGGCACTTTGACTTCTTTCCTACTTGACCTTAACTACCTATTTGACCCTTCTGGCCTGAGGACACCTTGAGCCTTGCTCTATTGTCAGTTGCTTTCCTGCTTAATCTGCCTTCTAGGCACTTTCTGCACTGTCACACTGCTGAAGTCTTAGCTCAAAGAAGCTAATTTTCCCCTTTCACAGTCCTTTCCATCATCTGTCATCACCATAAGAAGCAAGTCAACTTCTTCTGGTGGAAATAAATGGGCAGACCCAATTTAATCTCAACTAGTTTCTCTAGTTGTGATATTGTTGTTAGCAAAGTAAAAGGGGAACTACACTCAGTAGAAGGCCTTTCTCTCCACTGAACACATCATACCAGGCAGGAAGGTGGGGTTGAGGGATGGGCAACTTACAACTTATACCTCTGTGGGAGCTTGTGTGGCATTTCCTGAAAAGACACTAATAGACTTTTAGAGGCTTGGGGTCTGCATTAACCCCTGCCATGCCCCGTACCCATTCCTGAGGATTTGAGGTTGAAATTCTTCATTTTATTATGGAAAATTTTAGCTATCTACCAGTTTTATTAATTATCAACATTTTGTCATTTAAACTTTTTTTGTATGTGTGAGAGGGAGAGAGACAGAGAGAGGGAGAGACAGAGAAAGGGAGAGCGATGAGAAGAATCAACTTAGCGTTGGCAGTACTTTAGTTGTTTATTGATTGCTTTCTCATATGTGCCTTGACCAAGGCTTCAGCCGAGCCAATGACCCCTTGCTCAAGCTAGCAACCTTGAGCTTCAAGCTAGTGACGATGGGATCATTTCCATGATCTCACACTCAAGCCAGCAATACCACACTAAAGCTGGTGAGCCTGTGTTCAAACCAGATGAGTTTGCGCTTAAGCCAGCAACCTCGGGGTTTCGAACCTGGGGCCTCAGCGTCCCAGGTTGACACTCTATTCACTGCACCACCACTTGGTCAGGCTCATTTAAACTTTTCTTTCTTTCTTTCTTTCTTTCTTTCTTTCTTTCTTTCTTTCTTTCTTTCTTTCTTTCTTTCTTTCTTTCTTTCTTTCTTTTTTTTTTACAGGGACAGAGAGAGAGAGAGAGAGAGTCAGAGAGAGGGACAGATAGGGACAGACAGGAACGGAGAGAGACGAGAAGCATCAATCATCAGTTTCTCATTGTGACACCTTAGCTATTCACTGACCGCCTTCTCATATGTGCCTTGACCACGGGCCTTCAGCAGACTGAGTGACCCCTTGCTCAAACCAGCAACCCTGGGTCCAAGCTGGTGAGCTTTTTGCTCAAGCCAGATGAGCCCGCGCTCAAGCTGGCGACCTCGGGGTCTCGAACCCGGGTCCTCCGCATCCCAGTTCGATGCTCCATTCACTGCGCCACCGCCTGGTCAGGCAAACTTTTCTTTCTTTAAAAAAAAATTTTTTTTTATTAGTGAGACAGACGGGGAAGAGAGAGAGACAGACAGGGACAGGGACAGATAAGGGGAGAGAGATGAGAAGCATCAACTCATAGTGGTGGCACTTTAGCTGTTCATTGATTGCTTCTCACACATGCCTTGATGGGAGAAAGGAGCTCTAGCTAAGCCAGCGACCTTGGGCCCAAACCAGCGACCTTTGGGTCATGTCTATGATCCTGCGCTCAAGCTGGTGAGCCTGTGCCCAAGCCAGCAACTTCAGGGTTTCGAACCTGGGGCCTCAGCGTCCCAGGTTGACACTCTATCCATTGAGCCACCAACTGGTCAGGCTTATTTAAACTTTTCCATTATGCATCCTAGTAGTAGAAAAGAGTTTTGCATGCCCAATCTAGGTATCCTTGTTTGTTTATAAATTATAAATTATATATGTATACCGCTCTATTATTATATCATGTACACAAAAAGCAGAAAACTAAGTGGAAACAGAGCTTCTAATGTCTTCTTTATACCCTATTCATATCTTGTATGCCCTCTTGCCTGACCTGTGGTGGCGCAGTGGATAAAGCGTGGACCTGGAAGTGCTGAGGTCGCTGGTTCGAAACCCTGGGCTTGCCTGGTCAAGGCACATATGGGAGTTGATGCTTCCAGCTCCTCCCCCCCTTCTCTCTCTCTGTCTCTCCTCTCTCTCTCTCTCTCTGTCTCTCCCTCTCCTCTCTAAAATGAATAAATAAATAAAAAATAAAAAATAAAAAAATATCTTGTATACCCTCTTGAGGGCACACACACTTTTACAGCCCAGTGATTAAGAAATAATACTTGACCAAACATATATTAGAACTGCTGTCACAGACACTGTGGATGCTGAGAAAAACAATACTGGGACAGGATGACAGTCTCACTACTGCAGCCACTGGGTCACAGAATGTCATACTGACCTCTCCTGTGGAGAAGCATTTGTGAGCCCTAACTGGGATAGTGCCTTTCATCAACCTTTTTCTGAACAAGATCCCACAGCATGAACCCTACCTAGATCCTGCAGTCTGAGCATGTTTTATGCTTTGTTATAATTTCTTTCATTTCTTTTCTTTTCTTGTCTTGTCTTTTCTTTCCTTTTTTTTTTAGCAAGAGAGAGACACAGACAGGAAGGGAGAGGGAGAGAGACGCGAAGCATCAACTCATAGTTCCTTCACTTTAGTTTTTGATTGATTGTTTCTTTTTTTTTTTTTACAGAGAGAGGGATAGACAGGGACAGACAGACAAGAATGGAGAGAGATGAGAAGCATCAATCATTAGTTTTTCATTGTGCGTTGCAAAACCTTAGTTGTTCATTGATTGCTTTCTCATACATGCCTTGACTGCGGGCCTTCAGCAGACCGATCAACCCCTTGCTGGAGCCAGCAACTTCGGGTTCAAGCTGGTGGGCTTTCTGCTCAAACCAGATGAGCCCGCGCTCAAGCTGGTGACCTCGGAGTCTCGAACCTGGGTCCTCTGCATCCCAGTCCAACGCTCTATCCACTGCGCCACCGCCTGGTCAGGCAATTGTTTCTTATATGTGCCTTGATTGGGGCGGGGGGACTCCAGGCAAGTCAGTGACCCCTTGCTCAAGCCAGCAACCTTGGGTTCAAGCCAACAACCATGGGATCAGCTAGGTCCTATCCTCAAGCCAGTGACCCTGCGCTCAAGCCAGGACTTCTGGGTTTCAAACCTGGGGCCTCAACGTCTCAGATCAACACTCTATCCATTGCGCCACCTTTGGTCAGGCTGTTGTTATTTCTTATTTTGACAAATTATTTAGCCTGGACCTCAGATCATTTTGATTGCTTAGGTTTGATTTATGTGTTAGGACTTTTGCTGCCTTAAAAAAAGTGTTTTATCTGTCATTTTTTATAGTTATCTTTTAGCTTAGTTTATCTTACTAATTTTACTTTACTTTTACCTTTCAATTTACAGTAAGGACTAGGAAGGGTAACATAAGCCTTATGTTACCCTTGGGGGTGGTCCTCAACCCCCGGGCCGTGGACTGGTACCAGTCTGTGGGCCATTTGGTACTGGTCCGCAGAGAAAGAATAAATAACTTACATTATTTTCGTTTTATTTATATTTAAGTCTGAACGATATTTTATTTTTAAAAAATGACCAGATTCCCTCTGTTACATTCATCTAAGACTCACTCTTGACGCTTGTCTCAGTCACGTGATACATTTATCTGTCCCACCCTACTGGTCTGTGACCCAAAAAAGGTTGGGGACCATTGACATAAGGGACATGGTGACAGGCTAGGTCTCAAGTTAGAAGACTGAGTGCCAGCATACCCCTGGTCTGCTCTGCTCTTCATTTCCTCTTTTCATCCTTACCGCAGGACTCACTTGGTCCTTTGGGGAAGGTTGGACTGCAAATTCACTTAGTCAAAACAGGCATAGTCTCCCTGCTTAAACACAAAACTAAACGAAAAATAGATGACCCACCCAGGTGATTCAGGGGCTCTGAGGTCCCAGTTACCCTGCAGGACTAGAATAAGAGTAGCCCAAAATAGTGTCCTACTGGCAGATGCTGGGAGAAAGCCTTACCTTGTCCTAGAAGTTAGGAGCCTACAGGAGTTTTGTGAACTCAACCTCGCCCTCTGTCATGTTTAAATAAGCACCAGTTCCTGCCCAGGTCAACACCACAGAGAGCAAAGGATGAGGGTAGGGACCCGCCATCAGGGAGGGCTGGCAAGGCTCTGGCAGGTCTGACCCTGGAGATTTGTAAAGCATTTTGAGTTTCTCTTTAAGGCTTTCTATTTTTGATGGTGGTATAATAGAGTCTCTACCCAAGCTATGAAATCCTTTATAGTCTACTCAATATATAAGGTAGAATTAAATGGTCCATTTAACCCCAAGGCAGCAAATTAATAGCATCTTCTTGTGGGCAGGTCTTCACGACTCCCCTTTCTCATCATGAGGACTAGAGGAGGCACTAGCTTCAGTGATCTCCAGCTGGCTTCCCGAGAGAGGCTCGGTAGTCTCTCGGTTGTCTATGCTAGACTTGCCTTTAATTATTTATTTTATTTTTTTTAAGATTTTTTTTTTTAGATTTTATTTATTCATTTGAGAGAGAAGAGAGAGAGAGAGAAGGGAGGAGCAGGAAGTATCAACTCCCATATGTGCCTTGACCAGGCAAGCCCAGGGTTTCAAACTGGCAACCTCAGCATTCCAGGTCAACGCTTTTATCTACTACACCACCATAGGTCAGGTTAGACTTGCCTTTTTAGAACAGAGAGCGAAAAAAATAAAAGAGAGAGTCTATCTTATCTTCTATTAGCTATAGCCTACATATAAGTAAAAAGCCCTGCAAGCTCTAGGAACCTGCCTTCCTTCCTGTACTTTCCCAAAAGAGATTTATTCAGTACTAGGGGCTACTCTTTTATACATTTACTCCCATCCAAGTACTAACCAGGCCCGACCCTGCTTAGGTTCCGAGATCAGACAAGATCGGGCGCGTTCAGGGTGTTATGGCCATAGACTATGCATTTACTAAGAACTAAAGAAGTAAACTGAAGAACTGAACACCATTACCAGCAAGCTGTAGAGCAAAATAGTGTTAGTGTGACCTTAGGGCCAAGCATTAACTTACCCTATCTAGTACCTTTCTGACCTGTTACATTTCTAGCCCATCTCCTATCCCACCTAAGTTTTCCTGGGGCAGCAGGAAGCAGATGTGGACTCAAATATATACAGAAATTGAGAATGACACCCAAGGCTGAAAGAGCACCTCTTGAAAGAGACAGCGCATTCTTGTGGCAGAAAGAAGAGTATGAGAATTTGTCTGGACAAGACATACATCATGTTTGCTCATGAGCCATTGGCTAAAGGAAGTCACGAGGCCCCTGCCAATGTTCTTTTCAGCCATTCTTCCCAGACTGCTGCTTTCAGAGGTGACATGGTGTAGGCAGCAGATGGATGCCTCATTGAGATCTTTGTCTCTTGGGGGAGACTTCGGGAGGCTCAGAATGCTGTAGAAGCCCCTAACAGTGATGCTATTCTTGCTGTCCACAAGAGGACTCTGCACAGTGGCCTTACCTTTGTCAAGATGCTTTCCATGTCAATCACCTGGGCATCTATCCTTCTTCTAATCCCCAGTGTATTGGTCAGCTCAGGCTGCCCTGAAACAATACCACAGACTGGGGGACTTAAGCAACAGAAATTGATATTCTCACAGTTCTGGAGGCTAGAAGTCCAAAATTGTCAGCAGGATTGGTTTCTGGTGAGGACTCTCTTCCTGTCTTGCAAACAGCCGCCTTCTTGCTTTGTCCTTATATGGCCTTTCCTCTGGTGTCTTGTCCTCTTATAAGGACACTAGTCCTGTTGGATTAGAATGCATCCTTATTACCTCATTTAACCTCAGATACCTCCTTAAAGACTCTATATCCAAACACATTGTGGGTTAGAGCTTCAAGCTATGGATTTGGGAGGATACAATTCACTTCAAAATTTCCAGTATCCCTGGGATAAGGCAGCTTTCACAATCCATAATTTAATGTTTTCAACAAGCCTGCAAGGAAGTTATTAGCATCATCATTTCCACTGTACAGATAAGGAAGATGAAGTAACTTCTTAGTAAGTAGAGGATCCTGGACTGGAACTGTTTCTTTAATTCCAAATCACATGTTCTTTGAACTGTGACACAGAATGTCAGCCTTATAAACACTGGAAATGAAATACTGCATACTTATTGAATTAATAACTGTAAGGATTATGTAATATTTGAAAAATTATTTATAAAATAATGTTAATTGTAAAAAGAGGCCACAAAAATATATGTTTTCTGTGGATACAACCATGTAAAAACAGTGGATAAAACTTGAAAAGGAACAGAAAAAATAAAGTATAGGGTGGGGCAAGATGAGGTTTACAGTTGTTTATATGGAAAATAACACAATAATTAATAATAATACAAGGATAAACTTTCGTGTACTCATAGCTGTAACCCTACATTTGCTGCCCCTTACACTTGGTCTTCAAGGTAGCAGGGTTTTCTTTCCGTTTTTTTTAAGTTGACCTGAGAAATATACTTTTTTTTAAAAAAAAATTTTATTTATTGATTTTAGAGATTAGAGAGAGAAAGGGGCGGGGAGGACTGGGAAGCATCAACTGATAGTTGCTTCCCGTAAGTGCCTTGACTGGGCAAGCCCAGGGTTGTTGCTTCCCATACGTGCCTTGACTGGGCAAACCCAGGGTTTCGAACCAGTGACCTCAACATTCCAGGTCAAAGTTTTGTTTTCTTTTCCTTAAGTGAGAAGCAGGGAGGCATAGTGACAGACTCCCACATGCACCCCAGCTGGGATCCACCTGGCAAGCCCCCTACAGGGCAATGCTCTGCGCATCTGGAACCATTTCTCTGTTGCTTGGCAACCATGCTATTTTAGCGCCTAAGGTGAGGACATGGAGCCATCCTTAATGCTCAGGGCCAACTTGCTCCAACTGAGCCATGGCTGCAGGAGAAGAAGAGAGAGATAGAGAAGGGAGAGGAAGAGGGATGGAGAAGCAGATGGTCACTTCTCCTGTGGGCTCTGACTGGGAATTGAACCCAGGACATCCATATGTTGGGCTGAACTACCACTGAGCCAAAGCCAGGTCCAACGTTGATGCTTTATCCACTGTGCCACCACAGGTCAGGCTAAGAAATATGCTTTTAAGTAACAGAATTAAGCTCTAACAAGGAAGACAGGTTAGAAGTTAGTGGAGACAGGAGATTTGTGTCCGTTTGTCACTAGCTTTTTTGGGACCCAGAGACTTAGGCCAAGTATCAAACATTATACATAGTATTTGACAGGCTTCTTCACTGTGAAACCTCTTTCAGCCCCAGCTTCCCTGACTAGACAACTGTTCTCATTTGATGAGTAAGTCAGGTCCCTGTGAACTGAGAAGGTTGAAGCCAGCTATAGTTTGGAAGATCAGTACTATAGGGGCAGAGAATTGAAGTTGGACCACAGTGAGGAAAAAAAGAAAATACCAAATGTAAGCAAAGACTGACCCCACCCAAGTGAGTCCAGGCAGTATTGGATTTGGGCCAGCAGGGATTAATACAAATAGGTAAGTGTAAATAGAAAATACATGTGTAATAGGAAGCCTAGAAGACAGTCCAAGAGTTTTCAAAAGACCCTCAACCAGCCTTCAGGAACCCAGTCTGGCTATACATGTGCTCTAAGACTCTGAGATGAAAATGCTATGTTTTCCAGTACATGTAACATTGCTGTAGTCAGTATATGATTTTTATTGCCTAAGAATCCTCCCCTTTTCTTTTATCCTGGAACAGTCATCTGTCCCATAAAATCGTGTCTATTTTGTAAACAGGTTCTGAGAAAAAGTATGCTGTGGAACGCAGCCTCCTCATCCAGGTTACCTTTCAGGTCCAGAAGTTGTTCTTTAGTAAGATCTTCTTATTTTAGGAGTTAATAGATTTAGATAGTAAAAACAGTTTGAAACAAACTAAATTAAATTAGCCCTGATATTTTATCAGCCCACTCAATAGAAATAGGAGCAATTCCCAAATTCAAAATGAGAAAATCCATATGTTTAACAAAGAAAAATGAGCAAGCAGTTCTTAAAGATTTTTTTAAATTTTTATTTATTTATTCATTTTAGAGAGGAGAGAGAGTTAGAATGAGAGAGAGAGATAGATAAAGGGGGGAGGAGCAGGAAGCATCCACTCCCATATATGCCTTGACCAGGCAAGCCCAGGGTTTTGAACCAGTGACCTCAGTGTTCCAGGTCAACGCTTTATCCACTGCGCCACCACAGGTCAGAGCAAGCAATTCTTAGCTAAAGGAAGCTCCTTATAAAAACATGTTTCATCAGGGCCAGTGGCTCAGTGGATGGAGCGTTGGCCTGGTGTGCACACGTGAGAAGCGACCATCTGCTTCTCTCCCCTCCCTCTCTCCCTTCTCTCTCTTCCCTTCTCGCAGCCAGTGGCTTGATTGGTCCAAGCCTTGACCCCAGATGGGAGTTGCCAGGTGGATCCCAGTTAGGGCTTATGTGGGAGTCTAACTCCCATCCTCTCACTTAAAAAAAAAACATTCTATCAGAGGACTCCTTTCACAGTGAGTGATCTGTTTTACATATGATTTAATTTAGCTAAAAATCTGTTTTCATGTATTTTACAAACATACACATCCCAATATGTGCCGTGTGCATACATATTGCCCCATTATGTGAGATATAATGGTCCAGCCTAAGGTTTCTTCTCTGACAACCAAAATGTTTTTTATGGTGCGCTTGTAAAAAATGTTAAAAATATACCCCAATCACCCCTTAACAAAGGATTATGGATTTACTGACCATGGATTTATCTTGAATATGTATATACTTCCATTCATGCCATTTTGGGAATAATGAGTTCCATGTTTTCCACTTGTATTTAGATAGTATTCTTTTTTTCCCTTCTTAACTCAGGTTACAAACTCAAATATCTGATATAACGAGTCAATGAAGTGGCGTGTGTGAGCATTGAAAGTGGGAGGGTGGGCATCCCACTTCCGAAGAGCAGCCCCTCTGTTTCAGCCCATTAATTGCCATGTAGGTAGGACCAGTGTGACCAAGATATTCTGATTTTTCCCTAGAAGCCCCTAAGTCTGAATTTTTAAACATTGTCAATTCATTCAAAATGATAAAAAGTCACTGTGCAGAATAAATAGTCCCCAGTCTATAGCTACCCATTTTGTTTCTGATACTGTGTCTGTATTTCTGGACACTGGATACTGCAGGTACCCAATTTATTTCTGTCTTAAATTTTACACTTTACATTTTTTACATTTCAAGTGTACTTCCTAATTTCCAGGATTTAATGTATGAATCCTTACTCCCCTAATTCTCCACCTCCTAACTGTGACAACTTATATTAATATATTATTCTTTTAGCTCTCATCTTAACACACTAAAGACTATTTTTAATTATTCTGTAACTATAGAAACGGCTTCGTGTGCTACTTTATTTACCTTGTCTCAGGAACAGTCAGATAGTAAAATGATAAAATCACTGTTTTCCTTTGTTTTGTTATCAGTTGTTGTTCTGGAGAGTGAGTGGCAGTGTCATGGTCACAGGCCAGTTTTTCTTCCCTTGTCTTTGCAGCCGTCATTTCACCAAGCTGATAGCGTGCGGGGAACCCGCCATCACGGGCTGGTGGAAAGGCCGTCACGGACCCGCTTCCACCCCCTTCACCGAAGGTCTGGAGACAAGCCTGGACGCCAGATATCCTTTTTTGTTGTCTGAGGAGAGTGTATATACATTTTGAAATGTTTGGAAGGTTTTCAGGATTTATCTTCTCTGCAATTCCACTTTGACCTTAAAATCTCCATTTTATCTGATGAATGAAAGCAATAAAAATAAGTGAGTTGGAAACTGAAAATGTCTTTGCAGCCATTGGAAAGATCATTGTAGGTGTTTACTTTACGGAAACATCAATAAAGTTCAGTTTAATGAAGTAACTGACCACAAACAACGCGTAAGTCAGCCCCATTGCACAGCTTCCTCAGTATTTTCTTGAGAAATCAGTCAAGTCAGAGTTAAACCTGACTTTAAATCTGTTTGCAAGATTTTGTTATCTAGCTGAACAGATATGTGATTTATTTTTATTTCTGTTGACCTGCTGACCTGCTGTTAGAACTTACAGAAGAAATTTCATATGATTTTCTGTTTATAGAGTTTCAAACTCAGTAAATGGCAACAAAAATATAAAGCTGGTATTTAGGAAATTTCTCATACAGTGATGTGCACTCATAGGCTGTTAGTAGGAAAAAGAAAAGGGATTGTGAATTTACCTGACCGTTTTATCTGACCAGTCGCTACCTGAGGTGGAAGTGCGGTGTGCAGCTGGATGACCAGCGTTGTGCTGAGGGACCTGGGGGCGCAGGCCCAGCTGGATTTTGTGGGCGAGGACATAGAATAAGCATATGTGGTGGGCACTTCACACACGGAGTTGGAGGAAGGCACAGAGGTGGGTGAGTCTTACTGCAGAGTTGAATTCCTGGCAGTGATAGTAGAATTGGCTCCAGGAGCCTAAAAACCAGGAAGTGGGGGGAAAGGCACTCGTGTTTACTGAGCACCTACTCATGTCAGGCACTGTGCTGGGCATTTTATATGTCATATAGTCCTCAAGACTTACTGAGTAGTTTATTTTTTTAACCCCCATTTTCCAGTGAAAAAAACTGAGTGCCAGAGTTACTTGCTCACAATTCCACTGCTGAGGTCGGAGGGGCCCAGACTCAGTTCAGGTCAAGCCAACTCCCAGGCCTGGGTCCCTCCCTTCCCTATGCCATGCTCATCCTCTCAGCCTTGCCAGGACCATGTGCAAGGAACCCCCTGGGGGGAGTTTTGAAAATGCATAGAGGGAGCTGCTTCTTTTCTTACCTTTAAGCTTCTTACAGTTTTTCATCTATCCATCCAGAGCAAAGGCTGTTCCCCAGGGGACAGTTACTTCTCCCCTCTCTTCTACCCCCAAGGGACATACCACCTTTGGTCCAGGAATATACCCTGACTCCTAGTTTTGTATATTATGTGAATATTATTACGAAAGTGAAGGTGACAACTGGTGTTAGGAACTCCTCTCTGGATTGTGTAATAACTTTCACATAGGGTGCAGAAGGAAATGGAGAATTGAGGCAGTTCTTCAGCTAATCCACAGGTGTGGGTGGAGATCAAACCACTATTGGGAGCTCTTAGAATTTTCAAGCAAAAGCCTTTGAGTGTCTCTTTGCTTGATTTAACAATATATCTTTTTTGATTTCTCAATTTCCTCTTTCATTTTTTTCAGTTTCCTCTTTCTATGTAGGTGTTCTCTCTAAGTGTGTGTGTGTGTGTGTGTGTGTGTGTAGTTATCTCAGATCCCTTTTGCTGCAAATATAGTCTAATATATATACATGTGTTCACAGCTGTTATGACCAAAGGAATAACCTGGAAGAGGAGTGGATTGAAAAAAAGCCACAGAGAGGAATGTTCACTCACTAAACAATTTAAGTTAAATATCTGCCAGGGTCAGGCACCACTGTAGACAATTCTGGTATTATGGCAAACATAATATGGTCCCTAGATGCAAGTTGCTTATAGTTTAGAGTGAGAGGCAGCTAAGCAGGAAAGTGGTCACAGCACAGTGCGGGGAGCAACAGTTGAGGCAGCCCAGGACCTGTGCAAGCTCATAGGGGAAGCCTGACCTGGGCTTGGGGGAATGGAGAAGCCATCCTGGAGGAAAACCTGAGGCTTGGAGGATAAGTGGGTAATGTGTTCGCTTAGTCAACAGATATTTAGAGTTCCTTCTCTGTACAAGGCACTATTCTAAGCACTGGGGACTCAATGGTGCATAAGACAGACTAGCCCCTGCCTTCTTGAATTTATAGTCCTGTGAGAGATGACAAGCAGCAAACAGGTAAAAAAATGACTAAGAAAATAATTTCAGATGGTTGTCAGTGATATATAGAGAGGAAAGTAGCTGTGAAGGGAATGTTCCAGGCAGAAGGAGTAACTTGTACAGTCCCAGAAGGGGAGGCTGTGCTCTGTGTTCAGGGAACTTAGTCCCTTCTCGGGTGAGATATCACAGAGTCAGACCTGACCCTGCCTGTGGGTCAACTGGTGAAAGCAACAGCAAAGCAGATGAACTCCCAAGGGGAGGAGAAGCGGGAACCCAATTAATATACAGATAAATGAAAGTCGTTCAGCAAACAGTGCAAGTCTGATTCACAGATCATGAGACATCTCTAGATTCTCTTCTTAAGTACCTAACTGGACATCTGATTCAAAAAATGTGTTGTTTTTTGTTTGTTTGTTTTTTTAAAGATTTTATATATTCATTATAGAGAGGGGGGAGAGAGAGAGAGAGAGAGAGAGAGAGAGAGAGAGAGAGAGAAGAAGGGATGAGCAGAAAGCATCAGCTCCCATATGTGCCTTGACTAGGCAAGCCCAGGGTTTTGAACCGGCAACCTCAGCGTTTCCAGGTTGACACTTTATCCACTGCGCCACCACAGATCAGGCCCAAAAAATGTTTTTTAGCATAGGCCTGCCCGTTAATGAACAGCAAATCTCTTTCAAGGAATCAAAGGGCTATGAGCTCTAGTAACATATAAAAGTGGAATGATCTGTTGTCGAAGATGTTAACAGATTTGGGAGAACATAGAGGAAGGGGGACCATGATCCTATCTTTCCTTCAGTGACTTGCATTCAGTTGATTTCGAAAGAACTTGCTTAAAATGATTGTCTTTCACACTAATCTATTAACCTCCTTAATGAGGTTTTATCATTTGAAAGTATTAACACTAGTTTGAATCTTTGTGAGAATAAAAAGTAAAACTGTATTCAGAATTCTCTTGTTATAGCTGTTTCTTAGCTGGGTGTTATTTTAGAATGTGCAGACTGGTCTAGACTGCACTTCAGCCCTGTGATATAGTGATCTCAAATGAAACGAGCTCTGTTTAACAAATATTCCAGCTTCCTTCCAGAGTGGGCAGCCACAACAAGCAGCGCTCTAGCCCAGGGAGACTCCTGCAGTGGGTAGCCGTCACCACAGGCAGCTGGTGCGGAAAGCTTGGCAGTTGGCATGGGTGGGCACCACAAGCAAAGATCAGGGAACTGCCCAGCAGGACTCTGGCCTGGGCCGCACTCAGGCTGCTAGTTCTGGGAGAGGGGGGAGGGGTCTGGGCTTGCAAATAGAGTAGGAGCTCTTCCACCTTCCACAGCTGCTCAGGTCTTCAGCAGCCTCCCTTACACCTCTCTCCTCACTCCTCACGGGCAGCAAATCTGTATTCCAGACACCATCTTGTTGAATTCCTGAGCTAGTAACATACATTTATAGCCAATATAATAGTATCTCAGACCTGTGAGTGATACATTGAAAAATAAAGGCAACACTGATGAATCATAGAAAACACCTTCCTCCCATCCAAGTGCTAACCAGGGACAGACCTTGCTTAGCTTCTGAGATCAGACGAGATCAGGCGCGTTCAGAGTGGTATGGCCAAGACAGAAAATGCCTTCCTCTAAAAGAGATGTGTTTTTAGAGAGTAAAACAAATGTTTAGAACATATCTGATTTGAGCATGCATCTAGGAAACCAGTGTGAACTGCTGTGAAGAGATGCCTTCAGACCTGCCAGTTGGGAATGGCTCTCCTCTTTGGAATAGGCCTTGCTTTGATTCTTTTCATACAAAGAGATGAGCATTTTAGGATACTTGTTTATGGATATTGGTTTATAGAATGCTGTTTCTTTGAAATGCAGGGTCTGTTACATTTGAGAAATACTGCACTCACCTTCTTGGAACTTCTGTTAATATCAGGGCCCTGGAAGTCCTGCAGTTATTAAGAAACTTCTTACCTTTAACCCATGGTTTCCAAAATTTATCTGATTACAAAACCCAGTTTTTACCTCACACCCATTAGAAATTTTCATCTCAGAGGACAAGAAAATTCTGGTTTTTAAAATTTTAAGGGAAAAATATTCAGACTTCAAATTCTCCTTGCCACCTATTTGTCACTCATGTGCTGAGGGACACAAGAGGATGCCACTCATATACCTCCCCTAACATTTCACTTTCAGATGTGTTCTGCAGGACAGAGTGAAGGTAAAAGGACAGAGGAAGAAGAGAGATGGTGAGAGCACGGTTTAAAAATTAGGAAGGACCCAAATTGTGACCGGTTTTATATGATTAAATCTGACCCTGGGACTCAGCTTGGTAGGTGGGTTCTATTAAGCAAACTCCAAGTTTACTTATCCCACCAGCTGCATGAAAGGTCACAGGCCTGCCCCACAAACTCTGTTCCTGGTACAACAGGGTTCCAGAGGTTGGGAGAGAAAATGGCAGCCCCCAGGCTGCGTGCAGAGGGCCATTCCTGAACCCTGCTCCAGGTGCACTTACCACATGGGAACAGGAAGCCAAAAGAAGAACCCCACTGGGCTCACCAGCCATGGGGCAGGCAGCATGAAAAAGACAGGGTGAGACTTGTTTGGAGCTTCTGTGGCTCAGTGACCCCACCCATGGGTGAACAGGCCAGCAGATGTTTTTTCTTATCAACAGAAGAGCTACTCCCCTTCCTTTGGGGAAGAGTGAGTAAGAACTTTCCCTCTAATACTCCCCGGGTAAGAAAGGAGTAGGAGTCCCCTCGTCCATGGATGAAGGCAGGACCATGAGAAGGATTTTCCTCTATAGGACTGCAGTCGCTTGGGAAGAGAAAGAACAGACAGGGGTGACTCTGAGGTTCCCAACAAGAGCACCAGGTGGATGGCATCCTCCATTGAGCATGATAGACTAACATTAACATCAGAAAGGCTAAAATGCTGACTATACCTCCGTATTGAAATAATCTGTGTTTGATCATTATATTACTATTGAACCACTGCATTCTGATTTGTATTATCCGACTGGACAATTAGATTTAATGACTTCAAGAACGGCAGGATGCAGAGAGAAGTGGTTAACTTCTGTTTTCTGAAATTAAGGTTTTCTGGACAGAGATTCATCAAACTCTAAAGAAAAGAGATGGCCCTGGCCGGTTGGCTCAGCGGTAGAGCGTCGGCCTGGCGTGCGGGGGACTCGGGTTCGATTCCCAGCCAGGGCACATAGGAGAAGCGCCCATTTGCTTCTCCACCCCCACCCCCTCCTTCCTCTCTGTCTCTCTCTTCCTCTCCTGCAGCCAAGGCTCCATTGGAGCAAAGATGGCCTGGGCGCTGGGGATGGCTCCTTGGCCTCTGCCCTAGGCGCTAGAGTGGCTCTGGTCGCGGCAGAGCGACGCCCCGGAGGGACAGAGCATTGCCCCCTGGTGGGCGTGCCAGGTGGATCCCGGTCGGGCGCATGTGGGAGTCTGTCTGACTGTCTCTCCCCGTTTCCAGCTTCAGAAAAATACAAAAAAAAAAAAAAGAAAAAAAAAAAAAGAAAAGAGAAAGAGAACCATAAGTTGACATTTAGTAGCTGCTGCCTAATCGCTCTGCCAACTAAAATGCTGATGTG
The DNA here is from genome assembly GCF_036850995.1 of Saccopteryx leptura. Classification (NCBI taxonomy): domain Eukaryota; kingdom Metazoa; phylum Chordata; class Mammalia; order Chiroptera; family Emballonuridae; genus Saccopteryx; species Saccopteryx leptura. The sequence goes on along the minus strand of NC_089515.1, from coordinate 38,209,769 downwards.
TTTCAGCTCCCAGAGGGCCTTCTTATTTCTTTACCACCCTTTCTTCTGTCTCCTACGATGGTCTCTTCTAATCTGTACTTCATATAGTTAAACCTAATAGTTAATATTTAAGAAGTGGCTGTCTTTTGAAACTTTGATTGACTCAGATTAAGAAATAAGATAACTAGGCCCTGGCTGGTTGGCTCAGCGGTAGAGCGTCGGCCTGGCGTGCGGGGGACCCGGGTTCGATTCCCGGCCAGGGCACATAGGAGAAGCGCCCATTTGCGTCTCCACCCCCACCCCCCTCCTTCCTCTCTGTCTCTCTCTTCCCCTCCCGCAGCCAAGGCTCCATTGGAGCAAAGATGGCCCGGGCGCTGGGGATGGCTCCTTGGCCTCTGCCCCAGGCGCTAGAGTGGCTCTGGTCGCGGCAGAGCAACGCCCCGGAGGGGCAGAGCATCGCCTCCTGGTGGGCAGAGCATCGCCCCTGGTGGGCGTGCCGGGTGGATCCCGGTCGGGCGCATGCGGGAGTCTGTCTGACTGTCTCTCCCCGTTTCCAGCTTAAGAAAAAGAAAAAGAAAAAAAAAGAAATAAGATAACTAGACATGACAAAACTAAGACACAAAAAGTGAAACTTGGGATCAAAATGCTTCTCCTGGCCAAGGAATCATTTCACACCAAATCATTGAGAGTTCATTAGTTTAGTGACCACACTGTAGTAATACCAGGTTCTGTGAGGGCCAGCCTAGCCTGCAAGTCGGTCTCTTCTCCATCAAGGGTCCCATTTCCTCCTGAATCCAAACATGATGGCCTATTTTGTAGAGAATCATTGAGGATTTTTTAACAGGGAATAATATGATTAAATTATTTCAGAAGACAGTTCTTTGGGTGTGATTGACTAGATTAATCAAAATATCTCTGTTAATTTCTTCAAGAAGTTTCTCTTGTTTCTCAGTTTTTGCCAACAAATCAACACCACCAACAATGACCTTCTCCAGTGCAGATAATTGTGTATTGTGGAGGTGCACGTTTGTGTCTCTATACCTCTGGAACATGTGGTAGGGCAGGTGAAGCCCACTGAAGAACATAGAATTCATGAAACAGAACCCCTGACCACATAGGGAAGTTTACATTTCTCTACAGTCTAATGCAGCTCTCCTTTGGCTATAAGTAACAGGAACCTTCCTTAACTTGTGTAAAGGAAATTTATTGGCTTATATCACCCAAAGGCTAGATCCAGGGTTCAAACAACAGCATTGAGACTCTGTCTCTGTGAAATACCACATCTGTGTTGATGTCATGCATAGACAAGCTTTCACTACCTCAATTGGGGGAATTCCCTTTTCAAACTCTCAATAGCACTCTTTGGTCCTGTTTGTATCATAAGCCCATTCCTGAACAATCACTATTCCCCGAGAAGTAAGGTACCTGACTGGAAAGACTGGACCTGGGTCCCTCCCATGGGTCAGGGAGGCCTGTACAGAACAATAGCCTTACCAGGTTTGAGGTGGGGTGGAGGGAGTTGTTAAAAACAAAAGCTGCTAGGCAGACATAAAGTATAAACACCCCACATGAATCATGCAAAGACGGCACTGTTTAGGAGATAGCTGTGGACTCTCCAGAGGAAGTTGGTAAGAGAAAGCCTGGAGGAAGAGTGAGTGGGTGTAAAAATGAAGATAAGAAACCAAAACTCAGTTGTTTAACTCCATAATTCCTGTGTCTTCATTCTGCTTCTCCTTTTCATTAAGTTTATATTTCCTTTATTAAATTTTTTACTTTGATGGTAGTACTTTTGGAGCCAGTTATTCCTCCCAGCACCTTGATGAGAGTTGGCCAAGGTAAGCAAGCCCTGGTTTAAAGATACGATGGGCATATTTTAATTTTGGATGCTTTCACTTTATTTTATCTACCTTTAACAGTGTTTTAGAAATTCCTAATGTAAAGCATAGAATTTTATTTGCTTTTATAAAATTTAAGTCTTCTCATGTGTAATCATAGGCTTAGAGGAAAGTCTAAAATGAAGTTATCTAAATAAAGCTAGATCTTCACTTTTAAAACCAAGTAGAAATACATTTTGAGTACATTTACCAATAGAATACTCTTGATTTGTAATTCTTATATTCAAGACATGGAAAAGCAAATGCCTGTCCTCAGGTTGTTTAGGAAGCTGTGGGAAGGAATAAAAGCTGTAGTAAGCGTCCAAAGTGGTCATCTGGGCCCTGGCCGGTTGGCTCAGTGGTAGAGTGTTGGCCTGGCGTGCGGAAGTCCCGGGTTCGATTCCCAGCCAGGGCACACAGGAGAGGCGCCCATCTGCTTCTCCACCCCTCCCCCTCTCCTTCCTCTCTGTCTCTTTCTTCCCCTCCTGCAGCTGAGGCTCCATTGGAGCAAAAGATGGCCCGGGCGCTGGGGATGGCTCCATGGCCTCTGCCCCAGGCACTGGAATGGCTCTGGTCGCAACAGAGCGATGCCTCAGATGGGCAGAGCATCGCCCCCTGGTGGGCATGCTGGGTGGATCCCGGTCGGGCGCATGCGGGAGTCTGTCTGACTGCCTCTCCATTTCCAACTTCAGAAAAATACACAAAAAACAAAACAAAACAAAGTGGTCATCTGCCCAGTGGATTTGATCCAGGGTCTCTGAATATTTTGATATAAAGAGGTTATATATCAAATAAAAAAGTATTTTAATATAGAGGGTAACAATATAAAATTGATGAAGAAGACTGCTACATCCACTATGTGGTATCATTCTCAGATCAAGTCAGATTTAGGAGTCATTTCAAATGTACATATTGAAAACATTTAGCTCTCTGGGTTGAGGGTTGCTCTCATCCATTCTCTGGGCACATCCTGTATAAGTACTTCGTGCTAACCGATTGCGCTACTGGATGGGCACATCCTAACCAAGCACTTACTGTGGATGAGGTAAGCAGGACCTGGGAAAGGTCCAGATGAAGATGGGCAATAGCTGACCCTACCTCAAGTAGGTTTTCAGCTACCCTCCAGAATCTTGGGGAGCCAGCCCAAGGTTGTAGGATAAATACAGTGTTTTAAATCATAAAAAGATATCTCCAAACTGATACTTTAAAATTTGTATCCAAGAAAAAAAAAGTCTTATGCTTTCTAGAGCACTGGGGTCATAAACTGGGTAACTTTAACAGTTACATTTCTGTTCCTGGCCACCTGTGTGGGGATGCACAGTTTTTGCATTTGGGATTGCCACAGCAACCCCTGCACACACACACTGGTTATGTGATGAGGGGTAATTTTTTACACATCTGGGGTAAGGTCTCTTATGCCCTAGAGAGGAATTGATAATAGATTTGAACTATTTCCAAAGGTATTCAAATGTGCTTGTTTGCCCACACTTTTAAAAACTTTTTATATACCCAGCTAGCTAATCACATTCCCATGAGTTTGTGGTAGTTTTTTGTCATAGAAATCAGGAATTGTAGGAATGGAGAGATCATTCAGTCCGACCTCATTTTCACAATGATGAGCAAAATGAGCATTTTGATGTACAGCCTCAGATGTACAGCCAGGTGAACAGAAGAGTCAGTTCTCAGACTCGGGTCTGAGTCTCTCCTTTGATTCTTGTGGATTGAACTCCTTTTGTTTTTATGTCATTCTGGTTTTTAAAGGCAGCAGCCTCCTTGGAAAGAAGAAAAGCATCCTGGGTTCAGGCTGACATCTGCACTTAACAGGTACACGCATTGTGTCCTAGCAGAAATAACTTTTACAGACAACCAATCCATTTGATTGATAGTCTTTGTATATTATCTAGTTGCCAGAGTCTGTTCCTATCAGTTGTGTTTATTTGAAGTACTAAGCAAACCTCACATCCCCCACCATTTATTGAATGTCCACAGAGGACAGAATAACACATTTTAAGAACGTGAGGTCTGGAATGGGACTACAGTGTTTGCCTCTTACTATGTGACCTTGAACAAGTTAACTTCTCTGTGCCTCAGTTTACTCATCTGGAAAAGGGAAACAATAATACCTATATCAAAGGATAGTTGTGAAGATTAAATAAGATAATTTATGGGAATGGTAGGTATTCACTGAATAAACGTTTGCTGTTAGAATCACTTCGGGCCAGGCTCCAGTGGTCATTGTTTCCATCCTGATAACATTCTGTAAGAAGGAGGGCATTTTTTTTGTTGTAGTTCTAAGAGATTAATGACTTGTCCAAGACCACTTAGCTCAGATGTGATGAAACTAGGATTTGAAAAAAGACAAAAACCTTTTTATTGTGAAAAATTTTAAACATAGACAAAAAGGGAAAGTTATAAGAAGTCCCTGTGCTCATCCTTCAGTTCTAGTCCTTCGCGTTCTGTCAGTCTCGTTTCTTCTCTTCCCACCCCCACTTCACCGGCAGCTCGGTTAGTCTTTCTCCTATTAATATATCTAACAGTATAAGGCTGATAACATTTAAAAAAGAAACACAACCACAATGCCATTATTACACTTAACAAATTAACCATAACTTATTAATATTATCTAATACCAATTTATAGCCCAGTTTCCCCAGGGAACGCCCCTCTTGTTGCTAGATGGGATGCTGCCCCATTTGTAGATCACTTAATAAAGCCAATTAGATCTTGAAAAAGGAGAACAAATTTTCCCTTTCGTCTCTCTGCATCTGATGCTCTCTGTTGAGTCTCTTTGACTCCGAAGGAGCTGGGTTTGCATTCAGGGTTCTCTGATTCCAGAGTCCATGCTCGCCGTAGGCAAGTTCTGAACTATTTCTCCCTCACCTGAGCCCTACACCATCATGGTGCAGTCAAGCCACGGGAGACCATCACCTGGAACACACCACAGAGAAGCATTTTAGGTTGATTTGAAGTCCACAGGTTCTTTTTCTGGCAGACAGATTGTGCGTGAGGCAACTACCATCTCTTGGAATCGAGACTGGGTGCACATTGGAGCTGTTGGGGAATTTTAGAACTATGCTCTTGATCAGTGGTTCCTGAGTGTTTTGTCCTCGGACTCCTGTACCACCTTAAAAATCGTTGAGACCCTAGAGTGTCTGTTTATGTGGATGTAGCTGTTGGTGTTTAGCTATTGATATTAGAAATCAAATGGAGAGATTTTTAAACATTACTAATTAGTAATGTTTAAATGAATTTAAAAATAGCAAAATATAAATAATAAGCCCATTGTATGTTAACATAAATATTGTTTTAAGAAAGTTATATTTTCCAAAACAAAAAAATTATTGAGAAGAAGGGCGTGATTATCCCTTTTACAAATCTCTTGACGATAGCTGTGTATGCATTCAGTCGGTGACACCACATGTCACATAGCTACTCCAGAACTCTACTCTTCATCAGAGAATGAGTGAAAGGGCGAGAACGTTTTAGTATCAGCTGAAAGTCATCTTGACGTGCACTCTCCCTGAGAGGGTCTGAGAACTGCTGCTGTAGGTGATCCTTCATTCAGGAAGAGTTACTCTCAGTGGAGGAAGGATGGGCAGGTCTTAGAGGAAGCCACATATCCGAGGCCTTGTTGAAGTAGACCATTATGCTGGGCCATCGGCTTCAAGGTAGAAAGCTATGCGAGTACAAAGTAAAATCATCTTGGGTCTGGGTGATCTTCAGGGGCTGTTATTGAGGTAAGGGACAATGGGTTGGTCCAAACCCCCTATTTTATGGATTATTATAAATCATTATCCTTACCTTCTCTCCCATTGGTAATTGTCAGCAAAGAATATTGCATTTTCACTAAGGAAAAATAGATTTTCAGCCAGACTCTCTTCCTCACTTAGGACCAATTCTGATTCTGCTCTTCACACAAGTGCTCTGAGCACCAAGCCCCAGGACCCCTATGGAGGAGGGGGCCAGTCGGCCTGGCCGGCCCCATACATGGGTAAGACACACGGGCCCCCTGCCAACAGCAGCTGTGCTTTCTGTCTGTCCTACGGGGTCTCACGTGATGCCTGCAATTCTCCAGCATGGTGGTCTTCAGAGAAGAAGCTGGTGGGGAGTGGTGTGTGTGTCCATGGTGAAATGAGAATGGAGCTCATGAGGTCACCTACTTTGTTCCTGCATCTTTCATGGAAGATCCTCCCTCTTTGACATCTCTCAGCCCTCAAGTTTCCTTTCTTTCCCACCACACTCATCATTTTCATATGAACTCATCCTGTCTTTCTAGCTGGTCTCCTTATTTCCAGTCCTATATACATCTAATCCGGTCCCTCTGTGGGTTTTCTTTTTTTTTAATTTTTTTATTCATCTTACAGAGGAGAGGGAGAGACAGAGAGAGAAGGGGGGAGGAGCTGGAAGCATCAACTCCCATACATGCCTTGACCAGGCAAGCCCAGGGTTTTGAACCGGCGACCTCAGCATTTCCAGGTCGACGCTCTATCCACTGCGCCACCACAGGTCAGGCCTCTGTGGGTTTTCTTAAGGTCCTCTCTCCTCATCTAGGATATGAGCAAACTGAGAAATAAAATCAGAAGTGACAGACAGAGCTAAATATCATCTTATTAATAACAAGAGGATGTGGCCTCTCTGTGGGTCCATACCTATTATGCAAAATGAGGTCAACTATCCCAGTGGTGGGCAGCACTGGCCCAGGCTGGCAGCCATGGGAAGGCTGAGGTCAGACTGTAGGTCTGAGAAGAAGAGGGGCTGAGCTGGAGCTGGACATCACCTTCTCAGTTGTTCTCCATTTTGCTGGTTAGACCATTGTTCCCCCTCCCTTGGGCCAGAGTGAGTAGAGGGGAGGAGAGAACCAAGAGTGACCAGGAGTTGAGTGAGGCATCTTCATGCCATCTGCTTCTAGAGTGAACTCAAATCTGACTGTATTAGTCTCCTGCTTCAATCCTCAGTGCTACCCCCTCACCTCCAGGAGAGTCCACATTTCTCAGTCTGGAATGGTGGGAGCTCCGGGACCTGGCCTTCATCCACCCCCTCCCTTCTCACTTAGCAGCTTCACTCCCCAAGTCAGCCATGGGAACCACATTGAGTTCTACTGATGTTTCATCCTGTTCCCATCTCTGCCTCTCTTAACTCCCTCCTGGCCTACCTGCCCAACACCCTCAGCTTTGTCACCATTTCTCTGGAGCCATCCTTGACCTTCCTCTCTTTGCCAGCCCAGAACTGCCCTTGTCCTTCTAACATCCCAAAGCTTCTACATGTGGACAGCTCTCTCAGCACCTGTGTCTTTTGTGACTGCCTTTCTCATGGTTGTACTTCACCTCTTGTGCTCAGAGTAAATTTCTTGAAGTTCGCATCTTAATGGTCTTATTTCCAGCTCTGTCTGGCCCAGAGGAGCCCTCAATGATGGGAAAGTGTGGAGAAACTACACAGTGCTAGGTGTGCCAAGCACTTGCTAACATCTAACCGGCACAGGAAACAGGGCTGGTTCACTAAGACACAGTCCCAGCCTGCTTTTCTGAGGATTATAATCTAGTAAGAACAATGGCTTTGATTTATTCATTCCGTATGCCATTCTGTATTTCAGATTGACTCTTGTCCACAAACAGGAAGGACTATGTCTTAAAACAGGTGAATAAACCTTTAGCCAAGAGAACACCAGCTTTTCTGGTTTCTTTACTTTTTAGACAATTTACAGCCTAAATGGTCTGTTTCTTCCAAGAAAAACATTCCTGATCTTATTATCTTGCACATAGTAGGGATAGGACTTAACAATAATTGTTGCTATATTTGTCCCCTTGGTGCATTTCAGAGATTACTACATTTGCCTAAACACTTCTCTGCTTGTAAATTGTGAGAGCTTCTAGAATTGGCTAGATCCATCTAGCCATGTTTTCACACATAGGGAGAGGATAGTAAAGCTGGCAGTTATGTTGGAATTGGGTATGGTTTAGAGGAGTCAGTACCGGGGGAGGTAGAGTACTTGAGCTCAGGATCGGTAGAGGTGGGAAGGTATAAGCAAAGCCCAGGAGAAGCTGAGACTGTAGTCAGAGGGGGCCCTGTGACTATAGTACGGTTTCAGTCTCCCTGGACTGGGAGGGAACCAGTGGGTAGATTTTTACCCTGGAACCCAAATAAATAGTTGCAGTTCTGCCTCTGCCATTCCTTCTGGGCAACGTTTACTCTAAGAAGGGCCACAGGCCTAGAGAGAACAAGGAAGTCATAGGCAATTTAAGTAAGGTGCTTTTGAGGCTTGCGTGCAAAGAGAAAAGAAAGTAACTGAAGAAAGTGATTAATTGAGTGAAGTATTTATGCTAAGTGATGTTGCTTCTGAGGGAAGAGGTGAGAAATGTCAGAGATGTGAGGATGAATGAGAAAGGTAAAAAAAAAAAACACAAAAAAATGTGGATCCTTGTAGATGAGCAAAAACTGTGAGAGAAAGACATCTTGGAGAAGTCCTAGGTTGACTTGAGGATCATGATGGGCGCTCCTTGTCACCTCAGTAGTTCAACAGTGTTGGCCATAGTATTACGGCGGGAAGGTGGGCTGCCCTCCAGCTTGGACATCTAACCGCGTGGCTGCTTCTGCACAGTTGCCTTGCAAGTATCGCAGAACTCAGAAACACATCCAAATATGGCTGTGTTTACATGGGAAAGCCAGTGTGTTTAAAATGTTATTCAAGTCTCCAAGGATGAGAATTATTTCTGGAAATTATATTTGCTGGTGGGAGCTATTTTAAATAGTTTCATGCATTTTCCCCCTGTAATTCATTAAAGTTTTGCATTTTCTTTTCCTTTTCAATTTTAAAAATATCAACTAGCTCTGCAAAAAGGTATTTCTTATTATAGGACCAACCAAATAAAGTAAAGATTTACTAAGTGATGGGAAAATGTAATTGGAGCCCAGAATTGGGCTTCATAGCAGAAGCAATACCAACTGCTCTGCCGCTGGGAATCTTCCCTGAGCATATGATGTAACATCAGTTAATATTCCCACTCGTTGTTTTATTGTGAGTGAGTAATGAAGGAGCATCTGCTCATAGCTTAACTACATGAGCAATGAACTTGGATACATTCATGAGCAGAGGTTTGTATCCCTAGAAAATAAAGCCATTATTCTGATAGGTGTATAGTAATTTTCATAATGGTATTGCATTGCATGACAATTAGGCATAAGTGATCAGCAGTTGATATAAATGGCTCAAATAAACAAGATTTCTATAATTTCTCTCTTCCTGTTTAATAATCCATAATCTATAAAAAGAAATGTTGATCCTTTTCCTGGCAGCATGCGCAGTTTAATGATCATTTCACATACATACACACAGAGACAATTAAGGGCTCTCTGTGACACTTGCCCTGTCCCAGAGCCTAGGACTATTCCTTAATTGTCCTTGGCTCATGGCCAGCCTGGAACGGAGGGCCTGAGGGTGTGGGGAGCCTCATCCACTCAGCAGTCTCAGCACTAAGGGCTAAAAGAGTGCGGGGTGTTTGTCTTTTCTGCACCCAGAGCTCTAGAAGCTGAATATGGTCAACTTTGGGTCCTACAGCCCTGAGCTCCTCCCCTGGGACAGGTAGAGGCCTGGATATCAGTGACCTTTCACCAGGCAACACACTGTGGCCTGCATAGTTGGGAAAATTTTTTAAATACAAACCGCCCTGAAAGAAGTGAGCCTGGTCATAACACAGGAGGGAGAGGGGACAGGCACAAGCATTCCAGATCAGAAAGAGGGGCAAAAAGTGTCACCTAGATGGCAGGAGGCCCAGAGTGAGGAGGCTGAAGCCCCAGAGGCTTTTCTTCTTCTTTTTTCAATTGATTGACTTTTAGGGAGAGAGAGAGAGAGAGAGAGAGAGAAACATTGATTTTTGTTCCACTAATTTATACATTCATCGGTTGATTCCTGTATGTGCCCTGATTGGGGATCGAACCTACTGCCTTGGTTCTAACAATGCTCTAACCAACTGAGCTACCCAGCCAGGGCCCCCAGAGGTCTTTTAAAGGACCCAATATAGTTAAAGGATCCCCTTCTTGCTGCCACTCTACTCAATAAATCAAGACTGTGCTAGGAGTTATTTTAGCTTCATCAGGCATAGGAGAAGAGGGAACATGGACTCAGTGACACTGAGAAGGTCATCTCGGTGGCCGTGAGACCATGAGGTTTCTGGAACACAGATGCAGCCTTGGTCACTGCTGTGGCATCCCCTGTGGGACTAATGCAACTAATGCAAGTGACTGTCCTCTCTTTCCAGAGATCCAGTCACAACTTGTTCCCTTTTATTTGTAACCCTTTATTTATAGTTGTGTCCTGTGATATTTTTAATCCAGTAGTAAAAATCCTAGCTTGTGTATTTTGCTCAGTTAGTTAGTGTACACCAAGGAAACAAGAAATGAATGTTTCTCTCTCTCTCTCTCCTCTCTCAAGTCAATAAATAAAAATTTTTAAAAAATTTTATTCCCAGCCCCAACACCACTCAGTAGCCAAGTCCTTCTCAGTCTACCCCTGCGGTGCCTCAACCTGCACTCTTTTCTCTACTCATTTCCTGCCTTCGGCCTGGAGTGTTCTATTGGTTTCCACCTGATCTCCCTGTCTTTAGGCGTCCTCCTTTCCTTCTCACACTGTGCTGTCAGAACAATCTCTCTAAAGCTTAGTTGAATTGTGTCACTGCTCTGCCTGAGCCCCGTGTTCCCTGCTCCATGCTGGCTTACTGGCAGACTCTCTCAGTGAAGCCTCATCTCCCCCTCCTCCCATCCTGTGCTCTGGCCTCTCCCCCTCCTGTCTTCACACCTGTGCATCCCTTCCTACCTTACTCCCAAGTCTCTAAATCCCTCCACAGACACCACGTTGGGTATTCAGAAGGCACACAGGCCAGAGTTCTCGTCCTGAGCTTATACTTAGCAGTGTGATCTTGGGGGTTAGTATTAATAACTCCCTTATAGAGTTGCTCTGAGGATGACATGAGATCATCTGTGTAAAGGCCCAGCACACAGTAAGCGGGCAGTAATGTTAGCTGTTGTTATTATCATCTTCCTCGTTATTGTCAGTGTCTAATTCAGATGCCACCGCTTCTGTAAAGCCTTCCTTCTGTTCCAGTCTGACGGAGAGGGTGACACTAGTGGACTGTCATGTGGAATGTCTGCTTAGCACTCAGGCAGTTTCACAAGGTAGCCCTCAGCTGAGTCTTCATGTTTCAGGGACAAGTCAGCTTTGCTAATTAAACCCAGAATGATTGGTGTCTTGCCCTGGCTGTATAGCTCAGTTGGTTAGAGCGTTGTTCCAAAGCACAGAGGTTGCCAGTTCGATCCTTGGTCAGGACACATACAGGAACAGGTTGATGTTCCTGTCTCTTTCTCTCTCTCTTCCTCTCTCACTAAAATCAATAAATAAAAAATAAATGTTTGGTGTCTTGATGAGAAAGAGAACCAATACCAGATTGTCAAAATCGCTTCCATGTTCTCTCTTCTCACTGCCACCTGGCCACATGCAGCATTTAGTGCAGGGACTTAATATATGTTGAGCAAATGATTATTAGATATTTAGTTTAAGTTTTTATGGACTAATCAGGTTAACTTACAGATTAAACTTAACCAGAGACATGTAAACTTTAAGTAAGCTTATATTTAAAGGCTTAGAATATAAAATGTTTTCTTGATTTTATGCTGAAAACCACTTGATATATCTGATGCCTCCAAGGAGAATAGTAACCTCACATTCTTGGTTTTAGAATAGAATAGTTGGATAACTGTGCTTGTCATCAGTGACATAGTTTATGGATTAAAAATATTTTATTCAGCCAGAATTTATTCAAAGTCAAAATTTTAAAGCGTTGTGGCCCTGGCCAGTTGGCTCAGCGGTAGAGCGTTGGCCTGGCGTGCGGGGACCCAGGTTCGATTCCCAGCCAGGGCACATAGGAGAAGCGCCCATTTGCTTCTCCACCCACCCCCTCCTTCCTCTCTGTCTCTCTCTTCCCCTCCCGCAGCCGAGGCTCCATTGGAGCAGAGATGGCCCGGGCGCTGGGGATGGCTCCTTGGCCTCTGCCCCAGGCACTAGAGTGGCTCTGGTTGCGGCAGAGTGACGCCCCGGAGGGGCAGAGCATCGCCCCCTGGTGGGCAGAGCGTCGCCCCTGGTGGGCATGCCGGGTGGATTCCGGTCGGGCGCATGTGGGAGTCTGTCTGACTGCCTCCCTGTTTCTAGCTTCAGAAAAATACAAAAAAAAAAAAATATATATATATATATATAACTTGACTCTTTGCAATAAATATATATACATATATATATATATTGTGTGTGTGTGTGTAACAACATAGAGCATGGCGCTTCTGGTTCATTCCTCCAGGCCCTCATGGTGAGTGGGAGGCAGACTGCTGGAGTTACCTGCCCTTCCCTGTGATAGAGCATTTGGAAGAGGTTTCGAGCCTTACTTCTTTACTTTGTAAAGAGGTTTTTACTTTGAATAGAGGACTCAGGCTTTATAAATTGTTCTTCTGTTGAGGACAGAGGCAGTAAGATAATTTAAGAATGAGATCATTTTAAAGGAGAAGAATAGTAGATGGTAACTAACTTTAGACTTTAAATTAGCCATATCTATCTTAATTTTTAACATAAATGCTAATGTACCTGAGATGAGCATCAACCAACATATCAAAATTGTTGGATTTTCAAAATTCTATTTCAAATCAGAAAGAGTGACTAATTCATGAATAAATAACAATGAATGTTAAAAAAACAACATAAAAGTATTTTTTTCTCTCCCACTAGGTTTCTGTGACGGTGAGAATGATGGGCATGGGGAAGGTATGGACTGATATTGCCACGGTGGTGGTGGGATGCTGACAGTAGTTTACGTAAAATACTTTCAGCATCGTCACTCATGTTTCAGAACTTCCCAAAATGCTGACAACTGCACATTGGTTTACTTTTCTGTGATGCTTTATAAAATTAGGGCTACCCATGACCAAGGCCATGAGAAAGGAAATGTATGGTGAGATGACAAAGGCTCCCCATCATCTGAGTCCCTCCAGTTCACAGTCACACTGTTGTGCAGGAAAGCAAACGTTATCATCACATGAAACTATTAATGAATTGGTCACTTAAACTATTAGTTATTCCAGTATTCCTCCCTCTTTAGCTGCCTATCTCTGCCCATTTAGAAAGTTTTGAGTGTTAGTGATTGATATAATAAATAAGCAATGCAAGGAAAATGCAAATTGGTTTGCAGAATGAAATTGCAGATGTTGCAGAAGATACTGAGTTTTTAAAAACTGATCACAATGAGTTGGAGATCTACTGAAATGATGCTCAAAGCCAGTGACACATGTGGGGTTGACACAGTTTGTGTATTTATTCAGTACCAGGCACTGTTTTATTTTCTCTAAATGTTCATAATCTGAAATTTAATTTTCACAATCTGCAACGTGAACAGCTAAATTAGGTCTATATGTCGCAGAGCTAAGGATGGGGGGGAGGGGGGAGTATGATACATGAGGCCTAATTCTCCAGCACTGTCCTCTATAGTCCTTTTCTAGACAAGCCAATTTAGGCCATGAATAAAATCACAAAAAGATGAAACATCAATAAACATTCACTAGGGCAGAAATAAATAATTGGCTTCAAGCTTTTCACATTCCCCCAGTGAATCCTGTGAGAAATTCCCAACCAATCTTGGATATGAAGAGGGACTAAAAACAATGAACTTCTCTAAGAACACAATCCTCTCTAAGTAAGGCCTTGGCATCAGCCCCAACCATATTCCTGTGATCAACCTCTTATGAGAAGTAGCCTTGAGTCATGAAGCCACCTCACTCAGCCCTTGAAACTTTTCCTATCATCCACCAGTGCCTTGAAGAGCAATTGTTTATTCTTGAGTGTCTCGTTGTATTGCTCTATAAAGACTCTCCAACCTATTATTCCTGCCTGCCAGTTTGGGAGTCTGCTGGAGGGCTAGTGTTTACCTGGCACTGTTTTCAGCATTCCCAAGCCAGGGGGTAAAATGAAGGCCCTGCCCTTGTGGAGTTCACATTTCTGAAGTAGTTTATATTAACCCTTTGAGTAGTACGAACGTTCATGTAGGTCCTCGTGCCTCCTGACCATCCAGAGTACAATCGTACAAAAGTTTTTATTTTAGAAATGTGTAAGGCAACATTTAAAAAAGGCAAATGTATGTTCTTCTTGTTTCCATAAATTGGTTGTCAAAAAACATGATTTTAAGTTAATAAAACTGTAACTGGAACTAATTTCATTTTTTGAAAAAAAATTCACTCCTGGGATCAGTAAGCATTAAAAATAACTCACTACTCAAAGGGTTAAGAGTCAGACTAGGTAGCATTTGAAGAAAAGAAAACCACACAAGGATGTTGGCAAAATAAGTTCTTCAGGAGAGAGTGGTTTAAATATCACAATTAATAGAGAGACCTGGGGTCCGGGCCAATTGGCTCAGTGGTAGAGTGTCAGCCTAGCATGTGGCTTTCCCAGGTTCAGTCAGGGCACACAGGAGAGGCGCCCATCTGCTTCTCCACCCATCCCCCTCTTGCTTCTCTCTCTCTCTCTCTCTCTCTCTCTCTCTCTCCCTCCCCCCTCCTGCAGCCATGGCTTGATTGGAGTGATTTGGCCCTAGGCACTGAGGATGGCTCCATGGTCTCTGCCTCAGGCGCTAAGAAGAGCTTGGTTGCAGAGCAACATTCAAATGGGCAGAGCATCGCCCCCTACTTGGCTTTCCGAGTGGATCCTGGTTGGGGTATATGTGGGAGTCTGTCTCTGCCTCCCCTCCTCTCACTGAGTTAAAAAAAAGGAGAGAGAAAGACTTGGAACGTTGATAAAGCCTGGAACATTTGAGTAGGAATGACAGCTGTCGTGGTGTGAGGAGGTTCCTCATACAGACATTGCATTGGGCTGTTATTATACCTCCGTCATCCTTAACTTATTCCTAGAGCCCACCAATGTGATTACATCCTAAGTTGTGTTAAATATAAGACAATGTTGCCTGACCAGGCAGTGGCGCAGTGGATAGAGCGTCGAACTGGGATGCAGAGGACCTGGGTTCGAGGCCCCGAGGTCGCCAGCTTGAGTGCAGGCTCATCTGGTTTGAGGAAAGGCCCACCAGCTTGAACCCAAGGTCGCTGGCTCCAGCAAGGGGTTACTCGGTCTGCTGAAGGCCCGCGGTCAAGGCACATATGAGAAAGCAATCAATGAACAACTAAGGTGTTGCAACGTGCAATGAAAAACTAATGATTGATGCTTCTCATCTCTCTCCATTCCTGTCTGTCTGTCCCTGTCTATCCCTCTCTCTGACTCACTCTCTATCTCTGTAAAAAATAAATAAATAAAATTTTAAAAAAAAATATATATATATATGACAATGTAAACTTACAGTTTTTCAAAACTTTATCTCAGAATTTACCCTGAAAATTTGGTCCCTGTTTAAGTGACTTCTTTCTGGAGTCTGTTACCTTGGGTGTCCTGTGTGGGCTAAAACAGACAGTCATGACAGTCAGCTCGGAGCTTCGTGGTCACCAAAACCTAACTGTGTGTAGTTCTGAGTAGTCAGCAGGGTCTCTGTTGAATGCCTTCCTGGCATCAGATCCCTTAATTCCTGAGGCTGACCCTTATCTTCTGATCTTTCCTTGAGAACTACAATAAATATTTGTGAAATAAATCTTATTTTTTTACAATGATAATTTGGCCAAAGGTGGGATGGCTGCCATCTAATGCAGTGAATGTGCTTTCTCTCTGCCCCCTTTAGTGCTGTCTTTCCCTGGCCCATTGAAAGAAGAGAATCTGTTGAATGTTCCCAAGCCACTGCCGAAACAGCTATGGGAAACCAAGGAGGTAGGTGAACAGTACTGACCATGTCTGTTGTCACTGAATATTTGCACAGCAGAGGTCATTATAGAATCCTGCAGAGGCGAAATACACTAGGGAATGATGGTTAAAATACAAATTATCACATATTGTTGATGAGTTAATACAGTGATCTTTTGGCTTCCTAATTGGCATGTGAATTAATTTACTCAGAAAAACCTATTAGTCCCCCATGTCTCATTTATATCATTCATTATTTTTGAAACCTGGTCACAAGTCATAAGAAGACTTTTCTGTTTTGTGACCAATACTGTCTACCAGTCACCAGTTTCTATCCAGAATTGCTGGTTCACCAAATAGCTCTTTGTTATTGAAACATAGTTACAAGTCATAGGAAGACTTTTCTGTTTTGTGGCCAACACTGTCTACCAGTCGCCAGTTTCTATCCAGAATTGCTGGTTCACCAGATAGCTCTTTGATAAATCAAGGGCATTTGACCTGGGTCCATAGGGAGTCAGTAAACAAGTCATCTGTTTTATGATTTCTATGAGCCTTTGAGTATTTGCATCTACACTTGTGCTAGCAGACCCCCGCCATGCTCTCACTATGGAATGGGGAGGTCCCATGGTACTGGCTGAGTCCTTCTTCCCATAGGGAAGTTGTGTTGCCTTTGACAGAAAATAGTTTGCCTGACCTGTGGTGGTGCAAAGTGTCAACCTGGAACACTGAGGTTGCAGGTTTGAAGCCCCAGGCTTGCCTGGTCAATGCACATACGAGAAGCAACTACTATAAGTTGATGCTTCCCACTCCTTCCCTACCCTCTTTATCTCTCTCCCCCCCCCCAATTAAAAAATAAAAAATCTTAGAAAGAAAGAAAACAGTTTATCATCCCAGCCTTTAATGATGCAATGGCTGGTCTTGCCTCTGTACTCAGCTCCCCCCCAGCCATGGCCACGAAGGTCCTCTTTAGCATTAGAGTGGGGTTGAAAGTCTTTTGTAAAAGCAAGATGTATCTGCTGTTTCATCATTCGAGGGGGAAAAGGCCTATGATTTAAAATTCACAACCTTAAACATAGGATAAGCAGCCACACTTAGTCTTTCTGGCTGTGGAGACACAAGTCGTTTTGGAGGTGTTATCAGAAGATAGTTACATCTTCTCCAAAGAGGCAGCAGCACCCCTTCCCTGAGTACAGGGCCTTCCTCTGGGAAGAGGGACTCATCCTCCTTCATGTTGAAGGATTTGTAGTCCTCCGTAAACCATTTCAGGGAGAAGACTTGAGTCAATGGGTTCATTCATGGTTTTCAATATACAGTATATTTATTGTATGCAGGCACTCTAGGTCCAGGGATTCTGCAGTAAGCAAACAAACAAAAAAATCCCTGCTTCCCCCTCCCCCACCCTGAGTTTATTTTCTAATTGACATATTTATTTTTTCTGATACTAATTTCTTTTATCTTCACCCTCTTTTATTTTTTGTATTCTTCTTTTCCTTTCAGGCCAGTTGGAAAATAAATGTTTATTTAAAAGCTCTGTATGTAAAACATTGGCCTTTTTGAAGGAAATAATATTCATCTAGAAGATAAACTAATAAAGCATCAAACTAAGAAAATTTATTAATGTTATGCCTCCTTTATGTCTGGAATAGTCTAGTCAAAACTTAAAGGGCTGCTGTGTGAATATACTACTTATTGGCTCTCCCTTGCACTGACTGGAGCCCCAGTATACTACAAAGATACTTTTAAAACATGCATTTGGTTTTACAGTGAATAAACCCGGCTTTCTATCTCTCCCCAGATCCAGTCCCTGTCAGGGCGCCCTCGATCCTGTGATGTTGGAGGAGGCAAGTAAGTAACGTTCTTTTTGTTCATTACTCAGAGGCTATCCTGAAGGTTTTCCTAAAAGGAAAGTCTTACTGCTTTGTCACAGACTATCTGAAACTTCATGTGTTATGTCTAAATTGAAAGTTGGCCCTGGCCTGACCTGTGGTGGTGCAATGGATAAAGTGTTGACCTGGAACACTGAGATGGCCAGTTTGAAACCCTCGGCTTGTCTGGTCAGGGCACATATGCCTTGATGCTTCCTGCTCCTTCCTCACTTCTATCTATCTATCTATCTATCATCTATCTATCTATCTATCATCTATCTACCTATCTATCTCTCTATCTCTATCTCTATCTCTGTCTCTCCTCTCTAAAATGAATAGTCTTAAAATAAAAAAGAGGCCCTGGCTGGTTGGCTCAGTGGTAGAGCATCAGCCTGGTGTGCAGGAGTCCCGGGTTCAATTCCCGGCCAGGGCACACTGGAGAGGCGTCCATCTGCTTCTCTACCCCTCCCTCTCTCCTTCCTCTCTGTCTCTTCCCCTTCTGCAGCCAAGGCTCCATTGGAGCAAAGTTGGCCCGGGCGCTGGGGATGGCTCTATGGCCTCTGCCTCAGGCACTAGAGTGGCTCTGGTTGCAACAGAGTGATGCCCCAAGATGGGCAGAGCATCGCCCCCTGGTGGGTGTGCCGGGTGGATCCCGGTCGGGCGCATGTGGGAGTCTGATTGCCTCCCCATTTCCAACTTCAGAAAGATACAAAAAATAAAAAATAAAAATAAAAAAATAAAATAAATAAAAAAGAAAGTCAGCCCTGGCCATATAGCTCAGTTGATTAGAGTGTCATCCCTTCATGCCGAGCTTGTAGGTTCAATCCCTCATCAGGGCACATACAAGAACGGCATGAATGAGTGGAACAACAAGGCAACGTTTCTCTGTCTCTCTTCCTTCATCTCTCTCTCTCAAAATCAATTTTTAAAAAGTCAATTGAATTTTCATAAAAACAACAGCTTTCTTTTGGTACTCATATTTGATTTATTTAAAGTAATTATATTACATAACTGCAACAACAAATAAAACTGCCATAAATGTGTTTGAAAATAACACAACTGACTCTTGGTAAACACACACCCAAAGCAGAAGCATGCCGACAGAGGTGCCCACCAGCCTCTTGCTGTGGGCACCCGACACCTCGGGTACAGAGATGTCAGTTGAGTTTCTCTGAAGGTACTTAATGCCACAAAACTGTACGCTTATAAGGGATAGATTTTATGTGGTTTATATTTTACCATAATTGAAAACATGAATGGAATATGAATAAATAGGAAAACTTGCCATAGAAATAGAGTTTCTATGGCACCATTAATGAATTAATATATTTAGTGGTATAGAATTTTACTCCCTAAAAGATTTGAGACAGCTTACAAAACTATGCATAGTACATAAAGATCAATAAATAAGTTCATGAGGAAATTAGAACTAGGGGAAAATGAGGAGATGAAGAGGTAATGAAGCCCACATGTTAACAGATGCAAAGAGGGAACCAACCAGTGAGATCAGTTAAATGACAAAGACAGGCGGTTGTGCGGGGACGGACACTGAGACTGGCTGGAAGTCTCTGCGTGGGTCTTCACAGAGAACACCAGCCCCATGGGACTTGATGGGCAGTGTCCAGAGAGAGCGCCAAGAGGGTTGCATGAGGCTGCCCCAGGGTTTGGGACCCAAACAGCTCAGCAACAGCAATTCTTTCCAGAGGAAAAATAATATAGTTTGAAAATGGGGGCCCTGGCTGGTTGGCTCAGTGGATAGAGTGTTGGCCTGGCATACAGACATTCTGGGTTAAATCTCCAGTCAGGGCACACATGAGAAGTGACCATCTGCTTCTCTTCCCCTCCCGCTCCCCCTTCTCTCTTTCTTCCCCTCTAGCAGCCAGTGGCTTGATTGGTTTGAATGTCAGCCCCAAGCACTTAGAATAATAGCTCTGTTAATTTGAGTATCAGTGTCTGGTGTATTCTGGTAGGGGTGCATGTGGGAGTCTCTCTATCTCCCCTCCTCTCAATTAGAAAGAAAGAAAGAAAGAGAGAGAGAGAGAGAGAGAGAGAGAGAGAGAAAGAAAGAAAGAGGGAGGGAGGGAAGCAAGGAGGGAAGGAGGGAGGGAAGGAGAGAGGGAAGGAATGAAAGAAGGACGGAGGGAGGGAGGGGAGGGAGGGAGGGAGGGAGGGAGGAAGGAAATGGGACCCTTGCATGATCTAGCTGAGTACAACCATCCATTCTAGAGCATTCAACTCAATGCACTTCAGACAATTGTTAAATATTTCCTCCAATAAAATTTTCTATGAAATTTCAGGGCACTGAGTTCAGGGCATTGCCTATTGAGGACCTGCAGTGCAAATGTTCTTTTTGGCTAGCTAAATATAAACCCATATACAGTATAAGCAATGGCCCCCTGAGCAAAGATGGGTTGACCTCTTCAGAAGTCACAAGGTCTGCCCAAACACCCCTAGACAGAAGACCAGCATGCCTAGCGGTTATCAAGAGTGTTTAGTCTCTCATCTGTCTGATTGTCCACCCCTGGCATGGCTCTGCCCCCACTGTTCCCATCAAACTGTCCTCAAGAGACATCCTATGACAAGTCTTCCTAAACTTCAGAAATGTGGTATCTAAAGCAGGATTCATTAAGTTACCATACCATCCATCTTTATCCCCAGTTTGCTCTTAAACCTCAATGTCCCTGTCTTAGGGAGTGGCTTCATCAGTCCCCAAGCCAGAAAATCAGTAATCATTTTTGAGCACTTCCTTCATATATCTCGTTTGCATCCCATTTCACCATCGCCAGGTTCCCATGATGTATTGTTTGATGTCTTGTTTGACTGTTCAGCAGGGCCATAACATACCCTTCTGCCTCCAGGCTCTGCCTCTTGCACCCTGGCCTCCACTCCCTCGAGTCTGCTAGCCACACTGTCTGTCCTAAGAATGACTGAGTACATCTTTCCCTGCTTTCAGCCTTAAACTGGCTATTTGCCATCAGCATGTCAGTTCAAGCCTCATACACTCTCTGCCTTCTTGTCCAAGACCATCTCGCATCACCACCTCCCCCTCTTAAACTTGACCTTTCTGTGGTCCCTAAGTTCCTAGGGCACACTATGTGGTTTCACACCTTTCTGCTTTGCCCATGCTGTGGACTCTGCCTGAAATGATTTTTCTGTGTAAATCATCTGAATTCTATAGCCTTCAAACAACTCAGATGGCCTCCAGAAAGCCCCTCCAGGCTGCTGGTTGTTTTCTCCACACCATATACTTCCAGGCTTTGTCATTGTGCTCCTGAATTGTATTATGTTGCAAGTTATTTTCTTTTTGGCTCTATCTCCCTGCTGTGTGAGTCTTCTGAGGCCCTGATATCAGTGGTTGGCGTGAAATGTCCTCAATTGAATTCATTCCCTTCCGCCCCTTCCTGGACCACAGCCATGGCTCCTAACTGATTCTGCGTGCTGTCTCTCTGCTCCCTTAAGCCATCTTCCATACTGTAATTGAAAAAGTGTATCTTAGAAAGTATCTGGTTGATACAGAGATGCCTTTTTTTTTTTGTAGAAAAGATAATTTAGAAATCCAGCAAACAGAACCTACACAGCAGCATGTCACATTTTATACTGTGCTTTATAATTTTTAAAGTACTTTTGCATCAGTTATCTCATCTGGTCTTGGAAAATATTCCTATAAAGTGGCATAGATGGCATCCTCCGTTCAACTGCACAGGTGAGAAGGTGGCACTTCAGAGAGGTTAAGCTAAGGAAGTGTTCTTAGGAAGAGGCAGAGCTTACATGAAGACTTGGATATTTGATACCCCTTGCTTGTATTTGACAAGGAACGGTATCAGACATGTCCTGTTTCCCAAAGCCTTAACGATTTTAGAAAAGTAATACTTGTTTTTCCTTTTTCAGTGCTTTTCCACACAACAATCAAAACATAGGCCTCTCACCCTTTCTGGGGACCCTGAACACCGGAGGTTCACTGCCAGATCTAACCAACCTCCACTACTCAGGGCCCCTGCCAGCCAACCTGGACACCGGTGACCACCTCTTTGGCAGCATGAGTATGGGGAATAGTGTGGGCAACCTTCCTGCTGCTATGACTCACCTGGGTATAAGAAGCTCTTCTGGTAAGTATCCACTGCTCTGTAAGGACCTTGCCCGTGTCGACTGGTGGCTTAGTCATAGGTGCTCCCTAGCCAGGTGGCCTTTTAGTGGATCATGGAGTAAGAGTGACTACATCTAGGTTAGAAATAATAACGTACCTGTCCTTGTTGCGCTTGACCCTGCTGTCATTTTGCTCTGGTGGCCCAGTTTCTGCTGGATGTGATGAGCTCTGGGGCAGCTCTGCTAAACCTCCTTTATCGTCTGCATCAGCCCATGTGTCCTGTGAACTTGGAGAATAAGATTTGAGAGTCAGGAAATAAGTGTCCCTTCTATACTGTGGCCAAAAAATGTCAGTGGCTTTTATCAACATGTGATGATATTTAATCATTACAGCTGTCTCTCTAGATCCCTCCAATTTTCCACTGGATTTCAAAGGAGAAAATTTGGAATTTTTGAAAACTTACAGTAGATATGATGACAATATTTATACTTAATAGATATGTATATTAAATAGAAATCTACTATAGCTCAAAAGTATTGGCTCAGATGTTCAGAAGTGCTAAAAGATGTGGCATTTACTTGAACCCTGACACATGTTCTTGTCGGTGGGTAGGGCAGTTGTTCCTACTCCCCGTGCCCCCAGCAGTGCAGTGTGTCCCTGGCAGTCGCGGCCACGAGAATTGTGGTGTGGACCTTTGGAAGGGTCCGCAGAGATGGTCTGTCTGCAGGGAAAGTGCTTGCTGGTCTCCACTCTGGGTTCAACACGACTTGTCTATGTAAATCAGAACTCACCACCCAAGAGAGCGTGGTCCCCTTTAGAGTGGTTACCCGGAGGGCTCTCTGTTGATGAGCAGTGATGCTGCCAGGGTGCTACATAACTTTAGGTTGGAAGAATTGATTTCAGCCAGCACCTTTATTTCTGGTTCTTTTGGTCTTTTTTATTTCCTGCTGCTTTACTTATGTGACTATGGTCAGTTCTCTGAACAAACATCCAAGGTCACGTAAGTAATGTCGCACCAGCACTTAGCTCCCTTGGGTCTTGGGGAAGCTGGCATTCTCCAATATAGCCTCCAACACTTTGCTGCAGATCCCGAGTTTAATTCCTGGCTGTCATTTTCCTCAAACAACATTATTTTGCCCAAAACATCAAGCTTTTCTAGTTTCTATGCATGGAATTTAAAGCATGGTACACAAAACTGCACATATTTTTTAAAAATATCTGTGAATGAGTGGGGTTTTTTTTTCTTTGAAAAAATGAAGTTCTGGGCTCTGGCCAGGTGGGTCAGTGGATAAAGCATTGACCCAGAGCACCAGAGGTCACAGGTTCAACCCTTGGTCAGGGCACATACAAGAAGCAATCAATTAGTGTACAGTAAATGGAACAACTAAGTGAAACAACAAGTTTATGCTCCTCTCTTTGTGTCCCATCTCCTCTCTCAAATCAATGGGAAAAATTTGTTTTTTAAATTGAAGTTCTGGCCCTGGCTGGGTGACTCAGTGGATAGAGTGTCATCCTGGCACACTGAGGTCATGGGGTGAGTGCACAACTAAATGGAACAACTAAGTAGAACAATGAGTTGATGCTTCTCTCTTTTTCCCTTCCCCTCTCTCTCAAACCAATGGAAAACATTTTTAAATCGAAGTTAATATCTTTAGCTCTAATTCTAATTTTATTTTTGAGAGAGTGAGAGAAGTGAGAAGCATCAACTCTTAATTGGTTTCACTTTAGTTGTACATTGATTGCTTCTTGCATGTGCCTTGACCAGGGCTGTGCCAGTGTCCCCTTGCTCATACCAGTGACCTTGGGCTTTTCATGCCAACAACCTTTGGGCTCAAGCTGTGATCATGTGGACAATCCTCCGCACAAGCCAGCAACCCTACACCGACGAGATTGTCCTCAGAGCCAGCAACCTCAGGGTTTTGAGCCGGCGACCTCAGCATTCAGGGTCAATGCTTTTTTTTTTTTTTTTTTTTTTTAATGAGATTTTATTATTTTTTTAATTTTATTTTACAGAGACAGAGAGTCAGAGAAAGGGATAGACAGGGACAGACAGACAGGAACGGAGAGAGATGAGAAGCATCAATCATCAGTTTTTCATTGCGACACCTTAGTTGTTCACTGATTGCTTTCTCATATGTGCCTTGACCGTGGGGCTACAGCAGACTGAGTAACCCCTTGCTCAGCCAGTGAGCTTGGGTCCAAGCTGGTGAGCTTTGCTCAAACCAGATGAGCCCACGCTCAAGCTGGCGACCTCGGGGTCTCGAACCTGGGTCCTCTGCATCCCAGTCCGACGCTCTGTCCACTGCACCACCGCCTGGTCAGGCCAGGGTCAATGCTTTATCCATTGTACCACCACTGGTTGGGCTAATTCTAATTTTTATTTGAGCCAATCTTATCTTTGAACTTTACATGGAGAGTTGAGTTATGGTATACTACCTAAGGTTTTATCAGAGACATCTTTCTTACCTTTTAAAAATTATTTGCCAGCTGCTCTGGCCAGGTAGCTTGGTTGGTTAGAGCATTGTCCTTAAGCACAGATGTTGCTGGTTTGATCCCCAGTCAGGGCCCATGCAGGAACAGATTGATATTCCTGTCCCTCCCTCTCCCTCTTTCTGTCTTCTCACCCTTCTTCTCTCACTAAAATAAATAAATAAATAAAAGATTTTTGAAGTTATTTACCAGCTAAAACTACTTTACTTATTTATTTATTTATTTTTAATTAAGGGAGAGGCAGGGAAGCAGACAGACAGATTCCCACATATGCCCTGACGGGGCAATGCTCTGCCCATCTGGGGCCACTGCTCCTATTTTAGTGCCTGAGGTAAGGCCATGGAGCCATCCTCAGCACCTGGGGCCAACTTTGCTCAAACCATTCTAGCCATGGCTGTGGGAAGAGAAGAGAGGGTGGAGGGATGGAGAAGCAGATGGGCACTTCTTCTGTGTACACTGACTGGTAATCAAACCCTGGACTTCCTCATGCCTGGCCAACTGTCTACCACTGAGCCAAACAGCCAGGGCAAAAACTACTTTATTTCAAAAAACAAACAAACAAAAAAAAAAAAAACTACTTTATTTCTTCACTTCCATAATTTTTATCTAACCTTTAATTTTTTTATCAACATGAAACACTACACAGTTCTGCTCACCCCATCTACTGGTCCAAGAGTGATGGGCTGATCTCTGAAACATAGGCATCGCTTGTTAAGGTACATTGCAGCGTCAGCAGCATCTGTTCACAGAGCAGAGCCGTTCTGTGACAGGACTTGTGTCAGTGCCGAGGACCCAGCAGGGCACAAGGCAGGGTCCCATACTCCTCAAGCTTGTGCCCTAGCTACCTCTGTCATGGGAATCCCTTTCCCAGACTCTCTTGCTGGTGGTAAAACTCACTAGCCTCCCTCCAAAATAAAACTAAGCACCAGCAAAGATGTCCTTTTCTCTGAATTGGAATAGATTGTAATGAACAATTTCTCGGGAGCCAGAAAAAGAAAGAGAAAGTAACTGTAGGGCAGGGGACATGGAAAATGTCTTTTCCCAGGGATCTCTGGTGTGCTCAGGACCTGTAAAGGCTATGCTGGGGCAGCTCCTGGAGCCACACCTCCCAGTGAGAGGGTGCCCTGCAGAGCAGCAGAGGATCCAGGCAGTGTGCCTGGGACAGGCATTTGGGGGCTCTACACAGAATTTGTTGTACAGCCCAGGGGCATTTCCCTGGGTTGGAGCTAAGCACACTGCACGTTCACCTCTGCTGCTCACTGTTCACCTGGTCCTGCTCGCCCAGCGGTCTTCATTTACACAATCACCATCCTCATGGGGAAACTGTTCTCTTGATGGCACCTGTCCCTTGCCATTGGTACGTCTGAGACATGTTTAGTAGGAAGGTTTCCCAGGAACTCCTTCACATACAGAATCATCATTACATCATAGGAAGTTACGTTTTCACTAATATTCGGAAAACAAACAACTTGGTCTGAAATTGTGACAAGTAACTTGTGCATTTGTTGTCTTCTAGGTCTCCAGAGTTCCAGGAGCAACCCTTCCATCCAGGCTACGCTCAGCAAGACAGCTCTTTCCTCTTCCCTAAACAGCCACCCACAGACATCTGCGCCCAACACCTCTGCTCTTCACCCTTCACTTCGTCTCTTTTCCCTTAGCAACCCATCCCTTTCCACCACAAGCCTGAGCGGCCCCTCTCGGCGCAGACAGCCTCCCGTCAGCCCTCTCACGCTTTCCCCTGGCCCTGAAGCACATCAAGGTTTCAGCAGACAGCTCTCTTCAACCAGCCCACTGAACCCCTATCCTGCCTCTCAGGTACAAATAACTGCAATGGAACAGACTGAACAATATAGGAATGGCTTGCCTTCTCTGTATAATTTTGGATTGGGTCCATTACACCAAGCGTTGTCCATGTGATCACTTCTGTGTGAAATCAGAGAGAGAGAAATATGAATAATTCAGAATGCACTAGTGATTTTCTAAGAGCAGACCTTTGTTGATTATTCCTAAGCAAACATTGTACAGTTTACAGTCACTAAAACTCAAAGTTTGGGTCAGGGAAGAGGGTGAAATATAGAGGATGCAATCCAGATATGTCTGCCCTTTATGAGGAAAACCAGGCTGGGATTTTACAGTTGGTATGGAAAATCAATAATTGGCTCTATAAGTACTTTATTTATTTATTTATTTATTTATGTATGTATGTATGTATTTTTCCGAAGCCAGAAACGGGGAGGCAGTCAGACAGACTCCTGCATGCGCCCGACCGGGATCCACCCGGCACGCCCACCAGGGGGCGATGCTCTGCCCATCTTGGGGCGTCGCTCTGTTGCGACCAGAGCCACTCTAGCGCCTGAGGCAGAGGCCACAGAGCCATCCTCAGTGCCTGGGCCAACTTCGCTCCAATGGAGCCTTGGCTGAGGGAGGGGAAGAGAGAGACAGAGAGGAAGGAGAGGGGGAGGGGTGGAGAAGCAGATGGGCGCTTCTCCTGTGTGCCCTGGCCGGGAATCAAACCCAGGACTCCTGCACGCCAGGCCGACGCTCTACCACTGAGCCAACCAGCCAGGGCTCTATAAGTACTTTAAACCACCAGGATAAACCAAAAAAGATATTTAATATCTTCCAAAGCTTTGATATTAGCCCACTTCCCTAACTACAACTACAGATTTGAGAAACAGTACTTTTATTGTTTATGGATATCACTATAAAAGAACCCAAAGAAGCCTGTTTAGAAAAATGCTTAACTCCCAAGTCTGTCGCAGAAATTCAGGGGTTGAAACATATTTTGACTTGCTGACTTTGTTTTTATTCTGAGCTCTTAGGGTGGTTCTCCTTACCAAAATCATCAATGAATATATTTTTAACCTGTTGGTCACTCCCTAGATACATTATAGCATCATTTACTAACCACTTCTCCATAAATGAGTAATAACTTCGCGAGGAGGAGTGGACAGGACACAATGGAAGGATTGGCCGATCCTGCTATTAGTCATTCTTTAGCAATTACTAGCTACAGGATCTAGATGATGAGTAATCTCTTTTGGGAGAGGGTGAGAGGGTATTTCGTAACTGTTTCTTTAATGGTCCTTGTTATGTTATTAATTTTATTTTTCAAAATTATTTAATAGGATATGAAAATTATTATTTGGGCTTCTGAGACACATTTTAAAGAAAGCATCCTCTTTCAGATGTTTCCATTTTTAAAATGTGTTTTATATTTAGATTTTTTTTTTTTTTTTGTGACAGAGAGAGGGACAGATAGGGACAGACAGGCGGCAGAAAGGGAGAGAGATGAGAAGCATCAATTCTTCATTGCAGCTTTTTAGTCTCCTTAGTTGTTCATTGATTGCTTTCTCATATGTGCCTTGACTGGGGGGCTACAACAGAGCAAGTGACCCCTTGCTCAAGCTAGCTACCTTAGGCTCAAGCCAGCTACTCTGGGCTTCAAGCCAGTGACCTTGGGCTCAAGCCAGCAACTATGGGTCATGACTATGATCTCACACTCAAGCCAGTGACCCTGTGCTCAAGCTGGTGAGCCCCCACTCAAGCCAGATGAGCCCTTGCTCAAGCCAGTGACCTTGGGGTTTCAAACTTGGGTCCTCCAGGTCCCAATCTGACGCTCTGTCCACTGTGCCACTGCCTGGTCAGGCTAGATTTTTTTTTAATCAGTGTTGTTTATGATCATAGTTTAAAAAGTCAAATAGCCTCACTAGTGGTGGCACAGTGGATAGAGCATTGACCTGGGTAGAGCATTGACCTGGGATGCTGAGGTCCCAGGTTCAAAACCCTAAGGTTCATCCGGCATGAGTGCAGAGTTGCTGGCTTGAGCACAGGGTTGCTGGCTTGAGCGTGGGATCATAGACATGACCCCATGGTCACTGGCTTGAGGCCAAACGTCACTGACTTGAGCAAGGGGCCACTGGCTCAGCTTTAGCCCCTTGGTCAAGGCACATCTGGGAAGTAATCAATGAATAACTAAAATGATGCAACTATGAATTGATGCTTCTCATCTCTCTCCCTTCCTGCCTCTCTTTCTCTCTTGCTGTAAAAAAGAAAAAAGCAAACAAACCAAAAAGTCAAATAGTTCTAAAGGACTTGTTCTGAAGTTAAAATTGTTTCCCCTTCCAGCCGTGTTTCTCATTCCTAGAGGTAATTACTTGCAACCATCTTAGCTAATCTCTTTGGCATACGCTGCTATTTCATGCTTATTCTGTTTTACTTTTTTTTTTTCCAAATTTTTCTGAAGTGAGGAACGGAAAGGGAGGCAGACAGACAGACTCCCACATAAACCCAACCAGAATCCACCCAGCATGCCCACTAGGGGGCGATGCTCTGCCCAGCTTTGGCATTGCTCCATTGTAACTGGAGCCATTCTAGTGCCTGAGGCAGAGGCTATGGAGCCATCCTCAGCGCCCGGACAACTTTGCTCCAATGGAGCCTTGGCTGCAGGAGGGGAAGAAAGAGATAGAAAGGAGAGAGGGAGAAGGGTGGAGAAGCAGATGGGTGCTTCTCCTGTGTGCCCTGGCCAGGAATCAAACCTGGGACTTCAACATGCTGTGCCAATGCTCTACCACTGAGCCAATTGGTCAGGGCCTGTTTTACATTTTTATTTATTTATTTATTTATTATTTTATTTTATTTTATTTATTTATTTTTGTATTTTTCTGAAGTTGGAAACGGGGAGGCAGTCGGACAGACTCCTGCATGCGCCCAACTGGGATCCACCCGGCATGCCCACCAGGGGGCAATGCTCTGCCCCTCTGGGGCATTGCTCTGTTGCAACCAGAGCCATTCTAGCACCTGAGGCAGAGGCCACAGAGCCATCCTCAGCGCCCGGGCCAACTTTGCTCCAATGGAGCCTTGGCTGCGGGAGGGGAAGAGAGAGACAGAGAGGAAGGAGAGGGGGAGGGGTGGAGAAGCAGATGGGCGCTTCTCCTGTGTGCCCTGGCCGGGAATCGAACCCGGGACTCCTGCACGCCAGGCCAACACTCTACCACTGGGCCAACCAGCCAGGGCCTGTTTTACATTTTTAACGTTAGGTATTATCTCATGACATCTACCATAGAAGATTAGTGTTTTGTTCTCTTTCAGCTATTCCAAGACATACCCACTTTCCTCCTCAATCTTCACAATGCGTTGTATTATGATTTTGATTAAAACAGTATTCAGTGTTTAATGTTTTCATAGTTATAATATTATAATCAGAGTTTAACTGTATAGTATACTATGAGATAACAAAAGGGACCCCCCCCCCCATTAGGAGTTAATAAATGCCTTATGTTGTTAGTCTGGCTTTGTATGTGTGCATTACTAATTCAGTTCTGGACTCTGGGAATTGAATAGCTCTCCTCTCAACACAGCTAAAAACAAATCCTCCATTAGCTTTCCAGGAAAGAGTACATGACATGATTTAGATATGTCTTTATTCGCCCACCATTTCATTAATAATTAGCTGGATATAACAAAATTTGAAATTATTTTCTCTTGAGATGTTGAAATTAATCCACTGACCTTTTGGTTTCTAGAGCTGCTATTGAGAAATTCAATTTCTTTCTGATTCTTTATACTTTGAATGAAATCTCCTTTTTCCCCCCTCTGGGGGCTTATAGGATCTTCTTGTCCCCAGTTTTCTGAAACTTCAGGGTAATGTGGTTTGATATGAGATTGGATATTTGGTAGCTTTCTTCAATCTGGAAACTCTCATTCTTTATTTCTGGGAAATTTTCTTTAATTATTTCTTTAATGTTTTCTTTCCCTGAGAAGCAAGTTGAGAAAAAAAGGTGGAGGGCTCAGGTTGAATAGTGAGGATTCTCATATACTGTATTTTCAATAGAGCGTCTCACCTGCCAGGGTGTGGTGGGCCCTTTCCAGAGGCCCTTGTCCTCTCTCCAGAATAGAACCCTCCAGTCTCCTACAGGCCATGGCTCAGAAGCCATGCTTCTCACCTAAACTTTGACAAGATCCCCCTAGTTTCCTTTTTTTTTTTTTAAAGAATTTATTTATTTATTTTACAGAGACAGAGAGATTCAGAGAGAGGGATAGACAGGGACAGACAGACAGGAACAGAGAGAGATGAGAAGCAACAATCATTATTTTTTCATTGTGACACCTTAGTTGTTCATTGATTGCTTTCTCATATGTGCCTTGACCATGGGCCTTCAGCAGACCGAGTAACCCCTTGCTCGATCCAGCGACCTTGGGTCCAAGCTGGTGAGCTTTGCTCAAACCAGATGAGCCCGCACTCAAGCTGGCGACCTCGGGGTCTCGAACCTGGGTCCTCCACATCCCAGTCCGACACTCTATCCACTGCGCCACCGCCTGGTCAGGCGATCCCCCTGGTTTCCGCTCTGCCTCCCCCCACCCCCACCCCGCAAACTCCCCTTCTCCCCCCCCCCCCCCCCCCCCCCCCCCCCGCCACTGCCTCAGGTCCGGATTCTGGGTGTGAATCGGATTGTGTCTTGGTTTCTCCACTGCCAGTTTAGCGTTAGGCCTTCCCCTCCTGGCCAAGCCAGTCATTTCTTGTCCGTGGGCTTTTTAGTTTCCAAATTTTGTTGCCATTTCCTTCTCTCCTATTTTTGTCCTGTGTTATTTATTATCATTTTATTGTTATTATTGTTATAGTGTTGTTTTTGAATGTTTACTGTTTTAGTATTTTAGTTAGACTTTTGGGAGACTATAGAGCTAAATGCTTTTTTCAGTCTTCCATCTTTAACCAGAAATTATGGCTGAAAAAAAACACAAAACTTGGTTTTTGTTGAGAAAACTGAGGGGAAACTGGTAAATTAGCTGTGTGTGTGTGTGTGTGTGTGTGTGTGTGTGTGTGTGTGTGTGTGTGTGTTTTAGGATAATAGAAATTGTCATTGAATGGGAAATGCTTTGTGGGGAAGTGAGATTTGAGATACATTTCAAAGAAGCAGAAATGGCTTCTTAGAGCACAGTAGAATGCCATGGTGAAGCAGCTCTCAGGTTTCTCTTTACTGTGACATTTCCTGATCTTAAAGGACTTTCTACTAGAAACTCAGAGGCCAGTAAGCTAATTAGTGACTTTGTTTTTCAGATGGTGTCCTCTGATCAAAGCCCACTTTCCTTCCTGCCCACAGAAGCTCAAGCACAAGTGACCCCACCGCCCCCTTACCCCACAGCCCAGGAGCTCCCCCAGCCTCTCCTGCAGCCACCTCACCCCCAGGAGCCCCCTGCTCAGCAGCCACAGGCAGCTTCGTCACTGTCACTGCCGCACTCAGACTTCCAGCTCCTCACAGCCCAGGTGAGTCCTAGCAGGAACACCGGTCTGCAGGGAATTCTTATTTTGCCTTGAGTTCCCAACTAAATGATCCCCTTCTTGTTCCCTGAAGGGTTCATCTTTGACCAACTTCTTCCCAGATGTGAGCTTTGACCAGCAGTCCATGAGGCCAGGCCCAGCCTTCACTCAACAGGTGAGTGATTGCCCCGGGGGCTTGCTTCTCCGAGCAGAGTCTGTTCAGTGTGTTGGACCCACACCAAGCAGACTTGGTGCTCTGCTTTATCTGATAGCAGATGTTCTTGGTGGCTAGGAGAACCTGGAATCTCCCCTGGCCCTAAAATGCTGGCGTTGTCTACCTCATTTAGTGTCAGGCCTCAGCAGAGGAACTATTTTGTTTTCTGTATTTTCTTTTTTTAATTGATTTTAGAGTA
The DNA here is from genome assembly GCF_036850995.1 of Saccopteryx leptura. Taxonomy (NCBI): domain Eukaryota; kingdom Metazoa; phylum Chordata; class Mammalia; order Chiroptera; family Emballonuridae; genus Saccopteryx; species Saccopteryx leptura. The sequence goes on along the minus strand of NC_089515.1, from coordinate 38,178,008 downwards.
AGAGAGAGAAACGTTGATTTGTTGTTCCACTTATTTAAGCATTCATTGGTTGAGTCTTTTTTTTGAGAAAGAGAGAGAGGAAGAGAGAGAATCATCAATTTGTTTTTCCACTTACTTATGCATTCATTGGTTGATTCCTGTATGTTTCGAACCTACAATGTTGGCGTAGTAGTACAACGTTCTAGCCAAATGAGCTACCAGCGAGGGCACAGGGTAATAGAAGATTTGTGGTGACTCTAGTCATAGACTTGTAGAATCATTCATATGGCAAGGGCCATAGCAGTCCACTAAACTGTTCTAGTAAGGAGACATAGGGAGGGGCTTAGCCTGCAGGCTTAGTTGCTGTACCCAGCAGTATGTGGCCTCCTAGGAAAGCTTGGTTCTTGTGGGGGCAGGGGTCCTTCCCTAAATATTTTCCTTCACTCTTTTCCTTTTGCTTTTTAATTTTTCCATAACACTGACCATTTTTAATATTCCTAGATTTTAGAATGTTTAATAAGTATGGACTGGGCTCTAACATTAATTAAGGAGAGAAAAAGCACTTTCCAGAGCTTAATAATAGCAAGATAAATAAAGACTTACTTCCTGAGGAGGCTATGGTACAGCCTCGTGGTAAGAACCAATAGTCCTGGCCCTGGCCAGTTGGCTCAGTGGTAGAGCGTCGGCCTGGCGTGCAGGAGTCCCGGGTTCGATTCCTGGCCAGGGCACACAGGAGAAGCGCCCATCTGCTTCTCCACCCCTCCCCCTCTCCTTTCTCTCTGTCTCTCTCTTCCCCTCCCGCAGCGAGGCTCCATTGGAGCAAAGATGGCCGGGGCGCTGGGGATGGCTCCTTGGCCTCTGCCCCAGGCGCTAGAGTGGCTCTGGTCTCGACAGAGCAATGCCCCGGAGGGGCAGAGCATCGCCCCCTGGTGGGCAGAGTGTCACCCCCTGGTGGGCGTGCCGGGTGGATCCTGGTTGGGCGCATGCGGGAGTCTGTCTGACTGTCTCTCCCCGTTTCCAGCTTCAGAAAAATACAAAAAAAAAACAAACCAAGAACCAATAGTCCTGCCTTCCTGTTGTCTGGAGAAGCCATTTTAGTCTCAGTGAGTCAGTGTCTCCCAGAAACACAGTGGAAATTTTTACTTTTTGGGGTGAAACTTTTACCTTTGAGAAATTTTTAAAAATTGGAAAATTAATTTCTGAAAAGGCACTTAAGATAGGCCTCAGTTCTAACCAGTTTTCATAGAGGCTTTCTCACAGAAAGGGGCTGCCTGAGGCTCCTCCCTCTGAGTGTCACAAGAAAAAGGTTCTACTTTCTCGTTTTTCTGGAAACCAAAGAGGACAAGAGCCTATTGGCTACATCAGTTCCTTGGTCACACTTGGGGAGGGTTGACAGGGTTCCCACAGAGGGCAGTATGACTGCCCACAAATCCCAGTATGACTGAGGAGGGAGTTTGAGACTAGTGGGGCACAGGAGCCACAGCTCTTGGTGTCTCCTGGGACAGCTTAGCAGGTCAGGCAGTATGTGAATGGGGAAACATCTCCCACAGTGTAGACCTCAGGTGAGGAGCCATCTCTGCATAGTGGGTTCTCACGACAGCGAAGCACTCTGGGATCCTGCAGAGAAGGACTGGAAGACAGTTTGCACTCAGGTTTTGCCCTGGGAGCCCATTGCATTATTCACTCTTCAGAAGCAGAGATCGTTCCTGACAACATAACCTTTGATGCTTCCAGATGCCCCTGGTACAGCAAGGTCCGCAAGAATCACAGGACTCGTTTCATTTGAGACCAAACCTGTATTCCAACTGTGGGAATTTCCCGAACAACATCTTGACGGGTGAGTATGGACCACTCCTCAGCTTCTTTTCGCTATTTTTATTTTGCAGTATGTTTACAAACTCCATTGTAAGAGAGTTTAAACAACGTTGAATAAAGCAGAATGTGAAAGTTCCCAGCTCAGCTTTATCTTTTTCAGTTGTAGGTGTGCAGCCCAGAGACTATGAGGCAGAAAGCTTTTTCTGAAATTAGTTTTAAGTGATTGATAACAGTTCAAATGGAGAAAGCCTGAAAAAATCGGGAGTGTGGAACTGACTGGAAAGAACATAGATTCCAGAGCAGCACTGTAGGCCTGGAAGTGGTTGGGACAGCGATCATTGTCCTGGTTGGGAAGATGACAGGGATAGCACTTTGGGGATCTCATCTGTTGTGTTGTAGCCTGGGGCCCTCACGCCTCCTAATTTGCCCTGTTGTTCCCTCTTTCTGCTGCTTCCAGAAGACTCGAGTTCCAGCCTGTTCAAGGACCTCAGCACTGCGCTGGCAGGCATGCCCGAGGTCAGCCTGAACATGGACACTCCATTTCCCTTGGAAGAAGAGCTCCAGATTGAACCCCTGAGCCTGGATGGACTCAACATGTTAAGTGACTCCAGCATGGGCCTACTCGACCCCTCTGTTGAAGAGACTTTTCGAGCTGACCGACTATGAACAGAATGGAACAGAACAGGAGAATTTATATCTGAAATAGCTAAAATAGAACAGAATAGAATGGAGCCAGTTCCACCCCTGGGCTGTAGTTATCTCGGGCTCTGACGTGGAAAGAACCAATTCCATGGCTCCTAGCTTTCCGATGGGGTCCATCCTCACATACTGTGGCTTATTTTAGACCAGAGCTATGCACTGCCTCTCAGGCCTGTGGTGCAGGTTATGTTGCTGCAGGCAGGCTAATTTGGAGCTTCCAATGAGTTGGTCATTACCATAACCATCACATCTTTTTATTGGCCACCTAGTTGGTCAATGTATCATATAAAAGTAGAAAATATGGAATCGAGGCCCCCGTGGCACTGTCTAGTGCTCAGAACCACTGATCTCAGTCAACACTGAAGAACGGACCTGGAGGGTGTGGGAGGCAGTCAGCGGCCAGGGCCTTCAGGAGTGGGCCCTGAGCAATGGTACTGCAGCCCCAGATGCTTCTGCTAAGCTAGCTATGTGGCAGGGCGCCTGCCAGCTGGGGGCGGGTGCTCAGGGCAGAGCGGAGAGCCACAGCTCTCTCAGATGCCTTAATGTTAATATGAAGAACAATTTGCACCATGAGTCCAAGAACAGACTTGAGTTAAGTAAGCTGAATGGAAATTTGTTTTCTTCCCATTTGTAATCTCTTTTCTCCTGCTTCAGTTCATCTTTTCCTTTTTACAAGAGGGAAAGGAAGACTGTTTTATTCAGTCACTGAAGAAAAAGTCCCCCAGTAATGGATGAGCCTGAAGAAAGCACAGTGCTTCTCGGTGGCTGTGGAAGAAAAGAGGGGGCCTGAAGGTATCTCGCGGACACACAATGTCTTTCAGACAGGCTCTGGACAAGCCTGAGACATGCGCATGCCTCCATGTGCACACAGCACCTGGAGGGAGCAGCTGGACGTTTGAATCAGACTTAGCAGCAGCTGAGCAACAGCAGAGCAAAGCTCTTTTTCTGTGGAATGGGAGAGTTAATGTAACTCCACTGGACCCTGAGCTCCTTGGGGGTGGGCAGGGACTGTGCCTTATTCATCTTGAACCCCTAGTACCAAGTGCCTGGCACTGAACAGGTGCTGTGTTTCTGCGTATTGAATGCATGAATGAATGAATGCATGAATGCATGAATGAATGAGTCTGTCTGCTGGAAGGCAGTCTAATCTTTAGCTATTCCTATTCCTTGCCAAATCTTCTCAGAGCTTTCACTTTTCTGACTCTTGTGCCCGTGGTTAAGTATGCACTTTAATATGCTTTTAACACTAGGTGACCAAATCCACCATTATGCTAGGCACCTGTCCTCCTCGAGGGCATTGCTCCACAGCAGGTCGGTGCCCGCTGTCTTCAGTGCGCCCAGAATGGCTGAGCAAGCTGAGGCCTCCCAGGTGCTAGGGCCCCACCTCAAAAGTTCTCCCCTCTGAGATCCATGTTTTGCTCTAAATTGCTTTAAAATATTTATTCTTTGAAGTTGAAGAAATTCTGTAGTAAAATGAAGGCCTAATTTATGAAACCACCATTAGTCATTAATACCTTAGCATAAAATAGAATTAGCAGATTTCCATCACTGCCTGCTCCCTCTGGCTTAGGCTAGGCCAGCCCCTGGCAGAAACCTGAGGGTACGGGGCCTGCTGAGCACCCCTGGGGAGGGGTCTGGGCAGTGTTTGGGCATGGGAAACAAGGTGGGGAGGACAGGGACACTGAAGGAGAGGTGAGAAATGCCAGAACCTTCCCCTAGACAGTCACTGCCCTTCCAGGAGATACCAGGAGTGTACCTCCCTGAAGGTAACTAGGCTACTCCCAGCTGCACAGTGTGGGTCTGAATCTAACACTTCTGTGCCTTATCACAAGAGGAATCTGTTATAGGATTCTGGGCTGTTAACCTCTCCAGGCCTTGTTCCATTCCCTTTCTATCTTCCAGCCTTTCAAACAGCCCTGATGGTGTACAACTCCGTCTATTGCTATGGAATCCAAGTCTTCCCACCTCTCATCAGCCCCCAGTCCCCACTGTTGAATTAGGAAATCAAACCAGAGTCCTCCTTGATGAGTGCTGGCTCAGGACACGGCAGATGGCCTCCCCTTTCCAGCTTTATTCTCAGTTGAATTTTCAGATCCTTTTATACTCAAGATTTCTGAGTGGGGCTGGAGAGTGACTGTGTTCAAGTAAAGGGCCTTCCCTTCTAATGGTACCCAGCACCCCAGTGTGCTCAGAGCAGCCAGCTCCTTGCTGTCTTTCCTGTGTCCCTGACCTCTGGTCTGGCCTTTCAGACAGGGATGGTGCTGATGTTATAAGAGGTTTTTATTAAAAGTGGCGATTCCAGCATAATTCACTCTTTGCACAGTGCCTTACACGTGGGGGTCATCAGTGTCAGGGTCCCAGCTCTTTTTGCCTGTGAGACAGCCCTGCCTTATAGACAGAGACCCGTAGGCCTACATGATGACTTGTACTGCCCTGGGGGCTTTCTCTGTGCTCCTGGGCCTGGAGGCTCCTAGGAAAAGTGGCTTGTTTGGGGAAGTATAATAATGGAAATAAGGTTTAGCACTGAATTAAAGTTATCTTTAGGTCCATCATCCGATCTTTTCCTGTGAAAAGGTTTTGGGCATTATACAACCCACTTTGCTTAGAGGGTGTCAAGGACAACCACAGACAGGTAGTCGCTCTGACCTTCGGCGGGTAAGTCTGCCCTCACTGATGCCTTTAAAACAAACCAGGTATGATTCTCACCATCTGAAGTGGCTGCATACTAAATATTTTTCAATATTTAGTTTTGTTACAAGAAACGGATGGCTGTACTCCTCTCTTTTACTAGCAGTTAAACAGCATAGAACTAAAACCTATCTGTGTTTCCATTTTTTCTTTCTGTACAGTTGTGGTTTTTAGGATGTAAGGTATTAGGAGAACATTTTCTTCATCATGTCAAGATGAACATACATTCTCCTTTGTCCTGTTTCATTTTTCCTAAGTCTACTGTATATTACCTGAGCTGAACTGTTGTGTATTCCAGTCCATTTGCATATTTGAAGACATTTCCAGTGCTGACTTGCATCAGTTCTTCTGATTTATGCACAGATGGTTCTGAGCATGTTTCCATTGCTCGTGATGGAACCGTCACAGCAACTAACCAGACTTCCCGCCAGTGCCCTAACTCCCAGGTCCCTTGTTAAACAATATTTAAAAATTGGGATTTGTATAAAGTAGCTTCCAAGTTTTATAATGCATCATTTTACATCTTTCGTAATTAAAAGCACAATGAGGTTGTATCTGTATTTGGTGTTTTTATTCAGCCTCAAATGAGATGAATTGGGGGAAAGCCTTTCTGTCTCGCCGCCTCCTGGGCAGCTCAGCCTGCAGTTAGGGATTTCTGGTCCTTGGCTTGGCAGGTCCTGCACTGACCTGCTTGTCATGTGTCCACTCCTGAGAGAAGAAGCTCAGAAAGAATTAGGGCGTGTGGTTCTTTTGAAGCTGTGAGTACCAAGGACAGAAAGTGCCCAGCAGTGCCTGTGTTCAGCCTCCCTCTGCCAGCACCCCTTCCAGACCGCTGCTCCTGCCCTCATCTAAAACCCTTCCCCTGGCCTGACCTGTGGTGGCGCAGTGGATAAAGCTTCAACCTGGAACGCTGAGGTCGCCAGTTCAAAACCCTGCACTTTGTTGGTCAAGACACATATGAGAGTTGATGCTTCCTGCTCCTCCCCACTTTCTCTCTCACTTTCTCTCCTCTCTAAAATGAATAAATAAATAAATAATTTTTAAAAACCTCCCCTGGGGAGGTTCTGGCTGCGGGTGGTCCTTCCTCCAGTGCTCCAGGGGCATGGACTGGCCTTTAGCCCTCTCCCCCATCTCACCAAGGACTTTGGCTTTGTTCTCTACCCTAGCCTTCTCCCCCTTCTCCATGTCCCAGCAGGGTTCACAGACCTGACCTAGCCAACAGCCCAGAAACCCACATTCTCAGCTACACCCAGAGCTTCTCATGAAGGTGACTCTGCTGAGCCCTGGCCAGGTAGGTCAGTTGGTTAGAGCATCATCTGATATGCCAAGGTTGCGGGTTGGATCCCTAGTAATGATAAATAAGTGGAACAAATTAATGTCTCCTCTCTCTCTCTCTCTCTCTCTCTCTCTCTCTTTCTCTCCTTTCCTTTCTCTCAAGTCAATTTTTAAAAATTAAAAAAAAAAAGGTGACTACTGGAATCTTACTCAGGAATCACATCTCTGACCCTAACTTCCTAAGCCATTGTTTCTACTTTGGTCCACACATACCCTGTTCTTTGAGCCCAGTGAGAATTCTATCCCTGTCCCTTCTCTCAGCCTATGTGTCCTCTCCTGGCTTCCTTTCCTTCCCAGGCCTGGTCCACTGGGTCAGTGGCCTCTATGATACGCTTACCAGTCCTCCTTGTGTGTGCTCTGACCCTCAGCCTTTCCCTTTCAGGAGCCCTGCTGGAGAAAGACAACAGCCCCACACTACCCACTGACTCAGTCTTCCTGACACCAAGGGGCTCTCCAGACCTCTCCTCAAAGCCCTCATTTCTCTCCTCACAGCCAGAAATTCAAAGCCATGGAGGGGCGAAGGGTAGCATCCTCGGTATCAATTATTATAAGTATTATTTTTTGTTTGAATATGTCCTTTCTAAGACAGGATACATAAATCTTTAGAAGCACAAAATCTGTATAATGCTTTCTTTGAAATACTTCCGTATTTCCCCATGTATAAGACGATCCCATGTATAAGATGCACCTTAATTTTGGGGTCCAAAATTTGAAAAAAAAATGTATTATATAAAGCTATTGAACTCAAGTTTTATTCATCATAAAATTCATACAACTCCTCATCCACGCGAAAAAGTGGGAAATGCAAGTAAAAAACTACAACCACTGTATAAGACGCACCGTTTTTGGACCCCAGATTTTTTGGAAAAGGGTGCATCTTATACAGGGGTAAATATGGCCCATCTTAGTAGGGGGAGGAATGTTTTAAATTGATCTTATTTAGGTCCTGTTTGCCCGATGAGTGCTATACCTTTTGCACCTATGGAATTTGAGGGGTTTGCAGCCAGCCAGTTAAACTGTGTGACTATGTCCTGCTGTGGACACTAGATGGAGCTGAGACCATAAGAGTGGCTGTTAGGGCTCAAAACAACCAGACAGGCCTACCTGGCCCTCAGAGTTAGCCTGTAGACTGAGTTGGCGCCGATGTTGATTAGAGTGGCATCCTATGATGGCACAGTGTGAATAAGCCTCTCTAGAGGCTACTCCACTGTGAACAGAGACACTGCACATCACATGTCCCCCATTGCAACCTGAGTATGCAAGCGATGGAGACACCTCCTTCTGCATGTGTTCAAAGGGCAGGTAGATGGATGGAAATTTTTACAGAAAAAGGACTCTTAAACACATGCTCATTTGGGAAGAAGTATTTAAATTTAACATAGCAAATAAAGAAGCCTAAGTGTACCTAGAGTTTGCCCAACTGCAAATAATTGTGCTTCTTAATTATTTCTCTAAAAGGAAAGAAAAATACCAAGAGGCTGGATTCATTCTTAAACCTGTTTCAACTGTAGATGGCATCTCTAGACAGCCTGCGATTTAGGATGAGGAAATGAGCTCACCCACTTCCTACCTCCTGCCCCACTCCCAGTGTTGTGAGTTCTTATTTTTACATTGTCAAGGTTTGTACTGTTTGCATCCTGTCCTGTAACCATCCTTCCCACCATTGTTCAGCCCTGGTGGCGTTTGTGTGTGGGTCCCTTGCTTACTGCCAGTCCTTTCAGAATGGGTTTCCCAGTCCTCCATTCCTGAGTTCTTTATTTTGATTCACCTCTAGGCAGCCTCGGCTTTGTCATCAAGGGCTCTATTCAAGAAGGGCTGTGTGGGTCACAACTAGAGGGGTGCAACTGCCGCTGCAGGGTGGAGACCTGAACCCTGAAGTGGAAGTAGGTGGGCTATAAAATTGGCTGATTTACACCCACTGGCATACATCCATAGTGAAGGAACAAGCACAACACTTTTCAATATGAAGCCTGCTGAAAACTGAGTCTTGAACTTGTGTTAGGTGACACAAAGTGTAAGTTTTAGAATTTGGAAATAAAGAAAATGTGTGAGGGGCCTGAAGAGCACTGTGTTCAAAGAAAGGACATACCAGGCTCCTAGCTCAGGGGAGCTTTATGACCAGGCCCCCTGCCTCTACCCTATCCCCCACCCCATTCCATGTCTTTGAGGGCAGTGCCCTATTCCATCTTTATTTGGAAAAATCCAACTTCTCTTTCAAGGCCTTGGTCCAATGGTGCCTCCTCTGTGAAGCCTCCTGTGAAGCTGGATTATTGTTTGACAAGTATTTCCTTCCTCTCCCTCCTGTTGTGGGAGTAGGATACCTCCAGGACCGTTGCCCTTGGGCAGTGCTCCGTGACTTGCTTTGGCCAGTGTGCTGTTTGGAGATGAGTCCTGGAACAAAGCTGTGACATGGGCTTGATGGCAGAGCTGGTCCTCTTGGACTTCTGCCATTGCCCCGAGCACAGCTTCCCCACCGTGCAGCCCACTGGTTCCAGAATGAGAGACAGGGCACCCTTCAGCCAAACCCAGGCCCAGGAGCCAATCAGTCAAGCTTAAGCTGGCAGGGCTGTGCCAGTGAATCAGTGGACACATGAGCCAGAAATAAATGCTCATAACAGTAAGTCATGAATTATGGGGAATTTGTTATGTAGCATTGTTGTGGCAGTAATTGACTGATGACCTTCCCTGTTTGTTTTCTCTTTTATGTTTGAGTTGCACTTTGTCTCCATAGCTTTATTAACTCTAGGGCTAATTTTGTTGTAGAGAGTCTGCCTCCACCCCGCTTGTGAGCAATTAGAGACAAAGACTGTCTGATTCAATTCTGACTCCCCAGTGCCCAGCTAAAGGACACCCAATGTCATCCTTTCCATCTGCCCTCTCTCCAGGACAGCTGGTCGAAGTGGGGAGCCAAAGGCCTCTGCTTCCATGACTCACCTGCAAATATGGATGAGAAGGTTCAAAAGCCGCAAGCTTTGCTACCCACCACTAAGGAAGACACTCAGGGCACAGCTGCCCTTTCCTGGGAGCACCAGGGACCCAGCAGCTGCTTTCTTAGCCAGGCTGATGTGTGAAAACAGGGAGAAGACCTTGGTAAGTACATTCAGGGCGTGAGAACTGAGGGAGAAAACTGAGCTCTTTGTCCAAATATAGAGGCTTGGAGTATGGAAACCTCTGAGGGCTGGCTTGCAGAGGGCCCACCCACCCAGGGCTGATGAGGGCCGTCTCACTACCATAACACAGACCCGCTGGGAGAATGCACACTGGGAGCCAGAATTCCGCGACAGTGAGGGGCAGCTGCAGGCTGGGTGTCCCCAAGCATCTTGCTGTGATAATCTAGGTTCCACCCGGCCTACTTTCCTTAAAATTTATCATCCAAACCAGGATACTTTTGAGAGTGAAAGGAGGCCCTGTTAACTCTGCCAGGACAACAGGCATGAACAGGGACATGTGGTCAGCCAGTGTACAGGAACAAGACCTAGAGGCAGTATTGCTTATGAGACCCAGGTTCGAATCTGCCCTCCATCCTTTGGCTGAGAAGCTGGGGCAAGTCAGTGGCCTTTGTGTGCCTCCGGTTCTTTATAAAATGGGGTAATGAGATGTACCTCATTAAGTTATGTCTGCCCCTAGAAAGTACTTCCTACATGTTTGCTATCATTTTCAGTTATTCTTTTTATTAAATGAATATTTCACATTGCTAGACCTCAGAAACACAACAAAGGGGTTTGTTGATAAGACTAATGGAACATAGCTTTCTCAAAAAGAGTACTTCTGTCTGCGCCCACCCTCCTCCCGAGCAGCCGGCAGGGCTAACAGTCTGGCCAGGGTGCCAGCAGCATCCTTTGGCTTCTTGATGCACTGGGTTCCTGGCTCACGGGCCTCAGGCCTCCTCACTGATGCTTATTCACCTGCTCAAAGCCTGCCTTCGGAAATACGGACTCTTCCTTAACTGGTTTCTGCAGGGGCTTCCTTGCCTTCCATCAAGCTATGCATGCTGCCAGGGACCAGTTTTCTGGTTGCAGGCAGAGCCATGTCACCTGGAGGCTACTTGGGCCCTCCTGTCCCAGAAGCCAGATGGCACAAACCCCATCCCCTGCAATGCTGGCTTGAGTCACATGGCCAATCAGATGTTCTTTCCCAGAAATTTGAAGCTTGAATGAGAGATGCACAAAGTCTGTGGGGCATTGAAATTGGGCAATTGACCATTAGTGGCAGTGGTCTGGAGAGAAGATTGTGAGCAAGGCCCCTGAGTGGCTACTGTTCTGCCATTGGAAACCTGGCTGTTCAGCAGCAACTCCGAGTTGGTGTGCTGCCCACCAATTTCCTCTTCAGTCCCCTGGAGCCAAGACATCTTCAATAGCTTCCAAAGTCTGAACTTCCTGGGAGCAGCCTGGGTGTCCCCAAAACAGGGATTCGCAGCAGCCCTGTCTCTGCTCCAGCCTGGGTGGCCTGCCTGCCATGTGGGCTCCTGTCTCTGCACCTCTGCTTTCTCTGTCTCTTTTGGATCAGGCGGTGGTAGCTGGCGAAACATATCACTTTCTACTCCAGGTTCTTTCTGAAGATAGATTCCTGGCCAAGTTCTGGGAACTTCCAGTGTTACATCATCACACAGCTCTTGCCACTGCAAACGGCACTGTTTAACCACTTCTCACAGAAGATCCTGAGAGCCAGCTTGCCCCATGGCAAGGCCTGGTGAACACTGGCTCTGCAGAGTGCCAATAAGGGAAGCACAGATGGTACTCCTGCAGGCTCAGTATAATGCCAGCGGCCAAGGCCAGGCAGGTTCACATTGGATTTAGGCAGACAGTAGAAGAACTGCAGAGCCAGAAAGCATTGGGCCATTGCCATTTAATAGAGTCTCGCAATGGCAGACAAGTGAACTGACAGGGAAATCCCTTTTCTTACGACAGCAGGCAAATGAATAGCAAAAACGACCCCTCGCAGTGGTGGGCAGGCAATCCACAGTCTTCCTGGAGGGCAAGCACCCATAGCCTTACATAGACTATACACACATGGCCCTCCCATGTGCTCACCCACTAACCAGGCAAAGTACAAGTGAGCAAGCCTAACACAGCTGTTTTCCCAACACCCAGGTACTAGCTGCTGAAACACAGTGACAACATGTCTTCATCAAAGGGCTCCCAGACGCTTTAAAATATCAGCCCACTTCCAAGAGGTTGACATGATAGTTAACATTTCTCAAACTTGTTTGGCCCCTGAATCCTTTTGTCAGGACCATTTTGTGAGGCTGATATTCTGTGGAGCACACTGGGGAAGGCACGGAAACAGGAAGGAAGGATGAGGGCAGAATGTGGAAGAGAATGAGACTTTGAAAGTATCAAGTGAGAAGGGAAAGGATGGCGCAAGAACCAGAAACAGCGACAGGTAAGGAGAAGAGAGCACCCAGAGTTTCCATGGAGGACTTAAGGACCCAGGCTCAGGGAAGCCCGAGAGACACCTTTGACCAAGCCATTAATATTACTATCACATCTATCGATTACCAATGTTAATATATGTAAATGACTGTGAAGAAGCCACACCTGAGATAATACTAACTGGAGAGGAGGCTGTTACCAGTAAAGAGTGCTCCCTTGTTCTTCCCCTGCCTTGAAGAAACTGTTTCGGGCACCCAGCCTGAGACACACTGACCAGGAGCCTCTGATCTAGGAGTTGATTTTTTTTTCCCAATTCAAAAATATCTGCCTGGTCATCTAGTTTGTGTGAATGAGAGTGCGGCTCATCAATGCGAGCTTGTTAGCATGTCTTTGGCAAAATAATCAGTCTTGGCAGAATGATTCTAGGACTGAAAGCTTGAAGAAAATCAAATTTAAAACCACAAGAAACAATAAGAGAAATCAGTTATGTGATTATGTAAGAATTAATGACAAAGAGATTGAATCAAGATGGTAGCTTCAGCACTTGTTCCAACCACCGTTCCAACCCAGCCCCCTAAACATAACCAAAAAAGTGTGTGTTAAAAAGTCTATCAGAATGCTAGAAACTACAAAGGGATATGCTCATTATCAGAAAGTATGAGGAATAAAGGATGCTGGAAAGCTAAAGACAAATAGAATCAAACTGAAGGTAAAAATCTAACCATAGCCTGGCCCATGGTGGCACTGTGGATAAAGCGTTGACCTGGAACGCTGAGGTTGCTGGTTTGAAACCCTGGGCTTGCCTGGTCAAGGCTCATATGGGAGTTGATGCTTCCTGCTCCAACCCCTGCCCTTTCTCCACCCCACCCCCAATGCCTCTCTAAAATAAAAATAAAAGCTAACCATAAATGCTCAGAAGAGGACACCTGTAAAGAGAGGGGCTGGCCCTAGGGCTGCGCCGAGTGCAGGGGAGGCCCAAAGCCGCTGACAAGGTGACTGGTGAGGTGTGGTAAGGTCTTGCTCCTCCCCCATTTCACTTCACCAAGCAGCCAGCAACAGCAAGACTAGCAGAGAAATAAAGACAAACAAGGAACTCATTTACCAGACAAGGGTTGGACACCGGTCTCATTTCCTTCATAAACAATGAGCCCTTTATCAATAAGATAAAGACCAATAGCCAACAGAAAATACAGGGCTAGAGCAGTGTCAGTAAGTTCAAAGAGAAACCCATGTGATGAATCTGTATCTCACTTATAATTAAAGAAATACTAATTAAAACAATGAGATACATATGGCTCACTTTTAGCTAAGATTTGAAAAGACTGCAGATGTGCGAGGCTGGTGAGGGTGTGGCAAATAGAGCTCATATACACTGCTGAGGTTGTGAATTGGTGCAGCCTTTCTAGAGGACAATTTGATATTTGCTACCAAACAGAATTCTCTCTCCCCCCCCCCCCATTATTGATTTGAGAGGAAGAGGGGGATAGAGAGCTTGGGGAGGGAAGGAGAGAAGCATCAACTCATTGTTTCACTTAGTTGTTCCATTTAGTTGTGCACTCATTGATTGCTTCTGATATGTGCCCTGATCAGGGATCGAACCCACAACCTCTTGTGCTATGGGTTGACGCTTTATCCACTGAGCCACCTGACCAGGCCCCAAACAGTACTAGAAGAAAACATAATATTGTTTTATATTCTTGGAGTGGGAAAACCTAACTAAGCAAGACACAAAGTCTAGACACCATAAATGTAAAAAAAAAAAAAGGGCAGATTTGACCTCATAAAAATTTAAAACATCTGTAGGGCTAGAGACCATATTAAAGATAAGACAAGTGACAAACAATGGGTGCAACATGCATAATAACCCTAAAACAGAGTCCTTTCCTATCAAAGGATAAAGCTTTATGTTGCAGTATATAAATAGTCAAAGGACTAAAACCGTCAATTCACAGGAGGAAAAATTAAAATGGCCACTAGTTGAGAAATGACACTTATGCTCACTAGGGATCTGAGAAATGCAAATTTAAAAGTTGATAATATCCAGTGTTGACCAAAGGAAAGGAACTGTGCTGTCGGCACGATGTGTTGTTGGGAGTCTTGAAGGACCATTGGAAGTATCTACCTATGTAAAATCTGCAGATAAATTTATAGGAACCTGTTCTTTGGAAACACCTCTTCAACTGTCCATGGCTATGTGAACAGGTATGCTCGTCACAGAACTATTTGTATTAAAGAAATCCTGGAGATAATATAAATAATCAGAGAGTGGGAAGAGAAAGCGAGTTCACTTTTGATATTTTTGTATTGTTGGAACTTTTCCTATTTAATATTTTTTAAATTAATGTCAAAAAAGTGAGAAAATGTTACATATCTGATTTTCAGCAAATTATTAGAGTGAGCTGAAATACCAGCACCTCCTATCCCTAAGTCTCATTAAGATGTCCTTGAAATCAACCCAAACAAACTCACAGGCACAGGCAGAACAAAGTAGGAGGCACATAGCTCCATATGAGCCAGCTCCACCTAGTGAGAAGAGATGAATAGTGGATTCCCTTCACACAACCCCAACCCCCTAGCTGGAGGGGCTGATGTGGGGTGAGAATGTGGCCATAACTGCACAGAGGAGCAGAATGAACGCGGCTTCTGCCACCAGCCTGTGCCCTGTGCCCCCATCTGGACTGAGCACTCTGCCCAACCCAGGAGAGAGAACCAGGACAACAGCCCAGTCCTCCAACATCAGGTTCAGAACGAGGAAGAGCACTCCTCCATCTTACCTCCAAGTCATGGGGCATTTACAGTGAGGACACCAGGAACCAGCAAACACAGAACAACCAGATACAGGAAGAGTCATGACTATACTCAAGCTCGGCTACAGATCTTTGCTCTGTCCTCCTCCAAATGGCATGAGTGACTCAACCCTCCCAGAGTGCAGCTTCTCAACCTGTCTCCACCATTCCGTCTCATTCGTGACTCCTCTCTGTATCATTACTCCTACTGATAGTGAAAATACTAAAGCATGGGCACCTGCCAAGCAAAACAGACACCAACTGTGAACAGTGGATAGAGGTAGGAAATTACCCCAGAATTTAGTGGCTCAGAACAACAAACATTTATGATCTCATACACTTATGGGTCAGGAATTCAGAGCTGCTTAGCTGGGTGGTTCTGGCTCAGGGTTTCTCATGAAGTTGTATTTAAGATGTGAGTGGGAGCTGGAATCATTTGAAGGCTTTAACAGGGCTGGAAGATCCACTTCCAAGATGTGTCATCACAAGGCTGTTGGCAGCAGGCCTTCATGCCTCACCAGCAGGCCTCTCCACAGGACTGCTTGAGTGTCCTCACAACATGGTGGCTGGCTTCCCCAGAGGGAGCAATCCAAGAGAGCAAGGCAGAGTCACAATGTCTTTTATGACCTAGCCTTGAAAATCACACACTCTTGCCTGACCAGGTGGTGGCGCAGTGGATAGAGCATCGGACTGGGATGCGGAGGACCCAGGTTCAAGACCCCGAGGTCGCCAGCTTGAGCACAGGCTCATCTGGTTTGAGCAAAAAGCTTACCAGCTTGGGCCCAAGGTCGCTGGCTTGAGCAAGGGGTTACTCGGTCTGCTGTAACCCCACAGTCAAGGCACATATGAGAAAGCAATCAATGAACAACTAAGGTGCCACAACGAAAAACTGCTGATTGATGCTTCTCATCTCTCTTCGTTCCTGTCTGTCTGTCCCTATCTATCTCTCTCTCTGACTCTCTCTCTGTCTCTGTAAGAAAATAAAATAAAATAAATAAAAAAAGAAAATCACACACTCTTGGCCCTGGCTGAGTAACTCAGTTGGCTAGAATGTCAATCCCCGGTCAGGGCACATACAAGAAGCAATGAGTGCATGCACAACTAAGTGGAACAAAGAATCAATGTTTCTTTCTCTCAAATCAATAAAGAAATTTAAATTTTGTTTAATTTTAATTACACACTCATTTCTGCTGTACTGTAGTAGTTACAGAGATCAGCTGTATTGTGTGGGAAGGACAGCACAAGGTATAAGTACCAAGTGGTAAGTAAGGGTCAATGTCTAATGGCTACCCACCACCCTCAGAATAGAATACAAATTCCTGGCCTTGGCTTGCAGGCCTGACATGACTGACCCCTACCTACTTTCCAATTTCATCATGACCCTCTTTCCACTTGCATTAAACTCCACACGTACCAGCTTTCCACCTGCTCTTTGACATCCCAAGTTCATCCTTTATATTTTCTGCTCCCTCTGCCTAGATGTCTCCTTATCCAGATCTTTCTGTGGTGGGTTCCTTTTCATCTTTTAGGTCTCAGCTCAAATGTCACTAAAGATGGGCTTCTCTGAGCACCACATCAGAAAATAGTCCCTAACCCTGCCTGTCTCTCTCACATCACCTTGTAGGCTTTTCTCCCACCGTTACAAAATTATGGGTGCTACATGAATGATGATACATAATTATATTTTATGGTTTTCCCCATGCAGTCCATGTCACGCTACGCGGCCTTCGGAGATGCCCACTCACATCACCGTATGTTCACTTCTTCCCAGCATGGACCTCCATCTGAAATTACCTTGTCTTCTGGATTATTGCCCTTCTCCCTTCAAGTACAGTGAGAATCCTTGCTGACAAGCAAGACTCCTCTTGCTGGCTTAAGCTGAAGAGGAATCAGTTAGAGGATATTGGGGGCTTCATGAAATCTCCAGGAAAGAAGAGCCAGGCTTGGAGGCAATTTGCATGGATCAGTCCTCATATAAGCCCCACCACATACACACTGCTGTTGTCCTAGTGGGCACTTGAAGATGGACACCACCATTGGGATGCCCACGGTTACTGCAGGATCTGCTATCACCCTCATTAGATAGGATTCCTTCACACCTGCACCTCAGTGTCACCTAGCCACATGCAGGTGCATCTGACTGGCAGTGTCTTCCATCACTTGCTCTACTTCATCTATTGGGGGGGAGATCGGGAAAGTGTCTGGCTTCCACCATGAGAGATGCAAATTTATTAGATGGAGAGTTCTCCAAACACAGCATGACTGTTCCATGGTGCGGGGAAGCCAAACTGAGATGATGATACATATCTTCCACTGTCGACCCCTTTAGTTACTTAACCTCTCAACCCCATTTCCTCCACACATACACTTACAAACAACAACAGAACCCAGTAGCCAGCTGAGAGCTCTTTCTCAAAAAGAAGAGAGTTACTTGCAAAAAAAATTTATGGCTTTACTCCAAAACTTAGGGCCTTCTGCCAGCTATTCTCTTGCTCATGTAATTATATATATTATATACACACATATATATATACACATACACACACACACACACATATATATGTGTGTGTGTGTATATATATATATATTACATGCATTTACTTTTGTTTAAGCACTAGATGAAGTATTTGGTGTGCCTTGTTAGTCTTTTTAAAATTAGTTAATTCATTAATTAATTTTCAAATACAAGGGAAAGTTTATTTAGAAAGTCACAGAAGTAGAAAAAGTGAGCCAGCTGGGCTGTGTGGGCTTAGGAAACAAGTTACAGAAACAAAAGAAGGGCCCTTGGAGCTTGGGAGAGAAAAAGGCAAAGGTGCTCACCTTGAGGGAAGGAGCAGGGGAAGGTGTGGGCAAGTGCTCCTGAGAGAGAGAACAAGCTCCCAGGGGATAGAAGTGAGGAGAGGCACTGGCATAAGGGTGGGGGAGGGGTTGGGGAGCCAGAGATTATGTTTTTGTTTTTGTTTTTTTTCCCATTGATTTGAGAGAGAAAGAGGAAGGGAGAGAGAAAGAGAAGCATCAGTTCATTTCACTTAGTTGTTCCATTTAGTTGTGCACTCATTGATTGCTTCTCTTATGTATCCTAACAGGCTGGGGGACATTGAACCTGCAACCTCTGGCTAGCTGGGTCAACACTTTATCCACTGAGCCACCCAGCCAGGGCCTATGTTTTTATTATTATTATTCCATTAGCATATACTCAATGTGAAAAAATAGAGAAAAGCTCAATGAAAAAAATCAGAATGGAGCACCTACTATGTGCCAGACACTGTGGTCGGTGCTAGAAATGAAGACTCAAGTGACCTGCCTGACTCATGGGTCTTGTTGTATGAAAAACACACATCCTTTGACAATTGAGTCACACTCCTTATGAGAAGCTCACAGTATAAGAGGGATGTGGGACCCTAGACCCACAGAGAACCATAGGTCCCCATCACATCTTCTACCTCTGCCTTCCATGGGGTCTGCACTAAGTAGAAAAGGGACAGGCTCTACTGCACTAGTTAAATTATCCTTTCCTCACCCCTCCCCTTTCTCCTCTCCTTCCCTCTTTCCTATCTTTTCTCTGTTTTGAATACATATATACTACAAGGTTTAGTGATTTATTAAAAAATTCCTCTCTCTCTCTCTCTCTCTCTCTCTCCCCCCCCTCCCCCCTTCCTCTTTCTCTAACATCAATCAATAAATTAAAAAACAAAAACCAACAACAAAAAAATAAACCTGGCCACCAGATAACTTAGAGCATCATCCCGATAAGCAAAGGTGTAGGTTTGATCCTAGTCAGGGGACATACAAGAACAGATTGATGTTTCTATCTCCCTCTCCTTTTCTCTCCCAAATCAGTAAATAAAAAAAAAATTTAAGTCCACTTGTTCTTCTTGGATCGACACATGAATTGGAAGGAAATTTGAATATAAGAGAAAGAAAATTAATCCCTGAGCACATAAGTAAAAGCAGAAAGCAGTGAAATTGTATCATTAATCCTATTCTCTGAAAGGCCTCTCACAGGAAATGAAAGATTTTTAGGAAACAGCTCTCACCTGTTCTCAGGGCGATTAGCAAAGAATGGAACTGGGCTGGGTATCTTGTCCCATTAGCTTGTTGCTGGAAGTGGGAATTAATAGGATTATAGGAGACTGGATTATTAAACAGATAGACAAGAGAAATCTAGATGGCAAATGGAAGAATTAAGTGGAGATGAAAGGAAAGTAAGGGAAAGCGCCAACTCTTAGGATAAAGTGTGGAGACATAATATGAGGGGGAAAATCTCTGATGTTTCTGAATAAATCAAGTGGAACAGAATCAATAATTAAAACTTGTTCATTTACCTCTTCTCACGTCTTTTTGCTGTCTCCCCAGAACTGAAAACAATGTCCTGTGCAGAGTAAGACATATTTAGTATTTGTTAAATAAAAGAACAAATGACACTGTAATGAATTGAGATGCATCATCTTGAACGAGTTAAAATGAAAAGCCAACCTGATACGGAGATATATCCTGGTAAAATTCCTAAATGTGATGGAAAAATATAGGCTTCTCCCAAATTTCAAGCAGAAAAAACAAAGTCAAATGATTTTCAAAAAGAAACTGGCTTTTTTTAGTGCACATGTGCAAGAGAGAGAAAGATGAGAAGCATCACCTCATAGTTGCATCACTTTAGTATTCATTGATTGCTTCTCATTTGTGCCTCGACCTGGGCGGACTCTAGCTGAGCTAGTGACCTCTTGCTGAAGCCAGTTACCTTGGGCTCAAGCCAGAGACCTTGGGCTTCAAGGCTCAAACTGGCGACCTTGCCCTTAAGTTGGATGAGCCAACACTCAAGCTGGTGGCCTCTGGCTTTTGAACCTGGGTCCTCAGCGTCCCCAGTCAATGCTCTATCCACCACCTGGCAGGCTCAAAATTTTTTGATAAATTAGGACAGCTTTGAATTTCCCAGGGCAGCAGTTGTTCGTTGCCTGAGGCAACAGAGTGAAAACTAGAGAGTCCTTAGTGGAGGTGTGCCTCCCAGGACTGGACTCCTAAAACCAGAAGATAATCTAAGGAAATCCTGAAACTCAGGATAATGGCCTTGAGGGCCTTTGGTAAAACCAGAGACTAAGGAACACCTGAAAGGGAGAGCTCTTGGTCACTCCTGACTTCACATCAGCAGTGCTGTCCTTTAGGACAACCAGGGAGTTTATAGCCCAGCCCACCACTGACAGCTGCAACTCTGACACTGTAGGCCCCTTGGTGCTGGATAGTGGGTGACCTGAGGGACAGTCCTTTCATACCCTGTGAGCACTCTATGCAGCCAGAATGGGCTTGAGCTCAGCACACATGCACCCCTTACTTCCCCCCAGAAGAATTGGGGCAGGGACACTGGAATCAGTGAGAGGAATGATGACATCATTAGAGCCCAGCCTAGCCTGTTTGTTGTGATGAGAAAGGGTAGCCCTGGTCCCTCTCTCAGATCTCCTATGGCTCCTATCCTTGTGAACTTGACCCTGTGAACCAGGAGCCAAGTTTTGTCCATTGACAAAAGTCAGACCAGAAGTAAGCCTGCTTTCTCTTCTTCCTGAGACTCAGTGTTCCAGGGTAGGCACAGTCCCATTCCAGTGAGTGTCACAGCCAGCCACATGGCAGGAAAGAGGCCACCAGGATCCACCCAGAAATGGAGGAGACCCTGAGGGCTAGGTCCTCAGCCCCCTGCTTTCCTTCCTCCTGCTCCTGCTACTGTGACCAGGTTATATCCACACACTACCATTTGAACATCCCATGTCCATTCTTTTTTTTCTTTTTTTTTTTTTCTGAAGTTGGAAACGAGAGGCAGTCAGACAGACTCCCGCTTGTGCCCGACCAGGATCCACCAGGCATGCCCACCAGGGAGCGATGCTCTGCCCATCTTGGGGCGTTGCTCTGCGGCAATCACAGCCATTCTAGCGCCTGAGGCAGAGGCCACAGAGCCATCCTCAGCCCCTGGGCAAACCCCGCTCCAATGGAGCCTTGGCTGCCGGAGGAGAAGAGAGAGACTGAGAAGAAGGAGAGGGGGAGGGGTGGAGAAGCAGATGGGCGCTTCTCCTGTGTGCCCTGGCCGGGAATCGAACCCAGGACTCCCGCACGCCAGGCCGACACTCTATCACTGAGCCAACCGGCCAGGGCCCCATGTCCATTCTTTCAACTGTGTTTATTGAGCAGCTACTATGTACTATAAGATAGCGGGTAGAACACTCTCAAAACCTACTGTTGGGGTTTTTTGCTTTTTTGGTTTTTTTTGTTTTGTTTTGTTTTGTTTTGTTTTTTTGAGAGAGACAGGAAGGGAGAGAGATGAGAAGCATCAACTTGTAGTTGCAGCACTTTAGTTGTTCATTGATTGCTTCTCATATGTGCCTTGGTGGGGAAAGGGGGGGCAGTTCCAGCCAAGCCAGTGACCCCTTGTTCAAGCCAGCAACCTTCAGCTTCAAGCCAGTGACCATGGGATGATGTCAATGATGCTACATGCTACACTCAAACCGGTGACCCCACCCTCAAGCTGAATGAGCCTGAACTCATGCTGGGGACCTCAGGGTTTCAAACCTGGAAACTCAGCGTCTCAGGTTGATGCTCTATCCACTGTCTCACCACTAGTCAGGCTGCTATGGGGGTTTTACTCTAGAGGATGACCAAGGCAGATTTCTACTGGGATTAACTATTCATGTCCAGGTCCCAGAACCTCCAGAGCATTCACCTCACACTAATCACTCACCTTTTGCACAGTAAGAATGTAGACAGTACTTTTTGTACCTTGGGGACAAAAATTAAAACCAAGTGACTTGTCAGTTCTACAAAGGCATTGACTTAGTGACTGGAGATAGGAAAAAAAATACTGTCTGAACAGAGACACTTTGCGAGTTTTACTATACTGACTCACATGATTAATTCTCCCTTTGGAAGAAAAAGCACTGAATGCTCCTTCTCCCCCAAAAGGTTAAGAGTCAATTACTAGGACAGACATAAAGCAAAAACCCTTCCTCTCTTCTGTTCCAAGCACTGTCTGGTCACTGACTCACCCAGGAATTGTGCTGTAAGGGCAGAGCCCCTTCCACCAAGTTGAGATAAAAATGGTGATTTCCTGATGATGATGGCAGGCCCAGCTCTTGGGCCTGGGGGTGGGGGGAAATGTGGGGAGCCAATGACCCCCTTATGGTCCCTTTGTCTCTCTCAGTCTATGCCTCTGCCTCTCTCTGTCATCTTTTTTTTTAATTTATTCATTCTTTTAGAGAGAGGAGACACAGAGAGAGAAAGAGACAGAGAGAAGAAAGAGATAGAACAGAGGGAAGAGCAGGAAGCATCAACTCCCATTTGTGCCTTGACCAGGCAAGCCTGGGGTTTCGAACTGGCAACCTCAGCATTCCAGGTCGACGCTTTTACCCACTGCGCCACCGCAGGTCAGGCCTCTCTCTGTCATCTTTTTTTTTATTATTGTGTCCCTGTCTCTGTCCTTTCATCTTCCAGTCACTTGGTCTCTGTCTCCTTGACTGTCTCTCTAAAGCCACGAGATCTCTGATCTCTGCTTCCTCAGCATATCTGCTTTCTTTTCTCTCCTTCTCTCTGCAGATTGGCCGAGACATGCTGGTCTTTTCATGGCCCTAACAAGTGGGGCGCCTGTACTAACTGACCCTGTCACTTAGGTGTGTCCCAATTCCAAACCCCCCAGGGCAGAGAAGACGACTGTCTCAGCCTCTGGAGTGCTTCCTCTGGGTCAGCTGCCCTTTGTCCTGTGGCTCCATTGAGTATGGGGCAAGGGGACAGGACTCACTCTGGGGAATGGCCTTGTGTGTGAAAGTTCTCAGATAAAGGACAAACCCTGGGGACACACCTCAAAAATTCTTTTCAATTATAAATCTCACAAAAAAGTGCTTCTGAAAATACCTAGGGGAGCCCTCCCATATAATGCTCCCCTTGCAATTTTACAAATATATGAGTTCCTAAGGCTTAAAAAGGATCTATTTCACATGCGACTATGAAATAAGGTAATAAAAATGCATCCCTGTTCTACATGATTCGGGCCGAGAGACTTTCTAAATGTAGCATGTTGCATTAGCAGCTCCAGCCTCTTCCTCATTTAAAAATACTATAATTATACACCAGGCATTGACATTGCTGGAAATCTATGTAAAAACTTGGCCCAGGAAGCACCTAACCAAAATATGCAATTTCCTTGATTTAAACTGGCCAAGATTGTGTCTGAAAAATTCTACATATTGTCAGCAACAGCTCTGGAAATGAAGCTTTTTCCTGTGTGAACACAGACCAGGAGGGTGTCTTCAGCCAGGAGAAAACATCTCAAAAAGACACAGCTTCTCTAGGGTGGGGGTTGTGACAATTGGTAAATTTCAGGCACTGCAGCCTGGGGGAGAGACTCCAACTTCTTCTGGATCCTGAATGCCTAATGGACCACAAAAAAGGGAGATGTCTGCATTGCTTTTTTTTGTAGACCCTAAAAGCAGCAAAAGTCTCTCCTCCTAAATCACAGATACAGATTTTTGTCCAAGCGGCTGTTTCTCATGGAAGGCATTTGGGGGTTCTCTCTTGTTTCCTGGAAATTTCTCAAAACCATGGTTGGTCTAGTTTTCAGTTATGCTGTGAGAACTCCAGGGATGGGCAGGGGCTGGAGTCACCCTCCTAGCCCAGGCAGAGCGGCTCCAATCTGATCTATTTTATTTATTTTCCTAATTTAATTTTCATTTGGTCAGTTGTACAATAAACATTGGTTAAATAGCAACAGTCCCCTTATTCAGTCTCATAAATTTCAGTTTTAAGTTAGTTCTTTTGACATTTACCTCCATCATTGTCAATAATATGCTTATATGATTAGTGATGGAATTTTTGCAATTTGAATCATCATCTGATTTGCAGCCTCCCTCCATGAAAGATGCAGGTTAAGTTCTCCTAGCATGCTCCTCATTCCCACACACTCCTACCCCACATCCCATGTCAGAGCGATCCGTGGACTCTGGGGAAAGGGAGGGTTTCAAAGAGGAAGAGGTCCCAAAAGCCAGCAGTGGAAAGTGAAGAATGATGAGGACCGATGGCGTCCACTGGAAGAGTGACAGGAAGTTGATGAGGTCAGATGTGAGAGCTGGATGTGGGTGGTTGGGTGGAAACCTCACATGTTCCCCTCAGGAGACGAGAAAGTAAAGCACAGAGTATAGATGATGCCTTCGTGCAATCCTCCAAAGGCCTGAACACCATGTAAAACCATCATGCAGCTCTATCGTTTTCTTCTCTTTTTGGAAAAAAGATAAAACAAAGTGTGACTATTTCCAATTTAAAGTCCCACCAAAATCTGTGTTGGTTTTTTTTTGCTTTTTTCCAGACAAAACACAGTTTACATCTTCAGTATAAAATGAATTTGGAGTGTTTTCAAAGTTTTAGGAAAATTCTTATCCTAAAATTGTGTCAGTTACTGAACAAAGAGAGGCCTGCCTTGATGAGGAAAGGGAGCTTGGGTTAGAAGCTGTTTTTTTAATTGCTAATTGTCTCTGCTCCAAGATGAGGCTATAAAAGGTCCAGATGCCCTCGCTTTGAAACAGGGTGTTTGGTTGTGGACACTCTGTGTTAGCTCCCCCCAAAAGTTGGAGATGCAATTCTCTTTGGGTATTTTTTTTTTGAGAGGCATGGAAGGGAAGCAGAGAGAAAGACTCTCGTGCGCACCCCAACTGCAATCCACCCAGCAAGCCCCCTATGGGGCGATGCTCTGCCCATCTGGGGCCATTGCTCCATTGCTCAGCACCTGAGCTATTTTAGCACCTGAGGCAAGGCCATAGTGCCATCCTCAGTGCCCAGGGACAACTTGCTCGAATGAGCCATGGCTGCGGGAGGGGAAGAAAGAGAGAGAAGGGGAAGGGGTGGGGAAACAGATGGTCAGTTCTCCTGTGTGCCCTGACTGGGAATCAAACCTGGGGCCTCCACATGCCAGGCCAATGCTCTACCATTGAGCCAACCGACCAGAGCCCTGGGTATTTTTTTTTTAAGATCAGGGAAGGAGACTGACACCAGTGTGGTAATAACCAGATATGTATAATATTGTCATAGAGAGAAAGGGAATGTGGAATAAACTCTTCTACTTGTCTGCAGGTTTCTTGGTGTTTAGACATTTCCACTTCTTTTCTCATTTCATGAGAACTAAAACTCAGGCTGAGTGTAGAGAAGGGGTTTCAGCACAAGGGGAGCAGAGTGATTGAAAGGAGGAGATGGAGTCAAGGGGGATATTTTTTACATTTTTTAAATTTTTTTATCTCATAGAGGAGAGAGCAGAGAGCACCTGCATAGGTAGACTTCGTTGCTATAGCAGCTCAAATTGTGTCAGACAGTTTTGATGATCTGCCTCAGAGTATTGCTTGCAAAGGGGGGACATTTTTCATGGGAAAGACTCGTGCTTGTTTAAATGCTGATGAGAAGCACATGTTTGGGAGGACTGGGCTGATACCAATGGGAGAGACTTGACTGGTCTGAGGTGCCAGAACCAGTAGGAGGGGTTTGATGAGCACTCCAGAGGAGGGAGTGCTCAGGCAGAGGAAGAGATGAGTGTGGGTACAGAGAAGTGTTGGGAGGGGAACAGGAGGTGGAAGGCGGTCCCCGCTGAGGAGCTCTCCTACTTGTATAGGAGGAAGAGAGAGTGTGTGCTCGGAGCAGTGGCAGGGAGACGGGTGGGTGGTTGAGGTGGGAGAAAGTTTGGGAAGCTGGTGTGGACAAAGAGAGAGAAGAACAGACTGGGGAGAGAGAGTGGGGTGGCAGGTGGGGGTGTAGCCTCAGCACTCATTCTCCCCCTCTCCCATGGCAGCAAGTATTTAATGGTCCCCCAGGGGCCAGAAACCAGGTTGGGGTTTTTGGTTTGGTTTTGGTTGTGTGTTTGTTTTTTCCCAACTGACCGTGTCCACCGCACACCTGTTTTCCAGGTCCGCCAGAAGCCCCGGACAGAGATGGCGGTGTCTGCAGGCTGGGCAGTGCACACGGAGGACCGGCCTCTCCAGAGCCCTGGATCCACTTGTGCAGAGGCTTGAACCCCACTGACAGGCTCCATCTGGGAGGCTCCATCCGGGAGGCACCGGCGTTGGTCTCAGGGCCCTGTGGGAAGGAAAGGAGGCACTCGACCCCTTAGGATAGTGGTCTCTGCATCTCAGTGTAGTGTGCACTCTGCTCTGCATTATGTCTACAATACTCACGTATACTGACTTTTCTTTCTATTACTCTTTTATTTTATTTATTCATTTTTAGGGAGAGAGGAGAGAGAGAGAGAGGGAGAGAGAGAAAGAGACAGAGGGGTGAGGGACAGGAAGCATCAACTCCAATATGTGCCTTGACCAGGCAAACCCAGGGTTTTGAACCTGAAACCTCAGTGTTCCAGGTTGACGCTTTATCCACTGCGCCACCACAGGCCAGGCTGTATTACTCTTTTTTTACACAGTTTCTGTGAAACATGATATACAAAAAGGCATACAGAATAATCTTGTCAGTGAACAACCCACAGGACAATGATGAAGCAGGGAGCCTGGACCAGGACTGACCCTTCCCAACTACTCCTGGCCAAGGTTTCACCACTGCCCCAGTGAGGAGAAGTTACCGTCTCATACCAGAGTGAAGTTGTGGTAGTACAGTGCGTTGTTTTCAGAAGTGGTTCAGTACAACTCATCTGGTGAATTGCACTGAGTCCACTCTGTGGTGGGTGGTTCTTCCTAACAAGTCAATGGTCAGGTCTGCCCGTGAGGCTACCATTTGGACCAGGAATGTCAAATGAAAGGCCTATTGGATCGTTGGGATGTCTTGGAGCACTTCCTAAAGGACAGATGAGTAAGAGGCTGTTAGTTGACATTTAACTATAGTTCCAAATTCATTGAAGGTCTCCTTGCAGTATGTCCAAGTCAGCCTGGAAATGGAGTGGACTTTATGGCTGAGGGGCTGCCTGTTCTCCAAGCGGGGCTGCTGGCACTCTCCCACTGCCCATGCTGGGCACAGGCCACCTGCTGGTACTGTGGGGCCAGCTGCCCACACTTCTACCAAGGATTTTCTTAAATTTTTAAAAATTGATTTGAGAGAGATATATTTATTGTTCTACTTATTTGTGCATTCATTGGTTGATTCTTGTATGTGCCCTGACCGGAGATCAAACCTACACATCAGACTTGCATATCAGGACAACACTCTAACCAACTGAACTACCTGGCCAGAGCCCAAAGGTAGTTTTCTTTTCAAAGTTTCTCTCTCGCCTGACCAGGTGGTGGTGCAATGGATAGAGCATTGGACTGGGATGCCGAGGACCCAGGTTCGAGACCCCAAGGTTGCCAGCTTGAGCGCAGGCTCATCTGGCTTGAGCAAAATAAAAAACGCTCACCAGCTTAGACCCAAGGTCGCTGGCTCAAGCAAGGGGTTATTCAGTCTGCTGAAGGCCCGCGGTCAAGGCACATATGAGAAAGCAATCAATGAACAACTAAGGTGCTGCAACGAAGAATTGATGCTTCTTATCTCTCTCCGTTCCTGTCTGTCTGTCCCTATCTATCCCTCTCTCTCTCTCTCTCTCTCTCTGTCCCTGTAAAGAAAAAAAAACTTAAAAAAAAATCTCTCTCTTCGCTTTGTTCTTGGAATGCATCACATGCTCAAGCTGCTGTAACAAATTCAATAGCCCGAGTGCCTTAGCAGAAATGTACTTTTTACAGTTCTGGAGGATGGGAGGTCCAATATCAGGGTGATGGCTAGGTAGGTTTCATTCTGAAGCTCTTCTCTTGGCTTGTAGATGGCCAGAGCCTTGCTGTATGTTCTCATGACCTCTTCTTTGTGCATGCAGGGGAGAGAAACAGAGAACTCGGGTCTGTCTCTTTCTGCTTATGAGGATAGCAGTTCTGTCAGATAAGGACCCTACTCTTCTGATTTTATTTAGCCTTAATAACCTCTCAAAGACTGTATCTTCAAATACAGTCACATTAAGGGTTAGGATTTCAACATATGAATTATGAGGGGACACAATTCAGTCCATAGCACATGGAGAGCCCAACCAACTGCTCATAATCTCATCTGTGACTCCATAGAAAATAGTATGAAGAGTAAACTGCTCTAAGTTTTGGAAATGTTATGTATCTGGGTGGTAGTTACATAGGTATGTGTGTGTGTGTGTGTGTGTGTGTGTGTGTGTGTGTGTGTGTGTGTGTGTGTAAAAATTCTATGTATACATTTAAGATTTTTTTTTTTTTCTTTTTCTTTTTTCTGAAGCTGGAAACAGGGAGAGATAGTCAGACAGACTCCCGCATGCGCCCGACCGGGATCCACCCGGCACGCCCACCAGGGGCGATGCTCTGCCCACCAGGGGGCGATGCTCTGCCCATCCTGGGCGTCACCATATTGCGACCAGAGCCACTCTAGCGCCTGAGGCAGAGGCCACAGAGCCATCCCCAGCGCCCGGGCCATCTTTGCTCCAATGGAGCCTTGGCTGCGGGAGGGGAAGAGAGAGACAGAGAGGAAAGCGCGGCGGAGGGGTGGAGAAGCAAATGGGCGCTTCTCCTGTGTGCCCTGGCCGGGAATCGAACCTGGGTCCTCCGCACGCTAGGCCGACGCTCTACCGCTGAGCCAACTGGCCAGGGCTACATTTAAGATTTACTTTACTATATGTATGTTATACCTTAAACAAAATTAAAAAACAATAAACACACACACACACGTACAAGAATCCAATGAAGTCTCTGAAGACTTTGGGAATGATGGTGATAGCCCATAGTGTTCTTAGGATAAGAAGTAATACCAAGGACTTAACCTGAAAGAAGGAAGGAACTTAACTTTTATTGAACATTTTGGTTAGTCAAGATGGTTCTGGCTATAAAAAACAGAAATCCACTCACTGTGTCAAGTATAAAGGATCTTCCAAGAGCCAAAAGAATCTGAAGAGAGCCCTGGCCACATAGCTCAGTTGGTTACAGCATCATCCCAATATGCCAAGGTTGTGGGTTTGCTCTTCAGTCAGGACACAATACAAGAATCAACCAAAGAATGCATAAGTAAGTGGAATAACAAACCAATGTTTCTTTCTCTTTATCTCCCTTTCTCTTTCTCTCTAAAGATCAATTAAAAAAAAAAAGAATCTGAAGAGCTAGGCCTCACAAGATAGAAACTTGGAGTGTTCTCTCAAGTTTCAGCTCTATCCATCCATCCATCCATTCATCTATCCATCTATTCATCTCTATCTCTATTTCTCATGCAATTTCTGCCTATGCCTATACATCTCCCCCCAACCCCTTCTTTGGACCCACCTTCTCTCTGTTCTCCTTATGGTTACAAAATGGCTACCACAGCTGCTTAGTCAACATGAGTCTCCATCCTCAGCTCCCACTATTAACTATTCTTTCCCTTTGTGTCTCTTATGTCAATCTCCTAAGAAGGGCATCTGATAGGGTTCCAGCCAGTCTCCAGATATAAATTAAATGGCAGCTGTTGGGTCCAAACATCTGGAACTAAGATAAGGAAGATCATCCACTACAGGTAAAGGCCATGTAAGGTACAGGTCCTAGGTTAGAATAACTTCTTTTCAAAATTGCTGTGGAGGGGCAGCAACTGTGACACGTGTCTCAGGAATGGGTGCCACTTTGGTCAGTGTTGGGATGTTAAGGATTTCTATATATATTCCTGTAATGTTTTTGATTTTGTATTCAGGGTAATGCTGGTCTCAAAAACTGAGTTGGGAAGTATTTTCTCCTCTTCAATTTTTTGTTAAAGTTTGTATAGCAGTGGCATTATTTCTTCCTTGAGTGTTTGGTGAAATTCACTAGTAAAGCCATCTGTGCCTGGAATTTTCCTAGTGAGAAGAACTTTTTTAGCTAAAAACTTAATTTCTTTAAAATATAAGGCTATTCAGATTATCTATTTCTTCTTGAATGAGCTTTGGTAGTTTGACTCTTTCAAAGAATTGTCAATTTCATTTAGGTTATCTAGTTAATTGCATAAAGTTGTTTATAATATCCCTTATTATCCTTTTAATTATCTATAGACTCTATAATGCTGTCCCCTCTTTCATTCTTTTTTTTTATTAATTTATTGTGTCATTCTTGATATTGGTAATTTGTTTTCTTTATTATTTTCCTAATCAGTTTGGCTGTAGGTTTATTAATTTCATTAATTTTCTCAAAAAACCAGCTATTGGTTTTGCTGATTTTTCTCTATTGTTTTGTTTTCTATTGTATTGGTTTCCTCTTTGATCTTATTTCATTTGCTTACTTTGGACTTAATTTACTTTTCTTTTTCTTTTTTTTTAGAGAGGAGAGAGATAGACAGAGAGAGAGAAGGGGGGAGGAGCTGGAAGCATCAACTCCCATATGTGCCTTGACCAGGCAAGCCCAGGGTTTCGAACCGGCGACCTCAGCATTTCCAGGTTGACGCTTTATCCACTGCGCCACCACAGGTCAGGCTTTTTTTTTTTTTTTTTTTTTTTAAGGAGATGCTAATATTTTTAAGGTTTAAGATCTAGGACTTTAGAGTTTAGATTTATTTGCAGCAATATACAAGTTTTGGGGGTTTTTGTTTGTTTTACAGAGACAGAAAGAAAGTCAGAGAGAGGGATAGACAGGGACAGACAGACAGGAATGGAGAGAGATGAGAAGCATCAATCATTAGTTTTTCATTGCGACACCTTAGTTGTTCATTGATTGTTTTCTCATATGTGCCTTGACCGCGGGCCCTCAGCAGACCAAGTAACCTCTTGCTCGAGCCAGCGACCTTGGGTCCAAGCTGGTGAGCTTTGCTCAAACCAGATGAGCCTGCGCTCAAGCTGGTGACCTCGGGGTCTCAAACCTGGATCCTCGGCATCCCAGTCTGACGCTCCATCCACTGCATCTGGTCAGGCAACAATTTTTTAAATTATTAAAAACAAGAAAAATTGACCTTTCTTCTTTTGTATTATGACATCTAGTGCTATGAGAACTCAGTTCCTGATGAAATTCCTGACCACCAGATCAAGTCTCCTGTGAGGCCAGTCTAAATTCCCACCACCAATTTCAACACATTTGAACTTCCTGGTGAGCTTTAGGCCACTTAAATCAAAATCTCTGGGAATGCTATTAGTAATTATCAAAACTCACCAGGCATTCTGATGAGCATTCAGGATTGTGAATCACCACACTAGGCCAGTGTTTCTCAAATTGTCTATGATAAAGGCAGTTTGGGGTATTTTTTGTTTCCAGTTTTATGTTTCTGTTATCTTATTGTCTAATACTTTTGTAACATGCAATAAAAGTGAACCATATGGCTTCTAATGGTTTCCTTATAAAAAGTGGTACTTCCATTGCCTCTTTTGTGTGTGTGTGTGTGTGTGTGTGTGTGTGTGTGTGTGTGTGTGATAGACACAGAGAGAGGGATAGATAAGGACAGACAGGCAGGAAGGGAGAGAGATGAGAAGCATTAGTTCTTCATTGTGGCACCTTAGTTCTTCATTGGTTGATTTCTCATGTGTGCCTTGACCGGGGGGGCTACAGCAGAGTGAGTGACCCTTTGCTCAAGCCAATGAACCTTTGGGCTCAAGTCAGCGACCATAGGGTCATGTCTATGATCCCACAGTCAAGCCAGTAACCCCGCACTCAAGCTGGTGACCTCAGGGTTTCGAACCTGGGTCCTCTGCGTCCCAGTCTCTATCCACTGTGCCACCAACTGGTCAGGTGTCCATTGCCTCTTAAACCAAGTGTTCTTATTATTCTGTAGCATCATCAACAACTGAGGAAAGGCAGTTTGTAGAAAGATGGTCAGGCATGTGGTTGTTTTAACAATGTAGTCATTAGAGCTCAGTGTGGACCAGTAATAAACTGTTTGGGATGCTAGTCCATGACCATGTGGTATCACTGTCTAGTCTTCTTGATTATATGATTCAATAACTTTCTTTTATTCTTTGAACTCACAGCAAATGACAATACTAAAACAATTTAGTGACAAGTTTGATGTCCTTTACTCGGGGAAAGCCATCCATGGACTGGGAAGGGCAGTGCCTCACAGCAGTGAGCTCTTCCCCAGGGCTGGAGCAGGAGGGAGTTTGGCAGAGCTGAAGGAGCAGAAACAGGGCATGATTGGCTGGGATGCATATCTACCAGATACAGGGTTCAGAACACTGGTTATAAGGGTGCTCAAGACCCTAGCCAGTGGTAGAGTGTCGATCCAGCGTGTGAAAGTTCCGAGTTCAATTCCTGGTCAGAGCACACAGGAGAAGTGACCATCTGCTTCTCCTCCCCTCCTTTTTCCTCTTCTCTTTCTTTCTCTCTCTTTTCCCCTCCTGCAGCCATGGCTTGATTGGTTTGAGCACATTGGCCCCAAATGCTGAGGATGGCTCCATGGAGCCTCCACTTCAGGCCCTAAAAATAGCTTGGTGGTGAGCATGGACCCCAGATGGGCAGAGCATGGACCCCCAGATGGGGGTTGCTGGATGGATCCCGGTCAGGGTGCATGTGGGAGTCTTGTCTATCTCCTCTCCTCTCATTAAAAGAAAGAAAAGCTTGACCAGGCTGTGGTGCAATGGATAGAGTGTTAGACTGGGATGCAGAGGACCCAGGTTCGAAACCCCAAGGTTGCCGCTTGAGCATGGGCTCACCAGCTTGAGTGCAGGTTCACTGGCTTGAGCGTGGGATCATAGACATGACCCCATGGTCACTGACTTAAGACCAAGGTCACTGGCTTGAATCCCAAGGTCACTGGCTTGAGCAAGGGATCACTGGCTTGGCTGGAGCCTCCTGGTCAATTCACATATGAGAAAGCAATCAAATAACAACTAAAAATAACACAACTATGAGTTTATTCTTCTCATCTCCCTTCCTGTCTGTCTGTCTCTCTTTTTTTTTCTCTCTCTCTCTCACTAAAAAAAGAAAGAAAATGATGAACAGAGAAAGTTAAGAAGTACAAATTGGTGGTTACAGAATAGTCATGGGGGTGTAAATTATAGCATAAGGAAAATAGTTAATAATATTCTAATGACTATGTATGGTGTCAGATGGGTATGGAACTTATCAGGATTATCACTTTGTAAGTTCTATAACGTCTAACCACTGGGTTGTACAGCTGAAACTAATATATTATTTTGTTTTTGTTTTTGTTTTTCTTTTTTCAGAGACAGAGAGAGAGAGTCAGAGAGAGGGATAGATAGGGACAGACAGACAGGAACGGAGAGAGATGAGAAGCATCAATCATCAGGTTTTCGTTGCGACACCTTAGTTGTTCATTGATTGCTTTCTCATATGTGCCTTGACCGCGGGCCTTCAGCAGACCGAGTAACCTCTTGCTCAAGCCAGCAACCTTGGGTCCAAGCTGGTGAGCTTTGCTCAATCCAGATGAGCCCGCACTCAAGCTGGCGACTTCGGGGTCTCGAACCTGGGTCCTCCGCATCCCAGTACGATATTCTATCCACTGCGCCACTGCCTGGTCAGGCTGAAACTAATATATTGTATGTCAACTGTAAGTGAAACAATTTTTCTAAGGTTATTTTTTTATTTTATTTTTTTTAGACAGAGAGAGTCAGAGAGAGGGACAGACAGACAGGAAGGGAGAGAGATGAGAAACATCAATTCTTCGTTGTGGTTCCTTAGTTATTCATTGATCTATTTCTCATATGTGCCTTGACTGGGGTGGGGGTGGGGGCTACAGCAGACCGATTGACCCCTTGCTCAAGCCAGCAACCTTGGGCTCAAGCTGGTGAGCCTTGTTCAAACCAGATGAGCCCATGCTCAAGCTGGCGACCTCGGCATCTCGAACTCAGGTCCTCCACATCACAGTCCGATGCTCTATCCACTGTGCCTGGTCAGGCAACAATTTTTTAAATTATTAAAAACAAGAAAAATTAAGGAACAGAAATAAATAGAGCCCAGAGATGGCTTGGTGTTTGGGGATTGGCTGACTAGATATAATATGTTTCTGGTCAAGGGAAGCATTTATAGGAACATAAAACTTTGGATGCTGACGTGGCACCTTGGACAAGAGCAGCTCCATCTTGGGCCTAGAAATTTATTTCAGCACTCTTTTGTGTTGGGTTTTCAGTTACAAGAGAAGATTCCAACTGAGATACCATTCCACAGACATATCTATCTATTCTGCAATTGCCTGTTCACATGTTACTCTCGCTTTCTGTCTCTCTTCTATATGAGAGCTGCAGCCATCCCAGAGTATGTGGACAGCCATGGTTGTATGATGATGCATGTGTGATCACTGTGTACTCTCATTCTGGCTCTTTTTCCAGGAGCGCAGCAAAAATGATGCAAACTTCTTTTCCTCCACTGTTGATAACACCAAAGGGAAATGAGAACACCTAGGTGTAAGAGGCAGTAGAAGCAGCTTTATAAGGGAAACCTCTATAAGCCACACGATTCTGAAATAGCTTTTTATCTTTCAACCACAAGCTTCTCTTTTGAGTTGCAGATATAAATTTTAATATATTTGCATTTTTCTTTTTGATGCTCAAAATTATCCCATATTTGGCCAGAGTCCCATCAAGTTAGCTCCTTTAATTCAACACTACAGACTCTGGTACCTTCCTTACTCGTCTTTCCCAGCCCTGAATCAGCCATTTCTCAGGAGCCTTGGTTCCTGTTGGTGGAGAATGGTATCTAAGGATACAGGCGAGACATATACACTTTTAAAACAGAAATTACATGATTTTCAGAGGATTTGTTTTATGATGTCTGTCATCCTTTTATTAAGTCAGTTAATGACCTGAAACCATTAAGTCACTTGTGATTTGGTATTGGTTTATACATTGGGGATTGGTTTATATATTAAAGCAGAGTTTCTCAACCTCAGCACCATTTGGGGATAGAAGATTCTTCACGTGGGGCCTGTTCTGAGCATGGTAGGGTTTAGCCACATCCTTGGCCTCTACATACCAGATGCCAGTAGCACTCTTCCAGCTGTGACAACCAAAAATGTCTCCAGACATTGCTAAATGCCCCTTGGGGTGGCTAAATCATCCCCCCATGAAGAACAACTGGGTGGCCTCTGGGATTCTTTATTTTTTCTTAAGCAAGAAATTGGGGCCCTGGCCGGTTGGTTCAGTGGTAGAGCATCGGCCTGGCGTGCAGAAGTCCCGGGTTCGATTCCCAACCAGGGCACACAGGAGAAGTGCCCATCTGCTTCTCCACCCCTCCCCTCTCCTTCCTCTCTGTCTCTCTCTTCCCCTCCCACAGCCAAGGCTCCATTGGAGCAAAGATGGCCCGGGCGCTGGGGATGGCTCCTTGGCCTCTGCCCCAGGCGCTAGAGTGGCTCTGGTCGCGACAGAGCATCGCCCCTTGGTGGGCAGAGCGTCACCCCCTGGTGGGCATGCCTGGTGGATCACGGTCGGGCGCATGCGGGAGTCTGTCTGACTGTCTCTCCCTGTTTCCAGCTTCATAAAAAAAAAAGAAAGAAATTGGGAGGCAGACAAACTCCTGTATGTGCCCCGACCAGGATCCACCCAGCAAGCCCCCTACTGGGCAATGGTCTGCCCATCTGGGGTTGTTGCTCTGTTGCTTAGCAACCGAGCAGTTTTTAGCACCTGAGGTGAGGCCATGGAGCCATCCTCAGCGCCCAGGGCCAACTTGCTCCAATGAACCATGGCTGCAGGAGGGGAAGAGAGAGATAGAGAGAAAAAATAGGGGGAGTGGTGAAGAAGCAGATAGTTGCCATGACTGGAAATCAAATTGAGACATGCATACACTGGGCTGACACTTTACTACTGAGCTAACCAGCCAGGTTGCCTCTGGGATTCTGTGGAGATTTTCCTGGAACAAACCAGATGGCCCCTAGTGCAATATCCAGGACAGCTTTCTGCCTCTGTTTCCCCAGGTGTCTAATTGGGCCAACGGGTACAGGGTAAAAAAAAGCATATTGTGGGAAGCAGCTTCACCCACAAGGAGTCATCGGCATGGAAGGAGGAGCAGACATTATGTCATGGCCGCACCACGCCGAAGCCCATGTCAGGTTTTGCTAACTGTGCTGAGACGGTATAACATCTGATTGAACTGACTCAAACTCTAAAGATTGCTCAAACGCTGGTATTCCCACCAGGCCTCTTTTTAATGTTAGCCTTGTTTAAGATTTTACTGTCACCAAGAGAAAGTCCCATTTAATTCATACCAGATGCTGGGTGAGTTGTCATGAATCAGTACACTGCCGTCCACAAACCACCAAAATGAATCATAAGGACAAACAAGATTTTTCTCTCTGCAAAGCAGTGACTAAAATAGTGTCTTACACTTTTAGAAAAAAAAAAAAAAAAGGTATAAGATTAAAACAAGATTTAGGGCCCTGCTTTGTGGCAGTGTGCATGACATGGTCAAACTGCAGGTCCCCAGAGAGACAGTGTATGAGACCTGCTCTGAGCCAGGCAGATACTGGATAGAAGGGACAGAGACTTTTAGAGTGAGGACTCGAGATGGGGATCCAGTGATTCCCAGAACCTGCTATGCAATCCTCTGTTTCCATCCGAGTCACAAGGGTATCTGAGACACAGTTTAGGAATTTCCATCTTGGAGGAAGGGGCTCTAGGGAACTGTGGAGGGTCTTCCAGGAAAGGGTACCAGAACTCTTCCTTGCCCAGTACAGCCAAGGAGATTCATGTGCCTTTTCTCAGTCCTGCCTCTATTTCCCCAATTCTGATTACCTTTGGGAGTCAGAAACTGCCTGTCCTCCATGGTGCAGGGGAGCACTGGGCCCACCTGGGCCCTCTCTTCTGGGTGGGCCTCTGACCCTTGAATAGAGGAAGCAAAAGCAGAGAAGAGAAGGTGGTACTGACACATCGTGGACAAGACATAATCGGTTCCTTCTTCTGGATCCCCCAGGCCTCCCTGGTTCCTGTCCTGTTCAGGCTAAGTTCTTCAACTTTCCCCTTTCTTTTGTGAGGCAGCTCATATCCTTCCAATGAACATCCTCTGTGGTCAGGGTCAGCATCTGTCACTTGCCACCACAGGACCAAGTCATTTCTGGAAGAGGCACTGAGAACCACAGTTCCACAGACTCGTGAGGAGCTACAGCTACACTCGATGACATTATGAGGTGCAAGTTGGAAGGTCTCCCCTCAGTAAAGGCAAAATGAGAACAAATGGACCAAGGGTTCCCTGTAGTTACTATGTCATCGCTGATCAAGGAACTAACTCATCGGTGTGGCCAGTATAAGACACCAAAGTTGGACTGGTACACAGCTAATGCCTACAGCAACAAGAGAAGATGGGACTGTTGACAGAGACCCTCAGTTTCACTCAGGTTTCAACAGGGCTCTGCTGAGGGACCTGGGCCTCCAGCTCCACTATGGCCCGCCCCCTGGGTGGTCTCCAAGAATCTGTCCTGTTTCCACCTCTGGGCCCCTCCATTCTCTTACTCATTGTCTGGCAACCCTATAATGTGTCACCTAGCTCACTCACTCCTAAAATGATTATTTCAATTGTTAATTTTTAAAAAATCTCCATGGCCTTATCCCCCTCACTCCCAGAAGATGCTTTTCTTAGACCATCAGATGAGACTCATTAGTTCCCAACTCAAAACCTCCACCTTCTCCCCTCTGCGCTGCCCTGTCCTGTGCATCATCGGATATTCAGTGGCATTCCTGCCCACTAGGTAACTCTCACTAGTGGTACCCCCAGTCATGACAAGCAAAATGTCTCCAGCCCTAGCCAGGTAGCTTAGTTGGTTAGAATGTTGTCCAGATATGTCAAGGTTATGGGTCTAATCCCCAATCAGGGTACATACAAGAAAAAAAATAGATCTCTCTCTTTTTTCCTCTTTCCCCCTTCCTCTCTTTTTAAAATCAATCAATAAAAAAATTTTAAAAACGTCTCCAGATATTGCCAGGTGAGAACTACTGATCTGAACCAACCATGGCCACTCTGTCCTACACTTGAGGCCGGCCCACGTCTGATCCATAGGAAGTACACACATCTGACCCGCCTTCACCTACCTCAAGGAAAAGGCCAGTGACTGACAGACAGCTACAACCACAGCCTACCCTACAGATGTCCAGGTGTGAGTCAGAGACCCCTGTGTCTCCCTGGCTCCAGAGAACACTCTTCAAGTTCTACAGGTGGCCCTCCTCAGGTAATTTGAGAAAAGTAGGAAGCTACTTCCCCCATGGGCCTCTCCTACAGAATCTATCTCAAAATCTCCTTTCTCAATCTATCCAACCTTTTTATCAGCTGCAGAGAGTTGTCAATATAGTGACTCAAAACTAGTTCTTGGACATCTCCCTTCCTGGTACTGCTTAGTGGGTCTAGCATCCCACATTGGACTGGGAGAGCAGCTGCTCCCTGTGAGGGGCCTTAGTCAACTCTGAAGCAGAAAGAGCTTATATTAACATCCGGGTGCCCAACAGTGATGACTTCCACTTCTCTCAGCATTCCTTCTCCTACTTATTCAACCTCTCCCTCCTAACTGAATCCCCCCACTGTTATTTAAGTCTCTCCCAACATTAAAAGAAAAAAACTAAAAAACAAAAAACTGCTTTGACCCTAAAGCTTCTTGCAGCTACTATCCTAATTTTCTCCTTTCCTTCAAAACCAAATTTGTGAAATAGCTGTCTATATCCACTGTCTCCCTTTCTTCACCTCCCACTCATTCCAGTCTGGCTTCCACGCTCATCAGTCCCCAGAAACATCTTTAAGTCAGTCAGTGATCTCTGCAGAGCTCACTGAAGGTGGAGAGCTGGACCTAGGCCATGAGAACACCAGTAGGGGGAGGTGACAGTTGGCGTTACCCAGGATTAGTTAACACTAACACCTACTTGTGTTCATTCATTCATTCAATCTTTTTTTTTTTTTTTTTTTTTTTTTGAAATGAGAAGCAGGGAGGCAGAGAGACAGACTCCTGCATGCGCCTCACTGGGATTCAGCCGGCATGCCCACCAGGGGGCGCTGCTTCGTTGCAACCAGAGCCATTCTAGTGCCTGAGGTGGAGGACATGGAGCCATCCTCAGCACCGGGGCCAACTTTGCTCCAACGGAGCCTTGGCTGTGGGAGTTAAGAGAAAGACAGAGAGAAATGAGAGGGGGAAGGGTGGAGAAGCTGATGGGCGCTTCTCCTGTGTGCCCTGGCCGGGAATCTAACCCAGGACTTACACACGGTAGGCCGATGCTCTACTGCTGAGCCAACCGGCCAGGGCCTCATTCAATCTTTATTGAGCACAACTTGGGCCAGACACCAAGGCTGGCACTTGGTATACACACAGACATGGTCATGGAGTTAACCATCTACTTGGGGAGGTAGGCATTAGTCAAAGAGTTGTGAAAATACACTGACAAATGAGACATTTTAATAAAGGAAAAGTACAGCATATATATTGGTGGGATCTGATCTCACTGGAAGGTCAGAAGAGAGATTTTTAGGCTCAGACTGACAAGTGGAATTAGCTAGTCCAGGAGGAATGGGTGGGAAGAAGGGGATAAGAGATTGGGGAAAAGGAGTGAAGGCTGATATCCCCCCAAGAACCCAGGGACTCCACAAGTGGACGGGTAAGGAAGGGTAAGATACACTGGAGAGAAATTAGATTTTTTTCCTCTGTGCCCTGCCCTTCTCCTGCCTCGCTG
The DNA here is from genome assembly GCF_036850995.1 of Saccopteryx leptura. Lineage (NCBI taxonomy): Eukaryota > Metazoa > Chordata > Mammalia > Chiroptera > Emballonuridae > Saccopteryx > Saccopteryx leptura. The sequence goes on along the minus strand of NC_089515.1, from coordinate 38,138,829 downwards.
AGGAACTTCAGTACCCTCGGTTCCCTCGCCATGGTTCGCCCCTCTCTCCCCCTTTCTCCTCTGGCTGTGTGCTTCACCACGTACCTCTTGCATGTCCCTCCTATAACCTGAATGCGAGTGCTCCACAGAGTTCTACCCAGGCCTTTCTCCTCTGCACTCTGTTTTTTTTTACATTTTCTCCCAATTTCATGGACTATTACTTGTAAAAGATCTTCAGTCTCAGAATTCTCTCCTGAGATCCAGGTTTATTTGTCTATTTGCCCAATAATTATCTCTAGTGGAGATCTTGTCACCATCCAACATGGCAGATTGTAGTTAGAAATGTCTCACTTTTGTTGAAAAACAAATGTAGAATATTATATAAAGTCTTTTTTTTCCAACCTGCCTGAAAAATGGATCAGCTAAAACAAAGAATCTTGAGAAGAGCATGAGCGTTTGAGCTGACCTATAGAAACTTGATACAGATGGTCAGTGGTGAATAGCCTTTTTCTTTCTTTTGTTTTGTTTTGTTTGTTTGTTTTTCAGAGAGACAGAGAGAGAGAGGGAGAGATGAGAAGCATCAACTCATATGATAGTTGTGTCACTGTGGTTGTTCATTGATTGCTTCTCATGTGCCTTGGGAGGGGCTCCAGCTGAGTCAGTGACCCCTTGCTCAAGCCAGCAATCTTGGGCTCAAGACAGCATCCTTGGGCTCAAGCCAGTGATCATGGGATCATATCAATGATCCCACTCTCAAGCTGGCGACCTGGGGGTTTCAAACCTGGGACCTCAGCATCCCAGTTCAAAGCTCTATACACTGAGCCATCACCATTCAAGCATGAATAGCCTTTCTTTATGCCAACAAGGAAACGGAAATTTAATAAGCTTTGATTAGCTGATTAATGAAGTTGGGGCAGGCTCCTGGTGAAGCTAAATTTAATGCTCTTGTCTATATCCCAATCTTTTATGATTTCTTCCAACGCAATGTAATGGGATTATTCAGTCTAGATGATGGACATAAGAGGAGATTATTAATTACACTATTCAGTGTATGTTTGAAATCTTTTATAATAAAACTCTAAAAAAGAAATAACATCTTTCATTAAAAAAATTAATGTCTTAATTGTTTGATTAGTGCTAATCTGTGATGTAATCCTTAACCTCCTTTCAAAAGAATTGCCTGGACTCATGAATGCGACTTTTGAAGAAAAACATAATCGTGTAATATGAAACATAACTATGCACTGAAGTTGCAAATGACATCATCAATGAGTTATTTTTCTTTGTTCTTCTAACCATATATGTTTCTGTAAATGTGTGTGTGTGCGTGCACACTCTGAGACTTTCTGAGCATGGAGGAGGAAGTGGTTCAATCTGCTTGTCTCTGAGCAGCTGTTGGCTTGTAGAATAAAGAAGTGACTCTGCCTAGTTTCTGATTCAGATGCAATATGAGACTTGCTTTCATCCACCACATCTAAATTTAAATGCTTGCCTTCTCCTCCTGTGAAACTTAATCCTCTTTCCCCATAACATTGTAGAAAAAACTTGGGTTTCACATGGTGTTTAGGTTAGAGCTGCAAGAGGAGTTTTAAGTGTTGAGTATAAGAAACATCAAGGAAAGAAGGCAAACTGGCCTGGAAGCCTGATGCCGCTCAGAAAACTCATATGACCAAGACACCATGCAGCTACGTGGCCACATAGGTTAGAAAGGTGGTGCAACTGAGGACTCAGCCCTCTCATTTCTTCACGCATAACTTTTATTCCTTTCCACACTTCTCCCACTCCTCTCGTCATTTCAGCAGAAAAGGATAATTTCTCTTGATAAATATTTGAAGTGTTCAGTATTACCTGTTTGCAAATTCACCCACTTTATTTAAATTTTTATTTTGAGTATGACCTGTAGTGATGCAATGAGTGGATAGAGTGTCCACCGGGAATGCTGGAGTTGCTGGTTCAAAGCCCTGGGCTTGCCCAGGCAAAGCATATGCCTACCAGGTGCTGCTTCCCACTCTTACTCCCACCCCCTTCTCTCTCTCTATCCTTTCCCTAAAATCAATAAATAAATTCTAAACAAATTTTTTTTTATTTTGGTAAAATTTCAAACAGACAGAAAACCTATAGGAACAGTATAAGGAACCATCATATAGCCTTCACCCTGGCCTCACTTTTATTTCCTCTGTTTTTCTTGCTAAGTCTTGCTGGGATGTATCACTTTTTAAAAATCTTTTTAGCCTGACCAGGCGGTGTCGCAGTGGATAGAGCATTGGACTGGGATGCAGAGGACCCAGGTTCAAGACCCCGAAGTTGCCAGCTTGAGCATGGGCTCATCTGGTTTGAGCAAAAAGCTCACCAGCTTGCACCCAAGGTCGCTGGCTTGAGCAAAGGGTTACTTGGTCTGCTGAAGGCCCACTGTCAAGGCACATATGAGAAAGCAATCAATGAACAACTAAGGTGTCACAATGCGCAACGAAAAACTAATGATTGATGCTTCTCATCTCTCCATTCCTGTCTGTCTGTCCCTGTCTATCTCTCTCTCTGTCTCTGTAAAAAAATAAAAATAAATAAAAATAATAATAAAAATCTTTTTTTGCCTGACCTGTGGTGGCGCAGTGGATAAAGCATCAACCTGGAAATGCTGAGGTTGCCAGTTCAAAACCCTGGGCTTGCCTGGTCAAGGCACATATGGGAGTTGATGCTTCCTGCTCCTCCCCCCTTCTCTCTCTCTCTCTCTCTCTCTCACTCTCTCTCCCCTCTCTATAATGAATAAATAAAAAAATCTTAAAAAAATAAAAATAAAAATCTTTTTAAAGAACCAATTTTGGTTCTCTCAATTTTTGCTGGTTTTCTATTTCACCAATTTCTGCTCTTGTTTTTATCATTTCCTTCCAACACTTCTTTCCTGTTACTTTGGACTTAATTTGTTCTTCTTTTTCTAGTTACTTAGAGTGGAAAGTTAGATCATTGAATCCAAACTTTTCTTCTGTAATATCAGCATTTAAAGTTAGAAATTGCCCTATAAATATAGGTTTACCTGCATCCCGCATATTTTGACATTTTGTGTTATCTTTCAGTTCAAGATATTTAAACTTTTTCCTTGCAATTTCTACTTTGACTCATGAGTTAATTAATAGTGTTTGTTTGATTTCCAAACACTTGGGTCTTGTCTAGATTTGTTATTGTTTCTAATATAATTTTATTGTTTTCAGAGAACATAGTCTGTAAGATGTCAATCCTTTAATATTTATTGATTTATTTTATGGTCTATCTTGGGGAATGTACTATGCATCTTTGAAAAAAAAAAGTCTATTTCCTAATTGTTAGGCCTAGTGTTCTGGACAGAGGGAAGACAATGTGTCCACACAATGTTGGCCAAGCCCCAACCTCCACCTGATCCAGGGGGGAGTTCTGAGGATATGGGATCATATCAATGATCCCACACTCAAGCTGGCGACCTGGGGGTTTCAAACCTGGGACCTCAGCATCCCAGTTCAAAGCTCTATACACTGAGCCATCACCATTCAAGCATGAATAGCCTTTCTTTATGCCAACAAGGAAACGGAAATTTAATAAGCTTTGATTAGCTGATTAATGAAGTTGGGGCAGGCTCCTGGTGAAGCTAAATTTAATGCTCTTGTCTATATCCCAATCTTTTATGATTTCCCAAACTTATGACTCCTAAGTTACACCTAGGAGTCCACAAACAAAAGAGCTGGGTTATTTCTGCCTCCTGCACCAGTCAGAGGAGGAGGAAGGGCACATGAACTCCCGGGCTATTTGCTCCTTTGTGTGCTGGGGTGCAAAGCAGCCCTAGTAGCCCAAGAGCAATTTTCTGAACAAAGTCACAGGTAAAAGCCATTGAAAACAAAGGGCACAGAAGCTGCAGGGTGACTGAGCAGAAATGGTGAGATTGTGATTTTTAATAAGAAATACATATTTGGTATTTGTCCCTGTATCTGACATAGAGCTCCTGAAATCCTTGAAATTTCTTAAGTGATGAGAATAATAAAGGTGTCTATTAAAGTTATGTTAATGTGGTAACTTGGGAAGCTTCTTAGTCATCAAATAGGCTAATTGAACTTCGATTCCCCCAACTCCCCACCTCCAGGGAGGGGAGGGGGCTGGAGATTGAGTTCAATTACCAATGGCCAATGATTTAATCAATGATGCCTTCATTATGAGGGCTCTATAAAATTCAGAAAAGACAGGGTTCTGAGAGTGTCCTCTGAGTTGGTGAACACATGGAGATTTAGGGAGAGTGGCGGACTCGAGAGAGCATGGAAGCGCCAAATCCTTTCCCCATACATCTCTTCCGTCTGGTTCTCCCTGAGTTATATCCTTTTATAGTAAACCGGTGATCTAATAAGGAAAATGTTTCTCTGAGTTCTGTGAGACACTCTAGCAAATCAGTTGAACTCAAGGAGTGGATCATAGTCAATAGATCAGAAACACAGATGACACAACCTGGACTTATAATTGGTGTCTGAAGGTAGGAAGGCAATCTTGTAGGACTGAGCCCTTAATGTGTGAGACCTGATGCTGTTGCCAGGTAGAGAGTGGCAGAATTGAGTTGAATTGTAGGACAGCTGGTGTGAGAGAATTGCTTGGTGTGTGTGTGTGGGTGGGTGGGAGGGAAACATATCAGAACTGGAATCAGAGTTGAAGGGACCCAAGAAGATATACACGAATCACCAACAGCATTTGCTATGGTAGGACACTTAAGCATGAAACGTCTTGATGTACTTGAAAAAAAAAATGCTTTGCACTACTTAAATAGAATGTCATTTAATATATAAAGTTTTTTAAGTGGGTTCTCTGGGAGTATAGTGGGAAGTTTCATAGACCATTAATTTTTCAAGATGAGAAAATCTTGTCTCCTTGATAGCTATGTATCTTTCTTTAAAAAAATGTTTCCGCCTGACTAGGCGGTGGCACAGTGGATAAAGTGTCGGACTGGGATGCGGAGGACCCAGGTTTGAGACCCTGAGGTCGCCGGCTTGAGCGAGGGCTCATCTGGCTTGAGAAAAAAAAAAGCTCACCAGCTTGGACCCAAGGTGTCTGGCTCGAGCAAGGAGTTACTCGGTCTGCTGAAGGTCTGCGGTCAAGGCACATATGAGAAAGCAATCAATGAACAACTAAGGTGTCGCAACGAAGAACTGATGATTGATGCTTCTCGTCTCTCTCTGTTCCTGTCTGTCTATCCCTCTCTTTGACTCTCTCTCTGTCTGTTTTGTTTTTTTTTTAAATTCCATTTTTTTTAAGAGAGAGAGAGAGAAAGAGGAAGGAAGACAGGGGGGTAAGGGAAAGAGAGAGAGAGAAGCATCAACTCACTGTTCCATTTAATTGTGTATTCATTGACTGCTTCTCATACGTGCCTGATCAGGAATTGAACCCATGATGTTGGTGCACTGGATGATACTTTTTCCACTGTGCCACCTGGCCAAGGTGATAGCTATGTATCTTATAATTGCAAGAACTGAGGCTGTTTGATTCACGTTTCTGCCAATTTTATTTTCAAAATCTTGTTTTGTCATTTTACCCCCATGGCTGAATCTCCAGTGAAAGTCAATAGTGAAATTCTTGCTGTTTCTGAGAGGCTTCACTGACTTCCTTTGAGTTATATTGTATTAAAGGATGGGGTATTTCAAATCTGAGTGTTAAATCTTTTCACAGCTCTTTGATGACAACAGTATATTAATTTGCATTTGGTGATACTTCTATATATTCTGTGAACATGCATTTCTATTTCTGTGATCAGTATTTCTTCATCTGGATGAAATTAAACAGAATAATCTTGTAGATCTGGCCCTTCTATTATACGCTTTGTAGACAAAAAAAAAAGGGCCACTTGCCTGACCAGGCGGTGGCGCAGTGGATAGAGCGTTGGACTGGGATGCATAGGACTCAGGTTCGAGACCCCGAGGTCGCCAGCTTGAGCGCGGGCTCATCTGGTTTGAGCAAAAGCCCACCAGCTTGAACCCAAGGTCGATGGCTCCAGCAGGGGGTTACTCGGTCTGCTGAAGGCCTGCGGTCAAGGCACGTATGGGAAGGCAGTCAGTGAGCAACTAAGGTGTTGCAACGCGCAATGAAAAACTGGTGATTGGTGCTTCTCATCTCTCTCCGTTCCTGTCTGTCCCTGTCTATCCCTCTCTCTGACTCACTCTCTGTCTCTGTAAAAAATAAATAAAAATTAAAAAAAAAAAAAAAAGGGCCACAAGCTAAACCTGACAAGTTCAGGGGAGGCCCACATGTTAAGCCTTACAAACCCAGAGACCAAAGTAATAACACAGGGTAGTCTGAACATAAAAATTCCTAACTAAAAGCAGGTAGTGATGGTAGTCACGTCCTAGGCCTGTAGCTTCCTTGACAAAGGTCAGTCTTTAACTTTGAAATTGTCTATTGTCTTTGTGCATCTAAAATAACATACTTTTGAATGTCAGCGTAATCTTCATTTCCAGACTCCTTGGAGGCACAACGGCAGGAGACCACACTGACCACACTGTTATCTTGTTGCCATACAGACCATCTCTCTCTGCTGTAAATATTAACTATCCCACCAAGGTAAGATGCCTCTCATTTTACTTTTTATCCAATCTCAGAGCTTTCCCCTCTTTGCTTTCTCTGCCTCCCTAATCTACCACCCTCCTAACTTCATGTAACATCTCCTTCTTTGATTCTAATGTATAAATTGCAAAACTGTCATCCTTTAGAGCATTTTCTCAATGTGTTGAGATTTTTTTTTTTAATAAAGATTTTATTTATTCATTATAGAGAGGGGAGAGAGAGAGTGAGAAGGGGGAGGAGCAGAAAGCATCAACTCCCATACGTGCCCTGACCAGGCAAGCCCAGGGTTTCGAACCGGCAACCTCAGCATTTCCAGGTTGACACTTTATCCACTGTGCCACCACAGGTCAGGCAATGTGTTGAGATTTTTAAAATTTTCTATTTCTTGATTGATTTTTAGAGAGAGGAAGGGGGAAGAGAGAGAAAGGCATTTGTTTGTTGTTCCACTTATTTAAGCAATCATTGGTTGATTCTTATATGTGCCCTGATCGGCAGTCGAATCCGCAACGTAGCATATCAGAATCGATCTTTTGAGATTTTGCTTCCTGCCAATTGTTAGTTTGGCTCCAACTCTTATAAGACTTTTTCTTAGGTTGGACATTCTTTCGTTGGCAGCTCAAAAAATGGCAGGCGTGACAGTACTATGATCCACAATGGAACATGTTGGAATACACTAACAGTTTTTATCAGACTTCCTCTATCAGATATACCCCCTTTATTCACTTGAGCCCTTCCACGGATCATGTGATCAAAGTGAAGGTGAAGATTCTTTGGCGCCATCAAGTGGTCATCTGGGGAATACCTAAGGTGATCTGGGTGAAGACCATCTGCTTCTACAGGTTTCTCCTATAAATTTGGGGCCTGGTTTTGAAGAAGAAACCATTGAAGAAAATTGTCAGAGTAGCCTGACAACTGATAGGAGAGGAGAATACAGCATGACCTGAGAAGGGAGGAAATGGTTGCAGTAGCCAAAGCATTTTCAGCTGGAGCATCTCATAAGGCTTCTTTAGAAGATGGTTGTGCCCTGGCCAGATAGCTTCATTTGTCAGAGCATTAGCCTGAACTGTAGAGGTGGCTGGTTTGATCCCTGGTCAGGGCGTACAAGAACCAATTGATGTTTCTCTCTCTCTCTCTCTCCCCCTTCCACTGGCTAAAATAAAAAAAAAAATTTTTTTGCAGTTTAGTTTTCTTTGTTTATCAGTTTTTAAACAAGTGAAATTGTAACAGTAAGGATAATGCTAGTCCTTGTAGTAGGTATAACATCAATTTTTTTAAAAATTTAAAAAGATGATTGTAAAGTGAAAGTCATTCATCTAAAGACATTTGGAAATTTATTTCTCTTCATTATTTTCCCAGTTGGCTATAAATATGAAAAACTCAAAAGTCAGCTGGAATCAATGAAAATATTGGCGGATTAGAAGGGTACATTTTTTTTTCTTATTCTTTTTTTTTTTTTTTACAGAGAGAGAGAGTCAGAGAGGGATAGATAGGGACAGACAGACCTGCAGGAATGGAGAAAGATGAGAAGCATCAGTGCTTCATTGCAGCACCTTAGTTGTTCATTGATTGCTTTCTCATATGTGCCTTGACCGAGTAACCCCTTGCTCGAGCCAGCGACCTTGGGTCCAGACTGGTGAGTTTTGCTCAATCCAGATGAGCCCTAGCTCAAGCTGGCGACCTCAGGGTCTCGAACCTGGGTCCTCCGCATCACAGTCCGACACTCTATCCACTACGCCACTGCCTGGTCAGGCAGAAGGGTACATGTTTTGATGAGAGTGGTTATAGTTCATTACCTGTGCAGATGTCAGATATCAAAGGGGAATATTGCCTGACCAGGTGGTGGCGCAGTGGATAGAGCGTTGGACTGGGATGTGGAAGGACCCAGGTTCGAGACTCCAAGGTCGCCAGCTTGAGCACGGGCTCATCTGGCTTGAGCAAAAGCTCACCAGTTTGGACCCAAGGTCGCTGGCTCCAGCAAGGGGTTACTCAGTCTGCTGAAGGCCCGCGGTCAAGGCACATATGAGAAAGCAATCAATGAACAACAAAGAAGTCACAACGCGCAACGAAAAACTAATGATTGATGCTTCTCATCTTTCTGTTCCTGTCTATCCCTCTCTCTGACTCTCTCTCTGTCTCTGTAAAAAAAAAAAAAAAAAGAAAAAAACAATTGCCCCTGAGCTGTGGATTATGTCAGTTCTAGGGTTAGAAGGATATGCCTAGATATCTACCCAAAAGCAAGATTCTGTTAACAAAAAGGAAGGGAGAAAGGTTGTGTGAAGGCAAACGGAAGTGTGTGCAAAAACTATAAGACAATTATGAGGTTTTTAGTATGTGGGCATTATACAGTGTGTCCATAAAGTCATGGTGCACTTTTGACTGGTCACAGGAAAGCAACAAAAGACGATAGAAATGTGAAATCTGCACCAAATAAAAGAAAAACTCTCCCAGTTTCATATGTATTCAGTGCAGTTCGATGTGGGCTCACACACAGATTTTTTAGGGCTCCTTAGGTAGCTATCCCGTATAACCTCTACAGACTCGTCACTGACTGATGGCCTACCAGAACGGGGTTTCTCCACCAAACTGCCGGTTTCCTTCAACTGCTTATCCCACCGAGTAATGTTATTCCTATGTGGTGGCACTTCGTTATAAACGTGCCGATATTCACGTTGCACTTTGGTCACAGATTCAAATTTAGCGAGCCACAGAACACACTGAACTTTCCTCTGTACCGTCCACATCTCCACTGGCATGGCCGTGGGCTGCTCCGCTGTATACACGGTGTTACATCATCATCTGCGCATGTGCATATGCTGCCACATCATCCTACAGAAACTGGGAGGGTTTTCCTTTTATTTGGTGCAGATTTCACATTTCTATCGTCTTTTGTTGCTTTCCTGTGACTGGTCAAAAGTGCACCATGACTTTACGGACACACTGTAGTTTAGTTTATACCTAAAGTGGAGAAGGCTCCCCATACCCTATCTAGAGAGCAGGCAAGACAAAAATAGACATTTCCAATAAGATAGATGTTCTAGTCACAGAACACAGGCTGAAGGCACATCTGGTGCTACCCATTGCAAGGAGAATTATAACAGGGAACAGAGAGTTGTCTCTGTTAGTCTTTGAACAACAGAAGTAATTTTTTTAATGGACAAAAAGGGGAAAGTACTTTATAAAATCATGGCTACCTAATGCTGGGACTGGAAGGACTTGTTTAAGGAAAGAAAAAGTCTTTTACATTTTAAGACCTAAGCAATCATTTGATGTTGTTAGCTTGTGTTGGATGTAGTATAGAGGTTTTATATTTGAAGCCTAATTTAATATTTACTGTCAGCAGAAGCCAGACATGTCCAAAAGGGTATGCATTTGTGAAACTGACAAGCCCACACCACTTGAGGAAGACTACTTCTCTAGAAGAAAGTGCGTATATCTCCTTTATTCATTTGTCATACCAAGTAATGGGGTTTGGACAGGCATAACTAATTTTTTTAGAGGCGTTGTGGCCTTTAAGGATACAAGAAGAAAGGGAGATTGAGAAATATCATTTGAGGCCTTTTAGTGAGGGGAAGGCCAACAGAAAGTTAACATATTGGATATGAGAACATTCCAGGAAATGTTTGTTATGTTATGTTATGTTATGTTATGTTATGTTATGTTATGTTATGTTATGTTATGTTATGTTATGTTATTTTCCTTGTGGGAGAGACAGAGAGAGTCAGAGAGAGGGACAGATAGGGACAGACAGACAAGAAGGGAGAGAGATGAGAAACATCAATTCTTCGTTGTGGTTCATTAGTTATTCATTGATTGATTTCTCATATGTGCCTTGACTGGGGGGCTACAGCAGACCGAGTGATCCCTTGCTCAAGCCAGGGACCTTGGGCTCAAGCTGGTGAGCCTTGCTCAAACCAGATGAGCTCGCACTCAAGCTGGCGACCTCGGGGTCTCAAACCTGGGTCCTCCACATCCCAGTCCGATGCTCTATCCACTGCGCCACCACCTGGTCAGACAGAAATGTTATGTTATTTAAATTGCTTTTAAGAATTAGTACAGGAGTTCCAGGCTGAAACTGGAACATGGACATCTAGATTCATTCCCTCTGAAATCCCTACTAAAACCATTAGAGTAATTTTTTTAAAAAACTGAGGTAAATCTACAAGGATGAAGAGAATAGAGACAACAGCAATAAAAATTTTGGAACCTAGACAGCAGAAAAAGAACGGTGACTGTCTTAGTAGATCCAAGAAGGGACAATTCCTGGGCAAATGTGAAAAACAACCCAGTTTATACCACAGAATCCTCAAAAAACATAGCTACTGACAGAACCTGGTATCTCTGGAATTGGGAGTGGAAAAGGGTCTAATAATTACGATTGGGTGAGAGCAGTTTGAGAGCAGGTAGACCCCTTATCCCCTTTCCCACTGCATACCTTCAGGTTTGGTTTCTCATTATTGCACTCATAATGACAATTTTTTTTTCTTTTCCAAGTGAGAGGAGGGGAAATAGAGAGACAGGCTCCCACGTGCACCCCGACTGAAGTCTGGGGCCATTGCTCTGCCCACCTGGGGTCATGCAACCGAGCTATTTTTAGTGTTTGACGAGAGGTTCCACAAGAGCCTTCCTCAGCACCTGGGGCCAATCCGCTCAAACCAATTGAGCCATGGCGGTAGGAGAGGAAGAGAGAGAGGGAGAGAGAGGGAAGGGCGAGGGGGAAGGGTAGAGAAGCAGATGATGGCTTCTCCTATGTGCCCTGACCAGGAATCAAACCCAGGACATCCACATGCTGCACCAACACTCTACTACTGAGCCAATTGGCCAGGGCAATATTTTCTTTTAATTCTTTGAACATATTTTCTTTTGGATTTTTAAACATATTTATAATAATTTCCTTGAAGTCTTTGCTAGATCTAACATCTGGACCATTTTAAAGTCAGTTTATATTAACTCTTTGTTGTTTTTACTATGGGTCACATTTTTACTATTTTCTTGCATGTATAGCAGCAGTTCTCAACCTGTGGGTCGCGACCCCAGCGGGGGTCGAATGACCAAAACACAGGGGTCGCCTAAAGCCATCGGAAATACTGATGTATAGGAATTTTAGATTATTTAATGGATCATTGCAATCTCTAGGTTTTTGTATTTTAAAATTCTATTTTACTACTATGGATAGGTAACATTCTCAAATGTGCTAACATCAAAAGATAAAAGATATTGGTCATGGCCGGTTAGCTCAGTGGTAGAGTGTTGGCTTGGTGTGTGGAAGTCCCAGGTTCAGTTCGCATTCAGGGCACGTAGGAGAAGCGACTATCTGCTTCTCCACCCTTCCCCCTCTCCTTCCTCTTTATCTCTCTCTTCCTCTCCCAGAGCCAAGGCTCCATTGGAGCAAAGTTGGCCCGGGCACTGAGGATGGCTCCATGGCCTCCACCTCAGGCTCTAGAATGGCTCTGGCTGCAACAGAGCAATGCCCCAGATGGGCAGAGCATCGCCCCCTGCTGGGCATGCTGGGTGGATCACAGTCAGGCACATGCAGGAGTCTGACTGCCTCCTAGCTTCTAACTTCGAAAAAATACCAAAAAAAAAAAAAAAAAAAAAGATAAAAGATATTAAGGATATGCAGGGAAATCTGTGTGTCCTTCTCCGTCTATCTGCTTCTCACTCTCCAACACGTATTGGTTACAAGTTTTTTTACTTATCAGAAAAGTGTAAATACATGTACAAATACATATAAACACTATTTTCTACACAAACAGTAGTATATTATGTCTACTATTTTGCACCTTGCATTTTGCTTTAAGTATGAAAGGGAATTTATCAGCTCATGTAACTGAAAAGTCCATAGCATGGCTGATAACACCACAGGACCCTGGGCCTTGGGCAGTCACAGCAGAACCCAGTTAAAAAAGAAAGGAAAAAAATAGCCCTGTCTGGTTAGCTCAGTTGGCTGAAGCATCATCTGGAAACATCAAGGTTGTGGTTCCATCCCTGGTCAGAGCACGTACCGGAAGCAACCAATGAATGCACAACGAAGTGGAACAACAAAATAAATGCTGCCTGACCAGGTGGTGGCACAGCCGATAGAGCATCATCCTGGGATGCTGAAGACCCAGGTTCGAAACTCTGAGGTCGCCGGCTTGAGTGCAGGCTCACCTGCTTGAGTGTGGGATCATAAAACATAACCCCAAGGTCACTGGGTTGAGCCCAAGGTCGCTGGTTTGAGCAGCCCCCCTGCGTCACTGGCTCAGCTACAGCCCCCCTCCTCTGATCAAGGCACATATAAGAAAGCAATCAACAACTAAACTGCTGCAACTACAAGTTGATACTTCTCATCTCTTTCCCTTCCTGTCTGTCTGTGCCTCCATGTCTCTCTTTAAAAAAAATTTTAGGCCTGACCTGTGGTGGCGCAGTGGATAAAACGTCAACCTGGAAATGCTGAGGTCGCCGGTTCGAAACCCTGGGCTTGCCTGGTCAAGGCACATATGGGAGTTGATGCTTCCAGCTCCTTCCCCCCTTCTCTCTCTCTCTCTCTCTCTCCCTCTCTCTGTCCTCTCTAAAACTGAATAAATAAATAAATAAAAATTATTAAAAAAAAAAGCTTTAACTGTGTTAATCATTAAAAAAAAAAAATTTTTTAAAAAATTTTCTTAATAAATAAATAAAATAAAATAAACATAAATGCTGTCTCTGTCTCTCTCAAATCAATCAATAAACTAAATTAAATAAATAAATAAATAAGAGCTGTTTCTTTCCCTCTCCTATCTTCACTCTCCTCCGTGGTGGCTTCATTCTCAGGCTGGCTCCCACTGCTCTTCCAGGTGGTGCTCTCCTCCCAGTCCCAGCTCCTGGACAGTATTTTAACAGTTTGGCAACACCACCAGAAAGGGTATGTTCCCAATAAATACTAGCAGAAGCTTTGGGGAAAACTCTCATTGGACTAGCTGGAGTCAAAGGCCCATCCCTGAACCAATCATCAAGGCCAAGTTGGTTAGGATATGTTGATCAGCTAGGTCCAAGTCACATGACCACCTCTAAAGCCCTAGGCTTGAGATTCCGTCTCACATTGGCATGAGGCACAAGGGCTAGTAGTTGGGGAGGCATCCAAAGGAGTAGAAAGATGCTGTGAGCAGAGAATCCTCCACAAGTGAAAACAGATGTCTACTGCAAAAAGTGCTGTTTTGTTTTGGCTCTTTTATGCCTGGAATCTGCATGTGTGGCTGAGGCCACTTATGGCTTCTAGCACTGGGTTCTTGGAAAATGCCCCAGTGTGGAGAGGGGTTGCCCTAAGTTTTTCCTTTGAGTCTGTATTTGTTGACTTGGCATCTGTTAACCACAGGGCCAAACTGATAACCAAAGTTGTTTATTCTTTCCTGTGATCCTGGAAAGGAGTTATTACAAACCAGGCCCAAGTTCATAGCCACAGTTACCACCTTTATCACCTCCACACACCACACCAATATTTTCCCTGTCCTAAATCAACTCAGTTCCAGGTACCAGACTTCTAGGGAGAACCCTATGCCTCAAATCTTGCTGGGATTGTTCAAACTAGGAGTCTATTGGGTAAACACTTTTAAGTGGGTTTTTTTTTTTCATGTTTAAAATGAAATGATTTTTATTTTTCAGAAACAACCAAGATGACCTCGAGAGGTTTCCAGAGGACAGGAACAGTCCCCCAGAGTTTACCTACGTGAGGAGGGTGAGGTCACATCTAGCATCTTAACACAGCTACAGCCCTGTGAGAGCTGACTGTGAGAACAGCGGGCACCAGAGTGAAGCCTAGGACATGGCCAGGCGTCGCAGCAATGGAGACAGGACCAATTGCGCTGACAGGTTGCCCACAGCAGCCCATCAAGTCCCCACAGCTCTGAGCCAAGTTATTTAAAAAGGGTTTAGGCCACTGCACTGTTCTGGGGAGGGAGCAACAGCGTGTTTCCTGTGGCTCACTGGGCTGTCTAATCTTGCAGCAATTTCATTTCTGCGAGATATTTCCTGCTACCTCACTTGCTCTCCAAATCCATCTCAAGTTCACATCGGTTTCTCCATTCGCTGAGGATGGCTGGGTGCTCACTTATGGTTCTAGTTTATGCTGATCTGTGAAATAATAATTCAAAGACTAAGAAAATGATATTGTAGACCCTTAGGAGGGGCTGAAGACTTTGTCTCAAGTCCCCTCCTCATCATATTAAAACTATCTATCTACAATAAAAAAAGCCAGCTGAGGCAGCACAGGTCTTATGATCGTCATGTGACAGATGATGAACCTGCAGCTTAGATTCAACAGGGGCTGGGCGTGAGAAAAAAAGGGCAATCAATGGTCAGGGACAGATATGAGACAGAAAGAAAGAAAAAAAGAAAAAAAAAATTACCCAGCTACAGATACAGCTGCTCAGCTGATCTAAATTAGTTTTTTAAAGATGAAAAGAGAGAGGGTGGGTAAGGGGGACAGATTAGGTTGAGGACAGGGTGTGGCTGCCTAGAAGCACTGGGCCTTCCCCCTCCCTCTTTCCTTTTATCAGCTTGAGACAGAAACTAAAAACCAGTTTCCATGGCTAAAAGCCTAAAACAGGAGGAAAAAAAGTGGGCAAGGAAAAAATAAAAAACAAAACCCGCCTGACCTGTGGTGGTGCAATGGGATAAAGCGTCGACCTGGAATGCTGAGGTTGCCAGTTCAAAGCCCTGGGCTTGCCCGGTCAAGGCACATATCAGAGTTGATGCTTCCTGCTCCTCCACCCTTCTCTCTTTTTCTCTCCCCCCCTGCCTATCTCTATCTCCTCTCTAAAAAATGAAATAAAGTCTTAAACAAAAAAAATAAAATAAAATAAAAACAAAACCCTAATACAGGGGGAGAAAAAGAAAAGGTAACTAAATAAATTATGTATAAATATTTTAACATATATAGATAACACATACATTATATATGTATATATGATATCTAAACTAAATTAAAAGTCCTTAATTTGGCCCAATAGGAAATCCAAAACTTATACACAGAAATATACAGGCCCTGGCCGGTTGGCTCAGCGGTAGAGCGTCGTCGGCCTGGCGTGCGGGGGACCCGGGTTCGATTCCCGGCCAGGGCACATAAGGAGAAGCGCCCATTTGCTTCTCCATCCCCACCCCCCTCCTTCCTCTCTGTCTCTCTCTTCCCCTCCTGCAGCCAAGGCTCCATTGGAGCAAAGATGGCCCGGGTGCTGGGGATGGCTCCTTGGCCTCTGCCCCAGGCGCTAGAGTGGCTCTGGTCGCGGCAGAGCAACGCCCCGGAGGGGCAGAGCATCGCCCCCTGGTGGGCAGAGCATCGCCCCTGGTGGGCAGAGCATCGCCCCTGGTGGGCGTCCCGGGTGGATCCCGGTCGGGTGCATGCGGGAGTCTGTCTGACTGTCTCTCCCCGTTTCCAGCTTCAGAAAAATACAGAAATATACATACTAAAAGAAGGCACATAACAAAAAGATGAAAAGGGTGCTGATTGGCTTTTGTGCATCTGCAATTTACCATATTTCTCCACGTATAAGACGAACCATTTTTTCAAAAAATTTGGGGTCTAAAAACTGGGTGGATCTTATACAGTGGTTGTAGATATTTTACTTGCATTTCCTGCTTTTTTTGCGCTTGTTGTCTTTGCGTTCATTGTTTCGTACTTGTTACCACTATATTATGGTAGGTTATGTTTCGCCACGTTCTGCCTAGAAATGGCTCAGAAAAGATTTTTGTACAGTGCTGAATTCAAGTTAAAAGTGATACAGTTTGCAAAAGTGAATGGAAATCGTGCTGCTGAACGTAAGTTTGGTCCTCCTCCAACTGAGAAATTAATCCGAGACTGACTACGGGATGAAGGCCATGAGAGGCAAGTCAGCAAAACGGCCTGATGTAGAGAGGGAATTGAAGATATGGATAGAAGAGCAAAGGGCAATTGGAATTCCTGTGTCCACAAAGATGGTTCAGCATGAGGCAAGAAGAATTGCTGATGAAAAAGAAGTTACTCATTTCAAAGCAGGACATAATTGGTGCTTCAGGTTCATGAAACGGAATGGACTACGCATGCGTACATGCACCAGACTTGCCCAAAAGATGCCTGAAAGGTATGAGCAGAAGATCCTTGAATTTCATCGTTTGTCATTCAGTGTCGGAAGACACATCAGTTTGAGTTGGGACAGATTGCAAATATGGACAAAGTCCTCCTTCAATTTGATGTCCCAAGTAACAAAACTGTTGATAAGAAGGGGGTAAAAACTGTAACTGTGAAGACAAGGGGACGCGTGAAAAGAGCCATTGTACAGTTGCTCTAGCTTGTTGTGCCAACTAAACCAAGCTGCCTCCTATGCTGATTTTCAAATGCAAAACAATGCCAAAAGAAGACATTCCTCAAGGAGTGATTGTCCACGGTCATGACAAGGATTGGATGGATCAGGATGGGATGAAGATCTGGTTTGAGAAAGTATGGAGAAGGAGACCAGGTAGGCTAGGTGGGCTCTTACATAAACCTGCCCTAATGGTGCTTGATCAGTTCAGCACATAATAAAAAACACAAAGAAGTCACACATAACAGTCTTTGCAGTAGCAGAGCAAAAAACAAAACTTGCTGTCATACCTGGAGGCTTGACATCCCAGCTCCAACCACTTGATGTCAGCATTAAGAAACCCTTCAAAGCTTCCATGAGAGACGAATGGAACCAATGGATGAAGTCTTCTAGGGACAATCTAATACCAGTAGGAAAAGTGAAGAAACCAACTATAGGAGAAATTTGTACCTGGCTGAAAAGATCCTGGGATAATATCAAGATTGAGATTGTTGTCAAGTCATTTAAGAAATGTGGCATTTCAAATGCCATAGATGGAACCAAGGACGAGGCAATATATGAAGACAGTGATTTGTCATCAGACACGGATGAGGACAAGCTAATGGATGGGAGTTTTGACAGTGATGAGGAGTTGTA
This sequence comes from Saccopteryx leptura, assembly GCF_036850995.1. Taxonomy (NCBI): domain Eukaryota; kingdom Metazoa; phylum Chordata; class Mammalia; order Chiroptera; family Emballonuridae; genus Saccopteryx; species Saccopteryx leptura. Next base: position 38,121,361 of record NC_089515.1, on the reverse strand, counting down.
TAAATTTTATGATGAATAAAACTTGAGTTCAATAACTTAATGCAATACATTTTTTCCCAAAATTTAGGCCTCAAAATTAAGGTGCTTCTTATACATGAGAGCATCTTATACATGGGGAAATATAGTAGGTTCTAAATTAACTTTAACATTTGCTAAAATGCACCAATTGCCTGACCAGATGGTGGTGCAATGGATAGAGCATCAGCCTGGGACTCAGAGGACCCAGGCTCGAAACCCTGAGGTCACCTGCTTGAACATGGGATCATAGACATGATGATCCCATTGTCACTAGTTTGAGTCACAGGCTCAGCTGGATCCCCCTACCCTCCATCAAGGCACATATGAGAAAGTAATCAATAGGCCTTGGTTGGTTGGCTTAGTGGTAGAGCATTGGTCCAGCATGTGGAAGTCCTGGGTTTGATTCCTGGCCAGGGCACATAGGAGAAGCGCTCATCTGCTTCTCCACCCTTCCCCCTCTCTTTTCTTTCTATCTCTCTGTTCCCCTCTGGATCCCAGTTGGACGCATGCGGGAGTCTGTCTGGGGGGGGGCTCCCCCCTTCTCACTTCGGAAAAATACTAAAAAAAAAAAATCAACAAACAACTAAGGTGCCGCAACAAAGAACTGATGTTTCTCATCTCTTGCCCTTCCTGCCTGTCTGTCCCTCTCTTTTGCAAAATAATAAAATAAGATAAAATAAATAAAATAATAAAATAAATAAATAAATAAAATAAAATGCACCAATTGACAGAACTTTATGGAATTAATTATTACTAGGGTTCAGCAATTATAGTTATACCTGGGGATCCCACTAAATGAAAACATTGTGTCCCTATACTCTTAAGAAAGTAACTACAAAATAGAGAAAAATATAGGAATGCCTCACTGTAACTATAGCGTTGCCTAAATTTCCCATACTTATAATACCCATAGCATAAAACTATCCAATATTGGACAAACACACTCTTAACACAATGAATAATAAATAAAACTAAATCTTTGGCACTTATTGGCTTGATATAATGGGACTCCATGGACCCCATTCCCCAGTTAAAAGTTAATATGGTCCAAGGCAAAAAGTTAAAATAGGGTTTTCAAGTATTAAAATTTATTGTCTAAAACCTAATAGAAGGGTGGTTATATCCACTTGACAGTCCCATTTTGCCTGTTCTTAAACCTGGAAAAATCAGAGTGCTATATTAATTAGCTTGGACTGTCAAAACAAAATACCACAGACTGGGTGACTTAAACAACAGATGATTATTTATTTCTCTTAGCTCGTGAGGCTGGAAGTCCAAGATCAAGGTGTTGGCTGATTGACTTTCTAGTCACCCTTCTTCGATGAGTCCTAATATGGCCTTCCCTCTGGCAGCATAGAGAAAGAGGTCTCTCTCCCTCTCTTCCTCTCTTTATAATGCCACTAGTCCTATATAATGAGGGGCCTACCCTTACAACCTCATTTAACCTTAGCTATCTTCATAAAGGTCTTATCTCCAATACAGTCACATTGGGAGTTGGGACTTTAACATATACATTTTGGGAGGACACAAACATTCAGCCCATAACAGGAACCCCACGGTGCATTACTACATTAATCCTTTGGTCCCACCCATTAGGGCCCCCATACCAAACATCCAATATTAAAATTACTGACTCATCTCTCAGTGTGAAGATTCTGTCTAAAAGCCTGACCTAACTAACGCTGTAGATCTGCCTATGTGTCCCTCCTGGGTGCTCCCATAATACCTACCCTTTTATGGCTTATGTTGTCATTATTAGTGTACAAGTGTCTGTCTCTTTCACAGATGTCTAACACACTGTGTGCTTCGTTAGGACGTCCTCCAGACTAGCAAAACGTCTGCCACTAAGGAAGGGTCCAAAGTTGAGGCGTAGTAAACAAAAAGACAAAAGGCGGGTTGACAAAAGGAGGGTTTTGGCAGTATATGGAGCAGGCAATTTCAGCCAAGTGTCATCCCTGAGTTTTGAGAGGGTCCTACTTAATGCTCTAGGTGGTACCCTTTGAAGTCTAAGTGTTAGCGGCTTTATTCGTTTGAGAAATTCATAGCTTGAACGTTGCCTCTATCCTGCGTCCAAATGGACCATTTTGCTATTAAAAATCTGCTCAATTTACGCAGCTTTTGCTTTTCTCTATAGAGTAATTTAAACAACGTGTTTTGTTTGGCAGCATTAGTTTTTTGTAAAATGTAAAATTTGGCAGACTTCACACATAATAGAGAAAGATGGTCAATTGTTCTTAAAAGAGAAATAAATTAAGGAATTTTAAAAAGCAAAGATCTGGCATCACAGGGCCACAATATACAGCTCGGCTTCTCCTTCAGGTACTGCACACGTCCCTGGAGGCATGTGAGTTTGCGACCCCTTTCCCCATTAATGACAATTTACAGAGTGCAGGAGTGCGGGGGGCAGAGGCCCGCGGGCGCAGACTAACTACGAGAACTGGCAAGTCTCGGCGCCCCCTCAAACTCCGGTGTTTTCAATTCCACCGCAGTCCGCGATCCCACTGCCTGTACGTAAAGCCTACAACAATGGGAAATAAAACAAAAAGAGGTCCAACTAGCCCCGGAAGCCCCGAAAGCCCTGGAAGCCCCGGGATTTAACCGTAGTCACCTGACCTGGCATTTTGAGTTATGATTGGGCTTTGGAAACACGTTGTTGCTCAGCGCCGAGTTGTGGCCCCGCCCCGGAAGCCCATGGGAGCGGGAACAGGTGACAAAGCGCCACAGTATTGGTCAGTGTTCTTAGGACGCAGCCAATCGGAATCTGCTAACTTCTGGCGCGAAGTGAGCTGGCGCGCGGCGCACAGGCGGAGACCGCTGCGCGGGGAGTTTGGACCCTGGTTCTGCCTGGAGCCTAAGGAAGAGGTGAGTGAGGCGCGCGGGCTTAAAGCCGGCCCGCCCCGGCCCAGCTCGGCATTCCGGCTCCACTGGAGAGGAAAGCCTGGCCGACTACCCCATTTCTCGGCCCCACTCGGCCCGCCTAGTCCTGTCGTTTCGCGGGCAGCCCGGGCGACCGCAGAGACGGTTCCCTGAAGGAAACAGGCCCCGGGCTGAGCCGAGCCGGGTTGTCGCCCATTGTATTCTCGTTCGAGTACACCGGTGCCTGTCGTGTACGGTGGTGTCTGCCTCGGGGTAGTCGCCGGCTGGGCCCAGCCTAGGCCGCTCCCGTGTCCCCATTTCCCTTCTGCGGCGAAACCAAAATGCTGCTGTGCTCTTTGGCCTCCCAGTCTTGAGCCAGGTGTTTGTTTTTGTTTGTTTGTTTGGTTTTATCTATTTATTTATTTATTTATTTTAACAGAGACAGAGTCAGAAAGAGGGATAGACAGGGACAGACAGACAGGAACGGAGAGAGATGAGAAGCATCAATCATTAGTTTTTCGTTGCGACACCTTAGTTGTTCATTGATTGCTTTCTCATATGTACCTTGACCGCGGGCCTTCAGCAGACCGAGTAACCCCTTGCTCGAGCCAGCGACCTTGGGTCCAAGCTGGTGAGCTTTGCTCAAACCAGGTCAGCCCGCATTCAAGCTGGCGACCTCCGGGTCTCGAACCTGGGTCCTCCGCATCCCAGTCTGATGCGCTATCCACTGCGCCACCGCCTCTTCAGGCAAGCCAGGTGTTTTGAGTGTCACTGTGTGCCACGTGCTTGGCACTCTTATTTTAATAACGATAGCTTATCCAGACCCCAACAGAGGGTGTGGTCCAGTCGCCCGGGTTCGAATCCCCCTCTGTGACTCTACCGTCGCTTAACTAAGTGCCTCGGTTTCCTTCCATCGTGTGGGGGAAATATTTTGTTAGCTGGGCCACACTGCCCGCTGGGAGGAGAATTTCTGGAGAGGTGGCTGATGCCTTCATTGCACTGATGAGGAAACCCAGAGTTAAACTGAGCAAAGACGGGCCCTGGCTGGGTGCTTAGTTGGTTAGAGCGTTGTGACAGTAGCCAAGGTTGTGGGGTTGTAGGTTGGATTTCTTTTTTTTTTTTTTGGTGGGCCATTATCTTTAATCCTAGCTTGCACCTGGCAGGCAAGTAAAAACACACACTGGGCTCCAAAACCCACTCATTCAGTGCTCACATAGCTACAGACTTAACCGAGTTTCCTAGAATCAAAGGTTTCTAGCTCACCAGACTTATTCCTCTCTGTTCCCCATCTCATTCTCTCTGCACAAACTGGCTTCTCCCTCAGCATTCCACCATCTTGGCTGCTTCTCCTGGCCTCCTCCACGTGGCCTTTGTCCTGTAGGTTGGATTTCTAGTCAGGGCACATCAAGAATAAACCAATGGCCTGACCAGTGGTGGCACAGTGGCTAGAGCATTTACCTGGAACGCTGAAGACCCAGGTTCGAAACCCTGAGGTCACCAGCTTGAGCGCAGGCCCATCTGGCTTAGGCTCAGTGTCACTGGCTTGAGCGTGGCTCCTGTACATGATCCTGTGATTGCTGGCTTGAACTCCTTGCTCCTTTGGTGAAGGCTACAATGAGAAGCAATCAATGGACAACTAAAGTGCTGCAACTATGAGTTGATTCTTATTTTTCTATCTCAAAAACCAAAAAACCCCAATGAATGTATAAATAAGTGGAATAGCAAATGCCTCTTCTTCCCCCATTCCTCCCTCTTTCTATCCCTGCCTCCCTCTCTTTCTAAAGTCAGTAAATATAATTTAAAAAAAAAATTTTCTGTTAGAGGAGGGGAGGCAGAGACAGACTTCTGCATGCCCCCAGACCAGAATACACCTGGCAAACCCACTAGGGGGCGATGCTCTGCCCTTCTGGGGCATTTGTCCGTTGCTCAGCAACTGAGCTCTTAGCACCTGAGATGGAGGCTATGGAGCCATCCTCAGTGCCGTGGTTCAGCTTGCTCCAATTGAGCCTTAGCTGCAGGAGAGGGAGAGAGAGAGAGAAGCAGATGGGCCCTTCTGTGTGCCCTGACTGGGGATCGAACCTGGGACTTCCACACACTGGGTGGATGCTCTACCACTGAATCAACTGGGCAAAGAACATAGTGTTAGATGTGTTATTAAATAACAATGTGCAGGGAAATTACCCACATCCACTTTGGAATAATGATTTATGAGAAGGACAGGAAGGGAACAGGATAAGGGGAGTGAGTGGGATTTTAAATATATTTGTGCTGACCTGTGGTGGCGCAGCGGATAATATGTCAACCTGGAATGTTGAAGTTTCCAGTTTGAAACCCCAACCCTGGACTTGCCTGATCAAGGTACATATGAGAAGCAGCTACTACCAGTTGATGCTTCCTTCTCCTTCCCCACCTTTCCTCTCTCTAAAATCAATAAATAAAATCTTTAAAATATATAAAAATATATTTGAAATGTTTTATACTTTAAAAGAGAGAAATAGGGTAGAAGTTAAATTCTTAAATTTGGTTGGTGGGTACATGGTTATTCTATTTTCTGTACTTTTTTTTTTAAATTTTTTATTCATTTTAGAGAGGAGAGGAGAGGGAAAGACAGAGAGAGAGAAGGGTGGGGAGAAGCTGGAAGCATCAACTCCCATATGTGCCTTGACCAGGCAAGCCCAGGGTTTTGAACCGGCGACCTCAGCATTTCCAGGTCAATGCTTTATCCACTGCGCCACCACAGGTCAGGCCTCTGTACTTTCTTTTTCTTTTTTTTTTTTTTCTTTTTTCTGAAGCTGGAAACAGGGCGAGACAGTCAGACAGACTCCCACATGCGCCCGACCGGGATCCACCCGGCACGCCCACCAGGGGCTGTGCTCTGCCCCCCAGGGGGCGATGCTCTGCCCATCCTGGGCGTCGCCATATTGCTACCAGAGCCACTCTAGCGCCTGAGGCAGAGGCCACAGAGCCATGCCCAGCGCCCGGGCCATCTTTGCTCCAATGGAGCCTTGGCTGCGGGAGGGGAAGAGAGAGACAGAGAGGAAAGCGCGGCGGAGGGGTGGAGAAGCAAATGGGCGCTTCTCCTATGTGCCCTGGCCGGGAATCGAACCCGGGTCCTCCGCACGCTAGGCCGACGCTCTGAGCCAACCGGCCAGGGCTTTTTTTTTTTTTTTTAAATTCATTTTAGAGAGGAGAGGGAGAGACAGACAGAGAGAGAGAGAGATAGGAGAGACAGAGAGAGAGAAGGGGGGAGGAGCTGGAAGCATCAACTCCCATATGTGCCTTGACCAGGCAAGCCCAGGGTTTCGAACTGGCGACCTCAGCATTTCCAGGTCGACGCTTTATCCACTGCGCCACCACAGGTCAGGCTGTACTTTCTTTTAAAGATTTTAGTTCTTTAGATAGGGTAGGGAGGAGCAGGAAGCATCAACCCCCATATGTGCCTTGACCAGGCAAGTCCAAGGTTTCAAACCCACGACCTCAGCATTTCAGGTTGATGTTTTATCCATTGCACCACCATAAGTCAGGCTGTAGTTTTCTGTATATTTGAAATATTGAAAATTAAAAATATAAAACAAATATATATATATTAAATGTATTGTTAATATTATACACTTATTTTAGTACATATGTATTTTTTTTTTCTTGATTATAGAGAAAGAAAGAGAGAGAGACAGGAATGTTGGTTTATCCCTGTATGTTCCTTGACCATGGATTGAATAGGCAACCTCTGTGCTTTGGAGCAATGCTCTAACCAACTGAGTTATCCGGCCAAGCCCTTTTCTTTCTTTCTTTCTTTTTTTCTTTTTTTTTTTTTCCAAGTGAGAGGAAGGGAGATAGAGAGACAGACTCCCCATGTGTCCCAACCGGGATCCACCCGGCAACCACTGTCTGGGGCTGATGCTCTGCCCATTTGGGGCCATGCTTGCAACCAATCTATTTTAGACCTGAGGCAGAGGCTCCACGGAGCCACCATCAGTGCCTGGGGCCATTTGAGCCATGGCTGCTGGAGGGGGAGAAGCGGAGAAGCAGATGGGTGCTTCTCCTGTGTGCCCTGACCAGAATCAAACCTGAAAGATCCACATGCTGGGCCAGTGCTCTACCACGGAGCCAACCGGCCAGGGCTCTTTATTTTTTAAAATATATTTCTTTTAAGAGAAGAAAGGCTAGAACAAGAGATCCAAAGTATTTGCAATATACTCTTGGGAGCTAAATGCCGAAAGCCCCTGTGGGTCTCCATTGCCTGATACAAATCATTGCACAAGTCTGTTGTACAAATAGTGCATAGACTACCCATCTTTACAACCTCCACCCTGATTGGAAAGTTCTGCTTGTTTCAAGCTGTCTTTTATATTTCTAAGTGTAGTAAGTTTAATTGCTATATACTTTTATGCCTGATATTGTTTGCTTCTGTTAAACTAGTTCTCATTCTTATTTCCTCGTGTGCTTGGCTATTTTTGTCTGTTTGATACACACTGTCTTGAAAAATTGTTTGTAGGCATTATGTAAGGCCTAAGATAAAAATGTACTCCTCTAGAGATGTTTTTGCATTTGCTTCTGCCAGGTGCCTTGGAGCTAGGATCATTTTAACCTAAATTCATGACTTGAGGTTTGATTATGATGATGCAGGTATAAAAATTGGGTTGAAAAGATTCTTGGGCTTGTGGTTTCAGGGTCTGTCCCACTCAATCCCTCAGTAACAAGTAACTACTTACAGACAGACACCTGGAGATAGAAGTGGGGTTTAATTTTGGAATTTTGGTTTACCTTTCCCCAAATGAAGTAGCCTTTTGGTGTGCTAGTTTTATAGGGGAATGAATACTTCCAATGTTGGATGGTCCCCAACTTTGATTCAGAACCTTTTTTCCTCCAGGGCTATCAAAACTGATGTTCCATTTCTCAGGATTAGACAGCTGTCATCAGGAGAGAAGCAACTTTAATGCTCTCCTTACCTTTCTGGGCTCCCACTTTGATTTAGATTTTGGCCTGATAATTTTTTAAGTTTTTTGTCAGTGATTTAATGTACTTAATAATTACCTATTTTATGCAGCAATAATCTAGAGCAACTGTCAAAAAATCTTTTTTGTAAATGGCCAGATAGCAAATATTTTAGGCTTTGCGGACCAAACATTCTCATGTTTCATAACTATTCAACTATGGTGCTCAAGCCGCTGTGGGCAGTATGTGAACAAATGGGCATGGTTGTGTTTCAGTAAAACTTTTTAAACTTCCTTTTTTTTTTAAGTTAAGTGAGAGCAGGGGAGGCAGAGAGACAGACTCCCACATGTCCCAGACTGGGATTTTGGCAAGCCCCCTGTGGGGCAATGCTCTGTTGCTTAGCAACCTAGCTATTTTTAGCACCTGAGTTAGAGGCCATGGAGCCATCCTCACCACCAGGGGCTGGAGCCAATCAAGCCATAGCGCTAGAGTGGGGGAGAAGCAGATGCTTTCTTGTGCCCCTTCCCAGTTAATACACCCCAGATAAACCACTATCTGACTTTAGCACCACAGATTAGTTTTGCCCGTTCTTGAACTTCTTGATCTGCACATATGGAATCATACAGTAAGTATTTTCAATGTATTTTTTGAAAAAGCATCTGATAACACTCAAACAATTTCATATTTTTCAATGTGTGAGAGAGAGAGGGTGTGTGTGTGTTTGTGTGGGGGAACAGATGTGAAGAAGCAGATGTCACTTCTCCTGTGTGCCCTGTGCAGGAATCAAACATTCAAACCCAGGAGGACATCCAGATGCTGGACTGATACTCTGCCACTGAGCCAACTGGCCATGGCCTGGCAATTATAATATTTCTAATGCTAGTTCCCACTACAGTGTTATTTAGTATTCTTGTGCTTTTGTCAAATAAATTTTATAAGTTTTTTTTTTTTTTTTTGAGAGACAGACAGGAAGGGAGAGAGATGAAAAGCATCAACGTGTAGTTGTGGCATTTTAGTTGTGAATTGATTGCTTCCCATAGTGCCTTGACCAGTGACCTCTTACTCAAACCAGCGACTTTGGGCTCTTGTGTGACCAACGACCATGGGGTCATGTCTATGATCCCACACTCAAGCCAGCAACATGTGCTCAAGCTGGTGAGCTTGCGCTCAAGCTGAATTGGCCCATGCTCAAGCTGGGTCCTCGGTGTCCAGGCCAATGCTCTATTCATTGCGCCACCACCTGGTCAGGCCAATTGGAATTTTGTTAAGTTATTTATTTATTTATTTATTTATTTATTTATTTATTTATTTATATTTTTCTGAAGCTGGAAACGGGGAGAGACAGTCAGACAGACTCCCGCATGCGCCCGACCGGGATCCACCCGGCACGCCCACCAGGGCGATGCTCTGCCCCTCCGGGGCGTCGCTCTGCCGCGACCAGAGCCACTCTAGCGCCTGGGGCAGAGGCCAAGGAGCCATCCCCAGCGCCAGGGCCATCTTTGCTCCAATGGAGCCTTGGCTGCGGGAGGGGAAGAGAGAGACAGAGAGGAAGGAGTGGGGGAGGGGTGGAGAAGCAAATGGGCGCTTCTCCTATGTGCCCTGGCCGGTAATCGAACCCGGGTCCCCTGCACGCCAGGCTGACGCTCTACCGCTGAGCCAACCGGACAGGGGAATTTTGTTAAGTTATAAATTAATAAAGAACTGTTGTCTTTATGATATTTAAACTTTTTATTTAAGAATATGAAATATATCTCCATTCAAGTCTTTTTTCATTTCTCCTAGTAATATTTAGTCATTTTCATCATATGAAGATGTATGTCTTTGTTAGGTTAATTGATAGTTGTTTAATTTTTTTTTTTTTAATTTTTTTTTCCATTCATTTTAGAGAGGAGAGGGAGAGGCAGAGAGAGAGAGAAAGAGAGAGAGAGAGAGGAAGGGAGAGAGAGAGGAGAGACAGAGAGAGAGAAGGGGGGAGGAGCAGGAAGCATCAACTCCCATATGTGCCTTGACCAGGCAAGCCCAGGGTTTCGAACTGGCAACCTCAGCATTTCCAGGTTGACACTTTATCCACTGCGCCACCACAGGTCAGGCAGTTGTTTAATATTTTTTATTGCTAGTGTTAATTGAATGCCTTTTCCTCTTCTTTTTTTTTTTTTTTAAGTGAGAGTAGGGGAGGCAGAGACAGACTTCCTTATGTGCCCCCACTGGGATCTACCTGGCAAGCCCAGTAGGGAGTAATACTCTGCCCATCTGGGGCCCTTGCTCCTTTGTAACTAGAGCCATTTTAGCACCTGAGGCGGAGGCCATGGAACCATCCTCAGTTCCTGGGCCAACTCACTCCAATGGAGCCCTGGTTGCAGGAGGGGAGGAGAAGAGAGAGAGATAGAGAAGCGAGAGAGTGAGGGGTAGAGAAGTAGATAGTCACTTCTCCTGTGTGCTCTGGCTAGGAATCAAACCCAGGACTTCCACAGGCTGGGCTGATGCTCTACCACTGAGCAACCGGCCATGGCCAATTCAGTGCCTTTTAACAATTTTTTTTTTTTACAGAGACGGAGAGAGAGTCAGAGAGAGGGATAGAGATAGGGACAGACAGGAATGGAGAGAGATGAGAAGCATCAATCATCAGTTTTTCGTTGCGACACCTTAGTTGTTCATTGATTGCTTTCTCATATGTGCCTTGACCAGAGGCTACAGCAGACTGAGTGAACCCCTTGCTCAAGCCAGTGACCTTGGGTCCAAGCTGGTGAGCTTTGTTCAAACCAGATGAGCCCGCGCTCAAGCTGGTGACCTCGGGGTCTCGAACCTGGGTCTTCCACATCTCAGTCCGACGCTCTATCCACTGCGCCACCGCCTGGTCAGGCCAATTCAGTGCCTTTTAAAAAGTTTATTTTCTAGTTATAACTACCACATGAGAATGCATTGGACTTTTGTGAATTTATATATTTTAACCACTTTACTGAAGTTTTAATTATGTATTGGTATGACTGGATTGTTTTGGTATGTAATCAAATTGTCTACATGTTGTGATATGCATGTTTCATTTTTTCTAGTATTTTCCTTTTTGAATATTTTTATACCAGTAAGAATGTTCAATATGGGAGTGAAAATAAGAGAGCAGTCTTGTTTTTACCTGTATTTTCTAATGAATTCACCCCATTATATGATATAAGATATTATATTGGGTCTTGATTTTAAGTACTTCTAATTCTGTGTTATAATGTATCTGTTAGAAGTGGTTTGAGCCTGACCAGGCAGTAGTGCAGTAGATAGAATGTTGGCCTGAGGCACTGAGGACCCAGGTTCAAAACCCCAAGGTCACTGGCTTGAGTGCATGCTTGCTGGCTTGAGTATGGGATCATAGACATGACCCCATGGTTTTTGGCTTGAGCCCAAAGGTCGCTGGCTTGAGCAAGGGGTCACTGGCTTGGCTGGAGCCCCCCTCAAGGCACATATGAGAAAGCAATCAGTGTACAACTAAGGTGCCACAGCTATGAGTTGATGCTTCCCCTGTCTCTGTCCCTATCTGTCCCCCCCCCACACACACACCCTCTCTCTCTCACACATTGAAAAATATGAAATGGTTTGAGTGTTATCAGATGCTTTTTCAAAAAATACATACTGTATGATTCCATATGTGCAGATCAAGAAGTTCAAGAATGGGCAAAACTAATCTGTGGTGCTAAAGTCAGATAGTGGTTTATCTGGGGTGTATTAACTGGGAAGGGGCACAAGAAAGCATACTTGAGTTGCTAGAAACATTCTATATATACACCTTGATTTGAATGTGGGTTACATAGTTGTAGACATCAGTAAAACTATATTGAGCCCATATACTTAAGATTAGTGTACTTTATTGCTTGCGTTTTTTAACCCCACTAGAAATGTGTTTTGAAAATTTATTGAACAGATCATATTGATTTTTATTACTTAAACTGTCAAGATGATATATCATATTAGTGGCTTCACTTAATGTTAAACCAGCTTTACAATTCTGGCACAAGCCATGGTTGATCACTATGAGACATCCTTTCTATATTCTTTAACATTGTTTGTAGTCTTTCATTTAATAAATATTGATTAAGTGCTCAGAGATGCTATCAGTTATAAAATCAATAATGGCCTATATTTTGCAGTGTTTACAATCTAGCAGAAGAAATACCAACCAAGTAGTTATACAAAAGTGAATGTAGCCCTGGCCGGTTGGCTCAGCGGTAGAGCGTCGGCCTGGCGTGCAGAAGTCCCGGGTTCGATTCCCGGCCAGGGCACATAGGAGAAGCGCCCATTTGCTTCTCCACCCCCACCCCCTCCTTCCTCTCTGTCTCTCTCTTCCCCTCCCGCAGCCAAGGCTCCATTGGAGCAAAGATGACCCGGGCGCTGGGGATGGCTCCTTGGCCTCTGCCCCAGGCGCTAGAGTGGCTCTGGTCGCGGCAGAGCGATGCCCCAGAGGGGCAGAGCGTCGCCCCCTGGTGGGCAGAGCGTCGCCCCTGGTGGGCGTGCCGGGTGGATCCCGGTCGGGCGCATGCGGGAGTCTGTCTGACTGTCTCTCCCCGTTTCCAGCTTCAGAAAAAAAAAAAAAAAAGTGAATGTAGCCTGATTAGGCAGTGATGCAGTGGATAGAGCATTGGACTGGGATGCGAAGAACCCAGGTTTGAGAGCCGTAGGTTGCCAGCTTGAGCGCGGTTTCATCTGGTTTGAGCAGAGCTCACCAGTTTGGACCCAAAGTCACTGGCTTGAGCAAGTGGTTACTTGGTCTGCTAAGGCCCACGGTCAAGGCACATATGAGAAAGCAATCAATGAACAACTAAGGCGTCGCATGAAAAACTGATGATTGATGCTTCTCATCTCTCTCCATTCCTGTCTTTCTATCCCTATCTATCCCTCTCTCTGACTCTCTCTATCTCTGTAAAAAAACAAAAAGTGAATGTAGAATTGCAACTATGTTAACTATAATTGAGAGGTATTTATTATTATGAGTTTATTCTTGGGGTATTTTTCTTTATCAAACATTTATATATTGCTTACAATCTACCAGATACCATTCTAAGCGCTTCACAAATTTACATACCAACCATATGAGGCGGGTAGGCATTGTATAAATGAGGAATCTGAGGTATAAAAAGGTTAAATGATATGTCCAAAGGCACTTAGCTCGTAAGTGCCAGTGCCAGGATGCAAACTCATGTACTTTGCTCTTAACCACTTTTTTTGTTTGTTTGTTTATTTTTTTACAGAGACGGAGAGTGAGTCAGAGAGAGAGATAGACAGGGACAGACAGACAGGAACGGAGAGAGATGAGAAGCATCAATCATTAGTTTTTCGTTGCACATTGCAACACCTTAGTTGTTCATTGGTTGCTTTCTCATATGTGCCTTGACCGCAGGCCTTCAGCAGACCGAGTAACCCCTTGCTGGAGCCAGCGACCTTGGGTTCAAGCTGGTGGGCTTTTTGCTCAAGCCAGATGAGCCTGCGCTTAAGCTGGCGACCTTGGGGTCTCGAACTTGGGTCCTCTGCATCCCAGTCCGAGGCTCTATCCACTGTGCCACTGCCTGGTCAGGCTGCTCTTAAGCACTTTTTTTTTTTTTTTTTAAGAAATCTTTTTTATTTTATTTATTGATTTTAGAGAGAGGAGTGGGGAGAGGGAGGGCAGTGGGAAGGAGAGAGAAGCATCAACTCGTAGTAGTTGCTTCTCATATGTGCCTTGACTGAGCAAGCCCAGGGCTTCGAACCGGCAACCTCAGCACTCCAGGTCGATGCTTTTATCCACTGCGCCACCACAGGTCAGACTTAAGCACTTTTATGTGACTACTAAATACAGCGTTTTCCTTAAGGAAGTAATGGTTAAATTGACCTTTCCAGGATGAGTAGGAATAAATTGTGTCAAGAGGGTCTAAAAGAAGGCTTGTGTTGTAAGAAGGAGCATGTAGTCAACTTCATCATACACTGAGCACTCAGGAGAGGATTGATTGAAAGGTTATTGGATTAAGTAATATGGAGATCAATCATTAGTGACCCTCCTCCCATTAAGGGTTTTAGCATTGTGGTCAGGGTGGAATACAGAGGGAGTGGTGGGTCTATCACTTTCATAGATTGTTATCAGAGTCTCTGACACAAATAGCTAAGAAACAGTGCCAACCAACAAATAGTTCAATGCATAGTATTTTAATTCCCTGGCTGAATAGCTCGGTTGGTTAGACTGTTGTTCGGAAGCACAGAGGTTGCCGGTTTGATCCCTGGTCAGAGCACATACAAGAACAGATGTTCCTGTCTCTCTTCTGCATTATCCCTTTTCCCCTCTAAAATTAATAAAATAAACATTTAAAAAACTAGCATTTTATAATGTTAAGATTTATTTCTCCACTCAGTTTGTTTGTTTTGTGATAGAGACAGAAAGAGGGACAGATATGGATAGACAGGAAGAGAGAGAGATGTGAAGCATCAATTCTTCATTGCGGCATCTTAGTTGTTCATTGATTGCTTTCTCATATGTGGCTTGATGGGGGGGGGGGTTACAGCAGAGCCAGTGACCCCTTGCTCAAACCAGATGAGCAAACCTGGTGACCTCGGGGTTCGAACCTGGGTCCTTTGCATCCCAGTCTGACGCTCTATCCATTGCACCACTGCCTGGTCAGGCTCCACCCAGTTGTTTTATTGAGACCATATTTTACACTTCCTAAATTTTGCTTATACTTTTTTTATTAACTTGGTATATTAACTTGTGCCTCCAGTTTGAAACTGTAAAATATCTCTACTTTTTTATATTGAATCATGTGTTTTCACTTTTTTTTTTTTTTTTTTTACAGAGGCAGAGATAGGGACAGACAGACAGGAACGGAGAGAGATGAGAAGCATCAATCATCAGTTTCTCGTTGCGCGTTGCGACTTCTTAGTTGTTCATTGATTGCTTTCTCACATGTGCCTTGACTGTGGGCCTTCAGCAGACTGAGCAACCCCCTGCTGGAGCCAGCGACCTTGGGTCCAAGCTGGTGAGCTCTTTGCTCAAGCCAGATGAGCCCGCGCTCAAGCTGGCGACCTCGGGGTCTCGAACCTGGGTCCTTCCGCATCCCAGTCCGACGCTCTATCCACTGCGCCACCAACTGGTCAGGCTGTTTTTACTTTTTTAAGAAATTTATTTATTGACTATAGAGAGAAAGAGGAGGGAGAGAGAGAAAGATTGATTTATTCTACTTATTTATGCATACATTGGTTGATTCTTTTTTTTTTTTTTTTTTTTTTTTTGTATTTTTCTGAAGTTGGAAACGGGGAGGCAGTCAGACAGACTCCTGCATACGCCCGACCGGGATCCACCCGGCATGCCCACCAGGGGGCAATGCTCTGCCCATCTGGGGCATCGCTCTGCCGCAATCAGAGCCATTCTAGCACCTGAGGCAGGGGCCACAGAACCATCCTCAGCGCCCGGGCAAACTCTGCTCCAGTGGAGCCTTGGCTGCGGGAGGGGAAGAAAGGGACAGAGAGGAAGGAGAGGGGGAAGGGTGGAGAAGCAGATGGGCGCTTCTCCTGTGTGCCCTGGCCGAGAATCGAACCCGGGACTCCCGCACGCCAGACTGATGCTCTACCACTGAGCAAACCAGCCAGGGCCTACATTGGTTGATTCTTGTATGGATCCTGACATGAGATCAAGCCTGCTATCTTAGTGTAGCAGGATGATGCTCTAACTAACGGATTTACCCGGCCAAGGCATATTGTATTTTTCTTCTTTTCTTTTTTGACAGAATCAGAGAGAGGGACAGGACAGATAGGGACAGACAGACAGGAAGGGAGAGAGATGAGAAGTATCAATTCTTCATTGTGGCACCTTAGTTGTTCATTTATTGCTTTCTCATATGTGCCTTGACCAGGGGAGCTACAGCAGAGCCAGTGACCCCCTGCTGAAGCCAGCGACCATGGGGTCATATCTGTGATCCCACACTCAAGCAAGCAACCCCATGCTCAAGCCTGAGACTTTGGGGTTTCAAACCTGGGTCCCTCTCCCCACCCCAGTCCCAGTCTGATGCTCTATCCACTGCGCCACTGCCTGGTCAAGCTATTGTATTTTTCTTTATGATATGATAGTTTTTTTATTGCTCATCAACATTTTAAAATAAAGATTGTATTTCTATACTTCTTATTTTATCCCCGCCAAATACCTATTTGTCCGGAATTGTGGAAGGCTAATTTTAGAAAGAATCAAAAATTCTCTAAATCAACCTTATTTTAGAAATGAGGACACTAGAGAGAGTCAATAAATTTCTCAAAATCAAACAGTAAATTTGTGGCAGAATTGACGGAAGAACCTGGGTGCTTAGTCCATTTCTCCTTTTTTTTTGCTTTTTTCCAAAGCTGGAAACAGGGAGGCAGTCAGACAGACTCCCGCATGTGCCCGACCGGGATCCACCTGGCATGCCCACCAGGGGGCGATGCTCTGCCCATCTGGGGCGTCGCTCTGTTGCATCCAGAGCCATCCTAGCGCCTGAGGCAGAGACCACAGAGCCATCCTCAGCGCCCAGGCCAACTTGGCTCCAATGGAGCCTTGGCTGCGGGAGGGGTGGAGAAGCAGATGGGCGCTTCTCCTGTTTGCCCTGGCCGGGAATCAAACCCTAGACTCCTGCACGCCAGGCCGACGCTCTACCACTGAGCCAACCGGACAGAGCAGTCCATTTCTCATTTTTACTGGTCTTTTTTTTTTTGTCGTAAAGTGATGCTGACAATTAAAATTATACTTTATTCTGTTATTTTTCTTGCATTTTCTTGCTGTGCTGTTTAGGTCATGCAAATTAAATATAGTTTGGGCTTTTAATCATTCCACAGTAATTTTATTCCCATTGTTTTGAAAAGGAAAATTAATTAAAATGTGTACTAAACACAGTAGTATGAAATATCCTTGGAAAAATGGACCTGGACACCACATTATACCCATTAATTAATAAATTTCGCCTGATCGTGCAGTGGCGCAATAGATAGAGTGTTGGGCTGGGACGCAGAGGACCCAGCTTGGAAACCCCGAGGTTGCAAGCTTGAGCATGGGATCACAGACATGACCTCATGGTCGCTAGCTTGAGCAAGGGGTCACTTGCCCTACTGTACCTCCCCCCCGCCCCCCCCCCCACAAGGCACATATGAGAAAGCAATCAATGAACAACTAAGGTGCCACAGCTGTAAAGTACCATTCCACCAGGTTTACATAGAGACACCAAGTCCAAATGGATTTATTTATTTTTGTGGCAGAGAGAGTCAGAGAGAGGGACAGATATGGACAGACAGACAGGAAGGGAGAGAGATGAGAAACATCAATTATTCGTTGCGGTTCCTTAGTTGTTCATTGATTGATTTCTCATACGTGCCTTGACGGGGGTGGGAGGGCTACAGTGGACCCAGTGACCCCTTGTTCGAACCAGCGACCTTGGGCTCAAGCTGGTGACCTCTGGGTCTTGAACCTGGGTCCTCTGCGTCCCAGTCCGATGCTCTATCTACTGCGCCACCACCTGGTCAGGTCCAAATGAATTTTTGAAGGGTTTTATTAATAGATTTATTAATAAGCCAGCTGCATATGACAAACACAGGGTATAGCTGTCCCAAATTGTGCAGTGTTAAATATAGCTTTGAGGCTGGTCATATACACTTGATCACATACAGGTTGGCGGGAACAGGAGGGGGGCATGACACAGTCATTAGCAAACTTATAACATTTGTCTATAGGATTTATAAAAAACATCCCTACATATTAAAACTTATAAGGTAACATAGGAAGGATGTAATTTTACATATCAAAAGACATCCCTAAATCTTTTAGTGTCCATCTGCCATCCTTTTGTCTAGATCAGGGGTCCCCAAACTTTTTACACAGGGGGCCAGTTCACTGTCCCTCAGACTGTTGGAGGGCCGGACTATAAAAAAAACAAAACTATGAACAAATCCCTATGCACACTGCACATATCTTATTTTAAAGAAAAAAAACAAAACGGGAACAAATACAATATTTAAAATAAAAGAACAAGTAAATTTCAATCAACAAACTGACCAATATTTCAATGTGAACTATGCTCCTCTCACTGACCACCAATGAAAGAGGTGCCCCTTCCGGAAGTGCGGCAGGGGGGCTGGATAAATGGCCTCAGGGGACCACATGGGGCCCGCGGGCCGTAGTTTGGGGACCCCTGGTCTAGATGTACATACATCAATCATACGTTTTCAGGATGGGAGGATGGCTTACATGATGTCAGAGGATAAGCATTTGTAAATCGCCCATTAAGGAGAAAGAAAGGAGAGAGGAAAGGGTTTCTTAAATCATCATCCCCCCCCCCCCCGCACCTGACTAGCTGTTTACCTTCTCCCTCACAGGTGTGAGGGAGGGGGTCCAAGTCTCCTTCCTCTTTTCATTCAAAACCTAATACAAAAACCTTTCTATTTACAATATAATAGCCCTTCCTAAGCATGAATGAGATGGCCATCTTGAGCTGGTGTAAATTATACACAAGCATAAAAATTATATTTACAAAATCTCTCTGAATGCTTGGCCTAAATTATATAAAACGCCTTTTAAGCTTCTTAGTAAAAGGTTTTTTTTGTTTTGTTTTTTTTTTTTAACAGAGAGAAAGTCATAGAGAGGGATAGATAGGGACAGATGACAGGAACGGAGAGAGACAAGAAGCATCAATCATTTGTTTTTTGTTGCGACACCTTAGTTGTTCATTGATTGTCTTCTCGTATGTGCCTTGACCGTGGGGCTACAGCAGACCAAGTAACCCCCTGCTTGAGTGAGCAACTTTGGGTCCAAGCTGGTGAGCTTTGCTCAAACCAGATGAGCCTATGCTCAAGCTGGTGACCTTGGCGTCTTGAACCTGGGTCCTCCGCATCCCAATCCAACGCTCTATCCACTGCACCACCACCTGGTCTGTCAAAGGGGTTTTCTTATCTCAGTGTGTTCTTGTAAGCCAGGAAAATCCCATATTCCTCTTCCCTTTCTCCACAGAAAGGAGGGGACAAAAAACCTGACTCTTCCTTCTAAAAAAAAATTTTTTTAAAAATTTTTTTTACAGAGACAGAGAGTGAGTCAGAGAGAGGGATAGACAGGGACAGACAGACAGGAGCGGAGAGAGATGAGAAGCATCAATCATTAGCTTTTCATTGCACGTTGCAACACCTTAGTTGTTCATTGATTGCTTTCTCATATGTGCCTTGACCACGGGCCTTCAGCAGACCGAGTAACCCCTTGCTGGAGCCAGTGACCTTGGGTTCAAGCTGGTGGGATTTTGCTCAAACCAGATGAACCCGTGCTCAAGCTGGTGACCTCGGGGTCTCAAACCTGGGTCCTCTGCATCCCAGTCCGACGCTCTATCCACTGCGCCACCGCCTGGTCAGGCAGCCTTCTAAAATACTAATATTATTTTTTTAAATTCTCTGGTACC
Organism: Saccopteryx leptura; assembly: GCF_036850995.1. Lineage (NCBI taxonomy): Eukaryota > Metazoa > Chordata > Mammalia > Chiroptera > Emballonuridae > Saccopteryx > Saccopteryx leptura. Next base: position 38,102,150 of record NC_089515.1, on the reverse strand, counting down.
TTACCACACTACAGTGAAGCATTGATGCTTCTCATCTCTCTCCCTTCCTGTCTGTCTGTCCCTATCTGTTCCTTTCTCTGTCTCTATCACACAAAAAAAATAAAATAAAAAATAAATAGCACCCCCCCCCTTTTTTAATTGAGAGAGCGAGAGACACAGAAAGGGAGAGAGATGAGAAGCATCAATTTATAGTTGAGGCATGTAAAGCCAGTATCCAGGGCCACCATCACAGCAGCCTGGCCCATGCAGGTTCGCATTGGATTCGGACAGTCGGTAAAGAAACAACGTAGCCAAAAACTGATGGGCCATCATTTTTAATCCTAGCTTGCACCCGGCGGGCAAGTAAAAACACACACTGGGCTCCAAAACCCACTCACATTCAGTGCTCACAAAGCTACTGACTTATCCGAGTTTCCTAGAATCAAAGGTTTCTAGCTCACCAGACTTATTCACCTCTGTTCCCCATCTCCTTCCTTCTGGCTTCTCACTCAACACTCCACCATCTTGGCTGCTTCTCCTGGCCTCTTCCATGTGGCCTTTCTCTGCTCTCTAATGCTAATCTCAGGAACCAAGAGAGCAAGCTCCTGTTCTGCCCCCATTTTTTTTTTTAAGAATTTATTTTTATTTATTCATTTTAGAGAGGAGGGAGGGAGAGGAAGAGAGAGAGAGAGAAAGGCGGGGGGAGCAGGAAGCATCAACTCCCATATATGCCTTGACCAGACAAGTGCAGGGTTTTGAACCGGCAACCTCATTGTTCCCAGGTCGACGCTTTATCCACTGCGCCACCAGAGGTCAGGCCTGCCCCCATTTTATAGTGTAGATTTATAACCTTTAATCCAATATACAAAATAGGGAAGTTTCTAATACAAAGTCACTTATCTGGGGCATGATGGGATTGTACCACCCCACGTCAAAATGGGTGGGAAAGGCTTAATCCTAAAACAAAGCCCCAGGCTACAAGGATCCTGCTTGCCCACAGCCCACAGAGACACACATTAATATCACCTGGGCAACGGCCTCTACGTGGGCAGCGTCATCTTTAACAAAGTGAGCATAATACATTTTATCTGCCCAACAAGGCACTTTAATTTTTTTTTAATTTATTTACTTTTTTAGATTTTTTATTTATTCATTTTTATTAGAGAGAGGGAGAGATAGAGAACAGGGGGAGGAGCAGGAAGCATCAACTCCCATATGTGCCTTGACCAGGCAAGCTCAGGGTTTTGAACCGGCGACCTCAGCATTTCCAGGTTGACGCTTTATCCATTGCACCACCACAGTTCAGGCCTAGTTGAGGCACTTTAATTGTTCATGTTGGAATCCATGGGAGTCCGAAAGACCAGAGTAACAGGCTTTATTGAAAGGAAGAAAAGAACCCTGCCGGGCACTTCTCCTGGGGAGAAGAGCACCGGTTACAGACTGAGGTAAAACTTTATAGGGTTGGGGATAACATCGAGAGCAAGGATGTGCTATGTTGGGCTTTTTGGAATACTCTTCATTGAGGTGATTGACCAGCTTCCTGGAGTTCCCTTGTCCCATGGGTGATTTTCTGGTAATTAAGGGTGGGGTCAGTCAGCCAAGCAGAACAGCAAAAGGGCAGTTTGGAATTCACGTATCTATCAGTTCATTGATTGCTTCTCATATGCCTTGTTAAGGATGGGGTCTCCAGCTGAGCCAATGACCCCTTGCTCAAGCCAGCGACCTTGGGCTTCAGGCAAGTGAGCTTTGGGCTCAAGCCAGTGACCTTGGGGGTTTTGAGCCTGGAACCTTAGCATCCCAGTTTTGCACTGTATGCACTCCACCACCACCAATCATAAATTTCCCTTTCTTAGGGAAATGATGGGATTACACCTTTTTTTTTTTTAAAGCAAGAGAGAGATAGGGACAATGAGAGAGACAGACAGGAAGGGAGAGAGATGAGAAGCATCAATTTGTAGTTGCAGCACTTAGTTGTTCATTGATTGCTTTCTTATACATGCCTGGGCAGGGGGCTCCAGCTGAGCCAGTGACCCATTGCTCAAGCCAGAAACCATGGGGTTATACCAATGATCCCATATTTAAGCCAGCGACCCTGTGCTCAAGCTGGAGACCTTGGGGGTTGACGTGGTAGCCACTGCACCACCACCTGGTTAAATGGGATTACTTTTTTTTTTTTACAGAGAGAGAGGGATAGACAGGGACAGACAGACAGAAATGGAGAGAGATGAGAAGCATCAATCATCAGTTTTTCCTTGCCACACCTTAATTGTTCATTAATTGCTTTCTCATATGTGCCTTAACCGCAGGCCTTCAGCAGACCGAGTAACCCCTTGCTCGAGCCAGTGACCTTGGGTCCAAGCTGGTGAGCTTTGCTCAAACCAGATGAGCCTGCGCTCAAGCTGGTGACCTTGGGATCTCAAACCTGGGTCCTCCACATCCCAGTCCGACTCTCAATCAACTGCGCCACCGCCTGGTCAGGCGGAATTACATATTTTGACAGCTCAGTATCATTTATGAAATTTCTGTAAGTCTTTGTTGAAAAATTGTGTTTGCTTTGTGTTTAATTGGCTAGGGAAGAGGCAGTTGCTTTCTTCCATTGTCCTAGTTGAGGTGAGGTTGAAGTTCATAAAGTTATAATTGGTTCTTTCCTCAGGCTTACAACTTCTGCACCAAAGAAGGTAGCACCTCCCTTTCGAACAGTAGCTGAGTGGGGTTCACAGAATTTGGCCTTCTGTTTCAGTAACCATCTCTAAAACCTTCTAAATGGGGTGGTGCGTTTTGGACATGCTGGGATTGTGGTATTAAAATACTCTCCACCTGACCAGTAGTAGCACAGTGGATAGAGCATTGATTTGGCATGCTGAAATCCCAGGTTTGAAACCCCGAGATCACTGGCTTGAGTGCAGGCTTACCAGCCAGAGCGCTGAGTCGCTGGTTTGAGAATGGGATCATCAACATAATCCCACCTGAAGCCCAAGGTCGCTGGCTTGAGCCCAAGGTCACTGGCTTGAGCAAGGTGGTCACTGGCTGGGCTGGGGCCCCCTTGTCAAGGCACATACAAGAAGCAATCAATAAACAACTAAAAAAACCACAGCTACAAGCTGATGCTTCTCATTTCTCTCCATTCCTGTCTGTCTGTCTGTGTCTCTGTCTCTTAATAACAACAAAAAAAAATTTAAGCCAGCCACCTTTGGGTTCAAGCCAGTGACTATAAGATAATGTCAATGATCCCACACTCAACCCAGAGACCCTGCACTCAAGCTGGATGAGCGCAGGTTAACACTTTAAACAATGCACCACCACTGGTCAGGCAAATTCTTCATTTAAAAAAAAAAAAAAAAAAATCAGGCCCTGGCTACGTAGCTCAGTTGCTTAGAATATCATCCCACTATGCCAAGGTTTCCAGTTGGATCCCGTCAGGACACGTGCAAGAATCAACTAATGAATGGAAAAAAGTGGACTAATTCTATGTTTCTCTCTCTCTCTCTCTCTTTTCCTCTGTCTCTAAAATCAATCAATCAATAAAAAAATCTTCTTAAATCAGGGCTTCTTGGGGAAATAGCTGATTTTCAGTCTGGAGCAAAAAAAAAATGCAAAATGTAAGCCTGGGATATTTTTTCATCCAGATAGTGAGGAAACTCTCAAAGACTACTAAGTGGGTAACATTGAAAGGAATGAAGAATCAACCTTTCTTTCTAACATGAAACAATTTGAGAATCAGTAAGAGTGATAAAGGTATTGGATTGAAACATACAAAAATATGTTTAATTTTGAGTTTATAATGATACTAAAAAATTGATTAGTGTTGGAGGTTGTTAGAGAATGAGCTTATTATTTTGAAAACTAATTCATAAAGGAAAAGAAGTTAGAATATATCCTGTCTCCTATGTGAGCTGTACTACTGGGTAACAAGATAGTAGATTTCTATTGATAAAAATACAGGGTGGTACAAAAGTAGGTTTACAGTTGTTCATGTGGAAAATAATACAATAATAAATAATAGTACAGGAGTAAACTTCCATGTATTCACAACTATTTACAACTGTAAAACTTTTGGCCCACCCTATATTTCAACTAATAATGAATGAAAAAGGCATGACAGAATTGAAATAATCACCATTGTGGGAGGTCACATTCTAGAATGGTGAAGTAAATCCTGGCTTGTGGTTGCACAGTGGATAGAGTGTTGACCTGGAATGCTGAGGTCATCAGTTCAAAACCCTTGGCTTGCCTGGTTGAGGCAAACAAGAAGCAATCAATGAATAACTAAAGTGAAGTAACTCTGAGTTTATACTTCTCGTTCACCTCCCTTTTCTTTCTTCTCCCTCTATAAAATCAATAAATAAAATCTTTAAGAAAAAAAGAAAAAAATTTCTTAAAAAATGGTGAAGTTAGGACCTTGGGATATATGTATGGATGAAACTATAGTGGAGGAGTTGATAATTGTTAGCTCTGAGTGGTTGGTTTATAAAAGTTCATTATACCCTTCTGTCAACATTTTTATGTTTGTTTTGGTGAGAACTTTATTATGATGTAATTCACATTAATAAGTGCATTAATCAGTGTTTATCAATTAATTAACTATTTCAAAGACAAAAGGCAGAAGCCTGACCTGTGGTGGTGCAGTGGATTAAGCATCAACCTGGATTGCTGAATTGGAGTCACTGGTTTGAAACCCTGGGCTTGCCCAGTCAAGGCACATACGAAAAACAACTACTACGAGTTAATGTTTCCCGCTCCTTCCCCTGTCTTTCTCTCTTTCTTCTCTCTAAAATTAATAAATAAAATCTTTTAAAGGCAGAAGTTGTTTCTTTTTCTGGAAAAAGTGGAACAAAATTTGTGTCATAATCACCTTCCTCAAGCTCAACACATGGAGATTTCTCAATTGAATATAATTCAGTTTCTTCCAAGTTTTCCTTTTCACTATTATCTAAAGTAAAAATAGTTACAGACATAGATGGATTTTTTAAAAAAAATTTATTTATTGATTTTAGCAAGAGAGGAAGGGAGAGAAACAGACAGGAACATCGATCTGTTCCTTTATGTACCCTGACCAAGAATCTAACTGGCATTCTCGGTACTCCAGGACAATGCTCTAACCAACTGAACTATCTGGCCAGGGCAAACATAGATGGTTTTTAATAATTAATGAGTGGAGTACAATTTATGTAAAACTAATTGTTTCCACAAATATCATCTAATGTTGTTAACCCTTCTAAGATACATGTTATAAAAATAGACATTTATTAAAGATAGAATGGGAAAGGGGTTATAACTATCACTTAAAATGAAAATATTTTGCTGCCCCATAGATTTTAGCTGTCTTGTCTTTCTATACTCCAGTAACTATGAGGTGGTTTAAGCTGTACTTTATGTCAGGCAATAGCTCAGCAATATTAGTTTGTTTTAAGAGGAAAATATGCTTGATAGTATTTTTTCAGGTTGAAACGAGATAATTATGAAGCATGGTGTCTTTACGCGCAGGGGCCATGCTAATCTTCTCTGTATCATTCCAATTTTAGTATATGTGCTGCCAAAGCAAGCACGAAGCATGGTATCTTTATTGCTGCCGAACCATTGCTCTCATTGGTGGGCTCTTCTTTTCCTGGTTCTCCCCTTGAGCAGATAATTCAGTTATTCATTTGTTCTTTGGGTTTTTAGTATTCTTTGATTATTTTCTCCTAACTCACTCCCTGTCCTGTTTCTATTTATTCTTCAAGCCCAGGCACAATTTTTCCGCAAGCCTTTTCCTAATAATCCCTTCCCTAATGTCTTTTTTGTGCTTATTTTAGCAATTGGGGAAAATCAGGTCACTTTGCTATTTGAGTGAGCCTTCAGTTAGCTAAAGATTATATATTTCAAATGTCACCAGTTGTAAATGTCAAAAGAATTTATTGATCCCAAAAATGAAGCCTTGTTATTTTGGGCATAGATGGAACAATGTTCCCTCCCCTCTGCTCCCCCCAAATACTGTGATTAATGCAAAGTACCTAACTCTACTAATATTTTTTTCCTCTCTTTTTAGGACCATGGCTGCTGTTCCTCAAAATAATCTGCAGGAGCAGCTGGAGCGTCATTCGGCCAGAACACTTAATAATAAATTAAGTCTTTCAAAACCAAAATCTTCGTAAGTTTTTTGGTGGTTTTGTCATATAAGCACTAAGATACAGTATCATACAAATGAAATATCTGCTCTTCTAACCCTTTCATTGTATAGATGAGGAAATGGAGCTGTGAGATCAGTGATTTTCCCACTTTGTAAATTAATGGTAGAGCATGTGTTAACAGCACTAGGTAATAAATTGTTCTGTGCTTTTGCACAGTTCCTGGCACATAACACTTGGCTCAGTAAATATTTGTTGAATGAATGAATAATGAATCTTTTTGTAAATTTGAGCAAATAGATATTTTTAATATAACTTTACATTATTTCCAAAAACAATTTATAAGGAGACTATAACTTTCTGGTTCTGTTCTTTTCTCCAAGCTATATTCAAAACTTTAAATGATAGCTAATAATAATTTTTATTCCTTATTATACACTTATACCAGGTTTTAGACACACTTCTGGGTACTTGACTTTAAAGTCACCATTGCCTTTTATGTCACTAAGTCCAGAGATTTCCAGGACTCTTACTTCTCCAGATCTCAGTATATGAGCAGTTTTTAACATTCTTCTTTGTAAACTTTTATTTTTCTATTTAAAAGTTTTTTTAAAATTTATTTTAGAGAGTGGGGGCAGAGATAGGAAGAGTGACAGGAACAAATATGTTGCTGTATGTGCCCTGGCCAGGGATCGAACCAGCAACTTCTGTACTTTGGGACGATGCTCTAACCAACTGAGCTATCTGGTCAGGGCCCCATAATTTTTTTTTATCAGAGTAGTAACAAGTAGACACATTTGAGTCTTCTCTTTTTCACTTATGCCAGTGGTAGTCAACCTGGTCCCTATGCCCACTAGTGGGCGTTCCAGCTTTCATGGTGGGCGGTAGCGGAGCAACCAAAGTATAAGTAAAAAGATAGATTTAACTATTGTAAGTTGTTTTATAAATATAAATAAAAAGATAGATTTAACTATAGTAAGTTTTATAAAGATTTATTCTGCCAAACTTAGCAAAAATCCGACATAAAGTACTTGGTAAGTAATTATTATATGCTTTAACTTGCTGTAACTCTGCTTTATAAATTTTATATAAGTAAAGTTACTTCCCTACTTTATAAATCACCATTATTGTGGAACCGGTGGGCGGTTAGAAAATTTCACTACTAACAGATACAAAAGTGGGCGGTAGGTATAAAAAGGTTGACTACCCCTGACTTATGCCATCACCTTTCTCTGGAGATGCTATTAATTAAGTACTACCAGCCTGAGAAATAAAGTGAGAATGGCCTGGATACTCTCAAAATTGAACAATTAGCCCTTGAATAGAAAGGATCAGAGCCTACACAGTACAACCTAAGTTACTTGTAAATTTTAAAATTGGTGGGGGGGGGGGGGGATAGAGTATTTGCTCATTTGTGATACAATGAAGTTAAGTTATATAAATTAGTAACAAATTTAGAGTTTTGTGTAGTTGGCAGGTTTGTTAAAATTTATCTAATTCAGATTTTCAATATTTCCAGCGGTTTCACTTTTAAAAAGAAAGTATCTTCAGCCAACAATGTATCTATCACAAGTGTGTCAGTAGCAAAAACACCTGTGTTAAGTGATAGAGATGTTAATGTTACTGAGGACTTTTCCTTCAGTGAAACTTTACCCCACACTAAAAATCAGCGAACACAGATCAATGACTTTAAAAATGCTGCCACAGGACAGCAAACCAAGAGAGTTGGTTCAAAACCATCGTCGGATTTGGTGCAGATTCCGCAGGAAGTTTTCCATGCTACCCAGAGCACACCGATTGCAAAGGGATCCCGTGATGCTATTTTCAAGAAATTAGAATTTAGTTCTTCATCAGATTCTGTTATTACCATCAATGATAATGACTGGGATGATATGGATGACTTTGATACTTCTGGAAATTCAAAAGCATTTGTTACGCCACTCAAAAATCCCTTTGTAAGAGTAAGCACTGCCCAGAAATCAAAAAAGTCTAAGAGAAACTTTTTTAAAGCACCGCTTCATAAAGCAAGTACAGGAAAGGCTGATTTGACTTCTTCCTCCTCTGAATGTCAGCAAGTATGTTTAACTAAGGAACAGAAGACTGACTCCGAATGGTTAAGTAGCGATGTGATTTGTATTGATGACCCCTGTTCTGAAGAGCTTACAAATGAAGATGCTCAGGATAGTCTCTCTTTAAAAACTCATTTGGGAGAGAAAAGAGGTAAAAATTATTTTATTTGTATTTTAGTATACTGATTGTATTTGTTCATTCAAAGCTAGGCATTGGAAATATGATAGAGCTTTTGTCCTTAGACTCTTTGGAGGTGCTTGTTGAACAATCTGTTGGCCACATGCTCGAGGCTGGACATCTGATGAAATGAAAGATTTTCCTTTTCTAATACAGTTTTTATATTAACACCAAGGATAGCTGTGATTTTGGCATGTGAAGAAAATAAGGTCCAAAGTGGTTAAAATGGCCTACTGGCTGGAAAGTGGTAGAATTGGGAAGTGAACTAAACCTTTCTAGTATAATTCTGGTACAGCTTGCTGCCATCTAATATTGCTGTATAATATGATCTAATCATGCTGGTAAAGTATTATAAATTACGTTCAAACTTTTTGTTTACGTCTTATAGATGTCAAGAACTTAATAGCTAAGATTAGCCATATGTGGAAGTGCCTACCTTATGAAATAATTATAAATATGAGGATAAGTATTTTATTTATTTTTTGTTGATTTTAGAGAGAGAGAGAGGAAGGGAGAAAGAAACATCCATTTGTTATTCCACTTATTTATGCATTCATTGATTGCTTCTTGTATGTGCCCTGACTGGGGATCAAACCTGCAACCTGGGCTTACCAGGATGATGCTCTAACCAACTGAACTACCTGGCCAGGGCTTGAGACTAACAAGCGAATCCCATTTCTAAACACTCGAATCCCATTAAGGTTACTGTAGGGTGAGAGGGGACTGAAAAGTGATTGATAATAAACAGAACTATAGTCTAATCAAATCTGTTGGTTAGGAAGAGAAAATTTGGTAAAAGGTAAACTAAGAGCAATAACGGTGTTGTGTTTTTCTTTGTAGTTGAGAGAGACATTGAGCCTGGTAGGCTTAAATCACTAGGAAGTCCTTGCGGTAAAGTAGAAATGGCTTTCACACAATTAACAGTGTACAATGATCAGATTTATTCATTGCACTTTACCCTTATTTAAATATGAGTGAAAAATAGAAAAACAAAAGTTCTACTGTGAAGTATGGGTTTCATAATTTAACTGGAGACAATCATGAAAATCTTTAAGCAGATCTTTGGTCTCAATCCAGTATTCACTGGACTTAACTCTGGTTGACTCAATAATCATTTATGGAGAAACAAGCCAACGTTAAGGGAAAGGAGAGGACTCACAGAGTGGTGTTACTGTCTATGACTTGCCTGAAGCACTCACTTTTCCAGGCTCATACCCTGTTTTTTCTATCTTATTAATTATTTAAATAACCTATGTCATTAACTATTTACTTTAGATAATAGTGAAAAGGAAAAAAGCTTGGAAGAAACTGAATTACATTCATTTGAGAAATCTCCATGCGTTGAGTTTGCTGAAGATGATTACGATATAGATTTTGTTCCACCTTCTCCAGAAGAAGGAACGACTTCTGCCTCTTCTTCTTCTTTAAAATGCTTTAGGTAAAATAGCTAATTAATTAATTAATGAGTATTATTGTTTCTTTCTGGGATATCTGAAATAATTTAGTCAGGTGATGCCATTTCTGTATAATTTCATGCTATGCACAGCTTATTTTATATTTAAATGAAAGCTTAAAAAAAACCCTATTGATACATTTTATTTAATTGGTAGTATTCTAAAGCTATAAAGTTCCAGCTTTGGAATACTACCAAAATTGTAATTACAGGAGACCTCCAAACAATTTTACGTAGTTGATTTTAACATGAGGAATATATTCCTAAAAATACATTTCCAAACTCCTGGACCTGAAATGACACAAAGCTAACTCCATATTTGGAAAGTGACTTAGTGAGTGATATGGATACCTTCACTTTTTAATTCTACAAGATAAATTGGCTGTTGTATTTGACATTCACTGAATTTTAGTAAATTAGGAACATGATTGTGGTTAATGGGTAGTGTTATGGGGAAAAGTACATAGTCTGCACAGCTCATAAATAGCTTTAAATACTCATTAATAGTCATTGTTCCATCCTCACCCCAGTCTAAATCACAGTCCAGTTGTGTGGTGGAATACATACTATGCTATTAACCAATATTTTGATGAGAAATAGATCCCTGTAGTGTTTTACCTTAATTAGGGAAGGAAGGCAGGAAGGAGGTGCTTGTGTGCATAATAATCTAGTTTCTCTTGGTTTATGTTTTAACAGGTGTGTTGGGATGTTTGAAGGGGCAGGAAAGGTTGAAGCATGATTACCGTTTGATGACAAAACTAAAAAGTGTAGTGGCTGGCCTTCCCTCTCCTTTCCGATAGAAATTCAGACAGAATTGCACAAAGTAAAAAACTGAGCAGAAGTTCTTGTAGAATCTGGATTCTCAATCAGCATCATCATTTAGCAGGTGAAGCAGCTGAGGCCCAAGGAGGAGCAGGGGATGGCCCAGGATATGGAATTAATGGCAAATGAACTAAGATTCAGTGTAGTGCTATTTCCTGACTTTTTTATAGTTTAATTTTTTTTAGTGTGTATTGCACAAATAACACTGTAACCACTTTAACAGGATTCTTATAGTCTCAATGTTCTAACAAACCAAGCATTTTCTTTATCCATGTTTGATTTTGATTCTCTGCTACGTGTTTGATTTTTGCATTGCTGTAATGAGCATATAACCGTAATTTGTATTATTCTTTTCTCTTAGTATTATTTTTTTTATTTTTTACAGAGACAGAGAGAGGGATAGACAGGGATAGACAGACAGGAACGGAGAAAGATGAGAAGCATCAATCATTAGTTTTTCGTTGCGCATTGTGACACCTTAGTTTTTCATTGACTGCTTTCTCATATGTGCCTTGACCGCGGGCCTTCAGTAGACTGAGTAACCCCTTGCTCAAGCCAGCGACCTTGGGTCCAAGCTGGTGAGTTTTTTTCTCAAACCAGATGAACCCGCACTCAAGCTGGTGACCTCGGGGTCTCGAACCTGGGTCCTCGGCATCCCAGTCCGACGCTTTATCCACTGCGCCACCGCCTGGTCAGGTTCTCTTAGTATTATTTTTAAAACAATTTTTTTTAATTCAGTGAGAGAAGGGGAGGCAGAGACAGACTCCCACATACACCCTCAGGATCCACCCCAGCAAGACCACTAGGGGGTGAGGCTCTGCCCATCTGGGGCCTTGCTCTGTTGCTTAGTAACCAAGCTCTGAGCACCTGAGGCTGAGGCCATGGAGTCATCCTCAGTGCCTAGGGCCAACTTGCTCCAGTTGAGCCATGGTTGCAGGAGGGAAAGAGAGAGAGAGAGAGAGAGAGAGAAGAAAGAAGGGGAGGGATGGAGAAGCAGATGGGGGCTTCTCCTGTGTGCCCTGACCAGGAATCAAATCCAGGACTTTCCCATGCTGGGTGGATGCTGTACCACTGAGCCATCTAGCCAGGCCTAAAACATTTTCCCTATGCTATGTAGTCTTTATTTTTTATTTATTTAATTTTTTTTTTTTTACAGGGACAGAGAGAGAGCCAGATAGAGGGATAGATAGGGACAGACAGACAGGAACGGAGAGAGATGAGAAGCATCAAACATCAGTTTTTCGTTGTGACAGCTTAGTTGTTCATTGATTGCTTTCTCATATGTGCCATGACCGCAGGCATTCAGCAGACTGAGTAACTCCCCGCTCGAGTCAGTGACCTTGGGTCCATGCTAGTGAGCTCTTTGCTCAAGCCAGATGAGCCCGCACTCAAGCTGGCAACCCCGGGGTCTCGAACCTGGGTCCTTCCACATCCCAGTCCAACGCTCTATCCACTGCGCCACCTCCTGTTCAGGCTGTAGTCTTTATTTTTATTCCATTTTATGACTATATAATATATTGAGTTGTCATACCGTAATTAACTTTACCTCACTAGGTCTTCAGCACTTGGAAAATATTTTTTATTGTTCTTTTTTTTATTTTTAAAATTTTTCTGAAGTGATAAGGGGGTAGGCAGAGAGACAGACTCCTGCACACGCCTGACTGGGATCCACCAGGCATGCCCACTAGGGGGTGATGCTTGGCCCTCAGCCTAGATGGGCTGTTGCTGCATTGCGACCGAAGCCATTCTAGTGCCTGAGGCAGAGGCCATAGAGCCATCCTCAGCGCCTGGGCCAACTTTGCCCCAATGGAGTCTTGGTAGTGGGAGGGCAAGAGATAGATAGAGAGAAAGGAGAAGGAGAAGGGTGGAGAAGCAGATGGGTGCTTCTCCTGTGTGCCCTGGCTGGGAATTGAATTCAGGACTTCTACACGCTGGGCCAATGCTCTACCTCTGATCCAACTGGCCAGGGCGGAAAATGTTTTTTTTTTTCTAAGGTAGATTCTTTATATATTCTCCCTTGCAGCCTCATATATTATTTGTATATATATTATAAAATAAATAGAATTTTCACAAATGATGCTTTAAGTACAGAGTACACTTAAATTTTATTTTATTTTGTTTTAAAATGCTTTGTTTTGTTTTTCAAAGATTTTATTTATTGATTTTAGAGAGAGAAAGGGAGTAGGAAGAGCAAGAAGCATCAACTCATAGAGTAGTTGCTTCTCATGTGTGCCTTTACCCGGAAAGCTCTGGGATTAGAACCAGTGACTTTAGCATTTCAGGTCAATGATTTATCTACTGTGCCACCACAGGTTAGGCTGCTTTGTTTTGTTTTAAAATGTTATGACTTCTGAATTAATTTCAGAAGTATAATGGTCAGGTAATATATAACAGAAGAAAAAAACATGTTTTTGTAGCTCCTTATATTTCTAAATCTCTTTAGCTGGCTCTCAAAATCCTTCTTTTTTTTCCCTTTTCCAAGTGAGAAAAGGGAAATAGAGAGTCAGACTCCCACGTGTGCCCTGACCAGGATCCATATGGCAACCCCCATATGAGGCTGATGCTCTGCCCATCTGGAGTCATGCTTAAAACTGAGCTATTTCTTTTAGCATTTGAGGCAGAGGCTCCATGGAGCCATCCTTCATGCCTGTAGCCGATGTGCCTGAACCAATAGAGCCATGGCTGTGGGAGGTGGAGAAGCAAATGGTCACTTCTCCTGTGTGCCTGACTGGAAATCAAACCCAGGACATCCATACACTGGGCCAACACTCTACCATTAAGCCAACCAGCCGGAGCCCAAAATCCTCCATCTTCAGGCCCCAATTCACCTTTCATCTTTATTGCTAGTTATGCCCTTATAATAATCCTAAACACTAATGAGCCTAATGAGACAAATTGAAAAACTGCTAAAAATGTAAGGCCCTTTCTTTAATTATATTATATTATCATTTTATAAAATATTGTTTTATTCATCACTGTTTGATTTAATTATAAGGTTACATTCCAAAATCCTGTTTTAGAAAAGTACAGTTGATTCTTGAATGTCAAATGAATAGAATGTCTTTTTATCTCTTCTTCATAACCTATCACTTCTCATATTCATCTTTTAATGTTTCCTCCTGTTTAATTCATTTGCAAAGCCTATCAAGTTTTAGAAACTGTTATCTTTGGGTTACCACAGTACCCTCTCTTTATGAATTAGTACTAATTTTTTACTTGTTCTTTTTGGAGAGAGAGAGAGATGATAAGCATCAACTTGTAGTTTCACTTTAGTTGTTCATTGATTGCTTCTCATACGTGCCTTGATGGGAGGAGGGCTCTAGACAAGCCAGTGACCTTGGAGTTTTAAACCAGGACCTCAGCATCCCAGGTTGATGCTGTATTCACTGAGCCACCACCAGTTAAGCTTGTTACTTTTAAAATATTTTTTTTTTTTTTTTTTTTTTTTTTTTTTTTAATCTTTCTTGAAGCTGGAAACGGGGAGAGACAGTCAGACAGACTCCCGCATGCGCCCGACCGGGATTCACCCGGCACGCCCACCAGGGGCGATGCTCTGCCCACCAAGGGGCGATGCTCTGCCCCTCTGGGGCGTCGCTCTGCCGCGACCAGAGCCACTCTAGCGCCTGGGGCAGAGGCCAAGGAGCCATCCCCAGCGCCCGGGCCATCTTTGCTCCAATGGAGCCTTGGCTGCGGGAGGGGAAGAGAGAGACAGAGAGGAAGGGGGGCGGGGGTGGAGAAGCAAATGGGCGCTTCTCCTATGTGCCCTGGCCGGGAATCGAACCCGGGTACCCCCGCATGCCAGGCCGACGCTCTACCGCTGAGCCAACCCGCCAGGGCACTTTTAAAATATTTTTGGCCTGACCTGTGGTAGCGCAATGGATACAGCGTCAACCTGGAACAGTGAGATCACCAGTTCGAAACCCTGCACTTGCCTAGTCAAGGCACATATGGGAGTTGATGCTTCCTGCTCTTTCCCCCTTTCCCCTCTCCCCCCCTAAAATGAATAATTAAAATCTTTAAAAAATTAAATATTTTTTATATCTAGTATTAATATATTTTTGTATGATCAGTATAAGTTGGTATAAGTTAGTCAGTGTAAGTTAGTTATATGTACAGATGCACACATATACATGTTGGTGTAAGAGAAGTGTGGATAAAATGTTTTGGAAACTCAGAAGACAGAGATGTTAATAACCTGCTGGAGAAATTAGAGAAGCCACGTTTGGGTTAGGCCTAGATTAAGAACAGGTATAATTTGGGTAAGAAGAGATTGGAATGGATTTTCAATCTGAGAGAAGAGCAGAGGCAGAATTTCAGGGCTTATGTGAAGAATATAAGTGATGCACTGTGATTGGAGCCTGGGATTATTTTTTTTAATTTTTAATTTTATTTTATTATTGTTACTTTTTTACAGAGACAGAGAGTCAGAGTGAGGGATAGACAAGGACAGACAGACAGGAATGGAGAGGTGAGAAGCATCAATCATTAGTTTTTCGTTGCATGTTGCAACACCTTAGTTGTTCATTGATTGCTTTCTCATATGTGCCTTGACCATGGGCCTTCAGCATACCGAGTAACCCCTTGCTTGAGCCAGCGACCTTGGGTCCAAGCTGGTGAGCTTTTACTCAAACCAGGATGAGCCTGCGCTCAAGCTGGTGACCTCGGGGTCTCGAACCGGGGTCCTCAGCATCCCAGTCTGACGCTCTATCCATTGCGCCACCATCTGGTCAGGCAGAGAGCCTGGGATTATTGAAAGGACATAATTGGAGATAAAATTAAAAAGGTTTCTTGGGCCAGAAGACTTTGAGGGCCAGAAAAAGAGGTTTTAGAATAGAGAAGATATAAAAACATGTTTTTCTTTCTGTTATATTGTCTGACCAGTTGTGGAGAAAGATTAGAGGAAAACTTATGCATTTGAGCTATTCTATACTTTGATTGATTGTATATTTTTTAATTTGTAGTATGTTAAAGGACCTTGACATCTGTGACAGAAAGAAGGATGATCTCAGTACACGAAAGGATTTGTCAAAACCTGAGAAAATGCCTACCCAGCAATCTAACCAAGAAACTAGCACAGACTGTAATGGTACAAAAAGTATTTTAGACATATCATATTTTAACTACTTACTTCTGAAAACCAAGTAAAATTATATATTTACTCATGACTGTATAGTAAAAGATGGCAAATTTATAGTTCCTTTTGCCCTAATATAGAGTCATCGCTGTTCATTGGTTAGTTAGCATTTATTTGAACAACTGTGAACTCATGTTCTTTTTTTTGTGTGTGTGTGTGTGTATTTTTCTGAAGCTGGAAACGTGGAGAGACAGACAGACAGACTCCCGCATGCGCCCGACTGGGATCCACCTGGCACGCCCACCAGGGGCGAAGCTCTGCCCACCAGGGGGCGATGCTTTGCCCCTCCGGGCGTCGCTCTGTTGCGACCAGAGCCACTCCAGCGCCTGGGGCAGAGGCCAAGGAGCCATCCCCAGCGCCTGGGCCATCTTTGCTCCAATGGAGCCTCGGCTGCGGGAGGGGAAGAGAGAGACAGAGAGGAAGGAGAGGGGGAGGGGTGGAGAAGCAGATGGGCGCTTCTCCTGTGTGCCCTGGCCGGGAATCGAACCCGGGACCTCTGCACGCCAGGCCGACGCTCTACCACTGAGCCAACCGGCCAGGGCCCTGTGAACTCATGTTCTCACAAGGTAATTTAATCTATATTTTGAAAATACTGCTTGTTAGAAAATTATTTATTTTGAACCAAAATTTGCTTTCCTATAAATTAATCCTTGTGAAGTAATATTATTAGGTCTTTTAACTCTTCTTTATAGATATTGGTTTCTAGACATCCTCCTTGTTCTCTTTGTATGGACTCTGGGTTTGGATCTTAAAATTTAATCTTCTTTTTGTTGGATTTTTTTTTCTTTTCTTTTCTTTTTTTTTTTTTAGAGAGTGACAGGAAAGGAGAGAGAGTGAGGAGAAATATGAGAAGCATCAGTTCATAGTAGCATCACTTTAGTTATTCATTGATTGCTTCTCATATGTGCCTTGATTTGGGGGGGACAAGCAAGTGGCCTTGGGATCATGTTGAGGATCCCGCACTCAAGGTGGCGATCTCAGATTTCGAACCAGGACCTCAGCATCCCAGGTGGATGCTCTATCCACTGCAGCACCACCTGTCAGGCTTGATTTGTTCCTTAATTTGTTTAAAAATTTTTCTATTAAGTATTGAGTATATAAATAATCCAATAGCACTGTAAGACTGAAAAATAATAATCTCCTTTCTCACTTCTAATTTCTACTTCCCAGAAACTTTTGGTGTGGAAATTTGTGTCCTTTTATTCCGGAAGTTTTTTTGGTATTTCCTTTCTTGTCTTTTCTCTTTCATTCTTCCTGGAAATCATATTTTTTGGATGTTAATTATCTTTCTGTTTTACATCTCTTGCTTCTTCTCTGCTTTCTGGGAAATTTCATCAATTTTATCTTTAACTGTTCTATGAAATTTTTAATTTTTATCAAATTAATTTCCAAGAGCTCTTTTTGTTCTCTGAATTTCTGTACACATTTTATTCTTGTTTGATGTATGCTGTACATTTATACATGCATAGTAGTCTCTGTGTGTTATTTCTGTTTGCTCCAAATTTCTGTTTATTAAGAGCATTACAACATTAACTAATATAATTCTTGCAATGGCCTTTAAGGAGTTTCTGTTATTCCCATTTTACAAATAAGGAAACAGATGCAATAGAATTAAGTAATGTAGCTAATGACGCGTGCCCATAGAATTAGACAGAGCAGAGCTAGGCTTTGACCCCAGAAGTCTTGAGGCTCTTGAGTTTATACTGATGGGCTCTGCACTGTAATGTTTCTGCATCATTTAAGTTTCAAAATGGTTGGCTAGGACAGGGTCAAGGACAGGGTTCTATAGAACGTTGTTAGAGGTCACCGTCTCAGCTGACATCAGTCCATTCATCACCACTTATTCAACTAGTTAAAAATCTACTTTCAGACCATGTTTTTCTCTCCCTTGTCCACGGGGATGCAAAAGTCTTGGTCATATGACTTCAGAGTTCAAGGTCTGAGACAGCAAGAGAGAATGGGTGGTACATTGGCTCTACAGTGATACAGACCTGGAATACAAGCCTGTCTCCTACTCCTGGCTATGGCAAATTAGTTAAGCTTTTCTGGTCCTCAGTTTCTTCTATAAAATGGGGAGAATAATATAGTAATAACTTGCTGAGTAGTTGTCAAGATTCAAGGTGAAGTGCCTAGTGCACTGTAGGCCTTCAGTAAATGGTAGCTATTGTTATCTGCCAGTCTAGGAATCCTTTCAAAGACATAGTACATTAAAGTGGCTGGTTTATTTTCATGAACTCTTGCTAACTCTGTAATTGTTTCCTCTCCTTCTTTGAGCTCACAAAGCAGCCATTTGATAATATGTTCTAGAATTTGCCTTGAATTAACATCAAGATCACCAGCCTGTAGCTTTTGGCATTCACTTAACACTTTTTTGAAAATTAGAACAATGTTTGCCTGTCTTCACTCTTCCATTCACTCTGTTATTCACTAGGTGCCTCAAATATCAAAATCCTGTTTGCAGGTTTCCTTTGTATTCTAAAGTGTAATCTTTCTAGACAAGGAGACTTGAGCTCCTTTCCAATACCTGTATCTCTCTCTGAGCCTGTCTTGGCTTTCATTTCCTTCAGACTATTTATTCTCTCTCCCATCTCATGACCATTCTCCTTGCAGAGAAAACAGAAGTGAAGTAGGAATTCGGCAACTCCACTTTTACCATGTCGTACCTTATGTTCCTATTACATCAGTCACTAGTAAGAATCCACATTTCCCAACTCATTCTCACACTGATGTTTGTTCCCACATTGTTCCACACACCCTTATCTGTTCTTTCTTCCACTCCTTTCTGCCCTTTAGATCCTTCAACTGACTGTGCTTGGTCAGCAATTTCCCAGTGACCTCATTTTCTTCTCTGAACATTCTCTTCTCTTTATTTCTCTGATTGTCTCCTGAGAGTACTGTTTTCCTCTGCAGCCCCCTGTACTGCTTGTGTCTCCTGTATACCTTTGGTCCTAGGGGTGGAGTAGGCATATTACTTGCTTCCCTAACCCATTTGTTACCTTCATCTAAAGCCTTGCCTCCTTTGACATTACATTTCTTAGTTACTTGGGTTAAACAAAACTGTGGAGTGGTCTGGCTAGATTCAGATATCCAAACACTGTTATCAGGAACTTCTCACATATCTGCCTTCTCTCTCCCCTGTTCTATCTTTCCATCTCAATCCTCCATTTCTTTCTAACTCTGTTTTCTGCTTTCCCTTGTATTGGTCTTATTTCCAAACTGTATTTTCCTAAGTGGTAGCACAAGAGGGCCACCAGCAGCCTGTCCAGCTTGTTGAAAAGAGAGGTCTTTTCCAGCCAGCCAGAACACTCGACCCGATTCTCACTGAGCTACCTTATATCAGGTGCCCACTGAGGGAGTGGGGTAAAGGTGGTCTCCAAAAAGAATGTCTGGGTGCTATGCTGTTACCATTGAAAGGAAACGTGGGCCTGGCTGATTGGCACAGTAGTAGAGTGTTGGCCCAGCATATGGATGTCCTGGGTTCAATTTTTGGTCAGGGCACACAGGAGAAGCAACCATCTGCTTATCCACCCCTCCCTCTCTCCCTTCTCTCTCTCTGTGTCTCTCTTCCCCTCCCGCAGCCATGGCTTGGTTGGAACAAGTTGGCCCCAGGCTCTGAGGATGGCTCCATGGCCTTGCCTCAGATGCTAAAATAGCTCAGTTGCTGAGGGATAGAGCAATAGGCCCCAATATATGGGCAGAGCATCGCCTGGTAGGGGGCTTGCTCGGTGATCCCGGTCGGGGTGCATGCGGGAGTCTGTTACTCTGCCTCCCCACTTCTCACTTAAGAAAAAGAAAAAAATTAAAAGAAAAAAAGGAAGGAAGTCTGGATGCCAGGCAGACCAGAACAATCGTGAGGATGGGGGTAGGGGTAGGGGGAGATGTCCTTACCTGTGCAGCCCTTTATATATACTTTGTGTGGGCATGGTGAAATTTATACCTGAAGTTAATAAAAAATTGTATACAGTGATACCTTGAGATACGAATTTAATTCATTCTGTAAGCAAGAGCTCGTAAGTCAGTCAACTCTTATATCAAACTGCCAATGCTGGACCTGTGTGCCAATGCGCCAACTAGCGGCAGCTTCTCGAATCACAACTCGTATCGGAATTTCGCTCGCATCTCGAACAAAAATATGAGGTGTCGCAGCTCGTATCTTAAAAATTTGTATGTTGGTCTGTTCGTATCTCAAGGTACCATTATAAATTATAAAACTTCCCATTTTCCAATGACCTTTTTTAAGAGAAATATTAAAAATTAACATGAAATTAAATAAGATAGTTAAAAGCTCTTATGATATAGAATAGGGATAGTTTGATTTCAAATTATTTCACAAGCAGATAATGCAGTACTATAAGGTTGTTTATAACCTTGTTTGTAAACTACTTCAGATTTTACATGCATGACTTTGAAAATCTTTTTTTTAATGCTATTTATTGATTGAGAGGGAGAGAATGAGAGAGAGAGAGAAACATCCATTCATTTTTCCACTTATTTATACCTTCATTGGTTGTTTCTTATATGTGCCCTGACCAAGGATCAAACTTGCAACCTTGGTGTATCAGGACAATACTCTAACCAATTGAGCTACCTGGCAAGGGCAACTTTGAAAATCTTGTCTTACCTGTTTTCAAGGAAAAATATTAACATCATAATTACTTTATAGCCAGACAGATAAGTTTACAGCAGCAGCTTATTCGAGTGATGGACCACATCTGTAACTTAGTTGATACTATTCCTGAAATTGACCTGAAAGCTTTGGATTGTGGGAATGACCTGCTTCAGCAGAGGGACAGAAGGTATCTTGATTTTTCTTTCTCTGGAATTATCTGACTGCATTTCCACCACTCTGTCAGAAACATATAGGACAAACTTTTAGACATGTGGAATAGGATAAATTGTCACTATTTTTTAAATTTCTTTACTTTGCCTGTTTCTTTTGTATTTGTGTGCAAAATTTTGAAATTATTAAAAAGAGGATGTGTTTTGCTATAACTTGGGATGAGAACTAAGGATATACTTGTAAGATAATACAAAGAAAGAAAGATAATACAAGGAAGGAGGGAAGGAATGGAGGAGGGAGGGAGGGAATAAGGAAGGAAGGGAGGGAGGGAGTAAGGAAGGAAGGAAGATAAGAAGGGAGGGAGGAAAAAGGGAAGATAGGGAGGGAGGAAGGAAAAGAAAGAAGGAAGGGGCGGAGGGAGGGCGGGAGGAAGATATGTTTGTGTCACCTACCATGGTAGAGTGCTCATACTTAATATGGTGTTGTGTGTTTTCTCTCCAGAAGGAAACTCCTAGCTGAAGCAGATTTTAAACCAAGTGATGCTAGTGTTCTTGGCTCATTGTGGAGGTGCAGGCCTGGCGCACTCAGTAACCCCATGGAGGATATGGCATCTCTTTCCTTGCCTTGTGCATTTGCAAAGGGTGATTCTTGTCCCACAGAGAATTCTGATAAGGAGTTAAATTTTCCACCCATTCCTTCATATTCCATTTTTTCTGGGGACTCTTTAGTGACTATTACCCCAGAAAAGACAGGATTCTCAGCCACCAAGAAGAATCTCTTTGAAAGACCATTATTCAATTCCCATTTACAGAAGTCCTTTGTAAATAGCAACTGGGCTGAAACACCAAGGATAGAAAACAGAAATGAAAGCTCTCATTTCCCAGGAAATGTTCTTACAAGCACTGCTGTGAAAGATCAGAATAAACATACTGCTTCAATAGATGACTTCGAAAGAGAAATCCAGGCTTCCTGTGAGATTGATAATTTTGACATAAATGACTTAGATGATGACGATGAGTGGGAAAATATAATACATAACTTAGAAGCCAGCAAATCTTCTACAGCTGCCTATCAACCTATTAAAGCAGGTTGGCCAGTTAAATCAGTATCAGAAAGAATTTCTCCAGCCAAGACAAACTGTCTTCCAGTGGCAGCATCCAGTGCTCAAAATAAAAACTTCTCAGAGTCAATTCAGAATTACACTGGTAAGTTTAAAGTAAATTAAACGCTTATATTGAAATTGTGTAAGAAAAACCTTAGTAAGTCATCATTGCCTGAAAACTACATTGTTTCTATGCAAATTTCTGTAATATGAATTACAAATCACAGTTTCAAAAGCAAGTTGCTCTTTTGTCTCTAGCAGCTGTAGTTTTATAAAATGTGTAATTATAACCTATTGTAGTAAAACTCTAAAGTCATTACAAATGCTTTGCCTTTATTTATTTATTTATTTTTATTTTTATTTTTTTCATTTTTCTGAAGCTAGAAACAGGGAGAGACAGTCTGACAGACTCCCGCATGCACCCGACCGGAATCCACCCGGCATGCCCACCATGGGGCGACGCTCTGCCCACCAGGGGGCGATGCTCTGCCCATCCTGGGCATCGCCATGTTGCGACCAGAGCCACTCTAGCGCCTGAGGCAGAGGCCACAGAGCCATCCCCAGCGCCCGGGCCATCTTTGCTCCAATGGAGCCTTGGCTGCGGGAGGGGAAGAGAGAGACAGAGAGGAAAGCGCGGCGGAGGGGTGGAGAAGCAAATGGGCGCTTCTCCTGTGTGCCCTGGCCGGGAATCGAACCCGGGTCCTCCGCACGCTAGGCCGACGCTCTACCGCTGAGCCAACCGGCCAGGGCAAATGCTTTGCCTTTAAATTAACATTTTTTTAGTCCCTAAAACAATCTCATGAGGGCCAAGTTTTGTTTTTCTTTTTAATTTTATTGATTTGAGAGAGAGAGACAGAAACATCGATTTGTTGTTCTACTTACTTATGCATTCTTTAGTTGATTTCTGTATGTGCCATGACTGGGGATCAAACCCTCAAACTTGGCATATCAGGATGATGCTCTCATTAACTGAGCTACCTGGCCAGGGCTGTCAAGGACCAAGTTTTCAATGATTTGGGGGATGGGCAAAAGCAAAGCTGAATTTATATGTTAAAAATATGTGTAGATTTTGAGAACTGATTAATTTGTCAATTAGAGAAATGTGTTATGTTATAAAGTATTAAAATATAGGGCAGTCTAAGAAAGATATGGAGTCAAATTCCTTAAATCAATCAAATTCTTTTGGCCTAGAATCCTTTTAATTCATCCAATAAATATTTATTGAGTGCCCACTGTGTGCATGTTCTGCTCTAGGTTCTGGTAATAGGTGAATAATAATGTATAAATAGTTCTGCCCTCTTGGAGCTCAGTTTGGGGGGGGGGGTTTGGAGGAGTGAAATTAGCCACTGTAAAGGCTGCAGAGAAAATTCCAAGATCAAATTTGAAACTTTGTATCAACCATATAAAATCATCACAAAGTGCTTTTTTCTTTTTAGGGGAAACAAATTTAGATGTGCAAAATTTTATAAAGTACAGCCCTCTATTTTTACTATTGATTACTTAATACCACAGAGGTTGTTCTTATAGTTACACTGTTGACCTTTAAAAACAACCATTAATGGATTTATTTTTGTATCATGTTAGAATGTGTCATACTTGAGGTTTGCAATTATCTTTGAGATAGTTGAGTGTTGGGGTTGGGTTAGAGTAACTGCCAAAGCTGGCATGAGTTCCTCTTGTTCTCTGTGCTGAACCAGAGTTGTGGCTGCAAGGATGGAGAGCAGAGGGCAGATGGGAATGACATTGTGGAAAGAGAATCAGGAAGCTAAGGTGATGACTCAGGTCTCTGACCCAGTGACTGGGAAACTATGACACCATTATCAGAAATAGGGGAGTCAAGAGACAAGCGTATTTGGAGAAAAGCTAAAGAGGACTATTTCTCAGGACTTGCTGAGCTTATGGCCCTGGCTGGTTAGCTCAGTCAGTTAGAGCATTGTCCCTAAACGACAAGGTTGTGGATCGATCCTTGGTCAGGGCACATATCAGAAGCAGCCAATGAAAGCACAACTAAGCGGAACAATAAATGGATGCCCCCCCCCCCCCCCCCCCCCGCACTCACTGAAATAAAAAAAGACTTGTTGAGCTTACACTGTTGATAAGTCATTCAGGTAGAAATAAAAATGCCTTGTAGACAATTAGAGATGCATCTAAGACTGGAACTTAGAAGCAGATCAGTCAGGTCTTAAAGAGATCTAGGCCTTCTGTGCATAGGTGATGCTTAAGATAGGAAAACTTCAAAAAAAGAATGTCCAAAGAGCCCAGCTCCGAGGGTCTAAAATAATCCCAAATTTAAGGGACAGGTGGAAGAAGTGGAACCAAGAAAGGGATTTAAATCCACAGTTGTCTTGAAGGTCAGTCAAGAAAGAAGAGGGAGTAAATACTGAGTAGTGCTATAGTGCTGTAGAAAAATCAAGGAAAGACTTGATTTTGGCCTGTAGGAAGAAGTCTGGTGGCTTTGATACTTGTATGGGAAGAAATTCAGTAAATGGTTAAAGAAGGCATTTGCTGCAGGGAAAAAGGTAAGCCGGTGATTATGCAGGACAAAGGGGAAGTGCTGAAACTGACTTGTGATATTAATGCACTGATTTTTCTTAACACTGATTATTTTTTTTAGACCAGCCGGCACAAAATTTAACATCCAGAAATTCAAAACACAAGCATTTCCAAAGTCTTAACTTTCCTCATACAAAAGAAATGATGAAGATTTTTCATAAAAAATTTGGCCTGCATAATTTTAGAACTAATCAGCTAGAGGCGATCAATGCTGCACTGCTTGGCGAAGACTGTTTTATCTTAATGCCTACTGGTATGTATTTTTAGATATGAATTGGCAGGGATCCATTGGCAGATGTGAAACGAAAGCCCTTTAATAGAAATAAAAAGAACACCAACACAGTGTTTCTATCATTTCTGGGCCTCTGAAGCCCCCGTGCCATTGTGTTGTATTACCTCAGACCCTCTGTTCTGGTTGTTGACATGATAACGTTTATAGCCCTTTTAAGATTTTCAACTCAAAGATCATTCATTGTATGGAACTGATCTAGAATTTCTCTTCAGGAATTTTTTTTCTAATCTAAATTAGTCTGGAACATGAACAAAAATGTAGGACTGGAATGGAAACATGACCGTTTCTGGCATTTTATTTGGTACAATCTAGTGTTGCACGGTGGTTAAAATCATCAGCTTCGGAGTGATGGATGGCCGCCCTACAGTTTATCAGCGGTGTGACCATGAGCAAGGCACTTCACCTCCTGAACCCCATGTATGCAGTGGGGTGATAATAATAAAGTACCTGCCTTACGGAGTGTCATGAGAATTAAAAGCATTTAGTGTTATTCTTTCTTGGCCTATTTTGTAGAGGTCCAGGACTTTTCACTGTGCTATAAATGTTTATAACAGCTGTTGAGTGATTTGTAGTCATCCAAGTCAGAATATTAAATAAGCAGTTAGGATAAGAAGCATGAGGAGTTTGGAGCTTGAGTACTTAACACATGTCTCTTTCCCTCTGCCTTTTACTCGCCTTGTTGTGACCTTAAGCAACAGCCCTAGCCGGTTGGTTCAGCGTAGAGCGTCAGCCTGGCCTGGCTTGTGGAAACCCCAGATTCGATTCCTAGTCAGGGCACACAAGAGAAGCGACCATCTGCTTCTCCACCTTCCTTTCTCTCTTTCTCTCTCTCTCTTTCTCTCTTTCTTCTCCTGCAGTCATGGCTGAAGTGGTTTGAGCAAGTTGGCCCCAGGTGCTGAGGATAGCACCATGGCTTTACCTCAGGCACTAAAATATCTCAATTGCTGAGTAACAGAGCAGCGGTCCCAGATTGGCAGAGCATCACCCCATAGGGGGCTTGCTGGGTGGATCCCAGTTCGGACGCATTTGGGAATCTGACTCTGTCTCTCCATTTTTCACTTAAAAAATAAAAAGCAAGCAAAAAAAAACAAAAACAAAGCAATTATAGTTATTGCCATTATTGTTAAATAGTGTCTGAGCATCTGAATTTTTTCAAACTAATTTTAAATGATGTTGGCTTAATCACCTCATATTTCATTAACTTGTTCACTCTGTGGTGATTCTAACTTAGTACTCCAGAACTAAAGTGGGAAAGGGCCCTGGCTAGTCCAAGGTCTTTCAAGGCAGTACTTTTTTTTTATTTTTTTATTTTTCCGAAGCTGGAAACAGAGATGCAGTCAGACAGACTCCTTCATGCGGCCAACTGGGATCCACCCGGCATGCCCATCAGGGGGCGATGCTCTGCCCATCTGGGGTATTGCTCCGTTTCAACCAGTGTCATTCTAGTGCTTGAGACAGAAGCCATGGAGCCATCCCCAGCGCCTAGGCCAACTTTGCTCCATTGGAGCCTTGGCTGCGGGAGGGGAAGAGAGAGACAGAGAGGAAGGAGAGGGGGAGGGGTGGAGAAGCAGATGGGCGCTTCTACTGTGTGTCCAGGCCGGGAATCGAACCCGGGACTCCTGCACGCTAGGCCGACGCTCTACCACTGAACCAACCGGCCAGGGCCACAAGGCAGTATTTTTCAACCACTGGTTCCTGAACTGGTGTCGTCTGCCAGCCTTTTGTGTACCAGTGCTGGTCCACGTTCTGGCAGTTGAAAAACACTGCTTTAGGTTTCTGAGGGGGCATTTTTAAGTGTCCTTTCACACCTTTTGATTTATATACTTACAAAAATTCCAAATAAAGTTTCTTTTACACAAAAAACTTGTAAGCCACTGATGTAGTATATTTTGGAGGTAATAAAATTGAGTCATGGTAAGGTTAAATGGCATATCTAAGTCACATAACCTATTAAGTGATAGGGCAGAAAGTAGAACTCAGCTTCTTGCTCTTATCCTTGACATTTATACATATATACTAAAGTGAAATTTACTTACTACACATACAGATAGAATGTGTTTTTTAAAAAAATCAAAAACTGAAACTGCCTAGCACAAGTTTTTACCATTAGTGGACTGATGAAGTTGAAATGAGCGATTAATCATTTTAATTACCATTAAATATGTACTGATTGTCTTGCCATTTGTATTAGAGTTACATGGAGAGAGATTCCACTTGGGCTTTGGTCATGAAATTTCTTTATTTTTATCATCTGTTAGTACACACAAATGTAATTCTACCCTTCTTATATGTCAAAGGAAGAGTATTACCTTATTGATAAGAGTATGGGTAGTAAAAACTGATACTTATGCTAGCGGTTTAACAAACATCTTTTATTTTTTTAATTTATTGTGTTTACATAGATTTAGTGTTCCCCCAAATACATCTTCTCCTCCCCTGTATTTCCCAGTACATCCCCCTCCTCGTAACGTCCTCCCCACTTGCCTCCAGGATTTGCTTTTCTGTTCTCATCCTATCTTGAATAAGGTCCATCTCTGAGATGACCGGGCCTGTGGGCTTCATCTTGAGGTACGTCCCCTTTTTTTTTTTTTTTAATTTATTTTTATTTTATTTTATTTATTTATTCATTTTTTAGAGAGGAGAGAGAGAGACAGAGAAGGAGAGAGAGGAGAGAGAGAAGGGGGGAGGAGCTGGAAGCATCAACTCCCATATGTGCCTTGACCAGGCAAGCCCAGGGTTTCGAACTGGCGACCTCAGCATTTCCAGGTCGACGCTTTATCCACTGTGCCACCACAGGTCAGGCTGTTCTCATCCTATCTTATCATCACCTTTCCCTCTGTCCACTTTCCCTCTTGATCCTTTGATCCTGCCTCTGTCTCTATTTTGTTCTTCAGTTCATATTATTTGTTGGATTCCTCAAATGAGTGAGGTCATATGCTATTTTTCTTTCTCTGCCTGGCTTATTTCACTTAACATAATAGTTTCTAGGTCCATCCATGTCGCAAAAAGTAATATTTCCTCCTCTTTCATGGCCGCGTAGTATTCCATTGTATATATGTACCAAGGCTTTTTTCCCCCTAAATTTATTTATTTATTTATTTATTTATTTATTTACAGAGACACAGAGTCAGAATGAGGGATAGACAGGGACAGACAGACAGGAACAGAGAAATAAGAAGCATCAATCATTAGTTTTTCGTTGCACATTGCAACACCTTAGTTGTTCATTGATTGCTTTCTCATACATGTCTTGACCGTGGGCCTTCAGCAGACCGAGCAACCCCTTGCTTGAGCCAGTGACCTTGGGTCCAACCTGGTGAATTTTTGCTCAAACCAGATGAACCCACGCTCAAGCTGGCGACCTCGGGGTCTCGAACCTGGGTCTTCTGCATCCCAGTCCGACGCACTATCCACTGCGCCACCACCTGGTCAGGCTGTACCAAAGCTTTTTAATCTACTCGTCCAGACACTTGGGCTGTTTCTAGATCTTGGCTATTGTAAACAATGCTACCATAAACATGGGGGTGCATTTCTCCTTTTGAATCATTGATGTGGTGTTCTTAGGATATATTCCTAAAAGTGGGATAGCTGGGTCAAAAGGCAGTTCCATTTTTGATTTTTTGAGGAATCTCCATACTGTTTTCCACAGTGGCTGCACCAGTCTGCGTTCCCACTAGCAGTGCAGGACGGTACCCTTTTCTGCGCAGCCTTGCCAGCACTTATTCTGTGTTGTTTTGTTGATGAGCGCCATTCTGACTGGTGTGAGGTGATATCTCATTGTGGTTTTAATTGGCATTTCTCTTAATGATTTGTGATGTTGAGCATTTTTTCATCTGCCTACTGGCCATCTGTATGTCCTCTTTGGAGAAGTGTTTATTCATTTCTTTTGCCTATTTTTTGATTAGATTGTTTATCTTCCTGGTGTTGAGTTTTACAAGTTCTTTATAAATTTTGGTTATTAACCCCTTATCAGATGTGTTGTCGAATATGTTCTCCCATTGTGTGGGTTGCCTTTTTATTTTGTTCATATTGTTTTTAGCTGTGCAAAAGCTTTTTAGTTTGATATAGTTCCATTTGTTTATCCTGTCCTTTATTTCCCTTGCCCATGTAGATAAATCAGCAAATATATTGCTGCGAGTGATGTCGGAGAGCTTATTGCCTATGTTTTCCAATAGGATGCTTATGGTTTCTTGACTTATATTTAAGTCTCTTATCCATTTTGAGTTTGTTTTTGTGAATGGTGAAAGTTGGTGGTTTAGTTTTATTTTTTTGCAGGTAGCTGTCCAATTTTCCCAACACCATTTGTTAAACAGACTGTCTTTACTGGATTGTATGCTATTACCCTTGTCAAATATCAATTGTTCATAAAGGTGAGGGTTTATTTCTGGGTTCTCTGTTCTGTTCCATTGATCTGTATGCCTGTTCTTATGCCAGTACCAAGCTGTTTTGAGTACAATGGCCTTGTAGTATACCTTGACATCCAGAAGTGTGATACCACCCTCTTTATTATTCTTTTTCAAGATTGCTGAGGCTATTTGTGTTCGTTTTTGGTTCCATATGAATTTTTTAGAATATTTGTTTTATATCTTTGAAGTATGTCATTGGTATTTTAATGGGAATTGCATTGAATTTATAAATTTGTTTGTTTAAAATGTACATTTTAATGATGTTTATTCTTCTAACCATGAACACGGTATATGCTTCCATTTGTGTCTTCCTTGATTTCTTTTATCAATGTTTTATAATTTTCCGAGTACATGTCTTGAAACACCTTGGTTAAATTTACTCCTAGATACTTTTTATTTCTTTGTTGCAATAGTGAAGGGGACTGTTTTCTTAATTTCTCTTTCAGACAGATCATTGTTGGTGTATAAAAATGCCTCTGATTTCTGAGTATTAATTTTATATCCTGCCACCTAGCTGAATTTATTTATCGGGTCCAGTAGTTTTTTGACTGTGACTTTAGGGTTTTCTATATACAATATCATAACATCAGCAAATAATGATAGTTTTACTTCATCTTTTCCAAGTTGGATGCCTTTTATTTCATCTTCTTATCTGATTGCTGTGGCTAGGACTTCCTGAACTATATTGAATAAGAGTGGTGAAAGGGGGCACCCCTGCCTTATTCCTGATCTTAAGGGGATTGCTTTTAATTTTTGCCCATTGAGAATGATGTTGGCCATGGGTCTGTTATAGATGGCCTTTATCATGTTGAGGTATGTTCCCTGTATTCCCACTTTGTTGAGAGTTTTGATCATAAATGGGTGCTGGATTTTATTGAATGCTTTTTGTGCATCTGTTGATATTATCATATGGTTTTTGTCCTTTTGTTTATGTGATGAATCACATTGATTGATTTGTGAATATTGTACTAGCCTTCCCTCCCCAGCATAAATCCCACTTGATCATGATGTATGGATCTGGTTTGCTAATATTTTGTTGAGAATTTTAGCATCTAAATTCATCAGGGATATTGGCCTATAGTTTTCTTTCTTTGTGTTGTCTTTGCCTGGTTTTGGAATCAGAATTATGTTCGCCTCATAAAAGGAGCTTGGAAGTTTTCCCTCCTCTTGAATTTTTTGAAATAGCTTGAGAAGGATAGGAGTTAGTTCTTCTTTGAATGTTTGGTACAACTTGCTTGTGAAGCCATCTGGCCCAGGGCTTTTGTTTGCTGGGAGTTTTTTTGAACTGTTTTGATCTCATTTGTTGTAATCGGTCTATTTAGCTTTTCTGATTCTTCCAGATTGATTTTTGAAAGATTATATGTTTCATGGAATTTGTCCATTTCACCTAGGTTGTCTGATTTTTTGGCATACAGATCTTCATAGTATTTTCTTACAATCTTTTGTATTTTTGCTATGTCCGTTGTTACTTCTACACCCTCATTTCTAATTTTATTTATTGGAGTCCTTTTTCTTATTTTCTTGGTGAGCGTGGCTAAGGGTTCATCGATCTTGTTTACTTTTTCAAAGAACCTCAGCTCTTGGTTTTATTGATCCTCTGTATTGTTTTTTTAGTCTCTATGTCATTTATTTCCACTCTGGTCTTTATTATTTCCTTCCTTCTACTTCCTCTGGGCTTTACTTGCTATTCTTTTTCTAGTTCTTTCAGTTGCAGGATTAAGTTGTTTATTTGAGCTTTTTTTTAGCTTCTTAAGGTATGCCTGTAATGCTATGAACTTCCCTCTCAGGTCTGCTTTTGCTGAGTCCCACAGATTTTGAGTTGTTACATGCTCATTTTCATTTGTTTCAAGGAAATTTTTTATTTCTCCCTTGATATTGTTGATCCATTTGTTATTTAATAACATGCTGCTTAGTTTCCAGGTGTTTGAGTGTTTTTCAGTTTTTCTATTGTAGTTGATTTGTTGTTTCATGCCATTGTGGTCAGAGAAGATACTTGATATGATTTCAATCTTCTTAAATTTGTTGATACTCGTTTTATGCCCTAATATGTGGTCTATCCTGGAGAATGTACCATGTGCACTTGAAAAGAATGTATATTCTGCTCCTTTAGGGTGAAAGGTTTTGAAGATGATCTAGTGCAGGTGTCCCCAAACTACAGCTCATGGGCTGCATGCGGCTCCCTAAGGCCATTTATCCAGCCCCCACCACACTTCGGAAGGGGCACCTCTTTCATTAGTGGTCAGTGAGAGGAGCACTGTATGTGGCGGCCCTCTAACCGTCTGAGGGACAGTGAACTGGCCCCCTGTGTAAAAAGTTTGAGAACCTCTGATCTTGTGTGTCCCTTAATTCTGCTGTTTCTTTGTTAATTTTCTTTCTTGAGGACCTATCCAATGATGTTATTGGGGTATTGAAATCCCCTACTATTATAGTATTGCTGTTGATCTCTCCCTTTATGTCCATCAAAGTCTGCTTTATATATGTAGGTGCTCCTATATTAGGTGCATAGATATTTACAATGGTTATCTCTTCCTATTGGATTGCTCCCTTTATCATTATGTAGTGACCTTCTTTATCCCTTACTATAGTCTTTGTTTTAAAGTCTATTTTGTCAGATATAAGTATTGCTACCCCAGCTTTTTTTATTTCCATTTGCATGAAATTTTTCCCCCATCCTTTTACTTTCAGTCTATGTGTATTTTTTGTTCTGAGGTGGGTCTCTTGTAGACAGCATATGTACAGATCCTGTTTTCTTATCCATTCAGCTACCCTGTGTCTTTTGATTAGAGCATTTAATCCATTTACATTTAAGGTTATTATTGATATGTAGTTGTTTATTGCCATTTTTTTCTTTAAATCTACATTCCTCTTTTACTAGTTTTTTTCCACCCGCTTTGTTCTCTTTAGAGCAGGCCCCTTAACATTTCTTGCAGCATTGGTTTGGTTGTGATGAATTCCTTGAGGTTTTTTTTTTTTTTTTGTCTGGGAAGCTTTTTATTTTTCCTTCAATTTTAAACGATAGTCTTGTTGGATAAAGAAGTCTTGGTTGTAGGTTCTTGTTCTGTATTACCCTGAATATTTCTTGCCATTCCCTTCTGGCCTCAAGTGTTTCTGTTGAAAAGTCAGATGTCATCCTTATGGAGGTTCCTTTGTAGGTGATTGACTTTTTTTTCTCTTACAGCTTTTAGTATTCTTTCTTTATCTCTTATCTTTGGTATTTTGATTATGATATGTCTTGGTGTGAGTATCTTCGGGTTCTTTTTTAATGGGGTTCTCTTTGTTTCTTGAACCTGTGTGACTCTTTCAGCATCAATTTAGGGGAATTTTCGGCTATAATTTCTTCAAACATGTCCTCTATCCCTTGTTCTTTCTCTTCTCCTTCAGAAACCCCTATTATGTGGATATTGTTTCTCTTCATGTTGTCACAGAGCTCTCTTAAGAGTTTCCTCAGACTTTTTGATCCTCTTTTCTTTTTGCTGTTCTGCTTCCGTGCTTTCGCTTATCTTGTCCTCTAAGTCGCTGATTCGATCCTCTGCTTCATCCAGCCTGCTTTTAATTCCCTCTTGTGTAATCTTTATTTCTGATACTGTGTTTGTCATTTCTGTCTGGTTCTTCTTTATGATTTCTGTGTCCCTTTTGATGCTTACAGTTTCTTTATTGAGGTGTTCATTAAGTCCATCCATTGTAGCTTTGAGATCCTTAAGCATCCTAACAATCATTTTATACTCTACATCCAATAATTTGATTACTTCCATTTTATCCAGGACTTTTTCTGAGGATTTGTCTCATTGAAGCATGTGACTTATGTTTCTCTGCCTTCCCATTGTTTCTGTGTGAGGTTTGCAGGTTTGTTCTAGTTGTGGTCTCCTTACCTAGTAGAGCTACTTTGAAGTCTTGATTTGTTTGTTTTCAGTTTACTTATCTTAGTGGAAGTCTTGTTTACTGATCTCAGCAGGGGGTTTATTTGAAACTATCCAGGAATGCAGTGGGTGTGACCTCGGAGAATCTGAATGCTGTTCTGCCAGCTGCTCTCTGGGAGCAGGCGCTTTCTCAGCTTCATTAGGGGGAGGTGTATCTCAGACCTCTCTGGAGACCTGAGTTACAGCCCCTCCACCCCACTTCTTGCTTTCAACTCTGTCCTTCACACTGATTGGAGCTGGAGAGCTTTCTGGAGGTGGGTCACCCAGAACCACTTTAGGCTTGTGCTGTGTGGAGGGATCAACCTGTCCCACAGCTATGGCTGCCTCTGCACTGGATTAGTCAGCTTCTCAGGTCATCCCAGGCATTCCTCTGCCTGTCACCATCTGTCTCACTCTTTCCACTTTGTTTTTGGAAAACAAGTCAGTCTTCTCAACTCTCCTTGCCCGCAGGGCCCAAGGCAAGTGGTTGTGAGCGATATTTTCTGCTCTGTTCCTTTAAGGCACCCCCACCGCTTCCCATACACAGAACTTTGTTCCTCTCCCCTCTCAATGCTTTCTGTCTGTCTCCGCCAGTCCCTGGATTTCTAGGCTGGGTCTCCAGTTCTGAGACTGAGGGCCCCCGTCTCTCAAGTCTCTCTCCTTGTAATGAGAGCCCTTCTGGGTTCTCATCCTCAGCCTCCTCACACTCCTGGAAGCAGGGGAACCCCCACTGCGCCCCTGCACTCCTTACCAGGATCAGTGTGGATTCTTCTTTGCTCCTTGGTTTTTTTGTTTGTTTGTTTGTTTTTTTGTATTTTTCTGAAGCTGGAAACGGGGAGAGACAGTCAGACAGACTCCCGCATGCGCCCGACCAGGATCCACCCGGCACACCCACCAGGGGCAACGCTCTGCCCACCAGGGGGTGATGCTCTGCCCCTCCGGGGCGTCGCTGTGCCGCAACCAGAGCCACTCTAGCGCCTGGGGCAGAGGCCAAGGAGCCATTCCCAGCGCTCGGGCCATCTTTGCTCCAGTGGAGCCTCGGCTGCAGGAGGGGAAGAGAGAGAGAGAGAGGAAGGAGGGTGGGGGGGTGGAGAAGCAAATGGGCGCTTCTCCCGTGTGCCCTGGCCAGGAATCGAACCCGGGTCCCCCCGCATGCCAGGCCGACGCTCTACCGCTGAGCCAACCGTCCAGGGCCTGCTCCTTGTTGTTTTTTTATATAATTTATTTTTATTTATTTAGTGACAGAGACAGAGAGAGTAACAGAGTGGAAGGGAGAGAGATGAGAAGCATCAATTCTTTGTTGCGGTTTCTTAGTGATTGCTTTCTCATATGTGCCTTGACCAGGGGGCTACAGCAGACTGAGTGACCCCCTGCTCAATCCAGATGAGCCCACACTCAAACTGGCAACATCGGGGTTTTGAACCTGGGTCTTCCACGTTCCAGTCTGATGCTCTATCCACTGTGCCACCGCCTGGTCAGGCTGCTCCTTGGTTTTTGAGACCTGTTCTTTTAGTCCAAAGTTGGGTTTTTCATTGTTCCTAAATTATTTTTTTTTTAATAATTTTATTTTTTTAATGGGGCGACATCAATAAATCAGGATACATATATTCAAAGATAACAAGTCCAGGTTATCTTGTTCAATTATGTTGCATACCCATCACCCAAAGTCAGATTGTCCTCTGTCACCTTCTATCTAGTTTTCTTTGTGCCCCCCCCTTTCCTTCTCCTTTTCCCCCCTCCCCCCGTAACCACCACACTCTTATCGATGTCTCTTAGTTTCACTTTTATGTCCCACCTACGTATGGAATAATGCAGTTCCTGGTTTTTTCTGATTTACTTATTTCACTTCGTATAATGTTATCAAGATCCCACCATTTTGCTGTAAATGATCCGATGTCATCATTTCTTATGGCTGAGTAGTATTCCATAGTGTATATGTGCCACATCTTCTTTATCCAGTCATCTATTGACCGGCTTTTTGGTTGTTTCCATGTCTTGGCCACTGTGAACAATGCTGCAATGAACATGGGGCTGCATGTGTCTTTACGTATCAATGTTTCTGAGTTTTGGGGGTATATACCCAGTAGAGGGATTGCTGGGTCATAAGGTAGTTCTATTTTCAGTTTTTTGAGACACCACCATACTTTCTTCCATAATGGTTGTACTACTTTACATTCCCACCAACAGTGAATGAGGGTTTCTTTTTCTCCACAGCCTCTCCAACATTTGCTATTACTTGTCTTGTTAATAATAGCTAATCTAACAGGTGTGAGATGGTATCTCATTGCAGTTTTGATTTGCATTTCTCTAATAACTAATGAAGATGAGCATCTTTTCATATATCTGTTGGCCATTTGTATTTCTTCCTGAGAGAAGTGTCTGTTCATGTCCTCTTCCCATTTTTTTTATTGGATTGTTTGTTTGTTGTTGAGTTTTATGAGTTCTTTGTATATTTTGGATATTAGGCCCTTATCTGAGCTGTTGTTTGAAAATACCATTTCCCATTTAGTTGGCTTTTGTTTATTTTGTTTTCAGTTTCTCTTGCTTTGCAAAAACTTCTTAGTCTGATGTAGTCCCATTCATTAATTTTTGCCTTCACTTCTCTTGCCTTTGGAGTCAAATTCATAAAATGCTCTTTAAAACCCAGGTCCATGAGTTTAGTACCTATGTCTTTTTCTATGTACCTAAATTAATTTTTAATCCAGTTTGGCAGTATGAGCTGGGAGTCTGTGCGTCTACCTACTCCACTGACATCTTAGAATCTCATCAAAACTGAGATTCTTGAAGTGCCCTCTGGATCATCAAAGAAACTGTAAACCATGTTAAATATGGGTTTTAATGTTCTATTTTTTATAACATTTTAACTCTTTAAAAATTAAATATTATAGTCTTGGCCAGAATGCTCGGTTGGTTAGAATGTTCTTACGATATGCAAAGATTTGGAGTAGGGGGATTCAATCCCCAGTCAGGGCACATACAGGAATAGGTTGATGTTAAGTATTATATAGAATTTTTTTTTTAATCCTAGAGTACCCCTTGTACTGCATTTGGATTTCCCGGGTAGACTTTTTCAGTGAGAGAGAAAGGGACAGATGGAGATAAACAGGAAGGGAGAAACATGAGAAGCTTCAACTTGTACTAGTTCATTGATTGCTTTCTCATATATGCCTTGACCCAGGGTCAAGCCAGTGACCCCTTGCTGAAGCCAGTGACCTTTGGGCTCAAGCTAGAAATGATGGGGTCATGTCTATGATCCCATGCTCAAGCTGGCACCTTTGGGGTTTCTGGGCCCCCGAACCTGGGTCCTCAGCATCCCAGCCTAGTGCTTTATCCACTGTTACCTCCTGGTCAGTCCCAAATAGACTTTTGAAGGAATTCTATGACATTTTAAGTTTCCTGCCCTGCCATTTTAAGATTGTTGCTTTTGCAGTCGTATGTACCTACATGAAATGTCCTAAAAGATCATCTTTACACATTTAAATTACCCAAGTATTTTGGCTCATTTGAATATGACAAATTGTTTGCACCATGGGGAATATAACTTGGTGTTAATTGTCCTATAATTACCTTAAGTATCATATGTGGTTTACTTTGTAACTTTTGCCTCAAGATAGAAACTGTCATATTTTTTTGTCATTTCTCTGATGTATTTTTTTGTCATTTCTCTTTTAGGAGGTGGTAAAAGTTTGTGTTACCAGCTCCCTGCTTGTGTTTCTCCTGGGGTCACTATTGTCATTTCTCCCTTGAGATCACTTATAGTGGATCAAGTCCAAAAGCTGACTTCATTGGATGTAAGTGAAAAACAAAACACTACTGATTATAATAAAGATACTAAGAAAAACATAACTATATTTATAAATAATTATAATTATATTTTCTTTTTATTTATTTATTTATTTTTCTGAAGCTGGAAACGGGGAGAGACAGTCAGACAGACTCCCGCATGCGCCCGACCGGGATCCACCCGGCATGCCCACCAGGGGCGAAGCTCTGCCCACCAGGGGGCGATGCTCTGCCCCTCCGGGGCGTCGCTCTGCCGAGACCAGAGCCACTCTAGCGCCTGAGGCAGAGGCCAAGGAGCCATCCCCAGTGCCTGGGCCATCTTTGCTCCAATGGAGCCTCGGCTGTGGGAGGGGAAGAGAGAGACAGAGAGGAAGGAGGGGGGAGGAGGGGTGGAGCAGATGGGCGCTTCTCCTGTGTGCCCTGGCTGGGAGTCGAACCCGGGACTTCTGCACGCCAGGCCGACACTCTACCACTGAGCCAACCGGCCAGGGCTATAATTATATTTTAGTACTCTTGGCTACCTTTTTTATTTAATAGTTTGTGAATTATTAGAATAAAATTCAGCAATTACATTAAGTTGTACATTTATTTAAGCATAAGTCTTTGAAAATTCTGATCTCTGTACAATCTAGTTTTATTCTAGAAGAATATACTTTAGAAAGAACTTGTAACTTGTGTTTTGCTGATGTAAATTTTTTTTTTACTAATATGAAAGGATTTCTTTTCTTATTACTGCCAGATCAGCATAGTTCTTATATCACTTCCTGAATATCTTAAAGTTCATACACCTGCAGGTGCCCACACAGGTCTCCTTTTTCCTCCTGGCTGAAATTAAGAATATGAATGCATTCTACTAACTCCTGTGTATTGTGATCAAACAAAACTATTTCCACCTTTTTTTTTTGCAACGGGTTTGCCGCCAGAACACAGGTATCTTGAAAACCACCACTAACACAAGGCCAAAATGGGAAAGGAAAAGACCCATATTAACATCGTAGTCATTGGTCATGTAGATTCCGGCAAGTCAAAACTACTGGCCATCTGATCTACAAATGTGGTGGGATCAACAAAAGAACCATCGAAAAATTCGAGAAGGAGGCTGCCGAGATGGGGAAGGGCTCCTTCAAGTATGCCTGGGACTTGGATAAACTGAAGGCTGAACGTGAATGTGGTATCACCAGTGATGTCTCCCTGTGGAAATGTGAGACCAGCGAGTATTATGTGACTGTCATTGATGCCCCAGGACACAGACTTTATCAAAACATGATTTTAGGTACATCTCAGGTGGACTGTGCTGTCCTGATTGTTGCTGCTGGTGTTGGTGAATTTGAAGCAGGTTTCTCCAGAAATGGGCAGACCCGCGAGCACGCCATTCTGGCTTACACACTGGGTGTGAAACAACTGATTGTTGGTGTTAACAAAATGGATCCAACTGAGTCTCCCTATACCCAGAAGAGATGCGAGGAAATTGTTAAAGAAGTCAGCACCTACATTAAGAAAATTGGCTACAACCCTGACACAGTAGCATTTGTGCCTATTTCTGGTTGGAATGGCAACAACATGCTGGAGCCAAGTGCTAATATGCCCTGGTTCAAGGGATGGAAAGTTACCGGTAAAGATGGCAGTGCCAACAGAACCACACTGCTTGAAGCTCTGGATTGCATTCTGCCACCAACTCGTTCAAATGACAAGCCCCTGCATCTGCCCCTCCAGGATGTCTACAAAATTAGTACAGTACCTGTGGGCCGAGTGGAGACCGGAGTTCTCAAACTCAGCATGGTGGTCACCTTTGCTCCAGTCAATGTTACAACTGAAGTCAAGTCTGTTGAAATGCACCATGAAGCTTTGAGTAAAGCTCTTCTTGGGGACAGTGTAGGCTTCAATGTCAAGAGTGTGTCTGTCAAAGATGTTTAACGTGGCAATGTGGCTGGTGACAGCAAAAATGATCCACCAATGGAAGTAGCTGGCTTCACACAGCTCAGGTGATTATACTGAACCATCAAGACCAAATCAGTGCTGGCTATGCGCCTGTGCTGGATTGTCACACAGCTCATTTTGCTTGCAAATTTGCTGAGTTGAAGGAGAAGATTGACCGCCGTTCTGGCAAAAAGGTGGAAGTTGGCCCAAAGTTTTTGAAATCGGGTGATGCTGCCATTGTGACGTGGTTCCTGGCAAGCCCATGTGTGTCAAGAGCTTCTCTGACTATCCTCTTCTGGGCCGTTTTGCTGTTCGTGACATGAGACAGTTGCTGTGGGTGTCATCAAAGCGGTAGATAAGAAGGCAGCTGGAGCTGGCAAAGTCACCAAGTCTGCCCAGAAAGCTCAGAAGGCTAAATGAATATTACCCCCAATACCTGCCACCCCAGTCTTTTTTTTTTTTTTTTACAGAGTCAGAGAGAGAGAGATAAAGAGGGACAGACAGGAACGGAGAGAGATGAGAAGCATCAATCATCAGTTTTTCATTGCGACATCTTAGTTTTCATTGATTGCTTTCTCATATGTGCCTTGACCAGGGGGCCACAGCAGACAGAGTAACCCCTTGCTCAAGCCAGCGACCTTGGGTCCAAGCTGGTGAGCTTTTGCTCAAACCAGATGAGCCCGCGCTCAAGCTGGCGACCTCAGGATCTCGAGCCTGAGTCTCTTCCACATCCCAGTCCGACGCTCTATCCACTGCACCACCACCTGGTCAGGCTGCCACCCCAGTCTTAATCAGTGGTGGAAGAACGGTCTCAGAACTATTTGTCTCAATTGGCCATTTAAGTTTAATAGTAAAAGACTGATTAACGATTACAATGCATCATGAAACCTTCAGAAGGAAAGGAGAATGTTTTGTGGACCATTTGGTTTTTTGTGTATGTGGCAGTTTTTAAGTTACTAGTTTTTAAAAATCAATACTTTTTAATGGAAACAACTTGACCAAAAACCTGTCTCAGAATTTTGAGACCCATTAAAGCAAAGTTTAATGAGAAACCTGTGTGTTCTTTTGGTCAAAACTGTAACTTTCTCTTATACTATTTACAAAAGTCTTAAGAGTTGCTTATTTCTGGTGTTACTTTAGTTACTATTTCTGTGCTGATACTTCAGAATTGGATAATTCTGTTTTTCTGGGTGGTGACTTTTTTTTCCACTGTCTGAAGGAGAATCGTCTTTATATACTAAAAAACTGGGTGTCTGTTAAGTATAATAGTAAATAGGACAGATAAGCAAAGTAACTTGTTTACATGTAAGCTACTTTATGAAGGCCAAATTCTGTTAAAGTTCATGTGTTACATTTAAAATTCTATAGTTAGATCAATGAATATTGACTTGATTTGTTCTGTCAAATTTTAGTTTTCCAGTTACACTGGAATGTGAATTCACATTTACAGAATACTGAGGTGTAGTTAAAAGAAACTAAAATGAGACAAACAGTATGGAGTGCTGTCTTGTTATAGTTAATTGTATCCAGAGTCCAGGAAAAATAAATGATGCTGGAAGTTGGGGGAAAAAAAACAAACTGTTTCCAGGTTATGAGCCATTACCTTTCAGTAAGACCATTGGTTTCATTTTTCTTCCAAAGAATGTCTTAATACAGTGATGGCAGCTATTGTTCAAACATCCATGATGTTACAGCCTTTCATCATTGTTGTGCATTAAAACCCTGAAGTTTCATTTACCTAAAAGAGACTGCAGCTGTATATTAGGACTGGATCTCTTGGATTTTGAGTTCATGTTTATCTTACTTATGTATTTGAACAGCAAAGGAAGTAAAGAACAACAAAAAAAAGAAAAAACAATGAGAAGAGCATTTTGAATTATAGTTAATATGGTTTTTTAAAAATATGTACTGATTATTTGTTATTTTTGTTACATTGAGATTATCTTTGACAGGTTTGATATACAACTTGTAAAAATATTCTTAAGAACTAAGGATACATGTAAGCTTAAGTCACCTTAATGTATAAAATTTAAACTTCACTATTTTTGTACTTAGATTCCAGCAACATATCTGACAGGTGATAAGACTGACTCAGAAGCTACAAGTATTTACCTCCAATTATCAAAAAAAGATCCAATTATAAAACTTCTGTATGTCACTCCAGAGAAGGTTTGTATTTTATCATTTAAAATATGATACTAAAGCTATGTTAGAACAATTCAGTTTTCCCTCCTGAGTAAGGAAAAAACCCAATCTTTCCCTCCTGTATCTCTCTTCTTTACTAATAGAATAAATACTTCATTCTGGCCACCAAATATGTAGAGAGTTTATCCTTCCACCAAGCAATTCTTATTACACCAGCTGGGTGTCCGGCAATTTAACCCAATTCTGACACTACCTACCCAGAGATAGTGCCGGATCTCACAGCTTGCAGGCTCTTCCCACAAGATTGTTCCCACCCACTTCAGGTGCTGGTCACAAGTAGTAGGTCCCTGGGTTACCCATACTTCTGTCTGATTAGGCTACAAAGAAAAGTTCCTGAGTCCCTTCTTAGGTTTGATTAGTTTGCTATAGCAGCCCATGGAACTCAGGGCAGCACTTAAGTTTACCAGTATATTAAAGGACATGATAAAGGGCTACTCATGAATAGCTAGACTAGAGGAAGAGGTGCATAGGGTGAGGTCTGGGAGGGTCCTGAACACAGTGGTGTCTGTCCCCGTGGAGGTAAAGAGCATCACCCTCCTGGTGTAGATGTGTTTGCCAAACTGGAAACTCTGAACCCCATACTTTTAGGGTATTGAGGCTTTCTTATGTAAGCACAACAGTTATTAACTCTGTTTTTAGCCCCTATTCCCTGTCTGGAGGATGGGGGGTGGGACTGAAATTTCCAAGGTTCTAATCGTGGCTTGGTCTTTCTGGTGAGCAGACCCCACCCAGGAGCCTCTCCAGAGTCTACTCAATAGAGTAAAAGATACTCCTAGTGCTCTCAGCACTCAGGAAATTACAAGGGTTTTAGGAGCTCTGTGCCAGGAACTGGGGGTGGAAACCAATATATTCTTTTTGTTATGTCCTAAAAGCTCACTAGAATACATACTTTTTTTTTTCCTCTGAAGTAAGAAGCAGAGAGACTCTCGCATGCTCCCAACCAGGATCCACCCAGCACGCCACTAGGGGGAGGTGCTCTGCCCATCTGGGGCATTACTCCATTGCACCAGAGCCATTCTAGTGCCTGAGATGGAAGCCATGGATCCATCCTGAGCACCTGGGTCAGCTTTGTTCCAGTGGAGCTTTAGCTGTGGGAAGGGAAAGAGGGTTAGAGAGAAAGGAGAGGGAGAGAGGAAGAGAAACAGATGGACACTTCTCCTGTGTGCCCTGGCCAGGAATCGAACCCGGGACATCCACACGCTGGGCCAGTGCTCTACCACTGAGCCAGCTGGCCAGGGCCGAAATGTTGGATTTTTAATTTATATAGTGGACTATGGTAGTTTGTTTTTTTTTACAGAGACAGAGAGTCAGAGAGAGGGATAGACAGGGACAGACAGACGGGAATGGAGAGAGATGAGAAGCATCAATCATCAGTTTTTCGTGGCGACACCTTAGTTGTTCATTGATTGCTTTCTCATATGTGCCTTGACTGTGGGGCTACAGCAGACCGAGTAACCCATTGCTCGAGCCAGTGACCTTGGGTGCAAGCTGATGAGCCTCACTCAAACCAGATGAGCCCACGCTCAAGCTGGTAACCTTGGGGTTTCGAAACTGGGTCCTCCGCATCCCAGTCCGACGCTCTATCCACTGCGCCACCGCCTAGTCAGGCGTAGATTTTTGTTATGTATTTTTTTTTCCCGTGTGAGAGGAGGGGAGATAGACTCCTGCATGTGCCCTACCAGGATCTACCTGGCAACCACTGTCTGGGGCCAGTTCTCTGCCCATCTGGGGCCATGCTTGCAACTGAGCTATTTTTTGCACCTGAGGTGGAGCTCCATGAAGCCATCCTCAGTACCCTGGGCTGGTGCACTCAAACCAATTGAGCCATGGCTGTGGGAGGTGAAGAAAGAGATATAGAAGAGGGAGAGGGGTGGAGAAGCAGATGGTCGCTTCTCCTGTGTACTCTGACCAGAAATCGATCCCGGGACATCCACACGCTGGCTTGACCCCATTCTACCGCTGAGCCATTCATCCAGGGCATATTTTTGTTATGTAATTCAATGTTCTAATTTTCCTGGATGGAGACCTCCATCACACTGGCCTCCATGTCCTTTTGCCATGTCTGTGCCAGATGTGATCGTTGATAGTAGGATGTCATTGCTTCTAGGCCCTGTCATGGGCAAAGCTACAAAATACATACA
The DNA here is from genome assembly GCF_036850995.1 of Saccopteryx leptura. Taxonomy (NCBI): domain Eukaryota; kingdom Metazoa; phylum Chordata; class Mammalia; order Chiroptera; family Emballonuridae; genus Saccopteryx; species Saccopteryx leptura. The sequence continues at coordinate 38,059,336 of NC_089515.1, read as the reverse complement.
TACATACAAATACATGTATATGATATATGTATGTACATACATTTGTATATCTGTATGAGTGTGTATTCCTCCCGCCTGGTAACAGGCATGCAAGTAAATTATCCATAACACTATTCCCAGTGTAAATGTTGCCCTCAGGTATATTGAGGTCCAGAAAAAAAAATTTACAACAACTGATTGCTAAACATTCTAAAATGTCTTTGCTCTTTTCTTACTTCTGCTAATAGTCTTCACAGATTGGGATAGGAACCAATTTTCTCTGAAGGTTTTAATGCAGCTTAAGTTGTAGTGGAACTTGAAGACAAAATTCTTGAGGCGGTGTGGTGCTTAGATGTCTAATTAATTCATTTCTGATCTAGGTCTGTGCAAGTAACAGACTGATTTCTACTTTGGAGAATCTGTATGAAAGGAAGCTCTTGGCACGGTTTGTTATTGATGAAGCACATTGTGTCAGTCAGGTAAGTAGTGTTTTTTATGCCTTGAAATATCAATAAATATATCCTACCCAACAGTATTATATATTTTCAGAAATGAAGAGAGAAAAAAAACATTGGGTGAATTATTCTGCTATTCCTCTGAAGAACAAGGTGGTTCTGAATATAGTGAGCAGTGTTTGTATATAAGGAAAATTTAAATAGTCTGAAAAGCGGTGTGTGTGGTTTTTTTTCTAATTAGTGGGGACATGATTTTCGTCAAGATTATAAAAGAATGAATATGCTTCGCCAGAAGTTCCCCTCTGTTCCAGTGATGGCTCTGACTGCCACAGCTAATCCCAGGGTTCAGAAGGACATCCTCACTCAGCTGAAGATTCTCAAACCTCAAGTGTAAGTTGCTGAAGTCATGACTTTAAAACCCTGGGGCAGTGGTTCTCAGATTGCTATACATCATAATCTGCAGAGAGCTTAAAAATCCCAATAACCAGGCTGTGCCTGATGCTAGTTAAGTCAGAATTTTGGTTCTGGGAGCCAGTATGTTTTTTAAAATCCCCAAGTGTTTCTATTTTTCAGCAAAATTTGAGAACCAGGGCTCTAGGGCTTTTCTTCACTTACTGAAATGAGGACTTTGTCCCAGTACCTATTTTATAAGTAGGGACACAGTACATGCTGTCCCTGTTAGCCCTGGAATCATCCCAGTAATAAATTAGCTTTTATTTATCTCATTTTGGCTCCCATACACCCTACAGTATACATCATGAAGTGAACCAGTGACCCTGCTTTGTCCTTTCTCCTGAAGTACCAGTGACATCCAAAATGTTGAAAACTAGAACAGTTTTTTAACTTTGTTTCCATCTCAACAGCAAAGGGCTTCTTGTTGGCACCAAATCCATAATTATTCAACAATAAAAACTACAATAGAGGCCCTGGCCAGGTGGCTCAGTGGTAGAGCGTCAGCCTGGAGTGCAGGAGTCCCGGGTTCGATTCCCAGCCAGGGAACACAAGAGAAGCGCCTATCTGCTTTGCCACCCCTCCCCCTCTTCTTCCTCTCTGTCTCTCTCTTCCCCTCCCTCAGCCAAGGCTCCATTGAAGCAAAAAGTTGGCCCAGGCGCTGAGGATGGCTCCATGGCCTCTGCCTCAGGCGCTAGAATGGCTCTGATTGCAACAGAGCAACACCCCAGATGGGCAGAGCATCGCCCCCTGGTGGGTATGCCGGGTGGATCCCGGTCGGCCGCATGTGGGAGTCTGTCTGACTGCCTCCCCGTTTCCAACTTCAGAAAAATACAAAAAAAAACCAACAACAACAACAAAAAACCAAAACTACAATAGAAAAATACCCCACATATATAGGCAGTATTGGGTTATTTTAGACCAGCCAGGGCCTGGAATGTAAAGCTTTTTTAAATTAAAGTATAGTTGACATTGGCCCTGGCCTGTTTGCTCAGTGGATAGAATGTTGGCCTGTCCTACAGATGTCCCAGGTTTGATCCCTGATCAGGGCACATGTGAGAAGCCACCAGTGCTTCTCTTCCTTTCCCTCTTCCCCTCTCAAACCAGTGTCTCGATTGGTTTGAGCATTAGGCCCGAGCACTGAGGATAGCTAAGTTGATCTGAGCATCAGCCCCAGGTGCTGAGGATAGCTTGGTTGATTTGAGCATCAGCCCCAGATGGGAGATTGCTGGGTGGATCCTGGTCAGACGTATGCAGTGGATCCTCACTATCTCCCCTTCTCTCACTTAAAAAAAAAATAGTATAGTTGACACAATATTATATTTCAGGTGTACAATATAGATTTCACATTTATATAGTTTACAACAGTGGTTTTAAACCTTTTTACACTTGGGAATGAGTGAAAATAGAATTATTTTGGGAATCACTAAGGAAGAAATCACCCTGAACATAAGCACATTCAACTAAGATCATCGGGTTTATAATCTTCATACAACATCAGGGTGCTTAACTCTTTCGTGGACCAGCACAAAATTTCTAGCAGAATGGTCCATGGACCAGTAGTTGAAAAACACTACAAGTGATCAACACAAAAATTCCACTATTCATCTGTCACCGTACAGTTTTTGTGATATTACTGACTATTCCCTATTGCTCTCCTTTAGATCCCCGTGACTTATAAGTTGTACCTACTAATCCCTACCTTTTGCCCATACCCCCACCGCCCAACCTTCTGACAGAGATATCAGTATTTTGTATCTATGAGTGTTTTGTTTGTTCATTTGTTTATTTTTTTTAGATTCCACACATAATGAAGTGATACAATATTTGTCTTTCCCTGACTTAGGTCAATCCATGTAGCAAATGGCAAGACTTTATTTTCATGGCTGAGTAAATAATGTATGTGTGCCCGTCTGTCCGCTTCTTTTTTTTTCTTTTTTCTTTTTTTTTTACAGAGAGAGGGATAGATAGGGACAGACAGACAGGAACGGAGAGAGATGAGAAGTATCAATCATTAGTTTTTTGTTGCAACACTTAGTTGTTCATTGATTGCTTTCTCATATGTGTCTTGACCGTGGGCCCTCAGCAGACCAAGTAATCCCTTGCTCGAGCCAGTGACCTTGGGTCCAAGCTGGTGAGCTTTCCTCAAACCAGATGAATCTGTGCTCAAGCTGGTGACCTCGGGGTCTCGAACCTGGGTCCTCCGCATCCCAGTCTGACGTTCTATCCACTGTGCAACCGCTTGTTCAGGCTGTCCACTTCTTTATCCACTCATCTACTGATGAACACCCAGGTTGCTTCCATATCTTGTCTGTTATAAATGATGCAGTGAACACAGGGGCACATATATCTTTTTGAATTAGTGTTTCATTTTCTTAAGATATGTATCCATAAGTGGAATTGCTGGGTCCTTCTTTATCATATGTTTTGAAATCTGTTTTGTCTGGTCTAAGTATTGCTATTCCAGCTCCTTTTTTGTTTTTTGTTTTCATTTTCATGTAGTTCCTTTTTCCATCCATTTACTTCAGTCTGTGTGTGTCTTTTAATCTGAAGTCTTATGTAAATAGCATATGTAAGGTCTTATTCAATAGGGTGATTTTTTTTAAAAAACACACCTTTTGAGCAACTTCCCTGGCCTCCATCTTTCCTCGGGGCCAGGGAACCTCGCCAGGTGGGATGCGTGCTCTGTATTCAATAAAGCAGGGGTCCCCAAACTTTTTACACAGGGGGCCAGTTCACTGTCCCTCAGACCGTTGGAGGGCCGGACTATAAAAAAAACTATGAACAAATTCCTATGCACACTGCACATAACTTATTTTAAAATAAAAAAACAAAACAGGAACAAACACAATATTTAAAATAAAGAACAAGTAAATTTAAATCAACAGACTGACCAATATTTCAATGGGAACTATGCTCCTCTCACTGACCACCAATGAAAGAGGTACCCTTCCAGAAGTGCAGCGGGGGCCGGATAAATGGCCTCATTGGCCGCATGTGGCCTGCGGGCCGTAGTATGGGGACCCCTGCAATAAAACCTTTTACTATTTCACACTTCGTAGCTCTGGCCCCTTCCTTCCTTCTTGGTGGGGAAAAATACCTTACATTTTGGTACCAAAAACCCGGAAGGAGTTTGAAGTCCGCAAGGACCACTCCTCTTCCTTCTTCCTATACCCTCCGAGAAAGAACTAGGACCTCTGACCCACTTCGGCGCATGGTGTGGTAAGTCCCCTGCCTCTAGCCTTCCCCTCAGTTCTTTCCTCCAAGACTCCCTGTCCGAAACATAGCTACATCAGAGAATTCTTTTCCATTCCGAGTGTGCTTGTGGAATCGTCCAAAGCATGTCCACTTTACCTTATCCGTCCATGGTCAGAGCTTGCGTTTTAGGACATTGATACTCAAATCTGACCACTCCGAGGCCTGAGGGTAGCTGTGGGGGCACAGGAATCTCCCTCCTTAAAGAAGAAGAAACTGTTCTTCTTCTCCACTGTGGCTAGGCCACAGAACCCACTGAATTAGCCTCCTGAAAAGGGACTTTCGGTGTTAACACCCTCATCAATTTAACTATCGCCAAAAAAGTTGGGAACTGATTGGAGATCTTACATTCACGGCTTCTAATTATTCACGTACCCGTCCTTAATCTCTGTGCTGCCTGTTCCACTGCGCAGGCCTTTTTCTGGCCAGAGAAACCACCTAAAACCTCCGCTCCTAATCTTTCCTTCTCCGCGGACTCCCAACTCTCTTTCCCTCTTGCCTGACCCCTCCGGGGCGCCCCTCTCTCGGGACTTTTCTCTGGTTCCTCTGCGGACCTCTTTTGTGCTCAGGTCTCTTCCCTCTGAGAGCCCCCTACCCTTCCTTCACAAAAACCTGAAATAAACAGAAAACAACAACAAAAAACACACCTTTTGTTCATTTGGAAATAAAGAGAATAAGCTGGCTCTATAAGTATTATAATCAGTAAGAACAATAGCATCTCAGCGGGTATGAGAAGAACTAGAAGTGTTATATGGAGGATATGAGGGGGTCACAAGATTAAGGTAGCTACAAAGACCTTTGCAGATTAAACTGACGTTCTTTAGTGCAAATATTTTCGAGTACTCAAAATTTTGTATGTGTAATCCCAAAATTTAGAATGGAATATTATGATTTAATCTTATAAAATTAAAATGTATAAAATTGGAGAGATATATTTTGCTGCCATAATTGATAAAAATGGCAGTTATATTTAATATGTCATACTTTACGTTTTAGTGAATAACCTGTATGCTAGAAATTTGCTTCTGCTAGTACTACATTGGTCTTTGAAAGCTTTCTTTATTTTTTTTTAAATTAATTAATTAATTTTTTACAGGGACAGAGAGAGAGTCAGAGAGAGGGATAGATAGGGACAAACAGACAGGAACGGAGAGAGATGAGAAGCATCAATCATTAGTTTTTTGTTGCGACACCTTAGTTCATTGATTGCTATCTCATATGTGCCTTGACCGCGGGCCTTCAGCAGACTGAGTAACCCCTTGCTCGAGCCAGCAACCTTGGGTCCAAGCTGGTGAGCTTTTTTTTTTTGCTCAAGCCACATGAGCCCGTGCTCAAGCTGGCGACCTCGGGGTCTTGAACCTAGGTCCTCCACATCCCAATCCGACGCTCTATCCACTGTGCCACTGCCTGGTCAGGCAAGCTTTTTTATTTATTTATTTATTTATTTCATTTTTTTTTTTCATTTTTCTGAAGCTGGAAACAGGGAGAGACAGTCAGACAGACTCCCGCATGCGCCCGACCGGGATCCACCCGGCACGCCCACCAGGGGCGACGCTCTGCCCATCCTGGGCGTCGCCATGTTGCGACCAGAGCCACTCTAGCGCCTGAGGCAGAAGCCACAGAGCCATCCCCAGCGCCCGGGCCATCTTTGCTCCAGTGGAGCCTTGGCTGCGGGAGGGGAAGAGAGAGACAGAGAGGAAAGTGTGGCGGAGGGGTGGAGAAGCAAATGGGCACTTTTCCTGTGTGCCCTGGCCGGGAATCGAACCCGGGTCCTCTGCACGCTAGGCCGACGCTCTACCGCTGAGTCAACCGGCCAGGGCCAAGCTTTTTTATTTTAATAAGCAATTATTTTAGCTTCTTTTCATCAATTTATGCCAGAAGCAATTTACTATTCTTTTAGATCAATAATATTAATTTGCCAAATACCCATAGTTAAATTATATCAGTTTAATTCACCTTTTAAATAACTTTAAGTATAGAATTTGTCATTTTTGTTTGAATAAACATTGCATATATATATTTAGAGGCAGATACCTTTAATATCTTTTCCTAGTAGTGTGAGAAGATCTGCTTGCAAAAGCAATAGATTATACATTTCCTGAGTCTAGCATGTGGTGCCCTGTGCATAATTGGCACTCAGTAAAAATGAATAAATGAAACATATGGAGGAAGTTTGGTAAATGTGGGTAAAATGTAAAAGTTTGGGCAAGTCTGTTGACTCTTAATGTATTTGGGTCTTCCTTATTTGGAAAAGTATAAATCTCTTAGTGAAAGTAAAAGATTTTAATGATCACATTCTAGTACATTTTTTTCTGATCTTCTTTTCTGTGAATAAGTCCCCTGTTTGGATTAAATTTGCTTAGCCACTCATGTGTCACGACCCTGGAGAAGGCAGGTGTAGGGTTGGAGCCGTGGACCCCATGCACCTCTCCTAATGTTGGTCTGTGATATTCTTCTTTAGGAAGTTAAGGATGGATAATAAAATAGACTTTATTCCTTATTCTTAGGACCTTAAAATATGAATTGAGAAGAAGATACAGACATATAGACAGTTAATACAACAATAGTAATGAAATATAACAGTAATAACAGATAACACATATCTAGCCTATACTATGTGTAGGGAACTGTTCTTGGCATTATATGTGTATTTACTCGTCCACACAAAAGTCTTATGAGGTAGGTACTCCTATTTTGCTCACTTTATTGATAAGGAAACTGAGGCACAGAGAAATAATTTGATCAAAGTCATACACCTAGCAAGTGCTGGAATAAGGATTTAAACCTGAACAATCTGGTTTCAGAACCTTTTAAATTCTATCTAAATTGCAGAATGAAGTAAGTAGTGATTAAAGATGTAAATTATGACTGCAGGAACTCAGAAAGGCGAGATTAACTATAATCCAAAGTAACAACTGTTAATGAGGTGAGATTAGACAGGCTTTTATAAAGGAAGTGGGTTTTGTAGGATGAATAGTCTTTTAAATTTTTTAAACATCTGTATTGAGATATAATTTATATACCCCAAAATTTATATATTTAAAGTATATAATTCTGTGACTTTTTTTTTTTTTAGTTTATTTGCAGGGTTGTGTAGTTCCACCATTATCTAAATTTAGAACATTTTTGTCTCCCTTAAAAGAAGCTCCATACCCATTAGCAGTTAATTCTCACTATTCTCTTTCTCTCCAGCTCTAGACAACCACTAATCCACTTTCTATAGATTTTTGCCTATCCTGGATATTTCATTTGAATAGAATTATATAATATGTGGCCTTCTGTGACTGGCCTTTCTCACTTAGCATTAATGTTTTCAAGGTTCATCCAGGTTATAGCATGTATCAGTACTTCCTTTATTTTTATTGATAAATAATATTCCACTGTATGGACATTCTACATTTTATCTATTTATTATGTGATGGATATTTGAGCTGTTTCTATTTTTTGCTTAATATGAATAATGCTATGAAAATTTCTGTATAAGTTGTCATGCAGACATGTTTTCATTTCTCTTGGACATATCCCTTGGGGTAGATTGTTGGGTCATGTGGTAACTCTGTTCTTTTAAAGGACTGCCAGATTGTTTTCCAAAGCATCTGCACCATTTCACATTACCTTCAGTAGTGTTTGAGGGTTGCAATTTTCCCACATCCACATCAACACCTGTTACTATATGTCTTTTTTATTATACCCATCCTGGTAGATATGAAGTGGTAAGTGGATGGCATTTTAACAGATGAAGACTGAAAATTTGGGGTTGAAGTTTCTGGCATTAAAATACCAAGGAATGGTGAATAATCCACAGAATAAGTAGAGAAACAAAGAAAAGGGATAATCCTAAAAAGGTGGCTTGAGGCCAGATTATAGAGGGTCTTGTATACCATGATGGTAAAGTGTTTGGATTTACTCTGTAGGCGTTTTAACCTGGGAAGTGTCTTGCTCTGATCTGTATGGCCGAATAACAACCCTGGCAGAGGAACAAGAGAGAAACATTTTGACTTGCATTAATGCTTTATGTCCTACATTTATATTTTAAAAACTCACACGTAAATGAAAATGGAAAAGCTGCCAATACCTGATTTCTACCCCGTTTTCCAATTGCAGTCGTATACTTAGGTTTCTTTGACACTATGGGGGAAATTCAGAACTACCAATACCAGGTAAAAGAGAAACTTTTTTTGAAAAGTGAAAATTTTTCCATCATAGTGGATTCTTAAGTATATCCTACCCATATGCAGAGTACTAGCTGGATGTCTTGGTGTAATTGTTACACGCTTGGTTGGCATAGACAAGTTGGTGTCCTTAGAAAGGACAACCAGATAGGCCTCACTTGACTTCTGCAGAGCACCAATAGCTGTAGTCTGGAAACGCATATTTGTTTTGAAGTCTTGAGCAATATCTTGAACCAGATGCTAGAAGGGAAGTTTATGAATCAGAAGATCAGTGAACTTCTGATAAAATCTAATTTCACAGACTGCCACAGTACCAGGCCTATAATAGTACGGTTTCTTCACCCCTCCAGTAGAGGGCACGTTCTTGCAAGTGGCTGTGGTAGCTAGTTGCTTCCTCAGTTGTGAGCAGTCGGCTTTGTAGGAGCCATGGTGTAGACACCTCTTTACTTACCCCCTTCTCCGGCTGCAGCTCAGGAGCAACAGGCAGCGCTGGACTCAGAGCAATGGCTGTGCGGCTGCAGCTGCAAACTCAATCCAAATATATTTTTAAAATAATTCTTAAGCATAAATTTTGATTGGGAATGTGTAATTTAATGGAGAAAGGACTTTTATTTCAATTAGTTCATATATCTGTGGATGAATTCAGCCTGCTCAAATTTCTTTTATAGATGTAAGCATTGAGAAACGTTGCTCACATAAACATAGATGGGAATGGAAAGCACTTTATTATAGTAGTAACACTCAATTATTTGAATCTTTCTGACGTATATGCCAAAATTACATAATGATCTGTCCTGAAAAATTATTTTTAATGATATTTCAGCTGACAACTCAATTAGGTCCTCCAAATTTTGTTGAAAGCAAAGAATTATAAATCATCTGACTGGCAAAATAAGTCAGATCATTAGCTAGCTACTCACTTTACCTTTTCTGGGAAATATACCCTAAAAAATGCCATACCAAGACTTATCCAATCACTATTAAATATTATTTTTACTGTTTCACATAAATGAACCTTGTATCCAATATATTTGAAAGGCCTTTCCTACTATATTTGTGACATATTTTCTTATTGTGTGATACGCTTTTAAATTAGTTTTGTCAAAACTTTGTGGTTACTGATTAGCTCTTTCAAATAATGGGACATGACTGCAAAATTGGCAAATCCACTTTTCATTGCCAAACCAATCAGCCAAATTAGACTTATTTTCTTACATATAAAAAAAGTTCTGTTTTTCAGTTCACATAAACTAGAACATATCCTCATGACAAGTACTTCAGTTCCAAAAGCAACAAGTGCTGAGCACAAATTGCCATTTCCTAAGACCTCACTTAATGACATGAGTTTGACACCCTGGGCCTGATATGATAATATATAGTATTTTTAATTTTAATGGCAACATTAGTACTCCCTTAGTGAAATGCAGTGGAATTTTAAAAAACAATCTTTATTATGATATAATTGATACACCATAAAATTCACCCATTTAAAGGTTAGAATTTTTGGGGAGGGGTTGTATTTTCACAGTTGTGCAACCATCCCCCAAAGCTAAGTTTAGAACATTTTAACCCTCAAAAAGAAACCTAGTGCTCATAAGCAGTCAATCCCTATCACTTGACATGATGTTTTCAAGGGTCTTCCACATTATAGCATGTGTTGACACTTCCTTTTATGACTAAATACTCTTCTATTGTATGGGCACTCCACATTTTAGTTATCTTTCATCAGTTGGTAGGAACTGTCCCTAGAATATATGGTAGGTTCCAAAAATACCACTTTCCAACAGGCCAAGAAAGCTTTGTTCTATGTAATAAACTGAGACTCTTACCTTTTTCGTTTTAAACTGGGGATGTTCCTTTTCGTTAGTGGCCCATCTGCTGGAGTTTAGCAGTCCATTTGCTGTTGAGATACTTACTTTGGTTTTAATTGAATTTGAGATCTACAGCTTTATGTCTTAATATGTCATTTTATTATTTTTAGTAAAAATAATTTGATTTTTTGTCACAAATCAAAAAGTTTTCAGATTTTATTCCAAATGTTTTTAAATACCATTCAGTGGTTTTTAGTGTAGTAAGAGATGTACACCCATCACCATAATCAATTTTAGAATGTTTTCCTCACCTTGCAAAAATATACGTATCCATCAGTAAGTAGTCAATCCTCCTTTCCCCTCATACCCCCTTCCGGCCCTAGGCAACCACTAACCATCTGTCTTTAGATTTGTCTGTTCTAGATATCTCACATAAATAGACTTGTCCAATATGTTGTCTGGTGTGACTGGCTTCTTTTATTTAGTATAATGTTTTCAAAATTTATTGCTGAATAATATTCCATTGTATGGGTATACCATATTTTATTCATTGGTAAACACTGGAGGTTGTTTACTTTTTTTTGGCTATTATGAGTAATGCTGCTATGAACATTCACATACAGGTTTTTGTGTGGACCTGTGTTTTTATTGCTCTTGGAAATAAATCCAGGAATACAATTGTTGGGTTGTGTGGTAACTCTATTTTTGACCTTTTGAAGAACTGCCAGACTCTTTTCCAAAGTGGCCACACCATTTTACGTTCCCACTAGCATTGCTACTGTCTTTTTTTTTTTTAACTTTTTTTTCTTTTTAAAGATTTTATTTATTCATTATAGAGAGGGGGGAGAGAGAGAGAGAGAAGGGGGTATGAGCAGGAAGCATCAACTCCCATATGTGCCTTGACCAGGCAAGCCCAGGGTTTTGAACCGGCAACCTCAGTGTTTCCAGGTTGATGCTTTATCCACTGCGCCACCACAGGTCAGGCGCTACTTTTTTTTTTTTTCATTTTTCCGAAGCTGGAAACGGGGAGGCAGTCAGACAGACTCCCGCATGCACCCAACCGGGATCCACCCGGCATGCCCACCAGGGGGCGATGCTTTGCCCCTCTGGGGCGTCGCTCTGTTGTGTCCAGGTCCATTCTAGCGCCTAAGGCAGAGGACACAGAGCCATCCCCAGCGCCTGGGCCATCTTTGCTCCAATGGAGCCTCGCTGCAGGAGGGGAAGAGAGAGACAGAGAGGAAGGAGAGGGCTGAGGGGTGGAGAAGCAAATGGGCGCCTCTCCTGTGTGCCCTGGCCGGGAATCGAACCTGGGACTCCTGCACGCCGGGCCGACGCTCTACTGCTGAGCCAACCGGCCAGGGCCGCTACTGTCTTTTTTACTCAGTTTTTTGTTGTTGTTTTTCATGAAACATTGTTCTGAAATTAATGTGTGTTGTAAAATGTAGGAAAAAACAATAAGGCCATTCTTGTGTAGTCATTTCAGCTTTCCTGTTGGTAGGGAGATTCATACGCCAATCCTAGCTTACGCCCAAATCAACTCAAATAAGTTTTGAGATTATCTACATCGTTTGTATTCCTGAGCAATTCCTTTTATGTTATAATTTTATCAGAACTGCAATTCCCTTTGCTGTGGCAGTGATTGTAAGTAATGAACCGAGAATGATCAAAATAGTCCATGGATATATCTGTCTTTTTTTTTTTAATTTATTTATTCATTTTAGAGAGGAGAGGGAGAGACAGAGAGAGGAGAGACAGAGAGAGAGAAGGGGGGGAGGAGCTGGAAGCATCATCTCCCATATGTGCCTTGACCAGGCAAGCCCAGGGTTTCAAACCAGTGACCTCAGCATTTCCAGGTCGATGCTTTATCCACTGCACCACCACAGGTCAGGCTATATCTGTCTTTTATCTGCTGCCTTTTTTTGCCACAATCTGCTACACAATCTTCTGCCATTTTAAACACTAAAAGAAAGCTCTGAGTGTTTTGTATAAATGATATAAGAGGGATGATTTTAAAGGGATTGTTGAACTGTAATCTCATAGGACTCAGAGTAATGCTTTCTGCGACAGTAGTCGGGGATTAAGGAAGCAACATCATAGGGTGAAAATCATCTTCACGCCTGACCTGTGGTGGTGCAGTGGATAAAGCGTCAACCAGGAATGCTAAGGTCACTGGTTTGAAACCCTGGGCTTGCCCTGTCAAGGCACATGTGGGAGTTGATGCTTACTGTTTCTCCCCCCTTCTCTCCCTTCTCTCTCCTCTCTAAAATGAATAAATAAATCATCTTCACCTGCACCACCTTCCTCAGTATATGTGCAACCAGAACATCCTAATAAAGGCTGAAATACTTTATTCCAGATATTACACCCTATCTTTAACAGAAATACCTAAAACACTTAAAAACATGAAGTCCCATGAAGGGTTTCTGGGTTTTATTGACTAAGGAAAGTATCACCTACACCCATACCATAGAATTTTTTCTTTTGGTGTCCTAGAGGTTTTTACATCTGGAAACACTGCACACTAGTAAAGTTCGGAATGGGTCAAAAGTTTTTAGAAAGTGAGAGGAAGATTGTAAAAGGGAAAAAACGGGGCAGGGGTAACTGGCAGGATGCCTTGACTGCAGGAGCATTCTCAGATCAATCTTTTAGCAAAAAGGACATGTGGAAATGGAGGCTATGGAAATTGATTCCTTTAAAATTGTCTTTGTTCATGTGCTTTTCGAAATTCTTTGTGATTTCACAGGGGTATGTAAACCCAAATTTTAGACCACCACTGTAAAAAGAAGTTGGACTGTGGTTTAGAACTCTGAAAAGAGGTCTAAGCTGGAGGCAAAAGTTGGGACTCACGTGGATGGTATTTGGGTGCTATTTAAAGAATGGTCCCTGAAGAAGATAATGTAGGGGAAGAAGAATAGAGGCCTAGCATTTTGGGGGTGATTTTCACTTACAGAGTAAGCAAAAGAGGAAGAGAAGGAGATGAAGAAATCGGGAGAGGTAAGAGGAATATGAAATTGTGAGAATAGGTTTTAGTAAGGCTAGCCAACAATAAAGCCCAGTGGAGAGGTCAGCAAGGATGAGATCTGAAAAAGACCAGTGCAAAGACCAAACACTGGTGGAAGGTTACCACTGCCTCCTGCATGGCCTTCCTCCCTGTACAGCAGTTGTCCCCAACCCCCAGGCCGTGGACCGGTACCGGTCCGCAGAGAAAGAATGAATAACTTATATTATTTCCGTTTTATTTATATTTAAGTCTGAACGATGTTTTATTTTTTTTAAATGACCAGATGCCCTCTGTTACATCCGTCTAAGACTCACTCTTGACGCTTGTCTTGGTCATGTGATATGTTGCCGCTAAAATTAAACCCGTAAACTAGCAAAATGAGTGAAAAACAAAATTCCATCGAAAGTTTTTTTTGCAAAGTGGAAAAGGGCCAGTGAGGACACAGAAGAACCTACGACCTCGAAGAAAAAGAAGGCTTCATTTAACAGACAATACCAGGAGTCCTACTTGAAGTATGGATTTATCGCAACTGGTTTCTTGCGCACTAAGGCCGCTCTGCATAATATGTGGCGACCGGCTAAGTAATGAGGCAATGAAGCCTTCAAAACTGCGCCACTTGGAGACTAAGCACCCTACTTTAAAAGACAAGCCTTCTGAGTATTTCAAAAGAAAAAAGCATAAACAAGAAGGACAGAAACAATTACTGGTGGCCACTACATCAATAAATGCGAGGGCACTGAGAGCATCATACTTGGTGGCTAATCGTATTGCTAAGGCTAAGAAGCCATTCACCATTGGTGAAGAATTGATTCTTCCAGCCACCAAAGACATTTGTCGTGAACTAGGGGAGGCTGAGGTTAAAAAGATAGCACAGATGCCTCTTTTGGCTACCACCGTCACACAGCGCATTGAGGAAATAGCAGAGGACATTGAATCACAGTTGTTGGAAAGGATTAATAAATCTCCGTAGTACGCTCTCCAGGTTGACGAATCTACAGATATTGACAAGGCAATACTACTTGTTTACGTGCGTTATCTTCATCAAGAGTATGTGCATGAGGATATGTTATGTGCACTAACATTACCAATCAAAACCACAGCCGCAGAACTATTTAAATCGCTGGATGACTATGTATCAGGAAATCTGAGATAGTCTTTTTGTGTCGACATATGCACAGATGGAGCTGCTGCCATGACTGGAAGGATATCTGGTTTAACTACTCGGATTAAGGAGATTGCACCTGAATGCGAGTCTATGCATTGTGTCATTCACAGGGAAATGCTGGCTAGCCGAAATATACCACCGGAACTTAATAGCGTATTGAATGATGTCGTTAAAGTTATTAACCACATCAAAACACACGCCCTTCACTCGCGCCTGTTTGAGCAGCTTTGTGAGGAAATGAACACAGAGCACAGACACCTTCTCTTACATATAGAAATAAGATGGTTATCCCGAGGGAGGTCCCTGGCCAAGTGTTTGAATTACGAGAGCCGCTGCAGAGATTTCTCTCAGAAAAAAAGTCACCAGTAGCAGCACATTTCAGTGACAAGGATGGGTCGCAAGACTCGCTTACTTGTGCGACATATTTAACCTCCTCGATGAACTCAGTTGGTCACTTCAGGGGAAAATGACAACTGTCTTCAAGTTGGCAGATAAAGTAGCTGCATTTAAAGCCAAACTGGATTTGTGGGGATGACGCATGAACAGGGGTATATTTGACATGTTTCAAACATCTGCGGGAATTTTGGAAGAGACTGAGCCCAAGCCTTCATTGTCCCAGCTGGTGCATGATCACCTGTATTTGCTTTAAAAAGAGTTTGAACGCTACTTCCTAACCACAAAAGACCCACGAATTGCCAAGGAATGGATCTGTGATCCATTTGTCAACAAACCAGGTGAATCCAATATGTCTATGCAAGAAGAGGATCAACTACTGGAAATTGCAAGTGACAGCAGCCTTAAAAATTATGTTCAAGACTACAGCTCTGCCGGTGTTCTGGATTAAAGTCATGGCAGAATACCCCGAGATCGCCACAAAAGCACTAAAAACCCTGTTGCCATTTCCAACATCCTATTTGTGTGAAGCGAGATTTTCTGCAGTGACAGCAACCAAAACAAAATTACGGAATAGACTGGACATAAGCAACACACTTCAGGTGTCATTGTCTCCCATTACCCCTAGATGGGACGGTCTCGTTGCAGAGAAACAAGCTCAGGGCTCCCACTGATTTAGTGTTATGGTTGTTGAGAGATAGACTACTATCATTCTATATAAACATTATAATAAATAACCCTTAACTCACAATATTTATAACAATGGTGAGTTGTATTTTTCATGCACTTTATATTTGTTTTTGTGTTGTATCTTATTTTTAAGGCATGTTTAATGTTACCATAGCGACTGGAAAGTGTTTGGAGGCAGAGAGGATGTTACTCATGTTATGTTGTTGGTGCGATGTTAAGAGGACGCTTCTAATAAAGGTGCATATGAGTACACATTGGATTCATGTTTATTGTTGTAGGTTCATGATTGGTAGCGAGCCTGAACCTATCATAATACATATTGATGTCAGACATGAAATGTCAGAATAACAAATTTAAATACAGCCTGAAAAATGAGTATATGCTCATTCCTCCTTTAACTTAGGCCAGTAAATATCGTAAGTTCAACAATTATATTTAAAAATACCACAGTTTTTACGCCGGTCACATAATTTTATTTTGTGCATTTATCCGTCCCACCCTAAAGGCCAGTCCGTTAAAATATTTTCTGACATTGCCCTGGCCGGTTGGCTCAGCGGTAGAGCGTCGGCCTGGCGTGTGGGGGACCCGGGTTCGATTCCCGGCCAGGGCACATAGGAGAAGCACCCATTTGCTTCTCCACCCCCCCTTCCTCTCTGTCTCTCTCTTCCCCTCCCGCAGCCAAGGCTCCGTTGGAGCAAAGATGGCCCGGGCGCTGGGGATGGCTCCTTGGCCTCTGCCCCAGGTGCTGGAGTGGCTCTGGTCGCGGCAGAGCGACGCCCTGGAGGGGCAGAGCGTTGCCCCCTGGTGGGCAGAGCATCGTCCCTGGTGGGCGTGCCAGGTGGATCCCGGTCGGGCGCATGCGGGAGTCTGTCTGACTGTCTCTCCCCGTTTCCAGCTTCAGAAAAATACAAAAAGAGAAAAAAAAAGAAAAATATTTTCTGACATTAAACCAGTCCGTGGCCCAAAAAAGGTTGGGGACCACTGCTGTACAGCACTCCCTTCAAGAACATGGCTGCCTTCCATACTCAAGGATTCTTTAGTCCTAAAATTAAACACATTTATCCTACCAATGGCTACAAAACCTGGGCCGGCCCAGCTTGGATTTAGATACAAAGACAGAAAACCAGTGGTTTTTATTCCCCATGTTTCCTCCTGCTGTAATAGCAGCCTCCTCACCGCAGGTTATTGCAGTTTATGGTCTCTGTTTTCTTCCATCAGCCCAGGCACTGAGAGGCCTTTGTGCTCTAAATTTAACTTGTTCTTTCTGTGGAGATGTTGGAACCTGTGACAGTGGAGGTGGAGAGTCTCAAGTGAGAGCACAAGTGTCTTCTGAGAAACTTGCCCCTGGAGGGAAAGACGGAGGATGCCGGCTTCAGTGGAATATATAGGATCAGAAGCTTTTATTGTTTTTGTATTGGTGGTCTTAGAACATATTCAGAGACAAAAGGCAAGAATTCACAGAAGAGACTGAAGTATAAGAGAAGAGATAATGGAGAAGAAGAGCTCCCTAAAGAAGTTGGGGAAAGGAAGTGAGATTCCAAGGGCAAAAGACCAGAAAGAGAGAACATCTCTGTCTCAGCGTCACCCACATTCTCTCTGGGGCACAGAGCCGAAGTACACCAATCCATGTTCCTGCTGCCCTGCAGTTAGGTCCTCACATACACAATCAAAATTTGGGAACATTCGTGACCTGAAAAAGTATATATTTTCCCTTAAGATTTTCTTAATCTTTTAAACAATATTTTAGCCATCTCTGCTCTTAATCACCCTTATCTTGGAGGAGACTGGGCTCCTGGCTTACGTACATGTTTTCTTATGTAATCCTTTTAACGCTTTGTCATCTAGTCCCATAGACACTCCCTCCTTGTCACCATGCTTTTGGTAACCCTTAACCAAAATTGACCAAACCTCCATTCAGTGTTTTATTAATGTAAGCTGCTAGTGGTGATATTCAGTTGAGCAGAGCTTGATAATTTGGTTTGCATTTAATTTTTGAAGGTGGCTAGAACTATATTTTCTTACAAGAAAATTTTATGTTTGGAACTTCTTTTAGGTTTACCATGAGCTTTAACAGACATAATCTGAAATACTACGTGTTACCAAAAAAGCCTAAAAAGGTGGCATTTGATTGCTTAGAATGGATCAGAAAGCATCACCCACGTGAGTACAGCCATGTGATGAATTATGTCTAGAAGTAATAAATGTCTTTTTAGTACCACAAGAGAATATATAAAATTGCATAGTAAATATTTTTCATTATGATAGCACTGACTTGCTACTTATCCCTTTGAGTACGAATGTTCATGTATGTCCTCATGCCTCCTGACCATACAGAGTACACATTTTAAAAATGTGTAAGGCAACATTAAAAAAAGGCAAATGTATGTTCTTGTTTCTATAAATTGGTTATCAAACAAACATGATTTTAAGTTAATAAAACTATAACTGAAACTAATTTCATTTTTTAAAAAAAAAACTCACTCCTGGGGGTTAGTGAGCATGAAAAAAACTCACTACTTAAGGGTTACAAGAGCAGAACTCTCTCAGTTCTGGATGGTGTAAAATCTCATTTGGTTTGATGACAACAAAGAAAGATTAGCCTGACCCATGGTGGCACAGTGGATAAAGCATCTACCTAGAACACAGGTTGCTGGTTCGAAACCTTGGGCTTGCCCCATCAAGGTACATATGGGAGTTGATGCTTCCTGCTCCTCCCCACTTTTCTCTCCCTTCTCTCTTCTCTCTCTCTTCCTTCTCCTTTCTTTCTCTCTCTCTCTCTCCCCTCTCTAAAATGAAATAATAAAATCTTTTAGAAAACCTAAATTCTTCCTCCTACATCCCTATATTATAATTTGTGGTTTCAGTGTCTTTCCTTTGGGTTTCTTTCTATCAATGTGTGAATTATGCAAATCTTCATTTTAGTGCTTTCTCCCTAGTGTGTTTGCCTTTAAGCTACATTAGCTAAAATGAGATTCTGAAATTCATGGTAGTTTTCCCATGTAATCCACTTTTCCATGGAGAGCATTTTAGCTAAACATCTTTATTTCATTTTTTAAAACTTAGTATATATATTGATATGAACAAATCAAATAGTGCTGAGATGGTCTATGAAGAAGTCAGTAACTTCCCTCTCCAGGCCCTCCTCTCCCAGCCAGCTAATATAAATAGCTTAGTAGTGTGTATATCTCTATCTTTGGCTCTGCCACAGAAAGATGACTTTGTCTTAATATCTTCTAATTTTAAAAATAACATAGATCGGCCCTGGCCGGTTGGCTCAGCGGTAGAGCGTCGGCCTAGCGTGTGGAGGACCCGGGTTCGATTCCCGGCCAGGGCACACAGGAGAAGCGCCCATTTGCTTCTCCACCCCTCCGCCGCGCTTTCCTCTCTGTCTCTCTCGTCCCCTCTCGCAGCCAAGGCTCCATCGGAGCAAAGATGGCCCGGGCGCTGGGGATGGCTCTGTGGCCTCTGCCCCAGGCGCTAGAGTGGCTCTGGTCGCAACATGGCGACGCCCAGGATGGGCATAGCATCGCCCCCTGGTGGGCAGAGCGTCGCCCATGGTGGGCGTGCCGGGTGGATCCCGGTCGGGCGCATGCGGGAGTCTGTCTGACTGTCTCTCCCTGTTTCCAGCTTCAGAAAAATGAAAAAAAAAAAAAATAATAAAAAAAAATAACATAGATCACTTTAACTGTGGTGGCACAGTGGATAAAGCATCAGCCTGGAACATAGGTTGCAGGTTCTAAATCCTGGGCAAGAAGGCACATACGGGAAACAAATATGAGTTGATGCTTCCCGCTCTTCACTTTCTTTCTCTCCTCTCTCTAAAATCAATAAATAAAATCTTTTTTATTTGTTTTATTTTATTTATTCATTTTAGAGAGAGAGAGAGGAAAGGAGAAAGGAGGGAGCAGCAGGAAGCATCAACTCCCATGTGTGTCTTGACCAGGCAAGCCCAAGGTTTCAAACCATTGACTTCAGTGTTCCAGGTCGATGCTTTATCCACTGCGCCACCACAAGTCAGGCTAAAATCCTTTTAAAAACAAAAATAAATAAATAAAATAATATACATAAAATCAGCAATAAATAAAATATATGCTCATTAAATAACATTTAGAAAGCAACAACAAAAAAGAAAGAAACAAGAGACAAACCTCACCTCAAGACAAGTCACTTATCATTTTGGTTTATTTCCTTCCAGTAGTTTTTGTATGTATTTTTCTCTCCACTAACATACTATGTAGCCAGGCGGTGACGCAATGGATAGAGCATCAAAATGGGACACGGAGGACGCAGGTTCGAAACCTTGAGGTTACTGGCTTGAGCACGGGCTCATCTGGCTTGGACATAGGTTCACCAGCTTGAGTGCAGGGTCGCTGGCTTGAGTGTGGGATCATAGACATGACCCCGAGGTCGTTTGCTTAAGTGCAGACTCATCTAGCTTGAGCACGGGCTCATCAGCTTGGGTGCGGGGTGGCTGGCTTGAGCCCAAAGTCCAAGGTCGCTAGCTAGTCCAAGGTTACTGGCTTGAGCAAGGGATCACTCGCTCTGCTGTAGCTCCCGGATCAGGGCATATATGGGAAAGCAGTGAATGAACAACTAAGGAGACTGAGGAGCCACAATGAAGAATTGATGCTTCTCGTCTCTTGCTGTCTGTCTGTCTGTCCCTATCTGTTCCTCTGTGTGTGTGTCTCTCTCTCTTTGTCACAAAAAAAACCCCAAAACATACTGTATATACTGTGTATCTGCCCTTAACCTGTTTTAGATATTGAGCATTTTCCCCTTTCTTAAAAGACTTAGAAAATACTTGATAATTATGCTATATTTTATTTCATAATTTCCTGTCTTAATTAGTTTCCTTGTGGTGGCCATTAAAATTTTTCTAATTTTTAAAATTCAAATGAAACTTTTTGAAAAAGTCTTTTTACCACTTTCTTTTCTAGATTAGTTTTCTAGAAGGAAACTAAGTGAAAAGGTGGAAGCATTTCTAGAGCTCTTGAAACATGTTGCCATATGCTTTCTACAAAGTTTGTGTTAGGATGCCTTTCATAGCCCAGGTTCACCTCAAGAGTCATTTGGAAGATCAGGGTTAAGGGTCAAATCTTGACATTTTCAGTGCACATGAGTTCCTTGCTTGAATCATTCTACCTATGTGATCTTCCTCTACTGTAAGAAAACTATGGAGGTCTATTTATGTCTCGTGTGTTTCAAATAACATAATGTAGATTGTATTATTATTTATGTTACAAGTCTTCATTTCTTGGCAGATGATTCAGGGATAATTTACTGCCTCTCCAGGCGAGAATGTGACACAATGGCTAACACCTTACAAAAGGATGGTCTCGCTGCTCTTGCTTATCATGCTGGCCTCAGTGATTCTGCCAGAGACGAAGTGCAGCACAAGTGGATCAATCAGGACGGCTGTCAGGTACCGCCGCTATTTAAGATAAACAAATAATTTTTGTGTAGTATATAAACAAACTTGCACATGTAGAATGAAAATTATTTTTGCCATAAATAGTAAACATCAAAATAAGACTGAAACTGAAAAACAGATATTTTTTAAGACTTCTAAGGTTGCTTTTTTTTTCTTAAATCAAAGTTTTTAATTAAAATGTAATTTACAGACCATAAAATTAACCCTTTCAAAATTTACAAGTCAGTGATTTTTTAGTGTAGTCACAAGGTTATACAACCATCACCACTAACTGTAGGACATTTCATCTTTTTTTCTTTTTTCTTTTTTTTTTAAGTGCAAGATAGAGACAGGGAAGGGAGAGACGGATGAGAAGCATCAACTCATAGTTCTGGCATTTTATAATACTTGTTTCTTTTATTTTATTCTACTTTTTTGTATTTTTCTGAAGTGAGAAGTAGGAGGCAGAGAGACTCCCGCATGCGCCTGACCGGGATCCAACCAGCATGCCCACTAGGAGGTGATGCTCTGCCCATCTGGGGCGATGCTCCATTGCAACCAGAGCCATTCTAGCGCCAGAGGTGGAAGCCATGGAGCCATCCTCAGTGCCTGGGCCAAGTTTGCTCCAGGGGAGCCTTGGCTGTGGGAGGGGAAAGGAGAGGGGAAAGGGTGGAGAAGCTGATGGGTGTTTCTCCTGTGGATTTCCACACACCAGGCTGAGCCAAATGGCCAGGGCCTTTACTTGTTGTTTTTTATTGCTTCTCATACCTGCCTTGACAGGGGGACTCAAGCTAGTGACCCCATGTTCAAGCTGGTAAGCCTGCACTCAAGTCAGTGACCTTGGGGTTTTGAACCTGGTTCCTCAGCGTCCCAAGTTGTTGTTCTATCCACTGTGCCACCACCTAGTTAGGCCATTTCATTATCTTAGTAAGAAACTTAATACCTACTAGCAGTTACTTCTCACTCTCCTAACCTCTCCCCCCCCCCCCCCCCCCCCCCATTTTCTGACAACCACTAAGCTCTTAGCTATTACTAATCAATCTTTGGATTTTCCTATTTTGGAAATGTCCTATAAATGGAATCATATACTGTATGTTCTTTTGTAACTGATTTCTTTTACTGAGCATAATGTTTTTAAGATTTATCCACATTGTAGTTTGTATCAGTATTTCTTTTCTTTTTCTGGTCAGATAATATTCCATTGTATGAATTTATCATAGTTTGCTATCCATTCATCAGTTAGTAAACTATTCAGTAATGCTTCTGTGAACATTTCTGTATAAGTTTTTGTGTAAATATATGTGTTCAGTTCTCTTGAGTATGCACCTAGGAGTGGAACTGCTTAATCATATGATTACTCTGTTTAACATTTTGAGGAACTGCCAAACTGTTTTCCAAAGCAGGTATAGCACTTTTTATTCCCATCAGCAATATATGAAGTTCCAGTGTCTCTGCCTCCTTATCAATATTTGTCTGTCTTTTTACTATATCCATATAAGGATGAATTTTAGGAAAATGACTAATAATTTTTGTAGCCTATGAATTTTTCAGTTTAAGAAAACAAACCATTACCTTGAAGATACAGAGTAGAAATGTTTCTCAAAAGTATTTTCTAGGAGAGAGAAGATGGCAGTGGAGTAGGCAGATGCACAGACTCCCAGCTCACACCACCAAACTGGATTACAAATTAATTTAGGAACAATCAACATGAAACACCAACTTTGGACTAAAAGAACAGGTTTCAAAACCCAAGGTGCAAAGAAGCCACACTGAGCCTGGAAAGTGAGGAGAGCGAGACAGACGGTGACAGGCAGAGGAATGCCTAGGATGACCTGAGAAGCTGACTCATCCAGTGCAGAGGTGGCCATAGCTGGAAGAGGGGTTGATCCCTCCACACAGCACAAGCCTAAAGTGGTTCCGGGTGACCCACCTCCAGAAAGCTCTCTAGCTCCAATCAGTGCGAAGGACACAGCTGGAAGCAGGAAGTGGGGTGGAGAGGCCCTAACTCAGGTCTCCAGGGAAATCTGAGATACACCTCCCCAGACTGAAGCTCAGAAAGCGCCCTGCCCCCAGAGAGCAGCTGGCAGAACAGCCTTCAGATTCTCAGAAGTTAACACCCACTGCATTCCTGGATACAGTTTCAAATAAGCCCCCTGCTGAGATCAGTAAACAAGCTTACCCTTGAGTTAAGAAAACTGAGGGGTAAACAAACAAATCAACACATCAAAGCAGCTCTACTAGGTAAGAAGACAACAAAGGGAACTAGCCTACAAGCCATACACAGAACAATGGGAAGGCAGAGAAACATAACTCATATGCTTCAACAAGACAAATCCTCAGAAAAAGTCCTTGATTAAATGGAAGTAATCAAATTACCAAATGCAGAGTATAAAATAATGATTGTTAGGATGCATAAGGATCTCAAAGCTACAATGGATGGACTTAATGAACAACTCAATAAAGAAATTGTAAGCATCAAAAAGGACACAGAAATAAAGAAGAACCAGACAGAAATGACAAAGACAATATCAGAAATTAAGACTACACTAGAAGGAAATAAAAGCAGGCTGGAAAAAGCAGAGGATCGAATCAGCTACTTAGAGGACAAGATAAGCGAAAGCACGGAAGCAGAACAGAAAAGAGAAAAGAGGATCAAGAAGTCTGAGGAAACTCTAAGAAAGCTCTGTGACAACATGAAGAAAAACAATATCTGCATAATAGAAGTTTCTGAAGGAGAAGAGAAATAACAAGGAATAGAAAAACTGTTGAAAGAAATTATAGCTGAAAATTTCCCTAAATTGATGCAGGAAAGAGTTATACAGGTTCAAGAAGCAGTGAAAACCCCATCAAAAAAGAATCCGAAGAGACTCACAACAAGATATATCATAATCAAAATACCAAAGATAAGAGATAAAGAAAGAATATTAAAAACTGTAAGAGAAAAACAGTCAATCACGTACAAAGGAACCACCATAAAGATGACATCTGACTTTTCAACAGAAACACTTGAAGCCAGAGGGAATGGTAGGAAATATTCAGAGTAAGGCAGAACAAGAGCCTACAACCAAGACTATCGTTTAAAATTGGAGAAATTAAAAGCTTCCCAGACAAAAAAAAAATTCAAGGAATTTATCACAACCAAACCAATGTTTCAGGAAATGTTAACGGATCTGCTGTAGACAGAACAAAGCAGGGGCGGGGGGGGGGAGAAATTATATATATATAAAGAGAGGAGTGTAGATTTAAAGAAAAAAGTGGCAATAAACAACTATCAATAATAACCTTAAATGTAAATGGATTAAATGCTCCAATCAAAAGACATAGGATAGCTGAATGGGTAAGACCCATACATATGCTGTCTACAGGAGACCCAGCTCAAAACAAAAGATACACAGACTGAAAGTAAAAGGATGGAAAAAAAATTTTTTCATGCAAATGGAAAGGGAAAAAAAGCTGGTTAGCAATACTTATATCTGACAAAATAGACTTTCAAAAAACAAAGACTATAGCCTCACCAAGCAGTGGCACAGTGGATAAAGCGTTGGACTGGGATGCTGAGGACCCAGGTTTGAGACCCTGAGGTCGCCAGCTTGAGTGCGGGCTCATCTGGCTTGAGCTTAAAAGCTCACCAGCTTGGACCCAAGGTCACTGGCTCGAGCAAGGGGTTACTCGGTCTGCTGAAGGCCCGTGTTCAAGGCACATATGAGAAAGCAATCAATGAACAACTAAGGTGTCATAGTGTGCAACAAAGAACTAATGATTGATGCTTCTTTTCTCTGTTCCTGTCTTTCTGTTCCTGTCTATCCCTCTCTCTGACTCTCTCTCTGTCTCTGAAAAAAAAAACAAAAAACCCAAAGATTATAGTAAGGGATAAAGAAGATCACTATATAATGATAAAGGGAGCAATCCAACAGAAAGAGATAACCATTATAAATGTCTATGCACCTAATATAGGAGTACCTACATAGATAAAGCAGAGTTTGATGGACATAAAGGGAGAGGTCAACAGCAATGCTATAATAGTAGGGGATTTCAATACCCCACTAACATCATTGGATAGATCCTCAAGAATGAAAATTAACAAAGAAACAGCAGAATTAAGGGACATACTAGATTAACTGGATTTAATAGATTTCTTCAGAACCTTTCACCCTAAAGCAGCAGAATATACATTCTTTTCAAGTGCGCATGGTACATTCTCAAGTATAGACCACATATTAGGGCATAAAACGAGTCTCAACAAATATAAGAAGATTAAAATCATATCAAGCATCTTCTCTGACCACAATGGCATGAAACTAGAAATCAACTACAATAGAAAAACTGAAAAACACTCAAATACCTGGAAACTAAACAGCATGTTACTAAATAACGAATGGGTCAACAATGAGATCAAGGGAGAAATCAAAAATTTTCTTGAAACAAATGAAAATGAGCATACAATAACTCAAAATCTGTGGGACACAGCAAAAGCAGTCCTGAGAGAGAAGTTCATAGCATTACAGGCATACCTTAAGAAGCTAATAAAAGCTCAAATAAACAACTTAATCCTGCAACTAAAAGAACTAGGAAAAGAATAGCAAGTAAAGCCTAGTGGAAGTAGAATGACGGAATGAATAAAGATCAGAGCAGAAATAAATGACATAGAGACTAAAAAAAAATACAGAGAATCAATGAAACCAAGAGCTGAGGTTCTTTGAAAAAGTAAACAAGATCGATGAACCCTTAGCAAGGCTCACCAAGAAAAAAGAGAAAGGACTCTAATAAATAAAATTAGAAATGAGGGTGGAGCCTGACCAGGCGGTGGAGCAGTGGATGGAGTGGCGTACTGGGATGTGGAGGACTCAGGTTCAAAACCTCAAGATCGCCAGCTTGAGTGCAGGCTCATCTGGTTTCAGCAAGGCTCACCAGCTTGAGCCCAAGGTCACTGGCTTGAGGAAGGGGTTACTCAGTCTGCTGTAGCCCCCCGGTCAAGGCACATATGAGAGAGCAATCAGTGAACAGCTAAGGTGCCACAACAAGAACTGATGCTTCTCATCTCTCCACCTTTTCATCTGTCTGTCCCTGTCTGTCCCTGTCTCTGTCTCTGTCACAAAGAAAAAAAAAAGAAATGAGGGTGGAGAAGTAACAACGGACACAACAGAAATACAAAGGATTGTAAGAAAATACTATGAAGATCTGTATGCCAAAAAATTAGACAACCGAGGTGAAACGGACAAATTTTTGAAAAATATAATCTTTCAAAAATCAATCTGGAAGAATCAGAAAACCCTAAAAGACCAATTACAACAAATGAGATCGAAACTTCTCAAAAAACTCCCAACAAACAAAAGCCCTGGGCCAGATGGCTTCACAGGCGAGTTATACCAAACATTCAAAGAAGAACTAACTCCTGTCCTTCTCAAGCTATTTCAAAAAATTCAAGAGGAGGGAAAACTTCCAAGTTCCTTTTATGAGGCGAACATAATTCTGATTCTAAAACCAGGCAAAGAAAACACAAAGAAAGAAAACTATAGGCCAATATCCCTGATGAATTTAGATGCTAAATTTCTCAACAAAATATTAGCAAACCGGATCCAGCAATACATGAAAAAAATCGTACATCACGATCAAGTGGGATTTATGCTGGGGAGGGAAGGCTAGTACAATATTCATAAATCAATCAATGTGATTCATCACATAAACAAAAGAAAGGACAAAAACCATATGATAATATCAACAGATGCAGTAAAAGCATTCGATAAAATCCAGCACCCATTTATGATCAAAACTCTCAACAAAGTGGGAATACAGGGAACATACATTATGAAGGCCATCTATAACAGACCCATGGCCAACATCATACTCAATGGGCAAAAGTTAAAAGAAATCCCCTTAAGATCAGGAACAAGGCAGGGGTGCCCCCTTTCACCACTCTTATTCAATATAGTTCCAGAAGTCCTAGCCACAGCAGTCAGACAAGAAGAAGAAATAAAAGGCATCCAACTTGGAGAAGATGAAGTAAAACTATCATTATTTACTGATGATATGATACTGTATATAGAAAACCCTAAAGTCTCAGTAAAAAACTACCGGACCTGATAAATGAATTCAGCAAGGTGGCAGGATATAAAATTAATACTCAGAAATCAGAGGCACCTGACCAGGCGGTGGCGCAGTGAATAGAACATCGGACTGTGATTTGGAGGACCCAGGTTCAAGATCTGGAGTTCGCCAGCATGAGCGCAAGCTGATCTGTTTTGAGCAAGGCTCACCAGTGTGAGCCCAAGGTCGCTGGCTCAAGCAAGAGGTCACTCACTCTGCTGTAGCCCCCGTAAAGACACATATGAGAAATCAGTCAGTGAACAACTAAGGAACCTCAACGAATAATTGATGTTTCTCATCTCCCTTCCTGTCTATCTGTTCCTATCTGTCTCTCTCTCTGACTCTGTCTCTCCCACAAAAAAACACACAAAAAAACCCTTTTACCCTGGCCGGTTGGCTCAGCGGTAGAGCGTCGGCCTGGCGTGCGGGGGACCCGGGTTCGATTCCCAGCCAGGGCACATAGGAGAAGCGCCCATTTGCTTTTCCACCCCCACCCCCTCCTTCCTCCCTGTCTCTCTCTTCCCCTCCCGCAGCCAAGGCTCCATTGGAGCAAAGATGGCCCGGGCGCTGCGGATGGCTCCTTGGCCTCTGCCCCAGGTGCTAGAGTGGCTCTGGTCGCCGCAGAGCGACGCCCTGGAGGGGCAGAGAATCGCCCCCTGGTGGGCAGAGCGTCGCCCCTGGTGAGCGTGCCGGGTGGATCCCGATCGGGCGCATGCGGGAGTCTGTCTGACTGTCTCTCCCCATTTCCAGCTTCAGAAAAATACAAAAAAAAAAATCTATATTACCTAAAGGAATTTATAAATTCAATGCAATTTCTATTAAAATACCAATGACATACTTCAAAGATATAGAACAAATATTTCAAAAATTCATATAGAACCAAAAAAGAACATGAATAGTCTCAGCAATCTTGGAAGAGAAGAATAAAGTGGGTAGTATTACACTTCCGGATATCAAGTTATACTACAAGGCCATTGTACTCAAAACAGCTTGGTACTGGCATAAGAACAGTCATATAGATCTATAGAACAGAACAGAGAACCCAGAAATAAACTCACACATTTATAGACAATTGATATTTTACAAGAGTGGAAATAGCATACAATGGAATAAATACAGTTTGTTTAACAAATGGTGTTGGGAAATTTGGACAGCTACCTGCAAAAAAATAAAACTAGACCACCAACTTTCACCATTCACAAAAATAAACTCAAAATGGATAAAAGACTTAAATGTAAGTCAAGAAACCATAAGCATCCTATTGGAAAACACAGGCAGTAAGCTCTCCGACTTCACTCGCAGCAATGTATTTGCTGATTTACCTCCATGAGCAAGGGAAATAAAGGACAGGATAAACAAATGGGACTATATCAAACTAAAAAGTTTTTGCACAGCTAAAGACAATATGAACAAAATAAAAAGACAAACCACACAATGGGAGAACACATTTGACAATACGTCTGATAAGAGGTTAATAACCAAAATTTATAAAGAACTTATAAAACTCAACACCAGGAAGATAAACAATCCAATCAAAAATAGGCAAAAGAAATGAATAGACATTTCTCCAAAGAGGACATACAGATGGCCAATAGGCAGATGAAAAAATTTTTAATATCACAAATCGTTAGAGAAATGCAAATTAAAACCACAATGAGGCCTGACCAGGTGGTGGCGCAGTGGATAGAGCATCGGACTGGGATGCGGAAGGACCCAGGTTCAAGACCCCGAGGTCGCCAGCTTGAGCGCAGGCTCATCTGGCTTGAGCAAAGAGCTCACCAGCTTGGAACCAAGGTCGCTGGCTCCAGCAGGGGGTTACTCGGTCTGCTGAAGGCCCACGGTCAAGGCACATGTGAGAAAGCAATCAATGAACAACTAAGAAGTCGCAACGTGCAACGAGAAACTGATGATTGATGCTTCTCATCTCTCTCCGTTCCTGTCTGTCTGTCCCTGTCTATCTCTGCCTCTGTAAAAAAAAAAAAAAAAACCACAATGAGATATCACCTCACACCAGTCAGAATGGCGCTCATCAACAAAACAACACACAATAAGTGCTGGAGAGGGTGTGGATGAAAGGAAACCCTCCTGCACTGCTGGTGGGAATGCAGACTGGTGCAGCCACTGAAAAACAGTATGAAGATTCCTCAAAAAATTAAAAATGGAACTGCATTTTGACCCAGCCATCCCACTTCTAGGAATATATCCCAAGAACCCTACATCAGTGATTCAAAAGGAGAAATGCATTTCTATGTTTATGGCAGCATTGTTTACAATATCCAAGATCTGGAAACAGCGCAAGTGTCCATCAGTGGATGAATGGATTACAAAGCAGTGGTACATATGCACAATGGAATACTGTGGGGCCATGAAAAAGAAGGAAATGTTACTTTTTGTGACAACATGGATGGACCTGGAAACTATTATGTTAAGTGAAATAAGCCAGGCAGAGAAAGAAAAATGTTGTATTACCTCACTCATTTTAGGAATCTGACGAACAGTATAAACTGAGGCACAGCATAGAGACAGAGGCAGGATCAAAGGATACAGAGGGAAAGGGGTTGATAGGATAGTAGGATGGGATGAGAACAGAAAAGCAAACGTCAAGGAAAAGGGGGAAGAGTGTTACAAGGAGGGGGACAGGGGAAATGTACTGGGGAACACTGAGGGGAGGATGTATTTGGGGGGGACACTATAATCTATGTAAATAATAAATTAAAATAAATTTTATATTAAAGAAAATATTTGCTAAGGTAAAAACTAAAGAATATCTTACAGGGTATCAGCCTTGTATCCTCTGAAAGATGTAAGACTTGACTTACCTGAACTAGAAGCCATTTGCCATAAGAAGATCATAGGCTGCAATGAAAGGAGAAGTAAAAATGCAGTTTATTCAAACAAGAAAATACAAGAAAAGCAAACAACAACTAGAATTATATATTAAGATGCAAATGGTCTAACTCAACACAAATTTGAACCAATGATGTATGTAGAAAATAACTTAAAAAAATGAAACATAAAAATTGAAGGGTAAAAAATACGGTATTTGTTGGTGATGGGGAATAGGGATTTAGTCTATGAATAAGTGTACCCATAGAAGAAATCAGGGTAGTTAAAGTGTATTATGAATAAATATGTAACAAATTTAAAAGACAAAAAATCATCCTGGCCGGATAACTCAGTTGGTTAGAGCATCATCCACAAGCACAGAGGTTGCCAGTTCAATCCCCAGTCAGGGCATGTACAAGAGCAGATCAGTGTTCCTGTCTCTGTCTCAAATCAATAAAAATAAAGAAAGCATCACACCTGACTAGGCAGTGGCACAATGGATAGAGCATTGACCTGGGGCTCTGAAGACCCAGTTTCAAAACCCCAAAGTCACTGGCTTGAAGCCCAAAGGTCGCTGGCTTGAGCCCAAAGATCACTGACTTGAAGCCCACGGTCACAGGCTTGAGCAAGGGGTCACTGGCTCAGCTCTAGCCCCCCAGTCAAGGCACATATGAGAGAGCAATCAATGAACAACTAAGGTGCCACAACTATGAGTTGATGCTTCTCGTCTCTCTCCTTTCCTGTATGTCTTTCCCTTTCTTTCTGTCTCTCTCTCACTTAAAAAAAAAAAAAAAAAGTAAAGAAAGCACTGGGTAAGACCCTGGCCAGTTGGCACAGTGGTAAGGTGTTGTCTGGTGTTTGGATGTCCCAGGTTTGATTCCTAGTCAGGGCACGCAGGAGAAGTGACATCTGCTTCTCCCCCATTCTGTTCCCCTGCCCCCTGCTCCTTTCTCCCTTCCTCCTCCCCTCTCCCCCCTTCCCCTTCTCTCTTCTCTTCCCACAGCCATGGCTCAAATGGTTTGAGCAAGTTGGCTTCAGGTGCTGAGTATGGCTCCATGGCCTCGCCTCAGTTGCTAAAATAGCTCAGTTGCTGAGCAACAGAGCAGCAGCCCCGGAAGGACCGAGCGTCACCCCCTAGTGAGCTTGCCGGGTGAATCCCAGTTGGGATGTATGTGGGAGTCTGTCTCTCTGTCTCCCTGCATCTCACTTAATAAAAAAGAAAAAAAAATTTGCATGTAGATATAAGTCAGCACTTTTATTTAAAAAATTAAAAAAGTGTATTCCTCAAGGTAAAGAAATAGGTTACTCTACAAAGGACAAAAAGAAGACATGCCTGAGACTTGCTAAATTAAAAAAACAGAAATAGGCTATCTTTAGAATCAGCAGAGGGAAGACTGAGACTGGACAATTTCATACCCAGATCATTATCATTTATGTTAAAAACAACAGAAAGACATTTTCACGTGTGTAAAAGTTCAGTAAATACATTGCTGATTTATCTTCACTGAAATAATTATATGCCAGTCTTCCCAAGTGAATTTATATATTTAACTAATCAAAATGGCATTATTTTTCTTCCCTTGATAAACTTTTTCAAAAGTTTGCCTGGAAGAATATTTAAGTGAAGATAACTAAAAGAATTTGGCAAGAAAATAACACATGGATACTGGCTGTGTAATACATTATAGACAGATCGATGAAACAGAAATCCAGACATAGACTGCAAAACATGTAAAAACAATATATCGTCAGGAATGCATTAAAAATTAATGAGATGCTTGGCCTATGGTGGCGTAGTGGATAAAGGGCTGACCTGCAATACTGAGGTTGCTGGTTTGAAACCCTGGGCTTGCTGGGTCAAGGCACCTAAGACAAGCAACCAGTGAACAGCCAGAGTGAAGCAACTACTTCTTGTCCCCTCCACCCTCCTCTCTCTGTAAAATGAATAAATAAAATCTTTAAAAAAAATTAATGATAAAGGGAAGATTGATTATTCTACTACTGATACTGGTTACCTGATGTGGGGAATCATTTTGGATCCTTGTTTGTATTAAAATTAATTATGGGTAAATAAAGATATTGGTATTTTTAAATGAATGATTTTTATTTTTAATTTAGAGAGAGAACTAGAGAGAGGCATAGACAGGGACAGACAGGAGGGCAGAGGGATTTGAAACATCAACTCATAGTTGCAGCACCTTAGTTGTTCATTGACTGCATTCTCATATGTGCATTGACTGGTGGGCTTCAGCCGTGCCAGTGTCCCCTGACTGAAGCCAGCAACCCCTTACTCAAGCCAGTGACCTTGGGCTTCAAGCTAGAGACCGTGGTGTCATGTCTATGATACACTCAGGCCGGCAACCCCACACTCAAGCTGGTGAGCCCACACTCAAGCCAATGACCTTGGGGTTTCGAACCTGGGTCCTCAGTGTTCCAGGCTGACACTCTATCCACTGCCTTACCTCCTGGTCAGGCAACTGAATGAATTCTGAGTAGAAGAGAACCTAAGCTTAAAAACAGCCCAAAAGAAAGTAATCCCAGAAATGATTTAAATCCTGAAGAACTCAATGCTTCTACCCTAAACAGGTGGTTCAGAAGATAAAGCGTTGACCCAGTGCATGAGAGGTCACAGGTTCCATCCACGGTCAGGGCATGTATGAGAGCTAATCTATGAGTGCACAACTAAAGGGAACAATTAAGTGAAACAATAGGTTGATGCTTTTTTCTCCCTCTACCCTCTTCCCCTCTCCTTCTCCCCCCTCCCTTCTCTTTCTCTAAAATCAATTCAAAACAAAACAAACCACCACCTCTGGGGGGAAAAAAGTATAACCTATAAAAAAAGAATTGAATAGAAATATAGACAAGAGCCTGACAAGGTGGCGGCACATTGGTGCATTGGACATCCCCCTCCCCTTGTCAAGGCACATATGAGAAAGCAATCAATGAACAGCTAAGATGGCGCAATGAAGAATTGATGCTTCTCATCTCTCCCTTTCTGTCTGTCCCTATCTGTCCGTCCCTATCTGTCCCTCTCTCTGTCTCTGTTACATGTACACAAAAAAAGCCAATTTTTTCATTTTCTTTAAATCTTTATATGTAGTATAAATAATCAACAATGTACATGCATATATACTATATATATATGTATATATATATAAAACTGATCAAAAATATGGTTTTAAAAAATTGGTTTAAAAATGTGTTTACTCTAATTGTTTCTGCTTTTAAACCAACTAATCTCTACAGTTAGGGCATAATAATATAACTAACTAGACAGCCTTCACTTGTTAGGTTTGTGAGATAGAATAAATGTTGGTTGTTTTTCTTCACAAAGAAATGATTGTAACCTGAAGCTTTAAAGGCAACACAAAAATAAAGAAGGAAGTAACAACGGAACAAAGCCAGTTTTCCCAATTACAAGAAATAAGGGCTTTCAGAGAGTTGGCATTAACAGTGGCCTTGAGTCATGTGCCCATCTCACCTACTGCTTCTTGGAACCCTGTGGGCTGGGACATTTTGCTCTGAAGTCTCTCCACCTACTCGCCGCCACTAGAGGCTATGGTAGCCTTCCTCTTTCCCAGAAGACTTGTCTGATAAAATTGCCATAAATGTAGATGGATGACTAACCTAGAGTACAGGCTGCTGCCTTTCCCAGCGTAGATGAATGTACCCATTTGCCGTCTGCGTGCTGCATAGCTTGCAGTTCCTTTCTCTGGTACTCACAGTCACTGAAATCATGTCATTAGCCTCAGTCTGGCTGCCAGATAGCTCAGTTGCTTTTGAAATACTGTTTTTGCAGTAGCAATTTATTTTTTTAAGTGCCAAAAAAAGACTTGCAGCTTTATTTGTATAATGTAATTTTGCCTGGAGGTATAATGTTTTTGTCTGGGTTAAAAAGGTCTTACATTTGCAGCTGAAATGGATATTCTTGAAAGTGATTTTTAACTAAAAACTGATTTATTAAGCTCCTGAAATTTAACCATCACCTTGCTTTCACTAAGTAATTTGCATAGGCCAAGATCTAGGGTCTCCCACCTTTTTTTTATAATACTGTAAGAAACTCAGACTTATTCACAGGAGTTCCAATAAAAATTCCACATTTTGACTGTGAAATTCGCTAATGAATAAAAGGAGCTGGTATATGATCAGGTGCATTACTTGGAGAACGGATAGTCAACACTGAACAGATGAGATTGCCATTGTTCTGAATCATGGGAGAAGCTGGCAGCAGTGACCTCTGAACTCAAGCCCTGGGACACCTGAACTCCTATGCAATTTCTCATCACTAGCCTGGACACCCTGGCAGTGTGAGCAATGCCCCTCATACCTCTGTATCAAAAACATAAGAGAACAAACAATGACAGCACATTCAGAGGTGACTGCTATTGATTCTGGCTCCCTTACATATTACTAAGTCACACAGGAAAAAAGCACCTGCCACACTGAGCTTCTTTTTACCTTCCAGGGTCTTGATAAAACTGCAGGCCCTGGCTAGGTGGGTTTCTCAGTGGATAGAGTATTGTCCTGGCACACTGAGGTGACAGATTCTATCCTGGGTCAGGATACATATGAGAAGGAACCAATGAGTGCACAACTAAGTGGAACAGCTCTGATGCTTCCCTCTCTCTCCCCTTCCCTTTCTCTCTCCCATCCTTCCCTTCCTTCCTCCCCTTCCTTCCTCTCCCTTTTTCTCTCTCCTCCCTTTCTCCCTTCCCTTTTCTTAAATCAATGGAAATATTTTTTAATATAAATAAATAAATACAAATGAAACTTCAAATTGCCAATATGGAAATCTCATTTTTATGCTAAATAATAGGACCGAGTTATTAGGTTGTTGTAAAAAGTACATTATAAGCAAAATAGAAGATAAAGCTTTTAGAAGCATCTGTTATTAAAATGGTTCTTAAAACACATCATGAATCTAATAGACTTTTTTTTGCTCTTACAATCAGGTTATATGTGCAACAGTTGCCTTTGGAATGGGGATTGACAAACCTGATGTGCGATTTGTGATTCATGCATCTCTTCCCAAATCCGTGGAGGGTTACTACCAAGAATCTGGCAGAGCTGGAAGAGATGGGGAAATATCTCACTGCCTACTATTCTATACCTATTATGATGTGACCAGACTGAAGAGACTTATACTAAGTAAGTCCTCTTCAGTCTCGTGAGAGTGATAATCTACTCCTGCTATTGTGGTACTTTTGCTCCAGTTTCCTTAAATACTCCATTTGTGTTTTTTTTGTTTGTTTATTCAGTGAGAGGAGGGGAGGCATAGATAGACTTCCTTATGTGCCCTGACTGAGATTCATCAGGCAAGCCCACTAGGGGACTATGCTCAGCCCATCTGGGGCATTGCTCTGTTGCTCAGCACCCGAGCTCTTCTTAATGCCTGAGGCAGAGACCATGGAGCCATCCTCAACACCAGGGGACAACTCACTCTAATTAAGCCATGGCTGCAGGAGAAGAAGAGAGAGAGAAGTGAGAGGGGAAAGGGTGCAGAAGCAGATGGGCACTTCTCCTGTGTACCCTGATGCTGGGTTGACACTCTACAACTGAGCCAACCTGCCAGGGCCTACTTGTGTTTTTAAATAGACCTATATTAAGTTAGGTTCAAACAATTTTATAAGTATGTAAGTACTAAACACTTAGCAGCCATTTGAAAAACATAAAAACTCAGCCTACCAGGTGGTGGTGTAGTGGATAGAGCATCGACCTGGGATACTGGGACCCAGGTTCGAAACCAAGGGGTCACTGGCTTGAGCCCAGAGGTCACTGACTTGCGTGAGGAGTCAAAGGCTTGACTGGAGCACCCTGGTCAAGGCACATGTGAGAAGGCAATCAAGAAACAACTAAAATGCTACAACTATGAGTTGATTCTCATCTTTTTCCCTTCCTCTCTGTCTCTCTCTCTCTCTCTCTAAAAAAAAACAAGAAAAAAATGAAAACTCATAAATTGGGGGGGGGTTGCTTTTTTCATTCTTAACTAACCACAGTTGCTTACGAATAGAAGTATATACATGTTCTCAAACCTTGGAATCAGATTGGACACTACCACCCTCATTCATTTTCTGCTTCTTACTGATTTTTGGTAGGAACTTATTTTTTCATAGAACTACCAAAAATTCAGCTTCGCAAAGATGTTACTGAAAGGAATGTAGCGTATCATGAACTACCTCAAACTAATAGTTTGCATGGTATTCAACAGGAGTCAGGTATTG
Source organism: Saccopteryx leptura (assembly GCF_036850995.1). NCBI lineage: Eukaryota > Metazoa > Chordata > Mammalia > Chiroptera > Emballonuridae > Saccopteryx > Saccopteryx leptura. The sequence goes on along the minus strand of NC_089515.1, from coordinate 38,023,424 downwards.
CTGTGTTTCCCATAAATTTGAAATACCCTGCCAGTGCTGCGTCCATTCACTGAAGCACCGTGGGCTCCTTGGCGCACAATTTTAGAACCGCTGGCTTCCCCACTGTGACCTCAGGTATTCAGTGGGGTGCACAGCCCATTGCTGCAGTTCCGTGCTATGCTCTCTGGATGTTCAGTTCAATTCAGTTCATGGTTATCTGATAAATACAGTAAATATCATGCAAATCTTCATCATTGCAAATAATGAAGATTTGCAAAAAAATATTCAGCTACTCCTGACAATCTCCATTTATACCTATAAAACAAATATCTTAAGGAACGAACATAAACATTCAGTTAAGTATACTATAGAATGGTGTCATGTTGGTACATAATACTATTAATAATTTTATTTCATATTTAACATATGAATCTATTCTAAATATTTCTACTCTAATAAGAATGTTTTGCTATGTTCTTCATTTCTTTTAGTGGAAAAAGATGGAAACCGTCATACAAGAGAGACTCACTTTAATAATTTGTATAGTATGGTGCATTACTGTGAGAACATAGCAGAATGCAGAAGAATACAGCTTTTGGCTTACTTTGGTGAAATTGGATTTAATCCTGATTTTTGTAAGAAACACCCAGATGTTTCTTGTGATAATTGCTGTAAAACAAAGGTAAAAATAAGAAAAATATTTTTTTCCTCTTAATTTAGAAAAGGTAGATGAAAGATGGATTTGAGAATTAGTCCTCTCATCCTTTTGAGCTGAGCTCGACCTTTTCAAACAATAGACATTTCGTTGCTACAAAAATAAAAATGAAACGTTAAATGAGAATCATGGGCCTTAAGGGATTAAACAAAGAAAGATTGCTTTCTCCCCATAGTAATTTGGAATAGAAACACTTTAATATTAATTCTATGAAATAGCTTTAGAATTAGAAGCTCATAAAAAAATATACTGGACCTTGCCCTGGCCAGATAGTTCAGTTGGTTAGAGCATTGTCCAGAAGCACAGAGCTTGCTGGTTCTAGCACATGTCAGAACAGATCAATGTTTTTGTCTTTCTCCCTTCCTCTCTCTAAAATCAATAAAGTAAACATTAATACACACACACACACACACACACACACACACACGACCTATCCAAAATACTGAGGTTATACACATGCACTGATAATTATGGGGTATTTTAGAAATATCATTAATCTGTAAATATCGCCAAAAATCCAATATGAGCAGGTAGAATATTTTCAATTAAACTCTAATCTGTATTTAAAGATCTCATTCTCAAAGGAATTATAATGTGTGCTTAAATTCAGATGAATTAGATTACTCTATAAATTGGTTTTTAAACTATGAAGATTAATGGCAATAACTTCTGGGTGAGTTTGCTATCATCTGTCCTAAAAATAACCTTGGGGGGTTGTTAAATTCCATCCTTGGGTACTTTATTGTACCTATTCTAGTAATTCTGTGTTTTAATGTCTACAGTTTACAGAGTATTTTCACATTTGATACGTTATTTGAAATGTCTATATAAGGTGCTGGGGATTCCCCAGAGGTTGTAGTGTGGGCTGGTTCATAGACTAGAGGGGAGACAGATGGACATGTACAGACATGTGATCAGTGCAATTACAAAGACAGGCAGCACCAGCCACAGCAGAGGTGACTTAGTCTTTCTCAGGGTGGAATCTATGCATTCATGGCCATCTCCACCCACCACGCCCAGCTTAGTACACATTGCTAATCAGGTCACTCATTCAACAAATATTTGACCGCCTGCTCTTTGACAGGCACTGTTCTAGGACTTTGGGTACATCACTGAACAAAATATAAAGATCCCTGCCCTTGAGGATCTTACATTCTAGCAGAGGAAGGCTAAGTACAAACAATACACGTGATAAGCATGCAATAGGGGTAAGAACCGTGATGTAAAGCACAGCGATGAAAGGAGTCAGGGCTAATGGATGGGATGCAGGCTGCAGTATTAGGTAAGGTGGCCCAGGGAAGTCTTATTGCGGAGATGACATCTGAGCAAACCTTGAAAAAGGGAGCTTAGCTGAGCAGTTCTCTGGACGTGGACATTCCTGGCCAAAGCCAAGAACAACAGCCTTCATTCAGGTGGGGGCATGCTTGTGCATTTGAGGGACCGCAGGGGAGCTTGTGTGGTTGAGCCGGGCTATGAGTTAGGGAAGAGGGAGTGGCATAGCTGAAGAGCTGAGTAACTCGAAGAATAGAGTGACCCTCTGCTGAGGTGACTGGGAAAGGCTGTCTGGCAGGGAAGATCAGGTGTTCACTTCCGGGTGTACAGAGTTAGATTTGTCCATTCAATCCAGAAACTCTGAAAAGAGGCAGGTGATATATATGAATTTAGGAGTGGTTAACTTGTAGGTGTTATTTAAAGCCATGAGAGCAGGTGAAACCTTCAGGGTTATAAGTTTAGGCAGAAGAGAAGAAGACCAAGAAATTAAGAGATTAAAGATAAGAGGAAGAACTAGGAAAGGAGACCAAGAAAGAACTAGTAAAATAAGAGGAAAACCAAGGAAACTTAAGTATTTTAGGGAAGAGGGCATGCTAAGTAGTCAAGTGCTGCTGCTGAGCTCAGTGCAGTAAGGACTGAGAATTCCCCATTGGATTTAGTACCAGAGAAATCATGGTGACTTTGACTTGACCAGGTTCAGTAGAGTGGGGCAAAATTGGAGGCAGTGAATATGTAGAACTCTTTCAAGTTTTGCTTCAAGGATGAACATGAACAGAGAAATGAAAGAGCTGGCAGGGGAAATGGAGTCAAGAAAAACAGTAAACACTTGTGTGTGGATAAGAATGTACCTACAGTCCCTGGCCGATTGGCTCAGCGGTAGAGCGTCGGCCTGGCGTGCGTGGGATCCGGGTTCAATTCCCGGCCAGGGCACATAGGAGAAGCGCCCATTTGCTTCTCCACCCCCACCCCCTCCTTCCTCTCTGTCTCTCTCTTCCCCTCCCGCAGCCGAGGCTCCATTGGAGCAAAGATGGCCCGGGCGCTGGGGATGGCTCCTTGGCCTCTGCCCCAGGCGCTAGAGTGGCTCTGGTCGCGGCAGAGCGACGCCCCGGAGGGGCAGAGCATCGCCCCCTGGTGGGCATGCCGGGTGGATCCCGGTCGGGCGCATGCGGGAGTCTGTCTGACTGTCTCTCCCCGTTTCCAGCTTCGGAAAAATACAAAAAAAAAAAAAAGGAATGTACCTACAGAGGATGAAAATTGGGTAAGGAGGGGAGGATTGCTGAAGCAGTGTCCTTGAGTAGGCAGAGGGGTTGGGATCTAGGATACAAGTAAAGACATGGGCTTTAGACAGGAGCTTGGTTAGTTCATGTGTAATAACAGGTAGAAAGATGAGAAAATATAGGGCAGATACTGACGGTAGATGTAGTAGAGGAAGTTTGTGAAATCTCTATTGCTTCAGTTTTCTCAAGTAGGAAGCAAGGTTGTTAGCTGACAGGTAAGAGAAAAGATTGAGCAGAAAGGAGAAAGTAGGCCCTGGCTGGATTTTTCAGTGGTTAAAGCGTTGTCCTGATACACCAGAGTTGCGGGCTCGATTTCCAGTCAGGGTTTATATGAGAATCAAGCAGTGAATGCATAAATAAACAAATCAATGTTTCTCTCACTCTGACTCTAAATCAATCAATCAATTAAAAAAAAATTTTTTTTCAGTAAAATAGTCATCTAGTACGGGGGTCAGCAAATTTATCTTAAAAGACCAGAGAGTAAGCCTGACCAGGTGGTGGCGCAGTGGATAGAGCATCAGACTGGGATGCAGAGGACCCAGGTTCGAGACTCCGAGGTCACCAGCTTGAGCACGGGCTCATCTGGTTTGAGCAAAAAGCCCACCAGCTTGACCCCAAGGTCGCTGGCTCCAGCAAGGGGTTACTCGGTCTGCTGAAGGCCCGCGGTTAAGGCACATATGAGAAAGCAATCAATGAACAACTAAGGTGTTGCAACGTGCAATGAAAAACTAATGATTGATGCTTCTCATCTCTCCATTCCTGTCTGTCTGTCCCTGTCTATCCCTCTCTCTGACTCACTCTCTGTCTCTGTAAAAAAAAAAAAAAAAAAAAGACCAGAGAGTAAATATTTTAAGGTTTTGGGCCTTAGATTCACAGCCTCTGTCACAACTACTATACTACTCAACTGCTATTTTATCTCCAGAGCAGACATAAACAATAAACACATCCATTTCCTATGGCTGTGTTCCAACAAAATTTGATTTACAAAAACAGGCGTGCAACTCATGGATCGTAGTAATTTGCTGACTCTTGTTCTAAGAGAATGGGGTAGTAGTGGACTAAAGGAGGTATGGAAGTTAGCTGACAGTGTTAAGGGTCCACTTGAGGTCTGTGGCCATATATTGAAAGTGCAAACAGTCATTGTGGTTGTGTGTGTTTCTCCAGCCAAGTTTAGCTACAAAGGAGCAGACCTGGGTGGGGGGGAACTTCATCTAATCTGTTCTTTTTTTTTTCTTTTTTTTTTCTTTTTTTTTATTCAATGAGAGGAGGGGAGACAGAGACAGACTCCTGTCTGCACCCTGATCAGGATCCCACCCAGCAAGCCCACTAGGGGACGATGCACTGCCCATCTGGGGCATTGCTCCGGTGCTCAGCAACTGAGCTCTTATTACCTGAGGCGGAGGCCATGCAGCCATCCTCAGCGCCTGGGGCCAACTCACTCCAATCACTGCAGGAAGGGCAAAGAGAGAGATGAGAGATGAGAGGGGGAGAGGGGGAGGAGCAGATGGGCGCTTCGCCTGTGTGCCCTGACTGGGAATCGAACCTGGGACGTCCACACGCTGGGCTGATGCTCTAGCCACTGAGCAAACCTGCTAGGGCTGCATCTAATGTGTTCTGTCTTGCAATGTAAAGTGGCCTAAATGCAGAGGACTTGGAAGTATATGAAAGGTCGTATTATAAGGATTGGTTATGGAATTCAAGCTGATTTAGGCCAACATCTGAAGATGAGGATCAGTGGATAGGCAGTTCCAATGGATTGTTGGGGTCACAGTCCTAGATGTTGTGAATTAGAAAGGTAGGAAGTGGTAGTCAGAGAATGAAGAGCTGCTATTATTAGTTTGGCAAAAGTAGAAGGTGTGACCATGGGAGTGAACTAAATCACCAAGAAGGAAGGCGGAAATGATGTTGGAGAGAGTGACAGGGCACTCTTTCTTGGTGATTCTAGATAGAGCCTCAGAATCACTACCAATAGTTCATATAGAACAAGAAACCTGTTAGTCTTTCAGTTGTTGAAATGTGGCAGATGAACAAGGACTAGAAGATGGAGGAACTGCATGGACAGAGTCATAGAAGATGACAGCTTTGGAGAAAGAAGCCAGGTGGTTGGTCTTGATAGTTTGCAGAACTAAGATAGATGAAAGCAGCAGATCAGATAGTAATGGGGGGCTTTAGAAAATAGGCAGAGTTTGGACACAACTGTCCAAAGAAGAATGAGAAAGTGAACTGACAGGAGATAATTAAATGGATAGACTGTGGCACCAAAGACCTAAAAGAGATCATACAATCACAAATTTGCATCTTTTTCACTCCAGAAGTTGCCAGCCAGTAAGTGACAGACCACTGTAGTAGGAGGTATAAAGGGTGTTTTATTGGGGTTTTTTGTTTTTTGTCTTATTTGAAGAATATTCTTACCTATAGAGTACTAACAGGTCATTGAAAGATAAGATGTATGTCTATGAAACAGGAATAAAATAGATATAGTATAATGCAGTGCTAATTTTTCTATACACAAGGTTAACACAAGAACTTAGAAAAGAGTGAACATTTGAAACTTCCTTAGTTTTGGGCCTGGAAATGGTTTATTATACCACTAGTTAGTATTAAACCCTAGTAATCCAGGTACCATTATTTTAACTATAACAAAAGTTAATCTCTTTTTATTCACAGGATTATAAGACACGAGATGTGACTGACGATGTAAAAAATATTGTAAGGTTTGTTCAAGAACATAGTTCATCACAAGGAACAAGAAATATAAAACCTGCAGGTCCTTGTGGGAGATTGACTATGAATATGCTGGTTGACATTTTCTTAGGTGAGTCATCTGTTTTATTAGTTTGCGTTAATCATTTGAAATTAAATATTTAAAGAATTCATTACAAGTACATAGAAAAAAATCTCTTGCCTGACCAGGTGGTGATGCAGTGGATAGAGCATTGGTCTGGGACACTGAGAACCCAGGTTCAAAACTCCCGAGGTCACCAGCTTGAGTGCAGACTCATCCGGCTTGAGCACAGGCTCACCAGCTTGAACATGGTGTTGCTGGCTTGAGCGTGGGATCATAGGCCTAACCCCATTGTTGCTGTCTTAAGCCCAAGGTCACTGGCTTGAGCAAAGGGTCACTGGCTCAGCTGTAGCTCCCTGGCACATACGAGAAAATCAATGAACAACTGAGGTGCCACAGCTATTGAGTTGATTCTTCTCATCTCTCTCATCTGTATATCCCTGTCTATCCCTCTTTATCTCTTGCTCGCTAAAAATAAATAAAATCTCTTGTGTAATTTTTTTTTACAGGGACAGAGAGAGGGATAGATAGGGACAGACAGACAGAAATGGAGAGAGATGAGAAGCATCAATCATCAGTTTTTCGTTGCGACACCTTAGTTGTTCATTGATTGCTTTCTCATATGTGCCTTGACTGCGGGCCTTCAGCAGACTGAGTAACCCCTTGCTCAAGCCAGCGACCTTGGGTCTAAGCTGGTGAGCTTTTGTTCAAACCAGATGAGCCCATGCTCAAGCTGGTGACCTTGGGATCTCAAATCTGGGTCCTTCTGCATCCCAGTCTGATGCTCTATCCATTGCACCACTGCCTGGTCAGGCTCTTGTGTATTTTCTTACAGAACCAAAAGGTTTCAAAATAAAACCTTTTTTGAATAAGAAAAGAAAGTCAGTTTTTACAAATTATGCCAATTATTTTTTATATAACTTATATAAGTCATAAGATGAGGAGTTTTCACACACAAAAAAGAAAATTTTAAAAATAAAGAGAGAGAGGCCCTGGCTGGTTGGCTCAGTGGTAGAGCATCAGCCTGGCATGCAGGAGTCCCGGGTTCGATTCCCAGCCAGGACACACAGGAGAAGTGCCCATCTGCTTCTCCACCCCTCCCCCTCTCCTTCCTCTCTCTCTCTCTCTTCCCCTCCCACAGCCAGGGCTCCATTGGAGCAGAGTTGGCTTGGGCGCTGAGGATGGCTCTATGGCCTCTACCTCAGGCGCTAGAATGGCTCTGGTTGCAACAGAGCAATGCCTCAGGTGGGCAGAGCATCGCCCCCTGGTGGGCATGCCGGGTGGATCCTGGTCAGGCACATGCAGGAGTCTGTCTTACTGCCTCCCCGTTTCCAATTTAAGAAAAATACAAAATAAAAAAGAGAGAGGGAGAGAGAGAGACCCTGGCCAGTCAACTCAGTCAGTTAGAGCATCGTCCCAAAACACCAAGGTTGTAGGTTCCATCCTGTTCAGGGCATATACAGGAAGTGACCAATGAATGCCCAGCTAAGTGGAGCAATAAATAAATGCTTCTCTCTTCCCCCCTTTCCTCCTTTTATTCTCTCCCCTTCTTCCCCCTTCCCCCCCTTCCCCTCTCTGCCCTTTTCCATCTTTCCCCCCTTCCCCTCTCTCCCCATCCCGTCTCACCCCTTCTCCTCTTCACCTTCCCCTCTCCCCTTCTTTTCCCCTCCCTCCTCCTTTCCCCCTCCCCCATCTCCTCTCTTTCCTTCTCCACCCCTTCTGTCTTTATAAAATCAATCAATAAAAAAAATAATAATAATAATAAAGCTTACACAAAAAAAATAAGTAAATAATTTTTTTTTTAATTCAGTGAGCGGAGGGTAGGCAGAGAGACAGATTCCTGCATGCTCCCTGGCTGGTGTCCACCCAGCAAGCCCACTGAGGGACGATGCTCTGTTGCTCAGCAACCAAGCTCTTCTTTAGTGCCTGCAAGCAGGGCCAACCCACTCCAATCAAGCCATGGCTGCAGGAGGGGAAGAGAGAGAGAAGAGAGAGGGGGCGGATTAGAGAAGCAGATGGGTGTATCTCCTGTGTGCCCTGACTGGGAGTCGAACATGGGACTTCCACACGCCAGGCCAGCGCTCTATCAGCCAGGGCCAAAAAATAAGTAAGTTATGAGACTTACACAGTTTTCGCCTGAGTTAGTGGACTACAACTTGCTTAGAGAATTGACCGTTAACTAACTTTCAGTTTAGGATGGCAGCTTGAGCATAAATATCAGTCCTTTTTTGCTTGAGGCCCTATAAAATAATAATAATGAAATAAAGTAAGGAATTAAATCTATTAACAGCATAGAGAACCAGAGACCATCCTCACATTGGGTAAATGGATGGAAGCATGTTGACAAATAGAATGAGTGCAGTAAACCAGGATGCAAAGTAAATGTAGGGGTAAGAACAGACTAGGACTATCATCCAGGCAAAGCCCACTTTCAGTCAGCCTCAGACTTGAAGTCCAAAGGTACAGGGAGTAGGAGGGAAAGCAGGAGAGGCACAGATAGGAGGGGGCAGTTGAAAGTGTCCACACAAGCACTGTATCAAATACAGCCTGCCATTGATTGTGGAACAAAAATAAACTACCAAAAGTGTCATTTCTCTCCTCCCCTTCCCTTATTAAAATGGTATTCAAGCCCCAAAGTTTAACTGACCCTTTGAGTTGTGAACCCACTTAACATACATGATTAAACCTGTCTTTTGACAGTTTAATTTGCAGGTCCCCAACTACTCAACCTACCAGTAGAGAAAGTTTTTACTCCCTATCTCTTTATTGTTGGTATTCTTTATTTCTTTCTACGAATTTTTAGTGGGTTTTTTTTTTTAATTTTCCATTCATGAGGGAGAGAGGGGGAAAGAAGGAATGAGAGGGAAGCATTGACTCGTTCCACTTAGTTGTGTACTCACTGATTGCATTTCGTGTGTGCCCTGACCTGGGAATCGAACCTGCGACCTCTAGTGTGCAAGGTTGATGCTTTATTCAATGAGCAACTCAGCCCGAGGACTAGAAAAGCAGCTGAGTTAGGGGCAGAGCCCCTGAGTGGCAAGTGGGGGGCACTCAGTCCACCTAACGTCTGGTCCTACCTGCTTACTCAAAAGCAAACTTGATAACTGGATGTCTCCATTTACGGGAGGAGTTTGGGGGGCATAGACCTAGATAGACAATAATAGGAAATCCACCTAAAAAGTTTAACCTGGCCCTGAAGTTTAACTATCAAGAGAGGCACCAAAGAAGTAGGACAGCAAATCAATCTCTTTCTCTGTCTCTTCTCTCCCCATCTCTCCCTTCCTCTCTGAAATTAATAAGTTTTAAAAAAAAGATAGACTTGTCATAAACTGTTGCTCAGCTGTAACAGTGGGAGTCAACATACAGACTTTATTTTTTGTTTTGTTTTGTTTTTTTTTCTCTTTTTTCATTTTTCTGAAGCTTGGAAACAGGGAGAGACAGTCAGACAGACTCCCGCATGCGCCCAACCGGGATCCACCCGGCACGCCCACCAGGGGCGACGCTCTGTCCACCAGGGGGCGATGCTCTGCCCATCCTGGGCGTCGCCATGTTGCGACCAGAGCCACTCTAGCGCCTGAGGCAGAGGCCACAGAGCCATCCCCAGCGCCCGGGCCATCTTTGCTCCAATGGAGCCTTGGCTGCAGGAGGGGAAGAGAGAGACAGAGAGGAAAGCGCGGCGGAGGGGTGGAGAAGCAAATGGGCGCTTCTCCTGTGTGCCCTGGCCGGGAATCGAACCCGGGTCCTCCGCACGCTAGGCCGACGCTCTACCGCTGAGCCAACCGGCCAGGGCAACATACAGACTTTAAACATGCTTAGGAAACTTGGAAAGGGCAGTGAGACTGGGGAGGGCAACGGTGGGACAGAGGTATGTTGCTTTTAATTATAAACCCTTCTGTACTATGTTTAATTTTTCCCCATATATCACATTAATTAACTATATAAAGCAATTAACAAGTCTGGGGTTTTTTTAATTGATAGCCCAGACTGAAGTAGGAAGATGGTTTTGCTTAGCTTCTCAGCTGTTTCCTTGGAGGATCTGCTCATTCCTGAGGATAAAAGCAGCTTTTAGTATTGGTCTTCCCTTTCTGCATTCTTGCTTTGTCCTGGTTTGGACCTTTTTCAGGGACAACAAAGGGTTGCAGATAAAATAATTTTTTATAGGAGTGATACATGATTACTCTATGTTGCAATATGTAGAAAACCAAAAAATACAAATTTCTTCAAAAAAATCTGCTAATATTGTCGTGTGTGGTTACAATCACATGTTTATATTGTGCGTAAGTTTATATCATTTTTATATAACAAGATGTAAGCATTTAATTTTTATTCTAAAGTAGTTTTTAATAATTTATGTTTGATCATGTTGATGAAATGTATCTAAGTAGTCTTATATTAGGACATACTTTTTATTTTATTTGATTGATTGATTTTAGAGAGAGGAAGGTGGAGAGAAAGAGAGACAGGAACATCAATCTGTTCCTGTATGTGTCCTGACTGGGGATTGAACCAGCAACTTCTGCACATTGGAACAACGCTCCAGCCAATAGAGCTATCCGGCCAGGGCAGGAATATTCTTCTATTACAAATAATAGTGTATTAAATAGCCTTTTAAATAAATACACCTTCAACTACAGCTTTGATTGTACCTTTCGTTTAGATTCCTAAAGATGACTAAATCAGACATTTTCCTGACACATTCTTCAGTTTCTCATTAGTTCTTTTATATTTTTTAAAAATTATGTTTTATCTAGCTTTTTAAATTATCCTCAGCACTAGGGTTGGTTCATATCACCGAGCTCACAATTACTAGGGCAGTCAGTAGTCCTGATCCTATAATGTGACATTCCAGGGATACAAATCACTTGAAGAAAAAGTAAGACTTAAATCATTCAACATCTGTGGCCTGAAGGCAACTGAAATTTATAATAATGTAATTATTTGGAACTCTTAAAATAGAACTAACGCTTGCCTGACCTGACCTGTGGTGGCACGGTGGATAAAGCACCAACCTGGAATGCTAAGATCACCGATTCAAAACCCCAGGCTTGCCTGGTAAAGGCACCTATGAGAGTTGATGCTTCCTGCTCTTTCCTCCTCTCTCTCTTTTCTAAAAATGAATAAAATCTTTAAAAAAAAAAATAGAGCTAAAGCTTTATAAAGTAACTTAATTCTGATTATAATCAGTTTCACAAGGCTTCCCTAGGTTGTTAATACTAAAAATTGTATTTACAATGAAGGTGTTAGTAGTTACAGCAGCTGACTGTGAAACCAGAGATCCAGCCCAGTGGTGCTTCAGCCCATGGGGGAGGTGGGAAGTGTGCAGTCTGTGGAGTGGTATGCTTCAGGTTTGAAATTTGTGAGGGTGATAAAAAGTATGGACTTAGATACTTTGATTATAAATGAGGAGTGATTTCAATACAGGACCAAAATTAATTGTCAAAATTTTTTTTGTGACTAGATCAATAATGCAGTTATTCTAACAAAGCACAGTGAAATGAAGCTATTAAAGTTTATAAAAACTCCTGTCATTTCTTTGCTCTAATATTATTTTTATAAGCTATGAATGCAACAGCCTAGCCCTGGCTGGATAGCGTGGTTGGTCAGAGCATTGCTGAAAGTACAGAGATTGCCGGTTCAATTCCCCGCCTACAGGGCGGGAATTCCCTACAGGGTACATGTAGGAACAAATTGATGTCTCTCTCTCTCTCTTTCTCTCTAAAATCAATTAAAAAATTTTTTTTAATTTTCATGCAACATCCTAAATGACAAACTTTATTTTGTGATTTTTCTGGTCAATTTATGTTATAAAAAGATGAGGAGCCTGACCTATGGTGGCGTACTGCATAAAGCATCAACCTGGAACACCGAGGTCACTGGTTCAAACCCCTAGGCTTGCCTGGTCAAGGCACATACGGGAAGCAACTACTACGAGTTAATGCTTCCTGCTTCTACCCTCCCCCCTCTAAAAATCAATCTAAAAAAAAGATGAAGAAAAGTACATACAACCATAGAAATTTTAGAGTTCTGCTCAAATATTCTCATTTTATGGGAATGAGTATCTGTGCCATGGGTTTTCCTTTGGAGTAGATTACTTATTCCATTTATCTAGACCTGCCTATAAATGACCTTTTCAGCCTCATTCATTAGAGGGTTATGATATACTTACATTTTCTAATCTAACTTCTTTTATCTTTTCATCAGGGAGTAAGAGTGCGAAAATTCAGTCAGGCATATTTGGAAAGGGATCTGTGTATTCACGACACAATGCTGAAAGACTTTTTAAAAAGCTGATACTGGACAAGATCTTGGATGAGGACTTATTTATCAATGCTGTTGACCAACCCATTGCCTATGTGATGCCTGGAAGTAAAGCCCAAATGTTACTAAACGACCAGTTAAAGGTATGGTATTTTAAATATTTGTTTCATTCTATTATTTCACAGTGAGTAGACAAAAACATTACTGCAAATTAAACTGTCTTTTCCAAAGCTTATAGATATTGAATTTATTTATACTGTCCTATATCAATACTATATTGTTTCTCTTAATTTGCAAAGGGATCTTAAAATTGAATCCAAGTAATGTAATATCTGTTAAAGTGAATTTAATGGGCTATCAGATCACTAAATTGTCACTTGTTTATAAAATATTTACCAAGAAGCAGTTCTGTGCTGGCCATTGGAAATATAAGGGTGGAGAAGACATAGCCCCTATTCCTAGGGGCCTTACTGTCTACCTGGTGTAACAGAAATATCCCCTCAAAATGCAATTAAGTATTAAATTAAAGCCCCTTTTTGGATACAAATGAGCACACACCCACTCCTGCGATCTCTCTTTCTCTCACACAAAGGTAGACTTCATGGAAACGGAAAATTCCAGCCGTATAAAAAAACAAAAAGCCTTAGTGATGAAGGTTTCTCAGAGAGAAGAGGTGGTTAAGAAATGTCTTAGAGAACTTACAGAAGTCTGCAAATCTCTGGGAAAAGTTTTTGGTGTTCATTACTTTAATATCTTCAACACTGTCACTCTCAAGAAGCTTGCAGGTAGGTGGGTATAAGTCTTCTCTTATGTGGCACAATTAGTAGGCAAAAGTTCATCTTGCTTAGAAACTTTTTAAGTGCATAAATATGTCTCAGTCTTTTGCATTATTTTCATTTAACCGCTCAATTGAAAGCTCAGAGAAACCATTCAAACTTATTCTTGAGATAAAATATACTCTCTAAGTTATATACATTACTTTGTTATTCAGACACATGATAAAATTTTGATTTTGTACTTTTCTCTAATGCTGACTGTTAGAATATGGGTAATTGCAGTCTGTAACACCAGATGTTACTTTGATGGCTTTGTGTCCATTTTTAGCTTGTCTTTATGGTGTGTAACTATGTTATGTACCAATGTTTTTGCAAGGGGGAGCTAAGTTCCTTATGAAAAGAGGTTATGTTTTATGCTTCTTGAATCCAGAGCTGACGCTTGACTATATCTTCAGTTAATAAATACCGTTTCCTGAGTTAATGCCATGGCTTCAGATAGCTCAACCTAATTCTAATAGCAGAGTCCCTGAAAAATAAGTTGTCACATACTTATAAAAGTTCACATTCAAAACCTGACTCTTCCAAATCATTTTTTTACTTGGTTGACCATGTCTTTGTTTTCTCTTATGTCATTGAAAATGTTAGTTTCGACTGCCTTTTTCAGTGTGTTCCACCATTTTCCCAAGTATTTTCAGCAGAATCCTTGTTACTCATTCTGATGTGATGGTTTTGTTTTTCTGAGGGTGGTACAGAGTGCCAGGGTTGCACATCTTCAATGACACACATATAACACTGCTTTATCGACTTTAGGCATCTTCTTTTTCAGCTTGTGTAAAGCATTGGTTGTTGTGTGCAAAAAAACTATGGAATTGTCATTTCCTCAAAAACATATTTGCTTTATTAATGCCAAATTTATTCCCCATTTCTCTGTTTTTGAGGTTTTCTGCTTTCAGTCACTTTTTCAGAGCTAATCAGAGTCTAGTCTTTTGTAGACATTATATGTGTCAGTGAAACTCAGCATGTCAGGTAGCAGCACTGCAGTCCCGCTGTGGATGCACCGGCAGCACTGATGGCTATGATCAGTTCCTGTGTGCACAGGCAGCAGCCACCACAGTACTGCTGCCATTCAACCATCAGCACTTGTGAGACCCATCTTGACTTTAGGAAAGTCAAACTGTGAATAAGTGTATCTTAGAATTTATAGAATACAGTGTTGTTGTTTTGTTTGTTTGTTTGTTTGTTTGTTTTAGTGAGATTAGAGGAGATACAGAGACAGACTCCCGCATACGCCCCAATTGGGATCCACCCAGCAACCTATATCTGGGGCCAATGCTCACAACTGAGCTATTTTTAGCACCTGAGGCAGAGACCCCACAGAGCTGTCCTCAGTGACTGAGGTCAACATGTTCAAATCAATTGAGCCATGGTTGCGGGTGGGGGGAAGAGAGAGAGTGAAGGGGGACGGGAGGGAGAAGCATATGGTCACCTCTTCTGTGTGCCCTGACCAGGAATTGAACCAGGACTTCCACATGCCAAGTTGACACTCTACCGCTGAGCCAACCAGCCAAGGCCAGAATACTGTATTTTGTATCTAGGCTATTAGTGTCATTCTCTAACTGGTCTCCTTAACTTCAAATATGCACATGATACACATTTCAATCTTTCAAAACCTCTGCTGAAACTCCAACAGCTCTCCAGATAAAGTACAAAGTCCTGAATTTCTACTTGGACCTGCATTTCTACTTGCCTTTCCCACTTTGTCTTCCACTAACTTTCTCCATAAACCTTCTAGTCTATCCCAAAGGTCTCATCCTTTTCCTCTAAACATAGAAATTATATAAAAATCACAGACTTGAAATCCACTCTTTGCTCAAGTCAAATATGTAGGAATTATGACTCCCTCACTCCCCATAGCCAGTGCATCAATGACTCCTCCAGACCAGCCTATGAAACGCATCCGAATTCATCTCTTCTGTCTCCATTGCTACATCCTGATTCACTGCATCCTCGCTTGCTCCTCAGTGGCTCCCACTGGACTCCCAGTTTCCACTTTTTCTTTTATAAACCATTTTCCACACAGCAGCTAGAGTGTTCTTTAAAATGACAAGCTTGTCCAGCTAAAAGACTGATGTGCCATCTGTATGCAGAGGACTCAACAGCCTACTTGTTAAAGTCAAATTACCTGCCTCACCCCACAGGCTGAAAGACTGGAGGAAGAGCGGGTTTGGGTTGGGGGGATATATGAATTCAGTTACAGTCTTCTTTTTTTTTCCAGAGAGAGAGTGAGAAAGAGACAGGAAGGAAGAGAGGGAGGGAGGGAGGAGAGAAATGAGAAGCATCACTCGTACTTGGGTAACTTTAGTTGTTCATTGATTGCTTCTCATATGCGCCTCTAGCAGGGGGCTTAAGCCTAGCCAGTGACCCCGTGCTCAAGCCAGCGACCTTGGGATCATGTTGATGATGCTCTACTCAAGCTGGCAAGCCCATGCTCAAGCCATTGAGCCCGTGCTCTAGCCGATGACCTCAGGGTTTCAAACCAGGGACCTCAGTATTCCCGGTCTTCTCTCTATCCACTTTGCCACTACCTATCAGGCGAGTTACTGTCTTCCTGAGTTGGATACACAAGTCTGGAGTGCAGGGGAGAAGTCAGAGCTGGAAACATGAATGTGGGTGTTCTACGGAGTCTTTATTGTGAGAACAAAGCAAAGTCTGGTTAAACTCTGAGGCGCAGTGTACTGGTGTCCTCCAGTTTCCCCACATCCTTTGTTCTCCCTTCCCTCTGCCCTAACTTAACGTACCTTTGCTGCTAGAATTGGATGATGGGTTCCTACCTTCTGGGTCTGTCTGCTGCCTCTGTTGGCACCAACTGCCTTGTAGAAAGTTGGCCTAAGTGCCTGGTGCTCTGCAGTTGGTTGGCACTTAACAAATGTGTGCTGAATGGGTGAATGAGCATAAATTCAGTGGGTTTTTTGTTGGTGGTAATTTTAATTCCTGATTTTATGTTCATGCACAGAATCTTTATCTTCTGATCCTGAGGTTTTGCTTCAAATTGATGGTGTTACTGAAGACAAACTGGAAAAATATGGTGCCGAAGTGATTCCAATATTACAGAAATACTCGGAGTGGACATTGCCAGGTTCAGTATACAGCCAAATAATGTGTTTTCTAAAAGCCTGTTCTAATGTTAAGCAATACATCTCACTGAATTAAAATTTTCTGGTTTCTGGGTCATGTTCACACTTCCTACACCTTATCACACAGATGCCCAGGTGTTCAGGGCTGCCCTCAGTGGTGTGCCAGGCACCTCTTATAAGACACTGGTGCTTAGGCCCCCTGCGGGGTGCCAGCTACTGAAACTGCTAATAGGCCCTCTGGGGGATGCTAGCTACTAGAACTGCTAATAGGAGGACTTTTCAGCCCAAAAGTTGCTGGTTCTGTTAAGGCGAATGCCCGAGAAATCAGGAAGGCTAGGTGCAGTGCCCCGGCCTGCCCCACCCTCGCAATCTGTGGTCCTTGGCAGGCCACAAATAACCTCTTTGTGTTGCAGTTTTCTAATATGAGGAAGGAACATGTTATCTGAAAAGCATGTTGTAGAGATAAAATTTTTAAGAGTGGAGTTTAAATATTTTGGAAATATGAACATGGAATTTAATGCTAGATAATCTTATTGTTATTAGCCATTGAAAGATTCTGCCCGAGTCAGTGAATCATTAGCAGATGTTCCCCAAAGGTTACATTAGGCCTGTCATAGAGTACCTCTAATTACAGACCTCATCACAGAGCTATAAAAAGCACCGACTAAGAGAAAATCTAGAATAAAGAAAGATGTAGACAGGACGAACACAGAAGTCTTACTTCCTCTTCTAACCTACTGCCACATGATGAGACACAGCAGACAGGCCAAGTTCTATGTTTTTTCCTGTTTCTCTACGGGATCACCATAAGGGTTTCTCCTCGAGGCTATTGGAAATGGTAAGCAGGCTGAGAAATGAGTGAGCAGGTGTTTCAAATTCTGTCTGTTCACAATCATTTTTAATCCATTAACAAAATGCTAAAAAGTAGGGTTTTCATGAATTCCTCTGTATAGTTATTCCATTAAAAGCCTTGTTTTAACTATGCTGACAGTTTCTTGGTAGGAACTTTGTGTTTGTTTACTATAATAACTTGTTACTCTGTGGAAACAGCTAGTGGTGACAATCACTGTCACTGTTGAAAGACAGGCACTGTGCCAGCGCTTTGCCTATTTTGTATCACTCAGTTCTCACACCCATTTTACAGGTGGAAATGGGTGAGACCTTTTCATTTCCCCAAAGTCCTATAGCTGGGATGACAGCACTCTTTGCTCCAGATATAGTGCCTTTCTGTGTCAATCAGTTTTGGAGGGACAAGGCCCTTCCTGTCCTTCCTACCAGGCAGCAGAGCTGCCTGAGGGTGAACCAGACCAGCCAAGAAATACCTTTCTTTGTTAACTAGAGAAGGACCTTACTGACCTGTAGGAAAGTTTCGTGATCTTTCAGTGTGTTGGGATGCAAATACCTGTGTAAAATTACCACATTTGCAAACGTGTGTTCTATGCAGACCCATTTCCTGCATGGTTTGTGAAATGTTCACAACTGTTATGCAAAGAAGTGTTTGTCTTTGAAGAGTAAAATATGATCTGGAATTTTCTGATGTTCATTTACTAAGTTACTGTTGCTTAAAGGGCAGGTCTTTATATTGGGTTATTTTTCAGCATGTGTAAAATGATAAATAAAACTCTTATATAGCACATTATACTTTTCAAAGTGGTTAACAGGATTAACTACCCAAATAGGCATAGGTTATATGCAGCAGAGTATGAACTAAACCTGAGGTCTTTATTTAAATTTAAAGTGTCAGATTTTTAAATGGATTCTGATTCTCCTTTAAAAAATAAATTTCCATTGAGCACACTTTGGGGCTTGTGAAATAAAAAAAAGAAATGTTCAGTTTTTGCGGAATCGTCAAATCCATGTGACGAGAAGACACCAGGAAAGCAGGTAGGTGTCAGCTGACCTGCCTCATTTTGTGCATCTCTGTGTAGACTAACAGCCCTGGGACCAGCGGGGTTTCTTCAGTAAAAGTCTGCATTGTCATTTGTAGCTGAGGACAGTTGCCCGCCGGTGAGCCCGTCCAGCAGCAGAGGCAACGGGAGAGATGGCTCTGAGGAGTTTAATGAGGAAACACCCATATCTTCTCACTACTTTGCAAATAAAACCAAAAATGAAAGAAAGAGGAAAAGGGGACCAGCCTGCCAAAGGTCTAAAAGGAGAAAAACTGGTTTCAGTGATTTCAAGACAAAAGTGTAAGTTCTGTGACATGTTCTGCAATGTAGGGTGTAAGGGGGGAAAGTACGGCTGTTCTGGCTTTCTCCAAGCATCTGTTAAAACAAGCCATTATTAAATGTTGCCTCTATAATTAATGAAGTAAAGATTAAGGTTTGATCCAAAACAAGACCATTTGCTTCAGATTTTTTAAATATCTACTTCTAAGTCAGTTATCACTCAAATTTTCTAGTTTGCAGAAATTCCAATTTTGACCTTAACTTGGGGGAAAAAATTGTTTTTATCTAAAATACTGTAAATCTATAAATACTAGCAGAATAAACAGGGGATTTTATTTCCTTATTGCTTTTACATTTCTGTCAACCCTTGCTACATTTTTTTGTGGCAGAATCTGTGGGCCTCTACCTGCCATTCATTCATACCTGGGAAAGCCAACCTCTCAGTCTATGCAGGGCAGTGGAGAGGAAGCCGCAGCAGGAGAGCCAGAGGGTCAGGCAGCTAGGCCTTGAGGGGCTGCATGAATGGCTTCCATTCTCCCTTTCGCACAGGAACCTGGCCCCTGGGCTGGGACTTGTCTGCCACAGGGCACTGTCTGCACACCAGGGGGGAAGAAAGATAAGTATTGTGATGTGCTGGGTGATGATCTGGGCAGCATTCATATTTCTTCATAATTGCACTGTTTCTGACAGCCTTTTTCCTGTCTTCTGCAAGGACATCCTCTGTCCTCGCCATGTAGGTAAGGTCTGACAGGCTTGTGACCATCCCATCAGTCTGGACATTGGCCCCCAGATAACTGCATATTGTCACAGAAATGCTTGCAGAAATGGGAAACAAGTCCTTAGTAAATTTTTGCAATCTGTTGGGTGCAGTTTTTGTACCTCTGTTCCTTCTGGGTAATAAAAAAACAAAAAATTGAGTGAAGGAAGAGAGGGGAAGGCAAATGTTACCAAATTGTCATTTTCTTTTAAGTCCATAAACAAACATCTTGTATGCACTGATCCTTCTGCCAGGGTACAGAAATTAAAGGCATTAGTAAATGTTAGTTTAATTTTGTGGTTTTTAATGTGTAAGTCACCAGCAGATGTTCTTCAGTGGGGACATTTTATAATGAGTATTATGGGTAATACTCATTTTCTCAGGAGCCCTCACAGAGTAAGAGTCCTTAAAAGACATCTGGAGCAGCCCCCTGGGGTGATGAGAAACTGAGGCCAGCCCTGGGGAAGGCTTATGAGGCCTTACCAGCCTGGTCTCTGCTTCCCAGGTAGGATTGCACACTGGCTTGCCCACGCCTTCCCTGAGCACTTTTATCTCTGCACGGCATCCATGCAGAGTCCTTTACAACTACACTGCTCGCAAAGATTAGGGAATATTTTATTGCTTATGATTTTCTCATTTTTACTGGTTAGAACAAAGCAAACCTTATTTTAGTACTCATTACCATTGGCTCATGTATTCAATTTCCACAACTTTTGTTTATAAGAGTGAAGCACTTTGCCCTGTAGCCTAGAACCTGTTCTAATAAGAAGTAGGAAAGCTCACACTTGTCCAAAAGCCAGTCCCAGTGTTGGTGCTGGTTTTTAATTAGCCCATGTGTCTGCACTGGGATTCTTCTCTGATCCCTGCTGGCTGAAACCAGAAAGTTTTGTAACTTCCTTTTACCTTTGTAACAGCCTCTTTGTAGATCTGTACTTTATTCTTGTTGTTGTTTTTTTTTTTTTTTTTTTTTTTTTGCATTTTTCTGAAGCTGGAAACAGGTAGAGACAGTCAGACAGATTCCCGCATGCACCCGACCGGGATCCACCCGGCACGCCCACCATGGGGCTACGCTCTGCCCACCAGGGGGCGATGCTCTGCCCATCCTGGGCGTCGCCATGTTGCGACCAGAGCCACTCTAGCGCCTGGGGCAGAGGCCACAGAGCCATCCCCAGCGCCCGGGCCATCTTTGCTCCAATGGAGCCCGGCTGCGGGAGGGGAAGAGAGAGACAGAGAGGAAGGTGCGGCGGAGGGGTGGAGAAGCAAATGTGTGCTTCTCCTGTGTGCCCTGGCCGGGAATCGAACCCGGGTGCTCCGCACGCTAGGCCGACGCTCTACCGCTGAGCCAACCGGCCAGGGCCTTTATTCTTGTTTTTACCCAAGCCTCTCTGGAAGATAGTTCCCACAGTTTCCACCCTGCTCACCTGGTTGAATCTCTGCACAGTGATAGAATAAACACGGCTCTTGGCTAGGGACCTTAACTCTCTGCCCTGACCTCAGCGTTTTACGTCTTCAGAATATCACAATGAATGAGTAGTGTTCTGGGCTTCGTAAGTGGGGATAAAATGGATGGCCCGGTGAGATGGAGGCTGCTGTTGGCAGATTCGCTTTGGAAGTCAACAGAAACAGCAGGTTTTTGCTTGGGGCTTAATTTCTCAGCAGGAAATCAGCATAGGGAAATTAGAGGCTGCTTCTCTGCTGGATTTGCACATCTTTGCCAGTTCTGCAGTAGAACTGCCCTGGAGCAAAGCACTCTTTGCCTAGCCCTAGCCCCACCAGGATGCCGTTACCACCTCCTGAATTTCAGAGGTGGGAGGCCACTTGCCTGCCTCAATGCTATGGAATTAGTGTTGGGCAGGAATTCAGCATGGTTACAAAGCAACAGGAAATACTTGTATAAGAAAAGGCTTCTATAGAGAAAGCTGCCGGCTTTTATCCTTGTAAACATGTGGCCCTGTGATTTTTATTTTTTTAATGTCTTATTTTGGTGGGAGAAAAAAAGAATAGCCATGATCAGGCCAGTGAGGGAAGTGAGGTGCTGGAAAGACTTTGTAATAGACTGTGGCAGGGGCTTCTTCCCTGGCTTTAAAGGCAACGAGTGGGAGGTGCGAGCACACAGATCGGGGAGTGTAGGCAGTCCAGCAAGCTGCTGGCGACGTGGCTGGGACAGGCATGCCAGACCCGAGCCGCTCGCAGGCCTCTCAGGGAACCACATCTGCAGCCTTCCTCTGGCTGGGGCTGGGCAGGAAGAGGCTCCACTCTGCTCCGTCCAAGCCCCACACTCCCAGCTACCTTTCTCTGGACTGTTCAAGCACAGTAATTCCAGAGTGTCTGTTATCTGGGCATTTGGAGCCTTAAAACAAGTACTCTCGCTTTCTTTATTTAGTCAGAATAGACCTGGGAATGTGGATTTGGGCTTTGTTGTCCGGAGTGAGGAGTCTGATATCAGCTGTGAAAGGTATGGTTGGAGAAAAGGCAAACAGATTGGCTTCAAGTCATAGAATTCAGAAACAATCCTTGACATTTTAGGGAGACAGCTTTGTCCGAAGAGCAGCAGTCTTTCCTCCTTGAATTGTAAAGGAAACTGACCTTTCCCAGGGGCTTTATAGGCAGAGAGACACATAAGATCACAGAAAATCTTGGGCTAGGCAGTTCTTTCAGGTTGAGAGAAGAAAGACTGTTCACTTTGGGTTTTATTTAACATTTCAATTTTCTTTGTCACATTTTAGGGGGTCCACCACATGCAGAAAGAGATCTCCTAAAACGAACCCCTCCAGCACATTTGGGTCAAGATCAGCTGTGCATGGTTCTCAGGCAGCATCAGGAGACAGTAGAAAATTGGGGATTATGGCCCCACCAAAGCCTGTAAACAGAATGTTCCTAAGGCCTGCCTATGCATTTTCTTCATAACAATCAAATCTCAGTGTACAGAGATCTTGTTTCTTGTTTGTCAGCATCTGACCATCTGTGAATATAAAGCTGTTAGTTTCTTACACCAGTTGTATTTTTTACCCATATCTATTAATATTCAAATAAACGCTTGGGGTGACAGTTCTTATTTTTTAAATAAACATTTTCTTTTGAATAAGCATGATTTCTGCCACTGCAAGCCTTGTGGCTGTTGTTTCTGAGAATGTCTGAAGCAGCAGCTGAATCATCTCAATCGGAGTAATTCTAAGCATGACATGAAACAAGTTGAAGGAAAAGACGCATGGGACATTGTAAAACTAAAAGTTTCTGTAGAAGATGTAAACAAAATTAGAAAACAGAAAATGAAGGAAATTGATAAAGGATTCATATCTGTAATATACAAAGAGTACCTATAAATCATTAAGAAATGTCAAACCAGTAGGAAAAAGTATGAATAGGCTCTAAGAAGAAGAAATAAAAATGAAATGGTCCACAAATATGTGGAAAATGCTCAATCTGCCTAGTTAAAAATATAAATTAAAACAATGAGATGCCCATTTTTTTGCCTATTGAATAGTCAACACTGAATGATATCCCCAAATCTGGGAATAACAAGAGAATGCTCAGACATTCTGTTGGTGAGAATATATTAAATGTTGGTGTAGTCTTTCAGTGTTAGAGGGGCCTTACTTTTTAAGACTATCCTTCATTAATAGGCTGATTGGTCAGAAGGTCTTTAAGTGGAATTTTGGCACCTCTTTTTCACGGCTCCAGTACCCTATTTTTGGAGATACCCTGTTTCTTAACTGTAAGTGACCTTGGTGTCCCACTTCTCTTTACCTCAGTTAAGAGGGTAGAGCTGAGGAAGCACAGACTGGGTCAGAAGTATTAAGGACAGAGTTGGCTGGGAGTCTTGTGACCTCTGCCTGAGTCACAAGGCTCAGTACTGAGGTGGATCCTGCTCCCATGCTAAGGGGACCACCCTTGGTGCTGTACCTACTGACTGCCACATGGGGCTTTGGGCTCCACATTTAACAGAGGAGACTGGCTAGACAGGAGTCTACTAAGGGCTGTGCATATTAACTTCAGGATGCCTTCAGAGTTGACATTTTTCAAGACGCCATTTTTCCAACAAGTCCTGAGTCAAAGTGGACAGAAGAATCTTCTTGGAGTGATGAGAGGAAATGGAGGACAAAGCCTGACCTGTGCTGGCGCAGTGGATAAAGCGTCGACCTGGAAATGCTGAGGTCGCCGGTTCGAAACCCTGGGCTTGCCTGGTCAAGGCACATATGGGAGTTGATGCTTCCAGCTCCTCCCCCCTTCTCTCTCTCTGTCTCTCCTCTCTGTCTCTCCCTCTCCTCTCTAAAATGAATAAAAAAAAAAAAAAAAAAAAAATGGAGGACAAAGTCAGTAGTTGAGGCTGCTGAGATAATGTCCCCAACGTGAGGTCACCTTGCAGAGTTGGCAATGCACAAGGGCATATAGCAAGGCCATACTGTACTTCCACCTATAGTACTGGCTATGAGGGATTGGGGCAGCCTCTGCACCGAACTTATGCCAAAGATGTTGGGTCCCTTCCTGGCTCTGGCCTGATTCATTTCTTTACTGAGGACCTCATCAGCCTGGACACTGGAGACTGCCATCCCCTTAGGAGTGTCCATTCCACCTCCAGGGGCTCCTGGGCAACCAGGAACGTGCAGAAAGTCAGTGCAGTGGGAGCGCCAAGGATGGAGTGTAGAAGTTTTGAGCAGCGCAGTGCTACCCACAGCACTGTCACCTGCGCCATTTACATTTCTGAGGAGCAGACTCAGCCCCAGGATCAAATGGCAGAGCCAAGGCCCATACTCGGCTCTTTTTAAAAGTTCTGGGTTGGAATAGGCTCTGTTTAATTCCTCAGGCACCAGAGCAGGGACAAGAAAGTGCAGGTGGCCTCCTTTAATTCAGCCTCCAGCCTTCCCAGACCCACCACCACCTCTCCCCAGAGAACATGGCTGCATCCACATGGGACAAATTCAGGAGAACAGCAGCACATGGACTTGCCCTGACCAAAACCTGCCAGCCAGAAAGAGATGGTGACAGCAAAACCATTCCACTCCATAAGTAACCAAATCACCAGCCAGGAACGGGAGGGGACAAATCCACCTGGGATTTCCAGCCTAGGACGTTTCACTGGCCCACCCTTGCCACCACTTGGGAGCTTGGCACTCCCACTGCACTGACTTTCTGCTTGTGGAGGATGCTGGAAGGACTGGAATCTGATTCTCCAGTTTGTATACACTCTCTTCCACCATGAGAACTCACTTGAGAGAACGGACAGGTTCTGACTTTTACCTCCAGGGACAGGGAACCCACTACTTTATAGGAAGAGAAAAAACATGGAGAGCCTACTCTATGCCAAGGTCTCTTACAGGAACTGTCACATAATTTAATTTGCTCCTTTAAATACCCCCCCCCCCTCCCTGCCACTAGCCCTGGGAGGCAGGGACATGGTATTAGCCCTTTTTATACAGAAACCAGAATTCAGAGAGCTTATGTAATTGTTCTTATCCACATAGGCAGGAAGTGGTAGTAAGTAGGGTAACATACATCCCGGCTTGCCCTGAAGAGTCCCAGTTTATATCCACTACCCTGGTGTAATAGTTAAGACAGCACCCTTTCCTTCTCAAAAGTGCTCCAGCTTGGACAATGTATTATAAGGAATCCAGGTCTACTTTTTTCCTGGACAATCCAGCCTCTTCTAACCCTATTTTCCATCCAGAGCCCCAGGGGCCACCTGCTGAAATCTTTAGGTCCCTGGGGCTCGCTCTAGGGACAGAAGCTTCAGAATTAGCCAATGCAGCTGAGCCGCGGTTTTTCTCCAGAAGAGGAAGCCAGGACTGTGGTCCAGGCCCCTTGCTCTTCATAAGAAACTCCTACAGTTTGGAGCTGCTCCGAGGCCCACCCTATCCTTGGGAGGCTCTCAGAATCCCAGTCCAGGCTCTTCACCTCCAAGCAGCAGCCATGGGGCTCACCAAGTCCTCTGCTCTCACCTTGGCAGAAGACAGCGGCCTGTGGGCCCTTTATAGAGGCCAGGGTGGAGTCCCCGTGAGGCTCCAGCAGCCATGGCCTCTATATGGCTTCACAGACAGGGTCCAGAGAGGCAGGCTGGTAGGATGTGCTCGGAGACCCAGTCCCTGACCCGACCCTGCTAGGGGCTTCAGTCCATGGGCTTAGCTCTTGGTTGCTACAAGGCATGGATTCAATTTTTTTAAGATTTTATTTATTCATTTGAGAGAAGGGAGATACAGTGGAGAGAAGCAGGAAGTATCAACTCCCATATGTGCCTTGACCAGGTAAGCCCAGGGTTTTGAACCTGCAACCTCAGTTTTCCAGATCGACTCTATCCACTGTGCCACCACAGGTCAGGCATGGATTCAATTTCTACATTTTTGCAGGGTATCACCTTATCTACTAGGACACATATCCTTGGCCTTTGGAAAGCTCCTGCTGTCTCATTTTCCTGTTCTTCCCAGACCCATGTTCTCTGTTGGCAAGAGAGGAAGGAAGGAGGAAGTGAACTCCCAGGGAATAGGCCCTGCAGAGAGCACATGTAGGTGGCAGAACCCCCAGGCAGGGATGAGGCTGTGTTCCTGAGGCCTGCCTGCAGGTGTGGAAGGTAGGGTTTTGGTGTCATCACAGCATGTTTCTACAATCCCACAGAAGATCTAGTGACCTGGATGGCCCCGAGGCCTTGGCCTATTTGGGATGCAGTTCACCATAGCTTTCTGTCCCTGTGGGTCCCACACACAGGTTGCAGGCATCAGTCAGCCTGTCCTGGTCTCGTGTCTAAGCCCCTGCCAAAAACCTCCAGACCCCACAAAAGTCAGGTCCTGGTGGAACCTGTAGGTTCCTGCCTCCCTTGGAGACCCTTTGTAGACCAGAAAATGGAGCCATGAGTCTTGGTGGTGACCTTCACTGCCCTCAGGAAGGGTCTGGAGAGCCTTTGTTAACAGACTGAAATCTCAACCTGGAAAGAAGCACTTCTGAGAAATAGACCTATGGCTGGAGTCTTGCTTGCACCCAGAACCCTTGGGCCTCCTCCCCAGAGAAGCTGTGAGCCTCTCGTGACTTGGAAGGCAGTAAGCCTGCTAACCTCAAGACCGAAGCAAGCATGAGTGTCTGCGGTGGCTGTGGTTTAACAGTTTGTGCCAGAAAGAAGGCCACCCACGTGAGCCCCACTGCGACTTAACCGCCTACGTGACTGAATGTGAACCGTGGACAGAGATCACGCTCTATCCGTCCCCACTTGTCTTCAGTGCCCAGCCCATCGACCCTGCTTCTTCCAAACTAGCTGAGTGACCTTTGCAAGTTTTGGGACTTCTCTGAACCTCAATTTTCCATTTGCACAATGAATGTAATACCAGGTTCTTGCCTCCCAAAGTGGTTGTGGGCACCCTTTTTGGTCAGGTACCTCACAAACATTTGGTGGAGACCCAGGAATGGCCCTGGACCTTGGTGAGTTCACAATCAGTAAGGGAAACAGCCAACACACTTCGGGAGAAAAACAGACACAGTGTTTGGGGTGTTTGGGTGCTGTGAGAGCCCCCAGGTGAGACCTAGTTCAGTCTGGGAGTTATAAGAAGTGAAGTTGGAGCCTTGAAGAATGGGGAGAATTTGAGAACAAGAGGAGACTCCAGGCAAAATTGAAGCACAGAAGTAAAAGACGAGATGGGAAACAGCAGGGCCTCTGAGGGGACTCCTAGGGCTCAGGACAGGCTAAAGGAGGTAGGACAGCCTGCCAAATTGGTCCTTGCTGCAGAGTATGAATTTGTCCCCAGGGAAGGCACTGGAACAGGAGAGAGACAAGATCTGATTTGAGCAACTAGAAAATTGCTCTGACCACAGGGTCAGAAAAGGATTGAAGAGAGTGAGTCTGGACACCTGCAGACAGGCAGCAGGCTCTTGTTTGTTCAGTGAGAGATGTAACAGCTTTCAGGGTAACAGGTGACAGGAGTGAATAGACCCCACTGGCCAAGGAGGGGGTATGGGACAGGGACAGGACTGTCAACATGCTTTAAAAATGTCCCAGAGAGATGATGTTTCTGCATCAGTAATACCAATAGTCCCTGTCCCTCCCAGTCAAGAGAATGCTGTGTTGCCTGAGATCAATTTGGGGGCCCCTGGTCCAGGCCCCATTTCAGCCCCCTGAGCTCAGGAGCTACAGTGTATGGAGTGTGTGTGTACGTGTGTATTCTCTCCAGGCCACGTTGCCTCCAAGCTTGTCAAGTAACTCCTCAAAGGACATACACACCCCCAACCCAACACAGAAGAATGAACTCTAATAATTTTTTACTTAAGAGCATGTGATGAATGCTCTTTTTATTGACCTATAAAGTCATCCACAGCATGTTGATGAACAGGACAACATGTTATTGTCCCACTGTTGCCATTATTCCCAGTCTCAGACCCTGGTTCCCACATGGCCGCAGGGAGGTCTTTATATAAGCACAGGGCGATTAGCAGTTGTATGTCTGGAAAAAAAAAAAAAAAGAGCTTTTTTTTCTAAATCAGGCTACAGACAACATGGCTAGTAAAGATTTTATTGTTACTTTACCTGTGTGTGTGTATGTGTGTGAGAGAGGTTGTTAACCAACTTAACAGTGGTGTTTTTACCATTTTTCAAAGTGAGAGGAGGGGAAACAGACTCCCTCATGCACCCCAACTGGGATCCACCTGGCAATCCCCATCTGGGGCTGGTGCTCGAATCAACCAAGCTATCCTCATCACCTGAGGCCCACGCTCAGACCAACCGAGCTATCCTCAGCATCTGGGGCTGACTCTTGAACTAAATGAGCCACTGGCTGCGGGAGGGGAGGAGAGAGAGAAGGAAAAAGAAGCAGATGGTCACTTCTCATCTATGCCCTGACCAAGGATCGAATGCAGGATGTCTGCACACTGGGCTGGTGTTCTATCCACTGAGTCAACCAGCGAGGGCCAAATTTTACTTTAATGGCTTGACCTTTTACAACAAGCTCTGTATCATTTTTTTTTCTTTTTCTTTTTTTTTTTTTCATTTTTCTGAAGCTGGAAACAGGGAGAGGCAGTCAGACAGACTCCCGCATGCGCCCGACCGGGATCCACCCGGCACGCCCACCATGGGGCGACGCTCTGCCCACCAGGGGGGCGATGCTCTGCCCATCCTGGGCGTCGCCATATTGCGACCAGAGCCACTCTAGCGCCTGAGGCAGAGGCCACAGAGCCATCCCCAGCGCCCGGGCCATCTTTGCTCCAATGGAGCCTTGGCTGCGGGAGGGGAAGAGAGAGACAGAGAGGAAAGCGCGGCGGAGGGGTGGAGAAGCAAATGGGCGCTTCTCCTGTGTGCCCTGGCTGGGAATCGAACCTGGGTCCTCCGCACGCTAGGCCGACGCTCTACCGCTGAGCCAACCGGCCAGGGCCATTTTTTTAATTGATTGATTTTTAGAGAGAGAAACATTGATTTGTTGTTCCACTTATTTATGCATTCTTTTGTTGATTCTTGTATATGCTTTAACTGGGGATCCAACCTGTAACCCTGGCATGTTGAGTTGACACTAACCAACTGAGCAACCCAGCCAGGGTATCTTTATCATTTAAAAAAAATTTTATAGTCAGAATAAAGTATCCTGGCCAGATGGCTCAGTTGGTTGGAGCATCCTCCCAAGGTGCAGAGGTTGCCTGGTTGGGTCACATTCAGAAATAGATAGATGTTCCTGTCTCTTTTTCCCTTTCTCTCTCACTGAAATCAGTAAATAAAGATTTTTTTAAAAATAAAAATATAATCGGAATAAACAAAGAGGACAACCACTTGGCCATCTTGGGGACCCCATTCCGGAGCAGAAAGCAATGCTTCCCCACCTGAGCACCCTCCTCACTTTGGAGGAGACAAGGGCCCGGGGCTGATTGACCTGCCTAGTGATACTGGGAGCACAGTAGGGAGTCTGACTAAAAGAGAGGGTATTGCACAGGTGGAGGGGACCCAGCAGCCTGCAGGGCCCCCCACCCCCACAAGTACTACCACTCCCTCCACTGTCCTTAGCTGAAAGCTGTGCTTTGCCCCACACCAGGGTTCTGTCCTGGAGGACCTGGCACACAGCAGTGCCTAACATTCGTTGGTTGGGTGGGTAGGTGGATGGGTAAATGAAAGGAACCATGAAGGCATCTGTCTAGACCAGTATTTTTCACCTGCTGGTCCCCTAGGAATTTTGTGCCGGTCAGCAAAAGAGTTAACCCCCCCTGATGTATGAAGATTACAGACCCTATATTCACACATCAAGGGGGTTAATTTGCACACTGGCATGAAATTTCTGGCAGCTGAAAAACGCTGGCCTAGACTTTCCTCGCTACGGGAAGATGGGGCAGGAGTCTGGGGCCTGCTGAACCTTAGACTCTCACAGTGCACTTGGCAGTGCCAGGACTGTGGAGCATGGTGGCAGGCCGGTCACTGAAGGCTTCTCCCTTTCACCGCTTATACTGGCTTATACAAGGCAAGTGAATGTGGCCTCAGTATTCACTTACATTCTATTGTGTGTGTGTGTGTGTATATTGATGTTTTTGATTGTGTCTTACTAGTTCTCAGAAATCCTAACTTCCTTATTTACTAATTTGGAGATGCACCGTTTACCAGGTGCTAGGAATAGTACAATCATCAGCTTTTGTTTCCACTTCCCTGGTCTCGTTTGTATCTGGAGTCCACTCCCGTGTAGGGAAGGCTTTGGGGGGGACCAAGATGCATGCTGGGGGTAAAATTCAAACTTTAATTATTCCTACCTGTGCAGAGCTTCAGATTCCCAGCTGAAAGGACAGAGGCCCCAGGCATTGGTTTTTAATAGCTTCAGCCTGACAGCAGGGCCCATAAAACACAGCTTTGGAGTCAGCAGGTCTTGGGTGGGGCCCAAGGGTCTACATTTCTAACAAGCTCCCTGGTGATGCCACTGCTGGCCACCTCTGCGCACGTTTTCGGAACTGTCTCAGCAGAGGTAAGGGCACCAGGTGTCAGCCCTCGGAGTCAATGCAAACCTCAGCTTCTGGGAATTTTAGCTTCGGGCTGTGGCTAAGGTGTCCTCTCTGGTCCTTGGTTTCCGGTGATGGCTAAGCTGCCTCCATCTGCAGGCGGGTGAGCTGAAACTGTCTGAAAGATATTTAAGAATGTGGAATTGGAATAGTCTTGCTCGGTGGGAGCCATTTACAAGAAAGGGTCTGGTCTCATGAGAAAGCCGGGCTCTGAAGCTGCTTTCAGCACCAAAGTGCATCTTAAAGGGAAATGTGGCAACCACAGGAGGCAGCAGCAGAATTGCCATTCTCACCAGCGCTTTGCTGATTGACCTGGAGGCAAAGGAACCTCTTTTAAAATGGTGGGAATGAGTGTAAGCTGACATTTCCCAGGCCTTGCCAGCCTGTGGGGTCAGATGGGGTCATATTACCCCCTAGTTTGTCTGAGAGTGGAATTCTGTCTCCCTGCCAGGGCAGGCAAATGCCACTTCATGATATGATCCTTTGAGGATTCCTAGACAGGGCAATGTGTTACAGAGGCTTTACATAAAATCACCATTTCTGTGTTTACTTAGTTTAGAGCCTGCCCTCTCTACCTAGACCCAATAGGACCCAGCTGATGAACTGGGAATAAAGTCTCAGGACAGGATGGGGCCAGCTATCTCCGGCTGTGAGTTTCACCAGTTCATAGGCAGAAAGACTATGGCTCTGGAGTCAGCATACTTGAGGTTAAAGGCCAGTTGAGTCAACTTATTGTGTGACCTTGAGTAAGTTACTTAACTTTTCTTTGCTTCAGAGAGACCACAATAGCATAACCCTATAGAATTGATTGTTAGGATTTAACAAGATAATGTGTGGTCAGCATGCAACATAGTGTCTGACACTCACTGAACATGAGCTGTTGTTTTAGCACAGACCCACTCTATATATTTGTTGTTTGTTGCATATATTTGTGCACAAGTTGACTGGCAAATAAACTGGACGTAGTTCTCAGTGTGCTCAAGCATTCTCAAGTTAATCCTTTTATAAGATCCCTCTGAGAAAAAGCCTCCATCAGACATGGCCAAACCCCGCTATCCAACCATCATAGCATCCAGAATCTGGGGTTCTGGAGATTGGCAGATGGTACTCATAATATAAGAGGTCTCAATCCAGACCTCTGGAAGATGAAGGGATGGATGTGAGAGGGTATATAAACCCTTAAATTGTATGTATTGGTTTTGCATGTCTGCAGATTTTGGAAGAGGGACCACGGCTTTCATTAAAGAGGCCTCAGCAGGCTCCCTGGACAGTATGGCCTCACCCAGGCACACCAGGGTCTCTCCAAAACCAGACACTGGGACAAAGATGGGAGCAGCTCAGATCTGCATCTCCTTCTATGAGAGCCAGGCCTTCCCCAAAGTGAGGCGAGAGCTCAACACAATGAAACGGTGAGAGCAAATTGGGAAGTAAATATAATGCCCCTGGCAAAAATATGATGACAATTAGCCATAATAAGAACTACAATTTTGTCAGGGAGATAAGTCTCATCTTGTGGAACAGTGAGCAGACCTGCCCAACACAGACCGAGCAAATGGAGTGCTCAGTGGGGCGACAGCCGTGGAGGCCACGAATGAAACATGGAGGGGTGTGTGGAGTCCACGATGCAGCTCCTACAAAAATAGCCAAAGGAGCTGCAGAATTGGGTGAGTCTAGGCTGTCGCTTATCAGCCACCTGAGCCCTTAGCTTCTCTTGGCCTTGCTTCCTCTTCTGAGAAATGGGATTCTGTGGGACAGAGGTGGCCACCTGGCCTTGCTTCCTCTTAGGGTTGCTGTAAAGAACCTAGTAGCCCACAAATGTGGGTGATGTGTTTAGTGTCTGCCTCAGAGGCAGCTGGGCCTGGAAGGCCTGAGGTAGATCCAGAGTTCCCACTTCCTTCCTGCTGCACCCGTGTCTGATGGAGTCATGTTAGTCCCAGCCACAGGTTCTTCTAGCACTTCCCAGAGTGTGATAAGCACCTCCCAGCCCATCGTCATGATTAACACACTCCCAGGGCACACTTAGGGGC
This sequence comes from Saccopteryx leptura, assembly GCF_036850995.1. Lineage (NCBI taxonomy): Eukaryota > Metazoa > Chordata > Mammalia > Chiroptera > Emballonuridae > Saccopteryx > Saccopteryx leptura. The sequence continues at coordinate 37,991,341 of NC_089515.1, read as the reverse complement.
CACTGTCAACCCTTCTTTTTTTTATTCAGTGAGAGGAGGGGAGGCAGAGACAAACTTCCACATGCGCCTGACCAGGATCCACCAGCAAGCCCACTAGGGGGCGATGCTCTGCCCATCTGGGGTGTTGCTCCGTTGCTCTGCAGCCAAGCTCTTCTTAGGCCTGAGGTGGAAGCCATGGAGCCATCTTTAGTGCCCAGCGCCAACTCACTCCAATTGAGCCATGGCTGCAGGAAGGGAAGAAAGAGAGAGAGAGAGAAATAAGAGGGGGAGGGGTGGAGGAGCAGATGAATGCTTCTCCTGTGTGCCCTGACCGGGCATTGAACCTGGGATATCCACAAGCCAGTCTGATGCTCTACCACTGAGCCAACCGGCCAGGGCCTCAACCCGTCTTTTATTTTTTTGTTTTTTGTTTTGTTTTTTTTTGGTATTTTTCTGAAGCTGGAAACAGGGAGGCAGTCAGACAGACTCCCGCATGCCCACCCAGGGGTGATGCTCTGCCCATCTGGGGCACCACTCTGTTGCAACCAGAGCCATTATAGCGCCTGAGGCAGAGGCCATGGAGCCATCCTCAGCGCCCGGGCCAACTTTGCTCCAGTGGAGCCTTGGTTGTGGGAGGGGAAGAGAGAGACAGAGAGGAAGGAGAGGGGGAGGGGTGGAGGAGCAGATGAATGCTTCTCCTGTGTGCCCTGACCGGGCATTGAATCTGGGACATCCACACGCCAGTCTGATGCTCTACCACTGAGCCAACTGGCCAGGGCCTCCACCCATCTTTTGGTAGGTACAGTGCAAATGGAGGGCTAGGACTGATGGGCCTCCAGGGCCAGGTGGAGTGCAGGAGGAAGAGGTAGGGGAATGTACCAAGGAAAAAATGTCCCAAAGAGAAAGTCAATTTGCAGCTTTATGGCAAAGTTAAGGTCCCTTTTCTCATCTCACAAAAAATCTCCACTGAACTATTTCTTGATACCTCGTGGAATGGATCTATTTTGAGCTCAGGGCCTCCATTACTGAGCGCTGGTGCCTCTCACATGCCTTTACAGGAAATAGCCCTCACCACAGCCTGCGAAGAGGGTCCTGTTAGTTTCTTGAGGCAGCTGAGGCGTGGAGGGCCTTGAAATGAGGAAGGGTGGATCAGTTAAGGGGTTGTTATGGGCACCATGATGTCTGTCACGAGGCTAATGGGGCGGGACAAAGACATAGCCACGAGCTGACAATTCCCAGGATACCCTCAACAGCTTAGCCCAACTGCCCTGAGGGCCCTGGCCCAGTCCTCTCAACAGAGGGCCAAGCTCCACTGCCTGGTCATGGCCCAAATTGCTCTGCAGCCCCTTCCCTGGGGACATGGGGACCCTCCCAAAAGGCCTGACCTACCCCCTCTCTAGCACTAATGCCATATCCCCACTTTTCTGATGCTACTTCCTCAACAGGACAGCTCCGGTTGCCTCCGGGCCCAAGGTTATTGCCGGGCCCTCCACGTGCTGAGAGCAAGGCGGCCAGGCAGTGGCTGAATAGGGTGAGACAGGCGTGAGGGGAAGTGGGGTCACTCCTCTTGGGATGGCTGAGATTGGTGGTTGCTTCTTGTAGGGCCACCATCCCCAGTGGACCTCAAAGTTCCCCAGAGGCAGAGCTAGAACCATTTTTTCTCACTGAGGTCCAGGATGGGAGGTCTTCATGCCATAGACAAAGGCCTTCCTGCCCTCAGAAGAAGGGTACTGTAATCTCCAGCTCTGGGCTTGGCATTTCCAATTCTTCAAGCCTGTCTGTTGCTGATTTGCTGTGTGATCTTGGGCAAGTCAATTCTTCTCTCTGAGCCTCACCAATAGAATGAATGATCCCATTTGCCCACCTACTCAGACATTCCCCAACTGTGAAGTGTTCAGAGCCATGTCTCTTTACATAATCAGAGCCGCGTTCCTTTAATTTGACAAAAATGCAAATGGCTCTGGTCGATGACAGCAGTCCTCAACCTCAGGCCTGTACACTCACATTGCTTTCAGTGCAGAAGGACCGGTCCCTCCCAGAACCACACAACGGAGTGTCTGGGCCTCTGGGTGGGCAGCACCTGGAGATATAAATTTGTAAGAGGCCTCCTGGGAGAGGAGTACAGACTTTTTTTTTTTTTTTTTAAGATTTTATTTATTCATTATAGAGAGGGGAGAGAGAGAAAGGGGGAGGAGCAGAAAGCATCAACTCCCATATGTGCCTTGACCAGGCAAGCCCAGGGTTTTGAACCAGCAACCTCAGCGTTTCCAGGTTGACACTTTATCCACTGCGCCACCACAGGTCAGGCTAGGAGTACAGACTTTAGAAGGCAGAGTGAGGGGAGAACACAGACTCTCCCTATCCTGGTACTTGACACAATGAGTTACAATAACAAGTTGTTTATGAAAAGAATGTGCCAACCTGGCCGGATGGCTCGGTTGGTTAGAGCATCATCCCAAAGCACAGAGGTGGCCAGTTTGATCTCCAGTCAGGGCACCTACAGGAATAGATGTTCCTGTCTCTTTCCTGCTCTCTCCCTTCCTCTCTCTTAAGTCAATAAAATAAGAAAAGAAGAATGTGCCAATAAACCAAGAGAGTTTCCACCGCAGTGGCCTCCAGGGCCCCCCATCCTTATGCCCACACTGTGTGTGTGAGTAGGACACACTGCCCCTGGGCAAGGGGGCCTGAGATGCAGAACGTTTTAGGGATGGCAGGATAGAGAAGACCTGTAGACCCCAGCAAGGGTGGCTTTGGTGGATGACTCTTCCCCCCCCCTCCCATAGTTGAGGGGCAGGCAGTCTGGTTCCTCTATTAGAATGAGTAGAATGTCTGCAGGAGTTGCTAAATTATCTGAGCAAGATGGAAAGAACATTCAAGGCCACCCTGCCAACTGCCAGGAAAGGGAAGGAAGTCACATGAAGGCAGGAGCTGAAGGGGATCAAAAGCAGCTCCCTTGAAAGAAACGACTTCAGGACAGAGAAAGTTCAGGAGAGTGTGACTTGAATGTAAGAAGAGACGATTAACAAAATGTTAGGAGATGCAAAGAGAACTTGCAGAGGGGAAGGCACATATTGAGGACCAAAATAAGACCGTTAATGTGCATCTAAAAACTGAGGACTGTACAACATAGTGCACATGTCTGAAAAGCAAATTAATGGCATGGAGGGAAACTTGAAACAATCACAATGAACTCAGGAAAAAAAGACAAATACCATCAAATAGGGTGAAAGAAAATGATCATGGAGCTCAGACCTTCCAACATACAAGGGATTGGAGTCCCTGAAATGGATTATCCAACTAGCTAAAGCAAAAGAATAAATAAACTCTCTCTGAAACAAGGAAGAACGAACCACGTATCCAGACTGAAAGGATGATTGACATCAGGAACTGACCAAATCAGGCTGAGTTACTGAACCTGAAGGTAAAGAAAATGGCTCTTTAGGCAACAGGAGGAAACACCGAGTCACCAACAAGGGGAGAGAAAAATCAATCTGGCTTCAGATTCTTCCACAGCAACAGTCAGTACTGGAAGGCAAAGGAGCTGAGTCTTCAAAGTTGTGAGAAAGGGGAAACCAAGAATATTACACCCAGGGAAGCTGTTCCAATTTATAGACAACATGGAAAGGGTCAAGGAAAATAGCACCCATGAGCCTTTTTGAAATTAAAATTAATACTGACCTGTGGTGGCGCAGTGGATAAAGCGTCAACCTGGAAACGCTCAGATTGCCGGTTCAAAACCCTGGGCTTGCCTGGTCAAGGCACATATGGGAGTTGATGCTTCTTGTTCCTCCCCCTTCTCTCTCTCTCTCTCCCCTCTCTATAATGAATAAATAAAATCTTAAAATTAATGAGCAATGAAATCTAGCTGCCATGCCTGACCTGTGGTGTTGCAGTGGGTAAGGCATTCAACCTAGAATGCTGAGGTCACTGGTTCAAAATCCTGGGCTTGCCTAGTCAAGGCACATACAGGAAGCAAGTACTACAAGTTGATGCTTCCTGCTCTTCCACACCCCCTTTCTCTCTGTCTCTCTCTCTCTCTTCCTCTCTCTCTCTTCTCTAAAACTCAATAAATAAAATCTTTTTTCTAAATTTAATGTTTATTGTGGCTCTGGCCAGTTGGCTCAGTGGTAGAGCATCAGCCTGGCATGTGGAGGTCCTGGGTTCGATTGCCGGTCAGAGCACACAGGAAAGGTGCCTATCTGCTTCTCCACCCCTTCCCCTCTCCTTTCTCTCTATCTCTCTTCCCCTCCTGCATCCAGGACTCTATTGGAGCAAAGTTGGCTCAGGTGCTGAGGATGGCTCTGTGGCCTCCACCTCAGGTGCTAGAATGGCTCCAGTTATGAGAGTCTGTCTCTCTGCCTCCCCACTTCTCAATTCAGAAAAAAGAAAATGTTTATTGATTTTTACAGAGGGGAGAGGGAGAGAAAGACAGCAACATAGATCTGCTCCTGTATGTGCCCTGACCAGGGATTGAACCAGCAACCTCTGCACCTTGGGAGGATGCTCCAACCAACTGAGCCATCTGGCTAGAGCTAAATAAAATCCTTTTTTTTTTTTTTTTTTTAGCAAAAAGGAGAGAGCGAGAGAGAAAGAGACACAGGGAGGGAGAGAGATGAAAAATGAAAAGCATCAATTCTTCATTGCGGCACCTTAGTTGTCCATTGATTGCTTTCCCATATGTACTTTGATGGGTGGAGGGCTCCAGTCGAGCCAGTGGTCCCTCGCTCAAACCTGTGACCTTGGGCTCAAGCCAGCAACCTTCGGTTTCAAGCCAGCGATCACGGGGTTATGTCTATGATCTGATCCCATGCTTAAGACAGCGACCTCAGGGTTTCGAACCTGGGTCCTCAGCGTCCCAGGCTGATGCTCTATCTACTGTGCTACCGCCTGGTCAGGAATAAAATCTTTAAAATAATAATAATAATTTATAAAAGAAATCTAGCTGCCCATTAAAAGGATCAGTTTTTTAAAGGTAAAATTATGACCCTTATACTATATTAAATGACAACATAAAAAAAACTTTCTTTAACTAGTCAATTAATTGGGGAACAAATAGTTATGTTCTTAGTGGTTCAAAGGGAATTGGAACAATACACCTACATGATTGGATGAGGAATACTCACACAGACTTGCACATATGGCAAAATGGGTCAGTAGTCACAAGGCAACTATCAGTTGCATTCCACTAGACAGATTCTCTTATATTTCTATGGACAAGAATAATTTGCATTGCCATAAGTGTTCTACAACCTAGATTCGCTCAAAGACCAAAAACAACCAGTAAAGGCATGGAATCCTAAATAAAGAACACATGCAGTGGTCTTTTTTTTTTTTTGTCCATTTCAAAGTCGTTCCAGTTTTTCCTGGTACAAGCAAGAGATGACTCCAAATGTGAAACTCAGGGACAAAATGTGCTTTAAAAATGCAATGGAATCTACTTAAACACAGGACTGAGATGAACTACTGGGAGAATAATGGTTTCAGAACAGAAGTGTTATGAACCTTGATCAAGTGAAGATATTAGAGTCAAAATCAGGAGCTGGGGAAAGTGCGGGAGGTTGTGTAAGGGCAGTGGTCACCTCTCAGCTCAAGAAATGACCGAACCTGCCCCAAGTGGAGCAATTATTCTTCCTCCCCAAGACTCCAATCTCTTCATGAGTTTCATAATCTTTTTTCTTAACGTTAGAGAAATTCATTATAAACTAATCTTTCTTGTGGAAAGTAAAAATTTATCTAAGATTCAGCAATTCTTCAGGTTTTTCTTTCCTGTTAGACTTGAGAAAAATGAAACACTTTTAGTTTAAAATATAGCAGATGTGGTACAATCTCATCTTTTAAAATTATCTAGACCCACTAACCTTTCTCTCTGCCCGTACCTTTCTATCTTTGCAAAGTTCTCTGTGTGCAGATGACATTCACCAAATATTGACGCTGCACGTTGGGCTGTGTGAGGCATCTGCTCTGTGCCAGGAAGGTCTAGGTGCTGGGATGACAGCAGAGGACAGAACATACAAATCCTGTGTCAGGAAGCGGCTTTCAAAGGGGATGGTGCGTGTGTGTGTGTGTGTGGGGGGGGGGGGGGTTGTTGCTTCCTTCTTTGTCATTTTCTATATTGCTTGATTTGTTTTTGCTTCAGCATGAAGCATGTATCATTAAAATAATTTTTTAATTGATTGATTGAAGAGAGGGAGAAAGAGACAGAAACAGTTAAAAACATTGATCTGGGCCCTGGCCGGTTGGCTCAGTGGTAGAGCGTCGGCCTGGCGTGCAGAAGTCCCGGGGTCGATTCCCGGCCAGGGCACACAGGAGAGGCGCCCCTCTGCTTCTCCACCTCTCCCCCTCTCCTTCCTCTCTGTCTCTATCTTCCCCTCCCGCAGCCGAGGCTCCATTGGAGCAAAAGATGGCCCGGGCGCTGGGGATGGCTCCTTGGCCTCTGCCCCAGGCACTGGGGTGGCTCTGGTCGCGACAGAGCGACGCCCCGGATGGGCAGAGCATCGCCCCCTAGTGGGCGTGCCGGGTGGATCCCGGTCAGGCGCATGCGGGAGTCTGTCTGACTGCCTACCCGTTTCCAGCTTCAGAAAAATACAAAAAACAAAACAAAACAAAAAAAACAACAAAAAAGAACATTGATCTGTTCCTGTATGTGCCCTGACTGGGCATCAAATCCGCAACCTTGGTATTTTGGGTCGATGCTAACCAATCAAGCTACCTAGCCAGGGCGAGCTTGTATCATTTTTATAAAAACAATGGTCATTACCTTCACACACACACACACACACACAAACACACACACACACACCCCTCAGATAATTCTTCTGAACAGTCAGAGTTGAGAACCACTACATTTTAAATTGTCTGGCTCATTGACACCTTAGTGTAAATAAGGTTTTCAGAAAGATAGTGTGAGGACCCAAAGTCTCTGCAGACCCTAACCCAGGCGGCTGAATCCCAGGAAGAACTGAAGAGAGAATTCAGCCCCTCTCAGCTGGAAGAACCACTGAGCTTCCCTTCTGAGCCTTTCTTGCCAGAGATTCCTGTCCTGTGACATAGATGCCCATTCTGGCTGGCACTAGGCCAGGTAGCGTCAGGCCTGGCCCAGACTTGATAAGTATCTGGGACATGCCAGACAAATCTCTGCACCCTGTAGTCTTGGGGGCTTCCGAGCCCCATCTGACTGCACTGCCCTCCTCTCCCACTCTCACCTCTTGAGTGGAGCCCTGACTCCTGCCCCTCTCCATTTCCATCCCCATTCTAGCCATGCTGGCCTAAGCTTTTTCCCTCACCACCTGGCCTTTGCACATGCTTTTTCTTCCACCAGAATCCTTTTCCTACCCTCCGCTCCCCTCCCCCCCATTCCAAGTTCCTTGTCTGGAAACTTTCCCTGATATACCTCCCCTACCCCAAGTCAGGCCCTGTGAGCCCCCGTGAGCCAGCCTGGCTCTCTCTGCTCGTCCCCATGGCCTAGTGTGTGGCGAGGGTCTGGCGTCAGAGAGGCAGGAAGGCACATGCGAGAGACTGGGCCCTGGCCTCTTCCCAGCACGGTGACCTCAGCCAGATCCCTTGTCTTCAGTGACTGTTTTCCCTACAAAAAATAGGAACATGGTAACGTCTTCCTCATAGGTCTTTGAAGGAATAAAGAAAATAATGTAATTTTTATTTTAGGTTTGTTAAAAGAATGACAATGAGATATGGGAATGAAGGGAGAAATCAAGTAGATTAGAAAAGAAAAGTGATAAGAAAAACTTAATTGGAAAAATAACATCTAAACTTCCAGGGAGGACAGAGGCTCCCTCTGGAGCCAGCGGCGTGTTGTGAGCATGTGAGGTCAGATACATTGAGGCTTCTGGGTGGGGCCAGGCCTCCACATACAGTGGGAACCCCCTTCCAGACCCTCGGCCCCTCCAGCTCAGCCCCACAGTGCCTTGGGAACTGTCGTCCCTTGCAGTGTCCATCAGAAGGTCCCCCCACATTGTGCTCTATTCACATAGCGAGCTTGTGAATAGAGAGCAGACAGCTTCAGAGCAAGTCCCCAGTCTCATGGGTGACCTGAGCTCACCCTCACCCCCCAGCAGTATTGGGTGACTGTCAGGGCAGGTGGGGTGAGGGCTGGGCTGTTACCACCATGTTCCCTGATATCCTCCTCCTCCCTCAGGAAATGGGGGCTTGAACTCCTCCCCTTGGGGGTGCACTGTTTGCCTGGGGAGCTGCAGCTCTGTGTCCCCTGGCTTGCATGGAGCAGGTGACTGAGCCACTGCTGCCCTCTGCACCTCCCAGGGCACCTCCCCATCCTGGCCCTGCCTCTGGTCTTCCCACTGGGTCCAACTTAAACCAGTCACCTTTATCAGACACCCACACTGTACCAGCTGCTCATCTCACCTGTGAGGGCAATCAGTTGTCCCCATTTTACAGGTGAGACCAAGAACAGCGAGTAGTAGCTCAAGGCTGTATGGCTGGGTTTAACAGGCCCAACTGGTACTCCTGTGCCCCAGCCCTAGTGCCAGGCCAGGAACAGAGCAATACCAAGCAGGGGTCACTGAGTGAGGATGCTGGAAGGAGCATGGTTCTAAGGAACAAGAGCCTCCCCCACACCCTGGGGGAATGGGATGGGCAAAGTGCACACATGGGATGCAGGAGCTGACCCCTCCCATATGAACACACCAGGCCAAGAAGCCCCCACCCCCCACTGCTGAACACAAGGATTAGTTCTAGTTTTTTGCTAAGACCAGCCGTATGATAGTATGCATCTCTCTGTGTGCAGGTATGTGTACGATAAATTCAAGGGCTGGGCTCTTAACAGGCCCCAAAGACGGGACACTGGGCCTTATGCCAAGGCAGCCCCTTACCTGGGACTGACCCAGGCTCAAACCAGAGCCATTCAGTCCACAAACGTCAGTTCTCCTCCAGAGAGTCTTTGTGAGCTCAGAATCCAGTTTGAACAGGGGCTGAGACAAGCTGGCTGTTTCCTTCCCCATCACCAGCTCTGGCCTCTCGGCTGCCTATCCAGCATCCCTCAGTGATGCAGGGATGTCCTCTGGTGCCTTCTCTGTGCCCATAGCACCTTGGGTGTCCATCCTAGCCCTGGCCCCTCCACACTGTCTCCTTAACCATGAGCTCCATGATAGCCGAGTCCAAGTCACCAGCCGGCCCGGCACCCAGCTCAGAGCCAGGTGCACTGCTGTTGCCCAACGCTGTGCAGCCCTGAGTGCCCAACAGTGCCACACTGCGTGAGCAGGGGCAGAGCAGTCCTGCCCCTGGCTGATGGGCCCCCAAGCAGGGCCTGTCTGAGGATAACAAGAAAGGGGCTCCACCATTAGCACCCCGCAAGAGCTGCCAGCAACAAATCAACAAGAGGGAGGAGAGGGAGACTGAGAGATTCCACTGCTACCCACAGCCACCCACCGCCCTTCCAGAGTTTGAGGCTGACCTAGCCAGCAGCTACTCGGGGCGAGGCTAGAGGAGCCCCAGCCAGTCTCCCTGACATGCTGCTTTATTATATGACATTCTTAAACAGGAAGTCCATGTTCCTTTATGTCCTTTACAGAAATTTTTAGCTAAGTCATTTAAGGTCGCTTGTCAGATCCAGCCTAGGACTGACAAGTCTGATAAGCACTGTGGGATCTCCCTGAGTTCATGTGTCCCCGGTGACCTCTGCTTTCGGTGAGTTTTGCCTGCATTTGTACACAGAGTGAGCTCATTAAACAAAGCGGCTATCCCAGTGTCCACTCCCTGACCAGTGAGAAGTAAGTGACATCATTGGCAGTGGCAGAGATTCAATGGATTCCACTACCGAAGTGCGTTTAGTTCCTCTGCAAACACACCAATCCAGGTAACACCGAGGTGTGCAACCCCCGGCTGAATATGCACTCCAAGCCCGGCAATTGATCACGAGCATGTTTTCTTTTGACTCCAGCTGTCCCCACCTTTCATGAGTGAGGGTGAAACTCTGCCCATTTCAGCAGCTCTGGATGTTCTGCTTTGATAAGGGTCAGGGTCAGGCACCTAGTGCTCAATGGTTGTGCTGAAAGCAAGCCTCTTGGCCTTTGCACATATGTTCCTCTTTCCAGGGAGCCTCTCGTTGTCATCCTTCAAAAAGAGGTAAAATCAAGACTGTCATACATATAAAAGTGAACACACGTTAAAGAGTTTTTTTTTCTTTCTGTTTTTTTGGGTTTTTTTTTTGTATTTTTCTGAAGCTGGAAACGGGGAGAGACAGTCAGACAGACTCCCGCATGCGCCCGACCGGGATCTACCCGGCACGCCCACCAGGGGCGACGCTCTGCTCACCAGGGGGCGATGCTCTGCCCCTCCGAGGCCTCGCTCTGCTGAGACCAGAGCCATTCTAGCGCCTGGGGCAGAGGCCAAGGAGCCATCCCCAGCGCCCGGGCCATCTTTGCTCCAATGGAGCCTTGGCTGCGGGAAGGGAAAAGAGAGACAGAGAGGAAGGAGGGGGGGGTGGAGAAGCAAATGGGCGCTTCTCCTATGTGCCCTGGCCGGGAATCGAACCCGGGTCCCCCACACGCCAGGCAGACGCTCTACCACTGAGCCAACCGGCCAGGGCCTAAAGAGTTTTTTATAATAGAGCCTGAGTAGTGGTGGTGTAATGGATAGAGTGTCAATCTGGGATGCTGCGGTCCCAAGTTTCAAACCCCAAGGTCACCAGCTTGAGCGCAGGCTCACCAGCTTGAGCGCAGTCACTGGCTTGAGCGTGGGATCATCAACATGACCCTGTGGTCACTGGCTTGAGCCCATAGGTCACTGGCTTGAAGCCTAAGATCACTGGTTTAAGTCCAAAGTCACTGGTTTGAAGCCCAAAGTTACTGGCTTGAGCAACAGGCCACTGGCTCAGCTGGAGCTCCTGCATCAAGGCACGTATGAGAAAACAATCAATGAACAACTAAAGTGCCGCAACTACAAGTTGAGGCTTCTCATCTCTCTCCCTTCCTGTCTATCTGTCTCTCTCTAAAAAAAAAAGAATTTATTATATTCCTAAATCAGGGAGGGAACCAAGCAGATATTATTAACAGTTCCAAGGAGAATGTGAAAGAACAGACACATTTATTGATCAGAAATATTGAAATGAATGCAAATAGAAGCAAAACCGGGTAGGGGGGAGTTCATTGGTGTTCCACAGGACAGTTCAGAATCTGCAGTCTCTAGACAAGAATGATTTGGCATCACTAACAGTTCGCTACAGTCTTCAGAGTCTATAGAATAAAGTCTGATAATCCAAGGAGTGCCCTACAGAGTTGAGATCATGCATAGCTTCTTTTTTTCTTTTTTTTAATTTTATTTATTCATTTTAGAAAGGAGAGAGAGAGGGAGAGAGAGAAGAGAGAGAGAGAGAGAGAGAGAAGGGGAGGAGCAGGAAGCATCAACTCCCATATATGCCTTGACCAGGCAAGCCCAGGGTTTCAAACTGGCAACCTCAGCATTTCCAGGTCGATGCTTTATCCACTGCGCCACCAGAGGTCTGACCATGCATAGCTTTTGTGCATGAGTACAAATATTTTTCTACAACCCTGACCACCAAAGTTCTTCACCTGGCCACACTAGTCCATATCTCACCCACGAATCTCCCCTGGCTCCAGACTGGGGTGATTGCCACCCACTGGGTTCTGCCAGTCCCTTGAGCTTTTGGTCACTGTCCTATCTCCCACATCAGACTTATGAGATTCTTAAAACAAGAAGTTGTGCCTGACCAGGTGGTGGCGCAGTGGATAGAGCGTCGGACTGGGATGCGGAAGGACCCAGGTTCGAGACCCCGAGGTCGCCAGCTTGAGTGCGGGCTCATCTGGCTTGAGCAAAAAGCTCACCAGCTTGGACCCAAGGTCGCTGGCTCCAGCAGGGGGTTACTCGGTCTGCTGAAGGCCCACGGTCAAGGCACATGTGAGAAAGCAATCAATGAACAACTAAGAAGTCGCAATGCGCAACGAGAAACTGATAATTGATGCTTCTCATCTCTCTCCGTTCTTGTCTGTCTGTCCCTGTCTATCTCTGCCTCTGTAAAAAAAAAACAAAAAACAAAAAAAAAAAAAAACAAGAAGTTGTGCCTTCTCCACCTCTCCTTGTGCCTGTGAGGATTCAAGTGACATTCACTCAATTAGAGAGCAAAGGAACAATATAGGGTCCTAAACCCAGGGTGGTCCGTGGAGTGCCCATAGGGCTGGGAGGATTCAATGAGTTACTGTGAGGGGAACACTTAGTATGAAGCCTAGTACAGTGTGTATTCAATAAATGTGAACCATGTTGTCATTCATAAAAACACAAGGTACCATTTATTGACTGCATGTCTTTGCCTCATCTTCATGACCCTCACCACACCCCTGAGGCCAGAGGAGGCAGCCACCTGCGAGACAGCAGTTGGAGGTCAGTAGGGCCTCATGAATGCAGGCAGGCTTCAGGCTTGACCTTAATAAGGGTGCCTCAGAAAGAGGGCTCCAAGAGCCAGCAAGCTTGGAAACGCTGGGTTAAACACAAACATGTTTGTTTTTTTCCTTTTAACCACAGCACTTCTGAGAACTTTTTAATATATCAAAGTGACCTATGAACCTCTCAGAAGGAGAATGCAATGTTCCAGTGTTTTCCATGCTTATCTGATGGTGAGGCATTTTTTAAAAAATGGAGCAGAGTTGAAGGTTCTGGAGAACTTACACTGAGAAATGCCAGTTCATCCAACCTGCTCGATTTACTTAATCATACATACATTATTATTGCCTGGGTCAGAATGCTGGCTCCAGCATTAGTGTTCCTGTGGCCTTGGGCATGTTCCTTAAGCCTCCACCACTCAGATGTCTTTGTCTACAAAGTGGAACTAGAGAAAACTCGCCTTGAAGCTGCCAGGAAGATTCAGTGAGTTACTATGAAGAGAACACTTAGCATGGAGCCTGGTACAGTGTGTACTCAATAAATGTTAACTGTGTCATCATCGTTTATGAAAACACGAGGTACCATTTACTGTCTGCGTGTCTTTGCCTCATCTTGCTTGACCCTCACCGCAAGCCTGAGGCCAGAGGAGGAAGATGAGGCAGAGGAAGATAAAACCCTTTAAGAGGTAAAGTCATTGTCCCAAAACATTGCAGCCGGCAAGTGGCCCAGGTTCTTGGACCAGGCTCAAGGCCCTAAGGACAAGGTAGCCGAGGCCTTGGCTTTAAGTACGTGCTTAATAAAGACTTTTTTTCTGGCCCTGGCCGGTTGGCTCAGCGGTAGAGCGTTGGCCTGGCGTGCGGGGGACCCGGGTTCGATTCCCGGCCAGGGCACACAGGAGAAGCGCCCATTTGCTTCTCCACCCCCCACCCCCTCCTTCCTCTCTGTCTCTCTTTTCCCCTCCCGCAGCCAGGGCTCTGTTGGAGCAAAGATGGCCCGGGCGCTGGGGATGGCTCCTTGGCCTCTGCCCCAGGTGCTAGAGTGGCTCTGGTCGCAACACAGCGACACCCCGGAGGGGCAGAGCATTGCCCCCTGGTGGGCAGAGCGTCGCCCCCTGGTGGGCGTGCCGGGTGGATCCCGGTCGGGCGCATGTGGGAGTCTGTCTGACTGTCTCTCCCCGTTTCCAGCTTCAGAAAAATACAAAAAAAAAAAAAAAAAAAAAGACTTTTTTTCTATCCTGCCCTCCTCCATCCTTCCTTTCCAACCAAGAATCATGCTGGGCCCAGTCTGAGAGCCACCTCTGGCCAGAGTTAAGGCAGGATGACCAGTGCTTCAAGCCAAAGACTCCCAGGTACTTGGGCAGGACAGGACCTAGGCTGAGCCTGGCTTCTCCCCATCCCAGCTAAGACCCCCCCTTCTCTCCTCTTCTTCATCTTTCTCACACTTCACTCTCTGAACACTCCCTCAGTCGTTCGGGGATTTGAGAACCCAAGGGTTTCCCTCCTCTTCAGCCAGCCTGGTGATAGGGTTCCACTCTCAAGACAAAAGGGGCTTAAATCATTATTGATTCAATGAGTAAGTGAGGGAAGCCAGTGGTCTGAGCTGGTGTGGGCCTGCCAAGCCACCTGAGGCTGTCCACAGGACAAACACATTCACATGGAGCCCAACCCAGGCCTGGCCAAAATGCTGCCCTGGCTGAAGGCTTGCTCATTGAAATGACTCAGCTCCAGTGTGCAGATGCAGTTTCCATGTTTTATAAACTGAAGGTGTTTTCATAACCACTGGGGGTGATGAGCCAGCATCAGTCTGTGAAAGAAGCCAGCATCTGGTCCAAAACGCTGGGTCTGGGCCCCTGCCCACAGGCAGGGCCACGAAGGTGGCAAGCTCAAGGCGGGGCCTCCTTCACACCCTGGTGAAGCCAGCTCCTCGCTTCAGTAAACCCAGACCCCCAAAGTGACACAGAGACTCACCCAGGCCACTTCCTTTACTGAGGAGGGAAGCAAGTGACTGAGCAGGCCTCAGGGCCCTGATTCTGCCCTCCCAGGCACCTCCGCCTACTGTAGGACTACAAGCCTTCCATGAGCCAGTGTCCTGGGACCAAGAATCTGCAGGCCTAGTGCTGAGCCAGGAGGGTAGGTTGGGGAGGAACCACCACACAGGTAGGGAAGATGTCCCTCTTCCCCATCCCCCCATCAATGACAGTCGTGCTTGGGGATCATGACACAGATGCACTAAAATAGCTAACGGTGTGAAACCAGGAGGGTAGAGGCTATTCTTCCCTTAGGGCTCAGAAGTACGGCCTGCAGGAGGGGGAGCAGCCGTACCTGCTTGCTCATCCCTCCCTTCCCCCCACTCTTCATTCATCCTTCCAATCATTTTTGGCCCTTTCTCAGAGCTCACTTGTCAGCTTCTCCCAGGCGTCCTCAGGATCTCCACAGATGGAACTGCCTTCTTCCCCGCTTATCTGACTAAAAACCAAGGAGTCATTTTTGATCCCAGTTTTTCTGATCCATCAGCAAATAACCCAGTGTGCTTCACCTCCATACACATCCAACCTCAGTACCTCTTGAAAGCTACCACCAAGGCCAGCTACTCACCTCTTGTTTGGACACTATAGCAGCCACCAACTGGACTCTTGACCCTTTGGCCTTGGTGCTAAAACCCATCTCCAACTCATTGGAGTGACCTTGTCACAGTATGATTCTAACTATACTTCCTGTCTTCGAGATCTCCATTGAATCCTACCAAATATTAAAAACTGTAAAGGAATTACAGACCTACTTTGGCAATAGGCTATAAAGAGATGAGATGAACAGCACTGGCCAGTTGTGTGTTATCCCAAAACACCAAGGTTGCGGGTTCAATCCCTGGTTAGGGCACATGGAAAGTGAGCAATAGATGCACAGCTAAGTAGAGCAACAAATGAACTCTCTCTCTCTCTCTCTCTTTCTCTTTCCCTTCCTCTGTCTCTCTAAAACCAATCAACAGAAGCCTGACCAGGTGGCGGCGCAGTGAATAGAGTGTTGCCCTGGGACACTAAAGAGCCAGATTTGAAACCCTGAGGTCGCCGGCTTGAGCGTGGGATCATAGACATGACCCCATGGTCACTGGCTTGAAGCCCAAGATTGCTGGCTTGGCTGGAGTCCCTTGATCAAGGCATATATGAGAAAGCAATCAATGAACAACTAAGGCACCACAACTATGAGTTGATAATTCTCATCTCTCCCTGTCTGTCTTTCTCGCTTAAAAAAAAATCAATCAATAAAAAAGGAGACGAGAAGGACAGAAGAAGGGCCCGGAGGCACAACTGCCCATAGATGAGAACTTGCTATATGACAGAGTCATCACCAGCCAGCAGATAAAAGACCGACTCATAAATGGTTTTGAAACAAATGCTGATCCATGTGGAAAAGTAAAATTAGATCCCAACTACCTCCACACATACCTCTCCTGGTGGATTCAAGGCTTACGTGTGAAGAACAAAATTTTTAACACATTTAGAAGAAAATCCAGAAGAATATTTTTGTGACCTCAGGATAAGGAATGGTTTTTTTTTTAATTTTATTGATTGATTTAGAGAGGAAGGGGATCAAACCCACAACCTTGGCAGATCAAGAAGATGCTGTAACCATGTGAGCTACATGGCCAGGGATTTTTTACTGAGTGGAGGGGAGATAGTGAGACAGTCTGACTGCGATCCACCAGCAACCCCCACCTGGGCCCAATTCTCAAATCAAACTATCCTCAGTGTCCGTGGCCAATGCTCAAAGCAATTGAGCCATTTGTCCAGGGCTTTTTTTAAAATTAATTAATTAATTTTAGAGAGGAGAGAGAGTGAGAAAGAGAGAGAGAGAAGTGGGGGAGGAGCAGGAAGCATCAACTCCCATATGTGGCTGGACCAGACAAGCCCAGGATTTTGAACTGGCAACCTCAGCATTCCAGGTTGATGCTTTACCCACTGTGCCACCACAGGTCAGGCCCAGGGCTTTTTTAAAAACTCTTTTTAGCTCCACCCCCCCCTCCTTCCTCTCTGTCCCTCTCTTCCCCTCCTGCAGCCAAGGCTCCATTGGAGCAAAGATGGCCCGGGCGCTGGGGATGGCTCCTTGGCCTCTGCCCCAGGCGCTAGAGTGGCTCTGGTCGTGGCAGAGCGACACCCCAGAGGGGCAGAGCATCACCCCCTGGTGGGCAGAGCGTCGCCCCTGGTGGGCGTGCCGGGTGGATCCCGGTCAGGCACATGCGGGAGTCTGTCTGACTGTCTCTCCCCGTTTCCAGCTTCAGAAAAATACAAAAAAAAGATGCAACTATGAGTTGATGCTTCTTGTCTCTCTTCATTCCTGTTCCTGTCTCTATCTTTCTGTCTCTCTTGCTAAAAAAAAGAAATTACTTAGAAATGGTTTTTAAGTAAGTTTTTTGTTAATTACAATATACATAATGAAAAATGTACATTATAAGTGTGCAGCTGAATAATATTTCACAATCTGGGAAGGGTATGCAAATGCAATACATACAACCAGCAAGAGATTAGTTTCCAGAGTATGTAAAGAATGTCTGCAACTCAAGAAGAAAGACAAAGGACCCAAAAGAAAATTCAGCATAATTTTTCTATAACAAGCATCATAATAAAAGAAACCTGGATGTTCAATAACCATATGAGAAGAGGCTCTTCCTTGCAGATATCAGAGAAATGTAAATTAAAAGTTCAACAAGATACTAGGTGTCACCCACCAGATTGACAAAAATTGAAACAAACAAACTAAAAAGCTGATGCCGCCACATGTGGACCCAGTCTTAAACACCAGGCGGAGTAAATAGGTAAGGCCACTTGGCAGTGGCACAGGGTGGCACCTGGCCAGGTTGAAGGTGAGCATAGCTGTACCTGGCTCTTCCTCCCCCAGGTACAGACTCTGCAGAGGCTCTCAGGTGAGAGCACCTGGCGGGGGAGGGGGGGCGACTGGAAATGTCATTGGGTTAGGATACAGTCACAGTCATGCAATGCAGATGGCGCGGCGATTAAGCACAATAAAAGTGAATTATCAATAACATCAACCAGGACTTGTGTGCAAGGTGGACCAGAGATTTTGGGGACAGAGATGCCACACCTCCCAAAGGGGCTGACAAGTGCTGGACCTTGAGAATTTATGCACAAAGAAGTGGGAGAAACAACTGCTATTTATTTATTTTTGCCTCACTCATTTTATTTTATTTATTTTTATTTTTTATTTTATTTATTTATTTTTTTTTAGAGAGGAGAGAGAGAGGGAGAGAAAGAGACAGAAAGGGAGAGAGAGAAGAGAGAGAGAGAAGGTGGGGAGGAGCTGGAAGCATCAACTCCCATATGTGCCTTGACCAGGCAAGCCCAGAGTTTCGAACCGGCGACATCAGCATTTCCAGGTCGACGCTTTATCCACTGCGCCACCACAGGTCAGGCTATTTTATTTTTTAATTGTTATTGATTTTTTTAGAGAGAGGGAGGGAGAGAGAGAGACAGGAACATCAATCTGTTCCTGAATGTGCCCTGACCAGGGACCGAACCGGCAACCTCTGTACTTCAGGACGATGCTCTAACAACTGAGCTATCCAGCCAGAGTGCCTCATTTGTTCTACAGGTGATAAAGGTAAGCTCCAAGAAGGAAAATGACTTGCCATATTGGTGCCCAAGCTGAGATGATCACTGAGCCTTGCTTGCAATTCTGTTTCCTTTCTATTGATCCCTGCGCCCCCCTTCCCCTTCCTCCCTGTCCAGTGGCCCACAACTCCTGACACTAAGTCCAAACTCATACCTAGTGTTCTAGTCAAGGGAGTAAATCAACTGTTAATAGGCTCACAGGTTCTGTAGGCCAAGAATTTGGACAGGGCTCAAAAGGAATAGCTTATGTCTGCTCCACAACATCTGGGGCCTCAGCTGGAAGACTTGAAAGCTGGAGGCTGGAATCCTGAACGCTCCTTCACTCACAGGGGATGATTGGTCAGCAGAGATCTTAGCTGGGCATTGGCTGGAACCTCTACATGTGGTCTGGCCATGTGTCCTGAGCTTCCTCACTACGTGGTACATGGGCTCAGAGAGAGAGAGGGAGAGGGCGAAGGAGAGGGAGAGAGAGGGGCTTTACCACCCTTTATGATCAAGCAGTGGAGGCCATACATTTTTTTCATCAAGGCAGCCACAAAGGCCTGCTCAGTTTCAAAGAGAGGGAAAAATGGACTCTCTATTCTGTAGGGGAGGAGCAAGGTCGTAGAAGAGCATGTGGGACCAGAAATGTTTCTGTGGCCATTTTTAGGCAGTACGCACAGGAAAATATTAATATTTAGAGCTGTGAAGAGTCGGGGCAGAATCACAACGGGCCTCGAACAGGAGCCTCTCAGGACATGTGCAGAGTGGAGAACGAGGCGGGGCCAGCACCAGGGCTGCTGTGCCAGCCCAGGCCTGTGTGAGGACAGGCCATCGGTGGGAGGGAGGGCTGGAGGAGGGAGGCAACAGGGCCCAGAATTGCAGGTGAGCCCAGTTATCTCAGCTTGGTCACCAATGTGGCAAGTCATTTTCTTTCTTGGAGCTTACCTTTATCACCTGTAAAATAAGTGAGACAAAAAATTAAGGGGCCCTGGCTGGTTGGCTCAGTGGTAGAGCGTCGGCCTGGCGTGCAGGAGTTCTGGGTTCAATTCCCGGCCAGGGCACACAGGAGAGGCGCCCATCTGCTTCTCCACCCCTCCCTCTCTCCTTCCTCTCTGTCTCTCTCTTCCCCTCCCGCAGCCAAGGCTCCATTGGAGCAAAGTTGGCCCGGGCGCTGAGGATGGCTCTGTGGCCTCTGCCTCAGGCGCTAGAATGGCTTTGGTGGCAACAGAGCGACGCCTCAATGGGCAGAGCATCGCCCCCTCTGGTTGCAACAGAGCGACGCCCCAGATGGGCAAAGCATCACCCCCTGGTGGGCATGCCGGGTGGATCCTGGTCGGGCACATGCGGGAGTCTGTCTGACTGTCTCCTCGTTTCCAACCTCAGAAAAATACAAAAAAAAGAAAAAATTAAGGGAGAGCCCTGGCTGGATAGCTTAGCTGGTTAGAACATTGTCTAATAAGCAAAGGTTGCAGGTTCGATTCGCAGTCAGAAACATTCAGGAACAGATCGATGTTTCCGTCTGTCTCTCTCCCTACCTCTCTCTCTAAAATCAACAAATTTAAAAAAAAAGTAAGTCTATTTAAAAATAAATAAAGAAAAATAAAGAGAAGAGGTTCCTTATTCATACTGTGGCCCCTTTGGGAATCTGTTGAAAGGAATGAACCCTCTCTTCTGAGGAAGAAAGATACATTCAGGCAAATATATGGAACACTGGGCTGAAACTTCAGGAGCGCTGGGTCAGCCTAGCTCTGTGGTTATGGATGGGCCTCTAGACTCGGCATGTCTGGGTGTGAATCCTACTTCCACTCCTTACCAGGTTAGAGACCTTGAGCAACTGACTTGACCTCTCCGTGCCTCTGTTTCCCCATCTGTAGCACTTATGAATGCACTCGGTGGCAGTTAATGAAGAACCCCAACATTCGGTGACTATGACAAAATAGTGGCTCTGTTTCTCTCATCTGGAAAAGCCCACATGTGTGGTGGGTGGTGTTGGTTCAGGAGCTGGACAGAGGGTCTTGTCTCTTCTCTTAAAAAACCTCTCTTTCCTAAAGACCCCCCTTAATCTCATTGCTCAGAGTGGAGACATCCAGCTCCCTGTGAGTGAGGCTGAGGAATGGAGCCTTGGCTTAGTCGTTCTCAGCCAGGCCAGGATCACAAGTTTGAGTATGTGTGGGGACAATTCAGATTGTCACAGTGACTGGGCAACCATGCATTTTATTCTATATTTTATTTACTTATTTTACAGAGGGGCGGAACAAGAAGTATCAACTCAGTTGCTTCACTTTAGTTGTTCATTGATTGCTTGTAGTATGTGCCTTGACCAGCCAAGTGCAGGATTTTGAACAGGTCACCGCCATGTTCCAGTTTGGCACTCTATCTGCTGTGCCACCACAGGCCAGGCAAGACAGTGTTACATGAAGAGTTATCCCTCCAAAATGGCAAGAGCATCCTCCACGGAAAACCTCTGAAGCCCTCTAATCTCTGTAGCAAAGGCAATGAAGAGGGACAGGCTGGGAACGAGGGACGGGTCAGCCACCACGTGGCATCTGCCACTATGCCCACCTCTTGGGCTGCTGTGGGGAGCCTAGATCAGTGCTCAGGTCAATGCACAAGCAAATGCTGGGACCCCCTAAAGGTCAAGAGACTGCAGATGAGGTGCTAACACCACAGCAGCTGGGGTCCTGCAGGGCCTGTGGCCAAGGCCTGAGAAGACGCGCTGCAAAGGACCAGCCACAGCCCGGGAGGCGGAGGCATGCACAGCACCGGCTGTCTTCCCTTGTGCTCCGGTTTTCTTCGGAGACTCTTGCCTCTCTTTGAAGCTTGCCTGGCACTCGGGGGCGGCCCAGTGTGTGCTGCTACATCCCGTTATGTCATGCCCAAAGAGACCTTGACTCAGCAGACACAGCAGTGCGAGTGGAAGGAAGTGGGGGACACGTCACTGTGGCCGTCCGTCGGGCCCAGTTCCTGGCAGGCAGGGAGTCAACCCCCAGTGGGTGTGGATCGAAGCCAGCGCTCTGCCTGCACAGCAGACCAGCAAGGTGGCTGGCAGGACCTCTGCCACCTTCCGGACTTGAGGATGGGAGAAGCTGGATCTGACCTCCGGCCAGCAGGAACTTCTGCGCTTCTCCTCAGAGACAGAGCACCCTAATCCCTTCCCCAATTCAGAAGAAACAGATTTTCTTTCCTCCAAACTTGGCCAAGGTGTGTCCATCCTACTGACCACCCAGCCAGCGTGAGATGGGTGATTGCCCACAGGGAGGCGTAGGTCACGGGCCAGGCTCTGAGAGCTGGAAATGGCCTCAGGCGTCCAGCTGCCCTCCCTGAACGCCTTCTGTTTGCAGGGCGTGGTGCCAAGCATTTTACAGAATTAGTTTATCCCGTGCTTATGACATATTAGCAGAGGAGGTACCATTATCCGCATTTAAGGAATGAGGAAACTGAGGCTCAGCCAAGTTAAGGCACAGGTCAGCTTCCTCGTTGATGGGTCAGACACCTGAGGCCAATAAGAGGCGACCCGCCCAGAGTGAGGACCATCTGAAGGCAGGGCTTGTCTCCTCGGGCTGGGCCTAGCTGCTTTGTCAGAGGGTACTGGGAGTTGGTTCTAGACACAGGCCAGGGACTAAGGCTCAAATGGGCATGTCCAGCCAGCAGCTAGGTTCTGGGCCCTGGGCCTCCCCAACATCTGCCCATTGCTGCCCCGTTGAGTCACGGAGCCCAGAAAAATCCAAATTTTATAAGGTCAATCCAAGCATGCTGAGACTTTATACTCTGTACTTGTTGACATGTAGGGCTAGAGCAGCTTCTTCAGTTGGGTGTGAGGGCATGGGACACACACATGTTCTCTGTCTCCTGAACCAACATCCAGTCACAGGTGACAGCCTCTGGGCCAGCAGTGGGAAGACCAGAGCTCCAGACCCACCTTCCGCCACCAACCCTGACCTTGAACAGGTCTCATTCTCTCCCTGAGCCTCGGTCTACTCATCTGAGGAATCCGAACCCAGTGATTCCCAAAGGGCAGGGGTGGTGAGACACGTTTCTTTTCTTTCTTTTTTTTTTTTTTTTTGAAACACATTTCTTTTGCCCCAACTTCAGCAGTGGCCCTTCCACCAGAAATAGCCATTGCGCTTCACCACCTGTGTGAACTCTGATAGATTGGCAGTGACTGGAACACTGTGGGGAGGATTCCACAGCTGTGTGGTGATAGATTAGCAATGTCTGCCATGGGCCAGGACTAGGGGGTGGGTGGCGGTATGTGTGCTGTGTGCTTACTGTAACTGATTCCCCGGATGTGCTGTCCCAAATGAACCCTCAAGGAGTTTCCCCAAATGCTCCCCAGAGTTGAGGCGCCCCAATAACCCCATTTCTATGAAGGCTGAGTCCTTGGAGAAATTACGCAGCTATTGAAAGGGGATTTTGCATTGGTTTGTGCTTCTTTTAGCCACTTCCTGTCCCAGATAACTGGCTCCAGTGCCTGCTCTGGGGTTTATCGGTGAGGTCATGACCGCTACCTTGAGGTCTTCAATCGAACTCTCAGGTTGCTTGCTTTCCAGGGAATGCCCCTGCTTCTACGTGCCCCCATTACCAAAACTCACTCCCCCTCATGACCTATTCTCGGCTGACATGCAAATTTAGACCTGGTTTATGTGGCTGAGGTGGCAGCAGCCTGGCTCTCCCAGAAGTGCATTCTAAAAGCACAAACTGAAGTCTCTCTAGTGATGGAATTCCAGGCACTGTGGCAGGTCAGTGGGGACACATCTGAGAATGTCAGGCTGGTGAGTGTACATATAGATTGGCTTGACTGCCCCCTCCCCCCCCCCAATCACTGTTTGCCTGGCCTCGAACTGTATTTCCTTCTGGGACAGACTCCACTCTGCCCTGCTTCCCAAGCTTTCTGGGTCGTAGGGTTCCCCACCCAGGGCCGTAGGGCTGAGGCCCAAAGGAAAAAGCTCTGTGCTGGTCATTGGCTCTAAATTTCAGAGAATAACGTGGGTGGTTGAGAATTTTGCAGGATTCCAGTGTTTTCTTGAGAGAAGAAACCCCACCTCCATGCAGTGCACCTGTACTTTCTACAACCCCACACCAAATGGATGCTCAAGCTTCCGGTTAAATGACTCCAGAGACAGGGAGCTCAGTTGGAAGGGCTGGAAATTCTAGGCCTTTTATTTCTTCTTTGTATCTTTTTATTATTTGTATTTTTTTGCGAGAGAGAAAGAGAGAGGGAGACAGAGGCAGGAAGGGAGAGAGATGAGAAGCATCAACTCATAGTTGCAGCACTTTAGTTGTTCATTGATTGCTTTTTCATACATGCAGCCGAGCCAGGTACCCCTTGCTCAAGCCAGTGACCATAGGGTCATGTTGATGATCCCATATTTAAGCCACCCCATGCTCAAGCCGGTGAATTTGCATTCAAGCTAGATAAAGCCTGCACTCAAGCCAGAGACCTTGGGGCCTCAAACCTTAGATCTCAGCATCCTAGGTTGACACTCTATCTACTGCACCACCACTGGTCAAGCTCTTCTTTGAATCTTGATTTAGATTTAAGTTTTCCACAATGGGCCTGACCTGTGGTGGCACAGTGGATAAAGTGTTGACCTGGAAATGCTGAGGTCACTGGTTCAAAACCCTGGGTTTGCCTGGTCAAGGCACATATGGGAGTTGATGCTTCCTGCTCAACTCTCTCTCTCTCCTCTCTATAATGAATAAATAAAAAATCTAAAAAAAAAAAAAAAAAAACCCTGCCCACTTAGAGCTGACATGCTGTGGGGAAAAAAGGCAACAAACAAAACAATAAGGAGAATACAGGGTGTGTCCAATGGTGATACAAGAAAAAATGAAGTAAGGAAGAAGGATAGGGGATGCTATGTTTGCATTTTAGCATACTGTAGGTAGTGAGGGTGCCATTCCAGCATTGTCCTGAGACGGAAGAGCAAGCTGGGGCACATGGATATTGTGGAAGAGAGGTCCCAATAGAGGGAACAACCAGTGCAAAGGCCCTGATGTTGGAGTGCAGTTGGAGAGAGAGAAACAACAGGGAGGCCAGTGCTCTGGAGCCAAATCAGCCAGGTGAGGATTGTAGGAGATCAGATGAAGTCAGAAGGCGCAAGGGTGGCGTGGATGGTGCCTACACAGGTATGGCTTTTGAAATGCAAATTTTTCAGTAGGAAAGAGTTAGATTCTAGTAAGAGCTCAAACCCAGACTAAAAGAATACCAAAATCCAGGCATATGATGAGCCAAGTGAAGACCACATCAGGAAATGCAGGATGAGATCAGCATTTCTAGAACCCTACAATGGCTGGCATGTCATCTTGTGCCAAAGGAACCGGGTAGCAGTGTTTACAATCAATTGTATTGATCTAGGAAAACGGAAACTAAAATGACTTTGTGGGGTAAGAGGCTTAACGGAAAGGGCTGGGTTTCCTGGGGCATAGCGGGGGTGAGGGGAGGCTGTCAGTGTTCTCAGGACTGGAGCTCAGGAACCGTGCAGAGGTGGGCATGAGCTGGTGCCCTCCCCTGCCCCCTTGGGGCCTGTGAGTGCCTCCCAGGACTCTGGCCTGCCTTTGTCAGGCAGGGGAGTCTCCACACATTATGTGAGTCCATGCATTTGTTATGTAAACCTTAGTGTGAGTCAGCCCCAGCAGCCTGGCTTGCCCGGTATCAAGAATCCTAAGGGCCAAATCCCCACCCTGGGGTGGCCTTTCATGAGGCCAGTCCCCAGAGGATGTCACTGGGTCCTAATCTTCCTCACTGAACTATTAATATGCCCACTGCCCAGGAAGCATGTTCCGCTCAGATGTGCTCTGAGATGTGGTAGCTAAGATTGGTCCGAGGGCTTCAGTTCTAGGCCTACCTGACTACCCCATCTCTCCTGAAATTACTTGAGGCTGTGATAGGGAACAAGGACAGGCCCAGCACAAGGAATGAACCAGCAGGCAGCAACAGAACAGAAGAGAGCGTGGGAGGTGACATGAGGCAAGGCAGGAGTACAGAGAGGTCGAAGGTCACAGGGAAGCGATGACCACAGCGCAGCCAGCTGGGCACCATGCAGGAACATTCGGAACTCTCAGTCCCTCACTAGAAGCTGACAGAGGCCATTGTTACAGTCACGGACATAGATTATTATCTTCTTATTTTTTGGCGTGTGTGTGTTTATTCGCTTTGATATTGGGAGAGAGGAGGCGGGATCACATGCCAGGTTTGGCACACTTTCAGCCAGGACTCAGGGAGAGGGTTCTGAGGGAGTACAGGCCCTAACAGGGACTGTGACCCCCATATCCCGTCTCTACCCTCTGCCCCACACCCTAAATATCCTCCTGCCTCACCCAGCCCAACAGGGCACAGCTGCAGTGAGCAGTTATGGCTAGCACCTGATGGCAAGTAGAACAGTAAGGTCCCTGACCAGCCACCAGCCGTATAGTGGTCACTGGGGTCAGCCGGACACAGGTTCAAATTCTGACTATGCCACTTTCTGCACACATGACCTTGGACAAGTTCTTTATCCCATTGAGACTAGATGTTCTCATCTGTACAATGGGGAGTGCTTTGTAGGGCTGTTTGGGGACTTACACAGGACCCTGCCTGTAAAGCATGCAGCCCGGCCCTTGCCGCCCAGCCAGGGCCCCGGAACGTCAGCCATTACAGTTACTCTCATCATCGTTACTGACGGCATGACCACCTTACAATCTACTATTGACACAGGATTTCACTGCCTGAGTGTGCAGTTGTGTTTATGATTGTGTTGGCACCAAGCAGTCCTTTTTAATTGCTGCTGGCTAACAAGAAAAGAGCAGAGGCGGATTTAATGCGTAAATGATGCGTTGAAGCCAAGCGAAGGCCAAGTGATGTAACAGCCCACTGTGCAAACAGAAGTATCGCAGTAATTCAAACAGACAAGCAGTGGGAGAACTGAGTCACCGGCCGCACATGTCAGCGCCCACAGGCACGTCACATCCACAGGGAGGCCTGCTCTCATTGGTCAGCCCCCTATCTCCACAAGCGGCAATTTGGTTTCAGCCAAACAACATCGTCCTCCCATTGAATGAATGTTTAAATGCATTTATTGGGTGTGTTGTTTTGTTTACATTTATTGTGGAAATTTCTCTCGACTGTATGACTAAATAAAAATAAAAATAACAAGTTGCAATATGCTACCTTTTCATAAAAAAGGGGAGTTCTGTAAGAATAGAGGGATATGTCATGCATGAGCTGGATGGCTGCATGAGCGCTGACGGAGGGATGTCCACTGAGGGTGCAGAAATCATTACATACCTCGGTCAGCACTGGGGAGGCTGCGGGAGTCTCTTTCCCATGAAGGGAATGGTTTTTTTTGTTTTTTTTTTTGTATTTTTCTGAAGCTGGAAACAGGGAGAGACAGCCAGACAGACTCCCGCATGCGCCCGACCGGGATCCACCTGGCATGCCCACCAGGGACGACGCTCTGCCCCTCTGGGGCGTCGCTCTGCCACGACCAGAGCCACTCCAGCGCCTGGGGCAGAGGCCAAGGAGCTATCCCCAGCAACCGGGCCATCCTTGCTCCAATGGAGCCTTGGCTGCAGGAGGGGAAGAGAGAGACAGAGAGGAAGGAGGGGGGGTGGAGAAGCAAATGGGAGCTTCTCCTATGTGCCCTGGCCGGGAATCGAACCCGGGTCCCCCGCACGCCAGGCCGACGCTCCACCGCTGAGCCAACCGGCCAGGGCCACCCCATGAAGGGAATGAACAAGCTCAAGTAGAACCCACTGTCAGGGAGAAAGAGCCCTGTCGCTTCCCAGATGAACATATTCCAGAATACTATCTGGAAAGTATTTCTTTTCCCTGAAAACAAGAAGGTCAGAAGACTAGTCCTGAGAAGAAATGCAGCAAAGCACAGTGATGTGGCCAGCATTGGGAGACAGTGTAGCCACCGGTCCCCTTAGAAAGCACTGCCCACTAGTGTGTCTGCAATGGGTTCTAGGGCCTCCAGCCCCAAGCAGGCGTCAGGGTGCGGGTGGCGGCTGCCAGCAAGGCCCCTCCAGCCTCCATCTTCCTGGTTCATTCGCCCCAGCCAGCTAGCCACATATTCTGTATGTTGTGAGGTGGACAAGTTGGGAAACACTGCCACAGAGTGTGTGCTGACCTCTGACCTTAGAAACAAAAGGTCAAAGGAGCAGACAGCTTGCAAAATAGGTTCAAGGTGCCTTGTCAGCTCACCAGGGACCAGAGCACACCGAAGCACGAAGCACGGGCAGCAATGCAGGGAGGCTGGCAGCTCTCCTGCCCAGGAAAAAAATAACCTAATGGCACCAAAGGGAGAGCTGCAGGGAGAGCTGCAGGGAGGGCAGAGATTTAATCCATGAAGCCTGGGTTTAGGCCCATGTGGAACAGGGAACAAAACTTCCATGGCTGGCCCCGGAAGAGTGTTCCTGCCTAGGAAGGGAAGGCTGTGACTTGATCACAGTGGCTGTCGTCACAGGCCAGGCACTGTGCTGAGCCCTTTATGGGTATCACCTGATGAGCTGGTTAGCTTGTACCCCATTTTACAGATGAGGAAACTGAGGTCCCAAGAGGTTCCTTATTTTTTTTAATTTTTTTTATTTGTTCATTTTAGAGAGGAGAGGGAGAGAGAGAGAGAGAGAGAAAGGAGAGAGAGAGAGAGAGAAGGGGGGAGGAGCTGGAAGCATCAACTCTCATATGTGCCTTAACCAGGCAAGCCCAGGGTTTCGAACCAGCAACCTCAGCATTTCCAGGTCGACGCTTTATCCACGGCACCACCACAGGTCAGGCAAGAGGTTCCTTATTTTGCACAATGGCATTTAAGCAAATTTCCGAGCTGGAGTTGAGCCCAGGGCTGGGCTGGTAACCTGTATACTGGTCCACCACCTGTAAGGTCTGTGTGGGGGAAGGGCAGGTCTGGCCCACAAGTTACAGAGATATCAACCAGGTCAACTGGGAGGATGCAGGTGAACAGCCTTTTCTTTTTATTTATTTATTTATTTTTATTCATTTTAGAGAGGAGAGGGAGAAACAGAGAGAGAGAAAGGAGACAGAGAGAGGGGGGGGAGGAGCTGGAAGCATCAACTCCCCTATGTGCCTTGACCAGGCAAGCCCAGGGTTTCAAACCGGCGACCTCAGCATTTCCAGGTCGACACTTTATCCACTGCGCCACCTCAGGTCAGGCTGAACAGCCTTTTCTAAGAAAATGTAGAATGTGAATCAGAGTAGGGCTGTCCACATCACAGAGCCTAAGGGAAGTGGTAGCTGATTCAGCCAGAGCTCTTCCTCTTCTAGAGGCAGAGAGCTTTCTAGCCTCACTCCTCAGGTGCAAATTCTGGATCTTCCTCCAAATCCCCAGCAAGCTCTCTAGGTCTCGGTTTCTGAATCTGTAAAATGAGGATATTAGTAATACCTGTCTCAAGGTCGTTAAGGGACTAAATGGGGCCATCAGTGTAAAGTTCTCAGCAGTCAGCCTGAGATGAAATGAGGGAGTGAGCGCTCTGAGTTTTATGTTTTTTTTAGATTTTTTTTTTTTTTTGTATTTTTCTGAAGCTGGAAATGGGGAGAGACAGTCAGACAGACTCCCGCATGCACCCGACTGGGATCCACCCAGCATGCCCACCAGAGGGCGATGCTCTGCCCCTCCGGGGCGTCGCTCTGTTGCGACCAGAGCCACTCCAGCGCCTGGGGTAGAGGCCGAGGAGCCATCCCCAGCGCCCGGGCCATCTTTGCTCCAATGGAGCCTCGGCTGCGGGAGGGGAAGAGAGAGACAGAGAGGAAGGAGAGGGGGAGGGATGGAGAAGCAGATGGGCGCTTCTCCTGTGTGCCCTGGCCGGGAATCGAACCTGGGACTTCTGCACGCCAGGCCGACGCTCTACCACTGAGCCAACCGGCCAGGGCCTGAGCTCTCTGAGTTTTAACTGTTAAAGTATCCCTTATTGCCAAGTTCCTTGCTACAGATGCCCACATAGGTGTTGTTTAGGGAGAAGCCCCTGAGCCCACCCAAGCAGTTGGGCAGTAAGACCTGAGGCCTGGCTGGCCAACTCTCAGCCTGTGGAGGCTCCAGCTTCACAGGGCAATGGGTGGCACCCCATCCTCCCCAGGTCTGTTCAGGAGCCCACAAACGCAAAACTTACTGGGTTATGAAAGTCACTCTGTCTCCCCAAGGCTCTCCCCTACCCAGCATGCAACCTGGGAGGATCACTGTCAGTGCCTCAGGCATAGGGCTATTGGGGGGCTTCCATGGTAGTCAGAGAGGCCTTTTAAAAGGGTAAATTAGGGCCCTGGCCAGTTAGCTCAGTCAGTTAGAGTATTGCCCTGAAACACCAAGGTTGCCGGTTCAATCTCACATCAGGTCCCGGGTCAGGGCACATATGGGAAGCGATCAATGCATGTGGAACAACAAATGAGTGCCTCTCTCTCTCTCTCTCTCTCGCCCCACCCCCTTCCTCTCTGTCTTTTTAAAACTGATCAATTAAAAAATGGTAAATTAATGAAATTCTCCAAAACACTGTCCACTGCTCTGAGAATTTAATTCAACATCCTGACTGGACTGCCACGTGCTTCATGACCTCACCCCTGCCTACCCCTCTCACCTCATCTCCCCCCAACCCTGCCCTCTACCACCACGCTCTGAGCAGTATCTGCTCTCCCAGGCTCCAAGCTCACACACCAGGCCTGTGTTCTCCTGGTTTCCTCTGCCTGGGAAGCCCTCTCTTCACACCTCAGGTCTTCACATTTGCCTCTTTCTCAAGCCTCCACTCAAATATCCCCTCCTCCCAGAAACCTTCCCTGACTACCCGAGGGACTGCCCCAGGCATTAGCACATCACTCTCTTTATGACTTTTTCCCAGAGTACTTAATGATGACCTGAACTTCTCTTATAAACTGGCTTATTTTGCTGTTGTCTACCTCCCTCACCATAACGGTAGCCCTGGAGGAGGGCCTGCACTCAGCAGGTGCTCAACCACTGTGAGGAATGAGTGAATGAAATGCCTGGTGCACAATCAGCCCTCCATAGAGGGTTTGTTTTTTGTTCTTTGTTTGTTTGTTTGAGTGAGTGAGAGACAGGAACATCGTGCTGTTCCTGTATGTGCCCTGTGCCCTGTGCCCTGTGCCCTGACTGGGGAATCAAACTGGCAACCTCCCTGCTCTGGGGGACGACGCTCCAACCAGCCAAGTGATCCAGCCGGGCTCGTTTTATTGTTTTGCTTTTTAATAATTTTTAAAAAGACTTTATTTGGCCCTGGCTGGTTTGCTCAGCGGTAGAGTATTGGCCCGGCATGTGGAAGTCCCTTCAGGGTACAAAGGAGAAGTGACCGTCTGTTTCTCCACCCTTTCCCCTTCTCTCTCTCTCTCTTTCTCTCTCTCTCTCTCTCTCTCTCTCTTTCTGTCTCCCCCTCCTGCAGCCATGGCTCCAATGGTTCGAGCAATGTTGGCCCTGGACACTGAGGATGGCTCCATGGCCATGCCTCAAGCGCTAAAATAGCTCGGTTACCAAGCAACAGAGCAGCAGCTATAGATGGGCAGAGCATCGCCCAGTAGCGGGGCTTGTGGGGTGGATCCTGGTCAGGAAGCATGCAAGAGTCTGTCTCTTTGCCTCGCTGCCTCTCAATTAAAAAAAAAAACAAAACTGATTGATTTTAGACGAGATCGGGCGCATTCAGGGTGGTATGGCCGTAGACTACTGATTGATTTTAAAGAGAGAGAGGGAAAGAAGGGAAGGAGCAGGAAGCACCAACTCACAGCAGTTGCTTCTCAAGCATGTGCCTTGACCAGGCAAGCCCAGGGTTTTGAACCAGAGACCGCAGCGTTCTAAGATCCACGCCTTGTCCACTGTACCACCCCAGAGGTCTTTATTGTCATACATAACTTATCTCCATCACAAGCCCTCTCCTTGCCTCTAGGCCGCACTCAGGCGCTCTTGGAAGGTCTTCTTTGCTTAAAAGCACTCCACCTGTCAGTGAGAGGGCCTTCACTATTTGCCACCCACAGCTCTGTCACCTGGCATCTCTGGCACCCTCTCTGCCAAGTGCAGCCCCTCGAGCATGAGCAGCGCTGGCACCTTTAATGTGCAGGTGGTGCAGGGTGGCCTGTTCCCCAGGTGTACGGACTGTGTCTCACTGAAGTATGGCACCCGCCCTCCTCTAGGTATTGGCTAACTTTTCCCCGGCAGTGTTTGTTTTAGGGATTAAAGTGAGTGGAGGTGCCTGTAATTTCCAGAATCATTTGTTCCTTTCCTGGCAGCCAGCAGTACATTTGTTATTTTATTTCCCCAAGCCCCTGATAATACCATTCCAGACACGTTGGTTTGATAGCATCACCCAGCAGAAACACCCTTTGATGCCGCCCCTAGCACGGGCAGACTCGCTGGGGGGGGGGGCTGAATGTGGCGTTCCTTTCCCTCCTTTCTCGGGTCAGCCTTGAGGCCCACATCATTTCTCCTGTTCTTCTGTTTTCTTTTTCAGCGCTGCAGAGACACCCCCACCCCCACCCCCTCACCCCAGCCACGGTACCCTTACCTGGCACAGTCCGAAAATGGGCTACATCTACTGCCCTATTAGATTTTCCAATTAATGTCTTTCAGGCACTAAAACTTTGGACAACTATGTTCTATTTTATTTTACTTTATTTTTATTTTTATTTTTTTGAGAGAGGCAGGGAGAGAGAGAAACCGGAACATCAAGCTACTCCTGTGTGTGCCCTGACTGGGAATCCAACCGGCAACCTCTGCGCTCCGGGACGACACTCTCACCAGGGCTTAATTTTTATTTTAGAGAGACAGAGTGAAGGGGGCGAGGGAGACTTGCTGTTGCACTCAGTCATGTCTTTTTTGGTTGCTTCTCATGTGTGCCCTGACTGGGGATTGAACCCACAATCTTGTTGTTTTGGGACAACGCTCTTAACTGACTGAGCTAACTGGTCAGGGCCTGAACAAGTATATGTATATATATTTTTAAATTTTTTTATTTATTTATTTTAGAGCAAAGAGGAGAGAAAGAGAGAGAAGGGGGGAGGAGCAGGAAGCATCAACTTTCATATGTGCCTTGACCAGGCAAACCCAGGGTTTTGAATCAGTGACCTCAGCTTTCCAGGTTGACACTTTATCCACTGAGCCACCACAGGTCAGGCTGAACAACTATATTTTAAAAACAGCTTTATTGCAATGTGAATGACACACTGTAAACTGCGCATATTTTTTTAAACTGTGCATATTTAAAGTGTACAGCTTGATTGGTGTTGAGTTTGCATACACCCATGAAACCATCACCACAGTCTAGATCAGGCGTAGTCAACCTTTTTATACCTACTGCCCACTCTTGTATCTCTGTTAGTAGTAAAATTTTCTAACCGCCCACCAGTTCCACAGTAATGGTGATTTATAAAGTAGGGAAGTCACTTTACTTTATAAAATTTATAAAGCAGAGTTACAGCAAGTTAAAGCATATAATAATAATTACCAAGTACTTTATGTCAGATTTTCGCTAAGTTCGACAGAATAAATCTTTATAAAACAACTTACTATAGTTAAATCTATCTTTTTATTTATACTTTGGTTGCTCCGCTAACACCCACCATGAAAGCTGGAACTCCCACTAGTGGGCGGTAGGGACCAGGTTGACTACCACTGGTCTAGATAATGAACATATCCATTACTCCCAAAAGGTGCCCCTGCCCCTTGCCCCAGCAACCAGCGATCTGCCTTCTAAACACACATTTAATGCAAAGCTGTCTCACCCACCTCCTCGCCCTGTAACTAGAGTGTGATCAAAGTGATTGTTCCTCTCCTTGGTTCAGCATGACCATTAACATTACTGAAAGCCATGTCCTCAGATGTCGTGGAGAGACATAAGACTGTTTGCCCTGAACACTAAATGGCCCCATTGTTGTACTGCCATGCCTGGCGGTTTGGGGTTTGGGAGTTTCTCCCTGGCTGCCAGCTGTCTCAGTGCGCAGTTCCCAGCAACCACCCGCCTCCCGCACCATTCCCATTCCTCACTCAGGATCCATGGTTCTCAGCAGGGGGCAATTTTGCTTCCCTGGGGACATTTTTAGTTGTCTTAATGAGGTGGGGTGCCACTGGCACCTACCTAGTGTTTAGAGACCAAGGATGTTACTAAACATTCTACATGCACAGGTCAGCCCCACCAAAAACAATGATCCATCCCAAGACTTCAGCGTGCTGAGGTTGAGAAACCCTTTCCAGATGCCAGAACTAATTGGAAAAGTCAACAAGCAGTCATGATAATTGACTGTCTTACTTTTCTGGAACAAGAAGGAGAAGGAAAGGCAGAGGCTTGTTGGAGCTGTAAGGCCACGTGGGAGGGCACAAATTCAGGAAGATCCTGGCCGTCTCCAGGTGCCTCCTTCCAGCTTTATAAGACATGGTCGCTGGTGTCCAAGAACAAACTCTGAGGGACTTGGTTTGAGGCACCAGGGCCCAGCACTGAGTAGGTGCTTAATGAATGCCTGTCAGATTAGATTGCACCCACCACACCTATTTGGTGCCCGGTTGCGGGTAGCACTGGCTAGACATTGAAGGCAAGGCAGGAGGAGCTACAGAAGGGAGCCATTAACCCTACCAGTGAGTGGGCCTAGGGTTCAGCAGATTCAGCTGGTGAAAGGTAAGTGCAGACCTCCCCCCTCCCCCAGTAACCAGGAAAATGAGGGCTGGCCATGCTGGGATCCTGTCCCAGCGGGACCAGCTATTTCACCACCAAATCACCTCTAGCTCCTCCCCCCCACCCACAGACACCCTGTTTGCCTGTCATATAAAGGAGGTTTTCCCAAAGTGGTCAGGCTCCTTATTGGTATAGGAGAAGCCTGACTGTTGCCCAGCAGTGTTCAGAAGGGACCCGAGGTATGCTGGAGCCAGATGGTGAAGTATGGGCATGCTTTATTCCATTCTGCATGACTTCAAGGTTTTGTTACTTGATTACAAAAGTTATTGTAGACATTCCTGAAAACGCATGTAAACAAGAAGAAAACAGAATGCTCACAAGTCCCACCCTTTCAGAAACAACAATTAAATTTTGTTGTGTGACTTTCTATGCATGTATGAATGTGGTACAGATATTTTGATGAAGACCAGGTATGGGGGCTGCTGCCCAGGGCTGTGTTTGGGGTGCCTGAGAGTGGGGAGGTTTTGAGAGAAGGGAACACCCGAGAGCAATCCCCAAAGACACTAAGTGGATTAATTGGCCGTTTTCCATGGAGCCTCCCAGACTAGCCCCAAAACCAGGGATAAAGAGCTGGGTGAACACTTCTCTCCTGGTCCCCACTGGGAAGGTGGGAACCCCTTCACGGCTCCTTCCTTCCTCGGCCCTGCTCCTCCCCACAGGTTGACACCCTTCCTGTTGTCAGGTTTCTATCACAAAGTGCCCTATCCTATCCCTATCTACTGCTGAATAGAACTGATAGATTCAGATCCAAAGGGCAGTAGGGCTCCTAAGGCCCCAAGTCCCAGGACCTGCACTCCTGGGGCAGTTAAACTCCCTGGGGCCTTAAGGCCTCTGATATGTATATCCGTTGGGAGTGACAGAACAATACCTGCCCACAGGACTCTTTCCAGTGAGATAGAGGACGGAGTTGGCTAGCAGTCACCAACTGAAGCTAGCTGGGACTCTCCAGAGGGCATTCTCTCCTGAGGGGCCTCAGGAGAGTGGCTTTCATATTCTTTTTTTTTAAACTTTATTTATTCATTTTAGGAGAGAGAGAGAGAGAGAGAGAGAGAGAGAAGGAAGGAGCAGAAAGCATCAACTCCCATAAGTGCCTTGACCAGGCAAGCCCAGGGTTTTTTGGTTTTTGTTTTTTTGTTTTTTTTCTGAAGCTGGAAACGGGGAGAGACTCCCGCATGCGCCCGACCAGGATCCACCCGGCACGCCCACCAGGGGGTGACGCTCTGCCCACCAGGGGGCGATGCTCTGCCCCTCCGGGGCGTCGCTCCGTTGCGACCAGAGCCACTCTAGCGCCTGGGGCAGAGGCCAAGGAGCCATCCCCAGCGCCCGGGCCATCCTTGCTCCAATGGAGCCTCGCTGCGGGAGGAGAAGAGAGAGACAGAGAGGAAGGAGGGGGGGAGGGGTGGAGAAGCAAATGGGCGCCTCTCCTGTGTGCCCTGGCCGGGAATCGAACCTGGGACTTCTGCACGCCAGGCCGACGCTCTACCACTGAGCCAACCGGCCAGGGCCAAGCCCAGGGTTTTGAACCAGCGACCTCAGCGTTCCAGGTCGAAGCTTCATCCACTGTGCCACCACAGGTCAGGCATTCACATTCTTTTCAGCAACAGAATTGTAGTAAAATACAATGGCATGTGAAACCCTGAAACAGGAGAGGGAGAAGGTGGAAAAGCTCCGGGTGCAGCAAGGCAGGTGCTCACTTGCTCAGTCCCCTCCCCTCCCCACCCCTCCCCTCCGCTCCCCTCCTCTCAGTGATGCAGCTCTGAGTTTCGAGATTTCCGCGTTATGCCAAAGGCAGGACTGGAGGGCCAAGCTTGGAGAAACACTGGGAAGTTTGTCAAGTGCCTCTCTTCCTCCTCCTCAGACAGGCTGAGGCTCCCCTGAGGCCAGTCTTCAGGATGGGTGGGGCACCTAGAGGCGGCCAGGATTGCTTTCTGCCTGGCTTGACCTTTTT
Organism: Saccopteryx leptura; assembly: GCF_036850995.1. Lineage (NCBI taxonomy): Eukaryota > Metazoa > Chordata > Mammalia > Chiroptera > Emballonuridae > Saccopteryx > Saccopteryx leptura. The sequence goes on along the minus strand of NC_089515.1, from coordinate 37,955,795 downwards.
TCTAGGTCAGAGGACAAGTGGGAAGGGCACTGGAAGACTCCGAGGCTAGATGGGGCCAGCCCTGTCCCAATTTCCCCTCAATGGGGTTCTCTTGCTCACAGACTGAGGAAGAACTGTGACTCACTTCCTGCCTCGCTGGGTCTGACTGCACAAGTATTGTTTTCCCAATGGTGGCTGGTGCTGATGGGGACTACCCCAGGGTGGCCCGAGAGTCAGCCCCTTATTGGGGAAAGTTCCCACTCCAGACTTGTCTCTCAGCTTAGTTTTCAAGATTCTCCCCCACACTCTTCCCCAAGTTTCCGCATTTGCGGTTTTTGCCGCATTTGTAAGGGTGCCCAGATGGCACCTTATCCCATTAATTAAATATTCTCTCCATTTTTGAGGGGTAAATTGAAGCTCAGATATGATGTGTCTATGGCATAAAATAGTTGGTAGGGGTTTGAATCCAGGCTTGCTGGTTGACTTGTCACCTACTGAGTCCTTAGGAATATCACTTAGCCTCTCTGGCCTAGGTTTAGTCCTGTGTAAAACATAGAGGGATACATTCAAGGCACCTAAAGAAAAATTATTACATCCACCTCATGGGGCCTGTAGTGAAGAAGAAATGAGTTACATGGCTCCTAGTAAGCACTGGATAGTGTTCGTTTTTGTCGTTATTCCCAAGCCTGTGTTAAGGAGGCCACTGGATAATCCTGTGCTGCGGGGTTATCTCACAGTGAACAGGAAGGGATGGGTAGAGAATGCTCTCCAACCTTGGAATAACCTAGCCTAGAGAACTACTGGCCACATTTCCCCGTTTTCTTTCACAGCTCAAGCAGGGGTGGCCTCTCCAAGTAGCACAGACGTTTTCTAGGGCAGGGACCCAGGGAGGGAGCAGAGTTGGCTGGTATATTACAAGTGCTGGGATCCAGGCTCTGCTGAAGTCCCACACAGGTCTTCCAGGCTCTGAGGCCTGCTAGTCTGGGAACTTAGATTATTTAAACTCTGCACACCTCAGTTTCCTTATCTGTAAAATGGGATTAATATCGGCTTGAAAGGATTATGTGGATTAAATAATGTACATAAAACAGAGATACTGTCAAGTGGCCGGCCTGGTGCCCGTCAGCTGGTCAAATTAAAAGGCGGTGGGCTTCTTTTTCTGCTTATCCACCTGTCTATATATAGCTATAGATGCAAATAAGATCTCGGGGTTTGCCGGCTGCTGTGAAGTCCGATCCCAGGTTGAGTGCCCCAGATCAGTCATCCAGGGCACTTACCCGGTCATGCCCAAACTCAGAGATCGGTAGTGGGAAGTGGGGGGAGAGGGCCAGCTCCCCCAGAATCCAGCCGTCACTGGGCTCCGAGCGACTCCTCAAGCCCTTCCCAACCCAAGCCGAGGGTTCCGAGTCCGGGTCTCCGTGCCTCCCGCCGTTGGAGCTCGCGGCGCGAGAAGCCGAGCCCAGGCGCAGGCACCTGGGGCCTGGGGGACGCACTGGGCAGCCACGAGGGCTCTGGGACCTCAGGCCCCGGTTCCTACCGGCCCCTACGGGAGCCGGAGGTGGAGGCCGCCCTTAGGGCCCACGCTCCTCCGAACGCGGGCCCGGGCAGCATGGGCGGCGCGGGCGGCGGAGGCGGCGAGGCGGCGGGACGGGGACGGCGGCGGCCGGGAGCGCGGAGGTGGCGCCGCGCGGGGGAGGGGCTCGGCGGCGGAGGAGGAGGAGCCGGGGCCGCCGCGAGCCGCTGACAGCGGCCGGAGTAAACAAGCCGCGCGCCGCGGCCCGGCCGCTGCCCCCGCCCGCGCCGGAGCCCGAGCCCAGGCCGAGCCCTGTCCTGGTCGCCGGCCGGGCCGAGGCCGAGGCTGCGCCGCCGCGCCGCCCGCCTCCGCGCGGTGACGCTACTGCCGGGCGCGGGGAGCGCGCCGAGCTCAGGCCCCGCTGCCGGGCTCCTTGCTCGGCCGAGCGGCGCCCGAGCCGCCGCGGCGCTCGCCTGGAAAAGTTTCCCCGCCCGGGCTCCCCAAGGTAAGCGGCGAGGGCGCTGGGCCTGGGGCGCGGGAGCCGGGCCCAGGGGCGCGGCCGGACTGGGCCCTCTGCTGGAGAAGCCCACCTGAGCGCGCGCCCGCCGCGGCCCCGGCCCCGGCCCCGGCCCCGGCCCTGCCCGCGCCGGTACTTTTCCGCTGGGGCCGGGGCGAGCCCTCTGACCTCAGGAAGCGGCGCGGGGCCCCGCGAGGGCGGGATGGGAGAGAATTCCAGAGGCGCGGGCGCCCCCCCGCCGCCGTCCCCCGGGGCCGCCGCCGGCTCGCCCCCTCCGCGCCCGGGGAGGGAGGAGCTGCTGGTGGGGGGCGGGAGGTTGTTCCGGGGCCGGGGCCTCGCCTCCGCCCCCCGCCCCCGCCCGCACACCTGGGCGGCCGGAGACTCAGGTGCGGGACCGGCGGCTGTGGGAGGCCGGCTCAGGTAGGTTCCGGGACTGCCTCCCGCGGAGGCCTGGCTGAGGCCCCTGCCGCCCGCGTCGGGTGGCTGGACGGAGCGGCGGCCTGCCTGCCTGCCAGACAGGTCTGACAGCAGTCAGTCTGGTCAGAACCTGCTTTCCCTCCGTCCCCTACTTCCTTGGCTCTGGGGGTGCAGCAGACCCTCCTTCTCGGGAGAGGGTTGGAGTTCTCTGCGACTTGGTCAGTGCGATGGGAATCCGTGATGTGGCCTAAGGGAGGGCTGGGTAGCTGCTGGCCAGGTGTGGACACGGCATAGGAGAGGAGTCAAGCCGGAGCCTACTCAACCACAGTGGCCTCAGTGTTACTATTTACTACATTGGGTTTCCACGTAAGATTTTTAAAAAGGATTTTGTGGCTTTTAAAAAAGTTTGAAAACCTCTGGGTTAGCAGTTTTTTACCACCAAGGAAACTGAGGCTCAGAGAGGAAGTGACTTATCTAAGATCACACAGCAAATGTGAGTTGAGTGGAAGCTGGAAGTCAAAATTTCAAGGGAGCCTTTAAGTGTCTGTAATAGGACCTGGCTGGGTAAGAGAGGCTGGAAGGAGTTACGGATCGGGTTTCCCAGGCAGCCTGTCTGCCAGACCCCCAGTGCCTGGGAAACAGCAGCCGGACCTGGGGTAGGTTCACTGTGGGTGCCTTGGAGTGGCTGTTTGTCCGGAGCTTGGGAAAAAGGAGAACACAGCCAGAAAGAGGGTCCACATCTAGGAGCTGAGTCCCATGTGAGAGGGCATCACGGGAGGCAAGAAATACAGCAAGAACTTGGACTCAGAGGGTGAGTCAGAGTCTGGAATGGGGGTGGGGAGAAGCCCGTTCATTCATTGTTCTCAGTGCCAGCTCTTTTGGGAAATGGGGGTCCTCGCTCCCTCCAGGATGCTGAGACAGGGCTGTTTGGGGGTGGGTCATGGCTCTGTGGAAGCCACGTGCCCCACTGCCATGGCTGGGAACATTGGGCACAGCGAGGACACCCGCGCTTGGGTATTGTTTGGATGCGCCTAAAAGTCTTCTTACTTTCTGGGTGCTGAAATGTAATTAAATAATTGGTTAGTCACCTTTAACACCAAGCAGCTGCTGCTCTATCCACTGTTGGCCAGAACCTGGGCTAGACCCAGTTGAACCCAATCTTAGTTTGGGGGCTCCAGCAGGGCTCACAGCACGTGGTCAAGGGGTGACTGTGCATGACATCTGGACTCAAGAGGCAGCTATTGTGGTGGCAAGAAGAAGAAAAGAGGTCTCTTTCCCATCTGTCTTTGCCCCCAGAGCCCCAGTATCTTCTGTTAAATGAAGGGCTTGGGGTCCCTTCACCCCCGAGGGCTAGAGGTCTGGCTGCCTAGCCATTGCTTTGACTAGCTTTTTGGAACTTGGCCACTCAAGACATCCTGGGGCTGTGGCTTCCAGGCCTCCCTCAGAGTCCTGTAGACTCTGCCCTTCCGGGGTGAGGAACTGCATTGTGGATGCCTCCTGCCATCAGCTGTCAGGTTATTTTGGTATAAACTGAAAATACTCCAGGAATAGCGTGTTGAGTCCCCCCAGCCTGCATGGCGGGGCTGCAGCAAGAACAGAAGTGGGAATGGAGGGTTCCCAGTGGTGAGCCCGCCTGCCCAGCTTTCAGGGCCCCGGGGAGCTGAGAGCTTCATTTTGCCTCCTGGCAGAGTGGCCTCCTTTGGGGCTGGGCCGTGGGAGTGGTGGGGGCATCCTGGGCCTTGTGGGCAGGCCTTGGCATTGAGCCGGGATACCTCTAGCAACCCTGCTGGGACCTCCCCCAGCTTCTCCCCACCCCAGAGGCTTGGCTTCTGGCTAGTTAGGGGCCCTGTGTGGGGACAGTTATGTGGCCCCGGGCAGAGAGGTCCCGCTGTCTGTTTGCTGAAGGAGGAAAAACAACATGAGGACTATTGATTCAGCCTCACCTTGGTGCTCCTGGCACAGCAGCCAGTGTTTGCCCTGGCTGCCCCACTTGGATTATGCAAGGCTGGTGGGTGTGGAGGGAGCAAGGGGGCTGCTGGGGGCCTCCAGGCCAAGGCGGGACAGGGCTGGGCGGCCCCAGCGTTCCCCAGGAAACAGTAAAAAAAAAAAAAAGCCTGAGCCCTGACTTTGATGGTGACCAAGGGTCTGGGCCATAAAAGGAGGGGAAGCCTCTGTGATCCCTGCGTTTAGCCCCGTCCCACCGAGGGTCATCTGCTTTTCTGCCCAGAGGCCGTGTGTCTTTGCAAATAACGGGCTGGGTCTGCTTTGCTGAACCAGGAAACCATAGCGAGCTGTGTAGATGCTGCCTATTAAGAAACTTCAAAAAGCCAACGTTTTATTATTTTATAAAATATATCTAGGTAATTAGGAAAGCATACAATGACACAAAGAAAAATATAATTACTCGTAATTCTCACCATCTTGAGAGAACCATTGTTAACAATTTAGCGTGTGTATGTCTGTCCAGATTTTGTTTTGTGGTTCTGTATAAACATACATGTATAAATAGTTTTTTAAAAACAAAATGGAATCGTGTACATGCTGTTGTAACCCATCCTTTTTACTTTGATTCTGGCAAGCATCTATTCGGTTGCTCTGATTTCAAGTGACTCAGGTCTTGATATCCTTCATCCCACTTCTATATTCTTGTGTGGAGAGAGCTTGGGAGCTGCGTGTGTGGAGGGGTCCATCTGTCCATCCCTCTAGCTGTCTGTGGGGGCTGGATTTTTACCCCTCTCCCCCAAAGACCCTTTCAGGCCTGTCTTGAGGCATGCCAGAGCGGGAAGGCAGCATTAGCCCTGGTGTGAGGGACTGACTCTCCCCCTTTCCTCCCCGTTCCTCTCAGAGCCAGCAGCCCGCATCCTCCTGCCACAGCCCTGCCCAGCTCGGCCCCATGCCCCCGCCAGTCAGCCCCGGGCCACAGGCAGTGTGTTGGCACGTGGGGGCCGAGGCCCTGTGACCAGGCCAAGGAGACGAGGGCTCCGCGGTACCAGTCACCTGTCCCCCCATGGAGCTGAGGCCCTGGTTGCTATGGGTGGTAGCAGCAGCAGGACCCTTGGTCCTGCTGGTAGCTGATGCCCATGGCCAGAAGGTCTTCACCAACACCTGGGCTGTGCACATCCCTGGAGGCCCGGCTGTGGCGGACCACCTGGCACTCAAGCATGGCTTTCTCAACCGGGGCCAGGTAGGTGTTCTTGCTACCAGCTACCTGGGCTTAGGACATTTCGGAGAGTGGGCTGGTGAGGGTAGGGGTTCTGGCACTGGGAGCAGGAATGGGGCTTGTCTGCTCCGGGTATGTTCTGTGTGGCCAGAGGATGTGACAGTGGCTTGCTCTGCCCTTGGGTTTCTAGCATAGGTTGCTCAGTGTACCCTAGAGAGGGGCAGTCCCCCTTGGTCCCCGGCACAGGGGACTATGGCAGGGAGCAGATGCCCATACCACCTCCTGCCATTGTGTGCCTCCCCTGCAGCCTGTTGTCCACCTTGTCCCCCGCCTCCCTGGGGACTGACAGATGGAAAGCCCAGCCCAGTCTTACTGCTCTGTTGCAGATCTTCGGCGACTATTACCACTTCTGGCATCGAGCTGTGACAAAGCGGTCCCTGTCGCCTCACCGCCTGCGGCACAGCCGGCTGCAGAGAGAGCCTCAAGTGAGTGCAGCCCAGGCCCCTCCTGCTCCCCTTCCCTTCCTGCTCTCAGGAATGCCTCTCTCCCTCCCACTCCTCCACCCACACCGCCTCTCTCACCCCTCACAGGTACAGTGGCTGGAGCAGCAGGTGGCAAAGCGGCGGACCAAAAGGGACATATACCAGGAGCCCACGGACCCCAAGTTTCCCCAGCAGTGGTACCTGGTACGTTTCCTCCTAGAGTCCTGGGTCATCCCCTTCAGATGCAGCCACCTGTCCACTGAGGGGTCCCACAGGGACGTGAGACCGACTTTGAGGCCTCCTCTCATTCTTCCTCTTTCTGTCTGCTGAGCAGTCTCTCCTTAGCCCACCCTGCTGGGCCTGGGGCGTGGGGGGTGCCCTCCCAGGGTTCTTTACACTTCCACGGAGCGCAGACAGCCAGTGGTGGCATTTCAGGAGCAGCAGTGGGTGGGGAAGGTGGTTTGGGGATGGTGAGGGGATGCTTCCAGGTACCCTGCCCTCACACAACCAACCATGTTCACAAGTGCCGTGGGGATGGGTGTCTTTGCAGTCTGGCATCACCCAGCGGGACCTGAACGTGAGGGAGGCCTGGGCCCAGGGCTACACAGGGCGCGGCATTGTGGTCTCCATCCTGGATGATGGCATCGAGAAGAACCACCCGGACCTGGCAGGCAATTATGTGAGCAGGTGTCAGGGGAGGCAGTGATCCCTGGTGAGGAGGTCTAAGGGTGGTCCTCTTCTGCCAGCGTGGTTAGGCTGCTCCTGACGACAGCCACGTCCTTTCCAGGATCCGGGGGCCAGTTTTGATGTCAACGATCAGGACCCTGACCCACAGCCTCGGTACACGCAGATGAATGACAACAGGTCAGAAACTTCAGTCCCTGGCCTCTGCCTTCCTCCTCCTCTCCCACAAAGGAAGCAAGGCTGAGCCATGCTGCAGACATGTGCTGCCTGCAAGGCCGACATCCTTCCTGCAGTCCTGGGCTTGTTGGGGCTCTGAGGGAGGGTTTGGTCAGAGCCAAGGTGGCCTCAGGCCAAGTGGAGTGTGTGGGAGGGTACTGTGCCTACATGTGGGACAGCGGTCACGGGTGGAGGGGCTTGGTGACCCTCTGCTCCTCAGGGTTCACCTGCCAGGCTCTGTCCACCACTAATGCCATGCTCTTGGACCTGGTAGGCACGGCACACGGTGTGCAGGTGAAGTGGCCGCGGTGGCCAACAATGGCGTCTGTGGTGTGGGTGTGGCCTACAACGCCCGCATCGGAGGTGGGTGTAAGCCTTGGCCACTATCTTTGGGAGGGTTCTTCAGGTGGGGTTTTTCACATCCACTTTGCATTCAGCCAGTGCCTGCCTCTTTCCCACTGTGCATCCTTTTGACCATGTGGCTATTCCTTAGAAGGTTGCACCACCACTGCTGGGGGCCCTGTGCTGGGGTGGCTGAGTGTTTCTTAGTAGGAGCTTCCCTACCTCCTACCTCCACCCCAGCCACTCTGAGTCCTTACGCAGCAGGCCTGGATTACCACGCTCCTTTGGGAACTCAGAGACGTGCCCTGATGGTTGAGGGCAGGGGTGTTCTTTTCTCCTCCCCAGAGAAAAGGGAGAGGAAGAGGCAGGCCACGGAGTTAGAGCTCCGGCTCTCCCAGCACCAGCCTCTCCGCCATTGCCCATCCTCTGGGTGCACGGCCGGGGGTGCTCCCAGGGTGCTCCTGGCAGCTGAACCCATGCGGCATCCTTCACCCTGCCCCTTCCCTGGCCAGGGGTGCGCATGCTGGACGGCGAGGTGACAGACGCGGTGGAGGCGCGCTCACTGGGCCTGAACCCCAACCACATCCACATCTACAGCGCCAGCTGGGGCCCTGAGGATGACGGCAAGACTGTGGATGGGCCAGCCCGCCTGGCCGAGGAGGCCTTCTTCCGGGGAGTGAGCCAGGTGAGGGCCAGGCCCGGCTTCTGCAGGCTAGGCACATTCCTGTTTATGTAGCTTGCTTTCTTGTGTCTTTCTGTCCTGTTCACTTATTCTTGTGTTTAATTTTAATTTTACACAAAGCATGTTTATTAAAATGTTAAAGGACTAGAAAGACAGAACAAAAAGAAAAGTAAATTAAAACCACCTATAATTCCATTCCCGGGAATCACCACTCTGAGCATTTTGTTAGTGCTGTCTGCCTCCTGGGCATGGACACCTGACCCACCAGGGAACTGGGGGTGGCGGGGATAGAGGGTCCCTGAGAAGGAGGCCCCTGCCTTCCCTGTCTATAGAAGTGTCTCTGCCTACTAGGCTTCCCCCAAGTCTTGTTCTCCAGTGACCTCAGCCTACTCTGTCCACAGGGCCGTGGGGGGCTGGGCTCCATCTTCGTCTGGGCCTCGGGGAACGGGGGCCGGGAACATGACAGCTGCAACTGCGATGGCTACACCAACAGCATCTACACGCTGTCCATCAGCAGCGCCACGCAGTTTGGCAACGTGCCCTGGTACAGCGAGGCCTGCTCCTCCACACTGGCCACCACCTACAGTAGTGGAAACCAGAATGAGAAGCAAATTGTAAGTTTTGCCCTGGTGCGGGCCAAGGAAGTGGGGATGGTTGCTGGCTCCGCCCAGCCCCGCCTCCCTCATACCTGCACATGGCCTGGTGGCACTGGCTCCGGCATTGGGGGATGGGAGTTGCGGGGCCCTTTAAGAATCTTGGGGGACGCCTGACCAGGCGGTGGCGCAGTGGATAGAGCATCGATATGGGGTGCAGAGGACCCAGGTTCAAGACCCCGAGGTCGCTAGCTTGAGCACAGGCTCATCTGGTTTGAGCAAAGCTCACCAGCTTAGACCCAAGGTCACTGATTCGAGCAAGGGGTTGCTCAGTCTGCTGAAGGCCCACAGTCAAGGCGCATATGAGAAAGCAATCAATGAACAATTAAGGTGTCGCAATGAAAAACTAGTGATTTATGCCTCTTATCTCTCTCCATTTTTGTCTGTCCCTGTCTATCCTTCTCTCTGACTCTCTCTGTCTCTGTAAAGAAAAAAAAAAAAGAATCTTGGGGGCCATTGAGCCCTCTATGGAGCCCCTGGGAAGTGGTCTTAGTGATCTCCAACCTCAAGTGCAATCCCCTTGTTCCTTGGGAAACAGGTCCGGAAAGGGCCAGACATTAGCCTGTCCCTAGCAAGGCAGCCAGGAAGCCAGGCAGCCCTGGGAGCTGGGTGTCCTGGTCTGGTCCTGGCCTGCTGCACCACCTGTGGAGCTCAGGGCCTGTAGGGGGAGGAAAGGCAAGCTCGTGGACTCTCTGGTCCCCTCCGCTCACCGCAGGCGCAACACTATTGTTCTCCTGTCAGGTGACCACTGACTTGCGGCAGAAGTGTACCGAATCTCACACGGGCACCTCGGCCTCTGCCCCCTTGGCAGCGGGCATCATTGCTCTCACCCTGGAGGCCAAGTAAGTGGTGGGAGTGGAGGGGGAGCCCTGTCCCCACCCGTGCCCTCTGTAGGGCGGCCCTTGGTCTCCCGCTTCCCTGCCCAGAGACCGAGTCCAGTCTCTCCCTCCCTCCTTTGCAGTAAGAACCTCACCTGGCGGGACATGCAGCACCTGGTGGTACAGACCTCGAAGCCAGCACACCTTAATGCTAACGATTGGGCCACCAATGGTGTGGGCCGGAAAGGTGAGGATGGGGTGGCCCAGTGGGCTGGATTGGGGGTCGGTGGGAAGTGCTCTGTGCCTCTCAGCCGACCCTCCTTCCCTGCCCCACAGTCAGCCATTCCTATGGCTATGGGTTGTTGGACGCAGGCGCTATGGTGGCCTTGGCCCAGAACTGGACGACAGTGGCTCCCCAGCGGAAGTGCGTTATTGACATCCTTACTGAGCCCAGGTGAGGGCTGGATCCCGGCTGGGCGGGGCAGGTGACACCTGAGAGTGGCAGGTGTGCCCTTGGGTCCCTCTAGACCAGGCTGACAGATCGTCATGATGCTCTCTGCACAGGGACATTGGGAAGCATCTGGAGGTGCGGAAGACTGTGACCGCCTGCCTAGGGGAGGCCGGTCACATCACCCGGCTGGAGCACGCTCAGGCACGCCTCACTCTGTCCTACAATCGCCGTGGCGACCTGGCTATCCACCTGGTCAGCCCCTTGGGCACCCGCTCCACTCTGCTGGCTGCCAGGTGCTTGCCCTGTCCCCTGTCCAGCACGTCCTCTCTCCCGCGTCTGTGTGCGTCCGTCCATCCATCCGTTCATCCATTCATTCACTCACTCACTCACTCCCACGGCCCTGGTGGTCCCTGAATAATCTCAGCTGGGCACTGTTGGAATTTTGGGATGGTTTATCCTGTGGGACTGTCCCATGTTGCAGGACTCCCTGATTTGACCCTTCAGATGCCACGCCGTGTCCTTCCCTGGGCAGTGCCCTTGCACAGTTCCAGAAACTTTCTGCTCAAGAACATCTGTTCTACTGGGAATCCGAGCCCCCAGCATTTCCAGCCCCATGGCGGGGTGCTATTGCTGGGGAGGGTGTGGGGGTTGGTGCTCCCTGGCTGGGGTCCCCAGAGACCGCAGACAGCAGTGTGCCCCCTGCTCCCCCAGGCCACACGACTACTCTGCGGATGGTTTTAATGACTGGGCCTTCATGACAACCCACTCCTGGGATGAGGACCCCTCTGGAGAGTGGGTCCTGGAGATTGAAAACACCAGTGAAGCCAACAACTACGGTATGGGGCACTCGAGGGCTGGGGGCAAGGAGAAGAGACAGTGGGGTCTGGAGGCTGGGTCCCAGCGCCACTCACTCTGGCCTCCTCCCCCACCGGAATAGGGACGCTGACCAAGTTCACCCTCGTGCTGTATGGCACAGCCCCTGAGGGGCTGCCCACCTCTCCCGAGAGCAGCGGCTGCAAGACCCTTACATCCAGCCAGGCCTGTGTCGGTCAGTACTGGGTGCTGGTATGGTTTGGGGCCGAAGGTCTGGGAGGAAAAGGCGTCTGAAGAGACGCTGAAGCCCGTGGAATGACGTAGTTCTGGGGCTAGGAGCTCCTGGGGATGTGACTGCACTTGGGCTGCCCTAGTCCTGGGTCTCCCTGGCCGCGTGGCCACAGGCAGTGCAGCTGACACCTGCCTTCTCTCCCACGCCTGCAGTGTGCGAGGAAGGCTTCTCCCTGCACGAGAAAAGCTGCGTCCAGCACTGCCCACCAGGCTTTGCCCCGCAAGTCCTCAGTACACACTACAGCACCGAGAACGACATAGAGACCATCCGTGCCAGTGTCTGCACCCCCTGCCACACCTCGTGTGCCACGTGTCGGGGGCCAGCCCCTACAGACTGCCTCACTTGCCCCAGCCACGCCTTCCTGGACCCTGTGGAGCAGACATGCTCCAGGCAAAGCCAGAGCAGCCGAGAGTCACCGAACCAGCAGCTGCCACCGACCCGACCATCTCCGGAGGCGGAGATGGAGCCGCGGCCGCGGGCAGGGCTGCTGCCCTCGCACCTGCCTGAGGTGGTGGCCGGTCTCAGCTGCGCCTTCATTGTCCTGGTCTTCATCACTGTCTTCCTGGTCCTGCAGCTGCGCTCAGGCTTCAGCTTCCGGGGGGTGAAGGTGTACACCATGGACCGCGGCCTCATCTCCTACAAGGGGCTGCCACCTGAGGCCTGGCAGGAGTGCCCATCAGACTCTGAGGAGGACGAGGGCCGGGGCGAGAGGACCACCTTTATCAGAGACCAGAGCATCCTCTGACGAGTGCCACCGCCGCCCCTTCAAGCCCATCCCCTCCTTGGGCACTTTTTAATTCACCAAAGTATTTTTTTATCTTGGGACTGGGTTTAGACCCCAGCTGGGAGGCAAGAGGGGCAGAGATGGCGTCCCCCCTATCCTTGGTCCTCCTGGCTGCCTGAGGTGGGACCCCAGGACCAGCTGGGGGGCAGGGGCGGGCCTCACCCCACCCCTAGCACCCCTCTGTGTGAGGAAAGGAGTGGAACCTTCAGGATAGCTTTCCAAGGCTGTCCAGGCCTCAGCCGGAGTCACCTGCGGAGTGAAGAGGGGCGGCCCTTCTCTTTGGGGATTCCTGACCCCGTTGCAGTTCTGGCTTCTTCCCTGTCCCTCTAAAGCAATAATGGTCCCCATCCAGGTAGCAGGGAGGCGACCAAGGGGCATGTGAAGGAGGAAGCCACCTCTTCAAGGGCTTGTGCATCCCCGACACCATCCCCCACCTCTGATGAGCCTCAGGCAGAAGCAGTGATGGAAGGAAGGGACCAAGGCGAGGCAGGTGCTTCCAGGGGGTGTGTGTGTGCACGTGTGCGTGTGCACGCGTGTGCGTGTGTCCCTTTGCTCACCACAGCTGGCTGCCCGCTGAGCGAGGCTGGCCAAGCCAAGCCCCACGCTGACGTCCTGATCACCCTTCCCTCCAGCCAGGGCCCAAGTCCCTGTTTTCTGAGCCCGGGGTTGCCTGGGCTGTTGGCACTCACAGTCCCGGAGCCCCTGGGTGGGTGGTGGGGAGGGACGGCGGCCCAGCCGGCCTCTCCCACCTCTCACCCGATGCTGCTTTCCCCTGTGGGGATCTCAGGGGCTGTTTGAGGATATATTTTCACTCTGTGATTATTTCACTTTAGATGCTGATTTTTTTATTTTATTTTTTTGGTATTTTTAACGGGGATAGCAGCTGGACCACCCACCTTTCCACGCCTACTTTCCACCCTGCTGTTCCCCCAGCTGCCCTGGCCCTGAGGTGTGGGGGACTGCAGCATGTTGCTGGAGAGTTGAGGTGTAGCTGAGCCCCAAGTTCTGAGGAGGCTGGCCAGGGGGGGCCTTGGAAAAGGGGTTATACTGGAGGGCGGCTGTTGTCCATATTTCAGATGGGGCTTGTCCTGCCAAGGGCTCATGGGTCACTGGTTCTCCAAGTGCCAGGGGTGGGCAGGCGGTGGTACCGTGCCCCCTCCAACACTGTGCCCTGGTGGAGAAAGCACTGGCCTGGCCTGCCCCCCGAGTTCCGCTCTTCTGACGTGCCTTTGCACCCCTCCCATTAGGACAATCAGTCCCCTTCTGTTTGGGAGCACTCTTCTTTCTCTTCCCCAGTCCCTCCGGGCGCCTGGCCACCTGTCCAGGGGTGCCCCCCCCTCCCCTTGTGGCCAGCCCGGCTGGTTTTGTAAGATACTGGGTTGGTGCACAGTGATTTCTTTTCCTTGTAATTTAAACAGACCCAGCATTGTTGGTTCTATTTAATGGACACGAGATAATGTTAGAGGTTTTAAAGTGATTAAACGTGCAGACTATGCAAACCAGTCCCGGTTTCCAGTGTGGTGATGACTGTTGTTCCCAGGATGCTGGGAAGAACACTGCGTCCGGGGTGAGGGTGGGAATTGGAGGGGTTAGATGCCCAGTGTGACATCCTGCGTGCCTCAAGATGGGCCTAAGTCAGGACTTCAAAGTTTCTGCTGAAGAATCCCAAGGCCTCCCTTAGGGAGCAGCAGCTGGAGACAGACCCCAGGGGGTGAGACAAGCGCAGCACCTTGGCCCCCACAGCCTGGTCTCCAGCAGGGTGGAGAGGAACAGCCTGTGTCCCCACTGCTCGGGGCCTCCCTTGGCTGAAGTAGGCCTGGCCACGAGCTGCAGGGCTGAGGCCCACAATGGGGCCAGGAAGGCCAGGGGGTTGCTTTTGCCAGGGTGAGCCTGTGTCCCAGCTAGGTAAAGTCAACCTCTCCACTCCCCACCCCCAGCCCTTAGGTGTCCCTGGGACGGGAGGCTCCTGTCTGGGGTATGGAAGTGGGTGGTCCTCCAGCACCTGTGTCTGAGAAGTAGGCCTCTCCTAGGTGCATTTCTTCGGGAGTTTTATTTAAGTGGAGCCTGGCACCTGAGTACTCCATGGGCAACCCCTGCGGTGGGGAGGACTTGCACTATGCTCTCTTACTCTCTCGGGGCCACCGGGCTGCTGCGAGGACTGCCCGCCTGCCATTGGACTGCCCGGCTCCGAGGCCCAGTGCCTGCCTGCAGCCGCTCCCGTCCCCACCCTGGGCCCTGGGGAGCGCTGGCCCAGGCTGCCCTCTGCAGGGCCATTCTTCCCCGGCCCCTCCTCCCTTCCGTTTCCGTGGCTGTGTGGTTGGGGCTGGGCAGGGGGGCCCTCACGGGCTTGGGGGCTGCCGCCCGCCCCTTCCCCTCAGTGGCCCGCCCAGGGCCTGAGCCAACTGAAACCGTGGGAGGAGGAAGCACCGAATCAGGAACTGGCCAGTTGGCTGGGCCTAAGTCGGTCCTCTGCCTGCAGCCCCTGGAGCAGCTGCCTGAACCGTGAGTTGTAACTCCTGCCAAGGCCCAGGAGGCAGAGGGCGGTGGGTGGTGAGCAGGCACAGGGTCTGGGGGCTGGCAGGCGGACACAGAACCCAGGACTGGGTGGAGCAGGGGTGGCCCCAGGAGCCCGGCCCAGGCTGTGGCCGCCTGGGCGCTGACCGGAGCAGGTTTGGTCCTGCCAAGGGCCTTGGGTGCATGTACCCCCCTGTGATGGGTGCTGGGTGCTGGGTGGAAGGGTCCAGGAAGGAGACCCCTGGTGGTTCTGTTCCAGGACTGGCAAGGGGATCCCTGGCTCCAGATCTCTCCCTGGGACACAGGGAACGAGGGCCAGTCCCAGGCCATGTGCTGTTTTTTACCTGTGGCTGCATTTCAGCAGAATGGTTCCCCACCTCCTACCCATCTGCAGCTTCTCTCAGTCCTCAGCCCACTAACCTCCCTACTCTGCTCCAGCAGCTGCCTCCCCCTCTGGTGGCCTCTTTCGTCTCTGTCACTATGGGCTTCTCTTCAGAGCTGTGCAGCCCCCAGGGCCACGGGGTGGTGCAGCAAATGCAGGAGGCAGAGCTCCGTCTGCTGGAGGGCATGAGGAAGTGGATGGCCCAGCGGGTCAAGAGTGACCGGGAATACGCAGGGCTGCTGCACCACATGTCCCTGCAGGACAGTAACGCCCAGAGTCGGAGCAACCCCGACAGCCTCATCAGCCAGGTGGGTGGGGCTCAGGGGTGCCTTAGGCCTCCTCACCCCCTTCTCATGCTCACCCCAGCAATTCCCGTGGGTTCCAGGGATATCTGCCTGTCCCTTCCTTTCCCAAAGCCCCCAGGGAGGGTTAAAGATCGGGCAGGCCCAGGTTTCGGAAGCCACTGTCCCCTTGCCCTGTCTCACTCCTCTCTGTGCTGCAGTCCTGGGCAGAGATCGTGAGCCAGACGGAGGGCCTGAGCCGGTTGCTGAGGCAGCATGCAGAAGATCTGAACTCCGGGCCCCTGAGCAAGCTGAGCCTGCTCATCGGGGTACGGCAGCAGCTGCGCAAGACCTACAGCGAGCAGTGGCAGCAGCTGCAGCAGGCGCTCACCAAGGTGGGTGGGTGTCCTGGAGCGTCACCTGGTCATGTATACCTCATTTTGAGCTAACAAGGCTGGTTTTGCGCAAGAGCAGCTGGATTCACAGGGAAGTCCTGACCGCAGGCCTGCCCCCAGGGTCTGTTCCCTGCAGCTTCCTTTCCCGCCTTACTTGCTCGCTTGTCTTGAACTGGCCAATAGCAGGGCCTCCCCAGGCTTTTCTGTCACCCTACTATGTGCCTGGGCAAGGATGAGTGGTCCGGCCATTGCCCAGGGAGCACAAGATCTCGGGCTCGTCCCCTGAGAGGAGAGGACCAAATGGCTCTGAGGGCTAAGAGACAGTGAGAGGAACGTGGGCTAGTCTGTCTGCCCTTGGCCTAGGTGGGCTCCTCCCAGGGCCTGAGACACCACCGGCAGCCGTGTGGGCCCGCCAGGTAGGTTACAGACTGGAGCTGTGAAGTCGGCCTGCCTGCTTTTGAATCCTGCCCAGGTCCTGGGTCTACAAGGCTGTGTGATTGGAGCTATTTATCTGGGTGCTTCAGCCTTTTGATTCAGCGGTTTTTCAACTGGTGTGTCATAAGAATTTAAAAAACATGCAATTCCCGACTATTTAGTCAGAGACACTGACTTCTCTTCCCTTAAATTGTCAAATTAAAAAATGTCAACAGCCAACACTACATTAGCCATTCAGTGCAAACGCCTTGCCTTGAACCACAAATATATAGGTCACATCTTATTGGTCATGTCACATACTAAGGTTTTGTCTGATTGCTTAATTCTTGGATTATCTTTTTTTTTTTTTTTTTTTTTTTTTTAAGAGACAGAGAGGAATAGATAGGGACAGACAGACAGGAACGGAGAGAGATGAGAAGCATCAATCATTAGTTTTTTGTTGCAACGCCTTAGTTGTTCACTGATTGCTTTCTCATATGTGCCTTGACTGTGGGGCTACAGCAGACCGAGTAACCCCTTTCTCTAGCCAGAGACCTTGGGTCCAAGCTGGTGAGCTTTGCTCAGACCAGATGAGCCCGCGCTCAAGCTGGCAACCTCGGGGTCTCGAACCTGGGTCCTCCACATTTCAGTCCGATGCTCTATTCACTGCGCCACTGCCTGGTCAGGCACAAAGTGACTTTTTAAAAAATCAGGTGCCTATACTTATATATGAGGATATCTGGTACCAAGAATTAAGCAATCGGCCTGACCAGGCGGTGGTGCAGTGAATAGAGCATCGGACTGAGATGTGGAGGACCCAGGTTCGAGACCCCGAGGTTGCCAGCTTGAGCGCGGGCTCATCTGGTCTGAGCAAAGCTCACCAGCTTGGACCCAAGGTCTCTGGCTAGAGAAAGGGGTTACTCGGTCTGCTGTAGCCCCACAGTCAAGGCACATATGAGAAAGCAATCAGTGAACAACTAAGGCGTTGCAACGCGCAACGAAAAACTAATGATTGATGCTTCTCATCTCTCACCATTCCTGTCTGTCTGTCCTTGTCTATCTCTGCCTCTGTAAAAAAAAAAAAAAAAGTCACTTTGGAGAAAAAGGGTAGATAAATACTATTATTATTATTTTTGTGTATGTGTGTTTATCAAACTTATACCTATTTTTTTTTAGTCAGATTGGCAAAAATATATTTTTTGGTATGCTGCAGAATTTTAGTAATTAGTTTATGTGTGCCATGAGATGAAAATGGTTGAAAACCTGTTTTAATTCAATGGGCTGGTCAGCCTCCTGCATCACCCCCTTCCATCAGCACAACACCCAGCCTTGCCATGAGCCCACAGTGACCCCCAGTGGCCAGTGTCTACCCACTCCTCTCTCTCCCAAGAAGCGTATCTGAATAACTGGGTGACCCTGTTGTTATAGGCACTGGCACTGGCACAGGGCCACGCCCACTTGTTCTCATATTACTTATGGTTTCTGTAGAGCTACAATGGCAGAGCTGAGTAATTGCAGCAGACAGTATGGCTGATATGCCTAAAATGTTTACCAGCTGGCCTTTTGAAGGAAAATGCTCACCTAGCCTATACATTTAGCTCAGTCACAGAGGAGCAGGATAGAACTGGCCCAAAGTATCCCAGGACCTACACAAGGGTATTGAGATGAAAACTCTGTTCTTGACCATCTGTTGATCCTGCATCATTTACAGCAGGGGTCTCAAACTCAACTCAGCATGTGGGCCGCAGAGCAAGATCACAGCCGTTTGGCGGGCCGCACTAGGTCTACAAAAGGCAACTGTTATGCAACACTTTTCTCACTGCAGTTGAAAACAAAAAAAAATCAGTACAACAAGCACAATCGTACATGCAGTTTACTCAGTGTCACAAAACGACCAGAAACTGTAGTTCGCATCACAACTGCTGTTAACTAAGCTAATATCTAGCTAGGATGCTAGAGAAATGAAAAATACAAGTAGGCCCCTAGGCTTACTTAATTTTATCCAAAATATTTTGAACTTCGTGGATTAGTCTGCGGGCCGCACAAAATTGTTCGGCGAGTTTGAGACCCCTGATTTACAGGACTCAGTACAGAATGAAAATGCGGGGCCCTTGTCAGAGGAGTCTTGGTAGCTACCTGGTCTACTCTGCCTCCTCCAGGGGCTTGTCCTTAACTCAGTTCCTCTGGCCCTAGTATGACCTCAGCAGCAGAGGTCATGCCCTGGAGGCCCTTCCTGGATAGTGGACTTGGATCTGCTGCCCTGGGGTCCTGCTGACCCACACTGCCTCTTCTCTCTCCCCAGACCCACAGCCAGGACATTGAGAAGCTGAAGAGCCAGTACCGAGCCCTGGCACGGGACAGCGCCCAGGCTAGGCGCAAATACCAGGAGGCCAGCAAAGGTGCGTGGCTGCCGTCTGACCTGCCCACAGGTGCCCAGGGAGTGGGTTCTGCCCGGGCCTCTGTGATGTCACCCATACCCCCTTCCCTTCACCTGGCAGACAAGGACCGCGACAAGGCCAAGGACAAGTACGTGCGCAGCCTGTGGAAGCTCTTTGCTCACCACAACCGCTACGTGCTCGGTGTGCAGGCCGCGCAGCTGCACCACCAGCACCACCACCAGCTCATGCTGCCCGGCCTGCTGCAGTCGCTCCAGGACCTGCACCAGGAGATGGCGTGCATCCTGTGAGCCCGCAGTCCCACCCCGCCCTGTCACAGCCCCATCACTCTGCTGCCACCGCGCCCAGAGGCAGGGTCCAGAAAATCCCTGTGAAAGTGATGGTTGTGGAATCAGGACAACAAGCGCTGGGCTGTGGATTGGAGCCAATTTATATCTAAGTGGGCCCTGGCTGGTTGGCTCAGTGGTAGAGAGTCAGCCCTATGTGTGGAAATCCCAGGTTTGATTCCTGGTCAGAGCACACGGGAGAAGTGCCATCTGCTTCTCCTCCCTCCCCCTCTTCTCTCTCTTTTTCTCTGCTCCTCTTGCAGCCATGGCTCAATCAGAGTGAGTTGGCCCTTGGCACTGAGGATGGCTCCATGGCCTCTGCCTCAGGTGTAAAGAAGAGCTCTGTTGCTGAGCAACAGAGCAACAGCCCCAGATGGGCAGAGCATTACCCCCTAGTGGGCTTGCTGGGTGGATCCTGGTTGAGGCACATGTGAGAGTCTGTCTCTTTCCCCCCTCCTCCCACTGAATAGGAAAAAAAGAAAAAGTATATATAAGGTCTACCAGAAAGTTCTGTCCGTTTTTGTACTAAAACAATATACAAATTTTTCTTACCGTCAATAAACTTTATTAAATAATATAATTGCCATTATTATTAATGATTTCTTGCCAGCGTGAGGGCAATTTGTATATCCCATTTTTGAAAAATGTTTTATCTTTTGATGTGAAAAATTGAACCAGTGCTTGTTTGATATCTTCTTCATTTTTGAATTTTTTGCCCTTCAAAAAATTTTGTAAGGACAAAAACAAGTGATAGTTGGAGGATGCTAAGTCCGGGGAATATGGTAGATGCAACAGACATGCTTCTGTAGCATTTCTTCCTTGTTGAAATTTGTAAAAATTACAGTGGCGTAAATGAACTTTATCAGTAGCCATGGGTACACTATCGCTTCACGTATAAGACTAACGTGAATCAACTTTGTTTTAGTTAATTTGCTACGTCAGTATGTATACATTAAGTGATAAAAATAGAGAGGCACACATGTGCCAAATAAACGTGCTTACGTGTCGAAACTTGTGATAGAAACGGACAGAACTTTCCGGTAGACCTTATATATATAATATTTCAGTTATATTAATCTAGGGCCCCTTCTTGCAGGATTTTATTATATTTATTAAATACTGTTCTAGGCTCTGGGATACAGCAGAGAAAAGCACAGATAAAAATATCTGTCTTCTAAGATTGTTCATGCCAGGAAAGACAGAAAAGAAAATCAATAAGTAAAATAAGCCCTGGCCAGATCTCTCAGTCGATTAGAGCATTGTCCTGATGAGCAGAGGTTGCTGGTTTGATCCCTGGTCAAGGCACATACAGGAACAGATCAATGTTTCTCTCTCTCTCTCTCTCTCTTTCTCTTCTTCTCTCTCTAAAATTAATAAATAAAATAAATAAAAATAAGTAAAATTAAAAGCATTTTAGAAGTGCCTCAAGTGGATAGAGCGTTGGCCTGGGACGGTGAGGACCCAGGTTCGAAATCCTGAGGTCTCCAGCTTGAGTGTAGGATCATAAATATGACCCCATGGTCACTGGGTTGAGCCAGGGGTCACTGGCTCCCCCAGTCAAGGCACACATGAGAAAGCATGAACAACTGAGGTGCCGCAACTAAAAGTTGATGCTTCTCTCTCCCTTCCTGTCTCTCTATCCCTGGGTGTCCCCCTCTCTCTCTCGCTCTCAAAAAAAGAAAAGAAAAAAGGAAAAAAAGCATGTTAGAGGCCATAAGTGCTATGGAGAAAACTAAAACAAGAAAGGTGTATTGGGAGGCAGCCTTAAACAGAGTGGTCCCAAAAAGCCTCATAGGTACAGGAGTGAACCAGTGGATATTGGGAGGAAGGCCATTCCAGAAAGAGGGAAAAGCAGGTGCAAAGGCCCTGAGGTGGGAGATGGGAGCATGCCTAAAGTCAGGGAAAAGCAAGAGGGTCGGTGTAGCCAGTAGAGAGTCAGGAAGGGCTGAGTCCCATGAAGCTGAAGGAGTCCAGACCTGGGGGCTGCTGGATTAGAGGGGGCCTAGCAGGCCATTGTAAGGACTTTGCTATGTTGAGACTAGACCTCAGGGGTCAAGGACAAGAGCATGGAGGATCAGACAGGAGGCTACAGCAATAACCCAGACCACAGCCCATGACAGCTCAAAGCCATGCAAGAGAGAAGTGGTCAGTCTTGGATGCGTTTTGAAAATGGATCCAGCAGGATTTCCTCGGAGTGGAAGTGGGGTGTGAAGTCGAGGAGTCGGGAATGATTCTGAGAATTTGGCCCATAGCCTCTGGAAGATGCAGGTGCCATTAACTTATGTGGAAAAGGCTATGGGAGAACCAGGCTCAGAGGAAAAGAAAAGGAATTCATTTTACAACAAGTGCAGTTTGGTGTCTAACTGGGTGTTTTGAGTGCATAGACAAATACTTGAAACTGGGGTTCTGGGAGGCGCCGGGACTGAAGGCATCGATGTGGGCGTCAGAGCTCTTGATGGCTTCTGCACGTGGTGGCCGGCTGCCCAGGGCAGGCGTGACTGTGACTCAGGTTAACCAGCTCTTCGTGTATAATGAATGCCACACACACAGTGGGCTCTCATTACGACTCCCAGCACCCTCATTACATGTAACAGGAGATGGTCAGTCATTTGCCTGTGGTCATTTGCCTGGTAAATGATGAGATGGGGACTCAACCCCACAGCTGACTCCCAACCCAGAGTGAGGGGCCCCAGGCTTCCCAGCCATGCCCAGGCCTAAGGCCCTGCTGACCAGGGGTCCCATCTGGGGGTAGGAAGGAGATCCTGCAGGAATACCTGGAGATTAGCAGCCTGGTGCAGGACGAGGTGGTGGCCATTCACCAGGAGATGGCTGCAGCCGCTGCCCGCATCCAGCCCGAGGCCGAGTACCAGGGCTTCCTGCGACAGTATGGGTAAGCCCCTCCTTGCCCCTGCCAGGCACGAGAGCAGCTGGCCTCTTCCCTGACAAGACACTGTCCCCCCGCAGGTCCGCACCTGATGTCCCACCCTGCGTCACCTTTGATGAGTCGCTGCTCGAGGAGGGTGAAGCCCTGGAGCCTGGGGAGCTGCAGCTGAACGAGCTGACGGTGGAGAGTGTGCAGCACACGTGGGTGTCCTGGGCGGGGGGGTGGGGGGGTGGGCACTGTCCACACACAGCTGGAGCCAGCTGGCCTGCCTCTGCAGGGCGCACCTGAGGGCTGGCTCTAACACTGCCCTTCCTTCTGGCCCAGGCTCACCTCGGTGACAGATGAGCTGGCGGGGGCTACCCAGGCAGTGTTCAGCCGGCAGGAGGTGGTCACTCGGCTGCAGCGTGAGCTCCGGAATGAGGAGCAGAACATCCACCCCCGGCAGCGGTGAGTGGTCCCACCTCCAGGAGCCTCCCCGGGGCCCCCCTCACCTGCGCTGGGCCCTCTCTGCTCCCCTCACCTGCGCTGGGCCCTCTCTGCTCCCCTCACCTGCTGGGCCCTCTCTGTCCCCCTCACCTGCGCTGGGCCCTCTCTGCCCCCCTCACCTGCGCTGGGCCCTCTCTGCCCCCCCCCTCACCTGCGCTGGGCCCTCTCTGTCCCCCTCACCTGCGCTGGGCCCTCTCTGCCCCCCCCTCACCTGCGCTGGGCCCTCTCTGTCCCCCTCACCTGCTGGGCCCTCTCTGTCCCCCTCACCTGCGCTGGGCCCTCCTGCCCCCCCTCACCTGCGCTGGGCCCTCTCTGCCCCCCCTCACCTGCGCTGGGCCCTCTCTGCCCCCCCTCACCTGCTGGGCCCTCTCTGCCCCCCTCACCTGCTGGGCCCTCTCTGCCCCCCTCACCTGCTGGGCCCTCTCTGTCCCCCTCACCTGCTGGGCCCTCTCTGTCCCCCCCTCACCTGCGCTGGGCCCTCTCTGTCCCCCCCTCACCTGCGCTGGGCCCTCTCTGCCCCCCTCACCTGCGCTGGGCCCTCTCTGTCCCCCTCACCTGCTGGGCCCTCTCTGTCCCCCCCTCACCTGCGCTGGGCCCTCTCTGTCCCCCCCTCACCTGCGCTGGGCCCTCTCTGTCCCCCTCACCTGCGCTGGGCCCTCCTGCCCCCCCTCACCTGCGCTGGGCCCTCTCTGCCCCCCCTCACCTGCGCTGGGCCCTCTCTGCCCCCCCCTCACCTGCGCTGGGCCCTCTCTGTCCCCCTCACCTGCTGGGCCCTCTCTGTCCCCCTCACCTGCGCTGGGCCCTCCTGCCCCCCCTCACCTGCGCTGGGCCCTCTCTGCCCCCCCTCACCTGCGCTGGGCCCTCTCTGCCCCCCTCACCTGCTGGGCCCTCTCTGCCCCCCTCACCTGCTGGGCCCTCTCTGTCCCCCTCACCTGCTGGGCCCTCTCTGTCCCCCTCACCTGCTGGGCCCTCTCTGTCCCCCCCTCACCTGCGCTGGGCCCTCTCTGTCCCCCCCTCACCTGCGCTGGGCCCTCTCTGCCCCCCTCACCTGCGCTGGGCCCTCTCTGTCCCCCTCACCTGCTGGGCCCTCTCTGTCCCCCCCTCACCTGCGCTGGGCCCTCTCTGTCCCCCTCACCTGCTGGGCCCTCTCTGCCCCCCTCACCTGCGCTGGGCCCTCTCTGTCCCCCTCACCTGCGCTGGGCCCTCCTGCCCCCCCTCACCTGCGCTGGGCCCTCTCTGCCCCCCCTCACCTGCGCTGGGCCCTCTCTGTCCCCCTCACCTGCGCTGGGCCCTCTCTGTCCCCCTCACCTGCGCTGGGCCCTCTCTGTCCCCCTCACCTGCGCTGGGCCCTCTCTGTCCCCCTCACCTGCGCTGGGCCCTCTCTGTCCCCCTCACCTGCTGGGCCCTCTCTGTCCCCCTCACCTGCTGGGCCCTCTCTGTCCCCCTCACCTGCGCTGGGCCCTCTCTGCCTCCCCTCACCTGCGCTGGGCCCTCTCTGCCTCCCCTCACCTGCGCTGGGCCCTCTCTGTCCCCCTCACCTGCTGGGCCCTCTCTGCCCCCCTCACCTGCTGGGCCCTCTCTGTCCCCCTCACCTGCTGGGCCCTCTCTGCTCCCCCCTCACCTGCGCTGGGCCCTCTCTGTCCCCCCCTCACCTGCGCTGGGCCCTCTCTGTCCCCCTCACCTGCGCTGGGCCCTCTCTGTCCCCCTCACCTGCTGGGCCCTCTCTGTCCCCCTCACCTGCGCTGGGCCCTCTCTGCCCCCCTCACCTGCTGGGCCCTCTCTGTCCCCCTCACCTGCTGGGCCCTCTCTGCCCCCCCCACCTGCGTGCTTGCAGGGTTTACCTGCTGAGCAAGAGACAGGTGTTGCAGGAGGAGGTGCAGGGGCTGCAGGTGGCACTGTGCAACCAGGCCAAGCTGCAGGCCCAGCAGGAGCTGCTGCAGGCCAAGCTGGAGTGGCTGGGCTCCGGAGAGCCCCCGCCAGTGCCGCTCCTGCAGGAGGACCGCCACTCCACACACTCCACGTCGTCCTCAGTGAGTGCCCCACCGCCCGCTGCTGCTACCCTGCCGCAGGCCCAGGCCACGCTCCTCATTTTTGCCCTCCCCCTCCCCAAGCCTGGCCACCCGCTGACGTCTGTCCCTGGCCTCAGGAGCAGGAGCGGGAAGGGGGAAGGACGCCCACCCTGGAGATCCTTAAGAGCCACATCTCAGGAATCTTTCGCCCCAAGTTCTCGGTGAGTGGAGCCCAGCCGGCCCACACTTCTGCCCATTCTCCAAAGGGTAGGCCAGCCCAGAGGGCTCACAGGTGTCCTCCCACCATGGGGTCCAAATGGTCATTGGGTTGTCCTCGTAGAGAAAAGACTCTTCCTAGGCTGCTTCTATTGGGCGTCCAGGCGCAGATGGCCCCAGGTCCTGTCACCCCCAGATCCTTTTCCTCTGCCGCATGTGCTGGAGGAAGCTACAGCCTTGGTTACCCCACAGCCCTTCCTGCTCTGAGAGCCGGTGGGGAGCTGTGGCCTGGTGTACAAGGGCAAAGCTCGGTTTCGGACCAGCCAGCGGGCTTCCTGTCCCTGCTCTGCCTGGAGTGAACCTGCTCTGTGGCCTGCCCTGGGGGCCTGCGGATGGCTCTCCCACCCCTTGGGTGGTTTGGGAGGACTCAGGGGCATGTGGGACAGAGACCCCACTGACCTCCAGCTGGCCTGGGGGCCTCTCCTGACAAGCTGGCTGAGTGACCCCGCCTCGCTCCACCCCCGCCCCTCCCCAGCTCCCCCCACCCCTGCAGCTGGTTCCTGAGGTACAGAAGCCCCTGCATGAGCAGCTGTGGTACCACGGGGCCATCCCCCGGGCAGAGGTGGCTGAGCTGCTGACCCAGGCCGGGGACTTCCTGGTGCGGGAGAGCCAGGGCAAGCAGGAGTCGGTGCTGTCGGTGCTGTGGGACGGCCAGCCCCGGCACTTCATCATCCAGTCCGTGGACGTGAGTGGGGCCCGGCCCCCGGCCCTCCCCGTAGCCAGGACAGTGACCCTGTGAGGGGAGGAGGGACGCCTCCCTGGCAGAGCTGCCCGAGCCACAGAGAGCACCCAGGTCCTGAAACAAAACAGGTCGGAGCCTTCAGTGCAGCTTCTCCCCTAAGGAGGGTGCAGGCATGTTGGGTGCCATCGGCTCCCGTCTTCCTGCAGTGTCCCTGCGCTCGCCCCAGGCAGGCCCTTTCTCCCTGCTACCCTCCCCCACTTCTCCCAGGGCCCAGCCCCCTCAGCTGTGGAGGCCGCTGACCCAGGTGCCTTCTGCCCTGCAGAACCTGTACCGGCTGGAAGGTGACGGCTTTCCCAGCATTCCCTTGCTCATCGACCACCTGCTGCGCTCCCAACAACCCCTCACCAAGAAGAGTGGTATTGTCCTGAGCAGGGCTGTGCCCAAGGTGAGCCTGCGCCCTGCCAGCGCCGCCTACCCCACCCGTGGCAGGCCTTGGGGAGCATGGGTTCAGGCCCCCAGAATCAGGGCGGGTGGGGCCTTTCTGGGTCCCCAGTATATGGTCCACGTGCAGAGTCAGCCACCTGCTAGGTTTAGAATGTCAAGGCCACTCACTCCCATTCCACAGGCCGCACTCGCCCAGTTAGAGGCCCCTGCGTGGTCCCCGAAGTCATCTGAGTATAATCCTGATGCAGTCCCACTCCCATTATATAACACGCTGAGGCACCGAGAGATGAAAGCTATAGCCTTGGTGGCGGATGTTTGGTCCTTCTCCGGGCCCAGCACCTTCCCCTCACTGACCTCAACCCCGCCCCCCCTTCCCCAGGACAAGTGGGCGCTGAACCACGAGGACCTGGTATTGGGTGAGCAGATTGGGCGGGTGAGTTGAGCGCCTGGTCAGCCTCCTGGCTGCCTGTGTTCTCCCTCACCCAGCAATGCTTCCTTCCAGCCCACCCCTGAGGCCAACCGAGGCCGCCTCAGAGAGCTCTTCTGCCTCCCCGCCTCGGTCTGACTCCCAGCTACACGCGACTCCCCTCCCGCCACCACCATATAGCAGCCTGCAGGAAAAGGGAAAAGCCCCTGCCGCTGGCACTGCAGCCCACCCCACAGGGCTCCCGCCTCCCCAGGGGGCTCGCTGGGAGAGGGGCGGCACACCCTGTTCATGTGAGCTATAAAATAACTGCTTAGGCCCTGGCCGGTTGGCTCAGCGGTAGAGCGTCGGTCTGGCGTGTGGGGGACCCGGGTTCGATTCCCGGCCAGGGCACATAGGAGAAGCGCCCATTTGCTTCTCCACCCCCCCCCCTTCCTTTCTGTCTCTCTCTTCCCCTCCCGCAGCCGAGGCTCCATTGGAGCAAAGATGGCCCGGGCGCTGGGGATGGCTCCTTGGCCTCTGCCCCAGGTGCTAGAGTGGCTCTGGTTGCGGCAGAGCGACGCCCCAGAGGGGCAGAGCATCGCCCCTGGTGGGCAGAGCATCGCCCCTTGGTGGGCGTGCCGGGTGGATCCCAGTTGGGCGCATGCGGGAGTCTGTCTGACTGTCTCTCCCCGTTTCCAGCTTTGGAAAAATACAAAAAAAATAAAATAAAATAACTGCTTAGGGGACTTTCTGTAGGAAGTCGATTTCCTAAAAATCACAAAGCTTTTCAACCCAAGGGAAACTGACTTTCGGATTGTCCATCTCACTTGTCTTAGTGAACGTGGCAAGTCAGAGGCGACATTCCATCTGTCCCTCGTGTACTCACTCCGTTCCCCAACCAGGGGGTAAACTAGAAAGCCGGGTGGGGACAAGGAGGGTTGTCCCCTGAGACAAGAGGACTGTGGTCCAGGGAGGATGGGTAGGAACCCAGAACTGTTTCAGGGGAACTTCGGTGAAGTATTCAGCGGGCGCCTGCGCGTGGACAACACCCCGGTCGCAGTGAAATCCTGTCGCGAGACGCTCCCACCTGACCTCAAGGCCAAGTTTCTTCAGGAAGCAAGGTAGGTGATGAAATGGTCACAGAATGGCCCAGACAGGGACTTCCTCTGTGCGTGGCACGAGCACAGTGCTTGCCTTCTGTGGTGTCACGGATTCCTCCCTGACCCCCTAACTGGGGCAGAGGAGTCGAGGCACAGTGACCAGCCCGAAGTCACATGTCCTCCTGGCCTCAAAGGCCAGCCTCACCTCTTCTGCTGTCCTTCTCCATCCTCCCTCGGGTTCTGCGGGGGTCCCCGGGGCCCCTGGGCTGGAGAGGGGTGTACAGGCCCCCGAGGCGGGAGCCTAAGCAGCAGCGCCACCCAGGATCCTGAAGCAGTACAGTCACCCCAACATCGTACGTCTCATTGGCGTCTGCACCCAGAAGCAGCCCATCTACATCGTCATGGAGCTCGTGCAGGGTGAGGGCTGCTCTCCGGGGCTGGGGACCTCAGCCGGGCTGGGTGGACCCATGCACGAGGCTCAGCAAGGCTTTCCCCGCCCACCCCCAGGGGGCGACTTCCTGACCTTCCTTCGGACGGAGGGGGCTCGCCTGCGGATGAAGACTCTACTGCAGATGGTGGGGGATGCTGCTGCGGGCATGGAGTACCTGGAGAGCAAGTGCTGCATCCACCGGTGAGCCAGGGGCCCCTGGCGCAGCCCAGGCCTGTAACTGCACCCGGGCCGAGCGGTGCCATCCCCCCACGGCCCTGCCCTGCAGGCCCAGCTCAGGTGCTGGGCGGAGGCTCTCCCCACGGACCCTGAGCCCCCACAGGGAACAGCCTTTCTTCACGGGCCAGGCGGTGACAGGGGCTGCACGGACCGTGGCTGAGTGAGCCCCTTGCCTGCTTTCCCAGGGACCTGGCTGCTCGGAATTGCCTGGTCACGGAGAAGAACGTCCTGAAGATCAGTGACTTTGGGATGTCCCGGGAGGAAGAGGATGGGATCTACGCTGCCTCGGGGGGCCTCCGACAGGTCCCTGTGAAGTGGACCGCGCCCGAGGCTCTTAACTATGGTGAGCTAATGGCGTTCAGGCCTCAAGTGCCAACCTGGGCCTTGTCCGCTTTGGGCTGTGAGCCCAAGGCTGGGCGCACGGCACTCTGACCGTGGACGGGGGTGGCCCTCATGCCTCCTGGCCTCCTGCAGGTCGCTATTCCTCCGAGAGCGATGTGTGGAGCTTCGGCATCTTGCTCTGGGAGACCTTCAGCCTAGGGGCCTCCCCCTACCCCAACCTCAGCAATCAGCAGACTCGGGAATTCATAGAAAAGGGTAAGGTGACCCCCTTTTCTGTACGACAGCAGCTCAGAGCCAAGCTTTGGTCCCCATGTTGCAGAGCAACTCTTTCGGGTCCCCTCCCCTCCCAATCTCTCCCTGGGGCAGATGACAGTCAGTCCTGTAGCTGGCACTGAATGAGCACCTCTTGTGTCCCGGGCTGTCCATCACTTCAAGAGGTAGGGACCAATATGTCCCTTTCACAGAAGGTGAAACTGAGGCTTGCAGAGGTCATACAACTAGTGCACAGTGGGATTGCGCTTGGGACCCCTCCTGGGGCTCTTGGGGAGAAACAGTGGCTCCTTAAGAACAGGGCGGCTTAAGCGGCTCCCCTTGCTCACAGTTTGCCCCCCGGGGCTGCGAGGGGCCCTCAGACTCCCTTCTCATGCTGGGGCACTGTGCCTGTCCTCACAGGAGGCCGCTTGCCCTGCCCTGACCTGTGCCCCGACGCTGTGTTCAGGCTCATGGAACAGTGCTGGGCCTATGAGCCTGGGCAGCGGCCCAGGTTCAGCACCATCTACCAGGAGCTGCAGAGCATCCGAAAGCGGCATCGGTGAGGCAGGACCTGCTCCTCGAGCCAGCAGCCTCTGCCGGCAGGAGGCAAGATCGTACCCCTTTCCTAGCCCCAGTTCACAATGTGGGATGGCTCTTTACGGTTCGGACTCCAGCCATCAGCCTCCCCGCCATCGGTGGGGATGCAGCTCTGTGTCTACTGTGCATCCATGCCCCGGCCCGGGCCTCCTCTTCCAAGCAGAAATAATAAACCACTTGTGCCCGTCAAGTGCTCCTGACATGTGTGCTCCTCTGGAGGGTAGATTTTAGGAGGAATAGAGCGCTACACTGTGGCCATGGGGAAGAAGGACAGGCAGTTTTCACAGGGCAGAACTGACATGGTTTGAGGGGCCTGTAAGGGTGTCAGTGTGACGTCTACGTCTGGAAGCCCAGATGGAAATAAAGCCGGGCACTTGAGGCCTGGACCAGGCTATAAATGTTAAGGAGCAGTGGGCACTATGGATGTGTACAACCATCACATGAGACTCGGGAGAGAGGTGAGGGTCGGGGAAAGTCGAAGCTTCACTCAAAGGAGACTGGAGTAGCTGAAAAGAAAGAAGTTGCTTCTCAGGCCGTTTGTCTCACGTCCCCTTACTGAGCAGCGGGCTAGCAGAGTAGGGAGCTCCCACCTCCTCCCCTAAGCGCCCCTGAAATTTAGAAAGTCGTCTGAAACTTTCCCAGCAGCAACAGTGAAGGTCAAGGACGCAAGAAGTAGGAACAAAACTGAAATGCAGAAATGGGAAAGGTGTGGCGCCCAAGAACAAAGCGGAACTTTGAGGCAGAATAGCCGTCCTTCAGGAAAGTTTAGGAAATGGTTGACATCTATTTTCAAAGACATAAAAAGCCTATAACGCCTGACTAGGCGGTGGCACAGTGGATAGAGCGTCGGACTGGGATGCAGAGGACGCAGGTTCGAGACCCCAAGGTTGCCAGCTTGAGCGCGGGCTCATCTGGTTTGAGCAAAAAGCTCACCAGCTTGAACCCAAGGTCCCTGGCTTGGGCAAGGGGTTACTCGGTCTGCTGAAGGCCCACGGTCAAGGCACATATGAGAAAGCAATCAATGAACAACTAAGGTGTTGCAACACACAATGAAAAACTGATGATTGACGCTTCTCATCTCTCTCCATTCCTGTCTGTCTGTCTCCGTCTATCCCTCTCTCTGACTCACTCTCTCTGTAAAATAAATAAATAAATAAATAAATAAAAGAAAAAGCCTATAACTTCTTTTTTTTTTTTTAATTTATTGTTTACAGAGACAGAGAGTGAGTCAGAGAGAGGGATAGACAGGGACAGACAGACAGAAACAAAGAGAGATGAGAAGTGTCAATCATCAGTTTTTCATTGCGCGTTGCAACACCTTAGTTGTTCATTGATTGCTTTCTCATACGTGCCTTGACCACGGGCCTTCAGTAGACTGAGTAACCCCTTGCTGGAGCCAGCGACCTTGGGTTCAAGCTGGTGGGCTTTTTGCTCAAACCAGATGAGCCCACACTCAAGCTGGCGACCTCAGGGTCTCGAACCTGGGTCCTCTGCATCCCAGTCCGACGCTCTATCCACTGCGCCACCGCCTGGTCAGGCACCTATAACTTCTTTAAACAAGTTAGAGTGTGATTGAGTCACTGGTTTCCAGAAACTAAATGATGGGGGGGTCATCTCTGCAGATGAAGATGAGGTCATTGGTTTTAGGATGCCTTCTATGAGCTTCTCAGGAGAGTATAGGGAAAAAGCTAGACTGTAAGGCATTAAGGAGAAAATAAAAGGGAAGACCATGGGAAAAAAAAAAAGAGTGTGATTAAATGGAAATATTAAGAAGTCAAATCATATCTCTGTTGGAAGTGGTAAAAAGCAGAACTGGAGAACTTCTGCTTCTGGGGAGGATGTGGCGGGTCTCTGCCAGCCACCACTCTTATGGCAACAAGTGGGAGGAAACAAGACGATAGTCATTTTTAAAGAGAATGGAGAGTTTGGGAAGAAATAAGAACCAAGTGAAATGATAGATGACTGTTTACTTTCCTGAGACATTTGCTGATTTTGGACCCCTCTCTCTTTTTTTTATGTTGATTTTATTTATTATTATTATTATTATTTTTTTTTTGTATTTTTCTGAAGCTGGAAGCGGGGAGAGACAGTCAGACAGACTCCCGCATGTGCCCGACAGGGATCCACCCGGCACGCCCACCAGGGGCGACGCTCTGCCCACCAGGGGGCGATGCTCTGCCCCTCCAGGGCATCACTCTGCTGCGACCAGAGCCACTCTAGCGCCTGGGGCAGAGGCCAAGGAGCCATCCCCAGCGCCCAGGCCATCTTTTGCTCCAATGGAGCCTTGGCTGCGGGAGGGGAAGAGAGAGACAGAGAGGAAGGAGGGGGTGGGGTGGGGGTGGAGAAGCAAATGGGCGCTTCTCCTATGTGCCCTGGCCGGGAATCGAACCCAGGTCCCCCGCACGCCAGGCTGACGCTCTACCACTGAGCCAACCGGCCAGGGCCTATTATTATTATTTTTTTACAGAGAGAGAGAGAGAGAGAGTCAGAGAGAGGGATAGATAGGGACAGACAGACAGGAACGGAGAGAGATGAGAGGCATCAATCATCAGTTTTTCGTTATGACACCTTAGTTGTTCATTGATTGCTTTCTCATATGTGCCTTGACCGCGGGCCTTCAGCAGACCGAGTAACCGCTTGTTCGAGCTACTGACCTTGGGTCCAAGCTGGTGAGCTTTGCTCAAACCAGATGAGCCTGCGCACAAGCTGGCGACCTCGGGGTCTCGAACCTGGGTCCTCCACATCCCAGGCTGACGCTCTATCCACTGTGCCAACACCTGGTCAGGCCCTCTCTCTCTTTTTAAAAGATTTTATTTATTGCCCTGGCCGGTTTGCTCAGTAGATAGAACGCCATCCCAGGTTCGATTCCCAGTCAGGGCACAGAAGAGAAGCAACTGTCTGCTTCTCTTCCTCTGCCTCTCCCCCTTTTCCACCTCTCTCTTCCCCTCTCGCAGCCAGTGGCTTGGTTGGTTCGAGCATCAGCCCCGAGTGTGGAGGACAGCTTGGTTGATTTGAGCCTTGGCCCCAGATGGGGATTGTCAGGTGGATCCGGTTGAAGCACATGAGAGAGACTGTCTCTCTATCTCCCCTCCTCTCATTAAAAAAAAAAAAAAAGACTTGATTTTAGAGAGAGAAGAGAGAGATAGAGAGCGTGGGGAGAGGGAAGCATCAACTCATAGTAGTTGCTTCTCCTATGTGCCTGGGTTTTGTGTGTGTGTGTGTGTGCCTGGGTTTTGAACCTGCAACCTCAGCATTCCATGTCGATGCTATATCCACTGTGCCACCAGAGGAAAGGCAATTTGGGATATCTCTAATGATTGGAATTGTCACAAATGGAGAGACTCTACGGAGGAAAGGAGAAATGAACCGTATCTGTGCTATGGATTGGGCACAAAAGGAGCCTGAAGTGCAAAGCCAGTGTTCTCCATGCAACACTTTGCTGAGTTCAGGGCCATGCGGGCAACTGGGAAGGGGTCAGGCTAGGAAGACAAGTCCCACAGGTTGCAGTATTTGGTGGTGGTGAGGAGCCTGAAACAAATAACTGGTCTCTCCCTCAAGATATTGGCCAGATCTCCAACCTGTGTGGATTGGGAGGCTAAACAGCTAACCCTGAAATCTCTGAAGAGCAAAATTTGAAGGGCTGAGAGAGACAGACTGCCCAGGCTTTCAACTCCAAGTCCATGAAGGCCACTCTTAAGGGACAGGGACAATCCAGAGGAGGACTGAGATTTACCAGAACTATAATTCTGCCCCAACCTGGCTCAGTACTTGATTACCTCCGCATGACTAGCTCCTCTGGGGGCTGGGGCAGGGGGAGAGGAATAGCAATCTGAAATTCTTACCCTTTTTTTTATACGCAATATGCAACATTCAAACAAAAATTACAAAGTGTGCAAAAAAGGGAGATGCACCACACAAGAGAAAAAATAAACAATAGAAGCAAAACTATATATGATCCAGATATTGGACTTGGCAGACAAGGATTTAAAAATAACTATGGGCCCCGGCCGGTTGGCTCAGTGGTAGAGCGTCGGCCTGGTGTGCTGAAGTCCCGGGTTCGATTCCCGGCCAGAGCACACAGGAGAAGTGCCCATCTGCTTCTCCACCCCTCCCCATCTCCTTCCTCTCTGTCTCTCTCTTCCCCTCCCACAGCCGAGGCTCCATTGGAGCAAGGATGGCCGGGGCACTGGGGATGGCTCCTTGGCCTCTGCCTCAGGCGCTAGAGTGGCTCTGGTCGCAACAGAGTGACACCCCGGTGGGGCAGAGCATCGCCCCCTGGTGGGTGTGCCGGGTGGATCCTGGTCGGGCGCATGCGGGAGTCTGTCTGACTGTCTTTCCCCATTTCCAGCTTCAGAAAGTACCAAAATAAATAAATAAATAAACAAATAAATAAATAAATAACTACGGCTGCCCGACCAGACGGTGGCACGGTGGATAGAGCATCAGTCTGGGACACTGAGGACCCAGGTTTGAAACCCTGAGCTTCCCCAGTTTGAGTGTGAGCTTGTCAGCTTGAGGTTGGAATCGTAGACATGTCCCCAAGGCCACTGGCTTAAAGCTAAAGGTTGTTGGCTTGAGCCCAAGGTCGTGGGCTTGACCCAGGGGTCACTGGCTCAGATGGAGCCCTCGGTCAAGGCACATATTAGAAGCAATTAATAAACAACTAAAGTGCCACAACTACGAGTTGATGCCTCATTTCTCTCCCTGTCTGTCTATAAATAAATAAACTATAATTAATGTTAAATGGGAAAAAAGATGGACAAAATAGGTGCAAATAAGGAGAATTTCAATAGGATTAGAATCTACTTAAAAAAAAAGAGCAGGTAGAATTAAAAAAATACCATCTCTGATATTACAAACTCATCAGATGGATTTCATTAAAATTCATAGAACTAAAGGATAATTACAGAGATTAGACACACCAGAAGGCAAAGTTAGTGAACTTGAAGTGAACTTGGAGATAGGTTAATAGGAGGTATCTAAACTGAGGTAGAAAGAAGGTGGGGGGGGGCCCTGGGGGCCCTGGCCGGTTGGCTCAGCGGTAGAGCGTCGGCCTGGCATGTGGGGGACCGGGGTTTGATTCCCGGCCAGGGCACATGGGAGAAGCGCCCATTTGCTTCTCCACCCCCCCCTCCTTCCTCTCTGTCTCTCTCTTCCCCTCCCGCAGCCAAGGCTCCATTGGAGCAAAGATGGCCCGGGCGCTGGGGATGGCTCCTTGGCCTCTGCCCCAGGCGCTAGAGTGGCTCTGGTCACGGCAGAGCGACGCCCCGGAGGGGCAGAGCATCGCCCCCTGGTGGGCAGAGCGTTGCCCCTGGTGGGCGTGCCGGGTGGATGCCGGTCGGGCGCATGCGGGAGTCTGTCTGACTGTCTCTCCCGTTTCCAGCTTCAGAAAAATACAAAAAAAAAAAAAAAAAAAAGAAAGAAGTTGGGGGGGAATGGAAAAAACCAGCCTAAGACACACATAGGACTCTAATATATTAGTAATTGAAGTTCCAGAAGGAGAGCAGTTAGAAGCAGAATAAACCGAAAATGACTCCCATATCTATACAGCAGTAAGAACAGACCACTGATACACCAACACTGATGAACTTCAAAGACATGTTGAGTTGAGAAGTCAGACATGGCCTGACCAGTGGTGGTGCAGTGGATAAAGCGCTGACCTACAACACCGAGATTGCCAGTTCGAAACCCTTGGTTTGTACCAACTACTACAAGATGATGCTTCCCGCTCCTCCTCCCGCTCTCTCTCTTCTCTCTAAAATCAATAAATCAAATATTTTTTTAAAATGACATTAAAAAAAGAGAAGTCAGACATGCCCTGGCTAAATAGCTGGGTTGAGTAGAACATCGTCCCAAGGCTCAGAGGTTGCCGGTTTGATACCCTGGTCAGGGCACATACAGGAATAGATCGGTGTTTCTGTCTCATGCACACACGTGCTTTCTCTCCCCCTTTCCCTCTCACTAAAATCAATAAGTAAACATTAAAAGATAAATTTTTAAGGCCCTGGCCGGTTGGCTCAGTGGTAGAGTGTCAGCCTGGCATGCAGGATTCCTGGGTTCGATTCCTGGCCAGGGCACACAGGAGAAGCGCCCATCTGCTTCTCCACCCCTCCCCCTCTCCTTCCTCTCTGTCTCTCTCTTCCCCTCCCGCAGCCAAGGCTCCATTGGAGCAAGGTTGGCCTGGGCACTGGGGATGGCTCTGTGGCCTCTGCCTCAGACACTAGAATGGCTCTGTTGCAACAGAGCAACGCCCCAGATGGGCAGAGCATCGCCCCCTGGTGGGCGTGCTGGGTGGATCCCGGTTGGGCACATGCAGGAGTCTTATCTGCCTCCCCGTTTACAACTTCAGAAAAATACAAAAAAAAAAAAAAAAACCCCCAAAACAACCTTTTAAAAAGAGAGATGAAGGCGTGCATACTTTTGATTCTATTTTATGAAGTTCAAGAACAGGCAAAACTAAGCTACAGAGAAGTCAAAATAGTGGTTATGTGTGAGGGTTACTGATGGGAAGGGGTGTGAGAGTGGAGCCTCTTTGTCTTGTGGGAGATTGCCCAAGGCCATTTCTCATCCATCTTCCTGGGTTCAGTTGAGTTCAGGGCTTTCCATCTGGCCATACAGAGAGTGCAGCCACAGGCCATACCACTGTTTGGCTATAGTTTGGAGGTAGCTCCTTAGCCACAGAGTCACCTACCACCATACCTCCTTTCATCCTGTCATCTGCTCCCTTTGGTTCAGTGTCATGCTGTGGCACTAGAGATGCAAGAAGTTGACTTCATGCTGGTCTTGCTTTTGCTGTCTGAGTGATAAGCTGTCTGAATCTGTTGAGGCTTATAGTGTGGCTGTGTCTGTGGAAGTGTGGCAGGTCGACCTCGCAGCTGCATAGTGGTCCTATGGCCCTGTGAGCTACCGCAGTGCTCTTAGTGACTGCTTGACCTCTTGACAGTGAGGAGCATTTTGGAACGATGGGAATGTTCTGTGTTCTGGTCTGAGTGATGATTATATTTGTGTATACATTTATCAAAACTTATCAAACTGTACACTTAAGTTTGTGCCATATACTGTAAGTTATAGTTCAGTTTTAAAAAAAGAACTAGCATCCCTGGCCGGTTGGCTCAGTGGTAAAGCATTGGCCTCGTGTGTGGATGTCCCAGATTCGATTCCTGGTCAGGGCACACAGGAGAAGCTCCCATATCTGCTCCTCGGCCCCTTCCCCTCCCACTTCTCTCTCTCTCTCTCCCTTCCCTTCCTGCAGCCATGGCTCAAATGGAATGAGTTGGTCCTGGGTGCTGAGGATTGCTCCAGGGCCTCTGCCTTAGGAGCTAAATAAGAGTTCGGTTGCTAAGCAATGGAGCAATGCCCCAGATGGGCAGAGCATCACCCCACAGGGGGCTTGCCGGGTGGATCTCGGTTGTAGTGCATGGGGGAATGTTTCTGCCTCCTCTCCTCTCAGTGAATAAAAAATTTAAAAAAGATCTAGCAGAGAACAAACAAGAGCTCTTTAACATTAAGATTATGGTTGCCAAAATGAACAGTTCGATAATGAACAGTTCGATAGAAGGATTAGAAGATAAATTTCCCAGAACATACACAACACAAAGACATAGAGGATGATGAACCCAGTCTAGGTCTAGCAGCTGGGAGACAGGCATTCCAGTTAGTAAATAAACCTAGAAAAATATTCCTGATGGTGATCCAAGAAATGGGAATTAAAACAAAGAGGTGGCATTTTAAATCTGGTTAATTGACAACAAAAAATTGTTTAAACACCATTCAGCAGTTTATAATTGGCATTGGAAACTGGCACAAACCTTTTGGGGAGCCATGATATACTGAGTATCATCAATCATATTAGTATTTTTTTTCCCAGGTAACCTCACTGCTGCAAATTTGTCTTAAGGTAATAATTTAAGCATTTTATTTATTTATTTTATTCATTTTAAAGAAGAGAGACAGAGAGAAACAGAGAGAGAAAGGGGAAAGGGTCAGAAAGCATCAACTCCCATAAGTGCCTTGACCAGACAAGTACAGAGTTTCAAACCGGCAACCTCAGCGTTCCAGGTTGACGCTTTATCCACTGCACCACCACAGGTCCCAGGGATCTGGAACCTTTTTGGCTGAGAGAGCCATGAACTCCACATATTTTAAAATGTAATTCCGTGAGAGCCATACAACGACCAGTGTACGTTATGTATTATCGAAAAAAATTTGGTGTTGTCCTGGAGCACAGCTGTGATTGGCTCCAGCCACCCGCAACCATGAACATGAGTGGTAGGAAATGAATGGTTTGTAATACATGAGAACGCTTTATTTTTATTTATTTATTATTATTATTTTTTATATTTTTCTGAAGTTGGAAACGGGGAGGCAGTCAGACAGACTCCCCGCATGCGCCCCACCGGGATTCACCCGGCATGCCCACCAGAGGGCGATGCTCTGCCCATCTGGGGTGTTGCTCTGTTATGACCAGAGCCATTATAGCGCCTGAGGCAGAGGCCATAGAGCCATCCTCAGCACCCAGGCCAACTTTGCTCCAATGGAGCCTCAGCTGCGGGAGGGGAAGAGAGAGACAGAGAAGAAGGAGAGGGGGAGGGGTGGAGAAGCAGATGGGCGCTTCTCCTGTGTGCCCTGGCCGGGAATCAAACCTGGGACTCCCGTACGCCAGGCCGATGCTCTACCACTGAGCCAACCGGCCAGGGCCATGTTTTATATTTTTAACATTATTTTTTTTTATTAAAGATTTGCGAGCCAGATGCTGCCATCAAAAGAACCACATCTGGCTCCCTCCCTGGGTCAGGGAACTATGGTAAATTATTACCATTAAAAGGTAATAATTTAAAAAGAAGACAAATGTGGAATTAATGGAAATATTTATTTGCAGTCTGTCTTATTATGCTTGAGAATGACAACCCAGACGCCCAGTGAAAGAAGAATCAAGACAATTGTGATGTCTTCTTGTTTGTCATTTCTATTTGAGTTTTTTCTTTTTTACTTTATTCTATATGTTGTTATACTTTAAATTTTATTTAGAAATTAAATTTCATGGGGTGATATTGATCAATATGAGTATATAAGTTTCAGGTAAACATTTCTATAGCATTTGAACTGTTGCTTGTGCTGTGTGCATCACTCAAAGTCAACTCACTTTCCGTCACTGTGTTGTGACGTCTTTCTTAACTTTGGGTGGCAAGCAGGAAAGGGATGGTGATGAGTGAACCGCACCGACAGGCGGCAGCAACCCTCTGCCTGCAAATGTAGCTGCATCAAAATAAGGACACCTAGAGCAGGGCAGCACGGGCGCGGAAAATGTGCTCCGCTGCAAGGCTGGAGCAATGCAAGGGCAATGTTTCCACTCCTGTGCCTTTGGCTGCGTGCTTACTCTAGTAACGTTCAGACCAAATCAAGTCCCGCTCCCCTACTCGTGCTTCCGCAGCGCACCCAGGCCGGGCCGGACTGCGGCTGCGCACTGCGGTTCCAGCCCACGGCGCGGAGCGCCCGGGAGGTGCGAGCCCAGCCGGAGCCGAGCCCGGCCGGGCGGGGCCGGGAGGGGCCGGGGCGGCGCGGCTGTCCCCGCCCCGCACGCTGCTCGGCTGGCGGCCGCTGGAGGAAGGGACGGGCTCACTGGAGCGCGGCAGCGGCCCTGGCCCTGCGGGAGCGTGGCTGCGGCGCAAGGAGCCGGGGCGACGGGCCGCCTTCCCTGTGTCGCTGCCTCGCGCGGGCCGCCGCCCCGGGAATGTGAGAGGCACCGCGGGGTCCGGAGCGGCGCGAGGCCGGCCGCAGAAGGTAAAGCGCCGGTGGTTATGGGCGAGGGTCCGGGTGCCCCGCCGCGGCCCGGCTGGGGCGGCCTGCGCTTCCGCACCGACAGTGGTCGCGGCTCCGGGACCCGCAGACTGTGTTGGGGGGGAAGGGCTGGCCCGGCGGGCGGTGGCCGACGACCCGGCGCAGGTGCCTGCCTCCCGGGTGATTCCACGGTCTCTCTCCAGCTCCACCCACTCTGGCGGGGAACCAACCTCCGAGAGCTAAAAATACTGCCCGAGGCTCCAGAGCGGAATCAGATTGCGCTAAGTAGGGCGCAAGGCACCGGCGACTGAGCTCCTGGGCCCTGGCCGGTGGGACGCTCGGAGCGGCGGCCCGCCCCGCGTCGCTGGCGGTCAGCGGCCTCCCTCTGCCCAGCAGGCAGGTGGGGGCCGGCGGGCTCGGGGAGGCCGAAGTTGCCCCACACGCGAGCAGCTTTGCCTGTCCTCTCCCTACCCGGAGGGTCTTCAGCGTCAGTCACTGCTGGCTTCCCAGGGGGTCCCCTAAATGCTGTAGAAGCAGAGGCTGAAAGTTCTTCTCTGCGGAATCAGAACTAATGGAGAAGATGGAGGACTCAGTCTGTTAGAAATATCAGCTGCTGCTTTTAAAATTCATTCTGTATTTCTTAACGGCTGTGACAGGCAGTTTCTGCTGAGTACCAGCCTGGTCCTAGAGGGCAGGGATAAAGGTTTTCCTGGCAGTCTCTTTGGGATTTATTGAATAGTTGTATCTTTTAAATCAAAATAGCAGTTTATTCTTCCGAAACTAGAACCACGTGGTTAAGGAGCCTGGACACCCACCTCCTTTGCCTGCTGTGCCTTTCTTACAGATGAGCTCTTTGGGGCACTGGTTAGAATATGGAGTCAGAGCTGGCAAATTTATTATCTGGTCGTGTTTTTTATGGCAATCTGGGGAGAGAGAGTCAGCTTCACCATTGGGGAAAGCTGCCCTCAGGACGAGGCCGGACCAGCCTCAGATGTGTTATTTATTTGTGCTTTCTGTGTTTTAGCCAAGAAAAATAAGATCCAGGAGCCACAGCCAGTGTTAGGATGTGATGCTTTGAAGCTTGCTTTTCTTGGAAGTCAGGCAAATAGATGTTCCTTGGAAGCAGCCTTCCGGAACTCACTGGGGCATTTGGTGGAAAGATCACCAAAGGGATTTTGACAGTTGGAGCTACACATGGTGTCCCTCCTGCCAGGTGTGTGTGGCAGTATGAAGCTGAAAAAGCAAGTGACTGTGTGTGGGGCTGCTGTCTTCTGCGTGGCTGTCTTCTCACTCTACCTCATGCTGGACCGAGTGCAGCACGACCCTGCCCGACACCAGAGTGGTGGGAACTTCCCCCGGGTGAGTCACACCTGGCATCTGAGGCCTTCATGTGCAAGTCATCTGGGCTCAGGTTAGCACCCTAGCTAGAGAGTCATGTGAGCCCAGGACAAAACCGTTCCTTCCCTGGAGGCAGCTTCTCTAGAAACCTAAACTAAAGGCAATGATGGCAGAAGGGAACACGGAAGGGAAAGTGGCATGATGGACTGCTCCATCTCGGGAATTCCTGGCAGACGTTGTTAATGGATTGCACCATTTGTTCCCTCTGAGCCCGGATGCAGTACTTGTCAGCATAGCGCTCCACACAGATAGCGTAGATTGTTGAGAATAGGCATATAAGGTGAAACCTTCGTCCCCCATGGAGCTAGAGGGTGAGGGTGCTCCCAGGCCAAGTGGATTGCAGTTCTCCCTGTTAACTCATACCTCTACCCTTATCTTAGCAGCGCCATGGCCCTGTAGGCTCATGGTTCTGACTTCCACTGTTGAGGGCAGGGTCCTAGTCAGTCAGGCTTTAGGTGCCAGGCCCCAGGAAGAGATCATCCCAGGGGTATAAGGAGCCGTGGGTGATCGCTTTCTGGTTTTCTGGCAGAGCCAAATTTCTGTACTGCAGAATCGCATTGAGCAGCTGGAGCAGCTGTTGGAGGAGAACCATGAGATCATCAGCCACATCAAGGAGTCCGTACTGGAGCTGACCGCCAACGCAGAGGGCCCGCCTGCCCCGCTCCCCTACTACACAGCCAACGGCTCCTGGGTGGTGCTGCCGGAGCCCCAGCCCAGCTTCTTCTCCATCTCCCCACAAAACTGCCAGTTTGCTTTGGGGGGCCGGGGCCAGAAGCCAGAGCTGCAGGTGAGAGTCAGAGCTGACAGGGACCCTTGGTGGCCATGGAGGTGGCACTGAGCTGCTCTTCTGCTTGGCAGATGCTGACCGTGTTGGAGGAGCTCCCTTTTGACAATGTGGACGGTGGAGTGTGGAAGCAAGGCTTCGACATCTCTTACAGCCCAAATGACTGGGACACTGAAGACCTGCAAGTGTTTGTGGTGCCCCACTCTCACAATGACCCAGGTGAGGGCCAGCAGAGCCCTGGAGCCGGGGTGTGGAGCGGGCTTTCTGATGGCAGGGTGACGGGGGGGACAGTGGAAGGAGATGCGGTATCCTCAGGGGACCCTGTGTTGGCTCCCAGGCTGGATCATGACCTTTGACAAGTACTACACGGAGCAGACCCAGCACATCCTCAACAGCATGGTGTCCAAGCTGCAAGAGGACCCCCGGCGGCGCTTCCTCTGGGCTGAAATCTCCTTCTTTGCCAAGTGGTGGGATAACATCAGTGCCCAAAAGAGAGCGGCAGTCCGAAGGCCAGTGCCCATCGCAGGCACGGGAGGGCTGTCCCCTGGGGCGGGGATGGGTGTACGAGATGCACGTGAAGCCATGGGTGCCTCTGTGGCAGGGAGGTAGGGGAAGCAGGGCAGGGGTGAGGCGCGATGGTGGAGAAGCGAGAATCAGAACTGGTTTGAGGGTCACTTGTGTTAAGAGAAATCAAAGTTCTGTGAACACAGAGAAGAGAAAGCGTGAGTCAGGCCCCGGGGCGCACAGATGGCGTCCACAGGTAAGCAGAGCCAGAACAGCGCGGACGCGTACCTGTCCTCTTTGTCCCGGGATTGGGTGAGCTGGCTCAGCGAGGCCAGTGCACACAGGCCCCAGCATCTTCTTTTTGGCACGACTGGGCAAATGTCCCTGCCCCATACTGAGTGTGAGTCCTTACTCCAGGCTGGTGGGAAACGGGCAGCTGGAAATCGTGACGGGAGGCTGGGTGATGCCTGACGAGGCCAACTCCCATTACTTTGCGCTGATTGACCAGCTCATCGAGGGACACCAGTGGGTGGAGAGAAACCTCGGTGAGGCCAGGCTCAGGAAGTCTGCCCCCAGAGCTAGGGGGTGGCAGGGAGTGGCTGCTTGGTATCTGGAGGCTAGTTGCTGAGGTGTTTGGGCCCTCTGGCTTCTGTGCTCCTGTCCAGGTGCAACCCCGCGCTCGGGTTGGGCAGTGGACCCCTTTGGATACAGCCCCACCATGGCTTACCTGCTGCGCCGTGCCAACCTGACCAACATGCTGGTTCAGAGGGTGCATTATGCCATCAAGAAGCACTTTGCTGCCACCCACAGCCTGGAGTTCATGTGGAGGCAGACATGGGGTAAGGCCAGGTAGGGCAGAGGGGTGACAGTAGTTCTCCCTGGGGAAGGGCAGGGATCTCAGAGCAGATCAGCGGGCACTGGTGCAGGCCACCAGAAGCGCTCTGTCCTTCCGGTCAAGTGGGATCACGTAGACCTCCGGCTTCTATGGGATCTGCTGTTCATCCCGGGAGTCTGAGCGTGCCATCCCGTGGGGGAGCTGCGTGCTCCACCGCCCTCCCCATGTCCTAATCCTTGGCCTCATGCCCTCTGCAGCCTTAAGTCTACGTCGAGCCTCCCCTTCATCAGGGCTGCCTATACCCGGAGCCGATCCCTGGCCTGCTGGTACCCCTACACCTAGCTCCTGACACAGCTGGCTGGTGGCTGACTGCTTTGTCTTCCTCAGACTCGGACTCCAGCACAGACATCTTCTGCCACATGATGCCCTTCTACAGCTATGATATCCCGCACACCTGTGGCCCAGATCCCAAGGTCTGCTGCCAGTTTGATTTCAAACGCTTGCCTGGTGGGCACATCAACTGCCCTTGGAAGGTGCCTCCCCGCACCATCTCGGAGACCAACGTGGCCGACAGGTATTAGCAGCCAGCCCTGGGCCCTGTTCTGGGCTCTGCTGCTTGGGGACTTTTTAAAATGGGAGGTGGGCTCAGGTGGTGCTTCAGGCCCACAGCCACTGTGGTGGTGGCTCCTTTCTGAGTCTCCTGTAAAACGAGTGGCTCTAAGGGACCACTTTTCCCAAAATTGTTTTACTTCCCAAATGAGCATGTTTTCCTGTGTCCTAACAAACTGTCAGAGCCCGTTGGCTGACTCAGAGGTGGATAATTCTCAATTTGGGTACATAGTTCCTCCCAACCTCCAGCCTAATATGCCTTCACTCAACCTGCCAGGCATCTTGCCTTGGCTCAAAGTCAGCCAGGATTCTCCGTGTTCTGAGAACCAGAAAGCCCCATTCATGTGCATGTTAGGTCCTGCCCAGCAGCTTCTGGCTTCTGAGAAGACAGTCCTGTTCTTTTTGAGAGAATCATTAAGGACCCTTAGAATGTCGCTGTTGCTGAAATCAGCCCCCTGTGAAAGTGCGGATTAAGAGCGATCAAAACAGCGATTTAGCTAGAACCAGAATGGCCTTAAGAATATAACAGGTTGGGCCCTGGCTGGCTGGCTCAGTGGTAGAGCGTCGGCCTGGTGTGTGGAAGTCCCAGGTTTGATTCCCGGCCAGGGCACACAGAGAAGCACCCATCTGCTTCTCCACCATTCCCCCTCTCCTTCCTCTCTGTCTCTCTCTTCCCCTCCTGCAACCAAGGCTCCATTAGAGCAAAGTTGGCCCAGGTGCTGGAATGGCTCCAGTTGTAACGGAGCAATGCCCCAGATGGGCAGAGCATCGCCCTCTAGTGGGCATGCCCGTTGGATCCTGGTCGGGTGCATGCCTGAGTCTTTCCCTCTGCTTCTGCACTTCTCACTTCAGAAAAATGCAAAAAAAAAAAAAAAGAGAGAAGAGAGAATATAACAGGTTGAACTGGTTTTCATGTTGCAGTACTCCAGTTTCTATGATATCCAAGAGAAAAAACATGTGACCGAAAGGAAAGAAAGTGGTCTTTTGTTTCCAGAATTCAGAAACCTAAGTGCTGCTTCCAAACAAGCACCTAGGACCATGGAGGCAGGATTTTTTCTTTTTTTTTTTTTTTTTTAGTGAGAGAAAGGGAGGCAGAGAGACAGACTCCCATATGCACCCCCACCAGGACCCCCCAGCAAGCCCACTAGGGGACGATACTTGACCCATCTGGGGCCATGGCTCCATTGCAACCAGAGCTATTTTATAGCGCCTG
Organism: Saccopteryx leptura; assembly: GCF_036850995.1. Taxonomy (NCBI): domain Eukaryota; kingdom Metazoa; phylum Chordata; class Mammalia; order Chiroptera; family Emballonuridae; genus Saccopteryx; species Saccopteryx leptura. The sequence goes on along the minus strand of NC_089515.1, from coordinate 37,912,019 downwards.
AGGCAGAGGCCATAGAGCCATCCTCAGTGCCCAAGGCCAACTCGCTTGAGCAAATCAAGCTTTGGCCTTGGCAGCAGAGGAGAAGAGAGAGAGAGAAAAGAGAGAAGGGGGAGGGGTGGAGAGCATATGGGTGCTTCTCCTGTGTGCCCTGACTGGGAATTAAACCCGGACTTCCACACACCAGGCCAACACTCTCTACCACTCAGCCAACCGCCCAGGGCCGAGGTAGGATTTTTCTTAAGGCAGCTGCTATGAGCCACAGATGCAAGCCCAGATGTGCAGTGAGGAAGCCATGAGAGTAACTTTGTTTACTCTTTTGAAAGATAGTTTAGGGGGAAATGGTATTTGAGGAGCCTTCTGAAAACAAAATAGAAAAGTAGAAGCTGATCAGCACAGTTAAATAGCTTAACAGCTGGTTGAACTGTGACACCTATGACTGTCTCTTATTAATAGATCGATTTAAAAAATGAAAGGAGCCTTGGCCGGTTGGCTCAGTGGTAGAGCGTCGGCCTGGCGTGCGGGAGTCCCGGGTTCGATTCCCGGCCAGGGCACACAGGAGAAGCGCCCATCTGCTTCTCCACCCCTCCCCCTCTCCTTCCTCTCTGTCTCTCTCTTCCCTTCCCGCAGCCAAGGCTCCATTGGAGCAGAGTTTGACCCGGCTCTGAGGATGGCTCTGTGGCCTCTGCCTCAGGCACTAGAATGGCTCTGATTGCAGCAGAGCGACACCCCAAGATGGGCAGAGCATCGCCCCCTGGTGGGCATGCTGGGTGGATCCCAGTCGAGCGCATGCGGGAGTCTGTCTGACTGCCTCCCCATTTCCAACGTCAGAAAAAGAAAAAGAAAAAAAAAAATGAAAGGAACTTAGATGATATGCTCCAGAGCCCTTTTTATCTATGGATTTTATCAGTAACTTGGATAAAAGAGAAAATAAATGTTTATATATAGTTCCTACAAGGTGCCAGGTGTTTTAGCAGGTATCAATTCATGCAGTTAATTTTAATTCCCATAATGTTATGATGTTATCCTTATTTTATAGAAACTGAGGCCCCGGGAGGTTAAGTCACTGCCCAGGGTCACTCAGCGAGTGCACGCAGAGCTGGCGTTGGCGTGGTCTGGCTCCCGAGGCCAGGCTTCTTGCTCCAGGGCTGCCTCCCTCAGTGGTGGACAGAATGAAGCTGGCATGTCAGGATCAGGATCCCAAAAGATCTCAATAGTTTGGGATGTGGGTCAAATCTAACCACCTAAATTTTTATTTATTTTTTATTTTTTATTTATTTATTTATTTATTTTTTTTCCTGTATTTTTTCTGAAGCCGGAAACAGGGAGAGACAGTCAGACAGACTCCCGCATGTGCCCAACCGCGATTCACCTGGCATGCCCACCAGGGGGCGACGCTCTGCCCACCAGGAGGCGATGCTCTGCCCCTCCGGGGTGTCGCTCTGTTGCGACCGGAGCCACTCTAGCACCTGGGGCAGAGGCCGAGGAGCCATCCCCAGCGCCCGGGCCATCTTTGCTCCAGTGGAATCTCGGCTGCGGGAGGGGAAGAGAGAGACAGAGAAGAAGGAGAGGGGGACGGGTAGAGAAGCAGATGGACGCTTCTCCTGTGTGCCCTGGCTGGGAATTGAACCCGGGATTTCTGCACGCCAGGCCGACGCTCTACCATTGAGCCAACCAGCCAGGGCCGAACCACCTAAATTTTATTAGATACAGATGTAAGTTTCCACCTTTAACTTCAGAAAACAATAGAAATTTCAGGATGAGGAGAAAAGACCTTTAGAGCTGCCTGTATGGAGAACACAGCACCTGACGTCAGCACTGTGGGGTGACGGGCAGCCGCCAACCAGACACTGCTCCCATGGAAGCACCAGGCCGGAATGGGCTGTGATTTTGTCTTCGCTTGTGGGCTGACCCACCCTTGTCCCTTGTATCCATCACTGGGTCCCGGAACAGAGAGGAGCACGGGCACATTTTTTGTCTATCTGAAGGAGAATCATGGGGAAGAAGGACTGATCTGTTCTGTGTGGGGTCGGGGAATTGAAACCATACAAGCAGCCCGGCGCAGGTAGAGCTCTCTGCTTCTGAGAACCATCTTGAGAGCACTGGGCTCTGGGATGGGGTTTCCCACCCCAGGAGGTGCGCACCGGCAGGCCGAGCGACTCCCTGGTGGGGTGCTACACAGGGGCCTATTGGGCTGGCTCTGCTCAGGGTCCTGTAACACCGAGACTCAAGCTGGGCTCTTTCCCATGCAGGGCAGCCCTGCTCCTGGACCAGTACCGCAAGAAGTCCAAGCTTTTTCGAAGCAATATCCTGCTGGTGCCGCTGGGCGACGACTTCCGCTATGTCAAACCCCAGGAGTGGGACGCCCAGTTCTTCAACTACCAGCGGCTCTTTGACTTCCTCAACAGCAAGCCTGACCTCCACGTGCAGGTGCGAGGGGTGCCCTCGGCAGTGCTGCCTGCCAGCCCTTCCCACCAGGCTCCGTGTGCCCCGTTCCTGGCTCCAAACCAGGGTTTATTCGGACCCTCAGCAAGGCGTCCCTTTTCTGTCAGAGTTCTTTCCCAGGCCCCCAGCTGGCATGTGAAGTCCAGAGGGTGGGAAGGGATTGTGCAGGCAGGATCCCGGCACCCACCCGCCCTGGCTGCACACAGGGCCACAGTTCCCAGGTGGCTCCGGCACTGATGGGAGCGGGTTTTTTGGGTCCCCACAGGCCCAGTTTGGCACCCTCTCTGAGTACTTTGATGCCCTGTACAAGAGGATGGGGGTGGAGCCAGGGGCCCGGCCTCCAGGGTTTCCTGTGCTGAGTGGAGATTTCTTCTCCTATGCGGACCGGGAGGACCATTACTGGACAGGCTATTTCACCTCCCGGCCTTTCTACAAGAGCTTGGACCGTGTTCTGGAAGCCCACCTGCGGTGAGACCCGGGCAGGCAGACTTGTGAAAAGCAGAGGGTGGGTTGGGCGGGTGTGGGTGGGCGCTGACTGGTCTCTCTGCAGGGGGGCAGAGATTCTGTACAGCCTGGCTGTCGCTCACGCCCGCCGCTCTGGACTGGCCAGCCAGTACCCGCTCTCGAACTTGGCCCTTCTGACGGAAGCTCGGCGCACCTTGGGGCTTTTCCAGCACCATGATGCCATCACTGGCACTGCCAAGGAGGCAGTTGTCGTAGACTACGGGGTCAGGTGGGGAGCTCCATCTTCTCCCCGGCGACTCCATGCCCCTGCCTACAATCCCAGAGAGAGGATGTATGGGCACTCAGTGGGCAGGACTCCTGGAGCCTCGTCCTGCTGGCAGCACAGGGAGGGTGTCTGTGGTGATCGCCACCATCCCTCTCCTGTGCCCCAGGTTGCTGCGCTCCCTTGTCAACCTGAAGCAGGTCATCATTAACGCAGCTCACTATCTTGTACTGGGGGACAAGGCGACCTACCGCTTCGACCCTGAGGCGCCCTTCCTCCAGATGGTGAGTCCCTCTCCTGGATCTGCTTGGGGACCCTCTGATGTGAGCAGTCCCATCCCAACAGCTGGGGTGCGAGGGTGTTTCTCCTCTTCTCCTTCCCAGTCCTGGGGTGGAGATCTGTGCCCAGTGCTGCTACTGCTCCCATCCAGGACAGACTGGGCTGGGGGCAGGCGGTAGGATGGTGAGTCAGGCTGGGCCCCGTGTTGTCTCACCCCCCTAATTCCAGGATGAGACCCGCTTAAAGCACGACACCCTGCCAGACCGCACGGTGATCCAGCTGGACTCCTCACCCAGGTGAGTGGGCCGGGCCGCCCGAGGCAGAGCTGCTCCCGGCTCCCTGCACCCGCCCAGCTCCGCACCTGCCACCCGGGAGCGCTGGCTTCCTGCGCGAGCTCACCTTCCGCCCACAGGTATGTGGTGCTCTTCAACCCGCTGGAACAGGAGCGGCTCAGCGTGGTGTCCCTGCTCGTCAGCTCGCCCCGCGTGCGTGTTTTTTCAGAGGATGGTCAGCCCCTGGTTGTGCAGGTCAGCGCACACTGGAGCTCCGCCACTGACATGGTCCCTGACGTCTACCAGGTGAGCGGGGGCCTCTGTCCTTCAGCACCAACCTCCCACCCTCCTGCTCATTCCCAGGGCTGGGGACAGGAGTCCTAGGGAAAAGACTTGCCCAGAGGACAGTCACTTTCGGGATCTGAGTCTCCTTGAAGGAAAGGTGAGGTGTGCTGATCACAACAGTAAAAACGGCGTTCTATTGCCCTTCCATTCGTTCATTTAGCAAATCTTTCTTGGAAGCTTAGCCTGGGGCTACCACTTCATAGATTTTTAAATGTCATTTGAGGTTCACAACAGTCTGATGAGGGGCAAGTAATGTCACCTCCACTTTCAGCAGAAAGGACAGAGGCCCCAGTAGTGTAGGAACTTGCTCAGGCCCCAGGACCAGAATCTCAGGCTTGCGTCCTAAACTGCCCCTCAGTCTGTGGCCCCTGCCTCCTGACCCCCTGTGCCAGCAGGTGTCTGTGCCCATCCGCCTGCCGGCGCTGGGCCTCGGCGTGCTGCAGCTGCAGCTGGGCCTGGACGGGCACCGCACCCTGCCCTCCTCCGTGCGCGTCTACCTGCATGGCCGGCGCCTGGCCGTCAGCAGGCACGAGGCATTCCCTCTACGCGTCATCGACTCTGGCGCTGGCGACTTCGCCCTCAGCAACCGCTACATGCAGGTCTGGTTCTCAGGCCTTAGCGGGCTCCTCAAGGTAAAGGGCCAGGGAGGGAGCCAGAGGGCGTGCGTGCCGTGGGCCTGTGAGCATGCCACCACCCAGACGGTGGGCCTGGCAGAGGGCACCACGGCTTCTGGTGGACCTCAGGGGAGCTGGGCTTGGCCCCTTGGGGAAGTTCGTCCGTGCCCTCCCAGGGAGCAGGCCTGACATACCGGTATGGGGCCAGGGGTCAGGGCTGTGTTTCTTGGCAGAGCATTCGAAGGGTGGATGAGACACAGGAACAGCGCGTGGACATGGGGTTCTTTGTCTATGGCACCCGCACATCCAAAGACAAGAGTGGAGCCTACCTCTTCCTGCCTGATGACGAGGCCCAGGTACCCTAAGGACACCTCGGAGACCCCTTTGGGCACAAGGAAACCTGTGAGCTGAGGTAGTGAGGAGGGGTTGGCCTTTGTCCAGGGTGGGCCCTGCCTGCTGGGGGCCTTGCCTGTGCTGCCTCTGGGAAGTGGAGGGGGGTGGGCCCCAGCTCAGTCAGGGGTCTTGGCCAGAGCCTGCCACGAACAACAGCATCCCGCACTGACCCTGGGCTGGTAGCTCCCTGCTTAGCTCTGTGCTGTGGGTTCAGCTGCCACCTGCTCTGTCCCCAGCCCTACGTCCCCAAGGATGCCCCTGTGCTGCGTGTCACTGAAGGCCCTTTCTTCTCAGAGGTGGTGGCATACTATGACCACGTTCACCAGGCGGTCCGGCTCTACAACCTGCCAGGTGCGCCCTGCAGATGAGGGTGGTCAGAAAGGAGGTGTGGGCCCTCTGGGCTGACCTGCTCTTCCTTCTGCCTGTTCTCTGTTCATATAGCTGATAAATTACAGTTTGAGGCCAGGACGATGCATGATTCTCTTGGAGTGAAGGTCACCCAGGAAATGCTGCAAAGGGCCTGGGGTGCTGGGCTTAGCCTGTCCAGCTCAGTCTCGGGCTGTGGTCCATTCTCACGTCTCCCTCTGTCCCTGTGCCCAGGGGTGGAGGGGCTGTCTCTGGAAATGTCATCCTTGGTGGACGTCCGTGACTACGTCAACAAAGAGCTGGCCCTGCGCATCCACACAAACATTGACACCCAGGGCACCTTCTTCACAGACCTCAATGGCTTTCAGGTGATTCCTGGGACCCAAGGCCCTGATAGGGCATGGGACAGAACTTAGACTGGGTTTTGCTTCCATCACAGGCACCAAAGTGGGGGCGGGCTGCCCTGATGGAGAAGGGGGAGCCAGGCAGGAGTGGTCGGGGGCTCCTTTAGACTGGGACCCAGTGAGGGGAGGCCCCGATGCCCTGACCTGCCGGCCTTGCCAGGTGCAGCCCCGGCGGTACCTGAAGAAGCTGCCCCTACAGGCCAACTTCTACCCGATGCCCGTCCTGGCCTACATCCAGGACACTCAGAACCGACTCACGCTGCACACTGCCCAGGCCCTGGGCGTCTCCAGCCTCCACAGTGGTGAGTGGGGAACAGGTGTTGCATGGAGAGTAAAGGACAAGAAAGGGAAGTCATCCTGCTCCTTAGGGCTCTCCACTCCCCAGGCCTCCCCTTCCTTCCAGTCGGCATCACTTCCAAGCAAGAAGGGGTGAGCCATTGAGAGCTGTCAGTCACAGGCGCTGGAGGGAGGCAGACACCGCTGTCGTCTTCTCCTCTGATGGAGGCACCTGGGGGTGGGTGCCCTGTTGCATCCCCTCAAGAGGCATCGGAATGTTGAACAGCGATTCTCTTTTATTTCTTGAATATTTTTTTATTTATTGAATTTAGCAAGAGAGGGAGAGAGAGAAGGGGGGGGGAAGGGTAGAGAAGCAAATGGTCACTTCTGTGTTCCTTGACTGGGAATCGAATGGCACTGCCACATGCCAGGCTGATGCTCTACCACTGAGCAAACCGGCCAGGGCAGTGATTCTCAGCTGACGTCTGCAGCTCCCTTCTCGCCAGGGATGAGAGAGGGACAGTTGGAAAAGTATATTGATGTTGTAATGAAATATTTAGCAAAGGAGAAAAAATGCTTACCGTTTCCTATTCTTAGTCATTAAAAGAAAGAATGACATTCTTTTTTTTCTTTCTTTTTTTTTTTTGTATTTTTCTGAAGCTGGAAACGGGGAGAGACAGTCAGACAGACTCCCGCATGCGCCCGACCGGGATCCACCCGGCACGCCCACCAGGGGCGACGCTCTGCCCACCAGGGGGTGATGCTCTGCCCCTCTGGGGCGTAGCTCTGCCGCAACCAGAGCCACTCCAGCGCCTGGGGCAGAGGCCAAGGAGCCATCCCCAGCGCCCGGGCCATCCCCGCTCCAATGGAGCCTTGGCTGCGGGAGGGGAAGAGAGAGACAGAGAGGAAGGGGGGGGGGCGGAGAAGCAAATGGGCGCCTCTCCCATGTGCCCTGGCCGGGAATCGAACCCTGGTCCCCCACACGCAAGGCCGACGCTCCACCGCTGAGCCAACCGGCCAGGGCCTAGAATGACATTCTTAAGAATCAAAACAGGGACACGAGGAGCAGTGGCCTGGAGCTGGTCAGCCAGGCAAGCCCAGGAGTCTCTGTTCACTTTGGGGGGAAGTGAACAGCTTGCACTTGGTGGCCCCTGAGGCAGATCTGAGGCCTTCAGATCTTCAGATCTTCCTTCCCCATGGAGTGTGTGTAGGGCTGAGGCAGAGTGCCCGTCCAGACTCTGCATGGGGGCTGGTGGTGAGCACAGTGCTGAGAGGAGTGGGGCTCTGCTGCCCTTTCCCTAGGGTTCCCTGGATGTAGAATTTTCCCATCTGTGCCATCATTCCCTAGCTAAGCTGTGTTCCTGCTTGGTTCTCTCTGCCCTTCTGAAAACAGTGTGCTAAGAAGTGATTATTTTGGCCCTGGCCGGTTGGCTTAGTGGATAGAGTGTCAGCCTAGTTAATGGATGTCCTGGGTTCAATTCCCAGTGAGAGCACACAGGAGAAGTGACCATCTGCTTCTCTTCCCCCTTCCTCTCCCCTTTCTGCCCCTTTTCTCCTCCCACAGCTAGTGGCTCAACTGGTTCGAGGGTCAGCCCCAGGTACTGAGGATGGCTGGGTTACCCATCAGCCTCAGGCACTAAAAATAGCTCTACTGATTCAAACAGCGGTCCTAGTTGGGGGTTGCTGGGTAGATCCTGGTTGGGGCACATGTGGGAGTCTGTCTCACGGTCTCCCCTCCTCTCACTTAAAAAAAAGAAAAAGGAAAAAAAAAAAGAAATGATCGTTTTATGTGCAAGGTGTCATTTTCGGGCTTTCGGTTATCTTTCTGTGACTGTTCAGGGAAAAGACTGAGAAACTGCCGAGTCAGAACCAGGGCTGGGGAGGTGGAAAGGCAGGACCATGTGTGTGGGCTCCCCTCGGGAGAGTCTTACAATACAGCACTTGGAAAACCCTCATCCCAGCATATGTCAGTTTTGCAGTGAGCTCCGTCCCCAATCATACTTAAAAAAGAAAGCTAAGCCTGACCGGGCAGTGGCGCAGTGGATAGAGCGTCGGACTGGGATGTGGAAGACCCAGGTTCGAGACCCCGAGGTCACCAGCTTGAGCACGGGCTCATCTGGTTTGAGCAAAAGCTCACCAGCTTGGACCCAAGGTCGCTGGCTCGAGGAAGGGGTTACTCGGTCTGCTGAAAGCCCGCGGTCAAGGCATGTATGAGAAGGCAATCAATGAACAATTAAGGTGTTGCAATGCGCAACGAAAAACTAATGATTGATGCTTCTCATCTCTCTGTTCCTGTCTGTCTGTCCCTGTCTATCCCTCTCTCTGACTCTCTCTCTGTCTCTGTAAAAAAAAAAAAAAAGAAAAGAAAAGAAAGCTAAGGTGATTACCTCTCATCTCTTTTTCCCAAGGCAGCCACAAATGACACCTCATTCGAGCCCCTGCCTGACATGCCATCTGGCTGTCCTCCCGCAGACCTCCTGACTGAAAGGCGGGCAGAGCAGGAGCCTGTCTTAGGGTGACCAGGGTGGAGAGCCTGTGCCCAGTCTTGAGAAAACCTGCCCAGTTAGGGCAGCAGCTGATGGCTGGCAATGGCAGTTCTGCCTTTGTTTGTTTAGTTTGTTTATGTAGTTGGTCTAGATGCGGCTCCTGCCTGGACATCTGGCCAGGTTCCCCTCGTGAGTCACGGGGCAGGAACAGTGAACTGCCCGGGGTAAGCCTGCCCACTCCTGCACTCGGGTGAAGCCTCTGTGAAGCCAGCCCTCACTGAGCCCCTTTGCAGCTCGAGGGCCCAGGGCTGCTTATTATCCAGAGTGACTCAGCTTGAGGCCAGCCCACTGGGCTTTTCTCCCAGGCCTGTGGTCAGGGTTCTCACAGAGGTCACTGTCTGCCTGGGCTGCGGCCTCACAGTTCACTTCTGCAGGCCAGCTCGAGGTCATCTTGGACCGGCGGCTAATGCAGGATGACAACCGAGGTCTAGGCCAAGGACTCAAGGACAATAAGAGAACTTGCAACCGCTTCCGCCTCCTGTTGGAACGGCGCACCCTGGGCAGTGAGGTAAATTCGAGGCCTCCCTGCCAGGGTGGGTGGCCCTGGGGCACCAGCCAAGGGCATGAGGAGCATAGCTAGCATTGGGCAGGGATGGCGAGCGCACACTTCCAATTCCTGGGTCTGGGGGAGTGCGTGTGATGCTCTGAAGCCCCGTCTCACGCAGCCTGGCGCCTCCCTCCCACTGTACCCACGCTCCCTCTCCAGCCCTCAGTGTTCACCTCGCCTCCCTCTCTCTGTACCTCCCTTGCCCCTTCCCTGCGGCCCCTTGTTCCCCACCCCTCTCTCCACCTGCCCTGCTCATCTCATGGCTCTTTGCCACCACCAACCTGGCTTTTTCTCCGAACTGGCAGCCATGTTTAGGGACTTGGTCTTTCACAGACGCAGGGGACGGAACCGGGCAGTAAGGGCCCGCGGTGGGTATAAAGCTAGTGCAAGCAGGATGTGGCCGGAGCCAGAGCTGTGGTGGCGGAGACTGCTCCTCCACTCCTGCGTCTGTGCTCCCCTCCATGGATCCTGAGCCCCTGCTGTGCTCTCAGCTGTTCAGGATGCTGACTTTGCTCTCTACGAATTGATTCGCGGTATGGGTGGTGGACCAGCCACATGTGTAGAGATGTTAGATACGAAATGGGTGTGTTCACTGGTTCTGAGGAGCCAGAGAACACTGGGCCAAGGATTAAGGACACCTTCCTGGAGGAGGTGCCATCCAGGTGTGGCTTTGATGACTGGGGTCTGATATCCACACATGAGCTAAGGCACAGAGCTAGAGGCAAGAAAGACCATGTGAATGGAGAATAGCAGTGATTTCACTCAGAGCTGCCTGTCTAATGTAGCCACCAGCTCATGTGGCCTTTTTCTATATCTTTTATTCTTTATTGATTTTAGAGAGAGGAGTGGAGAGAGAGAGAAAGACAGGAACATCAATCTGTTCCTGTATGTTCCCTGACAGGGAATCGAACCGGCGACCTCTGCGCTTCAGGATGACATGCTAATCAACTCAGCTATCCAGCCAGGGCTAACCCCATGTGAAGACTGAACATTTTATTTATTGATTTGAGAGAGAGAGAGAAGCGGGGGAGGTGGAGGAAGCATCAACTCATAGTAGTGTTTCTCTTCTGTGCCTTGACTGGGCAAGCCCAGGGTTTTGAACCTGTGACCTTAGTGTTTCAGGTTGATGCTTTTCCCACTGCGCCAGCACACAGTAACCTGTTACTTGGCCACATGTCAAGTGCTCAGGGGCCACATGTGGCTAGTAGCTGTTATATATAGATATAGCATATTTCTATTACTGCAGTAAGTTCAGGTCAGCCTGAGCTAGCATGAGGGGAGATGAGGCAGGCGGCAGTGAGCCTTCAGTGTCTGGCTAGGAGTCTGGACTTGATCCTGGAGGCCAGTGAAGGATCTGAGGCTGGAAGGACATTGTCAGGACTGTCCTAAGTCTATCTAACAGCAGGGCGTAGGGTGGATCTGGGGAAGACTGGAGGCTGGGGGGCGCAGTTCAAAGGCCTTCAAGCAGGAAAGGTTGGTGGCTTAACCTTGAGCCTTGGGAGGGAAAAGTCGGGGGGGCATGTGAAGATAGAACAGAGGTGGGACAAGATGAGGAGAGGGAGCCCTGGCTGGTTGGCTTAGTGGTAGAGGGTCGGCCGGTGTGTGGATGTCCTGGGTTCGATTCCTGGTCAGGGCACACAGGAGAAGCAACCATCTGCTTCTCTCCCCCTTCCCCCCTCCTCCTCTTCCCCCTCTCCCCCTTCCCCCTCTCTTCTCCTCTCCCCCTCTTTTCCTCTCCTCCTCTCCTTTCCTCTCCCCTCTTCTCCCTCTTTCCCCCTCTCCTCTTCTCCTCTCCTCCCTTCCTCTTCTCCTCCTCTCCTTCTCTTCTCTTATCTCCTTCTCCCCTTCCCCCCTTTCCTGAAGCCATGGCTTGATTGGAGTGAGTTGGCCCCAGGCGCTGAGGAAAGCTCCATAGCCTATATACGCTCAGGCGCTAAGAAGAGCTCGGTTGCTGAGCAATGGAGCAATGTCCCAGATGGGCAGAGCATTGCCCCCTAGTGGGCTTGCTGGGTGGATCTTGGTCGGGGCACATGCGGGAGTCTGTCTGTCCCTCCCCTCCTCTCACTGAATTAAAAAAAAAGATGAGCAGAGGGAAGTGAGACACTGGGCCAGGCTAAGGTGGGCAGGACTGGGCCCAGAAGTCCAGAATACAGGAAAGTAGCTGCCTTGGAGGGAAGTTCAGCATAGGCCTGTGAGGCTTGGGAAGCCATCCAGGTAGTCCCAGTCCGCACAGCTGTGGGGACCACTGGGCCCGAGATTCAGGGCTGGTGCTGTGGCTGTGGACAATCCCTTGGGCCCGTCTCCATCAGAGGCCCTGGCCTCCTGGTGAAGCTCACATCTGTCTGTCTGCCGCCCTTCCCCCACTGAGAACCTCTCTGTGATGGGAAGTGTTCACAACAGTGTACTGGAAGAAAAAACAACCCGAAAAGTAGAAGAGAGGTGACCCAGTGAAATAGCCCTTTCTAAGCTGTGTGTGATGGGAAGTGGCCACACTTGAAGGGTCCTGGAGCCAGGCACTGCTCGTGTCTAGACCCATCAGGGAAGCTCTTTTCAAAGGAATTGACCCGGTTGTGTGTTATCTTCCCCTCACCCTGGCTCCGTTCCTTTACTCACATCTTGGGCCAATCTTGCAGGTCCCAGATGGCCACCTGACCAGCTACCCATCCCTCCTCAGCCACCTGACCTCCATGTACCTGAATGCCCCAGTGCTTGCCCTACCTGTAGCCAAGAGGCCGCCCCCAGCCCCTAGTTTGCACTCATTTCATCCTCTGGCTTCCTCGCTGCCCTGTGACTTCCACCTGCTCAACCTGCGTACGCTCCAGGCGGAGGTGAGTGTCCCACTGAGCCCTGCACTCCAGGACCACGTGCTGGCCTGTGCTCACCCAGACCCTCCCCGTCCCAGCACTGCCTCCGGGCAGAGGTGCTGCTGCGCCTGAGGCTGGCGAGCCGCCCTCACTGCCCTCACCGCCCTCGCCGCCCTCGCCGCCCTCGCCGCCCTCGCCGCCCTCGCCGCCCTCACTGCCTCTGTGCTGTCTGCCATCCAGGATGCTGCCTTGCCCTCGGCAGAAGCCGCACTCATCTTACACCGCAAAGGCTTTGACTGTGGCCTTGAGGCTAAGAACCTGGGCTTCAACTGCACCACAAGCCAAGGCAAGGTGAGCAGGGCCCAGGTGTGGGGAGGGGGTGCCTGTGAGAGGAGTCGGGGAAATGAGGCCCCCGGAACTGGCCGGCACGAGAGAGGCTGGGACTGTGGTGAGGTCAGGCAGCAGTCGGGGGGCACGGGTTACTCTGGTGCATTTTAGAGAGAAGAGGGGGAGCTGCTGACATTGGTGTTAAAGCTGCTGAACCCTGACGGGCAAGTTCTAGATGATGCATATAGTTGGACAACTGTCCCATGAGTAGGGACGGCCATCAAACAGTAGAAAACACAGAAATAAATAAACCACAATGAACTGAATTCATTGTGTAAGCCGGGCCACATGCCAGACCTTCCGACGTGAACCAAGGCGTGGTCCCTGCCCTCGAAGAGCTCCCAGCTCAGTGCAGTGGTTCCAACCGTAGGTCTAAGGACAGGCTCTGGGTTGAGCGCGTCTGGGTGAACCGGAGACTGGACACAAATGTGCGTGGGCTGTAGGCTCATGCTGAGGGGGGCCACAGTCAGTGGAGGAAGAGCTGCCTTGCCTGGCGTTCAGCACCCGACACAGCCCGGCCCCTTCTTTCCTCTGCACAGGTGGCCCTGGGGAGCCTCTTCCATGGCCTGGATGTGGGTTTCCTGCAGCCAACCTCATTGACGTTACTGTACCCTCTGGCCTCGCCCTCCAACAGCACGGACATCCACTTGGAGCCCATGGAGGTTGCCACATTTCGCCTCCGCCTGAGCTAGGGCTTCCTGTGGCCTGGAGAGAGAGTTCATCCACAGAGACGGCCTCTAACATAAGGTCGGACTGGACAAGCCACACTGGGTCTCCCGTCCCGATCTACCTCTCAGAACTGAACAGACAGCTCGGCCCTCATTTCCTGTTTATTGTTGCTTCTGTGCTTGGGGCAACCCACGGCCCAGTGTTGGGTAGCTAGGGCAGATGCTAGTGAGATTCAGGAGAGAAGGCCCTTGGTCAGAATGGGCAGGGCCAGCCTCTGCTTTGGGGTGTCAGTGGCTGCCCGTTTGGGCACAAGCTCAAGCACCCCTCCTTTTCCCAGAGTGAGATGGAGAAGCAGGAGAGGTTGGGGAGGCCAGTTGGGTGACAGTCCAGCCTCAGGGTCGGCTGGCACTAGGGGACCCTATGGTTGTGTACGTATCCTGGTGTGACAAGCAGGAGCAGAGGGACGCCGTGCGGAGGGGGGTGGGGCCAGGGTTGGCAGCGGGGTGGAGGAGTAGGAGCACGCAGACTTTCTGGGATGGCTCCTCTCTAAGTGCTCCCCGGCCTGCATGCCCTGGCTAGGGACTGCAGTGCGGTGGAAGGACTTGCTAGAGACTCCCATGGACAGAGGTCACAGGACACTTTAGGTACAAAACCCCCATCTCAAACTGGGCACTTAGTCTGTGTGTTGGTTTGTGGGATGGTGGCAGGGGCACGGAGGGTCCTCCACCCTACTGACTTCTCTTTGGTCCCTGTACACTGTACACATCTGTCCCCAAGAGCTCCTTCTGGTCATGAGGACGTTTGGTCTGGTAGACTTCCTTTCCCTGGAAAGAAAGTAAAGCCTCCAAGGCCCCATGTGCATGGGCAACCTGGGAAGGCTTTAGCGCCGCCCCTTCTGTCAGGCCACAAGCTTCTCCACCGCTGTACCCTGCAGAAGAGCTCGCTCCGGCCCGGGGACCAGCCGTACATGAGTAAAGTGGAGGCGCTGGGCTGCTCATCAGCCTTCATTTCCGTTTCGATTAATAGAAAAAAATGTATGATAGCCTCTGTAGATGCTGAAACAATACTTGGAAAAATTTACACTATCCCTTATTAAAACTCAGTAAGTTAAGATTAGAAAGAAACATGCTAATCTAGATAAAAGTCTCGATCAGAAACCGCAGTTAATGGCATTCTGAAGAGTCAGACTGCACACTTTCCTATTCAAGCCACAAACTAGCCAAGGACCTAACTTTTTAGGGAAGTGCTGGCACTACTAACCCCTACAGTGTGACAGATGAGGGAGACGAAAGAGTTACAACTGTCATTGTAGATGATAAAAGGGCTGACCTATAAAATCTAAGTGCATCAACCAGAGACCTGTCAAGCGCATTGTGTAAGTTGACCCAAATGATATCTCTGTTTCCTGTATAGACTGGCTTTCTCCAAACAGCCCATAAAGTCATTATATTCCAGTGAAATTGTTTACTTTTTGGAATTTGACAGGTTCTAAAGCTCATTTGGAAGAGCAAATATGTGAGAAAACCAAGACCATTCTGAGTCCTGAGAAGTTGGGTGGCCTTACTGAGACGGATGGCGGGCACTGTCCTATGGACGTCCCAAAGGATGCTCACGTAGCGCTGAGCTCAGTGCATGTGACCTGTAGTGGGAGCAGACAGAGAGGGTGGCAGGACGCGTGGGAGAGTCCAGGCACAGGTCCAGGCATTTGGGAATTTAGGGTAAGAGGAGTATTAAGGGGAAAATGAGGGATTATTTAATAAGCAGTACTTTAGGACAACTGTCTGCAAAAGTGAGATCGCTACCTCACAGTTTCCACAAAACGTAGTCCCAGAAGGGACAAAAATTTAAAAGGTTAAACTACAAAACTACGGAAGAAAATACAGGATATTTTTATACCTCTGGTGTGGGAAGGTCTGTTATAAACATGACACAAAACCAAAACAATTTATAATAGAAAAGATATAATGAGGGAAAAATAGAATTTATCACAAAAATATTCAAAGTTTCTGTATGATGGAAAACATCAAGGTTAAAACACAAAAGGCAGATTTGGGAGAAGATATTTGCAGCACTTAAAAAATTGATGAGAACAATTACTTTAGGAGAAAAAGCTTGTTTTGGGGTCCTTAGAGAAAGTCACTGGGCCTGCTAAGCAGCCACCTAAAGCTTCCAGAGTGACGCAGCGTTCTTCCAGACCGTCCAGGGCACATGGTCCTGGCTATATCATAGTGGAAGAAGTGAGATCGTCAGTGTCAAGTGCTTAGCACTGTGCCTGGTACACATAGGAGCTCAGTAAGTATGAGCTGTAATAGTAGTAAAGGATGCTAAGCAATTACATTACAGCAGGCGTTATCTGCTAGTATAAAATAATTTGGAGTCAAATGATAAGGGAGAATTTGTGATCCCTGTAGGAAATTGGCAGAATAAAGGCTATTATTATCTTTGGAGGTGTTAGGTGTGCAATGAAATGACTCATCTGCCAGGATTTAAAATGCCGAGTCCTCTGCTGGCCTTACGGAACTACATAGGCGGCATTGCTCAGGGTCTGGTTCAGATTCACCAGGGCTGCTTGTTGAAATTCCAGCTCTTGGCCTTTCTTGGCTGGGGCTGCTCCTTTAGCCTGAATGCTGGAATGAGGGTCTGTGGGGCAGAGCTCCAGTGACCTGAGACGGACGTGCAACAACAAGAAATAAAACCTGTGACCTGACCAGGCGGTGGTGCAGAGGATAGAGTGTTGACCTGGGACACAGAGGACCCAGGTCCAAAGCCCCAAGGTCATCCCCTTGAGTGTGTCTATGACACCATGGTTGCTGGCTTGAGCAAGGGGTCACTGGCTCAGCTGGAGTCTCCTGGTCAAAGCACATATGAGAAGTAGTCAATGAACAAGTGCCAGGACTATGAAATAATGCTTCTCATCTCCCTTCCTGTCTCTGTCACTCAAAACAAAACACCTAACTGTAGCACATATGGGGTAAGGCATATTCCCGGGCACAACCCATGGGACCTGTCTCTAAGAGTAGTGGCCAAAGAATCTGCATTTGAACAAGCTCCCAGGTAATTCTTTTGCATACGTAATTTGGAAATGGGCCTACAGTTTTTTTTGTTTTTTTTTTTTCTGAAGTTGGAAACAGGGAGGCAGTCAGACAGACTCCCGCATGCACCCGACTGGGATCCACCCAGCATGCCCACCAGGGGGCGATGCTCTGCCCATCTGGGGGTGTCTCAGTCACAATCACAGCCATTCTAGCGCCTGAGGC
This sequence comes from Saccopteryx leptura, assembly GCF_036850995.1. NCBI lineage: Eukaryota > Metazoa > Chordata > Mammalia > Chiroptera > Emballonuridae > Saccopteryx > Saccopteryx leptura. The sequence goes on along the minus strand of NC_089515.1, from coordinate 37,895,691 downwards.
AGAGGCCACAGAGCCATCCTCAGCACCCGGGCAAACTTTGCTCCAATGGAGCCTTGGCTGTAGGAGGGGAAGAGAGAGAGAGGAAGGAGAGGGGGAGGGGTGGAGAAGGAGATGGGCGCTTCTCCTGTGTGCCCTGGCCGGGAATCGAACCCGGGACTCCTGCACGCCAGGCCGACGCTCTACCACTGAGCCAACCGGCCAGGGCCGGAAATGGGCCTACAGTTTTAACACAAGCAGCAACCCTTGACCATTGAACTCTGGCAGAGGTCTCACAGTTGTAATATAATTACAATCAAAACTGAAAGCAGGACTGTTGGGCAAATAAAGGTATTTTTTCTCACCCTTATTAAAGATGGTGCTGCCAGTGCCCAAGTGATAATATTAATGCTCTTCTTGCTTGGAAGGGGCATGGTTATGCTAATGTGTGTTGGGGGAGGGTTTTTGTGCCAAAAGATTTTAAAAGGAGGAGCTAGGAGGCCATTTTGGGGAGAGGGTGGCCATGTTCTTGTAGGGAGGAGGAGCCCAGGATGGAGCAGGGCAGGGAAGCCATGAGGAGGAGGCAGCCAAAATGGCGGAATGGGGGAAGGAGAAGCCAGTTTGGAGGAGAAGGAGATGGGGAACAGAGGTTAATAAGACTGGTGAGGTGGAAGCCTTGATTCTAGGAAAACTCGGATGAGTCAGTAGTTTTGTGAGCACTGAATGAGTGGGTTTTGGAGTCCAGTGTGTGTTTTTACTTGGCTTGCCGAGTGCAAGTCTAGAATAAAGGAAAATGGAACACCAGTTTTTGGCTCTGTTGATTCCTTACCGTTGGTCCAAATCAAACCTGAACCTGTGTTGACCAGGTGGCTGAGATGGTGGCCGCAGATACGGGCTCTACAAGGACCTAACTGAAGAAACTTCAATCACTGGAAATTAATAGCATTCCTTTCCTCCCTGGACCTCTCCATCCACCTAGAACCATTCTGCTTTCATGAAAGGAGGGCTGTATGGCTAGTTGGAACCATGAAGAGAAAGACAGGTTCAAACTAAGAACTGGGACCTCCATTTCAGGGTGAGCCAGGCTCAGACAACTCTGATTTGGCTTATGCAGTGGGTAAATATAATCTTAACTAGTATGTATGTATGTATGTATGTATGTATGTATGTATGTATGTAAGTATTCTCATCTAGTGAGAAGAGGGGAGATAGGCTCCCACATTCCCCCTGGCTGGGATACACTCAGCAAACTCTGCCTGGGGCCAATGCTTGCAACTGAGCTATTTTTAGCACCTAAGGTGGAGGCTCTAGGGAGCCATACTCAGTGCGCTGGCCAATGCACTTGAACCAATCAAACCATAGCTGCAGGAAGGGAAGAGCAAGAAAGAGGGGAGTAGGAAGGGTGGAGAAGCAGATGGTTGCTTCTCCTGTGTTCCCTGACGGAACTGAACCTGGGACACCACACGCCGAGCCAGCACTCCACCACTGAAACAGCTGGTCAGAGCATAAGCTCAACATCTTTAACCTTAAATTGACTTGCTTACCACATTCTGCTGATGATACTCAGGCTCTTTTAGAGGGACCAGAAGCTTCATAGCAAACTTTAATTTTACTTAAGAATCAGAAATTCACCTTGGCCAGATAGCTCAATGGGTTAGAGCATCACCCTGAAGCACAGAGGTTGCCAGATTGATCCCCAGTCAGGTCACATAAGGAACAGATCTACAATATATTCCTGTCTCTCTTCTCTTCCTCTCTCACTAAAATCAATAAATTAAAAAAAAAAAAATCCTGACCAGGTAGTGGAGCAGTGGATAGAGTGTCAGCCTAGGGTGCTGAGGACCCAGGTTTGAAACCCTGAGGTTGCCAGCTTGAATACAGGCACACCAGCTTGAGCGTGGGGTCATAGACATGACTCCATGAGCCCAAATATTACTGGCTTGAAGCCTAAGGTCGCTTGGCTTGAGCAAGGGGTCACTGGCTCGGCTGGAGACCCTGGTCAAGGCATGTGCTGCATCTATGAGTTGATGCTTCTCATCTCCCTTCCTGTTTTTCACCGCCCCCCCCCCCCCCAACTCAAACTCTCCCTCTCTTGCAAAAAAAAAAAAATTCAGTTGCCAGGACCAAGTGGGCCTGCAAAGAGCCTCCATCCATTTTGGTTTTGGGTTTTTTTTGTTTGTTTGATTTTTTTTGTTTAATTTCCTTTTCTTCTTTTTTAGCTCCTGACTTTGGACCTCTGTAGTTAAGAATAAACCTGAACCGGAAGAGACTACATAATTAGGTAGTCTGGGCACTAGTGGGGTTGGGAATGGGACTTCTCGGCATTTGGGATGTGACAGGCTTGAAGATTTAAGACACAGCATTGAATGTGGAAGCCTTGAGTTCTAAAAATGGGTTCCCAGTTGGAATTCCTAGAGATTTGCGTCCAAACTAGAGGAGTAAGCATAGCTATACTGCTGCCCTCTCAACATTAAAAAAAAATTTTTTTTTAGTGAGAGGAGGGGAGGCAGGGACCGACTCCTGCATGTGCCCCAACTGGGATCATCTGGCAAACCCACTAGGTGGTGATGCTCTGCCCATCTGGGGCCCTTGCTCCATTGTAGCCAGAGCCATTTTAGCGACTGAGGCAGGGGCCATGGAGCTATCCTCAGTGCCCGGGGCTGACTCACTCTAATCAAGCCTTGGCTGCAGGAGGGGAGGAGAAAGAGAGAGAGAGAGAGAAAGAGAGAAGTGAGAGGGAAGGGGTGGAGAAGCAGATGGAACTTCTCCTGTGTGCCCTGACCAGGAATTGAACTTGGGACATCCACACGCTGGGCTGACGCCTTACCACGGAGCCAGTGGGCCAGGGCCCCCCTCACTTTTAATGCTTAAGAATGCTAAGTGAAAAAATATTTTTTTTTTGACAGAGACAGGGACAGATAGGGACAGAGAGGAAGGGGGAGAGATGAGAAGCATCAATTTTTCGTTGCAGCTTCTTAGTTGTTCATTGATTGCTTTCTCATATGTGCCTTGACCGGGGGGGGGGGGCTACAGCAGCAGAGCGAGTGACCCCTTGCTCAAGCCAGCGACCCCCATGGTCAAGCCTGCAACTTCAGGCCTGAAACTTAAATTTTAAACCACTTAAAAACTGCAGACTAATTTAAAAAGTTTGGTAAATAGCCTGACAGGGTGGTGGTGCAGTAGATAGAGCATTGGACTGGAATGTGGAAGGACCCAGGTTCGAGACCCCAAGGTCACCAGCTTGAGCACGGGCTCATCTGGTTTGAGCAAAGCTCACCAGCTTGGACCCAAGGTTGCTGGCTCGAGCAAGGGGTTACTCTGTCTGCTGAAGGCCTGCGGTCTGGGCACATATGAGAGAGCAATCAATGAACAACTAAGGTGTTGCAATGCGCAACAAAAAACTAATGATTGATGCTTCTCATCTCTCCGTTCCTGTCTGTCTGTCCATTTCTATCCCTCTCTCTGACTCTCTCTCTGTCTCTGTAAAAAAAAAAAAAAGAAAAGTTTGGTAAATATTGTTTTTTAAATCCTGTAATCCTAACCTTTGAAAACCGAATTTTTAAAGAAATGAGGACCTGGTCAGTTGCTCAGTGGATAGTGTTGGCCTGACATATGGACATCCCGGGTTTAATTCCTGGTCAGGGTACACAAAAGAAGCAACCATCTGCTTCTCCCCCTTCCCTTTTTCCCTCTTTCTGTCCTAACCCAGTGGCTCAATTGGTTCCAGGTTCAGTGTGGCCCAGAGCTGGAGAGCCTCAGGCACTAAAAATAGCTTGGTATGGCCCCCAGATGGGGTTGGCAGATGGATCCTGTTTGAGGCACTTGCGGGAGTCTTCCTATCTCCCCTATTCTCACATAAATAAAACCCAAAAACCCAAATTCTCCAAAAAGTACTACACTCAGCACTGCCTTAAGAGGCTTAACTGAGGCCCTGGCCGGTTGGCTCAGTGGTAGAGCATCGGCCTGGCGTGCAGAGGTCCCGGGTTCGATTCCCAGCCAGGGCACACAGGAGGGGCGCCCATCTGCTTCTCCACCCCTCCCCCTCTCCTTCTTCTCTGTCTCTCTCTTCCCCTCCCACAGCCGAAGCTCCATTGGAGCAAGGATGGCCCGGGCGCTGGGGATGGCTCCTTGGCCTCTGCCCCAGGCGCTAGAGTGGCTCTGGTCGCGGCAGAGCGACGCCCCGCAGGGGCAGAGCATCGCCCCCTGGTGGGCGTGCCGGTTGGATCCCGGTTGGGCGCCTGCGGGAGTCTGTCTGACTGTCTCTGCCCGTTTCCAGCTTCAGAAAAATACAAAAAAAAAAAAAAAAAGAGGCTTAACTGAACTTTTAAACTTTATCTGGGACATTTCTGAAACTCATTTCCTTTTTTAGTTTGATTTTGAGAGTTCACTATAGCTAGGGACAGTGAAACAAGGAAGGGCTTACGACAGAAGCAACAGGAGACTCTAGTCTGGGCTGCTTTGGCTCGCTGGGACGTCAGAGAAAAGGGGGCCTTGGAGACAGGTTCAGGGGGTTAGCCTGGCATGAGCTGCCACTGTCCACTGCTCCCTGGCTGCAAGTCTCTGGGGTCCCTTAGAGTTTAGATGCAGGCTCGTGGAGGAAGAAGAGGGAAGAGCAAAAAAGCACCTGCCTGCTCCCCAGAGAGAGCTCCCTTTCCTTTTAAAATCACGTTTTTTGTTGCCCTTTATTCCTTGCAGAAACTTTACTGGACCTTTTTTGGGTGAAAAACCATGGTGATCCAGAATGAAGTGGAATTGTTAGGGTTTTTTTTAAAAATTAATTTATTGTGTTTACATAGATTCTAGTGTCTCCCCAAAAGCATCCCCAGGTTTTTTTTTAAATTAATTTATTGTGTTTACATAGATTCTAGTGTCTCTCCAAAAGCATCCCCAGGTTTTTTAAAAATTAATTTAGTTGTGTTTACATAGATTCTAGTGTCTCTCCAAAAGCATCCCCCCTTCCCCGTATTCCCCTCAACATCTCCCTTACCTCCCTCCTAACAGCTCCCTCTCCCTGGAATTGTTAGGTTTGAGCTAACAATTTCTTCATTCTTCAGATGTATCCTTTTCAAGGGGTGGGGGCTAATAAACCTCAGCGGGTTTGCAGGGACCACCAAAACACCCATCACCTGGTGAACCCCGCCCCCACGGAAGCCACACACAACGCCACCGCCTTCCCAGGCCCCGCCTACCGCCGGGCTGCGTGGGCGGGACCACTTCCGGAGCTACCCGGAAGTCCCGGTGGCTTAGCAACCAAAAAATTCTGCAAGGTGTTAAGGTGACGACCCCGGTGGGGGTGTGCGCGCGTGTGTGTATGTGGGTAAAGTTCCCCACCTGGCCTATCATGTTGCTGGTGGGGGATCTCCCGTGTTCAGCAAGAGCTTCAAGTAGGCCGGTGGCACAGCTTTGGCTTTGCCATAATACATGTCACCCGGTTCAACTTAATCTAGGACGATTACTGTTTTGTGAGCATCTGTCAGTCTCCTTCAGGACATCGCGTAATATAACGCTGAGGATTATACAACCTTCCTCACTGATAAGGAAGCCAGGCTCAGAGAGGTTGAGGCCCTCAAACTTAGGGACCTGTTTCAGGGGCAGGGGAGGTATCCCACCTACGGTTCCCCACTCCAGAGACTGGAGAAGGAGCCGCAGCAACTGAAATGTTTACCCAAAATTCTTTATTTTTCATAATGACTATGAATTAATGTTTATATAAACTAAGTAAGTACCTGAGGGGCCAGAGATCCCACCTTGCAAAATGGCAAACAGACCTAAGGCCTGAAAGGCAGTGAATGCATTAGAAATGGGTGGGGTGCGTCTGACTCCCACAATTCAGGCTCAGCTTAGCTGGCAGGAGATCTCAGAAAAAAATATTTTGGTCGCTGGGCTGAGCGAACCATGGAGAGAGCTCAAAAGGCGCCGAAAGGCTGGAGAATGGGTCCCCTCTGGCCTGGAGGGGGCTGGAGTCCGTGTCACCTGATGGCTCCAAACACCACTTAGAATGTCAAACCCCGCTCCTTAAACAGCTGCTTTAGAGCCTCTTCCAGCTGCTGGTTTGTTCCTTGAAGCCCTTTCACCACTTGTGCTGCCCACTGGAAGTATTCCTGGACTCGATGTTCGGACCATCCTGTATGTGAATGGACAGAAAACTCACGATCGTCCAGGACAGCACTGGAATTTGCTAACTTCCTAGATGGCTTGGTGCAGGACCATAAGATGACTTCTTGATGGTATGATGTTCTGAAAATTTCTCTTTAACCCAGCTATAGTATTTCTGCCCTATGAAAGCAGATCAGCGTGGTCCAGTGGGATTTGTTTGGGGAATTAACCAGAACACCTAGGCCTTTTTTCAGGGGAACTGACCAATCTGTGCCTTCAGAAGGTGGACCCTCCCCTTTCCCTCAGAGCAAGTAGGGGATCCTACCCTCTGGGGTGCAGCGATTCAGGTCCCTCAGATTGTACAGCTTGTCCGCCAGCTTCACTAGTTTAGCCCCTGGGCTGCTGTGGGGAGCGTGCTCCACCTGCAGCCTCTTTCTCTCCAGCTTGGGCAGAGTCTTGTCATCTGTTACCTCCTCCACTAGACTCCGCACCTGTGCCCCAAAGTGCAGCTCCACCTCATCCAGGGTGGTGTCTGTGTCCTCCACCGTGTCATGAAGCAGGGCTGCCTGGGGACAGGTTTCTATTCAGCCCTGTGACGCCAGCCGAGGCGTGCCCAGAGCTGAATGGGGTCCCAACCCCCACCCCAGCCTTCTGTCAAAGGAGTAGGAAAGTTACCTGTAACACCACAATGTCAGTGATTCCCGCCTCATGGGTCAGGATCCGAGCCACACCTGACGGGGCAAAGCAGGAAATAAGACCTGGAGAGGCGGAGGGTGCCGTGGGGTGGGGGGGTGTCCTAGGCCCGCGTTTTCTGGGTTTTGTAGAGCCAAATGTGGCCTTTCATTAACTGGGTGACCTCGGGCAACTCCTTTACTTTCTTTGGGTATTAACTGTACACAGAGAACAGTCATGCCCATCGCCCGGATTGTTTGAGGTTTAAACACCAACGCCTGGCACAAAGCTTGGTGCACAGTAGGTGCTCAATCAGGTACATGCCCCACCTCCCCCCGACACCGCTGCGGTTGCTCCCTGGGCTGCGCGCCCACCGATGGGGTGATTGATGTAAGGGGTCCCTTCGGGGTCCTTCCGCCGCTGCTGTCGGTGTTTGCGAGCCGCGAAGTCGGCAGCCTCCAGCAGCTGCGCCGCCTCGGAACCCATCGCGCGGTTGGGGCGGGCGACTGGGGTCCAGAGTGTCCAGGAAGCCCGGGCTGAGCTCCACAGCGCCCCCTGGCACCGCGGAGGTACCAGGATTGTAGAGACGGGTTCCTCTTGAGGGGGCGGTCCTGGTGTGTGTGGCAGCTTCTATCTAGTTCAGTGCGCTCTGCTGGGGGCGCAAGAAGAGTCCACAGTATGTAGGGAGGAGCAAGACAGAGAAAAAATAAAGTGGTGGCCCTGGCTGGTTGGCTTAGTGGATAGAGCTTTGGCCCCGCGTGACATCCAGATTCGATACCTGGTCAGAACACACGAGAGGCGACCATCTGCTTCTCTTTCCCCTTCTCCCCCTTCTGTCTCTCTTTTTAGCTCTTGGCTTTAGCTGGTTGAGTATTGGCATCAGCCCCAGACAGGGGTTGCCCAGTGGATTCCCAGTAGCATACAGGAGTCTGTCTCACTATCTCCCCTCCTCTCACTTAAAACACAAACAAACAAACAAACAAAAAACAAAAAAAAACCCACCAACAATGGCTTCACAGTGAGCCAAGTCCAGGGCAGGAAGGCATAGGTGACTGATAACAATGTGGAAGGGCAGTTCACCTAGCCTCAAGGTCAGAACCAGTTTCTCCCAGGAGGGACTTCTCCCCCCATGAAAAGACAATTTTCAACCTGTCAATGCTCTGAAGATTCTCAAAGTACTCTATAAAATTTTGCAGGCATTCCTGCTTCAGGTACCTGCTGTGGACTCCAGGGTGATGTGTGTTACCACTGCTATTCTGTGAGCATGATGCTGTCGAGCCTCAGGTAAGGCACTAGAATAACACTTAACACTGTTGGCGGGCAGCCCCCGTCCTTCTCGGGGAACAGCAGCTATGAGGTCTCAGGGCTAAGAGCACTTGGAGAACCTGGAAGAGCTTTCCCTGTGACATGGGATCAGCTAGTTGCTAAGTAAACTCCAACCAGACAGGAACTTTTGAGCTTTGGCTGGTAGCCGGGGCAGATGAGGGCTCAGGGCAGAGGTGGATTTAATGGAGGGCGCACTGGGTGCGCACCTGGGCCCCGACTTCTGAAAGGCCCCACAAAAACCCCAACTTTACACTTTTTTCTTTTCTTTTTTTTAATTTTTATTCATTTTAGAGAGGAGAGGGAGAGACAGAGAGAGAGAAGAGGGGAGGAGCTGGAAGCATCAACTCCCATATGTGCCTTGACCAGGCAAGCCCAGGGTTTCGAACCGGCGACCTCAGCATTTCCAGGTCGACGCTTTATCCACTGCGCCACCACAGGTCAGGCCTACACTTTTTTCTAATGATACCAAATTTGGTTTCATATGTGCAATTTTAACATTAATAAATAGTACATATTTTTTATTTATTTAAAAATATGGTTAACATGTATTTTCATTTTCCCTCTCTCTCTCTTTTTTAAGGGGTCTAGTATTTTCTTCTGTGCCGGGGGTCTCAACCGACCTTAATCCGCCTCTGCTCAAGGGAAAAAGTCATTGAAAGGACTAACCTTTGGTTTTCAGCTCCTCCTGGTGGTTGCCATGAGAAGTTCCAAACACTTGAACTGAGGCCTCTGGGGCCTGAAATGGAACAGTCAGAATTCCCAGGGTTCTAACAGAAGCCTGAAAGTGGGTGGAGAGAAACCTATCTGGCTGGAAGTGCTTATCTGTTCTTTAGGCTAATGACTCAACTTCTTACCCCTAAATTCTGCCCTTTAGTCTTCTGAGCCTTTACCCTACAGCTCAGAAAATGTTAGGCAGCTTGGAGCCACAGTCCCCAAATTTTTCAGCAAAAGATAGAAACTCAATCACTTTTCTTAAAAATGTTTAAATTAATTTTAGAGAGAGAGGAAGAGAGAGAGAGAAACACTTTGTCCCACTTATTTATGCACTCATTGGTTGATTTTTTTTCTTAAAAAATTTATTTATTGATTTCAGAGAAAGAAGAGGAGAGAAGAAGGGGAGGGGGAGGAGCAGGAAGCATCAACTAGTGGTTGCTTCATGTAGGTGTCTTGACCAGGTGGGGCTTCAAACTAGTGACCTCAGCATTCAAGGTCAATGCTTTATCTACTGTACCACCACTGGTGAGGCCATTGGTTTATTCTTGTATGTGCCTTGTCTGGGGATGGAACCCATAACCTTGGGGTACTGGGATGATGCTCTAACCAAGTGAGCTACCCAGCCAGGGTGGAACTCAGTCATTTCCAACTCTTTCTAGTGACAGAGAAGCTTCAGGTCTGTGCTCGTAGTGCCCAAGGGTATTGGGGCATTGATTGTTATTTTCTTATTGTCTGCAGCCATGGCTTAGTAAGAGATGTTGGGGTTCCTAAGACCAGGGCAGAGGTGGTGACCTCTCAGGGGCTTACAGAAGAGGCTGTCCGTGGGGCTACTGCTACCCGTCAGCTGGATGACCCTTGCCCAGCCAACCTCTCTCTCAGGTACAGCAGTCTCCTACTCTCCACCCCCATCCCCCTTCAGGTCCCCTACTCTCTCAGCTGGATCTGGACTCTTTTCACTCTCTACAGGGTTGGATTAGGGTGTAGACAGATCATTTCTGCCTGTCTCCAGCTCCCCTGTCCCTTCAGCACCCTCACTTGTGCCAAAGCACCCGGGATGCCATTGGCCACCACTACCCTGGTTTCTTTGGTCCTCGGCTATCTAATGTTCTAGAGGAAGCCTACTGCTGCCACCTGCAGGCTACAAGGGGCTCTTGATGGGACCCGGGCTGAATTTGAGGGCCTACTCCAGGTCAACCTCTGTTTTCAGCGTCAGCCCATCCTCAGGTGAGAACTCCAGGTCCAAAGCCACAGGAACACTGCCAGGGAGTTTCAGGATCTGAAACTCTGTTCTTAAATTCCGGGGTGGGAGACTTGAAGCTTACAGACTAGTGGAGAGACAGACCTCAAACAGAAAATCATGTAAATACCTCATTACAAACAATTTGGTGAAAGAAAAGTTCGGGGACTGTGAAAGTGGGTAACGGGGAGCTGTGCATGCGTTGTGGGAAGAGTGTCAAGACTGACAGGATCCGGTACTCTGTGGATTACACATACATTATAGATGGGGTTTACAATCCTGAATCTTTACATGGGTGGCTTAAAGGTACCTGCCAGCTCCTCTGTTTGTGTTTACAAATTCTGCATTTTTCCGGGGAGGAGCCCCGAGCTTTCTCTGGACTTTCAGGGGCTCTGTTACCCATAGGTTGCACTAGTGAGAGCCAGTCCTGATACTGTTCCCTCTCCCACAGAGGCCCGGGCCCCTCCTGTGCTGGGCCTCTACAGGCTGCTGCTCGTGACCCTGGTTGATCGCAGACCTCGTGCACTTCTGCAGCGGTTGAGGCCCGGGCTTGGGATGCTGCGGGTCTCCTTCTGGGTCTTCCGCCGCGCGCCCCCTGCAGGTCTCAGTGGGAACAGACTAGGCGCGCCAGAAGCTTCTCTGCGCCTGCGGACCGGCCGAGCGCCCCGCCCCGCCGCGCCCCGCCCCGACCTGGCGCAAGCGCGCGTGGGCCCCGCCCCCGACGCGGGACTAGGGCGAGGCAGCCCAGGGCGGATTCTGGAGTTGGGAGCAGCTTGCTGCAGAGACTGCGCTTGCGCTCGTCCGGGGCGTCCTTTCCGCGATGGCTGTGAGTGGTCCACTAACCCTAACCCAAACCCGGCCCACCATCCCGGGGTAGTTCTTATCCCCCTGCGCCGTCACCACTTCGCACCTGCTCTGACCATCCTGGGCCTCCTTCTCCCCCAGTGTTGGCCCTCCGTGGGGCAGGTCCCCGACCCCCAGCTCCTTTCCCCGTAGCTCCCGGGCTCTGCCCTCCGCCCACCTCCGACGTCTGCACCGCTTCCCTCCACAGGCCAGCTCCGTGCAGCAGCTGCGGGAGGATGGCAACGAGCTGTTCAAATGTGGGGATTACGAGGGCGCCCTGACGGCCTACACCCAGGCCCTGGGTCTGGGCGCGACTCCCCAAGACCAGGCCATTCTGCACCGGAACCGGGCCGCCTGCCACCTCAAGCTGGTGAGGGAGCTTGCTGCTCTTCCCGTGGCCTGCCGGGCTGGGTTTGCCCATCTCGCCACTGCGTGGGACCTGGCTGCACATTCACCTTCTCTGGCCACCCACACCTGTGGGATGCCTTTCGGGCCTCCGGGTGGTAGGGGACTGGTGATTCTGGAGAACAACCCTGCTGCCCAATTAGTGCCCTAAAAAGGAGATGAACAGCCAGGCTGGCTTTTTTTTTTTTTGTATTTTTCTGAGGTTGGAAACGGGAAGGCAGTCAGACAGACTCCCGCATACGCCCAACCCGGATCCACCCGGCACGCCCACCAGGGGCGATGCTCTGCCGCAATCAGAGCCATTCTAGCGCCTGAGGCAGAGGCCACAGAGTCATCCTCAGTGCCCGGGCCAACTTTGCTCCAATGGAGCCTTGGCTGCGGGAGGGGAAGAGAGAGACAGAGAGGAAGGAGAGGGGGAGGGGTGGAGAAGCAGATGGGCGCTTCTCCTGTGTGCCCTGGCCAGGAATCGAACCTGGGATTCCCGCACGCCAGGCCTACGCTCTACCACTGAGCCAACTGGCCAGGGCCTGGCTTTTCTTTTTTAAATTAAAAAAAAATTTTTTTTTTAAGTGAGAGGAGGTGAGAGAGACTCCCCATGCACCCCCATTGGGATCCACCCAGCAACTCTTGTCTGGGTCCAACATTTGAACCAGTTGAGCCACTGTCTGCAAGAGGAAAAGGGAGAGAGAAGGGGGAAAGGGAGGGAAAGAGAAGCAGAGGGCCATTTCCCCTGTGTGCCCTGACCGGGGATGAACTCCGATCTCCGCCCACAGGGCCGAGGCTTTATCCACTGAGCAAACCAGCCAAGGCCGGCTTTTCTTTTACAGGAAGATTACAACAAAGCAGAAACAGAGGCATCCAAAGGTAGGAATGTGCCCTGTGTGGAGCTGTGGGGCTTCTGGGACCACTTCATTGTCACATTCTCTTCCTTTCCTTGTGAGACACATCTGTCTTCTTTCCCACATCCTTGGGCATTTCCTTTTCTGCAGCTACCCTCACCTTTTCTGAGGCTGAAGTACTGAGCCCCACATGCGTCCCCCCACCTTCCTCTGGCCCTCAAGATCTTTCCCTACTGCTCTTGCCTGGAGATGGTGGCCTCATGTGTGCTGACAGAGCTCCCGTTTGTGCTCAGCCATTGAAAAGGACGGCGGGGATGTCAAAGCACTCTACCGGCGGAGCCAAGCCCTGGAGAAGCTGGGCCGCCTTGACCAGGCTGTCCTGGACCTGAAGAGATGTGTGAGCCTGGAGCCCAAGAACAAAGTTTTCCAGGACGCCCTGCGCAACATCGGGGGCCAGATTCAGGAGAAGGTGTGTGAGTGACAGAGAGAGAGCATGGCATTGACTGGTGGCAGAGGGACACTGGTAAATGGATCTGGGTCAGCAGTGTAAACACGGTCCTGCAAAGAGGAGATATTGACAGCACAGGAGCTTACAGAATGATGCTCAGCCTTGCCTGCAGGTAGGAGGAGCAGACTAAAATAACGGCAAGGCACTTTTTTTTTGGTGATCTGTTTGGCAAACATTTAAAGTTTGTACACTTTGCTAGGATGGAGGTGGACACTTACTTACCAGGTAAACTTGAGGCGGGGGGCATGGGCCTGCTCATGGCTGCTGGAGCGGGTATAAGTAGGCACAGCTCCTTGGATGGTACTTTTTTTTTTTTAAAGATTTTATTTATTCATTATAGAGAGGAGAGAGAGAGAGAGAAGGGGGGAGGAGCAAAAAGCATCAACTCCCATATGTGTCTTGACCAGGCAAGCCCAGGGTTTTTTTTGTTTTTGTTTTTGTTTTTAATGTGCCTTGACCGCGGGCCTTCAGTAACCCCTTTGCTTGAGCCAGCGACGTTGGGCTCAAGCTGGTGAGCTTTTTGCTCAAACCAGATGAGCCCTCGCTCAAGCTGGCGACCTCGGGGTCTTGAACCTGGGTCTTCGCATCCCAGTCCGACGCTCTATCCACTGCGCCACCGCCTGGTCAGGCTGGATGGTACTTTAGCATAACAATTTTCAACCTTTTTACACTTGGGGATCTGTGAAGATAGGCAAATTATTTAGGGGACTGCTAAAGCAGAAATCACTGTGAACATAAGTGAATTTGACTGAGATCACTGGGTCTATAATCTGCATACACCAGCAGGGTGGTTAACTTTCACAGACTGGTGTAAAATTTCCGGTGGACCTGTTCACAGACTGGCGATTGAAAAACACTGCGTAGCATATCTCTTAAAATTATAAATGAGCATAGGCCGTGATTCATTAGGTTTGCTTGTCTCCCTAAAGAAGTCTTACTCATGTACACAAGCAGGCACGTGTGTGAATTTCAGTCTTGTCTTAATGAAAAATTAGAACTTGCCTAAATGCCCAGCTGTAGGGGAATGGCTGAATAAACTAGGCGATGTCCTTACTACAGGTTCCTATGTTGTAGTTACAGAGAGCATGTAGATCCACATGCACAGACACGGAAAGCTGATGCTTGTTAAATGAAAAAAAGCAAACTATACAATAAAACATTTAGTATGCTGTCATTTATGTTAAAATGATTCCCCTACATACACCCAGGACAGTTTCATGTTTTTTCTGTGTGTACACTTGAGTATGTAAATATGAAGAAAAAGATTTTAAAAGATACACATCAAGATGATAATAGTGCCTGACCAGGCGGTGGCGCAGTGGATGGACCGTCAGGCTGGGACACGGAGGACCCAGGTTCGAGACCCCGAGGTCACCAGCTTAAGCGCAGGCTCATCTTTTTTTTTTTTTGTATTTTTCTGAAGCTAGAAATGGGGAGAGACAGTCAGACAGACTCCCGCATGCGCCCGACCGGGATCCACCCGGCACGCCCACCAGGGGGCGACGCTCTGCCCACCAGGGGGTGGTGCTCTGCCCCTCCGGGGCGTCGCTCTGTTGAGACCAGAGCCACTCTAGCGCCTGGGGCAGAGGCCAAGGAGCCATCCCCAGCGCCTGGGCCATCTTTGCTCCAGTGGAGCCTCGCTGCAGGAGGGGAAGAGAGACAGAGAGGAAGGAGGGGGGGAGGGGTGGAGAAGCAGATGGGCGCTTCTCCTATGTGCCCTGGCCGGGAATCGAACCCGGGACTTCTGCACGCCAGGCCGATGCTCTACCACTGAGCCAACTGGCCAGGGCTCAGGCTCATCTTGTTTGAGCAAAGCTCACCAGCTTGGACCCAAGGTTGCTGGCTTGAGCAAGGGGTTACTTGGTCTGCTGTAGCCCCACGGTCAAGGCACATATGAGAAAGTAATCAGTGAACAACTAAAGTGCCACAACAAAAAACTGATAATTGATGCTTTCCATCTCTCTGCGTTCCTGTCTGTCTGTCCCTATCTATCCTTCTCTCTGACTCTTGCTCTCTCTGTAAATAAAAAAAAAAAAAAAAAGTACTCTTTAAAAAAATAAAAAGATAATAGTATGACTCCTGGGGAAAGGAATGGGATGAGGGGATTTTTCAAAGGAGACATGGCTTTATCTTTCCATTATTATTTTTTTTATTTTTTTGCATTTTTCTGAAGCTGGAATCGGGGAGAGACAGTCAGACAGACTCCCGCATGCGCCCGACCGGGATCCACCCGGCACGCCCACCAGGGGCGACGCTCTGCCCACCAGGGGGCAATGCTCTGCCCATCCTGGGCGTCGCCATGTTGCAACCAGAGCCACTCTAGCGCCTGAGGCAGAGGCCACAAAGCCATCCCCAGCGCCCGGGCCATCTCTGCTCCAATGGAGCCTTGGCTGCGGGAGGGGAAGAGAGAGACAGAGAGGAAGGCGCGGCGGAGGGGTGGAGAAGCAAATGGGCGCTTCTCCTGTGTGCCCTGGCCGGGAATCGAACCCGGATCCTCCGCACACTAGGCCGACGCTCCACCTCTGAGCCAACCGGCCAGGGCCTTTCCATTATTTTTAACGATTGTATTTATTAATTTTTAGAGAGAGGAGAGAGAGAGAGGCAGGGGAGGAGCAGGAAGCATCAACTTGTAGTTGCTTCTCATATGTGCCTTGACCAGGCAAGCCTGGGATTTCGAACCAGCAACCTCAGCATTCTAGGTTGACGCTTTATCCACTGCACCATCACAGGTCAGGCTTATCTGTTAATTTTTTAGCTTAGTTTTTTTTTTTTTTTTTTTTTTTTGTATTTTTCTGAAGTTGGAAACGGGGAGGCAGTCAGACAGACTCCCGCATACGCCCAACCCGGATCCACCTGGCATGCCCACCAGGGGGCGATGCTCTGCTCATCTGGGGCGTTGCTCTGTTGCAACCTGAGCCATTCTAGTGCCTGAGGCAGAGGCCATAGAGCCATTCTCAGCGCCCGGGCCACCTTTGCTCCAATGGAGCCTTGGCTGCGGGAGGGGAAGAGAGAGACAGAGAGGAAGGAGAGGGGGAGGGGTGGAGAAGCAGATGGGCACTTCTCCTGTGTGCCCTGGCCGGGAATTGAACCCGGGACTCCTGCACGCCAGGCCGACACTCTACCACTGAGCCAACCGGCCAGGGCCTATCTGTTAATTTTTTAAAAAATGAAGCGGCATTGTTTGTGTGGCACATATGCTTGAAAATTAACTTCTCTGCCATGGGTGCAAGAAGAGAAGGGGGGTGCAGCACACGTTAGACTTGTGCCCCAAGACTGTGGGAAGGAAGAAAGCCTGGTATGATCTTTATCATTCAGATTTTTTTTTTCTTTTCTTCTGAAGCTGGAAACAGGGAGAGACAGTCAGACAGACTCCCGCATGCGCCCGACCGGGATCCACCTGGCATGCCCACCAGGGGCGACGCTCTGCCCACCAGGGGGCGATGCTCTGCCCCTCCAGGGCGTTGCTCTCCAGCGACCAGAGCCACTCTAGCGCCTGGGGCAGAGGCCAAGGAGCCATCCTCAGCACCCGGGCCATCTTTGCTCCAATGGAGCCTTGGCTGCGGGAGGGGAAGAGAGAGACAGAGAGGAAGGAGGGGGTGGGGGTGGAGAAGCAAATGGGCGCTTCTCCTATGTGCCCTGGCCGGGAATCGAACCCGGGTCCCCCGCACGCCAGGCCGACGCTCTACCACTGAGCCAACCGGCCAGGGCCTCATTCAGATTATTTTTAAAAACTCAAAGACAATACCTGACCTAAAGGGAGTGTTAGCAACTACCTTATGACCTGCCAGCTCCCTTGCAGGAAGTTTAATAAATACTGCCAAGCCTGACCAGGTGGTGGCTCACTGGATAGAGCATCAGTCTGGGATGCCAAGGACCCAGGTTTGAAACCCCGAGGTTGTTGGCTTGAACACAGGCTCACCAGATTGAGCGTGGGGTCACTAGCTTGAGCGTGGGAGCATGGATATGACCCCATGGTTGCTGGCTAACTGGTCAAGGCACATATGCGAAAGCAATCAACGAACAACTAAGGTGCCGCAACTATGAGTTGATGCTTTTTATCTCTCTCCCTTCCTGTCTGCCTGTCTCTGTCTCTTTCTGTCTGTCTCTTCTCATAAATAAATAAATAAATGCTGCCGAAACAGAGAAGGCACTACTTTGGCTAACACAGTACCTGCCTTTCTGAGTGGCACTGCCTTCAGAATGGGTGCCACCCCTGTTGCCCAAGCAAGAGGTCACTGCGAGGGGAAAATAGCTGTGGGAAGTTCGGGAGAAGCTACCGGGCGAGTCTCTTCCTGTCCCTGGTAGCTCGGTCTAGCGCTAAGCCCAGATATCCTGACTGTGCCTCCCAAGGACAGGAGCCGGGTCTTGGGAGGAGCCAGAGAGGACACAGAGGGAATGTGTTGTCTCTGGCCAAAAGTGGTGATTCGTTCCGCGCTTTGTTGGGTTGTCCTAGGTGCGGTACATGTCTTCGACAGATGCCAAGGTGGAACAGATGTTTCAGATCCTCTTGGACCCACAAGAGAAAGGCACTGAGAAGAAACAGAAGGTAAGGGCCTGGACTGAGTGCGAGTGACCTTCCAGCAGAGCTGCCTGTCCCTAGTGCCCTGCCTGGGTGCCGATGGCGGCCTCAGAGGCCCCTGTGGGCCTGGGCCTGGCGCTTCTCAGATCGTGCAGCAGGGGTCACAGCCTGGATGGGGGCTCCGAGGGCCTGGGCTACGAGTGTGTGAGCACCTGTTGGTCAGGCCCTGTACCAGAAGTTAGGGGTGTAGTGGCGACTGAGACACTGTCCCTGCCCTTTAATCTTTGCCAGGGACTCGGGACCCCATGCATCATTCTAACCATCAATCCTGAGAGCAGGCTTTCCCTTCTAGTTGCAAAGAAGAACACTGAAGTTCAGTGAGGGTCACTCAGCCAGGCCCCCTGGCTGTGTGTGTGTGTGTGTGTGTGTGTGTGTGTTCGTTCCATGTTATCATGTGCTTCCTTTGAGGCCGTGCGCGCGCGTGCGCGCCCTGGCCGTGTGTGTGTGTGTGTGTGTGTGTGTGTGTGTGTGTGTGTGTGTGTTCGTTCCATGTTATCATGTGCTTCCTTTGACTCAGGCTTCCCAGAACCTGGTGGTGCTGGCCAGGGAAGATGCGGGAGCTGAGAAGATCTTCCGGAGCAATGGGGTCCAGCTCTTGCAGCGCCTGCTGGAGACAGGAGAGCCCGACCTGATGCTGGCGGCTCTGCGCACGCTCGTTGGCATTTGTTCTGAGCACCAATCACGGGTAGGTGGGATGGAGGGTCAAGTTACTGCCTTATTTGGTCCATCTGTCCATCCACCCTTCTACCCCTCACCTACTCCGAAAAGAACTTACCACAGAGTACAAGGAGACATGTAACAGGAGAGGAAAAAATAAAGTAGCTCAAAAGACCAACATGATTTGAGATGAGCTGGGGCCGGAAAAGGGCAAAGCTCCCCACTGACACCTGAGCACTTGCTTTCAGGGGGGCCTCCGAGTGTGACCTCGGCGTTCCTGCAGCTGCTCACGGAGGTGCTTGTTCACTGACTCACGCCCTGTCCATGTGGGAAAAGCAAGCTTGTTGCAGAGAACAGGGCACTTGTCCTTCCCTGACGACCCAGCTGGCATTTTCCCAGGAGGGGGTCCTCACATGGCGAGCGATGTGGTCAGTGATGTCACCCACTTTACCATCAAGATGAGATATGAAGGGCTTTATTTTTTTATTTTTATTTTTTTTAGATTTTATTTATTCATTTTTTATTAGAGAGAGAGAGAGAACAGGGGGAGGAGCAGGAAGCTTCAACTCCCATGAGAGAGAGAGAGAGAGAGAGAGAGAGAACAGGGGGAGGAGCAGGAAGCTTCAACTCCCATATGTGCCTTGACCAGGCAAGCCCAGGGTTTTGAACCAGCGACCTCAGCATTCCAGGTCGACATTTTATCCACTGTGCCACCACAGGTCAGGCAGAGATGTGAGGGGCTTTATAGTGAAATGACTCTCTGCATAGACTGTGGGTGTCCAGCACAGACACTTTGGCAAGAACAGGCCTGCTCTGGACCCAGGGGACAGGGACATGACCCTCGGTTGCTTTTAGAGGCACCCCCAGTTCCTAGATCAGGGGTGGAACTGTGAAATAGTCTCTGAATGTTCTTTAGGCCAAACTCAACCTCTGGCCACACTCAGTGCACAGTTAGGGATCTCTACGGCTTCCCTCCACCAACCGGAGGCTCTGTCCTCCTCTGTCCCACCCAGACAGTGGCGACCTTGAGCGTGCTGGGAACTCGGCGAGTGGTCTCCATCCTGGGTGTGGAGAATCAGGCCGTGTCTCTGGCAGCCTGCCACCTGCTGCAGGTGATGTTTGATGCCCTCAGGGAAGGTGTCAAGAAAGGCTTCCGTGGTAAAGAAGGTTCCCTCATCGTGGGTGAGTGGAAGCAGGTCTGCGGTCCCCCTGGAACAGGAAGGGCTGAGCCAGCCAGGTGCAGGCTTTTCAGGAATGTGGCTTAGTGACAGTATTTTACTCTAGATTGCCAGCAGCCAGGGTGCCTGTGGGGAAGGTGGATCCCAGCCCAGAGCTCATGAGGCAGGTCCCCTGCTCTGTGTCTCTCTGGCTCTTGGGCAGTTATAAAGGTCAGACAGGGCTGGGCCACTGTGGAACCTACTGATGTCTCTTTTTGCCAGATCCTGCCCGGGAGCTGAAGGTCCTCATCAGTAACCTCCTGGAGCTGCTGACGGAGGTGGGGGTCTCGGGCCAAGGCCGAGACAATGCCCTGACCCTCCTGATTAAAGTGGTTCCCCGCAAGTCTTTTAAGGACCCCAACAACAGCCTCACTCTCTGGGTCATTGACCAAGGTAGGTGGTACTGTTTTATTTTTATTTATTTTATTTTATTTTATTTTATTTTTTTGAAGCTAGAAATGGGGATAGACAGTCAGACAGACTCCCGCATGCGCCCGACCGGGATCCACCCGGCACGCCCACCAGGGGCGACGCTCTGCCCACCAGGGGGTGATGCTCTGCCCCTCCGGGGCGTTGCTCTGTCGCGACCAGAGCCACTCTAGCACCTGGGGCAGAGGCCAAGGAGCCATCCCCAGCGTCCGGGCCATCTTTGCTCCAATGGAGCCTTGGCTGCGGGAGGGGAAGAGAGAGACAGAGAGGAAGAAGGGGGGGTGGAGAAGCAAATGGGCGCTTCTCCTATGTGCCCTGGCCGGGAATCGAACCCGGGTCCCCCGCACGCCAGGCCGACGCTCTACCGCTGAGCCAACCGACCAGGGCCCAGACCTCACTTCTGAGGGTCTTCCCTGACCCCACAGCTGCCTACGTCGGCAGCCGGCAGCTCTGAGCCTGCCCTGCCCGGCCTCCCTCCCTGTGCCCCTCCCAGAAGCCTCTGCCCTTGGCCTGCTGGGGCTTCTAAGGAGGGTGTCTCTTCAGGTTTGAAGAAGATCCTGGAGGTGGGGGGCTCTCTGCAGGAGCCTCCTGGGGAGCTCACGGTGACAGCAAACAGCCGCATGAGCGCCTCCATCCTTCTCAGCAAGCTCTTCGATGACCTGAAGTGTGATGCCGAGAGGGAGAATTTCCACCGCCTCTGTGAAAACTACATCAGGCAAGTGAGGCGGCCCGTCCCCTGCTGCCCAGGATGCCAGCAGGAGTTCCAGCCCCTCGGGGAGGGGCAGAGCCTCTTGGAGGCCTAGTCTTCCCATTGGCAACTCCTCTTGCTGTTCTTGCCCAAGCAGGATAGATGTCTGACCAGTGGAAGGGAAGGGGCAGGCCTTTGGCCTTAGTGTGTCAGCGGTCGCCTTGTGCCCTCAGGAGCTGGTTTGAGGACCACGGGCTGGCCGGGAAGTTGCGGGCCATCCAGACGGTGTCCTGCCTCCTGCAAGGCCCCTGTGATGCTGGCAACCGGGCCCTGGAGCTGAGTGGTGTCATGGAGAGTGTGATTGCTCTGTGTTCCTCTGAGCGGGAAGAGGAGCAGCTGGTGGCTGTGGAGGCCCTGATCCATGCGGCTGGCAAGGCCAAGCGGGCCTCCTTCATCACAGCCAATGGCGTCTCGCTGCTGAAGGACCTGTACAAGCGCAGCGAGAAGGACAGCATTCGCATCCGGGCGCTGGTGGTGAGATGGGCGGGCCTGGGCCTGGCATGCAGGCTGAGGAGCAGCGGCCCTGGCTGGCTGGTGTCCCAGGGTGCTGCCCTGGCACACTCTAAGAGGAAATGTGGGATGTGCAGGGCCTTATCCGGGCCAGAGGCAAGGGCCCTGGCTCCTCCCACAAGGCTCAGGGTCAAGCCAGAGAGATGAGCCCTATTGAGAGAGGACGCCTGACAATGCAGGCTGCACATGCTGGCCCCTGGGGGAGGTGATGGCGTTTGCAGGACATGCTGGGCCAGGGTGGTCAGAAGGGCAGAAAGGCTGGTGGTCCAGGAACTGGTAGCTTGGGGTCCATCTGGCCTCCATGCGCCTACTGCGGGCATGCACCTTGGGGAAGCTAGTCGTCCCCCTGGGGCACTTAGTCCTGGGTTTCTTCATCCCGTAAGGATCTTGACCTTGGCTAAGATACCCGTCTTCTCTGTGCATGCGTCTTGGCTCCACCTGTAAAGGACTTTATTTGGTATGACATGGGAAGGGACAGAGCAGATCCCAGGACAGACTGGGATGGCTTGGAGCCCAGGGCAGCACAGTGGCCAATATATCATGTCAGTCTCTGACCAGGTACTTTGTCCCATGCCCACCCCAGTATCTCATTCTGCTGCCAGATGCTCTAGGTGGCAGCCCAGCAGGGGGTGCACGGCCTCTGGAGAGCCTGGCAGAGTGCCAGGGAGGGAGCCCATGCCAGGTATGTGGGGCCCAGCTCTGCCTCCGTCCCCAGAGGCAAACAGCTGGTTCTTGCTTCTTCCTCCAGGGACTCTGTAAGCTCGGCTCGGCTGGAGGGACTGACTTCAGCATGAAGCAGTTTGCTGAAGGCTCCACTCTCAAACTGGCCAAGCAGTGTCGAAAGTGAGTCATTTGGCATTGCTGTGACTCCCCACCTCTTGGCTTGACGTCAGGAGAGGAGGACCGAGGAGGAGGGTGGCTCTCTCTCCTCACCACCCTGCTCTCCCCCAGGCAGACCGTGGTCCTGCCCTGTGAACTCGTTCCCTGTTTCGAGGGGATGCCCAAGCCCCTGGCATTTCCCCTTTGGTCCTGGAGTGCCCCCTCTCACTCCCATGTGGCGGTTGTCCACTGCCCTGCACGTCCCCAGGTGGCTGTGCAATGACCAGATCGACGCAGGCACTCGGCGCTGGGCCGTGGAGGGCCTGGCGTACCTCACCTTTGATGCTGACGTGAAGGAGGAGTTCGTAGAAGATGAGGCCGCCCTGAAGGCCCTGTTCCGGCTCAGCCAGGTGGTTCCGTGGGCTCTGCTGTCATCAGGGACACTGTCTTGGACTAGAGCCACTGGGCTCTCGTGGCCCCCGGGAGGGAGGGCTGGTAGCCGAGTAGTCACACTGGCGTGGACATACCGGTCTGCACCAGTTGGGCTGGAAAGGACGAGCTTTCTGGAGCAGTCAGCGGGTCAAGTGTGGGAGCTCCCAGAGTCTGAGGCCAGGCTGGGGCCTGGGGATGTCCCCAGAAGCATCCTGGTGACCGAGTGGTCCAGCGCAGGGTGGACATGGGGCCCTGGGCAGCATTGATTTCAGTGCCGCTCTGCCCCGGGGTACTCGCTGACGGCCCTCTGCTCTTGGCAGTCCGAGGAGAGGTCGGTGCTGTTCGCGGTGGCCTCAGCGCTGGTGAACTGTACCAACAGCTATGACTACGAGGAGCCGGACCCCAAGATGGTGGAGCTGGCCAAGTATGCCAAGCAGCACGTGCCTGAGCAGCACCCCAAGGTGAGGGGCCTTTAGAAGCAGCTTGGGGATGTCCGTGTCATTGGGATGGTGATCTGCATCCACTGTAGACAAGCCTTTCATGTAAGTGGGCTTCTGTCCCTTTGTTTTCGTGTTCATCAATGTGTGCTGTGAGGAAAGTCCCCTTTCCCTGTCTAGTGGGCTAAAGCCCCTGTGCTAAGCTGTCTCCTTCCCCAGGACAAACCAAGTTTTCTGCGGGCACGGGTAAAGAAGCTGCTGGCAGCAGGTGTGGTATCAGCCATGACGTGCATGGTGAAGACCGACAGCCCTGTGCTGACAAACTCCTGCCGGGAGCTCCTGTCCAGGTGCGCCCGCAGCACTCGCTTCACGCTGCAGCTGCGGCTCCAGAGGGAGCAGGGCCCGGTTCTGTGGGCCTCTCGGGGCGGGGGGCCACTGCTTGGCTTCTTCCCTTCACTGAGCGCGGAGGTGGAGTGGCTGCTGGCCAGAGCCCTGGGCTGCCACCACCTTCTCCTTCTCCTTCTCCTTGCAGGGTCTTTCTGGCTTTGGTGGAAGAGGCCGAGGACCGCGGCACTGTGGTTGCGCAGGGAGGGGGCAAGGTGAGCTGGTGGACAGACTTCTTTTTTTTTTTTTTTGTATTTTTCTGAAGGTGGAAACGGGGAGAGACAGTCAGACAGACTCCCGCATGCGCCCGACCGGGATCCACCCGGCACGCCCACCAGGGGCGACGCTCTGCCCACCAGGGGGCGATGCTCTGCCCCTCCGGGGTGTCGCTCTGTTGCGACCAGAGCCACTCTAGCGCCTGGGGCAGAGGCAAGGAGCCATCCCCAGCGCCCGGGCCATCTTTGCTCCAGTGGAGCCTTGGCTGCGGGAGGGGAAGAGAGAGACAGAGAGGAAGAAGGGGGGGGGGGTGGAGAAGCAAATGGGCGCTTCTCCTATGTGCCCTGGCCGGGAATCGAACCCGGGTCCCCCGCACGCCAGGCCGACGCTCTACCGCTGAGCCAACCGGCCAGGGCCTGGACAGACTTCTTCATGGTGGTTTACAAAACAACTCAGTGGCGTCTTCACCAGCGATTAGTATTAGATGTGGAACAGAAAAACATTAATAGCCAGGAGGAATGTCTTCCTGCTGAGTGATGCTGAAGGGGGTGGGCCTTTGTTAAGGTCCAGAGTTCCTCTCTTTTCCCTGTGTCATTGACTTCCATAGCCCCAGCTCCAGTGCAGCCCATGTCTTGCCCATAAATGGGGTGTCAGGAAGTGTTTGGGTAGCTTAATGGGAAACCACAGACAGGTGGGTATGGTCTGAAACCCACTTGTCTGCAAACCTGGGGAGAGAGGGAAGGGGGAGAGGCACTGTCCGGGGATCAGGGCCAGACAGCTTGGGCCCTCCCCTCCTGGGCACGTCTTGATCACCGAGGGGCTTGTCCCCATAGGCTCTGCTCCCGCTGGCCCTGGAAGGCTCTGACGTGGGGCAGACAAAGGCAGCCCAGGCTCTCGCCAAGCTCACCATCACCTCCAACCCAGAGATGACGTTTCCTGGAGAGCGGGTGCGTGTCTTCCTGCCCCAGCCCTGGCCTCGCCTCTACCCCCTCACTGGACCCTGAAGGCCGCTGACCTGGGCTGTGGCTCCTCTGTAGGATCAGCAGGAATTGGCAGCTTTGCTGAGCCCCGGGATGGGGAGGGCAGCCTTCAGCTGGGGTAGACTGCCACCTGCAGGTCAATGGGGCTGGCGGGGGCCAGGGCGTGTAGCCCTGACAGGTGGGGTGCGTATCGCAGATCTATGAGGTGGTCCGGCCCCTTGTCTCCCTGTTGCACCTCAACTGCTCAGGCCTGCAGAACTTCGAGGCGCTCATGGCTCTGACGAACCTGGCGGGGATCAGTGAGAGGCTCCGGTAATGCTCTTTGGGATATGAGTTCTGGGCGGGGTATCAGTGTAAATTATCCCCAGTGAAGTACTTCACAGTTTGGAAAGCACTCTTTGGTCATTGCTCTATTTGAGTCTCTTCTGTATCATTCAGTTGAGGGGACCGTTCCATGAGAACAAGGCACTTGGCCATAACAGTGCAGGTGTTGGAGTAGAACTGCCTGGGTTCGAATCCTGGCTTCTCTGGTTACTAGTGTCCAACCTCAAGTGAGTTACTGAATCTCTCCATGCCTCAGTTTTTCTCTCTGTGAAGTGGGATGGATATAGTACCTACCTCATGAAATCGTGGTGAGGAGAACTAAACAAGGAAATACACTGCTCACAAAAATTAGGGAATATTTCAAAATAAATATGAAGTGATAAAATATCCCCTAATTTTTGTGAACACTATATCTGTAAAAGTACTATGAAGGCACCTGTCTACCAGCAATGTGGCCAATTAGTACATATTAGCTGTTACTGCTAATTGTGACTTTGGCTACAGACTTACTTCTCAGCCTCAGTTTCCTCTTCTGCAAAGTAGTCTTGATAGTGCCACCTGCACCTTCAGCATGGGGCCGTGGGGAGGATGAAGTCAGTCTAAGTGCTGGGTCAGAGTAAGTGCTCAAATGGCCCGTGTTAGCATCACCGTCACCGCCACCCTCATCTCCTAACTTCTAGTTCAGAGTGTTGTGCATGGTTTTATGTCATCTCCTAGGCCCTGGTTGGAAGGCTGGAAACCAGTGCAGTTCACACCTAGTGCAGGACGGCCTTTGGACATTGCTCAGGGAAATCCATTGCCCAGGGACACTGCCTAGGGCTGGCTTGTATGGGGACCCAGTGGTGGAGGCTCTGATGGCGCCCGCTCTTCTCCCCTTGGCTCTGCAGGCAGAAGATCCTAAAGGAGAAGGCTGTGCCCATGATTGAGGGCTACATGTTCGAGGACCATGAGCTGATCCGCCGGGCAGCCACAGAGTGCATGTGTAACCTGGCTATGAGCAAGGAGGTGAGGGCTGAGTCAGGCAGTCATATGGGCAGGCGTGCAGAAGTGCCCGGCCCTGGGTGGGCTTAGCCCCGGCTGACTTGGTCTCCCCCCTCACCTGGCCGCAGGTACAGGACCTCTTTGAAGCCGAGGGTAATGACCGGCTGAAGCTGCTGGTGCTGTACAGTGGGGAGGACGACGAGATGCTGCGGCGGGCGGCCGCCGGGGGCCTGGCCATGCTCACCTCCATGCGGCCTTCTCTGTGCAGCCGCATCCCGCAAGTGGTCAGTGCCCCTTCTCTGTGGGGGAGGGGAGGGGCTCGGACCCCCCAGCATGGTAGTGGTTGGTGGGGAAAGTCCAGGGCGGGTGCATGTGGCCCCTGCCAGGGATTCAGCTTGTTGCTGGGTGGTCCTACTCTCGTTTCCTACAGACCACACACTGGCTAGAGATCCTGCAGGCTCTGCTTCTGAGCCCCAACCAGGAGCTGCAGCACCGGGGCGCCGTGGTGGTGCTGAACATGGTGGAGGCCTCACGGGAGACTGCCAGCAGCCTGATGGAGAGCGAGGTGCTGGAGATCCTGTCCGTGCTGGCGAAGGGCCAGCGGGGCCCTGTCACAAAGGCCGCTGCGGCTTGCCTGGGCAAAGCGGTGGAATACGGGCTCATCAAACCCAACCAGGATGGAGAGTGAGGGGTTTCTCATGCACACACTGCGCATCGCAGCCCAGGGAACGAGGATGTGCAGCTCTGGCCGATTGTACTGAGCACTCTGGCCTCTCCTCCGTAGTTGCCCTTTGATGTCCTGTCCTGTGTCAGGGGCCACGCTCATTACAGCCCTGCTCTGCCGGCACTGCCTCCAGCCTCACGCAGCAAGGCTTTTCCTGTACTACTGTAGACGCCTGGGAAAGGGGAAGGCACCTCCTAACTCAGCCCGATGTTTTCAACATTGGGAAGAGCACATACAGCAGCCTCACCAGCAGTGAGCATCATCGACACCTGCAAGCAGGACTGCCCCAGATCCTGTAATAAAAGTGCTGAATTCAAATGTGTGCCGTGTCTGTGGCCTGCGGGAGGGCTGGCTGTAGGCCATTCTCTGGAGCAGGAACTGGCCTGTTGAATACACAAGAGGAGCCAGGTCTACAAAGGAATCCCATGGATTCCCCACCCTGTGCTGCCAAGTTGCGGCTTAATCCCGTTGGAGGCTCAGTGGGTTTAGACCAGTGGTAGTCAACCTGGTCCCTACCGCC
The DNA here is from genome assembly GCF_036850995.1 of Saccopteryx leptura. Lineage (NCBI taxonomy): Eukaryota > Metazoa > Chordata > Mammalia > Chiroptera > Emballonuridae > Saccopteryx > Saccopteryx leptura. The sequence continues at coordinate 37,869,118 of NC_089515.1, read as the reverse complement.
CACTAGTGGGCGTTCCAGCTTTCATGGTGGGTGGTAGCCGAGCAACCAAAGTATAAATAAAAAGATAGATTTAACTATAGTAAGTTGTTTTATAAAGATTTATTATGCCAAACTTAGTGAAATCCGACATCAAGTACTTGGTAAGTAATTATTATTATATGCTTTAATTTGCTGTCACTCTGCTTTATAAATTTTATAAAGTAAAGTTACTTCCCTACTTTATAAATCACCATTACTGTGGAACTGGTGGGCGGTTAGAAAATTTTACTGCTAACAGAGATACAAAAGTGGGCGGTAGGTATAAAAGGCTGACTCCCCCTGGTTTAGAGTATAGGCTCCCAGATGCTGGTTTTTAAATATTTGTATCTGTATCCAGAGTTGTCAGTGACGCTCAGGCGGTGTTGGGATTCGGGGTGGGTGGGTCCACCGGGCCGCTCCTCCTGCGGGTACCTGAGTGGGGTGGGCTGAAGACTGGGCTCCACCGCCAGCCACTTCCACTTGCGGGCCAAGCCCGGTGGAGCTCATTGGCTCAAAGGCATAGATGACAGTTTTTTGTTTGTTTTTTACAGAGTCAGAGATAGACAGGGACAGACAGACAGGAACGGAGAGAGATGAGAAGCATCAATCATCAGTTTCTCGTTGCGCGTTATGACTTCTGAGTTGTTCATTGATTGCTTTCTCACATGTGCCTTGACCGCGGGCCTTCAGCAGACCGAGTAACCCCCTGCTGGAGCCAGCAACCTTGGGTCTAAGCTGGTGAGCTCTTTGCTCAAGCCAGATGAGCCCGCGCTCAAGCTGGCGACCTCAGGGTCTCGAACCTGGGTCCTTCCGCATCCCAGTCTGACGCTCTATCCACTGCGCCACCACCTGGTCAGGCCAGATGACAGTTTTTGAGCCAATGGGAGGTAAGACCACTGCCTGCCTAGTGCTGCTGCTTCCTTTCTGCTGGGGTCCTGCAAGTGAGTGAGTGAGACTCCGCTTGGCTGGTAGTACCTCACGGCGGGGTCCCTGCGCATTACGCTTTGTCTAGACTCCTTAGGAGTGTCCCCCTCTAATCCACGGAGACCTGCGGGGGCTGGGACCATCTCGTCCCCCTCTGCCGGGAGTCCACCACTCCCATCGGAGGTCCATCTACTTAGCACCCGAGGCCGCAGTGGCACAGCGTAGACATCCGGACCGGCTCGCTAGAGCTTTGACTGGACAGGCCACAGCAGGGACTCGGAAGTACCAAGGTGAGCAGCGCCCTCGCAGGCGATTGGGCCCAGGGCGGCCTGGCAGCCAATAGGTGCCTCACCCAAGTCGCGGGCCTACCAGCCTTTTCCCCTGGCGGGGGGCAGCCAGGTCCAGTGCTGGCGACTCCTTCCTGGGCCGCCGCTCTGCGCCCCTTCCTTTCCACCTTAGAGATTGCCCATTGGAAGGAGCTGCCTGAGCGGCCGGAGGGCACAGCGTCAAGCTCCAAGTCAAAGGCCTCCTTGAGTTGGGATTGGACACTGAAGAGGTTAGGAACATGGGAATCAAGGAGCTTTGATTTCAAGAGAGGTCCAGGATTTGACTTCAAAGGCTTGAAAATACCTGTAAAATTTTGGCCAAGGTGCACATGCTGTGCTGAGGAAGCGCGTTGAGTGACCACTAGACTGACTGCCTCTGTCTCCCCGTTGATGTGTGAGCTCCGTGGGGCGGAAAGCCCCCCTCTTCTGCCCAAAGTAGAGGATCAGTCAATACGTGTGGGATGAATAAATTACCAGGTGGGGTTCTGGTGAAACTGTGCTTATACATATCCCCGAAAACTCAATATGTACCCATAGTCGTATTGATCAACTTGAAGTACTGGATGTAATTAGCTAGTACGGTGTGCCTATGATGGTAGGTGCCAGCCTGTGAAGCTCAGACCGTAGTTCAATGCCTGAAGAAGAGGGTGCTTAAATCCCTCCTGCTCATATCGTGAATCACTGAGCTTGCCAAGTCAAAAAGGACAAGGAAATTGCCCTACTCTAAACAGCTCGGAGTCCTCCTAAATCGCGCAGGACTTTAGATAAGGCTCCTGTTCAGTGAACGCTGTGGAATGGCTATTGTCCGTCTCCGTGGTTAGAAGGTGGCACTCTCCTTATCTTACAGGTCAGGCAGCTGCAGTGTCCGCGAAGGGGCCACCTGCAAAATCTCAGGTTCCAGGCCCATTCCAGCCCAGTGGCGGCCAGCAGAGGGCGCTGCCAGGGCATGGTCGAGGAGCGCCCTGGGCGGTTTGGCTTCAGTTTCTGTGGCTTTGGGCAGGCGCTTGGCTCCGACGGCCGGCGGGCACCAGGTCCACAGCCCCCGGCTGCTGTGCTCGCCGGACAAAGGCGGGGACATATGCAGCGTGAGCTCCAGCTGGAGCTACACCGCATTTATCAGCCGTGAGCGTCCCCCTCCTTCCCACTTTCAGCCTGTCCCTGGACACATGTCCCTGCCTCCGGCTCAGCCCGTTGTCGTCTCCCGCAGGTGCTGGCCCGGTGCAGCTGTCGGGCTCGGCGGGCGGCGCGGCGGACGGCTGCCGGGACTTGTGGGCCTCAGAGACACTCTTCGTGGTGTTGCGTGATGGGCGGGGACCCGGGGCCGGGCCGAGCTGCAGGCCTGGGCGCCCAGCTTGGCGCTGTGCGGGGAGCCCCTCTGGGTCCAGACCGTGGCGGTGGAGACCAAGCGGGAAGGCGGAGCGGGTGGTGAGACCCGGGCCGCGCCGCTGCCCCTGCTGCCCTGCTCCTCGCCCAGCCTCTGGCCCCGGAGCTGGGCACAGAGCACGCGTTGCTGCTGGACGGGGCGGGCCAGGTGTATGCCTGGGGCGCGGGCCGGTGAGTGTGACCACGGAAGGAAGGCCGGGGAGACCCCTCGATGTGCCCGGAGCTGACTAGGGGTTCCTTGCTCAGGCATGGACAGCTGGGCCAGGGACTCTGGAGGCAGAGCTGGAGCTGAGGCTGCTGGAGGCGCTGCAAGGCCTGCCCGTGGCTGTCGTGGCCGCCGGGGGCTGGCACTCTGTGTGTGTGAGTGGTGAGTGACCGTTTCTTCTCCAAAGAAGCTCGGGTCTTGTAGGCTCCAAACCTTCCTCCTCTTCTAGTTTTGGTGCAGGGCGTAGGCAGGCCCCCTAAGCTCATCCCGCATCTGTCAGCTCAGTCACCCACGACTCCTGGATACCTCTCCCCTGTTGAGCCCCTCGGCTACCTTTGTCACCCGCTCACACCTGGACTGTTCTTATATTTTGTTACTGGTCTCACTACTCTGTCCATCTGCCTCCAGCCAGGGCTGTCTTTCTATATAAAACTCCCGAGAGCCTGACTGGGAGGTGGCACAGTGGATAGAGCGTCGGACTGGGATGCCAGGTTCGAGACCCAGAGGTCGCCAGCTTGAGCGCAGGCTCATCTGGTTTGAGCAAAGCTCACCAGCTTGGACCCAAGGTCTCTGGCTCGAGCAAGGGGTTACTCGGTCTGCTGAAGGCCCACAGTCAAGCACATATGAGAAAGCAATCAAGCCCTGGCCGGTTGGCTCAGTGGTAGAGCGTCGGCCTGGCATGCAGAAGTCCCGGGTTCGATTCCCGGCCAGGGCACACAGGAGAGGTGCCCATTTGCTTCTCCACCCCCCCTCCTTCCTCTCTGTCTCTCTCTTCCCCTCCCGCAGCCGAGGCTCCATTGGAGCAAAGATGGCCCAGGCACTGAGGATGGCTCCTTGGCCTCTGCCCCAGGCGCTAGAGTGGCTCTGGTCGCAACAGAGTGATGCCCGGGAGGGGCAGAGCATCGCCCCCTGGTGGGCATGCCAGGTGGATCCCGGTCGGGCGCATGCGGGAGTCTGTCTGACTGTCTCTCCTCGTTTCCAGCTTCAGAAAAATACAAAAAAAAAAAAAAAAAAAAAAAGAGAGAGAGAAAGCAATCAATGAACAGCTAAGGTGTTGCAACAAAAAATTAATGATTGATGCTTCTCATCTCTCTCCATTCCTGTCTGTCTGTCCCTATCTATCGCTCTCTCTGACTCTGTCTCTATAAAAAGGAAGAAAAAAAAAAAGAAAACATTGCCCACAGTTTTAATAATGCTATTGCCTTAGTTTCACTTCACCTATTAAAATACAAAATATATAGCCTGACCAGGCAGTGGCGCAATGGATAGAGCATCGGACTGGGATGCAGAGGACCTGGGTTCGACACCCCGAGGTCTCCAGCTTGAGTGCGGGCTCATCTGGTTTGAGGAAAAGCCCACCAGCTTGAACCCAAGGTCACTGGCTCCAGCAAGGAGTTACTCGGTCTGCTGAAGGCCCACAGTCAAGGCACATATAAGAAAGCAATCAATGAACAACTAAAGTGTTGCAACGTGCAATGAAAAACTAATGATTGATGCTTCTCATCTCTCTCCGTTCCTGTCTGTCTGTCCCTGTCTATCCCTCTCTCTGACTCACTCTCCATTTCTGTAAAAAAAAAAAAAAAAAAATAGGGAAATTATACAAAAAGCAATGAACAGAAGAAAGCACGAATACATTGAATAATTTCCTTGTGGCATAAAGCTACTAAAATGAACTGCTGGGCTAACTCCTTATCAATAAACATAAATAGCCTAATTATTGTCACAAAGTAATGGATGCAAATTCAGATACATATTATATATGACAAAGGTTTCTTTTTACATGAAGAAAAAAAATTATCATGATATAGTAACTGGTATCAAAACAACCATGTGAGAAAATAAATTGTGCCCCTATATCCTGACATCCACTGAAATCACTTCCTTTTGGAAGTTAACAGCCACCCACAACTAATAGAAAACCCTGGAGCTGCCTTCGACATAAGACAGCAAGACATTGAAAGAACTAAAAACAACCACCAAAAATATTTGGGTAACATGCAGTAGATTTCAATGCAAAAAATGGTTCTATAAATAACAAAAAATCCTTTTAACAGGTCAGTTGACCAAGAATAGCTATACTCACATGCAATTCGTTAACAAACTCAAATGACACACACCTAAAAGAGAAAATACAAATATTCATAATTATAAAAGGTAATTGAACACACCTCTCTCAATCAGCAATGGAGAATAGCTTTTTTATTTTTTTATTTTATTTATTCATTTTAGAGAGGAGAGAGAGACAAAGAGAGAGAAGGGGAGGAGCTGGAAGCATCAACTCCCATATGTGCCTTGGCCAGGCATGCCCAGGGTTTCGAACCGGCGACCTCAGCATTTCCAGGTCGACACTTTATCCACTGCGCCACCACAGGTCAGGCGGAGAATAGCTTTTTTTTTTTTTTTTTTTTTTTTTGTATTTTTCTGAAGCTGGAAACGGGGAGAGACAGTCAGACAGACTCCCACATGCGCCCGACCGGGATCCACCCGGCACGCCCACCAGGGGCGACGCTCTGCCCACCAGGGGGCGATGCTCTGCCCCGACCAGAGCCACTCTAGCGCCTGGGGCAGAGGCCAAGGAGCCATCCCCAGTGCCCGGGCCATCTTTGGGTGGAGAAGCAAATGGGCGCTTCTCCTATGTGCCTTGGCCGGGAATCGAATCCGGGTTCCCCGCACGCCAGGCTGATGCTCTACTGCTGAGCCAACCGGCTAGGGCTGGAGAATAGCTTTTGAAAGTGATGCATGCAACCAAAAAATCTGTAAAAAAATAAATATTCAAATCTAGCAGGCTTGCAAGAATGCTTGCCACTTCTTAAAAACGGACCCTATTGGGCCCTGGCCGGTTGGCTCAGTGGTAGAGCGTCGGCCTGGCGTGCAGGAGTCCTGGGTTCGATTCCCAGCCAGGGCACACAGGAGAAGTACCCATCTGCTTCTCCCCTCTCCTTCCTCTCTGTCTCTCTCTTCCCCTCCTGCAGCCAAGGCTCCATTGGAGCAAAAAGTTGGCCTGGGTGCTGAGGATGGCTCCATGGCCTCTGCCTCAGGCACTAGAATGGCTCTGGTTGCAACAGAGTAACGCCCTAGATGGGCAGAGCATCGCCCCCTGGTGGGCATGTCGGGTGGATCCCGGTCGGGTGCATGCGGGAGTCTGACTGCCTCCCTGTTTCCAACTTCAGAAAAATACAAAAAATAAAATAAAATAAAATAAAAACTGACCCTATTGGATGATAGACCACCTTCCTACACATTTCAATGGACTAAAGTTCCATGAACTTTCTTTATAGCTCTTCTGACCCTTCATCTAGAACCCTGTAGGAAGGTGATGACAGTATCATCACATAGACATGTTATCAAATGAACATAAAAAACCCCATGAAATTAAATCAATGATAGCCTTACAGAATAATTTCAAAAGAACGATGATGAAAATACTACTTCCAAGTCCAGATCCCTCAGAGCTTCCAGGGCTGTGCTTTCAGACAAAGGTGAATATGCCGGCCAACATGGCGCGGTTTAATATCATCAAGACAAGAGCATGGGGATCCGGCTGGATGTTAATTCCATGCAGTGAGCAGAAGGAACAGTTCCTCACAAGCACCTACAATGCAGAGGACGTTCCCCCAGGGCACACAATGATCCTGCCCAAAAGCTCAGTTGTACTCAGAAGACAAACCCTACTCTACATGAAACAGGATGAAGAGTAACATACAATACAAACAAACAGCAAGTCATTTTGCTGATCTCACGTGGGGAGCTGACGCGTATTCCCTATAAACAGTCTGGAAGCTCTTCTTGCCTCGCGGCTGGCTGCACCTCCTTCCCGAACCTCTCGCTCTCTCGCATTCCCTCTATCCCTCCCGTGTTACCCTCGGCCCGGGGCTCCACTCACGTTTATCCGAGCTCTGCACCTCCAGATCCGTGAACAGCAGCCCCCGCCCGGCAGCGCCGCACCTCAGCTCTACCGACTTGGTGCCTCTTCCCCTGCACCTCATCTCAAACCTTCCCACCTGCCCGCATCCCGATTTCCCCGGCCCAGCCCCGCCCCGCATCTCCGCCTGGGCCCCACCTCTCACCTCCCTACAGGCCAGCCTTAGGCGACCTGACAAGCCCGGCAGCGCACACACCACTTCAGTTTCAATGGGTCATTTACATAAAACAGCCCTGAACCAGGTACAATCGTTCACGTTTACTTCAGCAAAATAAATTGACACTTCATAAAACTAAAAACTACCATTGAAAAGGCCTTCTTTAGAGCAGTGATTTTCAACCTTTTTCGAGCCACGGCACATTTTTTACATTTACAAAATCCTGGGGCACACCACCTACCAAAATGACACAAAATGACACTCTAACACAGTACATATTATACATATAGTTAATAATATAGTTTCTAAATGTATTTATACTCACTCAGTGTGAAACCTGGGCCTGTTTCGATGAACACAAAAGGGATATCCTGGCAGGAAAGACACACACGAAGCTCTTCCTCAACAGTTCTCAGTCTCTCTCTGTTTTTAGTTTTTATTGCAGTCAAGCTTGAGAAGCTCAGCTCACATAGATATGTGGTTGAAAACGGGAGCAATGTCAAAATAGCTTTGTTGGCCAGAATGGGGAACTCCTTGGCAACAGATAATCAAAAACTGTCCAAAGGGAGATCAGCAAACTTTAGCTTTAAAGTTAGATAACATTGTGATGCATTGTATATCACCCTCTGCGGGGGCCTTTTTTAAAAATAAAAAGGTCAAATATCTATATACACCATCAGGATAGACATAACCAGCTGAGGCTGAGGCTTCATCTAGTGGTGGCAACATTTACCTCCAGTCCTGACCAGGATTAGAAATCGGGACCATGGGGAGGAGTAGCAGCTTCAACTACTCACCGCGGCCACACAATGACAAGTGCGTGGCAGGCCGAGCGCGGACCTTCCTGGGTGTGGATGAGAGGCGGCCTACTATTGGTTCATCGCTAGTGGTTGGGATGAATCCTAGAAGGTGATTGGTCAGTTAGCATTCCCTGTGCCTCCACTCTTCCTGTCACTGATAGCTGGAGGGATTGTGAGGGAATGTTTATGTTCAGATGGAGGCGGCTGGCCACGAGCTGGATAAATAGCCTCCGCGGGCCGTATCCAGCATGCAGGCCGTAGTTTGGGGACCCATGTTTAATTTCCCCACATCAGTGCCGCAGCACACTGGTTGAAAAACACTGCTTTAGAGAATATAAACAGGAAACACAACAGAGGCGACATTCTAAAATGCAATAACCGTAAAAGAGACGCGCAGATTGCAAGGGAAATGGAGCAAAAAGTTCTATGGGGTGGGGCAGATAAAGGGTGACAGTCATTCTATTGAAAATAATACAATAATAAATATGAATACAATTATTAATTCCTTCTCATAGTCACAACGGAAAACCTACCGTGGAACCTTCCTGTATTAGGCAAACTGTAAAGCCAGGAGCCAGTGGCCACCATCACAGCAGCCTGGCCCATGCAGGTTCGCATTGGATTCGGACAGTCGGTAAAGAAACAACGGAGCCCAAAACTGATGGGCCAACATCTTTAATCCTAGCTTGCACCCGGTAGGCAAGTAAACACACACACTGGGCTCCAAAACCCACTCACATTCAGTGCTCACAAGCTATTGACTTATCCGAGTTTCCTAGAATCAAAGGTTTCTAGCTCACCAGACTTAATCACCTCTGTTCCCCATCTCCTTCCTTCTCCCTGCACAAACTACGCCCAAACTGGCTTCTCTCTCAGCACTCTGCCATCTTGGCTGCTTCTCCTGGCCACATGGCCTCTTTCTGCTCTCTGCTCTCTCCTCTCTAATGATAGTCTCAGGAACCAAGAGAGTAAGATCCCGTTCTGCCCCCATTTTATAGTGTAGAAATCCAGACCTTTAATCCAATATATAAAATACGGAAATCTCTAATACAAAGTCACTTCTCTGAGGCATGATTGGATTGTACCACCCCACATCAAAAAGGTGGGAAAGACTTAATCCCAAAACCAAGCCCCAGGCTACAACGATCCTGCCTGCCCACAGCCTGCCCCCAACACACATTAATATCACCTGGGCAACGGCCTCCACGTGGGCAGCGCCATCTTTAACAAAGTGAGCATAATATATTTTATCTGCCCAACACAAACGTTATACAAATAGGTATTATACAACTATTGTTACGATTGAGGGCAAAACCCATCACTGTAGCCTGACCTGTGGTGGCGCAGTGGATAAAGCGTAGACCTGGAAATGCTGAGGTCGCCGGTTTGAAATCCTGGGCTTGCCTGGTTAAGGCACATATGGGAGTTGATGCTTCCAACTCCTCCCCCCTGTCTCTCTCTCCTCTCTCTCCCTCTCTCTCTCCTCTCTAAAATGAATAAATTAAAAAAAAAAAACATCACTAAACAGTAGCGCTTCCTACTGATAAGCTTCATTCACTCCGTAGTTCCAACTTTTCCTGTACTTATTATAAACTCCGTAACATAAATTCCCACTTACAGCAAGCACAGTTACAAAAAAAAAAAAAAGAAAAATTATCATTGAAAAAAATTTTTTTTTTTTTCATTTTTCTGAAGCTGGAAACAGGGAGAGACAGTCAGACAGACTCCTGCATGCGCCCGACCGGGATCCACCCGGCACGCCCACCATGGGGCGATGCTCTGCCCACCAGGGGGCGATGCTCTGCCCATCCTGGGCGTCGCCATGTTGCGACCAGAGCCACTCTAGCGCCTGGGGCAGAGGCCAAGGAGCCATCCCCAGCGCCCGGGCCATCTTTGCTCCAATGGAGCCTCAGCTGCGGGAGGGGAAGAGAGAGACAGAGAGGAAAGTGCGGCGGAGGGGTGGAGAAGCAAATGGGCGCTTCTCCTGTGTGCCCTGGCCGGGAATCGAACCCGGGTCCTCCGCACGCTAGGCCGACGCTCTACCGCTGAGCCAACCGGCCAGGGCCCTCATTGAAATTTATTCAACACACTTCTCTCATTTAGAGACGGACCGTCACTTCTTTAAAAACGATAGGCACCCCGCTTCAAAAAAAATCGGTAAGGACAGGCCTGGTCTGTGGTGGCGCAGTGGATAAAGCATCGACTTGGAACACTGAGGTCGTTTGAAACCTGGTTTGAAACCCTGGTCTGCCTGGTCAAGGCACATATGGGAGTTGATGCTTCCTGTTCCTTCCCCCTTCTCTCTCTCTCTCTCCTATCTCAAATGAATAAATAAAATTAAAAAAAATTGGTAAGGACAGAAAAAAACCTTACGTGAACGGCAGAGTGGATTCTGCCTTCGTAGAGGATCCGTTCTACTGTGCACCTGCGCTACGGTGTCATTCCCTGAGATGTCCACAGGAGGGCGTACTGTGCACCTGCGCTACGGTGTCATTCCCCGAGGTGTCCACAGGAGGGCGTATTGCGCACCTGAGCTACGGTATCATTCCCCGATATGTCCACAGGAGGGCGCCAGGGTATCGCGCTGACGGCATATTTGAAAATCGCGTTAGACTGGACTCCGGTGGTAACACATAGGAAGGATGCATCTTCCCCTCCTGGCGTTTCCTCTAGAAATGCGCAACAAAAAGTAACTACACAGCCCGCTCTACTGTGCACCTGCGCTACGGTGTCATTCCCCGAGATGTCCACAGGAGGGCGTACTGTGCACCCGCGCTATGGTGTCATTCCCCGAGATGTCCACAGGAGGGCGCCAGGGTATCGCGCTGACGGCATATTTGAAAACCGCGTTAGACTGGACTCAGGTGGTAACACATAGGAAGGATGCATCTTCCCCTCCTGGCGTTTCCTCTAGAAATGCGCAACAAAAAGTAACTACACAGCCCTTATCGCTACAAGTTATCAAATGCACTTCTCAATAACCCACAAAATAAAATTAAACTGGCGGTTACAATGCCATTGGAACTGAAACGTAATAAAAACACCGCGCACCGATACACAGGCAACTCTTAACAGCCTCCCCTACACAGATGAGCAAGAAAGAAAACTAGACGGTTCTCCACTTTCTCACTTTTCCTTCACAACCCACGTTAGTACATCGAATGCACCTCACCTTCAACCCGCCTCGGCGACCGTCTCCCTCGGAGCCCACCCAGCGGTGGTCCCGGTGCCTCTTCCCACCGCGGTCCGGACTGCGCGTGCCTGAGCCCGCCCCGCACCCGCCTCTCCCCGCCTCCTTCCCCCGCACCTCCGGCCTCAGGGCCCACCACGCCCCTCACCGTTCTTCTAGGTTTCAGGGACCCATCGAAATAGAAAAAGCCAGGGACTTTATAAAATTAGAATCAACTCTTAAAATAAAATTATTCACATAATAAAAACACAAGCCAAAACTGGAGAGAACATCTTATTCAACAAATACCTGATGAAACATTTCTGCTCCATAAACCGACAAAACTACAATGCATTTCTGGTCAATATTCACATAGCACTCTAAAACAAATAGCCCCATGGAAAATGAATTCGTATTTAAACAGACACCAGGCGGAGGAACACAGTGTGGACAAGAAAGGGTTCCGTGGCTGGGACCACCTCCTGATCCAATAGAAACTTCCGAATTGAACAGTTGGTGGAGGTGGGATCTCACAGCCCTGGCAGATCACTTCTTTACCAAAAGGTTTCTCTTTGCCATCACAGCTATGTCTGGCGACTCTGTGCATCTATAGGATCATACCTTTGACCTGCCCCCTGACAGTCCCCTCCTACAAAACGGTGATAGCACAGGCTCTTCCCTATTTGCTCATCCCGTCCAGCTCTGGCTCTCAGGCCCTCCTGAAATCTTCCCTCTTTTTTTTTATTTCACATGCATTAAAGAAATGACCTCTCTCGCTCTTTCTCGCGCGCGCTCTCTCTCTCTCCCTCCCTCTACCCTCTAAAATAAAACAAGCAAACAAACAAATAATTAAAAAAAAAAAAAAAGACTGGGCTTGCCTGGTCAAAGCACTTATGGAATTTGATGCTTTCTGCTCCTCCCCCTTTCTCTCTCTGTCTCTCTCTCTCCACTCTCTAAAATGATTTTTTTTATTTATTCATTTTTTTAGAGAAGAGAGAGAGAGAGAGAGAGAGAGAGAAGGGGGGAGGAGCAGGAAGCATCAACTCCCATATGTGCCTTGACCAGGCAGGCCCAGGGTTTTGAACCAGCGACCTCAGCATTCCAGGTCGACGCTTTATCCACTGCGCCACCACAGGTCAGGCCTCTAAAATGATTTTGAAAAAAAAAATAAATAAATAAAAAAGAAATTGCTACGCTGAGAGGTCTCTCCAGGATTGGAGATCTTCATCCCAAATGTTTGGAGTCATTTAAGCTCAAATAAACTCCTAAAAAATCCCAAAGTTTCATGTTTCTTATGTCGACAAGATCAAGTACCTAACCTTACAAAAATAAGCTCTGACTGATATATAACATTAGGGAATGACAAATTCAAACTACAATAATATGGCACCCACACCTGTTAGAATGGCTGAACTCCAAATATGAACAGTACCTATGGTCTCATGCATTCACTGTTTAATTCTTGGATGTCCCCTGAGGATCAGGCCTACACGCTTGGCATATCAGAAGGATGCTCTGCTTAACTGAGCTACCCGGCCAGGGCATAGCCATGGCTTTCCTCCAACTCTCTCATTTAGGGATAGAAAATACCTCTTTCAGCCTGACCAAGCGGTGGTGCAGTGAATAGAGCTTTGGACTGGGATGTGGAGAACCCAGGTTCAAGACCCTGAGGTCGCCAGCTTGAGTGTGGGCTCATCTAGTTTGAGCAAAGCCCACCAGCTTGGACCCAAGGTCGCTGGCTCCAGCAAGGAGTTCCTCAGTCTGCTGAAGGCCCACGGTCAAGGCGCATATGAGAAAGCAACCAATGAACAACTAAGGTGTTGCAACGAAAAACTAATGATTTATGCTTCTCATCTCTCTCTGTTCCTGTCTATCCCTCTCTCTGATTCTCTCTCTATCTCTAAAAAAAAAAACAAAAACCCCCCTCCTCTTTCAGAACCAACAGATTCCCTCAAAAAAAAAAAAAAAAAAAAAAAAAAAGCCATAAGAAACGATGACATCAGATCATTTACAGCAAAATGGTGGGATCTTGATAACATTATAAGGAGTGAAATAAGTGAATCAGAAAAAAGCAAGAACTACATGATTCCATACATTGGTGGAACATAAAAAGGAGACTAAGAGACATGGACAAGAGTGTGGTGGTTACCAGGGGTGGGGGGAGGGAGGACAGGGGGAGAGTTAGGGGGAGGGGGAGGGGCACAGAGAACTAGATAGAGGGTGGCGAGGGACAATCTGACTTTGGGCGAGGGGTATGCAACACAATTTAATGACAAAATAACCTAGAAATGTTTTCTTTGAATATATGTACCCTGATTTATTAATGTCATCCCAATACCATTAATAAAAATTTATTTAAAAAAAAAAAAAAAAGAAAATTAGTACAGAGGTAAAAATCATACTTAAATTAAGCAGGTGTCGGTCAAATAAGTTTGTAAATATGATATATATGTTTGCTCACTTATAGTTTGCATTGGGTGTGGGGGAAAGGCTGTAAGCAGGCAGGGTCATTATAGCCTAAGGCTTAGTTTCAAAACGAAGCTTTCCCCCACACCCTTGACTGTTGCATGATGTGGTACACTCTCATGAGGAATCCCATTATGCCTCACATAAGTGACTTTGTATCAGAGACTTCCTTGTTTGTATATTGAATTAAAGGTTTTGATTTCTACACTATAAAATGGGGCAGAGGAGCCCATGCTGGAGAAGAGCAGAGAAAGGCCACGTGGAGGAGAGGAGAAGCAGCCAAGATGGTGGAGTGCTGAAGGAGAAGCCAGTTTGTGCAGAGTTTGTGCAGAGAGAAGGAGATGGGGGAACAGAGGTGAATAAGGCTGGTGAGGTAGAAACCTTTGATTCTAGGAAACTCGGATAAGTCAGTGGCTTTGGGAGCCCTGAATGGAAAGGGAAGTGTTTTCCCACTGTGTGTATTTCTTGCCCGCCAGGTGCAAGCTAGGATTAAAGCTAATGGCCCACCAGTTCTTGGCTCCATTGTTTCATTACTGGTTGTCCGAATCAAATGCGAACCTGCACGGGCCAGGCAGCTGTGATGGTGGCCATGGATACTGGCTTTACAGCAAGTAAGTGGGTCGACCACTGATAGATAATACCCACCCACCCCTGTTCGTAGAGACACACACCGAGAGTATATTTAAAAGGGACCAAATTGCACTATAAAGCAAATGACAACAAACTTCAAAGATTTGAAATGACATAACCCATGTTTCCTATTCTCATAACAGTTAACCTTGAAATCAGTATTAACAGATAAACCAGGAAGTACTTATAGTTATTAAATACCATTTTAAATAACCTGCAACATACATTACAATTGGAATTCTAAAATTATTTTGGCTAAAAGATAATTATGAAAAAATAAAATAAATACACCTCTGGTGCCCTGACCAATGTCTCAGTGCATGGAGTGTCCTCCCTGTGTGCCAAGGTTGTGGGTTCCACCCAGGTCTCAGCTCCTAAGAGAAGCGACCAAAAAGTTCACAGCTAAATGGAACAACTAAGCGGAAGTTAATTTTAAAGCAATCCAAAATATACACATGCTAACTCAGGAAACTTGAACCTAATTTTAGCCAGGAATCCTGATACAACAAAAAATTAAGCGGCCCTGGCCGGTTAGCTTAGCGGTAGAGCGTCGGCCTGGCGTGCAGGGGACCCGGGTTCGATTCCCGGCCAGGGCACATAGGAGAAGCACCCATTTGCTTCTCCACCCCCTCCCCCCTCCTTCCTCTCTGTCTCTCTCTTCCCCTCCCGCAGCCAAGGCTCTATTGGAGCAAAGATGGCCCGGGCGCTGGGGATGGCTCCTTGGCTTCTGCCCCAGGCGCTAGAGTGGCTCTGGTCACGGCGGAGCGAGGCCCGGAGGGGCAGAGCATCGCCCCCTGGTGGGCAGAGCGTCGCCCCTGGTGGGCGTGCCGGGTGGATCCCGGTCAGGCACATGCGGGAGTCTGACTGTCTCTCCCCATTTCCAGCTTCGGAAAAATACAAAAAACAAAACAAAAAAAACACAAAAAATTAAATCTAGCATGGACCGTGATAAAATAAAAAAAACTAATTTTAGCAATGAACCATGATACAGCAAAAAATTAAATCTAGCAATGGATCATAATACATCGAAAAACTAACTTTAAAAATGGAACTTGATACAACAAAAAACAAATCTAGCAATGGACACTAATACAAGAAACTAAATCTAGCAATAGACAGTGATACAACAGAAAACTAAATCTAGCAAAGGACCCTGATACACTGAAAAACTAAATTTAGCAATGGACCCTGATAATACAAAAAAACCCATTTTAGGAATAAATCTGATTCAACGATAACTAAATCTAGCAATGTACCCTGATACAACAAATATTTTAATTTAGCAATGGATCCTGATACAACGAAAAAACTAATTTTAACAATGGACCCGGATACAACGAAGAACTAAATCTAGCAATGGGCAATGAGAAAAAACAAAATTAATTTTAACAATGGGCCCTGGTACAACGAAAATCTAAATATAGTAATGAACCTTGATTCAATGAAAAACTAAATCTAGCAATGGACCCTGATACAGTGAAAAAACAAATTTTAGCTATTGAATCCGATACAACGAAAAACTAAATCTAGCAATTTACACTGATACAACAAAATATTTAATCTAGCCCTGGCCAGTTGGCTCAGTGGTAGAGCATTGGCCTGGCATGCAGGAGTCCCGGGTTCGATTCCCGGCCAGGGCACACAGGAGAGGCGCCCATCTGCTTCTCCACCCCTCCCCCTCTCCTTCCTCTCTGTCTCTCTCTTCCCCTCCCACAGCCAAGGCTCCATTGGAGCAAAAGATGGCCCGGGCGCTGGGGATGGCTCCTTGGCTTCTGCCTCAGGTGCTAGAGTGACTCTGGTCGCGACAGAGCGATGCCCCGGATGGGCAGAGCATCGCCCCCTGGTGGGCGTGCCGGGTGGATCCCTGTCGGGCGCATGCAGGAGTCTGTCTGACTGCCTCCCCGTTTCCAGCTTCAGAAAAATACAACAACAACAAAAATTAATCTAGCAATGAACCCTGATACAATAATAAGAGTAATATTAAAAGGGGACTCTATGCCTGACCTGTGGTGGCGCAGTGGATAAAGCGTCGACCTGGAAATGCTGAGGTTGCTGGTTCGAAACCCTGGGCTTGCCTGGTCAAGGCACATATGGGAGTTGATGCTTCCTGCTCCTCCCCCCTTCTCTCTCTCCTCTCTCTTTCCTTTCTAAAATGAATAAATAAAAAAATAAAAAATAAAAAATAAATAAAAAGGGGACTCTATTACAACAAATAACAAATCTAACATTGGACCATGATACAATGAAAAAACTAATTTTAGCAAATGGACCCTGATAGAATGAAAAACTAAATCTAGCAATGCACCTTGATAATACAAAATAGCAATTTTAGCAAGGGACCTGATACAACAATAACTAAATATAGCAATGTAGCCTGATACAACAAAAACTTTAATTTAGCAATGGATCCTGATACAACGAAAAAACTAATTTTAACAATTTTAACAACAACCTGGCTGGTTGGCTTGGTGGTGGAGCATCGGCCTGGCATGCAGGAGTCCCAGGTTCAATTCCCGCCCAGGGCACACAGGAGAAGTGCCCATCTGCTTTTCCACCCCTCCCCCTCTCCTTCCTCTCTGTCTCTCTCTTGTCCTCCCTCAGCCAGGGCTCCACTGGAGCAAGGATGGCCTGGGCGCTGGGGATGGCTCTGTGGCCTCTGCCTTGGGTGCTGGAATGGCTCTGGTTGCAACGGAGCGACGCCCTAGATGGGCAGAGCATCGCCCCCTGGTGGGCATGCTGGGTGGATCCCGGTCAGGCGCATGCAGGAGTCTGTCTGACTGCCTTCCCGTTTCCAACTTCAGAAAAATACAAACAAACAAACAAACAAAAAAACCAATGGACTCTGATACAACAAAAATCTAAGTTTAGCAATGGACCCTGATATAACGAAGACACTAATTTTTGCAGTGGACCCTGATACAACGAAATACTAAATCCAGCAATGGGCCCTGATACAACAAAAATCTAAATGTAGCAGTGGACCCTGATACAATGACAAACTAAGTCTAGCAATGAACCCTGATAAAACTAAAAACTTAATCTAGCAATGGACCTGGATACAAAGAAAAAACTAATTTTAACAATTGACCCTGATATAACAAAAAGTAAATCTAGCAACGAACCTTGATACAAAGAATAACTAAATCTAGCAATGGACCCGGACACAACAAAAAAACTAATTTTAGCAATGGACCCAGATACAACAAAAAATTAAATCTAGCATTGGATCATGATACAAAAAGAAAAAAACTAATATTAGCAATGAACTCTGATTCAACAAAAAACTGAATATAGCAATGGACCCAGATACAGCCTGTTTTGCTAGGATGAGTGAAGAGAGAGTGGAGAGACAGAAAGAGAAAGAGAGAAAGAGAGAGCTAAGGGGCTTGGGTACCCTGCTGAGGCTGGTGGAGGCCTATGACTCTGAGAAAGCCAGAGAGTGAGTCGGGGCTTTGGGAGCCCTAAGAGAAAGGGAAGCAGTCTTCCCTGCTTTTTTTGCTTGTCTGCTGTTATGGGACTTTAATAAACAGAATGATCCACCATCCTCCAGCTCCACAGTTCCTTTACCATCTGCCTGAATCCAATGTGAACCTGCATGTTCACGGCCACGACAGCCGTGGCCACTGGCCTTACACTTGATAAAGGAAAATCATCTTTTTCACCATCACCATCATCATCACCTCTTATTTGCATGCTTTTATGTGGCAGGTAGTTGCTAATGTTTAAACTTAAATTATATGAACTATGGTTAATGTTAAGCTAGAATTAGACACAGAATGTGAGTATCCATGCTGGAACATTTGGAATCCAGCCACCAATCTGCATGACAAGCAACAGTGAACTCAAGTTCTCTTCTTGGGTGTGAAGCAGATTGGGATCCAAACCCTCACCAGTTACTGGGCTTTTGCAGCACTGGGAACACCCCTCAATATAACCTGAGTTCCAGTCATTGGCAATCCAGTTTTGTAAAACTCAGAACGCACCTGGAAACCTCGTAAGACACAACACATGGCCCTTGCCTCTTGGCTCTTAATGGTGAAGCTGAGGACTAGATATACCATCAGAACTTTCTATCTCTTGTCTCAAAGTCTCTATTTTCTTGTTGTTCAATCACTTGCTATTCTTCTCTGTGACTAAGATTCCCCTGTTGTTGTTTTTTTAATGTTTTTTTTTTCCTTTTGTGGCAAAGACAGAGAGAGTCAGAGAGAGGGACAGACAGACAGGAAGGAGAGAGATGAGAAGCATCAATTCTTCCTTGCGGTTCCTTAGTTCATTGATTGATTTCTCATATGTGCCTTGACCGGGGGCTACAGCAGACCGAGTGACCCCTTGCTCGAGCCAGCGACCTTGGGCTCAAGCTGGTGAGCCTTGCTCAAACCCAATGAGCCTGCGCTCAAGCTGGTGACCTCAGGTCTCGAACCTGGGTCCTCTGCGTCCCAGTCTGACACTCTATCCACTGCGCCACTGCCTGGTCAGGCAAGATTCCCTTGTTTTTATTATTTTCAGACCACATGGGAAAACATGGCTGACAATGGTACCCACATATATATGTTATAGATTGAATACTTTAGTGTCAACTTTCCAGCAAAGCAAGTCTCATTGTCTCCTGTCGGTAAGCATTTCCCAATGACTAAATTAATGTGGTTGGAAATAAGTTTGCTTTGCAAATCTGCTGGGGAATCACCTGCACTTTTTTGCAGGTATCAGGAGAGTGGGGCAACTTCCAATGAAAACAGAAACAGGAGCTTGGCCAACTCCTGTTAATAGGAGACTAAACTGTCCCCAGGATCCGAGTCTCAGCACTTACTGTTCTTCATTTCTTAGCACAACCATCATGAGTAAAGATGACATGGAACAGGCTGGAGGCCAATGGCACCAAGAGGACCCGACAATGCTCTCGCATGGATGTGACAGTCATGTTTGGGGCATAAGAACACATTAGATCACGACAATAGAGAGCATTAAAAATAAGAAAATATTGTCATTCAGGCGTAATATGTTTTGTTTAAAGTTTCAAGATGGTAGCACATGCATTTTCTCTGTTTCTGTGTATAAGAAAGAGGTTATGGGCCTCTTATTGTCCTTGATGCTTCTCCAGAAGGGTATGCAAAGGCACTGAATAATGAGTAAGACACAGTTCTCAGAAAATGGGAATAATATTGGGTTAAGACTCCAGTTCTGAGATTTGAAGAACTTTATACCGTAAAATGAGCAATTTCTGTTTCCAGATGAGCACACAGGCACAGACAGACCTTGGCAAGTACAAACAGCCAATTGTCACAGGTGTCCTTGGCTCCAGGTTCAGTGAACTCCGCATAATGGCATCTCCTCGCTCCCAGGTGTCTATGAACCCGGGGATGGCCTCAGATCAGAACCCTAATATCACTAAGGCTGTGTACTTCACCATGTTCTCCTCAGTCCCTTTTAAAACGAAACAAAGAATATGATCACTGTTTTAGTTTCACTTTCCTCAGCAGGAACTCTCGACAACTTCAGTTTCACTTTCCAGTTGGTTTTTACCCTGGTTTTCACTGTATTCTTGCAAGAACACGCCCACAGGTTACCTCATTGGTGGATGTGGATCTCCTTTATATAGCCTTGTCTTAGGGCTTAAAGCCAACTGAAAATCTTCAAGACAGGCTGGCGAGACCTGAGAGAAACCACCCAGCTTAGCAAAACACTGCTGAACTGCTGCCTAATTCATAACAACCATGAGGTAAGGCTTTCTCTGCTTCTCTGCCTTTCTAAAGTTTCTGAAAAAAAAAATATTAATCATTGCTTTCTCAACAGGCTTAGCTTCAGTGATGTCAAGCTTCCTAACTCTTCTGTTGCAGCATCTGCTTGTGGTTTGAGTGTGTGTTTGCACGCGCGTGTGTGTGCACATTCACATACACACATAAACTGGTTTATTCATTCAGGTGTTTTCATTTTTGTATCATCCCGAGAAGGCTTATCTCATGTTGAAGCCCAAAGAAGAGGAAGGAAACGGGAAAAGAATTTTGCAGGGCAGAGGTGATCCTAACCTTTGAAATTATTTTCCATTGAACTCACTTCTGTCTGACATAGGGAGGGAGTGGACAGTTTGTCTGGAGAGAGACGGAGCTTTTAGCTGGCTCGTCCCTTTGGAGGAAATGTAGGACCCACACAGCTGTGTGAGCCACCCTGGTCGTCAGGTCTCCCAGATGTGTTGAGGGAGATACGGTGGGGAAGAGTAGGAGGACTCGCTGAATTTCCTCTGTGGGCTTCTGGTCTCACTACCTTCACTCCTGAAGCCCGAATCAGGCCCTCTCAGTCCAACTGGGTTTAAGACTACAGATTTCCTGTCCTCTGGGGAAGCCGGGTGAACTACAAATTACTTGATAGCCTTGTGTCCCCCGGGGCTTGGCTGGACTCCTGCACTGGGTAACATCCACATCTTCCTTAGCTAAAGGACCTAATGTGGGCATTTCTGTGTTGTCCAAATTGAAGGTAGATTCAAATGATCCCTGATATCAGCAGATTTTAAAAGAGACAGTAATCCAATTTGATCTGTAAATTGTCCCTTAGCTCTCCAGTGGGTAAAATTTTGAAGGAGCAAAATTTCCAGAAAATGCACAATTATGGGACTTAGATCAATCTTCCTCTCTGCTTTGGTCCACAGACAGATAGATTGTGTTGTCACTGATAATAATAATTATTATAATATATAAGTAGCCATCACTTCCTGAATGTTTATTAAGTGCCACCTGGATTCTAAAATTGTTCTGTAAATTATTGCATTTAACCCTCAAAAGAAACTATGAGGCAGGTACTCATACTGATTGCGCAATAATGAATCTTCAATTTAAAAATATTGGTAATAGCCCTGGCCGGTTGGCTCAGTGGTAGAGCGTTGCCTGGTGTTCGGAAGTCCGGGGTTCGATTCCCGGCCAGGGCACACAGGAGAGGCGCCCATCTGCTTCTCCACCCCTCCCCCTCTCCTTCCTCTCTGTCTCTCTCTTCCCCTCCCGCAGGCGAGGCTCCATTGGAGCAAAAGATGGCCTGGGCACTGGGGATGGCTCCATGGCCTCTGCCTCAGGCGCTAGACCGGCTCTGGTCGTGACAGAGCGACGCCCCCTGGTGGGCGTGCCGGGTGGATCCCGGTCGGGCGCATGCGGGAGTCTGTCTGACCGCCTCCCCGTTTCCAGCTTCAGGAAAAAAAAAAAAAAAAAAAAAAAAAAAAAAAAAAAATATATATATATATATATATATATATATATATATATATATATATATGTATATGTAATAAGTGATAGTGCTGAGACATGAACCATAGTCTCTATCCAATGACACCTTATTTAACCTTTTTTTTTCCTTATTTAACCTTTAAACCAGTATTCTTAAAGGGTACCAGATAGCCTACTAATTAGCTCTTTTATTATAATGCTTTTGTGTTTTTTTCAACATATCCTTGAAAAAATATACATATATAATTTGAAGAATTTCTGTTCAGGTTAATAATACGTTGTTTTTTTATTTTTGATAAAATACATGCAAGATAAAATTTACAAGTGGTAAATATAGTGTCTTTTGATGCACAAAAGTTTTCAACTTTGATGACATCTAATTTATCTATTTTTACTTTGTGGCTTGTGCTTTTGGTATCATGTCTAAAAAATCATTGCCAAATACACTGTCATAGAGCTTTTCCCCTATGTCTTCTTTTCAGATTTTCATAGTTTTAGGTCTTATATTTAGGTTTTTGATCCCTTTTGAGTTACTTTTTTTTGTATATGTTATAATGTAAGGGTTCAACTTCATTCTTTTGCATGTGGATATCCAACAATGTTTTCCCAACACATTGTTGAAACACTTATCTTTCCCCATTAAATGTTCTTGGCACATGTGTCAAAAATCCTTTTTTTTTTTTTCTTTTTTCTTTCTGAAGCTGGAAACAGGGAGAGACAGTCAGACAGACTCCCGCATGCGCCCGACCGGGATCCACCTGGCACGCCCACCATGGAGCGACGCTCTGCCCACCAGGGGGCAGTGCTCTGCCCATCCTGGGCATCGCCATGTTGCGACCAGAGCCACTCTAGCGCCTGAGGCAGAGGCCACAGAGCCATCCCCAGCGCGCGGGCCATCTTTGCTCCAATGGAGCCTTGGCTGCGGGAGGGGAAGAGAGAGACAGAGAGGAAGGCGCGGCGGAGGGGTGGAGAAGCAAATGGGCACTTCTCCTGTGTGCCCTGGCCGGGAATGGAACCTGGGTCCTCCGCACGCTAGGCCGACGCTCTACCGCTGAGCCAACCGGCCAGGGCCTCAAACATCATTTGACCATTGTTATGGACTGAATTGTGTCCACCCCTAAATCCATATTTTGAAGCCCTTACCCTCAATGTGACTGTATTTGGAAATAGGGCCTATAAGAACATAATAAAGTTTAAGTGGTCTTTATGTCAGTACCTCTGGTTTTTGTTTTTTTTTTTAATTTTTCTGAAGCTGGAAACCGGGAGGCAGTCAGACTCCCGCATGCGCCCCACTGGGATCCACCCGGCACGCCCACCAGGGGGCGTCGCTCTGTTGCAACCAGAGCCAGTCTAGCGCCTGAGGCAGAGGCCACGGAGCCATCCCCAGCGCCAGGACCATCTTTGCTCCAATGGAGCCTTAGCTGTGGGAGGAGAAGAGAGAGACAGAGAGGAAGGAGAGGGGGAGGGGTGGAGAAGCAGAT
Source organism: Saccopteryx leptura (assembly GCF_036850995.1). Lineage (NCBI taxonomy): Eukaryota > Metazoa > Chordata > Mammalia > Chiroptera > Emballonuridae > Saccopteryx > Saccopteryx leptura. The sequence continues at coordinate 37,846,432 of NC_089515.1, read as the reverse complement.
GGGCGCGTCTCCTGTGTGCCCTGGCCGGGAATCGAACCCGGGACTTCCGCACGCCAGGCAACGCTCTACCAGTGAGCCAACCCGCCAGGGCTCTCAGTACCTCTGTTTTTATTACTGTATCTTTGTAATAAGTTTTGAAATAAAAAAATATTAGACCTTCAACTTTGTTTTTCATTTTCAAGATTTTTTTTTCCTATTTGAGATCCATTGAGATTCTATGTGAATTTTAAAATAGATTTTAAAAAAATTTTTGCTAAAACAATCAATGGGATTTTGGTAGAAATTACATTTAATCTATAGATTGCTTTGGGTGGTATTTACATCATAGCAATTGAAGTCTTCCAACCCATATATGCAAGATGCCTTTCCCTCTGTGTCTTCTTTAGTTTTCTTCAGCAATGTTTTGTAATTTTTCAGTGTGTAATTTTTTTGCCCCCTTGGTTAAATTTATTCCCTAAAGTTTAGTCTTTTTGATGCTATTATAAATAAAATTTTTCTTTAATTATTTTTATTGATTGATTTTAGAGAAAAAGGACGAGAGGGAGAAACATCGGTCTGTTGTTTCACTTATATTTTTGCATTCATTGGTTGATTCCTGTATGTGCTCTGACTGGAGATTGAACCCACAACCTTAGTATCTTGGGGTGACATGCTATCCATCTGAGCTACCTGGCCAGGGCTGTTTTCTCTTTTAGATTGTTCTTGTTATGGTATAGAAACAAAATTAATTTTTGCATGTTAATTATTATATACTGCAATTTTGCTAAAATTGTTTATTAGTTTTAACAGACTTGTGTGAAATTATTAGGATTATCTACATAAAAGATCATATTATTTTTGAGCTGAGATAAATTTTACTTCTATATTTCTAATTTAGATATATTTTATTTCTTTTTATTGACTAATGTCTCTGGTTAAGACTCCCAATACTGTCTTGAATAGAAGTGGCAAAAGCAAGCATTCTTATCTTGTTCCTGACCTTAGAGCAGGGGTCCCCAAACTACGGCTCACAGCCGCATGCGGCCCCCTGAGGCCATTTATCCGGCCCCTGCTGCACTTCTAGAAGGGGCACCTCTTTCATTGGTGGTCAGTGAGAGGAGCATAGTTCCCATTGAAATACTGCTCAGTTTGTTGATTTAAATTTACTTGTTCTTTATTTAAAATATTGTATTTGTTCCTGTTTTGTTTTTTTATTTTAAAATAAGATATGTGCAGTGTGCATAGGGATTTGTTCATAGTTTTTTTTATAGTCCGGCCCTCCAACGGTCTGAGGGACAGTGAACTGGCCCCCTGTGTAAAAAGTTTGGGGTCCCCTGGTTTAGAGGATAAGGTTTAGTCTCTCACCACTGAGCAGGATATAAGATGTGGATTTTCAATATATGGCCTTTGTCATATTGAGGTAGTTTCCCTCTAGATTTTTTAGTGGTTTTATCATTGAAATGTGTTGGATTTGTCAAATGTTTTCTCCACTCAATTCAGATGATGATGTGGTGGAGTTTTTTCTTTCATTTTGTTAATATGATGTATTAAATTGAATGGTTTTCAAATATTGAACCCAGAAATATTTCTGTATCCCAGAAATAAGTGCCATTTGGTCAAGGTGTTTGGACTTTTACTAAACAGTTAAATTAAGTGTGCTGGTATTAGTTGAGGATTTTGTATCAATACTCATAAGAGAAATTGGTCTATGGTTTAATTTTTTTATCTTAATGTCTTTGGTATCAGAGTAATGCTGTCCTCATAGAACTTGTGAGTGTGAAAGTAGAGTCTAGTGTTCTTGTTATTTAATATTTTGATTTTAAATTTTTTATGAGTCCAACTCCTGGTTTAAAATCTACATGTGATTTTTTTTTTTTTAGGCCTGATGATAGGAAATTACAAGGGTTTTCCTGACAGGTCTCACAGGGGAAACCTGCCTTTCACACACCCGCCCTAGCGCGCAGCCAATGAACTGCTGTCTCTGAAGGAGGCTGTCAATGACTCAGGCCCTTCTCCCTTGGCATGCTCTGCACTCACTTGCATTCCAGCCCAGGCACCTTCATTCCTTATTTTTTGCCTTGGGCAGAGGTCTTCTTCAGGCACTTCAGCAGAGACCTCCATATTGGGAAGAGGAGAGGGAAAACTTGAAGACGCTCCTCCCTTCTATCACTCAGTACCCACTCCTAGCTCTTGCCCTTCCCTTTCCCGGGATTTCAGGGTTCATTAACTATCAGAAATTTCTGTTCAGGGCTCTTAGCCACGTCAGTGCTGATCGACGTGAACTTCAGCTGCTCTCCACTCGGGCAGACGGGGATGGACCAGGAGAGCTGGTGTTTTTCCCGGTTTTATATTCTTACTTATATCACTGCAGTAACAGTTATGGACTTAACTCTTTCAACTTGGGCTTGTTGCTTTAATTGGCTACTTTGTCACCTGCAAGTTTAGCTATCTCTCTTTCTCCAGGCGCAGCTGTGGGCCAGACACTTAATATGTGTAGGAGAATTTACCCGTGAGCCATCCGGTCCTGAGATTTTTCTTTGTTGTGAGGTTTATATTTTAATATTAGCATATACCTATGGTTTCTAGATCATCATCTAATATTTTAATTGTTTGATTTTCTTTTTGCATTTGAGTAATTTAATCTGAGTGGAAGGTGAAGTAGTTACTCATTGAGATTATTGTGTCTGCCCCTTTTTATTTTTATTTTATTTTATTTTATTTATTCATTTTTAGAGAGGAGAGAGAGAGGGAGAGAGAGGAGAGAAAGACAGAGAGAGAGAAGGGGGGAGGAGCTGGAAGCATCAACTCCCATATGTGCCTTGACCAGGCAAGCCCAGGGTTTCGAACCGGCGACCTCAGCATTTCCAGGTCGACGCTTTATCCACTGCGCCATCACAGGTCAGGCTAGGGTTTTCTCTTTCTGCAATGTCAGTGAAGGCCACAAGTGGATTCTGAACATCAACCCCCTCCCTGGTGGTAAAGAATGCTCGCTCACTTCCCAAGAGGTGATGTCAGAGAGGCCAAGTGGAGCTCAGGATTTTCACCACTACCCAGAGGCCTAGTGGAGTTCAGCATTTTTCCTACTCACCTTACTTATCAGCATCAGTTAAGGCCACATAGAGAAGAGTAACAAGGCACACCAGCTCCTCACAGCCAGCATAGTGACTGTAGAAGCTCAGAGGGAGTCTGAGCTGCCACCCCCATCCATCAACATCAAGGAGCCGAGGCCCTCCATAACTTACTAATAAAAGACAAGTGTGTAAATGATTTCTACCTGATCTGGCAGTGTGGAATGAGGTGTCCTTCCTTCCCCCTAGCTCAGTGCTATTAGAGGAGGCCTGCTAAAACAGGTATAAATGTGACTCCAAATCTCATAATATAACACCCAAAAGTCCAGGTTTCAACCTGTAATTGCTAGTCATACCAAGTACCCAGAAAATGTCAATGTGAATGAGAAAGAATAATCAGATAACACTAAAATGACACAGGTGTTAGTATTGTCTAACAGGGATTTTAAACTTGCCATCATAAAAATGTATCAGCAAGATATTACAAATAAACCCAAAACAAAGAAACAAAGAAATCAGCCCTGGCCGTTTCACTCAGTGATAGAGCTTTGGCCCGGCATGTGAAAGTCCCGAGTTTGATTCCTGGCCAGGGCACACAGGAGAAGCGCCCATCTGCTTCTCCACCCTTCCCCCTCTCCTTTCTCTTTATCTCTCTCTTCCCCTCATGCAGCCAAAGCTCCACTGAAGAAAAGTTGGCCCGGGCACTGAGGATGGCTCCATGGCCTCCGCCTCAGGCGCTAGAATGGCTCCAGTTGCAATGGAGCATAGCCCCAGGTGGGCAGAGCATCGCCCCCTGGTGGGCATGTCGGGTGGATCCTGGTCGGGTGCATGCGGGAATCTGTCTCTCTACCTCCCTGCTTCTCACTTAGAAAAAATTTTTAAAAAGCAAAACAAAGATATCATAGAAGAAAATTTCAGGACCTTGGGCTTGGTGAAGACTTCCTGGACATGATACAAAAAGCATGATCCATAAGAGAAACAAAAGCAATTAATTACACTTCATCAAAAGTAAAAATGTTTACCATTCAAACGATCTTATTAAAGAATATAAATACAAACTACACACTAAGAGGAAATATTTGAAAACCATGTACCTCACATAGGATTCATATCTAGAATCTATAAAGAATTCTCAAAACCTTACAATAAAAAACAAACAAACCACCTAAAAATTAGGCAAAAAGTATGAAGAGATAATTAAACAAAGAGGACAGGTGGATGACAAATAAACACATGAAAAGGTGTTCACACCAGTAGGCATTAGGAAAATGGAGGTAAGATCACACATTTACTAGAAGAGCTAAATTTTTTTTTGTATAGTGAGAAAGGAAATGCTGGTAAGGATTCAAATAACTGGAACGTTCATACATTGCTAATAGGAATGTAGATTGAGCTTGACCAGGCAGCGGTGCAGTGGATATAGTGTCAGCTTGGGACCCTGAGGACCCAAATTCAAAACCTTGAAGTAACCAGCTTGAGCGCTGGCTCACCAGCTTGAGTTCAGCATCACTTGAGTGAGCATAGGACCATATACATGACCCCATTGTCACTGGCTTGAGCCCAAAGGTCTCTGGCTTGAGCCCAAGGTTGCTGGCTTGAGCAAGGGATCACTGGATCAGCTGGAGACTCCCGATCAAGACACATGTAAGAAGCAATCAATGAACAAGTAAGGTGCCGCAACTATGAGTTGATGCTTCTCATCTCTCTCCCTTTCTGTCTGTCCCTCTTTCTACCAAAAATACAAACAAACAAACAAAAAAAGAAAAGTAAAGAATGAAAATTGATAAAATATTCTAAAAAATAGTTTGGAAGTTTCTGTTGGTTAGAGCATTGTCCTTGAGAAGCCAACGTTGTGGGTTTGATCCCCAACCAGATAGGGCACATGCAAGAATCAACCAAAAATCATCCAATGAATGCATAAATCAGAGGAACAACCAATTTCTCTCTCTGTCTTTGTTTCTCTCTAAAATTAATTTAAAAGAATTAGAAATGTAAGCACACACCTATCATATGACCTAGCCGTTACATCCCTGGTCATTTATCCCTGGGAAATGAAAATTAATTTTTTTGTTTGTTTGTACAGACAAAAGACACAACTGTTCACAGCAGTTGTAATAGGTTCACACTGGAAACAGCTGAGGTGTCAGCGATGAGGGAAAAGAGCCGATCTCCAAAAATCACACACTGTATGATTCTGTTTATATGACACTTTTGAAATGACAATATTATAGAGACAAAGAACAGAATAGTGGTTATCTGAGGTGAGGGATTTCTGAGGAGGGACACACGTGACTATTAAGGGACAGTATAAGGGAGATATTTGTGATGATGGGATAGTTTTGAATCTTGATTGAGGTGTTGGTTCCATAGATTTAGTCGTGTTATAAAGTGACATTGATCTATACAAATATTATACCAATTTCAATTTTCTACTTTTGATATTATACTACATTTGTTAAAAAGGTAATCATTGGGAGAAACTAGTTGAAGTGTGCACTGAAATTATGTATTACCTTTGCAACTTTCTGTGAACCTACAATTATTTCCAAATAAGAAGTGCAAAAAATAATTGGTCAAAATGATCTCTTTAAGGTTGTCTTATTTTGTTGCATAATCTGCAGATGGAGTTCCTGAGGTTCTGCATTTCTCCCTGGGCTCTGCCTAAACTATATTACTAGGAAAATAGGAAATTCTTATATAGCACATAATATGCTCTAAGTCAGGGGTCCCCAAACTACAGCCCACGGGCCACATGCGGCCCCCTGAGGCCATTTATCTGGCCCCCGCTGCACTTCCGGAAGGGGCACCTCTTTCATTGGTGGTCAGTGAGAGGAGCACATTGACCATCTCATTAGCCAAAAGCAGGTCCATAGTTCCCATTGAAATACTGGTCAGCTTATTGATTTAAATTTACTTGTTCTTTATTTTAAATATTATATTTGTTCCTGTTTTTGTTTTTTTTTTTTTGTTTTTTTTTTTTACTTTAAAATAAGATATGTGCAGTGTGCATAGGGATTTGTTCATAGTTTTTTTTTATAGTCCGGCCCTCCAACGGTCTGAGGGACAGTGAACTGCCCCCCTGTGTAAAAAGTTTGGGGACCCCTGCTCTAAGTAATGTATATATATGGCTAATAAATCTTCACAAAACCCAGTGTTATAAGGACTATTTTACAAACGGGACTCTGAAGCCCAAACAGCTTGCTTGGACGGAGTGCTAGAGCCAGCATATGGAGCCAAGCTAATTGCATTCAAACTCCATGCAGATTTTAGAAATACAGTTGCCCACTGAACAGCATAGAAGGTAAGGATTCCAATCACACTGCCTAAACTCCCATCCCCACACGTTCGAAAACTCCCTATTACTTTAAACTCTACAGTCAGCCCTTCAGATTCGTGGATTCAACCAACCACACATCAAACACAGTACTATATTTTCCATCTACAGGTGGGACTATGAAAGTACTGTTTTCCATCCACAGTTGGTTGAATCCCTGCGTGTGAAACCTCTGATAAGATGGGTTGACTATGTTTATTGAAATATATCCCGCATGCTGAAGATGGCTCCATGGCCTCCATCTCAGGTGCTAAAAAAGAAAAAAAAAATGGCTCCAGTTGCAAGAGAACAAGGGCCCCAGATGGGCAAAGCATCACCTTCTAGTGGACTTGCCAGGTTGATCCCAATCAGGGCACATGTGGAAGTCTGTCTCTCTGCCTCCCCTCCTCTCGCTAAGGAAAAAAAAAATTCTATATCTATATCTATGTCTAGATATAGGTAGATATAGATATATACAGTGTGTCCATAAAGTCATAGTGCACTTTTGACCGGTCACAGGAAAGCAACAAAAGACAATAGAAATGTGAAATCTGCACCAAATAAAAGGAAAGCTCTCCCAGTTTCATACCTATTCAGTGCAGTTCGATGTGGGCTCACGCATGGATTTTTTAGGGCTCCTTAGGTAGCTATCCCGTATAGCCTCTACAGACTCGTCACTGACTGATGGCCTACCAGAACGGGGTTTCTCCACCAAACTGCCGGTTTCCTTCAACTGCTTATCCCACCGAGTAATGTTATTCCTATGCGGTGGCCCTTCATTATAAACGTGCTGATATTCACGTTGCACTTTGGTCACGGATTCGAATTTAGTGAGCCATAGAACAAACTGAACTTTCCTCTGTACCGTCCACATCTCGACTGGCATGGCCGTGGGCTGCTCCGCTGTATACACGGTGTTACGTCATCACCTGCGCATGCGCACATGCTGCCACATCATCCTACAGAAACTAGGAGGGTTTTCCTTTTATTTGGTGTAGATTTCACATCTCTGTCGTCTTTTGTTGCTTTCCTGTGAGTGGTCAAAAGTGCACCATGACTTTACGGACACACTGTATATCTCCAGGTACAAGTGGATCCAGCCAGTTCACACCCGTGTTGCTCAAGGATCAACTGCAGACAAACTGAAAAATTCAGGGCAGGTGTGTCCTTTCCAAGGCTAAGCTGTGAAGGTGAAATGTAGTATCTGGCTTCTTTGCATTGGCTGCTCATCTGCTAACAAAGAAAACCTGCTTTTGTTTTCACAGTAAGACTGCTGATGAAGATCAGATCAAAGACAGGCTGGAGCAGTTGAGATGTCACTTCACTTGGAAGTTGCCAATTGAAGATTCTGAACTGATTGATTTAGAAAGTAGGGTCTTTGATGAGATTGAGTTCCTAGACACAAAATTTAATGTGGGAATATACCACCTCCTGGCCTATGTGAGACACCTGAAAGGCCAGAATAAGGAAGCTCTGGAGAGTTTGAAAGAAGCTGAAGACTTACTGCAGCCTGAAAATGCCGGCCAAGCAGACGTGCGAAGGCTGGTTACCTGGGGCAACTATGCCTGGCTGTATTACCACATGGGCAGACCGGCAGAAGCTCAGATCTACCTGGACAAGGTGGAGCACACTTGCAAGAAGTTTGCCAGTGCCTCCTGCTATGCAGTGGAGTGTCCGGAAATGGACTGCGAGGAAGGGTGGGCCTTGCTGAAATGTGGAAGGAAGGGTTCCAAACAGGCCAAAGCCTGCTTTGCAAAGGCTCTAGAAGCGGAGCCTGAAAACCCTGAATTCAACACCGGGTATGCAATTATCGCCTATCGTCTGGATAAACTTAACCAAACAGCAGAGGTTCCCGGGGCACTTAGTCTGGACCCCCTGAAACGGGCTGTCCAGCTAAATCCAGAAGATTCCTACATTAAGGTTCTGCTTGCCCTGAAGCTTCAGGATGTAGGACAAGAGGCTGAGGGAGAAAAGTACATTGAAGAGGCACTGAAAAACACATGTTCGCAGGCCTATGTCTTTAGATATGCGGCCATGTTTTATCGAAGAAAAGGCTCTCGAGATAAATCTCTTCAGTTCTTAAAAATGGCTTTGCAGGCAACACCCTCCTCTGCCTTCCTGCATCACCAGATAGGAATTTGCTATAGATCACAAATTATTGAAATAAAGAAAGCTGCAAACTGGCAGCCTAGAGGACGGGGTAGAGAAAATATAAACAGAATAGCAAGATTAGCCATATTTCATTTTGAATTTGCTCTAGAACAAAAGCCCACATTCGAAATTGTTTATATAAACCTAGCAGATATGTATATAGAAATAGGCAACTGCATAAAAGCCGAAGAGCTTTATCAGAAAGCGTTACACATGAAATCACTTGAAGAAGAAAAACTGCAAGAGATATATTTATACTATGGTCAATTTCAGGAATATCAAAAGAAATCTGAAGTTGATGCTATTATCTATTATTTGAAAGCAATAAAAATAGAGAAGCCATTATTTGCGAGAAATAAAAGTATCAGTGCTTTGGAGAAATTGGTTTCAAAGAAACTTCAGAGAAATGCATCAGACATGGAAAGCTTGAGCATCCTGGGACTCCTGCACAAACTGAAAGGAGAAATGAATCAAGCCCTGGAGTGCTATGAGCGGGCCCTGAGGCTGGCTGCAGACTCCGAGAACTCTGTGGGACACAGCCCGTAGGTCAGTGGTTCTCAACCTTTCTAATGCCGTGACCCCGCAATACAGTTCCTCATGTTACGGTGACCCCAAACCAAAAAATAATTTTGGTGGCTATTTCATAACTGTAATTTTGCTACAGTCATGATTCGGAATGTAAATACCTGATATGCATTATGTATTTTCCGATGGCTTTAGGCGACCCCGCCCGGGTCGCGACCCACAGGTTGAGAAACGCTGCCGTAGGTGCTGAAGTATGGACCACTGTCATATTGCATTTGATTGTAGGTTGACATGTATTAATCATCTTCTCTGCTTGCTGCTTTCAGAAACATGTAATTTTTGAACAATTATTCAAAACTGATAAAATATGACTTGTATTCAGAACACAGTAAAACAGAATATATATGTCTCTGTGTGTGAGAGGAAGAGAGACATAAACCATTTCTCTATGAATGTTATATAGTAAAAATAACAATTTGTTAAGCAGATTTGTAGCAAATAAAACACTGCACTTACATAAAGTAAAATGATTCATTCATTTTGTCAAAAAATAGTTTTCAGTGCTTGATATAAAAAATACAATGGTAGCCTGGCCTGTGGTGGCGCAGTGGATAAAGCGTTGGCTGGAAATGCTGAGGTCACCAGTTTGAAACCTCGGGCTTGCCTGGTCAAGGCACATGGGATTTGATGCTTCCTGCTCCTCCCCCTCTTTTCTCTCTCTCTCTCTTTCCTCTCTAGAATGAATAAAATATTTAAAAAAATACTATGGTGATATAAGAGGGAAAAATTCTTTTTCCTCTATTCATTTTAGGTTCATTGGCTGGGGCCTCATAAATTACACTTACCAAAAACATATTAACAAGAAAAAAATAAACAAAAGTTTATTCAAGTGTGTATCTCACATGCACATGGCAGTACCCATGATGAGTAACTCAAAAAGGTGGTTAGAACTTGGATTTATATGACATCTTAACAAGAGAATAATAAATTTTTCGAGAAGTGATAAGACAAAGACAAAGAACTTCGAGTTTCTAGGGTGGCGAAGGATAGGAGGGAGATATAGGGGAAAACTAATGAGAGATAGTTGCTCGTTAGTAAGATTTGTAATGTCCATTCCTTTGGTAGTGACAGAGCTGATAAGCGCCTGCAGTCGTCTCAGGTGATTAATTTCTGTCTCTCCTTGTAGAGAGGAAAGGTGGGACAACTTCATGAATTTATGTGCTGTCATAGGCAGATGTGTGATAGGCAGAGAGCTTTTCTTATATCTGCTTCTTCTCAATTGCCATCAGCTCAAGATGATGTGGCATATTTGGGGTGGCATATTCAGCTTTCTTTCAATGAGCAAAGCAGGCATTTTACCCAAATCTCATGCAGTTTACAACCTAGTGAGGAAAACAGATGATAAAACAAAAACACAGTCAAAGGTCAGCTTTTTCTGTGAAGATGCTTGAAATATAGTTAACTGTCAATTGTTCCAAACAGTTTATCTTGTTTATGCCAGTTTATTAGAAGCATTATTTATTCAGTCATTTGCTGGTATTGATGTAGTTAGATCAAGAAATATGAACTGGCCTGACCAGGAGGTGGCGCAGTGGATAGAGCGTCGGACTGGATGCAGAGGACCCAGGTTCAAGACCCTGAGGTCACCAGCTTGAGTGCGGGCTCATCTAGTTTGAGCAAAGCTCACCAGGTTGGACCCAAGGTTGCTGGCTTGAGCAAGGGGTTACTCAGTCTGCTGTAGCCCCACAGTCAAGGCACATATGAGAAAGCAATCAATGAACAACTAAAGTGCCACAACAAAAAACTGGTAATTGATGCTTCTCATCTCCCTGCGTTCCTGTCTGTCTGTCCCTATCTATCCCTCTCTCTGACTCTCGCTCTATAAATAAATAAATAAATAAAAATAAAAAAAAGAAATATGAAACGGATACTAAATGAGAGACCATGTGTGGCAATCACCTTTGATTATGACATTTTACTAAAAGGCATTGCACAACAAATAATATTTTTAAAGGCATTAAATAAAACAATGTTACTGTTTTTCATTGCTGTGTATGTTTTGGGTGAGGATAAACATAATTTGCTATTGTGGCTGTAACAAATTATCACAAACTTGATGGCTTGAAAACACATAGATGTATTATCTTATAGTTCTGCAGGTCAGAAATCTGAAATAGGTTTCAATGGACTAAAATTATAGTGTTGGCAGAGCCCTACTTTCCCTGGAGACTCTGGGGGTAATCCTTTTGTACATTAAGCTTCTAGGTTCCTTATATTTCTTGATGGAGACCCCTAAATCCATGAGAATATAAGTCCCCAAGCAGAGGCAGAGTAAGGTCAGTTGAGGCCTCGGGTGCAGAAGAAAGTATTGGGCCCCTTAAAAAAAAGAAAGAGACAGGGAAAATAAAAATACATGTTAACAGCCCTGGCCGGTTTGCTCAGTGGTAGAGCATCGGCCTGGTGTGTGGAAGTCCCGGGTTCAATGCCCGGCCAGGGCACACAGGAGAAGCACCCATCTGCTTCTCCACCCCTCCCCCTCTCCTTCCTCTCTGTCTCTCTCTTCCCCTCCCGCAGCCAAGGCTCCATTGGAGCAAAGATGGCCCAGGCGCTGGGGATGGCTCCATGGCCTCTGCCTCAGGTGCTAGACTGGCTCTGGTCGCAACAGAGCGATGCCCCGGATGGGCAGAGCATCGCCCCCTGGTGGGCATGCCGGGTGGATCCTGGTCGGGCGCATGCGGGAGTCTGTCTGACTGCCTCCCCGTTTCCAGCTTCAGTAAAATACAAAAAAAAAAAAAATACATGTTAACTATATTTTTAAATAAATAAAAAATATCATGTACTATTAATGTTAAAATTGCACATATGAAACCAGACTTGGTGTCATCAGAAAAAAGTGTAAAGTTGGGGGTTTGCAGGGCCCTTCAGAAGTCGGGGTCCAGGGCGTGCATTCAGTGCTCCCGCCATTAAATCCACCTCTGTCCCCAAGGAATTTTCAGAAATAATGAGCCGGGCTTTGTATTGCTACTAAAATTTTATAGGAATTAGAGTGAGCAAAATTTATAACATTGATGGGCAGGCATCAGAGTTCCATAGAAGCAATCTTCCCAACATTATTATCACTAAAAGAAGAGATTTATCAGATTTCACAAAAACAATGCCTTACAGTGCTTTTGTTTGGGAAAGAAGGCTGTGTGGTGATAAAGTAAGTCTAACCACTGCCAACTCAGATATATTCAAAGTAAATCGTTGAATTGGTCGGTTCTTTATTAGGCAACTCTTCCCAGGTATTGCTGTGCATCATCTGCACCAGAAGCCAGAGCTCATTCATACAAAGAGAGTCTGCAGATATGTAATGTGTTTGTGTGACATATGTTTGACAATCTCCAGCGATCGTGGTTACTTAGTATGTCTTATGACCTGATACCATCTCTGAGGCCCATCCTTCCCAACTCTGAAAGAGATCTCTATACTTCCCAGAGCTCAGGAAAATAAGTGTGGGATAGCCTATTAGGGGCCCCCAAACTTTTTACATAGGGGGCCAGTTCACTGTCCCTCAGACCGTTGGAGGGCCGCCACATACAGTGCTCCTCTCACTGACCACCAATGAAAGAGGTGCCCCTTCCGGAAGTGGGAAGTGCGGCGGGGGCCGGATAAATGGCCTCAGGGGGTAGCATGCAGCCTGCGGGCAGGACCGTAGTTTGGGGATGCCTGGCCTAGATGCTTGCAGAGGGAGACAATAAGCAGCAAATCCAGAAAAATAGATGTTGTTTGGTACTGACAACACTACTGCTAAATTTACACATGAAGATCTCCAGGCATTACCAAGAGGTTTCTTTAACTAAGGTGACCAACTTTTTTACAATGAAAATGAGGGCAAAAATAAATTGAAGAAAACAATATCATAAATAAAAGAAACATTTTATTCATTGCAACAATAATACACTATAATGTGATAAATGCATAACAAAAACATTTGTAATATTTTATATTGTAATTATGCTTACATGTCTATTAATTTTTTTTTTTTCCATTTTTCCTTAGCTGGAAACCGGGAGGTAGTCAGACAGACTCCCGCATGCGCCCGACCGGTATCCACCTGGCACGCCCACCAGGGGGTGATACCCTGCCCCTCTGGAGCATCACTCTGTTGCGTCCAGAGTCATTCTAGCGCCTGAGGCAGAGGCCACAGAGCCACCCCCAGCGCCCGGGGCCATCTTTGCTCCAATGGAGCCTTGGCTGCGGGAGGGGAAGAGAGAGACAGAGAGGAAGGAGAGGGGGAGGGGTGGAGAAGCAAATGGGTGCCTCTCCTGTGTGCCCTGGCCGGGAATCAAACCCGGGACTCCTGCACGCCAGGCCGACGCTCTACCACTGAGCCAACTGGCCAGGGCCTGTCTATTAATTTTTAATAATAATTGTAAAAAATTATTGAATGAATAATTCAATGAATTTTTGTCAATGTATCATCTTGTAACAATATATTTGATGGCCTTGGCCGGTTGGCTCAGTGGTAGAGCGTCGGCCTAGCGTGCGGAAGACCCGGGTTCGATTCCCGGCCAGGGCACACAGGAGAGGCACCCATCTGCTTCTCCACCCCTCCCCCTCTCCTTCCTCTCTGTCTCTCTCTTCCCCTCCCGCAGCCAAGGCTCCATTGGAGCAAAAGATGGCCCGGGCGCTGGGGATGGCTCCTTGGCCTCTGCCCCAGGCGCTAGAGTGGCTCTGGTCGCGACAGAGCGATGCCCTGGATGGGCAGAGCATCGCCCCCTGGTGGGCGTGCCGGGTGGATCCCGGTCGGGCGCATGCAGGAGTCTGTCTGACTGCCTCCCCGTTTCCAGCTTCAGAAAAATACAAACAAACAAACAAACAAACAATATACTGGAAATATCTGAACAAGAAATATCCTTCATATTGAATTTTACGGCAAGTGCTGCAGATAGAGGATCAACATTCAATCTTGATTTCTCACTTGTCCAAAAATCATTAGAAATCGAAAAAAAATCTTTCAACTGCTGCATTAGTTCCAGGGCAGCACAATGTAAATTGAACAAGAATAAATAAATTTTCACATGGAATATGTTCATTTTTGAAATGGCTGAATATTTCTGTGGACAAGGCCCACAGGGGGTGAGGACGACGAAGACACAGAGACCCAACTCTGGAGACCAGGTTCGTGACACAGATCTGCTTTATTCAGGAAATAAGCCAGCTTATATACACAGGTTCGGCCTTTGGGTGTTACAGCATGTCCTTCACAGCCAATGGCCGAAAAGGTCAGGGAGCTGCCTGATTGACGCTGAGCCACCTTCCCACAGCGGGCGAGCTCCCTCCTGGGTGTGCCTAGGAGGGTTTCAGGTGCTGGAGTGTTCTCACAGCACTGCATCAGCCACAGCTGCTAGCAATGCGCTCTGTGCTCTACCCACATATTTCCACCCATCTTTTATTAATTTCGACGTGTTCATTTTTCCATTGTATTAATTTTTCAGAATTTAAGTATACATTCAGTCTTCTAAGTTCTTCAAAGAGATAGTTGTAGTCTATTTTGATGTCTGGCATTTTTTTAGATAAAAACTCAAGACAAGATTCAATATCTGTCCAATATACTTGTGATGAAGTAAAAAAAAAAATCATTGAAAACTGTTATTTTCCGTGATGTTTGTTTCAGACCAATCTTCCATATATTGAAAAGATGTCTGGTAAAAATTCTGCACTTCTTTGAAAAACTTTTCTGTTATGCCTGGATTTGATTCCTCTAAGTCTGACAATTTTCTTTTTATAATTAAAGGAAGAAATTTTTCTTATTTTATGTTTTTTTACAGAGACAGAGAGAGAGAGTCAGAGAGAGGGATAGATAGGGACAGATAGACAGGAACGGAGAGATGAGAAGCATCAATCATTAGTTTTTTATCGTGACACCTTAGTTGTTCATTGATTGCTTTCTCATATGTGCCTTGACTACGGGGCTACAGCAGAACGAGTAACCCCTTGTTTAAGCCAGCGACCTTGGGTCCAAGCTGGTGAGCTTTGCTCAAACCAAATGAGCCCGCACTCAAGCTGGCGACCTCGGGGTCTTGAACCTGGGTCCTCCACATCCCAGTCCGACGCTCTATCCACTGCGCCACTGCCTGGTCAGGTGGAAGAAATTTTTCTTCAAAACGAGATTTATATTGAAGGATAAAGTCATTCAAAATAAGACTAACTTCCATAGCTAAAATGTGTTCACCTTCTATCTTTTGAATCATTTTGTGAAAAATAGATGCTTGATTATATACAAAATACATTACTATCTCAGATATTTTATTATTAAAAAACAATTCCAGGATTTTAGGACATTTGTCTAAACTTAAATAATATAAACGGAGAGGCTCAAATAATTGTAGAACATGCTCTATAGCAGGTGTTAGAGGAAGCCATCTAACTTTTTTTTTTTTTCTTTTTTTTTGAAGCTGGAAACAGGGAGAGACAGCCAGACAGACTCCTGCATGCGCCCGACCGGGATCCACCCGGCACGCCCACCAGGGGTGACGCTCTGCCCACCAGGGGGCGATGCTCTGCCCCTCTGAGGCGTCGCTCTGTTGCGACCAGAGCCACTCCAGCGCCTGGGGCAGAGGCCAAGGAGCCATCCCCAGCGCCCAGGCCATCCCTGCTCCAATGGAGCCTCGGCTGCGGGAGGGGAAGAGAGAGACAGAGAGGAAGGGGGGGGGGTGGAGAAGCAAATGGGCGCTTCTCCTGTGTGCCCTGGCCGGGAATTGAACCCGGGTCTCCCGCACACCAGGCCGACGCTCCATCGCTGAGCCAACCGGCCAGGGCCGCCATCTAACTTTTGAATATCCAAAACTTTTTTTTGTATTCAACATTTGCTTCTTTACAAAATTGTTTTAAAGTAGCAACATGAATGGTAAACCAACTAAAATGCAAATAAATTGTAGTTATTACTTCTACATCAATTGACATGGTACATGATGCTGTGTTGATTGCATTTGACAAAATATGTGCATTACAACCTATTACTAGTATTTTCTTTTGGAGTAACTCTTGTAATTTTACATACACATTATTCATCTCTTTGCATCTTCACCCTCCAAAATGTGTATTTGTATTATCAGCCATTAGTGCAACAACTTTGGATTTCAAACTGTTTTCATTTATTACTCTGTATAGATGGTTTGATAAAATTTCAGAAGTTTCATCCTCAATGGATTCTAAATTTAAAATTTTTACTTGAATGACCTTGGTAACATTAAAATATCTTACTATTATTGGATACAATTTAATTTCATTATGATTTGATACATCAGATACAATCATTACAAATGCTGCAGTTTCCAAGTCCTCTGTATTTTGTCACAGTGAGTTTTAAATACTGATTTCAAAATAGCCTCTCATTTGGTCCTGGCACATGAAAATTTTGCATTGTAAAACTTTTTCTTTTTTTAAAAAAATATTTTATTTATTGATTTTTTTTTTTTTTTTAGAGAGAGGGGAGAGAGAAAGAGAGAGAAAGGGGAGGAGCAGGAAGCATCAACTCCCATATGTGCCTTGACCAGGCAAGCCCAGGGTTTCAAACCGGCAACCTCAGTGTTCCAGGTCGACGCTTTATCCCACTGCGCCACCACAGGTCAGGCCGCATTGTAAAACTTTTTCAATAATTTAGTTGTACAATCCATACTATGAAAACTTTGTGAATTATGGTATGAAATGCAAATGTTCCCTCCATTGCAGCCAACTATTTTTCATCTTCAGAATAATTTGAAGTTTCAAACAAAATTTGTTACTTTACAACTGGAAGCTGATGCATCTAATGATTGCTTGTTTGTGGGTGGTCAAGTGTTTTGTTATCGTGGCTATGTCCCCAACTGCAATACAAAATTCTCCACTGCAAATATTGGAGAAAACAATGGCATCTTTCTTTGATATGAGGAATGGAAATTTCTTTTTCAATTTATTGTTGAAATGGCATTTTCTCTTTTTTGATTTTTCCATCCCTTAAATAAAATTAAAAATAAAATATAGAGTTACATGAACGATGTAATTCTATACATTAGGAACTGAGAATGTTACATTATGGTAGGTGAATTTTCCGGAAGCTAAATTAACAAAACTAAATATCAAACAAAACCATTAATTTGGAGTGATATTCAGTTGTATTTATCATTTTCTAATTTAAAAACTCTGTTTTATGCAACTATTTAATCAAAATGCATTATTAATAGATATGGTTTGAGGTTAGATTTCCACTTTAAAACTCAAATTTTGGGAAAATACTTGTAAATAAAATTTTATGTATTTGGAAATTATTAAATAGATAATGAATTAATAAAATGTGAATTGTGCTTACCTATGATTGAATATTCACTGAGGAAGAAATAATCGTGAGTCTACAATGTTGTACATGCTGTGTTGTGTTTCAGTAAGAAGTACACAAAGCCATTTGCACGCTCGGTATATTGCGTGCTCTCTCAAGGTCTCCTGTGCGGAGCGCATGCGTCTCATAATCGCATCTCGAGGCACTGTACTGATTCTTGATGAATCATCATGTCAAATACAAATTCGTCACATCACATGCAATGGATCGACTCTGCATCGATTAAATACGGACATTTACAGAGTAGTCTTCCAATATCAAAAAGGAGGGCACTTTTTGAGGGAGAACGGAACTTACAAAAGAAGGACTGTCCTCCCTAAAGGAAGATGATTGGTCACCTTACTTTAAATGGATAGCTGAATTTCAGAGGCTTGTTGCTCCCCTATAAATGCCTGACAGGACCTCAGTTGTTCTTATTTAGAATTCCTGCACTTAAGAATTTCTCCAGCCTGACCAGGTGGTGGCGCAGTGGATAGAGCGTTGGACTGGGATGCGGAAGGACCCAGGTTCGAGACCCCGAGGTCGCCAGCTTGAGCGCAGGCTCATCTGGCTTGAGCAAAGATCTCACCGGCTTAGACACAAGGTCGCTGGCTCCAGCAGGGGGTTACTCGGTCTGCTGAAGGCCCGCGGTCAAGGCACATGTGAGAAAGCAATCAATGAACAACTAAGAAGTCGCAACGCGCAACGAGAAACTGATGATTGATGCTTCTCATCTCTCTCTGTTCCTGTCTGTCCCTGTCTATCTCTGCCTCTGTAAAAAAAAAAAAAAGAATTTCTCCAAGTGCCCAGGGATCAGGCCAACCCTCAGCTTCTGCCATGTCCTGCCATGATAGTTGCCCCAGCCCAGGTCTTTGGAGGTTACTGCTCCTTGGGGGATCACCCAGGCTACCAATGTCTCCATTGCATTGATACTGGTAGAAGTGAAACTGTGTTGGGACTCAGGACCCCTAACCTATATCCTGCGCCAGCTTGGATTACTCACCCTTGATGTGTGTCCACAGCTCTGTATCTTGTCCCCAATCAGACCAAGCTTGTTGAACTTGGTCCCACGCTACACTCTGGAGTCCCACGCTACAATGCGTTCTCTGACATTGCTCTTGATGTCTACGCTTTCATGCAGGCCTCTTCCTGAATTCCAACATTGAATTCAGCTGTATTCAACATTTCCTCTCCTACCTAAGTCTATCTCCTATCTTTTGCAGGCTGTGCTATGAAAACTAATTTAAAAAAAAATTTAAGCACATACATGAGGGTATTTTTTGTAGCAGTGATTTTTAACTGAGGTGGGGGAAAGGGAAGATGGAAAAGGAGGACTGTGTACCTCAGGACAAAAAGAAGTTACATTTGTCAACATCTGCAGACAATTTCGGTCCTCAAAACTGCAGGGTTCCATGGATATCTAGATGGTATATGCCAGCGGTTCTCAACCTGTGGGTCGCGACCCTGGCGGGGGGTCGAACGACCAAAACACAGGGGTCGCCTAAAGCAATAGGAAAATACATATTTTATACACAGGGGTCGCCTAAAGCCATAGGAAAATACATATTTTATACACAGGGGTCGCCTAAAGCCATAGGAAAATACATATTTATTATACCATACATTTTTAAATAAAATATGTATTTCCGATGGCTTTAGGCGACCCCTGTGTTTTGGTCGTTGGAGCCCTGCCGGGGTCGCGACCCACAGGTTGAGAACCGCTGGTATATGCAATGATGCTGCATAATCGTCCTCGATGCACGGGACAGCTTCCTACAACAAAGAATTATCCAGCCTAAATGCTCAAGAGTACCAAAGCTGAGAAAGTCTGATTTACATCCATCTCCTGGATGAGTTTTTGAAAGTGAAAGTTTGTTCTGAAACTGAAGGAGTCCCCCCTATTACTTAAGTTTCAGTTTCCCATACAGATTTTAGATCAGTTGCCATGTTTCACTTTTTATTCTTCTTCTCCAGTTGCTGTTGTTTTACATGTTGATAAGAAGAAATTCAAAAGATGTTACACTACTGATTTTTCCAAGAATCCACTCAACCCAACAAGTCTGTGAAAAGAAAAGATCGATATTCAATTTCCATCTAGTAACTTCAGCATGTTCAACACCCACTCAACTGTCAGGTCTTTCTTTTCAATTCTGAAAAATGTATATCCCTTTAAAATTTGTATAGATGGCATTTGTCTTTCTCAATTTGAATTTCTAAAATGTATTAGTATATAAGTAGGTGATTTTTTTTCCTTTGATTGCTTGTTTTTTTTCCTTTGATTGCCACAAATAATTGTAGGCGCACTATATACAAATTTCTAAGAAATATGTTCTAATAATTAAGTCAAATATTAAAGAAAAAAATATAAAGTCCAAGCATGCTTTTATGGTAATTAATAAGCAGAGACTATCTCTTGGCCCAGACACTGCTGAGAGAAAGGAAAGAAAGAAAAGGAACAAGGAAGAAAAGGTATGATCAGGGCACTGGAAAAATTTTCAAACACTGGAGCTCTATTAATTTTTTTACATCCTTGGTAAGAAGAATATTCTGTATCTATTTTTTGCTAAAACTATCCAGTACCTTTCCCAAAATGTGGTTTCCTACTTAAGATAAATACTACACTAGCCTACAAGCCACCACACGTGAGGAAGGAGGGGCAGCACCCCACCCTCTTCCCCGAGAAGGAAGAAAAGAATGCAAAGGAAAGGGACCTGGAGGGGTAACTCAGTCAGCCAGTTATAGATTAACTACAGGTCTCTGAAAGGTTGCCTGGAGCTGGCTGTAAAACAAAGCAAGAACCGGACTTGTACATAGCTGAGACCAGTGGTCCGGAAACCCCTTCCCCCCTCGAAACGCTCTCCCCTCCTGAAGTCATAAGAGTGCCGTATACCTCTAAAGCAGTGGTTCTCAAACTTTTTGAAGTCGGGGCGCATTTAAAATCCCACATTGTAGGCGCACTATATACAAATTTCTAAGAAATATGTTCTAATAATTAAGTCAAATATTAAAGAAAAAAATATAAAGTCCAAGTGTGCTTTTATGGTACTTAAACAAAATGAATATGACAACATTAAATTTATTCTGACATTAAAAAACATTTTTATATTACATATTTTGAGCTATGCTTTTTAGAATTCGTAAAAAAAGGGGTTAAGAAATTTAAAATATGACAAAAAAAGTTTTCTTTTTATATGTAGAAAGACATTCTTAGTAAGATTTAGTAAATTTGGCAGGTCCCGGCAGGAATGTGTTGTTTTTTCATTCTTGTGTTTATGAGAAACATGAGGCTGATGTGTCCTAGCGATTTCTTCAATGTTTGGGCATATATTTGAAAGGCAAACTCTCATTTCCTCATCAATACATTGAGGGATTCCTCTATTTTTACTCTTAACTGTGCTGAGGGTAGGAAATCCTAATTCACATAAATAAGATGTTAAAAATTGTAGTAAAATGTTCAAAGCTTTTTTAGATATTGCCACATATTCTTTTATAGAAATCCAAAAGGCTTCAAGAGACAATTCCTTATATTTAATCATCAATCCAAAACCCCCACCATACATATCATCTTAACTTTACACCAAACAAAGGATAGACGAAACTTGCCTCCAGTCTATCCGGGGAATGTGTAGGGTAGTGTAAACAATCCAGCACCACAGTTTAACAGCCTTTTGCAACCTAATCAGGCAAGTGAGGTGGGGAGTTCGGCAGACTGTCATCTTATAGCCAATTCCCCACACCTCTGTCCCCCCAAAAATCTCAACTTCAAAAACCCTGTTGGTTTTTTGGTCCCCAACAGGCACTGGAATACCATAGGCGCACCTGGAAATCTTCTAGGGAGCACACTTTGAGAACAACTGCTCTAGACAAAAGGATCACGAGCCACTTGCATGAACACGTGTTCTATAAAAGGTACGTAAGATGTAAGAAATCTAACTTTAAGGGGTTTGTGGTTTATTCCCTCTTTTGGGGTCACGCTGCTCCACCAGCTATTAAAATCCTACTTCTTTCATCAACTTGTCTGGGCGTCTCTGTCCCCCTTAATTTCTGCTACACACACATATTGCCTCTTTGACCTCATCATGTCTTACAACTTATCCCGGTTCTCTCTACTCCAACCAGACAGACCATTCATGTGGGCCAACTGTGCCCCTGCCTCCAGGCCTTTATGCTTAATGTTTCTCCTGCCTGGCACACACGGTCCTCTCTACAGTTATTCAACAGTACCTTCCAAAACTTAAAATACGTATATATTTTAACCCAAATTTTTAATCTAAATTTACCCAGTGGAAATAATGGCACAGATGCACATCGCTGCAATGTTGTTTATTGAATCAAAACTAGAAGCAGGTACTTCAGTTTCAGCTTAGGGCGCGCAAACTACAAAGAGTATCACTGCCATTTTGGCAACAAAAATAACACTGAACAATTCTTGACATTATTTTAGAGAAGGAAAGAAAGAGAAAAAGAAAGAAGGAAGGAAGGAAGGAGGGAAGGAGGGAAGAAGGGAAGAAAAGAGAGAGAAAGAAAAAAAAGAAAAGAAAAAAGAAATAAAGGAAAGAGAAGAAAGGAAGGAAGGAAGGAAGGTTAATCGAGTGGCACGGGGACTCAGGGAGACCAAGGCCCAGAGGCCCAGCTTGCAAAGTCAACTCTAAACGACCCTGTTCCTCAAAGGTTTCCCTGCTGCCCCTAAATCTGGACCGGGAGGTTGGAGGGTCCCTACTCATCCCTTCCCGAAATTTCCGTTTCCTGGAGCAGGACTCCGCCTAGTAGGGGATCAGATTTACTTTCCAGTTTCCTTTTCCCGCTCCGGCCCTGCCTTTAACAAAGACACACACCCCGGCACCGACCCTGCGCTGCGGCCGCCTTGCGGGAAGCGCGCGGCCGACCGTCCGCACCCCCGCGCACGCACAGGCACACGCACGCCCGGTCGCTCCGCACCCCGGCATCCCAGTCACCCGGAGGAAACCCGCGGGGACTGCCGCCTGCCCGGACGACCCGCAGAGCCCAGCCACCATGAGGTGAGCCCTCCCCCGCGCCCCCGTCCCCACCCAGACTGGGCGCAGGCCTTTGTTTCAAGCCCGGGTTTTCCTTTGATTCCGTTCCCGACGCAGCTCTGCGGCCCAGAAAGAGGCCGAGCCCCCTTACCGAGCAGCTAGGCGTCTGGCTTGGGACGCTCCCCGGGAGCCCTGCCCAGGTCCCGGGCGTCCGCACTCTGGCCTGTTGGGGAGGGTGCCCGGACGGACCCTTCTCCAGAGCCCCGATCCAAGGCGTCCGCGGTGGGGACTGTCTAGCCGTGGGTGCCAACGACGCGCCCCGGAGCCTTGTCCCTCCTGAAGTGAAGCTGTTCTGGGCGCGGCGGCGGTGACCGCGCGGGGACAGAGGGCCGTTCCACGGGGCCGCTACCTGGCACGGTCTCCGTGGGCCCGTCGCCTTCCTCCACTTCGAGTCCGCAGCTGCCACTCCCTCATTTTGGCAGACACGGTTTGGCCGCAGTGCCAGGCGGCATTTGGCCTCCTACTGCCATTTTGCCTTTTTCTGATTTCTGGGTGTGGGTTCTTCCCTTCCCGTGAGCTCCATGAACCACGTACAGGATTTTATTGTTCCACCCAATCCGCTATTTTTACGAAGATTTCTTTATCCGTTTCCTTTACTAATGGGTGGCAACGGTTCTTTTCCTCACCCTTTTTGGTATCCTCAGGGCTAGCGAACAATTTGCATTTAACAAATCGAGGAATGAGAGGTTAAAATCTTGGGTTCCTGAAGCAAATAACCCTTTGTTCTACTATTTGGGTGACCCAAAAGCAAAGTTTTTAGAACTCTGTGAGTCTGTTTCTTAACAGTAAAAAAATTAATGGCATCCATCTGTTAAGACTGTGGAAAGGGTTAATTGCTTGGCACATGATATTTGCAAGTGTTGACAATTATTAGAAGTAAAAAAAAATAATAACTCCGTAACTTATAACATTTGTAAGAAGGGAGGAGGGAGGTATCAGGAAAGGCCTGAAGAAACAAGGAAGAAAAGTGGGTTCACTGTATATGTATATGTGAGGTGGGGGCTGCTTCTTTCTGGAAAAAAAAATTACTGAAAGATAAATATTACCTCTTCAGACATAATAGCCTCTCTTTGCCAGCTTTCCAGAAACAAAGTTAAAAATTAAGTAGACCAAGTTTAAAAAAGTAAGACTTCTCATGGCCGGCTAGTTGGGCAGAACACTTCAGTGGCTGACTGAATGTCCCTTTCACCTCTCACAGGCACATTCATTACAGCCCAGGTAGTGATCTTTGTCGTCTTTGAGCAGGGATGTCGTCAGAACAGGGCCAGTGTTCATTTTACTCTACAGATGGGCAGAGGCTGTTATGCTTATATTGTGGTGGATCTGGGCCGGCTGACAAGGGCATGGGAAATCTTGCTTGTGATTTTGGCGCAGTTAACACCGGAGAAAGGAACAAGTACCAAGGAGTAATCATACCAGGTTTCCCAGTGAGGACTATAGGAAATAGTTTTGTACTCCTTTCAAACCTATTTTCAAAATCCAACCGTGCGTGGAGCCAGAGAGCATGCTGAGATATAAAGACAAGTGGGATAAGGAAGACGAATGTTGGAAAAATTTTAGGGCCATTAGCAGGAAGGGAAGAACTAGCAGAAATTCCTTCATCTGAAATTCAAGTGCTTTTTATGCTAAGCCTACACATCTGACTGGACATGCTGGAAGCTACCAGTTATGAAACTTCATTCATTTATCATTCATTCAACAAATATTTACTTATTGAGCTCCTGTCACATGCCTGGAATAACAGATCCTAGGCACACAGAGGCAAAAAAAAAAAAAAAAAAAAAAATCAGAGCAAGGTCTCTATTCTCATGGGGCTTACATTTAAATGAGGGAAATAGACAAACAGTAGATAAGTGAGTAAATAATCAACATAATTCAGAAGGTGGTAAGAGCTATTAAGAAAATAAAACAGTGTAATGGCCTCAGAGAGGGACCTATAATGGAGGAGGTTATTTTAGATAGCTCTCCCTCAGACAGCCTCTTACGGCATATTTGAGCTGAGTTACAGAAAAGAACTAGTCACTCAAAAGTTTAGGACCAGAGCATTCCAAACAGTAGAAATAACAAGTGTAAAAGTCCTTGAACTTGGTGTGTTCGTGGTAGGAAAAAGTATGTCAGTATGTCTAAAACAGCGGTATTCAAAATATGTATTTTGGTATTCAAAATATGTATTTTCCGATGGCTTTAGGCGACCCCTGTGTTTTGGTCGTTCGACCCCTGCCGGGGTCGCTACCCACAGGTTGAGAACTGCTGGTCTAAAACATAGTAAACGAGGCCCTGGCGGGTTGGCTCAGCGGTAGAGCGTCGGCCTGGCATGCGGGGGACCCGGGTTCGATTCCTGGCCAGGGCACACAGGAGAAGTGCCCATTTGCTTCTCCACCCCTCCCTCTCTACTTCCTCTCTGTCTCTCTCTTCCCCTCCCGCAGCGAGGCTCCATTGGAGCAAAGATGGCCCGGGCACTGGGGATGGCTCCTTGGCCTCTGCCCCAGGTGCTAGAGTGGCTCTGGTCGCGGCAGAGCAACGCGGGGCGTGCCTGGTGGATCCCGGTCAGGCGCATGCGGGAGTCTGTCTGACTGTCTCTCCCCGTTTCCAGCTTCAGGAAAATTAAAAAAATAAAATAAAATAAAACATAGTAAACGAGGAAGGAGAGGAGTAGAGAAGGCTGGATGGATAGACAAGGCCAGCTCCTTTAGGACTGGGAGAACGTGGTTGGATCAGTATCTAAGGGTGTCAGGAAGTCATTTGAAGATTTTAAAATGGACATAATCTGGTTTATATTTTCAAAAGTTTACAAGTATGGTACTATATAGAGACCAAGAGTGGAAGCAGGGAGACCAGATTTGTGCCCTTGCTCAAAGGAAAAGTAATTGTTGGTAAATAGTGGAAATGGAGAAAAGTGGGTGGATTTAAGATGTATCTGGGTGGTAGAATGAACAGAAAACATCCTGTTAGATTTGGATGAGGGTTGAGAGAAAAGGAATCAAAGATTATTCCTCAGTTATTTGTCCTGTAGAACTAAGGTGCCAAATAAGGTGGGGAAGACTAGGAGGGGAACAGGCTCAAGGGACCCAAATTTCTGTATTGGATATGTTTATTTGAGATGCCGCTTGGACTTCTAATTGAAGATGTGAACCAAACATTAGATAAATCTGGAGTTCAGGGAAGAGATCAAAGATAAAAGAAGTATACTTTGGAAGGTCATTAGTGTATACAACAGAAAGTCTTTAATTAGGTTGTGGGAGGGGGAAGTATTTTATTCACTTATCTTAATAAAGGTGATAATTATATCTTTGTTAACTAAGATTCTTGTACTTCCTTCTGAGCACTTTTAACATATTCTTACCCAGCTCTCTTATTGTTTGAATCACTAATTATCTTTAAATAAAGAGCTATCTGCCACCCCGTATCTGAAGCTCTCTGTGAAGCACATGCTGGTGAGAAGTAGCTCCATCTCAAAACAATTCCAATGAAGTAGACTGTTACGACTTTTCTTAACCTGAGACCTTTAAATACCTGGTGTGTCTTTTTCAGTGGTCAGTCACAAACCACTTAACTGCTCTTTAAGCTACTCTAAAATTGCTTCCTGTTTTTTCTTTAGTTCCTCCTGAGGCAAAGTGAATTTTACATACATTAGATATATCCTATGCTTCACAGCAAACTATTCTGAAAAAAACAAACAACTGTCCAATTTTTATATTAGAGGTAGTATAGTATTATGGTTGAAAGACGCAGCTTTTGAATCATGCTGAACTAGGTTTGGATCTTGGCTCAGCCACTTTATGGCAGTTATGACAATAGACATGTAATTTAAACTGTCTGCAAGTCCTCACCCATAAAATTGTGAGAATAATAAAAAAGGTTTTTATAGAAATTAAATGTAATTTATATAAAGTGGTTGGCACACTGCCTGGCATGTAGTAAACCATCAGTGAATGGTGGCTTTAGTTATTTGTCTTTTGAGTACTCATATGGTTCTAGACCAGGGGTCTCAAACTCAACTCAGCATGTGGGCCGCAGAGCAAGATCACAGCCTTTCGGCGGGCCGCACTAGGTCTACAAAAGGCAACTGTTACGCAACACTTTTCTCACTGCAGTTGAAAACAAAAAAAAATCAGTACAACAAGCACAATCGTACATGCAGTTTACTCAGTGTCACAAAACGACCAGAAACTGTAGTTCGCATCACTACTGCTGTTAACTAAGCTAATATCTAGCTAGGATGCTAGAGAAATGAAAAATACAAGTAGGTCCCTAGGCTTACTTAATTTTATCCAAAATATTTTGAACTTCGTGGATTAGCCTGCGGGCCGCACAAAATTGTTCGGCGGGCCGCGAGTTTGAGACCCCTGTTCTAGACAGTATATTATAAATAATATGTGTTTATACTATTGAACTGAATTTGCAGTGAACCCAGGTCATATGCATAAAGTTGTTTTTCATGTAGATCCTTATTTGCCATTTAATTTAGTGCTTCTTCTTGAATAAAATAACAGAGATTTTAAGTTTAATGAGAGCTCTCATCTGTTGAGTTTGAGGTCTTTTTATCCATTAAGCCCTAAGACCCAGTGTCTCTAGTGGCCACCAATTCTATGTGACTATTCAAGTTAATTAAAGTAAATTAAACTAAAAGTCTAGTGTCTTCATTGTACTAGCTCCATTTCAAGTGATCAGTGGTCATGTGTGGCTAGTAGCTACCATATACGGCACAGATAGGAGAATTTTTACCATGGCCAGAAGTTCTATGGGAAAGCTCTAGTCTAGAACATACAATCACTAAAATGTGGGACCTGTATATATGGTGTGTGTGCATTTATATACACAAACAGAGAAAGAATAAATATGAAAAAAATTATAAAAATTGAAATTAACAATGAGCTAATTTAAATGTCTATTAAATATAACATTAAGTCAACTATTAATGTTTACATTTAGTATTTATAAAATTTGGAAAACATTCCATGGAGTAATATATTAGA
Organism: Saccopteryx leptura; assembly: GCF_036850995.1. Lineage (NCBI taxonomy): Eukaryota > Metazoa > Chordata > Mammalia > Chiroptera > Emballonuridae > Saccopteryx > Saccopteryx leptura. The sequence continues at coordinate 37,819,028 of NC_089515.1, read as the reverse complement.
GTATAAATATGAAATGGTTTTATTTTTCTAATCACTACCACTAATTGTGCAATTAGTACAGTTCTCTAATTTTTCTGTCACTTTTGGCTATTAGGATAGACCCTTTCCAAATCTTAAAGACTCAGTCCATTTCAGTTTCATCTCATTTTTGATTCAAAGCACTTTTTCCTCCATTCCAGCCCCCCAGCAAATATTGATATAAGTGCTGCAAAGAACAGGAAACTGATAGACTAGACTTTATGATGACTGGCAAGGTAGGGGTCAGCTTTTCTAAGGTGCTCAAGGTTAGACCTTTCCAGAGAGCTGAGATTTGTCCAAAGACCAGAATTATGAGCCTAATAAGTAAGCCCTAAAACTCTGTTAGGAAGAGTTCCCAGAGTAAGGGAATAAAAGAAGATACAAGGGCTCTGAGGTAGGTCACACTTGGCATAAGAAATAATAACCCATAACAGTTTTTTAAAGGTCAGTATGGCTGGAATGCAGTGCGTGAGAGGAATGGGCTACAAAATGAGGCCAGCAGTAGACAGGGGCCAGACGATGAAGGGCACAGCAACCATGATGAGGAGTTTGGGGATGGAGATAATTTGATATTAACAATAAGTAGCTTCACTTCTTTATATTCCATCTTTCTTACAATTATCCCTCCTCTCTCTCAGAAGCATTATTTTCTCCCTTAGTATGAGATCGTTCCCACTGGCACGTCATTAAGTCATTTAAGATACCATGATTAAATTTTTTGACAATTCCCCCAGCCTCCCTTCAGCCGTAGCTATATTTCTATACTCCCTTGGTAGTAAAAGGGGAGTATCGAGCAAGGGGTTGCTCAGTCTGCTGAAGGCCTGCAGTCGGGGCACATGTGAGAAAGTGATCGATGAACAACTAAGTTGTTGCAACACGCAATGAAAAACTGATGATTGATGCTACTCTTAAAAAAAAATGCTGTCATCTCCAGAATTTTGCAATGAATAATGAGAACTTAATAAAATATCTCTAAGGCATAACTGTATACAGAGAAATTGATATAAAGTTATAGGAGCCTATGTTTAACTATTAAGGTCAAATAAAAAGGTAAAAATCGTTATTAAGCAAAGAACAGTATTTAAGGTTTAAAAATGGATTGTTTCCTGTATTCAAAAATTAAAAAGGATTTTTATCTTTGACAGTGAGATTCCTAAGGACTCTTTGAAGGCCATCCTGTTGGAGTTAGAATGTCACTTTACCTGGAATTTACTTAAGGAAGACATTGATCTGTTTGATGTAGAAGATACAATTGGTCAACAGCTTGAATTTCTTACCACAAAATCCAGACTCACTCTTTATAACTTATTGGCCTATGTGAAACACCTAAAAGGCCAAAATAAAGATGCCCTCGAGTGCTTGGAACAAGCAGAAGAAATAATCCAGAGGGAACACTCAGACAAAGAAGAAGTCCGAAGTCTGGTCACGTGGGGAAACTACGCCTGGGTGTATTATCACATGGAGCAGCTTACAGAAGTGCAGAGCTACATAGACAAGGTGGGGAACGTCTGCAAGAAAATGTCCAGTCCTTGTAACTACAAACTGGAGTGTCCCGAGATTGACTGTGAGAAAGGGTGGGCGCTCCTGAAATTTGGGGGGAAGTATTACCAAAAGGCTAAAGCGTCTTTCGAGAAGGCTCTGGAAGTGGAACCCGATAATCCAGAATTTAACATTGGCTATGCCATTACAGTGTACCGGCTGGATGATTCTGACAGAGAAGGGTCTGTGAAGAGCTTTTCCCTGGGCCCGCTGAGGAAGGCTGTTACCCTGAACCCAGATAACACCTACATTAAGGTTTTTCTGGCACTGAAGCTTCAAGATGTACACGCAGAAGCCGAGGGGGAAAAGTATATTGAAGAAATCCTGGACCAGATATCATCTGAACCTTATGTCCTTCGTTATGCAGCCAAATTCTACAGGAGAAAAAATTCCTGGGACAAAGCCCTTGAACTTTTGAAAAAGGCCTTGGAAGTGACGCCAACCTCTTCTTTCCTGCACCACCAAATGGGACTTTGCTATAGGGCACAAATGATCCAAATCAAGAAGGCCACTCGCAATAGGCCTAAAGGAAAAGATAAACTGAAGGTTGATGGGCTGATTACATCTGCTATATTTCATTTCAAGGCAGCTGTGGAACGAGACTCCATGTTTGCATTTGCCTACACAGACCTGGCCAACATGTATGCTGAGGGAGGCCAGTATAGCAATGCTGAAGACATTTTCCAGAAAGCCCTTCGTCTGGAGAACATAACTGATGATCACAAACATCAAATCCACTATCACTACGGTCGCTTTCAGGAGTTCCACCGTAAATCAGAAAATACTGCCATCCACCATTATTTAGAAGCCTTAAAAGTCAAAGATAGGTCGTCCCTACGTCCCAAGCTGACAAGTGCTCTGAAGAAATTGGCTACCAAGAGACTTGGTCACAATGCTTCAGATGTGCAGAGTTTAAGCGCCCTGGGGTTTGTTTACAAGCTGGAGGGAGAAAAGAGGCAAGCTGCTGACTACTATGAGAGGGCCCAGAAGATAGATCCAGAAAACGCAGAATTCCTCAGTGCTCTCTGTGAGCTCCGACTTGCCGTTTAGCTGCATACGCTGGGGAATCAGCTTGAAGGCTCTTCTCTCCATTTTGGGTTCCTATATTTTTGTTTATAGTTTTAATCCATTCATTACAGAGCTGGTTTTTATTAAATGGTTATTGGGTACCAGGCATCATGTTAAATACTTTATATACATTATGACAAATCATTTGCTGTTTTCTACTTTTTTTTTTAATTAAAATACTATAATTCATTAAGAAACAGCAACATTCTGCCTGACCAGGTGGTGGCGCAGTGGATAGAGCGTTGGACTGGGATGCAGAGGACCCAGGTTCAAGACCCCGAGATCGCCAGCTTGAGTGTGGGCTCATCTGGTTTGAGCAAAGCTCACCAGCTTGGACCCAAGGTCGCTGGCTTGAGCAAGGGGTTACTCAGTCTGCTGAAGGCCCGCGGTCAAGGCACGTATGGGAAAGCAGTCAATGAACAACTAAAGTGTTGCAACGAAAAACTAATGATTGATGCTTCTCATCTCTCTCCATTCCTGTCTGTCCCTATCTATCACTCTCTCTTACTCTCTCTCTGTCTCTGTAAAAAAAAAAACAACCAAAAAAAAAGAAACAGCAACATTCCAACTATTGTAACGTTTAAAAATGCCATGGCCATTATGACTTTATACCCTTTATCTCTATTTATAATAATTTTTTGATTGTTTTGTCAACTTTCCCATGTTACTTATGCAGTGAGTATAATCCTGCATAAATCTTTGATGCTTACATCGGGAACACTTTCAGAAGTGCAAAATTAATATTAAGTTGTGTTCTTAATTATGTAGCTACAAAAGATGAAACTTTCCAGTTACAGATGTTTTGACTTTGATGAGGATATTTAACCATCAACTTAAAGAATCCTCTTTGTTGGAAGAAAAAGGTTCATAATAATAAAATGTTTGTCATCTCTGATGATTGCAATAAAAGAAGAAGCTAGAACATGAGAAATCAGAAGTATTATCTCCTAAAACATTCATTAAGTAGCTAGAAATAGTTATGAGAAAAAAAATTAATAATAGAAAATCATTAGTCTCAAGTTTCTCTTGATTCTTTCACTAGAAGAAAAAACTTGAACTAAATTTAAATGGAATTAATTGCTCATTTTTTTCCAATTATAATTACAGTATATTTAATTATAACCATTGAGATAGAAAGTAGACCAATAGAGAAATTGGAAAACATGATAAGCAACTGTGTCAAGTGGAAGTCCCTTACCTATATGCCTAGATTACCAGGATTTCAGTGATTTAGTTTGGGGTCTCGACTGGGCTGAGTTCTCAAACCCCCAGTTTTTGATCTTTGGTGAACTGTTTTAGAATTCCACGTTATTTCTGTGAAGCTTTTTCTTTTGAAGTTTTCATACTGACATGTTTTCCTGTATATCCTCCAGGAATAGGTAAGCCCAGCTTTCAGTTTTAATATCCACCTTGAAGGGTCACCGTTTAAGGGCTCTTATTTCAGGGGACTTTTTAAATGGGGACGTTGCTAACAGTGGCTTTCTCTAATGGTTGTTTCTTTGATTGTATTTACCACCAGTATTAGTGGGAAGGTGTGCCATGTGATTTAACCCTCTATACCTCCAGTGTAGTTCTTAAAACTCTCTGTGTATGTGTGTGTGTGTTACTTTTGTGTAGTTCTTACAAAACTCTGTGTGTGTGTGTGTTACTTTTGTGTAGTACTTAAAACCGTGTGCGTTACTTTCGTTATTTTTATTTTTATATGTTTATTATGGCTTTGATGATTATAAAACTAGTGAGTTATTGTAAAATTTCAAACAATGCAGAAGTATACGAAGTTTAAAATAAGAGCGCTCCCCTCACCCTACCCCGATCTATACCTCCAAAGGTAAACTGTTAACAATTTGATTATATTCTTCCAGATAGTGTGTTCTATGCATCTTCAGTCATCCATATATATTGCAATGTATCTCATGAATTAAATTTTTTTAATGTTTGTTTTACTTAAGTTCCTGCTGTTTTTGTTTATTTTGCTCATTTTATTTGTTTATTAAAGAAGGAAGAGCAGGGAAGGAAATGACCTTTACTCAAATATTTTAGAAATTCAGGACTAGAATATTTTATTTTGCAGAGGTCATTTTCCTTCATTGGAAATAATGTAATCAAGGTTATGTTCCCAAGTAGCCACTTGCCATGCAATAAAATACAGTTGTGGTATCAAAGATAGAACTAGAAGCTTCTATTTTAAATATTAGACTTTAAAGTCTATGAAATTATTAAAATTCACTTAATATTAAAATATTGAGATATATGTCATAACATGATAAAGTATAATATCAACATGTAAAAAACAGCCATAAACATTGAACCAAAATTAATGTTTATAATAACTTTAAATTTTGTCAATAATTGTTCTTATCTTCCTAGAACTTATAACTACTTAGAGGTAATTTCATAGACTCTTTGGTTTATAGAAGACCTCAGAGTTCACCTTAATCAATTAACCATCAAAACTAAGTGTTTTTTTTTGTTTGTTTGTTTTTTGGAGTTTAGATGTTACTTTATTGGCTAGTTTAACCTGACACCGTGCTCATAAGGAGCTGCAAACAGAAGCCACCAAAACTAAGTTTTGATGGCTTGAACAGTCATCCTAAATGATAATTTCATTTCAGATAGCCCTTATTCTTAGAAATATATTCCTTCCATTTAACTGAATCTCTATGGCCTGAAGTTTACACATATTAGACTGTATTTAGGGACCTCAAAGATCTAATCTTTTTTAGACAAACCAAAAATATGCCCAGGGAAGTGGTTGTAATTGCTCCTCAGGGTGATTTGACCCTTCTGGAAGAGAAATGTCTCTTTCTCAAATCTCCCTGGTGATCTTAGAAACTATTTTGTTGAACAGTAAAGCTATGCTGCCAGCCTCACAAAAGCTGAGAATAACTTTTTCAACAAAGGGAATCAACTGGCAGGAAAACTGGCTTCAGAGTAATGGAGCTCTTCAATGTATTTTGTCTTCTGGGTGCAGAACTAGTCTTAGCAGTTGATCACATGCTATCTGCCAGAGTTTCAAAAATAGTAAAAGCAGTAACTGTTCTTTTCTAGATTGAGTTCATGCAAATTATCTCAGTTCAAGAAAAACTGCATAGGCCCACAGAACTTTAAAACCAGGAGGACCCGCCTGACCAGGCGGTGGCGCAGTGGATAGAGCGTCGGACTGGGATGCCGAGGACCCAGGTTCGAGACCCCGAGGTTGCCAGCTTGAGCGTGGGCTCATCTGGTTTGAGCAAAAGCTCACCAGCTTGGACCCAAGGTCACTGACTCCAGCAAAGAGTTACTCGGTCTGCTGAAGGCCCATGGTAAAGGCACGTATGAGAAAGCAATCAATGAACAACTAAGGTGTCACAATGTGCAATGAAAAACTAATGATTGATGCTTCTCATCTCTCTGTTCCTGTCTGTCTGACCCTGTCTATCCCTCTCTCTGATTCTCTGCCTCTGTAAAATAAATAAATAAATAAAAATTAAAAATTAAAACCAGGAGGACCCTGAGAAAATGGCAGCTCTGGCCAACTTGACTGATAAGTAAGTTGGGACCCAGTATGATGATGTATGTTAAGGTTTCACAACTAATTAATTTCTTCTTGACCCTGGTTCAGCATCACTCTAACCTATTGGACAGTTCTTGCCTATAATCAATAATATTTGTTAACCATTTAAACCTTAACTGACAGTTTATCTGGCCATGATAGGATTATGCCTGCACGACAGTAACACAAGCAGACCCAAGGGTGGTTCTTTTATAGAGTGTGCTTATTGTTGAGATTAAAGAACATGACAGAAATATAAAACATTAAAATGCGGCGTGTTCTTTTTCTAATTGGTAGATTATAAGTGCCCTCTATGTATGTATGTCCCTAACTCACCACTGGATTGAAGCAAATGAGAATCCATTGGCCTGGATAATTATTCTGTCTCCTTTGAGTAGTTCAAGGGTAATAATATTGTAATCCTAATGGGGTAGCCATGAGAAGCACCTCTCAGATCTTCAACAACAGGGATTATAATTAACTGAGGGTTCCATCTGCTACACACTGACATCCATCATTGTGTTTACAGTGAGGCCACACTTCCCAGCATGGCAGGGATACAAATTCAGACCTGGGAGAAGCAGGACTCCTCTGACAGTTGACTTAGGCTGAAGGATTCCCCACCAGCCTTGCCATATTTTCCTTAAAACTAGACAGTGGCCCTGGCCGGTTGGCTCAGTGGCAGAGCATCGGCCTGGCGTGCAGAAGTCCCGGGTTCGATTCCCGGCCAGGGCACACAGGAGAAGCGCCCATCTGCTTCTCCACCCCTCCCCCTCTCCTTCCTCTCTGTCTCTCTCTTCCCCTCCCGCAGCGAGGCTCCATTGGAGCAAAGATGGCCCAGGCGCTGAGGATGGCTCCTTGGCCTCTGCCCCAGGCGCTAGAGTGTCTCTGGTCGCGACAGAGCGATGCCCCGGAGGGGCAGAGCATCGCCCCCTGATGGGCAGAGCGTCGCCCCCTGGTGGGCATGCCGGGTGGATCCCGGTCACGCGCATGTGGGAGTCTGACTGTCTATCCCCGTTTCCAGCTTCAGAAAAATTAAAAAAAAACAAAAAAACAACAACTAGGCAGTGGTCTGTGTTGCTTCCACCCCACTTTCTTCCTTCCCTCTCTCCTGCACTTGGTGTCAGACCTGAGTCACAGCCTGATGGCTCCTCTAGCCTCTCCCTGTCCCATTCCATTTTCTTCCACAAGTGTTGCCCTAATAAAATTTTTCCATTACATTTTATCTTGATGTCTGCTTTTGGAGGTCAAATTAACTCGCCCAGTGAAAGAAATGTAATTAGATGACTCATTGGCTGTAGGTCAAATCATCTTTATATAATATAAAATGCCATTTTATTGTTTTTCAGCTTTTTGGATCAGTATTGTTAAAGAACAGAACATCTTTTTAATTTTGATAATATTTGAGTTGGAAAAGAGAAGGGGAAAGAGATTAAGAGAATGGTAGAGACCAAAAAAAACGTTTATCTTACAAAGAAGTCAAGAGATATAGTTAAAATGAAACTGTTATGTGTTATTCTAAATAATAAAACTAATTGATAAAGTAAAAATCGAGCCATAACAGTAAAAAAAGGGAGGAATTGGAATTTGAGTTCCTTAAATTCAATAATTAATCCTCACTTAAAAACATGACAGGAAGCCCTGGCCGGTTGGCTCAGCGGTAGAGCGTCGGCCTGGCGTGCGGGGGACCCGGGTTCGATTCCCAGCCAGGGCACACAGGAGAAGCGCCCATTTGCTTCTCCACCCCCCCCCCCTCCTCTCTGTCTCTCTTCCCCTCCCGCAGCCAAGGCTCCATTGGAACAAAGATGGCCCGGGCGCTGGGGATGGCTTCTTGGCCTCTGCCCCAGGCGCTAGAGTGGCTCTGGTCGCTGCAGAGCGTTGCCCCTGGTGGGCGTGCCGGGTGGATCCCGGTCGGGCGCATGTAGGAGTCTGTCTGACTGTCTCTCCCTGTTTCCAGCTTCAGAAAAATACAAAAAAACCCCCCCAAAAAACAAAACAAAACAAAAAAAACATGGCAGGAAAATAATAAAGTCGACATTAAGTAGATCAAGAAATAGAATTATAAGCATATCCTAGGCTCCCATTGCAGGTTGGAACAGTCTCCTCCCAAACACTGACCTTCCTCTTTCCCGCTCCACAGAACAAAGGCGCTGGTTTATATTTAATGGCCACAGCCTTTTATCACTTAACTTTCTGTTGCAATGCTGACCCTTGTCTCAGGACCCCAATCTCATTCCTCTTCTACTCTCTTCTCAGCCAGGGTTCCTGGATCCTTGAGATGTGATATTTTTCTCCTTAGCTTCCTTTTCCCCTGTGAACAAGCTACCCACATGCAGCTCATCCCTCCTCAAACAAAACTACCTTCTCTAGCACTTTCTTTGTTCATTAAACATTTTATTATACTTTAAGTGAATTTTAAAAACAGCATCTAATTGAAAGACAGGAATGCCATGTTTATATTTCCATGTCTGCTCTGAACCTCGGGGTCCTCTAGGTGATGAACTGGAATTCTCAGTATCTCTTTTCACCCTGGCATATAAGCAGAGTAAGCAACAAACTAATTACAGAGATGTGTAAGATCGGAAAAGTCGGACCTTCTCAGAGCACACAGGTGCTTCGTGTAGAAACTCGGAAGGACAAGCAGGGATTGAAGACACTGAACACACTGGCTCTTCCTATTTTTCCAGAAAAGCCATTCTGGGCTAAGCTCCCATTCCTACGTCAGAGGAGAAAAAGAAGAGGGTACAGAAAGGAAGAGACAAGCTTATAGACCAGTGCCCTCTATGTATGTATGTCCCTAACTCACCACCAGATTGAAGCAAAGCCCTAGAGGGAATGCTAGTTCAGCCACATCTATAGATTCTAGTGACACGTGAGTAAGCATAGCCAATTCTTCTGTAGTATGTAATATGTACCAGGTGTTGTACGAAGTGCGTTACATGTATTAAACTTATAAAATCCTTACAAAATCCCTATAGATAAGTGCTTTTATTATTTCCTTTTGCATATGAGTAAACTGGAGTTTAGCACGATTAAGACACACAGCTAATAAGGAGTGGGAAAAGTATTTAAACCGTGAAGTCTAGTGCTAAAATCTAATGCTTAATGACTATACAATATTTTTTAAATAGTCTTAAATTTTTGAATGGGGCATGTAGAAAGATAGGATCAATATTTGTAGAGACTTGAGAAGAATGCTACAAGGGATCACACTGAGCTCAGACATGCTGCAATCAGGTCACCCAACACTGTTACATAGAGTCCCAATGCTCCCTGGAAGGAATTCTGAGAGGGAGTTAGTTGTCCAGATCAGCTGATCCTTGATGCTGGGATTAAAGCTGCTCTGAAACACCCCCGGAGAGAATGACCTAGGAAATCAAAGGACTCAATCTAAGGAAGAGGCTTGTCTCCAGAGTTGGATGTTGGAAATCAGAGATTTGGAATACATTCCTCAAAGCCACTTTGGAAGGCTGAAGAACCAGCAAAAACTTAGAAACCAAGATACCCGGCCCTTTGTCCTTGCGAGAAGACATCTCTCCCGCACACACACCAACCAGAATCCGAACGTTGACCCAATGTGGAGAGCAACAGCAGAAGCGAGGAAGGTGAGTGCTGTAAGACATGTAACGAGGTGGGTTAGGGCCACCTGCCTCTTAATGTCCCCTGGGTTTGTCTTGAGCTTCCAAGTCAGGGACTTTGGAGAGTGCCTCTGAGCCCCTGATTCCATCGAATATTAATTTAGTTTAAGAGTAACTTCATGCCCTGGCTGGTTGGCTCAGTGGTAGAGCGTCGGCCTGGCGTGCAGAAGTCCCGGGTTCGATTCCCGGCCAGGGCACACAGGAGAAGCGCCCGTCTGCTTCTCCACCCCTCCCCCTCGCCTTCCTCTCTGTCTCTCTCTTCCCCTCCAGCAGCCAAGGCTCCACTGGAGCAAGGATGGCCCGGGCGCTGGGGATGGCTCCTTGGCCTCTGCCTCAGGTGCTAGAGTGGCTCTGGTGGCAACAGAAGCGACGCCCTGGATGGGCAGAGCATCGCCCCCTGGTGGGCGTGCCGGGTGGATCCCAGTCGGGCGCATGCGGGAGTCTGACTGCCTCCCCGTTTCCAGCTTCAGAAAAATACAAAAAAAAAAAAAAAAAAAAAAAAAGAGTAACTTCACCTGTATTCACATGCTTTCCTTTTTCTATGCCACATTAATTCCTGCAACCTTATGCTCCAATCGCACTGTAAAGCCAGTAGCCAGGGCCACTATCACAGCAGCCTCCTGGCCCATGCAGGTTCGCATTGGATTCGGACAGTCGGTAAAGAAACAACAGAGCCAAGAACTGATGGGCTGTCATCTTTAATTCTAGCTTGCACCCGGCGGGCAAGTAAAAACACACACTGGGCTCCAAAACCCACTCACATTCAGTGCTCACAAAGCTACTGACTTATCCGAGTTTCCTAGAATCAAAGGTTTCTAGCTCATCAGACTTATTCACCTCTGTCCCCCATCTCCTTCCTTCACCAGCGTGAAACTGCACAAACTGGCTTTTTACTCAATACTCCGCCATCTTGGCTGCTTCTCCTGGCCACTTGGCCTCTTTCTGCTCTCCTCTGCTCTCTCCTCTAATCATAATCTCAGGAACCAAGAGCAAGCTCCCGTTCTGCCCCCACTTTATATTGTAGCTTCACAACCTCTAATCCACTATACAAAGTAGGGAAGTCTCTAATACAAAGTCACTTCTCTGAGGCATGATTGGATTATACCATCCCACATCAAAAAGGGTGGGAAAGGTTTAATCCCAAAACCAAGCCCCAGGCTACAAGGATTCTGCCTGCCTTTAGCCCACCCCAACACACATTAATATCACCTGGGCGATGGCCTCCTCGTGGGCAGCCACGAGGAGTCATCTTTAACAAAGTGAGCATAATACATTTTATCTGCCCAACAATCCACCCCTATGCTCACTTTACCACCCACAATCTACATCACCAGCATTCCTGTGCAAGGAAATTAGAACATTACACAGATTACAACAGCAAAAATCATACAGTTTCAACAATTACAAAGGTACATTTCATCAGTCTCTCAGCACTTAGCCCAAAGCGCAAAATGTCCTCGGCCTTCTTTCTAGCCACGGGAAAAACTTCCTGGGGCAGGAGAGTGCTTTCAGCAAAGCCGCCCCCCCACCCCTATCAGGGTATTTCACATTGTCCAAAATCCGTAAGTCCATAAGTCCATCCAACAAAGGAGCCAATGCCCACTCCGGTCGTAGTCCAGGAAATCAGTCCACACACATGGGGCGTCAGCCACCCCCCTCATCCCTGCTGTCCTGGCAGGTCTTACACTGTCCCAAAGAGGAGCACGTGGCAATGGCAGTCAGCATTTCCATCTCTGCTCCGGAGAGCATGTCCAGCCCTATGTACCAAAATCGCAGACCTACCAGGGCTGCAGTAGGTGCTCCTTCCAGCTGGGCTTCCATCTTCTGGAGACTGCAGATCACAACTCCAGCCCAATTCTGCTCATCCTCCAAAAAGGAACTGAAAACACCAGCTCCCACTGCTGGGCTCGCAGCCCCGGGCCCGGCCTCAGCTTCAGCCTCAGCCTCAGCTCTGGCCTCCTGCCGCTGCTGGCTCTCCGCAACATCCAGGGCAATCTGCAACTCACGAACCTGTGAATCCTTCTCCAGCAGCTGCTCCATTTCCAGGCGAATCTCGCAAACCTGGTCGGCCTCCTCCTCCAGCACTTCCTCCAGCTCTAGGGTCAGCATCTGTTTCTCCGGCGTTTGCTCCAGCTCCTTCCACTGCTCGGTTTGCAGGTCCCGGGCAGCCTCTTCCACAGAGCTCTCAGTTTCCTTGTGCATGGCTGTAAAAGTCAGCCAGCCTACGGTCCCCAAAAGGACAGCCATGGGGAACCATAACACTAGCCAGTCCTCTACTCCACTGCTCAAAGGCTCCTTGCCGATCTGTATTGAATCCTGCCACAGACTACACCAAATGTAAAGCCAGTAGTCACGGCCACTATCACAGCAGCCTCCTGGCCCATGCAGGTTCGCATTGGATTCGGACAGTCGGTAAAGAAACAACGGAGCCAAGAACTGATGGGCTGTCATCTTTAATTCTAGCTTGCACCCGGCGGGCAAGTAAAAACACATACTGGGCTCCAAAACCCACTCACATTCAGTGCTCACAAAGCTACTGACTTATCCGAGTTTCCTAGAATCAAAGGTTTCTAGCTCACCAGACTTATTCACCACTGTTCCTCATCTCCTTCCTTCACCAGCGTCAAACTGCACAAACTGGCCTCTCACTCAATACTCCGCCATCTTGGCTACTTCTCCTGGCCACTTGGCCTCTTTCTGCTCTCCTCTCTGCTCTCTCCTCTAATCATAATCTCAGGAACCAAGAGCAAGCTCCCGTTCTGCCCCCACTTTATATTGTAGCTTCACAACCTCTAATCCAATATACAAAATAGGGAAGTCTCTAATACAAAGTCACTTCTCTGAGGCATGATTGGATTATACCACCCCACATCAAAAAGGGTGGAAAAGGCTTAATCCCAAAACCAAGCCCCAGGCTGCAAGGATTCTGCCTGCCTTTAGCCCACCCCAACACACATTAATATCACCTGGGCAACGGCCTCCTCGTGGGCAGCGTCATCTTTAACAAAGTGAGCATAATACATTTTATCTGCCCAACACACACCAAAACAAAACAACCCCCCCCCCCCAATAACAGATAATTTGTATAATAAAATCCTTTACTAAGAAGTTTTCAGGAGAGAAGAACTACAACTTAAAACTTAACGTTAGATCATTCCAGTTTTTCTTTTGAAAGAAAGCATGCACATAGAAGGAGGGAGGGGAGAGAAAGAAAGAAGCAAAGAGAGGGATGGAGAGAGAGAAGGAAAGAGATCAAACATTTCTTGATGTTCCTGCCTCTCCATGATTCTAGGTCTTACCTCTTTACCTATCTGTACTCTTCTTTCTCTGAACTAAAAACCACTCCCTCCATTTTCCTTAAACAAGAGTGTAAAGCCAGAAGGCACGGCCAGGGCCACCATCACAGCAGCCTCCTGGCCCATGCAGGTTCTCATTGGATTCGGACAGTCGGTAAAGAAACAGCGGAGCCAAAAACTGATGGGCCATAGTCTTTAATTCTAGCTTGCACCCGGCGGGCAAGTAAAAACACACAGTGGGCTCCAAAACCCACTCACATTCAGTGCTCACAAAGCCACTGACTTATCCGAGTTTCCTAGAATCAAAGGTTTCTAGCTCACCAGCCTTATTCTCCTCAGTTCCCCATCTCCTTCCTTATCCCAGATACAAACTCTGTACAAACTGGCTTTTTACTCAATACTCCGCCATCTTGGCTGCTTTTCCTGGCCTCCTCCACACGGCCTCCTTCCACTGCTGGCTCTACCCTCTCTGCTCTCTCATGCTAACCTCAGGAACCAAGAGCGCAAGCTCTCGTTTTGCCCCCATTTTATAGTGTAGAAATCCAAACCCTTAATCCAATATACATAATAGGGAGGTCTCTAATACAAAGACACTTCTGAGGCATGATTGGATTGTACCGTCCCACATCAAAAAGGGTGGGAAAGGCTTAATCCCAAAACCAAGCCCCAGGCTACAAGGATTCCGCCTGCCTTTAGCCCACCCCAACACACATTAATATCACCTGGGCGAGGGCCTCCTCGTGTTATCTTTAACAAAGTGAGCATAATACATTTTATCTGCCCAACAAAGAGCAATTCAATTTTAACTTACCCTCATAGTCAGCCACATACGCACCTGTGCATAACCAAATTCATCACATTGCTTAGTTCAACAAGAGGATTTCATTACAACATGACATGCTCTCCTTTGAAAGGAATTGTTATAAATAAATAGCATCCCCTCACAATTTCACAGGAATTACATTTTTTTTTTTTTTTTTTTTGTATTTTTCTGAAGCTGGAAACGGGGAGAGACAGTCAGACAGACTCCTGCATGCGCCCGACCGGGATCCACCCAGCTCGCCCACCAGGGGCGATGCTCTGCCCACCAGGGGGGTCGCTCTGCCGAGACCAGAGCCACTCTAGCACCTGGGGCAGAGGCCAAGGAGCCATCCCCAGTGCCCGGGCCATCTTTGCTCCAATGGAGCCTTGGCTGCGGGAGGGGAAGAGAGAGAGAGAGGAAGGAGGGGGGTGGGGGTGGAGAAGCAAATGGGCGCTTCTCCTATGTGCCCTGGCCGGGAATCGAACCCGGGTCCCCCACATGCCAGGCCGACGCTCTACCGCTGAGCCAACATGCCAGGGCAGGAATTACATATTTTAAAGTAAATTCAGTCACTAAATCTGTCATCATTTTTGTCCACTATAATAAGAATGATGTTTTATGCTTTCAGATTGACACAGAATACACTCCCCTATATCACTTTGTTTCAACATTTCTCAAAATTCGAATTCTGGTATGTGTTTGAGGTTTTATATGTTACACTTTAACATAATCCTTTTTCAAATTGTATCAAATCGATTAACACATTAGTAGGGAATCAAAAATAGGACCCAGATGACAATCTGGGTCCTCAAGGAAGGCAGGGGGCTCAAAAATTTTCTTTCATTAAATTTTACCAATGGTTATTTATAGACAACTCAACCAAAATCATCATCAAACTTTAACTTATCTTCTAATTTTTTTTATTGATCTTAGAGAGACAGAGGAACGGAAAGAGCGAGAGAAGCATTCGTGTTCCACTTAGTTGTGTATTCACTGGTTGGCTCCAATATGTGCCCTGACCGGAGATTGAGCCTACAACCTTGGCATCTCAAGACAACACTGTAACCAACTGAGTAACTGGCCAGGGCCATCCCAGTAACTGATACTCCATGTAGGGAAGTGACCTGGGCAATCAAAATATTGAAGAACACCACACAGCATCTTTCTCCCTGTATTTGTACTTGCGAGAGAAAGGGTATGGACGTGGGATGGGTAATGAGCAGGACTGGAGACCAGAAGAGTGGAAAACAACCAAAGTTCATGTTTGTTCTAAAGCTGGCCTT
The DNA here is from genome assembly GCF_036850995.1 of Saccopteryx leptura. Taxonomy (NCBI): domain Eukaryota; kingdom Metazoa; phylum Chordata; class Mammalia; order Chiroptera; family Emballonuridae; genus Saccopteryx; species Saccopteryx leptura. The sequence goes on along the minus strand of NC_089515.1, from coordinate 37,803,852 downwards.
GTCTAGTTGAACTGTAATGGAGGCCATCAGCAACTCTGGGGAGGTAGTCTCACTAAGTCCAGCAGGTGGCGGTGCTGCATAACATGTCAATAAAGAAAGAAAACGTTCCTGAAGCTCTGGACCCTTTAGGAAGAAAAACTTGCTCAGCATCACTAATCATCATAGAAATGCAAATCAAAGCTACAGTGAGATATCACCTCACACCAATCAATGACTATTATCAAAAAATCAACAACAGGTGTTGGTGAGAAAAGGGAACCCTTGTGCACTGTCGGTGGGATTGCAAACTGGTGCAGCTGCTTTGGAAAACAATATGGAGATTCCTAAAAAAACTAAAAATATATATACCACATGACCCAGAATCTTTACTTCTTGGTATTTATCCAAAGAAAACAAAACAAATTTAAAAGGCTATATGCACCCCTATGTATACATTACATTATTTACAGTAGCCAAGATGTGGAAAGTAACCTCAGTGTCCATGAATGGATAAAGATGTGATACACATACACACACACACACAAACAATGGAAAATAAATGGAATTTACACCGCAATAGAAAAGAATAAAATCTTGCCATTTGCAACAACATAGGTAGATCCACAGGGTATTATGCTAAGTGAAATAAGGCAGAAAAAGACCAATACTGTGTGGTTTCATTTATATGTAGAATCTTAAAAACCAACCAAACCAAACGAAAACGATTCAGAAACAGCTACCAAAGGGATGTATACCAGAAGGGAGGCAGGGGGGAGGGGAGAAAGGGGAAGAGGAATACAGCCAGTAATATTGTGATAAGTTTACACAGTGACAGATGATTACTAGAATTAGTGGGGTGATCACATTGTAATATATAAGTGGCAAGTCACTATATTGTATACTTGAAACTAATATACCCAGTGTAAGATTGTATACCAACTATACTTAAATAAAAAACAAAGAACAAGCACACCAAAAAAAGCAAATATATTTTTTATTTTTTAAAATTCATTTTTGAGAGGAAAGACAGAGAGAGAGAGAAGGTGGGGAGGAGCAGGAAGCATCAACTCCCATATGTGCCTTGTCCAGGCAAGCCCAGGGTTTCGAACCAGCGACCTCCGCATTGCAGGTCAACGCTTTATCCACTGCGCCACCACAGGTCAGGCCAAGAAAAAGAAAACTTATAAATGATCCCTTTTTAGAGGTGAATATTGAAGTGTAACCCCATGCCCTGAAAATATCTGTTTGCAATTTAGAAAAGCCAAGTGAACTCCCAAATCCTAGCAATTCCAAAATTCCCACTCATGTGAGTCCCCTCTCCAAAACAGTTAGGAGTCAACTTGTGTGTGATTCTATATTGACCATAGGTACCAGCTGCAACTCAGCCACATAAAGCGGCTGCCACATCCCCTTCCCTTCCTCCCAGCTTCTTCCCCTATGAGGAGCACAAGCCGATTTCCAACCCATTGGATCCCATACTTGGCCTGGGTTCTTCAGCACCTCCTCAAATTTCTCCAGCACACAATGACTACTTTCTCTCCTGACCCCCAGCGTATGCAGTGTTCTCAGCCTTGGCATTTAATAACTCTTGGCATTGCTATCACCCGTGTTTCAGTTTACCTGTTCAGCAGATCAGGAAGGGGGTACAATGTATATGTTGAATTCCCCACCATGTACAACATGGTGGCAGATTCCAAGGAGGTCCTTAATAAGTTGTTAGTTGGTTATCTCCTCTTGTGGACTCTTAAAAATGCCCGCCAGTGTGCTATCAGTAATGCCCTATAAGTTAGAGGCCAGCACAGGACTGGGCAAAAGGCTCTAGTCAGGGACTTCTGCTCCTAGTCAAACCATAGCATAAAGTTTTCGTGTGAAGTAAAAACAGCTTGCGTGGTGATTATACCTGAAACTCCATCTTTTCATGCATGAGGCACACGTGCGCCAACTCCCAATGTCCGGGGCTCCCTGTGTGAGCAGTGCCCCAGCCCCAGGCCTTGCATTCCATGTGAGCACAACGGAGCTGTTCCATTACGCCTCTCTGGGTTGAACACAGTTGTATTATTTTTATAATCATGCCTCAATCAGATAGCAGCTTTGGTATAACAGCTTTTGGTATATTAACAGGTATAAAATCTGTTGTTTGGCAGAGTTTTAAAAAAGATTCCAACTTTAAAATATAAGAAGAAAAAACTCATATATCTACCTTGAATTCACTCTATTTCATTTCAATAAACAATTTCAGAATTATACCGATTAGGACCAGGAATTTGAGTACCAAGTTGACACTACCATCTTCATCATCACCGGGCAATGGTACAGGCACTTCAGAAAGAACCCAACTCCTGACTGAAAAAGGTGACTTTGGTAATGTGGAAGGAGGAACTCCCTTTTATGACAAAGTGTGCTTCCCAAGTTACACAGACACACACACACACACAGACACACGCACAATGTTCCCAAAGAGAAACCTGGATCAATAGCAAATTGAATCAGCTCAGCAGTAGCCTTTTTTTTTTTTTTTTTAAAGATTTTGTTTATTGATTTTACAGAAAAAGGCAAGAAAGGGGTTAGGGGAACAAGAAGTATCAACTCATACTTGCTTCACTTTAGTTGTTCATTCATTCTTTGTCATATGTGCCTTGACCAGGCAAGCCCAGGGTTTTGAACCAGCGACCTCACCATTCCAGGTCAACACTGTATCCACTGCGCCACCACAGGTCAGACTAGAAGTAGTGTTCATAGAACTGGACTCTTGGGACAACGCTTGGAAATTTCCAACCTAGAATCTTCCCAGATATACTAATTGGAAGATTGACACACAAGCCAAATGATTTATCTGCCCAAGGGTAGTCCTATTTCCAAATGGCTTCTTTTCTTAAATTTTATTTATTCTTTAAAATGTTTAATTTTAAAATATTTTTACTGAATTTTTGGGGATGACATTGGTTAATAAAATTATACAGGATTCAGGTGCACAAGTCTACAACACATCTTCTGTGTATGCATTGTGTGGTCACCACCCCAAGTCAAGTCTCCCTCCGTCACTGTCTCTCCCTCCTCTACCCCACCCCACCTCCCCTCACCCCCCTTTCCCTTTTAAGCCCACTTAAGAAGACAATCTGAGTGGGCCAGAGGGAAGGAGGCAGCTTCCAGCATCAATCAGACAGCTTCCTAGTTTTCCAGGATTTCATGAGTTACCGGCATACAGTCGCTATGGGACCAGGAGCCTCAGTTTCCACACCTATAGAATGGTGATAATGTAGGTTATTATGGGGATGCAATAAGACAATGCACAGGAAGTGCTGAGCACAGTAGCTAACACACTGGAAGTACTCAGTAAGTGGCTTTGGGTTTTGTAAAATATTTGATGGCTACCACGTCTTTTTATGCCAGCTACATCTGAGCACGATCCACGCAAGCCCACTCACCATTCAATCCAAACCCCCTGTGCAAGGGAAAATGTTTCCCCAAATATGACTATAAACTCATTTATTAAGCTTTTGAAATAGGAAAATATTAGCATAGATTTCTTTCTTTTTTTTTTTTTCCAAAAGGAAAATTTATTTCAAAAGCCAGATTTCTTATCTATTGGAAAAATCACAATCTGAAAGAGGGCCAATGGGACATGTATCTACAACACTTAGTTTCCTTTGCTTTTCTACACAGTTTCAGAGCAGAGCTGGCAGTGATGTAAAAAAGTATTTAAGTTCTAGCTCCACCCCATCACAAAACTCATCATTCCCATGAATCCCTCCATTTGGAAATCAACAATATAGGCACATGGAAACGTAACAGTAAAATTTTGTGGAGATAACAATGATCGTCTCTCAGATCTACATTTTCCTACTGGTTCTCTAAAACTGCTGCCCCCAAAAGGAAAATAAAAGAGAAATTTATGCATGTATAAAGTCAAAATATCCCAAATATTTTATATAAATTTTTAAAAGCTCTGTTCTCTATGCTCATTTTTTAGGAATATTTATAATACTTTAAAGAAATTATATTTCAGAACCAGATAAATAGAACTTTACTATGATTATTACTAGGAAAACTATGTATAATAATATTAATAACTTTATATTTTAAAAACATCTTTAGAATTGAAGGCTCAAGAAATGACATTTAGTGTAAAGAGCTATTCTAAACACACATAACTTCATTGTTAACTTTGAATTTTTATAGATATTTCCCAAATATTGTTTTAAAATTACAAATGACAAAGTTCAAAACTAAATTCACAAACTAAGTAAAAAGATAATAAAAATGGTCAGAAAATAAAATAAAAGATAACAAGTGACATTCAAATTTCTTTGGAAAACAACTATGAAATATTACAGTTTTCTCCCATCAAATCAAGTCAGTATGTCATTCTGAAAGCACTGTATTAATATGTAATTTTATGAAATAATCCAGTTATAGGCAAAAACTCTTGCTGAACATGCTTAGCCAACCTAGAATTTTCTTTACTGCTGTATTTTTCCTCTCACTACCTCAGGCAGGGTATTTGTGAGGCCACTGGGGGACAGTGGATTAAATGCCCTTCAGGATAAAATGATCTTCTCGAAGTTTAGATTTAAATGTGTTCAATAATTAAAACCGCCTTTCAATTGTGTTAATGTGCCCCTATTTACAGTTGCAACATACCTTGGGGTTCAGGATGATCATTTTATGTATATAAAAGGGTTAAAGACAAACTGTGGGATCTGGCCATCTCTTCTCTCCCTATGCCTACCCTCTTCAATCTGAAGATTTAGAAATGATTTTACACCACTGGAAAGTAGAGTACCTGGGAATTAGTAAACGATTCTAATCCAATCAGTTAAGGTACATGAAAGAGTTCTAGAAACTGTAAATTATCACGTCACTGGCTCTCTTAATCTCCACTCTTTCCCCTGACCAAAGCTATAATTGATGAGAGTGCGATCTATGATGCTGAGGTTAACTAACCCCGATGGCTTCTCTCAGTTGAAAAGGTTCACCAAGTGTCTAATGATTATCCATGAGGAGACGAGTAGTGGACAACTGAGCAGGAAGTAACATGGGGAGAAGGGACTCTCACTTTAGAATTTCTCCAGAATAATATTTTTCAAGCATTACCCAAGTCTTGTTTTGGGTAATGATGAACTTAAATGTCTGATCTGAAAAGAAAACTCACCAGAGACCTGCTGATTCAAGAATTCAATTCCTGGCCAGTTGGATTACTGCCAGCATTTTTCCATTCTTAACAGGAATGTGTCTGCAATTTAAATAAGAGTTTTTTTTCCGGGGAAGGGGGGCATGGGAAGTGTTGCTGTTGACATTTCAGGTAGAAACTGACCTTGCAACTTGGTGTGTTCTGCTAAACCAGCGGTTCTCAACCTGTGGGTCGCGACCCTGGCGGAGGTCGAACGACCAAAACACAGGGGTCGCCTAAAGCCATTGGAATTTTTAGCCCTGGCCGGTTGGCTCAGCGGTAGAGCGTCGGCCTAGCGTGCGGAGGACCCGGGTTCGATTCCCGGCCAGGGCACACAGGAGAAGCGCCCATTTGCTTCTCCACCCCTCCGCCGCGCTTTCCTCTCTGTCTCTCTCTTCCCCTCCCGCAGCCAAGGCTCCATTGGAGCAAAGATGGCCCGGGCGCTGGGGATGGCTCTGTGGCCTCTGCCTCAGGCGCTAGAGTGGCTCTGGTCGCAACATGGCGATGCCAGGATGGGCAGAGCATCACCCCCTGGTGGGCAGAGCGTCGCCCCATGGTGGGCGTGCCGGGCGGATCCCTGTCGGGCGCATGCGGGAGTCTGTCTGACTGTCTCTCCCTGTTTCCAGCTTCAGAAAAATGCAAAAAAAAAAAAAAAAAAGGAATTTTTAAATAAAATATGTATTTCCGATGGCTTTAGGCGACCCCTGTGTTTTGGTCATTTGACCCCCCGCCGGGGTCGCGACCCCCAGGTTGAGAACCGCTGTGCTAAACTTAAAGTATTGTATGCGGTAGGAACAGAGGCGAGAGCCTGGGACAGTCTTCGGAAAAAGCTTTCAGTTTCCAGTGCACAATTTCAAATAGAAGCTCTTTCCAGCCACCCTCACGACCACTTCCAACCATGGCATTCCATGGTTCGTTGGATTCTCAATATGGTGCCTACCCCTTGCCAAAGGCAAGAGCTAGTTGAAGGAGGGTGTGTGGGTGGGCACAGGGAGAGAGGCGGTTACTTTCATTCTGTATTAATCATTGTTTTTTTGAAAAATCTAAAATATTCTTCAACAACTCTGGTTAAAACCCTAATGAGAAGCTCCACTGTAAAAAAGGTTTGGCATCTCGACCTTCGACTACCACACCTAAGCTGACCCCCTTCTCCAAATAGTATCAAGTAAACTAAGCTACATGCCCATGTTTCTCTTTAGCTTCTAACTAAAGAGGGAAGATAGAGGGGCAGAGCTGTTTCTGCCCAGTGTCATCTGCTTTGGTCATGCCTTGAAATTACCCCTAATTCCAGCTAATTACATCAACTAGGTTCTAACACTCTCCACGGAGTTATTATGCTCACTGCCTGCAAGATACGAGTTCAACTGGGAGTACAAATCCCAGATGAGGAAACTCTGAGCCAGTCCAGCTTGCTTTGTTATTTGCTATTTCCCCCTATAAATATGTCAACAAAACACTCATAATAATTTCCTTGGAAGGCAATGCTTCTGCCAAAATAAAATGCTTTAGAAACATGTACAGTCCAGCAGTCCCCTCACTCAGCCCTGCAAATTCCCAGGCTGCGAAGGCCATGGGTCATGTGGGGTTGTAGCCAGGCACAGCCATCGCCACAGATTCACCGTCTTTCTGATCTAATTCACTCGCCACAGAGTAAGCCACAGATTCACCGTCTTTCTGATCTAATTCACTCGCCACAGAGTAAGCCACAGATCCGTTGGTCCATAGCTGCAGCTTGGGATCAGATTCTTTGGCAAGGAACCGCGGCTGGGTTTTTTTCGTCTTCTTAATAAGTCTAGCAAAGCCAAGCAACACAGAACTGAATATCATTGAAAATCCACAGAGAAGAAACGCTGCAGTGTAGCTGCCCGTCGTATCCACCAGCCACCCTGTAACAAGCAACAGCAAAACCATATTGTTGAGTTGAATATTCAGTTGCCCACTCTGAAGTCTAATACTTTGTAAGGATAATAAAAACAGATTGCTAGCACTACCATTATAATCTTGATGAAAACATCAGATATCCTAAAAAATATTGTGCAGCAACTGAAAAATGCATGCTATTTTCTAAGGAGACTTCTAAAATAAATGGTTTCTATTATATAAAGTGCCTGGAAGAGTGTCCCACCCTTAGTAATCACAAAATCAATATTACTTATTATTATTAATTCCATGGAATATGGTAGAAAAATAAAAATAGCATTCACATTATTGACATTGGGATCAATTATATAGGTGTTAAGAGAAAATAATCATACAAAATACTAATAGTATTTTAGCACCCATAAACTATCTTCAGTACATGTTTCTGGATAAAGCAGAACCCAGATTTCCAAGTGGGTTTGCCAGTCATTATACCCCATTCAGTTTGAAAACCAGAACTTTGGGCCATTTTAGAAGTTGCTAATACAAATTTCAGAAAACATAAGTCTGCTATCACGGTTCTTTTTTCTTTTATCTCTTTTTAGAATAGGTTGATCTGAGCATCTATGCCAGCTTTAAAATTTGAGGAGAACCAGGTTATATGTTATGCAAAATATGGGCCACAAAGATCAGAGAATTAATGGGTAAAATCAGACTTTTGAAGGCAATTATTTGGGGATTGTAAAGTTAAATGAACTTAACCTGTGGTGGTGCAGTGGCTAAATCACCAACCTGGAATGCTGAGGTTCCCAGTTCAAAACCCTGGGCCTGCTCAGGCAAGGCACACAGCATATCTAAGAAGCAAGTACAAGTTGATGCTTCCCACTCCTCTCTGCCCTGCCTTTCTCCCTCTATCTCCTCTCTCTAAAATCAATAAAATCTTTAAAATAAAAATTGTTGGCCCTGGCTGGTTGGCTCAGTGGTAGAGCATTGGCCTGGCGTGCAGGAGTCCCGGGTTTGATTCCCGGCCAGGGCACATGGGAGAGGTGCCCATCTGCTTCTCCACCCCTCCCCCTCTCCTTCCTCTCTTGTCTCTCTCTTACCCTCCTGCAGCAAAGGCTCCATTGGAGCAAAGATGGCCCGGGCGCTGGGGATGGCTCTGTGGCCTCTGCCTCAGGCGCTAGAATGGCTCTGGACGCAACAGAGCGACGCCCCAGAGGGGCAAAGCATCGCCCCCTGGTGGGCATGCCGGGTGGATCCCAGTCGGGCGCATGTGGGAGTCTGTCTGACTGCCTCCCCATTTCCAGCTTTGGAAAAATGAAAAAAAAAAATATCCTAGTTATCTTGTGATTTACTTGTGCATTTCTGTAGCACCAAAGAGAAGATACTGAGTAGAAAGTTGTCATTTTAAAGGTAATTACATAAGAGAAGTATTATAATAAGAATGCATACCCTAATCCTCTAATACCTCGCAATGAATACAATGTCTGATTTGCTGAATAAAGGCCCTAGATTGAGAAAAGAATCCAGGAATCCCAGTTTTGTTTCATGTCCCATAACTTTTTAACAGAATTATACTGCTCCTAAAGGCTAGCAAACAAAAATTGGCTATGAAGGGTGGAGTATGAACATTTGGAGCAATTTTCATAAAAGAAGCAGTAAACATATCATCCTTCATCATGGAGTTTAAACTAACCAGGAATTTCCATCTGTAGTCACCACGTAAGCAGTTTCCTGTCATTTGCTGCTTTAGCAATTGCTGGGGTTTGGAAATAACCCTAAATTATCTTTCAACAACAGCAGCTAAAGCAGAATCCTGGCTTCTTTAAAAGATTCCTGTCTTTCCTTCTAGGAAATGTTTGTTTCATTTCTTTTTACCTATTTTCAGAGACCTCCATTGTCTTGGTTTTAATTTAAGCAGGTAATGATCTGGACTAGTTAGTCTCAGTCTAGTGAGAAAGCTGGTCTAGAATTTAGATTCCTGAAACTCATCCCCAGAGATTCAGATCACAAAAGAGAGGGTCAAGGAATCTGCCTTTTTAATAAGGTTTCCAGCGGATACTAATGAACGTGGTCCCAGGACCTCGATCTAGACCACATATTCTAGGAAGGAGGAATGGTTCCTGACGCGTTTGCTGCTGTATCAGCAGCATTGAGCATAATGCTTGTCCACAAGCAATAAATACTTATTGAATCACTTGTTTCATCATGCTTTAAATTTCTATCATATTTGACAGTTTGCAAAACATTCTAGATGATTTCGCTGATGACTCACAAACCTGTACGTCAAACATGGCCTCCCTCACATTTGATTTCATCCCTAAAGAGCTCTACTGGCCATTTTATTGGGTATTTCACGTATCTCAACAATATATCTAAACCTTAAATTCATTACTTTTTTCTGGCAAAGCCACTTTCTCCAACTTTATTTCTTTTAACCATGCCATTATTTTCTAAGTAATTTTGGGCTTCTTTCTCTCCTTCACCCCGATGTGATAAGTTCAGTTTATGTGTTTAAACCTTCTCTCTGCCCCCAAGAGCTCATTTCTCCCTCTGCTGCAGCAGCACTCATTTGGACCTTTATCGGTTTGTTCCTGAACCTAACTGCTTCTCTCTTGAATGCCCAGATCAGTTGCTAGATCACATTTCCTAAAACACACTCTTTACCATATCACCCATTTGCACAACCACTGTCACACTCTCCCTAGTCTCTGAAGGCCATAGGGCCCCAGCTTCTTTGGGCTGGCGCATAAGGCACTCCACTCTGACTTACATTTCAGCCTCCCCACCCACTGTCTCCTCTTAGAATCCTGTACCCCACCAGACTTCCTTCTGAATGTGCCCAACTTAATTTCTAAGTCTCAGCAGCCGCTCCTTTCCACTGCTCTCGTCATTAGTGTGGAATGGAGTTAAGACCCTAATCTGAGGCATTTTCTTTCCCACAAGGTGAAGTCCTTACTTGGTTAGAAGACGGTTATAAAACAAGGATGTAGGTGAGATCACGATGTGTTGGTGGCTCCTGCATCCCTTTTGTTTTCCCTCTTCCCCAACTTACTTGCAATCCTCCTTTTTTTTTTTTTTTTGTATTTTTCTGAAGCTGGAAACGGGGAGAGACAGACAGACTCCCGCATGCGCCCGACCGGGATCCACCCGGCACGCCCACCAGGGGGCGATGCTCTGCCCCTCCGGGGCATCGCTCTGCCGCGACCAGAGCCACTCTAGCGCCTGAGGCAGAGGCCAAGGAGCCATCCCCAGCGCCCGGGCCATCTTTGCTCCAATGGAGCCTTGGCTGTGGGAGGGGAAGAGAGAGACAGAGAGGAAGGAGGGGGGGGGTAGAGAAGCAAATGGTCGCTTCTCCTATGTGCCCCGGCCGGGAATCGAACCCGGGTCCCCAGCACGCCAGGCCGACGCTCTACTGCTGAGCCAACTGGCCAGGGCCGCAATCCTCCTTTTTTTATGTGTGTGAGTTCACTGTTCTCACATCAATACAGCAGAGACCATCGGCGGCTGGTGTTCTTTCTGGAAACTTACCTGCAATGGGTGGGCTCACCAAGTACGGCACTGCATGAAGAAAGTACACCACACCGAGTGCTGATGACAGAGAGGTGGTCCCCACTATCTCGGCAGTCACCACTGGGATCAGAGTCACGTAGGCACCGTCAAAGTAGCCAAAGGTACAGGAGAAAGGCACGAGCAGGGGGAGGCTCTGAAGCACTGGGAGGCAGAGATAGCAGAGCCCGTCCAGGCCCACGGCAAAGAGGTAGCAGACGTACTGGTAGTTCTTCAGGAACCTGTGGGTTTGAAGAGCAGAAATGAGGGCGGTGTGCCCAGGTTCTGTCAAAGAGCTTTTGAACCAGGCCGTACAGCAGTAAGCATCCCGGCTATTTATAGAAGACTCCGTGGAAAAGCGGCACCAGCCATCTATGCTTTAAATTTTTTTTCCACCCACAGTCTTCTTTGAACCTCACAAAATGCTGTGAGGTTGACAGGCAAATATTGCACTAGCCTGTTTTACAGATGAAGACCCTTGAGAATCCGAGGGTTAGGTGATTTTCCCTGGGTCCCAGGGTAATCAGGAGCAGAACAAGCAGCATGAGAACTTAGATGTTGTATATTTCAGACAAGAGATTGCTCCATCAGACCCACACCAGGCTGCTTCTTGTTGAGTTATTTGATTGTAAAGACAGGTACCTCTTCCTCTCTCCTTCCTCCTTAACCATTAAAAATGTGAAATTAATCCTAAATATTATATTCATCACACTTCAGAATGGCAGCTGGATCCTGATTAATTACCAATTACATAATGTGTGAGAAGCCACAGGATGATAGCTCTGCTAGGTCCCAGCTTAAGTGTGAAGAATCCATCATTTAGGAGAGTATGAGTGCCTTGATGTCTTCACTCCAAACCAACAAGCACTAGCTGAAAAACCAGATCGGCAGATTTCTTATAACGTTGGTTTCGAAGCCTACAATTATAATGTCAGTAGTTGCCATTTGCACTGTCAGTCATGAAAATGTGGCCCCAGATAAGCTGTTATTACTCCTCTGATCCTCCTCCCTAGAATGGATTCTGCTCCTCTCTTTCTCTCCTCCCAGCCGGTCTCTGGAGTGGTTCAAAGGAAACGAAGACCATGACACCCGCCATAAGTTGTCTTACCTAAGGACTGACTTGACTTAGGATGGAATTAAATCTATCACCAGAACTTATGGTTGCCCTAGTGTTTGGCAATTGAGAAATACTCACCATCTTAAACCATCTAGAAAAGAGATCAGAAAACTATGACTTAATCCAGCCCACTACCTGTTTTTACACGATCAGTGAACTCAGAGTGATTTTTCCATTTTTGAATAGTTGGAAGAAGAAAAAAAAAGTTAAAAAACCAATATTTTGTAAAATTTCAAAATTATATGAAAAATTCAAATTTTAGTGTCCATAAATAAAGTCTTATGGAAACACAGTCACTTCCATTTGTTCACATATTGTCTAGGGCTGCTTGTGTGCTGCAACAACAACAGTTGGTAGTTGTGACCATATAATCCACAAAGCCAAAAATGTTCACTATCTGACCTTTTGCAGAAAGCTTGCCAACCTCTGACTAGACGAACCAGGAAGGCAGTTGCCTTCAGACATTGAAAACTTGTAAACATCATTCAGACCCAGGTATTCTACAGGGAAAGGGGATGAGGGAAACTCAAAACTTACAGTCCCCCTGATGGGGAACCGATTGTGGTTTCACAAATTTTACCTTCTGTCGGTTAGCCATCCAAATGTGATATTGCCAATGATGTCAATCACCCCGAGTGTGGACATAAGGAAAGCAGCTTGCTGGTGACTCACTCCAACACTCAAAGCATAAGGCACCAAGTACACAAAGAGAGGGCTGCATCCGTATGCCATGAACAGAACGGAGATGGCTAATACAATGAAGTCTGACATCAGTAAGAAACTGTATTCCTGCTGCAAAGAGCAACAGAGGCAGGTCTGTACCCATTCTTTCGTCAAACGTGAACAGGGAGACACGCGCTTATTAAAGTCTTGTTTCTGAGTTCTACAGACATGGTTCTGTTCTGGAATGGTATGGTCCTCCTTAAGAGTAATTGGCCGCATCAAGGCACCGCAAACACAAAGATTTAAAACAAATCCTCCGAGAATGAGTAATGCTCCCCGCCAGGAAAACTGTTCAATAAGGAGCTGAACCACAGGAGCCAGGATGAAGGTGCCAATGCCACTTCCCGACATGGCGATCCCATAGGCAAGGGCTTTCCGTCTGCTGAAGTACTTGCCCACCATGGCAATAGCTGGAGAGTAACACAGTGCAAACCCGAGACCTGAGGAGAAAGAGAACTCTGTGAGTGCTGGTGCTCCAAGGACAGCCAACGAAAGAGACTATCTCAGAATGAAGGCATTTGTGTCAGAGAGAATCTGACCTTCTATTAATTCTTTTTAAACTGTTCTTCTACACCAAGCTAAAACAGGTCTCCGCTCACCAATCATTGACAATTTGGAAAGTGTAGCATATATATGACTTTCTTCTTGAAAAAAAAACCAAACCCATAGACCTAAGGGGGAAAAATAAACAACCCACAGACCTTAAAGAAGTATGACTTCTTAAAAAAATGAAATGGAGCCCTGGCATGTGGCTCATGCATTGGCCACTCATGTGGTAGTGCGTTGGCCTGGCACATGGACATCCCAGGTTTGATACCCCATCAGGGCACACAGGAGAAGTGGCCATCTGCTTCTCCCACCCTCACTCTCTCCCTTCTCTCTCTTCCCCTCCCACAGCCATTGGCTTGATTGGTTCAAGTGTGGCCCCAGGCACTGAGGATAGCTCCATTGGATTACATCAGCCTCAGGCACTGAAAGTGGCTCAGTACTCAAGCATTGGTCCCAGATGGGCTTGCTGGGTGGGTCTCAGTCGGGGGCACATGTGGGAATCTGTCTCACTATCTCCCTTCCTCTCACCCAAAATAAAAAAAAATTAAATGGACTTAAAAACTATTAAACTAAATTTGAATTAATTAAAAAAATCAAGATAATGCTGACTTAAGAAACTTATTCTCCCCAATAACACCTCCTTCTAACTTAAAATATCCAGAGAATTGCCTCAAATTTTCACTGCCTATGAAGACAGAAGTCTGTTAATTGGGACCATTCTGAAATTTTAGTGTAAATAGCACACATGTGCCCATGAAAGTTCCAGAATAATTTCATATAATTGGAAAACACTGTGCCAGCTTTATACATGAACATCATATGTACACCTGAAAATATCCCTTAAAGTCAGCAGGAAGCCTCCTAAAGAGTTTCAGCATCTATTCCTTTTAAACCAAGAAAATCTGAAGGGCTTTAAACCTGAAACTCATGGCATCTAATGTCAGGGGGAAAAAAGGAGAACTCCATTCAGCTCCCGTTCCCACCTGCAGTGCAGGGCGACCAGTGATCCTAATTGGCCCGACTGGAGGGGTTTCCCAAAGAAACTCTGAGATCAGAGTTAAGACCAGGACAACCCCTGCTAAACTGGGATGACTGGACACCCTAGAAGCCAGGCCCTTTGGGTTACATGGGACAGATACCTTTTTGAGCTGACAAAGGTAGATTTATATCCTCGCTATGAAATGATATTATTTACTGGCCTGATCATGCTACCCCTGTGGCACAGTGCCTGGACATGAGTTAGTGCTACTCTCCACACCCCTCTGAGTGATGGGGCAAGCTGCTGCTCCAGTCCCGCCAACCCCCCCACCTTGATCCTATTCCGTCCTGATGGGATACACATATGTTGCTTCTCTTTCTGTGGGGTTCATTACAATTCTCTAAAGCAGCGGTTCTCAACCTGTGGGTCGTGACCCCGGCGGGGTCGCCTAAAGCCATCGGAAAAATACATAATGCATATCAGGTATTTACATTCCGAATCATAACTGTAGCAAAATTACAGTTATGAAGTAGCCACCAAAATTATTTTTTGGTTTGGGGTCACCGCAACATGAGGAACTGTATTGCGGGGTCACGGCATTAGAAAGGTTGAGAACCACTGCTCTAAAGTATACTTCCATAACATTGAGAGAGAATATGTAATACAAAAATATTCACAACAGGGGGCTTTCTCTTTTAAATTGGAAACCCCCATTTACTGCACAATCATATCCACTGTAAAGCAGGGGTGACTTGAGTCAACTGCAGATGGTATTTTAATGTCTTATTAAAGACATTGGGAGATTGATCATTGCTGAAAATTTATATTGTCCTGGCTAAAATCTTGTGGCTTCTTAGCACAGAATTGCAGCCATACTCTGCTGCCAAAGGGCAGCAGTTCGTTCTATCATGTGGCTGAATTAAAGTGGTGATGCATTTTCATTACAGTCATACAATCAATTGCATTTCCAGCTCTTTTGTCTAACTGCTAGCTAGGTAGATGTAAGCTAAGTCGGCTAAATGATGCATCTAACAAAGGGAATAATGTGTGAGTTACTGCTCTGTTGACGTGCCTGACAAAGTCTGAATGGGGTGGGATGAGAGGAGCCGTATGAAGTGCCCTTACCTGTAAGAACTCCCAGAGTGAGGTAGAGATGCTTCAGACTGGTGGCAAAGGAGCCCAGGATGAGACCAGTAGATGCAAGCAAGCCACCCAGCATGATTCCCACTTGACAGGATAAATGGTTACTGACAACACTCCCAAGCGGAGCTTCAAAAACAATAATAAATAGGTTCAACAGCAAGGCCTGAGGGCCTGTGAAAAGGCCGAGGTGTTCCATTGGCAGAGCAGAGAACGGCTGACTTGAAACCACCAAGCCCCCGCCCCACCCCAGCACGCTCATTTTGCAGATTTGAAAACTGAGGAGACAGGACACGAGCTATCCATGGCCACAAAGAGAATAAGTAGCAAAGCTGAAACCAGGGTCAAGCGTCCTGACTTGTAAATCCACGCTTGTTCTACTTCTCGGTCCTATTCCAGTTGTAATCCCCAAACTGTGGGGTGATCTCTAAACAGTGAAATCAACTGCTTATTTAAGCTATATGTCACTGGCACAGGGATGTGCTTTGTATTTTTCATACAGTATTGCTTATATGCCTTTAGCAATAATTATGACAGTTAATGGCAAAAAAGGAAAGTGGGCAATACCATGTGACCAGCAGTGTTACACAGGAAAAAGCGAGGGAGATGATTGACAGATGCCACCATCTGGCACTGATTTCTGGAAACCTTATGAATGAGAAATCGAAACCCAGAAAAATCTAAGAGAATGCTTGCACCCAAGGTGACATTTTGGTTGGCCTCATTCTGCACTGCTCACAAAAATTAGAGGATATATTTCAAAATGAATATGAATGTGTAGACACTCCAGTACTTTCAGCCTTTTGTAAAGTACATTTTCACCAACAAAATAAAAGTTGGTTTTGCATCTTATTTGCATAATCGAACAACTTTCTTGTCATTTGATTTTCTGATGTTCCTGTTTAATAAAAAAAAAGCCCAAAATGCTTCTTTTTATTATCTCTTCACATTCATTTAAAAACATCCCCTAATTTTTGTGAGCAGTGTATCTGTGGTTTAATAATGCATCAAAATTGTGCCAATTTCCAGGTTTATAGAATATTAATTAAAGCTGGAAGAGGTCAAGGAGAAATTGAAGTTCAAGGAAATATGACATGCCCAAGATCACTAAGAAGTATAGGCCAGGGCACCTGACACCAAGTTCGGGGTTATTTCTTTTTTTTTTTTTTTTTTACAGAGACAGAGAGAGAGTCAGAGAGAGGGATAGACAGGGACAGACAGACAGGAATGGAGAGATGAGAAGCATCAATCATTAGTTTTTCATTGCGCATTGCGACACCTTAGTTGTTCATTGATTGCTTTCTCATATGTGCCTTGACCGCGGGGCTACAGCAGACCGAGTAACCCCTTGCTCAAGCCAGCAGCCTTGGGTCCAAGCTGGTGAGGTTTTGCTCAAACCAGATGAGCCTGCGCTCAAGCTGGTGACCTCGAGGTCTTGAACCTGGGTCTTTCCACATCCCAGTCTGACGCTCTATCCACTGCGCCACCGCCTGGTCAGGCTCAGGGTTATTTCAACCTGTTCTTCTGGCTCCTTGAGTCTCCCAAAGTGATGGCAGGGAGGATGGCTAAGGGAAGCAGTGAATATCTTTTTAACGAACAGTTCATGCTGACACCAATAACCAGATCAGAAGAGTCAGTGAGCCAGTTGTCTTGGTTCTGTGGAGTATAATTTTTGTGTTGATCAAACTGAACCGGATTCAAGTGTACATGACAGAATCAGTCATCAGCCTGATGTCTGCTCTCTAGTTAAAAAAAAGTGGCTGGCTGTATATATAACCACTGGAGAATAGGAATGAGCAAATCTTCCCAAAATATGTCTAATTTTCCAGGCTGCTGCTGTAATGATTATTGGAAAAGTGACAAAACTTTTACCAAATTCAATGAAAAACCTTCTCTTCTCTGTTCATCATAGGGCAGATATGTCTCCAGTAAGTGTCTTAGATGGGATTCTGCAGCCTCTTGTTCATAGTCTATACTTAACTAATCCTTCCAAGTGAGCAAGTGGGTAATTAGGCACAACTGGCCTCAACCTCAAGTCCCTGCGTGGAATTTAAATATGCTGCATATTTAAGAATGCCTCTGCTCTGGCTAAATGTCTCACATGGTCATTGTGACCATACTGGTCACTGAGGGTCATTTATTCCTCTTTTGAAGATTATAAATATTCTCCAAAAGATAACAGTGAGAGAAACGAGTCATCTGTATACCTTGATAAAGACAAACACGGCTCTCTTGACTTGTTCCTACAAAGATTATCACTAATCATGTGACCCTGAAGACCCAGTGAATGTCATACTGGTTTAAAAAATATATACATATATATACAGGCTAGAAAACCCAAAGATATATATATATATATATATATAAATACAGATATAGATACTCTCCCTTTAAGATCTTCCAGTGTGATCGCTTCTCGACCTCTTGGCTAAGATCAAGTGAAGACTTTCCAGTGTTATTAGTAAAAAGAGCCAATTCAGCCTTCTCAAGAAACGTGCTTTTAGTTCTAGAATTGCTCTCAAATTCCTCCAAGGAAGTAAATTTTAGCACAATCCAATTGATTCCTGAGTATGTATATATTTTTTTTCTAAAAATAAATATGAACTAGTACCTAGAAAGGAATCAGATGACATTATTGATAAGTTACTAAATAATATAGTATTTCCCTTTACCACAAAGGTATGGCCTAAAGAGACAGCAGTTTTCTAAAATACTCAAGATTCAGCCCTGGCTGGTTGGCTCAGCAGTAGAGCATCCGCCCAGCGTGTGGAAGCCCTGGGTTCGATTCCCAGACAGGGCACACAGGAGAAGAACTCATCTGCTTCTCCACCCTTCCCCCTCTCCTTTCTCTCTATGTCTCTCTTCCCCTCCCGCAGCCAAAGTTCCACTGGAGCAAAGTTCGCCTGGGTGCTGAGGATGACTCCGTGGCCTTTGCCTCAGGCGCTGGAATGGCTTAGATTGCAACGGAGTGACACCCCAGATGGGCAGAGCATTGGCCCACTGGTGGGCATGCCGGGTATATCCCAGTCGGGTGCATGCAGGAATCTGTCTGACTGCCTCCCCACTTCTAACTCCAGAAAAATACCAAAATAAATAAATAAATAAATAAAATAATAAAATAAAATACTCAACATTCATTTCAATGAAAGGATTAAGTGGGTCTACCTTGCAAATAGATCATATCAATTTCACTCAATCTCAGAAACTCTCTAAGCCACTAATATAATAATTTTGGTTTGAAAATTATAAAAAAAACCCTCAAGATTATACCATCCTATCCTTCCCCAATACTTCTCTAAGAATGAAAATTTATGCATAAAAATGATAAAACCTAGGAGACAAAGTTTGAAACCTCTGGGAGGGAACAGAATGAAAATAAGACTTGAGATGCAACACATATATTGTTTGCCCTCATTTAAGGAGAACATACAGAAATGGCTCACAGTGCTATACAAGGACTATTTATTGATACATGGCTGAAAAATGAGATGATGATCACAGCATTTGAAAGAAAGAAATCAAGCATACACTGTATGGTTAGCTGCTTCCAAAATCAGGACAGGTCCTATATGCCCAGAATCCTATCTTATTATGAAAGAACCAAATGGCAAGTATCCTCCTGAGTTATTAACTACCTGTTCCATTTGACATCAGTTAAGAGCATTAGTTCCAAGAACATGACTAGTTGGGTTTGGCTGAAGGTAGGCTCATTCTTTTGTTTTAGTCTTAGCCAATCTTATCATATTCTTTCTACTAAGAAAAACATTAGTAATCAAAGGCAATAGAAGGTCATTGCCATGTAGAGTTTGAAAATAACCAGTGATTGTCTATCCCTGGTAAGTGATACTTACCACAGAGCATGGTCACACAGTCTACAATGGAATGGATCCATGCTGTTTGTGCATAATCCTGAGTGAAGTAGGTCTGGAACTCCACAAAAAAAATTGAAATACATCTGAAAAATAAGTGAAAGTATGTTATGAAGGAAGGAAGGAAGGAAGGAAGGAAGAAAAGAAAGAAAGAAAGAAAGAAAGAAAGAAAGAAAGAAAGAAAGAGGCATAAATTTGAATCAGAGCTTAACGTTTTGGTTCAATTGATTGTTCCAGTAAGAAAGAAAAAGAAAGAAAGAAAGAAAGAAAGAAAGAAGAAAGAAAGAAAGAAAGAAAGAAAGAAGAGAGAAAGGAAAGAAAAGATAGAAAAGAAAAGAGAAAGAAAGAAAAAGAAAGGAAGGAAACAAGGAAGGAAGGAAGGAAGGAAAGAAGAAAAGAAAGAAAGAAAGAAAGAAAGAAAAAGAAAGAAAGAAAGAAAGAGGCATGAATTTGAATCAGAGCTTAAAGTTTTGGTTCAATTGATTGTTCCAGTAAGAAAGAAAAAGAAAGAAAGAAAGAAAGAAAGAAAGAAAGAAAGAAAGAAAGAAAGAAAGGAAGGAAGGAAGGAAAGAAAGAAAGAAGAAAGGAGAGAGAAAGGAAAGAAAAGATAGAAAAGAGAAAGAAAGAAAAAGAAAGGAAGGAAACAAGGAAGGAAGGAAGGAAGGAAGGAAGGAAGGAAGGAAAGAAAAGAAAGAACATGAATTTGAATTTGAATCAGAGCTTAAAGTTTTGGTTCAATCGATTGTTCCAGTCCCCATGGGTTTAAACTGGTTTCCAGTGGAAGTTTTTTGGACCATAATAAGTGGGAAATCAGAAGCTGACCATTGGGCCATTATAAAGGATAAGAACAAGTGTTCATCCACTGTAGGGGTTGCTGAAGCCAAGTGGATGTGAGGATCACTGCTGTAGGAAAGGTCTTATAAAAAAGATGGCAGGTTAAAAAACATGTATTCTTATCCACCTTAATATTTAACTAACATCTGCAACCTATATATGTTAAAATTTTTATTTATTTTATTTTTTTTGTTTATTTTATTTATTCATTTTTAGAGAGGAGAGAGAGAGACAGAGAGGGAGAGAGAGGAGAGAGAGACAGAGAGAGAAGGTGGGGAGGAGCTTGAAGCATCAACTCCCATATGTGCCTTGACCAGGCAAGCCCAGGGTTTCGAACCGGCGACCTCAGCATTTCCAGGTTGATGCTTTATCCACTGCGCCACCACAGGTCAGGCTATATATGTTAAAATTTGATAATAAAGAAGAATACATCACCCAGCAATTTCACTTCTAGGTTTTAACCGAAAGTAATAAACAAATAATTATGATAATAATAATATTAACTACACAAAAAAGGAAAGATTCTGGTAACTATAATAGCCAAATATTATAACCAACTCATTTGTCCATCAATAAGGGACTGGTTAAATAAATTATGGGCATATCAAAAAAAAGAAATATTATTGGGTACTAAAATGATGACTTGATTTGTGATTATGTGATTGTGATTATATGATTGAGATTATGGCTTATTTTTATAAAACATATTCATGTAAATAACAAAAGCCTAAAAACATATAAACTAAAAAGTGCCCAGTCATATGTGAATGATGAGATTATAAATGATTTCATTTTGTTTTTATTCTGCATTTTGAATTATTTTACAATGAACATGCTTTCTTATACAATCAGAAACATATGTGTACACATACATACACATACACATACACACATTAACAGAGGGAAGGCATACAGAGACAGAGATGGAGACAAAAGAGATAGAGAAATTTTTATGTTGAAAAATAGTTAATTACTTAAGAAAAACAAAACATAAGTAATACAGAAGCTATCATCTGTATCATCATACAACTTGGAATCAATCTAATATAGATTAACATTATGTCCTAATTCAGGATAGGAAGCTCTTAGAGCTCAGGTGAAGAAATCAGGCCTTGCTCCTTGGAGATGAGATAAGAGGTTATCAGTCTCATTGGATAGTGCTGCATTCCAACTCATTATGTTTAGCAGCACATAGTAACCTGTTATTTCACTCTCCTCCTCTCCAGTTGCTGCTAGATATGAATTCAACAGCATAATAAAAGGATCATTCACCATAATCAAGTGGGGTTTATCCTAGGAAAACAAGAATGGTTGAACATATGCAAATCAATCAATGTGATACATCCCATTAATATAATGAAAAAAAAGAATCACATGATCATCTCAACAGATGTAGAAAAAGCATTTGACAAAAATGAAATATCAATTCATGATTGTAAAATCAACTCTTAACAAATTAGGCATAGAAGGAACATATCTTAACATAATAAAGTCAGTGTATGTCAAGCCCACAACTAACATCATATTCAATAATGGAAAGATGAAAGCTTTTCTTTTAAGATCAGGAATAAGACAAAGGCACCCACTGTTGCCTTATTTGTAAATCAATTCAACATGGCATTGGAAGTCTTAGCTAGAGCAACCAGGCAAGAAAAATAGATAAATAAATGATAAAAGAATTGAAAAAAAAAAGTAAATTGTTTCTATTTGCAGGTGACATTATTTTATATATAGAATATTGTAAAGACACCACCAAAAAAACTGTTAGATCTAACCAGTGAATTCAATAAAGTTACAGGATATAAAATTGCTATACAAAATAAGTAGCATTTCTATACACTAAAAATTTCTGAAAAAAAAATCAATCCCATTTATAATAGCATCAAAAGCAACATAATACTTTAGAATAAATTTAACTAAAGAGGTGAATGATCTCTACAAAATATCTATAAGATATTGATGAAAGAAATAAAAAAAGACACAAATAAATGGAAAGGTATCCTATATTCATGGACTGGAAGAATTAATATTGTTAAAATGTCAATATTATCTAAAGTCATCATAGATTCAATACAATCCCTATCAAGATTCCAATGACATTTTGTTTTTGTTGTTTCTTTTTTAACGGAAAAGGAAAGAACACTCTTAAGATTTAAATAGTGCCACAAAAATTCCTGAATAGCCAAAGACTCCTGAGAAAGAAAAACAAAACAGGAAGTATCACACTTTCTGATTTCAAGTGATACTACAAAGCTATAGTCAACAAAACAGTATGGTGCCGGCCCTGGCCGGTTGGCTCAGTGGTAGAGCATCGGCCTGGCATGCAGGAGTCGATTCCCAGCCAGGGCACACAGGAGAAGCGCCCATCTGCTTCCACCCCTCTCCCTCTCCTTCTTCTCTGTCTCTCTCTTCCCCTCCCGCAGCCGAGGCTCCATTGAAGCAAAGTTGGCCCAGGCGCTGAGGATGGCTCCATGGCCTCTGCCTCAGGCGCTAGAATGGCTCTGGTTGCAACAGAGTGACGCCCCCTGGTGGGCAGAGCATCGCCCCCTAGTGGGCGTGCTGGGTGGATCCTGGTCGGGTGCATGTGGGAGTCTGTCTGACTGCCTCCCCGTTTCCAACTTCAGAAAAATACAATAATAATAATAATAATAATAATAATAATAAACAAACAAACAAAAAAACAGTATGGTGCCAGCATAAAACGGACAATTAGGTCAATGGGACAGAACTGAGAGCTCAGAAATAAACCTAAGCATATACATTCAACTAATATTTGAAAAGGAAGCCAAGAATACTCAATGAAGAAAAGACAGTCTCTTCAATAAATGGTGCTACCCTAATTGGATATTCACATGTATAAGAATGAAACTGGACCTATATCTTACACCACTCACACACACACAAAAAAATTAACCTGAAATGTATTGGAGCAGGGGTAGTCAACCTTTTTATACTTATCGCCCACTTTTGTATCTCTGTTAGTAGTAAAGTTTTCTAACCGCCCACCGGTTCCACAGTAATGGTGATTTATAAAGTAGGGAAGTAACTTTACTTTATAAAATTTATAAAGCAGAGTTACAGCAAGTTAAAGCATAAATAATAATTACTTAAACCAAGTACTTTATGTCGAATTTTCGCTAAGTTTGGCAGAATAAAACTTTATAAAACAACTTACTATAGTTAAATCTATCTTTTTATTTATACTTCGGTTGCTCCACTACCGCCCACCATAAAAGCTGGAATGCCCACTAGTGGGTGGTAGGGACCAGGTTGACTACCACTGTATTAGAGGCTTAAATGTAAGACCTGAAACTGTTAAACTCTTAGAGGAGAATATAGGGATAAATCTCTTTGACATGGGTCTTGGTAATAATTTTTTTTGGATTAAAGCACAAGCAACAAAAAGAAAATAAACAAGTAAGACTATATCAAACTAAAAAGCTTCTTCACAGCAAAGGAAACCATCAAAAAGTAAAAATACAATTCATGGAGTGGGAAAAATATTTGTAAACCATATACCTGATAAGGAGTGAATATCCACAACAAATAAATAACTCACTCAACTCAATAATAAAAAAACAAATAACTCAATTAAAAAATGGGCGGCCCTGGACGGTTGGCTCAGTGGTAGAGCATCGGCCTGGCGTGCAGAAGTCCCGGGTTCGATTCCCGGCCAGGGCACACAGGAGAGGCACCCATCTGCTTCTCCACCCCTCCCCCTCTCCTTCCGCTCTGTCTCTCTCTTCCCTTCTCGCAGCCGAGGCTCTATTGGAGCAGGGATGGCCCGGGCCCTGGGGATGGCTCCTTGGCCTCTGCCCCAGGTGCTAGAGTGGCTCTGGTGGCGACAGAGCAGCCCCCGGATGGGCAGAGCGTCGCCCCCTGGTGGGCATGCTGGTTGGCGCATGCGGGAGTCTGTCTGACTGCCTACCCCGTTTCCAGCTTCAGAAAAATACAAAAAAAAAAAAATGGGCAAAGCACTTAAGTAGACATTTTGCCAAAGAAGAGGTACAAAAGGTGAACATGTACATGAAAAGATGCTCAACATCACTAGTTATTAGGGAAATGCAAATGAAAACCACAATGAGGTATCACCCCACCCCTATTAAAATGGCCATCATCAAAATACAAGATATAATAAATGCTGGAGGAAAAAGAATCCTTCTGCACTGTTGTTGAATTGGAAATAAAGTATGAAAGAGCCTCAAAAATGTTTAAAAAGAACTACCATATGATCCAGCAATTCCATACTGGTATTATGTGTAAAGGAAATGCAAACACTAATTTGAAGAGCTCTCTGCAGCACCATGTTCACAGCAGCATTATTTACAATAGCCAAGACATGGAGCCAACCGAAGTGTGCATCAATAGATGAATATATACATAACACATATATACAGACAACAGGGTAGCAATAACCAGAGAGAGAGCGGGGTGGAGGCAGAATCAGGGAACAAAGAGTGGGGAGAGAGGGGGTGGAAAGAGACTTTGCATAGGGCCTGGGGGTTCATGAAGCAGTGTAGAGAGGGTGTTATATTGAGTGGGCCACTTGAAACCATGTCAACACAATATATTAAAAAGAAAAAGAAAAAAATAGATGCGTGGATAAAGATGTTTGGTATATATACACTGGTATATTATTCAGCCATAAGAAAAATGAGGAAATCCTATCGTTTGTAACAACATGAATGGACCTTGAAGGCATTATACTGAGTGAAATAAGTCAGAAAGAGAAAGACAAATACTGTACGATCTCACTTAGGTGTGGAATTTTAAAACCAAACAAAGACCAAACTAATAGAAAAAGAGATTAGCCTTGTGGTTACCAAAGGCAGAGGGTGGGAGAAGGGGTCACAGAGGAAGGTGGTTAAAAGGTACACCTTTCAGTCAGTTGTATGATAAATAAGTACTAGGGATGTAATGGTCATGCACAACATGATGAATGTAGCTACCACAGCTGCACGACAAATACGAACGGCGTTCAGAAAGTAAATCCTGAGCATCTTCATCACAAGGAGAGAATCTGTTTCTCCTTTTTTTCTTCTTCTTGCTTTTCTTTTTATTGCATCTATATGAAAAGTGAGTGTTAGCTGAACCTGCTGTCAACATTTTACAGTATATCTAAATCAAACCATCATGCTGTCTGACTTATACAATGAGGTATATCAATTATTTCTCAATAAAACTGTGGGGGAAAAGAAAACTAAATTAATTGCCTAATAGGCATTGATTCTCTGAATTGACAAATCACCCTGCAGGCTGCTTTTCTTGTCCGTCTCCGTTCTCTCGGCTGCTTCCTCGTTCATGACATTTAGTCTGATGCTGGCTGCGTCTTCACACTTTCCTTCCTCTAGGCTTATTCTGCTCAGGTACCCTCCTCATGGCCTCTCCCAGTAACCTCAGAGAACAGGCCCTGGCTGCCAGCCACAATCCTCTTTTCTGATTTCCAGCAGCCTTTCTTATGAAGCACTGAGCTCACTTCCAGAACTTTCCTGTCATGGAAAGATGGAAGCTTCCACATGTAAGAACCAAGATGACAGAGATTCCTTTTAAGTCTATGACTTCCTCACACCCAGAACAGAAGATCCATAATACAGATGGGAGTTAAATCAAACTTCACACCAATCGTATTATTTTATTTTATTTATTTATTTATTTTTTTTCCAGAGAGAGAGTCAGAGAAAGGGATAAATAGGGACAGCCAGACAGGAACGGAGAGAAATGAGAAGCATCAATCATCAGTTTTTCATTGCGACATCTTAGTTGTTCATTGATTGCTTTCTCATATGTGCCTTGACCATGGGCCTTCAGCAGACCGAGTAACCACTTGCTCAAGCCAGCGACCTTGGGTCCAAGCTGGTGAGCTTTTGCTCAAACCAGTTGAGCCCGTGCTCAAGCTGGTGACCTCGGGGTCTCGAACCTGGGTCTTCCGCATCCCAGTCTGACATCTCTATTCACTGCGCCACTGCCTGGTCAGGCCCAATTGTATTATTTTAAACATATCTGTAGTTTATTATGACACATCATTAACCAACCTTTATTATAGCAAAAACAAACATCCTACTTCTTTCCTGCATTATGAATTTTTAGGAAGGTAACATCAATGTCTTTATTTTTTTTTTGCACTAATAACCTCAAATAAAGCTAGTACATATTGCTTTCTTCTGCTGCCAGGTGTGAGCTGCCAGAGAAGAACAAAGAGTTCACTCTGGATGGGAGCACCCACAGAAGATAGAGCTGGCGTGTGCAGATTTCAAGTATATATTCGTTCCAGTGAGTCTCAACATATACACAGTTAACCCAAGCACTTCCACCAAGACGCCCTTGGATAAACGAGAGACGTGCTCGCTTCAGCAGCACACAGACTAAAATGGAAACAATACAGAGAAGATCAGCACAACCCCTGCGCAAGGACGACATGCAAATTCGTGAAGCGTTTCATATTTTTTTACTCTGCACACCTGAAACGAATACAAAATAATATTGACTGTAAACTGTAATTGAATAATAATTTTTTTTTATAAAAGGAAACTTTCTCAAAATATAAATACATGAACAAGAGAGAGGAGACGTGAGCAAGTGAGAAAGAGAATCCCTGTATTTCTGCTGTTGTTTCCTCTTTCAACCCAGAGCTCAGCCTCCACCACTGCAGCCAAATGCAAAACGAAGCAAAAGAATTTAAATTCTAGGCTTTAAGCTTCCACGGTCTCAGTATCTACTGAGCCAAGAGGTTTTCAAGGACTATTTTGACCTTATATGTTTTTCCTTTCTGGGATGAGCCGCTAATGAAAACAAATGGCTGGAATGGCCACAATATTTGGTTTAAAAATGTTCTAACACTCCGGGTTTACGTGTCAAATATTATATAAGAGACCACCATTCAGGACTTTAAGTGTCATAAAATGACATTCTACCCTGGCTAGATAGCTCAGTTGGTTAAAGCATCATCCAGAAGTACAGAAGTTGCCAGTTCGATCCCCGGTCAGGGCACATACAGGAAAAGCTTGACGTTCCTGTCTCTCACTCTCTCCTCCTTCCTCTCTCATTACAATCAATAAGATAAAAATAAAAAATAAAAGAAAATTACATTCCTCGCAAAGAAAAAGATATCTAAGCAGTCAAAGAAAAGACACACACACACACCACACAAATTCATATATATTTTCACAATGACAGGTTCAGAAACAGATTGAAGCTGACTTAAAAAAAAAAAAAAAAAAGGACAAACCAGGTCATCTTAATAAATCAAGAAGAAAATCCCACCTACCTGGTTACTGCCCGGGTACAGATGGTGACAAGGAAACACCCAGCCACAATCATCCAGCCCCAGCCTCCGTCCGGAGGGGAGGTAGATCGAGCTCGAGTTACTTTTGTCATGGTTTTAGTTCTTGCTTTCTTCTTTTCCGAGTTACTCCAACAGCCCAGTTATGATCCTGGAAGAGTTTGCTGTCCAGTGACTTCCAGTTGACTTTCAAGATTGGCATAAAATGCTACCTGGCACATGGGTTACTGTAGGCCATCTAAAACCAAAAATCAGGATATTAATTTTATTGACGTCCCCAAAGGTTGATTTTTTTTTTTTACAGTGCAAGAAATGATTAATACTTTCCTACTACATATGATTACTTGTAACTAAGGATACTGGACTGTGGCAAAGGCCATTATTTGTTCTTCGTGCCCACCCTCCTCCTTTTTCACAATAGATCCCCTCAAATTGTGCACCCAGTTTGATGCCATCCCTAGTGTTTCCTGAAGCTAGGCATGGCAACATTGTTTAGTCTTGACAAAAGGGATGCGAGGAAAAGTAACATGTACCACTTCTGGTTTATCAGATCAAAAACAAAGGTGCTTTCCCAATACTGCCACCACCCCTTTCCCATAGACTGGACCATGGATGTAGAGAAAAAGAGAGATTCAACCAAACAGACCAAGATATCTCTCTAGGGCTGGCAGAACTACAAGAGAGAAGAAGCCTGGGACCCGAAGAGACTCTTTGGAGAAGGCTGCTCTCTAGCTCTGGACTTCACAGACCTCTCACTGTGAAAAGAAACATAAACTGAGCTTCAGTTGTATTTGAGCCTCTGTATTTTGGAGTCGCTGTTACAACAGTTTAGGCCATGTCTTAGTCATTATACTGAATGAATCTAACTGTAACTTCTTTGGCATTTCTGACAAAGAATGCTATCATTTTAAAAGTGTGTAATAGAAATGAGAGAACAACAAATGCACCAGAAAAGAGTGCTCAAATGCTAATGCATAAAATTCAATATAATTAAATAAGATAGCAAAGGTTGGTGAAGAATAAAGGATTACTCACTATATTATGTTACAACTCTCCATTTACCTTTTGACCTTCTAGATCAGCGGTTCTCAACCTGTGGGTCGCGACCCACAGGTTGAGAACTGCTGTTCTAGATATTTTTAGGTGAGAGGAGGGAAGATGGTAAGGCAGACTCCTGCATGCGCCCCAACCAGGATCCACCCCTCTGGGGATGATGTTCAAATTAACCAAGCTATTTTTAGCACCTGAAGCTGACATGCTTAGACAAACCAAGCTATCCTCAGCACCTGGGGCCAATGCTGGAACCAATCAAGCCACTGACTGCAGGAAGGAAAGAGGGAGAGAATCGGAAGGGAGAAGGGTAGAGAAGTAGATGGTTGCTTCTCCTGTGTGCCCTGACCAGGAATCAAACCTGGGATGTTCATATGCCAGGCCAATGCTCTATACACTGAGCCACCAGCCAGGAACTTGACCTTCTAGATAGATGAGAGTTAAATGTGGAAACAATAATTATTAAAAATTTAGGTGAAAATATAGGCAAATATTTATCTGCCCTCTAGAGAAGAGAAGGGCTCCCTGAGATGTAAAATAATGTAATGAAACAAATTTTTGTCTAAATTAAAATTTAACATTTGTGTACATCAAAACATATAATAAACAAAACTAAAAGGTGAACTATAGATTTGAGAAAAAAACATTAGCAACATTAATTCATTCAACTATCAACACTATTGAGTGTTTAATATATGTTAGGCCCTATTTCAAGGCATTGGGCAGTCAGTGGAGATTCCCACATAGACCACTTAGGTCTGCCTCCCTTTTCCTGTTATTATCCATCCTGTGAATGTGGGGGGACTGACAAAGGAGATGGCATGAACAACTGAAGAGTATAAATCTATCAAAAGGATGAGAAGAGCCCTGGCCGGTTGGCTCAGTGGTAGAGCGTCGGCTTGGCGTGCAGAAGTCCTGGGTTCGATTCCCGGCCAGGGCACACAGGAGAGGCGCCCATCTGCTTCTCCACCCCTCCCTCTCTCCTTCCCCTCTGTCTCTCTCTTCCCCTCCCACAGCGAGGCTCCATTGAAGCAAAGACGGCCCGGGCGCTGGGGATGGCTCCTTGGCCTCTGCCCCAGGCGCTAGAGTGGCTCTGGTCGCGACAGAGTGACACCCTGGAGGGGCAGAGCATCGCCCCCTGGTGGGCAGAGCGTCGCCTCCTGGTGGGCGTGCTGGGTGGATCCCGGTTGGGCACATGCGGGAGTCTGTCTGACTGTCTCTCCCCATTTCCAGCTTCAGAAAAATAATAAAATAAAAAAAATAAAAAAAAGGGATGAGAAGAGCAGTATTGGTATAAATATTAACCCACTGGCTTAGAGAAAATCAAAATTATTATGTGAAATGATAATATTGTTAATCATGAGCCTAGGGACTGAGTAACAGCCAAACACTGGTGTCCGGGCTAAGTAAGAATAACACAGAGCTACCTTTTACAGAGTGCTTGCCACAGGCCACGCTGCTATTAAGCAGCAGCATATGGACAGTAACTCAGTTAACCCTTACAACAACTAGAGAAGGTATTATTACCTCTACTTTACAGATATAGAAACTCAGCCCAGAGAGATTAAGCCATTTGCCCAATTACTGTTAACACACCCAGCAGCAGAAATAGGATATGAACCTTGTCATCCTGCAAGGCCATTTTTCCTAACCAATACCCTGTGCTGCCTCCACTGCATTTCCTTATTCCTTAGGAAAAACTCATATACATTTTATCCAATCATATGCTTGAAATTCTTGCTGATGTCGCACCAGTAGGATGACATTAATTGACATGGGACGCAGCTTAAAATGTAGCTCTTTAAACAGTACCATTCGGCCCTGGCCGGTTGGCTCAGCGGTAGAGCGTCAGCCTGGTGTGTGGGGGACCCGGGTTCGATTCCCGGCCAGGGCACATAGGAGAAGCGCCCATTTGCTTCTCCACCCCCTCCTTCCTCTCTGTCTCTCTCTTCCCCTCCCGCAGCCAAGGCTCCATTGGAGCAAAGATGGCCGGGTGCTGGGGATGGCTCCTTGGCCTCTGCCCCAGGCGCTAGAGTGGCTCTGGTCGCGGCAGAGCGACGCCCGGAGGGGCAGAGCATCGCCCCCTGGTGGGCAGAGCGTTGCCCCTGGCGGGCGTGCCGGGTGGATCCCGGTCAGGCGCATGCGGGAGTCTGTCTGACTGTCTCTCCCCGTTTCCAGCTTCAGAAAAATACAAAAAAAAAAAATAAACAGTACCATTCGTATTTTCCTAAATTGGCCTGTGGGTCACTGACTTGATCAGTCATAAAATGATCTCTGATTTCAAAGCAAAACCAACTTTTCAAAGGAATCACCAATACTCTGGAGTTTCAGAATCAGTCAGTCCAACAGTTAAGTTTGTGTCATGGAAAAGTACTTTATTTTTCTTTAATTTTTCAATTGACTGTATTGGGGTGACATTGGTTAACAAAATTATACAGGTTTCAGGTGTACAATTCTGTAACACATCATCTCTATATTGTATTGTGCATTCCACCACCCCAAGTCAAGTCTCCTCCCATCACCATTTCTCCCCTGCTTTCCCACTTGTAAACCCCATACTGTGGTCTGTCTATGAGGTTGTTATTTCTGCTTAACTCCTTCAACTTTTTCACCCAGCCTCCCAATCCCCAGCCACTCTGACAACTACCAGTCTGTTCTCCGTATCTATGAGTCTGTTTCTATTTTGTTTGTTAGTTTATTTTGTTCATTAGATTCCACATATAAGTGAAATCATATGGTATTTGTCTTTCTCTGACTGGCTTATTTCACTTAGCATAATGCTCTTCAGGTCCATCCATGCTGTTTCAAAAGGTAAAATTTCCTTCTTTTTTATGGCTGAGTAGTATTCCATTGTATAAACGCACCACAGTTTTTATACCCACTTATCTACTAAGAGGGACTTGGGCTGCTTGCAAATCTTAGCTATTGTATAATAAATACTGCAATGAACATAGGGGTATATATATTCTTTTAAATTAGTGTTTTGGGTTTCTTTGGATATATTCCTAGAAGTGGAATTTCTAGCTCATAAAGCAGTTCCATTTTTAATTTTTTGAGGTAACTCCATACTACTTTCCACAGTGGCTGCACCAGTCTGCATTCCCACCAGCAGAGCAGGAGGGTTCCCTTTTCTCCACATTCTCACCGACACTTGTTGATTCATTGATAACCATTCTGACAGGTATGAGGTGATATCTCACTGTGTTTTTAATTTGCATTTCTCTGATAATTAGTGACAATGAGCAGCTTTTCATATGTTTATCGGCCATCTATATGTCCTCTTTGAAGAAGTGTCTATTCAGATCCTTTGCTCATTTTTTAATTGGATTGTTTGTTTTATTGTTGTTGAGATGTATGAGTTCTTTATAAATTTTGGATAGTAAGCCCTTATCAGATATATCTGTTAATATGTTCTACCCTTCAGTGGGTTGTCTTTTCATTTTGCTGATAAGTTTCTTTGCTGTGCAAAATCTTTTTAGTTTGATGCAGTTCCATTTGTTTAATTCTTTTGTTTCCCTTGCCTGAGGAGATAAATTAAAAAAAAATATTGCTACAAGAAATGTCTGAGATTTTACTGCCCATGTTTTCTTCTAGGATTTTAATGGTTCTGAGTCTAACATTTAAATCTCTAATCCATTTTGAGTTTATTCTTGTGTATGGTGTAAGAAGGTGGTCTAGAGTTTCATTTTTTTGTAGGTATTGATCCAATATTCTCAACATCACTTATTTTTTATTTTTATTTTTTTTTATTTTTCTGAAGCTGGAAACGGGGAGAGACAGACAGACTCCCGCATGCGCCCGACCGGGATCCACCCAGCACGCCCACCAGGGCGATGCTCTGCCCACCAGGGGGCGATGCTCTGCCCCTCCGGGATGTCGCTCTGCCGCGACCAGAGACACTCTAGCCCCTGGGGCAGAGGCCAAGGAGCCATCCCCAGCGCCCGGGCCATCTTTGCTCCAATGGAGCCTTGGCTGCGGGAGGGAAAGAGAGAGACAGAGAGGAAGGGGGGGGGGAGAAGCAAATAGGCGCTTCTCCTATGTGCTCTGGCCGGGAATCGAACCCGGGTCCCCCGCACGCCAGGCCGACGCTCTACCGCTGAGCCAACCGGCCAGGGCCTCAACATCACTTATTGAATAGAATTTCTTTACCCCATTGTATGTTTTTGCTGCCTTTGTCAAATATACTGCTCACAAAAATCAGGGGATATTTTAAAATAAATATGAAGTGATAAAATATCCCCTAAATTTTGTGAACAGTATATTGACTATAAAATTGTGGGTTTATTTCTGGGCTCTCTATTCTGCTGCATTGA
The DNA here is from genome assembly GCF_036850995.1 of Saccopteryx leptura. Classification (NCBI taxonomy): domain Eukaryota; kingdom Metazoa; phylum Chordata; class Mammalia; order Chiroptera; family Emballonuridae; genus Saccopteryx; species Saccopteryx leptura. Next base: position 37,771,441 of record NC_089515.1, on the reverse strand, counting down.
TCTATATGTCTGGTTTTATGCCAGTCTCGTGCTATTTTGATTTCTTCATTTTCTTTCTTTAATATCTTATAATTCTGAGTACAGGTCTTTTACATCCTTGGTTAAATTTATTCCTAATATTTTATTCTTTTTGAAGTAATTGTGAATGGGATTGTTTTCTTAGTTTCCCTTTCTGATAGTACATTATTGGTGTATAAAAATGCAACTGATTTCTGGATACGTGGAACGATGGCAGCCATCTCCTACCCATGAAGGAAGCCGGAGGACAATGCCAATACATCAAGGACAGCACAGCATAAAACTGAAAAGAGCCTGGGACTTTAATGAGGTCACTGAACCACTGACCTAACCAGGTCTGGAGCCACCTTATCTAGTTTGCTAGGTAACATAACGCATTTTACTTATTGTTGGAACTAGTTGAGATTTCTGTCATGTCTGCCAAAAGAGTCCAAATGGATATATGCCTCAGACAGCGGTGTGCTAGGGCCAGCTCCTACCGCATCGCATCATCCCAGGCTATGTTCAGTGGCATCATACTGATGGCTTGTAATTGTTCACATGGGAGTGTCTATTCCACAGAAATCATACACTGGCAAACAACACATAAAGGTTTTTACATCCTCTGAGAAAAACTGTGTTTCACATTTATTAGCACACTGCAACCTCAGAGTAATTTAAGGTGTTACAGTAAACAATTCTATGACATATGAAGTAAAACCAGAGAACTAAGAAAGAATTTAAACATCAATACAGCAAGCTGGCAATATAGGTAGCATGTCACCTTTTTCAAAAAATTTTATTCATTTTGAGAGAGAGAGAGAGAGAGATAGGAAAAGAGAGAGAGAAGGTGGGGAGGAGCAGGCAGTATCAACTCCCATATGCACCTTGACCGGGCAAGTTCAGGGTGCCGATCCGGTGACCTCAACTTTCTAGGTCAACACTTTATCCACTGTGCCATCACAGGTCAGGCCATATGTCACCTTTTTGATAAGGCAAATTGTTTGTCTCATTGGGCAGGGGTGAGCAAACGACAGCCCTCAAGCAAGAATTGACCCGCTGCCTCTTTTAGTAAATACAATTTTACTAGAATAAAACCACACTTGTTCGCCTGACCAGGTGGTGGCACAGCGGATAGAGTGTCGTCGGACTGGGATGCCAAGGACCCAGGTTCGAGACCCCAAGGTCGCCAGCTTGAGTATGGGCTCATCTGGTTTGAGCAAAAGCTCACCAGCTTGGACCCAAGGTCGCTGGCTCGAGCAAGGGGTTACTCGGTCTGCTGAAGGCCCGCGGTCAAGGCACATATGGGAAAGCAATCAATGAACAACTAAGGTGTCACAATGCGTAACAAAAAACTAATAATTGATGCTTCTCATCTCTCTCTTCCTGTCTTTCTATCCCTGTCTATCCTTCTCTCTGACTCTCTGTCTCTGTAAAAATAAATAAAACAAACAAAAAAAACCCCACACTTGTTCATTTTCATTTTGTCTTTGACTGCTTTCATGTACCCTGGCAATTGAGTAGTTGTGACAAAAGACATATGGCTAGCAAAACCTGAAATATTTACTGTTTCCAGAAAGTGTGCAGAGCCCTGTTCTCAGAAGATGTAGTGCCCAGGTCTGTAGAGTAAAATAGCAGTATCTGGGAGGGTGAGGGGAGATAATCAGTATTTATGACTTTGGTGGTAGAGTAGCAATCTAGAAGAGTGAAGAGAATTAGCAATCAAAGGAAGATCTGGGTCCTGGTCCTGACTCTCCCTCTCATAAGTTACATGAACTCAGGGAACTTACTTTACCTCTTTGAGCCTCAGTTTACTCATTTGTAAAGTGAGGGTCACATTATTCTCACAGAATGTTGTATAAATTAAAATGAAATAAAACATGAGGAGGCCTTGGCCGGTTGGCTCAGTGGTAGAGCATCAGCCTGGCGTGCAGGAGTCCTGGGTTCAATTCCCGGCCAGGGCATACGGAGAGGCGCCCATCTGCTTCTCCACCCCTCCCCCTCTCCTTCCTCTCTCTCTCTTTCCCTCCCGCAGCCGAGGCTCCATTGGAGCAAAGATGGCCCGGGCACTGAGGATGGCTCTGTGGCCTCTGCCTCAGGCGCTAGAATGGCTCTGGTTGCAACAGAGCAGCACCCCAGAGGGGCAGAACATCGCCCCCTGGTGGGCGTGCCGGGTGGATCCCAGTCGGGCTCATGCGGGAGTCTGTCTGACTGCCTTCCCATTTACAACTTCAGAAAAATACAAAAAGAAAACAAAAACAAACAAACAGAAAAACCCCAAAACATGAGGATTTTCTGGTACAAAAATATGAGTATTATTTTCCATGTGACTTACTGTATTTCCCCATGTATAAGACGATTCCATGTATAAGATGCACCTTAATTTTGAGGCCTGAAATTTGAAAAAAAATAAAATGTATTTCATAAAGTTATTGAACTTGTTTTACTCATCATAAAATTCATACAACTGCTCATCACTGTCAAAACTCCCATCCATTAGCTTGTCCTAATCTGTGTCTGATGACGAATCACTGTCTTCACATATTGCCTCATCCTCAGTTTCATCTATGGCATTTGAAATGCCACAACCACTGTATAAGATACACCTAGTTTTTAGACCCCAAATTTTTCAAAAAAGGATGTGTATTATACATGGCGAAATACTGTAATGGCTTTTTATTTATCACTCATTAATTAATTCAATAAATATTCATTGCATGTCCACTATACACCAGAACCTATTTTAGGAGCAGGCTTAAAGAGGTGAAGAAAACAGACAATGGCCCTGCGTTCATAAAACTTACCTCTGGTGGGACAAGCAGTCAATAAACTGTTGAACAGTCATTTCTGAGCCTCAGCTTCTTTGTTTGTACATAAACAACATACTCTTTCTGCTAATTCCACAGGGTTGTAGTCAGAATTAGATGAGAGTACAGTAGTCACAAACAGGAAGCAATGAACAAATCTAACTTCAGGACATTTTTTGTTAGATCTACAGCATGTTTTTTTTAATGTTTATATTCGCTGCCACACGTAATATGAGATTTACCTAATGCTACAGACTAAATGTTAATACCCCCCCAATTCATATGTTGAAACCTAATCCCCATATGGTGATATTTGGAGGTGGGGTCTTTGGAAGGCAATTAGTGCCCTTATAAAGAGACTCCATAGATCTCCCTTGCCCCTTATGCCATATGAGTGTACAGTGAAAGACAATTGTCTAGGAACCAGGAGGTGGGCTCTCCCCAGACAGTGATCTGCTAGCGCCCTGATCTTGAACTTCCCAGAACTGTGAAAAATAAAGATTTATTGTCCAAGCCATCCAGTCTGTGGTAGTTTTATTATAGCAACCCAAATAAACTAAGACTCCTAAGAATCAGAGTTCCAAATTCTCTTGAAAAATTGAAAGCACTAAAGATACTGGGCTGGTATCCCTTTGTGGCAGCCACTGGCTAGAGTCAAGCAGCAGCCCATTCCTCTGGATAAGGCCTGTACTCCCCACTCCATCCTGTCTCTGACATGCTGTGTTGTCCAGCCCCAATGAGGGGTCCTTCTCACATGGCAACACTTGGTGGACTTCTGGGGGCCATAAGACTTCCAGCTTTTGCCTGTACCATGTCGCCTTAAATCAAAGCTTCTTGCACAGCTCACATGACTTATGTTTATGGTATGCTCTATATCTAGCACTGTCTCACACAGTTCAACAGGACTAGCATTCAAGATTCTACCTACACCTGCATACAAACACACAAAAAGAATAACTCACTGATTAGACACAAGTAGGTGCCAAATATCAAGAAATGACAGACTCAATTATACAAGCAAAAAAGCCAAAGCTTAGAAACCTCTGCCTTGGTATAGTCCTATCCTCTTCATAGGTTTTTCTGTTAAAATAACCCCTGAGCCTGACCAGGCGGTGGCACAGTGGACAGAGCGTCGGACTGGAATGTGGAGGACCCAGGTCCAAGACCCCGAGGTGGCCAGCTTGAGCACGGGCTCATCTGGTTTGAGCAAAGCTCACCAGCTTGGACCCAAGGTCGCTGGCTTGAGCAAAGGGTTACTCGGTCAGCTGAAAGCCTGCGGTCAAGGCACATATGAGAAAGCAATCAATGAACAACTAAGGAACTGCAACGAAGAATTGATTTTTCTCATCTCTCTCCCTTCCTGTCTGTCTGTCCCTATCTGTCCCTCTCTCTGACTCTCTCTGTCTCTGCCACAAAATAAAATAAAATAAAATAACCCCTGAGGTTAAGCTACTTTCCAACTGAAGACTCTAAATCCACCGACACACACATGCCCAGTATGAGATCACCCTCACTTAGTGCTTCCCAGTGCTATTAAAGAATGCTGAAACAGGCAGCACTGTGCAACAGCCCTGTGAAAAACAATACAAGTCTTGGCCAGATAACTTAGGTGGTTAGAGTGTTGCCCCAATATGCCAAGGATGTGGGTTCAATCCCCAGTCAAGGCACATACAAGAATTAACCAATGAATACATAAACAGTGGAACAACAAATCAATGTTTTTCTTTCTAAATATCAATCAATAAAGTTATTTTTAAAAAGTAATACAGTGTGATGAATCAAGAATTAGAAAGTTATTCATATTCTTTGAACAGTGATCTCATTTCTGAAAAGTTATCCTAAGAAAACAATTTAAAAGAAGCTCAATGTTATAGGCAAAAAAAAAAAAAAAGCTGAATTATAAATAATATATAAAATATAAACCAGAAACAACCTAAGTGCTCAACATCTTGGAAGTGTTCAGAGAGTTATGCTACATTAAACAAATGAAATAGTATATAATTGTTTAAAATTATAAACAAGAAGATAATATTGTAATATAGAAAAATATTTATGATGCAATATTAAAGCAAAATGTCTAAAATTGTGTGTATCTCATAAGAGAAGCTGTGTGAAACAACACAAAAGTTGTATACTTGAAACTGTCACAGAGGAAAGGCTGAATATGCAAAAAGGAACATAACTAGGAATATAATATGACTTATTTTGAAAACTATTCAATTCCGATTTATATAGAATTTTCTTAAACAGGTGTTTCAGGTATACTCCTGTGGTATAAATTTAAGCACAAAAATCTTCTTTGCATAGTTTCTCAAGGACTATAAAAAACCATATAATTTATTAGTACCATGCAATGAAAATTAGATGATTATTCCATAAAGGATATACTGTGGTGTGGGTAAAAGCCTCTGGCAAAATAAAATGTTCCGCTTCTTTACAAAAGTATTAAGCATCATTAATTTTTGCTTTGCCTCTGCTGTCCCAGATGATTCCACTTACATTTGTTTTACTTGAGCAAACCTCTCATTGGTGTTTCCTACATTATATAAGTTAAGAACCGTTCTGTGAGGATCTTTCAAAAAAAAAATGCGATGGCGTAAGTCTAAATAAAGAATGTAATGCTCCTAAGCATGGCTGCAGTGGAAGCACAATGAACAAAGGTCTGTTCTAAGGTAAGAGTCAACCTGGGTAAAACCACAGAACAAGGAACATCCTCACAGGATTCCGGGGTGGAGGGAAACAACTTCTCTGAAAGTACCAGTACCAATAGTACTATTAGTAATTTCTCATGAATCGTTGCCCTGGAGTCTGACAAGCCTCCGAGACAGGCACTACTTTGCCCCTTTCACGGTAACGAAGCTGAAGCTCAGAGAAGTTAATGGACTCACCTGACAGCACTGCATTTGAATCCAAATGGAGACACGCGGCTCTGGCCGATTTTGAACAGGGCACTTGCCCCCTGCTCTCCAGATTTCAAAATTGTTATCAGGCACTTCAACAAGCCATGCAAGCAATGCCAAAGCTTAAGCACCTATTCCTGTGAGTGACCACAGCACAAGGAAGAGGAGGAAGCCCTCAAGATTAACACGGGGCTGTAGCTGCTCATAAAACAATTCCTGTGAGTTTCTTTCAAAACAGATCATTTAATAGATTTATATGTATTCAGAAGAAATGCAGGGGCCAGGCCAGCTAACCTCGTTTCCTAGAGACTTTGCAGCAGCCTGAAGTTCCCCTAAAATAACACCTGACCATTTGTGTGAATAATCAGCCCACCTGATATTATACAAATATGGAAAAGTCTCTTACTGAGTTGATAGAATACCTAAAACTATAAGTAAAGCAAGCATGCAACTCTTCATTTTACTAATCAGCCTCCACATTATTTGATTTTGACATCCAACCACTAAAATATAATCAAATTCTGCATCTCATTCTGGTTTCAGAAAAATTCTTTTGAAACAAAAGAGTTGTTACATTATAATGTTCCTCTAAGATTACTCCTTAACAGTGCAAGTAGGTATATATCCTCAATTTCACTGTGTCCTCATCCTTCTTGCTTTCAAAAATCTCATCCTTTGCAAAGAGTTCTTGCTAACAGTCAACCCTTCCAGTAAAACACTCCATGCGTGGGGATAATCTTCCACGTTGCCCTCAGTAAAGTTTTCTGACTCGATCCCTACTCTCAGTAGAAAACATACGCATTTCTTACAGTCAGCACGCAGCTAGAGAAGTCAGCAGTGGCCCTGGAGCCGCTCATTCTGGTAGGTTCCCAACACACTTCCCGCTGTTCCTTCCTCCATCTCTCCCATCTATTCCCAGTACCTTCCGCTTTAGCACTACCTTTAAATTTACAGATTTGTTTGCAGCCACAAAGGAGATAAAGCTGTGTGGCAGAAAGATATTAAGAGTGGGAATCGAGACCACTGAAACAAGTGACAGTATTTAGTTGTATGACCCTGTATGAGTCACTTCCTCTATGCCGCTATTTCCTGATCTATAAAACCAGGGCATCGAATTACTGACATTTACCCTACAAACCAGGTGACTGATTATTAAGTGTCTCTTACCCAATATGTAAGCTACCTGATAGACTGGGCATGCTCAGTATACTCTGACTCTACTCTTTATTACCTAATACCTCTTAAAAGGAGGAGGCAGCCCTGGCTGGTTGGCTCAGCGGTAGAGCGTCGGCCTGGCGTGCGGAGGACCGGGGTTCGATTCCCGGCCAGGGCACATAGGAGAAGCGCCCATTTGCTTCTCCACCTCCCCCCTCCTTCCTCTCTGTCTCTCTCTTCCCCTCCCGCAGCCAAGGCTCCATTGGAGCAAAGATGGCCCGGGCGCTGGGGATGGCTCCTTGGCCTCTGCCCCAGGCGCTAGAGTGGCTCTGGTCTCGGCAGAGCGATGCCCCGGAGGGGCAGAGCATCGCCCCCTGGTGGGCAGAGCGTCGCCCCTGGTGGGCGTGCCGGGTGGATCCCAGTCGGGCGCATGCGGGAGTCTGTCTGACTGTCTCTCCCCGTTTCCAGCTTCAGAAAAAAAATAAATAAATAAATAAAAAAGGAGGAGGCAAACTCCTCCTAGTTTTTACTTAAAAATCGTAAAATTTGCCAATCTCTCTCTCTTTTTTTACACACTTCTAAAATGTTCCTCTAATACAGATAATATTTTTGAAATCTCTCCCAGTGTATTTATTGCTGGATCTACCCCAAGCCAAGACTCAGGACCCTATTTAACATCCTGGTTTGTGCTTGGAATCCCAGAGGACCCCATGTGTATTCAAGGACAACCTGCCAAGTATGCTTCCCTGTACAGCCTCTGTTCAGTGGGGAAGTGTTCCAGCAGGCAGCCTTACAGACTTCATCCTGGGGAAAACTCTGGGCAGGACTAAACATGGGGGGGGGGGGGGGGTAAAGAAACCCCTTCTCTCTGCTCAGGTGTGCATAGTCTCTGGCCCAGGGACCCAACTGTTATTTCCACTTGGAGTCTGTGAATCTGGAGAATGCCTTCTAAAGCTTACCAATTTATTTTGTTGCTCAAAGACATTATAAATGTGTTATTATATATATATATATATATATATATATATATATATATATATATTATTCTTAAATGAAGAAAAACTAGTGATTTGCTTTTTTTTTTCTTTTTTAAACACTCTGCTGCTCTTTGCTTAGTCCTCAAACAGATCGTGGTAACAGGGGAGTAAATAATTACTGGCTTCAACCAGAAATTTTTGGATGTTTGTCAGGGACCTTTGGGCACTAAGCTGAAACATTGACCTTTGCTAATGAAGTTGCTAAAGTTTCTACATTGTGTATGAAACTTTTGGGACAGGAATACTTTACTAAGACGTAATAAACAGCAGGGTGATTCATATGGTGTTTGGTCTACAGAAAGAAAGAAAAAGGTAGCACTCATAATTCACAGAAGAGGCAGAGACAGTAGAAAGCAGGATTCTTTCCCAACCTGTCAGGGCCTCATCCACAGGGCCACTGGTTCTAGGCAACGTCAGAAAAATGCTTGCTTCTGAGTCTAATAGTTTGTTAACAATACAATTCATAGCCAGGAGCTCGGTACCCACTACCATTCTCTACAGTAATAGAGTTCTATTCTCTCCTAGTTGGAAGTATACATAAAAGAAGTGAAAAAAGTATAACATGTAGTCAAGTATCTCAGAGTCTAGCACAACATCAGTATAAGCTGGTGCTCAAAAAATGTGTGGTTCCATGAATCAATTTTTGTGTCTAACTCAGTGGCCTTACATAACTCTATTTCTAATTCTTTCTTTCACGCCCTATATGTTATATTTGAGGCTTCTGGGCAGCAGAGGAGACACTTGGGGTTGGAGATGCATTTCAGAATCTTTTTGTTAGGCAATAAGAGAGCCTTTTATTAAAGAACAGTGCTGCCTGTGTCTACACCGTAGCGTTTTCCTCACTGTGTAATAATTGTCACCCGCCATGTTCTTGAAATGGGAGGGGTGACAAGTCAAATACTTCAGTTAAGTATTTCATGTTAACCCCACACACCACAGGGTGCTGTGGGGGTTGACTGGCGTTTGAGAGAGCATTCAGGCGGAAGCGTGGGTGTCCCCCGAGAGCATGGCGCGTGGCGCGTGGTGCTCCCATTGCAGGGTCTCCAGCGCCCAGGAGAGCCCAGAGAACAGGTGCGCAATACATATTCAGTGAATGAACGCCTCCAATTCTCGAGTTCCGGACATTTCCCCAAATCAGGCGGGGAACGGGTACAGGGTGCCTGAGGAGTGGGGCAGAAATTACGGAGCCTTTCTTTGTTCCTGTTGTCCTTGGTCAAAGCAGGTTAACCAGCCTTCCCAGCACCGGAGTGACGGCGCTCCCAGGGAACAAATCTCACTAGCTGCACCTACAAACGTCCAGACCCTGACCCCAGCCCAGCCAAGCCTGGAAACAGAACGCCACTGCCAGGCTGGCCTTCTCTCCTAGTGGTACAGAGCGGCTAGAAATGAGCGCGGGCCGCTGGAGGGCTCACTCCAGAGCCTGGCCCTCCGCCCACTGTCTGCCCCCCACTGCACACGCCATCAAATTCCACAGGCCCTCGGAGATGTTTATTTTCGTGCTCTGCAGCACTGCTCACTGCTTGAGCCACACAGCAGGTCACACAAAGGACGAGGTGTTGCCAAGGCTGAGAATATGGGGAACTCTTTTGTGCAAGACCGAGGACCTAAATTCCTTCCTGGGAATAAAAAGATTAGAAACAATTTTATAAAAATTCTTTCAAAATGTAGGTAGCCACCTTGGTCTCTATCCTGATAGTTGAAATAGTTGGGACTATCAACCAGTTCATTCCACGACCTTTTAGTGTTGGACCAAGATAAAGGGGGTGAACTTTTAACAGCAAAGGTTTTGGAAATAGTTCCTAACCTTTTCTTTTCCAATTATAATTGACATTCAATATTATTTTTTGTAATGTTCTTATTTTTTAATTACAGTTGACTTTAATATTATTTTATATTAGTTCCAGGTGTATAGGATAGTGGTTAGACAACCATATAACTTATGAAGTGATCCCCTGATAATTCTAGTACCTGCCTGACACCATGCTTAGTTATTACAATAGTATTTACTATATTCCCAATGCTGTACTTTACATCCCTGTGACTATTTTGTAATTGCCACTTTATACTTCTTAATCCCTTCACCTTTTTCACCCAGTCCCCCAACCTCCCTCCCATCTGGAGACCATCCGTCTGTTCTCTGTATCTATAAGTCTGGTTTTTGTTTTATTTGTTCATTTATTTTGTTCTTTAGAGTTCACATATAAATGAAATATCACATTTGCCTTTCTGACTTATTTCACTTAGCATAATACCCTCTAGTTCTACATACTGTCACAAATGGTAAGATTTCATTCTTTTTTTTATGACTGAGTAGTATTCCATTGTATATAATGCACCACAGCTTTTTAATACAACCGTCTATTGATGTGCACTTGGGCTGCTTCCATATCCTGGCTATTGTAAATAATGCTTCAGTGAATATATGCGTGCATATATATCTTTTCAAATGAGTGCTTTGGATTTCTTCAGATATATATGCAAAAAATGGAATCGCTGGGTGGTAAAGCAGTTTCATTTTTAATTTCTTGAGGAACTTCCATACTGTTTTCTTTTTTTTTAATTTTTTTAAAGGTTTTTTATTTTTTATTTTTTTTAATTCATTTTTTTAGAGAGGAGAGAGAAGAGAGAGACAGGGGGGAGGAGCTGGAAGCATCAACTCCCATATGTGCCTTGACCAGGCAAGCCCAGGGTTTCGAACCGGCAACCTCAGCATTTCCAGGTCGACGCTTTATCCACTGCACCTCCACAGGTCAGGCCCATACTGTTTTCTATAGTGGCTGCACCAATCTGCCTTCCCACCAACAGTCCATATCCTTACCAACACTTATTTGTTGATGTATCGATGATAGCAATTCTTATAGGTGTGAGGTAATATCTCATCATGGTTTTAATATGTATTGCTCTGATGATTAGTGATAATGAGCATCTTTTCATATGTCTTTTGGCCCTCTGTATGTCCTTTTTTGGAGAAATTTTTATTCAGGTCCTCTGCCCATTTCCAAATTGTATTTTTTTGTGCTTGTTTAATTGTATGAGCTTTTTAAGATTTTATTTATTCATTATAGAGAGGGGCGGGGGAGAGGAGCAGGAAGCATCAATTCCCATATGTGCCTTGACCAGGCAAGCCCAGGGTTTTGAACCGGCAACCTCAGCGTTTCCAGGTTGACACTTTATCCACTGCGCCACCACAGGTCATATCAGCTTTTTATAAAATTTAAATATCAACCCCTAATGGAATATATCACTGGTGAATATCTTCTGCTATTCAATAGGCTGCCTTTCGTTTTGTTGATGGTTTCCTTGACTGTGCAAAAGCTTTTTAGTTTGATGTAGTCCCATTGCTTATTTTTGCCTTTGTTTTTCTTGCCCAAGGAGATATATCAGAAAAAAAATATTACTAAGAGAATCTTTTTACTGCCTATGTTTTTCTTCTAGGGTTTTTGTGGCTTTGAGTCCTTAATCCATTTTGAGTTTATTCTTTTATATGTTGTAAGAAGGTGATCTACTTTCATTTTTTTTTTGCATGTATCTGTCCAATTTTTCCAACACCATTTATTGAATATTGTCTTTACCCCATTGTATAGCTTTGGCTCCTTTCTCATGTTTTAATTGATCATATAGGTATGGGTTTATTTCTAGGCTCTCTACTTTGTTCCATTGATCTATGTGTACATTTTAATGCCAGTACTGTTTTGATTACTATAAGCTTGTACTATAGTTTTATATCTGGTAGTGTGATACCTTCAACTTTGTAATTCTTTCTCAAGTTTGCTGTGGCTATTCAGGGTCTTTTGTGGTTCCATATAAATTTTTGGATCTTTAAAAAATTTCTGTGACATATGCTGTTGGTATTTTGATAAGGACTATCCTGAATCTATGGATTACTTTGGGTAGTATGAACATTTTAACAATGTTAATTCTTTCTATCCATGAACGGTATATGCTTCCATTTATTTGTATCTTCTTCCATTTCTTTCTTCAATGTCTTAAATCTACTTTCAGGTATTTTAATTTACTTTTCATACAATTATAAAGGGATTATTTTTTAATTTTTCTTTGTGATATTTCATTATTGGTGTATAGAAATGCAACTGATTTCTGAATATTAATTTTATATCCTACTAGTCTACTGAATTCATTTATCACTTTCAATAGTTTTCTTGTGAAATCTTTAGGGTTCTCTATATATAGTATCATGTCACCTGCATACTAATGACAGTTTTCCTTCTCCGTTTCCAATTTGGATGCCTGTGACTGACACAGGGCTACCTGGTAAGAGCTACAAAGTCATCTGCCATTGCTAGCTGCCTGTGTAGAAATTGTGTGGGGAAGGCCACACAACAAAACAAGGTCAGCTGCCATAAGTACCAGGCCTGGGGCAGCTGCACTAATGGCAAGGGCACCCAAAGGCCTGCTGCTGCCTGCCCGCTGCCCCTAAGGCTAAATCTCTGGAAGAGTCTTAGGCAGTATACGAACTGGGAGAGGCAGGGTCTCAGGGAGTCACCAAGGTGGGGCAAGTGGTATTCACTAAGTTAATGTGGATTCAGATTTGGAACAAGTGCTGAATCTGGGACTAGTAAGCAAAAGTCACCAGGCACACCACTGCCAGATGCCACCTGCCCAAAGCCTGCAGACTTTGAGAGGTGGGTCTTTATTACTATTGTTTTTTTTGCAAGACTGCAGCTTGAACCAAGGCCAGCTGCCTCACGCTCTCATGTTGAAACAGCCCCTGGCAGTGTTCAAGTTGGGTGGGCAGGCTGTAAGGCAGGGTGGGGCAAGTCAAGTTCACTAGGCTAATGCAGATTCAGAATTGGCTGTGTGGGAGGAGGGCTCAAAGCAGGGACAATGGCAGCTGTCCCTTCAGTCCTCACTCTGAAGGGACACAACTCAGTGACACGTCCCAAGCCTTTGTCTCTCCTTTGGAGCCCACGGTGAGTGCTTTTGAGACAGTGAGTCTGTGCTTGGCCATTTAAGAGGATGCCTGGATTTCCAGCGGCCCTCCATCTCACCCAGATGAAGAGAATCCCTGCTGATTTTCACAGCCAGATGTTGTAAGGGCTCCTCTTCCCAGCACTGGCGCTCCAGGCTGAGGAGCCCATTACGGGGCTGGGACCCCTCCTTTCTCAGGGGGGAGCTATGCAATGAAGATATCCTTTTCGATTCTCAACTGCCACACATGAGTGTATTACCAGCCTGTTTCACATCTCTGCCCCTGCTACCAGTCTCCATGTGGCCTCTTCTTTATATCTTTATTTACAGAACTTCTGTTCAGCTAGTCTTCAGCTGGCTCTCTGGGTTGATTGTTCTATAATTTAATTGTGATTTTTTTTTTTTTTTAAATTTTATTTATTCATTTTAGAGAGGAGAGAGAAAGGGAGAGAGAGAAGAGAGAGAGACAGAGAGAGAAGGTGGGGAGGAGCTGGAAGCATCAACTCCCATATGTGCCTTGACCAGGCAAGCCCAGGGTTTCGAACCGGCAACCTCAGCATTTCCAGGTCGATGCTTTATCCACTGCGCCACCACAGGTCAGGCTAATTGTGATTTTTATGTGATCATGAAAGGAGGAGAGCACAGTATTTACCTACTCTGCCATCTTGATCCAGAACTCTCCCTGACATTGCTGCATGTAAGCTCACTCTACACATCTTAAAATATTTCATTAGCCAAACATGGCAATACCTAAAATTTTAATATAACTTTTTGTTTATATATATGTAAAGACAACAGTTAAAATGTATTCCATACTATTTTCAATTTTTTTTCAGTTTATGAATAAGGCATATTTGAGAAATCATGGTAACTGTGTAAGATATTATTCTGTCTACTGACAGTGTTGCATATACTTGTGGATTTTCATGCCTTGTACGAATTCTGTTGTCTCCCCCAGGTTTGAGACCCCTCCCCAGATTAGAAGACCCTTCTTTTTATTAAGGGTAGGCAGGACTAGTGCTTTGGCGAACATAAATTCCTTCAGGTTTACCAGGTATATTATCTATTCAAAATCCCAAAAGGAACTGGGAAATTGGAGAGACTTCAACAAGGACATTATTAATAAATGTGTGAACAATGTTCATAAAATCTAACATGGTCAGCAGAGTCCTTGAAGCTAGTAACAGTTGGAAATCACTCCCACATTTAGGACTGAAAGTCAAAGAGAGAGAGAGAGAGAAGCTACTGGAACCTTCTATAGAGTCACCGTAGAGAATCTTGGGTAAAAAGAAGCACAAGGATCTGAGTAGAAGGAGCAAGGATATAAACACATCATCTCACACTTTCTGCCGTCTGAGTCCCATCCAGTCTGAACCCAGGGGGACCCTGCTGTCCATACAGGTCAACCGTCCAGGGGAGAGAAGTGTGGGAATGGGATGGGTGGACAGTGAACTTGGAGAGGCAAATAGAGAGTGTTCTGCACACCAGGGTAACCTGTAAGGTTGCCCCTACTGTACTTGGGCTATGGTTTTTTGTTTTTTAAATTTTTATTTATTTATTCATTTTAGAGGAGAGAGAGAGAGAGATTGAGAGAGAGAGAGAGAGAGAGAGAGAGAAGTGGGGAGGAGCAGGAAGCTTCAACTCCCATATGTGCCTTGACCAGGCAAGCCCAGGGTTTTGAACTGGCAACCTCAGCATTCCAGGTCAACGCTTTATCCACTGCGCCACCACAGGTCAGGGGGGCTATGGTTTAAAGAGGGGGTTAAGCTGCCGGTAGTTGGCGGCAATGCTGAGCCTTGCCTTTAAACTAGATCAAGTTGCTCAAGGTTACTAATTCAAATCTTTTAGCATATTTCAGATACAAACTTCAACTGTGAAACCAACCTCCTCTTTTTGCATTCTCATCTTTAAACGAGCAACTCCAAAATCTGCATCTGTCTGCCAATCTTCCTCCAAGTTGCGGACTCAAATTTCCAACACCCTTCAAGTTACCTCAAACTCACGTGCCCAAAAGAGCACACTGGCTCTTCTTAGAAACAACTCTTTTTTAATGATTTCACTATTTTCCAAGTAGACGTACTAGAACATTTTGAGTGCTTTTGACAACTCCCCAACTTTCCTAACAAGCGAGTCCAGCTCTCATCCCTTCTACTCATATCCCTCTCATATCTGCCCTTCTTTGGAATTTCCCATTGCCTTGTACCTGAACTAAGTCAGCGCCTGTCCTAGCTGGCCTGGTTCAATCCTGACTCTACCACATATAGAGCGACCCTATTTAGACTTCTCTGCCATTTACTAATGGCTCCACTTAGTGTCTCAGTGGTTTCCTTTGCTGTAGGATAGATCCATGGATAGTACCTACAATTAGAGAAAGGCCTGCTTTCCATTGGTTCCATGTGGCAGGAACTCCAAGTAGGTGTGTTAGCATCCCTGGTATTGCTCTATTTACTCTCTTTTCACCACAGGAGGCAGAGTGATTGGTTTGGGAGTAACACCTGCATGGGCTCAGCTCAGCTCTTTTCTTCTTCTTCTGTTTTTTTTCTCTTAGGATCCTGCCTCTGAGGGAGTGCTCAATCAGGGGTTGTCAAACTTTTTATAAAAACTGCCCACTTTTGCAGTGCTGGTAGACCTGGTCCCTACCGCCCACTAGTGGGCGTTCCAGCTTTCATGATGGGCCAATCCCGGCGCTGTTTGGTTGCACAGTAGGGACCAGGTTGACCAGCACTGCAAAAGTGGGCGGTACCGTTGTGGTTGTTTGGGGACTGTGAAGGATTGTGACTAAGTCTGTCTATTTTATGGGGAAAGTGCTGCATTCCTACTCAGCTGGTAGTTCTCAGCCTCTTTCCTCAATTACCAGTATTATTAGCACTTACGGTGCCATTTTGATATTCTTCTGTTTGATAGCAGTTTCTACCTTGAAATTGGTTTTGAACTGAGGGAGAAAAATGAATGTTTGTATTGATCTTTTCAAATCTCAATTCCTACCTTTATGGACTCGTTAAGAAAATGAAATGAAGTAATTCATATTATATCACAAAGCATAAAATTTTCCCATAAGAAGTATTCAAATAAATGTGAACTGTTATATTACTACTACTGTTGTCGTAGATTGCCTACATGAGCTTTAGGAAAGGGATAAGGCATCTAAAAATTTCAATGTTTTATGATTATTATAATATTTTATATCAATATAGTGGTACCTTGAGATACGAATTTAATTCATTCTGTAACCGAGCTCATAAGTCAGTCAACTCGTATATCAAACTGCCGACACTGGACCCGTGCGCCAATGCGCCAACTAGCGGCAGCTTCCCGAATCACGATTCGTATCTTGGAATTTCGCTTGGATTTTGAACAAAAATATGAACCGAGTTGCAGCTCATATCTTAAAATTCATATGTTGGTCTGTTCGTATCTCAAGGTACCACTGTATAGTGTGGGAGAATAACAGTCACCGCAAGTAGAATTTCATAAACTGAAAAAGAAGGTCTAACATCACTTCTTCTGCAGAGACTTCGCACGGAGGTGTTGACTTGTTCTGAGGCTGAGTGCAAACAATGTTCTGAAAGGGCACTCCTCTGAGCAGGAGGCTGCCAAGAGGCCCTTAGGCCATGACACAGCTCTGAAAAGTCACATAACATAGCTCAGGAAAATAACTGTTAAAAATAAAAAAGAGCCTGACCAGGCGGTGGCGCAGTGGATAGAGTGTCGGATTGGAATGTGGAGGACCCAAGTTCAAGACCCCGAGGTCACCAGCTTGAGCGCGGGCTCATCTGGTTTGAGCAAAGCTCACCAGCTTGGACCCAAGGTCGCTGGCTCGAGCAAGGGGTCATTCGGTCTGCTGTAGCCCCCGGTCAAGGCACATATGAGAAAGCAATCAATGAACAACTAGGGAGCCGCAACGAAGAATTGATGTTTCTCTCTCTCTCCCTTCCTGTCTGTCTGTCCCTATCTGTCCATCTCTCTGACTCTCTCTGTCTCTGCCACTCACACACACACACCCAAAAAAAACACCCAAAAATAAAAATAAAAAAGAAACCCACATTCTTCTGACAGAATATTCCTCTCTAAAGAATTCTGGGTGTTCCCCACCTCCCCTCAGTTATACTGCTGTTCTTTGAGGTCTCTAAAACTGCTACAAATATGAACATGCATTACGTCTGTAAGCACATAGAGCAGGGCACTTGGCATGGGGTCAGATATCTCTTGCTCAGACAGTTAGGAGCTATGTGACCCTGACCCTGACATGTGACTTAGCTCACCGCAACTCAGCCCCCTGCGATGTACACTGGGGCTCACAGAGCACCTGATACCCATGAAAATATTCATATGAACAGATATTATCCTTCCCCCTAATATCAGAAGATACATCTTCATCTTCATTTGCTTGTTTCAGTAATTTTATGAATTAAAAAGTGATTGTACACTTTGATAGCCATATAGTGGCATGGAGTAGACACTCAAAAAATGCTTAACTAAGCTAAACTTGTACCAGTTACTAGTTTAGATAACTCAAATACTATCAATTATTAGTAAATAACTATTTTAATCATAGCTGAAAGCACCCATACTTATTTTCTTAAGAGTATCAAAAGAAAAAATGTCCAGGAGAAACCCAGCAACTTTGTCTTTCTATGTCAATCTTCCCCTATGGTAGAAAGACAATACAAAAGCATTCAACAATTAAATGGGAAGAATGGCAAAGAAAAAATAACAGGGAAAACAAGCCTAGAATACCATGCTCCTTGAACATTTAAACTGATTTTACTGCTTTGTAGTATTTGGTTCTTTCTTTCTTTCTTTTTTTTTTTTTTTTTGTATTTTTCTAAAGTTGGAAATGGGGAGGCAGTCAGACAGACTCCTGCATGCACCCGACCAGGATCCACTCAGCACGTCCACCAGGGGGCGATGCTCTGCTCATCTGGGGCGTTGCTCTGTTGCAACCAGAGCCATTCTAGCACCTGAGGCAGAGGCCATGGAGCCATCCCCAGTGCCCAGGCCAACTTTGCTCCAATGGAGCCTTGGCTGCGGGAGGGGAAGAGAGAGACAGAGAGGAAGGAGAGGGGGAGGGGTGGAGAAGCAGATGGGTGCTTCTCCTGTGTGCCCTGGCTGGGAATCAAACCCAGGACTCCTGCACGCCAGGCCGATGCTCTACTACTGAGCCAACTGGCCAGGGCTTTTTCTTTTCTTTTCTTTTCTTTTCTTTTCTTTTCTTTTCTTTTCTTTTCTCCTCTCCTTCCCTCCCTTCCCCTCCCTCCCTTCCTCCCTCCCTCCCTCCCTCCCTCCCTCCCTTCCTTCCTTCCTTCCTTCCTTCCTTCCTTCCTTCCTTCCTTCCTTCCTTCCTTCCTTCCTTCCTTCCTTTTCTTTTGAATAAAGCACTGAAATTCTCTACAGGCAAAGGTCCACATATCAAATATCTGTGTCCATTTTTCTCTTCTCTCTTTAATGATTTTTCCTAAACTGTACACAGATGGCATGTCCATCTGTAGATTGTTACAAAGCCTTTAAAAACGACAGTCTGAGAGCTACAGCAGCACCAAAACATGCCTAACTCATTAGGCTAACTCATCATCGGAACACACAACGTGAGTGCTGTGAGTACAACCACAGAAAACACCCAGGGATCCCAGGCACAGCTCTGAGTGCTGGAATCAGGGCGGCAAGAGAAGTTCTATTTCTGTGGAGCTCTGACATCAGCCTGTGGCTGTTGGTGGTCATTCTGCTTTCCTAAAGAGAAAGCCCACCTGAGAATGACACCAACCCAGAGGGAAGAAAGAAAAGCCAGAAGCCAAGGAGAGATGACTCCTGCTGACCTCACCGAGCACCCAGGAAGGAAAGTCTCTCGCAGTTTCCTCTGCCTCCTGAGGACCCTGATGGCTTACCTGTGTGGCCCTGCATGGTATGCCCTGCCCCGTCCTCTGGGAACCCAATGGCTCACAGCCCTTTTCCCTTGGGAGCCACATTCATTGCTATTGGGAGATCCCACGAAAATCCTCTTGTCATTTCTCCATGAGTTGTTCCGATGAAGTCGAAGTACTATATCACTACATGCTTCTCAAACTGGAGGATGCCCAGCTGCAATTCTGTGCAGGGAGGACGCGAAACAGAGTGCCAGATACATCTTTCTGGAGTACCTAGTTTACTCCAAGACCTGGAAGAACCCAGTACTTTAATAAGAACTTTCTCCTTGCCCGACAAACGTAAAAAAACAAACAAACAAAAAAAAAACAAAAAAAGCACAGGTGAGGAGAAGGGCCCTAGGAAAAAAATCTCTGAAGTTTCACCAACACCAGGGCTGAGGGATGGATCTGTATCAAGGGTAGCCTCTCCTCCTTTTGTTGTTTTTTTTTTAAGTGGGAGAAAGGGAGATATTGAGACAGACTGCCACACGCACCTTGACTGGGAACCACCTGGCAACCCTCGTCTGGGGCCAATGCTCAAATCAACCAAGCTATCCTCAGCACCTGAAGCCGATCTCAGAACAACCAAACCACTAGCTGCAAGAGGGAAAAAGGGCGAGTAGGAGGAGAAAGAAGGGAAGAGAAGCAGAGAGTTGCTCTTCATGCATGCCTTGATCAAACCCAAGATGTCCGCATGCCAGGCCAATGCTCTAATAACTGAGCCAAGCAGCCAGGACCGCAGGCCTCTGCTCTTCTCCCCCAGGGGGTTCCAGGCCATCTCCAAACTCACCAGGTATTTGGGTAGAATGCTTCTAAAGACCACAAAGCAAATGGGTACCCTCCTGATTTGAATTCTGTGCAAAGAATGCTGGGGCAGTGTGTACATCTCCATCCTCTGCTGGACCAAGTCCTCTCTCAGGGAGTTCCTAACCCACAGTGGGACCTCTTGTGCTGCTCTCACCCACATCTGTGTGTGTAGTCTCTGGCCGATCTCCTGGAGCTCAACATCTTCGAGTTTAGCATTTGAAATGCAGGAAGTGTGCAGATAGACCTTCTTGGGATCTTTGACTGTGGCTCTTCTTGGTTGTCCACAATTTAAAACATTATTCTAGCTTTACTTGGGTCCACTTGCCATGCTGCTGCTTAGTGGACAGCCTATAGCACATATGTCTTAATAAGAAATTGAAGACCCTCCTAGCCTTCCCTGTAACCCTGGCTGTGGCCAGAGGGAGAAGCTGAGGTCCCACCATTAGGCTGCCCAGCATAGAGGGAATTCTACTTGTTGATTTGCTCTGGGACTTCAATACTGATGCTGTTGGTGGTGCACTGTGTGGAGGGGGGGCCCCCAGGGCCATATTGGGAGGCTGAGCTGGGAGTGGTGGTCCTTGACTCCAGGATGACTGGGGGACAGGCAGGCTCTCTGGCCAGATGGCTGAACCTTCTGGGTTAGGGAAGGACTGTGGCTGTTGAAGTCTGGGGAAGAAGAGGAGAGGGGAGGGGAGGGGAGGGGAAGAATTTACTTTAATGTTGTGGCCCTCCACCATGGGCTTTTAGTTATCTGAATCAGGTATGTGGCCATCACGCTGACATACCACCTGTCTATTACTGAGTATTGAGTCTGGTCCTGCTCAAACACCAGCTTCATCATCACCTCAGTCACTTGGGGATCCTTATTGTCATAGGGTGACCCACTGTAAAGCCTGAGCTTCTCCTTCTGACCTATGGTTGGCCATGGGTCTCCCAATAATTCTTCTAGAGTTCTGTCACTGAAGTCAAAGGTCATTAATTTTTTAAAGAGTTTTTCAAACTCAAAAGACATGAAATAGGGGCCCTGGCTGGTTGGCTCAGTGGTAGAGCGTCGACCTGGCGTGCAGAAGTCCCGGGTTCGATTCCCGGCCAGGGCACACAGGAGAAGCGCCCATCTGCTTCTCCACCCCTCCCCTTCTCCTTCCTCTCTGTCTCTCTCTTCCCCTCCCGCAGCCGAGGCTCCATTGGAGCAAAGATGGCCCGGGCGCTAGGGATGGCTCCTTGGCCTCTGCCCCAGGGGCTGGAGTGGCTCTGGTCGCAACAGAGCGACGCCCCAGAGGGGCAGAACATCGCCCCCTGGTGGGCAGAGCGTCGCCCCCTGGTAGGTGTGCCGGGTGGATCCCGGTCGGGCGCATGCGGGAGTCTGTCTGACTGTCTTTCCCCATTTCCGGCTTCAGAAAAATACAAAAAAAAAAAAAAAAAAAAAAAAAAAGAGACATGAAATAGGAAACATGATTGTTCCCACTCAGTATCTGCTGCTGTAGTCCCAGAAATCCTCTCTCATGAAAAGCAGGGTCCCCGGAGACCATCTCCCAGGTCCACACGTCTACTGTGGGGCCATTCTATCTGTGGCCCAGGAAGAGTTCTGGGGCAGCAGAAGGGAGGCTGCCATGCTCAACCTGTGGCTGATAAAACTCCGTGCTGAGGCAAAAATCTGCAAGTTTGATATTCAGTTGAGCATCTAAAAATGTGTCCTGTAGCTTCAGGTCCCTGTGGACAATGGCCCTCCGATGGCAGTACTGCACAGCAGGTATCAGCTGCCAGAAACGCCTCAGGCCTCATTCTTGGTAACGCAGCCCTGGTTCCACAGGAAACCAAACGTGTCCTTTGCACACATGCTCCATAATGAGGAACAGTGCTTCCTCAGCGTCAGTCACCTCGAATAACTTGACAATGGCCTCCTTGAGAAAGTCTGGAGGAACGCTGCTGATTAATCACTTTCACAGCCACCTTTGTGCTGATCAGAATGTGCCAGGCCAACCTCTCCTTGGCAAAAGTTCCCGGCCAGTGGTGGTTAGGAGCTCCCGGTGGCCAATGGGCTCCTCCCCTTGAAGTTATCCTTTATGTAACATGGTCTAAACAGGGGTCTCCAAACTACGGCCCCGGCCCCGCGGGCCGCATGCGGCCCCCTGAGGCCATTTATCCGGCCCCTGCCGCACTTCCAGAAGAGACACCTCTTTCATTGGTGGTCAGTGAGAGGAGCATAGTTCCCGTTGAAATGCTGGTCAGATTGTTGATTTAAATTTACTTATTCTTTATTTTCAATATTGTATTTGTTCCCATTTTGTTTTTTTACTTTAAAATAAGATATGTGCAGTGTGCATAGGGATTTGTTCATAGTTTTTTTATAGTCTGGCCCTCCAAAGGTCTGAGGGACAGTGAACTGGCCCCCTGTGTAAAAAGTTTGGGGACCCCTGGTCTAAGATAAGGCAGTTTAGGACAAGCCAATAGATAAGGGTGATAATTAGATGTTGGGTTGGTTGGTTGGTTGGTTTTCTGCCCAGCATCCATGCCTTTCCCTGTAGGTGACATCATCTCAGCCTTCCTTTGAGCATCTTACCCATCCATCCTCACTTCATGTGCCTGGGAAGCCCGCATGCTCCTAGAGAGGCCTGACCAACAAGAGCCACAATTACTCATTCCGAGACTTATGAACCAAGCCGGACTAAAAAGAGCCAGCCGTGGGACATTTGCTGGACTGATGGGAAGAAGTTTCCACCGCATAGAAAGGAGGCACCGAGCTGCTGGTGGCGATTTTTTTATCTCCACTTGCAGAGATCCCAGCTAACATGACATCAGCTCAGGAAAGGGGAGTGAGAGGCAGAGAAACACGTATTCTGAAACTGTGTAAACATCTGAATCCAACTATTTCTAAATTTCACCCCAATAGGGTTCTCTGTTAAGTAAATGAATTCATTTTTTGCTTTTAGTCACACTGAGAATGATTTCTATCACTTGTACTGAAAAATCTTAATTTTCGAAAGCAGTGTTATCCTTGTCTTATTAACATAGGTCACAGCTTACGTGATTTTCCCAACATCCTGCACTAGTAAGAGGCTGAGCCGGGGTGCAAACTCCAAGCTGTCGAACTCCCCACCAGTGGCTCTTCCCAATTCCTCTCAGCCTGCCTCTCCATTCCATGTATTCTTGGTGTTTGACAGACCTAAATAAATACATTTTTATCTCTTTTTGTACAAACTAAAATAATCAGATGGGCTAGCAGCCATATCAGAAGCAGGAGGATCTGGCCCTGGCCGGTTGGCTCAGCGGTAGAGCGTCGGCCTAGTGTGCGGAGGACCCGGGTTCGATTCCCGGCCAGGGCACACAGGAGAAGCGCCCATCTGCTTCTCCACCCCTCCGCCGCGCTTTCCTCTCTGTCTCTCTCTTCCCCTCCCACAGCCAAGGCTCCATTGGAGCAAAGATGGCCCGGGCGCTGGGGATGGCTCCTTGGCCTCTGCCTCAGGCGCTAGAGTGGCTCTGGTCGCAATATGGCGACGCCCAGGATGGGCAGAGCATCCCCCCCTGGTGGGCAGAGCATCGCCCCTGGTGGGCGTGTCGGGTGGATCCCGGTCGGGCGCATGCGGGAGTCTGTCTGACTGTCTCTCCCCGTTTCCAGCTTCAGAAATGAAAAAAAAAAAAAAAAAAAAAAAAAGAAGCAGGAGGATCAGGAGAATGAGTTTGTAATATAAAGAAGACAAGTGAAGAGTTCTCACTAAAACAAGTCTGTCAAAGCAGACTAATACCAAACCAATCATCAGTTCCTCTATTGCAAGAAGATAAGGAAGTCCATGAAATGGAAGGATTGTGAGTCACTTGAACACAGTAGAAATAAAGAAAACCCAAGTAATCATATTGGCTTCATTCCTCTTGGTAAATCAATTTAATCACCCATAGACTATTTTTATTTATTTATTTATTTATTGTATTTTTTTTCTGAAGCTGGAAACGGGGAGAGACAGTCAGACAGACTCCCGCATGCGCCCAACTGGGATCCACCCGGCACGCCCACCAGGGGCGACGCTCTGCCCACCAGGGGGTGATGCTCTGCCCCTCCGGGGCATCGATCTGCCGCGACCAGAGCCACTCTAGAGCCTGGGGCAGAGGCCAAGGAGCCATCCCCAGCGCCCGGGCCATCTTTGCTCCAATGGAGCCTTGGCTGCGGGAGGGGAAGAGAGAGACAGAGAGGAAGGGAGGGGGGTGGAGAAGCAAATGGGCGCTTCTCCTATGTGCCCTGGCCGGGAATCAAACCCGGGTCCCCCGCACACCAGGCCGACACTCTACCGCTGAGCCAACCGGCCAGGGCCATAGACTATTTTTTAAAGAAAGAATAGTGGGCTCTGGCTGGCTGGCTCAGTGGTAGAGCATCAGCTCGGCGTGTGGAAGTCCCAGGTTTGATTCCCGGTCAGGGTACACAGGAGAAGTGCCCATCTACTTCTCCACCCCTCCCCTTTTTGCTTCTCTCTCTCTCTTTCCCTCTCCTGCAGCCAAGACTCAATCGGAGCGAGTTGGCCCCAGGTACTGATGATGGCTCCATGGCCTCTGCCTCAGGCACTAAAGAAGAGCTCGGTTGCTGAGCAACAGAGTAACTGCCCCAGATCGGCAGAGCAATGCCTTTTATTGGGCTTGCCGGGTGGATCCAGGTCTGGGCACATGCTGGAGTCTGTCTCTACCTCTTCTCCTCACACTGAATAAAAAAAAAAAAGAAAGAAAGAAAAAAGAAAGAATAGTAATACAGGACTGTTTAGTATTGAGTGTTTTCATAGTCTAATATGAAAATCTGCCAAGGTTATTAAATAGGGCATTTGTTTTAAATCCAACAGAGGAATCCATTAGTCAAGGCTCAAAGAGGACATGTAGCTAGTTTATTAATAAAAACATATGTTCTATTTCATATTGTTGATAGGAATATTAACTTGTTCAGTTTTTGGAGTCATATTTGGCAGTATCTATCAATAACTTAAATGAACTTTTGACCCAATGCTTCTACATTTAGGAATTTGTCATATAGTGGCACTCCCTCAAATGCTCAGAACTGTCTGTATAAGAGTATGTTTTCATTATTTATAACTACAAACATTGGAATAAGTTTCCATTAGCAGAGAATCAGTTAGATAAATTGTGGTACATTCAGCTTCTAATTTAATATAACAGATTGAACACACATGCTTATCTTTGCTCTTTCCTAAAACGCCACTAATGGTAGAGGAATAAAACAAGAAATAAGCCACAAAGATAAAGAGAAGGGGAGAGATGATGACAGCAGATAAAAGATGTGAACCAAATTCTAGAAGCTGTGAAGTAAATGAACAGATGGTTTGTGACTTAGCAAAACAGAGATCACTGAAACCTAACCCAACAGGGAAGGAATACAGGAAGTAAGCCAATGGAAAAAGCCAAGAAAGACAGGGAGAGGGGGGGAAGAACGGAAGACTTCTAAAGGCAGCGAGTGTGGGATGGGGTTAAAAATAGGAGAAGTGGTGGAAAGTCCTTAATAGTTTTTCCCATCTCTGGAAAATAATGGGTACTTACTCTGTGGAAATGTTACCCATGATGTTATTAGGGAGAGCAGATCTAGCTAGGAGAAAGTGGGAAGGCAAGGCATTATCTGAACACAGGGGTAGTAAAATCATATTGAATGGTGAAAACCTGTCTCCAAACCCTGGCCTCATCTGACTCCCAGAACACTAGCAGCCAAGTTTCTAACCTCTGTCCTACACCTTTGGAGATATCAAAATATGATTAATAGGACAATCCCACAGAAGAAGGACTCAGACAGATGAACCACATAAACATAAATCCAATAGCCAAAGAATGTATGAAAGGGTGCTCAACTTCATTTGCAATCAGAAAAACACAAATTAAGAACAAAATGAGACCCGCCTGACCTGTGGAGGCACAGTGGATAAAGCATTGACCTGGAACGCTGAGGTCACTGGTTCGAAACCCTGGGCTTGCCTGGTCAAGGCACATACAAGAAATAAATACTACAAGTTTATACTTCCTGCTCCTCTCCCCATTTCTCTCTCTCCTTTCTCTGAAATCAATGAAAATTTTAAAAAAGACCACACACCCAATGAGAGAAGTGTAAACCCTAATGTAAGCTAAGAACTTTAGTTAACAATAATAATAATAATAAATGTAGCAATAGTGGTACATGAACTATAAAAAACGTACCACACTAATGCAAGATGTTAATAATAGAGGAAACTACGGGGGTGGAGGGGCTGGAGAAAGAATTATTGAAACTCTGTACTTTCTACTCAAGTTTTTGTAAACCTAAAACTGCTCTAAGAAATAAAGACTGTTAAACACATACACAAAATGAGATAACATTATACATGCACCAGATTGATAGAAAAATTTATCAGATTAGCTATATCAATGTTGGCAAGGATGCAGAGCAATGAGAACTGTCATACACAAGTGGAAGTGTAAATATAATTATTTTGGAAAACCACTTGGTATTATATAATAAAGTTAAAGACAGGCATTCCACGTGGCTTCTCCTAATGATATAACAACAGAAATGCATACACGAACGCACTGGAGCACACGTATGAGTGTGTTTTTGTAGGCATCCTTTGTAAAAACTTTCAATAGGAAAAGCCTGAGTGTCTATCAATATTACTAATTTGAATAGAGGAATAGAGTGGAACAATGAAAATGAAAGAATTACAGCTACAAGCACCCACACTGATAAATCTCACAAGCATGATAATGAGGGAAACTCCCCAAATTATACGAATAGTGGTGCTCAAAGCTCATGAATTTCACAGTTTAAACTGTATGATATAAATATGTACACATACATGGTAAATGTATACAGAAAAACAAGGACATGAAGTCCACAGAACATAAGATAGTGGTTATCTAGTTGGGTTGGGGGGGTGTGATCAGAGAGAGGAACATAGGATTGAGAGTGACTTCTAAAATATTGGCTACACAGGAAAGCCTGGGTTGAGAGGTCCAACGGAATGCTAGGCGCTGAACAATCACCTTGACAACAATTGACTCCCACCCCCGCCTGATTACACTGGAGGCCCTGACTGTCAGAGCCCTTCCCAGAGCCTTGCACTGAGTGGGGATAGAGTGGGGATTTCCCAGCTTTTTGAGCCTCTTACTCCCCAGGCAGAAGCAGTGGCAGCCTTGGGGCTGGATCGCCAGGCTGCTGGTTCGGGAGGGGGGGACTGGGAGAGAGAATCCACGAAGGCGAACTCTCTCGTCGTTAGACCCTGCAGACGCCGGCAGGCCTTGACTACCAACAAGACTAAGGCCAATTGTGTGACATTGCCATAGAACCCCATCAACTGCAAGTCCCTGCCTGGGTGTGGCGCAGGGGCAGGGCCTGGGGTGCAGAGTCGCCGACCGGGAAGAGGGAGAGAGGAGAAGGAGGAAGAGGTTGACATCTCAAAATCAGGAAAAATCCACAGACTTTGCAGCTTGTTCCACTGTTTGTTGGTTTTTTTTTTATTTGTAGTTGTTGTTTGTTCCTTCTATCTTATTGCCTTTATTTCCTCCACCTCAGCCCTTCTATTCTCTGCCCATCTTATGCTTCCCTTTTCTTGAACTACACTACCCATAAGTGTTACATTTTATTTCTCTCCTTCATCCTCACCCTCCTTTGGGGTTATACTCCAGGACACTTAATTCTCACTCTCTCCTCTTTTATTTTTTTTGCCTTATTTTGTTTTTTTCTCTTCCTTTTTTATTTCTTCCTTCGTTTTTCACTTTTTCTTATTTTTTCCTTTCTATTCGTTTTTTCTTTTCTTGTTTTACTTTCCTCCCATTTAATCCTCAATCACGAACAAATTAGTTAATTTGGGACTCAAGGGTTTTTTTTTGGCTTTGTTTTTCTTTTTCGGTTTTGTTTTTGTTTTTTTCTGGTTGGTTTGTTTTTGTGGCATTTTGGGTCCTCCCAACCCAAGGTCTCCATTGTATTTGGTCTTTGCTCCACTTAATACAACGTATTTTTACTTATTATTTTTATTTTTTCTTCTTGATTATTCCTTTTTTTTGTCCTTTTTTCTGGTTCCCTCTTGTCCCTCTCATTATATCTCTTGGTTGACCGTCACCCGCAGGCAGATCAACTTATGCTTGTCTAAGATTTTCTTCCCTTTTTTTTTTTTTTTTTTTTTTTTTTATTTATTTATTTATTTATTTTTTGCCCCCTTGAACTCTTCACCGCAAACCAGGCCCTCCATTATAGGCACGATATTTCCCTGAGGAGGGGAGAGGAGGGAAGGAGAACAAAGAAAAAAAAAAAAAAAAGGGGGAAATAATAAATTATTACTGCTTTTTTTTTTTTTTTTTTTTTTTTTTTTTTTTTGTGGGGTGTTTTACCGTTTGTTTTTTTTGTTTTTTTTTTTTTTTTTTTTTGTTTTTGTTTTTGTTTTTGTTTTTTGTTTTTTGTTTTTGTTTTTTACTTTTTACTCTTTATTAATTCTAATTAGTGCTATCAACAAGACCACCCGCAGATGCCAATAAGAAAGAGGAAATCGAATATTATGGATACAAAAGAAAGAGAGGTAACACAAATAGATGTGGAAAAATCTATGGAGAAAAGACTTAACATATTGGAAGCCTTGGAGCTAAATGACAGAGAATTTAAAATAGAAATCTTAAAAATACTCAGAGATATACAAGAAAACACGGAAAGGCAATATAGGGAGATCAGAAAACAACTCAATGAACACAAAGAATATATTACCAAGGAAATTGAAACTATAAAAACAAATCAAACAGAAATGAAAAACTCAATTCACGAGCTGAAAAACGAGGTAACAAGCTTAGCTAGCAGAACAACCCAGATTGAAGATAGGATTAGTGAAATAGAAGACAAACAACTTGAGGCACAACAGAGAGAAGAAGAAAGAGACTCAAAAATAATAAAAAATGAGAAAGCCCTACAGGAATTATCTGACTCCATCAGAAAGAATAACATAAGAATAATAGGTATATCAGAGGGAGAAGAGAAAGAAAATGGAATGGAGAATATACTCAAACAAATAATAGACGAGAACTTCCCAAGCCTGTGGAAAGAACTAAAGCCTCAAGTTCAAGAAGCAAACAGAACACCGAGTTTTCTTAACCCCAACAAACCCACTCCAAGGCACATCATAATAAAGATGACACAAACCAGTGACAAAGAAAAAATTCTCAAGGCAGCCAGGGAAAAGAAGAGTACAACATATAAAGGAAGGCCTATTAGATTATCATCAGATTTCTCAGCAGAAACTCTACAAGCTAGAAGAGAGTGGACCCCAATATTTAAGGCCCTGAAAGAGAGGAACTTTCAGCCAAGAATACTATACCCATCAAAGCTATCCTTCAAGTATGAAGGAGATATAAAAACATTCACAAATACAGAAAAGATGAGAGAATTTATCACGAGAAAGCCCCCACTCCAGGAAATACTAAAGGGGGTTTTCCAACCAGATTCAAAGAACAAAAGAAAACAACACCACAAGTAACAGCTCCACCAAGAACACAATAAAACCAAACTTAAACTGTGACAACAAAGGAAAAAAAAAAAGGGGGGGGAGAGAATGGAGATTAACAGTAGCAAAGGACGATGAAGTGCAGAAATACTTATAAGATAGGGTACTACAATGAATATGGTAGGTACCCTTTACATTACTTAATGGTAACCACCCTTGAAAAAACCACCACAAAAACACATGACTTAAAAAAGGTAGCAACAGAGGAAAGAAGTATGGAACACAAACAAACAGAAACAAATGATAGAAAAACAAAAGAGAAGAATCAAACTAGATACAAAACTAACAGAAAGCAATTTATAAAATGGTAGTAGGGAACCCACAAGTGTCAATAATTACACTAAATGTAAATGGATTAAACTTACCAATAAAAAGACACAGAGTAGCAGAATGGATTAAAAAACAAAATCCAACTATATGCTGCCTACAAGAAACACATCTAAGCAACAAGGATAAAAACAAATTCAAAGTGAAAGGCTGGAAAACAATACTCCAAGCAAACAACACCCAAAAAAAAGCAGGTGTAGCAATACTCATATCTGATAATGCTGACTACAAGACAGAAAAAGTACTCAGAGACAAAAATGGTCACTTCATAATGATTAAGGGGACACTGAATCAAGAAGACATAACAATCCTTAATATATATGCACCAAACCAAGGAGCACCAAAATATATAAGACAGCTACTTATTGACCTTAAAACAAAAACTAACAAAAATACAATCATACTTGGAGACCTCAATACTCCGCTGACGGCTCTAGATCGGTCATCCAAACAGAGAATCAATAAAGATATAGTGGCCTTGAACGAAATACTAGAACACCTGGATATGATAGACATCTACAGGACACTTCATCCCAAAGCGACAGAGTATACATTTTTCTCTAGTGTACATGGAACATTCTCAAGAATTGACCATATGTTGGGCCACAAAGACAATATCAGCAAATTTAGAAAAATTGAAATTGTACCAAGCATATTTTCTGATCATAAAGCCTTGAAACTAGAATTCAACGGCAAAAAAGAGTGGGAAAAACCCACAAAAATGTGGAAACTAAACAATATACTTCTAAAAAATGAATGGGTCAAAGAAGAAATAAGCGCAGAGATCAAAAGATACATACAGACAAATGAAAATGAAAATACGACATATCAGAATCTCTGGGATGCGGCAAAAGCAGTAATAAGAGGAAAGTTCATATCACTTCAGGCCTATATGAACAAACAAGAGAGAGCCGAAGTAAACCACTTAACTTCACACCTTAAGGAACTAGAAAAAGAAGAACAAAGACAACCCAAAACCAGCCGAAGAAAGGAGATAATAAAAATCAGAGCAGAAATAAATGAAATAGAGAACAGAAAAACTATAGAAAAAATCAATAAAACAAGGAGCTGGTTCTTTGAAAAGGTCAACAAAATTGACAAACCCTTGGCAAGACTCACCAAGGAAAAAAGGCACAGGACTCAAATAAATAAAATCCAAAATGAAAGAGGAGAGATCACCACAGACATCATAGATATACAAAGAATTATTGTAGAATACTATGAAAAATTATATGCCACCAAATACAACAATCTAGAAGAAATGGATAAATTCCTAGAACAATACAACCTTCCTAGACTGAGTCATGAAGAAGCAGAAAGCCTAAACAGACCAATCAGCAGGGAGGAAATAGAAAAAACTATTAAAAACCTCCCCAAAAATAAAAGTCCAGGCCCAGACGGTTATACTAGTGAATTCTATCAAACATTCAAAGAAGACTTGGTTCCTATTCTACTCAAAGTCTTCCAAAAAATTGAAGAAGAAGCAATACTTCCGAACA
The DNA here is from genome assembly GCF_036850995.1 of Saccopteryx leptura. Lineage (NCBI taxonomy): Eukaryota > Metazoa > Chordata > Mammalia > Chiroptera > Emballonuridae > Saccopteryx > Saccopteryx leptura. The sequence continues at coordinate 37,740,586 of NC_089515.1, read as the reverse complement.
CATTTTATGAGGCCAACATAACCCTCATACCAAAACCTGGCAAGGATGGCACAAAGAAAGAAAACTACAGACCAATATCTCTAATGAATACAGATGCTAAAATTCTAAACAAAATACTGGCAAACCGAATACAACAACATATTAAAAAAATAATACATCATGATCAAGTGGGATTCATCCCAGAATCTCAAGGATGGTTCAACATACGCAAAACGGTTAACGTAATACACCATATCAACAAAACAAAGAACAAAAACCACATGATCTTATCAATAGATGCAGAAAAGGCTTTTGATAAAATACAACACAATTTTATGTTTAAGACTCTCAACAAAATGGGTATAGAAGGAAAATATCTCAACATGATAAAGGCCATATATGATAAACCATCAGCTAACATCATATTAAATGGCACTAAACTGAAGGCTTTCCCCCTTAAATCAGGAACAAGACAGGGTTGTCCACTCTCTCCACTCTTATTTAACGTGGTGCTAGAAGTTCTGGCCAGAGCAATCAGACAAGACAAAGAAATAAAAGGCATCCATATTGGAAAAGAAGAAGTAAAGGTATCACTTTTTGCTGATGATATGATCCTATACATCGAAAACCCGAAGGACTCCACAAAAAGATTATTAGAAACAATAAACCAATACAGTAAGGTCGCAGGATACAAAATTAACATACAGAAGTCCATAGCCTTTCTCTATGCCAACAATGAAATATTAGAAAACGAACTCAAAAAAATAATCCCATTCACGATTGCAACAAAAAAAATAAAATACCTAGGAATAAACATAACAAAGAATGTAAAGGACCTATATAATGAAAATTACAAAGCATTGTTAAGGGAAATCGAAAAAGATACAATGAGATGGAAAAATATTCCTTGCTCTTGGATAGGAAGAATAAATATAATCAAAATGGCCATATTACCCAAAGCAATATACAAATTTAATGCAATTCCCATCAAAATTCCTATGAGATTTTTTAAAGAAATGGAACAAAAAATCATCAGATTTATATGGAACTATAAAAAACCCCGAATAGCCAAAACAATCCTAAGGAAAAAGAATGAAGCTGGGGGCATTACAATACCTGACTTTAAACTATATTATAGGGCCACAATAATCAAAACAGCATGGTATTGGCAGAAAAATAGACACTCAGACCAATGGAACAGAATAGAAAGCCCAGAAATAAAACCACATATATATGGTCAAATAATCTTTGATAAAGGGGCCAACAACACACAATGGAGAAAAGAAAGCCTCTTCAACAAATGGTGTTGGGAAAACTGGAAAGCCACATGCAAAAGAATGAAACTCGACTACAGCCTGTCCCCGTGTACTAAAATTAATTCAAAATGGATCAAAGACCTAAATATAAGACCTGAAACAATAAAGTACATAGAAGAAGACATAGGTACTAAACTCATGGACCTAGGTTTTAAAGAACATTTTATGAACTTGACTCCAATGGCAAGAGAAGTGAAGGCAAAGATAAATGAATGGGACTACATCAGAATAAAAAGTTTTTGCTCAGCAAGAGAAACTGATATAAAAATAAACAGACAGCCAACTAAATGGGAAATGATATTTTCAAACAACAGCTCCGATAAGGGCCTAATTTCCAAAATTTACAAAGAACTCATAAAACTCAACAACAAACAAACAAACAATCCAATAAAAAAATGGGAAGAAGACATGAATAGACACTTCTCCCAGGAAGAGATACAAATGGCCAACAGATATATGAAAAAATGCTCAGCTTCATTAGTTATTAGGGAAATGCAAATCAAAACTACAATGAGATACCACCTCACACCTGTTAGATTAGCTATGATCAACAAGACGGGTAATAGCAAATGTTGGAGAGGCTGTGGAGAAAAAGGAACCCTCATTCACTGTTGGTGGGACTGTAAGGTAGTACAACCATTATGGAGGAAAGTATGGTGGTTCCTCAAAAAACTGAAAATAGAACTACCTTATGACCCAGCAATCCCTCTACTGGGTATATACCCCCAAAACTCAGAAACATTGATACGTGAAGACACATGTAGCCCCATGTTCATTGCAGCACTGTTCACAGTGGCCAAGACATGGAAACAACCAAAAAGCCCTTCAATAGAAGACTGGATAAAGAAGATGTGGCACATATACACTATGGAATACTACTCAGCCATAAGAAACGATGACATCAGATCATTTACAGCAAAATGGTGGGATCTTGATAACATTATAAGGAGTGAAATAAGTAAATCAGAAAAAAAACAAGAACTACATGATTCCATACATTGGTGGAACATAAAAATGAGACTAAGAGACATGGACAAGAGTGTGGTGGTTACCAGGGGTGGGGGGAGGGAGGGCAGGGGGAGAATTAGGGGGAGGGGGAGGGGCACAGAGAACTAGACAGAGGGTGGCGAAGGACAATCTGACTTTGGGCGAGGGGTATGCAACATATTTAATGACAAAATAACCTAGACATGTTTTCTTTGAATATATGTACCCTGATTTATTAATGTCATCCCATTACCATTAATAAAAATTTATTAAAAAAAAAAAAAAAAAAAAATAAAAAAAAAAAAAAATAAAATATTGGCTACACAGCCTGACCAGGCAGTGGCGCAGTGGATAGAGTGTTGGACTGGGATGCGGAAGGACCCAGGTTCGAGACCCCAAGGTTGCTGCCTTGAGCGCGGGCTCATCTGGTTTGAGCAAAAGCTCACCAGCTTGGACTCAGGGTTGCTGGCTCAAGCAAGGGGTTACTCAGTCTGCTGAAGGCCTGCGGTTAAGGCACATATGAGAAAGCAATCAATGAACAACTAAGGTGTTGCAACGAAAAACTAATGATTGATGCTTCTCATCTCTCCGTTCCTGTCTGTCTGTCCCTGTCTATCCCTCTCTCTGACTCTCTCTCTGTCTCTGTAAAATAATAATAATAATAATAAAATAAATAAAAATAAAATATTGGCTACACAAGCCCTGGCAGGTTGGCTCACTGGTAGAGCGTTGGCCTGGTGTGCAGGAGTCCTGGGTTCAATTCCTGGCCAGGGCACACAGGAGAAGTGTCCATCTGCTTCTCCACCCCTCCCCCTCTCCTTCCTCTCTGACTCTCTCTTCCCCTCCCGCAGCTGAGGCTCCATTGGAGCAAAGTTGGCCCGGGCGCTGAGGATGGCTCCATGGCCTCTGCCTCAGACACTAGAATGGCTCTGGTCGCAACAGAGCAACGTCCCAGATGGGCAGAGCATCGCCTCCTGGTGGGCATGCCGGGTGGATCCCAGTCGGGTGCATGCGGGAGTCTGTCTGACTGCCTCCCCATTTCCAACTTCAGGAAAAAAAAAAAAAAAAGAGAGAGACTAAAAAAAGTAAAATATTGGCTACAGATTTTGCAGATGACATCCGAGTAATGGCAATGTGAGGGATACCCCTGATGTCTCCCCTTGAAATTTCAATAAATTGAACAGCTATGATGTAGTGAAAGAACCCCAGCTGGGCTCACAGGCATGCCTAGAAGATCTGCACATGGAATTGACTAAAGGAGCCCATCTGCTTCTCCACCCCTCCCCCTCTCCTTCCTCTCTGTCTCTCTGTTCATCCAGGTGGCTCCCGGATCCTCTTCCTCTGCTGCAGTTCAGAACAACTTCAGGAGCTGCCTGGCTGAGGGCTTCCTGAGCCCACAGGGAGGCAGACCTCTTTCCCGGTCCTCCCCGCCCAGTTGCCACAACAAATGGCAAAGGAGACAACCACAGGGGATGTGAAGCTGGCTGCCTTGACCCGTGTTCCCAAAACCTCCCTCAGTGTTGATCACTCGAGAGTCAGCTCCGTGCTCCTGACTGAGGCCCCTGCTTTCATTCTGCCCCCTTAGAATCTCTTCATCAAAGAAGGAGCCACAAAGGGGTTTGAGGGGAGGGTAAAAGTGTGGCTGGGTGGGAGGCTTGGGGAGATGGGAGGAGGTCATCACTCCTGGAGCCTTTACCTCATCAGGATGGATCTGGTTGCGGATGTGGTTTGTTTTGGACCCACATATAAAGTGAATATATAGCAATTTGCCCTTAAAAAAAGAATAAAATAAAATAAAATATTGGCAATGTTCTATTTCTTAATCTAGGTGGGAGTCACATAGAAAAAAGAAAAGAAAAAAAAGAGCAGACACTTTGAAAATGCAACTAGCTTATCTGTTTTTTTTAACTACTGGTCATCTGCATTCTTCCATTCAGGCATTATGAGTGCAGCCAAGTTAGAACATCAATAAACAAAGTTCCCGGGCCACAAGGGACAACCCCCTCACATGCTTTTACAGAACTATGTGAAATGCTCCACTCTCCACCTTCATAAATGGCCACAGGAGAGCTCTCAGGATGAACCAGCCTTGTAAAGTGAGGGTAGTTGGCAACAATGGAGGCACTAACAAGACTGTGGCAAACCTTGTTAAAAGCAAAGGGGTATGATCAGTTCTAAGCAGAAGTTTTCTTGGTGATTTAAGTATTTCTTATGCCAATAAGAAGAAATTTAGGAACTGTATTTAAGCAGATTGGTGGTATTAAGATATTTGAAGGAAAAAAATGTACATATAGAAAAAAGAGTGGGATTGAGGATGGATGGTAAATTGACAAAAAAAGTAACATAATAAAAAGGAAATCAGGCCCTGGCCGGTTGGCTCAGTGGTAGAGCATCGGCCTGGCATGCAGGAGTCCCGGGTTCGATTCCCAGCCAGGGCACACAGGTGAGGAGCCCATCTGCTTCTCTACCCCTCCCCCTCTCCTTTCTCTCTGTCTCTCTCTTCCCCTCCCACAGCCAAGGCTCCACTGGAGCAAAGTTTGCCCGGGCGCTGAGGATGGCTCTGTGGCCTCTGCCTCAGGAGCTAGAATGGCTCTGGTTGCAGTGGAGCAACACCCCAGATGGGCAGAGCATCGCTCCCTGGTGGGCATGCCGGGTGGATCCTGGTTGGGCGCATGCGGGAGTCTGTCTGACTGCCTCCCGATTTCCAGCTTCGGAAAAATACAAAAAAAAAAAAAAAAAAAAAAAAAGATTAAAAAAAAAAGATAAAAAAAAAAAATCAATGCCAAAATACAATAAAAGACTGTGCTCAGGCCCATTTTGACAGTGTACTGGAAACTAGCGGTTATTATCAATGCAATTCAAAGAAAAAAAGCATTCTAAAACAAAAATTATAAAGCATAACTATGTTTTTTCCCCCACCACAACATTGATGTTGGACAGACTCATAGATGCACAGAACATACTGATGGTTGCTAGAGGGGTAGAGGGTTGGGGGCTGGGTGAAAGAGGTGAAGGGATTGAGAAGTACAAACTGGCAGTGACAGAATAGTCACAGGGATGTTGAGTTCAGCACAGGGAGTATAGTCAGTAATATTGTAGTAACTATGTATGGTGTCAGGTGGGTACATGAAATATCAGGAGGATCATTTTGTAAATTATATAATTATCTAACCACTATTCTATACACTTGACACCAGTATAAAATATTGAATATCAACTATAATAGAAACGTTTAAAAGAATGTTTCTGACTGATTCTTAACATCTTTAATAGTGAACACACAGTTCTCAGGGCTAAGAAAATTTAGAGAAATGTGTTTTATTTCTCTCCTTCCCAATTCAACAGAAGAATAAGTCATTCTCTTAAGACAGTTGTGTTCAGCCTGACCAGGCAGTGGTGCAGTGGATAGAGCATCGGACTGGGATGTGGAGGACCCAGGTTTGAGACCTCCAGGTCACCAGCTTGAGCGTGAGCTCATCTGGTTTGAGCAAGGCTCACCAGCTTGAGCCCAAGGTCGCTGGCTCGAGCAAGGAGTCACTTGGTCTGCTGAAGGACCTCAGTCAAGGCACATATGAGAAAGCAATCAATGAACAACGAAGAAACCACAACGAAGAATTGATGTTTCTCATCTCTCTCCCTTCCTGTCTGTCTGTCCGTCCCTATCTGTCCCTCTCTCTGAATCTCTCTGTCTCTGCCACAAAAAAATAAAAGGACAGTTGTGTTCACAGCTGCACAGAGAAATCCACATAAAGGTTTCTTGCCCCAACTGTTCACATTCTCTATGCCACTGAGTACAGGAAAAGCCAAGGTCAGCCCACTCTCTGATCCCACTTCTTCCTCACTCCTTCAGGAGTTTGGATTCTGGGAGGGAAGCCAGTCCATCAGTGTAAAGCTACATCAAAATGTAAAAGATAAGAACCACAGACTTACAGAGCCCTGGAAGAAACCCTAGGAATCAACACAGTCATGAATGCATGGTTACCTGGCACCCACCGGCCAAATACAGCTCTCCAACATGTTTTGTTTGCCCTCCAGGACAGTGGTGGGATTCAAATAATTTAACAACTGGTTCTCCACCCTAATGACGATTTTAAGTATAAAAAAATATACCGAAAGCTAGTTTTATTATTTCATACATTTAATACTTAAATAAGAACAATAAAAGAAGTACACAAAACTAGATTATAAGTTTTATAATATTAATAAAAATATTAAATAACACCTGACAAAAAAACAATAAAACTGTTATTTAAAATATTTCCATATTGCTTCTTGATTGATGTCTTCACTTGCAATTTTTTTCACCCATGGACAGAATGAACGTTATAACGGGCTCTTAGAATATTCTGTTGCTCAGATAAACGTGATAGAAGAGTAAGGAATGTAAATCTGTGATTTCCGCCTGACCAGGCCGTGGCGCAGTGAATAGAGTGTCAGACTGGGATGCAGAGGACCCAGGTTCGAGACCCTGAGGTCACCAGCTTGAGCACAGGCTCATCTGGCTTGAGCAAAGCTCATCAGCTTGGACTCAAGGTCGCTGGCTTGAGCAAGGGGTTACACAGTCTGCTGTAGCCCCCCCCATCAAGGCACATATGAAAAAGCAATCAATGAACAACTAAAGTGCCACAACGAAAAACTGATGATTGATGCTTCTCATCTCTTTCCGTTCCTGTCTGTCTGTCCCTATCTATCCCTCTCTCTGACTCTCTCTCTCTATCTCTGTAAAACAAACAAACAAACAAATAAATAAACAAATAAAAATCTGGAGATTCTGAAAACTCAATCCTGCCTGGCAAAATAGTTATTATCTGACTTCCCCCCAATACAGTTCAAGACACTCAGCAAAGTGATACACAGAGGTGACAGTAAGTTGAACCAGCTGTGAGATGAGAGTAGAGACCAGTGGGCCCTTTACTACACAAACTTGGAGACACATAGATCGGCCATTCTCCAGAGGTTGTCCAACTTGCCAACACCTTTGTCCCTAATACAGCAGCCTAGTCATACAAGCCGCAGAGTAATCCATTTACGTGGAGCCTGGCCTACCTGCATGGAGCCCAGGCATTCAGATCCATGGGGCTGGGGGCACAGCTCCAGGGTCCCTCGTGGTCCTAAGCTTGCAACTCCCCTGTACTTGCTGGATAGGAAGTAAACTCTTTATGTGGCTGCAACTGAATGTCAGGAGCTCTAGCACTGACTCCCCAGGAGGTCCTGAGCCTTTGTAAGGCACAGAGGGAGGAGAAGTGATTTTATTAAGAGCGTGTTGCCCTTAATTAAAGAAGACCCTTTCTAAAAAGATATAAACTAACATTTTCTTGTTGAGATCAAACCATATTTTATTTATGTATGTTAATTATGTGTTTATTTTCCCAAAATTGTATCAGGGCACACAGACTACATAAGATCAAGTTAGAAGTAGGTATAATTTTCTGTACTATTTGAAAATTTAACAAGAAATAAGTATTACCATTATTACTATTAAAAAAAAAGGTGACATTTCTAGTTCAATTGATTGAGTAGATTACATTAGCTATAGCCTCTCATTCATACATGACCGCCTGAGTATAATTACTGACAAGGGAAGTTGTTCCAGATATAGTTGTGTAAACAAAGTTACTTGCAAAATTTTGTATGGCCTATATACTTTATTTTTATCAAATATATGTAATATGTAAAATATCTTCAAAACATCTGGAACATTATATTTTAAGAGGTTAACATATACAAAGGAAAGAATAAGGCAAAGGTATAAAATGGAACTACGAAGGATGTTAACACAGATAAAATCAATCCACTCCTACAGGGGAGTGCCACAAAACTTGGCTTTAAAATTTCCAGCACATAGACTACTAAAGGAAACCCAAGTGACTACATAATTTGTAATGTCTATAAGGTAAGGACAAACCAGTTAGCCTAAAGCCAGAAAAATTTTTTAACTATCAGCATCACTGAGGCCCTGGCCAGTTGGCTCAGCAACAGAGCATCAGCCCAGTGTGTGGAAGTCCCAGGTTTGATTCCTAGTCAAGGCACAGAGGAGAAGAGACCATATGCTTATCCACCCATCCTCCTCCCCCTTCTTTCTCTCTGTCTGTCTATCTGTCTCTCTCTCTCCCCCTCCTACAGCCATGGCTCATTCGAGCAAGTTGGCCCCCGGTACTGAGGATGGCACCATGGCCTCACCTCAGGCACTAAAATAGCTTGGTTGCCAAGCAACAGAGCAATGGCCCAGATGGGAAGAGTATTGCCTGGTAGGAGGTTTACTGGGTAGATCCCACTCAGGGTGCATGCAGGAGTCTGTCTTTCTGCCTCCCCACCTCTCAGTTAATAAAATAAAATAAAATAAATTAAAAAAAATAAACTATCAGCAGCAGTTTACAGATAGAGAAATGGAGGCACACAGAAGGTCACACAGGTATTTAAACCATGCCTGGAGGGTTGGCTCCAGAGTCCCTACAAATTCAACTTGAGGCTGGAATTCAGACCGAGCCACTTATCCCCACTGCACTGCCTCCTCAGTTGCTCAGAGGGGAAACTATGGTGTAAGATGAACATCCTGAATAGCCTTCTTAAAGCAGGACCAGTAACACATTTTGGAGGGCTTTCTAGATTGGACTATAAATGTAAAGTTAGGTGGACGCAGCACTGTTGACCAAACTACATCGCTCTACTGCTTAAAACCCTCCAATAGTTTCCTCACTGCACTGAGAATACCGCCTTACCTCCTTGATAACCCAGAAGACCTTGAATGATCTGACCCCCTTCAAATTTTCAAATATCAACCACTTATGACTCATCCCCCTAGTCATGATAGAGCAGCTTCCCAAACCTTCTTTCTGTTCTCTAAACATGTCAAACTATTTCTGTCTCAGGGCCTTTGCACTTGCTCTTAGGAATGCCTCCCCCCTCAACCCCATTTTCACACAGCTGGCTCTTTCTTATCTTTTAGACCTCAGGTCATGTGTCTCTTTCTAAGTAAAAGATCCCTTCCCCTCTATAATAATTTATGATGTCCCCTGAGCCCCCAACTCTCTATTAAATTGAGCTGTTTCATTTTATTCCAGCACATTTATCACCATTTGAAATTGTCTCATTTATTATCTATCTATTGTCTTCACTACAAAACTGTTAGCTCCATAAGAGGGAATCTTGTGTCTTCACTGCTAGATTCCCAGCACCCAGAACATGCCTAACATATAGCAGGCTCCTGATAAATATTCACTGAAACTGAAAAATTAATTGCCTCGTACATTAAAGACAACTTGATCCCTATCATGTTGCTTTTCATTTCAGTTATGCAGGTTAGCTACTCACACGACCCAGATTCATATCTACCTGGAAGCCCTGCCTCAGTCCGGGCAGCCTAGGGAGCATACAGCCTGCAGAACTACCACCTGACACTGGAACTCAGCCTAAAGGGATGCCCACAGGCCCTGGCCGGCTGGCTCAGTGGTAGAGCGTCGACCTGGCGTGCGGAACTCCCGGGTTCGATTCCCAGCCAGGGCACACAGGAGAAGCGCCCATCTGCTTCTCCACCCCTCCTCCTCTCCTTCCTCTCTGTCTCTCTCTTCCCTTCCCGCAGCCGAGGCTCCATTGGAGTAAAGATGGCCCGGGCGCTGGGGATGGCTCCTTGGCCTCTGCCCCAGGCGCTAGAGTGGCTCTGGTCGCAGCAGAGCGACGCCCCAGAGGGGCAGAGCATCGCCCCCTGGTGGGCAGAGCATCACCCCCTGGTGGGCGTGCCGGGTGGATCCCGGTTGGGTGCATGCGGGAGTCTGTCTGACTGTCTCTCCCTGTTTCCAGCTTCAGAAAAAATAATAATAATAAAAAAAAAAAAAAAAAAAAAGGGATGCCCACAGAAATACTACTGCTACCACTGACAACTAGATCCTGTACACATTCTCCAGCTGATGGGCACGAATCCTGAGCAGAATTCAGCCACTTGCCCAGGAGTTTGCAGCATCTCAGAGCCATGCACTGGAAAGCTGTCAAAAATGTGTCAATGCCTGACCTGTGGTGGCGCAGTGGATAAAGTGTCAACCTGGAAATGCTGAGGTCGCAGGTTCAAAACCCTAGGCTTGCCTGGTAAAGGCACATATGGGAGTTGATGCTTCCAGCTCCTCCCCCTTCTCTCTCTCTGTCTCTCTCCTCTCTCTCCCTCTCTGACTCTCTCTCTCCCTCTCTCTCTCCTCTCTAAAAATGAATAAATAAAATTAAAAAAATTAAAAAAAAATGTGTCAAGTGTCTCGACCAGCCCTCGGGATTATAGAAGCAAATAAACATGTCATCCCAGCTGCACATTTTGCCAGGCAACAATAAAGTCAATACCCCTGCCATCAGGTGCCTGCAGTTAAGTTTCCAGCTGCCAAATCATACTGGTTGCCCCCAGACTGAGGCCAACATGATGCTTACAACTATTAATTTGGCAGAGGACCAAGAATCCCCGACTTCCTATCAACTAGGCCTCCATCTGTCCAAAGAAACCAGCAGTCAGCCTGCTCTTAGATCTTTATCAAAGACTGGATAAGGAGCAACAGTGCCAGGTGAAGTTTACGGGAAACTTGTGTTCTACCCACAATCAAAACTACAATCTGAGGTCAAGGGCAGGGGCTTCTATTTGGTAATAAGTGCCAAGTCATACCAGACAAGCACTTAGTTCATTTTTCTCTGGTGAATGTTCTCAAAAGCAGCCCCGTGTTGTTCAAAGGTCAGGATCAAAGAGGATAAAACAATACATTCTTCATATAACAAATCTTATTAAATTTTAAATCTATCAAACAACTTATTTCTCACATAACTGGTTTTTACTGTTTCTTTCTCTCTCTCTCTCTCTCTCTATATATATATATATACACACACATACATATATATACATAAAAAGTAATATATATATATTACTTTCCTTTGATATAAAATATGCCCTACTAGAGTGGTAGGTCCTTGATTCATCTCATTATGTAAATGTAGACTTGTTTGATTTAAAAAATAATTTTAAAATAAAGTGGTGACTTGCTTGAGCAAAAAAAAAAATCACAATTAATGTAATGCTATCTAATCCATAGTTGCCATCCCAATCCCACTTAGAATTTTATAAGACTCTGTAAAACCCCATTAACCTGTGAAGGGCCTCTCTTAACGACTCGCTGCCTCCTCTGTGCTGATTCAGAACGATGAAGTGGGTAAGACATGGAGTGAGCTCACACCATGGTGACAGAGAAGAGGGAAGCTCCAGTGAGTCCCTGCAGCCCGTGGATTTGTGGATGGATTTGTGGCTGTGCCTGAAGAAAGAAGAGTCATGAACAAGCGAATCATAGACAATAACCTGAAAACGTCCCAGGACCAGGTGGGTGAGGCAGGGTGGGTGTGTTCAAAGCGATGGGGAGGCAAGCCCATGATCCAGATCAGATTGAAGAGCCGGAGGAAAGGTGTTGGCAGTGGCATCTGAAATCGTCCCCATATAAATCTGGGCCAGTAAAAACCTCCCTGGCTGGGGCCACAGTGATGGAAATGATGGCAGGCCTCCGACAGGGCTGTGCAGGATGACAGGACAGCATGCCATGAGGCTGGGAGCAAGAGAGGAAGCTGAGAGAAAGCCAAAACCCCAAATTACCCACTGCTTCTCTTGTGAGAAGTCTGTGTGTGAGGAGAAATGTTGAGATGAAATGAATGGCAGCATCTCACCCAGATGTAATATGATTAAGGGATGGAATTGCTCTTGTGCCTCTCCCATAGCAACTTGGCCTCAGCTTCAACTCTTTCCATCTCTGGGAGGCCCCAAATTTAATCAGATCTTAACTGCTTTGTCTCTTAGCTGCATGAAACCAGCAAAAGTCCCAACAGCTCAAGCTTAGATCATTCCAGCCGTATCCTTGACTTTGCTTCAAATTCCTGGCCTTCAAACTAGGCAGCAAGAATCATCATGTCAAAACAAAACAAACCACAAAAAAAGGCTCCCATGAAAGGTCACTGATCATTGATTCAAAGAGTCAGTCATGTGTAGAGGCCCTTAACTAATGTTTTTGCTTATCACCTGTTCCCTAGTTCATCACTCCCTTTATCCTTAAGAAACAAACATATTGTGTAACCCACCCTTTCAACCTACACATGATCAAATATAGTAACTAAAAGAATAAACTTGACAACCCTTTTCTTCTTTTTCCAGAAAAGTAGCAATTTGCTCCATTAAAGGATTTCTTTCAGCTCTTTCTGAACTGGTGCATGTGCAATCTTGACTGCATTTTTTTTTTTAATTTTATTTTTTAGATTTTATTTATTCATTTGAGAGAGAGGAGAGAGACAGAGAGAGCGAGAGAGAAGGGGGAGGACAGGAAGCATCAACTCTCATATGTGCCTTGACCAGGCAAGCCCAGGGTTTTGAACCAGCAACCTCAGCGTTCCAGGTCAACGCTTCATCTGCTGCGCCACCACAGGTCAGGCTTGACTGCTTTTCGGGCTAACATAGACACTTGTTATGAGTCTTAACACTCTTTGGAAAATTACAGAATATATCATTTTACAAAATAGAAAATAAAGGACCCTTCCCATTCATCTGTAATCAACTAAGATGACCAGCCATAACCTTGTCGAGTAAACAGACTCAAAATGGAGATTTCTTTGTACTAAAAATCAAAATAGAGGAGGAAGGTGGACTAAGGTACCTACAAGCCACATGCTGGTTACAAGGTTAGCTGCAGTCTAATTTCCTGCCAAGGAGCTCTGTTTCAGCTTCACTGGACAGAGGAACGTGAGGCAGCTGGGCCTCAAATCCTGGAGCATCTGGGGACGGCCTCAGCATGGAGAGTGGCAACATGACAGGCACAACTCGAGTCCAAACTCAACCAGACTGAGTTCCCACGTGCGTGCTGCCCAGCCGGGGCACACCGGAGGTACCCTTAGCCTCTGAACTGATACAACATGATTTAGAGTCTCAAATCTTTTTAATTGTACATATTATACGTGCTTACTGCAGAACAAAAGAGGGAATAAGAGCAAAAAGACAATAATACAAATCATCTACACCCTGTCACCCAATAAGCACTGTTTTTATTTGGAGTAAATAGTTTGGACAATTTTTTTCTGTATCATATGTGTATGGAAATGCTCTTCCTAAAAACAAAACTGAGAATTTACACCCATCACAATGGCTATTATAAAAAGCAAAAGTAAAAAAAAAAAGCAAAAACAGAAAATAAGGGTTGGCAAGAATGTGCAGAAATTAGAACACCTGTACACTGCTGCTGGTGGGAATGGAGATGGTGCAGCCACTATGGAAAACAGTATAGCCGTTCCTCAAAAAGTAGAATTACTACTATATGATCCAGTAATTCCACTTCTAAGTTCATACCCCAAAGCACTGAAAACCAAAACTTGAACATACATTTGCATATCCATGTTCATAGCAGCATTATGCAAAAGATAGAAGTAACTCAAGTGTCCACATGAGTAAATAAATAAAATGTGGTATCCACATAATGGAATATTATTTTGCCTTTAAAAAGTAAGGAAATTCTGGCCCTGGCCGGTTGGCTCAGCGGTAGAGCGTCGGCCTGGCGTGCAGGAGTCCCGGGTTCGATTCCCGGCCAGGGCACACAGGAGAGGCGCCCATCTGCTTCTCCACCCCTCCCCCTCTCCTTCCTCTCTGTCTCTCTCTTCCCCTCCCGCAGCTGAGGCTCCATTGGAGCAAAGATGGCCTGGGCGCTGGGGATGGCTCTGTGGCCTCTGCCTCAAGCGCTAGAATGGCTCTGGACGCAACAGAGCAACGCCCCAGAGGGGCAGAACATCGCCCCCTGGTGGGCATGCCGGGTGGATCCCGGTAGGGCGCATGCGGAAGTCTGTCTGACTGCCTCCCCGTTTCCAGCTTCAGAAAAATGAAAAAAAAAAAAAAAAGTAAGGAAATTCTGACGTTACATGGATGAACCTTGAATACATTATACTAAGTGAAATAATCCAGTCATAAAGGGACAAATATTATATGATTCTACTTACATGAGATATCTAGAGCAGGGGTCCCCAAACTACCGCCCGCTGGCCGCATGCAGCCCCCTGAGGCCATTTATCCGCCCCTCGCTGCACTTCCGGAAGGGGCACCTCTTTCATTGGTGGTCAGTGAGACGCAAAGCCCAGCATCGCTCACGTACAGTACTACTTCCGGTGACGCGGGACGCATGCGTCACGGCTCCGGAAGTGTGTCATATCACTTGTTACGGCTAGCAGTGACAGATATGGAACCGGACATTGATCATCTCATTAGCCAAAAGCAGGCCCATAGTTCCCATTGAAATACTGGTCAGTTTGTTGATTTAAATTTACTTGTTCTTTATTTTAAATATTGTATTTGTTCCCGTTTTGTTTTTTTACTTTAAAATAAGATATGTGCAGTGTGCATAAGGATTTGTTCATAGTTTTTTTTTATAGTCCGGCCCTCCAATGGTCTGAGAGACAGTGAACTGGCCCCCTGTGTAAAAAGTTTGGGGACCCCTGACCTAGAATATTCAAATTCATAGAGACAGGTAGTAGAACAGTGGTTGCCAGGGGCTAGGGGGAGGGAGAATAGGGACTCATTATCTAATGTGTATGGAATTTCAGTTTGAGAAGATTAGAAAGGTTTTGGAGATGGATGGTAGTGATGGCTGAGCAACAATGTGCATGTACTTAATGTCACAGAACTGCATTCTACATTATACATATTTTGCCACAATTTAAAAATAAAGCTGTAATCATTCTATCTGCAATTTACTCTTTGCATTTAATATGTATGACCTGGGAGGACTTCAGGTCCCTCCAGTGGGAAATTCCCCAGGCCGGGAAAGCTGAGGCCCTGGCGTGGCGTGCTGCCTCCTGTCTCAGAGCAACACGCTGACACACAGGAGAAGGCAGCAGCTCCTGGGCGCGTGCAAAGAAACTCCAGGAACCTCAGCCACAGGCATTCACATCCCTAATACCCATCAATTTACTAAAAACGGTCACCAGGGCACTGAAGACTGGACAGAACAGAGAGATTCAAAAGGCTCTATTCCCTGCCTGCGTCCGGCATTTTCTCTCCCCGAATGATTGGTTTTGCCTCACTGTGCAGGCCCAGCAAAGTTCTGGCTGTTGAAAGTGAAGATAAGTGCAGTCATGAATGCTTGTTATCCCCGTTTTTCCCACGTGGTTTCCCAAGTCCCAGCTCCCAGGCGTGTTATTCTAGTGACCTCATCAGGGTCACACTGCAGAAAGCCAGGCCTGTGAGAGTACTGCTCCCTGTGGACGCGTCCTGGGGAGTTCCCAGCTCAAGACACTGCTTGGCTCTACGGCCCTGCTATGGAGTCCACTGACCGGGCGGTCATACACCACATTAAGTCACCATTGATTACCTGCAGAAAGTCATCCAATCAGTGCAAAGACAGACAGGATTGTTCACAATGCTTTCTTTCCAATCAAACAGCAAGACTATAATAGAATGAAATAAACCAGATGTTGCCTTGTAGAGCTAATCATATTTTATAATTATGGTTATTTGGCAAATTAAGGTAACAGAGCAAGCAGAATGCCAAAAATAATCTCCTTTTACTTATAAGTAGAAGATTCTTGCTTACCCAGAAAACAGGTATACAGAAATAATAGCTAACAAAGTTGAAATTTGTGTAATTTATTCACAAGAACAGACCAATGTTTTGATCAACTTTTACTCTAGAGGTCATTCTAACTGGTTTAGTTATTTGTTTTTCAATAAATGTGAACTCTGAGAGGGCAAGGCTTGCTGTTCACGGGTGTCTCCCGCAACAAGGACAGAACTCTCTGTTGAAGGGTGAGAGAATAAACCTTTCTACGCTCTCTCGATTTGGCCATGGCCCCGTCTCCACCTCTCATGTCACAACTCAGCTATTCCACACTTGAGCCCCCAAAGACATTTGAATTTGCAACCCCTGGTTTAAATGCTGTGACTGACCATTTACTTGTAAATGGATACTCTAAATAACTGTTAAGATTTCTTGTAGAAATATCAATATGCTCTCTGTGATCTGTGTTCCCGGGTATCTGCTTAGCGAGCACCCTGTTTTTCTCTGCCGAGATAAACCTCTTGTTTCCTACCAGAGAGCAAACTCTTCCAGACCTGTTGTCAGAGCAGACTGGTTGAATAGAGCTGGAAAGGGAAATTTTAGCTCATTGCTTAGCCTTCAGCATTCGAAGGCTCTCGAACTGAACTCCACCTGGACAGGGTCAGAGTCTGAGTAATTGTTTTAATCTCCTCATATTACTGAACACGTTGCAGGAACTAGGTGACAGTCATTTCCCATTGGAACTGCCGCACTTCTTTGGGATTAACATTCTGTACAAATTACAGCAGTTTTGTGGCCAATCTGGTATTTCCAAAAAGGGCCAGGAATCCAGTAAATCCATGATAGGCGAACTGTAATCTTGCCAAGGCATAATTTAAAAACACACATACACACAAATGTTTAAAAGCCATATTTTATTTTTTTTATTAAAAATAAATATAGCTTGCCTGACCTGTGGTGGCACAGTGGATCAAGTGTCTACCTGGAATGCTGAGGTCACCGGTTCTGCCGGTTCAAAACCACAGGCTTGCCTGGTCAAGGCACATATAGGAGTTGATGCTTCCTGCTCCTCCCTCCTTCTCTCTAGCTCTCTCTCCCCCCTCTCTGAAAAGGAATAAATAAAATCTTTTTTTTTAAAAAAAGAATATAGCTTATTGAGTGCTATTGGGGAAAGGGGAGATCAGAAATGTACATTCTTATAACCTAAAACAACAAAAGACTATCACTCCTTTTAAATCAAGAAGTATTGCCTGATCAGGTGGTGGTGCAGTGGATAGAGCATCAGACTGGGATGTGAAGGACCCAGGTTTGAAACCTAGAGGTCGCCGGCTTGAGCGCAGGCTCATCCAGCTTGAGTGTGGACTCACCAGCTTGAGGGCAGGGTCGCTGGCTTGAGCATGGGACCATAAACATGACCTCATGGTCGCTGACTTGAGCTCAAGGTCGCTGGCTTGAGCAAGGGGTCACTTGGTCTGCTGTAGCCCCCCCCCCCCCATTCAAGGCACATATGAGAAGGCAGTCAATGAACAACTAAGGTAATGCAATGAAGACCTGATGCTTCTCATCTCTCTCTCTTTCTGTCTGTCTGTCCCTATCTGTCCCCCACATTCTGTCACAAAATTAAAAAATTTAAAAAAAAGAAGTATCTGTCCAGGCATATCTGGGAGAAATAACCACAAAGGGGCAGTTGGGCAGTTTTCTGATCTTTACCATCCGCAAAGTGAGTTATCAAGCAACAGCCATTCTCCAAACAACTCTTCGAAAGACGGATCAGCACATTCCCATAATTCCAAAATAACAAAGTATAAGTTAGCCCACCGACTTAAAAACAGTCTTTCAAGAAAAATAAAAAGCTAAGAAACACTAGTATATAAAATATATACATCTAATGCCAATGACATCTTATTTTAGAAACATTAAAATGAGGAGGAAAAATGGTGCACCTTAGATTTGGAGAAGCTGAGACTAGACTCTTCTAAACTTGAAGCAACTTGCCCAAAGTCAGTCTGATGCTGCACCTGCAGAACTTGGGCCTGGACAACTTCATTTCATCCATACAACAGAAGCTGGGTACCAACAAGGGCAGAGGTGAGCAAGGGCAGCCCCTGGCCCTCGCCCCAACCTCTGCACCACCGGGAGGGCTCTGCTCTCTGCTTGGCCGGGCAAGCCAGAGCAGCACAAACAGCTCTCCCTTCCCTTAGGACACTCTGTTGCTGTTAAACCTGGGAGTATCCTGGTTCCCAGAGCCCAGCACGCCATGACCCTCAGCAGGTCGGCCCTGGAGAGGACAGC
This sequence comes from Saccopteryx leptura, assembly GCF_036850995.1. Taxonomy (NCBI): domain Eukaryota; kingdom Metazoa; phylum Chordata; class Mammalia; order Chiroptera; family Emballonuridae; genus Saccopteryx; species Saccopteryx leptura. The sequence goes on along the minus strand of NC_089515.1, from coordinate 37,722,480 downwards.
ACATCCCTGACCCAGCCTCTGCCCTCACAGCTGCTCTGTCTGGCTGGAGACAGGCATACCTGAGGTTTCCTCAGGCGATTTGTACATGCAAAGTAGGTGGCCTGTGAGCAGGGTCAGCCTGAGGTGTGGGAGAAGGTGAGGAGAGCAGGATGGTTTGTTTCCTTCTGTAAAGTCTGAATTATTTTAAAGGTCATTTTGAAAACTCAAATCTGGGAAAAGAAATGAAATAAAGAACAAATGCAACTTGAATGTAGAAAGATTATGGTTGAAATGCAGGCTTTCCCATTCACTGGCTGTGTAACCAGGTAGAAGGAGACTTCCAGGCCTCCATTTTCTACCTACTTCGTCAGGTAATTCTGGGGTCTGCCCCAAACACCTTAGTTGCTGACACAGCGCTCTCTCTACTTCCCTCAGAGTCCTGGTAACACTGTGTGGTCAGTCTGTCCATGCCCCCCCCCCAAAAAAGAGATGGTCCCCTCTTTTACTTTTGCCTATTACCATACCTGACCCATTAGCATTTAAAATGATCTGAGAAGGCCCTGGCCAGTTGGCTCAGTGGTAGAGTGTCAACCTGGTGTGTGAATATCCTGGGTTTGATTCCCTGTCAGGGTACACAGGAGAAGCAACCATCTACTTCTCTTCTCCTCCCCCTTCCCCTTCTCTCTTTCTCTCTCTTTCTTCTCTTTCCACAGCCATGGCTGAATTGGTTCAAAAGCATCGGCCCTGGGCGCTGAGGATGGTTCCGTGGAGCTTCTGCCTCAGGTGCTAAAAATAGCTCATTTGCAAACACGGCCCCAGATGGGCAGAGCATATGCCCCAGACAGGAGTTGACAGGTGGATCCTGGTTGAGGCACATATCAGAGTCTGTCTATCTCCCCTCCTCTCACTTAAAAAAATTAATAAATGGATAAAATTAAATAATCTCAGGAAATGTTCAGGCAGAGAACAAAACATAAACGTGATTTATATTAGGTACACAATTTATATTAGGTAGACTATGGTTGCGACTATGATTTTCTTCAAAATCTGTTTCAGAATAGTGGCATTTCTTTCCTCTGACTTTCCATTGCTACACAGCTGCATTCACCAATATATCATGGAGGGGGGTGAGTAGGAAGAGATGGGAAAAAGTATTTTAGGAATTATTGAAAAAAAATTACATGGGAAGTGGAGTCACATGAATGAAAGCCTTGCTACCTCCACTGCAATGCCAAAACAAACACTCTAGATGCATTCTTTGTCAACAACAACAACAAAGAGTATCTCCTGTTACTGGAAGGGGGACCTGGCCCTTCGGGTCTGCCCTGGGCCAGCCAGTAGTGTGTGAGTTCTTGACTTTGCGCAGGAAAAAGTTCACAACACAAGTCCAAATGATTTTGAGAGTAAGTTTATTAAAGCTGGGGACAGTGAAAGGAAAGGCCTGGAATAGAAGGAGCAACAGGAAAGAGCCTAGCCAGGGCTGCTTTGGCTCTAGAAACCTTCTGGGAAAGAGGTGAGCCTACACAGGTAAGCCAGTGAAAAGAGGGCCTTGGAGACAGGGTCGGGGGTGAGCCCAGGAGGAGCCGCCCCTGTCTAGTGCTCCCCTGGTTGCAAGTCTAGTGGGGACTCTTAAAGCTTAGGAGATAGAGCCTGTGGAGGAAGCCCACGGGGAGGGGGAAGGGAAAGGCGTGGGTGGGCTTCCAGGAGGGAGAACTTGCTGGGTCCTTTGTTGAAAGGCTTTTTAAAGCCTGAATTTCGGGGGAGGTTTTCAGTAGAATGTTCATCAGCGGCCCTGGACGGTTGGCTCAGCAGTAGAGCGTCGGCCTAGCGTGCGGAGGACCTGGGTTCGATTCCCGGCCAGGGTACACAGGAGAAGCGCCCATTTGCTTCTCCACGCCCCCCTCCTTCCTCTCTGTCTCTCTCTTCCCCTCCCGCAGCCAAGGCTCCATTGGAGCAAAGATGGCCAGGGCGCTGGGGATGGCTCCTTGGCCTCTGCCCCAGGCGCTGGAGTGGCTCTGGTTGTGGCAGAGCGACCCCCCGGAGGGGCAGAGCATCGCCCCCTGGTGGGCAGAGCGTTGCCCCTGGTGGGTGTGCCGGGTGGATCCCGGTCGGGCACATGCGGGAGTCTGTCTGACTGTCTCTCCCCGTTTCCAGCTTCGGAAAATACAAAAAAAAAAAAAAAAAAAGAATGTTCATCAGCTTCTCCAGGTGTGCCCTTTCAGAGTCCTGTTCTCTACCGATTAGTCAGCCCCAGGACGAAGGTTCTCTGCCGATTAGTTCTAGCAGCTGGTCCTATCCTTGCCTACCAGGTTTTGCTGCTTTTCTGGGCCTGGAGCTAAAATATATCTGAGGCCTAGACGTTATCTCTAGGGAGGTGACCTTCTGGATCTGGCTGTAAATTGCTTGGCCAGTTTGTTCAGCTATCTGTTTCAGTTTCCCCATTCTACTTGCCAAGGAATTTTCCTAGATTCTTACTATCCTGCCTCATCTCCCACTTCGTTTTTCCCATCAATTTACTCAATCGACTACTTTAAGAGTACAGCAGAGGTCTGAGCATGAAGTCCAGACCTAGGAATAAAAAGCAGATGAAAGATCATCAGGGAGTCTATCTGCCCGCACATCAAGGAGCTTTGAGAGCAGTAACGTACCCTAAGCCTGGGAAAGAGGAATCAAAATGCACAAGTTTAGTTTCTCTGCAGGACTTGAAGAACTAACGGGGAGTAATTGACCTGGGCTGGATTTCCTCAAAATCCAGTACAGGCTAAGCCACACAAACACTGTTTTATTACAATTGGTGGTGGTGGTGGTGGGGGGGGTTGGAAAAAAGTACATGGTATCAGAGTAGTTCTGATTTTCTGAAAAACTTTTTGATCCCAGTCATACAAAACACCATAGAATGAGAGAACACATAACCTCAAAGTAACTCTAGAAATGTGTCATTTTCACCACTCAAAACATATCATGAACCAATGGGCCAATGAGTATAAAAAGTTCAAACCCTTTGACCTGGCTATTCTTATTCAGGAAAACTATCATAAAGATATAAACCAAAATATGGAAGAAGTTCACTTCACAACAATGTTCAAAGCAGGAAAATTTACATTTAAAAAAAAAGTAATTTGTACCACTTACTGACTTCATTGTCTGATAGCGAGAGGGTATCAATATAGTATATAATCAATAATATCTATATCTATATAGATATAGATATACATACACATATATATACTGCTCACAAAAATTAGGGGATATTTTATCACTTCATATTTAGTCTGAAATATCCCCTAATTTTTGTGAGCAGTATACAGATCTATGACTGCTAGTGCACCATATGTAACCTATTTCCTAGATTGTCTTTAGCACCCGCACCCGGGAATGCAGGAGAACCGCTGAAGCCAGACGCTCCCATACCCCTGAGGAGATGACTGACCCCAAGAAGCAATAAAGACTGCGATTAGATTGGAACGCCATGGAGAAGAAATTACGACCCCAGGAACTGGCCATCCTGCTTGATGACTTTTACAATGCTGGGAACCAGCTATCTTACTTTATGACTAACTGCATGCTCCCCGTTGTACTAACCTCACCTGAAAAGGTATATAATCAGCCCTCAAGAATGAGATTGGGCCCTGGCCGGTTGGCTCAGCGGTAGAGCGTCCGCCTGGCATGTGGGGGACCCGGGTTCGATTCCTGGCCAGGGCACACAGGAGAAGCGCCCATCTGCTTCTCCACCCCACCCCCTCCTTCCTCTCTGTCTCTCTCTTCCCCTCCCGCAGCCGAGGCTCCATTGGAGCGGAGATGGCCCGGGCGCTGGGGATGGCTCCTTGGCCTCTGCCCCGGGTGCTAGAGTGGCTCGCCACTGCTTAGTCAAAAAGATGAAAGCCCTGGGTAAAACCACTGGCACCTGTTCTCTGTCCCTACCTTGAGCCTTACTGTTACAGATCTCAGCTGAACTGAGATTGGAAATAAAAGCATTTAGTAGAGTGCCTTAAGTACAATGGGTGTTTAATATGTGTTTAGTGAGCAATAAAGAGAATGCATTTAAGCCTATAACAAGTGCCTGGAACATTTTTAGTGCTTAGTAAATGGAAGTTGTTATTCTTATCAATATTATAGTTGTTATAATTATTATTAATAAATGAATAATTAGCATTTGTATAGCTCTGTAACAGGAAATGAATATGCTATATTGCTGATATTAGTCTGACTAGCCATAGAATAGAATTAAATTAAGAATATACTAATAGCCTGACCAGGCAGTGGCGCAGTGGATAGAGCGTCGGACTGGGATGTGGAGGACCCAGGTTTGAGACCCTGAGGTCGCCAGCTTGAGCGCGGGCTCATCTGGTTTGAGCAAAAGCTCACCAGCTTGGATCCAAGGTCTCTGGCTCAAGCAAGGGGTTACTTGGTCTGCTGAAGGCCCGTGGTAAAGGCACATATGAGAAAGCAATCAATGAACAACTAAGGTGTCACAATACGCAACGAAAAACTAATGATTGATGCTTCTCATCTCTCCATTCTTGTCTGTCCCTGTCTATCCCTCTGTCTCTGTAAAAAAAAAAAATATATATATATATGTATATATACTAATAAAGTAAGCCTATAAAATAATTTATTAATCTTAGTAAATATTGAACATAGCTTGACACTCTAACTGTAACTATAATTTAATATTACCAATCTAGCAGCCAAACGTATGTATTCTGTAACAAATCAAAAGTAAACAATCAATCCTATGCTTTCACCTCTAGCTGAGATCTCATTTGAATTCAACAACCTGCTCCCCTTCCAGAATAATGAACTTTCATGCAGGCGATAAATCACAGACATCTGGCTGACACACATCAAGAGTTAACATCAGACCAAGAAGAATGAAACCTCAAGCCCCCTCCTCTCTCTCCCACCACACTGAGGCTTACAGTTTTGATTCTCCAAAAAGAACAAGAGGACTGCAGAAGTCCAGCCAGCTATGAAGCTAAGAACTTCCCTCCCTCAAGAGAAAGTGCATGTCCATCCTCTCCTTGGGAGTTCTTCCCTTCCTGAAGTCCCCCAGTCCTCTATATAATCTGGTCAAGATGTCTGAGCTGTTAAAATGGTTTTTTGAGGTCAGAAGTCCCCCCCATCTTCTCAGCTGGTCGGCACTAGAATAAACCTCTTTCCTTTTCACTAGCACCTGCATGATGAATATTGGCTTTTTGTGTCCCAGCAAGCAGCAGAAGCTGTGGGTCGTTTTACCCAGTTACAACTCCTTAAAATTTACATTGAGTATTTTCAAGTTCTACAATGATCCTATAACAGAAAACAGAAGCTCACAGAAATTGGGAATTTGTCCCAGTTCATACTGTCAGCAAATACTGAAGTCAAAGACTTAACTACTGAGGCTCTTTACCCCTGACAAAGCTGAAGTCTCATAATAATGGCCTCACCTTCTCTTGGAAATCAACATCCAGTCCATCCCCAAAGGTTAATCAAGAATTACAGCCTGACCAGGCGGTGGCACAGTGGATAGAGCATAGACTGGGATGCAGAGGACCCAGGTTCGAGACCCCGAGGTCACCAGTTTGAGCGCAGGCTCATCTGGTTTGAGCAAAAGCCCACCAGCTTGGACCCAAGATCACTGGCTCCAGCAACAGGTTACTCGGTCTGCTGAAGGCCCGCGGTCAAGGCACGTTTGAGAAGACAATCAATGAACAACTAAGGTGTTGCAACGCGCAATGAAAAACTAATAATTGATGTTTCTCATCTCTCTCCGTTCCTGTCTGTCCGTCCCTGTCTATCCCCCTCTCTGACTCACTCTATGTCTCTGAAATAAATAAATAAATAAATAAATAAATAAATGAATGAATGAATTACAGCAGTCCTGTTCCCCTTGCCAGTCATGGACTGAATGAAGGAAAAGGCAGTGACCCAATCTTTGCCAATGACTTGAGGAAAAGTCTTTTGGGAGCTACTGGGAAAGGTTTCCTGGGTACTGAGCAGACACGAAGACATGGCTTCTCCCCTTCCACTGGGTGTTTCCTACCTCGATGTGATCCTTCAAATTATTGCAGCCATCTTGGGACCTTGATGAGAATCAGGTTGAGAATGAAACCAACTCACAGAAAAGACAGAGTCAAGAGAATCACCCAAGAAGCAAAATCAGAGCTTCTGCTCTTGAACTTTCTACTACATGAAAGAATTCTCCTTACTAGTGAAACCAGTGCAGGTTGGAGTTTCTGTTCCTTACACCCCACCTATACAAAATCTACACATGCCATTTACATACCAGACCCATACACATATTCTGTCCCTATGCAGTCGCTTCATGCCTTCACACATGGGGCTTTCCAAGCTTACATCAGATCTAATTGTGATTTCCTGAGATCCTAAACGGGTAGGAGAGAAAAGAAGACTCTGGTATGCACAGCTGTACAAAGGGAACACATATTGCTGGCTCCCATCACATGGCTAACTATAGAAGCAAAGACACCACACTGATTTCCACTGAAGTTTCTAGCCCCTCTCCCATGACCCCCACCCCCACAAAAGACAACAAACTCTACATCTGGAAGCCTGATGATCTTCAGCTGCTGCTCTCTGCCCAGAGAGTGCTGTACTCTGTACTACTGGAGAAAAAGAGGAGGAGGAAGAAGGAAGAGGAAGAGATTTCATCAGAGCACACAGTCTTTTCTTTCGTGGGTAATAATGACCACTTTGCTAAAGCATCCGGTTACTTGTGAATTGTGTTGTTTTGCCAATAGATATTTCAAGTTCTTTTTTTTCAAAAGCTACAGTACAAAAATACAAGCTATTCAACTGTTCTTTGGCAATGACAATGAGTGATTATTATTGCATACCAGATATCAACTAATCTTTCATACCTTTCCCTAAAATCATCACATTTTTGAGTTAAAGCTTTTTATTTTATTTTATTTATGTATTTATTTATTTACTTTAAGTGAGAGGAGGGGAGGTAAAGAGACAGACTCCTGCATGCGCCCTGACCAGGATACACCTGGCAACCCCTGTCTGGGACCAATGCTCGAATCAACCAATCTATCTTCAGCGCCTGAGGCTGATGCTCAGCCCTACCAAGTTATCCTCAGCACCCAGGGCCCACACTGGGACCAGTGGCTGTGAGAGGTGGGAGAGGACAGGGAAGAGAAGCAGATGGTCACTTCTCAAGTGTGCCCCGAACGAGTACCGAATCCAGGACATCCACACACCAGACTGACGCTCTATCCACTGAGCCAACAGGGCAGGATCAAATTGCAGCTTTTTAAAGTTCAGACCAGTCCTTAGGAATCTGAGCACTATCCTCCAGTGAGACTAGTCAACATCTACCCAACATCTCTCCTGATCTCAGCCTCAACCTTTTCCTTGTCGTACATGCCCCTTCGATTCACCTCCAATCCATTTCAGTCAGCTTATCATCACTGGTGTCTGCCCTCACTTCTCAAATCTAGGGTTGTTATGCAAATTAAGTATTCCTCTCTATCCCCAACTTTCTATACTCCACAAGCCTCCAACTTCTCAACTAATTCTGTACATTGTTCTCAATCTCTTTGAGCCCTTCGGCTTCTTGCTCCTGCATTTTCTCCCATTTCATCAGCTGTCCTACACTTGTTTCCTTCTCTTTAGAGACTCGAGCTTATGATACATCACATCAATTGCTCTTTCTCTGGCAATCCCACTCCTTCCAAGACACCAATCTCCAATTCCACATTAGTGCAAACATCCAAACATTTCCACTCCTATACTTGGTAAAGTAAGTTTTGCTAGGGGAAATCTCTTAACCTTGCAGATTAATAATGCAACATAATTTTCATTTCCAACACAGACTGAGTTCTTGGCTTGACTCAGAGCTATACGTTGTACCTGTTCTGTGCACACAATGCTTATTCAAAATCATAAGTGCTCTATGTACCCATCTTTTCCAGCAGTATAGCATGACGGCGAACAGCTCTGCACCCTGGCTTTGCTTCTTAGTCACTGCATAACCTCAGGCAAGATACTTAATGCCTCACTGCTTCAGTTGTCTCATTTGTAAAACTAGAATAATAATTTCATCTTCACAGAGTTAGTGCAACAAATTCCTGAGTTAACATATTTAAAGTAATTTTAATAATGCTCGGAACAGCCTGACCAGGCAGTGGCGCAGTGGACAGAGCGTTGGACTGGGAAGCAGAGGGCCCAAGTTCGAAGCCAGCTTGACAGTAGGCTCATTTGAATTGAGCACGGGCTCACCAGCATAAACGCGGAGTTACTGGCTTGAGCGTGGGATCACAGACATCACCCATGGTCGCTGGCTTGAGCCTAAGGTTGCTGGCTTGAGCAAGGGGTCATTTGCTCTGCTGTAGCCACCGGTCAAGGTACATATGAGAAAGCAATCAATGAACAACTAAGAAGCTGCAACAAAGGATTGATTCTTCTCATCTCTCTCCCTTCCTGTCTCTAACTGTCTCTCTCTCTCTCTGTGTGTCAAAATAATAATAATAATAATAATGTTCAGAACATAAAAAGTATACAAAACATGTTAGTTACTATTTTATAGAGAGAATGGGCTGTTGCATGGATTTTCCTCCATTTTCTTTCCTTCAGCTATATCTGCCTGCATATCTCATCTATTTTTTGCCTTTCTCAAAGAAAGACATATCCTTTCTATTTCTCCAGTATCTCTTCTCCTCTTTTCTCTATTTTGAGCCTAGATCACCTCCCTGGACCCTTTTGCCTATAAATTTACTGAAGTGTCTCTCATCTTGAAAGCAGAAAGGTGGCCCTGGCTGGTTGGTTCAGTGGTAGAGCATTGGCCCAGTGTATGGATGTCCTGGATTCGATTCCCAATCAGGGCACACAGAAGAAGCTACCATCTGCCTCTCCACCCTTCCCCCTTCTCTCTGTCTCCCCCCCCCCCTTCCTCTCTGCAGCCATGGCTTGATTGATTGGAGGGCATCAGTCCAGGCACTGAGGATGGCTTCGTGGAGCCTTCACCTGAGGTGCTAAATATAGCTCGGTTGCAAGCATGGCCCCAGACAAGGGTTGACAGGTAGATCCCGGTCTACATGGAGTCTGTCTCTCTATCTCCCTCCTCTCACTTGGAGAAAGAAAGAAAGAAGAAGGAAGGTAGGAAGGAAGGAAGGAAGGAAGGAAGGAAGGAAGGAAGGAAGGAAGGAAGGAAGGAAGGAAAGAAGGAAGAAAGGAAGGAAGAAAGGAAGGAAGAGAGGGAGGAAGGGAGGGAGGAAAGGAGGGAGGAAGGGAGGGATGAGAGAGAGGGAGGGAGGGATGAGAGAGAGAGAGGAAGGGAGGGATGAGATAGGGAGGGAGGAAGGTAGAAAAGAAGGGAAGGGAAAGAAAAAGGAAGAAAACTCCAGCCTATTTTTTTTTATTTATTCATTTTAGAGAGGAGAGGGAGAGACAGAGAGAGAGAGAGGAGAGAAGGAGCTGGGAGCATCAACTCCCATATGTGCCTTGACCAGGCAAGCCCAGGGTTTCGAACCGGCAACCTCAGCATTTCCAGGTCGACGCTTTATCCACTGCGCCACCACAGGTCAGGCTGTAGCCTCTCTAGATACCACCAACCAATTACTTTATTCCCCTTGTCAAGCCAGCCTCTTAAAGACCTGTGCACACTGACTGTCTCCTCATCCTTTTCCTCATTCCCACCACAGTGGGTTGGAATTTGCCTCCCGCCTCCCTTACTACCACTCAAGTTGTTGATTATGCACGATGACTCCAAACTCTGCCGTTCTTAATTAACTGACCTCTCTGTAGCATTTGGCACTGTTAACCTCTCTCATTATTGAACTCTTTCTTCCTGGAGTCTCTCCTCCACCACAGCTGTTGTAAGGCCAGTGTTCACTGCCACGGACGGCCATGCAGGTTCTCATTGAATTTGTGCAGACGGTAAAAGAACTGTGGAGCCAGAAAATGGTGAGCCATTCCATTTACTAAAGTCTTGTTTTGGCAGATGAGCAAACAGGCAGGGCTCCCAAGCCCCTCAGCACTCTCCAGCAAAGCAGGCTGGGGGAAAAATACCCTTCTTCAGCAAATAACGGCCCTTCCCAAGCAGAAAGGCAATTCGCAATTTGCAATCTGCAGCCCTGAGGACAAGCACCCACAGCCTTCCATAGACTGTACACACATAACGCTGCCCCAATACAAGCGAGAAAACCTTAAAAACACCGTATTTTTCGCTCCATAAAATGCACCCCCCCCCCAAAGTGGAGGGGAAAATGTTCATGCATCTTATGGAGCGAAAAATACAGTATTTTATTAAATATTTTAACACACCATTTGGTTTTCAGAATATTTTCTTTCTAATTTTCCTCCTTAAAACCCTAGGAGTGTCTTATGGTCAGGTGCATCTTATGGAGTGAAAAATACGGAATTACAAACTTGTTTACCCAACAGCTGTGTTTCTTACTTCTTTTGCTGGATATATCTCCTGCTGGCCACTCATTATATACTGTTTCATTTATGCATTTATTCAACAAACATACTGAACACTTACCACATGTCACTATCGTGACAGCTGCTGGGACCAGTTAAGCAAGGACAGCTGAAACACAACTCTAGAGGATACTACTCACAGTTGAGACACAACAACTCAGATGAATGATGCTTTCTGTAGTTGTGAAATGACAGTGATGTTGTAAATAAACCTGTCCCCACCCCACAGTTGGTCTAGTGGAAAAGATAAACACACACTAGACAGAGTAGAAAAAAAGAAAGGTACAAAGACCAAAGTGTGTGTTCTGGGTAGAACGGGAACACATGCTAGTTATTCTTGACAATTTCTGACCCATTTCACATTACGTTCGAACCATACTTCCCAGATAATTACATTCAATCATGTGATTTCAATCAAGTCTCCTCGCTAGTGATGCCCAAATTTTATATTGCTTGCACAGAATATCAAATTGCTGACCAAATATCTCTACCACATTCTTTATAGGGCAGCAAACACCAAGAATAATAAATATAAATTTAAGAAAAGTCTTTTTTTTTTTTTTTAAGAAAAGTCTTATCATGAGGTATTAGCCTTATTTCCCATCTGTATCACTTCAATGAACTCCTAGTTCGTCACCCTCTTGGACCTGTCTTGAAGCCCCATTCATAGTTATCTGTTTGAAGTATATATGGCCAGTAGCTAAGGCCACCATCACAGCCACCTGGCCCATGCAGGTTCGCATTTGATTTGGACAGACGGTAATGAAACAACGGAGCAAAGAACTGGTGGGCCATTACATTTAATCCTAGCTTGTACTCAGCGGGCGAGAAATACATACAGTGGGAAAACACTTTCCTTTCCATTCAGGACTCCCAAAGCCACCGACTCATCCGAGTATTCCTAGAATCAAAGGTTTCTACCTCACCAGCCTTATTGACCTCTGTTCTCCATCTCCTTCTCTCTGCACAAACTGGCTTCTCCTTCAGCACTGCGCCATCTTGGCTGCCTCTCCTTTGCAATGCTAATTTCAGGATCTGAGAGAGAGAGAGCCCCCGGTCTGCCCCATTTTATAGTGTAGAAATCAAAACCTTTAAGCTAATATACAAATAAGGAAGTCTGATACAAAGTCACTTATCTGAGGCATAAATGGGATTCCTCATAAGAGTGCAACACCCCACATCATGCAACAGTCAAGGGTGTGGGAAAAAGCCTAGTGTTGAGAAGATCTTAGTATTAAAAGGGTGAGAAAGGCTTAGTCTTAAAACTAAGCCTTAGGCTATAAGGACCCTGCCAGCTTACAGCCTGTCTCCCACACTCAATGCAAACTATAAGTGAGCAAACATATACATCATATTTGCAAACTTATTTGACTCACAAAGTACAATCTAATTTTATCACCAAACCCCCACTCCTGCCCAACTGTTCTGTTTAAAAGCCTTCAAGGACCACTCTTAGCCACCAAAGCAAAATCAAAACTCCTTATAGCTTGGTGTGATACACAAGACCCTAACTCAGAAGTCGGGAATTTATGGCTTGCGAGCCAGACGTGGCTCTTTTGATGGCTGCATCTGGCTCGTAGACAAATTTTTATTTTATTTTATTTAAAATTTTTATTTATTTATTCATTTTTTAGAGAAGAGAGAGAGAGAGAAAGAGAGGAGAGAGAGAGAAGGGGGAGAGGAGCAGGAAGCGTTAACTCCCATATGTGCCTTGACCAGGCAAGCCCAGGGTTTTGAACCAGCAACCTCAGCATTCCAGGTCAATGCTTGATCCACTGCGCCACCACAGGTCAGGCGACAAATCTTTAATAGGAATAATAATAACGTTAAAAATATAAAACATTCTCGGCCCTGGCTGGTTGGCTCAGTGGTAGAGCGTCGGCCTGGCGTGCGGGGGACCCGGGTTCGATTCCCGGCCAGGGCACATAGGAGAAGCGCTCATTTGCTTCTCCACCCTCCCCCCTCCTTCCTCTCTGTCTCTCTCTTCCCCTCCCGCAGCCAGGGCTCCATTGGAGCAGGGATGGCCCGGGCGCTGGGGATGGCTCCTTGGCCTCTGCCCCAGGCGCTGGAGTGGCTCTGGTCGCGGCAGAGCGATGCCCCGGAGGGGCAGAGCGTCGCCCCCTGGTGGGCAGAGCGTCACCCCTGGTGGGCGTGCCGGGTGGATCCCGGTCGGGTGCATGCGGGAGTCTGTCTGACTGTCTCTCCCCGTTTCCAGCTTCAGAAAAATACAAAAAAAAAAAAAAAAAAAAAAAAAAAAAAAAAAAAATATATATATATATATATATATATATATATATATATATATATATATATATATAACATTCTCATGTATTACAATCCATTCATTTCCTACTGCTCATGTTCATGGTTGCGGGTGGCTGGAGCCAATCACAGTTATCCTCTGGGACAACAACAAATTTTTATTGGATAATGCGTAATGTACACAAGTCGTTGTATGGCTCTCATGGAATTACATTTTAAAATATGTGGCGTTCATGGCTCTCTCAGCCAAAAAGGTTCCCGACCCCTGCCCTAACTGATTTAGCCCCTCTCTGCTCTTCTGTATCCTTCCTGCAGCCACATCAATCACCCTGCAGAAAGGGGCAGTTCTCTCAATGCACAGTGCATTTTCCCATGTCAGCACCTCTGTACCAACTCCTCCTGCTGCCTAGTAAGGCCTCCCTGGGTTTCTTTTCTTTTTTTCTTTTTTTTCGTATTATTTCTGAAGTTGGAAATAGGGAGGCAGTCAGACAAACTCCAGCATGCGCCCGACCAGGATCCACCTGGCATGCCCACCAGGGGGCGATGCTCTGCCCATCTGGGGCGTTGCTCTGTTGCGACCAGAGCCATTCTAGCACCTGAGGCAGAGGCCATGGAGCCATCCTCAGCAACCGGGCCAACTTTGCTCCAATGGAGCCTTGGCTGCAGGAGGGGAAGAGAGAGACAGAGAGGAAGGAGAGGGGGAGGAGTGGAGAAGCAGATGGGCGCTTCTCCTGTGTGCCCTGGCCGGGAATCAAACCCGGGACTCCTGCATGCCAGGCCGAAGCTCTACCACTGAGCCAACCAGCCAGGGCCATCCCTGGGTTTTTCACCTCATGAACTTCTGATCCGTTACTAGTCTGACCAACCTAGAGTGTGGAGTGCCTTGGCTCTAACTCCTATAGAAAACAGTCACTTGCTGTGGAAGAATAGTATATTTTTAAAAAATGTGAATGTGAACTTAACTGAACATTAATAATAAGGGTCACAAAAAATGGCTGCAGGAATGACTGAGTCATTTACTTAGGGTGGGAAGAGACGTCCTGCTGCAGTTTCCCCTGAAGCCAGGGAGGATTCTGGAATGTGGTGACCTTTCCTAGTTCCTAGAGCAGGGGTCCCCAAACTATGGACCCCTGAGGCCATTTATCCGGCCCCGGCTGCACTTCTGGAAGGGGCACCTCTTTCATTGGTGGTCAGTGAGAGGAGCACAGGATGCATCCTGGAGTACTGTATGTGGCGGCACCGCAGAGTGCGGCGTTGCTCAGGTACCTAGTACTACTTCCAGTGACACAGGACACGTCATGGCTCCAGAAGCGCGTCATATCACTTGTTACGGCTAGCAGTGACAGATGTGGAACCGGACATTGACCATCTCATTAGCCAAAAGCAGGCCCACAGTTCCCATTGAAATACTGGTCAGTTTGTTGATTTAAATTTACTTGTTCTTTATTTTAAATATTGTATTTGTTCCCGTTTTGTTTTTTTTTTTACTTTAAAATAAGATATGTGCAAGTGTGCATAGGGATTTGTTTATAGTTTTTTTTATAGTCCGGCCCTCCAACGGTCTGAGGGACAGTGAACTGGCCCCCTGTGTAAAAAGTAGTTTGGGGAACCCCTGTCCTAGAGGCTACACACGAGGGCCCTCATGTAATAACCTCCAGCCAAAATTTTTTCACACAATAGGTAGGGTCTCTGGCTGCCCCTGAAGCTCTGGGGAACTCTTCCTAGTGGATGCCACGGCGGGTGGCAGACTCTGGAGCCCAGACTGAGACTTCCAGGCCTGATGATGTGTCCCCCATGGTTTGCTGAGATTTGTACATACTTATAATTCTCTTTTTCTTTGTCTGTTGTTTTAACTAGCTATTATTACTCTAAAACCCAGGCTGATGTTTCTTCGCCTGGTGATGTTGTATAGCTTATTGTTGTATTCTTTCTCTCTTTTTTTACTTTTTTTTTTTTTTTTTCTGAAGCTGGAAACGGGGAGAGACAGTCAGACAGACTCCCGCATGCGCCTGACCGGGATCCACCCGGCACGCCCACCAGGGGGCGATGCTCTGCCCCTCCGGGGCATCGCTCTGCCGCGACCAGAGCCACTCTAGCGCCTGGGGCAGAGGCCAAGGAGCCATCCCCAGCGTCCGGGCCATCTTTGCTCCAATGGAGCCTTGGCTGCGGGAGGGGAAGAGAGAGACAGAGAGGAAGGAGGGGGCGGGGTGGAGAAGCAAATGGGCGCTTCTCCTATGTGCCCTGGCCGGGAATCGAACCCGGGTCCCCCGCACGCCAGGCCGATGCTCTACCGCTGAGCCAACCGGCCAGGGCCGTATTCTTTCTCTTAATTCTACTTTAGTTACATAAGTTCAAACTCCTCTTGATTTTACTGATTATTTTTCATTGTTACTAATCATAATAAACTTCCCCCTAAAATCCATCCGTGAGTAATTGCATCTCTGTACCATGCCTCCTGCACAGCATACTTGCCCTGGCTGGATAGCTTGGTTGGTTGGAGCCTTGTCCAGAAGCACAGAGGTTGCCAGTTTGATCCCCAGTCAGGGCACATACAGTAACAGATTGATGTTCCTGTATCTCTCTCTTTCTCCCTCCCTTCCACTCTCACTGAAATTAATAAGCTAAAAAAAATTTTTTAGGCCCTGGCCGGTTGGCTCAGTGGTAGAGCGTCGGCCTGGCGTGAAGGAGTCCCGGGTTCGATTCCTGGCCAGGGCACACAGGAGAAGCGCCCATCTGCTTCTCCACCCCTCCCCCTCTCCTTCCTCTCTGTCTCTCTCTTCCCCTCCCTCAGCCAGGGCTTCACTGGAGCAAGGATGGCCCGGGCGCTGGGGATGGCTCTGTGGCCTCTGCCTCGGGTGCTGGAATGGCTCTAGTTGCAATGGAGCGACGCCCTAGATGGGCAAAGCATCGCCCCCTGGTGGGCGTGCCGGGTGGATCCCGGTTGGGCGCATGCGGGAGTCTATCTGACTGCCTCCCCGTTTCCAGCTTCGGAAAAATACAAAAAAAACCCTAAAAAAAAATTTTTTTTTAAAGAAAGCAGTTGTGGCACTCGTTACAATGCCTTGATTGTCCACACACCTATATCCCCTAGCGGATTACAGCCTTTGAGTAAGGGCCCTGTCTGTTCTCCGTGGCCCTTTAGCACCCGACAGTGTCCAACACATGCTGGGAACACAGCCTGATAAAGAATAAACACACTCAGTTATTTTAACATTATATCATCACAGTATTTTTTTATTAGGGACTACAAAGGTAATTCTATTTCACCTAATTCAACTATCTCTTCCCCAGTTTTAAACTATTAAAATTATAAACCATTAACCTGAAATTTTAACATGGACTGTACTTGAGGCCAATTAGGTATATTATCATGAGAGAATTTATAAAGAAAGCGGTATGAGATGATGACTTGGGCGCATCAGCTGCTCAATGTCATTTCAAGTTTTAAGTATATATTCATCTTTAATAAGATTATGTATGTATGTATGTATTTTATCTTCTTTGAATGTGTAAGATAAAGAAGTCAACCTAAAGAACTAAAAAGAAGAGAAAGAAATGTGTGGGGATTAATTTTTGACACAACAACCAATCTTTTTATCATCGGAACATCTTATTAAGTAAAATCTTTTTGACAGGATCTTATTTATAAGCGTGCATTTATTCATTATCCAGGTACTTAGACTATTCTAAGAATGTTTATGAGTTTTTAAATTAAGTTACTACACTGTTGCCTGGTGAGCCTTGTAACTAAATTTGCCAAATAGCTGGCCAGCATTGAGGGTGGGGTCTGTGCCAAGAAAATGAAAGAAAGCTTCAGACCCATATAGAATGGTACCTGCCCTTGGGCCTCACTGGGACCACACAGAGAATCTAGCAATCGCTGCTCTAATTCCAAAAGGAAGAACAAAGACATGGGAGAAATGTCTGGATTTTCAAAGTCAAGGAACCATTATACTTTTTTTTTTTTTTTTGCATTTTTCTGAAGCTGGAAACGGGGAGAGACAGTCAGACAGACTCCCGCATGCGCCCGACCGGGATCCACCCAGCACGGCCACCAGGGGCGACGCTCTGCCCACCAGGGGGCGATGCTCTGCCCCTCCGGGGCGTCGCTCTGCCACAACCAGAGCCACTCCAGCGCCTGGGGCAGAGGCCAAGGAGCCATCCCCAGCGCCCGGGCCATCTTTTGCTCCAATGGAGTCTTGGCTGCGGGAGGGGAAGAGAGAGACAGAGAGGAAGGAGAGGGGGAAGGGTGGAGAAGCAGATGGGTGCCTCTCCTGTGTGCCCTGGCCGGGAATCGAACCTGGGTCCCCCGCACGCCAGGCCGACGCTCTACCGCTGAGCCAACTGGCCAGGGGCCCATTATACTTCTTAACAAATCATTTTATGCCCAAAATATTACAATGGCGGTCTGTATCGCCAAATCCACTAGCTAAACAATCAAGTTTATCTTCTCATTCCATGCTTAAATACCCATGCAGAATGAGCTCTGTAACTTTGTGCAGGATGCAGGGTTTTCAAAGGAACACTTCTGTGCTTGGTTTCCATGGCCTGTGCTCTGACCAGACCCCTGCACCCCCACCATACTCAAACACACTCACGCTCCAGCACTACTGACAGTTATGTACAAGCATATGTGGGGAAATAGCATATTAAAATATGAAAAAGGAGGCCCTGGCCGGTTGGCTCAGCGGTAGAGCGTCGGCCTGGCGTGCAGAAGTCCCAGGTTCAATTCCCGGCCAGGGCACACAGGAGAAGGGCCCATCTGCTTCTCCACCCCTCCCCCTTTCCTTCCTCTCTGTCTCTCTCTTCCCCTCCCGCAGCGAGGCTCCATTGGAGCAAAGATGGCCCGGCCACTGGGGATGGCTCCTTGGCCTCTGCCCCAGGCGCTAGAGTGGCTCTGGTCACAACAGAGCAACATCCTGGAGGGGCAGAGCATCGCCCCCTGGAGGGCAGAGCGTCGCCCCCTGGTGGGCGTGCCGGGTAGATCCCGGTCGGGCGCATGAGGGAGTCTGTCTGACTGCCTCCCCGTTTCCAGCTTCGGAAAAATGAAAAGAAAAAAATCTTACTTGGAAAACTCAAAATACGAGATCAAAATAGCATATCTGCTCAGTTGCAGAAGAGATTCCCAAAAGGAACCCTAAACTGGACACTGAACATCTTGCCCCACCCCATTGTCCCCATGTCCCATAACAGTCTCTGAAACTCTATGAAACTCCCAGAAATCTGCAAAACATGGTTCAAAACCATTGGTCAAGATCCATAAAAGTGTTATTTTTAATACAAGAATCAACAGTTAAAGCACAATTTGAGAAAGCTAACTGGTAACGGTGGGAGAGAATTTCCATGATTAAAAAATAAGAACAAATTTCATTACAAATAGAGTAATGTGTTAGATTAGTGTTTTTTATGTGTACATCAGTTACCTCACCACATTTTCTCAAAGACAGTAAAAACTAATGACATGGAAAACCAAAAATTAGTCATATTTTAAGTCATAGGAGGTCAGGTTTAAACTGCTTTCTTTTTTACATGAATCCTATATAATGTCTTTTTTATATAAGTGTCTTATATTTCCAAAATTTATTGAGTTAAATAAAAAAATATACACAGAGGAAGATTTGAGCATTAGGATTGACAACTCAAATCAGGTAAGGAACTCATAATAAAGAAGGACATATCTGTAAGCATTATAGAGAAAATATATTGTGGTAGAGAAAAAAAAATCAAATTATTGTCTTCAAGAAATGTATTTATGACACCACAATCACCAAAAACATGAAACAACTCGGTCAATTGATTGGTTGGTTGACTGTAATGATACTGATTGGTTACTTTGATATTGTATAGACATAAACTCAGTGAATCACGCAGGGGAAAAAAAATCAGTGAATTCTCATTCAAACTCAGTGAATCACGCAGGGGAAAAAAAAATCAGTGAATTCTCATTCAACCATTGGGAGAGCTTCCCATGTTCTCAGTATGAATAAACTGCAAAGAACAATTTTAAAAGATCAAAGTGTTATAACAATTAGTGATTTACAACCCCACATGCATATGAGATTCACTGGGAGAGCTTTAAAAACTCCTGATGCCCTGGCCCTATTCTAGACCTACTGAATCAGAATTTCTGAGGATGGTACTTGCCACCAATATATTTTCCCTCCTCAGGTGATTCTAATGTGTAGCCAGGGTTGAGAACCACTGATACAGACTTGAATCATGTGATGAGTGATGAGGCACCAACATGGACAAACCACTTCTTTTCGATAGCAGTGATGCCTAGAAGTGTGGGTGCCCCTCTTTCGTGAACAGTTAATAATGATGGTTGGCCCTGGCCGGTTGGCTCAGTGGTAGAGCGTCAGCCTGGCATGCGGGATTCCAGGGTTCGATTCCTGGCCAGGGCACACAGGAGAGGCGCCCATCTGCTTCTCCACTCCTCCCCCTCTCCTTCCTCTCTGTCTCTCTCTTCCCCTCCCGCAGCCGAGGCTCCATTGGAGCAGGGATGGCCCGGGCGCTGGGGATGGCTCCTTGGCCTCTGCCCCAGGCGCTGGAGTGGCTCTGGTCACAACGGAGCGACGCCCCGGGGGGGGGGGGCAGAGCATCGCCCCCTGGTGGGCAGAGCGTCGCCCCCTGGTGGGCATGCCGGGTGGATCCCGGTCGGGCGCATGCGGGAGTCTGTCTGACTGTCTCTCCCCGTTTCCAGCTTCAGAAAAAGACAAAACAAAAACAAAAAACAAAAACAAAAACAAAAAAATAATGATGGTTAAGTTTGCTTTTGTTAGTTGTCTGAATAAGCCATATTTGACTGAAAAAGCAGCACTCCATTCTACCTTCAAGCAGATCTGACCTTGTTGTCAATGTGGGCTTCAGGTTTTGCTCATTAATTTATTTTTGGTGGTTCCTTCATGAGTTATCAGTGGGTTATTCTGAGTTACAGGTTCAAGAGACCTGAAATTGCTATTTCAAGAAATACAGCTGCTTTCAGTAGATAAACATGAGCTCACTCCCATGGAAAGTATTTCTTAAAAAAAAAAAAAAGGTAAAAAAAAAGAATTAAAAAACAGTTCCAGTTGGTCCCCAAAATATGAAATTATAACCTTAATCTGTAATATGTTAAATAAACAAGAAATGGTTAATTGTTCTCAGAAATATTTTGAAAAATTATGTAGTCAACAAATGTTTAAGTATTGGTGTAGGTTAGGTTTTATGTTACAATTTTGTTTACATCCATGAACCAGGGAGCCATGCGCAGTTTGAGAGGAAAGGGTTGTGATTTTTTTTTTTTTTTTTTTTCTGAAGCTGGAAACGGGGAGAGACAGTCAGACTCCCGCACGCGCCGGATCGGGATCCACCCGGCACGCCCACCAGGGGCGACGCTCTGCCCACCAGGGGGCGATGCTCTGCCCCTCCGGGGCGTCACTCTGCTGCGACCAGAGCCACTCTAGTGCCTGGGCAGAGGCCAAGGAGCCATCCCCAGCGCCCCGACCATCTTTGCTCCAATGGAGCCTTGGCTGCGGGAGGGGAAGAGAGAGACAGAGAGGAAGAAGGGGGTGGGGGTGGAGAAGCAAATGGGCGCTTCTCCTATGTGCCCTGGCCGGGAATCAAACCCGGGTCCCCCGCATGCCAGGCCAACGCTCTACCGCTGAGCCAACCGGCCAGGGCCAGGGTTGTGATTTTTATGGTGATTTAAAACTTGAAAACTAGGTTCAGGTCTCCTCTACAGCCCCATCCCCTTTTTTAAAGTGAGATGACAAGAGACAAAGAGACAGATTCCCACATGCTTCAGGACCAGACTAGGATCAACCTGGCAAGACCCCTACTGGCAATGCTCTGCCTGTCTATGGGCTGCTGCTCAGCAACCATGCTATTGTTAGCACCTAAAGCGGAGGCTCCACAGGAGCCATCCTCAGTGCCCAGGGCCAATTTGTCAACTCACTCAAACCAACTGAGCCCTGGCTATGGGACAAAGAAGAGATAGAGAGAAATAAGGGGGAGGGAGAAGGGTGAAGAAGCAGATAGTTACTTCTCCTGTGTGCCCTGACCAGAAATCAAACCTGAAACATCCACACACCTGGCCAACATTCTACCACTAAGCCAACTGGCCAGGGGTCCTCTACAGTCTTAAGTGACTAATATTACATCCATAAGAGAGGCTCATAAACATAGAATTTCTCTCCAGATAAAGAGAGATAAGCAATTTTCAAGATATACTTGGTACCTTAAAAAGATGAAACATTAAAATCTTTCTCAATTGAAGCAATCAGAAGTCAGTTAAAGATGAGAGTCAAAAAGTTCATATATAGGGGTCCTCGGGTTACCACATAGTTCTGTTCCTATGACCGTGACATAACCTGAATTTTGGGGTAAGTTGAAACACATACTAGCCTAAGTCACTTACCTATCCTAACACAGTTGTAAAATCATAATCTAGAACATAAAAACACAACTAAGCCACAGAAAAATGAAAAAGGACATAAATATACTGTATTGTACGTGTTACTGCGTATTCTTCTGCTGCGCGCACCCAAACTAGTTTGCCCACGTAGTGTGTAAGTATGATGCTAGCAGCATAAGCCAAAATACTCACATCTCAATTTTTTAAAGTTTTAATGGGAGTAAGCATCACAAACTCAAAACGTCATATGTCGAGACTGTCATAAGCTGAGGACCCCCTGTATTATATTTAAAACACTTTATTTTAACTTTAGTCCCATAAATAAAAATAAAATCATTCACTAGCTTTGGCTATCAGGACATAATTGGAGTTCTATGTGACCTTTTTGAGTAAACCAATTCCAGATTTCCTGTTTCCAGTTCTTCTTGTTTGTTTTAAGATAAATATATGTTCAAATTTTTCTACTGAATTCATGCGAGATCCAGGCAGATGCTGTATGTTATATGGATGTATATTGGTTTAACCACAGGGGAGGAGGGTTGTCCACGGAATCTCTGCTGGAAGGGCCAGAATTTGGAAGTCTACAGATTAACAGTGGTTTGGTATTGCTATCAGGTGCCTACAATTTACAGAGTTGTGAAATCTTTTTTAAAATTTATTGATTTGAGAGAGAGAGAAACATCAATTTGTTGTTCTACTTATTTATGCATTCATTGGTTGATTCTTGTATGTGTCCTGACCAAGGATCAAACCCGCAACTTTGGAGGATAAGGGTATGTTCTGACCAACTAGGCTGCCTAGCCTGGGTCCACAGAGCTGTAAAATATTTCAAAGAAAATGTTAATGCTACGAATCAGACAGCCTGGGAGGATGTGTTATACAGAGATAATGCATTGAGTGATGGTAACTGAGTCACTGAAATGCAAACGTTTTTTGCAGAAACAATTCCTTCCTTCATTTAACAAACATCTGTGGAAGTCTGAGCATGAGGCAGGAGCTGCATCCTTAGGAAGCTGTCTTGGTGGAGAAGAAAAAAGCTGCCTCCTTCCTTTTCTTTCTTTTTTTTAAGATTTTATTTATTCACTTTTTAGAGAGAAGAGAGAAAGAGAAGGAGGGAGGAGCAAGAAGCATCAACTCCCCATATGTGCCCTAACTGGGCCAGGCCTGGGTTTCAAATCGGCAACCTCAGAGTTCTAGGTTGACGCTCTATCCATGGAGCCGCTGCAGGTCAGGCTGCCTCTTTCTTCTTTGTGCAGGCCTTCAGAAGCACCAGATTCATGGGCAGGCTGTGCTAGTTTCATCACCACATCATGTTAGATCTTCCAGATACCGACATCCAGGTTGGGGGCGGGGGGGGGGGGGCAACTTCTTGAGAAGTAGATGGTTGCTTCTCATGTGCCCTGACCAGGGATTGAACCTGGGATGTCTGCACACTGAGTCAATGCTCTATCAACTGAGCCAACCAGCCAGGCCTATAGTTGCTTATTTTTTTTTAATTGAGATAAAATTCACTATTTTAAAGGGTACTCAGTGGTTTTTAGAACATTCACCAGTGTTGTAAAACCACGACCACCATTTAATTCTAGAATACAGTCATCACTCCAAAGAGAAACCCTGTACCCATTATCAGTCACTCTCAATTCTCCCTAGAGGCCCATACCCTGAAAACCACTAATTTACTTCTTCTCTCTACAGATTTGCCTATTGTGGTCATTTCATAGAAATGCAACCATATAATATGTGGCCTTTTGTGTCTGACTTTTCTCACTTAGCATAGTGTTTTCAGTTTATCCATGTTGTAGCATGTGTTACTATTGTTTTTCAATATGGCTTACTTTTATGAGCCTATACAGCAGTCAACTTAGTTTTTATAGAAATTGCATTCTATTTGCTATTCACTTTACGTAGTATTTAATTAAATTGCAAAATTACAATAGCAAGTATTACTGGAATAAACAGGACTATAACCAAACACCGCTGTCAGTGTGAGCCTGAACTGATAAAAGCAAAGTACAAGCCCTGGCCGATTGGCTCAGTGGTGGAGCGTCGGCCTGGTGTGCAGGAGTCCCGGGTTCAATTTATGGCCAGGGCACACAGGAGAAGCGCCCATCTGCTTCTCCACCCCTCCCCCTCTCCTTCCTCTCTGTCTCTCTCTTCCCCTCCCGCAGCCAGGGATCCATTGGAGCAGGGTTGGCCTGGGTGCTGAGGATGGCTCTGTGGCCTCTGCCTCAGGTGCTAGAATGGCTCTGGTTGCAACAGAGCAACGGCCCAGATGAGCGGAGCATCACCCCCTGGTGGGCATGCCGGGTGGATCCTGGTCGGGCGCTTGTGGGAGTCTGTCTGACTGCCTCCCCATTTCAAACTTCAGAAAAATACAAAAAAAAAAAAAAAGCAAAGTACACTAATTTATTAGGGTGATAGTTATTTGCCACAGTGGTCTGTGCTCTGAACAACAAGTAGTATGTGTTTCAGAAGGAAAGGAGAGGGTTAGTCAACCCACTGAGCTGTTTTAGTGTTGGTCAGTAATCTATTATCCAGGATAGAAGGGCACACAAACAGAGGATATAGAGGTGATAAGTATCTTCTATATAACCCAACACAGCCTCAGCTGGTCCCCACATGGAAGTCTTCTATATGTCTTCAAAAAGAAGCAAGGAAGCATCAGCCCAGCGTGTGGAAGTGCTGGGTTCAATTCCTGGCCAGGACACACAGGAGAAGCACCCATCTGCTTCTCCACCTTTTCCCCTCTCCTTTCTCTCTATCTCTCTTTTCCCTCCTGCAGCCAAGGTTCCACTGGAGCAAAGTTGGCCCAGGGCTGAGGATGGCTCCATGGCCTTCGCCTCAGGCACTAGAATAGCTGCTCACAACGGAGCAATAGCCCAGATGGGCAGAGCATTGCCCCCTAGTGGGCATGCCAGGTGGATCCCAGTTGGGCACATACAGGACTCTGTCTCTCTGCCTCCCCGCTTTTCACTTCAGAAAAATACCAAAAAAAAAAAAAAAAAAAAGAAAAAGAAGAAGCAAGGATGTGTTCCAATAAAGCCAGGTGTACCCTTCTGCCTCTGCAAAAGCATTACCAGCCTACCCAACCTTTCAGAGCGGCCTGCATGTGTCCTCTGGAAAGTCTTCCCTAAGCCTTGACTTCTTACAGTGCCTATACGCTCTCTCTCCTTCCGATCACTTTCCAGAGTGCTTATCTATCTCATGGTGCTTACAACTGGTAATATAGCTAGTCACAAAATGTCTTTTCTTCCATCCCAGGGTGTTAGCTCATTCAGAGGCAGGTTCTATCTATATCCTGATATCCCTACAGCTGCCAGCACTGGAAAAGAGATACAGCACAATCTTCACACAAACTTAATAAGGAGAAGTTTAATGAGTAAATAATGACTGAGCACATTAGTTAAGTATCTAGTTAATGGTGTGTACCTGGCTATTGCAACTCACTCCACTCATCAATGTGCAGGGAAAGGAGGGGAGATGAGAATCTGATGGAGCAAAGTGGTAGGCAAATGAAGAAAACCAACTACTCTGGGTGCCTGGAAGCCATCGGAAATCACGATTCTCCTCCAAGGGTTTAATAGAGATCATTTTCAAATGAGACACTGTGAGATAATGACACTTCCTGGTGTCCTTTGATGTAGAACAAATTAAAAACAGACAGATAGACAATTGTTGTACTCAAAAATTTCCCTACATTTTCAAATGTAGATTTTGTTTTCTCAATTAAATTATACCATTTTAATGGGTGAATTTTTATATATACTAGAAAGGTAATCATAAGAACTTAGCTTTCCAAACAGGAGATGTTAAAAAGCAAAACAATTGGTTAGGTAAGGAATGCATAAACAACCCCAAAAGCTGCACTGAGTACTTTTTTTTGGCTTGTATACGACTAAAAAATTGCCAAGTTCATTTTTGATAAGCCTTTGTTAAAAATAATAAACATGCCTGAGCTTGCCAACCATGACATTTTGAAGAAAAAGCAATTGAGAGAATTAAAAAAATGCTTAAAACTGCAAAGTCCAATTAAAAAGAAAAACTTCTGTGGTAACGGATTTACCAGTAAGTCACATTAATATATAGAGAAAAGATAAACAAAATAAAAGCAGAACCCCATCTTCAAAAATATATAAGAAGTTTCTTTCAAACTAAGGCAATTACAGTCTGCAATACTAACATGGGGGGCACTAATAATTGATCAAACTAATCTTCCAATGCTTCATTAAGTTTAATGTCATCACAGTGATGTCCCTATACTAAAGGAAATGTCATTTCAGGTACTCAGAATGAGCATATATAAAATAATCAAATGTGAGAACTTATATTCTTATACAGTAGAAAGTCAGTTCATAAAAGTCAAAGTAACTTCATCTTAATTTGCTTGTTTTCAGTGATTGTAAAATCAGCAGAACTGTGAAATTGGAAGGGAGATAATTTGGAACATTTATATTTGTCTCTCTACTTTAAGCAAAACTGAAATTCTCGGCCTGACCTGTGGTGGCGCAGTGGATAAAGCGTAGACCTGGAAATGCTGAGGTCGCCGGTTCGAAACCCTTGGCTTGCCTGGTCAAGGCACATACGGGAGTTGATGCTTCCAGCTCCTCCCCCTTTCTCTCTCTCTGTCTCTCTCTCCTCTCTAAAAATGAATAAATTAAAAAAAAAAGAAAAAAAATGATAAAACCTTTAAAAACAAAACAAAACTGAAATTCTCTTCTATCTGCCAAACAAAATCCTGGAAAATTTCTAATGAATGAATTGTAATTTGAGCTCCACAGGATCAAAATTCTTTGCTTGATCATTGATGTATCCCAAATGCCCAGAACAGAGCTAGGCACATACTATAGCAAGTACTCAATAAATAGCTGTTCAATTGAACTAAATTGAAAAACATGGGGGAAAATGTGCAGTCCAATGCTAAAATGCTAAATAAGTTTTTTCAAAATTCCTTTCTGAACTGTGTTAGAAGTCATGGTCTTAAATACAACACACAAACAGTTTTCATAAAAGCCATTTTTCTAATGTTGGCTCCAAATTCAAATCACACCTTTAATTAACCAATCATCATCACAGGGAGCTGAGAATCAGATCAAGGAGAGAATGAGGTAAATCTAGTCCATCTGTTTTGATTACTTCTCTTCTTCAGAAAGTTCACCTGAGATGTATCAGCATATTCATCTTCATATATGAAGAATGTACCGTATTTTTTGCTTTATATGACGCACTTTTTTCCCCCAAAAGTGGAGGGGAAAATGCCCGTGTGTCTTATGGAGCAAATGTTCTTTTTTTTTCTTTCTTTCTTTTTTTTTTTAGCTGCTGTGGTTTCCTGGACAACTAGAAGAGTATTTGAACATTAAAGTTTCTTCTCATTTGTTAATAACAGTGGTAACGGTTGTTAATACTGCTGTTGAGTTTACATTGTTGAAATATTATTGTGGTAAATTTTATTAAATATTTATATTTTAACACACCATTTGGTTCATTTTTTTTTCTTATTCTCCTCCTTTAAACCCTAGGTGCGTCTTATGGAGCGAAAAATATAGTATATATTATTTAAAATTAAGGATCTGCCAGGCAGTGGTGTAGTGGATATAGCATCAGCCTGGGATGCAGAGGACCCAGGTTCGAAACCTGATGTCACCAGCTTGAGCATGGGATCGTTGGCTTGAGTGTGATATCATAGACATGACCCCATGGTCACTATCTTGAGGCTAAAGATCACTGGCTTGAGCAAGGGGTCACTGGTTCGACTGCAGCCCCCAGGTC
Source organism: Saccopteryx leptura (assembly GCF_036850995.1). Lineage (NCBI taxonomy): Eukaryota > Metazoa > Chordata > Mammalia > Chiroptera > Emballonuridae > Saccopteryx > Saccopteryx leptura. The sequence continues at coordinate 37,695,650 of NC_089515.1, read as the reverse complement.
AAGGCACATATGAGAAAGGAATCAATGAAAAATTAAGGTGCCACAACTATGATTCGATGCTTCTCATCTCTCTCCTTTCCTGCCTGTCTGTCCCAATTGGTTCTTTCCTCTATCTCTTTATTTAAATAAATAAAATAAAATTAAGGATTTCTATTTTTAAAAATTGTACTACAAAGGGGGGGTTAACTAATCAACCTCTCTTCTATTTCAGAAGGCTACCAGTTAGAAAAAAGATAGGCAAATAAAATATAAAAACAGGAAAATAATACAATTAGGTGATTCCAGTCAGATAACTTTTTTTTGTTGTTGTTCAAAATGCCTGTTAGCAATATGCTTTGAAACTAAACTAAATGGAAAGAAGAAGGCCTGGATCCTAGTGTTGGTTCCATCCCCAATTAACAGTATGAGCTTACCCAATCCTTTCCTGTAGGAATCTGAGCTTCCGGGGCCATAAGGGGAAGGTTTGAACAGATGATCTCTAAAATTCTTTTCCACATTTTACGATTATAAGTGACCAAATCCAGTCACTTAATTACTATTCCTAATTTCCATCCTTTATTTCTTCCACAGACATGCTGAGCACCCTCGGAAGGTATGGTCCCATTAGCCTAGTTTGGCTTAACATTTATTTGGGGAGGGGGCAGGGGGAAACAAATTCTGCAGGGGCATTTGATGATTTTAAAAGCTAGTGATCTTGGCCCTGGCCGGCTGGCTCAGTGGTAGAGCGTCGGCGTGGCGTGCAGGAGTCCCGGGTTCGATTTCGGCCAGGGCACACTGGAGAGGCGCCCATCTGCTTCTCCACCCCTCCCCCTCTCCTTCCTCTCTGTCTCTCTCTTCCCCTCCCGCAGCCGAGGCTCCACTGGAGCAAAGTTTGCCCGGGCACTGAGGATGGCTCCATGGCCTCTGCCTCAGGCACTAGAATGGCTCTGGTTGCAACAGAGCAACGCCCCAGATGGGCAGAGCATCGCCCCAGGTGGGCATGCCGGGTGGATCCCTGTTGGGCGCATGCGGGAGTCTGTCTGACTGCCTCCCCGTTTCCAACTCCAGAAAAATACAAAAAAAAAAAAAAAAAAAAAAGCTAGAGATCTTGGATACCTGTGGAGATCGTGTGTTTCTACATTTGGCAGGCTTTAAGATTTTCCTCCTGGGTTAAGCTGACTGTACCACCAGAGTGCCCAGCTCTCAGCAAAGAAACAAGTAGGATGAACTAAGGAGAGCCCCTTCAGAATAGAAGTGCTCAACCTGTGTGCTGGCGAGTCCCATCTGACTCAACGTTTAAAAAAAAAAAGTTTTAAGAGATTCTGCATTCTAAGCTGCAAAAACGGCAGGCTACCCTGAGTCCGCACTATAGGTATCATTGTTTCTTTTCAGGAAAAGAAGCAACTGAAAATTTAATTTCACTCAACCGAAGGTTTTGAAGGCTTCTGTGTCTTAAGTACACCATACATAAGAAATGAACATCACCCGAGGCAGGAAGGAGATTTTAAAAAATACACTGAAAACAGAATCCTGGACAAAGGAGGTTTCAATTGCACTAAGAAGTCTGCACTTGAGACCTATGAGGAGAGGAGAAGATCAAAACCGCTCCCTCTGCAGCCGCCGGCCCAGAAACGGCCGGGGAGCGCCGGCCCCAAACCGACGGGCAGGTGGCACGCGTCTTTCTCCCGCCCCAGCGGGCTCTGCGAGGGACCCAGGCTGGGGCGGCGGACTGCTGGAGCGTTGCTGGGCTATGGGGCAGCGGGAAGCGAACCGAGCTCCCTCCGCCAGCTTCACCGAGCACGGCCCTCGAGCCCCGCCGCCCCGCCGCGAAGGATTCCTGGGTCACTTAAGTCATCCAGTCCTCGGAACAGCCGAGCCGGGGAGCGGGAAGAGGGTGAAATAAAGCGGTTCACCGGCACACGCGCTGGTGATCCGGACTCGCCGGCGGGAGACTCTGCTGAGCACCCCGTGGGGCCAGGCAGCGGGGAACCGCAGCCCCGCCGAAGCGCGCAGATGCGGAGCGCGCAGACCCTCACCCGCTCCCGCCCGACCCAAGGCCCTCAGACCGACCCCGCTGCGTCCTCACCTCGCGTCGTCCGCTGCAGCCCCGGCGGTGGCGCGCGGACATGCCTCCAGGACGCACCCACAGTAAGGAGTCCTTGGGCGGTGGCCCCTTCCCGGGACCCAGGCGCTTAGGTCCGCGCTTCCGAGGGGCGGAGAGTGCAAGGGGCGGAGGCACCGGCGGGGCTGGCCCCTGGGCCCCGCGGGCAGCGCTGAGGGAGGAGAGCGTGGTGGTGGTGGTGGTGGAGGTGGTGGTGGTGGAGGTGGTGGTGGGTGATCTCAGTGCTCAGCCCCCCAGCTCCGCGGTGAACTCCCTGACCGGTGGCCGAATGAGATGTACCCCTGAGATCCGCTCTACGTGCGTTTTGCTTCGGCTTGGCTAGGGGAGAGGGGCGCGGGGGAGGAGGGACAGCTCGAGGTTATGTAATAGATGGGTCCGCGGTGTCCCGAGCCAGCTCGCTGCAGGACTGTCCCAGCTCGCTCCAGGACTGCCTGACCCTCCCCGGGAACAGTTATTGTGCCCCTGACCTAGGCAAGCACAGGGTCCTGGTGTTCTCAGAAAGAACTTTCCCCTGCAGAGTAAGAGTAAGATCTTGAGAAAATTCAAGGACTCCCTTAGAAGTATGCGAGTCTGGACTCAGCCAGCCAGCCTTTCCCGTTTCACAGCATGGGAAACTGGGACCCCAAAGGAATAGTTAAAAGCATTGTGTAAAGCCAGTTGCTGCGGCCACCATCACAGCCACCTGGCCTAAGCAGGTTTGCATTTGATTCGGACAGAAGGTAATGAAACAACGGAGCCAAGAACTGGTGGGTCATTACATTTAATCCTAGCTCCCACCCGGCGGGCGAGAAATACACACAGTGGGAAAACATTTACCTTTCCATTCAGGGCTCCCAAAGCCACTGACTCATCTGAGTTTCCTAGAATCAAAGGTTTCTACCTCACTAGCCTTATTCACCTCTGTTCTCCATCTCCTTCTCTCTGTACAAACTGGACAAACTGGCTTCTCCTTCAGCACTGCGCCATCTTGGCTGCCTCTCCTTGCATGCTAATTTCAGGATCTGAGAGAGAATGAGCCCCCGGTCTGCCCCATTTTATAGTGTAGAAATTAAAACCTTTAAGTCCATATACAAATAAGGAAGTCTGATACAAAGTCACTTATCTGAGGCATAAATGAGATTCCTCATAAGAGTGCAACACCCCACATCATGCAACAGTCAAGGGTGTGGGGAAAGGCCTAGTGTTGAGAAGATCTTAGTATTAAAAGGGTGGGACAGGCTTAGTATTAAAACTAAGCCTTAGGCTATAAGGACACTGCCTGCTTACAGCCTGTCTCCCACACCCAATGCAAACTATAAGCGAGCAAACATATACATCATATTTGCAAACTTATTTGACCCACTGTTGGGCGGATAAAATGTATTATGCTCACTTTGTTAAAGATGCCATCGCCCAGGTGATATTAATGTGTGTTGGGGGCAGACAGGATCATTATAGCCTGGGGCTTGGTTTTGGGATTAAGTCTCTCCCACCCGTCTTGATGTGGGGTGGTACAATCCAATCATGCCTCAGAGAAGTGACTGTATTAGAGACTTCCCTATTCTGTATATTGGATTAAGGGTTTAGATTTCTACACTATAAAATGGGGACGAACGAGAGTTTGGGCTCTTGGTTCCTGAGATTATCATTAGAAGAGAGAGCAGAGGAGAGCAGAGAAAGGCCATGTGGAGGAGGCCAGGAGAAGCAGCCAAGATGGTGGAGTGCTGAGTGAGATGCCAGTTTGTGTAGTTTGTATCTGGGATAAGGAAGGAGATGGGGAACAGAGGTGAATAAGTCTGGTGAGCTAGAGACCTTTGATTCTAGGAAACTCGGATAAGTCAGTGGTTTTGTGAGCACTGAATGTGACTGGGTTTTGGAGCCCAGTGTGTATTTTTACTTGCCCGCCGGGTGCAAGCTAGAATTAAAGACTATGGCCCATCAGTTTTTGGCTCCGCTGTTTCTTTACCGACTGTCCGAATCCAATGCGAACCTGCATAGGCCAGAAGGCTGCTGTGATAGTGGCCGTGGCTTCTGGCTTGACACCCACACATTGTCTCTTGGAATTAGATGGCCTGGATTAAACTCTTTTTAAAAGCTTGTGGCCTTGAACACCTTAAGTCCCAATTTCTTCCCCTGTAAAATGAGAATAACAGTGTCCACTTCATACGGCTGCTGAAAGGACAGAACGAATGAGGTACAGACACCGGGTATTTAATGTGCCCCCAATAAACTTTCTACAGTAGGTCCTGTTAAGACTGTAAGTACAGCTAAGGTTGGTCCAGCTATCCAAGCAATGCCTGAAAGTTGGTTGTCTCACTGGCCCGAACAAGGAGCTGCCTGTGTCTATCAATTGGTACCCCGTGGGAAACAGGTTCCAGGTTCACCTTCCTGTAAATTTCTACACCCTTGTTACTCAACAGCGTTGTCATCATCTGGGAGTTTGCTAGAAATGCAAATCTCAGAAATGCCCAATCTCAGAATCTCTAAATCATAATTTGTGTTTTAACAGGAATCCCTAAGTGATTTGGTTGGTTTTCCATCAAAGTGTCAAAATAAATTTGACTTTCTTGAATATTTAGCAAGGAGACCAGAAAGTTACCGTGCAGCGGCCATTCAATACTTTAGGGCAGGTGTCCCCAAACTATGGCCTGCGGGCCGCATGCGGCCCCCTGAGGCCATTTATCTGGCCCCCTGCCGCACTTCCGGAAGGGGCACCTCTTTCATTGGTGGTCAGTGAGAGGAGCACTGTATATGGTGGCTCTCCAACGGTCTGAGGGACAGTGAACTGGCCCCCTGTGTAAAAAGTTTGGGGACCTCTGCTTTAGGGTATATTTTAAATAGACAACTATAGTCCTTCCTCATTTTACCCTCTGACTATTTTGTCTTTTCCTCTCAGCTCAATTTTCTGCTCTGTATAAATCTGGATTTAAGTCCTATTTTACACTTGCCAAAAAACTCTTGGTTACATTTAAGTAATGATTAGTAAATTGTATATCTAAAGCATACAGAAGAAATAGTACATACAGCTTGTAAAAGAATTCATTGCCTGACCAGGCTGTGGCACAGTAGATGGAGCATCAACCTGGGACACAGAGGACCCATGTTTGAAACCCCGAGGTCCCTCACTTGAGTGGCAGCTCATCCGACTTGAGCTCAAGGTCCTCGGCTTGAGTGCAGAAGCATAGACATGACCCCATGGTCGCTGGCTTGAAGCCCAAAGTCACTGGCCAGAGGAAAAGGTCACTGGCTGGGCTGCAGCCCCCCACCCCTATCACAGCACATATGAGAAAGCAATCAATGAACAACTAAGGTGCTGCAATGAAGATTTGATGCTTCTCATCTCTCTTCTTTCCTGCCTGTCTATTGCTACTTGTCCCTCTCTCTGTCTCTTTCTCTCTCGCTAAAGAAAAAAAAAAAATAATACTGTAATTTATCAGCTGCCTTGGCCGGTGGCTCAATGGATAGAGTGCAGGTCCTGCATATGGACATCCCAGGTTTGAATCTGGCCAGGGCACACAGGAGAAGTGACTATCTGCTTCTCCACCCTTCCCCTGTCCCCCTTTCTCATTCTTCCCCTCTCTCTCTCTCTTCTCCTTCCCAGCCTTGGTGTAATTGGTTTCAGCACATCACTAAGGATGGCTCTGTGGAGCCTACATCTCAGGTGTTAAAGATAGCTCAGAGCAAGCATGGCCTCACAGAGGGTTGCCAGGTGGATCCCACTCTGGAGGGGAGGCTGTCTTTCTATTTCCCATCCCCTTACTTGGAAAAGAAGAAAGAAAAAAAAATTCATTAGCATTGAAATGAAGTTATCAATGTAAAGGCAGGGTTGAGCCCTGAGTTCCCATCTGTGAAGATCTTTAGGTTAAAGGCTTACAGTAAATACTTCTGTGGTTCAGAAAAGTACTTCTCTTAAACATTGTTTTGGGTAGCAAATAAGCCCCATTCTCCACTAAATAATGTAGAACAACCAGTTCTTTTAAAATATTTTGGAGAATAGAAAGAAACCTCACAGGCTTCCTTCCAAGTCACCACTTGTAGGGGCTCTAGCAAAGCCCAAAGCAAACATTTTGTTTTATTTCATTAAATGTTGTGTGTTTGGGTTTTGTTTGTTTGTTATTCCTTCAGATTTAGTTTGCTTGATCTATCTCTGGCAGAATGATTCTCATCTTTTGAGAGTTAAGCAATCGGGGATTGCGATGAGGAGGAGGAGGAGGCTACTGCTGCTAGGCTGTGCCTGATGCAGAAGGATCACTTCCACCTACTTACTCTTTGGGTTTTCCCCTCAAGGCGGTTGAACAAGCTGATATCATGGGGGTGGGCAGTACGGGGTGGAAGAAGGGACAATGGAAAGAGAAAAGGAATTGTCTTTCTCTGAAGTTGGAAGGTTTGAAAAAGCTAGAAAGGGAAGGAGAGAGCCCTTCTGCTTGTCCTAAGATCTAACAGAAGTGGGAGGATGGGGGATGGGAGATGAGAACAGTGCTATCCAATAATTTTCTACAGCGATGGAAATGTTGCATCCTTTTAATGCTGTTTGTAGTTAGTCTTAAATTTTTTATTTATTCATATTTAAAGAGAGAAAAAGGGAGAGAGTGAGAGAAACACACACACACACACACACACACACCAGAACATCAATCTGTTCTTGTATATGCCCTGACCTGGAATCAAACCGGCAACCTCTACACTTTGAGATGAAATTCTAAGCAACTGAGTTATCCAGCTAGGGTTGTAATTATCCTTAGAATAACCGTTTGCAATATCAAAAAGGGCTATTACATTTTCAGTAAATTTAGTTTTTGTTTGTGTTTGTTTTTCAGTACCAGTCTGTTGAATTAACCACATTTCCAGTGTTCCATACCAGCATGTGGCTAACATCTACTGTATTAAACAGCACATGAAACACTGCCTTTATCACAGAAAGTTCTGTGGCACAGTGGTGCTTAGAGGTGAGGCTTTTATTTATTCTTTTTTTTTTTTTTTTTTTTTTTTTTTTTTTTTTTTTTTAGAGAGGAGAGGGAGAGACAGAGAGAGAAGGGGGGAGGAGCTGGAAGCATCAACTCCCATATGTGCCTTGACCAGGCAAGCCCAGGGTTTCGAACTGGCGATCTCAGCATTTCCAGGTCGACGCTTTAACCACTGCGCCACCACAGGTCAGGTGAGGTGAGGCTTTTGGTGTGAAGATGAGGCCAAATATTCCAGCTCTTCCTTCTTTCTCTCTTTCTTTCTTCCTTCCTTCCTTCCTTCCTTTCTTCCTCCCTCCCTTCCTTCCTTCCTTCCTTCCTTCCTTCCTTCCTTCCTTCCTTCCTCCCTCCCTTCCTCCCTCCCTTCCTTCCTCTCTTTCTCTCTCTCTCTCTCTTTCTTTCTTTCTCTTTCTTTTTTTTTGTGACAGAGACAAAGAGACAGATAGGGACAGAAAGACAGGAAGGGAAAGAGATGAGAAGCATCAATTCTTTGTTGAGGTTCCTTAATTGTTCATTGATTGTTTTCTCATATGTGCCTTGAGGGGGAGAGGGGCTACAGCAGAGCCAGTGACCCCTTGCTCAAGCCAGCGACCTTGGGGTTTCGAACCTGGGTTGTCTGCATCCCAGACCAACCCTCTATCCACTACGCCATCACCTCATCAGGCCAAGTATTACAGCTTTTCTAAATCTGCCTCACCTGTCCTAAGGCAGGTAGAGGAATTGATCATTAAACCTAGATCATTCAGTCCTCATGAGAGTCAAACTGGGATAATCCATAAAATGTGTTGAATGCAATGCCCTGCACATAGTAAATGCACAGAAAATATTAACCAGAATTAGTATTAATAGTCATTTTATATTTTAAAAAATGGTGCAGTACATGACACTATAGTGCACCATTATTAGTTAAATAAACTTTTGCTAATGTGTTTAGCTGCCATGGTACCTCCACAACAATTTAGAGCTGTGCTCCAGCCTAAATTTATACCGCTCACCTCTTCTCCTCACTCAGAGCTGGGCACTACCAGTACTAGCCTAGATGGAGGTAAAGCATTCTTGGTCAAATCCCTGCCATTTTATCCAATAACAAGCAGGTTAACTGAAATCACATTGTACCACGGTACAGGAGAATCAATTTTCAGATGCAATTCTCAGAAGCATGACACCTGAGAGTACATCTATTATAGAAGGAATTGTTTGTTCCTGTTATTTGGTCAAATAAAGATGACTAGACTCAGCAGAGAGAAATGAGAACATTGGCTTCAAATAAGTAATATTTGGGCCTGACTGGGCAGTGGTGCAGTGGATAGAGCGTTGGACTGGGATGTGGAGGACCCAGGTTCAAGACCCCCTAGGTTGCCAGCTTGAGCGCATGCTATTCTGGTTTGAGCAAGGCTCACCAGCTTGGGCCCAAGGTTACTGGCTCGAGCAAGGGGTCACTTGGTCTGCTGTAGCCCCCGGGTCAAAGCACATATGAGAAATCAATCAATGAGCAACTGAGGAGCCGCAATGAAGAATTGATGTTTCTCATCTCTCTCCCTTCCTGTCTGTCTGTCTCTATCTGTCCCTCTCTCTGCCACAAAAAAAAAAAAAAAAAAAAAAAAAAAAAGAGAGAGAGAGAGAGAGAGAGAAGTAATATTAATATTTGGGGCACCCATGTCAGATTGGGAGCTACCAAAAAGTTGGGGACTGGGGACAGAAACTTAAGGCTTTTGCCTACATAGAACCTAAATAAAACCTAAAATTTATTTTTGTGACTAATAAGGATTCTAAAGATATCTACAAATAGCATTAAATCTTACATTAATGCTAAAGATATCTACAAATCTTACATTAAAGATTGTAAGTATTTTATGCTGTCAATTATAAATGAGGGCGATATATTGAATGAGAAATAGTGAAATTCTTCCTTGCACACCAAGAAACATGGATTTCTGAATAATCTTCTCAAACCTTCATTCTGACTTTTTAAATAAAATCACATCCTGTGGGCACCTTCCAGATTTCACTTTCTTCATTGTGTTTCGTGGTCCCTTTTTCATCACTTCTTTTCTTATGAATATTTTTGTAGAAGGCAGCCACTATTTCTCTGCTCTCTTTTCTTAACCCATATCCTAGTCCCCCATTGTCATGGCTGTGGCTAACACTTGCCTGTCAAGGGGAATCGAACCCTTTCTGACCGCTCTCTGAACTTCAGTTCTTGTCACCAGACCCCCAGTGGATATGGTCGCTGAAATTCTCCCCATCCCATTACTTTAAAGTTATCATTACAATCTGCTTCTAGCTCCCTCAAAATTTTCTTGTTTCTCCTCTCTGACACCCCTGGTGCTAAAATTCTCTTGTTTACTATGATTTAAAGCCATGGAATCATTTTAACCTACTTCTTTTCTTTATAGAGTCATGGTATAACTGGAAGTCATTGAATTTGGAGTTAGAAGATCTCACTAAAAATCCCACTTTTGCCACTTCACAGCAGTATGAATTTACAAAACTTCTCAACCCTGCTAAGCCACAATAAGATCATTCAAAAACTACGGCTGCCTCTGTGCTAATTAGGTTAGACTCTCACCCTCCAAACTAATGGCATTTTTGACTTGATAACCCTTTGTTATGGGGCTGCCCTGTGCACTCTAGAATATTTACCAGCATCCCTAGTCTTTACCCATTACTTATTTTTATTTATTCATTTTAGAGAGGGAAGGGAGAGTGCGAGAGAGAGAGAGAGAGAGAGAGAGAGAGAGAGAAGGGGGAGGATCAGGAAGCATCAGCTTCTATACATGCCTTGACCAGGCAAGCCTGGGATTTTTTTTTTAATTTTGCATTTATTTTTAGAGATAATCTTAATTGTTGATGATTAATTGATTGATTTTAATGAGAAAGGAAGGGAGCGAGAGAGAGAGAGAGACAGACAGAAACATACATCTGTTCCTGTATGTGCCCTGACCGGGGATCAAACCGGCAACCTCTGTGTTTCGGGATGATGCTCCAACCAATTGAACTATCCAGCCAGGGCAAGCCTGGGATTTTGAACTGGCAACCTCAACATTTCAGGTCGACGCTTTATCCACTGTGCCACCACAGGTCAGGCTTTACTTTTATTTTTTACAGAGACAGAGAGAGAGTCAGAGAGGGATAGATAGGGACAGACAGACAGGAACTGAGAGAGATGAGAAGCATCAATCATCAGTTTTTCGTTGTGACACAGTTGTTCATTGATTGCTTTCTCATATGTGCCCTGACCACGGGCCTTCAGCAGAACGAGTAACCCCTTGCTTGAGCCAGCAACCTTGAGTACAAGCTGGTGAGCTTTTTGCTCAAACCAGATGAGCCTGCGCCCAAGCTGGAGACCTCGGGGTCTCGAACCTGGGTCTTCCGCATCCCAGTCCGACGCTCTATCCACTGCGCCACCACCTGGTCAGGCTAGACCCCCATTAATTTTTAATAACACTGGGCTTCATTTCCCAGTTAATTTATTCAAAATTTTCAATTTCTTGTTCAAACTTTCATGTCATTTTTTTCTTGAAATATGTATTTGGTTTTGGCACCTTGTTTCTCCAAATTAAATATAAATAAAATTATTTAAATTCCATAATGTTGAGAGCTGGTGTATAACTCTTTCCCTTCTCTGAACAGCTGCAGGGAGAGTTATAAGGAATTTGTTGACATTTACTGAGTACCTGTGATGTCCCAGGCCCTGTGTCTGCATTTGTTCGATTCTCACGGTACTTATTTTCCAATTGAGGGAAAGAGCCTCAGAGTGGTTAAATGAATTGCCCAACGTTGTGCAACTATAAAACAGGGCTAGCATATGAAGCAAGGTCTCTCTAACTCTGGGGTAGATTGATTACAAAACCAGCCAGGATTCTCTGTTTCCATATCCTTAGCAATGTGAATTCGTAGCTTCCTCCATCAAGAAGTGGGGCCTGTCAACAACAAACAAACAAACAATCCAATAAAAAAATGGGAAGAAGACTTGAACAGACACTTCTCCCAGGAAGAAATACAAATGGCCAACAGATATATGAAAAGATGCTCATCTTCTTTAGTTATTAGAGAAATGCAAATCAAAACTGCAATGAGATACCACCTCACACCTGTTAGATTAGCTATTATTAACAAGACAGGTAATAGTAAATGTTGGAGAGGCTGTGGAGAAAAAGGAACCCTCATACACTGTTGGTGGGAATGTCAAGTAGTACAACCATTATGGAAGAAAGTATGGTGGTTCCTCAAAAAACTGAAAATAGAATTACCTTATGACCCAGCAATCCCTCTACTGGGTATATACCCCAAAAACTCAGAAACATTGATACGTAAAGACACATGCAGCCCCATGTTCATTGCAGCATTGTTCACAGTGGCCAGGACATGGAAACAACCAAAAAGCCTGTCAATAGATGACTGGATAAAGAAGATGTGGCACATATACACTATGGAATACTACTCAGCCATAAGAAATGATGACATCGATCATTTACAGCAAAATGGTGGAATCTTGATAACATTATACGAAGTGAAATAAGTAAATCAGAAAAAACCAGGAACTGCATTATTCCATACGTAGGTGGGACATAAAAGTGAGACTAAGAGACATTGATAAGAGTGTGGTGGTTACGGGGGGAGGGGGGAGAGGGAGAGGGAAGGGGGAGGGGGAGGGGTACAAAGAAAACTAGATAGAAGGTGACAGAGGACAATCTGATTTTGGGTGATGGGTATGCAACATAAGTGAATGACAAGATAACCTGGAGTTGTTATCTTTGAATATATGTATCCTGATTTATTGATGTCGCCCCATTAAAAATAAAATTATTAAAAAAAAAAAGAAGAAGAAATGGGGCCTGTTTCTCCACTTCTTGAATCAGGGCTAGTCTAGTGAATTGTTTTAGGCAGTGAAGAGAAAAATAACTGTGGGCCAATTCTAAGTCTAGACCCTAAGGGGCCATGACCCCATCAGGCTCTGTCTCAGAACCAACCTCACCATGAGCACAAACAGAGATAGGATAACCTGCTGGAAGAACACGTGGGGCAGAGCTCAGGCAGCTCAGTCACCCCAGTCAAGGTCTCAGATACCAGCAGAGCCAAGCCAAGATCAACAAAGCCAGCTACTAACCCCACATCAGGCTTCAGGTGCTCGAGTGAGCCCATGGAGACCAGCTCAGAACAGCAGACCCGGCCAGCCAACCTACACACTCATGCACAAAAATAAAGGTTTGCTGTTGTAGTTGTTTGTTATGTGGCATTATTTAAGCAAGAGGTAACTATATAAGTTCGCAATGCCTGCAGATCTTACCTATGCCTTATATTAGAATGAAGACAAAAGTTGTTGCAAACACATCTATCAAAAGTCTTTTTTTCCAGTTTTTATCATGCTATTAAGGTCTTTTCAATTACTCAAGAAGAAAAAAAAACACATTGTGAGCAAGATATTAGAAGAGAAAAGAAATTCTTTGTGTTTAATGAGCCAGTTTAATGAGTAACTAATTTGCAAACTGAACTATGAAGCAAGTCTCTCCTATGTTTCTATGATCAGACAAATTCAGTACAAAAAAAAACCAACCAGTTTTTTTGAGTTGCTTGTCTGCACAGGCACAGTGATACAGTACAAGGTGTTTTTATTTAATACATTGTTCTTGCCTTTGAGGAATTTATAATCAATTGAGATATAAGTAGCCATGCAAGTGAGAGAAGTTGAATAACAATAAAATATTTCAAGAACACATTTACTGGCCCTGGCCGGTTGGCTCAGTGGTAGAGCATTGGCCTGGTGTGCAGGAGTCCCGGGTTCGTTTCCCAGCCAGGGTACACAGGAGAAGCGCCCATCTGCTTCTCCACCCCTCCCCCTCTCCTTCCTCTCTGTCTCTCTCTTCCCCTCCTGCAACCAAGGCTCCATTGGAGTGAAGTTGGCCCAGGCGCTGAGGATGGCTCCATGGCCTCTGCCTCAGGCGCTGGAATGGCTCTGGTCGCAACAGAGCAACACCCCAGATGGGCAGAGCATCGCCCCCTGGTGGGCTTGCCGGGTGGATTCCGGTCGGGCGCATGTGGGAGTCTGTCTGAATGCCTCCCTGTTTCCAACTTCAGAAAAATACAAAAAAAAATAAAAAATAGAAATAAAAAAAGAACACATTTACCACAACCTATTGTCTCAAAAAGAAAATATGCATGATCATTTTGATAAAGGAAATTAATTTATTACTTGCTAGGAGAATCCAGAGGAAAAGTGAATGCTTGGGAGAGAAGCTGCCTGGGTGAAGGTAAAGGCTGACATTATAGCTGGGGCTGGAGCTCCTTTTTAGAGTATTTCAAGAAGCAGACAGGAAGGCTCTCCTGATAGCTAAAAGTACAGTATTAGCAGTGGGAAAGTGCAAGGTGTATTTGGCAGTAAATAAGTCAGTTTGATGAGAACAAAGAAAATCAATAGGAGAAAGTGACTGATTAGCTATGGAGTAGAAGAGACATGGGTAGTATGTGTGTCTGCAGCCAGGAGGATGGTGATTATTAACAGACAAAACAGTTAAGAGGTAGCAGCTGGTAAACCCTCCAATAATAGACATGAAGAGCTGGATGTGGGAGAATTACCTGGCAGGCTGTTAGAAATTCAGGTCAGGGGATAAGGAAAAAGGTCCAAGTTAGAGATATGGCTTGTACAACTTCAGTGCAAGAGAGCAGAGATGAAGCCAGAGCCAAAGGGCAGACTGGACCTTGGGGAATGCCTGCAGTGTCTAGTAAGAGAGACAAGAAAGATGCACAACTGACTGCTGAGCAGGATGTAGCAAGTGCCACATGAGCCATGTAAGTGTGAAATCCATTCAGAGAAGGGAGAGAGGTGTACACCAGCAGAGTGGTGTGGGAAACAGGCTGTAAACTGGCAAGGTCGTTATAGCCTAAGGCTTAGTTTAAGACTAAGCCTGTCCCACTCTTTTAGTACTAAGATCTCTTAATACTAAGATCTTTTCAACACTAAGCTTTTCTCCACACCCTTGACTATTGCATGATGTAGGGTGGTGCACTCTTTTGAGGGATCTCATTTATGCCTCAGATGAGTGGCTTTGTATCAGAGACATTTCTATTTGTATATTGGCTTAAAGGTTTTCATTGTCTACGCTATATAATAAAGCAAAGACTGGGGGCTCACTCTCTCTGTTCCTCCCATTAGCATTGCAGAGTCCCCCTGATCTCATCCTCTTTTCTTGGTGAGTCTATTTTCTTAATTCTGTATCATTCTCCCTCAGGACCTGGAATTACTAGATGCGCTGGTTTGCGGCAAGTGGTGCCCAATGTGGGGCCTGAGTATGAGAAACTAAACTAAAGGCAGGTGATGGAACTCCCTAAGTGTGCACAGTGAGTAAAGAAAGTTTTGGGGGAGAGTAGAGTTGGGAGTAATAAATTATGGGACAGTTAGGGACAAAAGTAAGGGATCTTTTTTGTAGAAATGTTTTCATATGAGGACAAATCGTTGTCTGAAGAGTATCAGGGTGGGAAGCGGAAACAGAGGGGTGTGAATATGAGAACAACTTGGAGTCTGAGGATGACTCAGGGGATAAAAATTTTGCGGCTATGGCTGCCTTAACCATGGGGCCTCTGCTGCCCTTGGCTCCTTCCTATGTTCAACCCTTTGCTTCTCTGTACCCTTATTGGGCTGATTCCAGAGTCTATAGCTCAAAATCTGGGAAATCCCCGCTCCAATAATCTATAGACCAGGCTCAAAATATAGGGGAAACAATAAATGGCCTTACCTGTTTTCCTGTTGTGGAAAGACAGGACGATAAGGGGAAACTAGTGCGAGAACATGAACCTGTACCTTTTAAAACTCTGAAAGAACTTAAACTTGCTTGTACTCAGTATGGGCCTACTGCTCTTTTTACACTTGGTTTATTAGATACTATTAGTGCAAAGGCTCTTCCCCCAAATGACTGGAAGGCGATTGCTCATGCTTGTCTCTCTGGGAGTGATTATTTGCTGTGGAAGTCAGACTTTCATGAAAAGCTGTGGAGCAGGATGAGAAAAACCAGCAAGAGGAGGTTGCTGTTACTGTAGATATGTTAACTGGAGAAGGACAATATGCCCATATGGCAACTCAATTAGAGTATCAACTAACTACTTACAATATAATTAATCAGATAGCCACAAAGACATGGAAATGCCTGCCTACTCCAGGGGCCAAAATGGAAGAATTTGGTAAAATTAGACAAGGCACAGATGAGCAATTATAAGAATTTGTTTCACGGCTAATTTGAGCAGTCAAAATAATAGAAGAAGATTAAAATGTAGGAAAGTTTTTTTTTTTTTTTATTACAGGGACAGAGAGAAAGTCAGAGAGAGGGATAGACAGGGACAGACAGACAGGAATGGAGAGAGATGAGAAGCATCAATCATCATTTTTTTGTTGCAAGACCTTAGTTGTTTATTGATTGCTTTCTCATATGTGCCTTGACCGAGTAACCCCTTGCTTGAGCCAGCGACCTTGGGTCCAAGCTGGTGAGCTTTTGCTCAGACCAGATGAGCCCGCACTCAAGCTGGTGACCACAGGGTCTCAAACCTGGGTCCTCTGTATCTCAGTCCAATGCTCTATCCACTGCGCCACCACCTAGTCAGGCTGTAGGAAAGATTTTAATAAAACAGTTGGCATATGAAAATGCTAATTCAGCTTGTCAGGCTGCACTTCAGCCTCACCGCAAGAAGGGAGATATAGAGGACTATATCAGAATATGTACCGATGTTGGGACTTCATACATGCAAGGTCTTGCTTTTACCACAGACGTTAAGGCAAGACTTCCAGGACCATACTTTGATAAAAGGCAGAACAAATGAAAGAAGGAAGGCCAGGGAAGTACTTCTGCTGTGGATATTGTTTCCAATGCAGGGGTTCGGGGCATTTTGCTAAAAACTGTCCTGCTCGTCCTGGATATCAGTCTCAGCCTCTCCCTCCAGGACGGCCAGCCCTTAAGGCTCCGGACCTCTGCCCACGTTGTAGGAGAGGGAAACATTGGGCGAATGAGTGTAAGTCTAAATATACTACCCGAGGGCAGGGAAATGGATAATGGGCCCTTCCTGGCCCCATCAAACAATAGGGGCAATGTTGGTGTTTCCTCAGCAAATTCAGATTCCAGCAGGCCAAACATTGCCCAACTATCCCAGGCAACAACAGGCAGTGCAGGACGGGACCTCAGTCCCACCTCCCATTTTGTTTTAACTCCAGGGATGGGACCTCAAGCTATACCCACTGGAATTTTTGGGCCAATTCCCAGTAACACAGTAGGACTCTTATTAGGCAGAAGTAGTTTAACCATGAGAGAATCTTTTGTTCTCCCTGGAGTAATAGATTCGGATTATACAGGGGAAATTAAAGTAATGGCTCACACTCTGAGGAATATAGTCACTATCTCCTGGGACATGAAAATTGTTCAATCCTTTTACCTCTTTTTTTTTTTTTTTTTTTTTTTTTTTTTATTTTTCTGAAGCTGGAAACGGGGAGAGACAGTCAGACAGACTCCCGCATGCGCCCGACCAGGATCCACCCGGCACGCCCACCAGGGGGCGAGCTCTGCCCACCAGGGGGCGATGCTCTGCCCCTTCAGGGCTTCGCTCTGTTGCGTCCAGAGCCACTCTAGTGCCTGGGGCACAGGCCAAGGAGCCATCCCCAGTGCCCCGGCCATCCTTGCTCCAATGGAGCCTCGCTGTGGGAGGGGAAGTGAGAGACAGAGAGGAAGGAGAGGGGGAGGGGTGGAGAAGCAGATGGGCGCTTCTCCTGTGTGCCCTGGCCGGGAAACGAACCCAGGACTTCTGCACGCCAGGGCAACACTCTACCACTGAGCCAACCGGCCAGGGCCCTTTTACCTCTTTTAAGACAAGGTCAACCCTGCAAAAGAGACCCTGAGAGAATTGAGGATTTGGATCCACAATAGGCATTCTGCCTATTGGATTCAAAAAATAGGTCAGGAACGCCCTGAAAAGAAACTAACAATACAAAGGTGTAAATTTAAAGGACTTTTAGATACTGTAGCTGATGTATCTGTTATTGCTAAGATACACTGGCCCACTTATGCAGCAGCCACAGAATTACAAGGTATAAGGCAGAGTAAATCCCCTCAACAAAGCTCTAGTATTTTACAATGGGAAGATAAAGAAGGTCATTCTGGACTTTTTCAGCCTTATGTGCTGCCTGGATTGCCAGTTAATTTGTGGGGTAGAGATGTTTTGAAAAATATGGGAGCATTGCTTGTCAGTCCTAATAGTTTAGTCAGTACTCAAATGCTTGATCAAGGATTTTTGCACACCAAGGGACTAGGGAAAGAACAGTGAGGAATTCTCACCTCCATAGAAGTGGCACCCAATACCAGAAGGTGTGAATTAGGATATCAAAATTTAGCATAGGGGCCTTGGTAGCTCCTGCTACCGCAAAAATGCATTGTGCAGCCTGACCAGGTGGTGGCGCAGTGGACTGGGATGCAGAGCATCGGACTGGGATGCAGAGGACCCAGGTTCGAGGCCCCAAAGTCGCCAGCTTGAGCGCGGGCTTATCTGGTTTGAGTAAAAAAAGAAAAAGCCCACTAGCTTGAACCCAAGGTTGCTGGCTCCAGCAAGGGGTTACTCTGTCTGCTGAAGGCCCACGGTCAAGGCACATATGAGAAAGCAATCAATGAACAACTAAGGTGTTGCAAGCGCAATGAAAAACTAATGATTGATGCTTCTCATCTCTCTCCATTCCTGTCTGTCTTTCCCTGTCTATCCCTCTCTCCGACTCACTCTCTGTCTCTGTAAAAAAAAAAAAAAAAAAAAAAAAAAAAAGCCCTGGCCGGTTGGCTCAGTGGTAGAGCGTCAGCCTGGCATGCAGAAGTCCCGGGTTCGATTCCCGGCCAGGGCACACAGGAGAAGCGCCCATCTGCTTCTCCACCCCTCCCCCTCTCCTTCCTCTCTGTCTCTCTCTTCCCCTCCCGCAGCTAAGGCTCCATTGGAGCAAAGATAGCCCAGGCGCTGGGGATGGCTCTGTGGCCTCTGCCTCAGGCGCTAGAGTGGCTCTGGTCGCAACATAGCGAAGCCCAGGATGGGCAGAGCATCGCCCCCTGGTGGGCAGAGCATCGCCCCTGGTGGGCGTGCCGGGTGGATCCCGGTCGGGTGCATGCGGGAGTCTGTCTGCCTGTCTCTCCCCGTTTCCAGCTTCAGAAAAATACAAAAAATAAAAAATAAAAAAAAAATAAAAAAATGCATTGTGCAGACCTAATTACTTGGAAATCAGATAATCCTGTATGGGTAGACCAATGGCCCCCTTTTCAGGAGAAACTTAAGGCAGTTGCTCGATTGGTACAAGAGCAATTACAGCTTGGGCACATTGAACCTTCTAATAGCCCATGGAATATGCCTATATTTGTTATTAAAAAGAAATCAGGAAACTGGAGGCTTTATAAGATTTGAGGGCAATAAATAAAACTATGGAAATTATGGGTCCTCTCCAGCTAGGACTCCCTTCTCCTACTGCCATTCCATGGAATTTTCACCTTGTAATTATTGACTTGAAGGATTGTTTTTTTACTATTCCTTTATTAAGCCCTCATGACTACAAGCGTTTTTGCATTCAGTGTTCCTTCACTTAATTTCCAGGCTCCAATGGAGTGATACTAGTGGAGAGTTTTGCCTCAAGGTGTGGCTAACAGTCCTACCTTGTGCCAAATATATGTTGCTCAAGCTATCTCTCCACGATGAAGACAGCACCCTAAGGCGTACATAATTCATTATATGGATGATATTCTTATTACTCATTCAGATAAAGACACTGTGTTGCACATTTTGCAACAACTAGAATATTCTTTTTTTTTTTTTTACAGGGACAGAGAGAGAGTCAGATAGAGGGATAGACAGGGACAGACAGACAGGAACGGAGAGAGATGAGAAGCATCAATCATCAGTTTTTCGTTGCGACACCTTAGTTGTTCATTGATTGCTTTCTCATATGTGCCATGACCGCGGGCCTTCAGCAGACTGAGTAACCCCCGCTCAAGCCAGTGACCTTGGGTCCATGGTAGTGAGTTTTTGCTCAAGCCAGATGAGCCCGCGCTCAAGCTGGCAACCCTAGGGTCTCAAACCTGGGTCCTTCCGCATTCCAGTCTGACGCTCTATCCACTGCACCACCGCCTGCTCAGGCACAACTAGAATATTCTTTGAAAAAATCAGGACTTTATATAGCTCCTGAAAAGGGTACAGCAATCTTTACCTTTCTCTTTTTTAGGACAAATTATTGAAGGACAACAAATTCGTTCACAAAAGTTAGAAATCAGGGTGGATCATTTGCAAACTTCAAATGATCTCCAGAAATTATTAGGAGATATTAATTGGCTTAGACCTTCCTTAAAATTAACTACTGAGGAACTGAAGCCACTTTTTGATATTCTTAGAGGCTCGGCTGAACTAGCTTCTCCTCGGCTACTCACAGCTGTGGGACAGCAGTCTTTAAAGCTTGTAGAAAAAGCCTTGCAACAAACACAACTAAAATGCATAAATCCTGAAGAATCAACTGCCTTACTAATTTGTCCCTTGAGTTACACTCCAACAGGACTATTGTGGCAAGCTTCAGGTCCTATTGAATTTAGCTGTTACTGCTAAGAAAGTTTTATCTCCATATTTTTATTTTTTTATTTTTTTTATTTTTCTGAAGCTGGAAACGGGGAGAGACAGTCAGACAGACTCCCGCATGCGCCCGACCGGGATCTACCTGGCACGCCCACCAGGGGTGACGTTCTGCCCACCAGGGGGCGATGCTCTGCCCCTCCAGGGCGTCGCTCCGCTGCGACCAGAGCCACTCTAGTGCCTGGGGCAGAGGCCAAGGAGCCATCCCCAGCGCCCGGGCCATCTTTGCTCCAATGGAGCCTTGGCTGCGGGAGGGGAAGAGAGAGACAGAGAAGAAGGAGGGGAGGGTGGAGAAGCAAATGGGCGCTTCTCCTATGTACCCTGGCCGGGAATCGAACCCGGGTCCCCCACATGCCAGGCTGACACTCTACCGCTGAGCCAACCAGCCAGGGCCTCCATATTTTGATTTTGTCACCTCTTTGATTATCAAGGGGCATAGGTCAGTGGTCCCCAACCCCCGGGCCGCGGACCATTACCGGTCCGCAGAGAAAGAATAAATAACTTACATTATTTCCGTTTTATTTATATTTAAGTCTGAATGATGTTTTATTTTTTAAAAATGACCAGATTCCCTCTGTTACATCCATCTAAGACTCACTCTTGACACTTGTCTCGTAAGTTTGACAATTATATTTAAAAATACCACAGTTTTTACACTGGTCGCATAATTTTATTTTGTGCATTTATCCGTCCCACCCTAAAGGCTGGTCCGTGAAAATATTTTCTGACATTAAACTGGTCCATGGCCCAAAAAAGGTTGGGGACCACTGGCATAGGTGACTCTTACAGCTTATAGGTTTTAAGCCTCAAATTATTGTTGTTCCTTTTCAAAGGATCAACGACAATGGCTCTGGGAAACTTCCACAAAATGGCAAATTGCTTTTACAAATTTTATAGGCCAAATTGATTCTCACTACCCACCTGGTAAAATAATTCAATTTTCATTAATTACTACATTTGTCTTTCCTAAGACAACTGTTAATGAGCCCATTCCTGAAGCACCTGCAGTCTTGACTGATGGGTCCAGCTCAGGAATAGCAGGCTTAATAATCGATGGACAAGTCTATACTGAAACAGTCACCTTAAAATCAGCTCAAAGAGTAGAATTACATGCCATTATCATGGCTTTTCAGCATTTGCCATGTTCCTCCTTTAATCTGTATACAGACAGCAAATATTTACTTATGATTGTTTCTACTATAGAGACTGCTGTCTTAGGGACAACTGCTGATGAAGAACTATTTCAGCAATTTCTCCTTCTTCAAAGACTTGTACATCAACATAGAGCTCCATGTTTTATAGGACATATTCAAGCTCACTCCATGCTCCCTAGAGCTTTAGCACAAGGGAATGCCCTTGTTGATCAAGCTACCCAAAAGAAAGTTATTCGAGCAACCATGACAGATCAAGCAATCCAGTCTCATACTCATCACCAGAACACTGCAGCCCTGCATAAACAGTTTCAACTTTCTCGGGAAGCAGCACGGCAGATTGTTAAATCCTGTCCAAGGTGTCCTATACTACAATCTGTCCCTTCATTTGGAGTTAACCCTCGAGGACTCCTACCAGGACAACTTTGGCAAATGGATGTTATTCATATACCTTCATTTGGCAAACAGTCCTTTGTCCATGTACAGTGGATACTTATTCTGGATTTATAATAGCCTCTGCCAGAACAGGAGAGGCTATTAAGCATGTTTAATCTCAATGTTTATAAGTGTTTTCTATTTTAGGACTTCCTAAACTGATTAAAACTGACGATACTCCTACATATGTAGGAAAAGCATTTACTATATTTTGTCAAACCTTTCGAATTATGGATATTTCTTACAATATCTAAAGTCAAGGTATTATTAAAGTGTACACAGCAAATATTTAAAGGTCAATTTTAAAAAATATAAAAGAGGGAATCATATTCTGAAACCCCTGCAAATATTCTTTATCATACTTTTTACTTTAAAAAATTTCTTTTGAATGCTGATGTATAGGGTTATTCAGCAGCGGAGAGACTCTGGAATCCTACAAGAGACGCCAAACCTCTTTCTCTTGCAAACTTCTACCCTCTTTTATTTGATCCAGCTAATAATGCTATTTTGTCTTTTTCCAATCAGCTCCAGATATACAGAAAGAGTTTATATAGGCGGATTAGGACCCTCAAAACCCTCAGTGAGATATTCTGAGCATGGCTTTTAAGGTCTATAATGAACAAGAAGAACAGAAAAGGCAGACAAAGCCCAAAAAAGAGATCAGGCAAAATACTACGTCTTGGCATATGCCCTTAAAGGCTCCAACGCCCTGAAGGGGCCTCATAGGACTCCATCGGGGCCCTGCTTCAGGAGAGGAAAGGAAGGTCATTGAGCTAAAGCCTGCCATGCTTCTCAGCCCCCACCAGGGCCATACCTTTTCTGTGGAAAAAAGGGACATTGGATGGTAAGCTGCCTCCTCACTCCTCTAAGGGAGGGTTTATTCTCCTCCAGCCCTGCTCCAGTCACCTGTGACCTAACCTTGCCCAGCCTGCTGGGACTTGGCGCTGAAGGCTAAAGGTGCCCAGGGCCATTGGCCCCTTTCACATCACTGTGGATGAGCCTAGGGTATTTCTTCCAAGTAGCAGGTAAACTGATCACATTTCTTATAGACACAAGGGCCACTTACTATCTCTTGCCTGAATATTCGGGTTTTTATTCATCCCCTGAAGATCTCTGTTGTGGGTGTTGATAGTCTTATGTTCTGCTGCTTTGTTTAATATACAGTGGTACCTTGAGATATGAATTTAATTTGTTCTGTAACCGAGCTCATACATCAGTCAACTTGTATATCAAACTGCTGATACTGGACCCATACACCAATGCGCCAACTAGCGGCAGCTTCCTGAATCACAACTCATATCTCGGAATTTCGCTCAGATCTCAAAAAATACAGACCAAGTTGCAGCTCATATCTTAAAAATTTGTGTGTTGGTCTGTTTATATCTCAAGGTACCACTGTATAGTGTCTCCTTTATTCCTCTTGCCTCAATGTCCCATGCCTATTTTAGGCTGGGACCTGCTCCTAATTTAGATGAATTTACCTCTGCCACCCAGCATAGTGTATCCCAAGGTTCTCCTCACCACCTCCATGGCTACAAAACTCCAGGAAAGGCCCCTCTGGTCTCAGCTCTCCATGCTGAAGAGAACAGGGGCTCCATCTCCACACATGCCTGCAGATGGATTTTCCAGTCTACCTGAATCGATACCAGCTAGAAGCAGTAGCCATTGGAACTTGGACTCTAGCTGCAAAGTGTGGAAATGTGGCCACAACTCCAGTGCCATGCAAACTTTTCCTGGATGTGTTGCTGGACTCCTGGACTTTTCCTGGATGTGTTTCCTGGACTCCTGCTCCTCGTGACAGCTCTTAATGGACTGAACTGGGTTTGGGTTGCATTTTCAGGGAATGCAAAATGATGATGTGTCAGCATGGACTTGGTGAACATGTTAAGGACATTAAAAACAGCAAAGACTCTATTATAGATCCTGTTATATTGGCTAAGACTTTGCTTAAAGGCTTTATCTTTTTTTATTATTCATTTTAGAAAGGAGAGGGAGAGACAGGGAGAGAGAGAGAGAGAGAGAGAGAGAGAGGAGAGACAGAGAGAGAAGGGGGAGGAGCTGGAAGCATCAACTCCCATATGTGCCTTGACCAGGCAAGCCCAGGGTTTTGAACCGGCAACCTCAGCATTTCCAGGTTGACACTTTATCCACTGCACCACCACAGGTCAGGTGCTTAAAGGCTTTAATCCCTGTAATGCAGGGGTTGTCTAACTTTTTATAAAGACCATCCACTTTTGCAGTGCTGGTCAACCTAGTCCCTACCGCCCACTAGTGGGCGTTTCAGCTTTCATGGTGGGCAGTAGCAGAGCAACCAAATGGCGCCGTGATTGGCCCTCCATGAAAGCTGGAATGCCCACTAGTGGGCGGTAGGGACCAGGTTGACCAGCACTGCAAAAGTGGGCAGTTTTTATAAAAAGTTTGACGATCCCTGCTGTAATGTATTAAGACACTTGTCTCGGTATCTGTTAACATTGGCTATGCTAATTTTCTGTTTATTCTTTTTTTTTTTCCTATCTGCCTCTGTATTAGAATCTGGGAAATCAGATGAGTGCAAATCTCAGCATGTGAGCTAAATTTAAAAAATATAAAAAAAGAGCATATGTGGGAAACAGTCTGTAAGCTGGCAAGGTCGTTATAGCGTAAGGCTTAGTTTAAGACTAAGCCTTTCCTACTCTTTTAATACTAAGATCTCTTAATACTAAGATCTTTTGCCCTGGCCGGTTGGCTCAGTGGTAGAGCATCGGCCTGACGTGCAGGAGTCCCGGGTTTGATTCCCGGCCAGGGCACACAGGAGAAGCGCCCATCTGCTTCTCCACCCCTCCCCCTCTCCTTCTTCTCTGTCTCTCTCTTCCCCTCCTGCAGCCGAGGCTCCATTGGAGCAAAGTTTGCCCGGGCACTGAGGATGGCTCTATGGCCTCTGCCTCAGGTGCTAGAATGGCTCTGATTGCGGCAGAGCGACGCCCCAAGATGGGCAGAGCATCGCCCCCTGGTGGGCATGCCGGGTGGATACCGGTCGGGTGCATGTGGGAGTCTGTCTGACTGCCTCCCTGTTTCCAGCTTCAGAAAAATACACACACACACACACACACACACACACACACACACACACACACACAAAGAGAGATCTTCTAATACTAAGATCTTTTCAACACTAAGCTTTTCTCCACACCCTTGACTGTTACATGATGTAAGGTGGTGCACTCTTTTGAGGAATCCCATTTATGCCTCAGATGAGAGGTTTTGTATCAAAAACTTCCCTATTTGTATATTGGCTTAAAGGTTTTAATTTTCTATGCTATATAATAAAGCAAAGACTGGGGGCTCGCTCTCTCTGTTTCTGCCATCAACTTTGCAGAGTCCTCCTGATCCCATCCTCTTTTCTCGGTGAGTCTATTTTCTTAATTCCACACCGTTCTCCCTCAGGACCTGGAATTACTAGCTGTGCTGGTTTGCAGCAGAGCAGAAACATTCTCTTCCCAGAGAAAACTGGTGATAAGGAGCAGGCCAGGCTTGCAGCAAGACCAGATATCTTCTGTGAGTCATTTGAAGGGATGCATGGTTCTGTCTGGACAGTTCACCTGTTAACAACAGAAATATAGTGGAGACTGTTTAAATTTATTTGCAAAAGAAAAATCAGCCAGCTTCATATGGGGCTGATTTACTCTTTTTGATTTTCGGTATTGATCTTTTTTTTTTTTTTTTTTTTTTTTTGTATTTTTCTGAAGTTGGAAACGGGGAGGCAGTCAGATGGACTCCCACATGCGCCCGACCGGGATCCACCTGGCATGCCCACCAGGGGGCGATGCTCTGCCCATCTTGGGGCATCGCTCTGCCGCAATCAGAGCCATTCTAGCGCCTGAGGCAGAGGCCACAGAGCCATCCCCAGTGCCGGAGCCGTCTTTGCTCCAATGGAGCCTCGGCTGCAGGAGGGGAAGAGAGAGACAGAGAGGAAGGAGAGGGGGAGGGGTGGAGAAGCAGATGGGCGCTTCTCCTGTGTGCCCTGGCCGGGAATCGAACCCGGGATGCCTGCATGCCAGGCCGACGCTCTACCACTGAGCCAACCGGCCAGGGTTTGTATTGATCTTAACAGCTTAATTAGCAAATTTCTGCTTCACTTTTACTCATATTGATAAATTTGGAAAGTGCAAATTGAAGAAAATGTTTGATGAGCATAAAGCCAGCTCAAATAAATGAAGCATAAAAGTGCATGAACAACAGCCAGATCCCTTTTTATTGCCAATGAAATAAGTATATCTTAAATGCTAAATTACATGTACAGAATACTATTATCTCTGCTTCTTTTAGCAGAGACACATTTACACACCCACATTAATTAGTTCATGGTTACAGGTGATGTCATGATAACATCATTAAGAAAGTACGATTCATCCCAACCACTGGAAGAACCACTCAAAGAATTTCTAGCAATATAAATAATAGCCACTGGTTATATTTTATTTCAATAGAGTATGAAGACCCTGACCAGGCAGTGGCACAGTGGATAGAGCATCAGACTGGGACACAGAGGACCTAGGTTCGAAATCCCAAGGTCACCAACTTGAGCGAGGGTTCACCAGCCTGAGCACGGGGTCACTGGCTTGAACATGGAATCATAGACATGACCCCATGATCACTAACTTGAGCCCAAAGGTCACTGGCTTGAAGCTCAAGGTCGCTAGCTTGAGCCCAAGGTCACTGGCTTGAGCAAGGGGTCACTCATTTTGCTGTAGGCCCCTAGTGAAGGCACATATGAGAAAGCAATCAGTGAACAACTAAGGAGCCGCAATGAAGAATTGATGCTTCTCATCTCTCTCCCTTCCTGTCTGTCTGTCCCTCTCTTTGTCTCTATCACAAGAAAAAGAGTGTGGAGAATAGAAAAGCATACCTTGCCTTTTATTTAAAAAAAAGTTGATAAAAGAAGCTATTAGTCTTCAGTGGTGAGACACAGCCATATTAACCATTCTGGTCTATATCTCCTCCAAGCGCTGTGCTCCAGGAGTACTATGCATAGTAACTGGGATTTATCAAAGCTTTTCAAGTGGCTTGGCATCCTAAAATTTGAGAACCATGACCTAGGTATTCTAGGGAGACCCAAGGGCAGTTGGAGAGGGGGAAGGAGCCCCAGGGAACAGCGCCCAACTGTTCCCTTTTTCTTTTTCTGTAAGTAGAGAGGCTCTGCTTTATGATTTTGGATTTTCATCCATTCCATTCATCAGGCCAGAAATCCGGGAGTCTTCCCTTACCTCCCACATTAATCCATAGCCAGAACCATCAATCACATTATCAAAGTATATCTCAAAATCTGCCTCCTTTTTTCCCAGCTGTACTGCCAACACCCTCATCCAGTGGGCCATCTCCTCTTGCAGTACCCTTCTAAGCCATCTCCTTGTTTCTGCTCTTAGCCTCCTCCAGTCCTTCCCCATTGGAACACCAAGAATTTTCCCCCCAAAATTTAAATTGCCTCACAACTTAAACACCTTTCTATGGTTCCCAAAGCACCTAAGCCAGGGGTCCTAAACTACGGCCTGCGGGCCACATGCGGCCCCCTGAGGCCATTTATCCGGCCCCGCCGCACTTCCAGAAGGGGCACCTCTTTCATTGGTGGTCAGCGATAGGAGCATAGTTCCCCTTGAAATACTGGTCAGTTGGTTGATTTAAATTTACTTGTTCTTTATTTTAAATATTGTATTTGTTCCCGTTTTGTTTTTTTACTTTAAAATAAGATATGTGCAGTATGCATAGGGATTTGTTCATAGTTTTTTTTATAGTCGGGCCCTCCAACGGTCTGAGGGACAGTGAACTGGCCCCCTGTGTAAAAAGTTTGGGGACCCCTGACCTAAACAAAATTGGGCTTTTCTGACCATGGATCATAAATGTGTCACACCCCTGCCTGACTCTAGCTCACTGTGTGCCACATTTCCTGTCTCGATGCCGTTCTAACTACACCAGTTATTCCTCAGCACCGAGCCAAGGAGGCAGAAGACTTTGCGTTTGCTCTTCTTTTTTCAAAGACCTCAGCTTACATGTCACCTCGCAGAGGTCTTTCAAAACTGTTCTATTTAAACTCAATTTCCCTTTCTCCATTTTTCTTGATCTTAGTGGGTTTTTTTTTAAATTTTCTTTATAACACTTATTGCAACTTGAATTTTTTGCTTGCTTTCATTTTGTTTGGCTCTAAACTAAAAGCTCAATGAACATAGGGACTGTATCCATTGTGTTCACCATGGTATCTCTGGTACCTAACATGGGGCCTGGCATATATTAGAAACTCCATTATTGGATAAATGAATAAAATGATCCAGCCTGACCAGGCGGTGGCGCAGTGGATAGAGCATCTGACTGGGATGTGGAGGACCCAGGTTCGAGACTCCAAGGTCGCTGGCTTGAGCAAGGGGTTACTCAGTCTGCTGAAGGCCCACGGTCAAGGCACATATGAGAAAGCAATCAATGAACAACTAAGGTGTCGCAACGAAAAACTGATGATTGATGCTTCTCATCTCTCTCTGTTCCTGTCTGTCTGTCCCTATCTATCCCCCTCTCTGACTCTCTCTCTGTCTCTGAAAAAAAGAAAATTAAAAAAAAAAATGATGCGGCCCTGGCCGGTTGGCTCAGCGGTAGAGCGTCGGCATGGCGTGTGGGGGACCTGGGTTCGATTCCCGGCCAGGGCACATAGGAGAAGCGCCTATTTGCTTCTCCACCCCACCCCCCCTCCTTCCTCTCTGTGTCTCTCTTCCCCTCCCGCAGCCAAGGCTCCATTGGAGCAAAGATGGCCCGGGCGCTGGGGATGGCTCCTTGGCCTCTGCCCCAGGCGCTAGAGTGGCTCTGGTCGCGGCAGAGCAACGCCCTGGAGGGGCAGAGCATCGCCCCCTGGTGGGCAGAGCTTCGCCCCTGGTGGGCGTGCCGGGTGGATCCCGGTCGGGTGCATGCGGGAGTCTGTCTGACTGTCTCTCCCCGTTTCCAGCTTCAGAAAAATACAAAAAAAAAAAAAAAAAAAAAGAAGAAGAAAAAAAAATGATGCTTGCTACTTGTCCCCACACTTTCTCTCTCACTCTCCCCTCTCTCTAAAATTAATAAATAAAGTCTTTTAAAAAAATGATCCAAAGTTGCCCTGGCTGGATGGCTTGGTTGGTTGGAGCATCGTCCTAAAGCACAGAGGTTGCTGGTTCAGTCCCTGGTCAGGGTACATGCAGGAACAGCTTGATGTTCCTGTCTCTCTTCTGCCTTCTCCCTTCCTCTCTCTAAAAAAATGATCCAAAGTTATCAAGGTGTGGAAGTCTACAATACAGACAAGTTAGAAACTTCCATTTTGGGTGGGGTGAGAGTGAGTGCATTCTGAAATTAAATTCTATTCCAGAGTTATATTTGTGACTGGTGATTGATTCCTAAGCCCATTTTTTTCCAACCTAATAGAACTAGATCATGTGGTTTTGGGGAAGGTTCTATAAAGCTAACAGGTTGTTTTGCCCCTTTTTGAGAGGAAATTTATTAATGTTTTTGGTAGGTACAAATATATCACAATAAGAAATAAGAATTTGAGCTTGCTGGAGGAGAAAGCCAGTTGATTATACAGCATGCATTATTAATACTTATTATCATAATAAAATCATATTAATTTCATATCATCTCATTTTTATAATATAAGCTTTTGGCCAAGAACATTATGACAATCTCTTCTGGAGAAGACTGGGGTAATGTTACTGAATTAGATTTGGCTGCTTGCCAACTATTGCACAACATTAAATTTCTTATCACTATGGAAGTGGAGGGTTGGTGTCACCTTCGGAGGGGTGGGGGTGGGTGTAGATGGTGAGAACTAGCTCTAAGGTCCTTCCAATTGCTTCTGATTCTTCAATTCCAGCTAAGCTAATTCAGCCCAAATGAATGACCATCTATTCAGGAGCTGTGAGTGCCAGGAACTGAGCTGGGGATAATACAATGAACAATTGAGACACTCACTCGGCTCTAATAGAATCTAGGGACAGTAAGTGGGAGGTGAAGAAGACTTAGCAAAATCAGATGGTGACATCAGCACTTGGCTTTCCTCTCCAAATGTCAAGTTTGACATAAAAATTAGCTATGTGAAGGCAACAAAAAAATAGCCCTTTCTTGAAAGGTGCCAAAATATTTTTAGTCCTCGGTTCTAAGAAATGACCATTGGCAGTATTTAAAATGGCCCCAGAGCCTGACCAGGCGGTGGCGCAGTGGATAGAGCATCAGACTGGGATGTGGAGGACCCAGGTTCGAGACCCCAAGGTCACCAGCTTGAGCGCGGGCTCATCTGGTTTGAGCAAAGCTCACCAGTTTGGACCCAAGGTCGCTGGCTCCAGCAAGGGGTTACTTGGTCTGCTGAAGGCCCACGGTCAAGGCACATATGAGAAAGCAATCAATGAACAACTAAGGTGTCACAACGAAAAACTAATGATTGATGCTTCTCATCTCTCCATTCCTGCCTGTCTGTCCCTATCTAGCCCTCTCTCTGACTCTCTCTCTGTCTCTGTAAAAAAATAAAAATAAAAATAAAATGGCCCCAGAATTGGAAGCCCCAACAGATATCCCTTGAATGTTCCTTCATCTCCTCGTTCACTGGAGCTGCTTCACTGTACCACATGTTTATTGTGTGATACTGAGTCACTTTTTCTTAATATTAAAATTCATACGTAATTCTTTTATTAGATTTATGGAATAACAGAATGTCTCACTTGCCCAGAATTTTTTGAGATGTTATCCTGCAGCTGTTTTCCAAAACTCTATTGTGTCCGTAGTAACTCACACTTCACAGCACCGTCCTGATGCCTATTTGTAATCCATGGCCGCCAGAGTGGTGCGCTTTTGTTTCCCCTCCAGGCCTTCTGCAATAAACATTATTTTGTAACATTAGGTACTACATTTATTGTTAGTGTAAGTCACTCTTTTGAATTGTCTCAGTACCAACCTTGCCAAGTAGCATGGCCCGCTTCAAGCCCATCTGTAAAGTTGACAGCAGTTGCCTCGTTAGTGTCTGACATTTTCTCCACTTTTTCTGCTCTTTTATGACTGAACGGAGAGGATACAGATTATGTGGTAATGTGGACAAGTCATTGACTTCTCTGAATCTGTTTAGTCCATAAAGTTAGGGGATTAAATTAGGTTAGAGGTTAAGCTACTGAACAACGAGGCAAATTTAGCTCTCAGATGAGCTTGGATTGGACCTCACAGCATTTTTTTTTTTTTTTTTGTATTTTTCTGAAGCTGGAAACGGGAAGAGACAGTCAGACAGACTCCCGCTTGCGCCCAACCGGGATCCACCCGGCACGCCCACCAGGGGCAACGCTCTGCCCTCCAGGGGCGATGCTCTGCCCCTCCGGGGCGTCGCTCTGCCTAGACCAGAGCCACTCTAGCGCCTGGGGTAGAGGCCAAGGAGCCATCCTCAGCGCCCAGGCCATCTTTGCTCCAATGGAGCCTTGGCTGCGGGAGGGGAAGAGAGAGACAGAGAGGAAAGGGTGGGGGTGGAGAAGCAAATGGGTGCTTCTCCTATGTGCCCTAGCCGGGAATCGAACCTGGGTCCCCCGCATGCCAGGCTGACGCTCTACCGCTGAGCCAACCAGCCAGGGCCTGGACCTCACAGCATTTTAA
Source organism: Saccopteryx leptura (assembly GCF_036850995.1). NCBI lineage: Eukaryota > Metazoa > Chordata > Mammalia > Chiroptera > Emballonuridae > Saccopteryx > Saccopteryx leptura. The sequence goes on along the minus strand of NC_089515.1, from coordinate 37,664,793 downwards.
AGGTTCTCATTCATTGGCAATCTTCTAAAATTGAAAGGTTTCCCATAAAACTCCAGATTTCTGGCTTCTGTTGAAAAATCTGAATTCCCTTGAAAAATCTGGCCTCGGAGACTCCCAGACATTCTTCTCACATTCGCAAATGACAAGGGGCGGAGGCATCACTGACTCAACCTCATGTCTCTTCTGGTAGCACCTGAAGATGGTTATGCCCTGTGTCCTTTTCCTGGTGAAATCCAACAAGAGACTTAAAAAACCAGATTTAGGAAGAGAAATTCTCTGATTGGCCTAGAGAATCCCCTGAGCAATGAGGAAAATGGCAACCTCACCTCTCCCATAGTTGTGGTCACAGTTCACATTCTGGTCTTACATTCTTCAATATTGCTCACAGTTTGGGTGGAACAGGTTGGTTTCTTAAAAATAATTGAAAGGACCTGACCAAGAAGTGGTGCAGTGAACAGAGAGTCAGCCTAGGACACTGAATATCCAGGTTCAAAACCCAAAGGTCCTTGGCTTGAGTGCAAGCTCACCAGCTTGAGCACAGAGTCACCGGCTTGAGTGCGGAATTATAGACACAAGCCCATGGTCGCTGGCTTGAGCACAAAAGTCACTGGCTTGAGCAAGGAGTCCCTGTCTATCCCTCTCTCTCCATCTCTCTCTTCATCTCTCTCTCTCTCTCTCTCTCTCTCTCTCTCTCTCTCGCGCACACACACACACACACACACGCGTGTACTAAAAAAACCTAAAAATAATAATAATTGGGAAGGATGAGATAAAGAACAAGGTAGTTTTTTGTTGTTGTTGTTTTTTACAGGGACAGAGAGAGAGTCAGAGAGAGGGATAGACAGGGACAGATAGGAACAGAGAGAGATGAGAAGCATCAATCATTAGTTTTTCATTGTGAGACCTTAGTTGTTTATTGATTGCTTTCTCATATGTACCTTGACCTCGGGCCTTCAGCAGACTGAGTAACCCCTTGCTCGAGCCAGTGACCCTGGGTCCAAGCTGGTGAGCTTTTGCTCAAACCAGGTGAACCTGCGCTCAAGCTGGCGACCTCAAGGTCTCGAACCTGGGTCCTCTGCTTCCCAGTCCGATGTTCTATCCACTGCGCCACCGCCTGGTCAGGCTAGAACAAGGTAGTTTTACCTTGCCCCTTCACTCCTCCCGGTTCTCTGAATCCCCCTTTCCAAGAGCAGTTTCTTCTGTTTGGTGACTTAGGAGAAGGAAGGTTTGTATTGAGGAAAGCAGGTCATATTTTGGATTGTAATAAAAGGAGAGAAGAAGATTCTACTTGAACCTACTGGGAGCGAGTAGTCTTTATTTATTTATTTATTTATTTTGTATTTTTCTGAAGCTGGAAACGGGAGGCAGTCAGACAGACTCCCGCATGCACCCGACCGGGATCCACCCAGCACGCCCACGGGGGGGGGGGGGGGTGCTCTGCCCATCCGGGGCGTCGCTCTGTCGCGACCAGAGCCACTCTAGCGCCTGGGGCAGAGGCCAAGGAGCCATCCCCAGCGCCCAGGCCATCTTTGCTCCAATGGAGCCTTGGCTGCGGGAGGGGAAGAGAGAGACAGAGAGGAAGGAGAGGGGGAGGGGTGGAGAAGCAGATGGGCGCCTCTCCTGTGTGCCCTGGCCGGGAATCGAACCAGGGACTTCCGCACGCCAGGCCAACGCTCTACCACTGAGCCCACCGGCCAGGGCGAGAGTGAGTAGTCTTAACTTCACACCTGCTCTTCACTTACTGTCAGTCCCCACCTGGCCCCGTTTATTCATTAATATTATCTGTCTGGCCCTTTTGGTCACTTAAGTTTTCACTAGATAATCTCAAAATCCCCTTCTATCTTAGTAAATGTAAACATTTCTAAAATATTTTAACACCGCCGAGGCTCCACCATAGGCATTCCCCTCCCACTCCTGACAGAATATCACCAGGCTAAACATAAAGATACAACCCTCGTCTGTCTTCAGTGAAATCCCCAGCAGCCACAAATATCCCTAGCACCTAGGAGGCACTCAGTAAATATTTGTGGAATGATATTCAGGGTTGGCAATTACCTTTGGAAAGGATCCATGACCATTAACAGAACAAATGAATGTTTAAGAGAACACAGAATCACCTTAATTCCAATATTGTTATATTTTATGTTACCCAATAGAGAGGAATAGCCAGCTCCTTTTGGGCAGTAATGAAATAAAAATAGTAAGCCCGAGTCTTACAGGAATAAAAAGTTTACTTATTTGATTGAGATAAGGCTTTAAAATTGCACTTTGAAAATCAAGTTCCCGAATGGATCCAGCATGGGGATAGGTGACAGAACACTACCCCCTTGCGTTTACTGTGGGAACTTACATCACCTTTCTTGGGAAGCCGGTGAGTCAACCCATACATGCACCAGTAACTTTACTAGGCGCTAGGGGCATCATAGAGCAAAACACATACAGCTCCTGAGATCTTGACAGAAAGGTTCATCAGCGATATAATCATTCAAATACATATGGAATTTCCCACTGCAGTAACTGTTTTGGAAGTAGGAATATGGTGCTTTGGGAATGATTCAGCTTTATTCTCTGCCTTCCAAGGTAATTAACATAACATAGATTAATTTGAGAACCCCACATGCCCAGTAAGTATGCTAAGGACTTCTCATGCATTATCTCATTTAATCCTCTCAAAAACTATCGGCAAGTAATATGTAGGTAAATAATTTGCACAAGATCACACACCTAGAAGGTAGTCGAACTAAGATTTTTAACTCTTATAATTAACTGGAAAAAAGAAAAAGAGAAACCTAAGCCACCCTAGATACTATAACAGTGTTTCTCAAATATGAGTAATGTGTGAACCCGTTTTAAAGTTCTCGCTGATTTCCCAATTGCTCTATCCAAGCTCAACTTGTGAGCCTAAAAGGGGTGACACAGTAGACCTGGCAAGCTCAGGAAGCCACGTGGCAGACCTGACAAGCTAAGTGAACAAAATTAGCTTCACAGGATGGTCTGATCCCAAATTCCTAACCAGACAGGTCATGATAGGTAGTCACATCCCAGGCCTACAGCAGCCCTAGGAAAAGTCTGTTTTTGCCATAACCGAGCCCTGTCTATTGTTCTTAAGCATCTAAGATAGCATCCCTTTAAAATGTCAAAGTAGTTTTTGTTTCCAGTCCCGTTAGAGGCGCAATCATCTGCACCAAAGCACAAGACCATGAAACTCCTCATTGTGTCATGTAAAATGTTCAATGTTAGCTATCCTGTACCCACCGGTGTAAAAGAAGTATGTATCTCTCCATGTTCACCCAGTCCTAGCAATGATGCCAGTTTACTTTCTCCTCACTCCCAATCAGGATTTCATGTGCTCTTCCTCACGTCCTCTCATTTTGTTCTAAATTTGTAAAAAGAAATGCAAAACCGCCATCCTCAGAAGTATTTTCTCAATCTCTTGAAATATTGGGAAAGCATGTCCTCAGATTTGGATCACATAAACTCTTATAAAATCAAACTTTTCTACAGATTTGGATGTTCTTCAGTCAACAAACTTAAATTATCTTGATTCTAATGCTTGCTGTGTTAGTCCATAGAAAAAGGTTATGTATGAACTTTGAAAGTCTGTAGCTCTTATAGGACTATAAAACAAAAGCAAATGTACAAATTAAATACAAACAAAACAATCACTCATCAGTGTATATTATAATAACTTCAAATTAACAGCAACTATGTGGCACTCATTTAAAAACAAACACATATGGCCCTGGCTGATTGGCTCAGTGGTAGAGCGTCGGCCTGGCATGCAGAAGTCCTGGGTTCAATTCCCGGCCAGGGCACACAGGAGAAGCATCCATCTGCTTCTCCACCCCTCCCCCTCTCCTTCCTCTCTGTCTCTCTCTTCCCCTCCCGCAGCCAAGGCTCCATTGGAGCAAAGATCGCCCGGGAGCTGGGGATGGCTCCTCGGCCTCTGCTCCAGGCGCTAGAGTGGCTCTAGTCGCAATAGAGCGATGCCCCGGAGGGTCAGAGCATCGCCCCCTGGTGGGCAGAGCGTCACCCCCTGGTGGGCGTGCCGGGTGGATCCCGGTCGGGCACATGCGGGAGTCTGTCTGTCTCTCCCCGTTTCTAGCTTCAGAAAAATACAAAAAAAAAAAAAAAATTAAAAACAAGCACATATGAAATGCCCACCATACATTAGTCACTGAGCCCGTCATTGGGAGTACACTGACAGAGAAAAACAATAAACAAATAACTAGTGAAATATAGTGTTTCAGTTGGTGATAAGTGCTGTAGAGAGAAGCACTACAGGGTTAACAAGGTGGTCAGAGAAGTCACATTTGTGCAGAAACTCCAAGGAGGGAAGGGAGCGTGTTTGTAACTATCTTATAGAGAGAACATCCCAAATCAGCCCGGGCAAAGAAAAAGACCCCGATTTGGGAGTGTGGTTGGTATATAGTATTTGAGGGCAAGCAAGGAGACCAGTGGGATTGAGGTAGAGTGAACCAGGAAGGAAGTTGTAGAAAATGAGGTAGGGTCAGGGGAAAGGCTAACTGTATGTCCGACAATGGTGCCTGCAGAAACTACCCCTTGGAATTATTTGCTACACTGTCTCAAGACACTGTTACTCTCTCCATACAGATCCATTTACGTGCATTTCTCCAAATAGGTTGTCAAATAGGTTGTAGCTGCCTTCTCTGCCTGTTTAAGCTGACTCCTGATCTCACTTTAAGTCAGGGGTCGGGAACCGATGGCTCGCAAGCCAGATGTGGCTCTTTTGATGACTGCATCTGGCTCGCAGACAAATCTTTAATAAAAAAAAATAATGTTAAAAATATAAAACATTCTCACGTACTACAATCCATTTATTTCCTACCACTCATGTTCATGGTTGCGGGTGGCTGGAGCCAATCACAGCTGTCCTCCGAGACAACAAATTTTTATTGGATAATGCGTAACGTACACGGGTCGTTGTATGGCTCTCACAGGATTACATTTTAAAATATGTGGCGTTCAGCCAAAAAGGTTCCCGATCACTGCTTTAAGTCAAGCTCAATTATGACCTTCTTTGGAAAACCTCCCCTCCAACCCTGATTCAACAAGCATACCCTCAAAAAACTTGGACACCTTGTGCACAACTCTAATCGAGTGTCTGTTGCAACATTCTGAGTGACTGTTTTGCCCACTAGGAAACGACTGTCTTAAGGGCAAGAGGTTTTTTTCTCAATGTCTTCAATGCATGAACACCTGCATGGTCATAATAGATAATTAAGCCAGATGTTTGCTGAGTAAATACCGAATTTCCCCATGTATAGACACATCCTTTTTTTGGAAAAATTTGGGGTCTGAAAACTGGGTGCGTCTTATACAGTGGTTGTGGCATTTTAAACGCCATAGATGGAACAGAGGACGAGGCAATATATAAAGACAGTAATTAGTGATCAGACACCGATGAGGACAAGCTAATGGATGGGAGTAATGACAGTGATGGGGAGTTGTATGAATTTTATGTTGAATAAAACTTGAGTTCAACAACTTTAAGTAATACATTTATTTTCAAATTTTGGGAGTCAAAATTAAGGTGCGTCTTATACATGGGGAAATATAGATAACATTGCTAATAGCTCATAATAATGCCAACTGAGACTGTAGTACCTGCTTGGCAGGCTGGTGTATAATACTCGCTATCAATCATGCAGGGTTACTAAGTATCAGACACTAAACTGAATTAGGCTTATCATCATTGGTCATTATTCATTATCTTCCAATCACCCTACATATTAGATATCATCATTTCTTTTTTTTTTTTTTTTTGTATTTTTCTGAAGCTGGAAACGGGGAGAGACAGTCAGACAGGCACCCGACCAGGGATCCACCCGGCATGCCCACCAGGGGGCGATGCTCTGCCCCTCCGGAACGTGGCTCTGTTGCAACCAGAGCCACTCTAGCACCTGGGGCAGTGGCCTAGGAGCCATCCCCAGCGCCCGGGCCATCTTTGCTCCAATGGAGCCTCGGCTGCGGGAGGGGAAGAGAGAGAGACAGAGAGGAAGGAGAGGGGGAGGGGTGGAGAAGCAGATGGGCGCCTCTCCTGTGTGTCCTGGCCAGGAATCGAACCCGGGACTTCTGCACGCCAGGCCGACGCTCTACCACTGAGCCAACTGGCCAGGGCCCATCATTTCTATCTTTAAATGTAAAAGAGATAAAATTAGACGGGTTGAATAACTTACATTTTGCCACATAGAGCCAGGATTTAAATCCAGATTTATCTAAATCCAAAACTACACCAAGTTGTAAATTGAATACATGTAAATTAAGAACTGCTTTTGGTATACTTTTCCAAATTCTTCTATGAATCACTATCATCTGTAAGAGAGATACAGATAAACTTTCTATACTGTATTTACATTGCTTGACATCACTGTGGTTTTTAAGAAAGAAAGTTTGAAAAAAAAAGAAAGTTTGAAATTTACCTGTCAATCAATATTTAGCCACAGTGAAGAGGTGGGCATAATATAAAACAAGAAATTTGTGGGGAGTGTCCAGAACTGAAATAAAATAAGGAGGAGGAAAGGAAGCCCATGGAGCCTATAGAAATCTTAACTTTACCAGGAAACAGCTATAAACCCTGGCATTTCTGTAGTTTTTTTTTTTTTTTTTGTACTTTTCTGAAGCTGGAAACGGGGACAGTCAGACAGACTCCCGCATGCGCCCAACCGGGATCCACCCGGCACGCCCACCAGGGGGCGATGCTCTGCCCCTCCGGGGCGTCGCTCTGCCGCGACCAGAGCCACTCTAGCACCTGGGGCAGAGGCCAAGGAGCCATCCCCAGCGCCCAGGCCATCTTTGCTCCAATGGAGCCTTGGCTGCGGGAGGGGAAGAGAGAGACAGAGAGGAAGGAGAGGGGGAGGGGTGGAGAAGCAAATGGGCGCTTCTCCTATGTGCCCTGGCCGGGAATCGAACCCGGGTACCCCGCACGCCAGGCCGACGCTCTACCGCTGAGCCAACCGGCCAGGGCGCATTTCTGTAGTTGTTGAGTGTTAGTCTCATTTTGTTTAGCATTATACAGAACTTTATTTATATATGTACACAGAAAAGAGGCTCATAAAGTATTAAACTGTGGGTTTTTGTATATTACAGAAGTTTTAATTTTCTTGTGATCTTCTGCACTTACTAAAGTCTCAACAACTTAAAAAAATTATAATGAAACTGAGTAGAAAAAATGAATCCAATGAAAAAAAAATGGCCAGAAGACCTGAGCAGACACCTCACCAAAGAAGGTATACAAGTAGAAAATAAGCATAAGAAAAGATGGTCAACATCATTACCATTAAGAAATTGCAAATTGCCCTGGCCGGTTGGCTCAGCGGTAGAGCGTCGGCCTGGCGTGCGGGGGACCCGGGTTCGATTCCCGGCCAGGGCACACAGGAGAACCGCCCATCTGCTTCTCCACCCCCACCCCCTCCTTCCTCTCTGTTTCTCTCTTCCCCTCCCACAGCCAAGGCTCCATTGGAGCAAAGATGGCCCGGGCGCTGGGGATGGCTCCTTGGCCTCTGCCCCAGGCGCTAGAGTGGCTCTGGTCGCGACAGAGTGACGCCCCGGAGGGGCAGAGCATCGCCCCTGGTGGGCGTGCCGGGTGGATCCCGGTTGGGCGCATGCGGGAGTCTGTCTGACTGTCTCTCCCAGTTTCCAGCTTCGGAAAAAAATACAAAAAAAAAAAAAAAAAAAAGAAATTGCAAATTAATAATCTAGAGATATTTTCTCTCAACATATGTACCCTGATTTATCAATGTCACTGCATTAAATTTAATAAAATAAATAAAGAAAGAAAGAAATTGCAAATTAAAACAACAATAAGATACCACTACAGACCTAGCAGAATGGTTAAAATCCAAACACTAACACCAAATACTGTTGAGGAGGGGGAGTAATAGGAACTCTCATTCACTGGTGGGGGAAATGCAAATGGTACAGCCATTCTGGAAAATAGTTTGGTGGTTTATTTTTTTAATTTTTTTAGATTTATTTATTTATTTATTTTTTTAGAGAGAAGATACAGATACAGAGAGAGAGTAAAGGGGGGAGGAGCAGAGCAGAAAGCATCATATGTGCCTTGACCAGGCAAGCCTCGGGTTTCGAACCAGCGACCTCAGCGTTCCGGGTTGACACTTTTACCCACTGCGCCACCGCAGGTCAGGTTAGTTTGGTGGTTTCTTACAAAATGAAATATATTCATACCAGACAATCCATCAATCATATTCCTTGATATAATATTTATCCAAAGGAATTGAAACATATGTCCACACAAAAGACCTGCACATAGCAACTTTACTCGTAGTTGCCAAAACTTGGAAGCAACCAAGATGCCCATCAAAAGATGAATGAGGCCCTGGCCAGTTGGCTCCGCGGTAGAGCATCGGCCTGGCGTGCGGGGGACCTGGGTTCGATTCCCGGCCAGGGGACATAGGAGAAGCGCCCATTTGCTTCTCCACCCCCTCCTTCCTCTCTGTCTCTCTCTTCCCTTCCCGCAGCAAGGCTCCATTGGAGCAAAGATGGCCCGGGCACTGGGGATGGCTCCTTGGCCTCTGCCCCAGGCGCTAGAGTGGCTCTGGTCACTGCAGAGTGATGCCCCGGAGGGGCAGAGCATCGCCCCCTGGTGGGCAGAGCATCACCCCTGGTGAGCGTGCCGGGTTGATCCCGGTCGGGCGCATGCGGGAGTCTGTCTGACTGTCTCTCCCCGTTTCCAGCTTCAGAAAAATACAAAAAAAAAAAAAAAAAAAAAAAAAAAGAAATATCAGAGGATAAGCTCCAAAATGCTACCGAAGTTAGGAAAGTAGTCGTGAATAATCATCTCAGAAGAAGAGATTGAGAAAACTGCCTTGTCTGACTTCAATCCTAACAAAAAATCAGCCAGTCGGTGATGGATGGAGAGCAGATTAGTAGGTATTTCCAGTTATTTCATAAATTCAACAAACACATGTGTATTGAACCTCTAAAGAGAGGTCATTGGAATGGAGACTAAGATCATGGAGTTATGAGGAAAAAATTCCACACTCTCCTAAACGTGGATGGTACACAGTTGGACTTAACTCCTCATCTTTTCCTGAAAGACCACTTCCCTACAGCGTTTTCATCCAGGAACTTTGTACAGAGGGTGATCTTTCTTTCAAAATCTCACTCTCTGTAGAGCCAGTAGCCAGGGTTACCATCACAGCAGCCTCCTGGCCCATGCAGGTTCGCATTGGATTCAGACAGTCGGTAAAGAAACAACGGAGCCAAAAACTGATGGGCCATAGTCTTTAATCCTAGCTTGCACCCGGCAGGCAAGTAAAAACACACACTGGGCTCCAAAACCCACTCACATTCAGTGCTCACAAAGCCACTGACTCATCCGAGTTTCCTAGAATCAAAGGTTTCTAGCTCACCAGACTTATTCTCCTCTGTTCCCCATCTCCTTCCTTATCCCAGATACAAACTCTACACAAACTGGCTTCTCACTCAGCACTCCGCCATCTTGGCTGCTTCTCCTGGCCACATGGCTTCTTTCCGCTGCTCTCTGCTCTGCTCCCTCTGCTCTCTCATGCTAATCATCCCAGGAACCAAGAGAGTAAGCTCCTGTTCTGCCCCCATTTTATAGTGTAGATTCATAACCTTTAATCCAATATACAAAACAGGGAAGTCTCTACTACAAAGTCACTTCTCTGAGGCATGATTGGATTGCACCACCCCACATCAAAAAGGGTGGGAAAGGCTTAATCCCAAAACCAAGCCCCAGGCTACAACAATCCTGCCTGCCCCCAACACACATTAATATCACCTGGGCAACAGCCTCCACGTGGGCAGTGTTATCTTTAACAAAGTGAGCATAATATATTTTATCTGCCCAACACTCTCCTAATCCCATCCTCAAAACCTTCAAAGTGTTGGTATCCGCAATTTTGACTTGTCTGTTATTGAGAAGTGAGCTAACTGAGTAAAATGGTAGTAATACATAACATTTTATGAAATATATAGTGAAAGGCAGAAACTGTGGGCCGAACCAAAAACATGAAGCTAGTGTGTTCCAAAAGAAAATTTTATTTTAAAAACGCCAGGCAAGATCGCTTCTTCTGTTTGTGGTTTGGAGCAGTGCCCGAGTTACTTGTCTGCATCCTAATCCAATGGTCCCTTATCAGCATCCAGCTGCAAGGGAGGTCTGAGCCAAATTACTGGGTAGGCAAGTCCTTCTTCCTCCTTCAGGCCTGCTTTGTTCTTAGGAAAGCTGGTGGCTGAGTAGCCATTTTATCTATCATACACATTTGCCGTGCACTGTTCAATGCATTTTACATTCATTCACTCTATTTAGTCTGCATAACGGACTAAATATTATTATTGTCTTTGCCCTAAACCCTCCTGTTCTCCACTTATTCATCCCTCCCTCCCCTGGACCCCTGTCAACCACTGATCTTTTAACTGTCTCCATAGTTTTGCCTTTTCCAGAACATCATAGAGTTGGGATCGTACACTATGTAGCCTTTTCAGGTTGGCTTCTTTTACTTTGCAATATGTATTTAAGTTTCCCCCATGTCTTGCCATGGCTTGTGTAAAGCCAGTAGCCACAGCCACCACCACAGAAGCCCGGCCCATGCAGGTTCGCATTGGATTCGGACAGTCAGTAAAGAAACAATGGAGCCAAGAACTGGTGGGCCATTATTTTTAATTCTAGCTTGCACCCAGCGGGCAAGTAAAAACACAGACTGGGCTCCAAAACCCACTCACATTCAGTGCTCACAAAGCTACTGACTTATCTGAGTTTCCTAGAATCAAAGGTTCCTAGCTCACCAGACTTATTCACCTCTGTTCCCCATCTCCTTCCTTCTCCCTGCACAAACTGACTTCTCACTCAACACTCCGCCATCTTGGCTGCTTCTCCTGGCCTCCTCCATGTGGCCTCCTTCTGCTCTCTGCTCTGCTCTCTCCTCTAATGATAATCTCAGGAACCAAGAGAACAAGCTCCTGTTCTGCCATTTTATAGTGTAGAAATCAAAATCCTTAATCCAATACACAAAATAGGGAAGTCTCTAATACAAAGTCACTTATCCGAGGCATGATGGGATTGTACCACCCCACATCAAAAAGGGTGGGAAAGGCTTAGTCCTAAAACCAAGCCCCAGGCTACAAAGGATCCTGCCTGCCCACAGCCCACCCCCAACACACATTAATATCACCTGGGCGACGGCCTCCACATGAGTAGTGCCATCTTTAACAAAGTGAGCATAATATATTTTATCTGCCCAACAATCCACTCCTATGCTCACTTTACTAGCCACAATCTACATCACCGGCATCCCCGTGCAAGGAAATTAGGCACATTACACAAATTACAACATGACAAATCATACAGTTTCAACAATCACAAAGGTATTCACCAGTCTCTGAGCACTTTGCTCAAAGCGCAAATGTCCTCGGCCTTCTTTCTAGCCATGGGAAAAACTTTCTGGGGCAGGGGAGTGCTTCCAGCAAAGCCACCCCCCCACCCCCATCAGGGTATTTCACATTGTCCAAAATCCGTAAGTCCATCCAACAAAGGAAGGAGCCAATGCCCACTCCGGTCGTAGTCCAGGAAATAAGTCCAAGCACATGGGGCGTCAGCCACCCCCCTCATCCCTGCCATCCTGGCAGGTCTTACACTGTCCCAAAGAGGGGCACATGGCAATGGCAGTCAGCATTTCCAGTTTGGCTCTGGAGAACATGATAGCATCCACCCCTATGCCCCCAAATCGCAGACCTACCAGGGACATAGCAAGTATTCCTTGCTGCTGGGCTCTCATCTTCTGGAGACTGTGGATTGCAACTCCAGCCCGATTCTCCTCATCCTCCAAAGAGGAACTGAAAACACCAGCTCCCGCTGCTGGGTTCGAGTCCTGGGCCGCTGCCGGGCTTGAGTCCCGGGCTGCTGCCGCCTTTTGCTCCACAGACCTTGCAGCTCCAGCTCTGGCCTCAGCCCCAGCCTCCTGCCACTGCTGGCTCTCTACAACATCCAGGGCAATCTGCAATTCACGAACTTGTGAATCCTCCTCCAGCAGCTGCTCCTTTTCCAGGCAAATCTTGAAAACCTGGTTGGCCTCCTCCTCCAGCACTTCCTCCAGCTCCAGGGTCAGCATCTGTTTCTCCCGCTTTTGCTCCAGCTCCTTCCACTGCTTGGTTTGCAGGTCCCAGGCAGCCTCTTCCACAGAGCTCCCAGTTTCCTCACCCATGGCTGTAAAAATCAGCCAGCCTACGGCCCCCAAAAGGACAGCCATGGGGAACCATAACAGCAGCCAGTCCTCTACTCCACCGCTCAAAGGTAGTGGTGGCTCCTTGCTGATCTGTATCAAATCCTGCCGTCGACTACGCCAAATGTAAAGCCAGTAGCCACGGCCACCATCACAGCAGCCCAGCCCATTCAGGTTCGCATTGGATTCTGACAGTCGGCAAAGAAACAACGGAGCCAAAAACTGGTGGTCCATCATCTTTAATCCTAGCTTGCACCCGGCGGGCAAGTAAAACACACACTGGGCTCCAAAACCCACTCACATTCAGTGCCCACAAAGCTACTGACTTATCCGAGTTTCCTAGAATCAAAGGTTTCTAGCTCACCAGACTTATTCACCTCTGTTCCCCATCTCCTTCCTTCTCCCTGCACAAACTCTGCACAAACTGACTTCTCACTCAACACTCCGCCATCTTGGCTGCTTCTCCTGGTGTTGGGCAGATAAAATGTATTATGCTCACTTTGTAAAAGATAACGCTGCCCACGTGGAGGCTGTTGCCCAGGTGATATTAATGTGTGTTGGGGGCAGGCAGGATCGTTGTAGCCTGGGGCTTGGTTTTGGGATTAAGCCTTTCCCACCCTTTTTGATGTGGGGTGGTGCAATCCAATCATGCCTCAGAGAAGTGACTTTGTATTAGAGACTTCCCTATTTTGTATATTAGATTAAAGGTTTTGAATCTACACTATAAAATGGGGGCAGAACGAGAGCTCATGCTCCTGGTTCCTGAGATTATCATTAGAGGAGAGAGCAGAGAGGAGAGCAGAAAGAGGCCATGTGGCCAGCAGAAGCAGCCAAGATGGCAGAGTGCTGAGTGAGAGGCCAGTTTGTGCAGTTTGACGCTGGAGAAGGAAGGAGATGGGGAACAGAGGTGAATAAGTCTGGTGAGCTAGAAACCTTTGATTCTAGGAAACTCGGATAAGTCAGTAGCTTTGTGAGCACTGAATGTGAGTGGGTTTTGGAGCCCAGTGTGTATTTTTTACTTGCCCACCGGGTGCAAGCTAGGATTAAAGACTAATGGCCCACCATTTCTTGGCTCCATTGTTTCTTTACCAACTGTCCGAATCCAATGCGAACCTGCATGGGCCAGGCTGCTTTGATAGTGGCAGCCCTAGCTCCTGGCTTTACACCTGGCCTCCTCCACGTGCCCTCCTTCTGCTCTCTGCTCTGCTCTCTCCTCTAATGATAATCTCAAGAACCAAGAGAGCAAGCTCCCATTCTACCCCTATTTTATAGTGTAGATTCGTAACCCTTAATCCAATATACAAAATAGGGAAGTTTCTAATACAAAGTCACTTATCTGGGGCATGATGGGATTGTACCACCCCACATCAAAATGGGTGGGAAAGGCTTAATCCTAAAACCAAGCCCCAGGCTACAAGGATCCTGCCTGCCCACAGCCCACAGAGACATACATTAATATCACCTGGGTGATGGGCCTCTACGTGGGCAGCGCTGTTAAGCCTAATTCGGAGGGACCCGAAACATTGAAGACAGGAACAAGGTCCATCGGTTACACATCAAAGCTTTATTGTCTAGCTTGGCCAAGTGGCGGCTACTCTGACAGAATTCTGAAGGAAAGCGCGCACTGGCCCTTTGTTCTACTTAGTTTTTATAGTTTTGTAAGTGGGAAGTACAGAAGCAAAAATTGCAATTAGGAGCCCGTACCACTATTGGTTATAGTCATATGTCCTTTAATATGAAAGGACCACGTTCAATTTGCAAGCCATACATCCTTTTGGGGAAAAACAAAATTTGCAAACCAACACAATGGTAGAAAGATGTCTCTTTACATATTAAAAGGCATTCCTATATTATCTAGTGTTCATCTGCTATCTCTCTGTCCTGAGTCACACATGTTAACCACACGCATTTACATAGGAGAGGTAGTTTCGGTGGGGACAAATGCCCACAAATGACTCATTGCTATGAGAAAAGGTTTATTTTGGCTTTTCTCTCCCTGTACCTGGCTAGACATTTACCCTTTTCCCCACAGGCGTGGTGGAATGTCTGGGGATCCATGTTTTCCTCCCTTTTGCATTTACAATACAATGCCAAGGGCCATCCTGACTATGCCAATCACACAGTACAGAGACTATTCTCACAATTTCTCTGCACATCTTAACCCAAATCAACAAAATGTTTCTCAAGCCTCTCAAAATATTAATATTAATTCTGTAGCCTTTGGTACCTTACAACACCTGCGGGTGAAATGGCTCAGTGGCTCCTCAGCGCCATCTTTAACAAAGTGAGCATAATATATTTTATCTGCCCAACATCAGGCTCCACCCTTTTTGATGTAGGGTGGTGCACTCTCATGAGGAATCCCATTATGCCTCAGATAAGTGACTTTGTATCAGAGACTTCCTTATTTGTATATTGGACTAAAGGTTTTGATTTCTACACTATAAAATGGGGGCAGACCAGGAGCTTGTTCTTTTTCGGTTCCTGACATTAGCATTAGAGAGGAGAGCAGTGCAAGGCCATGTGGAGGAGACCAGGAGAAGCAGCCAAGATGGTAGAGTGCTGAGAGAGAAGCCAGTTAGTGCAGAGTTTGTGTAGAGAGAGGGAGATGGGGAACAAAGGAGAATGAGGCTAGTGAGCTAGAAACCTTTGATTTTAGGAAACTCAGATAAGTCAGTAGCTTTGTGAGCACTGAATGAGTGGGTTTTGGAACCCAGCATGTATTTTTACTTGCCCGCTGGGTGCAAGCTAGGATTAAAGATAATGGCCCACCAGTTCGTGGCTCTGTTATTTCATTACCGTCTGTCTGAATCCAATGCAAACCTGCATGGGCCAGGCAGCTGTGATGGTGGCCTGTGGCTACTGGCTTTACACCTTCTGTTTAGAGATACATACAGTAACCACATTAACCACATGCTTTCAGGAGAGGAGAGGTAGCTTGCATGGTGTCAGGGGATAAGTGTATAAGTGTTTGTGAATGGCCCATTAAAGAAAGAAAAAGGGGAGAGGAAAGGGCCTGCTTAATCCTCCCTCCATGCACCTGCCTAGCTATTCACTCCTCTTCCCATAGGGGGAAGGTCAGGGAATCCAAGTCTCCTTCTTCTGCATTTACAACACAATGCCATTGGCCATCTTAGTTTTGATGCTAATCACACAAGCATAGGAATTACACTTACAAAATCTTTCCGCATGCCTAGCCTAAATTAATAATATGTCTTTTAAATTTCCTAAAATATTAATATTAATTCTGTAGCTTTTGGCACTTTACAATAATAGGTTGTTCGTTGAGCAAGTGTTGGGCAAATAAGTTTGTAAAATGTGTTTTTTAGGTTTGCTTCTTATATTTTGCATTGGCCTAGACAGCACCGTGTATGTGTATATTGTCTGTGAAAGGCTGTGGTGCTTGCCCCCAGGGTGGCAGATTTCAAGTTGTGGATTGCCTTCCTGTTTAGGACAGGCCATTGTATTGCTAATGCTTGCTGGAGAAGGGATTTTTTTCCCCAGTCTGGGTTTTGCAGAAAGAGGCCGAAGGAGTGCAGATGTGGAACCAGAGCAGAGGGGCTTTGGGAGCTCCGCTGAGGCTGGTGGGTACCTTTGATTCCAGGAGGAACTGGAGAAGATTCTTCTGGTTGTGGAAGCGGACAATGCGTCAGGGCTTTGGGAGTTTTGAATGAGAGGGAGGTGGTCTTCCCTGCCTGTATGCTCGTCCACCGGTATGAGATTTTAATAAATGGAATGTCCCACCATTTCTTGGCTCCACTGTTTCTTTACCATCTGCCACATTCCAATGAGAACCTGCACGGCCATGACGTCCATGGCTACTGGCCATACACCTGGTGCAGCCGGCAAGGTTCAGATCAGATAGGTACAGAGCTGCCACCACCTTTGAGGGGTGGAATAGAGGACTGATTGTTGTTATGGTTCCCCATGGCTGTCCTTTTGGGAACTGTGGGCTGGCTGACTTTTACAGCCATGTGTGAGGAAACCAAGAGCTCTGTGGAAGAGGCTGCCCAGGACCTGCAAA
Source organism: Saccopteryx leptura (assembly GCF_036850995.1). NCBI lineage: Eukaryota > Metazoa > Chordata > Mammalia > Chiroptera > Emballonuridae > Saccopteryx > Saccopteryx leptura. The sequence continues at coordinate 37,648,545 of NC_089515.1, read as the reverse complement.
CCGAGCAATGGAAGGAGCTGGAGCAAACGTGGGAGAAAGAGATGCCGACCCTAGAGCTGAAGCGAGCACCAGAGGAAGCCGACCAGGTTCATGAGATTTGCTTGGAAATGGAGCAGCTGCTCGAGGAGGAATCACAGGTTCGTGAGTTACAGATTGCCCTGGGCATTGTGGAAAGCCAGCAGCGGTGGGCAGCTGGAGCTCAGGCCGGAGCTGGGGCTGCAAGGTCTGCAGAACAGAAGGTGGCAGCGGCCCAGGGCTCGAGCCCAACAGTGGGAGCTGGTGTTTCCAGTTCCTCTATGGAGGATGAGGAGAATCGGGCTGGAGTTGTGACCCGCAGTCTTTAGAAGGTGAGAGCCCGCAGCAAGGAGTACCTACTATGCCCCAGGTAGGTCTGCGATCTTGGGACATAGGGGTGAATGCCATTATGCTCTCTGGAGCAGAGATGGAAGTGCTGACTGCCATTGCCACGTGCTCCTCTTTGGGACAGTGTAAGACCTGCCAGGACAGCAGGAACGAGGGGGGTGGCCGAAGCCCCATGTTCTTGGACTGATTCCTGGACTATGACCGGAGTGAGCACTGGCTCCTTTGTTGGATGGACTTACGGATTTTGGACAATGTGAAATACCCTGATGGAGGTGGAGGGCGACTTAGCTGGAGGCCATCCCCTGCCCCAGGAAGCTTTACCAATGGCCAGAAAGAAGCCTGAGGACATTTTGCACTTTTGGCAAAGTGCTCAGAGACTGGTGAAATGTACCTTTGTAATTGTTGAAATTGTAAGATTTGTCATGTTGTTGTAATTTGTGTAATGTGCCTAATTTCCTTGTGCAGGAATATCTGTGCTTTAGATTGTGAAGCGACCAAAAGGAGTGGAATGTTGGTCAAAGAAGTTTTTAAATATGATATATGTTTGCTTGTTTATAGTTTGCATTGGGTGTGGGGGACAGGCTGTAAGCAGGCAGGGTGGTTATACTCTAAAGCTTATTTTCAAGACTAAGCCTTTTCATCCCTAAGTGACTTTGTATCAGAGACTTCCTTGTTTGTATATTGGATTAAAGGTTTTGATTTCTACACTAAAAAATGGGGCAGACCAGGAGCTTGCTCTCTCTCAGTTCTTGAGATTAGCATTAGAGCGGAGAGTGGAGAGGGACCACGTGGAGGAGAGGAGAAGTGGCCAAGATGGCGGAGTGCTGAAGGAGAGGCCAGTTTGTGCAGAGAAGGAGATGGGAAACAGAGATGAATAAGTCTGGTGAGGTACAAACCTTTGATTCTAGGAAATTCAGATAAGTCAGTGGCTTTGGGAGCCCTGAATGGAAAGGGAAGTGTTTTCCCACTGTGTGTATTTCTTGCCTGCCAGGTGCAAGCTAGGATTAAAGGTAATGGCCCACCAGTTCTTGGCTCCATTGTTTCATTACCGTCTGTCCAAATCAAATTCAAACCTGCATGGGCCAGGCGGCTGTGATGGTGGCCTTGGCTACTGGCTTTACAGATAGGCTGGCTGTTTTTTACAGCCCTGCAAGAGGAAACCAAGAGCTTTGTGCAAGAGGGTGCCCAAGGTCTGCAAACCGAGCAGCAGCAACAGCAGGAGTTGGAACGGTACAGGAGAAAAAGCTGCAGATCCTAGAACTGGAGCGAGCACTGGAGAAGGAGGCTGACCAGGTTTGTGAGTTGCAGATGCAGGCTGAGCACCAATGGAACCTGGAACTGGAACGAGCTCTGGAGAAGGAGGCCACATGGGTTCGTGAGTTGCAGTTTGCCCTGAAACATTGGGAGCAGCAGGTGTTGGAGAAACAACTTCAGGTTCAGCTTCAGGCTGAGAGCCAGCAGCAGGAGCCGAAGATGGAGCTGTGCCAGTGGAGTGGCTCTGAGTCAGTACTGTAAGGTCGGTGGATAATGGGGGATGGTCACGTGGGGAACTCAGACCCGCCAACTTTGGCTAGGACCGCCCACAACCAAGTACGCCAAAAGGAAGCTTCCCAGGAACCATTTGGAAAGAAGCAATCGTCTGCCAGCCAGTGAAATTTCACCACGTCATGTTAGCTCCACTTCCCTAGAGGGACCCTTTAAATATCTCCCATGCGGTTTAATCCATGCAACTTCCCTAGCCTCCATCTCCTCCATCTTTCTTTCCTCGGGGCCAGGGAACCTCGCCGGGCGGGATGCGTGCTCTGTACTCAATAAAGCCGTTTGCTATTCCACACTTTGTGGCTCTGGCCTCTTCCTTCCTTCTCGGCGGGGAAAAATACCTTACAAGTAGGAGCAGGACTTTCCAGCTCTTTTTCTGAGGATGAGGCGGCTCGGGCTGAAGCTGCCATCTGCAGCCTCAGAGCCTGGCCAGAGTTTCTCCAGAAGGCAAAAACCCAGCAACAAAGAGTACCTACTAAGCCCCTGGTAGGTTTGCTGCAATTGTGGGATATAAGGGTGGATGGCATCATGATCTTTGGAGCAGAGGTGGAGAGGTTGGTCACAGTTGCCACGTTCTCCTCCTTGGGGCAGCGTCCTCAGAGCTGCCGTGATGGCAGGGATGAGGGGGAAGCCTGAGACCCTATGTGAACCTGGTCGCCTGTGATGGATGTTTACACTGGTGATTTGCACAGACAAGCTGGGCTGTCTATCGTGGACTGACCCTTGGACTGCGACCAGAGGAGGGCACCAGCTCCCTTGTTGGATGGACATGCTGCTTTTGGACAGGATGAGACCCTGATGGGGGCTGGGCCCAGCTCTGGTGGAGGCCCCCCTGCACAGGAATGCACCAAGGACACTGACAAGGTTTCCACAGACACATCCCTGAGGCCCTCCCACCTACCCACCTACCGGGGAGTAGGGGGCTAGAGATGGGCCTCCAGTTTGCGCTTTGAGCAAAGTGCTCAGAGAGACATTGTTAGGGGCACCTGCAAAATTGTTGAAATTGTATAATTTGTGCTGTTACTATAGTTTGTTTATGCAATGTACCTCATTCCTTGCACACGGATACCTATGGTGTAGATCAGGGGTCTCAAACTCACGGCCCGCGGGCCGCATGCGGCCCGCCGAACAATTTTGTGTGGCCCGCAGACTAATCCACAAAGTTCAAAATATTTTGGATAAAATTAAGTAAGCCTAGGGGCCTACTTGTATTTTTCATTTCTCTAGCATTCTAGCTAGATATTAGCTTAGTTAACAGCAGTTGTGATGCGAACTACAGTTTTTGGTCGTTTTGTGACACTGAGTAAACTGCATGTACGATTGTGCTTGTTGTACTGATTTTTTTTTTTGTTTTCAACTGCAGTGAGAAAAGTGTTGTGTAACAGTTGCCTTTTGTAGACCTAGTGCGGCCCACCGAACGGCTGTGATCTTGCTCTGCGGCCCACATGCTGAGTTGAGTTTGAGACCCCTGGTGTAGATTGTAAAGCAAGCAAAAGGGGTGTGTTGGGCACATAAGTTTGTAAAATGTGTTTTAGGTTTACTCACTTACATTTTGCATTGGCCTGTGTTACGTAGTCTGAGAAAGACTGTGCTGCTTGCCCTCAGGGCGGCAGATTTCAAATTGTGGCTTCTCTTCCTGTTTGAGAGGGGCCATTCATTGTATTGCTAATATTTGCTGGAGAAGGGAATTTCCCCCAGCCTGGGTTTTGCAGGAAGCAAAGGAGTGCAGATGTGGATGGAACCAGAGCGGAGGGCCTTTGGGAGCTCTGCTGAGACTGGTGGAGGCTGTTGATTCCAGGAGGAACCGGAGAAGATTCTCCTGGTTGAGGAACCGGAGGCTGCGTCAGGGCTCGGGCAGCTCCGAATGAAAGGGAGGTGGTCTTCCCTGACTGTTTGCTTGTCCGCCGGTATGAGGTCATTAAACAGAATGACCCACTATATTTTAGCTCCACTGTTTTCTTTGCCGCCTGCTCGAATGCAATGAGAACCTGCATGGCTGTGATGGCGGCGGCCACTGGCCTTACAGCAAGGTTGCCGCCCATGGGAGAGAAGGGACAGAAATCCAGTCCCCAATCAGCTTGCCAAATTGTTGGCCCAAGCGGCTGCATCTGTCCAGAAAGGTCTTTACCTAATAAGCATAAAGGTGTTTGTAAGTTATCTTATTTAACCCATGTGGCCCCATACCTCTGCCCATCCTGTTTTTCAGGTCTCAATGCTTCCCCCCCTTTTTTTTTTTTTCTGAAGCTGGAAACAGGGAGAGACAGTCAGACTCCCGCCTGCGCCTGACCGGGATCCACCCGGCACGCCCACCAGGGGCGACACTCTGCCTGATGCTCTGCCCCTCCAGGGCATCGCTCTGCCGTGACCAGAGCCACTGTAGCGCCTGGGGCAGAGGCCAAGGAGCCATCCCCAGCGCCCGGGCCATCTTTGCTCCAATGGAGCCTTGGCTGCGGGAGGGGAAGAGAGAGACAGAGAGGAAGGAGGGGGTGGAGAAGCAAATGGGCGCTTCTCCTGTGTGCCCTGGCCGGGAATCGAACCTGGGTCCCCCGCACGCCAGGCCGACGCTCTACCGCTGAGCCAACCGGCCAGGGCCTCAATGCTTCCTACACATGGAAAGAACTCAGTATAGCTAGCATTTGAAAAGTTTAGGTCACATGAATCATGTAGAATCATGAATACTATCGCCTTGCTTTGGTTTTATCTGTCAAAATAGGCTTATAGATATTAACTGCTTGGGCAGCTTTACTTAAAGCCAACTTGAGAATGCACAATTTTGAAATAAGGTGTTAATAACTTCAAAACATAACTTAAAGTGTCCTAAAACTATATATATATATTTTTTTTACAGAGACGGAGAGTGAGTCAGAGAGAGGGATAGACAGGGACAGACAGACAGGAATGGAGAGAGATGAGAAGCATCAATCATCAGTTTTTCATTGCGCGTTGCAACACTTTAGTTGTTCATTGATTGCTCTCTCACATGTGCCTTGACCACGGGCCTTCAGCAGACCGAGTAACCCCTTGCTGGAGCCAGCGACCTTGGGTTCAAGCTGGTGGGCTTTTCCTCAAACCAGATGAGCCTGCACTCATGCTGGCGACCACGGGGTCTCGAACCCGGGTCCTCTGCATCCCAGTCCAATGCTCCATCCACTGCGCCACCACCTGGTCAGGCTATATTTTGCATTTTCCTAGTAACATATTTATCTGTTCATTTATTAATATATACATTCAGTAAATAGTTTCTGTGTGTAAGTGTGTTTTTTGTTTTTGTTTTTTTTTGAGGACCAGCCATTATTAGACAATGAGAATTCAGTAAATACTGAAACTATTGTTACCCTAAAGGGACTCCTAATCAGCCTGACTAAGCGGTGGCACAGTGGATAGATTGTTGGACTGGGACACGGAGGAACCAGGTTCGAAACCTCGAGGTCGCTGGCTGGCTTGAGCGTGGGCTCATCTGGCTTGAGCGAAGGCTCACCAGCTTGAGTATGAGGTCGCTGGCTTGAGCAAGGGGTCACTCGCTCTGTGGGATTCCCCTGGTCAAGGAACATATGAGAAAGTAATCAATGAACAGCTGGGGTGCTGCAATAAAGAGTTAACCCTTCTCATCTCTCTCCCTTCCTGTTGGTCTGTCCCTCTCTCTGACTCTCTGTCTCTGTAAAAAAAAAAAAAAAAGAAAAAAAAAAAAGAGAGAGAGAGAGAGAGACTCCTAATCAAATACGGGAGGAATATAGGAAATATAACTCATTTATTTGTTCATTATTATGTAGTTCAGCTTATTATATGTCAAACTATGTTGGACACTAAAAGTACAAAAAAACTCTGAACTATTATCACCAGACCGGAGAAATGTTTCTCATACTAACATGTATTTTCAGTCAGGTTAAAGTTACTTCATCTAACTAAACTAAACAAACTAGAATTTCCAGTACAGAGGTCATTTTCTTAAAATTGCTGTAATTTCTTCACGGAATCTTCTCAAACCACTCTCTTTGATATGAGTCTCAGAGATATGCTCAAAATGGAATTGCTTTATAAATTGTTAAAATTTTTGATAAACTCTGATCTTAATTATACTGACTACCTTAAAGAAATGAGTATTTTAATGCATGGTGTAAATACCTATGAGTGTACATTTTTAAATCCTCAAAGTTAGTAGCAATTAGCATAGTGCTCCCCAAATTAAAACGCATTCCCACAGATATTTCATTTTATACTCATAACACCTCAGAAGAAAGGTATTATTTATTTCCATCCCTTTCCAGAGGATTTTAAGCAAGCCCCATGAAGTCCGCCCACAGTCCTTTAGCCAATAGTTGGAACTATATCTCTAAACCAAATTAAGTTTTGAGTGGCTTTCACAATGACATTACAAAATACTCTCTAGTATTATTTCTGTCCTGACGGGGATATTATTGTTAGTTGACAGCTTATTAAAATTTTTCATGTTAAGATAATTCTTTCAACGTGAAAGAAGCAGTTATTTTGAAACAACCTGAAAAGTGTTATCTACTTTTCCAGAAGTGACTGTTGCTTGTAACAGTGGCTAGGCCCATGACATTGCATACTGTAGTGTGGCTCATTCATTAGGCATCAGTTGGCTTTGCAGTAAAAGCAGTCCTAGAACTGATAGAATATCATAGAATATCACTTAGGTAATTTCGTCTTTTTTTTTTTTTTTAAACAGAGACAGAGAGAGAGTCAGAGAGAGGGATAGATAGGGACAGACAGACAGGAACAGAGAGATGAGAAGCATCAATCATTAGTTTTTCGTTGCGACACCTTAGTTGTTCATTGATTGCTTTCTCATATGTGCCTTGACCATGAGTTTTCAGCAGATCGAGTAACCCCTTGCTCAAGCCAGCAACCTTGAGTCCAAGCTGGTGAACTTTGCTCGAACCAGATGAGCCTTCGCTCAAGCTGGCGACCTCGGGGTCTCAAACCTGGGTCCTCCTCATCCCAGTCTGATGCTCTATCCACTGCGACACCGCCTGGTCAGGCTCACTTAGTTAATTTCACTAATGAATATGAGCAATGACCAAGAATTTCTAGGAAAATGATGCCATCTAGTGGTAAAATCGGGCCAGTGTAATGTACCCGCAGTAAAACGCAAATAAAATATACAAAATAAAAAGGAATGAAATACGGGTACATGCTACATGGCTGTTGACTCTTGGAAACATGTTAAGTGAAAGAAGCCAGCCATGAAAGGTCACATATTTTATGATTCCATTTATAAGAAATGTCTAGGATAGGTAAATCCGTAAAGAGTGGAGACACATCAGTGCTTGCCAGGGGCTGGTCAAGAGGAAACCAAAGAGTAACTGCTTAATGGGCACAGCATTTTCTTTTGGGATTATGTAAATGTTTTGGAACTAGATAGACGTTGCAAAAAGTTGTGGATACAGAAAATGCCACTGATTTGATTGCTTTTATTTATTTATTTATTTATTTATTTATTTATTTATTTATTTCAGAGACAGAGAGTGAGTCAAAGAGAGAGATAGACGGGGCAGACAGACAAGAACGTAGAGAGATGAGAAGCATCAATCATTAGTTTTTCATTGCGCGTTGCAACACCTTAGTTGTTCATTGATTGCTTTCTCATATGTGCCTTGACCGTGGGCCTTCAGCAGACCGAGCAACCCCTTGCTGGAGCCAGTGACCTTGGGTTCAAGCTGGTGGGCTCTTGCTCAAACCAGATGAGCCCGTGCTCAAGCTGGTGACCTCGGGGTCTCGAACCTGGGTCCTCTGCATCCCAGTCTGACGCTCTATCCACTGCGCCACGCCTGGTCAGGCTTGATTGCTTTTAAATGGTTAATTTTATGTAATGTGAATGTCTTCTCATTTAGACAAAAAAATTTTTTTGGTAGTGAGACAGAGAGAGACAGGAAGGGAGAGAGATGAAAAGCATCAACTCACAGTTGTGGCACTTTAGTTGTTCATTGATTGGTTCTCATACATGCCTGACTGAGGGCAGGGAGGGGCTTGCTCCAGCTGAGCCAGAGACCCCTTGCTCAAACCAGCAGCTACCTTGGGCTCAAGCCAGGCACCCTGTGCTCAAACCGGGGACCTCAAGGTTTCGAATCTGGGTCCTCAACTGTATCAGGTTGAGGCTCTATCCACTGCACCACCACCTGGTCAGGCAAGATAAATTTTAATAAAATAAATATACTGTATAGAATATACTAATTTATAATATCTGCATTTACATAAAACATATCATAAACCATACTTTTCTTGTCATTTGTTGACTCAGGCAGTGGTTTAACTGCTTTGAGTATATGAAGATATATAACCCAGTTTCTATATTTAAAAGTTAACAATTCAATGGTAAAGAGTTGTACATTCAAATAATAATACTAGGCCCTGGCCGGTTGGCTCAGCGGTAGAGCGTCGGCCTGGCGTGCGGGGGACCCGGGTTCGATTCCCGGCCAGGGCACATAGGAGAAGCGCCCGTTTGCTTCTCCACCCCCCCCCCCTCCTTCCTCTCTGTCTCTCTCTTCCCCTCCCGCAGCCAAGGCTCCATTGGAGCAAAGATGGCCCTGGCACTGGGGATGGCTCCTTGGCCTCTGCCCCAGACGCTAGAGTGGCTCTGGTCGCGGCAGAGCGACGCCCCGGAGGGGTAGAGCGTTGCCCCCTGGTGGGCAGAGCGTCGCCCCTGGTGGGCGTGCCGGGTGGATCCCGGTCAGGCGCATGCGGGAGTCTGTCTGGACTGTCTCTCCCCGTTTCCAGCTTTAAAATAATAATAATAATAATAATACTAGAAGGTAGACTATGATAGCTGGTGCAAAGGAGATAAAAGGTACAGTAACGACACTGGTCAACTGGATAGGAGCAGGCCACTTTCCCAGTAAGGCCCAGGCAGGGTGGCAGTGCAGGAAAGACACCTAGAGAAGGTAATTTCAGAGCTAGAGCTTGATGGAGCAACACAGTGTTCGGAGAACCTAAACTTGAATTTAATTCCACTGCCGTCAAGCCCAGTGAACAGTGGGGTGCATCTCACTGATGCCTGGTCTAGCACTGCGATTTAGGCACTAATATTCTGATAGACAGCTCTTCCTTAGCAGGCACTGGACAAATATCTAGAAGAGAACTCCCACACACCCCCTTTGACAGAGAGCTACAGGCAGTATATGGAGTCCTGACCACCCAGCGCTGAGGTAGGTGATGGTGAAGGTGGTGGTTTGGGAGAGTGTCATCTGATGGAATCAGAGCTCTGGTCCAGGCTCTGATCAGAATCAGATCAGAAGTCAGTGAGCAGAAGCTAGATTCAGATGTCAGCATACAATGCTCATTCCTTCTTCCCACCTACTATTTATTTCTGTCTTGCTACCTTTGGGCAGTAATCTCATTTATTCATTATTATCATGCAGCATGATATATATATATATATATTTGTATTTTTCTGAAGTTGGAAACGGGGAGGCAGTCAGACAGACTCCCACATGCGCCCGACCGGGATCCACCCGGCACGCCCACCAGGGGGCAATGCTCTGCCCATCTGGGGCGTCGCTCTGTTGCAACCAGAGCCATTCTAGCGCCTGAGGCAGAGGCCACAGAGCCATCCTCAGCGCCCGGGCCAACTTTACTCCAATGGAGCTGCTGGAAGGGAAGAGAGAGACAGAGAGGAAGGAGAGGGGGAGGGGTGGAGAAGCAGATGGGCGCTTCTCCTGTGTGCCCTGGCCGGGAATCGAACCTGGGACTCCTGCACACCAGGCCGACGCTCTACCACTGAGCCAACTGGCCAGGGTCTCATGCAGCAAATATTAACTGAGTCCCAAAAACTGTCTAGATCTTGGAAATACAAAATAAAGACACCACTACTGCCCACAAATAGCTCATAGTCTATGAAGAACAGATCTGTTCACACTTATCATACAATCACATAATTGCTTTAGTGATGATATATACAAAGTACAGCCAGGAGAAGGGAACCCTAAGCCTGATTGGGAGAAAGAGAAAGGCCAGTGTTGCCCAATCTTATCAAGTCCAACACCCCTTCTCTTTGGCTATACTGAAATGAAGTTCCTGAATATAACTTACCTACTACAGAAAGTTAAAAAAGCCTGACCAGGCGGTGGCGCAGTGGATAGAGCGTCGGACTGGGATGCCGAGGACCCAGGTTCGAGACCCTGAGGTCACCAGCTTGAGTGTGGACTCATCTGGTTTGAGCAAAAGCTCACCAGCTTGGACCCAAGGTCGCTGGCTCCAGCAAGGGGTTACTCAGTCTGCTGAAGGCCCGCGGTCAAGGCACATATGAGAAAGCAATCAATGAACCACTAAAGTGTCGCAATGTGCAACAAAAAAACTAATGATTGATGCTTGTCATCTCTCTATTCCTGTCTGTCCCTCTCTCTGACTCTCTGTAAAAAAAAAAAGAAAAAAGAAAGTTAAAAGAACCAGATACTAAAATTAATGCAAAGGACTGAAAAGAGACAGTAATTTATAATACAAAAATGTTTTGATAAGTAAATAGTCATAACCACATTAAAATAGAATGAAATAGCTCAAGCCTGTAGGTAGAGTTACCATGTATGTGAAAGCTAGAATCAGAATAATACAGGCATATAGTGTTGGTACCTTAAATGCACAGCCATTCACAAAATCTTGTACAATAATCTTTATATCAGCATTATTCACAACAGCCAAAAAGTGAAAACAACTCAAATATTCATCATATAGTGAATGGATAAACAAAATCTGGAATATCTGTACATGAAACATTATTCAGCAATAAAAATGAAGTACTAATATATGATACAACATGAAAGAACATTGCAAACATTATGCTAAGTTAAATCCAAACACAAAATACTATATATGATTACATTTACATGTATTTTTCACAACAGGTAAATCTACAGAGACAGGAAGTAGATTCGTGCGTAGCTAGGGCTTAGGGCAAGGGCTGGAGAGAAACGGGGATTGACTGTTAATAGGTGTGCATTTGGGAGGCAGTAATGGAAATGTCCTAAAATTTCCTACGGTGACAGTCACCCAAGTCCACGAATATACTAAAACCCAGTGAATTATACACTTTAAGTGGGTGAATTGTATGGTTTGTAAATTCTGTCTCCATGAAGCTGTTTTTGAGAAGCAATTTACCAAATATATAATCTGAAAGAGCTCTCAATGGCCAAAGCTGGTACAATTTGAGTACGAAAATCAATATAGTACTATTAAAATATAATCTAAAGAATAAACAAAAATCCATGAATCCATACTGATATAAATATGATGATGAATAAATAAATAGATGGGAGCCCTGGCCGGTTGGCTCAGCGGTAGAGCGTCGGCCTAGCGTGCGGAGGACCCGGGTTCGATTCCCGGCCAGGGCACATAGGAGAAGCGCCCATTTGCTTCTCCACCCCTCCGCCGCGCTTTCCTCTCTGTCTCTCTCTTCCCCTCCCGCAGCCGAGGCTCCATTGGAGCAAAGATGGCCCGGGGGCTGGGCATGGCTCTGTGGCCTCTGCCTCAGGCGCTAGAGTGGCTCTGGTCGCAATATGGCGACGCCCAGGATGGGCAGAGCATCGCCCCCTGGGGGGCAGAGCACCGCCCCTGGTGGGCGTGCCGGGTGGATCCCGGTCGGGCGCATGTGGGAGTCTGTCTGACTGTCTCTCCCTGTTTCCAGCTTCAGAAAAATGAAAATAAATAAATAAATAAATAAATAAATAAATAAATAAATAAATAAATAGATGGGAGAGAAGAAACAAGTCTCCCATGCAGAAGAATTCCAAATGACTTCTGTAGAGGTGGACCATGACTCCCCACTCCTTATGGGTGGGCTTCACATAGTTACTTTCTTCCAAAAAGTACTATGGAAAGGGAGACAAAAGAGAAAATTTAGGCCTGACCAGGCAGTGGCGCAGTGGATAGAGCGTCGGACTGGGATGCTGAGGACCCAGGTTCGAGACCCCGAGCTCGCCAGATTAAGCGCGGGCTCATCTGGTTTGAGCAAGAGCTCACCAGCTTGGACCCAGGGTCTCTGGATGGAGGGGGGGGGTTGCTCGGTCTGCTGTAGCCCCACAGTCAAGGCACATATGAGAAAGCAATCAATGAACAACTAAAGTGTTGCAACGAAGACTGATGATTGATGCTTCTCATCTCTCTCCATTTCTGTCTGTCTGTCCCTATCTGCCTCTCTCTCTGTCTCTGTAAAAAAATAAATAAAAATAAATAAATAAATTTTTTTTTAAAAAAGAGAAAATTTACAGCAGAAAAACCTGACCAACACCCTCAGCCAGGCGGTGGTCAAGGTCATAAAGGAGTCATGTTGAGAGTAGGCACCTTTGATATAATGTGATAAGGAGGGCACTTGACTTCTGTGATCTTCCTTCCCCAGAACCCATAACTCCAGTCTAACATGAGAAAACATCAGACAAATTCCAAGTGAGACCCATTCTACAAAATGATTGCCTAGTACTTAAAACTTGAAAAAGCACAAGGACAGTAAGAAACTGTCACAGTCAATGTGGTATATTATCTGCTTATAAGCAAATCTATGATGAAAAAAAGAAACATACCAAGCTAACCAACATAAACATATTTCTGAAGATGGTGACACCTCCTCAAAAAGGGCCGCAGGCAGGTTCTTCCAGAAGGCATTGTTATCACAGGAGACGACAGCTCCGTGCCTAGCACAGGACGTGGAGGAGGAAGACAGGAAATTGATGATCCTGACTCTGTGTAGGCCTAAGCTAAAGTGTATGTGTTTTCGCCTGACCAGGCGGTCGCACAGTGGATAGAGCGTCAGACTGGGATGGGGAAGACCCAGGATCGAGACCCCGAGGTTGCCAGCTTGAGCGTTTGAGCGCAGGCTCATCTGGCTTAAGCAAAAAGCTCGCCAGCTTGGACCCAAGGTCGCTGGCTCGAGTAAGGGGTTATTCGGTCTGCTGAAGTCCCACGGTCAAGGCACATATGAGAAAGCAATCAATGAACAACTAAGGTGTTGCAACAAAAAACTGATGATTGATGCTTCTCATCTCTCTCCATTCCTGTCTGTCTATTTCTATCTATCCCCCTCTCTCTCTCTGTCCCTGTAAAGAAGAAAAAAAAAAGTAAATTTAGTGTAGCTTAATTGTACAATGTTTATAAAGTCTACAGCAGAGCAATTTCCGGTCCTGCAAGCTTCATTCATGGCGCAAGTGCCCTTATACAGGTGAACCATCTTATTTCATCTTTAAAAGATTTTATTTATTTATCATTTTAGAGAAGAGAGAGAGAGAGAGAGAGAAGGGAGGAGCAGGAAACATCAACTCCCATATGTGCCTTGACCAGGCAAGCCCAGGGTTTTGAATCAGCGACCTCAGCATTCCAGGTCGACGCTTTATCCACTGCGCCACTACAGGTCAGGCTTATTTCATCTTTAATAGCATATTTTTACTGTACCTTTTCTATGTTTAGTTATACAAATACTTATCATTGTGCTATAATTGCCTCAGTATTAAGTACAGTAGTAACATGCTGTACAGGTTTGTAGCCTATACAGGTTTGTCTACCATGCAGCGTAGGTGTGTAGTAGGCTGTATCATCTTGGTTTGCGTAAGTGCACTATGATGTTCACACAGTGACAAAGTAGCCTGATAACACATTTCTCTTTTATACTTTTTCTTTCTTTCTTTTTTATTTTAGTGAGAGAAAGGGAGGCAGAGAGACAGACTCTGGCATGCACCCTGACCTGTATCCCCCCTGTGCGCCTGGGGCCTTTGCTCTGTTGCAACCGAAGTCATTTTTTAGCGCCTGAGGCAAGGAACCAACCTCAGCACCCGAGGCCAACTCGCTAGGGCCAATTCAGCCATGGCTGCGGGAGGGGGAGAGAAGCAGATGGCCACTTCTCCTGTGTGTCCTGATTGGGAATCGAACCCGGGACTTCACACACCGCGCCGACACTCTACCACTGAGCAAACCAGCCAGGGCCACAACACATTTCTCAAAACACATCCTCGTTGTTAAGTGATACAAGACTGTATACCCAAAACCCATCTTATTTCTCAACATATGAAGCTATCTATAGTGACCTCTTATCCTTCTCCTCCTCATAAGCTTATCTTAAATTTGATATTCATCATTTTGATGCATGTTTTTATATTCCTAATATGTAAGTCTGTATCTAAAACTAATATGTAGAATTAAAATTATATATTTTTATAAGTATGTATAAATGTAAGTGAATAGATAAAAAATTGGAAATGGGCCTGACTTGTGGTGGTGCAGTGAATAAAGTGTCGACCTGGAAATGCTGAGGTCGCCGGTTCAAAACCCTGGGCTTGCCTGGTCAAGGCACATATGGGAGTTGATGCATCCAGCTCCTCCCCCCTTCTCTCTGTCTCTCTCTCTTCTCTCTTTCTCTCTGACTCTCTCTCCTCCTTAAAAATGAATAAATAAAATTAAAAAAAAAAATTGGAAATGTATATATCAAACTGACATCGGTACTCACTACTGGGGAGACAGAGAGCCTGGACTAGGTTAAGAGTAAAGTGGGATTCTCATGTTTGTGTTACTGCATTATTACAAGGAGGTTGTGTGATTTTTCTAATTTTTAAATTGGCAAAAAAATAAACGTTGATCACATCACCCATCCGATCAGAAAGACTTACTAGTTTCCTTCATCTCACACGGTGTCCTGCAGCCAGACGCTCTCATTACATGTTTACTGATGCTGAAATGTTATGAGTGCTGACTTTCAATAATCTTTGCTGCCTATAATCTGGTGGTTCCCATCCCTGATTAGAAACATTTAGAGAAGCCCTGGCCGGGGAGCTCGGTTTGTTAGAGTGTCGTGCCAGATCTTGGAGTTTGCCAGCTTGATTTCCCAGTCAGGTCACATACAGGAGCTGCTTGATGTTCCTGCCTCTCTCATAAATACATACATAAATAAATAAATAAATAAATAAACAAAAACAACCATTTAGGGATATGTTTCTAATACTGACAACCTGACCCTTTTCCTAACAAATTAATTACAATCTCTGAAGATAGAGCCAAGGGATTTGCATTGTATCAATCTCCTCAAGTGATTGCTATGCTCTTTAGTAACCATATTAAGACCACACATTTTAAGGAGACTTAACCTGACTGAAGACATCCAGATGGTTTTTTTGTTTGTTTGTTCATTTTGTTCTTTTTGTGACAGAGAGAGAGACAGAGAGAGGGACAGATAGGGACAGACAGACAGGAAGAGAGAGAGATGAGAAGCATCAATTCTTCATTTCGGCACCTTAGTTGTTCATTGATTGCTTTCTTACACAGTATGTGCCTTGACTGAGGGACTACGGCAGACCAAGTGACCCCTTGCTCAAGCCAGTGAACTTGGGCTCAAGCTGGTGAGCTTTGCTCAAACCGGATGAGACCGTGCTAAAACTGGCGACCTCAGGGTTTCGAACTTGGGTCCTCCATGTCCCAGTCCAATGCTCTATCCACTGTGCCACCACCTGATCAGGCTCTAGGTGGTTCTTGACCTCATTAGCAAAACACGTATCCTGTGCTGTAAGAAAATTACTAAATACCAAATAGAAAGTATACTTGAAAAATGAAGCAATGTTTATAATAAAATTTGTAGATAGAAATCCATTGTCCAGGTAAAATATTCATCAAATTCTTTGCATTGTAGGGCACTTAGTAGACTCTCAAAAAGGATCTATTGGTTGAAAAGATGAATAAAGAAGTGGTTTATTTCCAAACAAACCAAGGAAAGTTTAACTCGAGGAAACATTCATTTGCTAAAGATTTTCTGAGTACGTATTATAAGCCAGACTCTGTGTTAATTAACCATTAAGATTCTACCACAATCAGGACTTTGAGGACTTGAACAGCTGAGGTGGGGAGAGAAATGCTGACAACAGGTATTTTGCCTCCACACGCTCCTCTATTCTTCTCTTAATCTTTTCTGATGAGGAAGATGAATTGACTTAATTCCAGCACTGAGGTTCCAGAAAATGAAGTAAACATTTAACAAGATGACAGAGTAAGTGAGCTGGAAAGGGGTGGGAGGCAAGAATCCTGTGGGTACTGGCCCCTTACATTCACTTTCCTAAAGACCTGAACACATCTTCAGAACCATTGCTTCTGAGTTAGCATTCCAAACCTTCTCTGCACTTCCCTAAGGAAGAGTCAAAGAAGGTAAGTTACATCCCCTCAAATTTCAAAGCAGTCACATTTTAAGAAAATGCAAATGGCTACTTTGCTGTTACTGCAGCTTGTCCCTATAGCCCTGCTGTCTGCTTTAAATTTTGAGTGCCACAACCACCACTGATTCTTAAATAAATATTTGACCCAGCTGCCAAGATGAAATTTGGTTAGTAGCACTTTTTTTTTTTGCATTTTTCCGAAGCTGGAAACGGAGAGGCAGTCAGACAGACTCCCGCATGCGCCCGACCGGGATCCACCCGGCACGCCCACCAGGGGGCGATGCTCTGCCCATCTGGGGCGTCGCTCTGTTGCATCCAGAGCCATCCTAGGGCCTGAGGCAGAGGCCACAGAGCCATCCCCAGCGCCCGGGCCATCTCCAGCGCCCGGGCCATCTTTGCTCCAATGGAGCCTCGGCTGGGAGGGGAAGAGAGAGACAGAGAGGAAGGAGAGGGGGAGGGGTGGAGAAGCAGATGGGTGCTTCTCCTGTGTGCCCTGGCCGGGAATCGATCCTGGGACTCCTGCACGCCAGGCCGACGCTCTACCACTGAGCCAACCAGCCAGGGCTGGTTAACAGCACATTTTTAAAGCATGTAATTCCAAGTTTGATTTGTAGCAGAAAAATGAAGAGTTTTTGAAAGGCTGGAGAGCCTTTTTTCAAGTAGAATGGAATGTAAAGGTCAATTACATACTTGTTTTGTTTCTCCACTAAAACCAGAAAAGTTTGCCCTTCACAATCACACCAGTTGACTTTTTTAGTCAGTGTGTTATTAATCACTGTTATAGCCCTGACTTGATTTAAACACAAAAAATGTGGGCTGGTCATAAGTAGAATATTCTTTATAGTCCCTGACTTTAACTATTCTTGAAAGAAGAGGCCTGTCTCCTACTTCATTCCCCATATCAGTACCTTCAGAAAAGTGAGGATTATTAAAAATAAAGTAATAAGGGGGAAACAAACAGTCAAATAAGAAAGAGAGAGAGATAATCACTATGCAGTGTTGGTTCTGGAAGCAAAATACGTGCCTCAAATGTGCCTTAATAAGCACCCTGCTCTGTGGGGTGGGTGGGTAGCCACCTGTTAGAACAGCAGGCAGCGTTCCAAAAACAATGAATCTTGACTCAAGTGGTGTTGTTGGCTCAAATGTCAAAATCATTTGGAAATTTTGTATACCCCCTATTCGCTCTTAGGTTAAGTGCTACAAGAAAGCTCTAGGAGGTCATAATTATATGAAATGTGACAATTAATAAAAGTTTACTTTCTTGTTTTAATTTTTTAATTTTTTTTTACAGAGACAGAGAATCAGAGAGATAGATAGGGACAGACAGACAGAAACGGAGAGAGATGAGAAGCATCAATCATCAGTTTTTTGTTGTGACACCTTTAGTTGTTCACTGATTGCTTTCTCATATGCACCCTGACCGTGGGCCTTCAGCAGACTGAGTAACCCCTTGCTGAAGCCAGCGACCTTTGGTCCAAGCTGGTGAGCTTTTGCTCAAACCAGATGAGCCCTTGCTCAAGCTGACGACCGCAGGGTCTCGAACCTGGGTCTTCTGCATCCCAGTCCGACGCTCTATCCACTGCGCCACTGCCTGGTCAGGCAAAAAAGTTTACTTTCAATAGAGTTTCTACTATAATATGAATGTTTATTGATGATAAGATATAATAGCAATCTGTGAACACACATTGTAAGTCTGTGAAACAGCCAAACAGATATAAATGTAGATATATCTATATATCTTCACAGTGAAATGATTCATATAGTTTAAGCTTCATAATGATAGATCTTATATTTTCAAAATAATAGTAGTGTATACAGACCAAAAACAAAAAGAAAGGCTTTTTTCTTTGTATTTTCACTTCATTATCACCTTATTAAGTGGGGAAAAATGGGTCTCTAGTTTTAGATAAATTAAATGACCTTGGGAAGAAATATTTTAGCAATTAGATTGTAAGTTAAAGCAAATGTTTATTTTAGTAATCTTTAAGATAGTTCAGGTTTTTCAGAGTAATAAATATGGTTTCAAGATATACTGGAAATTCATAGAGCTTGGTAAAACGCCTAAGTACCTGGATGAATAAGTGATTTGCAGTCATTTGGGAATTTTGACATTACAGAATATTGAAGAATTTAAAACAGCCACTCTTCTTAATTCATGGAAACATTACTTATTTTAAAAAAGAAGAACAGGAGGAAGAGGAGAAGGAGGAAGGGGGAAGAGAGGGATGTGAGGGAGGAGGAGGGAAAAAGTAATGACGTTCCATTACTTTTACGTTAAAATTTGGCGGAAAGGGAAAGATATCTTTCAAGATAATGAGAGGGCTCTGGCAATGCAGAGATGGGCTGTGGGACTACACACTGCGCTGGGCTCATGGGAGGTGGTTAATAAATACTTGTTGGATTTAGTAGGCCTTTTATAGCATGGAGATTAATAAACAGGGTTTAGTTTAACTTTCATCATGGAGAACTTTATTTTATTTTATTTATTCATTTTTAGAGAGGAGAGAGAGAGGGAGAGAGAGAGAAAGAGAGAGAGAAGGGGGGAGGAGCTGGAAGCATCAACTCCCATATGTGTCTTGACCAGGCAAGCCTGGGGTTTTAAACCGGTGACCTCAGCATTTCAGGTCAACTCTCTAACTCTCTAGTCACTATGCAGGAGAGTGATTTTTTAATCATAATTTTTTTTTTTTTATTGCTGTTGTTGGAGAAAATTTGGAAGACCCCCTCAGTGAAGAAGGACTACATAATTATAAGATATGATGGCTCTTTCCCATAGCCCAAAATAATTCAGCTACAACACTGCCTCCGCCATATTCAGTATATTGGTCTTTATGGAAAAAAATGGAATCTTTACATTTCCATGAAAATTGTCCTTTATGTTTTGTGTGTTTGCAGAGCATTTCAAAATGTAAAGTGTTTGAGCAATAGAGATGACAGCAGTAGTATGTGGAGGCTGACCTTATGAAGGCACCTTTTGTCACTTCCATACTAGGAGAGAGAGTAGTGGCTCACCCAAGATGACCTTCAGACAATCTGAAGCACAGGAACTGCCCAGATAAGAGATTCCCTTTCCCTGCAAACTAATCTCAGAACATTCCTTTCTTATGCCAAAGGAGGTATTAGAGAAACGTGGGGGTGGAACAGGAACTGAAAACTAGACGACAAAACTGGACTGGCAAAACCAGATTCAACATAATGAAGGGGACACATTTGCGCCTATTGTTTTTTTAAAATTTTTTTTTATAGAGACAGAGAAAGAGTCAGAGAGAGGGATAGATATGGACAGACAGACAGAAACGGAGAGAGATGAGAAGCATCAATGATTAGTTTTTCGTTGTGACACCTTAGTTGTTCATTGATTGCTTTTTCATATATGCCTTGACCGCGGGCCTTCAGCAGACTGAGTAACCCCTTGCTTGAGCCAGCGACCTTGGGTCCAAGCTGGTGAGCTTTTGCTCAAACCAGATGAGCCGCGCTCAAGCTGGCAACCTTGGGGTCTTGAACCTGGGTCCTCCTCATCCCAGTCCGACGCTCTATCCGCTGCGCCTATTGTTTTAGTGGGTATCCATCATCATGCAATAGCTGTCTATGGGGTACCATCATTTTGAACATAAAGATAGCAATTGGGTTTGTTTAATGAGTACTTGATCATGAGACAATGCTGCATTACTACTGCAAATGGGTGTGGCCTGCCAGAGAATCAGGAAGGTTTGTTTTAAGTGTGGGTATGGGGTTTTTTAAAGTGTACAATTCTTTTTTTTTTCTTTACAAAGACAGAGAGTCAGAGAGAAGGATAGATAGGAACAGACAGACAGGAACAGAGAAAGATGAGAAGCATCAATCATCAGTTTTTCATTAAGACACCTTAGTTGTTCATTGATTGCTTTCTCATGTGTGCTTTGACTGTAGGCCTTAAGCCAGGGGTCTCAAACTCGTGGCCCGCGGGCCGCATGCGGCCCGCCGAACAATTTTGTGTGGCCCGCAGACTAATCCACGAAGTTCAAAATATTTTGGATAAAATTAAGTAAGCCTAAGGGCCTACTTGTATTTTTCATTTCTCTAGCATCCTAGCTAGATATTAGCTTAGTTAACAGCAGTTGTGATGCGAACTACAGTTTTTGGTCGTTTTGTGACACTGAGTAAACTGCATGTACAATTGTGCTTGTTGTACTGATTTTTTTTTTGTTTTCAACTGCAGTGAGAAAAGTGTTGCGTAACAGTTGCCTTTTGTAGACCTAGTGCGGCCCGCCGAACGGCTGTGATCTTGCTCTGCGGCCCACATGCTGAGTTGAGTTTGAGACCCCTGCCTTAAGCAGACCGAGTAACCCTTTGCTCAAGCCAGCGACCTTGGGTCCAAGCTGGTGAGCTTTTGCTCAAACCAGAGCTGAAGATCTCGGGGTCTCGAACCTGGGTCTCCGCATCCCAGTCCGACGCTCTATCCACTGCGCCACTGCCTGGTCAGGCTAAAGTGTACAGTTCTATAATGCATCATCTGTGCAACACATGTGTGCTCACCACTCCGTCTAGTCTTCCACCATAAATTTCATACCCTTTACCCACTTCATTCTCCCTCCATCCCCTTCCCTCTGGTAACCACCATATTGTGTCTGTTCTATGAGTTTATGTGCTTGTTATTTTTTGTTGCTGTTTTATATCCCTCATATAAGTGAGATCAGTTTTTGTCCCTTTTTGTCTGACTTATTTCGCTTAGCAAGATACTCTCAAGATTCATCCATGTTGTCGCAAATGGCAGTACTTCCTGTTCTCTTATGACTGAGTAGTATCCCACTATATATACTATATATATGTACCACATCTTCTTTATCCAATCACCCATCAGAGGGCATTTAGGTTGTTTCACTGTCTTGGCTACTGTGAATTAGGCTGCAGTGAAAATAGGGGTACATATCTTTATGAATGTTCTCATATTCTTCAGGTAGATACCCAGCAGAGGGATTGCTTAGTCATATGGTAATTCTATTCTTTTTTTTTTTTTTTTTTAATTTTCTGAAGCTGGAAACGGGGAGAGATAGACAGACTCCCGCATGCGCCCGACCGGGATCCACCCGGCATGCCCACCAGGGGCGACGCTCTGCCCACCAGGGGGCGATGCTCTGCCCCTCCGGGGCATCGCTCTGCCACAACCATAGCCACTCTAGCGCCTGGGGCAGAGGCCAAGGAGCCATCCCCAGCACCCGGGCCATCTTTGCTCCAATGGAGCCTTGGCTGTGGGAGGGGAAGAGAGAGACAGAGAGGAAGGGGGAGGTGGAGAAGCAAATGGGCGCTTCTCCTATGTGCCCTGGCCGGGAATCGAACCCGGGTCCCCTGCACACCAGGCCGACGCTCTACCACTGAGCCAACCGGCCAGGGCCGGTAATTCTATTCTTAATTTTTGGAGAAATGAATAGGTTTTTATTTTATGTATATTTTTATTTTGTGACAGAGAGACAAATATGTAGGGACAGACAGACAGGAAGAAAGAGAAATGAGAAGCATCAAATCTTCATTGCCGCACCTTAGTTGTTCATTGATTGCTTTCTTAGATGTGCCTTGACTGGGGGGCTACAGCAGAGCAAGTGACCCCTTGCTCAAGCCAGCAAACTTTAGGCTCAAGCCAGCAACCATGGGGTCATGTCTATGATCCCACATTCAAGCCAGTGACCTCGCGCTCAAGCTCACGACCTTGGGGTTTTGAACCTGGGTCCTCCGCATCCCAATCCAATGCTGTATCTACTGCACCACTGCTTGATCAGGCTGGATATGGATTTTTGTTTGTTTTTTTGTGACAGAGAGAGAGACAGAGAGAGGGACAGATAGGGACAGACAGACAGGAAGAGAGACAGAGACAAGAAGCATCAATTCTTCATTGCGGCACCTTAGTTATTCATTGATTGCTTTTTCATATGTGCCTTGACTGGGGGCTACAGCAGACTGAGTGACCCTTTGCTCAAGCCAGTGACCTTGGGTTCAAGCTGGTGAGTTGTGCTCAAAACAAACGAGCCTGCGCTCAAGCTGGCAACCTTGAGGTTTCAAACCTGGGTCCTCTGCATCCCATTCTGACTAAGGAACACATGAGAAAGCAATCAATGAACAACTAAGGTGCCACAACAAAGAATTGATGCTTCTCATCTCTCTCCCTTCCTGTCTGTCTGTCCCTGCCTACTTCTCTCCATCTCTCTCTCTCACTTAAAAAAAAAAGCTTTTAAAAAAAGATACTGACCTGACCAGGTGGTGGCGCAGTGAATAGAGTTGGCCTGGACACTGGGGACCCAGGTTCAAAACCCCAAGGTTGCCAGCTTGAGTGTGAGCTCACCAACTTGAGCACAGGATCGCCAGCTTGAGCATGGGATCATAGACATGACCCCAAGGTCACTGGCTTGAGCAAGGGGTCATAGTCTCCGCTGGAGCAACCCCCACCCCCCATCAAGGCACGAATGAGAAAGCCATCAATGAACAACTAAGTTGCTGCAACTACGAGTTGATACTTCTCATCTCTGTCCCTTCCTGTCTATCCCTCTCTCTATATATACATATAAAAAAACCCTGTACTATATATAGCATCTTCTTCAATAAAAGTCACCTGACATTTGAAATGCTACAATTACTTAGGCAATTGTGCTAAGCTAAGTTATTGAGAACATAGGATTCTATTTTAAAAAGAAAACTATCTTTGACCTACATCATTTCTAAGGACAAAAAAATTGAACAGGAATAAAAATGGCTCAATAAAAAAATTCCTTTTAACTATTTTCAAGGAGCACAATGGATTTACAAGACAAGCTTTTCATAATAGAAATTGTAATCAAGCAAAACAATAGGTCATTTAAAAATTAATTTACTGCCTGACCTGTGGTGGCGCAGTGGATAAAGCATCGACCTGGAAATGCTGAGGTTGCCGGTTCGAAACCCTGGGCTTGCCTGGTCAAGGCACATATAAGAGTTGATGCTTCCAGCTCCTCCCCCCAGTCTCTCTCTCTCCTCTCTCTCTTCTCTCTAAACATGAATAAACTAAAAAAAAATTAAATTAAAAATTAATTTACTGAGAAGAGATTTACTTGCTGAAATTAAAAATTACATCACCAATAAAAGTTTTAAATCAATGAGAAATACTAAAAGCCAAATACCATAATTCCTGTATACCTCTCTCTGAAAATTTAATAATTGAAAGATCAGTTTTAAAAAATCAAGACAAATTGGTTTCATAAGAAATATAAAATTTCAGCTGACCAGGTGGTGGCAAAGCAGATAGAGCATTGGACTGGGATGCTAAGGACCTAGGTTTGAAACCCCGAAGTCACCGGCTTGAGTACAACCCCATGGCCAGAGGTTTAGGCCCAAAGGTCACTGGCTTGAAGCCCAAGGTCAGTGGCTTGAGTCTAAGGTCACTGAGTGAGGGGTCACTCTGTCTGCTGGAGCCCACCAGTCCAGGCACATATGAGAAAGCAATCAATGAACAACTACGACACCACAATGAAGAACTGATGCTTTTCATCTCTCTCCCTTCCATCCTGTCTGTCCTTATATGTCCCCCCTTTCTCTCGCTAAAAAATATATATATATATATAAAATTTCAAATATAACATCAGAGCTAAGAAATGCAAGTTAGTAAAATAAAAAATATCAATCTCAAATGATAATAGACAATTTTTATAGAAATCAGTAATCACTCCATTTTTCTTTTTTTTCTTTTTTTCACTCCATTTTTCAAAAGTAATTTTGGCATGGGTTTTCACAGTGACAAGTCAGTTTTGTAGACTTCAGTACTTCTTCCTGGACAAGATGAAATATCTATTAGAGGTTTCGCCAATAACATTTTATGTGTTTTTTGCCTGTTTTGTAGGTACTCTAGTATGTACAAGTGTAGCATCAATGTTTGTGAAGAGCGTGGTGGAAGTATGGTGAAGGTAAAAAAAGAAGGCCTAAAGGAGGGATGTTAACATTAATCGAATAACAAAGAATAAAGGCACTTGAGGTAGAAGCTCAGACCAGCCAGTGTGAAATTTTGAGAATTTTGAGCTTGGGCATGAAGAAATTTCAATGAGATGAATGCTAGGAATGATAGTGACACAGTCAGACATTGCCTCTCTACCCAATCCTTTTGGGGAATGGTAGCAAACATCCGAATCAACTGGACCCAAAGGAGCTTTGATTTTCCCCCCAGAAGGCCATTTCAGGTATCTTGATTTTAGGTCAGTGATCATGAGCATGTTCCTTTATCTCTCCAAGCCACAGTCTTTTCTCCTGCAAAATGAAGATAGGAATCCCCACCTCATTCATTGTCTGGTGGATTCAAAGAGGTTACATACACAGAGTGCCAAGCGTGTGAGAGTCTTTTTCCATCTGGGCTGTCATTGTTATGAATTATTTTTCATGTAAACACCCTTTACTCCCATGCGGTACTTTGTAAAGAGCAGGTTTGATGCCTAATTATTAGAATCACAGCAGCTCAGGTTTGGAAGATTATCAAAGGCCATGTCTGTTCCGAGCTCTCTCTCTTCATCCGGTGCCAAGTCAGAACCTGTGAGAGTTCAAAGCAGGCTAATCTGGCACCTTCCCAGCTGATATTCCATAAATAGTGGTTCAGCATTTATTTAGAAATTTAAAAATTAGAATAATAGCGAAAGTGTATTTTTTGCTTCTCATATTTGTTGACCTTGCTATGTCAAAAGGCAAGCCCTTTGGCCCTGGCCGGTTGGCTCAGCGGTAGAGCGTCGGCCTAGCGTGCGGAGGACCCGGGTTCGATTCCCGGCCAGGGCACACAGGAGAAGCGCCCATTTGCTTCTCCACCCCTCCGCCACGCTTTCCTCTCTGTCTCTCTCTTCCCCTCCCGCAGCCAAGGCTCCATTGGAGCAGAGATGGCCCGGGCGCTGGGGATGGCTCTGTGGCCTCTGCCCCAGGCACTGGAGTGGCTCTGGTCGCAACATGGCGACGCCCAGGATGGGCAGAGCATCGCCCCCTGGTGGGCAGAGCTTCGCCCCATGGTGGGCGTGCCGGGTGGATCCCGGTCGGGCGCATGCGGGAGTCTGTCTGACTGTCTCTCCCTGTTTCCAGCTTCAGAAAAATGAAAAAAAAAAAAAAAAAAAAAAAAAAAAAGGCAAGCCCTTTGACATAGTTTTGCAATCAACCACTTGAGTGGTCACCGTTAACTCTTCCGGAGTTGAAATGTAAGACTGTTATTGGTTCCAAAGTCTCTTTTTGCAGCACTGGATCAGTGAGTAAAAGCTGACATTAAAATATGAGTATTAATGCATCAATAATTAACATTATATAATGAGTTGATAAATCTCTACAGCTTAATATTTGCATGCCAGTCTATTTAGAATTTGCTTGGCATCCAAAAACTAGGCTGAGTTTAGTGATTTTTTTAAAAAACAAATCTTTTTTTTTTTTTTTACAGAGACAGAGAGAGTCAGAGAGAGGGACAGACAGACAGGAACGGAAAGATGAGAAGCATCAATCATTAGTTTTTCCTTGCGCGTTGCGACTCCTTAGTTGTTCATTGATTACTTTCTCATATGTGCCTTGACCATGGGCCTTCAGCAGACCGAGCAACCCCTTGCTGGAGCCAGCGACCTTAGGTCCAAGCTGGTGAGCTTTTTGCTCAAGCCAGATGAGCCCGCGCTCAAGCTGGCGACCTCGGGGTCTCGAACCTGGGTCCTCTGCATCCCAGTCCAACACTCTATCCACTGCGCCACCGCCTGGTCAGGCTAAAAAACAAATCTTAATGCCATATACTCTTTAGAAATGGGTTCATTTTTTATATCCAAAGAGAGCTATATCTTGGTAATGTTCTTTTCTGCGGCACTAAAACAGATGAAATGATCCTTACGGTTCTCTGAGACCAAGCTTTACGATGGACAGGGATCCTGACAGCTTGATTTTGCTGAGACAGTCCTCATGGTTAATTAAGGACCACAGCAGTGATTGCCACCAATAGCTGAGGTCAGACACTAACTGAAGAAACACAGGCTAAAGGATGGGAAGAACTATTAATTAACTAAATGTTTAGGGGAAAGCTAACAAAACTCCATTGTTCTGGAAAACCAAACCATTTTCTCCACAATTGCTAAAAGTTGTGTGGGTATGATCTACAAATAATTGCTTCCCTTCTCCATTTCATTTCGCCTGTCTAAACATTGCATAAATAACTATTTGATAAACTTAGTGTTGATGCTGGTGCATGAAGAGATAGACAAGAGTGACTGCTCATTTTAACATTCATAAATCCAATATAAATAACAACCAAACCCCAAAGGAGAAATGCTTGAAAATGTTCCTGTTTAAAACTCATAGTTGCATTTAACTTGCCTAATTTCAACCCAGACACTTATGGAGCTTAATACAAAACCACTCCTGGCCTATATTTAAAACAAAGTGACATTTGACAAATGATTCAAGTATTAAATTTAAAAACATACTCTTCCTAAATTACAGTTCTAATATAAACTCTCTAGATTCATTACTTGCAAGATTAACTTAGGGTTTCTCTCTTCCCAACACATCACATACACACATACACACACACAACATAAATGCTAGAAAACATTGTCTAAGAACATACTGTAAAAAAAAATTCACTTTGTCAGGGTAAATAAACTTGAGTAGTTAATGGAAAACCATTATTTAAAAATGTTAGTATCGTCCTGGCCGGTTGGCTCAGTGGTAGAGCGTCGGCCTGGCGTGCAGAAGTCCCGGGTTCGATTCCTGGCCAGGGCACACAGGAGAAGCGCCCATTTGCTTCTCCACTCCTCCCCCTCTCCTTCCTCTCTGTCTCTCTCTTCCCCTCCCGCAGCGAGGCTCCAATGGAGCAAAGATGGCCCGGGCACTGGGGATGGCTCCTTGGCCTCTGCCCCAGGCGCTAGAGTGGCTCTGGTCGCAAAAGAGAGATGCCCCGGAGGGGCAGAGCATCGCCCCCTGGTGGGCAGAGCGTCGCCCCCTGGTGGGCGTGCCGGGTGGATCCCCGTTCGGGCGCATGCGGGAGTCTGTCTGTCTCTCCCCGTTTCCAACTTCAGAAAAATACAAAAAAAAAAAAATGTTAGTATCTCCTAAAGATACACAAGAAGACATGTACCTGCCTCACTAATGCAACATGTTAAAATAGACATAATTCATTAGGCATGTCATGGCAGCCAAATGGCATGAACTCTTCAGAAGCCCAACTTGGTTAAAATAGCAAATTTCATGAACTGAGTGAAGGGGAGGAAGAGAAGAGAGAAGAAAAGTCTAACATTTAAAAAGTCCACTTTTTTCTAGTTGCTTTAACATCTAAGGGAAAAAAATTAAAATTCTGCTTAAGCAATAACTGCAAAAATTAAAAAAGAAATCCATTTGTTAAAAAACATAGAAATTGCCTGACTGGGTGGTGGCGCAGTGGACAGAGCGTTGGAGTAGGATGCGGAAGACCCAGGTTCGAGACCCTGAGGTCGCCAGCTTGAACGCGGGCTCATCTGGTTTGAGTAAGGCTCACCAGCTTGCACCCAAGGTCGCTGGCTCGAGCAAGGGGTTACTTGGTCTGCTGAAGGCCCACGGTCAAGGCACATATGAGAAAGCAATCAATGAACAATTAAAGTGTTGCAGTGCGCAATGAAAAACTAATGATTGATGCTTCTCATCTCTCCGTTCTTGTCTGTCTATCTCTCTCTCTCTGACTCTCTCTCTGACTCTGTTAAAAAAAAAAAAAAGAAAAGAAAAAAAACCCCATAGAAATTAAGTAACCAGGGCTGTCATTTAGAACACAGTGCCCCTAATGTAACCACATCAATTTTAGTGTAGACAAATTTGACTAAATGTACTTGGTGGTGTGTCTAAAAATGTGATTATTCAAGGAAAGTACAGGGAAAGAAGGTAGGAAAGCAAAAACAAGTAGAATACAAAATTGAAAATGACACCAGTTAGGTTTAAAAACAGAACATCTAATTAACATACATAATTTCACTTTGTGCTATATTAAAAAAATTTTTTTCAATCTTCAAATTAATTTGCTTTTGAAAATCAGCTTTATTGAAATATAATTCACATACCATTTAATTAATTCATTTAAAGTATATATTTCAATGATTTCTAATCGAGTTGTACAATTTTAGAACTTTGTTATTACCCCCTCAATAAAAGACCTCATACTTATTAGAAGTAACTCTTCATTTCTTTCAAATCCCTAGCCCTAGAAACCACTAATCTATTTTCTGTCCTTATAGATGTACCTAATCTGGACATTTTATAAAAATGAAATCATACAATATGTGGTCTTTTTTCTCTGGTTTCTTTCACTAAGTATAATATTTTCAAGGTTCATCCATGTTGTAATAGGTATCAGTACTTCATTTTTTTTTTTATGGCTAATTATTTACAGCTATAAATTTTCCCTATAAGTGCTGCTTTAGCTGCATCCAATAAAGTTTTGGCATATTGCATAGTCATTTTCATTCATCTCAAACTATTTTCTGACTTTCTTTGTAATTCCTTCTTTGATTCACTGAATATATTGTTTAATTTTTACATGGTTGTGAATTTCCCAAGTTTCTTTTGTTATTGCTATCTAATTTAATTTCATTGTAAACAGACCATAACTTATTTGATTTCAATCCTTTTAAACTCTTTGAGGCTTTTTTATGGCCAAGCATATTTTATTCCCTGGAAAATACTCCATATGCATTTGAAAAGGCACATTCTGCTGCTGTTGGGTGAAATCTATAAAGATAGATGTCTGTTAGGTCTATTTGGTTTATAGTGTTGTTCAAGTCTTATATTTCTTATATTGTTGATATTCTATCCACTATGGAAAACAGGGTGTTGCAATCTCTAGCTATTGTTGAGTGTTCTATTTATCACTTAAATTCTATTCATTTTTGCTTCATGTAATTTGGGGCTATTATTATGTTCTCTAGATTTAAAAAAGAAATAGTATCCCCAGATTTGCTAATACATTCTTACCTAAATTCTTATGAGGTAATTTTCAAAAAATTGTATATTAGTATATAAGAAACTCTGAGAGGACTATTTTAAAGGATCTATACCCTCTATTAAACAACAGTACAAATTAGATTAACTTGCCTTTTTTTATAATACAAATATAATAGAAGCTTAGTTTATTACTTTGCAGAATAGAGGTACTACTATTCATATGAATTCCAATACAGTTATAAGGAAAATTTTTAACAATTTTACAGTTTCCAAAAACCATTAGACATTTTAGAAATGAAGTATGCTTATCTATGAACAACTGATCTCTGAATTATAATTTATCTTTATTTACTTATTAGAATATATACCCATATATTATACAAAGTTAGCTCACCTGAAATAAAATGACACTTTGGCACTTCTCAACTTTTAAAGCTTAAATTTTTACCCAAGACCTGCTACCTGTTTACTCCTAACCTAGAGAAGCTGCTTTGGCTTTGTCTTCCTTGGTTTCTTCAACTGCAGAGATAATACTACCTATTTGCCTAGTTCATAAGGAAACTCTGAAGATAAAACAGCTAATACATGGGACATTTTGATAATTAAATGTGCTTAACAAACACATTTTTATAACTACAAACCTTGCATCTAAAAATATAATTACACATGAAAAACATTAAAATTTACAAAAGACAAAAGAAAGAAGAAAAAGACAATGTGTAGGTCTCATCTATAACTCTTGGGGAGACAGAGGCAAAGGCAGTGTGAATAACTGCTCCTTCCGACATTGCTTATCACTGACCTTTACTAAGCACCTAGGCCAGGCACAGTTCTCAGTTCTTTCCATTACCATTTAATCCTCAGTCAGATGAGAAAAGAACTAATTTCATCCCCATTTTACAGATGAGCTAACTGAGGCTTTCAGAGTTTATGAAACTCAAGCCAAGATCACACAGATAACCTGAAAGACAGGCATCAACCAAAGCAGGTTATTACAGAGTTTTTACTAACTCACCCAACTGCACTGCCTTCTCAGAGAATGCAAGATAGGTTTTTTATGGCCCAACAAATCCATTTTAATGGCCAATATGAAAATCAAAATCTCAGGAATAGGAAAATCTTAAAGACGTTTTATTTATAATCAAATATTTTTTACCTATTAGATTGGCAAAGATAAAAAGATTGGTAATACCTAGTGTGGGTGAATAGATAGGAAAATAGGCACTATTAATATTTATAGTGTGTATACACCTACTTTTTAGAGGGGCAATTTAGCAGTAACTGCCAAAATGTAAACTATAAAAATAGAGAGTCCTAGCCTGACCTGTGGTGGTGCAGTGGATAAAGCATTGACCTGGAATGCTGAGGCCTCCAGTTCAAATCCCTGGCTTGCCCAGTAAAGGCACATACAGGAAGCAACTACTATGAGTAGATGATTCCCATTTCTCCCTCCTCTTTTTTACTCTCCCTCTCTTTTTCTCTCTTTCTTCTCTCCAAAAATCAATAAATAAGATCTAAAAAAAAAAAAAAAAAGTCCTAGATTGATCAATATTTGACATAGTTGTTGGCGGGGTACAGTGTTGAAAATACATGCTGGAGCTAAAATAGAAAGTTGAAAAGTTTCTAAAAACTTCCAGAAAAGAGGAGGGAAAATAGTCACTCACGTGCAAAGATCAGGAGCTAGATAGTATCAAGCTTTCTCACAACATGGGAAGCTTGACAATAATAGGGCTATGCCTTCAGAATTCTGAAGAAAGATATTCTAAAATTCTATACCTTGCTAAACTACCAATTGGGAATGAGGGTAGAATAAAAATATTTGTAGAAATTTTTAGATATGCAAATACTCAAAAGATTTCCCTTCACTTTACCCTTTTCTGGGAAGCTGCTATGCTCAAATTGATGAAATAAAACAAGAAAAGAAAACATAGATAATGCTATTTTTCACAGTCTTGTGGCACAATTTGTGCATGTAAAACTTGCTAAAATTCTTTTTTAAATACTTAACTTTTTTTTCTTAGATGAATTCTTGCTAAGGACTGGTTGAGAATTGTTTGGTGACTAACTGAAACATCAGTTAATTCTAGCTTGGAATGTTTAATGTGTATTTTATAGAATGAGCATAAAAAGAGGCAAAAAGGTTTAATACAAATTTTCTTTTATTTTTCTATTTCAAGTGATTAAGCTAATAAGCTAGCCTATTTTAAAAAGATCCACAAAAATGGTTACACTGTGGCATCACCAATATACCTTTTGGAAAATGAAACATAATGGAGCTCATTATGGGAGTAGGTGCTTGTGGCTTGGTTAAAAAGAACCCAATGTCAGTATCATAAATGGATTCAAAAGTGCTGTGTGTCCAACTTAGTGGGCTCTGGAAACTATTAAATGACTCTGATCATGACAAAGGTTCAAGTGAACAGTTCAAAGGATATTACTATATTTCATAACATAAGTAGTAAAAAATGGCACATTACTAAATTAATGTATTATTTTATGTAATATATAATTTTAAATACATATGGAAACTAAACACTCTTTTTTTTGGACAGAAACAGAGGGGGAGTCAGAGAGAGGGACAGATAGGGGCAGACAGGAAGGAAGAGAGATGAGAAGCATCAATTCTTTGTTGCAGCACCTTAGTTGTTCATTGTTTGCTTTCTCATATGTGCCTTGACTGGGGGGCTCCAGCAGAGTGAGCGATCCCTTGCTCAAGTCAGCGCCTTGGGCTTCCAGCCAGCAACCTTTCGGCTCAACCTAGCGACCATGGGGCCATGTCTGTGATCCCATGCTCGAGCCAGCGACCTTGTACTCAAGCTAGTGAGCCTGTGCTCAAGCTGATGAGCCCACACTCAAGCCAGCTACCTTAGGGTTTTGAACCTGGGCCCTCTGCATCCCAGTCCGATGCTCTATCCACTGAGGCACTGCCTGGCCAGGCCAAACTAAATATTCTAAGTAAAATAAAAAGAAAATAATAAATTAGTTATCATACTGTTCCCCCAAAACATCTTTCATTTTTATAAAGGCAATAATGAAAGCAAAGTGGACTTGGCTGTTACTCCTCAAAAGCTGAAGCCACTAACTTATTCATATTTGTAGTTCAGGCCCATCTAAGAAAGTCTTTCTTCCTATCATGTCACCCTACTTCTTTCCTTCATAGCTATTACCACTATCATTTATTTTGGTGTTTATTTATTGCTTTATGTGCTTAAAGTCTATCTCCCATAGAGAATGTAAGTCCAATGAAAGCAGGGACTCTGCTGTCTTAGTTATATTAATAATTGAATAGATCCTAAATGTTACCCAATGCCTCCCAGATCATATAAACATTCAGTCAAAATTAAATATATAAAGAGTGAATGAACAGACCCAGTAGAAAATATACATTAATTAAACCCTCTTCCACCTGACCAGTGGCGGCACAGTGGATAGAGCATTGACTTGGGACATTGAGGTCCCAGGTTCAAAAACCCTAGGTTGCCCTGGCCGGTTGGCTCAGCGGTAGAGCGTTGGCCTGGCGTGCGGGGACCCGGGTTCGATTCCCGGCCAGGGCACATAGGAGAAGCGCCCATTTGCTTCTCCACCCCCCCCCTTCCTCTCTGTCTCTCTCTTCCCCTCCCGCAGCCAAGGCTCCATTGGAGCAAAGATGGCCCCGGCGCTGGGGATGGCTCCTTGGCCTCTGCCCCAGGCGCTGGAGTGGCTCTGGTTGCGGCAGAGCCACGCCCCGGAGGGGCATAGCATCGCCCCCTGGTGGGCAGAGCGTTGTCCCTGGTGGGCGTGCTGGGTGGATCCCAGTCGGGCGCATGCGGGAGTCTGTCTGACTGTCTCTCCCCGTTTCCAGCTTCAGAAAAATACAAGAAAAAAAAAAAAACAACCCTAGGTTGCCAGCTTGACTGCAGGTTCACTGGGCTTGAACACAGGCTCATTCAGCTTGAGGGCGAAGTCACTGGCTCGATCCCATGGATGCTGGTTTGAGCAAGGTGTCATTGGCTTGGCTGGAGCACCCTCCCCCTCCCCCCCCCCCCCCACACACAGAGATTAAGGCACATATGAGAAGCAATCAATGAACAACTAAAGTGACACAACTACAATTTAGTACTTCTCGTCTCTCTACCTTCCTGTCTCTCTCTCTCTCAAAAAAATAAATAAATAAATAAAATCTTCAAAAATTTGAGGTCATCTCCTGATCACTAGGAGGAAAAGTACCTCTTTTCCAAACAGTTCTCATGAGTAATGGAGCTTATGGTGATCACTGGGGGTGAAACCTTTTTATTTGCTGAACAGAATCAGAGTAGAGTTGTAGCTATTAGTATCCTCGGTCTTGTGAGAAAATTCTCAAGAGTTTATATAACCGTCTTAGTTACAGAGAAGTGTGGCCACCAAGCAGACTTGACACAATGGAGGAAATAAAGTAAACATGATAATGGAGTGGTACTATGTATTCAAAGCACAGTAACTGATCTCCTCTATTTACTTCAATAGGATATTTTTCTCGATTATCACTTTAAAGCCAGATTAATTCTAGTTTTACTTTACTTGGAACTCTTTGATGTCTCCACAGTGACTACAGAAAAAAAACAACAACAAACTCTTCAGCATGAAATATGAGACCTTCCATAATCTGGTTTCCTCTCTCCCCGTGTCTGGTTTCTTGCTCACTCACTAGGCTCCAGCCAATGCAAGCGGTGTTCAGTCCGCTGAATAAGCCAGGCTGTTTCTTCTTGTAATGCGTCTCTCACCCTGCTCTCCTGTTGGGAAGGCCTCCCCTCCTGGTCCACTCCACGATCTCTACTTGATGGTTAAAACTGAAAACGTTTTTAGCCCCCTCCTCTAAAAGTAACCAATCCTCGTTCAAGTGCAGCCTTTATATAGGACCTCATCCATGGCTACACTTACTGCATTTCCCACCGCTCTTCCCATTGGTTACCAGGCACACTGGCCTCCTTGCTGTTCCTCAAAACCTCTATTCTCATTTACCAGGAGGTAAAATATTTTTTTGCCAGGCATATTTACATGGTGTGTTCTCTACCCCACTCGACTTTGCTCAACATCTCTTGAGAGATGTTGTCTTTGATCACTTGAACCAAAGTTTCTCCCCTTCTCATTTTCTAAACAGAATTACCGCCTCTCTAGTCCCTTCCCCTTCCCGTACTTTCTCTTTGTATTACTGATCTAATATTTTATTATATAATTATTCATGTATCTTCCTTCCCTTCCAGGATTGTAAGCTCTGTGAGGATGGTTCTTTATTTTGTTCACTGCCATAAATATTTGTGAATGAATGCAGGAACGAATGACACCTGAGACACGTTAGCACATGTGTTGGCTAAGACTTCCGTCCCCATGTTGGACATCAGGGGCTGTATCCTAGTCTCCTCAGTTCTTTCCTAGCACAAGGTAACTTCTCAATGTTCCTTGAGTGAGTGAATGATGTCAAGTATAAATTACCTGTGACCACATTTCCCAACAAAGGCACTCTGAATCCATGCATAGTTACAGAATTTAAATAATACAACTCTATTTCCACAATTCATTTATCTGAAGATCTTAGGATGAGGTACCTTTGAAAATTCAGAAGTGTTCACTACTTAACACCCCTACTAGCGTCTGTAGCAGTACCGTGTAGTCAAACACTTTAATAGCTTTGTAACAATGAGTGTCCTACAAAGTGTGATAAATAATGGTCAAGTAACTTTTTCTATCAAGTGAGTTATTAAGATAAGTTTGAAGAGTTTGGGATTTTGGAACGGTGGGTGAGGGCTGTAGATGAGTACTAGCATAGGGAGATAGGTGAAGTATCTCTGCGCTAAAATGGGTTCCCCATATTCCATAAGGCTAAATATCTATTTTTGCTCAGATCCTGATGGTGCAGCAGCCCGCAGCCTCAGCTAGGGAGTCTCAGCTGCTTCCAACGCCAGAGGAGCCCGGCCAGCCACAGCGTTAGCAACATGACAGCCACCACCATCCTCACCATCACCCTCAGCAGCAGCCGCACCACTACCACGATCATCATTATTTCTACAACCACAGCCACAACCACCATCACCAATACCCGCAACATGGAGCTGAGGGCAGCCCCAAGGCCCAGCCAAAGCCTCTGAAACACGAGCAGAAACACGTCCTCCAGCAGCACCAGGAACCAGCCAAGAAGTAAACAGGCTATGGTGAACTAGATGGGAATGACGGAGAAAGAGAAATACCTTTAAAGAACCTGTGTTCAGATGAAGCTACCAACCCTATTTCCAGGGTCCTCAGTGGCAACCAACAAGTTTGTAGACACTAATCCAAAGCAGCCTGTAAAGTGCGGCACCTTTGGGAAAGCAGGAGTTACCGTAAAACCAGGAACTTCATTCAGAAAAGCAGTATGGATAAAAAGAATGGAAAGTCTTACGAGAAACAAAAAATATATAAAATTAAATAAAGTAACTATTTTCTTCTCAGTATAGCTAACATGAATGAAGCATTTATTATAGGTCAGCCCTTGTGCTAATCTCTGTAATATGGAGGTAAAAACTATTTGCTCCATTCTATGAGTGAGGAAACCAGGGTTTGGCGAGAAGGTTCGCGACTTGTCTGCACAGCTGCTCGATGTCTGATTTGGATCCAGACTGAAGCTGTCCTACAATCAAAAGCCATGGCCTGACCTGTGGTGGTGCAGTGGGATAAAGCGTCGACCTGGAACACTGAGGTTGCCGGTTCAAAAACCTGGGCTTGCATGGTCAAGGCACATATGGGAGTTGATGCTTCCTGCTCCTCCCCCTTCTCTCTCTCTCTCTCTCTCTCTCTCTCTCTCTCTTTCTCTCTCTCTCACTCCTCTCTCTCTAAAAATCAATAAATAAAATATTAAAAAATAAATAAATAAAACATTCAAAAGCCATGCTCTGCGCCACCTGACCATCCTGACTTCATACAGTTCAAAACAAAAATTTTTCATTCTTCCTAACTTTCTTCCTGATGTGGAACCAAAGGAAAGTTTCTATAATTCAAGTAAATGTAAAAAGACTCGGGCTACAAGTCCCTCATTGTAAAAAAAAAAAGGCTGGCTGTAGGTAGCCAACATTTAACTGATATTTGGATAGCAGAATAATTTATTTCCTCAGCTAAGCCAAAGTTTTAAACATTTGTAATGACATATCAAGTGAGTCCGTGTAATTAAAAAAATTATTTAGTCACACCAGCTTGCCCTGATTTCTTTTGCAGAACCATGATCCTAGGTGTGCTATTCCCTGACAGATGAGAGTAGGAATGGTAGAAAAAAACAACCAAAAAAGGCACCGTCATAGATAATATATACATTTTTACATTTATCTTTTACACGAACATCTTGGTTGTTTGAATTTTTTAAAGCCAGGTGGAAATTGATAAAATGTATTTGTGAAGACCAAATTCTGAAACTCTTTTGGAAGATGGTAGTGATATTTTGAGACTATGAGTTAACTATACAAACATAAGAAAAGTAGTTTTTAAAAATGCCTGCATAGAGCTTCAGCTTCGACTGAAGACACAGTGTTTTGGACTTCACCACACTTATGTGACAGCTTCAAACTGAGAAATGTAGAGTAGCAAAAAAGAAAACATTCAGTTTATGGTATAAAAGCAGATTAATATGAACATGAAGATTAGAAAATGAAAATAACATATACACTAAAAAAATCACAACAGAAACAGGCTTTATTTTAACCAGACAAGTGAATACTTCAATCAATATCAACTTCTTCAAGACTTGACGATATGGAAATTAAAGGTGGTGCTCAGAAGGCAGAGAGGAAAGTCATCCTGGAGCAATGGACTGCCCATCAGACAACATGCTCAACTCAAAACAAATTAATTAGTTCTAAATTGTTAGATCTCGTGTTTCAATGTTCACCTAAGATTCACATTTTAAAGTGACCCATCAGTCCCAATGAAATCTTTTAAAAAGAATATACTATATATATGTATAGATCAATATCATAATTTTTTTTTATTTTAGAAACTTGGATTGAAATATAGGTTTTTAGTTGAAAATATTTCAAATGAAAAAAATTTTAAGATGACTTGTTAGAAAGCTCTTAGGTATATACACGTACAAAACAAAAAGATATTATTATCTGACACCTCAATCCATGACTTCTCCTAAACCTCCCCAATGTGAACAGTTAATCTACCGGCACACTTCGCCCTATAAATTTCAACGTCCTGCACAAGGATTGGCTACCATTCATATGTTACGCATGGATGAGGGCATTTCATCGTAGAATATTTCAATTTAATATAAACTAACATAAAAGAAATCCAACAAGACACTAGATATTCATAAAGGATATGACAAAATTGCATATAATTTTTCACTTTTGCCAGACTCCTTAAATTCATGAATATTCATGAACCCTTTCAGAGATTCCCCTTCTTCAAGGGCAATTTTGAGAGCGTTAGGTCTCGTGCTTCACTTTGTATTGAATTGGACAGCACCTTGATTAATATGAGTAATTACAGTAAAGGAAGGTATGGTGAGGAGGAAGAGTCATCTGAGGACAGAAACTGGGGGAAAGACTCTTTTTCCATAAGACACTCAAACAGGAAAAAAAACAACAAGACAATAAAAGATAAACAAACAAATAAAACAGTGTTCACAGTAAAACATGCCAGATTTGTAGTTTCATTTGAAACCAACAGCAAATCATGAAACGTCATGAAAAATATAAGTAAAGGTAAAATCTCCTAGAGTAATTACTAAACAAATTTAAAATTACCACGCTGATCAGTAAACCCCAGAAGAAGTATAAACAGCACTTACAGTTCAGGTCCTTCTTAGACATCATACAACTTTTCAAAGTTAATGCATAAAATTGGTAGGTTTGGCCACACTGCACAAAATGGTGTTGTTTTTTTTCTTAAAAATACAGTATACAGAAAAAGAAAAAAAACTCTTGTATTCCCCATTTTGAATCTTAAGCTCAACACCCAAGAGTAAAAGATCAGCTAGAAGGATTTTTAAATTATTTACAAATCCAGCAGGTACATCTGCCACGAATGGCTTGGCTTCCGTCCCACCGCGCTTTCACCTTCTCCAGCAGCGGCTCCCGGGTCTCTGTTCTCGCAGAAGGCTGCTCCATCGAGGGTTCATCCCTACTGGTCTTCAGTCATTTTGAACAGTTCCAACAGTGCCCCAACAGCTCCAAAGTAACCCTACAAAAACAATGGGAAACTGTAGGATTATCTCTGAACTTCGCCAAATTTTTTTAATAACTCTAGCAATGCTGCCCCCTAATGTAGGTAAGAGAAATTTAAAACCTTAACTTTGAACCCTGGCTGGTTGGCTCAGCGGTAGAGCGTCAGCCTGGTGCGCGGGGGACCCGGGTTCGATTCCCTGCCAGGGCACATGGGAGAAGCGCCCATCTGCTTCTCCACCCCCCCTTCTTCCTCTCTGTCTCTCTCTTCCCCTCCCGCAGCCAAGGCTCCATTGGAGCAAAGATGGCCCGGGCGCTGGGGATGGCTCCTTGGCCTCTGCCCCAGGTGCTAGAGTGGCTCTGGTCTCGGCAGAGAGACGCCCCGGAGGGGCAGAGCATCGCCCCCTGGTGGGCAGAGCGTCACCCTTGGTGGGCGTGCCGGGTGGATCCCGGTCGTGCGCATGCGGGAGTCTGTCTGACTGTCTCTCCCCGTTTCCGGCTTCAGAAAAATACACAAAAAAAACAAAACAAAAAAACAAAAACCTTAACTCTGCCACTAAAACACGGTAGAATAATAATAATAATAATAATAGTGAAACTGATTGGATATGAATTTGTTTATATATATTAAATAAGTGAACTGTTGTAAAATGCTTAGGAAAATGGCACACGGTATGTGCTATAGGAGGGCTGTGTATTGTTAGTATTAATGATTATTTCATTCTTTTATGTGCCCCAGGCATGAAACAGCGCTGGCCACCTACACACATCAAGCTAGGATGAACTAAGGACTGGATGTCTGTTTTGCCCCTGAT
This sequence comes from Saccopteryx leptura, assembly GCF_036850995.1. NCBI lineage: Eukaryota > Metazoa > Chordata > Mammalia > Chiroptera > Emballonuridae > Saccopteryx > Saccopteryx leptura. Next base: position 37,609,650 of record NC_089515.1, on the reverse strand, counting down.
TGATATAAGAGAAACACCACCAATCAAGTGTTTCCTTGCCTGCTGCCAGGGTGTTATTTCATTTTTAATTTTTGCCATAGCAAAATTTATATTATTACCTCCATTTCGCAGATGAAGAATGGGAGGTAATAAAGTAAATTACTGTTACAGGATCACATTACATGTGACAGAGCTCAACCCCAAGTCTATCTGACTTCAAGGCTGTACTATCTCACAGGAAAGAGCTGTGAGCTTCCCTCAGCAGATCTTGGACAGGCAGCTAAGTAAGCCCAAGTTCACTTTGCTCATCTGTGAAAGAAATGCTCATGTTTCCGTGAAAATGATGGAAACTGAAAAATAGAAATTTTTAGAGAAACTGGTTTTCGGAAGGAGGCACCCCTCTTCTGGTATATACCTGACTCAACAGTTACTGCAGGAGCCAGTGCCAAGATGTCAGAATGCTACACGGCAGGACCTTTGCCTCTGCTGCTGCCAGCTCACAGTTATGGACAGCTCGCTAAGTGCTACAAGTTGGTCTAAGCACCTTATATGGACTTACTCATTCAATCTGCGCAATAACTTTAGGAGACATGCTATTGCACCCCATTTTATAACTGCTAAAACAGAGATGGAGAGGTAGTCACTGTCTAAGGTCTCCCAGTCACAGAGTGGCTGCGCTCTTCACTGATCTTAGGAGGCGCTCACTAATAGGAATGGAATGAATGAGGGACTGAGTGAGGGATGACTCTTGAAACAAGGCAGGGAAGCCACCCTACCTCTCGGTGCCCCAAAAGTTCTCTCTCCACAGTATCCTCCTGTGAGGCCTGCCTGTGCTGGAGTGAACTTAAGAATGTTAAGAATTTTGATACCCCAAGGGCTTATATAATTGTTCCCATTTCATTGGCTACAGAGACATGAGTTACATATGACACACAGAACCAAACCAAAGCCGTGGTCCACAGAGGCCTAGGACTGTACAAAGTGATGTGCATTTTACCTATATAAGTGGATTTGCCCAAGATATTGGATCTTATTCTCTTTCTCACCAGTTCACTATCAATCTGCCTTCGTAGATAGCTTTTAATCTCTGGTGGCTTCTCGGATTGTTTTCTCCAAGAGAATCTGGATGTAGGGCTGCCAGATAAAACAACTATGTCCTGTATTTTTAATCACTAAATATGGCAACACCAGCTGAACTAACTAAAACAGTGGTTTTCATTTTTCATTTTAATTATTTTTTTGAAGCTGAGGTGATTTTTTTTCTTTTCTTTTTCAAACAAAATCTTATGTGGAAAATCAACAAATAAGCAGACAAAAGGGAGCTGCTCTGGTTGGGGGAGAGAAAGTAAAAATTCTGGGACTCCATTCCCCTCACCAGCAAAGAGTTTTATAATTCCATGCCTTTAGCCTGTTATAAAATAAAATAGGCACCGGTCAGTTGGCTCAGCAGTAGAGTGTCAACCCGGCATGTGGAAGTCCCGGGTTTGATTCCCAGTCATAGCACATAGCAAAAGTGACAATCTGCCTCTCCATCCCTCCCTTCCTCTTTCTCTCTCTCTCACTCTCTCTCCCCTACCCTCCCACAGCCATGGCTCATTCAAGCAAGTTGGCCGCAGGCACTGAAGATGGCACCAAAGATGGCACTATGGCCTTGCCTCTGGTGCTAAAATAGCTCAGTTGCCAAGCAACAGAGCAGTGGCTACAGATGGGCAGAGCATTGCCCAGTAGGGGGCTTGCTGGGTGGATCCCGGTTAGAGCATATGTGAGAGTCTGTCTCTCTGCCTCCCCAACTCTCACTTAATAAAAATAAAATAAAATAAGATAAAAGCTTTCTTTAGTATTTCTATCACTAGGCCTCAACTATTTAGTATTTAAACTCCTATTGTTTTACCCTTTAATAAAAAGAAAATATGGGCTTAGAAAGTTCTATATAACTTACAAATGAATTAGCAATTTTTCAAATAAATAATTCTGGCCCTGGCTGGTTGGCTCAGTGGTGGAGCGTCGGCCTGGCATGTGGGAGTCCCGGGTTCAATTCCCGGTCAGGGCACACAGGAGAGGCGCCCATCTGCTTCTCCACTCCTCCCTCTCTCCTTTCTCTCTGTCTCTCTCTTCCTCTCCCACAGCCAGGGCTCCATTGAAGCAGGGTTGGCCCGGGTGCTGGGGATGGCTCTGTGGCCTCTGCCTCAGGTGCTGGAGTGGTTCTGGTTGCAGCAAAGCGATGCCCCAGATGGGCAGAGCATTGCCCCCTGGTGGGCATGCCAGGTGGATCCCGGTTGGGCACATGTGGGAGTCTGTCTGACTGCCTCTCCGTTTCCAACTTCAGAAAAATGCAAATAAAATAAAATAAAATAAAATAAAAATTCCATTTTGTGATGACAAAAATACCCCAGTAGATAGTCATTATAATTGAAATTTTTTATAGCAGTTCTTCAAACATTTTTTTCTGCTGCAACATAGCAAAGGGATTAGGTACCTTTTGTGATACAGGAGGTTGGGAGGATAGTGGAGGTGGCTAGAAAGGGGTCCCTTCACTCACTCTTAGAAACCTCTGATTTGTATTAGAATAGAAATTCAACGTAAGAGACTCTGAATTAAGCGATGCTTTCCATTTCCTCCATAAACAGGCCGGTTGATGTCCAGGTACCCCTGTCGCTCAAGGCTACGAAGCTACTCTTACTTGCTTGAGCACTTCTGTTCTTACCAACTGAGCTGTTTTATCTGCCAAAAATCAGCTGTGTTTATCCTCAAATTGTTTATGACAGTTTGATTGTTAGTGCAATAATCGAATTTTTTATGCTTCTGACAGTGTTTCGCCACAGAATGAAATAGCTTTTGTACAGTCATGTGATTAGATTTCCAGATCACTTTTCCATTTAGACAGAAAATATTCTTTATTTGGTGGGATCTTGATAAATTTCAGAAGCAGGAGAGTCTTTTATCCATCAAATCTGAAAGTGTTTGGGGAAAAAAAGGATTTCTACAAACTAAAAAGTTTTTTCTTTTGGATACACAAAATTGTTAAGCAGGCATGTTAGAATGGCTAATTTGGATGAGGAAGGTACTGGTAGATAATGTACCCTGCCGGAAGACAGGAGAAACCATCTTAGGATGAATGGAGTGCAATAATCTAATTTAATTATATACCAACTTGACTAGTAAAGAGTATAAAATGGTCACTTAAATCCAGTTAAATTATTGAAAAAGATTTAAAAGGGTAGCTAACACTGAAAGCTGCTAAAAGAGTAAATCTTGCCTAACCAGGCGGTGGCGCAGTGGATAGAGCGTCGGACTGGGATGCGGAAGATCCAGGTTCGAGACCCCGAGGTTGCTAGCTTGAGTGCGGGCTCATCTGGTTTGAGCAAAAGCTCACCAGCTTGAGCCCAAGGTCGCTGGCTCAAGCAAGGGGTTACTCGGTCTGCTGAAGGCCCGCAGTCAAGGCACATATGAGAAAGCAATCAATGAACAACTAAGGTGTTGCAACGCACAACGAAAAACTAATGATTGATGCTTCTCATCTCTCCATTCCTGTCTGTCTGTCCCTGTCTATCCTTCTCTCTGACTCTCTCTTTCTAAAAAAATAAAATAAAATAAATAAAAATTAAAAGAGTAAATCTTAAAAATTCTCATCACAAGAAAAAATAATCTTTGTAACAATGTGTGGAGATGAATGATAACTAAACTTATTGTGGTAATCATTTTGCAGTATAAACCTATATCTAATCTTTGTGTTGTACACCTGAAACTTATACAATGTTAGATGTCAATTACATCTTAACAAAACTGGAAACAAAACAAAACAAAGATTGAAAAATTTAGTCACCAACATTGCTATTTAGGTGGGTGCCACATATGAAAGATGGACAGGAAAATCTACAATTCTACAACCGTATTGCTTTATAAGTGTCTTTAACTTCTTGATCCACTTTAAAGAAACAAACCAGAAATCAAAGAAGGTGCATAATATGAAAAAAATTATGAAAAGTAGGACAACTACAAACCTCCAACCAGCAGAACTCATGCTCAAAAACTGATGAATGAATGAAGATTTATTCACTTGTGTCAAAATAAAGTGGTTACAGTAGGGAGCTATTTTTTAATGACAATGCATTTTAACATTTTTTTTTAATCACCAACTAATAGTCCTGATTGTTGAGAAGAGAGTTTCCATTTTATACAATGTTCTTTGTTATCCTCTGCATAAATGTAAGCTAAGGGACCCACTCATATGCTAGACAAACCAAAAGATTTCCACATAGCACAATTTAAGTCCATGCAAGCTCAACCTACCTCATGTTCCAAAAACAGAGCTTTTAGCTGTCCTTTGGACCAAAAATCCATGGCATATGCTAGCAGCTTCATGGAGACCATATTGATTCTAAGAAAATTCCCAACAAACACAACTCTGTCAATATTCTGAAAAACAAACAAAAACAAAAAAACCACAATTCAACCATGGCATTAAAAAAAAGCATTTGGCAAAGCCCCAATGTCCCATATATAACTGTATTCCCAGAACCTTACAGAGTAAAAATTTTTTTTATTAAAAGTGGAATTACTTCATCATTTCCAAGATGAAGTTGAGCAAACCTAATAAATGCATTCCATAAAAACAAGAGGGTGAGATTTTGTTTAGACAAGGCAGAGACTAACATTGGGCTTATTTGCAGGCATTACGTTAGTTTATCTTAAGTGTGATATGAAATTTAGCTCCCAACCCTCCTTTATAAAGTTGTAATTGGAGTTCAAGTTCAGTCAAAGTTGCTGTGCATTCCTTCAATTCTCCAAACTTCTGACTATAAAATATTATTATAACCAACTCGTAAATAAAATGGCCATGGTACAGGTTATTCACTGAATGCATTTGCTCAGTTTGCTCTGTGCCAAACACTGGGAATACAGAAAGAAACAATATTCCGTATCTTTAGACTATATGGGGGAATATCCTGTTTGGTCAACACATGGGTTAAAATATTTTTGTTGTCATGGATACAGATTTGCATTCTGAACAACATACAACACTGAGCTAGACTGTCTACCATGCAGAGGCTGCTCAGCACTTTCTCACAGAGCCCATGTCACTCATGTCAAAGGGAAGAGAGTCTTGGAAGCTGGCATTATTTTCTGTTCAATTTAACAAGAGGAACAGGGTCTGGGAACATCACCTTTTAACTGTCTTAAGTTTTAACAATGCATGATCATTAACCACTATAAAAATTTCCATGGGTTGAGGGGTGGGAGGTGGTAGTAATAAATTTCCACAAATAAGAAGTGTAGCTACAAACCACCCAGACTGAGAGTGGCAAGGAACACTCAAAGTAAGAAACTCAAAGAGAAATTTAATTAAAGCTTAGAAGCTTCACCTTTTCTCACCAAACAGGGGAGTCCAAGGTAGGACTTGCTCAAAACCCCAGTCCTGCTTTACTCAGGTAAAAAGCCAGAAGGAATAGAAGTGGCATTAAAAACTGATGGAGCCTGACCAGGCGGTGGTGCAGTGGATAGAGAGTCGGACTGGGATGCGGAGGACCCAGGTTCGAGACCCCGAGGTTGCCAGCTTGAGTGCGGGCTCATCTGGTTTGAGCAAAGCTCACCAGCTTGGACCCAAGGTCGCTGGCTTGAGCAAGGGGTTACTTGGTCTGCTGCAGCCCCAAGGTCAAGGCACATATGAGAAAGCAATCAATGAACAACTAAGGTGTCCCAACGAAAAACTAATGATTGATGCTTCTCATCTCTCTCCGTTCCTGTCTGTCCCTATCTATCCCTCTCTCTGACTCTCTCTCTCTGTCACTGTAAAAAAAAAACAACCCCAAACAAACAAACAAACAAACAAAAAACAACTGATGGAAATTCTTTATCTCAAACAAATGCCAGATGGGTAAAAGATATAAACATTAAATTTTAAAAAGAGAGAGAGAAAAGAAAAAAGAGACTAGAAGAAAACATGAGAGAATTATTTTTAAAAATAATGTCAAAGTAGAAAAGGTACAATACTCAGAATCCAAAAAAAAGACTTATATATTTGCTTTAAAAAATCAAATATTAGCCCTGGCCTGTTGGCTCAGCGGTAGAGCGCCGGCCTGGCGTACGGGGGACCCGGGTTCGATTCCCGGCCAGGGCACATAGGAGAAGTGCCCATTTGCTTCACCCCCCCCCCCTTCCTCTCTGTCTCTCTCTTCCCCTCCCGCAGCCAAGGCCCCATTGGAGCAAAGATGGCCCGGGCGCTGGGGATGGCTCCTTGGCCTCTGCCCCAGGCGCTAGAGTGGCTCTGGTCGCAGCAGAGTGACGCCCCAGAGGGGCAGAGCGTCGCCCCTGGTGGGCGTGCTGGGTGGATCCCGGTCAGGCGCATGCGGGAGTCTGTCTGACTGTCTCTCCCCGTTTCCAGCTTCAGAAAAATACAAAAAATAAAAATAAAAAAATAAAAAATCAAATATTTATTCTGGGGAAAATATCACCATGAACAAATCTAAATGGAAAGCAATAATCAGAAAATATTTTCAGTACATATAACATAAAAGTATACATATTATCTACCTACAAACTAATAAGAAAGAAGACCAACAAAATCAACAGAAAAATGAGTGAACAGTATTGATAGTTCACATACACGCAAAAGAATAAATACTCATGGCTATTAAATATTATAGATAAAAAATGCTCAGCCTCACTTATAATAAGATACAAATTAAAACCAAAATAAGGTAGTATATCTTGCCTATTAGATTGAAAAAATAAAAAGGTTTGATAATGCTCCGTGGAGAAATTTATACTCTGCTGGTGGGAAATTAATTAGAACCACCTTTATCTGTCAAAATCACATTCAAGACATCCTTGACTCAGTAATTTCCCTCTAGAAATTTATCCTATAGATATAATTCCACATATGTAAAATGGCATGTATGATCATATATAATTTTTTTTTTAAATATGGAATGCTTCACGAATTTGCATGTCATCCTTGCGCAGGGGCCATGCTAATCTTCTCTGTATCGTTCCAATTTTAGTATATGTGCTGCCGAAGCGAGCACCATATATAATTTTTTTAAAGTAATAGCATGGTCTAGAAAAGCCTAAATATCATTAGGAAAATGATCAAATCTACAATAGATATCTACATGTTAGGATGCTATATGGTCATTTAAAAATGAAGAAATTCTAATACAAAATTTTTAAAAATGAAACAATTCTAAATATACCTATATGAACAATCTCAAAATGTATTATCATGTAAAAAATCAAGAAGCAACATTTCCCAAAGTGTATACTGAAGTATGTAGGTAAGACTGATAAGTGCCTGGAATTTGCTTTCTAATATTTTAGCAAAAAAAAGAGAAGGAGGAGGAAGGAAACAGAGATAGATGAAATATGTATGACAAAGTCTTAGTAACTATTATGTCTGAGTCCATGGCTACCTGGGGTTCTTTGTAGTCCTCTCCTTTATGTTTGTATACCCATTTCATACTAAAAGGCTGATAAACAAACAACCAAAGCAGATGCAGAATAGTATGTAGGAGGTGAATGGCATGGCATGCGGTTCTATCTCAATAAAACTGCTGTTTTATATAAAATGAATGTTTGAGGCCCTGGCTGGTTGGCTCAGTGGTAGAGCACCGGCCTGGCGTGCAGGAGTCCCGGGTTCAATTCCTGGCCAGGGCACACAGGAGAAGTGCCATCTGCCTCTCCACCCCTCCCCCTCTCCTTCCTCTCTGTCTCTCTCTTCCCCTCCTGCAGCCAAGGCTCCATTGGAGCAAAGCTGGCCCGGGTGCTGAGGATGGCTCTGTAGCCTCTGCCTCAGGCACTAGACTGGCTCTGGTCGCAACAGAGCAACGCCCCGGATGGGCAGAGCATTGCCCCCTGGTGGGTGTGCCGGGTGGATCCCGGTCAGGCGCATGCGGGAGTCTGTCTGATTGCCTCCCCGTTTCCAGCTTCAGAAAAATACAAAAAAATAAAAAATAAATAATAATAAAAATAAAAAGAATGTTTTATAGAGTTTGCTACCTCTGAAGGGCTGTGTCTTCCCTATACCGCATACAATAGAGAGTAAACACACAAAAAAACTAAAAACAATGGCTGCCTCTAGTAAGGTTAACATTGAGGTCAGTGGTGGACATAGTGACTCACTTCCCTTGTATACTCTTCTGGTGTCTTCAGAACTCTGTATTGTGTGTTTCCGTTATTCTCTCTTCAATAAAATGAATAAAAACATTTTAAGTTGATGGAGGAGAATTTCATAGCTTTCCAATAACCATAGCAAAAATGGTTTAGATTTAGTGCACCTGGTTGAAATCAAAGATTCTCCAATCAGTGACTCCAGGGAGCAAAGCCATAACTAAAGAACTTGCATGACTGCTGTCCGGGGATAGTTGGTGCTGCCAGTCTCTGGTGTGTCCACAGGGAGCCTGCCCTGGCTGGGTGCCAGCTAATAATAGCCTGAGGGCTATTGCTGAGTCCTCTCATTCATTCAACTCCACAGGAACCTCTAAAATAGTTACTTAAACTGGCATGTAACACTTTCCAACAGCCACTTTTGGTATGATTATAAAATAAATGGCATTGGCCCTGGCCGGTTTGCTCAGTGGTAGAGCATCGGCCTGGCGTGCAGGAGTCCCGGGTTCAATTCCCGGCCAGGGCACACAGGAGAAGCACCCATCTGCTTCTCTACCACTCCCCCTCTCCTTCCTCTCTGTCTCTCTCTTCCCCTCCCGCAGCCAAGGCTCCATTGGAACAAAGATGGCCCGTGCACTGAGGATGGCTCTGTGGCCTCTGCCTCAGGTGCTAGAATGGCTCTGGATGCAACAGAGCAACGTCCCAGATGGGCAGAGCATCGCCCCCTGGTGGGCATGCCGGGTGGATCCCGGTCGGGCGCATGCGGGAGTCTATCTGACTGCCTCCCCATTTCCAGCTTCGGAAAAATGAAAAATAAAAATTAAAAAAAAAAAAATAAATAAATAAAATAAATGGCATTGCAATGGAAATCAAAAGTTAAAAATAAACTCAGTTACCCCCTCGTAGTGATTACAATATGTTTAAATCAAAAACAAACACCTGCTGGCTCACTCAAGCTCTGTGGAAATCAGGGCAAAGGGCATCTATTGCTCTATTCCTAGTGACCTGACCTTTCAAAGTTCATGAGTACAGCCAACTACACATATTTGTTTGGCTACTTGGAAAACTCTCTTTAAAGATTAATGTAAAACAATCTCTGTTACAGTGAATCCCATGACCGATGTGGACTTTGAAAAGACACGTCTCTAATACCAGTTTCGCATTTAATCTCTGTCTGAAATGGGGACTTAAAAAACGTATGACCCTGACCAACAGGCCAGTGACATGTTCCATTCAATATAGTGACAAGAAGGTGTCTCTCTTGTAACCCCAGAGCTCAAAGGCAGGCCACCTCTCATAAAGACTGGCTCGCACCCTATTTAACACTCTACTGTTGAATTAGGTAGGGTTTAAAGGAGGTTTCTGCAGTACCTGTAATGTTCTATTTTATCTCTATGTATGTCACATTTCTATTAAAAATTACACTTGAAATACTGTATTACAGATGCTACTATAATTCTTTAATATTTTTCCTATTACCTGTTCCATGCCCCAAACCCCTTTTTTGTCTTCCTAACTCTGCTCAGTAAAAGCCTGTCCAGTTTACATATTTTGTATTTCAGAAAAGGGTTTTCTTTTTATCCAGAGGAATTTTACAGCATTTCAAACACATTATCAAAGCTCTGTGACCAGCCCTACCCCCCTCCTTGCCCCTGGGGCTCTGGCTGGCCATAGCTGTAGCAGGCTCTCTGTGCTTTGATAGCCCTGTACAATGCTGCTTGAACTCCATGCCACAAGGCAACACTGTAAAGAAGCTGAAAGCAGAGAGAATGTCGAAACTTGCAAGTGGAACGCTTCACCCACAAACAGCTGCAAGGGTGAGAAGAGCTTTTCTTCACATTTCAGTAGGTACATGGTAGTAATGATGGTTAGAGACACTAAGGCAGGGGTCCCCAAACTTTTTACACAGGGGGCCAGTTCATTGTCCCTCAGACCGTTGGAGGGCCGGACTATAAAAAAAACTATGAACAAATCCCTATGCACACTGCACATATCTTATTTTAAAGTAAAAACAAAACAAAACGGGAATACAATATTTAAAATAAAGAACAAGTAAATTTAAATCAACAAACTGACCAGTATTCCAATGGGAACTATGCTCCTCTCACTGACCACCAATGAAAGAGATGCCCCTTCCAGAAGTGCGGCGGGGGCTGGATAAATGGCCTCAGGGGGCCGCATGTGGCCTGCGGGCCGTAGTTTGGGGACCCCTGCACTAAAGCATGGGTTGCTATTTTTCCATGTTTCTTCCATGGTTGGATGGTTTTAAGTGCCTATTTAAAAATAAAACACACCTTCTTTCTCCTCCTCCACCACACCGTTCTCATTCTACAAGGTGTGACTACAACAAAGGGCCGGTTTCCCAGGACTGTCATTCTGTAAGGGTCAATAGTGACTGCACCGCCAAAGGTAAGACTTATAGAAGATGCACGACTCTCCCTGGGTTAAGGCCTTACCTCGTTCAACGCACACATCCGAGCAATGGAACCAATGTTGTTGGTGATGGTGACCAGTGTGGCTCGAGCGAGGTCTTCCTTGCTGATGGACTCTCGCTTTTCCTTACTCATCATGTTGCCAAAGCTATGTTGGAAATATTAGCGAAACTGTTCAAAATCATCCTTAGGCAGACACCATGCTTCCACCAAAGTACTGCGGAAAGCTGTATGAATAACTCTGTTCAAACTCAAATGACCTGATTTTGCTGCCATGGTTTACAAGCAGACAGGATTACAATATGAATGGTTGGCTGCCCTTTCTTAATAGGAACAAAATAGCATGGCTATTAATGGGGGCATTTTTTTTTTAAATGCCTTTAGATATCTGGACAAAAATGAAACAGGAAACTATTGCAGTTCTCCAGAACCTTCTTTCAAAGCTGCCCTATTTTAAGCACAAGCATCAAGAGCTAAACATCTCAGTACTTCATCAAAGGCAGGAGGAGATCAAATCGGAACTCCGATCCCATCGACAGTTGCACTTGATGGGTTAAGATCTTTTGAAATAACTAAATGAATAGCCAGGGTGGAGAGGTTGCCTTGTGTTTAATCACTACTACCATTCCTAGCCACTTCATCTCTACCTTGATGCTACAGCAGATCCTTGAAGGCCAAATCGTTCATAGTCTCCTCCGTAAATGTCCTTCACCAGCTTATCAACATTGGTGCTGTCGCCTTTAGCTGCCATTTCCAGAGCTTCTTCGAAGGTCTCACAACCAGTCAGCAGGCAACATAGGCCTAGGAATGTTCCACCTCCAAGACTGAAGGAACAATAAGGTTGATTTTTAAATTTGACTTCAAGATATGCCCATCCAAGCATATCCCCAACAACAAAAGATGTCCCCAACAACATCAAGACCACTTAATATAGGATATACTAAAAACAGAAGAAAAACCAAGAGGCACTTGAATTAAAAGTGCTACGGTACAAAATATATAGCTTTAGGGTAGATTGGATACAAAAGAGAACAGAGACTAAAAAGAAACATCGAGAAAAACTTGCCCCTGAATTTAACAGCAAAACCAGAGAGATTGTCACTGATTTCTGTTGTGAGACCTTCAACTTAGCCACTAACCTAAGTGTTGCATTCTGTTTTCTCAGTTATAAAGTGAGGCCAAATCATAATTGCTCTTATTTGGGTGGTCTGAAAGTGGCAAACAACCAGAGAAATGACTGCTATATATTTAATATATAAATATAGCGAGAATACAAATGCTTTGAAAAATACACTGTGTATACGTGAAGCGTAGTTCACAGCTATGGAGCCAAACTCTGATGACAAAACTGACCGAGGACTCAGCCAGGAATAGCCAGAGCCTGACCTCAGTTCTTTAGCTGAGATCTCATTTAACCTCCTTGGAAATTTCTGGAAGGAAGACACTGTTTGGTCGACTGTACTTTTTTTCTAGTAGACTCTGGAACAAGTTATTAATACTTTAATTACCATCACGAGTCAAAAATAGTAACAGAGGTCATAAAATAATTCCAAGGCTCAAACTATGTTTTAAAAGCTTTTGATTGTTTGGTAGGTGAGAGGAATTCCTTTAAAAGTCTTTTTAGACAAAACTAGAAACTGCCTCAATTTTTTCCCCGACTTAATTCTCTCAACTACCAAGAGAGGTATGTGTTAAAATCTCCCAATATTATTAAATATCAGTCTATTTTACTTATGTTTATGCTTATTTTTGCTTCATATAATTTGAGCCTATATTACTGACATATTAACATAAAATTATAGTATCTTCCTGGTGGATTAAACCTTTTTAGTCTAAAAAAAAAATTAGAAACTGATTATGGTAGTTGAGAATGAACTCAATGGTGTATTAACTTCAAAGTTACCCGAAGAGAAGAAAAGCAGATTTGGAGTGAAGGTATCACTAGTGGACTTCTGGTAGGACAAGGAGCACAGACATGACCGTGCGCTTCACTCTCAATGAACGGTAAACGTAAAGAGTAATTGCTCACATCAACTTGTTCTGAGGCTCCAAGAGCTGTTAGCCCTGGGAACTCCTTATGTGTTTGGATACTGGCCTCTAATTCTAAAAGAAAATTCAGGTGGAGAGTAAGGTTCTTTTTATTTTTTACTTTTATTTTTTTGAGAGAGGCAGGGAGAGACAGGATCATGGGGCTGCTTCCTATGTGTGCCCTGACCAGGAATTGAACCCACAAACTTGTTGTTTCGGGACGATGCTCTTAATTACCAACTGAGTTCACTGGCCAGGCGAGAGTAAGGTTATTTATTTATTTATTTATTTTGAGTAAGGTTATTTTTAACTTAAATTTGAAAAAAAGAAAATTTAGGGTAAAGTATTCTACTATCTATAACCACTAACAAGAAGGTACTAGATTATAGATAGACACATAGTTCTTTAAATCACAACTAAAGCAAAACTGTATATAATATTTAACTAGTGAGTCTTAGAAAAATACACAATTGATGGAAATTAAGGGTTCTCATGGAAAATCTGTAGTTGGGCACCACAAGTAGCAGCTATCCAAACCACAGGTGTAATAACATGAGGACCTAAACAGCTTCATGGACATTGTCACCTTGACCACCCAGTCATAGCAGAAATTTTGGTTTTCCACAAAGGTGATCATCATCTGCATTTAACATGGCGGGTTACGCTATGTTATCAGTTTCACTCTACCCTACAAAGCTACTGTGTTTTAATGGGAATATCTTTTAGTTTGTGTATAAGCTGGATTTGTCTTGTTTTCTGTCTTGTATATATTTGAAAAGTCTTTGCTCCTATTTCTAGCTTTTTGTTTTATCGACACACCTTTCTTTGAATATCAGATATTGGTATTAATCAAGGCATTCAACAACCTACTCCAAACATAGGCAACTGAAGATATTGGCTGACTTAGAAAGAAGGCAACTCATCAACAGATGTGTTGGTATGAGTGGAAAAGAACAGGTGCTTCGTGTGACTGGGAAATGACAGGTGACTCCAGACAAAGACTTGGAGCTGAATGGGGGAAGCGCGCATGCATTTGCACAGCTGGTTCCCTGCAGATAGGAGGAAAAAAGGCACAGTTGCAGAAGAGCACTTTATTAATATCCCCAGTCTGCTAACCATTATTCAGTCAAGTGATTCTCTTGCTCATAATCAGATACATGTTTGTTTCAGCAGATACACACAGAAAGACCCCCGCCCCCAGCAAATTAGAGACAAAAATACATTGCTAGAAACAGCTGTTGAATACCATTGTTTTTTTAAAAAAAACAAAACTCACAACCTTATAATGAGGGATTTTAGGGAGAAGTAGAAGGAATCTGCAGTTACTGAGTGTTTGTGCCTTACAACAGATTCTAAAGCAATGAGGTGAGCGGTCCTACAACTCTCCCTGAAGTTTCAAAATTCTTTACATTCCTCTTTTAATAGACTACACATTCTAACAGTGTCAGTTGTAAAGTCTTGTTTTCATTTTTTTATTGACTCCTACAGTAAAATTGAAGTTGTGTTAATAGGAAAAAAAAATGTTGCTACCCAATCTAGGATATAATAAAATTACACATAACACTGAAGCAAACCATTCGAAATCATGTTTAAAAGAAAACTGAGATCCCATAATGATGTGGCTTCCTAAAAATAAAAATGTTTAATAAAAGAATAGGGTATAATACCATAACAATTCAGAGTTCAGCTATCAGTTCACAATAGTAGCAAAACTCAAAGCTTAAGCCATTTGCTTAGATCAATGGATCAGCGATTCCTAAAGTGTGTTCCACACACTGATGTTCACTGCTGACCATATAGTTTGTATCAGTAGTTTACTAACTTGGATCAAAAGAAAACTTTGGTAGGACAACTCTGATTGGACAAGGAGGATCTGGGGCCCAGAACTGATGTCTCATTCCCCTCCCCTACCTTGGGCAGCCTCTGAAAGGGCTCTCTATTAACAACATTCAGTAGCACATTTCCAAGACTACTGGTTAGGGAGAGTTTGTAGCTAAGCTCGGGTATCCATATGGGATTTGTCGATAATTGTGAGGCATTGGTCATTAATGGGCATTTATCAATAATTAAAATTTATAGGCATTACTACATAGGAAATAGAAGCCAAACGCCATAATTAATTCATTAGTAGCTATTCAAGATGTCCCAAATCACTGGAAGCTCTATATTTGAAAAAGTTTACCCGTGTTGAATTCAACAAAACTGTAAATAACTAATTGTGAAAAAATATTTTGCTTGTTGTTACCTTGGGATTAGCTCTACCAATTCAATTACTCCTCTGGAAGGAAATCTGTAGTTTTTTAAAAATTGTACCCTCACCAGAAGATCACTCTGTAGGGTAAAACCAGCTCCAGTGAAATATTAATTTGTCTCTAATATACCTGACAGTCTTAATAAGGCCATGGGGTTAGTTGTGAGTCTTGTGTGGGTAAGTAGGCTTAGTTCTGTATTTTCAATGAAAAATGTATGCTTAGTAGCAATTAACCTACACACCAAAACCCATGTTCTAGACACAAGCAGGTTTCAGTCAGAATGTGTATGTGTGTGTATTAACCAGGGTTTCTCGATACCAGTAGTACTGACTTTTATGGCTTACTATATTTTTCTTTTCTGTTGTAGGGAGGCTTCCTAACCTCTAGACACTAGTTGCCAGTAGCAGTCTACTTCTAGTTGTGACAACTAAAAAAATGTCTCTAGAAATTGCCAAAATCCCCCGGAGGCATGAATCTCCCTTTCCCCAGTGGTGAACCTCTGATTCATACAAACCCACCACAAGTCCTAGAAGTACAGTAGAAAGCAGAGCTCTCATCCTACTGGGTGAATAATACTGCAGAATTTCAGTATTGGAAAAGCCTGCAGAAACTAAGAAACAACCCCATTCATGGCACAAATAAGGATCCTGAGGTCCAGAAAAACAATGGTTTCAATATCATGCCCCAAACCACATTCCACATGGCACTAAGTTACTTAAGTTGTTCCTCCAAAAATGGGTTCTGTGGTCCAATAAGTTGGAGAAACATTCATACCAAACCCTCCTCTTAGAAATAAGAAAATCCTGATTAATTTTATTTCTACCAGGATGTCTCAGGTGTCTGACCCCAGATCTTTTCCCCACGTTGAATCCCCATTAAGAGGAAGCTGAGCCCATCTATCTGCCCTTGGGTGTGTGCACTGAAAAAACAAGGCATTCTGTTCGACTGTGGTGACAGGGTGGTTTTTCCTGTCCGTTCAATTCCAAAATTCCCTGGAAGGTATGCGGACTAGTCCAGTTTTCAGCTGGAGCATCTTCCCGAGGGTAACAAACATTCCTTATAAACCCAGTTTGGTTTACTAGTTGGAATGATGTATTATTTCAAGCAATTAATCCTGCGCTGGGCACCAAGGTGGTTCTAAAAGATGGCCAGAGCCCTCTCTGACCATCCCAAGCATCCTTACATCTGGATTCTACTCTGCTTATTGTACCTGCCATTCATTTGGCACTTAATATGTACTGCTTTGGGGGGAAACTTCTAATGTGTGTACGAGCCTTCTTTCCTCAACCCGCCCAGTTTCCAATGGGGCAGGATGGTGTTTTATTTACCTTTATATAAATCACCCTCATAACATATCCAATAAAACCTTGTTGGCTGACAGAGGTTAAGATCTTTCTTCTAAAAATGTATTAATTATAAATAACCTTTTTTAAAGCTAGTCTTCAAGGAAGAGAACTGGGTTTCGGTATAAAAAGGTTCTCCTAGTGAAAACCAAGTTTACCTGGTCCCAGTAACTCTTTTATAGTTGTCCTTGGAGTACACTGCCAGGATGCTGACACCTGAGCCCATGTTCACCAGCAGCATAGGATATGGGTTATCAAGGCAGTATGGTTTTTTTTGACACAATTCAGGATTTGTGGGATTTTCAAAATAGTAACATTCCGGCTTGCCGTTGAAGCCAACAGAGTCGACGTAGAGCAGGCCCTGAATCAGACAATCCAGTTCGTCCAGTTTGTGGAGCTGTAGGTCTGCAATCTGAAAGAGAATAACACCTGGTGAGAAAGGCGGCCGCAGCCTTAGGGGAAGCGCCAGAGAATTTTTAGCTGGACTTAAAATATGTCATTAACGGCCCTTGCTGGTTGGCTCAGTGGTAGAGCGTCGTCCTGGCGTGCAGGAGTCCTGGGTTCAATTCCCGGCCAGGGCACACAGGAGAAGCGCCCATCTGCTTCTCCACCCCTCCCCCTCTCCTTCCTCTCTGTCTCTCTCCCCCTCCCGCAGCGAGGCTCCATTGGAGCAAAGATGGCCCAGGCGCTGAGGATGACTCTGTGGCCTCTGCCTCAGGTGCTAGAATGGCTCTGATTGTGGCAGAGCGATGCCCCAAGATGGGCAGAGCATCGCCCCCTGGTGGGCATGCCGGGTGGATCCCGGTTGGGCGCATCCTGGTCGGGCGCATGCGGGAGTCTGTCTGACTGCCTCCCAGTTTCCAGCTTCGGAGAAATACAAAAAAAAATAATAATAAAAATAAAAAATATGTCATTAACATTAAATGCACGGAAACACCAAGTTGTAAAATCTTATTGATAATTAGTCTTGGCCAGACATCGGACATCCCGTCCGCCCACCGTGAGACCGAAAGGACGGTAGATTGCCTGTTTGCTATGAGAGCAGATCATCACCACATATGGTGGGTTGAAGGATGTCCCTGAAAAATAATGTCCACATTCTAATTTTCAGAACCTGTGAGTGTTAGCTTATTTGGAAAAGGTGTTTTTGCAGATGTTATTAAGAGCCACCAGAAGCTGAAAGGGGCGAGGAAAGGAATCTGCCGAAGAGCCCCCGAAGGAAATGTGGGCCTGCCAGCCCATTGATTTTGGCCTTTTGGTCTTCAGAACTCCAACTGAATACATTTCTGCTGTCTTAAGACATTAAATTGGTAGCAATTTGTTACAGCAGTCCAAGGAAACAAATACAGCATACCATTGAGACCGCAGCTATCCCACAGGGTGAGGAGTGAGAATGTTCTGGAAGCAGCAAGAATCCTAACCTTCCTTGGGAAGAGATGAGATCCCAAGGGTGGCACCTTATGCCTGGGAGTGGGGAACAATCTCCTTAGCCCACGAAGTCCCACTCCCCCTTTCCAAGGCCTGGGAGTTGGAGTTAGGCAGACCTGGCTTTGAATTCTGGCTCCAATACTTGACTGAGAGATATGGGCATGTTGCTTAACTTCTCAAGCCTCAGTTTCCTCATCTGTAAAATAGGGATAATAATACCTACTGCATAGTGTTGTTGTGAAAATGACATGATAATAACATATGTAAAATGCTTATCCAGAGCTTGACATTACAAGAAACTCAACAAATACTGCCTCTTTTATTAATAGCTGGGGTGGCTTCCATGTGTCCTTTATGCTCCCATAAGACAAAAACTCCTTTCTCCCAGGTATAGAGGGAAAAAAATAAAGGAGAATGAGTTGGCTATGGGCTAGCCTTAGGGGTGAGTGGCCACTTTGCATTCTCAAAAGTTCAATTCATGATCCTCAAGAATGGTATTACTGTTGGTCCAGAGGTCTGGACTGGTGATGGTTTCCCATAAACAAATGTCAAACAATCAATCAACCTAGCAAACACCAACATGAAACTGAACCAATCTAATGAAGGGAGATAATTTATAAGGTCTACCTTAATTATTTAAAAAAATTTTTTTTAGAAAAATATAAACTGGCTCTGGCCAGTGGCTCAGTGGATTGAGCATTGGTCCAGCATATGAACATCCCAGGTTCAATTCCTGGTAAGGGTACACAGGAGAAGCAACCATTGCTTCTACTCCCACCCTCTTCCCCTTCTCTCCCTCTTCCCCTCCTGCAGCCAGTGGCTTGATTGGTTCAAGTATAGCCCGAGACCCTGGGGATAGCTCAATTAGAGTGCATCAACCTCAGGTGCTAAAAATAGCTTGGTACTGGAGCATCAGCCCCAGATGGGGTTGCCAGGTAGAACCCAGTCAGGGAACATGCAGGAGTCTCCCTCACTATCTCCCCTCCTCTCACCTAAAAAAAAAAGGAAGGGAGAGGCCCTGGCTGGTTGGCTCAGTGGTAGAGCATTGGCCTGGCATGCAGGAGTCCCAGGTTCAATTCCTGGCCAGGGCACACAGGAGAAGTGCCCATCTGCTTCTCCACCCCTCCCCCTCTCCTTCCTCTCTGTCTCTCTCTTCCCTTACCACAGCCAAGGCTCCACTGGAGCAAAGTTGGCTGGGGCGCTGAGGATGGCTCTGTGGCCTCTGCCTCAGGCGCTAGAATGGCTCTGGTTGCAACAGAATGACGCCCCAGATGGGCAGAGCATCGCCCCCTGGTGGGCGTGCTGGGTGGATCCCGGTCAGGCGCATGCGGGAGTCTGTCTGACTGCCTCCCCCTTTCCAGCTTCGGAAAAATACAAAAAAAAAAAAGGAAGGGAGAAAGAGAGGGAGGGAGGGAGTCCAATTACTGCTTACTACAATACATACCAAGCATGTGTACTAGATTGTTTGATTCTCCCAAAAACCCTATAAGTAGATACTATTGTCCTTATTTTATGGTTAAGGCTCACAGAGCTTAAATAACTTTCCCTACATGATACAACTTGCAAGCATCTTCCACAGATTTGCTGTTATTCTCTTATCTTCATTCATGAGTACTGCTTCTGGGACCTGGAAACATATACAAGTATTACGGTATTTTGCCTAAAAAGTATCATGTTCACCTGACTAGGTGATGGCACAGTGGATAGAGCGTCAAACTGGGATGCTGAAGACCCAGGTTCAAAACTCCGAGGTTACGGGCTTGAGTGCGGGCTCATCCAACTTGAGTGAGGCTCACCATTTTGAGCAAGGGGTCTCTGGCTTGAGTGTGGGATCATAAATATGACCTCATGGCTTCAGCCCAAAGGTCGTTCGCTTGAAGCCCAAGGTCACTGGCTTGAGCCCAAGGTCACTTGCTCTGCTGTAGCCCCCTGGTCAAGGCACATATGAGAAAGCAATCACTGAATAACTAATAAGCTGCAACAAAGAATTGATGCTTCTCTTGCCTGACCGGGCGATGGTGCAGTGGATAGAGTCAAACTGGGATGCGGAGGACCCAGGTTCGAGACCCCAAGATCGCCAGTTTGAGCGCAGGCTCAACTGGTTTGAACAAAGCTCACCAGCTTGGGCCCAAGGTCATTGGCTTGAGCAAGGGGTTACTTGTTCTGCTGAAGACCCATGGTCAAAGCACATATGAGAAAGCAATCAATGAACAACTAAGGTGTCGCAACAAAAAACTGATGATTGATGCTTCTCATCTCTCTTTGTTCCTGCCTGTCTGTCCCTATCTGTCCCTCTCTCTGGCTCTCTCTGGCTCTGTCAAAAAAAAAAAAAAAAAAAGAGTATCATCTTCATTACAAAAATTGACAGCAAGAAGAAAACTTTGTGTCACTCATCTGAATTTTCCATTCAACAAAATCCCCTGGAGCTATCTCTGTAGAACAGTATTAGTTAGAACAGGTTACCAACAAGGTGGCAGAACTTTTCTTAATGCAAAGAAACAATCATTCGAAATGATAGCTGGTGATAAATTAAATCTCTCTTAAGTGATTTCAAACATTCCTTTTTTTTTTTTTTTTTCTTTTTTTACCAAGTGAAACTTTTGCATGAGATGCATACAATCATGTACATTTTAAGAGAGTAATGCTAGATGTATAAGACTATCTGGAGACCTGGAAGACCAAAGTGAGACAAAGCAGTGCAAATGCTACTCAGTACTGAATCCCTCAGCCTCCTCTGTCACACTTGCAGCTTCGGCCACATTCTGCTTTCTTTTAGGTTCACTGGGTACCCCTGAGCACCATGGTCAAAGGCCGACCCGAAATATTGCTCAATAAACATCTTTTAAAATGAAACTGGAAAATTATCACCTCCTGGATTACCCCAGACTGAAAAGTAACAATTTCATCAGCCAGTCTAGGTATTAGAGGTTAACCCACTTAAAAATTAATCAGAGGTCTGCCAACAGCATTGATAGCCACATCCGGAAACAGTATCACAAACATGGATAGAGATTGCCGTCTCACCTTATCCCTCAAAATAATTTCCAAAGAAAGTGCTAGCAACAAACAAACACTCTTCTACGCATTTTATTGAGGGATGAATATTTCTGAAGCCTGAGGACATACATTCCCAAACAGGGAAACAGAAATATGAGTCACTTTCACTGAGACCCACAGAGACCTCCCTCAGAAGTCTTCACCATCCAGGAGAAAGGACGGCTTTCCCTCCGTAAGCAATGAGTACCATCATTGCTAAGACTTTCATATACACCAGCTGAAATTCAAAACAAGATGGGAGTTACTCTTCAGACTTTGCAGTTCATTAGTACAATACAATGGAATTAACTTTGTGGAAAGTCTAAACAAAATGTCCGGATTCCTGCTACAGAGAAACATCTTCTTTGGGCTTAGTTTTCTGTGTATCAATGATTCCCTGAATGCTAAAATTAGAAAAAATATGGATCTTGCCTGATCAGGCAGTGGCGCAGTGGATAGAGCGTTGACCTGGGACACAGAGGACCCAGCTTTGAAACCCTGAGGTTGCCGGCTTGAGCTGCTCCAGTGTAGGGTCACTGGCTTGAGTGTGGGAACACGGACATGACTCCATGGTCTCTGGCTTGATGCCTAAGGTGGCTGGCTTGAGCACCCTTGCTCTGCTGTAGCTCCCCCCCTTCCCATCAAGGCACATATGAGAAGGTAATCAGTGATCAATTAAGGTGCCTCAACAAAGAATTGATGCTTCTCATCTCTCCCTTCCTGTCTGTCTGTCCCTATCTGTCCCCCCACCCCTCTCTCACCAAAAAAATAAACAATAGAAAAAGATCCTAAACACAAAGCATGGTCAGGATACAATTGTAGAAGGTTCTATTTATGTGCTTCAGCTCAATCTGTCAAAAATAATTAACTAAAGAGTTAAATAAATAAATAAATAAATAAATAAAGATGGTAAAAAAAAAAAAAACATCCTAAAAGGTTCTATAGTCCTATACTCCTCATGGGAGCATTCTATGGACCAGGGGTTGGGAACCTATGGCTCGCAAGTCAAATGTGGCTCTTTTGATGGCTGCTTCTGGCTTGCAGACAAATCTTTAATAATAATAAAAAAATAACGTTAAAAGTATAAAACATTCTCATGTATTACAATCCATTCATTTCCTACTGCTCATGTTCATGGTTGCGGGTGGCTGGAGCCAATCACAGCTGTCCTCCGGGACAACACCAAATTTTTATTGGATAATGCCTAACGTACACGGGTCTTTGTATGGCTCTCATGGAATTACATTTTAAAATATGTGGCGTTCATGGCTCTCTCAGCCAAAAACGTTCCCGACCCTTGCTATGGACCCACCTTGAACCAGTTTTATCACTCTCCTGTAGTTGAGAAATGAGTGTCAAAATTGTATTTCAGAAATGAATAAGGCCCTGACTGGTTTGCTCAGTAAATAGAGTATCCACCTGGCGTGCAGATGTCCCAGGTTCAATCCCCAGTCAGGGCTCACAAGAGAAACGACCATCTGATTCTCTCCTCCACCCTCTCCCACTTCTCTCCCTCTTCCTCTCCTGCAGTCAGTGGCTCGGTTGGTCCAAGTATCAGCCTCAAGTACTGAGGATAGCTTGGTACTTAAGCATCAGCCCCAGACGAGGGTTGCCAGGTGGATCCCAGTCAGGGCGCATGTGAGAGTCTGTCTCATTATCTCCCCTCCTCTCAAAAAGAAAAAAAAAGAAATTAATAAAATACATATCTGTATGGCATTTTATTTCCTTATACTTCCCTAGGAGCTTTTGCTGACACTGGCTCCATAAATCATGTTGGAAATGGCAGGAAAGGTTATCTTACTAAATCAAGAACAATTTGCATATAAAATAGTTGATTTTGAATTACAAATTACACTCAGGGCACTTTCTTTTCACAGAGGAGACCTAATAGAAACTGGAGAGATGAATTTCCAACATGGTCTGTGAGTGAGAAATCTGACAAAACCCCAAAGATGGCTTCTTCCTCCCTGAACACCCAGTTATAACACACAAGTGGTCAAGAGTATAAGCCGGAACAAAGTGGACAATGACTGTCTACCAAACTCAATGCTCCTGCACTAACTATCACAGATAAGTCCCTGGATTCATAATAGAAACCAAGCTAACAAATGTTCTTGAACGGTCAGCTTAGATTTAGAATACCACATGTCTACAATCACCACACTCCCTCTGGATGATTTTTCCACCATTATTAACTTTTTAAGATTGTTCCTTCAAGGAAAGCCAATCCTTTTTTTCCATTTCTCTCTCTCTTTCTTTCTTTTTTTTTTAGATTTTATTTATTCATTTTTAAAGAGAGAGGAGAGAGAGAGGGAAAGGGGGGGGGGCAGAGCAGGAAGCATCGACTCCCATATGTGCCCAGGGTTTTCAACCAACGACCTCAGCATTCCAAGTCAACACTTTATCCCCTGTGCCACCACAGGTTAGGCCTCTCTTTCTTTTTTTAATGGATGGAAGGTCAATTCTTAAGTCCTCATATTTTTTAAAAAAAAATGTAATGAAACAATCAGAAAATCTTTTTCTTGTCCCTAAATCTCATATCTACCAAATAAGATTGGTTTTTTTTTTTTGTTTTTTTTTTGTATTTTTCTGAAGCTGGAAACGGGGAGAGACAGTCAGACAGACTCCCGCATGCACCCGACCGGGATCCACCCAGCACGCCCACCAGGGGCGACGCTCTGCCCACCAGGGGGCGATGCTCTGCCCCTCTGGGGCGTCGCTCTGCCGCGACCAGAGCCACTCTAGCGCCTGGGGCAGAGGCCAAGGAGCCATCCCCAGCGCCCGGGCCATCCTTGCTCCAAAGGAGCCTCGGCTGCGGGAGGGGAAGAGAGAGACAGAGAGGAAGGAGGGGGTGGGGATGGAGAAGCAGATGGGCGCTTCTCCTATGTGCCCTGGCCGGGAATCGAACCCGGGTCCCCCGCACGCCAGGTCGACACTCTACCGCTGAGCCAACCGGCCAGGGCTCCAAATAAGATTGTTGTTATATCCTGCTTATTCAATGGGCAGGGCTTTTTTTTTTTTTTTTAACTTAGTTTTTTGTTCTTAAGTAATAAAGAGTCACTTCTAACTTCTAATTAATGTTGGTCTTAGACTGAAAAAACTCACAAGGAAAAGTATCTATGTAATGAAGAGCTAGGTGGACAAAAAGGACGATTTTTTTTGTATTTTGCCTTTCTACTTTGCATTCTAAAGAATACTATTATTGAAGTTAGAAAGTGTAGTTGTGGCCTGACCAGGTGGTGGCGCAGTGGATAGAGCGTTGGACTGGGATGCGGAAGGACCCAGGTTCGAGACCCTGAGGTCGCCAGCTTGAGCGCAGGCTCATCTGGTTTAAGCAAAAAAGCTCACCAGCTTGGATGCAAGGTCGCTGGCTCCAGCAAGGGGTTACTCGATCTGCTGAAGGCCCACGGTCAAGGCATATATGAGAAAGCAATCAATGAACAACTAAGGTGTCGCAACGAAAAACTGATGATTGATGATTCTCATCTCTCCGTTCCTGTCTGTCTGTCCCTGTCTATCTCTGCCTCTGTTTAAAAAAAAAAAAAAAAGTGTAGTTGTGGGTGAAAATATTAGATTTGGTACATAAAACACTAGTGGATTCTTTGAAACAACTCATAGTATATAGGCAGTGGGGAAACAGTAGTTTAACTGAAGCCTACAGTGTTCAGTGTCCTGGTGCACAAGCACACAGGGGTCTCCCCTTCAAGGATCACACCAAATGGTGGGATTCCTCACTGACTTACTAATTTCTTTCTTATCAATTTTGAAGGCTGACTTCTATCCATCAGAAATTTTTGTAATAGCAATCCTAAAATCTTAAAAGAAGAAAGAGGGGAGGGAGGAAAGGAGGAAAAAAAGAAGAAAAGAAAAAAGAGGGAAGGAGGGTAAAAAAGGAAAGAAAGTCCTTTATAAAAAAAAAAGAAGAAAGTCCTCTACACAGGGATCTAATTTAATGTTTGTCTCGTGGTTTATAGCTCTTTCTTAAACCTTCTAAATTGGATGAAGAAAATGAACTTTAAATATATTTACTATAAATGAAAATTATATAGTCATCAGACATAACTGCTAGCTATCAGGGCCGGCTGAATATCTTTAGTCCTAATTACTCAGATTTTTAAAACATGTATCTGCAAAATTATATTACAACAAAAACAGTGATTTTATACATTAACAATGACAGTACTTGACAAATACATTTTATTGTTCGTGAGGTTAACATATACAGCAGTATACACTGATCTTTCATAACTAAGTGCCTTCAATTTTTTATTCTAGAAAAGTGAAGAGCTTGGATTTAGCATACCTAAGGGCTTAACACTTACTGTTCTCTCTGCCTAACATGCTCTTCCCCAGATACTGGCCTGGTTGCTCTATTAGTTCTTCCCAACCCAGCTCCGACGTTCCCTCATCACACAAGGACCATCCAGCACTCCCCATCCCCTTGTCCTGCTGGTCTCTCCAGATATTGCCATTTGCTTTCTTCCATATTCACGAGCTCATCTGAAGATTGTTCATTTCCCTGCACTAGGATATAACTTCATGGGGATCGGGGCTTTGTTTTATTCTTTTCTTTTCTTTTTTTTTTTTTTTTTTTTTTACAGAGAGAGAGTCAGAGAGAAGGATAGACAGGGACAGACAGACAGGAACGGAGAGATGAGAAGCATCGATCATTAGTTTTTCGTTGCACGTTGCAACACCTTAACTGTTCATTAATTGCTTTCTCATACGTGCCTTGACTGCTGGCCTTCAGCAGACCAAGTAACCCCTTGCTCGAGCCAGCGACCTTGGGCTCAAGCTGGTGAGCTTTTGCTCAAACCAGATAAGCCCTCGCTCAAGCTGGTGACCTCGGGGTCTTGAACCTGGGTCTTCCGCATCCCAGTCTGATGTTCTATCCACTGCACCACCGCCTGGTCCGGCTGTTTTATTCTTTATAGTGCTTGGCACATAGAAGGACCATGATAAATACTTGCTGAGTGAATAAATGCTCAGGAAAGAGGATGATAAAACCTATTTATCCTCACAAACTTTGGAAGTATAAGGGCAATCGGGTAGTGCCCTGACAAGCAGGCTACAGGAAGAGATCAGTCTTCTTCAATTCAGCCTTCGCTTTGGCCAAGACTGAGCATAGAAACAGAAGGCAGCCCATATATTTTCTTTTAAAGGTATATGCTCTACCTGGCCAGGCTGTTTGGCTAATACAGTCATGTGGTACATGACATTTTGGTCAGTGAGGGACTGCATGTATGATGATCCCCTACAGTTACAATGAAGCTACAAAGTTCCTGTTGTCTAGTGACATCGTAGTTGTGGTAACATCACAGTGTAAAGCATTACTCATGTGTTTGTGGTGCTGTTGGTGTAGAAAAACGACTGAGCTGCCAGTCGTATGAAAGTATGTGTAACACATCCATTTATGTACAGTGCATACTACCTGACAGTGATAAAAATTATTATGTTTCTGAACTTACTATTCTTGTTGTTGTTTTAGGGTATACAGTTTCTACTTATAAGAATAATAAGATGCAGGCCCTGGCCGGTTGGCTCAGTGGTAGAGCGTCGGCCTGGTGTGCAGAGGTCCTGGGTTCGATTCCCGGCCAGGGCACGCAGGAGAGGCGCCCATCTGCCTCTCCACCCCTCCCCCTCTCCTCCTCTCTCTCTCTTCCCCTCCCGCAGCGAGGCTCCATTGGAGCAAAGATGGCCCGGGGGCTGGGGATGGCTCCTTGGCCTCTGCCCCAGGCGCTAGAGTGGCTCTGGTCGCGACAAAGCGATGCCCCAGAGGGGCAGAGCATCGCCCCCTGGTGGGCGTGCCGGGTGGATCCCGGTCGGGCGCATGCGGGAGTCTGTCTGACTGTCTCTCCCCGTTTCCAGCTTCAGAAAAATACAAAAAAAAAAGAATAATAAGATGCTATAAAACAGTATACCATGTTATTATGCCAGCAGCCTTACACATCTCGTGCTAACCCCATCTCACAACTGCATCCTTTTCTCTTGTGCTTCGTTTAATCTCATGTTATTTTGTACAGTGACATGCTGTACAGGCTTGTAGCCCAGGAGCAATAGGCTATTATACCATATAGTAGTAGCCCATGTAGATTTATGTAAAAACACTCTATGACATTTGCATAACAAAGAAAGTAACAAATGCATTTCTCAGAACATATTCCCATCCTTAAGCAGCATATGACCATACTTAACACTTGCTCCCGGCTCCAGTCTATTCATTAGGCTCCAACAGCCTGCCTGAACGAGCAGAGGTTTCTTTAGCTGCAATAGGTATGACCTTTCTCAGTTCAGGATCTTGAGAAACACACGTACGTGGTGCTCATGGCCAACATATATTGAGTAACTTCCTCTCCCCACAGGAGAGCCAGAGGCTTTGATGGACATTGCAAAAATGCTCCAGGTCACTTTGGTTAACTTTGGGCTCCACAGTGGAGATAAACAGATAGGATGTCCCTGAGTGACCTAGGCAGCTCAAAGCACTAGGGTTGGGTCAGCATTCCTTCTGTCTGAATAAGAATTGAGGTGATGCCCCAGCACGTACATAGGGGGCACTCCTAGGTCCTCTTACTCTCTCTTTAGCTTTAGTTTTCTTATCCATATGTACAAGAGTGCTACACCTCCTGTTCTCCAGAGGTCACTTCTACTTCTGATGTCCTAAAAATCAGATGATGAAACTGAGGTCCATAGCAGGGACATAGCTCATCCAAAGTCACCCAGCTAGTTAAATGATGACACAGGACTAGAATTCAGGTTCAATGCTTTTTCGATTAGGAACTTAAATTTAATTTTCATATTTTTGGATTTCAATCTTTTCAGTTTCAAAACTCTTTGATTACTGGGCCTCTTTGATGGGAAAAAGATCCCATGAATCATTTAAGTAGGTGGCAGCATCAAATTCTACTGCTGGGTAGGAAAAGGGGACACAGAAGAAAGAGGCCAAAGCCGGAATACAATCTGTCTCACTTAGGATACTGCAGTAGGACTCTGTTGCCAACTCCTCTACAAACTACTTAATACAATCAATGAGATAAACAATGTTACCTTTGACAATACAAATAAATTTTTCATTTATAGCTTAATACCATGACTAGCACACTGACTCATTAATTTATTCATTAATGATCATCTTTATGACAAGACTGGATTACATTAGTTGCACGACAGTGCTCGCTTCGGCAGCACACACACATTACTTCCACGACAAAGTGCCAGTAATTTGTCCTCTCGGCTTTGAGAAAATGTATGTTACATCTCACCTCACTATATTTTCAACTAATCCCCAAATCCTCCAATCTTTCCTTCTTCTATGTTTATTTATTCATTTTTGAGAGAGGAAAGAGAGAGAGAGAGAGAGAGAGAGAGAGAGAGAGAGAGTGAGAGACAGAAAGGAGGGGTGGGAGGAGCAGGAAGCATCAACTCTCATATGTGCCTTGACCAGGCAAGCCTAGGGATTTGAACCAGCGACCTCAGAGTTCCAGGTAGGTGCTTTATCCACTGTGCCACCACAGGTCACACGCAATCACTTCTGTTACTCTAGTTTCCTTTATTTTCTCCACCTATTATTTTATTTTATTCTCACTTTATTCCCTGTGAGATGAGGCTTGACAGTACCTCGACTGTAGAGATAGGTAAATTGAAACATAGCTGTTAAGGAATTGCTAAGTGAAGAGAAAGTTAGGACGCCATGTCACACTCGTATCTCCAACAACATTTCTCTGTTCTAAATGAGCAACAGAGTTGGAATGCACTGCCCATCACAAGACAGCATTATTCTCATTATGTAGCACCTACTCCCTAAATCATGGTCACTAATAAAGGAATTCACCTCTAAATAACATCAAAGATTTCATTTTTGTTTGTGAGCAAAACTTCTGCATGACATTCATAAAACAAAAAGGCATAATGCAAATGGGTAGACAAAAGTAAAAATTTTTAGTAAGATTTATAGAAAGCTTTTTCTGTGGGCCTCAGTCTATATATCTATAAAACTGAACCAGTCATTGCCTGACCAGGCGGTGGTGCAGAGGATGGAGCGTCGGACTGGGATGCAGAGGACCCAGGTTCGAGACCCCGAGGTCGCCAGCTTGAGTGTGGGCTCATCTGGTTCGAGCAGAAGCCCACCAGCGTGAACCCAAGGTTGCTGGCTCCAGCAAGGGGTTGCTCGGTCTGCTGAAGGCCTGCAGTCAAGGCACATACGGGAGGGCAATCAATGAACAACTAAGGTGTCGCAACGAAAAACTGATGATTAATGTTTCTCATCTCTCTCCGTTCCTGTCTGTCTTTCCCTGTCTATTCCTCTCTCTGACTCACTCTCTGTCTCTGTAAAAAATAAATAAATAAATAAATAAAAACCCAAAAACTGAACCAGTCATTATTCAAGAAACTGAAGTGTCTGTGGAAAACTCTAAAATACTTCATAAAATACTTCATAAGGGAGTTCTATATCATCTTGTTTTTAGCATACGCTGTAGCAGTACTTGTAACAAAAGTGATAATATCTAATACTTACTGAGAATTAACAAAGTGCCAGGTATGTATTATCTCATTTAATCCTTCATGTAACAACCCTATGAGGTAGTAGCTATTCATATAAATGAGGAAACTGAGGCACAGAGAGGTGAAATAAACTGATCCAAAGTCCCAAGGCCAATAGTAATCTAGTTCTTTGGTATAAGATGCCATAATTATGGACATATGAGAGGTTTTCTTTCTTTCTCTAAGAGGTGGTTTTGTTGTTTTAACATGGACAAACCCACATACCATTCTGAAGTCCTCTTCAAACTTGAAAGCCCCACCTCCCGTGGCACAGAGAGTGGTGTGAAGGCTGGAGAAATTCTTTTCGCTGCCCATCTGAATGAACAGGTGCATAGCACAGGTGGGGAAGCGGATGAAGTGCAGGTTCCCTTTGCGCCCACACATGGTCAAGTTCTTCAGTTCCAGGTGGACGTCTCGGATCCCGGTTTTCCCATAAGCAATGTTAGAAGTCAAATACTTCCTGATGCTTTTCAGGTTTTCCACTTCTTCTTGTTCCTCTTCAGCTGTGATATCCTTCGGTTCAAAGTAGACCAATTTAACCAGTGTTCCGCCGATATCCATGCCAAACCACGGGAATGCTAAAAGACAGAAAGAAAGGGTGCTCCTGAATTCTACATGCGCAAAGAGATATTTGATATTTTTAACATTCAACAATGAAATGCCATGGCATCACATCTACCTGTGCATCCAACATTCAATGTACTTGATTTCAACTCTATGTGCCAAAAGATAAGACAGGCAAGGAGAAATTCGTCATTTACATGATGCCCATGATTCTGTCCACACCGCTCCACTTAATTAGTCTGCATCAGGACTGACTGAGATGAAATAGAATTCTGTGGCTCTCTAAGCCAGTCTCAATTCCCACGTGCTTCTCAGGGCTTGAGAATCTCAAGATTGGTGCAGCTCCAATACTTAAAAGATACATATTTTGCATGCATCATGGCCCCCAGATGCTACTGTATCAGAATCTTAGTCAAAGAAACAGAGACCTGTTCTGCTACCAGAGGAAAAACTGGCTATCCTAGGTATACCAATAGACAGTGTGTTGATCTCTAACCCTTATGGTGCCTTCCTAGGGTGCTTTTCAACGATAGTTTCTACAGCATTTGATTTTTGCCCCCATGAGCTGACTGTATAAGGCACGATTCCACTGCTTTCATCTACAGAATACACAGGAAGCAGAAAGGGAGAAGAGTGGGCTATGAGAGCTGATGGGTAGACATGATGCTCCCTATGGTGGCAGAATTCTAAAGAGAAAAACTCCTGTTCTATCTCCTTTCTTTCTTTATTAAGCAGATACACTCCATCACAAACAGCCCACCCAGCGGCGTGCTAGAAGTGCCCTGAACATTCCAGCTTCTGGTCTCCTCTCCCACGAATTCTGATTTAATTCAGTGGCTAAACCTGGGCATGAGTACTTTTTAAAAAGTTTCCCAGTGGTTCCAATCTATGGGCTTGAGACCCAGTAAACCAGAAGAACCACAGCGCAGCTCCTGACCAAGCCTGCCACATGAAGGCCTGCCTCCAGATGTGGGGATACATATGTACCTCACAGATGATGTTTTCTGGTCCATTTTCTAAAACTGACTGCATTGTATAAACACTCAAACACACACACACACACACACACACACACACACACACACAGTGGGTCTTCGAAAAATATTGAAAGAGGTACTATAAGAACTTAACTCCTGTTTATATCAATAGCCTATGGTAAAAGTGATTTCATTATACATCATTTCACTTAAAGTCACCAAAACTATTGACATTTAAATGAGGGTGTGTGTGTGTGTGTGTGCGCGCGCTTGCGCAAGCACACACGCGCACACTTATGTGTAGTCTTAATCTGCTGGAGTGGTTTGTTGGTTTATGACAAAATGGATCTCCACTGTAATGATTTTTATTGTTATTAGGTAAACTAGCTGGGCACACCCGCCTGAAATTATTTAGAGGCAACCTGGAAAGTTATGCTGCACTTGCTGTCAAGTTCTGTGTAATGAACACAGAGCAAACCCAAATGAGTAGCCAAAATCTGCTGCCTCCCTCTTCATTCCGTCAGCAGACTCAGGGGCTACATCTGAAACTGTAATGTTAAAACTGGGTCAAGACACAGGGAGCTAAAATGACTTCTTTCAAAAAGTCTAGTTTATGTGGCCCTAGAGAACATCCATGTGAGTGAGCCCTGCTCAAACTGTGCATGCTATACCTAGAGGTTACATCGCCAGGAACATAAGTGGGAACTACAAACATTCTTTTTTCTAAGCAGCCCTACTCGCCTCTCCATCCATATGACAGAGAGAAAGGTGGGAGAGGTGCGTGCAGGAAGCCATCCCCGGGCACAGAATCCTGGCTCCTGTGCATCACTGTTGTCACTGAGCTGCATCTGCTGCACCCTGAGTGAGCAGTAACTCCAACAGTATGGAAGAACAGAATTCCAAACTACCCAAAGAGAAAGAGCAACAAATTCAACTGATCAGACCAAGTTAACAAATGTCTTATTATCTTTGCAAAACAAATCCCACACAGCCCAGTGCAGGCTGGGACGCTTGCTCTTCCTAGAAGAAGACAATAGAAAACTGGGAACAGTACATCTGTATTAGTCAATTTGGCTCACAGGTGACATTTCTTGGTCAACTCTCTAAAACTCACTGTGCCGTCAGCATGGCCCACAGTGTAGGCAAAAGACTAAGCCCCAAGCCAGGATTCAGAACAACTGCAACACCGTCCACCTCTCTGAATCTCAATTCCCTTATCTGAGTGAGTGGACTGCATTAGAATGGTCTTTCATTCCATGCCTACTATAAATTTTTTATGGATTAAGAAATACTTAGCCTGACCAGGCGGTGGCGCAGTGGTTAGAGCGTCGGACTGGGATGCAGAGGACCCAGGTTTGAGACCCTGAGGTCACCAGCTTGAGCGCGGGCTCATCTGGTTTGAGCAAAGTTCACCAGCTTGGACCCAAGGTCGCTGGCTCGAGGAAGGGGTTACTCAGTCTGCTGAAGGCCCGCAGTCAAGGCACATGTGAGAAAGCAATCAATGAACAACTAAGATGTCGCAACAAAAAACTAATGATTGATGCTTCTCATCTCTCTCTGTTCCTGTCTGTCTGTCCCTCTCTCTGACTCTCTGTAAAAAAAAAACCAAAAAAAAAAAAAAACCAACAAAAAGAAATACTTAAAAAAAAACAAACACCACAACCACCTCTAATCATATAGGCTCACCATAGCCCTAGTTTTAAACTCTAATGAAATACTCTATGGCACGTATGTCAACAGGTGGCCGGGCTCTGCAATCACTGTTGCAGTTATAAGTCATTCTTAACAAAGAAGGGTAGACACCTGGCTAGAATGGGGGAAGAGTATTCTGGAACACTGCTAGGATAACAATTTTGGAAAGACTCTCCCAACATCTATTAAAATTAAAAGCACACATACATTTTTATTCCAGCTAATCCCTCTCCTGGACCAGATTTTTAAACTCATCTATGTTGAAGGCTAGGTGTAAGAATATTCATTGCAGCACCCTTTGGAGTGGTCAAATTAAAAACAAACAGCCCTGGCCGGTTGGCTCAGCGGTAGAGCGTGGGCCTAGCATGCGGAGGACCCGGGTTCGATTCCCGGCCAGGGCACACAGGAGAAGCGCCCATTTGCTTCTCCACCCCTCCGCCGCGCTTTCCTCTCTGTCTCTCTCTTCCCCTCCCGCAGCCAAGGCTCCATTGGAGCAAAGATGGCCTGGGCGCTGGGGATGGCTCCTCGGCCTCTGCCCCAGGCGCTAGAGTGGCTCTGGTCGCAGCAGAGCGATGCCCCGGAGGGGCAGAGCATCGCCCCCTGGTGGGCAGAGCTTTGCCCCTGGTGGGCGTGCCGGGTGGATCCCGGTCGGGCGCATGCGGGAGTCTGTCTGGCTGTCTCTCCCCGTTTCCAGCTTCAGAAAAAAAAAAAAAAATTCTGAGGGGGAAAAAAAAAATTCTGGGGGGGGGGAAAAATGTATGACTTCCAAACCATGAAATACTGGGCAACCATTAAAAAAAAATGAATGGGACCTATATTAGCTGCCTGGAGAGATATCCCTAATTTTCTGTCAATGAGAAAAGCAAAAGATTCATAGGAGTATAAAAAATTTATTTACCCTATTTGGTTTGAAAAGAAAGGGGATAGGAAGACAAGGGAAAGAGAAAAAGAAAAGGGGGAAGGGACAGGGGATGGAAGGAAGAGAGACCTCTATGGGTTTATGATTATATGAGCGCACAGAAATGTATAGAAGGCCACCCTCCAGGTTGTTAGGGGGTTAGGGGGTGGCAGAATGAGCAGATTTACGGGTGGAGGCTGGAGATCAAGGGAGGGATGAAGAAAATTTTACACTTAGAACTTTCAGTACACAGAAGTTAAAAAAAAAAGAATTCAGTGATAATGAAAATTAAGTGACATCTCAGCACAGAAGGGACAGAAGAAGTAGTGTGAAACCCAGAAAATAACCCAGTTCGGAACCAGGAATCCAGTATTCGCCCAGCTACAGCTGTCCTTGGACCTCTGGGACAGAGAGTCGCTAGCTGGCCTTTGGTTGGATTGAATATTTAAAAGTACAGGCAATTAACTGCAAAGAAGTCTCACTTTTAAAAATGTGACAGGGGACACCTAAACATTTCATGATTTATTTTTTTTTGAGTCCTGCTTTCCTCTTGCTTCACCCGTAGCTCATTTTTCAGCCATTTCAAAGCTTTTATTGGAAACTCAACAAAACAGAAGGAGAAAATGTCAGGTTTTGAAAATTCAGTTAAATGTTATATCAGCAGTTTTGGTTAAGGTAAAGGGAACAGGATTGGAATACTGTATTAGTTTACTGGCGGTAAAAATTGTATTCACTTACCTATATTCTTTACTTACCTTTATGAAAAACTGAATGCTCTTGTATTCATACTTTCATGCTTTTATATTTTAAACCACAGTTTTATTTATCTTCCTGATATCAAGATCTCCCTAAATCTACACCTCCCATACCTAAGCTGCAGATAGAGACAGAAGAGAAGAGGAAGGAAGACCATCCCAACACAGCTATCATTTATGACTCACTTTTTCTTTAAGCCAGAATTTCCAGATGTTTTGATAAATTTAGCTGAAACACTGATAAGAGTCTGTTCGGTGTTTACTAAAAGCGGTGATATTTCTAGATATAGAATGTTTGCATTCCTCCTTTACTCCTCTGTCTTACACCAGATGTCAGGTGTTTTTTTTTCAAATTATAAGAGAAAGATTATTTAGGAAGTTACAGAGGTAGTAGAAATGAGGCAGCTGGGGGCCATGGCAGGTTGGCTCAGTGGTAGAGTATTAGCCTGGTGTGTGGATGTCCCGAGTCCGATTCCCGGCCAGGGCACACAGCAGAAGTGACCACCTGCTTCTCCACCCTTCCCTCTCTCCTTCCTCTCTGTCTCTTTCTTCCCCTCCTGCAGCCAAAGCTCCATTGGAGCAAAGTTGGTTCCCATGCTGAGGATGGCTCTGTGGCCTCTGCCTCAGGTGCTAGAATGGCTTCGGTTGCAACAGAGCAATGCCCTAGATGAGCAGAGCATCGCCCCCTGGTGGGCTTGTCAGGTAGATCCCAGTTGGGCGGCGCATGTAGGAGTCTGTCTCTCTGCTTCCCCGCTTCTCACTTCAGAAAAACACACACACACACACACACACACAAAACAAAGTGAGCCAGCTGGGCTGTGCAGCATCAGAGAACAAGTCAGAGAAGTAGAAGAAGAGCCATTGGAGCTTTAAAGAGAGAAAGACAAAGGTAACACACCTGGAGGGAGGAAGAGAGGAAAGAGAAAGGCACTGGCATGAGCCCATGAGGAAGAGTCAGCCCAGACTTTTTTTTTTATGACAAAGACAGAGAGAGTCAGAGAGAGGGACAGATAGGGAC
Source organism: Saccopteryx leptura (assembly GCF_036850995.1). Lineage (NCBI taxonomy): Eukaryota > Metazoa > Chordata > Mammalia > Chiroptera > Emballonuridae > Saccopteryx > Saccopteryx leptura. The sequence goes on along the minus strand of NC_089515.1, from coordinate 37,574,607 downwards.
AGACAGACAGGAAGGGAGAGAGATGAGAAACATCAATTCTTCGTTGTGGCACATTAGTTGTTCATTGATTGCTTTCTCATATGTGCCTTGACCAGGGGGCTACAGCAGACTGAGTGACCCCTTGCTTGAGCCAGTGACCTTGGGCTCAAGCTGGTGACCTCGGGGTCTTAAACCTGGGTCCTCCACATCCCAGTCCAACACTCTATCTACTGCGCCACTGCCTGGTCAGGCCCAGGTTTCATTTTTTTTAAATAAATTTCTACAATATTCACCAAGGATGTTTAGCAGTAGATGAGGTTCAAATGGCACAAGACTTATGCTTATGAGTAAACTGATTTATTTATCTGAAATGGTTTCTACCATACTGAAGTGTGTCTAAACTAGAAGCTGGTGTTCATAAAAGCAAAGGCTATAGATAAGTAGTTGAGCCTGACCAGGCGGTGGCGCAGTGGATAGAGCATGGAACTGGGATGTGGACTACCCAGGTTCGAAATCCTGAAGTCACCAGCTTGAGCGCAGGCTCATCTGATTTGAGCAAGGCTCACCAGCTTGAGTCCAAGGTTGCTGGCTTGAGCAAGGGGTCACTTGGTCTGCTATAGCCCCCCGCCCCTCAGTCAAGGCACATACGAGAAAGCAGTCAAGAACAACTAAGGTGCCACAATGAAGAATTGACACTTATCTCTCTCCCTTCCTGTCTGTCCCTATCTGTCCCTCTCTCTGTCTCTGTCACACAGAAAAAAAAATGTAGTTGAACCAACCAGATTTATAGGTTTTAACATGAATAGGGCTCAAAAACAATGCTGAAGGAAACCTGCTTTAATGGTGAGAACTGATGAGTAGGCCATTGCTTCTAGGCCAGAGCATTAAGTTATAGGCATGAGACCCTCTAGAACTTTCTCATGGTGATGCAAAGCATCCCAGATAGTGGCCAATGTGTCAGCCTAGGTCCTAGAGTGAGGATGCAGCCAATCCTCAAAGACATACAGCATGAGCTTTAAACCACCGAGATTTAGAGACTGTCACTGCAACAGACCCTGGCCTATTCTGACTGCTACTTAATATGAAGAACTACTTCAACAGCAACAAAAAATGTGACACTGGCTTACAGGCCAGGCATCAAGAAGCGAGGAAACATTTTGGAGGCTGGCAAAGCATGTGGTAAAACTGTCATGTGTGATAACCTGGAAGGCAGATATATACCTTAAACAATTAGGAGGCCTCGTGTAAGAGATTCAAGAGCCGATCTTAGCAGCATGTGTTGGTGACTATTGGCTACTGCTTGCTGAATTTAAAAGGCATAACCAAAAAAAAAAAAAAAAAGATTGACAAATGGGCTCAGAAAGTAATCAACTGGTTTACAGACAAAAAGGAAAGGAAACTGAGAGTCCATTGGGTCAGACTGGCAGGGCTGGAAAAAAGCTGCTTCTCTTTCCCAACATATAAATGATAAAATTGAGAAAATATTCGAGTAAAAAGATCAATTAGTGCTTAGCTTTGGGGTGAGGTTGAGAGGAAGAAAATGACTGTCACACTCACACTTAACACTGTGAATGGGTTAAGATGTCTCCAAGGAAAGATGCAGTTAAAGTTGTGGCTTCTTAGTGAATTCTTTCAATTATTAATAGAATAGCTCAGGGTAAAAGACACTAGAAGTGTGGCTTCCCCACCAAAGTCTGACAGGTTCAAAGTGTCACTAAGTCAATGAGGCTGGAAGCACAGCACAAAGGCATACAGTGAATATAAGTATGATGCCAAGAACGAAGGCTCGGCATATGGAAATAAATGATGAAATAGTTAAACCTATTTCCTTTTGAAAAGAGCTGAGCAGCCAAAGGAACTAAAAGCCTGAAGCTATAATATAATGGCTGAGAAAACTGTTCAAGGCCTGGAAGAATTCTAGAGCCCCCAACCCTCTAAAGCAGGGGTCCCCAAACTATGGCCCGCGGGCTGCATGCGGCCCCCTGAGGCCATTTATCTGGCCCCCGCCACACTTCCGGAAGGGGCACCTGTTTCATTGGTGGTCAGTGAGAGTACTGAAAAGCGCGGTGTTGCTCATGTACAGTACTATTTCCGGTGACGCAGGATGCACGCATCAGGGCTCTGGAAGCGAGTCATATCACTTGTTACTGCTAGCAGTGACAAATATAGAACTGGACATTGACCATCTCATTAGCCAAAAGCAGGCCCATAGTTTCCATTGAAATATTGGTCAATTTGTTGATTAAAATTTACTTGTTCTTTATTTTAAATATTGTATTTGTTCCCGTATTGGTATTTTACTTTAAAATAAGATATGTGCAGTGTGCATAGGGATTTGTTCATAGTTTTTTTTTATAGTCCGGCCTTCCAATGGTCTGAGGAACAGTGAACTGGCCCCCTGTGTAAAAAGTTTGGGGACCCCTGCTCTAAAGCCAGGGAGCAGCAGTGAAAACTGCTCAGCCCCTACGGAGGACACACTTGAGACGTGATCAAGGAGAACACTGGGAAAAGCCAAGGGTTGAAAGCAGTATACAGTGGGGAGGCCCCCCCCAAGAGGAGAACCGGGATATTCTCCACCTACAAGGCAGGAAGCCCTGAAGATTTCAGAAATGCATCAAAATTTAGGATGACTCAAGTCCTGTGAATAGATGTCTCCTATTCACCCCCTTTGTGAATAAGAGTGTATACTGAGTTTTCAAATCTTTGTTTCACCATTATACATTAATACAATGTATGTGGGTGGTGAACAGTTTCTAGATCAACAGGTGATGTCAAAATGCATCTGTATCATGCCCTAATTTAGAGCCTACTGTGCATGACATAGACGCTGTGACTGGGTAGGACTTCAGCCTTGTTTCCTTCAGGCAGGGGATGAATGTATCTCACCCGCAGGCGGGGGAGCGGGCCAGATACCTGCCAATCAGAACTATAAACTGTGGCAGTCACCGGTGCTGCTGGTTTCCTTCCTTCAGGCCTGGGGGTCAGACTGTAACTCTGGGCCATTTTATAATTCAGTTGGACAATGTGCCTAATGCGACCAGTGAGAATGGAAATAGTGCCTGTCACTTCCAGACTGGAGCACTGACGGCTGGTGTGAGCTTCTTCAGAACTCTTTTTCTGTTAGCGTGACCAGTGAAACCCAAGGTAATTGCTGCTCCGTCATCTGGGGCACAGAGTGAAGAGAAGCCAGAATGGAGCCCCGACACCCCTGAATGGACTCAGAGTGTGAATGAGAAGTAAACCTTCGTTGTTTTAAGTCAGGGACGTTGGAGGCTATTTGTCACTGCAGGGTGATCCTGACTAACATAATCTCCCTCAAAACCTTTAGCTGGTTTTTCTCCTGACACCTTCCTCTCCTGCAGAAGCAGGCCAAGGTCTGCCAGTACTACTGATAAACATATGGTGGCCGAGTACTAATGGAAGGTATGGAGGTCCTGCTGCATTTATTTTCTGTCTAAAAATTTCTCTAAACACAATCCAAGAGTGGCAATCTGGTAGTGGTTAAATCCATGAAACAAATCAGTATTCCAAATATTGTGGTGAAAATAGTTAAACATTTTATTGGTAGTCAATGGCTTTAAAACAAAGCCTGTTTCCTAAAGACCTTTTCAGAACACTAGAATAGTCTCTGAGGGGCACTTATGCTTCCTGCAGTAAATTTCAAAGGTTACAGAGTGAACTCCAAATAGCTAAAGTGAGGGGTAGGGGAGGGAACACCACAGAAAAAGTTTCCTAACCAATCAAAGAAACAATTTTAAAGAGCTAAGGGAGCCTGACATTAGAAAAACTACCTCCTCTTGAACAACCAGCCACAAGTTTTAAGAGATTTTCCAGTGAAGCTAAGACACTGACACCAATATTTCTTCCTGTCTGTAAATTAGGCACCCAGTGCTCAAGATTAGCTTCTTTGCGTACAAATGTGACTCAGCAACCAGTTGCTGTCAGACAGTTTCACAGACCTCTCAGGGTTCCACCAAGCTGGAATTTTTTTTTTAATTTTTTATTTATTCATTTTAGAGAGGAGAGGGGGAGACAAAGAGAGAGAAAGAGAGGAGAGACAGAGAGAGAGAAGGGGGGAGGAGCTGGAAGCATCAACTCCCATATGTGCCTTGACCAGGCAAGCCCAGGGTTTTGAACCGGCGACCTCAGCATTTCCAGGTCGACGCTTTATCCACTGCGCCATCACAGGTCAGGCCCAAGCTGGAATTTATTGTCATAATAACCTGTTGTGAATAGGAAGTCGCAGGACTGACTTTCTTTTCCCACTATTTGTGAATAGATTTGTTAAATAAACTAAGAGGTGAAAAAGATGTCTGAGGATTGTGTAACCAACAGGAAAAAAACTCGGCCCTGGCCAGTGGCTCAGTGGTAGAGGTGGACCAGCATGTGGAAGTCCTGGGTTCGATTCCCAGTCAGGCATACAGGAAAAGTGATCATATGCTTCTCCCCCCCTCCTTCTTCTCTATCTTCCTCTCCCGCAGCCATGGCTCGATTGATTTAACCGCATCAGTCCCAGGTGCTGAGGATGGTTCTCGGGAGCCTCTGCTTCAGGAGCTAAAATTAGCTCAGATGTGAGCATGGGCTACAAATGGGCAGAGTATTGGCCCCAGACAGGGGTTGCCAGGTGGATGCCAGTCGGGGGGCATGAGGGGAGTCTGTCTCTCTGTCTCCCTTCCTCTCACTTACCAAAATAAGAAAAAGGAAAAGAAAAAAGACTCTAAAGTACTTTGGAAATATTTTTATACTATATAAATACTAATTACACTGGAGTTGCCTAAGGACGTCTACATGTTAAACAAAACAAACAAAAAAACCCATGACTTTGTTAACTTAGATCCAGGCATGTAATAGAATTGTACTTCTTTAAAAATTTGCTACCTGAGGCTAGCCTTCCCTTCATTGCCTAAACTTGGTTGAAAGTAAATTCATGAACCTGACCAGGCGGTGGCGCAGTGGATAGAGCATCGAACTGGGATGTGGAGGACCCAGGTTCGAGACCCCGAGGTCACCAGTTTGAGCGCGGGCTCATCTGGTTTGAGCAAAAGCTCACCAGCTTGGACCCAAGGTCGCTGGCTCAAGCAAGGGGTTACTCAGTCTGCTGAAGGCCCGCAGTCAAGGTACATATGAGAAAGCAATCAATGAACAACTAAGGTGTCTCAACGCGCAATGGAAAACTAATGATTGATGCTTCTCATTTCTCCGTTCCTGTCTGTCCTGTCTATCCCTCTCTCTGACTCTCTGTCTCTGTAAGAAAGTAAATTCACAAAAACAATTTGTAGACTCCAACACCCTTTTTACAGATAAGAAAACTAAGGCTAAGAAAGATCAAGGACAAGTCATGCTCAGTATCATCAGGATCCATTTTCAGTTTCATCAGCCAATATATCCCCCATTTTGCAAGGCTAGTCTGAATTGAGTTGTCAGTTGGAACTGAGAACATCCCAACAGATAGAGTGAATGTGGGCAAGTTTCCTTCCTGAGACACTGTTGGTCAAATAAGTTTGTAAATATGATATATATGTTTGCTTGCTTATAGTTTGTATTGGGTGTGGGGGACAGGCTGTAAGCAGGCAGGGTTGTTATAGCCTGAGGCTTAGTTTTAAGATTAAGCTTTAACCCACACCCTTGACTGATTGCAAGATGTGGGGTGGTGCACTCTCATGAGGAATCCCATTATGCCTCAGATAAGTGACTTTGTATCAGAAACTTCCTTGTTTGTATAGTGGATTAAAGGTTTTGATTTCTACACTATAAAATGGGGTCAGCCTGACCAGGTGGTGGTGCAGTCGATAGAGCATCAGACTGGGATGCAGAGGACCCAGGTTCGAGACCCCGAGGTCGCCAGTTTGAGCGCGGGCTGGTCTCATCTGGCTTGAGAGAGAAAAAAAAAAAGAAAAAAAGCTCTCCAGCTTGGACCCAAGGTCTCTGGCTCAAGCAAGGGGTTACTTGGTCTGCTGAAGGCCCGAGGTCAAGGCACATATGAGAAAGCAATCAGGAGAGGCGCCCATTTGCTTCTCCACCCCTCCGCCACGCTTTCCTCTCTGTCTCTCTCTTCCCCTCCCACAGCCAAGGCTCCATTGGAGCAAGGATGGCCCGGGCGCTGGGGATGGCTCTGTGGCCTCTGCCCCAGGCGCTGGAGTGGCTCTGGTCGCAACATGGTGACGCCCAGGATGGGCAGAGCATCGCCCCCTGGTGGGCAGAGCGTCGCCCCATGGGCGTGCCGGGTGGATCCCGGTCGGGCGCATGCGGGAGTCTGTCTGACTGTCTCTCCCTGTTTCCAGCTTCAGAAAAATGAAAAAAAAAAAAAAAAAAGAGAAAGCAATCAATGAACAGGTGTCGCAACAAAAAACTGATGATTGGCTTCTCATCTCTTTCCGTTCCTGTCTGTCTGTCCCTGTCTATCCCTCTCTCTGTCCCTGGGAAAAAAAAAAAAGGAGACCTTTCAGGTTAAAAAATAAAATAAAATAAAAATAAATAAATAAAATAAAATGGGGTCAGTCCGGGAGCTTGCTGTCTCTTGGTTCCTAAGATTAGCATTCGAGGAGAGAGCAGAGAAAGGAGAGCAGAGAAAGGCCACGTGGAGGAAAAGAGAGGCAGCCAACATGGTGGAGTGCTGAAAGAGAAGCCAGTTAGTGCAGAGTTTGTGCAGAGAGAAGGAGATGGGGAACAGAGGTGAATAAGGCTGGTGAGTTAGAAACCTTTGATTCTAGGAAACTCGGATAAGTCAGTGGCTTTGTGAGCACTGAAGAGTGGGTTTTGGAGCCCAGTGTGTGTTTTTACTTGCCTGCCAGGTGCAAGCTAGGATTAACGGTAATGGCCCACCAGTTATTGGCTCCGTTGTTTCATTACCGACTGTCCTTATCTAATGCACACCTGCATTGGCCAGGTGACTACGATGGAGGCTGCGGCTACTGGCCATACAGACACTTATTAAGCTGTAAGATGGCAGTGGACTAACCAATCACAAAAATTCTATCTAGTCCTGTGATGGTGAACCTTTTTATAAAAACCGCTCACTTTTGCAGTGCTGGTCAACCTGGCTCCTTCCGCCCACTAGTGGGCGTTCCAGCTTTCATGGTGGGCAGTAGCGGAGCAACCAAACGGTGCCGCAATTGGCCCATCATGAAAGCTGGAATGCCCACTAGTGGGCGGGAGGGACCAGGTTGACCAGCACTGCAAAAGTGGGCGGTTTTTATAAAAAGGTTCACCCTCACAGATCTAGTCATCATCCTAAATACATACACACAAAGCCCTGCAAAATCATATTTTTAACAGCATAAGTTTAAGAGTTGAAAACATAACTATTTAAGGACCTTGAAAAAAGTGGTGAATATAAAATTTAATAAAAGGGCTTCCATAACATTGTAAAGAAACCCATAATTATTGCACAGAGCAATCTGCTAAACATTAAATACTCTGTGCAGAGAAACTTGAGTCATGGTTGCTTTCAAATTAATGCATACCAGATATCTTTAGTTTGAATTTTAGTCACATGGCAATACCCAGTGTTGGCAAAGATACAAGGATATAGCATTTACAGAGTAGCATGGGAATGAAAATTGGTGTAATCTTTCTGTGGGGCTATTTGGTAACATATATTAAAAAGCTCCAGATTGCTATACCCTTTAATACATTAGTTCCACTTCACATTAAGTAAATAATTATGCATGTATTAAAAAATTTACCTTAAAAAATCATTGAAGGTCCTGGCCGGTTGGCTCAGTGGTAGAGCGTCGGCCTGGCGTGCGGGGGACCAGGGTTCGATTCCCGGCCAGGGCACATAGGAGAAGCGCCCATTTGCTTCTCCACCCCCCCCCCTCCTTCCTCTCTGACTCTCTCTTCCCCTCCCGCAGCCAAGGCTCCATTGGAGCAAAGATGGCCCAGGCGCTGGGGATGGCTCCTTGGCCTCTGCCCCAGGCGCTAGAGTGGCTCTGGTCGGGGCAGAGCATCGCCCTCTGGTGGGCAGAGTGTCGCCCCTGGTGGGCGTGTCGGGTGGATCCCTGTCCGGCACATGCGGGAGTCTGTCTGACTGTCTCTCCCCGTTTCCAGCTTCAGGAAAAAAAAAAAAAAAATCATTGAAGGTCTGCTAACAATCAGAAAACTAATTTATTGTCTAAAAATAAAGGGCTGGGCCCTGGCCGGTTGGCTCAAAAAAATAATAATGAAGGGCTGGTTAACTAAATAATTATCCACTTTGCAGGATGGTATTTAATGATGTGAGACTATTCATTATGTATTATTAAGTGAAAAGGTTAGGTGATTAAATAATACACTGGCATGATTACAATTTTATGTAAAAATTAAATGGCTATTTGTACAAAGACCACATGAGAAACTTTAGAACAAAATGTTAACAGCCATTATCTCTGGATTGTTAATTAGGGTGACTTCTTTTTCTGGCTTTTCTGAGGATACTTTCTAATTTTTTTTACTATACATTTAATCTTCATAATCAGAGTTATTTTAGAATTCTCAATAAAAAACATCTGTGTAATGATGCAAAAGAAAAAGAAATTGTGTGAACTTGGCCTCAGTGAGCAGAGAGCTGATATACGGCCCTGGCCCTGGAAAAGAGCATGCTTGCATTTCCCAGCTCAGCAGTTCCTTCTCCTCTCCTGCAGTACACTACCCGTATCAAGTCCGTGATTCATAAGACAAAAGCCATCAAGAATGACAAGGAAAGGCAGAGCACAGCTGGAGGTCTTGACTTGTCCCTACTGTGCTGGGGAAAGGAAGGTGGAACTAGAAGATCATGTGACATTAGAGCAGAAGGACTTATCTTGGTGACTTTAAGCTGCTGGTTCCATTGTAGAGATACTTATGCAAAACTAAAAATCCAGGCCCTGACTGGTTGGCTCAGTGGTAGAGCATCAGCCTGGCGTGCAGGAGTCCCAGGTTTGATTCCCGGCCAGGGCACACAGGAGAAGCACCCATCTGCTTCTCCACCCCTCCCCCTCTCCTTCCTCTCTGTCTCTCTCTTCCCCTCCTGCAGCTGAGGCTCCTTGGCCCTGGCACTGAGGATGGCTCCATGGCCTCTGCCTCAGGTGCTAGAATGGCTCTGGATGCAACAGAGCGACGCCCCAGATGGGCAGAGCATCGCCTCCTGGTGGGTGTGCCGAGTGGATCCCGGTCGGGCGCATGCGGGTGTCTGTCTACTGCCTCCCCGTTTCTAACTTCAGAAAAATACAAAAAATAAATAAATAAAAAATAAATCCAAGCTTGACCTGTGGTGGTGCGGTGGATAAAGTGCAGACCTGGAACGCTGAGGTCACGGGTTCAAAATATAGGCAGAAGTTGATGCTTTCCAGTTCTACCCCTTCCTTTCTTTCTCTTTCTCCTCTCTTTCTCTCTCTCTCTCTCACTCTCTCTCTCTCTCCCCACTCTCTAAATCAATAAATAAAATCTTTTTCTTCTAAGAATCCAAGAAAAAGTACCAGAGAAGAAATTAAAAATAGGATTATATAATAAAGTACCCACCTTGATCCTGAAAGAAAATAAACCAACAGTAACAGCAATAATTGAGCAAAGTCTTGATTATAGAAACCCAAATACAACTCATTGAAGTCAGTAACAAAGCTGAGATCAACTTATAAAACATTGTACATACCACAAGAAGGCTTTCAATCAACAATACGTAAGTCATATAAAAAAAGAGAGAGAATTAAAAAGCTATGGTACATATACACGATGGAATACTATAGGGCCATGAAAAAGAAGGAAATCTTACCTTTTGCAATAACATGGATAGACCTGGAAACTATTATGTTAAGTGAAATAAGCCAGGCAGAGAAAGAAAAATATCACATGACCTCACTCATTTGAGGGATCCAATGAACAATGTGAACTGAGGAATGGAATAGAGGCAGAGGAGGGATCAAAGGGACCAGAGGGAAAGCGAACAGAGGGAAGGGGATGAGAGGATGGGATCAGAGAAGGGAAAGAGATTGGTGAAATTATACACACATAACAGCGTTGTAGAGAGCAGCAAAGCAAATGCTGGAGGGAAGGGGGGAGGGGGAAAGGGGGATGTTGATGGGAACATGGGGGAGGGGGGATGCATTGGGGGGGACACTAGAATCTATGTAAACACAATAAATTAAAATCAATAAGAGAGAGAGAGAGAGAGAGAGAGAGAGAGAGAGAGAGAGAGAGGAGGAGAAAAGAATGACAAGGAAAGCCTGACACCCTAGCCAAGCTGTTTAGCCAGTTAGGTGGCTGACACCACCAGCTATCCTGCAGGTAGGAATTGAGGGTAGGAAGAGGCCTGATTTACCCACCTACATACACTGGTGTCAGGGCAAACCCTTGTTAAATTTGGCATTTCAAAACACATTTAAAGAGACACAGGTATGTATTCGGGAAAGGATCACTGTGGGAAAGGCCACACAGCCCTGTGTGATGACAGCCCTTCTCCCACTGACACAGCCACTGATTCTGTTCACCTTTCTCCCTCTCGCCCATACAGGAGTGGGGACAAGAGGCCTGGTCACATTCTCCTATTCGAGAGAGGAAAAGAGACTAGCGAGGATTGCTTTCAGGACTCTGAGGCAGGAAATATAATCACATCAGCCACCAGAACTAAAGTCTGGATTTCATCACCTTTGCTATGCAGGCCCAAATTACCAATGAGGCACAACTGACTCAGTGCCAGGCACGGTTGTTTTTTTTTTTTTTTTTTTAACACTCACAAAAGTATTTTCATTTCTTTTATCATCAGAAGAAAATGTATGAACTTTCAGGTAAAAAAAAAATGTTGCACTGTATCCCATCAATACATTAATCTTTATAACAACACAGTAGTAAAATAATTGTTTTCTCGTTTAGAGAGAGAGAGGAGGGGAAAGAGCTGAGAAGCATCAACTTGTAGTTGGTGTCATTTTAGTTGTTCGTTGATTGCTTCTCATTTGTGCCCTGACCAGGGTGGGTGGCGGGGGTGTCAGCCAAGTCAGTGACCCCTTGCTCAAACCAGTGATCTTGGGCTCACCAATGACCATAGAATCATGTCAGTAATCCCACGCTCAAGCCAGTGACCTCAGGTCACTGAGGTTTCCCAGGTCAAGGCTCTATCCACTGTGCCACCACCGGTCAGGCTAAAATATAATTTTTATTTACTTTGTATGGAGGACGGGGTCTGTGAAGGCAAAAGTACTTGAGGTCCATGAGAGCTGACCTGTTACACATTTTGCTCCACGGCCACATCCAGGTCAGGACTGACAGGACACCATACCAGAGAGTCTACTGTGCATCTGCAATTTGAACTGGATCTTTATGGTTTGTTTAAAATTGTATTTCCTTAAAGCAACTTCAATGTTAGTATTTAGTGCAACTGAACTTGAAAGTCAAGCATTTGATTAATTAATTAATTTATTTTTAAAAAGTCTTTTATTTGTCTGACCTGTGGTGGTGCAGTGGATAAAGCGTTGACTTGGAATGCTGAGGTTGCCGGTTCGAAACCCCAGGCTCGCCCGGTCAAGGCACACATGACAAGCCACTACTACGAGCTGACGCTTCCCACTCTCCCCACCCCACCTCCCACCAACCTTTCTCTCTTTCTCTCTTCTTTCTCTCCTCCCTCCAAAATCAACAAATAAAATCTTTTAAAAAATAAGTCTTCTATTTATTGATTTTAGAGAGAGAATGGAAGAGGGAGAGAGAGAGAAAAAAAGAACTCATCTATTTGTTGTACCACTGCCTGACCAGGTGGCGCAGTGGTTAGAGCGTCAGACTGGGACACGGAGGACCCAGGTTGGAGAACCCAAGGTCGTCAGCTTAAGCACAGGCTTATCTGGTTTGAGCAAGGCTCACCACCTTGAGCCCAAGGTCGCTGGCTCAAGCAAGGGGTCGCTCGGTCTGCTGTAGCTCTCTGGTCAAGGCACATACGAGAAATCAGTCAATGAACAACTAAGGAGCCACAACAAAGAATTGATGTTTCTCATCTCTCTCCCTTCCTGTCTGTCTGTCCCTATCTGTTCCTCTGACTCTGTCTCTGCCACACACAATAAATAAATAAATAAATAAATGTGTTATACCACTCAGTTGTGCATTCATTGCCTGATTTTTGTATGTGTCCTGACCAGGGATCAAATCTGCAACCTTGGCGAATTCAGACGATGTTCTAATCAACTGAGCTATGAGACCAGGGCTTTGATTACATTTATTTTTAAAAACTACTAGGTATATCCCCATATTATGTTTCAAATTTGCCTGATCATAAAAACCACCTGAGGTGTGTATTAAAATGCAGACTCCACCCTGGCCAGTTCGCTCAGCGGTAGAGCGTCGGCCTGGCGTGCGGGGGACCCGGGTTCGATTCCGGCCAGGGCACACAGGAGAAGCGCCCATTTGCTTCTCCACCCCCCCCTTCCTCTCTGTCTCTCTCTTCCCCTCCCGCAGCCAAGGCTCCATTGGAGCAAGGATGGCCAGGGCGCTGGGGATGGCTCCTTGGCCTCTGCCCTAGGCGCTAGAGTGGCTCTTGTTGTGGCAGAGCGACGCCCCGCAGGGGCAGAGCATCGCCCCCTGGTGGGCAGAGCTTCGCCCCTGGTGGGCATGCCGGGTGGATCCCGGTTGGGCGCATGCGGGAGTCTGACTGTCTCTCCCCGTTTCCAGCTTCAGAAAAATACACACACACACAAAAATGCAGACTCCCAGGTCACTGTCTACAGATTCTGCTGCAGTGGGGCTGGAGAAAATGTTTTTAGTGAGGGACCTCTGTAATTCTAACAGGTTAAGTTCAAACCACTGTTTTAGTTGAATCAAAATGAACACTTTAGCCTGACCTGTGGTGGCGCAGTGGATAAAGCGTCAACCTGGAAATGCTGAGGTCGCTGGTTCGAAACCCTGGGCTTGCCTGGTCAAGGCACATATGGGAGTTGATGCTTCCAGCTCCTCCCTCCCTTCTCTCTCTCTCTCTCTCTCTCCTCTCTAAAATGAATAAATAAAATAAAAATTAAAAAATTAAAAAAGGAAAAAAATAGTTTTAAAAAAATGAACACTTCAAGTAGCTGGATCATGACTTAGAAGTGAGAAATCGAAGTTTGAATGAGGTGTCTTTGTTCATAAGCTCAAGGGACTCAGTCTGGCAGCCGAGGACAAGGCACGGTAATGACCCGGCAGACATTCCTATTCCCATGTGGGCCTTGAACGCATCTAATAGCTTGTTAATGAAATTACTTATGGACAACTTATTACATGAGTGCCGCAGTTGATTTTCAAATTTTAAATACTACAACTTTTGTATAAATGCTAGAGTTATTATCCATCCATGACGACCCCCATGACTTTAGATACATTCCCCATACAGGCATGGGCAAAAGTAGGTTTACAGCTCTTCATATGGAAAAAGACATGCAGGTTATGATTATTATAACAGCTTTATTAACTCAAAAGAATGTCATTCACAACTGTAAACCTGCTTTTGCCCGCCCCTGTATAACAAAATTTTGTCATTGCATTTCTCTCCTCTCTCCCGGTGGCTCTCATTTTCAAGATAACCAAGCATTCCCCTATAAAGAAGATAGCTCTGGCAACAGTACCCATGCGTCTAGGTCAGGCAGGCAGACATTCTTTGACTTGCAAACCATGTGGTTGACCTTGATACAGACAGAAACACCAACATAGAAGCGAAGTTACTTTTTTTGTTTTTTAAGGTTAAGATTTGAGAGAAAGAGGAAAAACCTCATGCAGGGCACCACTGTGGTGGCACCAGTAGTATTTTTTAGATTAGATCTGGACCAGGAGGAAGCAGGGGTCAGGTGGAGCTGGAGAAGAGGGGATCCAAAATGTCAAATCCTTGAGGTTAAAAATAATATGTTCCGGCCTGACCTGTGGTGGCGCAGTGGATAAAGTGTCGACCTGGAAATGCTGAGGTCACCGGTTCGAAACCCTGGGTTTGCCTGGTCAAGGCACATATGGGAGTTGATGCTTCCAGCTCCTCCCCCCTTCTCTCTCTCTGTCTCTCTCTCCTCTCACTCTCTCTCTCTCCCTCCCCCCTCCTCTCTAAAAATGAATAAATAAAAAATGAGAAAAAAAATAATATGTTCCTATGATTCTCTTCCTCGGTCCTTGGGTAGCTCATTCAGTGCAGTGTCTTCTCCCAACATCCTCGGGCCTCTCCCTGCCACCCGTATGAGAAAAATCAGAGTAGAAAGAAGGGTGTCACTCTAGTAACCACCCAGCTCATCTTCTCCCCGCCACCCCTCGGTCCAGCCCTATGTTTCTGCTCCAGGTCTTACGGAGGGGAAGTAGAAGGCAGATGAAATTTGTTTCCCATTTCAAACGAATGTACTCAGGCTGAGAAGACGGGAGGAAAAACAATTACAGACACTTATGACCATCATCCCTATTTCCCACCAAGAATGTGCTTGTCCCACCAAATCTAAAGGCGAGGGAAGGTGAATATCAACCTTCCCTGTGGTCCTCACTTAATTACGCCACCTTCTTCAGCAGAAATACGGTCCCTGGACTAAAAAGCAGATTCCAAAGATTTGACTATGCAAGAGATATGCCAAGGGACACGAATGCACCTGTGTGACTATCTCCAATGTGACTGTTTCAGCAACCACAGCTGACGGCAGCTTCTACCCAGAATGGCTCCTCCAGCAACCCGACACCTTGCACTGTGGCTCAGAGTGGTAATCTCATTACAAATCCCAGTTTAAACCAACCAGAGGTTTAGCTTTCTGTCTTGACAAACCATCAGAGCATGCTTACTTACTTCAGGGATGCTCCTGACGATTTAACACCAGAGACTGGTTAATTAAAGAGGTTTTGGGGAGAACAGCACTGCTCGTCGGCATTGCCAGGCAGAACAACAGGTCTGCTGAAAATGGGGTTGGTTCAATTATTTTAGCTCAACTGTGAACATCAGGCAAATCTCTAACGTTGAGCTGAGTGGGGACTAAGGAAAAATGTGCCGGCTGCTCACCTCCAATGCAAGCTGAACTAAAGAGGTCACAAGCAGCCTCGTCAAAGTCATCTGAGAACAACTATGTGCTTATGCATCCACCGATTCATTCAACAGATATTTGTTTTGTTCCTAGACAGTGTGGGGCACTGTGGCACCGAGTTCGGAGGTGGTGATGAACCTGTCACCTAGGCACTTACATTCTAGTCTATAAGGACTTATTGTTAAACAAGAACAGTTTGGAAAGGAGTAAAAACCCTGCTGAGTGAAGTTCACATTGTCCTAGTACCACACAGTACTTCATTAAAACAACCCTTTCTTATATATATAAATAAATAAATATATATATATATATATATATATATATATATATATTTTTTTTTTTTTTTTTTTTTTTTTTTTTTTTTGTATTTTTCTGAAGCTGGAAACGGGGAGAGACAGTCAGACAGACCCCCGCATGTGCCCAACCGGGATCCACCCGGCACGCCCACCAGGGGCGATGCTCTGCCCACCAGGGGGCGATGCTCTGCCGCGACTAGAGCCACTCTAGCGCCTGGGGCAGAGGCCAAGGAGCCATCCCCAGCGCCCGGGCCATCTTTGCTCCAATGGAGCCCTGGCTGCGGGAGGGGAAGAGAGAGACAGAGAGGAAGGAGGGGGTGGGGGTGGAGAAGCAAATGGGCGCTTCTCCTATGTGCCCTGGCCGGGAATCGAACCAGGGTCCCCCGCATGCTAGGCTGACGCTCTACCATTGAGCCAACTGGCCAGGGCCCAACCCTTTAATATTTAAGGATGGCAGCTCTGTGCAGGTTTCTCCGTTAAGCACAGTAACTATAACAAAGTAAAACCTCACACTTCCTAACCATCAAGGACCTTATAATTAAACTAGAAGTGACATTCAAACCTAAAGCAAGTTTAAGATCACAGGACATTAGATTTGGAGGGACATAAGAGTTCTTTTAGGGAAATGCACATCAAAACCACAGTGAGACACCACTTCAAACTCACTAGGGTGGCTATAATCTAAAAACTGGAAAACAACAAGTGTTGGTGAGGATATGGAGAAGCTGGAACCCTCATCCACCACTTGTGGGAACAGAAAACAGTGCAGTCACTTTGGAAAAGTCTGGCAGTTCTTCAAGAGGTTAAACACAAGTTAGTCATTTAGTAAGTCCACTCTTTGGTATATATGCCCAAGAGAAATAAAAACATATGCCCATATAAAAACTTATATGCGAGCCCTGGCCGGTTGGCTCAGTGGTGGAGCGTCAGCCTGGCATGCAGGAGACTCGGGTTCGATTCCCGGCCAGGGCACACAGGAGAAGCGCCCATTTGCTTCTCCACCCCTCCCCCTCTCCTTCCTCTCTGTCTCTCTCTTCCCCTACCACAGCCAAGGCTCCATTGGAGCAAAGTTGGCCCGGGCGCTGAGGATGGCTCCATGGTCTCTGCCTCAGGCGCTAGAATGGCTCTGGTTGCAACAGAGCAATGCCCCAAGATGGGCAGAGCATCGCCCCCTAGTGGGCATGCCGGGTGGATCCCAGTCGGGTGCAGCGGGAGTCTGTCTGACTGCCTCCCCATTTCCAACTTCAGAAAAATACAACAACAACAAAAAACAACAACAAAACAAAACAAAAAAAACTTATATGCAAATATTTATGGAAGCATTACTCATAATAGCCAAAAAATGGAAACAACCTGAATATCCATCAACTAATGAATGAATAAGTAATATGATATCTCCATACAATGAACTATTACTTGGAAACAAATAGGAATGAAATACTGATACACATAAGACCTGGATGAAACTCAAAAACACTAAGCTAAATTAAAGGAGCCAACCACAAAAGACCATGTATTATATAATTCCATTTATATGAACTGTCCGCAGTAGACAAATCCATGGAGAAAGAAAGATTAGTGGTTGCTTAAGGCTGTAGTTATAGGGGGAATAGGGGAGTGGATGCTAATAAGGTTTTTTTGGGGGGGTTAATGAAGTTTTCTAACATTGTAAGGTACAGTATAAAGAATAGGGTCAATATTGTAATAATTATGTATGGTGACGGATGGTTACTACACTTACAGTGGTGATCACTTGGTAAGGAGTGTAAATGATAAATCACTATGTTGTACACCTAAGACTAATATAACACTGTATGTCAATTACAATTAAAAATGAAAAGTTGTGATGGTTGCACTCAATATACTAAAAACCACTGAACTGTACACTTTAAGTGTTATATCTCAATTAAACAGATTTTATACATACACAAGGCTCTGCTCTTCATTTTATAGAAAATTTAACATTTAAAATATAAATGCCAAATTATAATAGTTCTTTAAAGAAAATCTTTCTAAAATATATGATCCACTGTCCATATTCTTCTTTTTTTTTTTTAGAAAGAGAGAGTGAGAGAGAGACACACACACAGACAGACAGACAGGAAGGGATATGAGAAGCACTGACTTTGTCGTCGGAGCACCTTAGTCGTTCATTGATTGCTTGCTCATCTGTGCCTTGGCCAGAGGGTTCCAGCAGAGCCAATGACCCCTTCCTCAAGCCAGTGACCTTGGGCTCAAGTCAGAGACCCTGCACTCAAACTGGTGAGCCCATGCTCAAGCCGGTGACTTCGAGGTTTCGAACTTGGGTCCTCAGTGTCCCAGGTTGATACTCTACCCACTGTGCCACCGCCTGGTCAGACTGTTCCATATTCTTTAAGAAAATTTTAGTTCTTTCTGATGACTCAGGGTCATATAAGAATCAGTGACTGTGCCTACCAGATGTCCTCAGGAACCACATAAACCTGTACTGCCCAGGCTGCTACAGTTTAAGTGTTCCTTCGTCCTTGTTTATAGCTCTCTATGGCCTGCTATTGCACTAACTGCTCTATTCTTGCTGCCTTTAAAGGCGTTACTGCAATATGTCTATTCCGAAACTGAATGAAATGAATGCAGAGAAACTAGAAAAAAATCAAGTATGTTATTTAAAACTATGACTTTGGTAAGAGTATCTAAGTACTCAGAGGAGCACAGGAAGTAAGTACTCCAAGTGTAAAATGCAGGAGTATTTCCAATTTTATCTACTTTCCAACACTGGTTTCAGTTGCTCAGAAGTGTTTACTTCCTTGCATGTTCTCAGCGGCCTTCTGGGTTATTGCTGGCAAGTTGCCAGAAGTGGTGATCACTGTAATTAGTCATAAATGTTCTTTATATTATAACAATCTTTATCAAAGGCACAGCTAGATGTAACACCTAATTGGGAAAAGAGATTAAAACTTGAAAGGACAGCCTGACCAGGCGGTGGCACAGCCGGCTTGAGCATGGGGTCGCTGGCTTGAGAGTGGGATCATACACACGTCCCAACAGTCACTGGCTTGAGCCCAAAGGTCGCTGGCTTGAGCAAGGGGTCACTTGCTCTGCTGTAGTCCCCCACCCCTGTCAAGGCACATATGAGAAAGCAATCGATGAACAACTAAGGTGTTACAACAAAAAACTGATGCTTCTCATCTCTCTCCCTTTCTGTCTGTCTGTCCCTATCTGTCCCCCCACCTCTGTCTCTTATCACAAAAAACAAAAACAAAGAAACTTAAGAGGATAAATATGAATGTTAAGATACCTTGTTTATCTGGCACCATTTGGTTTGGGGGCACATGGCCTTCTCGATCATTAAGGTAAGATTTTAAACTCTTTAGCACTGGAACTTTTTTTGCTCTATTACCTGTTAACTCTGGACCTCACATATGAAAGATAAAAAGCAACATCTTATTTGCATTGATTTATATTATATATATATATAAAAAAAGAAATCACAGCCTAGTGAGAATAAGGCTGTTTTGATGAACACAGGGGCTGGAAAACTGTCCCTTACAGATGACAGCTGCAATGTCATGGACTTCAACATCCAATTTATTTCTTCACTTTGTTTGGATTACACAATATAGGGGAAAGCCTGTTTTGCAGAGAGTAGGTGCAAATCCTAACTGTTTTTCAAACAAGCTTTCCTTGCAATCTCAGGGATTTCTTGAATCAAAATTGATTCAGTAGCTTGAAAAGATTTACCGAAAATGTTTCACAAAAAGCTGAATACTAAAACTACCTAACAACTCCTCACTTTGCTTGCAAAAGATATAAAACTCAAACAAAAAACATCTAAACCTTATAATAAATATTAAAATTCTAAGGACAGAATTACCAGGGCTTGACAGGTTACCCATTTACTTGTTATTACATAAGTGACCTATGCCAGAGTAAGAGCATTTGCCAAGCAAATATACCTAAGTCTTGCGTAAAATTTAATTGTATTTGATACACGTGGGCTGAAGTGTTGTACCAGCCTGTGCAATTTTGTGTGGATATATATGCACAGACCAAACTTTTTTTTAAATTTATTGATTTTCAGAAAGAGACGAAGGGAGAGAGACAGAGAGAAAGACATCAATTTGTTGTTCCACTTATTTATGCCGTCATTGATTGATTCTTGTTCTGATCAGGATCGAACCCACAACCTCAGCATGTCGGGACAATACTCTATCCCACAGAACCACCTAGCCAGGGCATGCACAGGCCAAACTTTGAAAAAGACTTCAGAGCTACAAACTTGCCAATAAAATGGTCTGTTTATAAGAATTCAGAAGCTTACTCCACTGCCTATAAATAATGAGTTAATCCAGCAGCAGCATTGTACCAACTAACATTAAGGGCTTACTATGTGCCAGGTGCTGTGCTAAGAGCTTTACATGTGGTATTTAATTAATTTTCATAACCCAATGAGGTAGGCAGGCACTCATAGTATGCCCATTTTACAGATGAAGAAACTAAGGCTCAGAGAGATAGAGGGATCCACTCAAAGTTAGTTAGGTGGCATCCCACATGCTTCTTGAGTATAGCTTTTAAATAGACAAACATATTTTTATTTTTTAAATTTTATTTATTGATTTTAGAGAAAGGAAAGAGAGAGAGAAAGGGGTAGGGAGTGGAGTGGGAAGTATCAACTCATAGCAGTTGTTTCTCCTATGTGCCTTGTCTAGATAAGCCCCAGGTGTGAAACCAGGGACCTCAGCATTTTGTGTGTGTGTGTGTGTGTGTGTGTGTGTGTGTGTGTGTGTGTGGCAGAGACAGAGAGTCAGAGAGAGGGACAGACAGGGAAAGACAGGAAGGGAAAGAGATGAGAAACATCAATTCTTCGTTGCGGTTCCTTAGTTGTTCATTGATTGATTTCTCATGTGTGCCGTGATGGGGGCAGGGGAGGGAGCTACAGCAGACCGAGTGACCCCTTGCTCGAGCCAGTGACCTTGGGCTCAAGCTGGTGAGCCCTGCTCAAACCAGATGAGCCCGCACTCAAGCTGGTGACCTCGGGGTCTTGAACCTGGGTCCTCCACATCCCACTCTGACGCTCTATCCACTGTGCCACCACCTGGTCAGGCTCCAGGTCAATGATTTATCTACTGCACCACCACAGCTTAGGCCAAACATATTTTTAAAGGAGAATTATGAATGAATTATTTGGACCCCTTAAAGGTTCCCTTCTGTACATAGCTGATGTGTAACAAATATCCATTGACAGAAAAAAACAAAAGAGCAAACCTGAACATTCTGTATACTACTGATGATACAATCTGGTATAAAAACCAGTATTAATGATGTCCCTATGTTATTAGGAAATAGTATTCATTGTTTTCTCAAAGAGGGCAGGGCTGTATGAAAAGCTGGTGAAGCCCATTACACACAAAACTGAAAAAGTCATGAAACTGACAAAAGTAGGCCAGTCCTAGTAGTTACTTACAAAGCTAAGAATTCACCATGTAACTGGTTCCATCCTGGGGATGCTTGACAAGAGCGATACTAAGTAGATTCAGGTCTTTCTCTTTGTTCTAGGTTCAACCCTGAATCCTGCACCTCCAGTTTCCCAGGCTTGAGCCCAGACAATCAATCCTAATTGTTTTCAGGATGGGTGTTAGCTTGCCTGTTCCCACTAATGACTTCAGAGGAAAGGAGAGAGGCCGAATTCTTTTAAAACTGTTTCTCATCTCAATCTCAAACAAAAACTAGAGGAGATACTAATTACTTCTAGTCCAGTGATTTGGGAGTAATCCCAAAGCATGTTTTTTGGTACAAGACTATTTCATTCTAAGGATGGGTTTCAAATCTCAGACCATGAAGAAATGGTTAAAAATTAATTATAAATAAAAGAATCCTCATAATCATAAAATCAAAAAACTGAATCTTCAGAGACAACACAATACCATACTATCATCTATCTGTCAATACAGAGAATGTAATCATTTGAACTGTGGTTAGATAACTGAATTTATTATCTAATTATGCATTATAAAATACTACCATCTCTCAACTAGATATAATACATTGTTCACTTTTTCAGCAAGTGACAGATTACAGTTGTGGTTTTAGAGAGTTCTTATCTTTTTGAAATACATATGAAAACATTTACCATTGAAATGATATGCTATTTGGCACTCTCCCTTCTGGTGCTCTGCCTTCCTCTTCCTCCCCCTGCCCCAATCCTTGGATAACCCCCTGAACCTGTCTCCAAGGCCCACTTTCCCACTCAGTCCCTTCTGAATGTATTTTTGCATGGCCAATGAATTCTTCCTTTATTTGCTGGGGGTAAAAGAGAAGAGGAGCCCAGGCTGGTTGGCTCAGCAGTACAGCATCAGCCCAGCATGTGGAAGTCCTGGGTTCGATTCCCAGTCAGGGCACACAGGAGAAGCAACCATCTGCTTTTCCACCCCTCCTCCCTCTTTCCCCCTCTCTTTTCCTCCTGCAACCATGGCTTGAATGGTTCGAGTAAGTTGGGGCCCTGGTGAGGATGACTCTATGGCCTCACCTCAGGTACTAAAAATAGCTTGGTTGCTGAGCAATGGAGCAGTAGCCCCAGATGGGAAGAGCGATGCCCTGTAGGGGGCCTTGCTGGGTGGATCCTGGTCTGGGTGCATGTGGGAGTCTGTCTGTCTGTCTCCCTACCTCTCATTTAATAAAAAGAGAGAGAGAGAGAAGAGGAAAAGGGAAGGAAAGAGAAGGGAAGGGAAGGGAATGGGAGGGGAGGAAATAAAGGAGGGAGAAAGGGGAGGGGAAGGAGAAGGGGGAGAGGGAGAGGGAGAGAGGAGAAGAGAAGAGAAGAGAAGAGAAGAGAAGAGAAGAGAAGAGAAGAGAAGAGAGAATATCTGAGATTTGCTTCAACATCATTTAGTTTGGGAGGGGAAGGTTCACGTAACAGATAAAATAAGATTAAACATGAGCTGATAACTTCTGAAATTTTCCTAATTAATAAGATTATTTTTTCTGGAACGCTGAGGTCTCTGGTTTGAAACCCTGGGCTTGCCTGGTCAAGGCACGTATGAGAGTTGGTGCTTCCTGCTCCTCCCCCCTTCTCTCTCTCTCCTCTCTAAAATAATAAATAAATAAATAAAAATTTTAAAAAGAAAAGTTTGTATATATTTTTTAAAAGATTGTTTTAAAATCTCGACTCTCTCTCCCTTCCCCTCTATAAAACTAATAAATTAACATTAAAAATAAATAAATAAATAAATTTCGACGCTCTCCAAATATTCATTTAGGACAGTGAAAGCAGTGAGTCTACCATTGGAATAAGAATCAGATGGGTAGGAAGGGGAAGTCCCTGCTTTGCCTCCCAGATCCTGTTTATGGAACCAAACATAGCAAGCTCCTTTCCCTCTTGGCTGGGGCAGATTTCAACCTGCCCGCCCTAACCAGAAACATGAAATGAAGATATTCTGGCAACCCCACCCTGCCACTGCAGCAGTAATAGGTACATTAGGAAGTTGCCACGCTCCACTGGGGCCAGATTTACACTCATTTAAAGAAAAATGTGTTGATGCTCCCCAATCGGTAAGTAATGAACGTGGAACTCAAGTCATTCAAGATAGAAATAGTGAATCATAAAATAAGGATAAAGAAGTACAACGTTACGATTTTCCTGCGATTCATACTTTGCTGCATGCATATATACTGGGATTGGCAAAAGTAGGTCTATGGATATTCATATAGAAAAAGACATGCGGGTTATAATTATTACAATGGCTTTATCAACTCAAAAGAATGTCATAGCTGTGGCCAGTTGGCTCAGTGGTAGAGCGTCGGCCTGGCGTGCAGAAGTCCCAGGTTCAATTCCCGGCCACGGCACACAGGAGAAGCGACCATCTGCTTCTCCACCCCTCCCCTCTCCTTCCTCTCTGTCTCTCTCTTCCCCTCCCGCAGCCAAGGCTCCAAAGATGGCCCGGGCGCTGAGGATGGCTCCATGGCCTCTGCCTCAGGCGCTAGAGTGGCTCTGGTCGCAACAGAGCGACGCCCTGGATGGGCAGAGCATCGCCCCCTGGTGGGCGTGCCGGGTGGATCCCGGTCAGGTGCATGCAGGAGTCTATCTGACTGCCTCTCCATTTCCAGCTTCAGAAAAATACGAAAAAAAAAATACAAAAAAAAAAGAATGTCATAATGACACAGTACATAATATAAATAAATAATATAATAATAAATAAATAAATAATAATACAATAAACTCATCCTGACCAGGTAGCTCAGTGGGTTAGAGCATCAAATATTTGCAAATTACTTTCCTGAGATTGAAGCTCCCTCATCTAACTTGTCTTCTGGCATTGTCCTACTTAGCAGAGGACATGTTGACCTTTTGCTCCCATTCTCTGCCTCAGATGCTTTAATAATTCTGTTTGTATTACTGATGCTCTCTGGGGCTTTACTCTGAGTGACATGTGACCTGAATCACAACCAGTGGTATACCAGTAAATGTTTAACAACTTGATCTCTGAAAATAAAGCTGTGATTTTCAGCATTTGCCAAGTTTTCATTGTGTAAATACACCCACTCTGGCCAATTTCAAGCTACAAACACAAAAGACCTTGAATGCAGAGTTGGGAAGTAATGCATACGACCAGCTCCCAGAACCCATAGGAACCAACTCCAACATACTACTGAAACTCCTGTGGTATCCCCTACCACTCTTTAAAACTGTTGATGAAATATTACATGGTCACCTCAAAGAATAAATCACACTTGGGCCACTTTCTCATAAGAACCTTCCTTAAAAGGTAAGATGTTATATCTCCTTGGCCAAACTAGTATTATATTACTTCCCCTAAATACATAGCATCTCTTTAGATATTTTTCTTTTTTTTTTTAAGTGTTTTATTTATTTATTTATTCATTTTTGGAGAGGAGAGGGAGAGACAGAGGGAGAGAGAGAGAGGAGAGACAAAGAGAGAGAAGGAGGGGAGGAGCTGGAAGCATCAACTCCCATATGTGCCTTGACCAGGCAAGCCCAGGGTTTCGAACCGGCGACCTCAGCATTTCCAGGTCCACGCTTTATCCACTGCGCCACCACAGGTCAGGCCACTTTAGATATTTTTCATCAAACATAGGCAAGTTGGGGAATTATAAATAGTAAAGATCCTCAACTATGTTCAAATCCTCTTACTTACATACCCACAGTATTTGAGTAAAATCAAGCAAGGCAGCCTTCAGGCTGTACTCCAGCTTAGAACCATATGAAGCCAAGTGTCTCATCCATAGTTTAGCACAGTGCCTGGCCCAAGATTAATAACTGGTTTGCCCCACAGAGGACCCACAGTTGGACCCACAGAGGTTATTAAATCTCAGTGTTCAAGGCCATCCAAGTCAACACTTACTTGATGCCTTGATGATAATTCCCAAGAAGCCATCCTCCCATCTAAGCTGTAACACTTTCTGGCAACCCAATACAATCCACACTGAATCTCATGGTGATGAAGTTTGGCAGATGAGGGTTTGGGTCTTGGTTCTTCAGAGGGTAGGACCCCAAGAAAAAAATCAAGATGAAACAATTGTCTTTAAATATCTATCTAATGAGCTGTCATATAGAACACAGATTAAATATACTGTATGTTTAGGGACCACAGGGTAAAAGTGATGAGGAGGCAGATTTTGACTTACTATAAGGAAGGACATCTAACACCACCACCCATAATAATAGCTAACATTGACTAAGTGTTCATGTTTTTTTGTTTGTTTGTTTTTGTATTTTTCTGAAGCTGGAAACAGGGAGGCAGTCAGACAGACTCCTGCATGCGCCCGACCGGGATCCACCCGGCACGCCCACCAGGGGGCGATGCTCTGCCTATCTGGGGCGTCGCTCTGTTGCAACCAGAGCCACTCTAGCACCTGGGGCAGAGGCCATGGAGCCATCCCCAGCGCCCGGGCCATCTTTGCTCCAATGGAGCCTCGGCTGCGGGAGGGGAAGAGAGAGACAGAGAGGAAGGAGAGGGGGAGGGGTGGAGAAGCAGATGGGTGCTTCTCTTGTGTGCCCTGGCCGGGAATCGAACCCGGGACTTCCGCATGCCAGGCCGACGCTCTACCACTGAGCCAACCGGCCAGGGCAGAGTGTTCATGTTTTGCTAGAAGCCTCACCATACTGCTTACACATATCAAGCTTGAGGTTAACTAAGTCCATTCTTGCCTCTTTCATTCCCGGACTGCCTACCTCAGGCTGGACTGAAGTTGTTTGTCCAGAAGCCTCAGAGGGTTCCTAGTAACTGGCATTGCCCAGGCGGACCATAGGTCACAGTGGTTCACAAAAGTCCAGCCTGTCCTGAGCTGTTATCTAAAGTCCTTGTGGCCTCAGATTCAGCACAGGGTCAAGGCCAGACCCACCAGGAGGTTCACATGCTGGTCTCGAAGGCAATGGGCACCCAGAAATATCCGTGTCCTCATCTGCCAGAAAAGGTTGCTAGGCTGTGGGTTAAAACAAAGAGCCAAGAACTGGATGCAGCTGTTTTGAATTCTGAAGACTTGTTCAGTTCATGCAGCCTTTATAAGAGAAAAGCGCTCACTTTCCTCATCCTTCTCATCTCTTTTGTGCATATTTGCCTCCCTTACACCCAAGGCCTGAGATACCAAACAGTAGAGATCAAAGGAAGACACTTCCTTTTCCCAAAAGGAACTCTGTCCTGGCACTAGATGAGCAGTAATATAAATTACACATCCTTCTTCTAAAGTTGTCAGCTCACTCTCAAGCGGGGTGCGCTGTACTCAGTCTCAGCGGTCAGTCATAATCTGGCAATCTTTGAAAGTGACCATGAGCTCAAGACTTGTGACACAGGTCAGATGTACTTTGAGAAATGCCAGAGGGAATTAGGGGAGCTGCCATTCAGGTGACTTCAGCTCAAGTTGGAGGATATCCTGAAACTCAATCCCAAAAAGTTTCTCATTTGCAATAAGATGAGTTCACGAAAATCCTGAGATTTCAGAAAATTTTAAAAGCCTTTGTGCCTAACAGTAATAATATTAACATTAAAGGTCTTCTATTAACAGTAGCTAGATTTAATAGTAAAATATCTTTTACTGTGCACGTACCAGGGTCCACACATTCTTTTTTTTTTTTTTTTTTTACAGAGACAGAGAGAGAGAGAGAGGGATAGATAGGGACAGACAGGAATGGAGAGAGATAAGAAGCATCAATCATCAGTTTTTTGTTGCGAGACCTTAGTTGTTCATTGATTGCTTTCTTATATGTGCCTTGACTGCGGGCCTTCAGCAGACAGGGAAACCCCTTGCTCGAGCCAGGGGTTACTCGGTGGTGAGCTTTTTATTTTTATTTTTTTGCTCAAGCCAGATGAGCCCACGCTCAAGCTGGCGACCTCGGGGGTCTCGAACCTGGGTCCTTCCGCATCCCAGTCCGATGCTCTATCCACTGCGCCACCGCCTGGTCAGGTCAGGGTCTACACATTCTACTACACACTTTGTGTTTTCTACATTTGTTCCTCAAAACTGATTTAAAAAATATACATAGGCACCAAAAAAAAAAAATAAATAAATAATACACACACACACACACACACACACACACACACACACACACACCATTATCTCTATTAAACAAAGGAAGCTTCTAAGAATTCCACACTGGTAATAATTAGTGGAATGAGGATCTGAATCCAGGTCTAGTGGCTCTAAAAGTCTCGAAGCCTCCACTCTAGAAACTGCCCACACTTCCTAAGAACCCACTGGAATCCTGAGTCTGACCCCATGGCACCACAGTCAAAATCTGAACTTAGATGGTTTTACCCGAGTACAGTACTTGAGCCTTCCCTGTTTCTTCACCTGTAAAGGAGGATCATGATATGACAGCACCTGTCTTACTCCATTCTGACTGTTTTAACAGAAATACCATACACTAGGTCACTTATAAACAACAGAAATTTATTTCTCACAGATCTGGATTCCAAGATCTGGTGCTGGCAGATTTGGTGTCCGATTAGGGCCCACTTCCTAGTGGGCTTTTTGCTGCAATCTCACATGGCAGAAGGGGCTAGCTAGCTCTCTGGGGTCTCTTTTATAAGGGTACTAATCCCAATCCTAAGAACTCACACATCATGACCTTATAATCACCTCCTAAAGGCCCTACCTCTTAATACCATCACCTTGGGCTCAGGAGGTCAATATATGAATTTTGCAGGGACACAATTCAATCTACATTCAATAACTATCTCCCAGTGCTGTGAGTGTCTGATGCTACTGTTACTTCCACAAACACATAGATAAGCTTTTTGCCAAAGGTATAAAAATGGCATACACTTACCTTATATGTAAGTTTTATAACACATACTTCTCTTTCCCAACATATATATATAATAGGCTCATTGTGGCAGGACAGAATGTCAGCTACCTGGCAATGGTGTTGATGGGGAACTCCAGAGTTAAAATTTTAGCATGACCAGAAGTGGCACAGTGGACAGAGCATCGACCTGAGATGCTGAGGTCACGGGTTCAAAACCACGAGGTCACTGAGCACAGGCTCTCCTGCTTGAGTGTAGGATCATGGAAATGATCCTAGCTTAAACAAGGAGTCACTGGCTCAGCTGGAAAACTCCCCCCCCCCCCCAATCAAGACAGCTATGAGAAGCAATTAATGAACAACTAAAGTGATGCAACTATGAGTTGATGTTTCTCATCTGTCTCCTTACCTCTCTTTATCTCTCTAAAAAAAAAAGTTGAAATTTTAGCTTGTGTAATGCTGGCTTTGGTTATGGTCAGTGGGCACAATGGTTAATGAACGCAAGTAAAAGCTTTGTTCCAGTAACTGGGATACCTGAACAGACCTACATGACTTACCATAACAAAATCTGCAAGGGATCCACCTTTGTGCCCCAGGGCACTGCAAGCAAACCCTCTCCGCTCCGCTCCAAGGACATTCTACCTGGTGACTAAGATCCAATTAATTCTGACTATGAGCTGATTATCCCTTGAAATTCCAAAACCCTTACCTACCCTTTTCTCCCCCTTATAAAAAGTTTGGCTGTGCCCTGGCCGGTTGGCTCAGTGGTAGAGCGTCGGCCTGGCGTGCAGCAGTCCCGGGTTCGATTTCCGACCAGGGCACACAGGAGAAGCGCCCATCTGCTTCTCCACCCCTCCCCCTCTCCTTCCTCTCTGTCTCTCTCTTCCCCTCCCGCAGCCAAGGCTCCACTGGAGCAAAGTTGGCCCGGGCGCTGAGGATGGCTCTGTGGCCTCTGCCTCAGGCGCTAGAATGGCTCTGATTGCGGCAGAGCGATGCCCCAGATGGGCAGAGCATCGCCTCCTGGTGGGCATGCCAGGTGGATCCCGGTCGGGCGCATGCAGGAGTCTGTCTGACTGCCTCCCCGTTTCCAGCTTCGGAAAAATACCAAAAAAAAAAAAAAAAGTTTGGCTGTGAATACCAGGTTGAGATGGTTTGGGAATGTAATCCCTGTCTCCCCAGATTGCTGGCCATCTGAATGAAGCACCCATACATAAAGATTCAATCCCTGTTTCTAGGTATTTGGCTGAATTGGTGACAGGCAGCATGAACTCTGATATTTCCGGTTTCAGAGTTAGATTTGGGTTTGAATTTTGACTCTACTAACAACTAATGACTACATGTTTAGGGCCGGTTGCTTCTCTTCTCTGAGGCTCCCTTTCCCAATCTGTCAAATAAGAGTGGTGATCACAGGCTTTTGTAAAGTAGGCACAAAGCTGTTGCTCAATAATAGCTACTCTATTCAGTCAACCAAAGAGACTGCTGGTGGTACCTACTATTGTCATAAGATTTTCCATCCTCTTTCCAAACTATAAAGAAATCAGTAGAGGTCCAGATCATTTTGATATAACTGCCTCTAAAAATAACATTCTCTTAACCCTTTGAATCATCTGCTTCTTTCAAATGTATTTCCAAGGGTAAACACACACACACACACACACACACACACACACACACACACATACACAATTAGCCAACTCTAAGCATCTAAAACAGGGGTCGGGAAACTTTTTGGCTGAGAGAGCCATGAACGCCACATATTTTAAAATGTAATTCCATGAGAGCTATACAATGACCCATGTACCTTACGCATTATCCAATAAAAATTTGGTGTTGTCCCGGAGGACAGCTGTGATTGGCTCCAGCCACCCACAACCATGAACATGAGCGGTAGGAAATGAATGGATTGTAATACATGAGAATGTTTTATATTTTTAATGTTATTAATTTTTTTGTTGAAGATTTGTCTGCGAGTCAGATGCAGCCATCAAAAGAGCCACATCTGGCTCACAAGCCATAGGTTCCCGACCCCTGATCTAAAAGATGTCATCACTAGAGAAAAGGTCTACTTAGAAATTCTGTGTACTATGTTGGGCACACTGAACAGTTTCCATATTGATTCAGAATATTGTCATCCAAAAGTGAATACTAGCTTATATATTAAAGCTAAAGCACATGTAATTAAATATAACAGAAAACAAACCTTGATTTATTTTAATCTTCATGGTAGTTGGTCGGAATTAAAACACACAATGAAAAGGCACGCTATCATACACATACAAAAAACAAACCTGTCAAAACCAGTTACTCCTTTGTTTCACTACTAATTCTATCTCCAAAACTATGATGGATTTTGTTTTATTGACTTGTTTAATGCCACACATGTTAAAAATTAACAGCACTCGTTCCATCTTTGGTTGCTATGCCAAACAAAATATGTTCTGTATTCTAGTTGAAATCTACTTACTGGTCTTTTGGGGATAGATAAGTGGTGTTCATATGTCTACCAGATCCTGACACCAGACTTAACCACTTTCATGCTGGAATGCTTTTGCCTTTAAAGTCTTCATCTTCAGTTTAAATGTGCACTGTACAATTCATAACTTCACTGGCAACTCAGGGATCTGACCACATCCCAGAAGGTAGCAATGCTAGTGCTCTTGCTTTTCATTTGGCAGTTTTGTCTTAAATTTGCAATGCTTGCCTGACAAGGCGGTGGCACAGTGGATAGAGTGTCGGATTCAGATGCAGAGGACCCAGGTTTGAAACCCGGAGGTCACCCGCTTGAGCACAGGCTCAACAAGCTTGAGCATGGGGCTGCTGGCTTGAGTGTGGGATCATAGATATGACCCCATGGTCGCTGGCTTGAGCCCAAGGTCACTGGCTTGAGCAAGTCGTCACTTGCTCTGCTGTAGCCCCTTTTGCCCCCCGTCAAGGCACATATCAGAATGAAATCAATGAACAACTAAGGAGCTGCCACGAAGAATAGATCTTTCTCATCTCTCTTCTTTCCTGTCTGTCTGTCCCTATCTGTTCCTCTGACACTCTGTCAAAAAAAAAAAAAAATTACAATGCTTGTCATCCATCTAGAAGTACTGATGATATATAAAATATTTTTTAAATGCACATGTATCCACACCTGATACAGATTCAACCAAAAAATTCTACCTATGTATCTTTTTTTATTATTGATTTTTAGAGGGGGGGGAGAGAGAGAGAGAGAAAAGGGAGGAGTAGGAAGCATCAACTCCCATATGTGTCTTGACCAGGCAAGCCCAGGGTTTCGAACCGGCGACCTCAGCATTTCCAGGTCGACACTTTATCCCACTGCGCCACCACAGGTCAGGCTACCTATGTATCTTTTATCCTGTTTTTTGCAATTAGCCTGATTCAGAGGTACTGTAGTGGAGAGCCCAAGTGCCAAAGCTAAATATCACAGTATTTAGAAAATACTTCTAAATACCTTACTTTCACCATGGTGGCTCACTAAAACTGGTAACTGTTTTTGGTTTATTCTGTTTGCACCCGTGAGTGTGTTATGTAATAATAAACTCTCACCTATTTTCTGCCTAGTGTTTCATCTGGATGATCGGAGAAGCCACAACACTCCCTCCTCCTCCCACCCCCCAGGCCTCCACACCGATCCAATGCTTACTCCTGCGTGTTCTGACACACGGGGAAGGAGGGTGGCGGCTCACATCCTCCAGCCTTCTGATGCTGCTCAAATAGGTATTTGCCTTTCTGCAATATACAGTTCAGTGACATACACAATATCTCGTTTACATTTTCTCCTCTGTCCTGCAGTGTGGTTTACCTAAGTGTCCTTGGGGTTTAAAAGACCTTATTTCCCCATGTATAAGACGCACCTTAATTTTGAGGCCCCAAATTTGAAAAAAAAAAATGTATTAAATAAAGTTATTGAACTCAAGTTTTATTCATCATAAAATTCATACAACTCCTCATCACTGTCAAAACTCCCATCCATTAGCTTGTCCTTGTCTGTGTCTGATGACGAATCACTATCTTCATAAATCGCCTTGTCCTCAGTTCCATCTATGACACTTGAAATGCCACAACCACTATATAAGACACATTCAGTTTTTAGACCCCAAATTTTTCAAAAAAGAGTGCGTCTTATATATGGAGAAATCTGGTATCCAGGATTTCAAGGCAACATTTATATACTACTTTGCACCATTTCTGTTTCTTCTCCAAAAGTACGTATGTGTTTACAAACTTCATCGAAAGTCACTTACTGGGTAGAAAGAGTTACATAGAAAGTTGGTGCTGCAGCACTAGTAATGACATAGAGACCCTAACTGTAGCCCAAATCTATGGGAAAGGTTACCAGTATATTCATATAACGGAATAATGAGAAAACAATACAATCATTAAAAATGACGTTTTGATACTGTAAGAAAATGTTTATGCTAAAATTTTTAAGTAAAAAAAGTAATCAAATTTTATTGAGTACTACCTTTAAAATATGGCACATTTTAAGTTGATGTTTTCTTTGAACAATGGGACTGTGGGTGCTTTTTCCTGCTTTTTTGGTATATTTTCGTATTACCCAATTGAAAGAGGAGGGTAAAATAAAGCAATTATGAGAGTAGGAGTGTTATAGCTAATCAAACAAAATGTTTTGGTTTTTCTTATTCTAGGCCCTTTTTATTTTAACTAAGAAAGTCACCCTGAGATTTTCTCTGCCAGCTCAGTTGTCTTGTCCGATGGAGTAATGGTGGATGGTGTTCTGTGTGATGGTGAAGACAGCTGGCATTTCTGGAATAACTGCTACGTATCAAGCAGGAACCTAAGTTCTTCATATATATTATATCATTTAATCCATATATCAACCCAATGAGATAGTATGATTATTTCGATCCTACTGATATTAAAATTGAAGCCTAGAAATTAAATAACTGGCTCCGGTCTTTCAGCTACAATTTGAACATAATCGCTCTTATGTTTGAATGACTACACCATTTACAATACTACATTAGGCACTCACTATCATTAGTTTCAAAATATTTGGGAGGAGAGTTGAGTCCCTAAGGTGTTATTTATATATGCTTCAAACAATCAGAGCTCCAAGGAGCAGACCACAGGAATCTCCCTATCAATACCATATGGAAACTCCACTGAAGGAGTCTGCCAAAGTCGTTCGTAGAGATGGAAACAGCTATCTCAATGATGGGTGATGCCACTTGTACCTTTTTTCTGTGACATCATCAAATATTATGTGTAAGGAATAAGAGGAAAGAAATATATCATCTATAGTCAGTCTTCAACTTAACTGGGGAGATAACATGAAACAACCAGCTCAAGGCAAAAAATGCATAATTAAGTACTAAGTCATGTATGTGGCAGAGTGGACAACTAGTGCAGAAGTCAGGTAGGAAGAACTGTCAACCCCAAAGTATTAGAGAATTTTGAAGATACAAGAAACAACAGTTGGAGATCACCCAGCCAAGTCCAGCATTTCAAGATGAGAACTAATAACTTAAGGTCACACAGCTGCTAAGTACAGAGGCAGGTAAAGTAGCCAAGGAAGTTTGAGGAAGCAGTCTTGAAAAGCTGTCCAGTGATAAAGTAGAGCGAGATGATGGTCCTTTACATGAAAACGGTGAACAATATTCCCCCTTCTTGGTTTACCAAAATCAACCTGCCACTGGTCTGATTTTTAGATCAGAAGACTGTGAATAGCCCCTGCACTGAAGGCTCAGATTTAAATTTTTTAAATAATCAAAAACTACTGAACTATTTATTTTATTTCATGTATCATTTCTAAACATTAGACATTCTATTTATTAATTTTTTTTTTGAGAGAGAGTCAGACAGGGACAGACAGACAGGAACAGAGAGATGAGAAGCATCAATCATTAATTTTTTGTTGCGCGTTGCAACACCTTAGTTGTTCATTGATTGCTCTCTCATATGTGCCTTGACCGCGGGCCTTCAGCAGACCAAGTAACCCCTTGCTCAAGCCAGCGACCTTGGGCTCAAGCTGGTGAGCTTTTGTTCAAACCGGATGAGCTCGCACTCAAGCTGGCAACCTTGGGGTCTCGAACCTGGGTCTTCTGCATCCCAGTCCAATGCTCTATCCACTGTGCCACCGCCTAGTCAGGCTAAACATTAGACATTCTAATGTCTATTGTATTCTACCCAAAATA
This sequence comes from Saccopteryx leptura, assembly GCF_036850995.1. NCBI lineage: Eukaryota > Metazoa > Chordata > Mammalia > Chiroptera > Emballonuridae > Saccopteryx > Saccopteryx leptura. The sequence goes on along the minus strand of NC_089515.1, from coordinate 37,540,982 downwards.
TTACCAAATAGAAACACACCTACCCACACATGTATTCCAGGTGCCTGTCTGAGAGTGGTAATCTGACTGTCCTAACATATCTCATGTTTGGACAGAAATAGGTGTCTGAGGTTGTAAACTGGTAAGTAGAAATTATTTGTCCAGCATTGATGCTTCCACCACTAACATACTCTTAAATTTCATTTAGAACACTTAAATACTCTTCCTAATAATTGAAAATCTATCAAACATAGAAAACACAATATGCTTAACTCCAAGTAGATTTATCTTAGAGTACCTAACTTTCAACTGATTGAGCAATATTTTTTATAAAAAGACACTTGAATGTTAATAGGCAATGTATAAAGATATTAGAGTAAGCCTAGTTTTAAGTAAGAAATTTTGGGTGAACACAGCCTATGCGACTCAAAGGATGTACATTTTATTTCAGAAATGTTGGTTCAAATTTAAAAAAAGAAAATGTGGTAAAATAATGAAAAGTCAATTTTGATGAATCCTTGTTAAAAGCTTGTAAGTATCATGGTCACTAAACTTAACTAAATTTTTATTTTTGTGAAAAATACAAACCACTTTACTTTCTGACACAAAGCACACAGTCATAAAGTTATATTTTCTTGTATTCTAAAATAATAATTTCTGTGGGTTTGCAAGTACCAAGTAAGGCTCAAGGTTAATTTTACTCTACCTACAAGCCATTATTAAGACTGTATTTTCAATTCCTCAAAAATTATTTTAAGTGGCGCTATACCCTCAATTATGCATAAACCATTCAAGCTAGCAATATTAAACAAAAACAATATTTTTAAAAAATGTGATTCTTTCATTATATTTTAGGTATTTACATTGCAAACTCTCCTACAATTGTTCATGTAGATGAAAGAAACGACTAAAATGTGGTTTCAAAAGAAGTAAAACAGGTTAATAAATCATAAGTAATCAATATTAAGTGCATAAATAAAGTCATTTTCTAAAAAGTCTCAAAACAAAGTAAATACAAATTCAGGTGCTGAGTGTCTTTCTTACAACCATAGCCAAATCTGCTGTGAGGTTTCAAAGGTCCAGACACGATCTTAACTTTCAACCTAAACATGTCAGACCTACAAAACACAGTAGCAGAGTCATCACATCCCACAGTCTGGTTAAAATACTTTCCAATGTCTCGGAGACGTTAATCGAATGTAGAAAAGCTAAGAGTCTAAATTGATAAACAGAAACAGAAGAAACTGAAGCTGTTTGCCAAATGCAAACTTTTACAGACAAATCCAAAACTTGTCTAGCCATTTCCATGTATCAAAGAGAATAAGGTGCATGTTTTAATGCAATCACTTATTAACATGCATTCCACTTACTTTGCTTTTTGCCATTTTTAAGCTTCATTAAAGACACCCAGAAAGAAGTAACCAGTTGAATGAAGTTCGGCTCAAATAGGAAAAACCAGTTCTAAACTCGATCTACAAATTTGCATCCCAGAATGCCCTGCTAGGAAGGTATTCTACAAACTAACATTACATATACAAGCTTTAGATTGTGAAATAATGCATTTCAGATTTCTGCGTTGTCCATTACCATTGGAAACCCTCAACTCTACCTCTCCACTCTCGGGAAGAAAAAAAAAAATCCACCTCCTATCCTCATTGGCCCACATAGTTCCGGCCCACATGGTATCAGTGGGTGTGTCTGGACCAAAAGGTTCTTTCATTGGCTGTGAAGAAACAGCGTTTAATAGGCTGTGATTTGGAGTGTTGTCAAACTCCACGCCTCCATATCCTTGCGTTCGCCAATAGACCCAAGGTACTGGCGGCTACTCTACGATTCAAAGGGCAAGCTGGCTGCCAGAGCGCCAACCTCAGAAAGACGAGGTTTGAGAAGGGAAAAGGGGGCTCCAATAGTGCCTCCAGCTCTATCCTTACTCCCAGACCCCATCAAATGTTCGCACGCGTGCATTATAAAGCTGGCCAGTGCCTTTGCCTTCTGGAGAGCTGCAACTTAAGGACCAGCTCTGGCTCCTTGTCCAATCGCCCCATTCTACAGATGGAAGCAAGCAAGTCTTGGGCAGCAAGCTTTAGTACTTAGAGCCCCTTGGGTAAAAAATCAGTTCCGGGCGCCCCCTTCTCAGCAGTGCCACCGACTGCAGGCTCAGGGGCGCACGGGGCGCGCCCCGCCGTTCCCGGGCGCCTGGCCCGGCGCGCCGCGCCTGCCTCGCACTGGCACTCCCCTCCCAGCGAGACTTACGCGGCCTGTTCTTCTTCCCGGAGTCCATCCTCCTCCGGAGGCGGCACTTCTTGGCTGGAGAGTCATGTTGAGGGGGCGGCGGCTGCGGCTGGAGCGGTAGGCGCGGGGGCGCCGCGTCGCCGGCGGCGGGCCCCCGGTTGCAGAGGCGCGGCAGCTGGCCGGGTGGCGGATGGAACCCGTTGTGCAGCAGCCCGTTCACCGCAGCAGCGCCGGCGCCCGCGGGGGCCGCCGGGGCGTGCGGGGCCGAGCGCTCCGGCTGTGCGCGGTGGTCGCCCATGCCGGAGGCTGGTAGGGCAGCGCGCGGGTCCCGCCTCAGGCGGGCTCGTTGGAGGTCATTCTCGGACGTCTTTATTTCCCCGGATCCTCCTTGCGGCTTCCTATTCAGCAGCCGCAGAGCGGGCGCCGGGGGACGGCAAGCTGGGCGCTCCTCCCCTCCTCCCACCGGCTCCTCCAGCTCCTCCGCGTCCTGCCCCCCGCGCGCAGGCCCCGCCGCGCCGGCCTGAAGCATGCCTGCCCCCGGCGCGGAGTCGGGGACCCCCGCGCACCCCCAGCCAGGATCCCCACGGCCCGCCTCCCCCGGATCCGCCGGCCGCGCGACTTCAAACGCGGCTTCCTCGCTTCCCAGACCTGTCCCTGCTACTGAGCATGCCCAGTCCTGCCCGCCACCGCCACCGACGACTTTCAACATGGGGACTGAAGTTCTCCGGGTTTGCAAAGGCGAGATGGGCGGGTTGGCTTTGTATGACGGAGCTAGCCGAGAGGAGACTGGGCGAGGAGGGCGCGAGAGGAGCGAGCGGCTTCCGGAGGAATGCAGGGGGAAGACGTGAAATATTTGTAGAGGTTTCAGGTTTGCTAATCCTGTCCCCAGTGTAGATACCTCTGCAAGGTCATTCACGTTGTTCCCTCCCTGAAACCTTTGTGAGTGTGCCTGTGTTTCGTTAGGTGACCAAACTACTCACAGGCCTGAGAGGAAGAAGGAGAACAATTATTTTTAGAAAGGGAGGCTGACTTGGATAAGGAGAGGGGTGAAATTTTGCTGGCACAACACAAGCACCATGTGCTCTCGTGGAGTTGTCTTTTGCAGGGAGGAAACCTAGGAATACAGTGTAAGGACAGTGAAGGACACAGCTGTAGGCAGGATTAACCAGTGTGGAAGGGACCAAGTAAACAGAAGCAGTCCCAGCTATAAAAAGCACTTTCCTCACCCAGAAAGAACTTTAAGAGACAATGTCATGCTATTTACGGAGTTACACAGAGTCGCCTGTGTTTTAATAAGGTATAGTAGCATTATCCTCGAATGGTGGTCAACACCTTAAGCTTTGGAGTCAAAACTGGGCTCAAATTTCAACTTAGCCAGTGAGCAAACCCAGAAGAAGTCATTGCTTAAGTTAACACACCTGGGCATATGAAACAGGACTGGGCATGCTCAGTAGGCAGGACAAATTTGGGTGGTGAGGACCTTCCCAAAGTTGTGTAAGATCCAGAGGCGAATTAAGGTCGGTTGAAGCCCCAGGCACAGAAGAAAATATTGGACCCCTTAAAAAAAAAGAGAGAGACAGGGAAAATAAAAATACATATTAACCATATTTTTAAATAAATCAAAAATATCATGTACTATTAATGTTAAAATTGCACACATGAAACCAAACTTGGTGTCATTAGAAAAAACAGTGTAAAGTAGGGGTTCTGTGGGGCCCTTCAGGAGTCGGGGCCCAGGGCGCATGCCGGGTCCGCCCGCCGTTTAATCCACCTCAGGTAAGACCTGAAGCGTCAGCTTTTGAATATACCTAAAATATACAATACATCTGTCACACAGTAAATGCTCAAAAGAGATCACTATTCTTATTGCATAATTATTACGGTCCACCCTTCATTTCAATCAAGGGGAACAAACCATGCTCACAGCCATATTTATTGTGTGCTTTATTGTGCATGATGTTCTCTATCATTTGTACTTAATCTACAAAGGAGTAAGAGGCCTCCGTGCCTTCAGCAGCAGCTAGGGCCTGCAGCTCAGGTTAACGATGCCTTCCAGCAGAGCCTTACCTAGAATCAGAGATTAAGAACCAGTGCCCACTTGAGAGCTCTGGTCCATCCACTCATTTTTTTTTCCCCCATAAGGAAACTGAGCCACCAAGAGATAGCTAAGGTTATCAAGAGCAAATCTAGGGCTAAACCTTAAATCTTCTAATTATCTTTGCTTTACTAACCTTATCATTTTTTTAAATTATTTTTTAAATTTATTCATTTTAGAGAGGAGAGAGAGAGGAGAGACAGAGAGAGAGAAGGGAGGGAGGAGCTGGAAGCATCAACTCCCATATATGCCTTGACCAGGCAAACCCAGGGTTTCGAACCGGCAACCTCAGCATTTCCAGGTTGACGCTTTATCCACTGCGCCACCACAGGTCAGGCACCTTATCATTTTTGAAGATGGAAAAAAAAACCTTGGTGATCTGGCCCCTAGCTATCTTTCTTGCCTCATCTTGGGCTCCCTGTGTTTCTTCCACAAAGCAACTTTTTGGTTTCTCAAATGATTATCCCTTTGCATCTGATGTTACTGTTGCCTGAAATTCTCTTCCCCCAGGCCTCTTTGTCTACTATATACCAACTCAACCCTCAGATCTCCACTTCAACCTTGTATAATTAAAGAAAACTTCCCTGACTCGTAGAACTAAATCAGGTTTCCCTACTCCCTTCACTTTACTTTCCTAACTCTTACCAGTTTTTTTGTGTGTGTTTTTTGTTTGTTTGTTTTGTGGCAGAGACAGGGAGAGTGGAACGGATAGGGACAGACAGACAGGAAGAGAGAGAGATGAGAAACATCAATTCTTAGTTTCGGTTCCTTAGTTGTTCATTGATTGATTTCTCATATGTGCCTTGACCGGGGGGGGGGGGGGGGGGGGGGGGGGGGGGGGGGGGGCTACAGCAGACTGAGTAACCCCTTGCTTGAGCCAGAGACCTTTGGCTCAAGCTGGTAAGCCTTGCTCAAACCAAATGAGCCCGCACTCAAGCTGGCGACCTCAGGGTCTTGAACCTGGGTCCACCACATCCCAGTCTGACGCTCTATCCGCTGTGCCACCACCTGGTCAGGCCTAACTCTATCAGTTTTAACTTTTCCATGGAGATAATAATAGAACATTACTGAGTTGTTACTGTGATGAAATGAATATATCTGTAAAGTGCCTAGCACATTATTAGTACTATGAAAAACTTAGATCAGGGGTCCCCAAACTTTTTACACAGGGGGCCAGTTCACTGTCCCTCAGACCATTGGAGGGCCGGACTAAAAAAAAACTATGAACAAAGCACTATGCACACTGCACATATCTTATTTTAAAGTAAAAAAACAAAATGGGAACGAATACAATATTTAAAATAAAGAACAAGTAAATTTAAATCAACAAACTGACCAGTATTTCAATGGGAACTATGCTCCTCTCACTGACTACCAATGAAAGAGGTGCCCTTTCTGGAAGTGTGGCGGGGGGCCGGATAAATGGCCTCAGGGGGCCGCATGTGGCCCGCGGGCCGTAGTTTGGGGACCCCTGACTTAGATATTATTATTTGATTGTCTGTCTCCCCCATTACACTGTGATCTTCATTAAGGAAATGAGTCTTGTATATTGTTGTATCCCTAAAAAGCTCTTGGTAATTATTTGTGACTGAATAAATGACAGGTGATATTTCACCTAGGGTGTTTCTCACTTTCTAATGTAAATTTGCTTTAAAAAAGGTATCCAGCCTGACCTGTGGTGGCGCAGTGGATAAAGCGTCGACCTGGAAATGCTGAGGTCGCCGGTTCGAAACCCTGGGCTTGCCTGGTCAAGGCACATATGGGAGTTGATGCTTCCAGCTCTCCCCCCTTCTCTCTCTCTGTCTCTCCTCTCTCTCTCTCCCTCTCCTCTCTAAAAATGAATAAATAAAAAATAAAAAAAATGTATCCAGCCTGACCAGGCAGTAGAGCAGTGGATAGAGCAGGGGTCCCCAAACGTTTTACACAGGGGGCCAGTTCACTGTCCCTCAGACCATTGGAGGGCTGGACTATAAAAAAAACTATGAACAAATTCCTATGAACACTGCACATATCTTATTTTAAAGTAAAAAAAAAAAAAAAAAAAAAAAAAAGGGAACAAATAAAATATTTAAAATAAAGAACAAGTAAATTTAAATCAACAAACTGACCAGTATTTCAATGGGAACTATGCTCCTCTCACTGACCACCAATGAAAGAGGTGCCCCTTCTGGAAGTACGGCAGGGGCCGGATAAATGGCCTCAGGGGGCCGCATGCGGCCCGCGGGCTGTAGTTTGGGGACCCCTGGGATAGAGCATCAGACTAGGATGCAGAGGACCCAGGTTCGAGACCTCGAGGTTGCCAGCTTGAGCACAGGCTCATCTGGTTTGAGCAAAAGCTCACCAGCTTGGACCCAAGGTCGCTGGCTTGAGCAAGGGGTTACTCGGTCTGCTGAAGGCCCACGGTCAAGGCACATATGAGAAAGCAATCAATGAATAACTAAGGTGTCACAATGAAAAACTGATGATTGATGCTTCTCATCTCTCTCCGTTCCCGCCTGTCTGTCCCTATCTATCCGTCTCTCTGACTTTCTCTCTGTCTCTGTAAAAAAAAAAAAAAAAAAAAAAATATCCATTGCTACTCCTAAAAATTCAAATATATAGTTTTCAAATTTCTACATAAGCTGAATAGTTTAGGTAGCAATTTACAGCAAAGATGCAAATTGAAGCTTTAGCAATGCTGAATCTCCAAGGACATAATCTCTCTAGCTTGATTCGCAGCCATGGTGAGGATGGCCTGAGCCAGGTGGCTCAGAGCCAGGCAGGGCAGAAGTGCTGGTACTAGGGACAGAACGTCCTACACCTGCGTCCTTTCTCCCGCCCTTGTCGGGCTGGTGTTCTGGATCAGTTACACCTGACATGTGGGGGAGAGGAAGCCAGGTGGTGTCTCACAAGTTTACTCAGGGGGAGTGTGTCAGAGGTGTAACTTTGCGGCAGGAGCTATGATGTGTTCCATCAGGGACATGGAACAAATAATGTTTGGAACCAGAGTGAGGGAGGAAGGGACCCAAAAGCCACTTCTTTCCCTCTGTTCATTCATTCATTTGCTAATTTTTTAAAATTGATTTTGGAGAAAGGAAAGAGAGAGAAGGCAGGGGGTGGAGGGAAGGAGCGGGAAGCATCAACTCATAGTTGCTTCTCACATGTGCCTTGCCTAGACAAGCCCGGGGCCTTAAACTGGCGACCTCAGCGTTCTAGGTCTACGCTTTACCCACTGCACCACCATAGGTCAGGCATATTTGCCAATTTTTATGGAGCATATACTATGTTGCAAACACTAAAACAAATGCTGAGAATATAAAGGCAAAATATATATTTCATTGCCCTGCAGGGCCTTATAGTTCTTTGAGAGAAAGGTAAGTCAAGAGTTCTCCAGAAACAGTGTATATAAGAATAAACCAGGGAGTTTTTCCTGTTTTAACTTTTGGGTGAAAACAATATACATACAGAAATGTATACATATTCTAAGCATAGAGTTCAATGAATTTTGCACAAACACTGTGTAACCTGCATGTATGGCCTGCATGGTGGCCATTGCCGCCAGGCACATGCAGGTTCCCGTTGAATTTGGACAGATAGTAAAGAAAGTGTGGAGCCAAAAACTGGTGGGCCATTTCTTTATTCTAGCCTCACACCTGGCCTGCGAGTAAACACAAACACAGAGCACCAAAACTCACTCACACATTCTCTGGTTTCACAACCAGGAGAATCTTTTCTGGTTTTTCCTAGTATCAAAGGCCCCCACCAGCCTCAGTCACCTCTGGTTCCCCCATCTGCCAACATGGTTTCTTTTTTTTTTTTTAATGTTTTTAATTTATTTATTAATTTATTATTTTTTTTACAGAGACAGAGAGAGAGTCAGAGAGAGGGATAGACAGGGACAGACAGACAGGAACAGAGAGATGAGAAGCATCAATCACCAGTTTTTCGTCACGCGTTGCAACACCTTAGTTTTCATTGATTGCCCTCTCACATGTGCCTTGACCGCAAGCCTTCAGCAGACCAAGTAACCCCTTGCTCGAGCCAGCGACCTTGGGTTCAAGCTGGTGAGCTTTTGCTCAAACCAGATGAGCCCACGCTCAAGCTGATGACCTCGGGGTCTTGAACCTGGGTCCTCCGCATCCCAGTCTGACGCTCTATCCACTGCTCCACCGCCTAGTCAGGCCAACATGGTTTTTTAATTAGCAAAACTGGCTTCTCTCTCCTTCTCTTCCATTTTGGCTTCCTTCTCTTACACTCTCACTCTCCAAAAAAATGGCCTCCTTCTTCAGCACTCGCTCCAGTTCCAGGATCCGCATCTTTCTCCCGTGGCCATTCCAACTCCTTCTGCTGCTCGGTTTGCAGGCCTGCAGTAGTCTCTTCCGTAGCCCTCTCAGTTTCCTCTCAAAGGCTGTAAAAACCAGCCAGCCCACGGTCCCAAAAGGACAGTGAGGGCGAACCGTACAACAGCCAGTCCTCTACCCCACCCCTCAAGGGTGGCGGTGGCTCCATACCGATCTGATCCAAATCCTGCCACAAACTATGCCAAATGTATGGCCAGCAGCGCAGCCATCACGGCTAGGCATGTGCAGGTTCCCATTAGATTTGGACAGAGAGTAAAGAAACTGTGCAGCCAAAAACTGATGGGCTGTTCCTTTATTCCAGCCTCACAACTGGCTGGCAAGTAAACACAAACACACAGAGGGCTCCAAAACCAACCCACTCACACATTCTCCGGTTCCACAACAGGAGAATCTTTTCTGGTTTTTCCTGGAATCAAAGGCCCCTACCAGGCCCTGGCCGGTTGGCTCAGTGTAGAGCGTCGGCCTGGCGTGCGGAAGTCCTGGGTTCAATTCCCGGCCAGGGCACACAGGAGAGGCGCCCATCTGCTTCTCCACCCCTCCCCCTCTCCTTCCTCTCTGTCTCTCTCTTCCCCTCCCACAGCGAGGCTCCATTGGAGCAAAGATGGCCGGGGCGCTGGGGATGGCTCCTTGGCCTCTGCCCCAGGCGCTAGAGTGGCCCTGGTCGCAACAGAGCGACCCCCCGGATGGGCAGAGCATTGCCCCCTGGTGGGCATGCCGGGTGGATCCCGGCCAGGCGCATGCAGGAGTCTGTCTGACTGCCTCCCGGTTTCCAGCTTCAGAAAAATACAAAAAAAAAAACAACACACAAAAAAAGGCCCCCACCAGTCTCAGCAGAGCTCACAAAGCCCTTCGCCCCTCTGGTTCCCATCTACACATCTTCTCCCTCCCCATCTCTGCACAAACTGGCTTCTCCTTCAGCGCCCTGCCATCTCGGCTGCCTTCTCTTCTCTGCAAAAATGGCCTCCTTCTTCCTCACTTCTCTGAAACTTTTTCTTGGCGCCAAAACCTTTCCTCTAGCAACATTAGCATAACAATGGCCCTTCCCAAGCACTAAGGTAATTAGCAGTTTCACAGATCACATACCTGGGCAGCAGCCATTTTTAACAATAAAAGTGAGCAAACATAAAAATCACATTTTACAAATTTATTTGCCCAACACTGCACCTGATCAAGAAACAGAACATTACCAGTAACGTAGGAGATTATTTTTTAATGTTCATTGTATTGATTTTAGAGACGGCAAGGGAGTGAGAGAGGGAGAGAGAGAGAGAGACAGACAGCAACATGAATCTGCTCCTGTATGTGGCCTGACCGGGGATCGAATCGTCAACCTCTGCACTTCAGGACAATGCTCTAAACAACTGAGCTATCCAGCCAGGGCAGGAGATTTTATAAGAACAGATTCTGGGGGCCTGACCTGTGGTGGCGCAGTGGATAAAGCGTCGACCTGGAAATGCTGAGGTCGCCGGTTCGAAACCCTGGGCTTGCCTGGTCAAGGCACATATGGGAGTTGATGCTTCCAGCTCCCCCCCTATCTCTCTCTCCTCTCTCTCTCCTCTCTAAAATGAATAAATTAAAAATAAATAAATAAAAACTCAAGTTAAAAAAAAAATAAAAAAATAAAAAAATAAAAGAACAGATTCTGGGCCAAGGCCCATAGACTGATAAAGTAGTAGGTTTGGACCATAGGCATCTGCAAGGCAATGATTATGATGATGATAATGATAAGTATATATATATATATATTTTCAAATATATATATATATATTTTTAGGGAGACAGGAAGGGAGATAAATGAGAAGCGTCAACACATAGTTGCATCACTTTAGTTTATTGACTGATTTCTCATATATGCATTGACTGAGGGGCTCCAGCCAAGCCAGTGACCTTGGGCTCAAGCCAGCAACCTTTGTGCTCAAGCCAATGACCATGGGGCCATGTCTATGATTCCACGCTCAAGCTGGCGACCCCACGCTCAACCTGGTGACCCAATGCTCAAGCCAGATGAGCCCACACTCAAGCTGGTGACCTTGGAGTTTCAAACCTGGCTCCTCAGCATCCCAGGTCAGCACTCTATCCACGGCACCACTATCTGGTCAGGCAGTATATTTTAAAAAGTCTTTATTTATTTATTTTACAGAGACAGAGAGAGAGTCAGAGGGATAGACAGGGACAGACAGACAGGAATGGAGACAGATGAGAAGCATCAATCATTAGTTTTTCGTTGCGTGTTGCGACTTCTTAGTTGTTCATTGATTGCTTTCTCATATGTGCCTGGACTGCGGCCTTCAGCAGACTGAGTAACCCCTTGCTGGAGCCAGCGACACTGGGTCCAAGCTGGTGAGTTTTTGCTCAAGCCAGATGAGCCCATGCTCAAGCTGGCGACCTCGGGGTCTTGAACCTGGGTCCTTCAACATCCCAGTCCAACGCTCTATCCACTGCGCCACCACCTGGTCAGGCAGTATATTTTAAATTAAAGAAATAAAACAAAAAATTTTTGTTAAATGGGATTATGATGCAGACAATCTTTGCTTGAGAAGCAATGAGCAAAGCAAAGTATGCTATGCCATGTGAGGTGTGGACAAAAAAAGGGGCTGTTTGGTAAATAAATCTAACAAAAAGTAACTGCACAGAGTTATCTGATGATAGTTCCTAACTGGCAGACCATGGTGGTTAGTCATGTCTCAGGCCTATAAAGTTTTATCTATACCTAAAGCGAGCTCTGCTCCTCTAGGGTTCAACATACAAGATAATATATGCAGAAAAGGAGCAAGGCCTTCTACCTATATGCTCCCTGGGTCTTACACTTTAAAAAGAATGATTCTTTAAAAACAGATATGAGCCTGACCGGGCGGTGGTGCAGTGGATAGAGCGCCGGACTGGGATGCGGAAGACCCAGGTTCGAGACCCCGAGGTCGCCAGCTTGAGCGTGGGCTCATCTGGTTTGAACAAAAAGCTCACCAGCTTGAGCCCAAGGTTGCTGGCTCAAGCAAGGGGTTACTCAGTCTGCTGAAGGCCCGCGGTCAAGGCATATATGAGAAAGCAATCAATGAACAACTAAGGTGTTGCAATGTGCAATGAAAAAACTAATGATTGATGCTTCTCATCTCTTGGTTCCTCTCTGTCTGTCCCTGTATATCCCTCTCTCTGACTCTCTCTCTGTCTCTTTAAAAAAAAAAAAAAAGAAAAAGAAAAAAACAGATATGATCATGACATTTTTGTAGCAAAAACAAAGTCCCTACTTGTACCTAGGTTACAGAAAACAGGGGCCTTAAGCACATAATCACCACAACAACAAGTCCATTCTGTATGGTGCAAAAAAGATAAGACTATCAGTATCATGAGAGGACACATACCAGGGTAACCCGGCTAATTTTAACCTTTAGATTAAATGATATTTACACTGAATTCTGAATCTTTTTTTAAAATTAATTAATTTATTTATTTATTTTTTCCTTTTACAGAGACAGAGAGAGAGAGTCAGAGGGATAGACAGGGACAGACAGACAGGAACGGAGAGATGAGAAGCATCAATTATTAGTTTTTCGTTGCACATTGCAACACCTTAGTTGTTCATTGATTGCTTTCTCATATGTGCCTTGACCGTGAGCCTTTAGCAGACCGAGTAACCCCTTGCTTGAGCCAGCGACCTTGGGTCCAAGCTGGTGAATTTTTGCTCAAACCAGATGAGCCTGTGCTCAAGCTGGCGACCTCGGGGTCTCAAAGCTGGGTCTTCCGCATCCCAGTCCGACGCTTTACCCACTGTACCATCGCCTGGTCAGGCGAATTCTGAATCTTGAGAAGTTAACTAAGGTAGGTGCACGTGTGGGTGTGGAAGAGGTATTCTCAGTCTATATTATATCATAAATATGGTAGACACTTCCTAAATACTTGCTGAATGAAAGAATAAATTGACTTTGTCCCTCTCAATAAGGCAAATCAAAAGTAAGGAAAACAGTCACTGGAATAAACTATTGAAGAAAAGGTTAGGCCAGGTGTCCCCAAACTACGGCCCGTGGGCCGCATGCAGCCCCCTGAGGCCATTTATCCAGCCCCCCACTGCACTTCCAGAAGGGGCACCTCTTTCATTGGTGGTCAGTGAGAGGAGCACTGTATGTGGCGACCCTCCAACGGTCTGAGGGACAGTGAACTGGCCCCCTGTGTAAAAAGTTTGGGGACCCCTGGTAGGCCAATCTCTTTCTCTGTACTGTTCTACATTGTTTGCTTTTCTCTCTGGCGAGGAGGCTTTTCTGCTCAATACTTTTGTTGCCTACTTAAGTTTTATTCTTTTTTTCCAGTCAGTAGAGATGCAAAAATATAGCATCAGCAGCTACCACTACCAGTAATAACTCTGTGCAGGAATGAAGCACACCCCACATGGACAAACTTCCTGTCAGTCACTAATATTTTTTTTGAGGACTTACTAATTATGATTTGGTAAAGGGGGACAGAATGTGGCCAGCTAGATATTTGATAAGCTATAATCAAAGTAACCCCAAGTATGGAGCATAATTTCAGGAATGGAGCTGGGTTTAGCATAATTATAAGTCTTATTATCTAATTTATTATTTTTTTCTGAAGTGAGAGAAATGGGAAGGCAGAGAGACAGACTCCTGCATGCGCCTGACAAGGCTCCACCTGGCAAGCCCACTAGGGGGCGATGCTCTGCCCATCTAGGTCATTGCTCCATTGCAACCAGAGCCATTCTAGCACCTGAGGTAGAGGCCATGGAGCCATCCTCAGCACCCAGGCCAACTTTGCTCCAATGGAGCCTTGACTGAGGGAGGGGAAGAGAAAGATAGAAAGAAAGGAGAGGGGGAAGGGTGGATGGAGAAGTAAATGGACGCTTCTCCTGTGTGCCCTGGACAGGAATTGAACCTAGGACTTCCACACGTCAGGCTGATACTCTACCACTGAAGCAATGGGCCAGGACTTTATTATCTAATATTTATTGAGTCTTTATATGCCATACACTGTACTAAGCACTCTCAGTGTCAACTTTTTTTTTTTTTTTTGAGAGAGAGTGAGAGGGACAGACAGGACAGAGAGACAGGAAGGGAAAGAGATGAGAAACATCAATTCTTCATTGCAGCACCTTAGTTGTTCATTGATTACTTTCTCATATGTGACTTGACTGGGGGCTACAGCAGAGCAAGTGACAGCTTGCTCAAGCCAGCAACCTTTGGGCTCAAGCCAGCGACTGTGGGGTCATGTCTGTGATCCCACACACAAGCCAGCGACCCCATGCTCAAGCTGGTAAGCCCGTGCTCAAGCTGGCAACCTTGGGGTTTAGAACCTGGGTTCTTAGCATCTGAGGCCAACACTCTATCCACTGCACCTCTGCCTCATCAGGCTCAGTGTCATCTTTTTAATCAGTACAGTAGCCATATGAGTTGGGTTCTATTTTTACTCTTATATTACAGATGAGGGAACTGAATTTAGAGAGGTTCATTAACTTGCTGAAGTCTATGCAGCAGAAATATATAACTGACATTTGAACTTAATTCTGGAAGCTCCAGAAACTTCACAATTCGTAACTCAGCTGTGGAGCTTCCCAAAAGGTGGTGTTTCTCTCATGATCTGCAGACTGTGCCTCATGGTTGCAAACACTGGATATAATGTTCCACTGCCTGCATTGCCTCTCACAACAATTATTGGGTCCCTTTATTTCTCAATAAATTTTTTTGTACTCTAATATCTTAGATTCTCCCAAAATAGGCTTTTATTCCTTTTTTTAAAATGTTCTAGGTCCTGGCTAGTTGGCTCAGTGGATAAAGCATCAGCCTGGCATATGGATGTCCCAGGTTTGATTCCCATTCAGGGCACACAGGAGAAGTGACCAGCTGCATCTCTCTCCCTTCTCCTCCTCTTCCCCTCCTGCAGCCAGTGGCTCAATTGGTTCAAGCATTGGCCCTGGGTGCTGAGGAAAGCTCCGTTTGGATCACGTCAGCCTCAGGCTCTAAAAATAGCTCCCTTGATTTGAACATCAGCCCCAGATGGGGGTTGCCAGGTGGACCCTAGTTGGGGTGCATGCGGGAGTCTGTCTCACCATCTCCCCTCCTCTCAGTTTAAATAAATAAATAATTAAAAAGTTCTAGCTGTAACAGTTCTACCGTAGCAATCTCTATTTTGTATATCTATTCAATAAATATTTTTAATGATATTACCATATGCAAACTACTATTTCAAGTACTGAGGTTACACCAATAAGCAAGGCAAAAACATCCCTTCCATCATGGCACATACACTCTTGGGGTGGGAGGCAAGTACAAGTAAATAAATACAACTCTGTTAAGTCACACATACACACACACACACACACACACACACACAATGCAGTGAAAGAGAACGACTGAAAGGGAGGGCCTGTTGAGATGGGGTAGCTGAGAAAGCCACTTTGATGCTGGTACCTGACAATTGAGAGATTGAGATGCGAACTGTCACGTAAAGAGAATTTTTTTTAAATTTTATTTATTCATTTTAGAGAGGAGAGAGAGACAGAGAGGGAGAGAGAGACAGAGAGGGAGAGAGAGAGGAGAGACAGACAGAGAGAGAAGGTGGGGAGGAGCTGGAAGCATCAACTCCCATATGTGCCTTGACCAGGCAAGCCCAGGGTTTCGAACCGGCAACCTCAGCATTTCCAGGTCGACGCTTTATCCACTGCGCCACCACAGGTCAGGCCATGTAAAGAGATTTTAAAGAGCATTCCGACATATGAAAGGGGGGAAATGGATTTTGAATCTGTACGGGTATATAAATATATATAGTCATCTCTCTACGACTATAGTTCCAGCATTTGGGGGATGCTGGTGACAAGGGTCTATGCACATTCCATTGAGAATGATAGCAGGGGTAGGGAAAATATTATACTAGGGTCCTAGCATTCAGAACATTCAGATTTGTTACATACCTTTCCTGTTTTTCAGGTGCAGTTTCCTCTGAACAGTGAAGGTTTTTTCACCCAGGGGAAACAGCTTGTTCATTTCATGATGACTGAGTGGTTGGGATGGCTCCAATAGCTACAAACATCTGGGACGATTCAACTGGGGCCATGTATGTGCAGCCTTCACTCTGGTTGCAGCTTGATTCCTCAGCGTTTCTGCACATCATGTCTGCTAGAGCTAAATGTCCAATGAGATGGCTAGAACAGCTTGGGCTGGCTGGTCATCATTCTCTTTCCACGTGATATCTCTGCGGGGTTAGCTTAGGCTTCCTTGAAAGAGTTGCCATGCTGGGTTAGCATGGCAATCTCAGGGTAGTCAGATTTAGTTAGTGGCTGGCTTTTAAAATGTATATGCAGGCTCTGGACTGATAGCCCAGTTCGTTAGAGCATCGTCGTGATACACCGAGGTTGCTTGTTCTTTCCCTGGTCAGGGCACATACAAGAGTCAACCAATGAATTTATAAATAAGTGGAACAACAAAATCAATGCTTCTCTTTCTCTCTCCCCCACTCCTCTCTCTCTAAAATCAATAAATTTAAAAAATAAAAATGTATGTTTAATTTTTATTTATTTTTTTATTTTAAAAGATTTACTTGTTGATTTCTTACAGAAAGGAGAGAGAGAGAAGAAAAAAAGAGAAGGGGTGAAGAGAAAAAGGAGGAGGAACAGGAAACACCACCTCATAGTAATTGTTTCCCATACGTGCCTTGACCAGGCAAACCCAAGGTTTTGAACCAGCAACCTTAGCATTCCAGGTTGATGCTTTATCCACTGTGCCACCATAGGTCAGGCAAAAAAAAAAAGTATGTTTTTACTGCTTAAATTAACTTCGTTTGGCACAAAAGAATATTATTGAGAAGACTGGTGCTGTAATTTAGCTGCTAATCATTTACATTTGAACATTTTTGAGAAGAAGCAACATAGAAGTGTTTTCTGTTCTTCCATCCTAAAATTAGATGAAAGGCTATATGATGAAGTTAGGCCAACCACTGGGCAAAGCTGCTTCATACCAATTTGCACCTTCTTGCACTTGTCCTGGTGCCATCTTCAGTCTTCAGAGTTCTTGACTCAATCCGCTGGATCGTGTGACCAATTGGGATGGCTGATAGTTTTGAAACTTTCACCTCTCTGGCACAAGCTACATCATGTTAACTGAAGTTAGTAGACATAACGAAGATCCAAAACAATGGCCTCATCTTATAATGCATCTTTAAATTCTACTCTTGGAACTTTATCTTAATCCAAATTCAAGAGAAGGAAAAGAACCTATATACACGATTGTGTGTTACAGCGCCCTCTACATCAGAAGAGAGACAAAGACGGAGAAAGAGACAGAGAACAAGTAACCAATGTATTCAGCAATAGAAAAGAATGGTTTATTTTATGTGTTCAAGAGATCATATAGTATAGTAATGATTAAGAGCATGGACCAGAATCAAAGTCATACTGCATAAGTTCAAATTTTGGTCTTGCCAATTACTAGCTGCATAATGATTTTGGGCAAGTTATTTAACCCCTCTTTGCCTTAGTTTTCTTTTCTTTTTTTTTACAAAGACAGAGAGAGAGTCAGAGAGAGGGATAGACAGGGACTGACAGACAGGAACAGAGAGAGATGAGAAGCATCAATCATCAGTTTTTTGTTGCGACACCTTAGTTGTTCATTGATTGCTTTCTCATATGTGCCTTGATCGCGGGCCTTCAGCAGACTGAGTAACCCCTTGCTCGAGCCAGCGACCTTGGGTCCAAGCTGGCGAGCTTTTGCTCAAATCAGATGAGCCCACGCTCAAGCTGGCAACCTTGGGGTCTCAAACCTGGGTCCTCGGCACCCCAGTCCAATGCTCTATCCACTGTGCCACCGCCTGGTCAGGCTCTGCCTTAATTTTCTCACCTTCAAAATGGTAATAATAATAGTACCTACCTCTAAACATGGCTGTTTAGAGGATTAAATGAGATAATATGTGAAAAGCAACTTGTATAGTGCCTAGAAAATAGTGCTGAATTAACACAGTAGTTGTAGTGCTGGAAATAACAAGTTGAAGATGACATAATTCCTACTCTACTGACAGATAAGCATGGGGCACATATGGGAAGTACAGTATAAAATATAGGAATATTCAAGGGTGTCTACAAATGTGGGAAGTGGGAACATCTTTTTCTTTGGGGGAGGACAGGAAATGCTCCCTGGAGGAGGCAATGTTAATGCCAAGTCTTAAAGGAGAAGTAGTAGTTTACCAAGTAGACTGGAGAGAGAAGGGTGGTAGGCGAGTTTTCTGGGCAGAGTAAATCCCATACAGTAGCTCTGTGTTTCCTGGGAGCACAGGAAATACAGACTGTAATTAAGGGGCAGCGGAGTAATGAGGCTGCAAATGTAGGTAAGAGCCCAAACCTGAATGCTTGTGTGAGCCATCAGAGTGGTTTAGTCTCTAGTGGTTTGCAGTCATTGAAGATATATGTTTCAAGCCTCAATGCTGCGTAGAGGTAGACTGCAAGATCATGAGAAAAGCAAGGGTACCGTTAGAAGACATTTGTAAAAATAATCTAGGCAAGAGAGTATGCAGTTCTGAACTAGAGTAGTGGCAGGAGCCACCTAGGTATAGCTTCGGTTTCTGGCTTAGGTATCAGAGTGGATGGAGAAATGCAGTCAGTTAGATGGAATGTCATATAGTCTTTAAAATGATCATTCTCAAGACTATGTAGCAAGATGGAAGAAATGTTCATGCTGTAATTGAAATGAATGAAAGCTACCTACTAATCATGTTTGTACCATTTATGACTATGAACAAAGCAAATATACTGCTCACAAAAATTAGTGTATATTTCAAAATGAATATGAAGCTATAAAATATCCCCTAATTTTTGCGAGCAGTATATATTTATTTATTTATTATTTTTATTTATTTATTCATTTTAGAGGAGAGAGAGAGAGAGATTGAGAGAGAGAGAGAGAGAGAGAGAGAAGGGGGGGGAGGAGCAGGAAGCTTCAACTCCCATATGTGCCTTGACCGTGCAAGCCCAGGGTTTTGAACCGGCAACCTCAGCATTCCAGGTCAACACTTTAACCACTGTGCCACCACAGGTCAGGCGCAAGCAGTATATATTTAAAGATAAGGTGAGGGAGGGACAAGAAATTATCAAGTTTAATTTCTTAACATATTAAGATTATTGCCTGACCTGTGGTGGCACAGTGGATAAAGCGTAGACTCAGCCTGACCAGGCGGTGGCGCAGTGGATAGAGCATAGGACTGGGACGTGGAGGACCCAGGTTCGAGACCCTGAGGTTGCTGGCTGAGCGTGAGTTCATCTGGTTTGAGCAAGGCTCACCAGCTTGAGCCCAAGGTCGCTGCCTTGAGCAAGGGGTACTCAGTGTGTGTAGCCCCCGGTCAAGGCATATATGAGAAAGCAATCAATGAACAACTAGGTGTTGCAACAAAAAAAACCTAATTATTGATGCTTCTCATCTCTCTCTGTTTCTGTCTGTCCCTATCTATCCCTCTCTCTGACTCTCTCTCTCTGTCACTGTAAAAAAAAAACACCAAAAAAAAACCAAACGTAGACTTGGAACACTTGGGTCACCAGTTTGAAACCCTGGGCTTGCCTGGTCAAGGTACATGCAAGAAGGAACTAAAAGTTAGATGCTTCTGCTCCTCTCGCCTTTTCTCTCTATCTAAAAAAATAAATAAATAAAATCTTTTAAAAAAAAGACTGTAGACAATCTCTTTCTTTGTTTTAATTTATGTAAATGTTCTTGTAACTTGTAAGGGAAAAATATATAGTAAACAGAAATTAAAATAAAATTATGTGTTTATATTTTGCTTTTGTTTTAGAAAGCATTTGAGATTTTTTTTTTTTTTTAATTTTAAGTGAGAAGAGGGGAGGTAAAGAGACAGAATTTCACATGCTCCCCTACTGGGATCCACCTAGTGACCCCATGTGGGGCTGATGCTCGCAACAGAGCGCCCGCCCGGGGCCAATCCACTAGTATCAGCGGAGCCACGGCTGCAGAATGCAAAGAGAGAGAGAAAGAGAAAGACAGTGGGAGAGAGAGAAAGGGGAGGGGAGGGTAGAGAAGCAAATGGTGGCCTCTCTGTGTTCCCTGACCGGAAATCGAACCCAGGACTTCCGCACACTAGGTGGACACTCTTCCACTGATCCAACTGGCCAGGGCCAAATTTGAGATCTTTCCCCCCAGCATATGTCATCAGGTTGGCTCCACTAAACATAAAAATCTAAAACGTAAATAAATAAAATAAAAACGTGCCTTTGTTTTAGATTTTCTTTAATTCCTAACTTTTCTTTTGGTTAACAGCTTAATGAAGATATAATTCATATACCATACCATTTAAAAGATATAATTCAAGGTTTTTAGTATATTCACGGAATTATGCAACCTCATTAAAATCAATTTTAAAACATTTTCATCACCTTAAGAAGAAACCCCAAACCCATTAGCAGGCCCTCCCCATTTCTCTTTAAACCCTAGTCCTAGGCAAACAGTAATCTACTTTCTGTTTCTATAGATTTGCTTATTCTAGACATTTCATATAAATGGACTCATACAATATGTGGTCTTTTGTGACTGGTTTCTTTTACTTCTCATAATATTTTCATGGTTCACCTGTGTTGTAGCATGTAGCATGTACCAGTACTTCATTCCTTTCATGCCTAATTATATTCCACTGCATGGATAGAGCAACTTATCCATTAATCAGTCAATGGACATTTGGGATGTTCCCACTTTTGAGCTATTATGAATAATACTACTATGAACATTTGTTTGCAGATTTTTGTGTGACTGTATGTTTTCATTTCTCTTGGGTATATATTTACTTCTTTTTTTTTTTTTTTCTTTACAGGGACAGAGAGAGAGAGAGTCAGAGAGAGGGATAGATAGGGACAGAGAGATGAGAAGCATTAATCATCAGTTTTTCGTTGTGACACCTTAGTTGTTCATTGATTACTTTCTCATATATGCCTTGACCGCGGACCTTCAGCAGACCGAGTAACCCCTTGCTTGAGCCAGCGACCTTGGGTCTAAGCTGGTGAGGGTGTTTTTTTTTTTGTATTTTTCTTAAGCTGGAAACGGGGAGAGACAGTCAGACAGACTCCTGCATGCGCCCGACAGGGATCCACCCGGCACGCCCACCAGGGGCGATGCTCTGCCCCTCCGGTGCGTTGCTCTGCCGCGACCAGAGCCACTCTAGCGCCTGGGGCAGAGGCCAAGGAGCTATCCCCAGCGCCCGGGCCATCTTTGCTCCAATGGAGCCTTGGCTGCGGGAGGGGAAGAGAGAGACAGAGAGGAGGGAGGGGGGGGTGGAGAAGCAAATGAGCGCTTCTCCTATGTGCCCTGGCCGGGAATCAAACCCAGGTCCCCCCGCACGCCAGGCCGGCGCTCTACCGCTGAGCCAACCGGCCAGGGCCTGGTGAGCGTTTTTTTATTTTGCTCAAGCCAGATGAGCCCGTGCTCGAACTGGCAACCTCGGGGTCTCGAACCTGGGTCCTCGGCATCCCAGTCCAACGCTTTATCCACTGTGCCACCGCCTGGTCAGGCTATATTTACTTCTAATGTATGAAAATGCAAAGGGAATATGAGAGATATTTGGGGGGCAATGATCAATTATATTATAATTGTGATAGTGGTTAAATAGGTTTATATATTGGCCAAAACTCATTGAATAGTGCACTTACATCAATAAAATTAATTGTATTATGTTATATCTTAGTAAAGCTAATCCAAAAAATAAAGGATGGATTTGTAGGAAGATGAATTTGGAGGCATATTAATATGTATAATGTTTTAACATTATATAATGCTTTTCTGTATACCAATATATAGACCTGCTGAGGTTGGCTAAGTGGTTTGCTCAATATCAAACAGCTGCTAAGTAGTCGAGGCAGAATTTTTTCCACCTCTGTAATTTTCAAAAACTGAAAGTTGCTTACAAAAACTGAAGGAGAGAAAAAAGCTATACCTGCATAAACTTCATATTTGGATACATAATAAGTTCCCCCACATGCTCGCTCTTCCATGACCTGGAATAAAAGTGTAAAAAGTGATGACTTAAATCACAATAACTAGAACAGAACCTCTGAAAAGCAAGAAAAGTTTTAAAATATCCTACCTTGGATCACAATGCTTTTCAAGTTGCTCTAACACTTGAGCTTTGACTTTACTGAGAAGAGAATGTTCTACATCTCCTCTTGTTTTTGACCAGTTTCTGTGATTTCTATTCTTACGTGTGCTCAGATCCCTTGCCTGCTGTCCCCTGGCCGTGCTCAGAGGGCTGGCTCCTGCAGGCTGTCTTTCTTAGGTTCCAGCATCAGTTGTCTCCCTCTGGCTTTAGTCAATGGGAGGCACTGGTGAGAGAATGGCAAGGTCTTCCTATCCCTCCTCCTCTGCCTTGAGTGGCATCCCCAAAACTGCTGCCCTCTTCTGGGGTCTCCAGCATCTACAGGACGTGTCTGTCTTGATTCTGCCTTTTGCTGGGGATCTTAACTCCTAGGCTGCAATTCCACCACCTTTTCCCTGTGACTTGCTATCCTAGGTGGTGGCTTAGTGCACTGCCCCACTGTCTCCCGATTAGCCTCTCAGCCTCTTCCTCTCTCCTGCACCACAGTCCCTCTCTTTGAACATCCAGGGTGGTTTCTCTTCTCCTGGTTAGATCTTAAATGATAGACCATCTGTGATGTGACTCAGGATTAGATCTAAGACCATCCCTGAAAACAATTTTAAGGCTTTTTTTAAGCACTTCATTTTGCATCTCTTTATGGCTCACCCCTCAGGCATATTTAGACATGACATCCATTATTTCATTATGGCTGGTCAGAAATTCCATTATATTTGTGTCAGAAGTGCAACCCTTAGAAAATTAAAATTTATTTATCAAATTGGCTGGTGTGTGATTATTTAGCAGCTGAAATAATGCATTTAATTAGTCTGGAATTTCTAAATAAACATTTAGCTGCCCATTTGTTATATAACATTTAGTGTGTTAAGTTAGTATAGTAGAGCCTGACCAGGCGGTGGTGCAGTGGATAGAGCATCGGACTGGGATGCAGAGGACCTGGGTTCAGGACCCCAATGTCGCCAGCTTGAGTGCGTGCTCATCTGATTTGAGGAAAAGCCCACCAGCTTGAACCCAAGGTCGTTGGCTCCAGCAAGGGGTTACTCAGTCTGCTGAAGGCCCGCGGTCAAGGCACATATGAGAAAGCAATCAATGAACAACTAAGGTGTTGCAACACACAATGAAAAACTAATGATTGATGCTTCTCATCTCTCTCTGTCCCTGTCTCTCCCTCTCTCTGACTCACTCTCTGTCTCTGTAAAAAATAAATAAATAAAAATTAAAAAAAAAAAGTTTTTTTTTAAAAAAGTGAGTATAGTAGAGATTTTATTAGTCAGCATAATTAACACTAGTTTCTGTAATAAATAACTTCAAAATCTGAGTAGCTTAGGATCAAAAGTTTATTTATAGCTGACAAAGAATTCAATGTAGACCACTGGGGATTTCTGCTCCGTGCTGTTACTTGGAACCTAGCATTGCCTTAGATGTTGACATCCAGCTAGCAGATGAGGAATTAAAGAGAGCATAGAGGGTTGTGGAGCATATTTTAGGTAATAGTCCTGGGAGCAACATATGTCAATTTGGTCCACATCTCATTGGCCAGCACTCAATCATGTGGGCTCCAATAACTGCAGCAGAGGCTGAGAAATGTAGTATAACTTAATGCCTATGAGGAAAAAGAAATGACCTTGGAAAACACATGGTCAGTCTCTGCCACTATTTGCCCTTCTGGTCAATAAATTTCTGTTTCACTCTTCTTCCCATGTATAAAATGAAGTCCAACTCCCAGAATATTATCCTAAGCCACCGTACCCAGCTAAAAGTCCTAGGTGATGCTCAGTCATCTCCATCTGCTTCATATGTGGTTCATTTTCGGTTGAATAATTTATAAACTAAAAAGAAGAGCCCCCTGCCCCCTGCTCCTTTCTAATTCCCCAGAATGCAATAGTGAGCAGAGAGAAATAGCTTCAGTGTCCAATTTGGAAAGAAAAAAAATGAAAAATACAAAGCTATCACTAGTTTAAAGCAGTAGGGCAGGCATTATGACATTTCTCTGTGTTTTATTGGACTCTTTCTCCTTTAGGATACAAATTATTATTATTATTTTTATTTATTTATTTATTTATTTATTTTTTTACAGAGCCAGAGAGCCAGAAAGGGATAGACAGGGACAGACAGACAGGAACGGAGAGATGAGAAGCATCAATCATTAGTTTTTTGTTGTGCATTGCGACACCTTAGTTGTTCATTGATTGCTTTCTCATATGTGCCTTGACTGCGGGCCTTCAGCAGACCGAGTAACCCCTTGCTTGAGCCAGCGACCTTGAGTCCAAGCTGGTGAGCTTTGCTCAAACCAGATGAGCCCGCACTCAAGCTGGCGACCTCAGGGTCTCGAACCTGGGTCCTCTGCATCCTAGTCCGACGCTCTATCCACTGCACCACTGCCTGGTCAGGCAGGATACAAATTATTTTGTACATATATTCCTTTGACCCCTGGTTCCACTCGGTGGGACTTCTCTTTTGTTGATTATTGTCCGTGGCGATATCTGAAGTGGGTGATGAGGAGTAAGTTCTCTTTGGGGCTCTGCAGATTTTGCAGTCAGCTTCCTTCATATGGAAAACTGAGTTTGAGGCTGGTTGTTGTTGTAGGCCTTGACTAGTCTTTGCTCCCGGCTTTTGTTTTCTTTGGAATCACTCTTTCCTTAGAAACTTAACAGGCATCTCATTGATTTCCTTCTAGACATTTTCTATGCCACAAACTATACCCCAAATACTTTCCTAGATACATTCTCAACCTTCTTTATTTCTTTTTCTTCCTTATCTTTATGTTTCTCTCAACTTAATGGTGGCCGCATCAACGCCATCAGAATCGAGTGGGGAAACCACAGCCTCAATGTCATCTTTGCCATGAGGTGGTGACCAAACAGACCTTTGCTGCCCACAGTTTTCTCAATCTTATTTCCTACTATGTGGGGTCTATATGACTTCAAGGCCCCAAATTTATATAACTATTTTATTTTCTTTTATTTCTTCCTGCAAACTGCCTAAGATTGCCAACCAATAGTGGCCAATATATGCTAACAGTTTGGTTCTTTCCAACTGCTTCTCCAGAGCTGATAGATCAGTAAGCATATGGCCTATTTCTTGAGCTACTACAAGTGAGAATTTTTGCCAAATGTTTTCACAATGCACAGCATGGATTGCCACCTTTTCTGCCTCTGAAGTTAAGTTCTTTTCTTCCCAAAATTGGCATGCTATGCCAGTGTCATTTATTTT
The DNA here is from genome assembly GCF_036850995.1 of Saccopteryx leptura. NCBI lineage: Eukaryota > Metazoa > Chordata > Mammalia > Chiroptera > Emballonuridae > Saccopteryx > Saccopteryx leptura. The sequence continues at coordinate 37,516,055 of NC_089515.1, read as the reverse complement.
ATTTTATTTTTATTATGTGCAAGGTGGGGAGCAGAGACAGACTCCACACAGGCCCAATGGGGATCCACCTGGCAAGCTCACTAGGGGGCGATGTTCTGCCCATCTGGGGCTGCTGCTCTGTTGCAACCAGATCCATTCTAGCGCCTGAGGTGGAGGCCATGCAGCCATCCTCAGCATCCGGGACAACTTTGCTCCAATGGCTCCTCGGCTGCAGGAGAGGAAGAGAGAGATAGAGAGAGAAATAAGAGAGGGAAGGTTGGAGAAGCAGATGGGCGCTTCTTCTGTGTGCCCTGTGTGAACAGGAATCAAACCTGGGACTTCCACACACCAGGCCGACACTCTACCACTAAGCCAACTGGCCAGGGCCTCATTTATTTTAGATTTGCATTTTCAGAGTCCCCCACTTTACAGTGCCATTTGGGGTTTCATTATAGTATCAATGCTAGTTCCATGAAATGAACTTCCACATCTCGGTGGTTTAACACAAAAAGCACGATAAAGTTAATTTCTCACTCTACAGTCCAATTGAGGAAGAGGGGATTGAGAGGAAACTGCCTCATTGCAGTCAAGCAGAGCCTAAACTAACAGACTCCACCTTGTTCCGTGCATAGATAGCCAGCTAGCAGCTGGGAGAGGATAGAGAGCATGGATGATCACATAGGATTAAGATTCTTTAGAAGCCAGATCTTTGAGAAGCACACCCTCCAGTGATTTCAGAAAAGATCTTGGCATTAGCTCTGATTGGTCCTGTTGGGTCATTATCTTCCTCTAACTGATCCATGTAACCAGTGGAGATCAGGCTTCCCTCACTAGGATGTAAGCATACTTATACATGCTCAATCCTGCAGCTAGAGACCAGGGCTAACTCTACTTGAAGTTTCATTGAGATATACAAGATGTGGATCCCCCAAATAAACCACCAAAAGATAGAAAAGGAGATACCGAAAAGTCAAACCAAGGTGTTTATTATGCAAGCTTAAAAGTTTGACGGGCCTGACCAGGCGGTGGCACAGTGGATAGAGCATCGGACTGGTATGTGGAGGACCCAGGTTCGAGACCCCAAGGTCACCAGCTTGAGCGTGGGCTCATCTGGCTTGAGCAAAGCTCACCAACTTGGACCCAAGGTCGCTGGCTCCAGCAAGGGGTTACTCAGTCTGCTGAAGGCCCGCAGTCAAGGAACATATGAGAAAGCAATCAATGAACAACTAAGGTGTCACAACAAAAAACTGATGATTGATGCTTCTCATCTCTCTCTGTTCCTGTCTGTCTGTCCCTATCTGTCCCTCTCTCTGACTCTCTCTCTGTCCCTGTAAAAAAAAAAAAAAAAAAAAAGCTTGACGGACTTTAGTGTGCTTGCTATTCACAGAGAACAGTACTGGAACAAAGAATTATGGGACAGCAACCAGCTAGAGCAGGGTCAAGGCACCATTTCCTACTTTCTCATGAGGATATTTCCCTTTACGTACCTAGTCAGCATCATGAAACTACCAAGGTATTGAGTCCCAGGGAATTTATCTTGATGATCTGCCTTGAAAAGATTATGTACCTTCTCTCCATGAGAGATTATTACCAAGTGGACTATTCTTTCTCTAGGAGTTAAGCTTAGCAATTCCCAAACACAGATTCATGGACACAGTAACTGCCACATAAAGCAGAAGAGAGTGAAAATGCAAGTGGCAGGTGGCAAATACGGAAGGTTGATGATATAACGCAACTGAGGGAAACCTGGGGCACCCAGAAAAATTTATTACTTTATTTTACATTTCCTCCTTCTGTGATTTATTACATTGCCCCCTAGACCTGTCAAAAGGCAGGGAAATCTTGGACATTCACCAGGAAGCAGATCAAAAGAGCCAAGCAGGTGACATAAACAAGTTGGTGGGAACCGTTGTGGGTCCTGGAAGGGCATGCTCTGTCTGAGGTGAGCAGTAGCTAGTGAACTCCAGCTCATTCCCGTGAAGTGGAAAAGCAGGCCAGGCTTGCCAGATCCACCTTTCCAAGAGAAGTCAGAAATCCAGATTCTTATGAATAATCTTGTGATGTTTAAATGTTCATGTGGTAGTCTCAGACTACCTCTAATGGTCCTATCCCGATGGCATCAGTGCCCTCTGAGCGACCGTTAAAATATGGCAAAGTTGAGCCTGACCAGGCGATGGTGCAGTGGATAGAGCATCGGACTGGGATGCGGAAGGACCCAGGTTCGAGACCCCGAGGTCGACAGCTTGAACGCGGGCTCAACTGGCTTGAGAAAAAATAAAAAAAGCTCACCAGCTTGGACCCAAGGTCACTGGCTCAAGCAAGGGGTAACTCGGTCTGCTGAAGGCCCACGGTCAAGGCACATATGAGAAAGCAACCAATGAGCAACTAAAGTGTCACAATGAAAAACTAATGATTGATGCTTCTCATCTCTCTCTGTTCTGTCTGTCTATCCCTCTCTCTGACTCTCTCTCTGTCCCTGTTAAAAAAATATATATGGCAAAGTTGATATGTGACTTCCAAGGTTAGGTCATAAAGGATACGAAAGACTGCCTTGCTCGCTCTGGAACTAGGCACTCTGTGGGGAGCCAGTCACTCTGAAATGAGGAAACTCCAGCAAGCAGCCTTTGAAGAGACCCACGTGGGGAGTATGTGAGATCTCCCACCAACAGCCTTCACCACCTTGCCAACTATGTGAATGAGCCAATCTCCCGTCAAGCCTTCAGATGATGCAGCTGTATCCAACATCATGTCTGAAAACTCATGGGTCATCTTGAGCCAGAACCATCCACCTAAGACACTGAGATGACAGATGAGTATTGTTCTAAGCCACTAAGTTTAAAGATGTTTTGTTGCACAGCAATAGATAACTAATTTTAAAAATATATATTTTAGGCCCTGGCCAGTTGGCTCAGTGGTAGAGCGTCGGCCTGGCGTGCAGGAGTCCCGGGTTCGATTCCCGGCCAGGGCACACAGGAGAAGTGCCCATCTGCTTCTCCACCCCTCCCCCTCTCCTTCCTCTCTGTCTTTCTCTTCCCCTTCCACAGCCAAGGCTCCACTGGAGCAAAGTTGGCCCGGGCGCTGAGGATGGCTCTGTGGCCTCTGCCTCAGGCACTAGAATGGCTCTGATTGCAACAGAGCAACACCCCAGATGGGCAGAGCATCACCCCCTGGTGGGCATGCTGGGTGGATCCCGGTCGGGCGCATGCGGGAGTCTGTCTGACTGCCTCCCCGTTTCTGACTTCGGAAAAATACAAAAAATATATATTTTAATTTAAACATTGTGCAAGTAAAAAAATTTCCTCAGGCTGAACTCAAGCTGCCAGCTTATAATAGCTATAGAGAGGAAAGCAAGTGATAGCAGGCTTCTGTTTTCTGATTCTTGCTTGCTTTGAATTGAATTTTTCAACCACAGTAAATCCAAGAAAAAACACCTGATTTAATAAATTGAGTTATTTTTTCCAGATTCAATAAAATTTGTGTTCAAATATGATTACATCTCTTACTGATTATGAGGCTTTGTAAAATTTACCTAACCTCATTTGTCTACAATTTCCTCATTTGTAAAAGGGGAATAACAATGGAAGTACTTCTGAGGAAAAATTGTGAAAAGTTTGAAATGAGAATAAAAAAGATTAGTGGGTGTTCTATTTAGTTTACCCATTCAGATTATCTCTGAATTCCATTGTCTTTGAGCTATTTTACAGCTCTGTAGGTTACAGAAAACAAGGTAATGCAATAATTCTAGGGCATGGATGTTTAATAAACTGCTTGAACTACTAAATATCATGTTAATATCATGTAATTGTGTCTAGTGGTGTGTAATTGATTATTGCCCTGAGACTATACATCAGTTTCCATCTATAAAATAAGTTAATTTTAGCATTCCTGATGGGCAAATGTGTTTGTCTGCTCTTTGGATTATCATTTGAACTGGCTGTAACATCTTACTACCTTTATCATTAATTGATACATTAAATAAAATCACAGACACGCCCTGGCTGGTTGGCTCAGCGGTAGAGCGTCGGCCTGGCGTGCGGGGGACCCGGGTTCGATTCCCGGCCAGGGCACATAGGAGAAGTGCCCATTTGCTTCTCCACACCCCCCTCCTTCCTCTCTGTCTCTCTCTTCCCCTCCCGCAGCCAAGGCTCCATTGGAGCAAAGATGGCCCGGGCGCTGGGGATGGCTCCTTGGCCTCTGCCCCAGGCACTAGAGTGGCTCTGGTCGCGGCAGAGCGACGCCCCGGAGGGGCAGAGCATCGCCCCCTGGTGGGCAGAGCGTCGCCCCTGGTGGGAGTGCCGGGTGGATCCCGGTCGGGCGCATGCGGGAGTCTGTCTGACTGTCTCTCCCCGTTTCCAGCTTCAGAAAAATACAAAAAAAAAAAAAAAATCACAGACACATGTTCATTTTATATTTGTATGTGAACCATAATTCAACATTAAAAGTGTACCCTCCAACAGACTTCAGAGTGTTGTTACGATGATTAATTAATCTTACAAGTAAAGCCCTTAGCATAGTGCCTGGGACATAGCACTCAGTAATAGTAGTTCATTTATAATGATAAGGTAAAAGGTAGTGAAGAAGAAATGATGATACGAGGTCATTTTCAGAAAAAGAGTTCTCAGAAACAACAGTTTTGTAAGTCAGAATAGCAGTCAAAATTCTAATACAGTAATTATACAATAAGGTCTCAGAAAAGTCATCTAACTTCTCCCATTCCAATAAGAATGATAATACTTAGTTCAATATTTGTTGTGAATGCTTGTAAAAGTAACCTACATAAAACGGGAGTAGAATGAACAGCTAGAGAAGATCATCTGCAAACAGATTTAGAAATGACATATCTGAGTGTTCTTTCAAATACTGTGCCTACTACTAGTTAAAATTTTGTCTTCAGTGGCCCAGGTATAAGAAATAGCCAGCTGCCCTGGCTGGGTGACTCAGTGGATACAGTACTGACCTTGTGGGATCAACCCTGGGTCAGGCATATACAAGAAGCAATCAATGTGAAATAATGAGTTGATACTTCTCTTTCCATCTTCCTCTCTCTCTTTCTCTTTTCTTCTCTGTGTTTCAAATCAATTGGAAAAAACATTTTTTTTTTGGAAAAAAATTTAATTAAAAAAATAGTCAGCTATCCATCTATTTCTGTTTGAGATAGAACTCAAATATTTAATAGAAATAAATTTGTTTTATCATAAGAAGAACAATAGGACTAAAGTGATGATAGTTGGAAGTAGAGATTCTGGCTTGGTTCCAGAGAAACAGAATGATATGGAATGGTAGCCTGACCAGGCAGTGGCGCAGTGAATAGACTATCAGCCTGGGACGCTGGGAACCTAGGCTAGAAACCCTGAGGTTGTGGTTTGAGTGGAGGCTCAAAACACTTATTAATTATGAAGAAAATAAGAGTAACTTACAGTGGAGAATTTAGGCCCACACTATCATAACCAAATAATCAAAGTTAACTTCACTAGTAATAAGACACATCAATATTACATAACAGCTGGCCCTGGCCAGTTGGCTCAATGGTAGAGCATCGGCCGACATGTGGATGTCTCAGTTCAATTCCGGGTCAGGGTACACAGGGCATACAGGAGAAGAAGCCCATCTGCTTCTCCACCCTTCCCCCTCTCGCTTCTCTCTCTCTCTCTCTCTCTCTCTCTCTCTTCTCCTCCCCTCCTGCAGCCACGGCTCAGTTGGAGCAAGTTTGCCTGGGTGCTGAGGATGGCTCCATGGCCTTCGCCTCAGGTGCTAAAAAATGGCTCCGGTTGCAAAGGAGCAAGGGCCCAAGATGGGCAGAGCATCGCCCCCTAGTGGGCTTTCCGGGTGGATCCCGGTTAGGGCACATGTGAGAGTCTGTCTCTGTCTCCTCTCCTCTCACTTAAAAAAATAAAAAAGAAAAAAATATATATATTATACATGACAGCTGTCTGAGGGAATGGGGGTTTGGAAGCTGGGTGAAAAAGGTTAAGGGATTAAGCAAAACAAACAAACAAACAAACAAACAAACAAACAAAAACACCCTCATAGCACAGACAACAGTATGGTGACTACAAGAGGGAGAGTGGGGCGGGGAGGTAGAGGAAGGCACAGGGGGATAAATGGTGACGGAAAGAGGCTTGACTTTGGACGGTGAACACACAGTACAATAGACAGATGAAGCATTATAGAATTGTACACTTGAAACCTACATCACTTTATTAACCAGTGTTACACCAATAAATTCAATATTTTTTGAAAAAAATAATCATATGACTTTTTTTCTTCTTCTTCTTCTTAAAGATTTGCTGAGAGACTAGAGAGGGATCTCGAGAGAAGGGTGCCCTCAGGGGTCAGGCAGGAGAAGGAGAGAGTTGGAAGTCCGCGGAGAAGGAAAGATTAGGAGCAGAGGTTTTATTTATTTATTTATTATTATTATTATTTTTTTGTATTTTTCTGAAGCTGGAAACGGGGAGAGACAGTCAGACAGACTCCCACATGCGCCCGACCGGGATCCACCTGGCACGCCCACCAGGGGCAACGCTCTACCCACTAGGGGGCGTTGCTCTGCCCCTCTGGGGCGTCACTCTGCTGTGACCAGAGCCACTCTAGCGCCTGGGGCAGAGGCCAAGGAGCCATCCCCAGCACCCGGGCCATCTTTGCTCCAATGGAGCCTCGGCTGCAGGAGAGGAAGAGAGAGACAGAGAGGAAGGAGGGGGGGTGGAGAAGCAAATGGACGCTTCTCCTATGTGCCCTGGCCGGGAATCGAACCCGGGTCCCCCGCACGCCAGGCCGACGCTCTACCGCTGAGCCAACCGGCCAGGGCCTCATATGACTTTTGAAATGCACTGAGAAGGGCACAGCATCACTTCTATTCTTGCCCCAAATGCATAACCTAAATGTAATCATGAGGACATCAGACACACCCAACCCAAAGCACATTCTACAAAATAAGTGGCCAGTACTCTCCAAAAGTATCAGTGCCTTAAAGCAGTGGTCCCCAACCTTTTTTGGGCCACGGACCGGTTTAATGTCAGAAAATATTTTCACGGACCGGCCTTTCGGGTGGGTCGGATAAATGCACAAAATAAAATTATGTGACTGGTGTAAAAACTGTGGTATTTTTAAATATAATTGTTGAACTTACAAGACAAGTGTCAAGAGTGAGTCTTAGATGAACGTAACAGAGGGAATCTGATCATTTTTTTTAAAACAAAACATTGTTCAGACTTAAATATAAATAAAACGGAAGTAACGTAAGTTATTTATTCTTTCTCTGCGGCTCGGGGGCTGGGGACCACTGCCTTAAAGGACAAAGAAACACTGCAAAATCATCTTACACTGATGAAGACTGAAAAACATGCAAACTAAATGCAATGTGTGATCCTGGATTGGATCCAGGACCATAAAAAAAACTTTAGTGTGACAGTGAAATTTGAATAAGATCTGTATACTAGTTAATGATATAGTACCACAGTTAATTTCCTTATTTTCATAATTATAGGTTCACTATGTAAATTGTGAATTTTAGGGAAGCTAGGTGAAGGATATATGAGAAATGATTTTGGGGTGTTGTTGATGAGTTTTGTTTTGTTTTTCATTCTTTTTTTGTAAGTCTAAAATTACTTTAAAATTAAAAGTTTAAAAAAATCCCAAATCTCCCCAGTTTACTTTGTTAAAGTTGTTAACCCATCAAAATTACATCTGAACTCAAAGTACTGTAAGTACATCTCCACCAGCTTTCTCATCTGCTCTGCGTTCTGTTCTGTCTCTCTCTAATAAGCTGCCACATTCCTTTGTCTAGTTAGTGCTTTGCTCAATGGTGCCAGATCTAAGAGAGAGCTATTTACACCCGAGATAGCATAGACTTGTATATTCATATAACAATTTTCTGGCAAATGTAAGAATGTTTGGTGCTAACAAAATCAATGTATTTATTATGGCAGATTAACATAATATGGAAGTAAAATGTCTTGAGAACACTTTTTTTTTTCTAATTCACACAAAAATACAGAATTGGCTAGCAGTAGCCCTGCACTCTATCCTCTCCAAAGCCACCACCAAGGTACAACCTCTCCTCCTGTAGATTAGATCTAGTCACAGGCCATCTCCTGACAGGAGGAATAATCCCTTTCATCTCCTGACTAGGCAGTGGCACAGTAGATACAACTCCAGACTGAGGTCACTGAGCTTGAGCATGGGCTCACCAGCTTGAGCGCAGGGGTGCTGGCTTGAGCGAGGGATCATAGACATGACCCTATGGCTGTTGGCTTGAAGCCCAAGGTCGCTGGCTTGAGCAAGGGGTCACTTGCTCTGCTGTAGCCCCCTGCCCCCATCAAGGCACATATAAGAGAGCAATCAATGAACAATTAGGTGTCATAACGAAGAACTGATGCTTCTCATCTCTCTTCCTTCTGCCTGTCTGTCCCTATCTGTCCTTTTCTCTGTCTGTCTCTCTCAATTATTAATAATAATAATCTCTTTCCTCATTCAACTCTCAGCAATAGAATAAAAACCTTCTTTCAGATTTTTTTTTTTTTTGTATTTTTCTGAAGCTGGAAACGGGGAGAGACAGTCAGACAGACTCCCGCATGCGCCTGACCGGGATCCACCTGGCACACCCACCAGGGGCGACGCTCTGCCCACCAGGGGGCGTTGCTCTGCCGCAACCAGAGCCACTCTAGCGCCTGGGGCAAAGGCCAAGGAGCCATCCCCAGCGCCCGGGCCATCTTTGCTCCAATGGAGCCTCCGCTGCAGGAGGGGAAGAGAGAGACAGAGAGGAAGGAGGGGAGGGTGGAAAAGCAAATGGGTGCTTCTCCTATGTGCCCTGGCCGGGAATCGAACCCTGGTCCCCCGCACACCAGGCCGACGCTCTACCGCTGAACCAACCGGCCAGGGCCACCTTCTTTCAGATTTTAAAATGTCTTGAGGTGTTACATCTCTAGGTTGGTTGTGGGAAGACTATATTGACCAGCCAATATGTAAAGAGAAAATGCAGCAGGAGCAGTTATTAGACCTCAGAGTTGTAAGATAGATAGGTGATTCTCAAACTTTCCCCCAAAGGTTCCTGAACAACAGAGGAGACATACATCAAATAGGATGCTCTGAGCTGCGAGTAACAGAAAACCCAGCTCAAACTAGCTTAAACAGTGAATACGTTTATTAACAGGCAGTCCAGAGCTCAGCTTCACTCTATTTCTTTGATATTCTCTTGCTTTAGTCATTCTTTGTGCATCAGTTTTGTCTCCTGGTTAGGCCCCTCATTGCTAATAAATGGCTTAGAAGAGAAATGGGAACACAAGGTTTATATGTTCATGTTCTACAAGAGAAGAAAACCTTCCATCTAACTGTGCTGTGAAAACACTTCCTTTCAGTCTGATTGGGCCAACTTAGGTCATATGACCACTCCTCTGCCAATAATACTCCTCAAGAGAAAGCTATACCCTGAATGACTGAAATCTGAGTTTATACACCATTCAGTGGCAAGCTGGTGGGATTACCATGAATGCCTTAAAGTAAGCAAGATACACTCTCAAAGTTAGGGATGAGGTTAAATTCCTTTTCAGGGGTCTCCAAACGTTTACACAGGGGGCCAGTTCACTGTCCCTCAGATCATTGGAGGGCTGCCAAATACAGTGGTCCTCTCACTGACCACCAATGAAAGAGGTGCCCCTTCCAGAAGTGCAGTGGGGGCTGGATAAATGACCTCAGGGGGCCGCATTGCGGCCCACGGGCCGTAGTTTGGGGACGCCTGCTTGAGTCATGGTCCTTCTGAAGGAAGAGAAAACACCTGAACAAAATCTAGGTTTCATCAGGGAAAGGAATGGGGACATTGGAAGCTGAGAAAGTGAACTCTTGTCAACCTAAGGCATTGGTTCAACATGATCCTCTACAAAGAGGATATTTCTTTGTCATTTCTTCTTTTTTAAAAAATGGGTTATACTGCTATGGAAAACGGTATAAAGGTTCCTCAAAAAATTAAAAATAGAACAATCATATGATCCAGCAATCCCACTGATGGGTATATATCCAAAGGAATTGAAAACAGGAACTTAAAGACATATTTGCGGCCCTGGCCGGTTGGCTCAGTGGTAGAGCGTCAGCCTGGAGTGCAGGAGTCCCGGGTTCGATTCCCGGCCAGGGCACACCCAGGGCACACAGGAGAAGTGCCCATCTGCTTCTCCACCCCTCCCCCTCTCCTTCCTCTCTGTCTCTTTCTTCCCCTCCTGCAGCCAGGGCTCCATTGGAGCAAAGTTGGCCCGGGCACTGGGAATGGTTCTGTGGCCTCTGCCTCAGGCGCTAGAGTGGCTCTGGTTGCTGCAGAGCAATGCTCCAATGGGCAGAGCATTGCCCCCTGGTGGGCATGCCGGGTGGATCCCAGTCGGGCGCATGCGGGAGTCTGTCTGACTGCCTCCCTGTTTCCAACTTCAGAAAAATACAAAAAAAAAAAAATGGCTAAGATGATAAGTTTGATGTTTTCTTATTTTTTTCATCACAATACTTTGTTGTTGCCGTTTTAGCAAGCAAGAGAGCAAGACAGAGACAGACAGAAAGAGAGAGAGATGAGAAGCATCAACTTGTAGCTATGGCACTTTAGTTGTTCATTGATTGCTCTGTAGTATGTGCCTTGCCTGGGTGGGGGGAACAGACTTCTACCTGAGCTGGTGACCCCTTGCTCAAGCCAGCAACCTTGGACTTAAGCCAGAGACCTTGGGCTTCAAGCCAGTGACCTATGAGCTCAACCCAGGGATGATGGGGTCATGTCTATGATCCCATGCTCAAGCCCAGGACCCTGCGTTCAAGCTGATGAGCCTGCCGGGCTCATACCAGCAACCTCAGGGTTTCAGACTTGGGTTCTCAGCATCTCAGTTCAACACTCTATTCTGTGCCAGTTCCTTGGTAGGCCACAATACATTTTTATTTTAATTTTGGGAAAAATTAGTTCTAAAAACTCCTTCATTTTTCCATTTCTAAACATAAATGTGCTTACAATAAAAAAAGAGATACAGAAAAGATATGACTCATTTCAAATACTGCAAAAAGGAAGATAAGAAAAATAATGCCAACATGCCCAACAATAAAGATCTGATTTCTTGTTTAATTATATAATATATAAGCAAAGGATAGACATACTTAAAATGGAACATGGGAGCAGATACACAGTCCTAGAAATTCTTCAATAAAAGGCAAACAAAGTTTGTTTTGTTTTGTTTTGTTTTCTTATGAGCTGTGAACCAATGTGGCTAGTAATTCCAGGTCCTGAGTGGGAATGGCACGGAATTAAGAATAGGCTTAGAGTAAAAGAATGGGCTTGGGAGGCCTCTGCAATGCTGATGGCAAGAACACAGCACTCTCCACACCTGCGTCTTGCTTTATTTATAGGGCAAAGTGAGGCCATTAGCAAATCAGAGATCTCTGATCACAATTCCAAGGCCACCCAAGAATTCTACCAAGTGCAGAAAACTCCCACCATACATAACATCTTAATTTCATAAAACAAAGGATAAAAGAAACTTGCCTCCAGTCTTTCCGGGGGACATGGTGGGTGGGATGAGTATAAACAATCCAGTACCACAGCTTAACAGCCTTTAGCAACTTCACAGAACAGCCAGACCAGCAGTGGCACAGTGGATAGAGTGTCGAACTGAGATGGGAGGACCCAGGTTTGAGATCTCAAGGTCGCCAGCTTGAGCGCGGGCTTATCTGGTTTGAGCAAAGCTCACCAGCTTGAACCCAAGGTGGCTGACTCGAGCAAGGGGTTACTCGGTCTGCTGTGGCCCCACGGTCAAGGCACATATGAGAAAGCAATCAATGAACAACTAAGGTGTTGCAACGAAAACTTAATGATTGATGCTTCTCATCTCTCTTTGTTCCTGTCTGTCTGTCCCTATCTATCCTTCTCTCTGACTCTCTCTCTGTCTCTGTAATAAATAAATAAATAAATAAATAAATAAATAAATAAATAACACAAAAAAGACTTCACAGAACAAGTGAAGTGGGGGCTTGGGCAGACTGTCAGCTTACTGCCACACCTCTAGTCACGTAAAATCTAAACTGCAAAGACCCTGTTGGCTTTTGATTTCCAACATATTTCCCTTTTCTTTCTTCTTCTATTTTTTTTTTTAGAGACAGAGAGAATCAGAGAGAAGGATATATTAAACAAGTCAGCGGATCTGTGGCAAATGGGGAGGAAAATAAGACCATCAATACCCACAACAGAGATTTTCATGGGATGAGCAGAACCCAAATATTCGGGCAAGGCAGAGTAAGTGGCCCTCGTGTCTATAAGAAACGAGATTAGCTTACCTGCTACTTGGATGATTACCCTAGGCTCATCCATGGTGACGTGAGATGGGGCCAACGGCCATAGGCACCTTCAGTTTTCAATGGCAAGTCCCAGCAGGCTGGGCAAGGTTAGGTCAGAAGTGGCTGGGGTAGGGCTGGAAAAGACTGAACCCTCCCTTGGAGGAGCAAGGGGGCAGCCTACCTTCCAGTGTCCCTTTTTCTCCCAGCAAGAGCATAGCCTTGGTGGGGGCCAAGAAGCCAGGAAGGCTTTAGCCCAATGATCTTCCTTTCCACACTTGAAGCAGGGCCCTGATGGGGTCTTATGGGGTCCCTTAGGGGCGTTGGAGCCTTTAAGGGCATATGACAAGAGCTGGTATTTTGTGTGATCTCTTTGGGCTCTGTCTGCCTTTTCCTGTTCCTCTCGGTCATTATAGACCTTCAAAAGCCATGCTTAGAAGATTTTGTTGAGGGTTTGAGGATCTTCCTCTGCCTATATAAACTTTTTCCATATATCTGGAGCTGATTGGAAAAAGACAGAAGGACAGCATTATCAGCTGGATCAAATGAAGGAGGGTCAGAATTTGCAGGAGAAAGAGGTTTGGAGTGTGCTAAGAGGATTTGATAGGTGGAACAGGTTTGACAGAGAAAGGGATGAAAGCATAGTAAAATAAGCCTTATACAAATGCTCTTCTGAAGTGAGTCTCTCATCCTGGCTTATGGTGTCTTACCAAATGTTCAGGAACCCACCAAGGAGCCTCAGAAGATCTAGGAAGAACACACACATATCTTCAGGCCCCATAGGAGAACAGAGTCTGGCCTTTGCCAGATTCCTGTGAGTGGGTCCCTCCACTGCACTTCCAGGAAGGCTTTCCTTGTAGAATTCCAGAGTCCCTCAGCTGCTGAATGGCCCTGTACATCAGCATTTAAAAAAATTTTTTTAAGTAAAAAGCATGATAAAGAAGATTTGCAGGAGTTCCAGGATATGACTCCCCTTTTTTTATTTTTTATAATTGACCTTTAAGCATTTGCTGGGCACACTTTATAATGCCTTGAATTGTACAATTCAAGGATTGTAGGAAATACCTGTCCTCATGTTAATTCCAAAAGTCTGACAAAATATGGTAAATGCTTTTCTAAGTAACATTCCCATATTTTTCAAAACATTTCTACCCCATTAATTAACAGGTAAACTAGAGAGCACATAAGGCTGAAAAAATCCAGTATGACCTTCGTTATCTTCCCATTGTAAACAACAAAACAAAAAACTTACACCCTTGTCAAAGAAATTCACCCTGCTCCAAGCCTCACAGCTTGCAGCTCACAGCAGTTCGGTGACTGCTTCATGAGTTTTTTTCAAGAGAAAAAAAAACCCCACAAAAATAAAACCCAATGTTGCTTAGCAATAACAGATGCATCAGCTTAACCAAATTAGCAAGTCTTTAGGACCTACATTCCATTCTATTTAAATTTAAATGATGTGCCTTACAAATTCTAATTTAAAAAAATGTAGGGATGAAACCATTTTATTTTTTCAATATTAGAGCCAGCATTTCCTATTTTTGCATGCAAGAACTTAATTCAGGCCTTAAAAACAGACACATTTTAGACAACATTAAACAAAGACTAAACAGAAACAAGAATCAGACGAACCAGACAAACCAGAGAGAAACTCAGGATTTCAGAGCACAACCAGATTAGAAAGATGCCTGCCTGATTTTAGGGCATTTTTTTGAGAGGGAATAAAGATGAATCAGACTAATTAAAACTTTCTCGAGAAAAATTCTGGGAGGCTGCATGAAAATTTTGTAGACTGATTCACCTTAGGTCCCCCCCAAATTTCCAGGCAAAGAATAGGGAAAAACAAAATGATAGTTTAGAGCAGTGGTAGTCAACCTGGTCCCTACCACCCACTAGTGGGCATTCCAGCTTTTATGGTGGGCAGTAGCGGAGCAACCAAAGTATAAATAAAAAGATAGATTAACTATAGTAAGTTGTTTTATAAAGATTTATTCTGCCAAACTTAGCGAAAATCTGACATAAAGTACTTGGTAAGTAATTATTATTATATGCTTTAACTTGCTGTAACTCTGCTTTATAAATTTTATAAAGTAAAGTTACTTCCCTACTTTATAAATCACCATTACTGTGGAACCGGTGGGCAGTTAGAAAATTTTACTACTAACAGAGATACAAAAGTGGGCGGTAGGTATAAAAAGGTTGACTACCCCTGGTTTAGAGGATTGTAGCTAAAACATTAAAGAAAATTAGACAATAACAGGAAAAGCTGTAACTTTCCTAACACCTGAGTCTTCTATTCATTCTCAAATTCCAGTAGCTGCTGTAATTGGCAGTTCAGGTTGATTATGCTGAGATTTCTCTACTTCAATTTTAGCTGAGCGGCAAACTTAGTTGATGGGGGCAGGGAAGGCTCCATTGTCTGTTTCCTTGAATCACGTGCCCTTCGTCAGTAATCTTGGATTTACATTATTTCACCCAATGTTTGCCTTTCCTACAGCATGGGCAGAGGTCCGGAGCTTTTGAAGCTGGCTGCCCTTGAAGGAGAGGCCAAGACTGATATCCAGGGAGAGCAGGGCACCCTGTCAGCAAGCCCCCTATGGGGCGATGCTCTGCTCAAATGGGGCTGTTGTTCTCTTGCTTGGCAACCAGGCTTACTTTGTGCCTGAGGTGAGGCCATGGTGCCATCCTCCACAGGGATTTGGGTAGCGACAACGTGTTCAAATGAGTCATGGCTGCGAGAGGGGGTTGGGGAGAGAGAGAGAGAGAGAGAGAAAGAGCAAAAGAGAGAAGGGGGAAGTGTGCAGAAGCAGATGGTCGCTTCTCCTGTGTGCCCTGACTGGGAATCAAACTAGAACATGCACACGCTGGGCCAATGCTCTACCACAAAGCCAACCAACCAGGGCCTGCATGATAATTGAAATGTTGAAGAATGATTCTTTTTCCCTCATCTTGAGTAGATTTTGTATTTTGTATTTCATAAGCATCAAAACAGGGTCACAGAACTTCCTTCATATAAAATTTTATTTATGACATGTGTAGTTCACTTACCTTATGTTCAAAAGAAGTATGGTTAAATATTACATTTTTTTTCTTTTAGTAAATATCATTTGGGGCAATCATCAACTTTGTATTTTTTTATTCTTATTCTTGTGGAAGCTGTATATTTTCTTTTTGAATGCTCATTCAGACTTTTAAAAACACATAGAAGTAATTTGGATGTAAGTTTCTCAAATAAAGCAATATTTCTACCCTTTTGTGTTTGATAAATATTTTATTACTATATAAAAGTATCTCCCTGCACATTTTCATTTTTTATACATAGATTTAGGTATCATGATTCTTAATCATTTAAATATTGGAAGAATGAAAAAGTATAACTGGATTTTTATATCTTCTGAGAGTTTTTTACTTAGTACCTTTTATTACTTTCCCCCCATTTTAAAAGCAATACATGCTTATTATTTAAAGAACTTGGGAGAGACCAAACAATAAAATAAAAGCCAAAATCATCTATAATCTACTCCCAGAAATAATCAATGTTAATATTTCTGTAAATGTCTTTCCAGGTTCTAATAGTTGTATATTTCTCACTCCCATCATGAGATCAGAATATACATGCTGTTCTCTTTTGCTAATTAATCCCTTTTCTCCCATGTGCTGCAGTGTTTTTTAAAAAATATTTTTACATATTCTTTGGAAACTTAGCTTTTAGTAGGTACTTGGTTGTACCATATTTTATTATTAACTAATTCTTTACTTGGCAAACATTGGCTTCCCTCCCATGATTTGCTATGAATAGTAGCCCTGTTACATTTATCTTTTTGCACTTGTTGCGTTATTTCCTTAGGTTTAGTTAGATATGAGATAAAGGGGTGAGTGTGTGTGCATGGGTTTTTTTTTTTTTGGATTTTTTTTTTTTTTTGTATTTTTCTGAAGCTGGAAACAGAGAGGCAGTCAGACAGACTCCTGCATGCGCCCGACTGGGATCCACCTGGCACGCCCACCAGGGGGCGATGCTCTGCCCATCCCGGGCATCACTCTGTTGCTACCAGAGCCATTCTAGTGCCTGAGGCAGAGGCCATGGAGCCATCCCCAGCGTCCAGGCCATCTTTACTCCAATGGAGCCTTGGCTGCGGGAGGGGAAGAGAGAGGCAGAGAGAAAGGAGAGGGGGAGGGGTGGAGAAGCAGATGGGCACTTCTCCTGTGTGCCCTGGCCGGGAATCGAACTCAGGACTTCCGCACACCAGGCCGACGCTCTACCACAGAGCCAACTGGCTAGGGCCGTGTGTGCATGTTTTAAGGCCTTAGATATATATATGGCTAGAAAGTTAACAATCGATTCTGACCAGTAAAGAATGAGCATTCCCATTTC
This sequence comes from Saccopteryx leptura, assembly GCF_036850995.1. NCBI lineage: Eukaryota > Metazoa > Chordata > Mammalia > Chiroptera > Emballonuridae > Saccopteryx > Saccopteryx leptura. The sequence goes on along the minus strand of NC_089515.1, from coordinate 37,499,422 downwards.
ATACACATGTACCGATATTCGGCACAATAATTTTTTTTAAGTTTCCAACCTGATGATTAAAATATTGGTATTTGGTTTTAATTTATTTAATTTCTAGAGAAGAAGTACATTTAAAAAATATATTAGTCATATATATTACTTTTGTAAAATGCTAATTTCAAATCTTGGTTACATTTATATTTTGTCAGGCTTTTCTTAGTTGAAGGAAGCTCTTTTTATATAACCATGAAGATAATAACCATTACCAATTCTGTTTCACCTCTCATTGATATTTGAGGCTCTGTGGTTAGATTTTAAATTTGTTTTTCTTTTTTGTTTTTGGATTATTTTGAATAGATAATACAAACACATAACATAATTCAGACAAAACAAAGGGTATAATATGATATGTATGTCCTTTCAGAGATATTTCAATATATAAACATATATCTTATTACTTAAATATAAGCAAATCCTACAAATTAAAAAATAAACAAAAGATCATCACATAGTTCTACTAATGCAGGCTGTATCTATAATTCACAAATATGTCAACAAAATCATTTCTCTTCAACAGTATTCTAAATATTTAATTTTTAAAATTCTTTTCCAGCTTTACCTTAAAAATTCATGTACATTTTTCATAATATGTATGGGTTGGGTTTATTTTAGAATGAATCTCCTCTTTCCATTTTGTGAACAACTGATTAAGAAGATATTTATCCTGTGGCAGGTAGTAGCCCTGGCACTTGGCCACATACATCAATATAAGTTTGAGACAAAGTGGAATCCAGAGGCAAGGATTTCCTGGAAGACAATCCTTCTGTGTCCAATAATAGGGAAGCAGTTAGTTAAGTGAATTGTAATGTGGCCACATGACAGACTATTAGACAGCTATTAACAAGTCTCACGAAGAGCTCACCCTTTTTTTTAATGGTGGAAATGCTTATTTTGTAATAATAAGTAAAAAAGAAAAAAGGGAATGCAAAGTTGACCCTGACTACAAAAGTAACAATGGTAGAAAATTGAAACATATATATATATGAAAACCCCTCCAAAAGAAAAAGGTGAAAATGTTAACGGTGGTCTTCTTTGGATGGTGGATCATCAGGAGAATTGCTCTTTGTACTTTCAACTTCCTTGGATTTTTTTCATAATTTATATGACATGTCTAAAATATTTAGTAAGGGAAAAGTGAACTGGGCTAAACAAGAGTGGGGTCCAATGGTCTCACTTAAGAAACCTAAACATTTTAATCCCCTTTTAGGCTGTTCAGAGGATTCACACCACCTCCTCCATCCCTGGAGGCTGACCTTCACATGTGTCCTCTATTTAGGTGGTGCGCATAGTAGCCTCTCGCTACTGTGGGACTTTGGATTGGTCAATCACTTCATTTTTTTTTTTTTCCGAAGCTGGAAACGGGGAGAGACAGTCAGACAGACTCCCGCATGCGCCCAACCGGGATCCACCCGGCTCTGCCCACCAGGGGGCGATGCTCTGCCCCTCCGGGGCGTCACTCTGCCGCGACCACAGCCACTCCAGCACCTGGGGCAGAGGCCAAGGAGCCATCCCTAGCGCCCGGGCCATCTTTGCTCCAATGGAGCCTCGGCTGCGGGAGGGGAAGAGAGAGACAGAGAGGAAGGAGAGGGGGAGGGGTGGAGAAGCAGATGGGCGCCTCTCCTGTGTGACCTGGCCTGGAATCGAACCTGGTGCTTCTGCACGCCAGGCCGACGCTCTACCACTGAGCCAACCAGTCAGGGCCCAATCTCTTCATTTTTGTGGCAGGTATATTTATTGGGAATCAATTGTTCATATGTTCTACATCCTGTGTGCACCACTCCCTTTCTAGGAAAATGGCTTTTGGTATTTTCTTGTCTCAGAGTTTTGGGGGCGTTTTTTGCACAAGGAAAGCAGACATTTCCATGGATCAGCTTTTGTTTTGTAAACTTTCAAACTGTTTCTGATAGGTGTTCCTAGGACAGGAGAAAAGGAGACTGTTGGAGTGTAACAGAAGGAAGGGGTAAATACCTCCTTGTTGCTAAAGAAAGGAATGTCTGATGGAGAGACGTGGCTAGAGAAGGAAGCTAGAATTTTCTCAGGGAAACTAGCTCTGTGGTGAAGTGTACCTTGGGATACTGAATACTAAGGACTGGGACCCACAGCCTCTTAAAGATCCCTGACATACAAGCACACAGAAACCATGGAGTGGTCCAATCTAGGGGAAACTCTTCTAGTACTGAAAATGGGCACCCAGCAGATACTCCTGTAGATGGAGAGCTTGTTTGGAGGTTCCAGCAGAGGAGCGTAGCTACTCTTATACCCTTGACTGAAGAACAGTCCTCTCCTCTACCGGGGAAGGTTATCCTTTTCAATGGACGCACAGCTTCGGGAGGGATGCACATGAAGTGGTGAGGGAGGAAGGGGACACCTGCCTAAGTCAGCCAGATCAGCCAGATCAACCCTGACGATCAATGGGTGACAGATGTTACAGCCAGAACGCCCTCACATCCTACTCCTATAAATGGAAAAGAGATGGCATGCTTTAGCACACTGGGCAAGACCCAGAATCCCGAGTCCCGCCCTGAGGGAAGACCCTGAATGTTTGAGACGTCAATTTCTGCCATTCTAGTGAAATCATGGTTTTAATTAAATTTAAGAAAATAAAACAGGACATTTCTTACACATTTGAATTTGTGCACATTCCTTTCTGTCTTCTAAGCCTCTATTTCATCATATCCTGGAAATCAAAACACCTGCCTCAGAGGGTCACAGTGAGGATTAAGCGAGGTTAACATATGAAGCCTGGGCCAGTGCTGAGGCATATTTATTAGGTGCTCAGTTACTTCTTTCTGAGATGAGGCTGCCAGAACGAATGGCAAAAGCCTATGGAAGGCCTTGGGATAAAGAATGTTGAGAGGCAATATTTTTAATAGCAACAATAATTATAGCTACCATTTATTAAGAACCTATTATGAGCTGGATACTCCTGGACAATAAACTACGTCAGTTGCTCCTATTTGAAAAAATGCTTCCATTTCTTGGATGAAGATTCAAAAGATACTGTAGTACATATTATCAGCAGCACATTGCCAAAGCATTTTCAACTTATGAACTTCAATGTCAAAAAGATTTTGTCCGCCCTGTTCGGTTGGCTCAGTGGTAGAGCGTCAGCCTGGCGTGCAGGAGTCCGAGTTCAATTCCCAGCCAGGGCACACAGGAGAAGCACCCATCTGCTTCTCCACCCCCCCCTCTCCTTCCTCTCTGGCTCTCTCTTCCCCTCCCGCAGCCAAGGCTCCATTGGAGCAAAATTGGCCTGGGCGCTGAGGATGGCCCTGTGGCCTCTGCCTCAGGTGCTAGAATGGCTCTGGTCGCAACAGAGCAATGCCCCAGATGGGCAGAGCATCACCCCCTGGTGGGCGTGCCGGGTGGATCCTGGTCGGGTGCATGCGGGAGTCTGTCTGACTGCCCCCCCATTTCCAGCTTTGGAAAAATGCAAAAAAAAAAAAAAAGATTTTGTCCTACTTTTACTCTTAAGGGTAGGGAAATAGAATAATAGCAATTACACTTAATGGACATTTACTCAGTGCCAGGCATTTTACATTGATTATCTCACTGAATCTTTACAACTAATTTCTAAAGTAAGTATTATAGATCTGAAATCTCTTATCCAAAACCCTGGGGACCAGATATGTTTTGAAAATGAGAATATTTTTTTGGAATTTAAAAATAAATCCTGTGAAATATAGTACATATAATATTGTTTTATAGTACTCTAAATGAATATGGAGCATAATACTTTTGCAGAGAAATTATGAACATTCACACTAAGTGGAATAAAGAACATAAATAATGTTATAATTTATTTACATAAACAAATTAGCATATTTATTGGTAAATGAAATAGCTGGGTAAATTTAGATCATCCTTAAGTCTCTTATTTATTTTATTGTTTATGATAAAGCTTCTTATTTAAAATTTTTTTTAATTTGTACTGGTGAAAATGAACCTATAACACATGCAATAAATATTTGTATTTCTGGTTGCTTAAGAATTTTGGAGAAGAGCCTGACCAGGTGGTGGCACAGTGGATAGAGCATCGGACTAGGATGTGGAGGACCCAGGTTCGAGACCCCAAGGTCGCCAGCTTGAGCATGGGCTCGTCTGGTTTGAGCAAAGCTCACCAGCTTGGACCCAAGGTCGTTGGCTCAAGCAGGGGGTTACTCGGTTTAATCAGCTTGGACCGAAGGTCGCTGGCTTGAACAAGGGGTTACTCAGTCTGCTGTAGCCCCACAGTCAAGGCACATATGAGAAAACAATCAATGAACAACTAAGGTGTCGCAACAAAAAACTGATGATTGATGTTTGTCATCTCTCTTCGTTCCTGTCTGTCTGTCCCTATCTAATCTCTCTCTCTGACTTTCTCTGTCTCTGTTAAAAAAAAAATGGTGCCTGACCTGTGGTGGTGCAGTGGATAAAGCGTCGACCTGGAGATGCTGAGGTTGCAGGTTTGAAACTCTGGGCTTGCCTGGTCAAGGCACATATGGGAGTTGATGCTTCCAGCTCCTCCTCCCTTCTCTCTCTCTGTCTCTCTCTCTCCTCTCTAAAATGAATAAATAAAAAAATTAAAAAAAAATCTTGGAGAAGAAGTTCCATGAATATCGCCATTGTCCATGAAAACAGGTTGGAGTCAGATATCTAATGATGAGCTAGAAACAGGATTCTCAAGTGAAGATGAGGCAGTGCCGTTTTAGTCTTTGCTCAGAGTCACTGATCTTAACACAAGTTTCTGTCTAAGCAGTTTCTAATTAATTGAACAGATTGCCATGATCTTTTTTGCTCGCTGCTAAATGCACATTTTTCAAGGCTAGCAGTTAACTGGTCATACATTTTCACCATATGTTCTATGGAGATTACTGTATTTTCCCATGTATAAGATGCACCCATTTTGGAAAAATTTGGGGTCTCAAAACTGGGTGCGTCTTATGCAGTAGTTGTAGATTTTTTTTACTTGCATATCCCCCTTTTTCGCACTTGTTTTAGCGCTCCTTGTTGAAGACAGTGATTCATCATCAGACACAGATGAGATCAAGCTAATGGATGGGAGTTTTGACAGTGATGAGGAGTTGTATGAATTCAATAACTTTATGCAATACATTTTTTTTTCAAAATTTGGACCCCAAAATTAAGGTGCATCATATACATGGACAGTCTTATACATGGGGAAATATGGTATGTTTACCCATTCTTATAATGTCATCATCACTGCTACTATTACTATTTCACACAGATCTGTGCTTAACACAATCCCAGCAATTTCCCATCACTCAAAAAATTCCCAACACGTGCATCATTGTTAATGTTCAGCATTTCTTCAATGTCAGCTTCTTCCAGCTTATTTAAACTTTTGACTGATAAACTTTTGACATACATAATGAGTTTTGGATATATCTTCTTATTAGAGTCACTAAATCCTTAAAATTTTCATCAGCCAGGTAATTTTCAAACACTATGATGGCCCAGAGTCTGTGCCAAGGTTTAGTTATTGTCGATTTAACAGTATCATCCCAATCATTAGCAACTGGGCAGATGAAATCCTTAAGACTAAATTCTTTAACGAAATTTAGGATTTTTTGCCTTTGTTAACTGAAGCAAACGTGCTGTTTTTTGGGGTTTTTTTGTATTTTTCTTTTTTTTTTAAGTATTTTTTTAAGTCTTTATTTATTTATTTTTTTTATTTATTACAGAGACAGTGAGTCAGAGTGAGGGATAGACAGGGACAGACAGACAGGAAAGGAGAGAGATGAGAAGCATCAATCATTAGTTTTTCATTGCGCTTGCAACACCTTAGTTGTTCATTGATTGCTTTCTCATATGTGCCTTGACCGCGGGCCTTCAGCAGACTGAGTAACCCCTTGTTGGACCCAGCGACCTTGGGTTCAAGCTGGTAGACTTTTGCTCAAACCAGATGAGCCCACGCTTAAGCTGGCGACCTCGGGGTCTCGAACCTGGGTCCTCTGCATCCCAGTCCAACGCTCTATCCACTGCACCACCGCCTGGTCAGGCTTTTGTATTTTTCTGAAGTTGGAAACGGGGAGGCAGTCAGACAGACTCCCACATGCGCCCAACCGGGATCCACCCGGCATGCCCACCAGGGGGCGATGCTCCGCCCATCTGGGGCATTGCTCTGTTGCAACCAGAGCCATTCTAGCGCCTGAGGCAGAGGCCATAGAGCCATCCCCAGCGCCTGGGGCCAACTTTGCTCCAATGGAGCCTTGACTGCGGGAAGAGAAGACAGAGATAGAGAGGAAGGAGAGGGGGAGGGGTGGAGAAGCAGATGGTTGCTTCTCCTGTGTGCCCTGGCCAGGAATTGAACCCGGAACTCCTGCACACCAGGCCAACGCTCTACCACTGAGCCAACCAGCCAGGGCCTTGTTGTTTTTTCTTTTTTTTTAATGTTTTATACTTGTTCTTCAGGAAGTGTAGAAATCCTTGGTCACAAGGCTTGTTATGGATGCCACACTGGGGGGTGGGGAGTAAATGTTGAAAACATTACTTTTCACAAGTTCATGAAGGCGGTGTGCAGAAGAGTTATGTAGGAACAAGAAAATCTTGCAATTGTCTTCCAGTCCAGTATGCTTGCAATGAGCTCATGCTGCTGGCACAAAGTGCTTATTGAAAGAATTATAACTGATGCTTTCCTGTTTTCATAATAATGCACAGGTATACTTCAAAAACCTTTTAAACATCTCAGATATAGGCTTTTCCCAATCACTGCCAATTTTATCTTGTATGTGCCTGTGGCATTTGCACTACCAAAGACAGTCAACCTGTGCTTGTCACCCTTGAAATCTGTTAATGCCCTTTCGTCAGCCATTGTTAAGGTTTTCCTAGTATCTGTTAGTGTTATTTCATCAGCCTTTATTAAGGTTTTCCTAGTACCTAGCGGTTTCATCAGCATTGTAAATTTGTTTAGGGCAAGAAGAGGTTGGAAATATTACCTTAGCAAATTTATCAATGTAATTTTCAGCAGTTTCAAAGAAGCTTTTTCACCACAGATTTTAAGATACTTAATCCCATAATGCTTTCTATTTTTATTTTATTTTATTTTTTATTTTTCTGAAGTTGGAAATGGGGAGGCAGTCAGACAGACTCCCGCATGCGCCCGACCAGGACCCACCCGGCACGCCCACCAGGGGGCGATGCTCTGCCCATCTGGGGCGTTGCCCTGTTGCAACCAGAGCCATTCTAGCGCCTGAGGCAGAGGCCATAGAGCCATCCCCAGCGCCAGGGCCAACTTTGCTCCAATGGAGCCTTGGCTGTGTGTGTGTGGGGGGGAGAGAGACAGAGAGGAAGGAAAGGGGGAGTGGTGGAGAAGCAGATGGGTGCTTCTCCTGTGTGCCCTGGCTGGGAATTGAACCCGGGACTCCTGCACACCAGGCCGATGCTCTACCACTGAGCCAACTGGCCAGGGCCCATGATGCTTTCTAAATTCCTGCAGCCAGCCTTCTGAATATTCACACTTACCATCAATGTTCAGTTCTTCATGGCATAGTCTAGCTTGTTTCATGACCAACATACTAGTCAGTGGAATATCTTTACTTCTTTGTTGTTGAATCCATTCAATCAACACGGCCAAGACCATTTTTGGCCCTATGCAGTGTTTTTCTATTTTTCATTAGTTCTTAGTTATTACTGTCATCGTAAAATTTCAACAGCTTTTATTTCTGTTTCTTTAAGTCATATATGGTGATGGTTCCCACACCATATTTTTTCTTTAGTAAAATGTCTCACAGACACACCGCTGCCAAACTTCTGCAATAAATCCACGTCTGAGTTATAGAAAAAGCATACTTACTTTTCTTATTCTCACTGTTACCAATGGGCCTGTCTTTTGGGCATTTTCACAGTGCAATTATTAAGGCTCACGTCACAACACTAACGTTAGCAAATAGCAGAAAGTGCGTGACTTTTGCACCTGGATATGAGCGCTGAGATATAACCTAAGTTTCATGTTTATTCATAGCAGGTTTTGCTGCCAAATCTTCCTGGTACCAAACTTAAAAAAAACACTTTCAGGTTTCAGAGGGTTTTTGTGGGTGTTTTTGTTTTTATCTTATTTTGGAATTGCACAGTAAAGGCTGTGGACCGTTATTTATTTATTTATTTATTTATTTATTTATTTATTTATTTATTTTTTTACAGAGACAGAGAAAGAGTCAGAGTGAGGGATAGACAGGGACAGACAGACAGGAACGGAGGGAGATGAGAAGCATCAATTATTAGTTTTTCGTTGTGCATTGTGAAACCTTAGTTGTTCATTGATTGCTTTCTCATATGTGCCTGGACCATGGACCTTCAGCAGACCGAGTAAGCCCTTGCTGGAGCCAGCAACCTTGGGTTTAAGCTGGTGAATTTTTGCTGAAACCAGATGAGCCTGCGCTCAAGCTGGCGACCTCAGGCTCTCGAACGTGGGTCTTCCGCATCCCAGTCTGACGCTCTATCCACTGTGCCACCGCCTGGTCAGGTGAGGCTGTGGACCTTTATTAAAAATATTATTTTAGGCCCTGGCCGGTTGGCTCAGTGGTAGAGCGTCGGCCTGGCATGCAGGAGTCCTGGGTTCGATTCCCGGCCGGGGCACACCAGAGAAGTGCCCATCTGCTTCTCCACCCCTCCCCCTCTCCTTCCTCTCTGTCTCTCTCTTCCCCTGCCGCAGCCAAGGCTCCATTGGAGCAAAGTTGGCCTGGGCGCTGAGGATAGCTCTGTGGCCTTTGACTCAGGCGCTAGAATGGCTCTGATTGCGGCAGAGCGATGCCCCAAGATGGGCAGAGCATCGCCCCCTGGTGGGCGTGCCGGGTGGATCCCGGTTGGCGCATGAGGGAGTCTGTCTGACTGCCTCCCCGTTTCCAGCTTCGGAAAAATACAAAAAAAAAAAAAAAAATCATTTTATGCCTGACCTGTGGTGGCGCAGTGGATAAAGCGTCAACCTGGAAACGTTGAGGTTGCCAGTTCAAAACCCTGGGCTTGCCTGGTCAAGCACATATGGGAGTTGATGCTTCCTGCTCCTCCCCACTTCTCTCTCTCTCTCTCTCCCCCCTCTCTCTATAATGGATAAATAAAATCTTTAAAAAAATATCATTTTAATGATGAAAAGCCTGAGACTCAATTATTAACCTGTCCAAGGTTATGCAGCTATTATTTTGTCTTATAGCTTCATTTTGTTCTCCTAAATTTTACTTTACTAGACAAAAGATTTTGGGGAGGATATTGTCTGCCAGGATGATTTGAGTTAGAATATTTCCAGCAGAAGAACCTGATATTCCTTGCTCTTTGACTGACACAGCTCCATGCTGGGTAACACAGCATGGAGATGCCTAGCCAAGAAGAGGTTGGAGATGCTAAATTTATAGTCATTGAACATCGATGTTTCTTTTTGTACCAAATTATCTGTTTGTTATTTATCTGCTTAGTCACATATTGCCCCACAATAAGCAATCAGAATAAAAAAGAAAGAAAACATCTTATTTCAAATATGTCCCAAACACTCCCACAATTTTCCTCTAAATATCCACCCACTTGAAAGATTTCTTTTTTTTCTTTTTTTTTTTAACTTATTGATTGATTTTAGAGAGAAGATAGAGAAAGAAAAGGGGGCCAGGGAGGAGCAAGAAGCATCCACTTTTAGTAGTTGCTTCTCATATGTGCCTTGACCCCACAAGCCCAGGATTTCAAACTAGTGACTTCAGCATTCCAGGTCGATGCTTTATTCCCTGCGCCACCATAGGTCAGGCTCTATTTGTTTTTTAACTGTTCCACAGATTGTACATTACAACTCAGAATTAAAATCTATTCTAGGAACCCTACTAAAATATTTTCTTCAATTTAGAATTCATTAGAATTTTGAAAGACTCTTAAACTTGTGTTTTGAGCCCCATTTCCTGGGCTATTTTATGAATTCTTTTTGGAGAGCCACTTTTCTTTGTCATTCTCATCCCCCTATTAGTTTACCAAACATCTAATACAAACTATTGGGAAAGACTGAAGACTGCTGATTAAACTATTGGGAAAGACTGAAGACTGCTATTTCAGTCCCAAGTGTTAACCCTAATCCGGAGGGACCCAAAACATTGAAGACACAAACAAGGTTCGTCGATTACACATCAAAGTTTTATTGTCTAGCTTGGCCAAGCGGCGGCAACTCGACAGAAATATAAGGGAGCATGCATCGGCCCTTTGTTCTACTTAGTTTTTATAGTTTTGTAAGTGGGAAGTACAGAAGCAAAAATTGTAATTAGGAGCCCCTACCACTATTGGTTATAGTCATATGTCCTTTAACATGATAGGACCATGTTCAATTTGCAAGCCATACATTATTTTGGAGAGAAAAAAATTTACAAGTCAACACAATGGCAGAAAGATATTTTTTTACATATTAAAAGGCATTCCTATATTAGTGTTTATCTGCTATCTCTCTGTCCAGAGTCACACGTGTTAATCACATGCATTTACATAAGAGAGGTAGTTTCTGTTAGATTCAGGGAGTACTGACATGCTGGGGCTGCCAAGAGTGTACAAGGTCCCTGTGATGCTGAGAACAAAGAGTTCAGCAACATCCTGCATTGAGTCAGAGACCCTTATCAGAAGTTTATGTTTGAAATTCTCCACTGAGTAATACCCCCCCATAACTGCGCACGACCTCCCTAGCCAATGACTAACAGCCACATCAGCTTCTGTATGATGCTTGCTCATCCTAGATAGCCACCCTATAAAAAGGAGCCATTTTAGAAGCTCGTGGCTGCAGTGCTCCCTTGCATGGGTTGCCTGCAGTCCCTGTGCAGGTCTGCAATAAAACTTATAATCTGTGCACTTTGTGTCTGCTGTGGCCTATCTTGCTGGGATGTAACAGATGGAGGCCCCAGCAAGATTGGCCGTGTAAGACCCCTCCTCACGGAGTGGGCTGCAGCAGACATTGGTAGCTGGCCAGCCTCTGGCAGTTGCCGTTTGGAAACTGAATTTGGCTGATTTGAAACCTTTGGAGTCTCAAGACTGTTTAGTAAGGAAGCTTCCTCTTTGAATATTTGGAAATAGAGCTCTGGTTAGAAAAGGGTGTAGTGGAGCAGGTGGGACGCCACCTGATTTCTCCCCACCCGGTTGGTCAGGGAACGCAGGACGCTGCCTTCTCCCTTTGGTTAAGCTTCCTCTTTGAATATTTGGAAACAGAGCTCTGGTTAGAAAAGGGTGTAGTGGAGCAGGCGGGACGCCACCTGATTTCTCCCCACCTGGTCAGTTGGGGAACGCAGGACGCTGCCTTCTCCCTTTGGTTTTAGTTTAGAAGTTTTGTTTGTTTTGTGTGCATATTTGGTTTGTTTGTCTGCTACTGGAATGGCCAATTTAAGAGCAGACTGGCCAAACCAAGGATTGCTAGACCCATAGAAAACATAGAGAGTCTAGCGTACTATCACCAGCACCCACCTGTAGGCAGGTGGCATGGTCAGTATGCAGCCAGTATAGCAGCAGAGGTAGAGAAAGAAAAGGCAGCCAGGCTGCAGGAGAAGCAGCAGGCTCCCCTCACAGTTTCAGGCACTTTCCCCTCCCCCTTGGGCACCAGCTCAAGGGCTGAGCCACTGTTTAGTCAGGCAAAAGATAACAGTGTAGTAAGCTAGAGGTTATCATCACCTTGCTACAGCCCCTGCCCTCCTCTGCTTTGGCTCCGGGGAATCCCCGCCTCCTATCTGGAGCTAGACCCGAGGAGAAGATTTAGGGAATATGGCCCCTTCTAAACCCACTGCTTTAGCCATAATAGAATTGTATAGCCTGTCAAGTACAAAGACTTCCTTTTTGTACCAAGGATCTGTTGTTGTATTCCCAATTTTGCTCTCTTAGTCAAGCCCCTCAGTGAGATCTTCTGAGCATGGCTTTTAAGGTCTATAATAACCAAGGAAGTAACAGAAAAGGTAAATAAGGCCCAAAAGAAGTCAGGAAATACCAACTTTTGGCTCCAGCGCCCTAAGGCGCTTCATAGCATGTCATCAAGGCCCTGCTCCAGAGTGGAAAGAAAGGTCATTGGACTGAAGCCTGTCAGGCTTCCCGGTCCCACTGGTTGACACACCTGTGCTGTGGAAAGAGGGACATGAGAAGGTAAGCTGCCCCCTTGCTCCATGGAGGGAGGGTTCAGTCTCTTCTAGCCCTGCTCCAGCTACCTGTGACCTGACCTTGCCCAGCGTGCTGGGAATTGCCACTGAAGGCCCAAGGACATCGTTCACGAGCCTAAGGTATTTCTTCCAAGTAGCAGATAAGCTAATAACACAAGGGCCATCTACTATGCCTTGCTTGAATATTTAAGTTTTGTTTATCCCTCAAAGATCTCTACTGTGGGTATTGACAGTCTGATTTTATTGCTTTATTTAATGTTTAGTATTTCCTTTATTTCTCTTATCTCAATGCCCCATGCCTATTATGGGCTGGGACCTGCTGCTAATTCCAGCTAGAAGCAGTAGTCACTAGGACTTAAACTCTAACTGCAAAGTGTAGAAATGTAACACCCTTTCCCTAAGTACTTGCAGGTTTTATAGGTTACTCAGCAAACTGTTCAAAGACTGTCCAAGAGGCACTTCTAGCAGTACACCACCCAAGGACTGATTCCCACGTAGACGGGTCCACACACCATGAATCTGACCACCCCCACTACTGCCAAGGTAGAAGGCATACCCGCCTGGGTCCACCGCAGCCGGCTGAAGCTTGCAGTCCCAGCAGAGACACCTTTGTGGACAGCGAAGACTGACCTCGCCAATCCTTGTAAGCTGACCCTGAGAAGGACAGTATGCCCTGCTTCAGCCACAAACCAGAAGTTAACTGGTCCACGCATGGAGACTTTGGGGAGGGAGGGAAACTAAGGTAAAGGAAAGCCAAGTAAGTCATCTTAAGGTTTGATGCATGTACTGCTATGAGTCATACAGAAAGGGAGTGTAAGTCCCTTTGCTGAGAGAGAAGCTACAAGGTAAATGAAAGTTATGTATGTGCTCATAGCTACCACTATAGAATAATCTGTGAATATTGGTCATGTGTCTAATAGGCTACTTATGAAAAGGACACCTCCAAAAGCAATCTTTAAAAGAGGATTACTTAGTACTAACTTAGTCTTTGCTGAAGGTTAAGGTTTTTAGGAATTAAGAATTCTGATAAATTAGAAAGGAATTGTATGGTTTTGATAATAGAAGGTATAAGGTGTAGAGGTACTTTTGAAAAGAAAAGGAAAAGCAAGTTGTTATGAAGGCCAGTTATTCCTGGATAAGAAAGTGCATAAAAGTTGAAAGTTTGTGTAAGTTGCAGAAGGTTTGTGTAAGTTGCAGAAGGTTTGTGTAAGTTGAAGGTTTATGTAAGTTGCAGAAGGTTTGTGCAAGTTGTAAGAAGTTAGTACAGAGAAGAAAAATACAAGGCAGAAAGAAATTCATCCACAAAGCTTGTAGTACTAAGGGCACACTATCAGCGTGCCAGCACATACTAGGAAGGACCTCTGACCTAATTAGCTTATAGCTACAGCTAAAGTAGAAAATTCTCATGAGCCCCAGCCTTATACCATTCTCCCCACTGATGAAGAATCAAGGATTTGATTTATGTCCAAAAGAGATGGGGGAATGTTAGATTCAGGGAGTACTGACATGCTGGGGCTGCCAAGAGTGTACAAGGTCCCTGTGATGCTGAGAACAAAGAGTTCAGCAACATCCTCCATTGAGTCAGAGACCCTTATCAGAAGTTTATGTTTGAAATTCTCCACTGAGTAATACCGCCCCCCCCCCGTAACTGCGCACGACCTCCCTAGCCAATGACTAACAGCCACATCAGCTTCTGTATGATGCTTGCTCATCCTAGATAGCCACCCTATAAAAAGGAGCCATTTTAGAAGCTCGTGGCTGCAGTGCTCCCTTGCATGGGTTGCCTGCAGTCCCTGCGCAGGTTTGGGGGGGCTGCAGTGCTCCAGTCTCTTCGGAGGCGTGGGTTGCCTGCAGTCCCTGTGCAGGTTTGGGGGGCTGCAGTGCTCCCTTGCATGGGTTGCCTGCAGTCCCTGTGCAGGTCTGCAATAAAACTTATAAAATTTACTTTGTGTCTGCTGTGGCCTGTCTCGCTGGGATGTAACAGTTTCCTTGGGGACAAATACCCTCAAATGGCTCATTGCTATAAGAAAAGGTTTATTTTGGCTTTTCTCTCCCTGTACCTGGCTAGCCGTTCACCCTTTTCCCCACAGGTGTGGTGGAATGTCTGGGAATCCATGTTTTCCTTCCCATTGCATTTACAATACAATGCCAAGGGTCATCCTGGTCATGCCAATCACACAGTACAGAGACTATTTCTCACAATTTCTCTGCACATCTTAACCCAAATTAATAAAATGTTCTTCAAGCCTCCCAAAATATTAATATTAATTCTGTAGCTTTTGGTACTTTACAACACCTGCGGGCGAGGTGGTGCAGTGGCTCCTCACCAAGTATCTCTCTTTTTTCCCTTTGGGTGTAAGAGCAGTCCTGTGGGCTCAGGAATTTACAAAAATAAGTAAAGCACAGTCCTGTAATTCCAGAAGGGTTTAAAAGCTAGCAAATAAATAGAAGATATGTATAAAACCCAGAAAATTCTCCCCTTAGGAGAAGAGATTATATTTGTTAGGTGGGGGCTAGATTACTCTCATGCTATTTTTCTACATTGGGCTCTGCTGTTACGTTGTGATAGTGACTACCATTTACTGGGTATCTTCTGTAGCTAAGAAAAACTGGTACTCAAGAAGCATCAGACTCAGAAAGGTCTGTTGACTCTGCCCAATTTCACAAACTTCTAAGTGACAGAGCCAGGAATCCACTAGGGCTGCATATCCCCTGCCCTTACTTCAACATATTCTTTCCTTTATCTTGAGCAAACATTCCGTATTCCCATCTCTCCCTTCATTAGAGTCCTATTGGGCAAATAAGTTTGTAAAATGTGATTTTTATGCTCACTTTGTTAAAAATAGTGCTGCCAGGTGAAACGGCTAATTACCTTCCTGCTTGGGAAAGTGCTTTGTTATGCTAATATGTGCTGGAGGAGGGGTTTTGAGCCAAAAAAGTTTTAAGAAGGAAGGAGAAGAAGAAGGAGGCCATATTTTTGCAGAGAAGGCTGCCAAGATGGCAGGGTGCTGAAGAAAAAGCCAGTTTGTGCAGAGATGAGAAGGGAGAAGGTGTGCAGATGGGAAACCAGAGGTGACTGAGCTGGTGGGGGGCCTTTGATTCTAGGAAAAACTGGAAAAGATTCTCCTGAGAATCAGAGAACCAGAGAATGTGTGAGTGGGTTTTTGTGCCCTATATATTGTGTTTACTCACCAGCTGGCTGCAAGGCTAGAATAGAGGTATGGCTCAAAAGTTTTTGGCTCTGCAGTTTTACTACCGTCTGTCTGAATCGAATGGTAATCTGCATGTGCCTGCCAGCAACGGTGGCTGTGATGGTCGCGACTACTGGCCATACAAGTCCATTCTCTTACTTTATGAAAGAAAGGCATGTCCTCACTTATCTGGAATCTTTGATGATGCATTGTCCTAAGGAGTAAAATCTCCTCTGACTGACCATCAGAGGGACAATTCAAGTAATTGATTTTGGGGAATTCCCCTTGAATGATTAGTCAAAGCACATAAAAGCCTGCCTGATGCTTGTCTTTCTTATATACATTTCTATCAAGGTCAAAGTGTTGCTTTACAACCAGAGTCTTTTGACCAATGTTGGGATATTCTGAATTAAATTACAGTTGGCAGTGGGGGTGACCCTGCTTCTCCCTCTTTTGGATTACTATAAAAAATGCAATGCTCTTGAGAGTTCTATTATAGCAAAGCAATGCAAAGACAGCTTTAAAAAAACTTAAAGCAATTCTTTTCAGCTATTTAGAAACTAGTCATTCTAACACTTGACATTAGCTGAAAAGAAAAGCATCTCAAAAATAGCCTAAATATTAGTGGGAGCAATGCTGATAATTTTTTTAGTGTAACTGGAATTATTTTTAGGAATACCAACTTCTTTTTTTTTTTTTTTTTTTTTTTTTTGACAGAGACAGAGAGAGGGACAGATAGGGACAGACAGGCAGGAAGGGAGAGAGATGAGAATCATCAGTTTTTTGGTGCGGCAACCCAGTTGTTCATTGATTACTTTCTCACATGTGCCTAGACCCGAGGGGGCTACAGCAGAGTGAGTGACCCCTTGTTCAAGCCAGCAACCTTGGGCTTCAAGACAGTGACCTTTGGGCTCAAGCCAGTGACCATGGGGTCATAGCTATGATCCCATGCTCAAGCCGGGGACCCTGCACTCAAGCTGGTGAACCCTCTCTCAAGCCGGTGACCACAGGGTTTCGCACCTGGGTCCTCTGCGTTCCAGTTCATCACTCTATCCACTGTGCCACCGCTTGGTCAGGCAAGAATACCAACTTTTAAAAGAAATGTTGGTTAAAACCCACAGATAAAATTTTTATAAGATTTCTTTCAGACATTTTGTTTTTAAAATTGAATTTATTGGGGTGACATTGATTTAAAAAATTATGTAGATTTCAGGTTACCATTCTAAAATACAGTACATCATCTGTACACTGCGTTAGGGTTAAATTAGTCCCTGTAAAACTCATATTCTCCTTACCCAAACCTTTTGTAATGATAGAGTTAATTTTCTTGCTATCCTCTCTCCTAAAAGTTCACTTTTAAATGTAGCAAAGCTTGCATTTTTGGGGAAGAACCTGACCATTAGAGGAACTTTAAATCACAATAATTGTTGTGAAAGCAGGCTCACAGACTCAGGCCCCCAACTGTTACTGGGAGACTGACCTCTTGGCTGTCTTCAGGATTTACCAAGGACACCAAGTCTGCGCTACATCAAAGAACTTGAGTCTCTGCAGCAGAATTCCCCTCGTTAAATCAGTAACCAAGGCCACGAGAACCCTGATAAACTAATTAAGCTTGCCCAGGTGCATGAGCCCCATTCAGGCAAATTCCCTAATGCCCTCTCCCACAACTAGGGGCTGACACCTTTTTGATGGTCTCAGCCCACTTATAGTATCTAGTCTCCAAGCATTTGTGAAATAAACTTTCTTTTTTATTTTAATTTTTAAAAAATACTTGATGATTTTATTTATTGATGTTACAGAGGAAGGGTGGGGACAAGAAGTAGTTGCTTCACTCTAGCTGTTCATTGATTGCTTGTCATATGTGCCTCGACCGGGCAAGCCCAGGGTTTCGAACCGGAGACCTCAGCATTGCAGGTCAGCACCCCATCCACTGCACCACCACGGGTCAGGCTAAACTTTCCTTTTGGAACACATCGGCTTTGTGTTTTCGGTTCGTCATACGGTTTCTGCCTTTCACACTGTGCCGTGCATTCAACGCCCCATGTCAAGTCTCATCATTTGTTCCCCCTGTACCCTCTTCTACCTCCCCCACCCCTCTTTCCCTCCTATAATCACCACACTGTAGTCTGTGTATGAATTGTTTTTTCTTAACCCCTTCACCTTTTTCATCCAGTCCCTAACCCCCTTCCCCTCAATCTGTTCTCTGTATCTATGAATCCGTTTCTGTTTGGTTTGCTAGTTTATTTTGTTCGTTAGATTCCACATATAAGTGAGATCATATGGTATTTGTTTTTTCTCTGACTGGTTTATTTCACTCAGAATAACCTCCAAGTCCCGTCCATACTGTCAAAAGAGGTAAGATTTTCTTTTTTAATTTTTTTTTAATTTTTTATGGCTGAGTAACATTCCGTTGTATAAAGGTACCACAGCTTTTTTATCCAGCCATCTACTGACGGGCACTTGGGCTGCTTCCAAATCTTGGCTATTGTAAATAACACTACAATGAACATAGGGGTGCATATGTTCTTTCAAATTGGTTTTCAGGTTTTGGAGATATATTCTTAGATGTGGAATTTCAGTTCGATTTTTAATTTTTTGAGGCAGTTTTCCAGAGTGGCTGCACCAATCTATCATATATTCCCACCAAACAGTGCGCAAGGGTTCCTTTCTTTCACACTGTCACCAACACTTGTGGTTTGTTGGTTTATTGATGAGCGCCATTCTGATAAGTGTGAGGTGATATCTCATCATGGTTTTAATATATATTGCTCTAATGATTAGTGACATTGAGCATCTTTTCATCTATTGGCCATCTGTATGTCCTCTTTGGAGAAGTATCTATTCAAGTCCCTTGCCCATTTCTTAATTGAATTGTTTGGTTTTTTTGGTGTTAAGTTTTGTAAGTTCCTTATAATTTTTGGATATTAAGCCCTTATCAGATGTATCAGCAAATATACTGCTCAAAAAATTAGGGGATATTGCAAAATGAGTATGAAGTGATAAAATATCCCCTAATTTTTGTGAGCAGTGTATGTTTTCCCATTCAGTGGATTGTCTTTTCATTTGTTGTCAGACTATTTGTACATCATCTAATGAATTGGTTAAATCCTGTTATCAAATCAAATAATATAATAGTTATTTATTTTTTTTAGTGGGGATCTATGTAAACACAATAAATAAATTTAAATATATATATAATATTTATTTCAATTGCAGTCATTTCACATTATATTTTATCTTCTGAATATTTAATTTTTACTATCTCCAATAACAACCCTTGAATTTGTTAGCTGCTAGACCAATTAATATTTAGCTCTGTGACAGAGACTGGCTAGATGCTCTTCCTGAATATGCAGAAAAACCACACTTCCCATTCGCACAGTTAGATTAGGGTCACATGCTTGGGTTCCTGAGGAACATGAGCAGAGCATGAGTAATGTACACCACTTCCAGGCCTAGTAGTAAACCCCTCTGTATGATTATTCAAGCTTCCTTTCTCCCTTATAGGAGGTCAATACTGATTATCACATAAAAGGAACTGAGTCATTGTTTTGAAGGCAGCTGCCAAAGAGAGTCTACTTTACTTAACTGGTTCAATAAAATGAGTAAGAACTAAAAGTGTGGAGTTGGTTTTTTACAGCAGCTAGTTTTAATTACTCGGATAATATAAATAATATATACATTTACCTTTTATTAAACATGTAAGAAAAGTTTGGTTGTGATGTCTAATCAATTAATGACTTTATCTCTGATTTTTAAGCATGCTTTTTAATTATATTTCAAAATTTAATATCAGAATTCAAATCATACATGTGTACATTTCCTAAGGAATATTATACCTACTCTCATAGGTCTTGTTTCATATATAACTTCTACCTTTAGCTGATACTACACCACATTACTGCAAATTAAGTAATAAAAAATGTATTACTTTGTTTTAATTAACTAATGTAAAATTAATTACAGTGGTGTCATTTTAAGCTTGACTGCTTTTAGAAATATTTGTACAACCCAGATTCTATAAATTATTTCTGTGTTTTTAATGCTATTCTTTTAAAACAAACATTAACACATTTATTTGAACTGAAAAATAAAATCAGACATTTTCTTACAGAAAAGAGTTACTTGACTGAGTTACTTCAGGTTCGACAATGAAGACCGGCTTTGTCAATTAGGTTATATGGCAACGTTTTTTCATACATTCAATAAATGACAACTTCAAGCTTTTGATATAGTCTTCTCTTCTTTTTTCTTTTCTTTTTTACTTATGTATTTATTTTTTAGAGAAAGAGAAAGACAGACAGGAAGGGAGAGAGATGAGAAGCATCAATTCTTTGTTGCAGCACTTAAATTGCTCATTCATTGCTTCTCATACATGCCTTTACCAGGTTTTCCAACTAAGCCAGTGATCCCTTGCTCAGGCCAGTGATTTTGGGTTCAAGCCAGTGACCTTGGGCTTCAAGCCAAAGACCTTTGGGCTCAAGCCAGTGACCATGAGATCATGTCTATGATCTCATACTCAAGCCAGCGATCCGCTCTTAAGCCGGTGACCTAGGGCTTTCGAACCAGAATCCTCAGCGTCCCAGGTTGATGCTCTATCCACTGTGTCATCATGGGTCAAGCTTGACATAAATATTCTTATTTATTTATTTATTTATTTATTTATATTTTTCTGAAGCTGGAAACGAGGAGAGACAGTCAGACAGACTCCCGCATGCGCCTGACCGGGATCCACCTGGCACGCCCACCAGGGGCGATGCTCTGCCCACCAGGGGGAGATGTTCTGTCCCTCCGGGGCGTTGCTCTGCCACGACCAGAGCCACTCTAGCGCCTGGGGCAGAGGCCAAGGAGCCATCCCCAGCGCCTGGGCCATCTTTGCTCCAATGGAGCCTTGGCTGCGGGAGGGGAAGAGAGAGACAGAGAGGAAGGAGAGGGGGAGGGGTGGAGAAGCAGATGGGCGCTTCTCCTGTGTGCCCTGGCTGGGAATCGAACCCGGGTCCCCCGCACGCCAGGCCGACGCTCTACCGCTGAGCCAACCGGCCAGGGACGACATAAATACTTAAAACATGTGATAAAAGAAGTTTTATAAAAAATATTGTGCTAGCTCAGACATTGAAATTAATATTTCCAATTTTTACTGATTATATGGGTTTAAATGAAGTGCTGTTGGGTGAAAGAGTAAAAGGTACAATTAATAGTCACTTGAGTCTGACCTGCAGTGGGACAATAGGTAAAGCGTTGACCTGAAATGCTGAGGTCGCAGGTTCGAAAACTTGGGCTTGCCCGGTCAAGACATATATGGAAGTTGATGCTTCCTGCTCTTCCCCCCTTCTCTCTCTCTCCCTCTCTCTAAAATGAATAAATAAAATCTTAAAAAAAATAGTCACTTGATGATACTTGATAAAGTCGTTTGGTGTAGTTTCAGAGACTGAGATGCTAATGTGTGTGTAGCAAAACTGGCAACCTCTGCACTTTCGGAAGATGCTCTAACCAACTGAGCTATCTGGCCAAGGCTCTAATTCAGAGAGTTAAACAAAATTTAAAAGAAGACCTAATAAATTGTTAGCTGGATAAAATAATTTTGGATAAAAATTACTGTTATTTTTGACATTTAATTTGAAAGATGTTCAAAGAATTGGGTGACACGGTTATAATTAAGTTCTTTCTATTCCTGAATTACATTTATGTATAAGGTAACTTTATACTTATATTTTAAAAAAATCAGTACCAGCAATAGAGTAGAAGTAGTGCTCTTTCCCGTTTTAGACATAATTAAAAATAATTAATAAAGTACATGAACCAATGAAAAAATAAATCCTATTGATCTCAGTAAGAAATACATTTCTGGAAATGTAGATATTAGCAATAATCAAAAATACTTAATATGCCTGACCAGGCGGTGGCCCAGTGGATAGAGCATTGGACTGGAATGCTGAGGACCCAGGTTCGAGACCCTGAGATTGCCAGCTTGAGCGCGAACTCATCTGGTTTGAGCAAAAAAAGCTCACCAGCTTGGACCCAAGGTCACTGGCTCAGCAAGGGGTTACTCGGTCTGCTGAAGGCCCGCGGTCAAGGCACATATGAGAAAGCAATCAATGAACAACTAAGGTGTCAAAACAAAAAACTGATGATTGATGCTTCTCATCTCTCCGTTCCTGTCTGTCTGTCCCTGTCTATCCCTCTCTCTGACTCTCTCTGTATCTGTAAAAAAACAACAACAACAAAAAAGTAAAAAAAAAACAACTTAATATACTTGTTTTAACTACTTGTATAATAATAATTGTCTGCCTGACCGGTGGTGGTGCAGTGGGATAAAGCTTCAACCTGGAATGCTGAGGTCGCCTGTTCGATACCCTGGGCTTGCCTGGTCAAGGCACATATGGGAGTTGATGCTTCCTGCTCCTCCCTTTCTCTCTCTCTCTCTCTCTCTCCTCTCTTAAAATTGAATAAATAAAATCTTAAAAAAAAAACCATGAAAAATAATTGTCACGATAACTACAGAAGTGGGTTTTTTTGTTTGTTTTTTACAGGGACAGAGAGAGAGTCAGAGAGAAGGATAGATAGGAACAGACAGACAGGAACAGAGAGAGATGAGAAGCATCAATCATCAGTTTTTCGTTTTGACACCTTAGTTTGTTCATTGATTGCTTTCTCATATGTGCCTTGACTGTGGGCCTTCAGCAGACAGAGTAACCCCTTGCTCGAGCCAGTGACCTTGGGTCCAAGCTGGTGAGCTTTTTTTTTTTTTTTTTCTCAAGCCAGATGAGCCCGTGCTCAAGCAGGTGACCTCAGGGTCTTGAACCTGGGTCCTCCGCATCCCAGTCCGACACTCTATCCACTGTGCTACTGCCTGGTCAGGCCAGAAGTGTTTTTTAAAAGCCTTTCTTTTTTTTGTATTTTTTTTCTGAAGTTGGAAATGGGGAGGCAGTCAGACAGACTCCCACATGCGCCCGACCGGGATCCACCCGGCACGCCCACCAGGGGCGACGCTCTGCCCACCAGAGAGCAATGCTCTGCCCCTCCAGGGCGTCGCTCTGTTGTGACCAGAGCCACTCTAGCGCCTGTGGCAGAGACAAAGGAGCCATCCCCAGCGCCCGGGCCATCTCTGCTCCAATGGAGCCTCAGCTGTGGGAGGGGAAGAGAGATACAGAGAGGAAGGAGAGGGGGAGGGGTGGAGAAGCAGCAGATGGGCGCTTCTCCTGTGTGCCCTGGCCGGGAATCGAACCCGGGACTTCTGCACGCCAGGCCGACGCTCTACCACTGAGCCAACCGGCCAGGGCCTCCTTCTCCCTAGTATTATGTCCCCTGTGCCTGGAATGCTTACTCCTCTTTTTTTTTTTTTTTTTTAAACCTAGTTAAATCCTAATGTCCCTTGGAGATTCAGAGCAAACATTATTTACTCAAGTTTCCCGTGACATAATAGTCTTACAGCTCTAAGAACATTTCCTTCAAACCATTCAGTACAGTTGTACTTTCTTAGTTAGTTGTAATTTTAAAATTGATTGTCTCTCCCATTAGAATATAAGCTCCTTGAGGGTTAGTGTCTATTTTTCTCACTGTCCTCCACCATTTCCCTAACTCCTAGCCTAGTGTTCGGCACATAGGAAGTTTTCGATAAATGTGTGTCAAACAATAAATAAATATAGTACCGGGAGGGTTAGAGATCTGGGAACTAGTTGATAGTTAGTAAAATCAATAAAGGCATTATATGAGGTATGACAGGAAGTGTGTATTTAAGGGTAAACTTGCCTGAGGAGCAATAGAAACTCTGACATAGAGCCTACTAAAGACTTGAGTTCCAGCCTGAATAGGAAAAGTTTTTATCTTTCCTGTTCTTTTCCCTTTTACAGCTACTTTCTTCTGTACTCCTGGCCTGGCATCTTCTTCTCTATTCCAAACTGGCTCACCTCAAATATATATAATCATTTTGTGGGGAGAGAGTGGGAAGTTAGTGAGGGGTTGGGGAGATTATGGGAGATATAAATATAGAATGATAAAGAAAAGAAGACAGTAAACTCATCAAACAATCTATTCAAAAAGTGCTACTCACTAAGTAAAATAGTTAAAATAAGACCACATTTAAGAGGGTGGTCTCAGTTGAGTTTAAATCCCAGCTCCACCACCAATGCCTTATGTCTTTGAGCAAATTAATCACATGAACTCAGTTTCATCTGATTCTATAAAATGGGGATAATAGTAGTACCTACCTCAAAGAATTGTAAGACAATCCTTTTTTTTTTTGTATTTTTCTGAAGCTGGAAACGGGGAGAGACAGTCAGACAGACTCCGCGTGTGCCCGACCAGGATCCACCCGGCACGCCCACCAGGGGGCAATGCTCTGCCCCTCCGGGGCATCGCTCTGCCATGACCAGAGCCACTCTAGCACCTGGGGCAGAGGCCAAGGAGCCATCCCCAGCGCCCGGGCCATCTCTGCTCCAATGGAGCCTCGCTGTGGGTGGGGAAGAGAGAGACAGAGAGGAAGGAGAGGGGGAGGGGTGGAGAGGCAGATGGGCGCCTCTCCTGTGTGCCCTGGCGGGGAATCAAACCCAGGAACTCTGCACGCCAGGCCGACGCTCTACCACTGAGCCAACCAGCCAGGGCTAAGACAATCCATTTTAAAGGCTTAACACCACAACTGGCACAGGTAAATAAATGTTCAATTACCGTTAGCAGTTGATTTTCTTTGAAATAAAGTATAGCAGGGAGAGACAGCCTAAGTATTATAAATACTTGTCATATGGATGTAATAGTAGCGCACTCAAAAGAAGAGGATCACTTTATGTCCCAGTAGAGTCCAAGCTCTATGTCAATCAGGCGTCCCGATTCGACTTCCCCGTGCAGTGGGGTACTCCAGCTTATCAGCAGGCTGGCAGCCTCTTTGAGACTACTCTTGAGGCGGCTATGAGGATGCTACTAATCAGTGCTAACACTAACTGCCACTGGAGGAAAGACACGACCAACACACAGAGTTAGTTGCAATAACCACACAGGCAGTTTATTACTCACAAATCCTTTTGGCGTGCCTGGGTACAGCTTAAGGGGGCCCCGACGGTGTGCTCCTCTTGGCTGTCTCAGAGCAGCATGGATGCAGTCCACATCAACGTTGGAGTCTGGGCGAGTCTGCAGCAGGGGGCGCCTCAGCTTTAGTACCTTTTCTGGCTAATGCCTTCTAACAGGTGTCAATCTACAGGATTATCACCTCAAACCACCTTTTGGGGAGTTCCTCACAGGGAACCCTTTTATGTTAATATACTGAAATGTTACATCAAACCACTTTTTAAGATGTTCTTACTTACATTAACTTACAAGGTTATGATATCAAGCCACTTCTTATCTATGTAGAACTTCACATACACACACACTAACTGGGCCCTGCTCAAAAGTCAGTCTGTTTATCACATTACAGTTATGACATCAAGCCACTTATTTATGTATAACTTCACACACACACACACACACAATTAATTCCTATACAGACAGCATAACTTTAATTTCCTTAATTTTAATATTATATCTTAATTACTTTTATATATCTTCCATGTTTTTATATATTTCTATATATTTAATTACTGTAACATTATATTACTACAACACTTTAAAAGAAGCAGAAAAAGCCTGACCAGGCGGCAGCACAGTGGATAGAGCGTCAGACTGGGATGTGGAGGACCCAGGTTTGAGACCCCGAGGTCGCCAGCTTGAGCGTGGGCTCATCTGGTTTAAGATAAGCTCACCGGCTTGGACCCAAGGTCGCTGCCTTGAGCAAGGGGTTACTGGGTCTGCTGTAGCCCCATGGTCAAGGCACATATAAGAAAGCAATCAATGGACAACTAAGGTGTCCCAACTAAAAACTAATGATTGATGCTTCTCATCTCTCTCCGTTCCTGTCTGTCCCTATCTATCCCTCTCTATCCCTCTTTCTGTCTCTGTAAAGAAAAAATAAAAACTAAAAGAAGCATAAAAGGATATACTGGCACTTACATTTTTGGCACTGCAAAGACCTTGCCTATACATGGAATTTATTTATTTATTTTTTATTTATTCATTTCAGAGGAGAGACAGAGACATAGAGAGAAGGTGTGGAGGAGTAGGAAGCATCAACTCCCTTATGTGCCTTCACCAGGCAAGCCCAGGGTTTCAAACCAGCGACCTCAGCATTCCAGGTGGAGGCTTTATCCACTGCACTACCACAGGTCAAGTTTATACATGGAATTTAGATGGTCACAGTACAGTGCCTCACAATGGTGGCTACTTCATATTTTCAGAAAGGAAAATAAGAAAGAAAAAATGCTTATAAAAGTCTCTTCCGGAAGCCTTTGCTGGATAGCTTGGTAGAGCATCATCCTCATTCGCAGATTGCAGGTTTCATCCGGTCAGGGCATATATAGGAACAGATCCATATTTCTCTCTCAAATAAATAAATAAATGAAAGATTAAAACAAAAACAAAAAACAGAATCTATTCCGGGAAAACTTTATTTCGTTCATTAGGGCCGCTGTAGACGACAGGCTGGGGTCATGCACCGAGAGAAGTGGCCCTGGTGGTGCCGGCGGAGCTCCTTCTAAGCGACTCTGGACGCGGAGCCGGGTTTGGTCCACAGAGCCAGGGCCATTCCTTCACCCCTCCTTAGAGGAGTCGTGGCTAAGTGTGGTGGCAGCCGCCTCACCTCAGGGCCTTCGCCACATCTTTAAGGTCTCCAGAGTCGTATCTGAGATCTGCGTCCCTACGAACAGAGAGTGGCACATGCCGCAGCCAGCAGGAAGCGCCGTAACCCGCGTGGGGCGTCCAGTACGGCGGGAAGCTCCACCCCTCTGCACACCGCTCTCGTCCCCCATCAGCCCCTTCTTCCATTGGTCGCCCGGCGTTCCGAGGCCCGCCCCCATATTTGAAAACGTTTTCCGGGAGCGGGTGGGGAGCCTGCGGCACTTCTGGATGTCATCCCGGAAGCCCCGCCCACTCCCAGCGTTCAGTGCGCTGTCCTGGCCGCCATTGTTTGAATTTGAAAACAAACGCTTCGCGGAGGTGCTCGCTTGTCAAGCAGAATATTCTGTAATAGCAGATGAGGAATTACGGAGGTGAGTGTGGGAGGAACGAGGCGGGTGACTGTGCACATAGCAGGCCTGAGGCGGGGAAACGGCTTTGGCTGTGTAAGCAACCTTCTTAAGGGGCTCGTATCGCCCACGAGGTTACTCTTAGGAACTGCGTTGCGGAGTGATGGAGACTGCTAGGGCACCTGGTGCGCGATGAAAGGTTGAGCCATACTATTTGGGCTAGGTGTGAATTTCGTCTCCATCACTTGTTAGCTGAGTGACACAAGGTAACGTGTTTAATTTTTCTCTCAGTTTACTTAGTTGTTAAGTGTGTGTGGGGGACCATAATAATAACACCTACTCTTCTGATTCTTGTAAACGTAAAATGACACCATGTAACATTGTTAGAAAAAGTGCGGGTAAATGGTAGGCAGTAAGTGTTTGCAGTCATTAATATTGTCATTGTTGCTGCTGTTATTGTTTTTTTTATTTTTTTTTATTTTACTAATTCATTTTAGAGAGGAGAGAGAGAGAGAGAGAGAGAGGGAGAGGGAGAGGAGAGAGAGACAGGAGGGAGGAGCTAGAAGCATCAACTCCCATATGTGCCTTGACCAGGCAAGCCCAGGATTTTGAACCCGCGACCTCAGCATTTCCAGGTCGACGCTTTATCCACTGCGCCACCACAGGTCAGGCTGCTTCTGTTATTGTTTTTGAGGCATAGGCCTCTATTGCTTACCCTATTTTCCCGAGTCCCCGAGGTGAGCACTTTGCTTGGCAGGTGACATCGCCTCCTTTGCTGGGGAACACTCTTGTGGTTCTCTGTGCATTTATATTCAGGCTGCTGCCCGTGCCTGGGCATGTGCTTTTTTAGGCTTTGCAATGCCAAACGGAAGGGTCTGTGTATGGTGAGTGCAATTACTGTTTTCTGTCATTCGGCAGGTTAGGTTTCCCCTTTCTTATTCAGTGATTCTTGCCTGGCACAACCCTCTAATATTCTTTGCTGAAGGACTAATTGACACAGTTCATGGCCTTAAGTAATCCTTGCTTAAGGTGATCAAATTTATGTTTTTAGTTTTAAAATAAGGTAGCATTTTACCTAGAAGCGGCACAGCAGTGTATAATTTTATTGGATGTCTAAGACCCAAAACTTGAAGTTGGGAAATAATATAAAGGTCTCATCATTTAATTATGAGACTTTTTTTTTTTTTTTTTGGATTTTTCCGAAGCCAGAAACGGGGAGGCAGTCTGACAGACTCCTGCATGCGCCCCACTGAGATCCACCTGGCATGCCCACCAGGGGGCGGTGCTCTGCCCATTTGGGGCGTCGCTCTGCCGCAATCAGAGCCGTTCCAGCGCCTGAGGCAGAGGCCACAGAGCCATCCTCAGCGCCCGGGCCATCTTTGCTCCAGTGGAGCCTCGGCTGCGGGAGGGGAAGAGAGAGACAGAGAGGAAGGAGAGGGGGAGGGGTGGAGAAGCAGATGGTTGCTTCTCCTGTGTGCCCTGGCCCTTCTTCTGTGTGCCCTGGCCGGAATCGAACCCGGGACCCCCGCACTCCAGGCCGACGCTCCACCACTGAGCCAACGGGCCAGGGCCATGAGACTTTTTTTTGAGGCTATATTTTGTTGATAACATTCAGAAACCTCATTCAGTAGCAGACCTTTTGTTTTTTGTTTTCACTAATCTTCAACCATGGAATTTCCTGGAGCAAAGATACTCAGTTTCTTAGTCATGGCAACAGCCTTCTGAAATGAGAAATGAGGTCTTGAACTCGGCTGTTGCTACAGATATCAGGACAACAGTAGAACCAATTTATTAGGATTTTATTATCATTATTTAAGTCACTATATAGGGAGTTTTTATTATAACTACATCTCTGAATTTGTTTTATAGGGGATACACAAGTATTAAACAAGGTCCTTGCCCTCAAGAAATTTCTAGTCAAGCCACCTGAGTATAAGTTAACCAAAAATACAGGAAGTGATAATACATCTCAACAGTTTTATAATTGTTAAGAGACAGTTTATTCATTGAAAACGTAGGATATGTACAAGTACAATCTACTATAGCCTTAGTTTTTAAAGGTGGTATAAGTAAAATTTTTTTTTTTTTTTTGTATTTTTCTGAAGCTGGAAACGGGGAGAGACAGTCAGACAGACTCCCGCATGCGCCCGACCGAGATCCACCCAGCACGCCCACCAGGGGCGATGCTCTGCCCACCAGGGGGCGATGCTCTGCCTTTCCCGGGGCGGGGCGTCACTCTGCGGGGACCAGAGCCACTCTAGCACCTGGGGCAGAGGCCAAGGAGCCATCCCCAGCGCCCGGGCCATCTTTGCTCCAATGGAGCCTTGGCTGCGGGAGGGGAAGAGAGAGACAGAGAGGAAGGAGGGGATGGGGGGTGGAAAGCAAATGGGCGCTTCTCCTGTGCGCCGTGGCCGGGAATCGAACCCGGGTCCCCCGCACGCCAGGCCGACGCTCTACCGCTGAGCCAACCGGCCAGGGCCGGTATAAGTAATTTTTTAATTCAAGAGTTTCATAAAAGATTTAGCAATACATTTTTTGGGCAAAAAAAGTTGATTGAAGGCAAAGAATGAAGCTTACCTTCCAGTTTCCTGAGCATTTCCGTATAATCTGAGTTATGAAATGTCAAGTGAGTAATGTTTTTGCAAGTGGTTCCCCTATGTTCTAAATCAGTGGTTATATATTACTCTATTAGATATTCTTTTCTTAATTCTCACACATAAATTGCATGTTTGAAATATTCTATCAAACTATACTTAAGTGGTTTCCCTATTTTCATTACATCATTGATTATACAATAAAAACAAAAAATAAATATTAAATTTTTTTAATTTTATGGTTGCTTGATCTTCTAGTTTACAGGTCCTTTTCGAAGGTAAATGTATAATTTCCTTAGTCTTTGCAGTTTAGAAAAAAATAAAAAAATAACAACCTTGTATTAACTTGTGGGGTTTCAGGGCATAGCACGCAAAAAGATAGGACCACAAAGTGGCAGGAAGACCAAAAAGCTTTATTGGGGTAGCACTTTCACAGGATTGCATGCAAGAGAAGTATCCACAGCATGAAACCTTCCAGAGAAGAGAGTGAAGGGCCACCACGTAGAAGGGAAAGAAGATAGGGAACTGAGGGGTTTGAGAGGTGGGGGGAGGGGAATCACAGAGGAGGCTCTGGTGTCTAAGTGATGCTCAGTAGCACAGCATGGAGTTCCTGGGCCAGAACTTGAAAGGGCGGCAGTGACTTGGGGTCTTTATAGTTCTGTGGCTAGCAGATGTTGGATGCAGTATTGTGGGATGTGCAAAGTGGTTAAAAATAATCTTTCTGAACTATATTAAAAGCAAATGGATGTGCAAAAATTTGAGTTTGGCACCTCAGTGGGTTTTTTACCTAACTTTCACGACCTGCTGTGGAGAAAAAAACAACATAGGGTTGTATACAGCGGCCATGTTTGACTCCTTTATATAACACTCTGGATGCCCATTACTATCCTGAGCCAGGACTGAGGTTTGGGGGTCAGTGTTCTGGATATTTCATAATATTGTCAAAGAAGAGCAGGGAGCTCTCTTTTTTGTTCCCTGGTATTATGTACCTAGTAGATTCTTAAGTAAATGTTTGAGTGTTAATTTTTTTTTTAGTTTACCTCTGAATTTAAGTTTAGTGACTTGATGTTTCATTTAGTTGTAATAGTTTACTAATGCATTATTCCATATTGATCTTTAGTTGATAAGACCTATGATATGTCAGGTACTGTTTTGAATATATTCACATACTTTTATTTTTTTTTTCACTTGCATTATTTGCAATTGAAGAATTCAATTGGATATAATTGTTCAGGTAACCAACTCCTAAATGTTAAAACACTGCAAAGTTTGTAAGTAACATTCTTCAGAGGATACTAAATACATAACAAATACACCAAGTTATAATGTGCTTCACCTTTACTTTTTGATTTCTGAGAGGATTTCAGGCAGAAATATAAGTGTTTTCTGTTGTCTTACTTTATGGATTGCCTTTACTTATGAAATCTCTTGATGAATTACGGTATTTATAGGTTGGATCATATGAACAGTAGTGGTAGACTCTGTCCAGTTGTTTCTGATTCAGAATCCGTAAATAATTTGATCCCTTGTCTTTTCCATGGGTCATCATGTTTGAAGCAGTCTAATGTTTTCCTTCTCTGGAAATTTAGTTGTATGAGGGGAATTATTGGGTTGGACTCAGACTTTTTAAACTCCATAGTTTTAAATGCTGATTTATTAAGAATGTCTAAAGAAGTGACTGTTTTTCTTGCAGAATGGAATCTAATTTAAATCCAGATGGTGTGCCTAGACCATCATATGTTTTTAGTGCTGACCCAGTTGCAAGGCTGTCAGAAGTAAATTTTGACAGTGTCAAGCTCGATCTCTCTCGTGAATTTTCCTTAGTTGCTTCAAGCACTGAGGTAAGTACAAGAAAAATATGTTGATTATGAGTGAGTTGAAATGTGTGTGGTGCACATATACTACTTGCAGACAGGTATGACTAGAGCAGAACTTTGCAAAGTTTTGGCTGTAAGGTAGCCTAAAGGGGATCAAAGTTTTGCCATCTCAAGATGAGCCTTTTAGGATATTGATTTTAAATTAGTTATTGAGAAACAGATAGGCCTGACTAGAAGGTGACACAGTGGATGGAGCATTTACCAGGGACGCTGAGGACCCAGGTTCAAAACCCTGGGGTCGCTTGTTGAGTGCGGGCTCACTGGCTTGAGTGTGAGATCACAGACATGACCTCATGGTCGCTAGATTGAGCCCAAAGGTCACTAATTTGAAGCCCAAGGTTGTTGGCTTGAGCACAAGGTCACTTGCCCCAGGCATATATGAGAAAGCAGTCAATGAACAACTAAGGTGATACTTCTCATCTTTCTCCCTTCCTGTCCGTCTTTCTCTCTCTCCTTCTCTTTGTCTCTTGCTTAAAAAAAAAAAAAAAGAAAAGAAAAAAGAAACAGATGGGCCCCGGCTTGTTGTGCAGGGATAGAATGTCCTCAGGAAGTGCCGAGCTCACTGGTTTGACCCTGGGTCACTGGCTTAATCCTGGAGATTGCCAGTTGAGCCTCACTCAGGGCACATATGAGAAGCAATTAGTGGCACAGTTAAGTGGAACAGTGAGTTGATGCCCTTCTCTCTCTTTCTTTTTCTCTTTCTCTCTCTCAAAAAAAAAAAAAAAAAAAAAGAAAGAAAAAACGAAACAAATTATTCAAAAAGAACCTTTGACCCTCCCCCTTTTCTGCCTAATGTGGCTGGAAAGACTTGTTTTATGAAGGGAATCTTAGCATGTCCACCTTAAGGATTTTCACCTCAGCCTATGTAATTTAAGTGTGCTAGATAGGAAGGACTCAAGCAGGGGCCTGTTAGTACCCCACCCCAGTTGTTTCAGGGTTACCTGGCAGGAATTTGTGTGTGTTATGCTCTTTTGCCTGTTTCCTCTTTGAAATCCCTACCCTCCCTGCACTGCCCAGTGCCCCTGAGGTTTTCATATTCTATGGACTTTCAGGTGTACATTCATATTACAAACTTTAGAGATTTTTCTCCTGTCAGTTTCTCTGTTAATTTGACTTTTAGCCCAGTTAGAAGAACTTAGAAGGTGGGAAGAAAATTATTTTTGTTTTTAGCCTCACGCTTCTTTTTTTAAATTTTTTATTTATTCATTTTAGAGAGGAGAGGGAGAGACAGAGAAAGAGAGAGAGAGAGAGGAGAGGCAGAGAGAGAGCTGGGGGAGGAGCTGGAAGCATCAACTCCCGTATGTGCCTTGACCAGGCAAGCCCAGGGTTTCAAACCAGCAACCTCAGCATTTCCAGGTCGATGCTTTATCCACTGCGCCACCACAGGTCAGGCCTCACGCTTCTTATCATGGTGCCTTTTCAGCTGATAGGTCCAAACAACTTAATAACTACTTATGACCCAGTTTAGTGACCATTAAAAAAAATTAACAAGTAAAAAGAAAACAATTTAACATTATTCTTCAGTTACAACATTACTTATTAATGGGATATGTATGCCTATTAGGCACTGTGTAGTTTTCTCAAGCTTTGGAATCAGAGTAGACATTGCTACCTTCATATCCTGTGTCTCATTGTTTTGGGGTTGTACATGCTTTTTATCACAGCAATCAATGAAAAGTCCAGTTTCACAAAGTTAAGACATCAAAATAAATAGTGTGATCTAATATTGAGACTGAAGTATGAGCTAATAATAGTTCATGGTATTCAAGATATGTCAGGTATTATTGTTATTGTCTCAAAAATGTAAAATACTCCACTATGAGCCTAGGAATTGCAGGTTCTAGTTTTTTTTTTTTTTTTTTAAATACAGATTTTTAAAAGTTAAAATAAAATTCAGTAGTATTTAAGAAGTAAAAGTTTGCCTGACCAGGCGGTGGCGCAGTGGATAGAGCGTCGGACTGGGACACAGAGGATCCAGGTTCGAAACCCGAGGTTGCCAGCTTGAGCGCAGGCTCATCTGGTTTGACCAAGGCTCACCAGCTTGAGCCCAATGTCACTGGCTTGAGCAAAGGGTCACTTGCTCTGCTGTAGCCCTCTGGTCAAGGCACATATGAGAAATCAGTCAATGAACAGCTAAGGAACTGCAACGAATGAATTGATGTTTCTCATCTCTCTCCCTTCCTGTCTGTTCCTATCTGTCCCTCTCTCTGACTCTCTCTGTCTCTGCCACACACACACACACACAAAAGAAGTAAAAGTTCTTCCACCACCCTGCCCACTATCAGTATAATGTTTGCTTTGTGTCTTTGTAGACTTTTCTGATTCAATCCATTTATATTCTGTTCGTTACCTTTTAGGTTGTTAATTTTGATGGTTTGAGAGATGGACTATCCCAGTTTATAAAGAACAGTGAAAGAGGAAAGGGGAGTATAGGGAACATAGATAAAAGAATAGTTTTTATTTAATACCAACATGTGTCAGGCTTTCACTTTGGCTCATTTAATCATAAAGGAAAGAAAAAAAATAGCAAGGGTTGGTTAAGTGTTTCTTGGTCTATAATGGAATCATATTTATGTAGGCTTTTGTGTGGATTTCTTTTCCTTAACTCATGGGTTGATAAATAATGGTCTTTTTCTGTATTGCCTATTTTTGTAGTGCTTACAAGCTAAGAATGGTTTTTACATTTTTGTTTTTTTAAATTCTTATTTTTTAAAAGATTTCATTTATTGATTTTACAGAAAGGGGAGGTTGGGAGCGAGAATTCATCAACTCCTAGTTGGTGCTTCACTGTAGCTGTACAGTGGTTGCTTATTGCTTATGCCTTGACCGGGCAAGCCCAGGGATTCTAACCAGTGACCTCAACATTCCAGGTGGACACTTTATCCACTGTGCCACCACAGGTCAGGTGGTTTTACATTTTAAATGGTTGAAGAAAAATCAAAAGAAGAATAATGTTTTATGACATGTGAAAATTATGTGAAATCAAACTCATTATCCATAAATAGCCATATTCATTGGTTTATTTATTTTCTAGGTCTGCTTTTGCATTATAATAGTTGTAGCAGTGATTGTAGGGTTTGTAGAGCCTAAGATAGTAACTGGCAGGTTCTTAACAGAAAAAATTTGCTGCCTGCTGTTGGGAATATAAAAAATTATTACCGCCTTGGAGAAGTTTGGTAATTTCTTGAAAATGATCCAGATATTTCACTCCTAGGTATTTACCAAGGAGGGGGAGGAGAAATACATGTGTATACAAAGCTTTGTACACAGAAATTCATAGGAGCTTTGTTTGTAATGGCCATACACTATAAACACAAATGTCCGTCAGCAAGTGAATGGATAAACAAATTGTGGAATATCTATACCATGGACAATGAAAAGAAATGACCTTCCTTTACACACAGCGTGCATAAGACTCAAAATAATTATGCTGAGTGTGTGAGAGTTCTAGTTCTCCATATCCTCACCAACACTTGACATAGTCAGTCTATTTACTTATTAAATAAATTATTAAATAAATAACATTTTATTTACCTTTTTTAGAGTGGTTTTATATTCACAGCCAAATTGAATAGAAGGTAGAGATTTCTCATCTACTTTCTGCCTCATACATGCATAACCTCCCTCTTAGTAACATCCCCCACCAGAGTGGCACATTTGTTACCTATTTTGACACATCATTATCACCCCAAGACCTAGTTTACATTACTGTTCACTATTGATGTACGTTCTATAGATTTTGACAAATGTATAATGACATGTATAAACTATTATGGTATATAGAGGATTTTTTTTTTTTTTTTTTACAGAGACAGAATCAGAGAGAGGGATAGACAGGGACAGACAGACAGGAACGGAGAGATGAGAAGCATCAATTATTAGTTTTTTGTTGCGCGTTGCGACACCTTAGTTGTTCATTAATTGCTTTCTCATATGTGCCTTGACCGCGGGCCTTCAGCAGACCAAGTAATCCCGAGTAACTGGCTCAAGCCAGTGACCTTGGGTCCAAGCTGGTAAGCTTTTGCTCAAACCAGATGAGCCAGTACTCAAGCTGGAGACCTTGGGGTCTCGAACCTGGGTCCTCGGCATCCCAGTCCGACACTCTGTCCACTGTGCCACCACCTGGTCAGGCTATAGAGGATTTTTACTGCCCTAAAAATTCTTTGCTTTGCCTTTTCATTTCTCCCACCCCCACCAATCACTGATCTTTTAACTGTCTTTATAATTTTGCTTCTATATTTTTCCTTTTCAATTTTATGCAGGCTATTCTGGGTAGTCTTTTATTTTTAGCCATTTAGATAGGTATGTTTTGGTATCAAATTGGTATTTCCATTTACCTAATAACTGATGATACTGAATATGTTTTCATGTGATATCACCCATTTGTATATGACCTTTGGTGATATTTGAATCTTTTGCCCATTTAAGAATATTGGGTTGTTTTCTTATTATTGAATTTAAGCGTTCTTTGTATACTGCTCTCAAAATCAGGGGATCAGGGAACTTGCAGATACTTCAGTACTTTCAGCCTTTTGTATAGTGCCTTTTCACCAATGAAATAAAAGTTGGTTTTTGCATCTCATTTGCATAATCTAGCAACTTTCTTTGACTTGTTTGCTTTTCTGATGTTCTTGTTAATAAAAAAAAAACCTGGCCCTGGCCGGTTGGCTCAGTGGTAGAGCGTCGGCCTGGTGTGCAGGAGTCCCGGGTTCGATTCCCGGCCAGGGCACACAGGAGAAGCACCCATCTGCTTCTCCACCCCTCCCCTCTCCTTCCTCTCTGTCTCTCTCTTCCCCTCCCACAGCCACGGCTCCATTGGAGCAAAGTTGGCCCAGGCGCTGAGGATGGCTCTATGGCCTCTGCCTCAGGCGCTAGAATGGCTCTGGTTGCAACACAGCAGCGCCCCAGATGGGCAGAGCATCGCCCCCTGGTGGGCATGCTGGGTGGATCCCGGTCGGGCGCATGCGGGAGTCTGTCTGACTGCCTCCCCGTTTCCAACTTAAGAAAAATACAAAAAAACCCAAATAAACAAAACCCAAATGCTTTTTTAAAAAGCGCTTTATATATTCATTTTGAAATATCCCCTAAACTTTTTACACAGGGGGCCAGTTCACTGTCCCTCAGACCATTGGAGGGCTCCCACATACAGTGCTCCTCTCACTGACCACCAATGAGAGAGTTGCCCCTTCTGGAAGTGCGGCGGGAGCTGGATAAATGGCCTTAGGGGGCTAAATTGCGGTCCGCAGGCCGTAGTTTGGGGACGCCTGCTAATGTTTGTGAGCAGTACATTTTCCAGATAAAGCTGTTTATCAGATATATCGTTTGTAAATATTTTCTCTCAGTCTGTGGTTTGTCTCCATCCCTTTGAGTTTATTGAAGAGCAGAAGTTTCTAATTTTGATGAAGTCCATTTTGTCAGATTGTTCTATTAGGGATTGTGCTTTAGAGGCATATCTAAGAAATCTTTGCCTAATTCAAGACTACAAAGATTCTTACAAGTTTTACAGTTTATTTATTTATTTAGTATTTTTCTGACATTGGAAATGGGGAGGCAGTCAGACAGACTCCCGCATGCGCCCGACCAGGATCCACCCGGCATGCCCACCAGGGGGCGATGCTCTGCTCATACGGGGAGTTGCTCTGTTGCAACCAGAGCCATTCTAGTGCCTGAGGCAGAGGCCAAGGAGCTATCTTCAGCACCGTGCCAACCTTGGTCCAATGGAGCCTTGGCTTCAGGTGGGGAAGAGAGAGGCAGAGAGGAAGGAGAGGAGGAGGGGTGGAGAAGCAGATGGGCGCTTCTCCTGTGTGCCCTGGCTGGGAATCGAACCCGGGACTTATGCACACCAGGCCGATGCTCTACCACTGAGCCAAATGGCCAGGGCCCTGAGTTGTGTTTTTTAAGTGATTGTTTCCTTTATGCTTTTTTTTTTTTTTGAATTTTTCCATTTGAGAATTTGAGAGAGAACATAGGAGAGAGACAGGAGAGAGAGGGTAAGGGAAAAGGAAAGAGAGAGAGAAGCATCAGCTCATTACAATTAGTTCCATTTGTTATTCCATTTAGTTGTGCACTCATTGGTTGTTTTTCATATATGCCTTGACTGGGATTGAACCCGTAACCTTGGCTTGCCAGGATGATACTCTCTATCTACTGATCAACTTGGCCAGGGCCCTTTTTACTTTTAATTTTTTTATTTTTTTTAAATTTATTTATTTTTTACAGAGACAGAGAGAGAGTCAGAGAGAGGGATAGACAGGGACAGCCAGGAACGGAGAGAGATGAGAAGCATCAATCATTAGTTTTTCATTGCGCATTGCAACACCTTAGTTGTTCATTGATTGCTTTCTCATATGTGCCTTGACTGTGAGCCTTCAGCAGACCGAGTAACCCCTTGCTTGAGCCAGCGACCTTGAGTTCAAGCTGGCGGGCTTTTGCTCAAACCAATGAGCCCACGCTCAAGCTGGCGACCTCGGGGTCTCGAACCTGGGCCCTCTGCATCCCAGTCTGACGCTCTCTCCACTTCGCCACTGCCTGGTCAGGCCCTTTTTACTTTTTAAAGTAATTTAAAACATTTCTTTAAAATTATTCTGAAAAATGAACTAAGAAAGCAGTAAAAAGAATTCTGGGTAGCAAAAATATTCTAAATGCATGATGGAATTTACCATTTGGGTTAATAGACTATTCTAGTTATTTGTGATTTATTCTAGAATTCTATGTTTTAGTGTCTTAGAGCCATGTTATTAGTATTTAGTTAGAAAAATTAGAATTTTATGGACAAAGGCTTATTGTAAACGTCAAGTATAAATATAGAAGGTAGGGGAAATTTTGTGGTATTTTTTGAAATAAAACATTTGTTTTTCTTTGTATATAGAAAATGGTTAAAAACAAAAGAATTACTGCATAAAGATTCTGTATAATCTCAGATTGTTATGTAACAATTAATGACTTTAAAGAAGGATGATCTCTGACAAGCCACATTTCATATTTTTTAAATAAAATTGTTTTGTTCTTCATTTTAGGCAAACGGTTTGGAATCTAAAGATTATCTCCAGGTTTGTCTTCGAAT
This sequence comes from Saccopteryx leptura, assembly GCF_036850995.1. Lineage (NCBI taxonomy): Eukaryota > Metazoa > Chordata > Mammalia > Chiroptera > Emballonuridae > Saccopteryx > Saccopteryx leptura. The sequence goes on along the minus strand of NC_089515.1, from coordinate 37,461,521 downwards.
AAGACCATTTAGCCAGTCAGAAAAAGAACATGAATCTGAGGTTTGTGTTAAAATTAATTGGGTTTTAACATTATACCTCATTAAATGGGTAAAATAGAATTGTTTTTATTTATTGTGGGATTATTTTATATATTTGTTTGTTCCAGGGCTGTGTTTCTGTGCTGGATTCGCAGTCTGTTCTGCTGAAAGATCCTCAGAGTGTCTTTGCTCGGTTAAGTGAGAAAAACTCTGGGCAGATGACACAGAAATTTAGTTTCTCTAAGGTAAATAAATACTCATGTGAAAGTGAAGATTTTTCTTTTAAGGAAAAGAGACTTGTCTTAGGCTAAGTTTTACATAACTATAAATATATAATTATACACATTTTGTGCTTATGGAACTTAAATCTTAGGCACTAGTATTTTTTTCTCAAAGATAGGACTCATTTTAGGTCTGTGAATATATACTAGAAGTGAATAAATCACAGTTGACTTGTTAAATTTCCTTTAAGAAATGCTTTTTCCAGAATTCAGATGAAACGTTTGGCTGGGTCCGATTTCTATCTTGAAAACTTTATGAGAGTAGTAGGTAAACTATCAAATATATTTTTTGGATTTGGGGATATGTCACCTATTTTAAGAATGAATCTTATAAAGTGGTTAAAACTTTTAAACATGAGAGATAAGTTAGAACTCATTGTGAATATTAAGTTGATTTACTTTCAAAAAATGCTTATTTAGGTTTTTGGTCCAGAAACTACACAGAAGGAATTCTTCCAAGGTTGCATTATGCAGCCAGTAAAAGACTTTTTGAAAGGACAGAGTCGACTGATTTTTACTTATGGGCTAACCAATTCAGGAAAAACATACACATTTCAAGGTAAATTGTTTTATTTTGGCTGGAAAGGAAAAGTGAAGCACTAATATTCACTCATGTAATTATGTTTCTTACATGTAATTATGTTTCTATTACTTAGTGCATTTGCTCCATTTTTAATAGTAAAAGCATAATGAATGTGTACTCTTGATGGCTTTTAGTTCAGATTGATTTAAACTACTTTACCTATGTAAGAGAATTAGATGATAAAAACTCAGAAAAATGATTGATGTTAACATAGTGTATTAAGCTAGGATAACCAGGGAAACACTTTATATTTCATTTTACTTTTATATTTTGTGATTATGGGTGATTGCAAATCTGTGGCCTGATCTGAATGTAAAAATTTCAGGCTTTGCATCAGAATAATAGTTGCTAAAATATCTATCATACAGTGAAGACCAAAGTGACAAACTTGAGTAATTTTTCAGTTTTTCTCACTTTTGTCTTAGCTGTTTCCTTGCATATGGTGGTATAAAAGGAGCCTTGGTAGTCCAGAGTGGTCTCTGCTTTCTAATTCTGAGGGAGGGTAAAACAAAAAATCTTCTTACAGGCACAGAAGAAAATAGTGGCATCCTGCCTCGAACTTTGAATGTATTATTTGATAGTCTTCAGGAAAGACTGTATACAAAAATGAACATTAAACCACATAGATCCAGAGAATATTTACGGTTATCACGAGACCAAGAGAAAGAAGAAATTGCTAGCAAAAGTGCATTGCTTCGGCAAGTTAAAGAGGTATGGAAGTATTTTATTGATAGTATGTAAAATATAGTATATGTAAATTATGACCTGTTACGAGCTTTTTATTTTTTTACAGTCTATATTGGAATGTTTATGGTGGTAGATGTCTTTTCTTTTTGAGAAGAGTATTAAATGTGTTTGAAGACATCCTTATTTTATATTGTACAAACAGTTGAAATGTTTAAACAAAATATATGTAAATAGTTCTGAAATAATTTTTGGTTCTAGAAACAGCATTGTACTTACAATGTGATGATTTTTTTTTTTTGACAGACAGAGAGAGGGACAGAGAGGGACAGACAGGAAGGGAGAGAGATGAGAAGCATCAATTCTTCGTTGCGGCTCCTTAGTTGTTCATTGATTGCTTTCTCATATGTGCATTGATGGGAGGTCAGGGGACTGCAGCAGACTGAGTGACCCCTTGCTCAAGCCAGTTACCTTGGGCTCAAACCAGCGACCTTGGGCTTTAAACCAAGACCCTGCACTCAAGCTGGTGAGCCCGTGCTTAAGCCGGTGACCTTGGGTTTTGAACCTAGGTCCTCCGCGTCCTAGTCCAACGCTCTATCCACTGCGCCACCACCTGGTCAGGCACTATGTAATGATTTTAAAAATTATTTTTAATTATAAAAATTATATTGCCTGAGTTGTGGTGGTGCAGTGGATAAAGCGTTGACCTAGAATACTGAGGTCGCCAGTTCAAAACCCTGGGCTTGCCTGGTCAAGGCACATATGGGAGTTGATGCTTCTTGCTCCTCCCCCCTTCTCTCTCTCTCTCTCTCTCTCTCTCTCTTTCTCCTCTCTAAAATGAATAAAATAATATATAAATTCATAAAATCTAAACAAGAGAATATGAAAAATAAAATGTGAAACTTTCTTATAATTCTATTTCAGAAGAAAAATCTACCACTAACAGATTGGAGAGTATTCTTTGTGATCTTTTTCTCTATATCACAATCTATACACCAAACTTGTGTATACACACACACACACACACACACACACACACACACACAAATACAGTCATATGTATTGTAGTTGCATATATCTTTTATGTAGGATATAGTCTTTTTAAAACAAAAATGAGATTTTTCTATACATATATTCTATAACTTGCTTATTTGTTTAACACATTTTAAGTCATTTACTACCTTAATTTATGTATCTCTTATCTGTTAGATTGTTTTTACCTTTTTTTTCCTCCTCTTCCTTCTGATTTAATGTTTTCAGACATCCTATTCAAGATTATTAAAAACTATTAACAGTTTTTATAATATTTTCAAAATATGGTGGGGATTTTCTTTTTTAAAACATTTAGAAATCAGGGTTTCAAGGTAATAAAACATTACTGATTAATGGAGTTTAGAGTTCATGACTACGGTCTCTGAAAGTGAAATAGTATTTTAACAGAAATTATCAAGATTGGTAATAATTTCATAAATTATAGATAAAACTAGTCATTAATAATGAAAACAATTTTTCTATGTTATCTATTTAAGACAAAATATGATTTGCCTATGAAATTTAAAATGTTAAAAAAAGAGGTATTCATTTTCATACATTGATTATAAAATTCTAGAAAGCAATTTGACAGTACTGTTAAGAGTGAGAAATTAAGTCTGACCAGGTGGTGGGGCCGCGGATAGAGCGTTGGACTGGGACGCAGATGATCCAGGTTCGAAATCCTGAGGTTGCCAGCTTGAGCGCGGGCTCATCTGGTTTGAGCAAAGCTCACCAGCTTGGACCCAAGGTCACTGGTTTGAACAAGGGGTCACTCAGTCTGCTGTAGCACCCTGGTCAAGGTACATATGAAAAAGCAGTCAATGACCAAACAACTAAGGTGCCACAATGAAGAATTGATGCTTCTCATGTCTCTCCCTTCCTGTCTGCCTGTCTCTGTCTGTCCCTCTCTTTGTCTCTCTCTGTCACCAAAAAAAAAAAAAAAAGGGGGGAGAAGTTAAAAATTTTAAGTATCTTCTACCAAGTAAGATTTAGGAATATAGTCTAAGGAAATAATTAGCATTTATCTCAGTAATATTTTTAATGCAAACCCTTATTAGCAGTCTAAATGTGCAATAGATTAATTAAGTCATTTCATATTTATTCATATAACTGAATGTTACAAATTTTAATTATAAAGAGAAAAAGCTTACAGTGTAATAAGTGTGGAGAAAGGAATAGATTAGAATATATTGAAATATTTATAATAAATACCTCTGAGTGACAGAAATTATCTATGATGATCTTCTTTTTAATATTCTTTTGTAGTTTCCCACATTTCCTTTTTGAGAATGTGTTATTTAACTAGGAAATAAGTAATCGATGTCATTGAATTGAGTAGATGAAAGGTTGTGATTTGGTTGTTGACTTCATTTGGATAGGTAATTAATGTACTGGTTATTTAATTTTAACTGACATGGTTTTTAACTTCTAAAAAAATCTTTTTTAGGTTGTTACGCAAAATGACAGTTATACTCTTTACGGTAAGGTTTCCTTTCTCAACTTTAAAATGTTGATTATATGAAATATATTTGAAAAACTTAATTTTTGAAAAACTTGTGATTTAATTTCTTCAATGATAAACTTGGAAAATGGTATGAAATATCAGTTACTATAAAGTTTTATTTGGATTTAATATCACAGAAACTCGTTGCACTGGTTTTAACTGTCATGTTGAATCCAAGGGAGAGACTTTTATTTTTGTCCTTTACGTTTAATTTCAGTTTAGTTTATTAGTATATTTTCAAAAAAAAAAGAGGAAGCCACATTTTGGTTAATACAAACATTGTTTACATCTGCTTTGTTCCAAAAAGTATTTAATATTGCTGGTCAGAAGATTTAAGGATACTTAATATTTTATGTGTAGGATTCTTGATCTGTTGTTTTCTCAGTTTTTAGTCAATTGCTTAATTTTGTGATTATCCTTTTTAATTTTTTTGTAGGAAGTTTAACAAACTCTTTGAATATCTCAGAGTTGGAAGAATCCATGAAGGAGTGTGAACAAGCTAGCTTGAATATGGATAATATAAAATTTTCTCTGTGGGTTTCTTTCTTTGAGGTTTATAATGAGTGTATTTATGACTTATTTGTTCCCGTGTCGTCCAAGTTCCAGAAGAGAAAAATGCTACGCCTCTCCCAAGATGTAAAGGGCTATTCTTTTGTAAAAGGTATATTAGTGAGTGTATTTTACTTTATTGCTCTGAAATTTCTTTCTAGGCTTTGTATAACTATATGAAAGGAAACTGTAAATATAAAAATTTATTACCAGTTATTCACATCAAGATAGTGAAGTTTTTGCTTTGCAAGCATGTTTTGGAATGTATATTAAACCTGAATATAAGTGTTTATTTTAGTAAGTTTTGTGTTTGAGTATCATTGATTGAATTTCAAAGAATGGGAAAAGCTATATATTTTGATGATCACATTATTCTGTTGCTTTTTTAATAGTGGCCAAATTTTTGGGATTTGTAAATATTTCTGTTCTTCCACAGTAGTATCTTTCCAACCTTTTTAAACCACTACTCATAGTAGGTGATACATATAAATTAATAACATGGTGACCCCAATACCTCTGTATAAATATATGTACTGTATATATATATTTACAACTCGAAAGTTTCATTAGTTATGGTTACCCTTACTATAAAAAATGTACTTTGATGTTTTCTATATTCTACTTCATTTTTACAAAATTCTGGTTATGCTAAATTTGATTTCATGATTCATTAATGAGTTGTAATCTGAACTGTCTCACAGCGAGGAATTTTTGTAGGTTTAATCTGTACTATGTGTTTTCCTCTTTTTTGGGATGTTTTATTCTGAAGAAATTTATCCATTTTTTCCCCATTGTGCAACTCTAAAAGAACATAGACTTTGCATGTTTACATAACTTAAACACTGGAAAATTATTAAAACCTTTTGTGTACCTCTTTTCTAGCGGACTATGGACTAGCTGAGTTGACTCCACCTAGGGAATGTTATTTTATTGTAATTTAATTTTATTTTCAGTGAGAGGAGGGGAGGCATAGACAGAGTCCTGCATGCTCTTTGACTGGGATCCACCTGGTATGCTCCCTACTGGGCGATGCTCTGCCAATCTGGGGCATTGCTCCATTGCTCAGCAGCTGAGCTCTTTTTAGTGCCTGAGCTGGAGGCCATGGAGCCATCCTCAGTACCCAGGGCCAACTCTCTCCAATGGAGCTATGGCTGCAGCAGGGGAAGAGAGGGATAGAGAGAGAGGGAGAGAAATGAGAGGCGGAGGGCTGGAAAAGGAGATGGCGCTTCTCCTTTGTGCCCTGACTGGGAATCAAACTTGGGACACCACATGCTGGGTCAGCGCTCTACCACTGAGCCAACTGGCCAGGGCCTAGAGCATGTTATTAAAAGATTTCATTGTGTATCTTTGGGAAATGAGATTACAAATCTTCAACAAGATTACGTTGTACAACAAATCTGGGTTTTTCTTAATTGATGTGTATCCTCTTTATTTATTTTCTTTTTTTTAATTTTCTTTTTCTTTTGTATATCCTCTTTATTTTTTAAAGATCTACAGTGGGTTCAAGTATCTGATTCCAAAGAAGCATGTAGACTTTTAAAACTGGGAATAAAACACCAGAGTGTTGCTTTCACAAAACTGAACAATGCTTCTAGTAGAAGGTAAGGAGGAAACCTTACATTATAAGCCTGAGGCACTTAGGCTGTGCTAATGTAAATACAACTAGAATTTAAGTTTAAAGTGGACAGTAGGTTTCTGATATGTTAAATTAATTCATAGGCTTAAAAACATTCTGTAAACTAAAGAGTGTTAAACTCATAAGACTATAAGGACTATTTCTTGTTCTTAGAAAATATTTATTCATTTGCATGAAGTCTCTGAGATATTTTTATACACTTAATGTGAATATCTATGCTTAATATGTTAAGAGTTGCCTATGATGATGGACTTTGCTCTGTCTTTTCTACTACTGTTAAGACAGAATTTCAAGGGGACAAAAATAGGATGTTTTGATGGGCGGTATCAAGGAATGAGAGACAGCAGGAAATAGGTTTAAGCAGTGAGGTATTTAAAACAGATTTTTTTTTGTTTTGTTTTTTTTGTTTTTTTGCGAGAGAGAGAGACAGAAATAGGAGGGGAGAGATGAGAAGCATGAACTCATAGTTGTGGCACCTTAGTTGTTCATTGATTGCTTTCTCATATGTGCCTTGACTGGGGGATTCTAGCCGAGCCAGTGATCCCTTGCTCAGGTCAGCGATGATGGGGTTAAGTCTCTGACTCCATGCTCAAGCCATTGACCCTGCACTCAAGCTGGCGATCCTGTGCTCAAGCTGGATGAGCCTGCTCTCAGGCTGGAGACCTGGGGGATTGAACCTGGGTCCTCAGCATGCCAGGCCGATGCTCAATCTACTGTGCCTCCGCCTGGTCAGGCAGAACAAGTTTTTCTTAAGTGGGAACAAGCCCTGTCCCCCATACTCAGTATGACATGAGGATTATATATGATTCAGATAAGCTTATAATTAGGCCAGTATATGTTTTGCTTTACATATATATTTAAAGAAGATTAGCTGTATATAATACTATTTTAACTAATGATATGAGCATTGTAATCAAATAGAGACTTTATTGTAAATGATTACATTAGCAGAAGTTGGAATGTGAAGAGAAGGAATAGGTTCAAGGGGTTTGGGGTAAGTGAAAGATACTTGGTCTTGATAGTTGGATAGTAGGTGGCAGTAGAACACTGGATTAAACTTTTCTGATATCCAGTAGGAAAATGTAGTGCTGGAGCTATGGCTAGTGTTAGGATATAAATATCTATTTAGATGCTGTGTCTCCTGTTTACAGTGCAGAAATTAAAATAAAACATAACACTTGATCTTTGTGTGTTTCTTTTAGTCACAGCATATTCACTATTAGACTATTTCAAATTGAAGATTCTGAAACTCCTCGTGTAGTACGAGTCAGTGAGTAAGTTGAACATTCTTCAAATTGTAATTATTTAGAATAGTTTTGTTTTGAAGAACTTTTAAAGGTTTTTTTGTTTGTTTATTCAGATTGTCTTTATGTGATCTTGCTGGTTCAGAACGAAGCATGAAGACACAGAATGAAGGTGAGAGATTAAGAGAGACCGGGAACATCAATACGTCTTTATTGACTCTGGGAAAATGTATTAACGTTTTGAAGAACAGTGAAAAGTCAAAGTAAGTGTTGCCGAAAGTGTTATTAGCATATTAAGTATTATAACATTTAAACTTTTAGGTACGCTAGTTTTAGAAAGTTTTTTGTTGTTTTTAACCTGCTTCTTATGTAATGACTGTTACTCTTAAAATTACTCGGAGATCTTGGGTTAAAAAAATGATAGAAATAAAAGACAGTTTCAGTTCATGCCAGTGACACATCAAGTAACCACAATATTTTTTATAGCAAATATATGTGAATAGATACTTCATACAATAAGCTTCCCTATAATCACTTTATTTTTACCAGTGCATTGTGTTCTTCTAGATGTGATAGATTTATGCATTAATTAACCATTTAGGTTGAGTAAATTCTAAATCAGCCTTCATCATTTATATCTAGTGAAGGTATTTGATGGCATATATTGTGTTATAATTGCTCTACACTAAAGAACACAATTCAGTTCTGTGTGATTTTCTTAACACTTAACCTAATGGCTTATTATTATTAATAGTAGTATCCAAGTAAATAAAACAAACAGAAATTGACTTACAGGCAGACTAGTCATTAACTTAGAATTTAAGTCCAAGATAGCTAGATTAATTTTGTCTTTGTAACATTTATCAGCATTCTAACTTCGTGGGATTTGTTTTAACTTCCAGTTACTTGAATATTTTCCCCATAGATTTCAACAGCATGTGCCTTTCCGGGAAAGTAAACTCACCCACTATTTTCAAAGTTTTTTTCATGGTAAAGGGAAAATATGTATGATTGTCAACATCAGCCAATGCTCTTTTGCCTATGATGAAACACTCAATGTGTTGAAGTTCTCAGCCATTGCACAAAAGGTAAATATATTCAAACTTCTGCAGAATCTATTAATTAGAAAATTATTAGAAAATTAAAGATTTTTTCTTGTACTAGATAATACATTTTACACTTATAACTGTAAACCTAAAAATTAATTGAAAATTAATAATTAAGTGTGATCAAATGGAGAATGAAAGTAAAAATTGAAAGTTAACCCTGCTAGGATTAAAATGACCTCAATAATAAGTGTTAATAATAGACACTTGTTACAAATTAAGAGTACTGTTCTTGCAATGAATTGTTGGCTTTTCCATGCTGGTTCATTTAGCGACTAATCGGGTAGCTCCCTGCTAGGAATAGAACTAACAGTTTCACCCAGTACATTTACTTGTAGTATACGTGTGTAACTAGTTTTTTATGGGAATGTATATTTAAGTATGCTAATTCCTTCTTTAATATTTGTTTGCATAGGTATTATTTTAAACACTTGAGTTTTCATTTGACTTAATATTTATAAAATTAATTTTTAATGAATAGTTTTTGTCTTCTGTTTTATAAGTCACGTTGGATATTTTAACAGGTTTGTGTTCTGGACACTTTAAATTCCTCTCAAGAGAAATCATTTGGACCTGTCAAATCTTCTCAAGATGAACCATTAGATGTTAACAGTTCAGATAATAAAATATTAAATGCAAAAGGATCTATGATTTCATGGGAAAGTAATTTGGAAGATCTGGTGGAAGATGAAGATTTGGTTGAGGATATGGAAGTAGCTGAAGAAAACCAAAATGTGGAAAGTGAACTTACTGATGAAGATCTAGATAAAACATTAGAGGAAAATACGGCTTTCATTAGCAACGAGGAGAAGAGGGTATGCATTAAGAACTCATACTTCTAAGTTTATGATTATTCTAAAATTAGGGTTAACAGCCTGACTTCTGGTGGCGCAGTGGATAAAGTGTCGACCTGGAACGCTGAGGTCGCCGGTTCAAAACCCTGGGCTTGCCTGGTCAAGGCACATATGAGAGTTGATGCTTTCTGCTCCTCCCCCCTTCTCTCTCCCTATCGCTCTCTTCTCAAACATAAATAATAAAATAAATAATAAAATAAAGTTAGGGTTAACAATACTTAAGGCTTCCTCTCTTCCAATTTTTTTTTTTTTAAGATTTATTCATTTTAAAGAAGTGAGAGAGAGAGATAATGGAGACAAAAGGTGGGAGGAGCAGGAAGCATCAACTCCCATATGTGTTTTGACCAGGCAAGCCCAGAGTTTTGAACTGGTGATTTCAGCATTCCAGGTCAATGCTTTATTCACTGCATCACCACAGGCCAAGCCAAGCTTTTTCAATGACACTATGATAAATTTTTTATATCTCAGCTTTATATTTCGAAAAATTTTAAACTTATAAGAAGACTAGTAGTACAATGAATACCCATTTATACTTCACCTGGATTTGCCATTTGTTAATATTTTACCATATTTACTTCAATTCTCTTCTTTTTTTCTTGTACCATTTGAAAACAATATTCAGACATGATGACACCTTATATGTACCTCAGGATATATTTCCTAAGTACGTGGATGTTTTCCTCATGATCACAGACCATTTTCACACCTAAGCAATTTAATGTTGACATAATAATATCTGTTATACTGTCCACATCGAGATTTCTTCAGTGGCTCCTGTATGTCTTTTGTAGCCACTTTGATTTTTGATCTACAACTGAAATTAACACATCGCTTTTGTCTGTCATGTTTTAATAATTTTCTCTATTGTAGCATAGATATTTTTGAAAAGATAAGGCCATTTCTCTGGATTTGTATGATTATTTTCTTGTGATCCAGGTTTTAGCACTTTAGGGAACCCTATACATACTATAGGTCGGGTCGGGAACCTATGGCTCGCAAGCCAGATGTGGCTCTTTTGATGGCTGTATCTGGCTTGCAGACAAATCTTTAATTAAAAAAAATAATAATGTTAAAAATATAAAACATTCTCATGTATTACAATCCATTCATTTCCTACCGCTTATACTCATAGTGGCTGGAGCCAATCACAGCTGTCCTCTGGGACAACACCACATTTTATTGGATAATGCATAACGTACACAGGTCGTTGTATGGCTGTCACGGAATTACATTTTAAAATCTGTGGTGTTCATGGCTCTTTCAGCCAAAAAGGTTCCTGACCCCTGCTATAGGTGAAGTGAATTTACCATTGTATCACACCAGGAGACATCAGACTTCTCCATTCTTGATGATGCTAAGTTTTTCTCATTTGGTTAAGGCAGTGGTTCTCAAACATTTTGAAGTTGGGGCGCATTTAAAATCCTACAAATAATTGTAGGCACTGTATATACAAATTTCTAAGAAATAATGTTATAATAATTAAGTCAAATATTAAAGAAAAAAATGTAAAGTCCAAGCATGCTTTTATGGTAATTAAATGAAATAAATACAACAAAATTAGATTTATTCTGATATTAAAAAACATTTTTATGTTACATTTTGAGTTATGCTTTTTAGAATTCTCTTAAAAAGGGGTTAAAAAATAAAAAAGAACGACAAAACGTTATCTTTTTATATATATAGATACATTCTTAGTAAGATTTAGTCAATTCGGCAGGTTCCGGCATGAATGTGTTAAGTTTTTCATTCTTGCATTTATAAGAAAAATGAACCTGATGTGTCCTAGTGATTTCTTCAATGTTTGGGCATATATTTGAAAGGCAAACTCTCATTTCCTTGTCAATACTTTGAAAAATCTTCTCTTTATACTCTTAATTGTGTTGAGTGCAGAAAACCCCCACGGTACATATCATCTTAACTTTACACCAAACAAAGGATAGAAGAAACTTGCCTCTAGTCTGTCTTTCTGGGTAACATGAGGGGGTAGTGTAAACAATCCAGCACCACAGCTTAACAGCCTTTGCAACCTAATCAGGCAAGTGAGGTGGGGGGTTGGGCAGACTGTCAGCTTACAGCCTATTCTCCACACCTCTGTCCCCCAAAAATCTAAACTCCAAAAACCCTGTTGGTTTTTTGGTCCCCAACAGGCACATATTTCTCTGGAATACCATAGGGCGCACCGGGAAATCTTCTAGGGCACACTGGTGCACTCTTTGAGAACCACTGGGTTAAGGTGTTGTGTTTCAGATCTGTCTCCGTTGTAAAAGCATACCATCTATATCTATGGGATGATACTTGAGACTGTGTGTCGCTTGTTCCCCAGAATCTTTTTACCCAATGATTTTAGTGTACTTCATCAAACTTAAATGACTTTGCAGTCTTAAGTACAGATGCTTACTGTGCCTACCCAGTATTGATTATTCTGTTTGTTCAAAAGCATACATTGCTTGGTTGTCATATTTATGGTAAATAAATAATATTTAACAGCATCTTTCTAAACATAGTAATCTTGTGCTGTGGATGTGCTTTAACGGTGTTAACCATGTCACATCATAGTAGTACTCTTGGATTGTGTAAGTCCAAGTAGATGGACAATATATTAGATTAAATACTCATTTTAATAATTTACATCATTGTCCCTTAAAGCCATCCTTGTACGTGTTTTGGAAATTAGAATGCAAATTGCCGATACTACTAGGCCCAGTTTATCTGGTTACTATATGATTGGTCCTCATCTACCCTGGACTTCTGTAATGTAGTCCATTCCTCAGTGACTAAAGGAGACATTGGTAGTCCTATTTTAGTTTGTACTGATTTTAAAGCTGATGTTTATAATGTCAATAAAACTTGAAATGTTAGCAATATTTCTGAATTTATTAGAGATAAATGATACTACAGTTTATAGTGGATAGTGTAAATGCATAATTATAATGTCTATAGGTACTTAATATTTTATTTTTTCTTCTTTTGGTTCTTTTTTTTGGATAGGTACTTTAAAAACTTCAAAGTTTTTTCTAATTTTAGAAATGAAAATGATTAGGCTATGCAAAATTTGTGTTAGCATTTTAATTGGAAAATTGGGAGTATTAAAATTTGTTATGAAACCTTGATTAGCATATTTATATTTATAATTTATTTAGCTAGAATAACCAACCAGAATTTTTTTCAGCAAAATCTTTATCGGATGCTAACAGTGCTATTGAGAATGATTAAGATAAACCAATTTCCCAAGGTATACCCACATTCATGCAGATGTCTCTTAGTCTTCCACATTTCTTCTTTAGTACTCAATATTTATTGTTTTAAGTAGTGGGAAAATGTGGGGTTGTTTAAAGTGATAAAAGTAACATATAATCATGGTGCAACCTGGAAAAAGATATAGAAATAGTTAAATATAAAGGTCTCTCTAATCTACCACTTAATGAATTTTTACCATACATCTATTTTGTAACCTTATTTTCTTCATTTAAAAATGTGAAAACAAGCCCTGGCCGGTTGGCTCAGCGGTAGAGCGTCGGCCTGGCGTACGGGGGACCTGGGTTCGATTCCCGGCCAGGGCACATAGGAGAAGTGCCCATTTGCTTCTCCACCCCCCCACACCCCCCTCCTTCCTCTCTGTCTCTCTCTTCCCCTCCCGCAGCCAAGGCTCCATTGGAGCAAAGATGGCCCGGGCGCTAGAGTGGCTCTGGTCGCGGCAGAGCGACGCCCCCTGGTGGGCAGAGCATGACCCCCTGGTGGGCAGAGCTTCGCCCCTGGTGGGCGTGCCGGGTGGATCCCGGTTGGGCGCATGCGGGAGTCTGTCTGACTGTCTCTCCCCGTTTCCAGCTTCAGAAAAATACAAAAAAAAAAAAAAAAAAAGTGAAAACATGCATTGATAAAATATAGGCCATCAATATTTATTATAGGAGTTGATGGTACCATAACAGTCTCTTATGTGTAATTATTTAGTTGGGTTTCACTCTTACAAAATAACACTGTACTAATCATTCTTCTAGCCAAAACACTGGTTCTTGTTATATAATTATTTTCTCAGTATAAGTCCTTAGAAGTAGAATTTCAAAGTCAGGATATCTATAAAAATATTTTTAAATACCAAATTGAGACATTGAAAGATCTGTGGCTTTGAGAGAATTAATTTATTGTTGAGAAACTTAAATCAGAAACTATAAAAGATTATCAGGCTCTTAATTCTTTTTCTTTTTCAATTTTTATTTTTTAAATTTTTCTTAAGTGAAAAGCAGGGAGGCAGAGACAGACTCCTGCATGTGCCTATCTGTGATTCATCTGGCAAGCCCCTTATGAGTCAATGCTCTGCCCATCTGAGGCTGTTGCTTTGTTGCTCTTGGCAACCGAGCTATTTTAGCTACTGAGGTGAGGCAGTTGGAGCCATCCTCAGTTCCCTGGAGCCAACTTGCTTCAACAGAGCCATGGCTGTGGGAAGGGAAGAGAAAGATGGAGAGAGAGAGAGAAGGTAGAGGGGGAGGGGTGGAGAAGCAGATGGGCACTTCTCCTGTGTGCCCTGACTGGGAATCAAACCCGGGATTTCCACACGCCAGGCCGACGCTTTACCACTGAGCCAACTGGCCAGGGCCAGTCTCTTAATTCTGTAATTTTATTACAAATCTATACTTGTCAAGTGCTTATTGCTTTATTCATTATCCATATTACATGATTGTGTATGTGTGTTCAAAGTTTATAGAGTTGTTGTTCATAGTTGAGTAGTTATCAAAGCCTCATTTACATAACATCCTTCTTTGCTATTTTGGAAAGTGTTCTGGGGTGCTTCATAACTACTCTATATAACGTTTAGGCTTTAGATGTTGACAGACTAATTTTAAATCTAACCTTAATCAGTAACCACAGACCTAGTCTTTACCTGCCCCAGCCAGGAAATGTAGATGCTACTACCAGGTTCACAGAAGGTTGTGTGGATTGAATGAAATTAAATATGAACTCCCCAGAGTAGTTCCCTGGTGGGTAATAGATACTCAAATTTTCATTTCCTTAGTATAGCTAGGCAGTGAGACATTTCAGTTGCTATTTCTTTTTTTAAGATTTAAAAATTTTTTTTATACAGGGACAGAGATAGAGTCAGAGAGAAGGATAGATAGGGACAGACAGACAGGAACGGAGAGAGATGAGAAGCATCAATTATCAGTTTTTCGTTGTGACACCTTAGTTGTTCATTGATTGCTTTCTCATATGTGCCTTGACCACGAGCCTTCAGCCAAGTAACCCCTTGTTCGAGCCAGCGACCGTGGGACAGGCTGGTGAGCTTTTTGCTCAAGCCAGATGAGCGTGCGCTCAAGCTGGCAATCTCGGGGTCTCGAACCTGGGTCCTCCGCATCCCAGTTCAATGCTCTATCCACTGTGCCACTGCCTAGTCAGGCTATTTTTTTAAGATTTTATTTATTGCCTGACCTGTGGTGGCACAGTGGGTAGAAGCATCAACCTGGAACACTGAGGTCGCCAGTTCGAAACCCTGGGCTTCCCTGGTCAGGGCACATATGGGAGTTGATGCTTTCTGCTCCTCCCTCCCTTCTCTCTCTCTCTGTCTCCTCTCTCTAAAAAAAAAAAAAAATGAATAGATTTTATTTATTGACTTTAGAGAGAGGAGAGAGAGAAAGGTGGGGGGGAAGAAGTGGGAAGCATTAACTCATAACATTTGTTTTCATATGAGCCTTGACCAGGCAAGCCCAGGGTTTAGAACTGGCAACCTCAGTATTCCAGTTTGATGCTTTATCCACTGTGCCACCACAAGTCAAGCTCCAAGTCTGTTTCTTTTTTTTAAAGTGAGAGGAGGAGAGATAGACAGAAACCTGCATGTGCCTTGACCAGGATACTCCTGTTTACCCGCATCTAGGGCCATTGCGCAAATCAACAGAGCTATCCTCAGTGTCCGAGGCCAATGCTCAGATCAAACAAGTTATCCTCAGCACCCTAGGCTGACACTTGAACCAGCTGACCCAGTGGCTGCGACAGGGAAAGAGAGAGAGAAGGGAGAGAGGGTAGAAAGAGAAGCATATGGTCGCTTCTCTTGTGTGTCCTTACTGGGGATCAAAACCAGAAGGTCTGCACACCAGGCTGACACTCTATCCACTGAGCCAACCAGCCAGGGCTTTAAGTCTGTTCTAAAAGATTGGAGAGGCTTAGCTAATTTTTCAGGTTAATGAATCTACAAATAATTTTCAGTGAGAGTATTATTACTTTTAAAAGGATGCAAAATTATAATTGACTAAAGGAGAAGTTTTATTTTGAACATTTAGACAGTTTCTCTTGATATATTCTTTCATTAGAATATTAATATTTATATGTTTTAGAAACTGTTGAATTTAATAGAAGATTTGAAAAAAAAACTGATAAATGAGAGAAAAGAAAAGTTAAGATTGGAATTTAGAATTCGTGAAGAAGTTACCCAGGAATTCACTCAATGTTTGGCTCAACGGGAAGCCGACTTTAAGTAAGTTACTTTTTTTCCATATCCTGGTAAAAATTGAGAATTAATTTTTTTTTTTTTTTACTTTATATTAGATGGCTTCTGAAATCTCACTTCTTCGTATAGGTTTGAAAAATAGCTGTTACTAATTTCCATGGTGATTCTAAATTATACATGAATAATTACTTAAATCTGCTTTTAATCTATAATGTCCTTAATCTTAGAAATTTAAAACAAAAACACAGAGTAGTGCATTATTTATTTTCTTTTCCTAGTGTGAGGAGGGGAGATAGAGAGACTTCCACATGCACCCTTACCAATATCCACCCAGCAACCCCCATCTGGGTTCATGCTCTGCCCATCTGGGGCCATTCTCGAGTCCAAGTTGTTTTTAGCACCTGAAGTGAGGCTCTATGGAGCTTCCAGGTGGGGCGATGCGCTTGAACCAATTGAGCCATGGCTGCAGGAGGGAACGAGAGAGAGAGAGAGAGAGAGAGAGAGAGAGAGAGAGAGAGAGAGAAATAGAGAAGAGGGGGAGGGGCAGAGAAGCAGATGATCACTTCTCCTGTGTGCCCTGACCAGCAATAGAACCCGGACATCCACATGCTGGGCTGACATGCTACCACTGAGCCAACTGGCCAGGCAGTAGTGTGTTTTTGTTTCTGAATGGGGTTCATTTGTGTTAATGCAGGGAGGCACTCCTCCAGGAACGAGAGATATTAGAAGAAAATGCTGAATGTCGATTGGCTATCTTCAAGGATTTGGTTGATAAAACTGACACTCGAGAAGACCCAGTAAATCAGGATTGTTCCATGAAAGTTGAAACCAAAGTATGTTAACTGAAGTATTAAATTCATTGAAGATTTGATACCAGGATTTACTGTACCAAATCAATGATGTGAAATATTAATATACTTTAGAATTAAAATACTTACTATGTAGTTTTTTATAATTAAGTGTGCTTTGTTAGAAATGTAAGCATATGTAGTTTAAATATAGCTATTGGACTTGAAAAATTTTTATCTGTTATGTTTATATCTTATTTTGGTGTTGCTTGAGTCATGTTGAGTGCAGGTAAATAGGTTCCTTTTTGTCTTAACATGAAATACATCTCTCAGATTTGTCTTAAAGAGTTTTAAAGTTATAAGGGACCTAATGGGTCATTTACATACTGCTCTAATTAAAACAAAACATTTATATATAAAAAGAGGCCTGACCTGTGGTGGCGCAGTGGATAAAGCATCGACCTGGAAATGCTGAGGTCGCCGGTTTGAAACCCTGGGCTTGTCTGGTCAAGGCACATATGAGAGTTGATGCTTCCAGCTCCTCCTCCCTTCTCTCTCTCTGTTTCTCTCTCTCCCTCTCTCTCCTCTCTAAAAATGAATAAATAAAATAAAAAAAAAGATGCATTCTTATATATAAAAAGAATTGCTCTTACTACCTAATTATCCATTCTCTGCTGTTGAAGAAACATTCTTTTCTGCTGCTTCAGCTGAAGCTGAAATTAATTACATCCCTTTGGGGTTGTTTGTTGTTATTTAAGTTTTTAATTACTCAATTTGGAGGCCTGAGTTGGTGATGTCTAAGCTTTTTTTCAAGCTGGGGAAATGGAAATTTGTTTTCTCAGCTGTCCCAGCAAAACTCGTTATATTGCAAGTGCACCTGAACTAGATAATCATAATTGTTCTCTAATGACTTCTCACACTTATTACAACATTGTGTAAATGGGGATTCATGTCTCATGTTACTAAAACAAAAACAATGGAACACAGCTTTTTCATAATTGAAAATAACTTGATAGAATTTATTTTTAAAACATTTTAAGTTGTTAATTTTTTGCTATGTGTTTTTAAAACTGTCTAAATCAGATGGCATCACATTGCAAGGGAAAGCCACTGTTAACATTAGGCATGTGGTTTTTACTATTTTTAGGAAGCACAGAATTATGTAGGAATTGAAGATATTATTGCTTCTCTTCAAGATGATGTCACTGATATTAAGAAACAGACTGAAATTGCTCACTTATATATTGCATCTCTTGCTGACCCCCAGGAAACTATTGCTTATTTAGAAACAAAGTTTAATCAAGTTAAAGCTGAATTAGTTAAAACCAAAGAAGAATTAATCAAAACCCAGGAAGAGTTAAAAAAGAGAGAAAATGGTAAGTAGATGTATTTTACTTATATTTAGATGTTAGAAATGCATAAAAAGACAGCTGCTTAGTATAAGAGATTGATGTAACTTACTTACCTAGTGGCCAGAAAATTATTTGATATGGGTAACAGTTAATAATTTTTATGGCGTTATAGTAATTTACTATTGAAATGTTGTTTTACCTTTATTTGCTTTTAGACTAATATTGGAAAATGGACTTCTCAAAATAAAACAAAACTAAGTATTAGGTTTATCAGCAAATTAAATATCTTGGAAAATTGTAAAGCTGTAAATTTTGTTCTTTTTATGAACTTTTCTGTATTCTTTATGAACTCTTCTATATTCTTTATGAACTCACACAGTAATAGATTCTATTTCTTGGTTTGCAAGTTTGGGATAGAGTGACTCCTGTGAGTGATCTTAAGAAGTTTGTTGCCCTGGCCGGTTGGCTCAGTGGTAGAGCGTCAGCCTGGTGTGCGGAAGTCCCGGGTTCGATTCCTGGCCAGGGCACACAGGAGAAGCGCCCATCTGCTTCTCCACCTCTCCCCCTCTCCTTCCTCTCTCTCTCTTCCCCTCCCGCAGCCGAGGCTCCATTGGAGCAAAGATGGCCCAGGTGCTGGGGATGGCTCCATGGCCTCTGCCTCAGGCGCTAGAGTGGCTCTGGTTGCAACAGAGCTACGCCCTGGATGGGCAGAGCATCACCCCCTAGTGGGCGTGCCGGGTGGATCCCGGTTGGGCGCATGCGGGAGTCTGTCTGACTGCCTCCCTGTTTCCAGCTTCAGAAAAATACAAAAAAAAAAAAAAAAAAAAGAAGTCTGTTAGCTTGGTGCTTCATTCTAGCTCTGATGACCATATCTGGGTTTTAAGAGAGTTAGAAATACTCTGCCCTTTTCTCTGAAACAAGATAGGTAGGAAATAGTAGGTAACTGGTGCCTCTACATTATAAAGTATGATAGTATTCTGAATGTTGAAGGTGACTTTTTTTTAGAAACATTGTCCTCTGGTGGTCATCTTTTAGTGGTAGAATTTTAGTAGCTGAGTGCTATGTGTTTCAAGTGCTGTCAAAATCCTTTTTCCTGAATATAATACTAGTTGAAGTGTCTGCTATACCTGCTTATGTTTTGTGATCCTTAGTGATAATATTTAGGTGCTCAGATGTTTTTTTCAATATGTTTATTTTTTTTCAGAATCAAAAATTAACTTAAATTCATTGGTTCAAGAGCTGGAGAACTCTAACAAGGTAATACTTTAAGCTTTATTTTTGTATTGAGAAGGAACTTGATAAGTAACTGAAAGGGCATAAATTATGATAGAGTACATTTATTTAAAATATAATTAAAGTAATAAATGAATATGATAAAAAAATTTAAAAATATATGTCTTTACCCAATACCTCTTTTCAGTAATGGCTACTGGAAAGTTTTTCAGCTCTTCCAGAAAATATTTACTTATATATGTATATATAGAACATGTATACACATACATATACCTTTTAAAAATTTTACACAAATGGGGTTGTGGTTCTGTCTTGCTTTTTCCCCTCAAAAGATGTCTTAGAGATATTTCTACATCAGCACGTACAGATCTGTGTCACTTTTTTTTTGCTAAGTGCATGGCGATGATTAGATGATTAAAACTGTGTTTTTTCTGTCTGAAAGACTGAGTATTTTAAATTATGGAAAAAAGTAAGTTATGAAATATAACCTGAAGCAGTGTGTAGCCTTGGAATTCTCAAGATCTGTCACCTTGTTCCTTTAAGTCAGATAACCATTCCAGATGGTTGTAAATAGATTTAACATTGATATGTCTAAATATAAAATTACAAGCATACATGGAGGTGAGGGAAATTTAGTGCTCTAAATTTTATTTTTCCTGGTCTTCCTTGGTGTGGGTCTTCTTATTTTAATTACATTTTCCTACTGAAGAACTGAATACATTAAGATATGATCAGATATGAGTAATAGAAGATGCTGGTATTTAATATCCAGTATTTAAACAAGTAGCCACAATAATATACTTAGCAGAAGACGTTATAGCTACTGTTTAAACAATTCCTATTTTTTCTAATTATAAAAATTATAGATTCTAGTTGTAAAAATCCAGTTATACTAAATAATGCAAGGTAGAAAATAATAATGAGAAAGCAATCAATGAACAACTAAGATGCTGCAATGAAGAATTGATGCTTCTCATCTCTCTCCCCTCCTGTCTGTCTGTCCCTATCTATCCCTCTCTCTCTCTCTGTCAAATAAGTAAGTAAGTAAATAAAATTCTCTGTATTCTTCCTCCTAAATTACAAAAGAAGAAAGAAAAAGAGTAAGTTGGTTGGTAGGACTCTTAGACTTTTACTTTACATTTTTATAGAACACTTATGTACCCTTTTAAGTGCTTTACATATATTCACTTCAATCTCAGAACAACAACTTTATGATGTAGATAATATTATTTTTTAGTTTTACAAAGACGTTAAATAACTTGCCCAGGTTCTTACAACTAGAAGGTAGAGCAAGTAGGGTTCAAAGCCAGAGTCTGATTACATTCCTCTTATCTAATAGACTGTATTGCTTCTCTCTCCTTTGTTTTTATAAACGTTGTTTTTAAAATAAGGTCGTGTTGTACATAGCGTGGTATTTTTGCTTAGTCTTAAAATTTGAAAAAATTCTGAAACTGCATCATATTTGCATTTTAGTTATTCTAAAATATATTTACTCAACATTGCTGTTTTTCTTCTTTCCAAAGAAGATAATTATGCAGAATCAAAGAATTCAGGAGTTGAAAGAGATAATTAATCAAAAAGAGGATACTATTAGCAACTTTCAGAGCCAGAAGGTGGAAAACACATTTAAAAGCAGCGTAAGAATTTAACTTTGTTTGTCTGAATAATAACAAAATATTAAAAATATGTTTTGGTTCAAAATAAAATAATTTAAAATAGCTTATATAATAGACCAGTTTTCTAAAAATGTTGAATTGTTTATTCTGGTGTTGAATTCAATTTACTGTTATATAAATTTTAATTCTTGAGAATTTAAAGAAGGGCATTTGGTCTCTTTGAATATATGTATAAGAATATGAGAAGAGAAGAAGATGTAGCTCTTGCAAGTTCTAGTCTCAGCTAGTTGGAAAGGGAGCTCTGGAGTGAGAGGAATTTTGATATCTTAGATATATACACATAAAAGTCCTTATCTCTTTATCTATAACCTATGTCTATGTATATATAGAACTATAAATGAAATTTAGTAATCTAAGGTCTTTTTCCTTAGAGACTTGTTTTTATGTGCATTTTAGATAATGTTCATATACTTAGTAAGTAGGATATTTTCTTTTTTTTTTTTCAGTGAGAGGTAGGGAGTTATAGACAGACTCCCGCATGTACCCTGACTAGGGTCCACCCGGCATACTTCCTACTGGGCAATGCTCTGCCCATCTGGGGCTGCTGCTCTATTGCTCAGCAACTGAGCCATTTTTAGTGCCTGACATGAGGCCACAGAGCCATCCTCAGCACCTGAGGCCAACTTGCTCAAACTGTTTGAGCCATGGCTGCATGAGGGGAAGAAAGAATGGGGAGAGAAAGGAGAGAGAGAGAGAGAGAAAGGGGAAGGGTAGAGAAGCAAATGGTTGCCTCTCCTGTATGCCCTGACCTGGTATCGAACCTGGGACTTCCACATGCCAGATGAACGCTCTACCACTGAGCTAGCTGGCCAGGGTCAGGATATTTTCTTTAAAAAAGTCACATTATCTGACCTGTGGTGGTGCAGTGGACAAAGTATTGAACTAGAGCACTGAGTTCACCAGTTTAAATCCCTAGCTTGCCTGGTTAAGGCACATATGGGAAGCAACCATGAGGTGATGCTCTCGTTCCTCCCCCTACCTCTTTCTCTTTCTCTTTGGGTACTACAAGGGTAAATAAGCATTGTAGAAGAGTAACTTATCGTCTGTTTAATCTCTGGTAGGCCCCTTTTCAGGTATTTCTTAGATGTGTTATTCAGTCTGACTTTTCTTTACCTGAACTGGGAGAAACACCCTTGTAATAAGGTAGAAAGTAAGGATGAGACACATAAAATGATTTATTTCAGTTAAGAAACACTTATGAGTGTTTTCTGTTTGTCAGGTACTATGCAAGACTCTGGTAATTACATAGGTTAATAAAACCTAGTTCCCGCATTAGTTCCCTAGCAAGAGAAAAACCACATAGACACAGTAGTAATGAAATGTGCATTGGTAGTCAGTATGTGCAAGAAACTGAGGATTAGGTGGGCGTTTAGGGAATACTTTCTGGAGATGAAAAATTTTAGCCAGGTTAAAGAAGGCAGAAGGTGCAGTTGATAGCCACAAGAGACAAGAAGATATAACCTTTAGTTATAAGAATCAGAATACACACAAAGTCATGGAAACGAGAAGAAGCCTTTCAGTCATGAAAGTACAAGCAATTTGTTCAAGAAAAGAGTTTGAAGGAAGATGAGGTGACAAATGAGTCAGGGTAGCAGTAGATTGGGGTAAGATGGTGGAAGGCCTATTAATAGTGCAATAAAAAGTTTGGGTTGTATTCTGTAGGCGGTAGGGAGTCACTGATTTTAAAGAGAGGAGTATCAAAGTTGATTTTTTTTTTTTTAAATTTTGAGAAGATGTTTTTGGAAACTTGGAGGATAGGATTGAGATAGAATTAGACTAGAGGCAGAGAAACCAGTTAG
This sequence comes from Saccopteryx leptura, assembly GCF_036850995.1. Taxonomy (NCBI): domain Eukaryota; kingdom Metazoa; phylum Chordata; class Mammalia; order Chiroptera; family Emballonuridae; genus Saccopteryx; species Saccopteryx leptura. The sequence goes on along the minus strand of NC_089515.1, from coordinate 37,438,749 downwards.
AAACCAGTTAGAAACCTCTTGAAAGAGTTCATGTGATAGTTCATGAGGACTGTGAATTAGGGTAGTTGGATAGTGATGGTAGAGTTAAAGAAGAAACTGACTTGTGAAATAAGAGGGGGATAAAATTTTTGGAACTTGGGGCTTGACGTTTTCTGGGCCTCAAGGATCTCAGCACTTTTATTTGTTTATTTACCAGATGCTTCTGTTCTGGTCACTTGATTTGGGTTTTTAATCTGATCTTTGGTTTGGTGAAAGAAAATAAAAAACAGAAATGCCAGAGACATTCTGCTGACTACAACTTTGAAAAATATTGTTGGAAGTTTAACAAGGAATTATGTTTATTTCTTTAGTATGTTTGCATACCACAGTATGTTTAAATAATAGTAAAAAACCAATATAAAATAAGCAGTATTCTTAATTTAGTAGTCCTTGCCTATAAATAAACTTTTTAAATAGGCTCTAGATCCTGTTATCAACTTATAACAATACTAAATTGTTCACATAAATATAAATATATTAGTAAACAAGTAAAACAATTTTGTATTTAGTGTGTTTATATTTTTCTTTTCAAAGCACATTACAAATGTGACTTAAGGGTAGGTGTTTTAGGGTTCTGTAGTTATTCCCAAACAAGTCTCTAATCCACCTGATCACCTTAGAAAATCTAAAGAATTTGTTTTGACGTATTAGGTGAAACTACATGCCTAACTGATTTTAAGACAAGTTTTTTTTGTCCTCATTGTACACTCTAGTCAATATTACTCATTTGTAGAGCCACCTGTTATTTTAGGGTGAGACTTAAATAATTTAGAAAAATGTTTTAACAATTTTTTTTTAAGTCAGAGTCTGGGAGGCAGAGAGACAGACTCCTACATGTACCCCCACCAGCATCTATCCAGCAAGTTCCCTACTAGGCCATGCTCTGCCCAACTGGGGCCACTGCTCTGTTGCTTGGCAACCGAGTTACAATATTTTAGCACCTCAGGCAAGGCCATGGACTATCCTCAGCACCTGGGGCCAACTCACTGGAGCCAGTCGAGTCATGGCTGCAGGAGGAGAAGAAAAAGAAAAAGAGAGAGAGAGAGAGAGAGAGCAGGGGGAAGGAGAGGGGTGGAGAAGCAAACGATCGCTTCTCCTGTGTTCCCTGACTAGGAATCGAACCTGGGACTTCCACATGCCAGACTGATGCTTTACCATGGGGCCAGCCAGCCAGGACCTCAACAAATTTTGAAATAAAGTTTTTATGCTATATTATTGAAACAAATATAGTTTTTTGTATTTATTGTAGCTTTATATATGTGAACTAATCTGAATTTATTTTATTTTAGGACAAGGCTGGTTCATCTTCTTTAATAATAAATAATGAATTGGCTTGTAATGAAACAGTTGAAATGCCTAAGGACAATAAAACTAAAACGTACCCAGGAAGAAAAAGATTAAATGAAAATGAACTTCAACAAGATGAACAGCCAGCAAAGAAAGGTGCTACTTCATTTACCAAAAAGAGGCCATTAAGACTAATTCCTAAACCAGTAAATAGAAAAGTTGCAAGTGGAGGAAATTCACGTGTATAAGGAAAACAACCTGAGGAAATCAAAATACCGTATCCCTATAACGCTGACATGTATAAACTGTAGAGGATGGATATATTTAAAGTTGTCTTTTATTATAATAAATATACTTTTAGAAATTGTGCTTTTACCACTTTTGCATGCCTATTATTCTTTTAGTAGTTAAATGGTTATAATAGTTAAAGCATAGCACTTTTGTTTTCATCATGTTAGTATCTTTTCCGCCCAGATTTCTCCACATTATTTTTTACCTTTGCATTCTTAGTTCATTTGGAGAAAAGAGCATTTGACAAGAGGTATTTGAGCTAAATTTTACTAAAGACACATGTGCAAGATTAAGAACTATAGCTAGATTTCTGGTTAGATTTGAGTAAGTTTAAGTAACGTAGCAAAATTTTATTTCTTCTTAGAAATCACAACCGCTTTGACTAGGTCTCCACTATTTATGTTACTAGAAATTATAGGGATTACATAAAGTGATCATATGAAAATTGTAGCTATAACCACCCTCCTTTCCCTATACCTGCTACTAAAAAATCTCCAGAACAAAATACGTGATTTTTGGTAGAAAATGTAAATAACATTGAAAGCGGTAAAAAGAAAGTGTAGAAAACTGGTGATCCTCAGAGGTAGTTCCTGTCATTTGGTGTACTTCTTTTGCTAACTGTCTCCATTAACTTACAGAACTATAATTTTATATAACTGGGCTTTTACCATGTATGTTTTTGCTTTTTCACTCAGTAGCTTATTTGTGTTTTTCATTAAAAGTTTGCTTTCATATTTTATGTGTTTGGATATTGGCTTATCCGATTACTTATGGTTTTATTAAGGTTTAACAGATTAATAACAATTTTCCTATTTTTAAAGGACCTACACATGTTAGTCCAGCTATCACTCAAGACCAAAAGAAAAGTGAAGAAACACAACAGAGCATTTCAGAAGATGAGGAAAACAGAGTTTTACAAGAAAATAATGAGAATGAAGAACTGAAGACACGATTACTCGTTATTGAGAATGAACTCAGAAATGAAAAGGAAGCAAAAGCAGAATTAAGTAAACAGATTGTTAGTTTGCAGCAAGAACTTTCTTTTTCTGAGAAGAAGAGCTTTTCTTTAAGTACAGATGTCCAACAAATTCAGTCAATGTATGACAATGCAGTTTCTGAATTACAAGTGCAGAAAGGGATAAATCAAGAACAGGAGGAAAAGATTATGAAGTTGTCTGAGGAGATAGAAATTGCTAGAAGAAACATAACAGATAATGTTTCCCAAATAAAATTAATGCAAGCAAAAGTAGATGAACTGCGAGCCTTTGATTCAGTTTCTCAGACCTCAGACATAGATTTACTCAGTCTCCGGGTTCTCTCAGGTGGTTCTCAAGAGGATGATTTGCCACGTACACAGTTGAACCCTTTGGACAATGATTATTTGGGGAGTAAGCAGGTTAAACTCAATAGGGAAGGTTCTTTCCACTCTAGTATTGACGCCATTTGGAAAGAATGTAAGGAGATTGTAAAGGCCTCCTCCAAAAAAAGCCATCAGATCCAGGAACTAGAAAAACAAATAGAAAAATTACAAGAAGAAGTAGAAGGCTTTGAGGATGAGAACAAGAGACTGAAAACAGCGAATAAAAATCAAGATGACCTACTGAAAGAAAAAGAAACTCGCATACAGCAGCTGAAGGAAGAATTACAAGAAAAAAATGTTAGCCTTGATGTTCAGGTACAGCAAGTGGTTGAAGGAAAGAGAGCACTTTCAGAACTTACACAAGACATTGCCTGCTACAAAGTAAAAATAAATGAACTTGAAGCAATCTTAGAAACTCAGAAAGCTGACTGTAGTCATTCAGCTAAGTTAGAACAAGAAATTTTGGAAAAACAATCTATCATCTTGAAGCTAGATAAAAATCTGAAGGAATTTCAAACAAATTATCAGGATTATTTAAAAAATACCAAAGAAAAGGAAGTCATGTTGAAAGGCGAAATCACAGAATTAACAAATAATTTGCAAGATGTAAAGCATTCTCTTCAATTAAAGGAAGAAGAAAACTGTCAAGAGACAGAAAAGTAAGCTAAATGTTATTCAAATATTTAAAATATGCAAAGCATTCGTTTTATTGATTTTCATATGTAGCTTTTAAATACTTTAGGTGGGCATAACTTAAAGAATGTATGATGAGTGAAGAACTTTGTTTATGTAAACCTTTGGAACCAAGTTTTATGCAGAGATCTTTTTATAAAATCTGAAATCCTCTCTGCATGACTCATTCATGATTTGAACATTCTAAATTTGTGAAAAGATGCAATTTTGTAGATAGATCCTGTCTCACATGTACGATTCTAAGTGATTAATGGTGTGTCACTATAGAAAAGGGGTTTGTGTTTTATAGATTGCAAGAGGAGCTCTCGGCAAGCTCTGCTCTTATCCAGAATCTGAAAGCAGATCTTCAGAGGAAGGAAGAAGATAACGCTGAGCTGAAAGAGAAACTAACTGATGCCAAAAAGCAGATTGAGCAAGTACAGAAAGAGGTAGGCTGTTTGAAAAGCTGTGCATCCCATTTAAATGACAAAGATGGTGTTAATTATATATCAAGTTAGACACTAATTTTAGGATTGAACAGAATATTTGTCAACTCCGTAATTTTTCTTAACATGACGAGAACAATTTCACAAAAGAAAACTTAAACTGAAGAATGCCTAAGATTAAGAATAAGTGCCAGCCAACCAGGTGGTGATACACTGAAAAGAATAGTGTCTCGTGGAGAATCGGAACCTTTTGTTTCTTTTAAGGACTGTTAAGTTCAAGTTCCACCCAAAAAATAAAAAGCAAACGTTTTACGGATAGTATTTAGGGGAGTGTGCAGTACAATTATAACAAGTTTTTATTGTAGTTTAATTTTAAAATAGGAAATTTAATCACATGATTTCAAATTCAAAAAATATAAAAGTAATATACAGTGAGAAATAAAACTTCCACCCCTCTCAGCCATCAAATAGAATGTTACTTTTTTTTTTTTTTTATAGAGACAGAGAATCTGAGAGGGACAGATAGGGACAGACAGACAGCAAGGGACAGAGATGAGAAGCATCAATTATTTGTTGCGGCACCTTAGTTGTTCATTGATTGCTTTCTCATATGTGCTTTGGGGGTCTACAGCAGAGAGATTGACCCCTTACTCAAGCCAGTGACTTTGGGCTTCAGGCCAGTGACTTTTGGGCTCATGGCAACGATCATGGGGTCATGTGTCTATGATCCCATGCTCAAGTAGGCACCCCTACACTCAAGTTGGTGAGCCTGTGCCCAGGCCAGATGGGCCCGCACTCAAGCCTGCAACCTTGGGGTTTTGAACCTGGGTCATCCGCATCCCAGTCCGATGCTCTATCCACTGTGCCACTGCCTGGTCAGGCTTAATTACTTTCTTTTTACTTCTGCCTTTTCTTTTTCTTCCTATAAAAAATAAAAACATCCTATAAATGCTGGTTTAAATCTTGTGGGGTTTTTTTTACGTAAATATATATCTTGGTTGTCATTTCATGCCAGGATATAAAAAATCTTCAAAGAAGTTTTTTTTTTTTTTTTAAAGATTTTATTTATTCATTATAGAGAGGAGAGAGAGAGAGAGAAGGGGGAGGAGCAGGAAGCATCAACTCCCATATGTGCCTTGACCAGGCAAGCCCCGGGTTTTGAACCGGCAACCTCAGTGTTTCCAGGTTGACGCTTTATCCACTGCGCCACCACAAGTCAGGCTTCAAAGAAGTTTTTTAATGCCTGTTAAGTATATTTACTATAGTTAATTGGTCCCTATTATTGAACAATCCTGATAATTCCTACTCTTTTGCTGATTCAAAATTCCCACAATCATATTGTGTTAATGTAAATTAGAAATAAAGGAAATAAAATTTTTATTAAGTAAATAATTTCATGAGTATTAGGCCTGTAGTAGAGAAGAGGAGAAAGTGGGAGGTAGCTCCTGCTGTGGACCTAGTGCCATCTACGTGTCTGTGAGCAGAGAAAGGCTTTTTTTATAATTTTTTTAATTTATTCATTTTAGAAAGGAGAGAGAGAGAGAGGAGAGAGAGAAGGGGGGGGGGAGGAGCAGGAAGCATCAACTCCCATATGTGCCTTGACCAGGCAAGCCCAGGGTTTCAAACCGGTGACCTCAGCATTTCCAGGTCGACGCTTTATCCACTGTGCCACCACAGGTCAGGCGAGAAAGGCTTTTTTTGTTGTTGTTGTTTGTTTGTTTTTCCCCTCTTAGCCTTGTAAGCACTCTGAATCCTGGAACCTTTGGCCTAAATTCATTCATAATGATGTAGAGATGTGTAAATTGTGTTTTCCATTACTATGTTAGTAGTTAAGATCCCAGATTCACCATTAGTATATTTAGTAGGATTCTGATTTAAGTACAGTGGTGAGTACTAAGTTTTATTTAAAAAAATTTTTTTTAAAGACTGTTCATTTTAGGAGGGGGGAGAGAGAAAAAGAAGGGAAAAAACAGCAGGAAGCATCAACTCCCATATATGCCTTGACCAGGCAAGCCCAGGGTTTCGAACCAGCAACCCCAGCATTCTACAGTAGATCGGCATTTTATCCATTGTGCCGCCACAGGTCAGGCTTGAAGGTTTTTGTTATTTTTTTTTGTGACAGAGACAGAGGGACAGATAGGGGCAGACAGACATGAAGGAAGAGAAATGAGAAGCATCAATTTTTTTTTTTTTTTTTTTTTTTTTTGTGACAGAGAGAGAGGGACAGAGACAGGAAAGGGGAGAGATAAGAAGCATCAATTCTTTGGTGCGGCTCCCTAGTTTCTCATTGATGGATGGCTTTCTCATATGTGCTCTGACTGGGGGCTACAGCAGACCGAGTGACTCCTTGCTCAAGGCAGCGACCTTGGGCTCAAGCTGGTGAGCCTTGCTCAAACTAGATGAGCCTGTGCTCAAGCTGGCGGCCTCGGGATTTTGAACCTGGGTCCTCTGCGTACCAGTTCGATGCTCTATCCACTGTGCCACTGCCTGGTCAGGCTGAGAAGCATCAATTCTTTATTGTAGCTCCTTAGTTGTTCATTGATTGCTTTCTCATATGTGCCTTGACTAGGGGGCTACAGCAGAGTGAGTGACCCCTTGCTTAAGCCAGCCACCCCGCGCTCAAGCTAGTGAGCCTGTGTCCAACTTGGATGAGCCTGTGCTCAAACTGGTGACCTTGGGGTTTTGAACCTGGGTCCTCTGCATCCTAATTCAGTGCTCTATCCACTGCGCCACTGCTTGGTCAGGTGGCCAGCCTCTAAGTTTTTATTCTTGTATATATTTTTAATTTATTTATTCATTTTAGAGAGGAGAGGGAGAGACAGAGAGAGAGAAGGGGGGGAGGAGCTGGAAGCATCAACTCCCATATGTGCCTTGACCAGACAAGCCCAGGGTTTCGAACCGGCGACCTCAGCATTTTCAGGTCGATTCTTTATCCATTGCGCCACCACAGGTCAGGCCTCTTAAGTTTTTATAATATGGAGAAATGCTTGTATTACAGTGTTAGGGTAATACAAGCTGGATCCAATTTCATATATGGTAGGATTAAAACTGAACAATTTTGTATACAAGCATAGACTAAAAGGAAACATCAAAATTACAATTATATAGTTTGACTATTTTAGGTAATGGGATTATAGGTAGTGTTTTCAAAGCTCTACTGTTGCATTAATTTCTTATAATGAATAGTTATGGTATATCTTCATTCATAATAAGGGAAATGCAGGTTTTTGATCAGTGGAAGAAAAATGTAAGCAATACTACCCTAGATAATTCACAGAATCTGTTGTTGTTTCTGATAATTATATACAGAGAATTTCCAGACCACCTGACAACTATTTCAAAAAGGTTAGATTAGAAATGTAAGACAGCCTGACCAGGCAGTGGCGCAGTGGATAGAGTGTCGGACTGGGATGCGGAATGACCCAGGTTTGAGCCGAGGTCGCCAGGCTCATCTGGTTTGAGCAAAAAGCTCACCAGCTTGGACCCAAGGTCGCTGGCTCGAGCAAGGGGTTACTCGGTCTGCTGAAGGCCCGCGGTCAAGGCACATATGGGAAAGCAATCAATGAACAATTAAGGTGTTGCAACGCGCAAAGAAAAACATGATTGATGCTTCTCATCTCTCTCCGTTCCTTTCTGTCTGTCCCTATCTATCCCTCTCTCTGACTCACACTCTGTCCCTGTTTAAAAAAAAAAAAAGTAGGACAGTAAAGGAGACCTAACCTATAATTAGGTAAAGGGAAATATTTTAGTGAAATAAGCAAGTTAAAAGCATTGTGGCATAATTTGGAAAAACACTTGTTTACCACACAAAAGACTTGGATTTGTTTTGCTTCCAAGGCATTAACTTCTTATTTTAAAATACTGTTTCTGAGTACCATGATTATTAGTAAGCATTATCAAGCATGGTGTAGTTGACTTGTGTTCACATGGAACCAGTTACTCAGTTCTTAAAATATAGCTACTTTTTCCAACTAAACCTAATTTTTATTGTGATATATTATTAGTAAATACTTTTTAAGAAGTAAAGGTCTTTTGTCACTCTTCTTTTGAAATATGCTACTCTTGACAGTCCATTTGTGTTCTAGATCTTTTTATATGCACTTAATATATATAAATAATAATTGTATATACTGGTATTTTTTATATTTATAAATGGGATCAACTATATGCCCTGGCTGGATAGCTCAGTGGATTAGAGTGTCGCCCTGAAGCACAGAGGTTACTGGTTCGGTCTGGTCAGGGCACATGCAGGAACAGACAGATATGCCTGTCTCTGTTTCTCTTTCCTTTCCTCACTTGCTAAAATCAATCAATAAAATTAAAAAGAAAGGGGGGGAGATCAACTATATATAAATGTTAATTTTCAATGTATTCCATTAATAAGATTTATTTTCTTAGCACTATTTAGAGAGGTATCTTGTTTTAAGTAATGTTTTATTGTATAGATGACTGTTTACCATTATTCTGATGATGGGTATTGAGTGTTTATTAAACAATGTGCAGTGTCAGTGCTAATAGGAATAATAATAGCAGTTTATTCTGAGTTTACATATATCATCTCATTTAATTCTCAGATAGATATTAAGGGTAGGCACTGTTTTTTACTTCTGTTATGTAGATAACTAAACACCCATTGGGAGAGATAAGTTGTCCAGGTTCACTTAGCTAGTATATGGTAGAGCCAGGATGGAAACTGCGGCAGTCAGCGTGAGTTGCATCTCAGTGCAACAACACATAGACTGTATTTATTATTGGCCGACAATTTATATACATAAAAGCAACGTGAGTGGTGTTTCTTACTGGAATTCCCATGTTTTTAAGCAAAATAAACAGATGAAAACAAATATTAATGCATGATTATAGAAGAAATATGTATTGTCGTATATTTGGGACATGCAGAAAGCCTGAAAGGGAATGTAAAAATCCTCTTTTACTTAGTGCCATTGTTATTATGGCATCTGCATTGTTTTTTATGAGGGGAACTTGTACAAATGAATTTATTTTAGTATTTGAGATCTCTAGGATTGGCATGATAGAAATTGGCTTAAATAAGTTACCTTTGTTTCTTTCTTTTTTTTTTTTTTGAAGATTTTTATACCCATTCATAGTGCTTTTGATTTCTATAACAAGTTAGTAGAATTAGGTACCAGTAACATCAAAAGTCAGTTGACTTTCCCTTGCCTCAATACTTTTTGGTCATGTAATTGTTTCATTTTTAATGTGTATATGCCATTATTAGTCTTTAAAGTATTTCTTGTATGACTGGGTTCAAATTACTCAATAAACCTTGGAAATTTGAGCCAGTATTTTCCCCCCTAGAATGCTATGTTGGTTTTTCCATGATAATGATTTTGCTGTTGCATATAAGATACTATACTTTTTCAAGAGCAGTTGTAGAATTTGAGTTCATAAAATGTAAGAAGAAAATGATTTATTTCTTCATATACATTCTCCTTTAGAGTATTAAGAAATATTCTGATAATTTCAAGCTGTATCTTATACTATGTTAGAATCTATGGGTTTTTAAGGACATGATTCTTTGAACCAGTGGCCATGAATTTTAAAAGCAATTAATATTTTAAAAATATTTATTTTATAATCATTACTTGGTTTAGGTATCTCTAATGCGTGATGAAGAAAAATTACTGAGGATTAAAATGAATGAACTGGAGAAAAAGAAAAACCAGTGTTCTCAGGAAATAGATATGAGACAGCGAACCATTCAGCAACTCAAGGTAACACTTTTTTAAAGGATAGTCTAAATAGAGTCTATATGTTTTAGTGTCTAAAATAGCAGTACTTTATACCACATTCTCTTTTGACCTTTTCTGGAATTGAAAAATAAGTTGCTTCTACTGATGAGAATATTGGAAAGAAAAAAATAGTAACTTTGCTATGGAGAAGGCTGGCATATACTGCCTTAACCAGGTGTTCAAGAATAGCATCACCAGCGCTAAGCCATACTGGTCACATGTATTTTCTGATTTGATGTGACCAGAAGGGCATGTGTTTTCTTTTTCTTTGGCATGTGTTTTCTATGGTATTTTTCCTCCATATCCATGAGCTCTGTTTTGTGAGAAAACATTAGACAAACGCAGTAAAAGGACCTGTAGAAAGTGTCAGGGTCATTGAAGAAAAGTATTACTGAGAAACTGTCCCGTGGGATACTAAGGAAATGCAGTGTTGTATCGTGTGTGGGATCCTAGAACATCAGTGGAGAGACTGGTGAAATCCAGGTAATATCTGTAGTGTTGATCGTATTACACCAATGCTAATTGTTTTCCATACAAAAATGATTGTTTCCATTTTCTAACTAACAGCTTCGAGACTCAACTGCGCGTTTTTCTGTGTCCAATTTTAGTTTTTAAATTTTAAAGTAAATACTGTATTTCCCTATGTATAAGATGCTTCCATGTATAAGATGCACCTTAATTTGGGGGCCCAAAATTTGAAAAAAGTGGATTACATGAAGTTATTGAACTCAAGTTTTATTCGTACAACTCCTCATCACTGTCAAAACTCCCATCTATTAGCTTGTGCTCATCTGTGTCTGATGACGAATCACTGTCTTCAACAGTGAGTGCAAAAACAAGCACAAAAATGCAGGAAGTGCAAGTAAAAAAATCTACAGCCACTTGTATAAGGCACATCCAGTTTTTAGACCCTAAATTTTTTTCAAAAACGAGTGCGTCTTATTCATGGGGAAATATGAGGGAAGCTAAATGGAGGTTATACAGGAAATCTCTGCTATCTTTGCAATTGTTTTATAAATCCAAAATTATATTAAAACAAAAGGTAAAAAGAAAAAGGTAAGGTCTTTTAAAAATAAATTTAAAAATTTTATTTATTTATTTATTTTCCAAGTGAGAGGAGGGGAGATAGAGAGACAGACTCCCATATACGCCCGGACAGGGATCCACCCAGCAGCCCCTGTCTGCGTCTGATTCTCTGCCCATCTGGGGCCATGCTTGCAATTGAGCTGTTTTTAGTGCCTGAGGTGGAGGCTCCTTGGAGCCATCCTAAGCGCCCAGTCCGATGTGCTTGAAACAGTTGAGCCATGGCTGTGGGAGGGAAAGACAGAGAGAAAGAGAGAGGGGAGGAGGAAGGGTGGCGTGGAGAAGCAGGTGGTCACTTCTATGTGCTCTGACTTCGGCAGTTGAACCTTGGACACCCATACGCTGGGCTGACACTCTATTCACTGAGCCACTGGACAGGGCTTGCATCTTTGCTTTTATTTATTTTTGTAAATTTTTTTAAATTTTCTTTTTCAGAGACAGAGAGTCAGAGAGAGGGATAGACAGGGACAGACAGACAGGAAAGGAGAGATGAGAAGCATCAATCATTAGTTTTTTGTTGCGACACCTTAGTTCTTTGATTGCTTTCTCATATGTGCCTTGACCGTGGGCCTTCAGCAGACTGAGTAACCCCTTGCTTGAGCCAGTGACCTTGGGCCCAAGCTGGTGGTCTTTTGCTCAAACCAGATGAGCCCGCGCTCAAGCTGGCAACCTCTAGGTCTCGAACCTGGGTCCTTGGCATTCCAGTCCACCGCTCTATCTACTGCATCACCGCCTGGTCAGGCAGCATCTTTGCTTTTAAATGAAGCAAACTAATAAATATTCAGGTGTTAACATGTGATACAAAGTTTTAACTGAATATAATCCTAAGAAAGTAAACTGTATTTTTCATAATACAATTCAGAGATTTCCAGGTTCTGTAATGATTGATTCTAAGACTTAGGAAGTAAGAAGATAGTGCTGAAGTTAGATGAGGTAAGAAGAGAGAGGCTGGATTACCTGAGAGGTGAAAAGTAGAATTGGAGGATTTATTGATTTTAGAGGAAGAGAGAGAGAGAGGCAGAAACATTGATCTGTTCCCACATGTGCCCTGACCAGGGATTGAACTGGCAACCTTTGCATTTTGGGAGGATGCTAAGCTGTCTGGCCAGGGCTGGAGGATTTTCAATGCCCGTAATTTTATCTTGGCTCTTAAGTGTTTGGCTACTTTTCACATATCCCATCTACTTTCTACACAGAGGGGACAGAGGGCCCTATTTTTCTGCATTTTGAATGTACTGAAAGGGAACTTTTCCTAATGTTCCTCCTGTGTTAAATACAGAGTAAACCTCCATTTTCTTGTTTTTGCTTTTTGTGCTGTGTAAGAGTACACAGTAACTTAAAACATTAATTTAAATGGCTGGGCAGTGAATTTGAGGCAGATGAAAGGTATAAAGTTACGATTACTTATTAAACTCTCACTCTGGTCTTTTCTACAAGGTAAAAGACTTGGAAGCTCAAACTAGTAGTCAGCTTTGTAAGAGACGGATTTCAAACCTAATATTGCTTTTCAGCTCCACTATTGTATATTGGTGTGTGTTTGTTACATTTGCATTTAATTCATATTCTTTCATTTTCCAGGAGCAGCTAAGTAATCAGAAAGTGCAAGAAGCTATACAGCAGTATGAGAGAGTGTGCAAAGGTCAGGAACAAGCCTCTCTTTCCAGTATTACAGTGACTGGCAAAATAGTTGTAATAACAATAGGTTTAGTGTTTTCCTTTGAAAATTCTGAAGTAAAGTAAGGACAGTGTAAGATGTAACATTATCAAAAGAGAAAAGCATTGGTTCTAATGAGTAACTTAACAGTTTAAAGTTTATTCTTGGAAATAGAAAACACTAAGAAATATTCAGTCAAAACTACATTGATCTCTAGGTAATGGGCAAGACAAAGTTACATAGGTCACAATGAATGTAATAGATTTCTAAACAAAATCATGTAAAGAATATACTTCAAGTAAAATAGCTTTAAATTTTTAAAAATACTTTATAAAGTTTAAAAAACCATTTAAAACTTTAGGCTCAAATTATATGTGCCGAGTTATGCTTTTTAAACTCAAATTGTGTTGATTTTTAAATTTGAAATGTTATAAAAATGTCTTTGTATATGATATACCTACAGGGGAGCAAAAGTAGGGTTACAGTTGTTTGTATGGAAAACGTCATGCAGGTTACGATTATGATAATGGCTTTATTAACTCAAAGAATGTCACGATGGCACAGTGCATTTAGGTACAACCTCGTTAAGTGCTCACAGTGCCGTCCTTCTTGTAGTCTGCTTGCTGTACTCACGCACACTGGCACAGATTTCTTACTTAGTCTGCTTACCCCTCTATTTCTTTCCATAAAGTTATGCACATTCCTCTTCTCCCCATCACTCACTCACCCCTTACCAAAATACTGTATTTTTAGTTCTTGAGGCTTTTCCTAGCTTCTGCATTTCTATTTAAATATTGAACACCATTCACTTAGCTATCTTAGTAAATTTGTTTTTGAAACAAATTGAGATATAATACATGTACCATAAAATTTACTCTTTAAAAGTGTACATGTTATTGGGTTTAGTATATTTATGGTGTTGTACAATCACTACCACTTCCTAACTTCAGAACATTTTCATCACCCCCAAAAGAAACGCTGTACCCATTAGCCAGTCCTTGTCAACCACTAATCTACTTTCTGTCTCTGTGGATTTTCCAGTTGTAGACATTTAATGTAAGTGGTTTCATATAGCATGTGGCCTTTTGTGTCTGACTTCTTTTACTCAGCATGTTTTCAAGTTTTGTCCATATTGTAGCATGTATCAGTACTTCATTCTTTTTTATGGCCAACTAATATTCCACTGTATGGGTAGATCACTTTTTGTTTAAGTATTAGTTAATGGGCATTTGGATTGTTTCCACTTTTTGGCTTTTATGAATATTTGTGTACAAGTCCTTGGGTGAACATATGGTTTTAGTTCTCTTGGGGATATATATCTAGGAGTGGAACTACTGGATCATATGGTAACTGTATGTTGAACTGTTTCAGGAACTATCAAGTTTTTCTGCAGTGGCTGTATTATTGTATATTCCAATTAACTTCTTCATGATGTTGTCAACACTTCTTTTTTTCCTTTTTAAAGTTATAGCTATCTTTATTACAGGGTTGCTGTAACTAAGGACTACAAACTGGGTGGCTTAACACAACAAAAACTTATTCTTTCCTGGTCCTGAGAGCTAGAAATCTAAGTAAAGATATTGATATGGTTCTTCTGAAGGTTTTAGGGAAGAATCTTTCCTTGTCTCTTCTAGCTTCTGGTGGTTAGTGGTAATCCTTTGTATTTCTTGGTTTGTGTCAGTATAACTCCAGTCTGTCTTTTTTTTTTGTTTGTTTGTTTGTTTTTTTGTTGTATTTTTTCTGAAGCTGGAAATGGGGAGAGACAGTCAGACAGACTCCCGCATGCATCTGACCAGGATCCACCCGGCACGCCCACCAGGGGGCGATGCTCTGCCCACCAGGGGGCAATGCTCTGCCCCTCCGGGGCGTCGCTCTGTTGCGACCAGAGCCACTCTAGCGCCTGGGGCAGAGGCCAAGGAGCCATCCCCAGCGCCTGGGCCATCTTTGCTCCAATGGAGCCTCGGCTGCGGGAGGGGAAGAGAGAGACAGAAAGGAAGGAGAGGGGGGGTTGGAGAAGCAAATGGATGCTTCTCCTGTGTGCCCTGGCTGGGAATCGAACTCGGGTTCCCCCGCACGCCAGGCCGACGCTCTACCACTGAGCCAACCGGCCAGGGCCGTAAATAAAGTTTTATTGGAACATAGCATCACATTTTCTTTTGTATTGTCTGGCCACTTTCACATTACTGTGGTAGAGGTAAATAATTGTGACAGACCTTAAAGTAGTTACTATCTGACCTTTCACAGAAAACGTTTGCCCTCTCTGGTTTAGACTTTATTTTTTGTTTGTTTGTTTGTTTTAGACTTTATTTATTCATTTTAGAGAGAGGAGACAGAGAGAGAGAAAAGGAGAGGAGCAGAAAGCATCAACTCCCATATGTGCCTTGACTAGGCAAGCCCGGGGTTTTGAACCGGCGACCTCAGCGTTCTAGGTCGACGCTTCACCCTTTGTGCCACCACAGGTCAGGCTCTGGTTTAGACTTTAAATAGTATCGTTTCCCTTTACCTTCAGATTCAGTACATAATTATGTTACTTTTTCCAGTGACTCCTCATATTTTTTCTATTTCTTATGTCAAAGAAATAGACATAAGACCTTATGTCAAACTCACTCTCTTGTATAGGCACACAGCTAAATTAAAATGTTCTAAAACTCTTTTTTGATTGTATCATTTTCCTATTAAAAGTATTTGATCATTTCCTGTTGCCCACACAATAAATGCTCTAGCTTGACATTCCAGCCTACATGAGTATTTCTAATTGGGATTTTACATGACATTTATGTCATTTTCCTCCTAGGTTGTGTAACATCCCTTCTTGCCTCTTTCTACCTGTTCTCAAATATTATGTTTAAGCTTTTTCTCTTTGAGTCCTTCCCTGGACATTATATCTCTCATTGATCCTCACTCTGAATGTCAGGCACTTGATTGCTTAGTCATTTGATAGGTATTTCTATAGCTATGATGAGATATCTGTCTCATAGTTGTCTTTGTGGTGTTTGTTTTTGTATATTTCTGGATTCTTTCCTGAAATAAAATATAAATTATTGGAGGCAACGGCTGAAGTAAATTCTTTTTTCTCTACTGCTCCTGCCTTTCAAATAATAGGAGGATAGCTGTTGATAGGCGCCCATTGGTGCCCTGGCACTTTGCTAATTGATAACTAGATACTCAAAGTCTTGTTCTAGCTCCCTAGTTTAGTGCAAAATAGGAAATATATTGAATAGAATGGAAAAGGAAAGGGATTCTTCGAATAAACTTATAATTTTATAATATGAATATTTTGCAAATTATGCTTTTTGAAAGAAAGTTCATGTGATACCACTAAGATTCCTTTCATCTGGGAGGAATTTTGTTTGATTAGCACTTGTGGCAACTTACATCAATAGACAGATATATGGAAAATTACTCATATTTTCATACTCTTTTTTTGTTTGAGTTTAGCTTGCTTTCTGTGAACTATGTGGGAGCCATCTTTTGAGATTTTTAGTGACCTAAGATCGAGCTGTGTGTATTTATAGGTTTGTCACCTCTCACATCAGCAATAGTTTTGATAAGAAGTATCTCAAATGAGTTTTGCTAATATATGGCTATCACCAGAGGCAACAAAGTAATCTTTCCTTTTCATGTCTTCCTAGCAGACAGGATTAAAATAGAATTGTTTACAAGTCATTGTCATTTTTTAAGGGTTCGAAACAATTTTGGTAAGGCTAGTAGCACAGTTATTTCTCAAGAGCTGGTTTTAAAAACACTAGAAGTAAATATTTGGCTTTGAAGATTTTTCTATAAAAATAATTACTTGAGTTTTAAGAAATGAAGTCAGATGGGATTGAATCCTTTTTGTTTTTTAGGAGGTAAAAGTTTTAGTTTTGGTTTGAGAACATTAAGACTAAATTTTAAGTGTTTTGCTAAATTACACTTTTTCTAAACCCTAAGATTTGTGCTTACTAGTATTAATAGTTTAATATAAAAATTTGTTAATTTTATTTAAAAAAACTTTCCATCTATCCATCAATTCTTGCAGCCATTCAGACATCCATCTGTACATCAGATATTTGCTTCTCCATAAATGCCAGTGCTGTGCTAGGCGTACAGCAGTGAACAAGACAAAATTTCTGTCTATATGGAACTCATGATTTATAACTCAAAGAAAATTGGCTATCTAGATGGAGGAGTTAGTAATTTCTAAATTGTTCACTCTAAATTTTTAGATCTAAGTACTAAAGAAAAAATAATTGAAGACATGAAAATGACTCTGGAAGAGCAAGAACAAACTCAGGTAGAACAAGAGCAAGTGCTTGAAGCCAAATTAGAGGAAGCTGAAAGACTGGCCACAGGTAAAGCAAGATTGCCCAAGTATTTTAACACATAGTCCTGCATTTTCTTTATTTTCGTAGACTTTTCTGAGTATTGTAATAGTTATAATAATTCTTAATGAAAAGTTTTTGGTATGTCCTGTCACTGGCCATTTTCCAATGTGATGGAAATTGTTTTATCTAAGTACAATTGTGTATAGTAAAGAAGGACTAAGGATATGTTCATAATAATTGGATGATAACTTGTAATGTCCCCAGAAGCTAAGGATAAACTTTAAGTTTTATGTCTAATTCTTAGTATTTTCTTGTATAAATACTCTGCGGTGTCTGATTTCTTCCTTCAGAATACCATCACAGTTTATTTTAATTTTTGAGAATTACATGAAGTTTCCTGTATAATTAAGACTGACATGCATTTATAGTGTATACTTTGAGCACTAGTCGGTGGGTGCCCTGCCGTCCTTGTAGTTCCTCTTTTCTAAGGATTTGGTGAGAACACTTACAAGTACAGCTGTTAGCATAGTTCCAGTTCTGTCTTGATCTGTGTTCTTTTTCTGGGCTTTGCTGATTCTTGTCAATATCCTATGCCATGTATATCTATAAGTTTTTTTTGCTTGTGCTTTTAAAAATAACACTATGTTTTCAAACAGAATTGGAAGAATTGAAGGAAAAATGTAAAGATCTGGAAACCAAAAGTAATCAAAGGTCAAATAAAGAACTTGAAAATAACATAGATATGCTTAGTAAAAGACTCAATAAACTTAAAGATGAGTCACAGGTATGATTTTAGCTATATATTTATTGATATATATGTGTCTGTATATTCATTATATGTCTCATGGGAAGAGAATTCAGTAAATATTTTCCAATTAATTTAGATATGGGCAAAATAATGCTAGGACATGTTAATATATTGATATATTTTTTCAGTGTATATTAAAATGAAAAAGGAAGTTCTCAAGATACAAAGTAATTGCCGGTGATAATACAATGGATGGGTCTTCAGTTTTATATTCTATATATTTAATACTTAAATCACAATGCCTTACCTTACTCATCAAATACTGCTGTGGAGAAGATGACTAACAGCAAAATTATTTTGATTATTATAAATCTTATCAATATGTAATTATTAAGTTGTAAAAGAAAAGAGTTGTATATTTGGACACTGGGATATATTTGAAACCATACTATATAGAAGATACTCTGTTTGGTGTTTATATTTTTCCCATGTTCAACTTTAACATACTATGTATAGAATACAGCATGTGGGGGGATCTTTATTTTATTTTGTACATTTATTTATTTATTTATCTTTTGTGCACGTGAGAGAGAGACAGGAAAGGAGAGAGATGAGAGGCATCAACTTGTAGTTGTGGCACCTTAGTTCATTGATTGCTTTCTCATATGTGCCTTGACTGGGGGGCACCAGCTGAGCTAGTGACCCCAGTCTATGATCCCATGCTCAGGCTGACGACCCTGCACTCAAGTTGGTAAGCCTGTGCTCAAGCCGATGAGCCCATGTTCAGACTGGTGACCTTGGGGTTTTGAACTTGGGACCTCAGCATCCCAGGTTGACGCTCTATTCACTGCACCACCAGTGTCACGCTAAATTATTTTTTTAAATTTCGGCTGTATGTAATCAGATTCTGAACAAATACAAAAAACATAATTATTTTCTTTTGTAACTAAATTATATATTATAGAATTTACCTTATCCATTGTGAAAACCCCAAGTAAATACTCCATTAATTATGAAGAAAATACACGAACTATATTGAGATTGTTTATACTAAGGAGTATTAATATGTTTGTATTGCTCTCACATGATGTGTAATCACGTATTTTAGATTATAACCTCTGTAGTCCTGGAGCAGACTGCCGTAGTTCATTCAGTGCAGTCGTTTTAGAAGCTTTAAACAATGAGATACTTATTTTAAAGTGGCATTATTGTTTTTGTTTACTTGGATTTTGAATGTATAAATTAGATGCCTTTGAACCCAAAGGATCTATGGAAGCCACTTTGAAAATTACTAGTCAGCTGTCTTCTCTGTCCAGCTGTTCTCAGTGATCCTTAAACTGATAAGTGTTTGTCCTTTTGCACGTTATTCTGTATTTTACTTTTGGAACCATGCAATTGTAAATGGCCATCACAAACCAAGTCTTTTTTTTCTTCCTGGCATATCATTGAGGAAGACTTGGGTCTTTGAAACTCAGGAATTTAAAGTCCCTAAATAATGGGCTTTATAGCAAAGTAAAGTTTGTAAGGGAAATATTGTTTAGTAAATGGTCATTTTATAATGTGAAATAAACACTGATCTTGTCATTGTTGAGAGAAAACAAATTTTTAAAAAGGTGACAGATTTTATGAAAATGGTATAAAAGATTTTGACTACATAAGCATGTGATACTTATTTGTACTGTTTATATATATAGGAATCTGAACAGAAATATAACTCTGATAGAAAGAAATGGTTAGATGAAAAAATGATGCTAATCACTCAAGCAAAAGAAACTGAGAATCTACGAAATAAAGAGATGAAAAAATATGCCGAAGACAGAGAGCGTGGTTTAAAGCAACAAAATGAAGTGGTTGGTAGCAATTATACTTTTTCTTTGATGTATGTCACATGCTTCAGTTTGTTAAATTTATTTCTGGGGTTCTTTTTTAAGATTTTATTTATTGATTTAGACAGGGATGGTAGTGAGAGGCACCAACTCATAGTTGCTTCACTTTAGTTGTTCATTGATTACTTCTCCTATGTGCCCTGACCAGGCAAGCCCAGGGTTTCGAACCGGTGACCTTAGCATTCTATATGTTTAATGCTCTATCCTCTACATCACTACAGGTCAGCTACCTCTGGGGTTCTTATCAGTGTCTACATAGTTGAGTTTTTCTTTTTTTCTTTCTGTTCTTAGCTTTTTAAAGGCAGTTTTTCTATTTGTATTGTGGATGAAAAAGGACTGTGTAATCAACTGGACAAGCTGGGGTTGGGGACAAGGGGCACAAGGCAGGCCTGACAAGCTCAGTGAATAAGAGTATCCACACAGGTGCTCTGATCATGAATTCCTAACTGCACAGGCCATGGTGGTTAGGCACGTCCCAGGCCCATACTTTCCTTAGCAAAGGGCAGTCTTTAAGTGAGTTCTGTCCATTGTTTCTACCCATGTAGGGTCACATAACTTTGAAATGTCAGAGTAATTTTCTCTTCTAGTTGTGAAGGCACAACTGCAGGCACTGTAGTGAGCATAGGACCATGAGAGCAGGAGGACCCTTTACTGTGATCTTGTTCTCTGCATACTTTCTTTGTGTGCTGTGTATGTTAATTATTAACAGTGCTGTGCCCATCAATGTAAAAGAAGTGTGGAAAATCATTTTGCTTTTTATTTTATTAAAAAAATTTAAACTGAATGTATTGGGATGACGGTTAATAAAATGATATAGGTTTCAGGTGTACATGTCTGAAACCCATCATCTGTGTATTGTATTGTGTGTTTACCAACCCACATCAAGTCTTTTTTTTTTTTTTTTTTGTATTTTTCTGAAGCTGGAAACGGGGAGAGACAGTCAGACAGATTCCTGCATGCGCCTGGCCGGGATCCACCCGGCACGCCCACCAGGGGGTGATGCTCTGCCCATCTGGGGCTTTGATCTGCTGCAACCAGAGCCATTCTAGCGCCTGAGGCAGAGGCCAGAGAGCCATCCTCAGCGCCCGGGCCAACTCTGCTCCAGTGGAGCCTTGACTGCGGGAGGGGAAGAGAGAGACAGAGGAAGGAGAGGGGGAGGGGTGGAGCAGCAGATGGGTGCTTCTCCTGTGTGCCCTGGCCGGGAATCGAACCCGGAACCCCCGCACGCCAGGCCGACGCTCTACCACTGAGCAAACCAGCCAAGGCCTATTCTTCCTTTTCAAGATTGCTGAGGCTATTTGTGTTCTCTTTTGGTTCCATATAAATTTTTGGAATATGTGTTCTATATCTTTGAAGTAAGTCATTGGTATTTTAATTGGTATTGCATTGAATTTATAAATTGCTATGGGTAATATAGACATTTTAATGATGTTTATTATTCTTAACAATGAGCACGGTATATGCTTCCACTTGTTTGTATCTTCCCTGACTTCTTTTATCAATGTTTTATAATTTTCCGAGTAAAAGTCTTTAATCTCCCTGGTTAAATTTATTCCTACGTACTTTATTTTTTTGATTGCAATGGTGAACGGGATTGCTTCCTTAATTTCTCTTTATGGTCTGACCAGGCGGTGGCGCAGTGGATAGAGCGGCTGACTGGGATGCGGAGGAACCAGGTTCGAGACCCCGAGGTCGCCAGCTTGAGCGCTGGCTTATCTGGTTTGAGCAAAAGCTCACCAGTTTAGACCCAAGGTCGCTGGCTTGAGCAAGGGGTTACTTGGTCTGCTGTAGCCCCACGGTCAAGGCACGTAATGAGAAAAAAATTAGTGAACAACTTAAGTGTCACAACGAAAAACTAATGATGGATGCTTCTCTTCTCTCTCTATTCCTGTCTCTCTGTCCCTATCTATCCCTCTCTCTGACTCTCTATTTCTGTAAAAACAAAAAAACAAAAAACTTTTTCTGACAGTTCATTGTTAATATATAAAAATGCCTCTGATTTCTGAGTATTAATTTTATATCCTGCCACCTTGCTGAATTCATTTATCAGGTCCAGTAGTTTTTTGACTGAGACTTTATGGTTTTCTATATATAATATCATCTGCAAATAATGATAGTTTTACTTCTTCTTTTCCAATTTGGATGCCTTTTATTTCTTTTTTTTTGTCTGATTGCTGTCACTAGGACTTCCAGAACTATGTTGAATAAGAGTGGTGAAAGGGGCACCCCTGCTTTGTTCCTGATCTTAAAGGGATTGCTTTTAATTTTTGCCTATTGCGTATGATGTTGGCTGTGGGTTTGTCATAGATGGCCTTTATCATATTGAGGTATGTTCCCTGTATTCCCACTTTGCTGAGAGTTTTGATCATGAATGGGTGGACTTTATCAAATGCTTTTTCTGCATCTATTGAAATTATCATGTGGTTTTTCTCCTTTTTGTTTATGTGATGAATCACATTGATTGATTTGTGAATATTGTACCAGCCTTGCCTCCCAAGAATAAATCCCACTTGATCATGGTGTGTGATTTTTTTTATGTATTGCTGGATCGGTTTGCTAATATTTTGTTGAGGATTTTAGCATCTATATTCATCAGGGATATTGGCCGATAATTTTCTTTCTTTGTGTTGTCTTTGCCTGGTTTTGGAATAGAATTATGCTCGCCTCATAAAAGGAACTTGGAAGTCTTTCTTCCTCTTGAATTTTTTGAAATAGCCTGAGAAGGTTAGGAGTTAGTTCTTCTTTGAAGAATTGGTAGAATTCACTTGTGAAGCAATCAGGCCCAGGATTTTTCTTTTTTGGGAGTTTTTTGGTAACTGTTTTGATCTCATTTGTTGTAATTGGTCTGTTTAGGTTTTCTGATTCTTCTAGATTAATTTTTGGAAGATTATGTTTCAAGAAATTTGTCCATTTCATCTAGGTTGTCTAGTTTTTTGGCATACAGTTCTTCATAGTATTTTCTTACACTATTTTGTATTTTTGTTGTGCCAGTCATTTCTCCACTCTCATTTCTAATTTTACTTACTTGAGTCCTCTCTTTTTTCCTTGGTGAGTCTGGTTAAAGGTTCATCGATCTTGTTTACCTTTTCAAAGAACCAGCTCCTGGTTTCACTGATCCTCTGTATTGTTTCTTTAGTCTCTATGTCATTTATTTCCGCTCTGATCTTTATTATTTCCTTCCTTCTACTAGCTCTGGGCTTTACTTGCTGTTCTTTTTCTAGTTTTTTTAGATGCATTGTCAAGTTGTTTATTTGAGCTTTTTCTAGCTTCTTGAGGTATGCCTGTAATGCTATGAACTTCCCTCTCAGGAGTGCTTTTGCTATGTCCCATAAATTTTTTTTTTTGTATTTTTCTGAAGTTGGAAATGGGGAGGCAGTCAGACAGACTCCCGCATGCTGTGTCCCATAAATTTTGAGTTGATGTATGCTCATTATTGTTCATTTCTAGGAATTTTTTTATTCTTTGATCTCATTGTTAACCCATTCGTTATTTAATAACATGCTATTTAGTTTCCAAGTGTTTGAGTATTTTTCAGTTTTTCTGTTGTGGTTGATTTCTAGTTTCCTGCCATTGTGATCAGAGAAAGTGCTCGATATGATTTCAATCTCCAATTTGTTGAGACTGCTTTTGTGCACTTACATGTGGTCTTTCCTAGAGAATGTACCATGAGCACCTGAAAAGAAAGTATATTCTGCTGCTTTAGGGTGAAAGGTTCTGAAGATATCTATTAAATCGAGTTGATCTAATGTGTCCTTTAAGTCTGCTGTTTCTTTGTTAATTTTCTTTCTTGAGGATCTATCTAGTAATGTTAGTGGGGTATTGAAATCCCTTACTGTTATAGTATTGCTATTGATCTCGCCCTTTAAATTCATCAAAGTCTGCTTTATATATTTAGGTGCTCCTATATTAGATGCGTAGATATTTATAATGGTTATATCTTTCTGTTGGATTGCTCCCTTTATCATTATATAGTGACCTTTATCTCTTACTATAGCCTTTGTTTTTTGTTTTTTTACAGAGACAGAGAGTGAGTCAGAGAGAGGGATAGACAGGGACAGACAGACAGGAATGGAGAGAGATGAGAAGCATCAATCATTAGTTTTTCATTGGGTGTTGCAACACCTTAGTTGTTCATTGATTGCTTTCTCATATGTGCCTTGACTGCGGGCCTTCAGCAGACCGAGTAACCCCTTGCTGGAGCCTGCGACATTGAATTCAAGCTGGTGGGCTTTTGCTCAAACCAGATGAGCCCGTGCTCAAGCTGGCGACCTCGGGGTCTCGAACCTGGGTCCTCTGCATCCCAGTCTGACGCTCTATCCACTGCGCCACCGCCTGGTCAGGCACTATAGCCTTTGTTTTAAAGTCCATTTTGTCTAAGTATTGGTACCCCAGCTTTTTTTTCCATTTCCATTTACGCGAAATATTTTCTTCCATCCTTTTATCTTCAGTCAATGTGCATCTTTTGTTTTAAGGTGTGTCTCTTGTAGACAGCATATGTATGGGTCCTGTTTTCTTATCCATGCAGCTACCCTATGTCTTTTGATCGGATCATTTAATCCATTTACATTTAAGGTTATTATTGATATGTAGTTGTTTATTGCCATTTTATTCTTTAAAACTGTATTCCTCTTTTGCTATATATTTTTTCCCTTTTCTGTTTAAAACAGGCCCCTTAGCATTTCTTGCAGCATTGGTTTGGTTGTAGTGAATTCCTTGAGTTTTTTTTGTCTGGAAAGTTTTTTATTTCTCCTTCAATTTTAAACGATAGCCTTGCTGGATAAAGTAGTCTTTGTTGTAGGCTCTTGTTCTGCATTACTTTGAATATTTCTTGCCATTCCCTTCTGGCCTCAAGTGTTTCTGTTGAGATGTCAGAAGTCATTCTTATGGGCGCTCCTTTGTAGGTGATAGCCTTTTTTCTCTAGCAGCTTTTAATATTATATTTTCTCTTTATCACTTAGCTTTGGTATTTTAATTATGATGTGTCTTGGTGTAGATTTCTTTGGGTTTCTCGTTAATGGAGTTCTCTGTCCTTCTTGAACTTGTGAGACGTTTTCCTGTCTTAAATTAGGGAAGTTTTCAGCTATGATATGTTTAAACAAAGTCTCTATCCCTTGTTCTTTCTCTTCTTTGGGAACCCCTATGATGCGGATGTTATTTCTCTTCATGTTGTCACAGAGCTCTCTTAGAGTTTCCTCAGACTTTTTGAGTCTCTTTTCTTTTTTCTGCTCTGCTTCTGTGCCTTCATTTATCTTGTCCTCTAACTCGCTGATTTGATTCTCAGCTTCATCCATCCTTTTAATTCCCTCCATTGTGTTTTTCATTTCTGATATTGTATTTGTCATTTCTGACTGATTCTTTTTTATTATTTTAGTTTCCTTTTTCATATTTGCTATGTCTTTATTTAGGTGCTCGTAATGACCATCTATTGTTCTAAGATATTTGAGCATCCTAACAATCATTATTTTAAACTCTGCATCTGTTAATTTGGGTATATCTGACTCATTCAGGTTCTTTTCTGGGGATTTCTCTTGATTCATTTGTGTTGCATTTCTCTGCCTTCTCATTTTGTCTGTAAAAGAATGTTTTGGCCACTGGAATTCACTGGGTGTGGCCTCTGTTCCCTAGGTGTGGTCTGTCTGCAGGCCTACTACCCCCTCTGCTGCTGCTGCCTAGAGTGTTGGGGTATGGGCGTTGCTGGTGCCTGCCCACTAGGGCTGTTGCTGTGGTTTCCACCTCTCCTTCAAAGGAGTGGCTGTGATCACGTGCTTGGGTGTACAAGCCTTGGTGGCCTCGACCTTCGCCCTGCCCCCTTGGGTGAGGTTATGCTCAGCCCTGAGGGCAGGAGTGAGCACCTTTGCTCAGCTGCGGGTCTCCGCCTGATTCTGGGATTTCAACCTGCCCCTGCAGGAGGACCCACTTGTGGGACAGCTGCAAGCCTTGGCTCCATAGGCTGGGCAGGACTGCATGCCCACATTCAGTTGCAGGACTCCGCCTGTTCTGGGCTTTCACCCCACCCCTGTGGGAGGAGCCTGTTCCTGTGTCAGGCCACAAGCCTGGGTTCCCCGGGGAGCTGGGGAGTCGAGGCTGTGCTCCTGCGCCCTTTCTCAAGGGCGGGTCTCCGCCCCTTCCCGGGTTCCTGCCCTTCCCATGCAGGCTGGATGGCAGGCGGTCAGCAACTGGACTTGACCATTTTTGTGCGTCCCCTCCTCCCCAGCTCGGCAAGACCGAGCTCACACCTGGGCCTCAGTTGTGGCCAGCCCTCAGTTGTGGCCAGCCGGCTTCCACCCTTGCAGACAGAACCACGCTTGGCATCCTGGCACCGCCCGCCCTCGGGCGAGCCCGAGGGGTGTGGGCGCTGCAGCTCAGATCGTAAGACTCACTGTTGTAGTCTGGAAAGCTCCTTCCTTCTAAGTGACTCTGCTCTGAGTGCTGTGTGACAGCTTGTTTGGCTGGTCTCCTGCTTCCCTTTGCTGGTATTGCTGTTTCCGGGGGAAATATTCACTTCAGATTTGGGGAGTGACTTGTCCCAGTGGTTAGAGTGGGTGTCTCTCAAAGTGTTTCTCCCTGTGCCTCTTAGATTACACTCTCTTCCTGCTGCTCCGGTTCTCTCCTCTCTCCCTGTCCCCCAGAACCCCGGGTGAGTGGTTGTGAGAGCGGTTTTCTGTGCGGTCCCTTTAAGAAGAATCCTGGGTCTGAGAAATCAGTCTCTTTCTCACAACAGTATCCTGACTTGTTTCCAGCTTAATACTGTCCATACGCCTCTTCTAGGCTCTGGGGTTGCAGGCTGGGGCTTTGTTCCTGGGACTCAGGACCCTCCCCTCTCTGCTAAACTCACTTCCTGCCTCGCGAGTCTCTCCCGGCTGCTGTTCGCTCCGGGGAGCTGGGCAGCCCTCTCCACGTTTCTGCTGTTCTTACCAGTCTCAGTGTGGCTTCTTCAGTGTTCCTTGGTTGAAGAGTCCTCTTAGTTTAGTCCAAAGTTGGTTTTTCCAGATGATGGTTCTTAAAATTAGGTTGTAATGCACTTTGGTTCTGGGAGGTGGAAGTTGGTACATCCGCCTACTCCGTCACCATCTTGTCTCTAGAGCCAGGTCTTTCTTGCTGGTATTACTGGACTAGGGGTCTATTTGCCTGTGCACATCAATGTTCAATAAGACAGGAACAGGCCCTGGCCGGTTGGCTCAGTGGTAGAGCATCGGCCTGACGTGCAGAAGTCCTGGTTTCGATTCCCGGCCAGGGCACACAGGAGAAGCGCCCATCTGCTTCTCCACCCCTCCCCCTCTCCTTCCTCTCTGTCTCTCTCTTCCCCTCCCGCAGCCGAGGCTCCACTGGAGCAAAGATGGCCCTGGCGCTGGGGATGGCTCCTCGGCCTCTGCCCCAGGCGCTAGAGTGGCTCTGGTTGCAACAGAGCGACGCTCTGGAGGGGAGAGCATCGCCCCCTGGTGGGCGTGGCAGGTGGATCCCGGTTGGGCGCATGTGGGAGTCTGTCTGACTGTCTCTCCCCGTTTCCGGCTTCAGAAAAATACAGAAGAAAAAAAAGACAGGAACATACAACAGATGAAGTTTATTTTTAGGAAATAACTACCCCTGAGGTTATAGCTAAGGTAATGCTCAAAGATCTGGCTCCCTAGTGGCTTCTACGGTCTCGGTTATATAGAGGAAAAATCATTGACCATGGTATCTGTGGGAGTTAGGGTTGTGGACTCGACTGACTGGTCAGCTCTAGGGTAGGGGCTAATTGATCAGTGCAAACATCAGTTCTTTGTTGCAGCACCTTAGTTGTTTGGAGTCTCTTTGATCCTTGAATGATTTATGTCTCCATTTATTTAAGTGTTCTGTAATTTCAGAGTTATTTTACCGTTTTTAGTGTTAAGGTCATGTACATATGTAGTTTTTCATTTATTGTTTGTTGCTATTAGTTTTGTCATTTGTTATACTGTAATTTTATCTTCTTAAGAGCTGTAATTGTGTACCTGGCTGGTGGCTCAGTGGATAGAGTGTCAGCCCAGCGTATGGACGTCCAGTTTCAATTTCCAATCAGGGCACACAGGAGAAGTGAACATCTATTACTCTCCACCTCCCTCTTCCTCTTCTCTTCCTCTTCTCTTGCTTTTCTCTTCCTCTTCCCCTCCCACAGCCAGTGGTCTAAAGCGCTGAGGATAACTCAGTTGGTCCAAGTATGTCAGCCTCAGGCACTAAAAATAGCTCAGTACTTTAGCATCAGCTCAAGACGGGGTTGCTGGATGGATCCTGGTTGGGGTGTGTGCAGGAGTCTGCCTCACTATCTACTCTTCTCTCCTCTTAAAAAAAAAAAAAGGAAAGCTAACAAACAAAGCTTAATTGTTTATTGAAAGAAGTGATCAACAAGCTGATTTTTTCAATTGAGATGGGCTAGGGATAAATAACAGCATGTGGATACTATCTATATATATATATATACACATCATATATATATATATATATATATACCATCTCTCTCTCTCTCTCTCTCTCTCTCTCTCTCTATATATATATATATATATATATATATACACACACACACACATATATAGGCATTATGTATGTATGTGTGCGCTTTTTTTTTTTTTTTTTTTTTTAAGTAAGAGGAGGGTAGATATGCACCCTTACCCGGATCTACCCAAGAACACCTGTCTGGGGTGATGCTTGGATCAGCTGGGCTATTTTAATAGTACCTGAGCAAACCAACCTAGTTATCCTCAGCGCCTGGACCGATTCTCGAACCAACTGAACCTGGATTCCAGGAGGTGAAGAGAGAAAGAAGGGGGAGAGGGGGAGGAGAGAAACAGATGATTGCTTCTTTGTGTGCCTTGACCAGTAATTGAACCTGGGACATCCATGTGCCAGGCTGATGCTCTATCCAAGGAGCCACTGGCCAGGGTCATATTTTGTTTTACAAGTACAGTAAATATTTTATCTAGACTAATACGTTCTGCATCTTGCTCATAGTTATATTTACTGTGTTACTTACAAAATTTCAAAAAAATTTAGATGCATGGTGTTACAACCTATACTTTAAAATTTATTTTGTGTTTAGGAAATGCTTACAGCACAGCTGGCGGAGAAAGACAGTAACCTGCAAAAGTGGCGTGAAGAACGGGATCATTTGGTTGCAGCATTAGAAACGCAGCTGAAAGCACTGCTCTCCAGTAACTTACAGAAAGATAATGAAATTGAACAATTAAAAAAAAGGATCACGTCAGAGGCTTCTAAAACAGTCAGTTGACTCTTGTTCTTTCTATACCTTTTTAAAAAATAAACAAAGATTTTCAAAATTGTTTAACTTCTTAAAGGTTAAAAAAATAAGTTTCAATAGATCAAAAAGGTATCAGAGTTTGAAAAATTGGATATATTTTATGAATTTTGAGTTTTTCAACTTTATCGTTTTGATTGGTTGAGAGATAATATTGTCTTCCTAGTAAAGTTGTGAAAATTGAGAGCATTTGTGAAAAACAATTAGCATAGTTTTTACCTCAGTGGGAGTCAGAACATACTATTTCTTCCCATTATAATTCAATAGAATCTTTATTTGGCAGTTATGGGTAGGTGACATAGAGTTGTATTTGACTTTTGATTTTGATGGCAGTGATGAGAAGACCCATGTTGGAATTTATCAAGTTTAAAAATGTAATCTACTACTTCTTTATAGATCCTTTAAGTAGGGTTTAAGAATAAGAACATAACCCATGGCTGAGAGAGTGGGATGAACATTGTTCAGCAAGAATGGTTTAGTTATGATGCTCTTTCCTACTGTAATCCTGTATTTGCATTTCCAAGACACTGTCTTTTCAAAATTGTGTTATCAATATTCAAATCCAAACTCAGTACAGGCCTTGGCCATGTCATTTTCTATTTCCTCATCTGGAAAGTAGGAATAATAATTCGTGTTTGTTTTATTTTTTGGTGAGAGAGGTGGACTGACAGGCAGGAAAGGAGAGAGGTAAGAAGTATCAATTCTTCATTGTGGCACCTTAATTGTTTGTTGATTGCTTTCTCATAATGTGCCTTGACTGGGGGCTCCAGCCAAGGCAGTGACCCCTTGCTCAAGCCAGCGACCTTGGGCTTCAATTCAGTGACCTTGGACTTAAGCCAGTGACTATGGGATCATGTCTTTGATCCCACGTTCAAGCCGGCAATCCCACTCTCAAGCTAGCGACCTTGGGGTTTTGAGCCTGGGTCCTCAGCTTCCCAGATTGACGCTCTATCCACTGCGCTACTGCCTGGTCAGGAAGGAATAATGATTCTTGACAAATCTGAGAGTTACTGAAAGTCAAATGAGAGAATATATGTAAAACACCTTGGAAGTTGAAAGTAATCCTCAAATTCTCTCTTTTTAAAATTTTTTTCGTTGACTTGATAGAGAGAACCATCAACTCATTGTTTCCTGTAGTTCTATTTAGTTGTGCTCTTATTGTTTCTCGTATGTGCATTGACTGGGTGATCCAGTCCTCAACATCAGCGTTCCAGGACGACGCTCTATCCACTGACCCACTGCTCTATCCCTTGAGCCATCTGGCCAGGGCCTCAGATTCTCTTTATATCAGACTCAAAAGAGGCTAGAAAATTGCCCAGTCTTTCCTGAGTCGCTGAGTAAGAAGGAGTGGAGGAAGGAGAGTTACAGGGTCATTGAAGAAGTCTTTGATTATTCCCCATTTAATCCACCCAAATCTTGATTTTTATATTCTTTAGGTGAAATATTTTAATTTATTTTTGGTTACATTGGCTTGTTGCTTTAATATTTACTTTAGGAAAAAGAAACCATGGATATCAAGCCCATAAACATGAGTTCAGCAGATCTTGGTGTGATTGAAACTGAACCTCAGTCAACAGGTTTTGAAATTTCCAGCAATGAAGTAGAGGTGGGCATTTGGTAACGCAGTCCACTTTTTTACCTTCTTTATCAGTGACTGTTAATCACCAGGTAACACATGCTATTATAATTCAGTCAATTGTTGTAAGTACTTTGCTGTACAATTTATATGCTCTCTGCTGTGGAAAAGAAAGTTGAAGAACTTTGAGGATAGGTGAAATTCTTTTGAGAGATTAGGTCTCTAAATATTAATCTCCTCTCAAAATTATATTGATTTCAAACAATAGATCTGTTCATATAAACACACTTTCTTGGTCAGAAATAGGAAATCTCACAAAAGGTAAAGTACAAATGATTATTTGCCCTCATAAGAGGTCTCTTTAATTAACATTCTTTTATATAGTAATTGTAATTAAGTTATTAAGTATAGTAATGCCCACTTAATAACTTTGTCACCAAATCTCAGTAACTCACAATGAATTTCCATAATTTGTAATGAGATTAGAATTCTGTGAATCACTTTGGATAGTATAGAGATTCTCATATTATTTATGAAATAGACAAAAATTCTGTCATTTAAAGTTTTAAAGAGAAAATTAAACATTTTAAACACATTTATTGGGAGCGTTTAGTGTTGGGAACCTTGCTAAATGCTGAGAATACCAACATAAATAAGATATGATTGCTATTCATAAGGAGGAGAGACTCTAGTAAGACAAGAGACATACAGGACTGCCTTATTTGAGCTTACCTTTTCGGCCAAGTGCTATAAACAGTGTACAAAGAAGAAACACTGACTCAGGAGGACACGATGATTTTGCCTGAGTGGTTGTGGACAAGGATTAGCAAAGGTAGCATCATCCAGGGTTGTGAGGATGAATAGAATTTGACCAACCAGAGAACAGGAAGAGAAGGGCACTTTAATCTAGGGAAGTAACATGAGCCATTTCTTTTTTCCTGGCCTAGTTTTTCATAGAGTTTCAAATAATTAGTATTGACCTTAGAGACTGTACAAATCTATCACTTGTAGAAAAGATTAAAATTGATCCATAAATAAGATTAATTCTTTTTTAATTAAGAGAGAGGCAGGGAGCATGCAGAGAGACAGACTCCTGTATGCTCCTGCCCAGGATTCACCTGGCAAGCCCCCTAACAGGTAATGCTCTGCCCATCTGGGGCTGCTGCTCTGTTGCTCAGCAATCAAGCTATTTTAGCACCTGATATGAGGCCATGGAGCCATCCTCAGCTACTGGGGCCAGCTTGCTTGAACCATTCGAGCCATGGCTGCAGGAGAGGGAGAGAGAGGAGGAGGGGGAGGGGTGGAGAAACAGTTAGGCTCTTCTTCCTTGTGCCCTGACTAGGAATTGAACCTGGGACTTCCACACACCGTGCCTACACTCTACTGCTGAGCCAACCGGCCAGGGAAGATTAATTCTTCATTGCACTGGCAATTATGTGTGGAACATATTTTTCTCTGTAACTTTATGTTTTCCTAAAACTTCCAGGTTTGTTTCCTGTTAAGAACTCCAGCAGTTATTGTATACTTCATAGTTTTGGAGAATGGCATTATTAGACTGTTTTGCATATTTTTCTTACCTTCATGAAATAAACATGCTCAACTGGGCTGAAATTCCAAAATGAGGCATTCATATAGCTGATTTTGAGAGGTCAGCTGGACCTATATATGGCCTCTCCCTATGGCTTGGCTAGAGTTTGAGGAAGAGTGTCCTGTAAGTTAGTGTTCCAAGAATACAGAGTAGAAGTTACAAGGCTTCTTATCACTGAGCCTCAGAAGAATCGGGATGTTACTTCCACCACAACCTATTGCTCACGGAAGTCATTAAGGCCAGCCCAGATTTAAGGAAGGAGAATGAGACTCCATCTCTCAATGGGAAGAGTAGCAAAGAATCTGCAGCAAACGTTAGTCTACTGTAAACTGGAGCTTATTAAAAATTTTAGATTCTTTTCTTGAAGAGTTCTGATTATGGTAGGGTCCAAGAATCTTTTAAACAAATTCTTTAGATTATTCTCAGGATCATACAAATTTGAGAAATACTGATCTCTAAGTTTCCCTCAACTTTAACATACCATGTATAAGCTTAGAGAGGGGAGATGATAACTCAGTCTCTGTCCTTGCTGCGGCGAATTGAACCCACGCACACTTTTTATCTTTACTAATTCGTTGTCTTTAATTGGTATTTGAGAGAGTTCTTTGTGACTTATGAATTTATTTTCTGCAAATAAGGTTTGTTTTCATTTTTAATTCTCTTATAGGATGAATCTGTAGTCCTTGACTCTTGTGAAGTGTCAACAGAAAATAATCAAACTACTCGGTTTCCAAAACCTGAGTTAGAGATTCAGTTTACACCTTTACAGCCAAACAAAATGGCAGTGAAACACTCTGGTTGTACCTTACCAGTAACGGTTAAGATTTCCAAGGCTCGGAAGAGGAAGAGTAATGAAATGGAGGAGGTAAATACTTAACTGATGAGTGAATTTAACAAGCAGATATTTATAATATATAGTTTAAAACTCTGTTATGCTTCCCTCCTTTTCTTTTTTTTTTTTTTTGGTATTTCTCTGAAGCTGGAAACGGGGAGAGACAGTCAGACAGACTCCCGCATGCGCCCGACCGGGATCCACCTGGCACGCCCACCAGGGGGCGATGCTCTGCCCCTCCGGGGCATCACTCTGTCGCGACCAGAGCCACTCTAGCGCCTGGGGCAGAGGCCAAGGAGCCATCCCCAGCGCCCGGGCCATCTTTGCTCCATTGGAGCCTCGGCTGCGGGAGGGGAAGAGAGAGACAAAGAGGAAGGAGAGGGGGAGGGGTGGAGAAGCAGATGGGCGCTTCTCCTGTGTGCCCTGGCCAGGAATCGAACCCGGGACTTCTGCACGCCAGGCCGACGCTCTATCACTGAGCCAACCGGCCAGGGCCGCTTCCCTCCTTTTTATAAGCATTGCTGTTAGAGGCCAGAGTCATAATTTTTAACATATTCTCTACTCTTTAAGAATATCACTATAGGCCCCTGGCTGGTGGCTCAGTGGATAGTGTTGGCCTGGTGTGTGGACATCCCAGGTTTGATTACTTGTCAGGACACACAGTAAAAGTGACCATTTGTTTCTGTCCCCCAACATCTCCCCCTTTGCTCCCTCTTCCCCTCCCTCAGCTAGTGGCTTGATTGGTTTGAACTTGGCCTCGGGCGCTGAGGATAGTTTGGTTGGTCTAAGTCCCTGGTCGGCAAACTGTGGCTCACGAGCCACATGCGGCTCTTTGGCCCCTTGAGCGTGGCTCTTCCACAAAATACCACGTGCGGGCGCTACCTCAATAAGGAATGTACCTACCTATATAGTTGAAGTTTAAAAAATCTGGCTTTCAAAAGAAATTTCATTTGTTATACTGTTGATATTTGGCTCTGTTGACTGAGTTTGCCGACCACTGGTAAGTGCATCAGCCTCAGGTGCTAAATT
Organism: Saccopteryx leptura; assembly: GCF_036850995.1. Classification (NCBI taxonomy): domain Eukaryota; kingdom Metazoa; phylum Chordata; class Mammalia; order Chiroptera; family Emballonuridae; genus Saccopteryx; species Saccopteryx leptura. The sequence goes on along the minus strand of NC_089515.1, from coordinate 37,404,933 downwards.
TAGCTTGGTACTTGAGCATTGGCCCCAGCTGGAGTTGCAGAGTGGATCCCAGTGGGGGCATATGCAAGAGTCTGCCTCACTATCTCCACTCCTCTCACCTAAAAAAGGAGAGAAAAAATAAAAGAATCTCACTGTAGTTGAATAGTCCTTATTTAAAAAGCTTATGGATATTAAAATAGTTTATGCCTTATTTCAGTGAAGTTGTGATATGTCACATGATGGTACCAGGATTTTATTGGAGAGTTATTTCACTAAATCAGTCCTATTCAAACTTAGTTATTTTCCCTCCAATGGAAAAGGAAAAAGGGTTGATAAATTAGAGAAACTGAAATGGTTATCTTGCTTGAGTTAATCTTTCTTATTTAACTAAAATCTTAGATCTCTATTGTCATAACTCTAATAGTCTCTTTTAGAACAGAAATTCTTTTTCTAACAGCTAGTATATTAAAATCTGGACCTCTTTAGAGGAAGGCTAAACACGGTTTACTTCTTTTGTACTACAGCTTTTTTATTACAGGGTTTATAAAACCCTCTGACATGTCACATAAACTTTCTGACCCTTAGTTTCCTTCTTTTGGAAATGAAAGTAGATATAATGTGTTTAAAATGCTTAGTTTTTGCTCCTTATGTGATAGATAGGTAATATTTATTTTAAAAGTAACTTGTTTTAGGTTTAAAACTAATTATAAAATCTCCAGCACAACAAGTTTATCTTCAACATTTTATTTTACTCCTTAAAAGAGTACTATATTTTCAAGCTGGTAGAAGATAAATAGTATTAACCATACTCCTGAGGCTCTCTGTCAGGTAATATATTTGCTGAATAAATAGTATATTTCCTGCTATACTTAGAATACTTTTTAGAGCTTGTTTTATAGAGCCTTAATTAACTTTTATATTTAATACATTTTAGGTACCATTACAATACTGTTTCAATTTTATCATCTTTATTGACTTTTCCTTGGTTTATTTTTTTAAGGGAAAAGGGAAATTTGTTGTGTACACAGTGTTAAAATACAGTTATCATTTTACTGTTGGTTTATACTCTTCTATTCTCCTATGTGTATTTCAGAAAGATATAAAAATTATTGTAAGCAGATCATGTAAAACTTAAAAGTTGTAATTAATTTTGCTAGCTCTTCACTGCTGTAATAGACTGAGGTCCCAATGAAAAGCATACATATAGGGTTCTGTTCTATTTCAGTGAAGACTCCAAAGAGCTCTTTATGGAACACTCAAAGTGTGATGGAGTTCCAGTCTCTCTTCTGGGTTTGCTTCTCATGATGCCGTCTGTCTTCCCCTTTAAGGAAGTTGGCTTCTTATGACCCTTAATGGCTTCTACTTGGTGATTTGAATTCTGAGGTTTAGTCACGATCTTTTTGCTACTCTCCTCTTGCCTTTTTTTCTCTTTTATGCTTATAATCTTGGGTATAACTAGATTTCTACCAGTTCAATTCAATTAATAATACTACAAAAGGCTTTTTCTAAAATATCATGCCTATTTTGTAGGGAAGGAAGGGCGTGCTTTTTGTTTTGTTTTTTAATTTTTCCATTGATTTCAGAGAGAGAGAGAGAGAGAGAGAGAGAGAGAGAGAAGCATTGCGTCGTTGTTTCACTTAGTTATTCCATTTAGTTGTGCACTCATTGATTGCTTCTTCTATTTGTCCTGACTGGGGATTAAACCCAGATTCTTGGTGCACCTGGTCGACACTTTATCTACTGAGGCACCTGGCCAGGGTCAACAGAGTGTTTTAATTTTCATATTTTGCCTGTGTTTATAGTGAAGATTTTTATTTGTTTTTATTTGTTTTCAGTGCTTCCAAATTGTAGTTAGAGATCTTACACATAGTTGCTTTGCAGGAATTGGGGATAAGGGAGGTATATTGCTGTGCTATATTTTAAAGATGAGGTTCAAATAAAAGATGTATTTCTTCTAATCCTTTTCATTTAGCTTATAATTTCATTTTACATTGTGTGTGAAAATTCATATCTTTAATTATTTGCATATATACATGCATTAAATTATCACATTATACACCTTATACTTATATGCTGTATGTCAGTATCTCATAAAGTTCAGAAAAAATGATCCTTTCAGTGACGATTTTCAACTTCAGCACTATTGACTTTCTTTAGACAGTTGTCCTGTGCATCATTGGGGTGCTGGCAGCTTTCTGGCCTCTGCCCACTAGTTGCCGAGAAAACTCCACTTCCGCCAGCAGTGACAACCAGAACCATCTCCAGACATTGCTAGTGTCCCCTGGGGTCAAAAATCACTACTGGTTAAAGAACCATTATTTTTTTTTTTTTTTAAGTCTAGAGAAAGAAAGTATTGTCAAGAAATTAACCAATACTGACATACATTATTTTTAGGACTTTGTGAAGTGTGAAAATAAGAAGAATACCACACCCAGAACTAATTTGAAGTCCCCTGTTGCTGAGCCCAAAAATTCTTCTGTCAAAAAGGAACAAAAGGTTTGTCTTCCAGTTTGTCCAAACTTCACTATTTTAATAACTTACATTTATAAAGATAGAAGATGAAAATAAAGATGTCAAATTTGATTAGTAATTATTCAGATTCAGTTCTGTCTAATTACAACTCATTTGTCTTTGATTTTAATTCCTCTGATGCAGCTTAGAGTGTAGGCTCAGCGTTCGGCCAGTGGCATGCACTTACTGACGGGTCCCTTCTCCCTTAGCCTGCCCCCCACGCTCACTTTGCTGCCTCTGGCCTTTCATCCTTCTCACGTTCTCCATTGCAAATTCCCTGCTGAGAATTCTTAGCCTGTGTCTGGCCTGTTTAATTCAACTATGGCGGAAACTATTTCCTTCTAACACTCATCAACAATAATGAAAAATGTTTGTTTATTAGGTTTCAACAAAATTGTTATCTCAGAAAACATACTCTCTACGGAGTCAAGCATCTGCAATTAATGAAAACTTGGCTACTAAGAAAAAAGAAGGTACACTACAGAAATTTGGGGACTTCTTACAACATTCTCCAACAATCCTTCAATCAAAAGGTTTGCATAGAATTAAATGCCCTTTAATGTTAGGTATAGTGGGTATTTCCATATATTTCTGGTTGATATATAAACTCAGCAGTGAGTATTATATTTCAAGTAAACGTCCTGTAATAGGTACTGTGGGAGGAAACGTGGAAAGGTGATATGCCTTGATGTTCAATACGTAGTAGAGAAAGACCTGTATTGAAGTAATTGATCCAGAGCAGGTAGCTTAATGTAATTATAGAGATAAAATGTGCTGTGGTAATATTGGAGGGAAACGAGCCCCTATTCTAATTAGGGGCTATGGGAAGATTTTATGGAGAAGATGGGATTTAATTTAGTACTGAAATGTTGGCAGTATTGCACCTGTTAGAGGTGATCACTGTGAGTATCATGGGTATACTTTCACGGTTTTTTTCTTGTATAGATAAACATGACCTATTCATATATATCAAAAACATACCCTTCTGTACATACTGATTTAGTTTTTTCTGAAGTTGGAAACAGGGAGGCAGTCAGACAGACTCCCACATGCGCCCGACCAGGATCCACCCAGCATGCCCACCAGAGGGCGATGCTCCGCCCATTTCGGCCGTTGCTCTGTTGCAACCAGAGCCATTCTAGCACCTGAGGCAGAGGCCATGGAGCCATCCTCAGCGCCCAGGCTGACTTTGCTCCAATGGAGCCCCGGCTGTGGGAGGGGAAGAGAGAGACAGAGAGGAAGGAGAGGGGGAGGGGTGGAGAAGCAGATGGGCACTTCTCCTGTGTGCCCTGGCCGGGAATCGAACCCGAGACTCCTGCACGCCAGGCTGATGCTCTACCACTGAGCCAACCGGTTTTTCCTTATCCATATTAATACCTGTGTGTTAATATATGCTCAGATGTACACACTCATTATACGTACATAAACAAAAACATGTACACAGAGAGACCAGTTTTGACACAGGTGGAGTACCAGGAAAGTACAGGGAAAGTGCAGGCTGTTCTAGGTGGCATGTAGGATGTGGAGAGATTGTTGGGGGAGAAAGTAGAGGAGTAGTCAGGTTTCACAAGATGACCTGAGTGGTAGAGTAGAGTAAGTGGGAGGAGAATAGTGGTGAGGAGACTAGGAAGGGCTGGGAATATAAAGCAAGGGACAGCTTAATTGATCCAGATAGGTTGTGTAAAAACACTTTGTGTAAACACATGTGCAGAGGTTCCCGACTTTCTTGGTTTGTAGTGCCTTTAATAACTCGGTAATTTGTTTCATTGTGCTCCTTCACCCAGAGAAACACCTAATACTTCCATGCATTTAGTACTTAAGGCCAAACAGCCACTGAAAACTCAGCTTCTGAAAATTCAGGTTGCAAAGTCAGGTGATCATCATATGGAGTGGAATGCGGTGTTACTCTGAAACTGAACCACCTTGAGCTGTTGTCACTGTTAGTATCCAGGCAGGCTGCGGAACGTGTTACAGAGCGACGGAGTGGCCTGTGCTCCTGCAAGCTTGTCACAGCAGGGCTCTCACGGTTTGGGACCTTCAGGCTTACCGGACCCATTTGTTTATATTTTCCAAAAAATATAGACATCATTTTTTTTTTTTTTTTTTACAGAGAGAGAGAGAGAGAGAGTCAGAGAGAAGGATAGATAGGGACAGACAGACAGGAATGGAAAGAGATGAGAAGCATCAGTCATCAGTTTTTCGTTGTGACACCTTCGTTGTTCATTGATTGCTTTCTCATATGTGCCTTGACTGTGGGTCTTCAGCAGACCAAGTAACCCCTTGCTCAAACCAGTGACCTTGGGTCCAAGGTGATGAGCTTTGCTCAAGCCAGATGAGACCGTGCTCAAGCTGGCGACCTTGGGGTCTCGAACCTGGGTCCTCGGCATTCCAATCCCACGCTGTATTCACTGTGCCAACACCTGGTCAGGCTAGACATCATTTTATGGTATAGTTTGCATAAGCATAGAAAATATTTGGAGGGACAAATAGCAAACTGTTAAAAGTCTAAATTTGGAGAGGCAGAACTTGTTATTTTAGATTCTTATGGAGGTTATTTAAAAACCGATGTTAATCACTTCAGTGTTAAAAGAAAATATGTTTACAAGAAGGAGGTACCCATTTCAGTAACTGACTTCCTTACTGGGTTGACTTAGCTCCTTAACAGCTTCCCTATGTATATATCTGGCCTGGATTTTTTAACTTATTTCTCTGACTATAAGATAACCCTGTTTTGGATTGTTGTTACAATCCCCAGCTGTTGTTGATCAGATGGAAATATAGGGACTCAGGCCCTGGTCCAGCTGTGCTCTTGTTCATACCTGATTCCTGGCCTAGATGCCTTCATTTGGAGCCTCTTTATTGGGAACCTTCGGCAGAGAACTTCTCTGCCAAAGACCTTATGACAGGGAAGGGCAGGTAACCTTGAAGACACCTTTCTCCGCTCTACCTCTAGTTTTTCACTCCTAGCTCTTCCTCCGGCCTCCAGCCCCAAGGGCCAAAAAACCGCAAGAGTATGAGCCTTTTGTCTAAGTTCCCTTGGCAGTGTGATGGCCCACACTGATGAGCTGGTCCTCTGACATAGACCACTCCCTATTCTATGGGAAAATGTGGGAAAGGGGGTGGGTAGGAACTGGTGGTTTCTTTTTTATTTTTCTTACTTTTTCTTTAGAGAGAAGCAGGGAGGCAGGCAGACAGACTACTGCATGTGCCCGAATGGGATCCACCCGGCAAGCCCACTAGAGAGCGATGCTCTGCCCATCTGGGGCGTTGCACCGCTGCAATTAGAAACATTCTAGCTCCTGAGGCAGAGGCCATGGAGCCATCCTCAGTGCTCGGGCCAACTTTGCTCCAATGGAGCCTTGGCTGCAGGAGGGGAAGAGAGAGACAGAGAGGAAGGAGAGGGGGAGGGGTGGAGAAGCAGATGGGAGCTTCTCCTGTGTGCCCTGACCAGGAATCGAACCTGGGACTTCCCACACGCTGTCTTAATGCTGTACCACTGAGCCAACCAGCCAGGGTGGGAGCTGACTTTCTTTTGGCCATCAGCTACTCTGACATCTGCAGCTCAGCTCTCAAGCTCAGCTCAACCCTTGACAAGTAGACCCTCCATTTAATGCATTTCCTTTAAATGTTTTTTCTGTTTTTTTAAGAAGTGTAGTTATATGTATAAGAATATTTTTTTATCCAGGAGTGTTTTTAAATGGAAATATATTTTCTATTAAAACCATTATGTGCCTATTAAAAAATAAAACAAATGTATAAAGTAAGAAATTTTAAAATTTCAATTCCACTTCCCTAGAGTAATCAACTGTTAACAATTTGCTTTCTAATTTTTACTGTGTGAGTGTGTGTGTGTGTGTGTGTGTGTGTGTGAGTGAGAGAGAGAGAGAGAGAGAGAGAGAGAGAGAGAGAGAGAGAGAGCGCGCTATAAGTAAAGGGCTCACAATTATCAACAACCTTTACTTAATAGTCATTGAAGAAGCCTGAGTTTTACTGATGGTACTATAATTTACTAGTCTAATGATGCGTATTTTACTTACTTGTTTTTGCTCTTAATCATTATTTCATGTGTTTATTAGGCATTTAATTTTTTCTTTGTGAATTGTCCTTTCATGTCCTTTTACCGTTTACAAATTACAGTGCTTTTTAAAATGTGGTATGTTTTTACTTTATTAAAAAGTTTAAACCTTTGCAGTTAGAAAATTATTTCAGTATTTAACTAATATGTGTATTTTTATAGCAAAGAAGATAATTGAAACGATGAGCTCTTCAAAGTTCTCAAATGTAGAAGTCAGTAAAGAAAATGGATCACGACCAAAACGGGCCAAACGGAAATTATACACAAGTGAAATTTCATCTCCTATTGATATATCTGGCCAAGTGGTAAGCTGCTATTTTAGTTTTCTTAAAAGTAAAACTGTTCATGTTATTTTACATTTTGAAATATTCATAACAATTTGAATTTTTTTTTTTTTTTTTTGTATTTTTCCAAAGTGAGAAGCAGGGAGGCAGACAGACTCCTGCATGTGCCCAACCGGGATTTACCCGGCAAGCCCACTAGGGGGTGATACTCTCCCATCTGGGCAGCTGCTCCATTGTGACCAGAGCCATTCTAGTGCCTGAGGTGGAGGCCGTGGAGCCATCTTCAGTGCTTGGACCAGCTTTTGCTCCATTGGAGCCTTGGCTGTGGGAGGGGAAGAGACAGAGAGAAAGGAGAGGGGGAAGGGTGGAGAAGCAGATGGGTGCTTCTCCTGTGTGCCCTTGCTTGGAATTGAACCCAGTACTTTCACACACTGGTCCGACACTCGACCACTGAGCCAACCTGCCATGGCCACAATTTGAATTTTATAATAGGTTGAATTTTTATTTTTTAGATCAAATCTCTTTAAATACGCTTTAAATGTTAAACTTTTGATATCAGATAGGTTAAATTTATGGTAATTAAATATAAATGTGGCATTAATACATACACATTTTCTTCATCTACATTCATAAACTAGTCAGAGGCATTCCATCCATAGAATTATCACTGTTTAATAGCTCCTGGCATTTCTCTCTCTTGTTATCTTTATCACAGAGTTGTACAGATCTGGGCCCAAGTGTGCCTGGTAATACAGAACTGACATTTAGTCATTTCCTCCCACCTCTCCTCAGCCTTCCAGGTCCTATTGAGAAAAGACTGTAGTTTGTCACCAGGACTCTGACTCATTCTCCTCACTCAGAACAGGCTGTGCTGTTACAAGGAAAGTTCTAATTTTTTAGCATGCTTACATTTGCCTAGTTGATGAAAGTGCAAATAAAAAAGAAATTAAAGGAACAGTTTTCAGCAGGAAATGGCCAAGAAAAATCGGGGGAGTTTTTTAGCAATAGTAGCTATCAGATACTAGGTAGATACTTAAAAGCAAGTGGCTAAGAATTGTGGTTAATTAGGACATGCTGTTAAAAGTACTGTTTTCTTCATCACTTTTTACCATGTCTGATTAGTCTGTAATTTCCTCCCTTGATGAAATTATTTTCAACTTTCTAAGTTGTATAGTTGTTGCTGCAAAAGATCTTTTTTTTAAAAAGTTATTTGAGTCACATGTCTCCAAACACTTTAGTAATCATTTCAAGCTATATATGTCCTGAATATAATATGGAGTATAGATTATTTTAATTCTAAAATCATGCTGTGTTGAAAGAATCTCTTATAAAATCTGTTACAGTAAGCATGCCTTTTTCATAGAAGATAGTGTGCCTGTAGTCCAAGAGGACAATGTATTATAATATACCTATTATTTCAGTTACTAAGCATGTGAATATGTCTTACTGATTATAAATAAGCTTTTTATTTTTATTAAAAATTGTATAATTGTTAATTTCAGATTTTTATGGATTATAAAGCGAAGGAAAGTGATCATCAGATTCTCAAACGACGACTTCGAACAAAAACACCCAAATAAAATCACCATGGAGAATGTTTTAATATAAATTTTATGTTTATTATAATCATTGTAACTTACATCCTCACTCTGAAGATTTTTGTGTATATTATGACATTAAATCCCTCTGTATATATACATACATTGCTATTTTATACATAGTATAATTTTAATTCAATAAAGGAAATAAGTCAACATAAATTTACTTGTCTACTTTTCTAAGGCTTTTTTATAATAGTTTTTTATTTATTTATTTATTTTCCTTTTTGTATTTTTCTGAAGCTGGAAATGGGAAGGTAGTCAGACAGACTCCCACATGCGCCCCACCAGGATCCACCCGGCATGGCCACCAGGGGGCGATGCTCTGCCCATCCAGGGCGTCGCTCTGCTGCAACCAGAGCCATTCTAGCGCCTGAGGCAGAGGCCACAGAGCCATCCTCAGCGCCCGGGCCAACTTTGCTCCAATGGAGCCTTGGTTGCAGGAGGGGAAGAGAGAGACAGAGAGGAAGGAGAGGGGGAGGGGTGGAGAAGCAGATGGGCACTTCTCCTGTGTGCCCTGGCTGGGAATCGAACCCAGGACTCCCGCATGCCAGGCCGACGCTCTACCACTGAGCCAACCGGCCAGGCCTATTTCATATTTTTGACAGGGACAGAGTGTCAGAGAGAGGAACAGGTAGGGACAGACAGACAGGGAGAGAGATGAGGGGCATCAATTCTTTGTTGCGGCACTGTAGTTGTTCATTGATTGCTTTCTCATATGTGCCTTGAAGGGGGCTACAGCAGAGCGAGTGACCCCTTGCTGAAACCAGTGACCTTGGGCTTTGAGCCAGCCACCTTTGGGCTCAAGCCAGGGACCCCGTGCTCAAGCTGGCAAACTTGAGGTTTTTGAACCTGGGTCCTCCACATCCCAGTCCGATGCTCTATCCACTGCAGCACGGCCTGGTCAGGCTATAATAGCTTCTTTTTAAATTATATGTATTTTCCTATTATCTCAGGCATGGAGTCAGTGAGGGTCCCAGGAAAAATGGTATTGTTTTTGTTTGTTTTTCTAGACATACATGTCATAGGTCAGTTAATAGGTTTACTTGTATTTAACAGTGTCTTATGAATTGTTCTTACTATTGGGAAATACAACAGATTATACATATCTGTTTGGATTATAGCTAAGGTCAGGGAGTATGTACAGATCTGTTGCCAAAATATGTATAGCAGTCCTCCGTAGCTGCAATTTGATTGTCCTTGGTTTCAGTTACCTGGGTCAGTTTTGGTCTCAAGGTATTAAATGGAAGGTTTCAGAAAAAACAATTCAATAAATAATTCCTAAGATTTAAAATTGTGCACCATTCTGAGTCATGTCATGAAATCTCACACTGTGCCTCTGTCCCACCCCATCCCACCTGGATGTGACTCATGCCTTTGTCCAGCATAGTCATGCTGTCACTTGCCTCTCCCATTAGTTACTTGGTGGCCCTCTTGGTTATCAGATTGTCCTAGGATCATAGTGCTTGGGCTCAGGACCCTTCTTTTACTTAGTAATGGCCCCAAAGTGCAAGAATAATGACGCAGGCAACTCAGATATGGCAAAGGGGAGGTAAGTGCTTTCTTTAACTGGAAAGGTGACAGTTTCAACTGAATAAAGAAGAAAATCGTATGCTGAGGTTGAGATATACAAGGATCACTCTTCATTAATGAAATTTTTTTTTTAATTTTTTTAAATTTATTTTTTACAGAGACAGTGAGTCAGAGAGAGGGATAGACAGGGACAGACAGGAACGGAGAGAGATGAGAAGCATCATTAGTTTTTCATTGCGCGTTGCAATACCTTAGTTGTTCATTGATTGCTTTCTCACATTTGCCTTGACCACGGGCCTTCAGCAGACCAAGTAACCCCTTGCTAGAGCCAGCGACCTTGGGTTCAAGCTGGTGGGCTTTTGCTCAAACCAGATGAGCCCGCGCTCAAGTTGGGGACCTCAGGGTCTTGAACCTGGGTCCTCTGAATCCCAGTCCGATGCTCTATCCACTGCACCACCGCCTGGTCAGGCCATTAATGAAATTTTGAAGAAGGAAAAGGAAGTTGCTAGTTATGCTGTCACACCTCAGACTGCAAAAGTATGGGCCACAGTGTATGGTAAGTTCTTAGGTAAGATCGAAGAGGCATTACAATTATGTAGAAGAAATGAACAGAAAGTATGATCAGATTGATAGTGAAATTAGCACCAGATAGCACAGAGCCTATACAAAGACTTCAGCAGGGGGCCCCTTGAAATAAGTGACCACGTTCACATAACTGTTATTACAGTATGTTATAATTATACTTTATTAATTGTTAATCTCTTATGCCTAATTTATAAATAAAACTTTTCATAGATATGTATATAGAGGCAAAACATTGGGTTTGGTATTATCCATGGTTTCAGGCATCAACTGGAGTCTTAGAACTATTCCCTGCACACCAGGGGAACTAATAATATATGCATTATTAGGATTTTTTTTTTTTTGTATTTTTCTGGAGAAGCGGGGAGGCAGAGAGATAGACTCTCACATGTGCCCGACTGGGATCCACCCGGCATGCCCGCTACTAGGGGTGATGCTCTGCCCATCTGGGGCGTTGCTCTGTTACGACTGGAGCTATTCTATCGCCTGAGGTGGAGGCCATGGAGCCGCCCTCAGCGCCCAAGCCAACTTGGCTCCATTGCAGCCTTAGCTGCAGGAGGGGAAGAGAGAGCTAGAGAGAAAGGAAGGGGGAGAGGGGGAAACAGATGGGCGCTTCTATGTGCCCTGGTCGGGAATTGAACCCAGGACTTCCATACACTGGGTCAATGGTCTACCTCTGAGTCACCCAGCCAGGGCCGGAAAAGATCTTGAATCCTTAATTAGAATGTCTTTTATAATCGAATAGAGTTGCCTTTCTTATTTTTTCAGGAAATAGAAGATCAGAAGCAGAAAGTTAAACATGGAGATAGCATGTAGAGGACAAACATTGATAGCTGGAAAAGAGAATTTTTATTTTTTATTATTTTTTATTTTTATTTATTTATTTTAGAGAGGAGAGAGAGAGAGACAGAGAGAGGAGAGAGAGACGGGGGGAGGAGCTGGAAGCATCAACTCCCATATGTGCCTTGACCAGGCAAGCCCAGGGTTTCGAACCGGCGACCTCAGCATTTCCAGGTCGACGCTTTATCTACTGCGCCATCACAGGTCAGGCAGGAAAAGAGAATTTTAGACCTGCAGGGACCTAGGAAAATTTTAAGAATGCACTTTATAGATGAGAAAACAGACCTCTAAGTTGCCCTTTGGTTTTTAAAAAAACAACCAATAGGAGGCAAAAACAAAGAGGCCTCAAGAATTGTCAAATGGAACTTGTTAATCTAAAAGCAATTACATATCTAAAACAAAGGATTCATTGGATTTTATTTAGCATTGTTTATTGAATGATGACCCTAAGTCAGGAAGAAACTTACCTTTGGTGTTTCCTGTAGGAGATAATACCATGTTTAGGGAAAATATCCATTAAAATAGTTAATTATGTAATCTCTTTAAGCACTGAAATGTTTTTATTAGGCTGCGTGGTTTCCTTATACTAAAAATACTTACATAGTTGATCCTCATTTCAGAGATTCCATATTGACAAGTTTTCTTGCTAAAACTTATTTGTAATCCCCAAATCAGTACCCTAGGCACTTTTGTAGTCCTTAGACATGCAGTGTGGCAAGATTTTTGAGTTGCCTTTCTCAGCTGAGGTTGAACGAGGTGAACGCTGCCTTTCTGTTCCAGTTCTCAGACTAAACAGATGTCCACATCCCTGAATACAGACTGAAAGCACACTTTAACAAGGTCTACGGGGGAGATTTGCCAAGTAGAAGGGCTTTAGAAACACGTTGGGCTTTTCACAGATTTATACTAACAAAGCGTACATAAACTGAAGGTAGGAATCAAAATGCCCACTGGAATAAAAATCAACACTCTTCAGAGGAAGATGCACTGTAGAATCTCTACAACATACATTTTCTAATGTGTGATATGGAATCAAAAATCAGTACATAATGGGAAGAAACAGCAAAATGAGTCCCATGGTTTAAAAAACCCCCACAAGAATAAGTTACATGGCCCAAATGTGAATTTTGCAAAATCTTTTTTTTTTTTTTTCCTGAAGCTGGAAACGGGGAGAGACAGTCAGACAGACTCTCGCATGCGCCCGACCGGGATCCACCCGGCACGCCCACCAGGGGCGATGCTCTGCCCACCAGGGGGCGATGCTCTGCCCCTCCGGGGCGTCGCTCTGCCGCGACCAGAGCCACTCTAGTGCCTGGGGCAGAGGCCAAGGAGCCATCCCCAGGGCCCGGGCCATCTTTGCTCCAATGGAGCCTTGGCTGCAGGAGGGGAAGAGAGAGACAGAGAGGAAGGAGGGGGGGTGGAGAAGCAAATGGGCGCTTCGCCTATGTGCCCTGGCCAGGAATCGAACCCGGGTCCCCCGCATGCCAGGCCGACGCTCTACCGCTGAGCCAACCAGCCAGGGCCTGCAAAATCTTTTAAGTGGTTATGAAGTACATGTTCAAGCATTACAAGATATGTCACCTCAATGGCAAGGTATAAAGAAAATCAAATAGAATTGTCACAATAGAAAAGTAAAATACATCTACAAAATAGGTTTTTTAATTGATTGATTTTAGAGTGACAGAGGAGGAGAAAGAGAGAGAGGGGGAAGACTTCATTGATCTTTCCACTTCAGTGTGCATTCATTGGTCACTTCCCACAAGTGCCCTGAGCAGTTACTGAACCTGCAACCTTTGTGTTTTGGGATGATGCTTTGACTGAGCTAACCAGCCAGGGTTACTGGATAGATTTAATAGATTGGAGATCTCAGAAGAAAGTGTCAATGAACTTGAAAATGGATCAATTCAAATCCAATCTTAAGAGATTTGAGAAAGACGAATAGAGCCTCAGGGTCCTATAGAACAATGTCAAACAGAAGAGCACACAGGTAACTGGAGATCCAGAAGGAAAAAAGACTGAAAATGGGGCAGAAAAAAATATATTTGAAGAAATGGCCATGCATTTTCCAAATTTTAGGAAGAAATGTAGTTCTATAAATTCTAAAATAAAGCTGAAGAAAACCACACCTACGAAGATAGTCATACTACTGTAAACCAACAATAAAGAGAAATTTGGAGAGCAGAAAAATCATCCAAATCTTGAAGAACTTGAACAGCATGTTGCCTATAAGCTGCTTACTGGGAGAAAATACTGCAATACATACATTAGACAAAGGATGTATATAAAAATATACAAGAAACAGAATTTTAACGGGTATACAACCAACCTCATAAAAATCTGCTTAAGACAGTGGTAGTCAACCTGGTCCCTACCACCCACTAGTGGGCATTTCAGCTTTCATGGTGGGTGGTAGCAGAGCAACCAAAGTATAAATAAAAAGATAGATTTAACTATAGTAAGTTGTTTTATAAAGATTTATTCTGCCAAACTTAGCAAAAATCTGATATAAAGTACTTGGTAAGTAATTATTATTATTATTATTTTTTAATATTTTATTTTGGCTTCTCTTGAGAATAAATGTTTGCATGTTAAAATTCCCCTACCAGCCCTGGCCGGTTGGCTCAGTGGCAGAGCGTCGGCCCGGCGTGCGGAAGTCCCGGGTTCGACTCCCGGCCAGGGCACACAGGAGAAGCGCCCATCTGCCCCTCCCCCCCCCCCCCCCCCCGTAAGTAATTATTATTATATGCTTTAACTTGCTGTAACTCTGCTTTATAAATTTTATAAAGTAAAGTGACTTCCCTACTTTATAAATCACCATTACTGTGGAACTGGTGGGCAGTTAGAAAATGTTACTACTAACAGAGATACAAAAGTGGACGGTAGGTATAAAAAGGTTGACTACCCTTGGCTTAAGACTTGAGTAGATGCTTCACTAAAAAAGATACTGGCAGTTTTCATGGGAAGGCAAATTAGAGATATGATACAAGTAGAGGCAAAACTAGTGAAAGAATGTTCTGGATTCCCTAATCTACCTATCAAATTGTGCTTCATCTCCCAGCCACCTGGCTTTCCTAATTTTTTTTTTTGAGATGAGGGAAGATAGACTCTTGCATGTTCCCTGACTGGGATCCACCTGGCAACTCCCATCTGGGGCTGATGTTTAGTTCAACTGAGCTATTCTCAGCACCTGATGCTGATGATTGAACCAATCAAGCCACTGGCTGTGATAGGGGAAGAAAGAGAAAGGAGAGGAAGGAGATGGTTGTTTCTTATGTGTGCCCTGACTGGGAATTGAACCTGGGACATCGCACACTGGGTTAATGCTCTATCCACTGAGTGAACTGGCCAGGGCCAGCCTTCCCTGATCTCGATCTTCCTCCCATCACTACTTTGCAAGATAAAACCACTCTAGCTATTTGAACTCTTTTTTTTTTTTTTTTTTTTGATATTTTTCTCAAGCTGGAAACGGGGAGAGACAGTCAGACAGACTCCCGCATGCGCCCGACCGGGATCCACCTGGCATGCCCACCAGGGGGCAACGCTCTGCCCACCAGGGGGCGATGCTCTGCCCCTCCGGGGCGTCACTCTGTTGCGACCAGAGCCACTCTAGCGCCTGGGGCATCTTTGCTCCAATGGAGCCTCGGCTGCGGGAGGGGAAGAGAGAGACAGAGAGGAAGGAGAGGGGGAGGGGTGGAGAAGCAGATGGGCGCTTCTCCTGTGTGCCCTGGCCGGGAATCGAACCCGGGACTTCCACATGCCAGGCCGATGCTCTACCACTGAGCCAACCGGCCAGGGCCTATTTGAACTCTTTACAAGAGTCACTACAGCTATAATAGCTATATTTGCCGTTTGATCCAAATGGACATTTTCCCCTTTCCCTTTTCTGTCAATATTTTTGGCAAAGCCCCAAAAGTGAACAAACTGGCTAATTAGATTCTTCAAAGCTCTGACCTAAACTCTCTCAGAGTTTCACACATACACATACACTAAAGTCCCTAGTTTCCCAAAACATGGAACTCATTAAGGAAATTTAGTCTTTCCTTATATCTGTTTTATAACCATATAGGCTAAACATTCATAAACTTTCATAAATCCTTTATTTTGGCTTTCTGAAACTAAGGATTGAGCTAGCATAGCCTAATCTAATTAATAGTATACATAGTAAAAATTATTTCTTTTTGGCCGTGATTAGCTAGAAGTTTGATCACTTTAGACTTCTGGTTCTGAAACTCACATTTTTTTTTTTTAAACTCACTTTTTATTATCTCCAGTTAATACCTTCCATATGTATCAAAAGCATAGACAATAAAACATGTACAATAAACCATTTATATATGATAGCAAACAGGCCTCATGGTATGAACTTGGGTTGGTTAGGTTCTAGATACAATTTTTTTTTTTTTTTTTTTTTTTTGAGAGAGAGATAGGAAGGGAAAGAGATGAGAAGCAACAACTTGTAGTTGCGGTATGATTGCTTTCTCATATGTGCCTTGACTGGAGGCTCCAGCCGAGCCACTGACCCCTTGCACAAGCCAGTGACCTTAAACTCAAACCAGTGACCTTGGACTTCAAGCCAGTGACCTCTGGGCTCAGGCCAGAGACCACTGAGTCATGTCTATGATCCCACACTCAAGCTGGCGAGTCTGCGCTCAAATCGGATGAGCCCACGTCAAGCCAGAGGCCTCAGGGTTTCCAACCCCCCAGGGCCAGAGAACCTCAGCTTCCCAGGTAAATGCTCTATCCACTGCAACACCACTGGTCAGGCAGTTAAACTAATTTTTAAAAATTTTAATAGAGCCCTGGCTAGTTGGCTCAGTGGTAGTCAGCCTGGCATGAGGATGTCCCAGGTTCGATTTCCAGTCAGGGCACACAGGAGAAGTGCCCATCTGCTTCTCCACCCCTCCCCCTCTCCTTTCTCTCTGTCTCTCTTTTCCCCTCCCACAGCGAAGGCTCCATTGGAGCAAAGTTAGCCCAGGTGCTGAGAATAACTCCATGGGCTCTGCCTCAGGCACTAGAACGACTCTGGTTGCAAAGGAGTAACGCCCCAGATGGGCAGAGCATCACCCCCTGGTGGACATGCCGGGTGGATCCAGGTTGGGCGCATGTGGGAGTCTCTCTCTCTGCCTCCCTGCTTCTCACTTCAGAAAAAAAAAATTTTTTAAAATTAATTTTAATGGGGTGACATTGATAAATCAGGGTATATATGTTCAGAGAAAACATCTCTAGGTTATTTTGACAATTGATTATGCTGCATTCCCATCACCCAAAGTCCGATTGTTTTCTGTCACCTCTAACTGTTGTTTTGTGCCCCCCCCCCGCCCTCGTGCTTCTCACTTCAGAAAAATACAAAAAAAATTTTTTTTTAATAGAAAAAGATATGACTAAAAATGTTTTTGTAGATAACACATTATATGGGACTTTTTTTGTGTGTGTATGTGTGACAGACAGAGAAAGACAGAGAGAGACAGAGAGGGACAGACAGGTTGGGAGAGAAATGAGTAGCATCAATTCTTCTTGCGACACTTTAGTTGTTCATTGATTGCTTTCTCATATGTGACTTGACTGTGGGGCTACAGCAGACCGAGTAACCCCTTTTTCAAGCCAGCGACCTTGGGCTCAAGCTGGTGAGACTTGCTCAAACCAGATGAGCCCGGGCTCAAGCTGGTGACCTTGAGGTTTTGTACCTGGGTCCTCTGCGTCCCAGTCTGATGCTCTATACATTGTACCACTGCCTGGTCAGGCTTGGTGGGAATTTTAAGACAAGATACATATCATTGATCTGGTATTCCAGGGGTCTATTTCTTAGATCACAGCCATGCCCCGTAGTTACGTATTATCCATAGTTGCATTCAAGCTAGAACAATGGAGTTGAACGCTTGTGACAGAAACCAAGTAATTGCAAAAGCCTAAAATACTTACCATCTGGCCCTATAGAGAAGAACATTCATTAGCCCTTGCAATAATAGACATAGATATGCCAGCAAAACTACTTTTTTTTTTTTTTTTCTGAAGCTGGAAACGGGGAGAGACAGTCAGACAGACTCCCGCATGCGCCCGACCGGGGTCCACTCGGCACGCCCACCAGGGGCGACGCTCTGCCCACCAGGGGGCGATGCTCTGCCCCTCCGGGGGGTCGCTCGGCCTCGACCAGAGCCACTCTAGCGCCTGGGGCAGAGGCCAAGGAGCCATCCCCAGCGCCCGGGCCATCTTTGCTCCAATGGAGCCTCGGCTGCGGGGGAGGGGAAGAGAGAGACAGAGAGGAAGGGGGGGGGGATGGAGAAGCAAATGGGCGCTTCTCCTATGTGCCCTGGCCGGGAATCGAACCCGGGTCCCCCGCACGCCAGGCCGACGCTCTACTGCTGAGCCAACCGGCCAGGGCCCAAAACTACTTTTTTAACACAAAATTTTATACCAACACTATATGCACTATGATGAAAACTGAGCTGTTATCAAGCTTTTTAAAAACGCAGTGACCAGTTTGAACCTATTTATCTTTAATTGAATGTCTTCTAAAATATATATGTAAATAAATGTATCTTCCATGCTACATGTATAATAAGAACTTCTATAATTGTATATGTGGTTTTGATGTATTTTCCTTTCATGATTACCAACTGTGTGTTTTACAATACTATTAAATAAATCTAATAGGTTGGAAAAATAAAGATAGCAAGCTGAGAAAGAAGCAGATTTTGATAAAGTTTTAACAAATTTATTAAACATACACCTTTTCTATTTGTAAATAACCTCAAAATTACAGATAATTTGGAAAAATATTGTTAATTAACCAATCACCTCACATATTTATCCTTTTTTGTGTGTGTTTGAGAAAATTTAGGTTCTACTAGCAAATTTCAATTATATAATACAGTGTTATTCAGCAAAGTAAATTTTAATGCGAAGATGAAAGGAAAAGCAGGTCTGAGTGGGCTCCTAAGATATTCTAGAGCTCTGTTCTTAGATGAGTGCTGACACTCATGGGAAGAAGAAATACCCACCATAATAGGTTCTTGGGAGAATTAAGAGTCTCATGCTCTACCGACTGAGCTAGCCGGCCGCCCGGCCCCTGTTCTTGGGAGAATTAAATGAGAACATGTGTGACAAAGTTGTCTATAAACACATAAGGTGCCCACTTCTGATTGAAAGTACCTGACAGGTTAGCCCAGGGAGCAGTCTGATTGTGTGTTTTTTCAGCACGTTCTAACTCAGGGGTTGGGAACCTATGGCTCGCGAGCCAGATGTGGCTCTTTTGATGGCTGCATCTGGTTCGCAGACAAATCTTTAATAAAAAAAAATAATAACGTTAAAAATATAAAACATTCTCATATATTACAATCCATTCATTTCCTACCACTCATGTTGATGGTTGTGGGTGGCTGGAGCCAATCACAGCTGTCCTCTGGGACAACACCAAATTTTTATTGGATAATGCATAAGGTACATGGGTCATTGTATGGCTCTCACGGAATTACATTTTGAAATATGTGGCGTTCATGGCTCTCTCAGCCAAAAAGCTTCCTGACTCCTGTGCTAGCTCATCATCGTGAGAGTCAGCCAGGAAGTAATTTAGATTTAGATTTAAGTTCCTCGTAGTTTTAGCAACTCCTTGACGATTTCCTCTCTTGAAGTTGTAAAAGGGCCTCTGTAAGGTTATAGAATGTACCTGTATAGGTAGCTGTTTTCTTATGGCAACCTTATAGGAGGAATAATTATTTGGTATTCCTCACCAATTTAGAGCTTTTTCTAACTCAGTGGTCCTTAATCCTAATTGCACATTAAATTACCTACAGATCTTAAAAAATACAATCATCTCCGGTCCTAGCCCAGATGTGATTGAATTAGTGAGGCCTGGGAATTGCGGTTGTTTACAAGCACCCCTTGTGATTGTAAAAGTGCAGCCAGGTGTGAGAACCACCGGCTGAGGTTGCAAAGATAAGATTGGCCACAAGATGGAGACAAAGCACTTCTCCCTGCAAAGGCTCCATTCAAAACCTTGTCTGACTTCACAGCTGCGGCAACTCCAGTTTATGTAATGTACCACGCAGGGCAAACACGTGGGAAGATAGGTAGAATTATCTTTGGTACTGTTGCTTGCCAACCAAAGATATTCTTACTACCAGTGGGGAAAATTCCAGGGACTAACTTAGAAAATAACATGTGGATAAAAATATGCCTTATTCACCCAGTTACCTGAACTAGCATCTAGAAATATTTTCAATCCTTTTCCTAATTCACCTTGATAAAGCAAACTATATAAAAAGGGTGGTATTATTGTTCATGCAGAGTGGAAGATTTTGACATAAGATCACTTAAAGAAGCGTGCAAATAGATATCAATATCAACATGATTAAATTAGTTTAAGATATGCTCACAGGATTATAGGGAATAGGCAGATGTAACAATGTTACTCAGATTTATTTTAAAGTCTGAAGTATTTGATTGGCAGTCCCAACTTTCACTGCTCTCCTGCCTTGCCAAGCTCTCTCACAAAAGCTGTAAAAGCTACAAGCTTGGTCTCTGTCCCCTTATAGCTGGAGACAGTCAGTGAGATGTAGGTAACAACCACTGGGGAGGGCTTCCTCTCCAGAATAAAGTGACAAAAAATTCTTTCTTTCCTTTCTCTCAGCCCTCCTTCTCCATCTTTTTGGGGGAAAAAATCCCTCGGAGGTGGAACAACCATTATAGTCCATCAGAGGACAAGTGTGAGGACAAAACCAGTATATCTAAGAAGGGCAGACAGGACAGGCAAGAGGAGTCTGAATCTCTGCCCTGGCCGGTTGGCTTAGCAGTAGAACGCTGGCCTGGAGTATGGAAGTCCCGCGTTCGATTCCTGGCCGGGGCACACAGGAGACGTGCCCATCTGCTTCTCCCCCCTCCCCCCTTCCCCCTCCCCTTTCTCTCTATCTCTCTTCCCCTCCCGCAGCCAATGCACCATTGGAGCAAAGTTGATCCGGGCACTGAGGATGGCTCCATGGCCTCTGCTTCAGGTGCTAGAATGGCTTTGGTTGCAACGGAGCAATGCCCCAGATGGGCAGAGTATCGCCCCTAGTGGGCATGCTGGGTGGATCCCGGTCAGGCCCATGTGGGAGTCTGTCTCTCTGCCTCCCTGCTTCTCACTTCAGAAAAATAAAAAAAAATTAAAAATAAAAGAAAGAAAGAAAAAAAAAGGGGAGTCTGAGTCTCACTGTGTCCTCCTGGGTAGCTACTGTTCTAGTCAAAGACTGCCTATATTTTAACTTGTTATGGGGGTGGGAGGCTTCCTGTGATTGGCAGATTCATTTATTCCTAATTGATCCATCACTGAAAAGTTGTTATATTGGCACACAGACATAAATATATTTATTATATTGACCTTAGATCTTATCTTTTCTAGTTATTATTTTTTAACCTTTTTAGTTCAAGAAGTCCTGTGAGCTTTTGATAAAACTATGAATTTAGAAGCTTGACTTCCTTTTTTTGGTTGTTATTTCTTTAAAAAAAAATTTTTTTTAAATTTATAATACAGCCAGAGTTTATTAAGCATCTGCTGTGCTGTGTACCAAGCACTGTTCTGGGTCCTAGGGACACAATTACTAAACAATACAGGTACAATCCCCACTCTGATGGAGCTTGCATTTTTCCCCTTTATTATTAATTTTAATGGGGTGACATTGATCAATCAGGGTACATAGGTTCAGAGAAAACATCTCCAGGTTATTTTGACATTTGATTATGTTGCATACCCATCACCCAAAGTCAAATTGTCTTCCTTCACCTTCTATCTGGTTTTCTTTGTGCCCCTCCCCTCCCCCTCCCTCCACCCCCCCCCCCCCCTTGGTTGTTATTTCTTAAACACCTAATTGTAAACATCAGGCAACCTACCAAGCATTCCTGCCCTAACCACATTTTCCAAGCCAAAATGCACAGTTTGACATAGCACCTGGTAAGAGGTGACTATTTCCAACAGAACATCCCATCTCGTCACCCTGCCTGACACAGCCTGTGATTTCTCCAGTGCGCACTCCGGGTCAAAGCACACAGACCCTGCCAGGGGCAACACACACACAACAGAATAGAAACAAGTAACCAAACAGCAATAGACAACAGGGCGTCAGCACAGGCCTATTTGATGTGAAGGGGAAATGACACACAGAGGTATCTAATCAGAAAAGACTGGGAAAGAACAAGATCTCTACATTTTGATTAAGCAGGGTGACAATTTGTCATTCAACAGCCAGGATATTCAGGATTCTGTTGTCCAGGGAGGGAGGATTTCAGGGAAGAGGATTTCACAGAATTCAGGGGCTGTTCAAGAACTCAGGAGAACTGAGTCGGCAGAATTGGGGGAAGATACGGTCGGCAGATGATCTCCTTGGAAAGGTCTAAAGGCCTAGGAGGGCCTCCCCTGAGCACGGCTTAGCAATGTGTCTCCTGGAGTGAGCTCTGCACCAGCTCTGTGAGCAGCCCAGGGGACGTGGACTTAGAAGGCAGCGGTAGGAGGAAGTAAGTCCCGGTCAGCGCTGAATTCCATTAGGGCTGCTCCTGTGCTCTTCTCACGTCCTGGCTTTTATCCCAGGCTGGGAACTCTCCGTCTTTGCCTCCAAACCTAACCTCACCCCCATTTCAGACATTGCCGGCTGCCTCCTGGTCACCTACCCCTGGATATTTTCAGTCATTTCAAACTTACCATGTCCCAAAGGAACTCATTAAAGCCTCTTCTCTTTCTGTGTATTCCCTTCCTCATTCTGGTTTTCTTTATTTTATTTTATTTTTTGTTCAGTGAGAGGAGGGGAGGCAGAGAGGCAGACTCCTGCATGCGCCCCAACAGGTATTTGGGGTGTTGCGCCATTGCTCAGCAGCAAACTTTTCTTAATGCCTGAGGCAGAGCCATGGAGCCATCCTCAGCGTATGGGGCCAACTCGCTCCAGTTGAGCCATGGGTGCAGGAGGAGAGGAGAGAGAGCGCGAGAGAAGAAGAGAGGCAAGAGGGAGAGGGGTGGAGAAGCAGACAGGTGCTTCTGTGTGCCCTGACCAGGAATCGAACCCGGGACATCCACACACTGGCGAATGCTCTACCACTGAGCCAAACGGCCAGGGCCTCCCTTTCTCATTCTGTACTTTTTGGCAACTGTGTATTTTATTTATTCAGCTTTATTAAAGTATAGTTGACAAGTAAAATAGTAAGATATTTAAAGTTTCCAGTTTGATTTGGTATAAAGATACATTATGAAAAGATTCCTCCATCAGGTTAATTAATACATCTATCACCTCATTTATTTATTTGGTGAGAAAATTTAAGTTCTATTTTCTTAGCACTTTTCAATAGTGTCCCCACGTTAGGCATTAGATCCTCAGACCTTGTTTATCTTGTAACCTAAGGTTTGTACACTTTCCCCAGCTTCTCCCTATCTTTCTTTCTCCCTCCTCCCCCACCCCCGACCCTCAGCAACCACTTCTCTATTCTCTTTCTTTCTAGGAAGGGAGTTCAACCTTTTCTTAGGTTCCGCATGTGTGTGACACCATGCAGTACTTGGTGTTTGTCTCTCGCTCTGACACCTGTTTATCGCTGCGGACTCCACGCCCCTCGTGCGCAGGCGCGATGATATAAGGAAGGTAAACCCGGGCGCGGTTCTCCCCAGTGCGGGTTCAGTCTGGAGGGGCGACCGCCGCTGGACAAGCAAGCACAGCGCCATCGCGTGTTTCAGTCTGTGATGGGGAGAGTGGACGGCGCGCTGAGAGTCAGCAGGGAACTTTTTGTAGAAGGTTGGACGAAAAGTATCAATACATTTTTTTAACCTCCACAGATCACTAAAAGTCCGAGTTCCCATAAACCTCTCTGTCCTGAACCAATCAGAATGGTTAGTCACTCTGCTGGAAAGGCCTAAGACAAACCATTGAGAAAGTAACAGCCTCAAAGAGCTCTGGAGCTCCAGGCTGGGGTCCCGATAAGGGAAGTCCAGGGTTTGGTCCCCAGAGTCACAAAGTAGAGCTTTTCAGTGATTGGAGAAACCCAAAAGTTGGTGATGTCACTTTGCATAACAAATAACCAAACTATTTATGAAGCAGGATAGAAAGAAGTTGGTGAAAAACTTCTGACAAGTGGAATGAGGAAGTAGGAGTGGACTTCAAGGTTATATGCCACTAGGTCCTCTCACCAAAGCCCCCACCTCCACCATAATCAAAGGAAAACCACTTACGATAGGGACACCACTCCTGCGGTGGTCGGTGGTTGCAGAAGTTAGCAAAGACTGGCTAAAATCAGATCAATCTAAGGTGGAAGAAAAATTGACCAGAGAACGACACCAAAATTCTTCATACCAGTGTTGGTCAAATAAGTTTGTAAATATGATGTACATGTTTGCTTGCTTATAGTTTGCATTGGATGTAAGGGACAGGCTGTGAGCAGGCAGGATCCTTATAGCCTGAGGCTTAGTTTTAAGACTAGGCTTTTCCCCACACCCTTGACTGTTGCAGGATAGAGGGTGGTGCATTCTTTTTTTTTTTTTTTTTTTTTTTTTTTAAATTCAGAGACAGAGAGAGGGATAGATAGGGACAGACAGACAGGAATGGAGAGAGATGAGAAGCATCAATCATCAGTTTTTTGTTGTGACACCCTAGTTGTTCATTGATTGCTTTCTCATATGTGCCTTGACAGTGGGCTTTCAGCAGACCGAGTAACCCCTTGCTGGAGCCAGCGACCTTGGGTTCAAGCTGGTGGGCTTTTCGCTCAAACCAGATGAGCCTGCGCTCAATCTGGCAACCTCGGGGTCTCGAACCTGGGTCCTCTGCATCCCAGTCCAATGTTCTATCCACTGCGCCATCGCCTGATCAGGCGAGGGTGGTGCATTCTTATGAGGAATCCCATTTATGTCAGATAAGTGACTTTGTATCAGAGACTTTGTTGTTTGTATATTGGATTAAAGGTTTTGATTTCTACACTATAAAATGGGGCAGAGGAGCCCATGCTGGGGGAGAGCAGAGAAAGGAAAGCAGAGAAAGGCCACATGGAGGAGAGGAAAAGCAGCCAAGATGGTGGAGTGCTAAAGGAGAAGCCAGTTTGTGCAGAGTTTGTGCAGAGAGAAGGAGATGGGAACAGAGGTGAATAAGGCTGGTGAGCTAGAAACCTTTGATTCTAGGAAACTCAGATGAGTCAGTGGCTTTGGGAGCCCTGGATGGAAAGGGAAGTGTTTTCCCATTGTGTGTATTTCTTGCCCGTCAGGTGCAAGCTAGGGTTAGAGCTAATGGCCCACCAGTTCATTGCTCTGTTGTTTCATTACCGTCTGTCCTAATCCAATGTGAACCTGCATGGGCCAGGCGGCTGTGATGGTGGCCGTGGCTACTGGCTTTACAACCAGCTCTATAATGAAAACTGAAATCACAAGTAGGAGGGTCAAGGGGGATAAACCCCACGACACTACTGGAATGGACCATATTATGAACAAAACCTCTCTCCCATCCAGAAGGCGGAGTCAGAATTTGGCACCACAAAGTTCAGAAACAACCCACTCTCGGAAACAAAATCCCAAGAACTGACTGACCATGCATGCAACTCACTCCTTCACCCACAGGAGTCATCAGAATCACAGGGAGTGTTTATTAAACAGTTTCTTGGACTTCACCCCAAATTTACCAAACAATTATGAGTGGTGAAAACTGGAATAAGTTCTTTTAATCAACACCTTGGGGGATTCAAATGAGAAGTGAGGTTTGGAGATCATTTGCTCTGGGCAGTAATGTCCAAACGTTTCTGACCACTCACCCTCAGCAGCGAAAAAACTGTAAAACATCTATCTTCAAACGTGCGTTTATTTAAAAGTGCTCTCACGCACACTCTCTATCACTCTGACTCATCTTTTCAGTTTTACATCTTGAGAAATGGCTAAATTGGCTTGGTTTATGTTCTTTTTTTTTTTTTTTGTATTTTTTCTGAAGCTGGAAACGGGGAGGCAGTCAGACAGACTCCCGCATGCGCCCGACCGGGATCCACCCGGCACGCCCACCAGGGGGCAACGCTCTGCCCATGGGAGGGGGGCGTCACGACCAGAGCCACTCTAGCGCCTGGGGCAGAGGCCAAGGAGCCATCCCCAGCGCCTGGGCCATCTTTGCTCCAATGGAGCCTCGTCTGCAGGAGGGGAAGAGAGAGACAGAGAGGAAGGAGCGGGGGAGGGGTGGAGAAGCAGATGGGCGCTTCTCCTATGTGCCCTGGCCGGGAATCGAACCCGGGACTTCTGCATGCCAGGCCGATGCTCTACCACTGAGTCAACTGGCCAGGGCCTTGGTTTCTGTTCTTAATGTATCTCGCATCTTTCTTTTTGGAATGCACTTCACTCTGTTGGACCTGAGTCTCATAAAAGCAAAGGATTTGTCTATTTCATTCACTTTTAAACTCACAGCAGCACAGTGCTTCACCCATAGTAGGTGTTCAATAAAATACTGGTTTGAGTTGGATTTGGGACGACCTCTTAAAAGAGAGAGATATCTTGTCCATGGAACCTTCATGCTAACATTGAAGGCCCAAACTGCTTCATGTTTCCATGGAAACATAACCATAAGTTCATGTAGGCACCTCTACCTGTCAGAGCCAAGTACCCAAAGAGAGTTTAAAATCCCATTTCCTGGTGTTCAGCTGGTTTTCTCCTGCAGAGGCAGACCTCCTGCCACAGGAGAAAGGCCCTTCTACTGAAAGAGCAGCAGGAGACATTAGTAAGAGGCTTTCAGTCCGGACAAGTAAGGAGGAAGGGAGCAGAACAGCTTCATTCTACAAACAATACCTCCCCTTAGGTGGTATGACTCAGTGGGGAAGCTCCTAGGATGAGGAGGCCGGAGAAAAAATCCACTTTCCTCTCTTGGAAGGCCTTATAGTTGACTGTATTGCTAGTATCTACAGTGTGTCCGTAAAGTCATGGTCCACTTTTTTTTTTTTTTTTTTGTATTTTTCTGAAGCTGGAAACGGGAAAAGACAGTCAGACAGACTCCCGCATGCGCCTGACTGGGATCCACCCGGCACACCCACCAGGGGGCGACGCTCTGCCCCTCCAGGGCGTCGCTCTGTTGTGACCAGAGCCACTCTAGCACCTGGGGCAGAGGCCAAGGAGCCATCCCCAGCGCCCGGGCCATCTTTGCTCCAATGGAGCCTTGGCTGTGGGAGGGGAAGAGAGAGACAGAGAGGAAGGGGGGGGGGTGGAGAAGCAGATGGGCGCTTCTCCTGTGTGCCCTGGCCGGGAATCGAACCCAGGACTTCTGCACGCCAGGCCGATGCTCTACCACTGAGCCAACCGGCCAGGCATGGTCCACTTTTGATCGGTCACAGGAAAGCAACAAAAGATGATAGAAATGTGAAATCTGCACCAAATCAAAGGAAAACTCTCCCAGTTTCATACCTATTCAGTGCAGTTCGATGTGGGCTCATGCACAGATTTTTTAGGGCTCCTTAGGTAGCTATCCCGTATAGCCTCTACAGACTCGTCACTGACTGATGGCCTACCAGAACGGGGTTTCTCCACCAAACTGCCGGTTTCCTTCAATTACTTATCCCGAGTAATGTTATTCCTACGTGGTGGCGCTTTGTTATAAATGAGCCGATATTCACGTTGCACTTTGGTCACGGATTCGGATTTAGCGAGCCACAGAACACACTGAACTTTCCTCTGTACCGTCCACATCTCGACTGGCATGGCTGTGGGCTGCTCCGCTATATACAGTGTTACGTCATCATCTGCGCATGCGCACATGCTGCCACATCATCTACAGAAACTGGGAAGGTTTTCCTTTTATTTGGTGCAGATTTCACATTTCTATCGTCTTTTGTTGCTTTCCTGTGACCGGTCAAAAGTGCACCATGACTTTACGGACACACTGTATTATGCTATCGCTACTTAATAATAACACCCTTGAAAGTGAGGATTGCAGGCTTTGGAAAAACCTTGTCAATTTCTTTATCTACTGTTAATGGGAAAAATCAGCACCAAAATGAAGATTGAAAGACAAGGAGCCCTTTCATGGTTATATAATTGCTTCCAGGCAAGGGGCTAGATTCTGTGCACATTCTAGCTAAATTGTAAAATTGTGGATTGTTGCAGTTGGGAAGATCTTCGAGATTCTGACCTTTAATCTGCGTCATCCCCGAGGTAGGTGCTGTAAAACGACCCAAGCTTATTTTGCTCACGTACAACCATTAGGTTCTTTTGGGAAATGTAAGGAGCTCTGAATGATTAGAAGCTGCTGAGGGTGATATGCTCCTACTCACAACTTTCTACTGATTATAACAAAAGCAAATTTTAGACCAAATTCTGCTACAAATACATTTAGCAGCAAGCAGGCCCTTAAATGATCAGATCTGATCTTTGAAGTCTTCCAACCATAATTTAAAAAAAATTATTTATGACTCTGTTTAAAAGATGTTATGTATTGATTTTTAGTGAGAGGAGAGAGAGATAGAGATAGAGAGAAAGAGAGAGAGAGAGAGAGAGACAAGGGAGGGAGGAATGGGAAGCATGAACTCATAGTAGTTGCTTCCCATGTGTGCCTTGTCCAGGCAAGCCCGGGGTTTTGAACCCAGTAACCTCAGCCCTTCAGGTCAATGCTTTATCCACTACACCACCACCACAGATCAGGTTACCTATGACTCTTGTTAAAACAATAGGCAGAATTTATTCGGGACTCTCAAGCTCAGTTTAGGGAGTGGTGCAATGGGGTTTTGCTGTAATGGGGAGCAATTGGGATCAATCATAATACAGGGAAAAGTGGAAATTTATAACCAAGATAAAGTGTGTGGGGAAGGTGTAGTTGTGGGGGTTGATGGATGGAAAACTATTAAGAGGAAACATTAGGGTAAGGGGAGGATTCTTTCTAAATAGATTGACCTAGTGGGGTTCTTTTTTTTTTTTTTTTTTTAGAGAGGAGAGAGACAGAGAGGGAGAGACAGAGAGAGAGAAGGGGGGAGGAGCTGGAAGCATCAACTCCCATATGTGCCTTGACCAGGCAAACCCAGGGTTTCGAACCGGCGACCTCAGCATTTCCAGGTTGACGCTTTATCCACTGCGCCACCACAGGTCAGGCCTCCTAGTGGGGTTCTTGATGAAGGAATCATTTTGTTTTGTTTTAGAGAGAGAAATAGACAGAAAGGGAGAGAGATGAAAAGCATCAACTCTTAGTTTCTGTACTTTAGTTGTTCATTAATTGCTTTTTCATATGTTCTTCGAATGGGGACACTAGCTCAGCCAGTGACCCCTTGCTCAAGCCAGCAACCTTGGGTCTCAAGCCAGCAACCATGGAGCCATGTCTATGATCCACACTCAAGCTGGTGACCTTGGGATTTTGAACCTGGGTCCTCAGCATCCCAGGTCGATGCTCTATCCACTGTGCCATGACCTTGTCAGGTGAAGGAATCAAATATTGCTTGGGGGTTGTGGAGGATGAAGAACCTGATTAAATAGTGAGGTGTGGGGGAGGGGGATTCCGGCTGAACTGATTTAGCAGAATTCTTGCTAAAATTGGGTTCTTAAAGATGTGTCCCAGGATGAGACTTAGTTGAAAAAGAACTCAGAAGAGCCTGATTAGACTTTGGTCAAGGAAATAAACTTTGTCACCATACCTCTGTGTTGGGCAAATAATAAGGTGACCAATTGTCCTCCTTTAGGTAGGACAGTCCTTCCTTTGTAAGTTCCGTCCTCCCTCGAAAAGTGTCCCCCTACATGTCCTCCTTTTTGGTATTGAAAGATTAATCTGTAAATGTCCGTATTTGATTGATGCAGAGTCGATCCATTGCATGTGATGTGACGTATTTGTATCTAAATGAGTACTTTTTTCTTACAATTATTATTAAAAATTAATATACATGTAAGCATAATTACAATACAATATATTACAAGTGTTTTTATTATGCATCCATCATATTATAGTGTATTATTGTTGCAATGAATAAAATGTTTCTTTTATTTACAATATTGTTTTCTTTAATTTATTTTGTCCTCCTTTTCATTGCAAAATAGTTGGGCATCTTACAAATAAATTCGTGAGCCTGACCAGGCAGTGGTGCAGTGGATAGAGCATCGGACTGGGATGCAGAGGACCCAGGTTTGAGACCCCGAGGTTGCCAGCTTGAGCGCCGGCTCATCTGGTTTGAGCAAAACTCACCAGCTTGGACCCAAGGTCACTGACTTGAGCAAGGGGTTACTCGGTCTGCTGAAGGCCCGCGGTCAAGGCACATATGAGAAAGCAATCAATGAACAACTAAGGTGTCGCAACAAAAAAGAAAACAACTAATGATTGATTCTTCTCATCTCTCTCCATTCCTATCTGTTCCTATCTGACTCTCTTTCTGTCTCTGTAAAAAAGAAACAAAAACAAAAAACAAAAAAACCAAAAAAACCCCCAAACAAATAAATTTGTGAAATCTGTATTTTTGGGGTTTGCTCACTTTTATTGTTAAAAATGGCCGCTGACAGTGTGATTGCATTGCCCAGGTGATACTGTTAATTACCTTCATGCTTGGGAAGGGGCTTGGTTATGCCAATGTGTGCTGGCGGAGGGATTGGCGCACTGAAAAGGTTTTAAGAAGAAGGAAGAAGGAGGAGCTGGGAGGCCATTTTTGCAGAGGTCACGTGGTTGCAGGGAAGCAGGCAGCAAAGATGGCAGGGTGCTGAAGGGGAGCAGAGGTGAGGGCTTTGTGAGCTCTGCTGAGAAGAGGTGGGGGCCTTTGATTCTAGGAAAAACTGGATTCTCTTGGTTGTGGGACCGAAGAACATGTGAGTGGGTTTTGGTGCTCTATGTATTTGTTTTTTACTCGCCAGCTGGTTGCGAGGCTAGAATAAAAGCTATGGCCCACCATTTCTTGGCTCTGCAGTTTCATTACTGTCTATCTGAATCTAATGAGAACCTGCATGAGCCAGGCAGCTGTGATGGCTGCTGCTACTGGCTTTATACTCTGTGAGAGGAAAACATGGAATTATTCTGGAAGACGGATTTGGCTAACTTTATAGTTAGATGCCAACAGCCAGAGGTGGGATTGATACAATTTAACAACTGGTTCTCTGCCCTAATGACCATTATAAGTTAAAAAAAAAAATGATATACCTAAAGGTAGTTTATTATTTCATGCATTTAATACTTAAATAAGAACAATAAAAGAGGTACACAAAACTAGATCATGTTATAATAATTAAAAAATATTAATAAAAATAAGCCCTGGCCGGCTGGCTCAGCGGTAGAGCATTGGCCCAGCGTGTGGAAGTCCCAGGTTCAATTCCTGGCCAGGGCACACAGGAGAAGCACCCATCTGCTTCTCCACCCTTTCCTTTCTCCTTTCTCTCTATCTCTCTCTTCCCTCCAGCAACTAAGGCTCCATTGGAGCAAAGTTGGCCCAGGTGCTAAGGATGGCTCCTTGGCCTCCGCCTCAGGTGCTAGAATGGCTCTGGTTGCAACAGAGCAACGCCCTAGATGGGCAGAGCATCACCCCCTAGTAGTGGGCATGCTGGGTGGATCCTGGTCAGGCGCATGCAGGAGTCTGCCTCCCCGCTTCTCACTTCAGAAAAATACAAAAAAAAATTAATAGAAATATTAAATAATACCTGACAAAAATATTTAAGATATTTCCAGCCTGACCAGGCAGGGATACAGTGAATAAAGTGTTGGATTGGGATGTGGAGGATCCAAGTACGAACCCTGAGGTTGCTGGCTTGAGTGTGGGCTCACATGGTTTGAACAAGGCTCACCAACTTGAGCCCAAGGTCGCTGGCTTGAGCAAGGGGTCACTCGCTCTGCTGTAGCAGAACACATGAGAAAGTAATCAGTGAACAAATAAGGAGCTGCAGTGAAGAACTGATGCTTCTCATCTCTCTCCCTTCCCGTTTGTCTGTCCCTCTCTCTGTTTCTCTCAGTCTCTGTCACACACAAAAAGAGATATTTCCATATTACTTCTTGATTGGTGTCCTCGCTTGCAATTTTTTCACCTATGGGTGGAACAAACATTACTACGGGCACTTAGAATACACTGTTGCACAGATGAACGTTAAAAAAGAGTGAGGAATGTAAATTTGTGATTTCCACATTGGGTGGCTGCCCAGGTGCCCACCTTAGAGAGAACCCTGGTTATAAGTTGCCATTTTAACAACCAGTTTTTCAAACTCAACAAAATATTAGGTGTTGGTTCTGCTGAACTGGTGCGAACTGGCTGAATCCCACCACTGCCGACAGCAAGAATCCCATTAGGTCAATTTAACTAAATTAGTGGCTATTCTTTGTGGAATCAGTAGTTGTTCTGTCCAGAATCAAGCCTGTGATATATTTCAAAGGATATTGCACTTGCTAGATATGTTAACCCTATTTGTGCAAGAGCAGGAAGAACCTTTAAAATACATTTAGCCAACCCACATGTATCAAAGAGCGTGATACTAGTGAAAAACCATAGCTCATTATCACTACCTGGGGTCCATGTAACAGATAGCTCAGACAGTTGTAGGAGCCAGCTCTGAGGTCTGGCTTTCTGTCACATTCTTTCAAACCCTAACTACAACCTGTGGATTGGTGTTTCCTCAGAACAATGGGCCACACTAGAAATGTAACTTGGACAGCAGGCCATCAATGCCAAGAATGTAATGTAAATCACAGGCCCACGGGATAGTGGTATTCAGGATAAAAAAATAAAATCTATAACTATAATCTGAATAAAACAAGGTTTTCTTGTGTCTCCTTCTTGTGTAGTTTACCAGTTGTGCATAGGGGTGATTTTAGGGAAACTCATCTCAGTAACAAAGGAGTAATTTAAAAAACTTTGCTCAGTCTAATGAGGTGCAAAGAACATTCCTAACGTACAGCATAGCAAAAGTTAAAACATTTGTTCCAATCATTACCTTTCATATTCCTCACGGACAGAAAGCTCCAAAAACTCTCATTTTCTCTCTACTCCCAATTCTAAATATCCTTCCAAACCCAGATCTCTCTCTCTCTCTCTCTCTTGTGCGCGTGTTTCTCTGATCCCTTTCTTTTCTCTCATAATTGCTCTTTCCTTTTCTTGTGGAAATCTAGGCTTTCTTGTTTACTATTCCTCATTTTTCTCTCTGCATCCTAAGGCACAGAGGTAAGAGATAGTGGGCAGTTAGGGAGGAATACAGGGACAATTTCAGAATTGTTGGAGGGGAAGGGAATGTGATATCCATTCCCCCACATTCAATCACTCAAACCTCAGGTTCATGGTTGAGTATGATATCTCTAGCAATGGATTATTTGTTTTTGGATCCCATTTTTCTTTTATTTTTATTTTTTATTTTTTTAAAATTTTTATTTATTCATTTTTTTTAGAGAGGAGAGAGAGAGGGAGAGAGAGAAACAGAGAGAGAGAAGGGGGGGAGGAGCTGGAAGCATCAACTCCCACATGTGCCTTGACCAGGCAAGCCCAGGGTTTCGAACCGGCGACCTCAGCATTTCCAGGTCAACGCTTTATCCACTGCGCCACCACAGGTCAGGCCCATTTTTCTTTTAATCACTCCCTTCCCATTACTATATAAGATACTACTACAATTAAAATATTTTTCTGATTTACTGTAGCAATAACATATCTGCCAATGAAGTTACGTATTACAAATATCAACCACAAATGGATTTACTATTTTTTTGTGTGTTTAGAAACAATACCAATAAAGTTATTGTTAGCTCTACTACTGCAATGTTTAAACATATACAAAATGATAGATAGATACGCCCTGGCCAGTTGGCTCAGCGATAGAGCATCGGCCAATCATGTGAAAGGCCTGGGTTCGATTCCTAGCCAGAGCACACAGGAGAGGCACCCATCTGCTTCTCCACCCTTCCCCCTCTCCTTCCTCTCTATCTCTCTTCCCCTCCCGCAGCCAAAGTTCCACTGGAGCAAAGTTGGCCCGGGCACTGAGGACGGCTCCATGGCCACCACCTCAGATGCTAGAATGGCTCCAGTTGCAACAAAGCAACGCCCCAGACGGGCAGAGCATTCATCGCCCCCTAGTGGGCATGCTGGGTGGATCCCGGTCAGGAGCATGCAGGAGTCTGTCTCTCTGCCTCCCCACTTCTTACTTCAGAAAAAAAAAGAAAAAGAAAAAAAAAGATAGATCAACAGGGATTCTGTAACTGTAACTATATCAACATTCTCCCCTGGAGAAGTTGGCTTTGGGCCCCTCACCTTGGGGTCAGGTTATTTTTTTTTCCTTTTTTTTTTTTTTTTTTGTATTTTTCTGAAGTTGGAAACGGGGAGGCAGTCAGACCGACTCCCGCATGCGCCCGACCGGGATCCACCCGGCACACCCACCAGGGGGATACTCTGCCCATCTGGGGTGTTGCTCTGTTGTGACCAGAGCCATTCTAGTGCCTGATGAAATTTTGGATTCAAATATTCTGTTGCACCTCCACAGAGAATGCACATATTTGGCTGCAATTTGCCGAAAGATGTGTAAATCTGCCAGCCATCTGTCGCGCCTGCATTTCTACAGGAACAGCATTCAACCTGTGGGTTAAATGGTTCTTAAGCAACACGGGGAGGGGGAAAATGTCATACCAGCACATTAAAAATTGTCTCTGTGTCTCCAGTGCCATTTTGTGCTTTGTGAGACCCCAAAGAACAATTTAATCGGAACTGTTTTTACCATAAAATGGGTAAGGGTATTTTGCCTTAATTCAGCACTGGCTTAGAGACAGAAAATGAAATGAGTAGGTAGAAATACACATTTGTTTGAAAGGAAAAGTGTAAACAGTGGGGCTCCTCAGGGATTGGTCTGATCAGTCTTGTTTAATACCTTCATAAATGATCCAGTGAAGGGTTTGCACAGTGAAATCTACAAAACTGCAGCTAATGCTGAACTTCTCTGAATAAGAAAAAGCCACACTGTGAGCACCAACTACATGGAAATCTTAGGAGGCTGTGCTAATGGATTGGAAAGTACAGTGGTACCTTGAGATACGAGCAGACCAACGTACAAATTTTTTTTTTTTAAGATTTGAGTTCTGACTCTATCTGTATTTTTGTTCAAGATCTGAGTGAAATTCCGAGATACGAGTTGTGATTCAGGAAGCTACTGCTAGCTGGCGCATTGGCGCATGGGTCCAGTATCGGCAGCACAACACCAGCATCTCGTTCTTTCTCATGTGTTACCTGCAGAATCAAGTCGAATCTCATGCGCTGTACTCGTTCTTGCATCATTTTTGCATTTTTTACTAACTTTTTTTGTGTGCTATCATAGGGCTGAAGAAAGTGAGTGTAAAGAACAGTGATGAGAAGAAGAAGAGAATGATGTTGATAGAAGTAAAGCAAGAAATAATAGAAAAACATGAGTGTGGTGTACGAGTGATTGAACTGGCAAGGCTGTACAACTGCAATATATCTACAATTTGTACCATCTTTAAACAAAAGGATGCCATCAAAAGCACAAATCCAGTGAAAGAAACTACAGTTCTGTCCCAATTAAGGACAAATATCCTTGAAGAAATGGAGAAGCTTCTGCTGGTGTGGGTGAAAGAGAAAGAGCTGGCAGGAGATACAGTGATGGAGACTGTAATATGCGAAAAGGCACGTATTATTTATGGCGACTTCAAGAAGAAAGAACCATCAACCTCAAAAGAGGCAGCAGAAGATATATTTAAGGCAAGTCACAGCTGGTTTGAAAATTTCAAGAAGAGATCTGGCATCCACTCAGTGGTGAGGCATGGTGAAGCTGCGAGTGCTGATGTTAAGGCAGCTGAGTAGTACATCGCATGTTTTGCTGCACTTATCACAAAGGAAGGCTACATCCCCCAACAAGTGTTCAACTGTGATGAAACAGGATTGTTTTGGAAAAAAATGTCCCAGAGGACTTTCATCACCGCAGAGGAGAAGAAGCTGCCAGGCCATAAACCCATGAAGGACCGTCTGACCCTTGCATTGTGTGCAAATGATAGTGGTGAATGTAAGGTAAAGCCACTGTTAGAGTATCATTCTGAAAATCCTTGAGACTTTAAGACTCACAAGATTCTTAAAGAAAAACTGCAGGTTATATGGTGCGCCAATGCTAGGGCATGGGTTACGCGGCAGTTTTTTATTGAATGGGTAAATCTCGTCTTTGGTCCTGCAGTGAAGAAATATCTTCAAGGAAATAAACTCCCAATAAAAGCATTACTAATTCTTGAAAATGCTCCAGCCCAACCACCTGGTCTTGAAGATGACATCCTCGATGAGTTCAAATTCATAAAAGTCCTCTACCTCCCACCCAACATGACTTCAATCTCACAACCTATGGATCAGCAGGTCATTTCTAACTTTAAAAAACTTTACACAAAGCACTTGTTCCGCTGCTGCTTTGAGGTGACTGAGAATACAAATCTAACCCTTTGAGAGTTTTGGAACGATCACTACAACATCATGATATGTTTATGCATTATTGACTTGGCATGACACGAAGTTACAAGAAGAACCTTGAACTCCGCATGGAAAAAGTTATGGCCTGATGTTGTTGCAGACAGGGACTTTGAAGGATTCGAACCAGAGACCAAGACTGAGGTAGAAGCATTGGAGGAGATTGTGTCCCTCAGAAAGTCCATGAGTCTGGACATAGATGAGGGTGACGTAAATGAGCTCATCGAGGAACATGAGGAGGAACTCTTAACTGAGGAGTTGAAGGAGCTACAGATGATGCAATATACGGAGCTTCTGCAAGAGATTAGTAGTGAGGAGGAGGTAGAGCTGGGGGAAGTGATTTTTACAAGTGAAATTAAAGACATGCTGGCGCCCTGGCTGGTTGGCTCAGCGGTAGAGCGTCGGCCTAGCGTGCGGAGGACCCGGGTTCGATTTCCGGCCAGGGCACACAGGAGAAGCACCCATTTGCTTCTCCACCCCTCCGCTGCGCTTTCCTCTCTGTCTCTCTCTTCCCCTCCCGCAGCCAAGGCTCCATTGGAGCAAAGATGGCCCGGGCGCTGGGGATGGCTCTGTGGCCTCTGCCTCAGGCGCTAGAGTGGCTCTGGTCGCAATATGGCGACGCCCAGGATGGGCAGAGCATCGCCCCCTGGTGGGCAGAGCGTCGCCCCTGGTGGGCATGCCGGGTGGATCGCGGTCGGGCGCATGCGGGAGTCTGTCTGACTGTCTCTCCCTGTTTCCAGCTTCAGAAAAATGAAAAAATGAAAAAAAATAAAAATAATAAAGACATGCTGGCAATGTGGGAGAAGCTTTCAAGTTACATGGAAAAGAAACACCCAGAAAAAGTTTCAACTGGTCGTGCTTCAGCACTTTTTAATGATACTTGTTTGTCACATTTCTGTAACATTTTAAAAGGCAGGCAAAAGCAAACCTCTTTGGATAGATTTTTATTCAAAAGTCCTGCAAGTGAAAGTGTCGAAAGTGCAGCCAAAAAGACAAAAACAGGTGATGATTAAATGAAAAATACATAATGTTAAGCTTAGGTTGAGTTTAAAGTTAAGAAAGTGCATTTTTTTTACAATTAAGTTTTTGTGGTTTCATTTTAAGTAAAGAAAGTGCAGTTTTAGTTTTTTTTAAAGTAAAGAAAATGCAGTTTTAGTTTATATTTAGTGTTAAGAAAGTGCAGTTTTAGTTTACGTGTCTACAGTGCCTGCATCCCTCTCTCCCTCCCTCCTCCTCCGCCATTCACCTCTGTTAGCCACACTCGTCTGTCTCCAAGGTAAGAATACAGTACTAAATAACACTTTTTTCTTTTACTTCATATATTTTGTTATGCATTGGTAAAGTATACATGTGTGTTTCTTAATTAAAGACGTCTTTTTTCATAATTTAGGATGGTTTGGGGATGTTTCACAAGGCTGGAACAGATTAAATCTATTTTGGTTTTTAAATGGGAGAAATTTGTTTGATATACGAGTTGACTGACTTATGAGCTCGTTTACAGAATGAATTAAACTCGTATCTCAAGGTACCACTGTAGTTGACGAGTTGAAGTGTGGACAAGGGCAATGTAATGCTTTTAGGACAGAAAAGTTCAAAATATTTTAAAAGGATGATCATAAAATATGATACAGGAAAAAGACTCTGAAGTCACAGTAAATTCTTGCCTAATGACATAAACCCACATGTTTCTGCAGCCAAGTATGTATTATGAAGAGGAAAAACAGGGACAGTATTTATCACAAGTATGGCCTTAGATTTTCTAACACCAGGCTCTTGGCCATGCATTCATTTAGTTTGTGTGTTTATGGAGCACCTACTGTGTGAGTCATGTTGGGCAGTATACTGGATACAGATGGGTCTCCCAAAAAGATGGCTTGGTAAGTAGGCAGCAGGAGTGATGGGAGGAGACCAGCCAGGGCCCTTTGTGTTAGCAGGAGCCTGGCAGGCAGCCTGGAGTGAGAAGCAGCCAAGGACCTCAAGGCATTGTTAGGAACAGCTGTCAATGAGGAAACTCCTAGTGAAAGGAGTCCTTTAAAGGGTAGCTTTCACTCTTCTGTTTATTCTAAATAACCATTGTCGTCACTTAGAAGTGCCTACTGTGAGCTCTTAATCTCTGTGCTAAATGCTTTACATACTTTATTTTGACAATGTGAACTTGATCTGAGCAACATCAGTTGAGAAATTTTCCACTCTTTTGTGTTCTGGGAGATGGATAAGTGTAAGGTCATCTGCACTCTCAAATGCCAGGTAAGACCCATCTCCACCTTTCCTCATGACTCCCCTAAAACTTGAGAATGACCCCTTTGTTTACTCAGACTCCCTTCCTTTTGATAAAGTGAACCTTGTTCCTAATACAACAACCTAAAGAAAATCATCTCCTTAATTGTGTGGCACATTTTATCTTTTATAATTTCAAGTAACCTACTACAATCAAATATTTATTTGACCACCTGTGCTCTGTACACATGCTTATCAGGCACTGTGCTGGGCTTCAGATGTGTAGCGTTACTAGAGGCAGACATAGTTCCCTCAGATATCTCCAACTCTCATTCTAGGAGCATCAGATGATTAAACAAGGATGTTGAGACAGGTGAAATAAGGGAATGATTGACTGTAGCACAGAAAAGGATTTAACCCAGTGTTGAACAATGGAGTGTTTGTGTTTCTATTAACTGCTTCTTTAACTTACATCTTAAAATATGAATGCCGCTAATTGTTGAGGAGAAATATGAGTAATCACACAGAGGCCTGGTGTAGTTGAGAGCAATCTGGCCATGCCCCTGTCCTGGCTGGTCCAGGGGCTCCCGGAATGGATAGACACTGGCTGGAGGCATTTTTTTTTGTTGCTTGGTGGATGCCAGTCTTGAACAAGCACGCCACCAAACCTCAGGCCTGCTATAGTCTCCAGGCACAAGTTTGAAGGTGGAAAAGATTAAGAAGGTGGGTTTCCTAATGTGATGTAAAATCTGAGTGGTTCTGAATTTTTTTTTTTAAAGTTAAACCAACAGCTTTACGGAAAGATGAAGCCCTGCCCAGGCCTCTCAGCTGGTTAGAGCATCATCCCTATACATCAAGGTTGCAGGTGCCATTCCTGGGCAGGGCACATACAGGAACAAATCAATGTTTGCCTTCCTCTCTAAAATCAATTAAAAAAAACCCAAAACGTATGGATAACTATACCCCCTATCCTCATGGTCCTGGCCACATTAGTCTCAGGTGTGTGGGGCATCTGGGAATCCTGCAACACGAGAAAGAAGATTCTAGATTTCTGATGTTTGGACAAGGGCGCCAGGAATGTATTAATGGTCCATCTAGAAAAGAGAAAGACCTTTGAACCAAAGCCTCTTAAAAAGTAAGCATTAGAAATACTTTTCTTGCCTGACTGGGCAGTGGCGCAGTGGATAGAGCGTCGGACTAGGATGTGGAAGACCCAGGTTCGAGACCCTGAGGTCGCCAGCTTGAGCACGGGCTCATCTGGATTGAGCAAAAGCTCACCAGTTTGGACCCAAGGTCACTGGCTCGAGCAAGTGTTTACTTGGTCTGCTGAAGGCCCGCGGTCAAGGCACATATGAGAAAGCAATCAATGAACAACTAAGGTGTTGCAATGAAAAACTAATGATTGATGCTTCTCATCTCTCCGTTTCTGTCTGTCTGTCCCTGTCTACCCCTCTCTCTGACTCTCTCTCTCTCTGTCTCTGTAAAAAAAAAAAAAAGAAATACTTTTCTTGATTCTATTTTTAGTGGATTACCATTGCAAGGGCTATCCATGGAATGAGACTGTCCATTTTTCTTTTTTTTTTTTTTTCTTTTTTTGTATTTTTCTGAAGCTGGAAACGGGGAGAGACAGTCAGACAGGCTCCCGCATGTGCCCGACCGGGATCCACCCAGCACGCCCACCAGGGGCAACGCTCTGCCCACCTGGAGGCGATGCTCTGCCCCTCCGGGGCGTCGCTCTGCCGCGACCAGAGCCACTCCAGTGCCCGGGGCAGAGGCCACAGAGCCATCCCCAGCGCCCGGGCCATCTTTGCTCCAATGGAGCCTCGGCTGCAGGAGGGGAAGAGAGAGACAGAGAGGAAGGAGGGGGGGGGTGGAGAAGGAAATGGGCCCTTCTCCTATGTGCCCTGGCCAGGAATCGAACCCGGGTCCCCCGCATGCCAGGCCGACGCTCTACCGCTGACCCAACCGGCCAGGGCCACTGTCCATTTTTCTTACAAGATTTTTTTGGTGTAAAAACTTCACTCAGAATTGGGTTTGGTCTAGGACTGCCTGACTCTCACAGTGAGAGGAACTAAATGTTTAAAGATTTCCCTAGATTCTGATGCCCAAATATTTTCTACATTTTTAAATTACATCAGGACCTTGAAAGGATCCTAAAAACATAGGTCCTGTTTGCTATAGAGATTTTATAAAAATAAAAATCATTGTTTATTATTATGATGACTATAAAAGTGATCACTATGAAAGTGATCAGTTATAAAATGCAGAGAAAATGACAAGAATAAAATAGTATTTATTAATATTCCCTTCCCAACAAAGTATTATCACCCTTATTTCACACATGAATACACTAATAAACTGAAGGTTTAAAACCCAGGTCTGTCTGCTGCAAAATTCATACTCTGAATCACTCTGCTTTAGTTTCAAATTCTTTTTTTTTTTTTAATAAATAAATTTTTATTATAATGGGGTGACATCAATAAATCAGGGTACATATATTCAAAGAAAACATTTCCAGGTTATCTTCTCATTTAGTTCTGTTGCATACCCATCACCCAAAGAGAGATCGTCCTCTGTCACCCTCTATCCAGTTTTCTTTGTACCCCTCCCCCTCCCCCTCCCCGTCTCCCTCCTTCCCTCCCCCCACCCCCCGTAACCACCCCACTCCTGTCCATGTCTCTTAGTCTCGTTTTTATGTCCCACCAATGTATGGAATCCTGCAGTTCTTGTTTTTTTCTGATTCACTTATTTCACTCCGCATACTGTTATCAAGATTCCACCATTCTGCTGTAAGTGATCCGATGTCATCATTTCTTCTAGCTGAATAGTATACCATGGTGTATATGTACCCCATCTTCTTTATCCAGTCTTCTATTTTTTTTACAGTGATTAAAAGCCTTTAAGCAAACTCTTGGCCAATACAGCAAGAATCCATAAAAGAGTAGTGTCCTTAACATGTTCACCAAGTCCAAGTTGGCCCCATCACCATGCCAAATTCCTGAAATATGCAACCCAACCACAGTTCAGTCTGTTAGGAGCTGTCACAGGGAGCAGGAGTCCAGAAAAGTCCACATCCAGGAAAAGTCCTCATGGCACTGGAATTGTTGTCACCATTCTATACTTTGCAGCTCATGTCCAAGTCCCAATGACCGCTGCTTCTAGCTGGTAATGATTCAGGTAGACCTTTTTTTTTTTTTTTTTTTTTTTTTTTTTTTTTGTATTTTTCTGAAGCTGGAAACAGGGAGAGACAGTCAGACAGACTCCCGCATGCACCCGACCTGGATCCACCCGGCACGCCCACCAGGGGGCGACGCTCTGCCCACCAGGGGGCGATGCTCTGCCCCTCCGGGGCGTCGCTCTTTTGCGACCAGAGCCACTCCAGCGCCTGGGGCAGAGGCCAAGGAGCCATCCCCAGCGCCCGGGGCCATCTTTGCTCCAATGGAGCCTTGGCTGCGGGAGGGGAAGAGAGAGACAGAGAGGAAGGAGAGGAGGAGGGGTGGAGAAGCAGATGGGCGCCTCTCCTGTGTGCCCTGGCCGGGAATCGAACCCGGGACTTCTGCACGCCAGGCCGACGCTCTACCACTGAGCCAACCAGCCAGGGCCTAGATCTTTTTTTTTTTTAATAGAGACAGAGAGTCAGAGAGAGAGATAGACAGGGACAGACAGACAGAAACAGAGAGATGAGAAACATCAATCATTAGTTTTTCGTTGCGCATTGCGACACCTTAGTTGTTCATTGATTGCTTTCTCATATGTGCCTTGACCGTGGGCCTTCAGCAGACCGAGTAACCCCTTGCTAGAGCTAGCAACCTTGGGTCCAAGCTGGTGAGCTTTTGCTCAAACCAGATGAGCCCGCGCTCAAGCTGGCGACCTCGGGGTCTCGAACCTGGGTCCTTGGCATCCTAGTCTGATGCTCTATCCACTGCGCTACCGCCTGGTCAGGCTAGTTTTAAATTCTTAAGGTTGTCATGTGAATTCTTCATGGCCACTAGCTTTAAGCACTCTGATTACTATGAAAGAGAAGTTGCCCCAAACCTGGTGTGGAAAGGAATCTTTTCACATGATGTAATTTGTAACCTCCTTTCTGTGAAAAAATTAACATTCCCAATAAAATGCTTAAGTAACTTTCTGGTAAGCATTAATGGTAAGTCTTGTTCCGGGAAACCAGTCATCGATCCACCCTGCTGACTGAGACTAAACAATCTAGTGACCTTTTAACAAGCATTCTTTTCTATTCGGATATTCCTATAAAAATGCATTTTGGGAGACATGGGTGCTACCTGGCGGAGCCCCGGAGGGGCGCGGCTTGCGCTCTGCCTCGCTGGCTTCGTGCTCTCTGTC
The DNA here is from genome assembly GCF_036850995.1 of Saccopteryx leptura. NCBI lineage: Eukaryota > Metazoa > Chordata > Mammalia > Chiroptera > Emballonuridae > Saccopteryx > Saccopteryx leptura. The sequence continues at coordinate 37,362,643 of NC_089515.1, read as the reverse complement.
TACGCGCACCACGTGAAGGTTGCGCGCGCCCGGGACTGGGATTACCGTGCGCTCTGCGACGTGGGCACCGCTATCAGCTGTTCGCGCGTCTTCTCCTCCAGGTGGGGTCGGGGCTTTGGACTGGTGGAGCAAGTGCTGGGCTCAGACAGTGTCTTCAATCAATCCGACAGCATATTCGGGTGCATCTTCTATACACTGCAGCTGTTGTTAGGTTGCCTCCGGGGCCGCTGGGTATCTGTCCTGCTACAGCTGAGCTCCCTGGTGTCCCTCGCTGGCTCTGTCTACCTGGCCTGGGTCCTGTTCTTCGTGCTCTATGACTTCTGCATCGTTTGCATCACGACCTATACCATCAATGTGGGCCTGATGGTGCTTAGCTTCCGGGAGGTTCAGGGACCCCAGGGCAAGGTTAAAGGGCACTGAGCCCTCATGCCAACCCAGGCTGACCTGACTGCTTATGCTCTGCATTGGCATGTCAGCCTTGCCCAAGGTAGACATGCCTGGGTCCTTGGACGAGTCTACAACTGCCTCCAGCGTATCCAGGATAACGGACCAAATGTGCCCCACTCTTTCCTCTACTAGTTAGTGCCTCTGGCTCTGCTCCCGAGGGTTAGTTCCCAAAGCTCCTGCCATTGCCCAAGGAAAGAAGATTCTGAGCAATAAAAGTTATTCAATTAGCTAAAAAAAAAAAATAAATAAAAAAGCATTTTGATCACCTTATTAGAGAATTTGCCCTTGCAGAAAAATTATAATAAGCCTCAAAAGTGCTTATAAGTAATGCTCATGAATGCTCTAGATTCAGATCTCTGCTGTGGAATCTAGCTTTGTTAGAAACCCAATGGATGAGGATCCTCTCAGCTGCCTACTGCTTACCAACCCGTTTTCTGTTTCTCCATCATTTCCTCTATCCTTTGATGACTTCTGCTGCTAACTGATCTGGCCTGGAGACACTAAAATGGCTTAATCTTTTTATTTTTTATTTTTTATTTTTTTTAAATTTTTTTTATTTTTCTGAAGCTAGAAACGGGGAGAGACAGTCAGACAGACTCCCGCATGCGCCCGACCGGGATCCACCCGGCATGCCCACCAGGGGGCGATGCTCTGCCCCTCCGGGGCGTCGCTCTGTTGTGACCAGAGCCCACTCTAGCTCCTGGGGCAGAGGCCAAGTAGCCATCCCCAGTGCTCAGGCCATCTTTGCTCCAATGGAGCCTCGGCTGCGGGAGGGGGAGAGAGAGACAGAGAGGAAGGAGAAGGGGAGGGGTGGAGAAGCAGATGGGCGCTTCCCCTGTGTGCCTTGGCCGGGAATCGAACCCAGGACCTCTGCACGCCAGGCCGAGGCTCTACCACTGAGCCAACTGGCCAGGGCCAATGGCTTAATCTTCATCTCTATTGGAGCCTTGTCTTGGAGCCTTGTTTCCCTTAAATGCTTATGAGCCACATCTCAAATGCCAACTGCAGTTTTTCAGGAAAGATATCATCGAAGAGATGCCTCATGAAGATGAACTTAATTGTCCAATATCTGGCCTGGAAACAGAAGAGAGGAGATAAACTCCAGGCTAATCTATAAGGTCAATAGTCTGATCTGGATATCAATAGAGATTGTCTCACCAAACCCTGAACACAAGACAGAGAAACATCCTTTGCAGCCTGAATGAGGCATGCTTGGGATAAATAAAAGGAGATTCTACTTCATGGGGTGAATAGTGAGCCAAGAGAAATATTATGAGATTTAAAATGTTTTGATATATTCACAAATAATAGAGACACAATTAAAGAACCCTAAAATGCTTGGAAAATGTTTCTGTGACGATTGTAATCAGGGAGACTTACATTTCAAATCTATTGTTGAGGATGCTGTTTGTCTAAACCAGTGCTGGTCAACCTGGTCCCTACCGCCCACTAGTGGGTGTTCCAGCTTTCATGGTGGGCGGTAGCAGAGCAACCAAAGTATAAATAAAAAGATAGATTTAACTATAGTAAGCTGTTTTATAAAGATTTATTCTGTCAAACTTAGCAAAAATCCGACATAAAGTACTTGGTAAGTAATTATTATTATATGCTTTAACTTGCTGTAACTCTGCTTTATAAATTTTATAAAGTGAAGTTACTTCCCTACTTTATAAATCACCATTACTGTGGAACCGGTGGGCGGTTAGAAAATTTTACTACTAACAGAGATACAAAAGTGGGCCGTAGGTATAAAAAAGTTGACTCCCCCTGGTCTAAACAGACCGTTGATACAATCCAGAAGTTACTATTTTTTGTTTTTGCTTTGACTAGAAGTTTTTGTTTTTATCATTTTGATAAAAATTACAGAGAAAGAAGCATATTATTTATATAGCATCCTGCTAAATTTTACACTTGATCTTAGCCAAAAGGCCGAGAAGCGATGCATCCTGCTAAATTTTCCTATGATAAAGGAATATGGGGCTGGTTGGTTCAAATAGTGTTACATGCCATTTCTTAAGGTCTCCATTGTTAAGGAGGTTGAAGAGTACAATGGCGTTGAGTTCAGACTCAAGAGTCTGAATCCCACCCAGCTCTGCCATGCACCACACAGGAATTTTTCAGTAAGTCTCTTAAAGTCACCCAGCCTATTGTTTCCTCTTATATAAAATGGGAGTACCTTCTCCACAGTATTTCTGAAATCACCTGTTCTTGTTTTGTTTTTGTTTTTCTTTGCATCCCTTTCTTCCTTTTTTTTTTTTTTTTTTCATTTTTCTGAAGCTGGAAACGGGGAGAGACAGTCAGACAGACTCCCGCATGCGCCCGACCGGGATCCACCTGGCATGCCCACCATGGGGCGACGCTCTGCCCACCAGGGGGCGATGCTCTGCCCATCCTGGGCGTCGCCATATTGCGACCAGAGCCACTCTAGCGCCTGGGGCAGAGGCCACAGAGCCATCCCCAGCGCCCGGGCCATCTTTGCTCCAATGGAGCCTTGGCTGCGGGAGGGGAAGAGAGAGACAGAGAGGAAAGTGCGGCGGAGGGGAGGAGAAGCAAATGGGCACTTCTCCTGTGTGCCCTGGCCGGGAATCGAACCCGGGTCCTCCGCACGCTAGGCCGACGCTCTACCGCTGAGCCAACCGGCCAGGGCCCTCCCTTTCTTCCTTTTTTAGTAATACTTTTCTTTTAGAGAATAACCTCTTCTTAACTTTGATCCCAATAGTTCAAGTAAGACTGACATCAGCTGAAAGGGTCTGCAGGTATCTCAGAAAAGCCTCCAAAGTGATGAATTCAGTGGTGGACATGTGACCTGACCAAGGCCAATCAGAATCAATTCTGGGACTTTCGTTGAGGTTGTTGGGTTATGTATTAGTCAGCTAAGGTGCTATAACAAAATATCATAGACTGGGTGGTTTAAATAATAGAAATTTATTTCTCACATTTCTGAAACCTAAGTTCAATAACTGACCCTACTAGTGCCAGTAGGGTCAGTTTCTGGTAAGGACTCATCCTAGCTTATAAGTAGCTGTTTCCTCACTGTGTCCCTATATGATGAGGGGAGAGAGTTCTCCCGTGTCTGGTTCCTCTTATAAGAACACCAATCCCATTGGACCAGGGCCCCACTCTTACACCCTCACTTAACCTTAGTTACTTCCTAAAGGCTCCATTTCCAAAATCTGTCACACTGGGAGGTCAGGACTTTAATATATGGAGTTGGGGTTGTGCAAAATGCAGTCCATAGCAGATTGTTGTGCTGATAGAATATAAGCATAGAGCTAATGACCTTCATTTCACATGAACACAGGGAATAAAGCAATTTAGAAGGAAGTAGAGCTGAGAGAACAGCATTGTATTGATGACACTGTCAAGGCTGTGGACCCGACCATGTCTTAGGCCAACTCTGTTCCAAGGCCTCCGGATTCCTGAGCCTATTCTTTCTCTTTTGCTTAAACATTTTTGAGCTGGATTTTTGCTATTTTAAACCAAAAAATTTTTTGACTAATAGTGAGTTATTGGGAAGATAAAATGAGATTGCACATATAAAATGCTTAACATGGCACCTGGAGAAGAGTAAGTGCTCAATAAATACTAGTTATTATTATTATCAGTGATCACATTAATGACAGAGTCAAATGATTTTGGGTTTCCTGAGACACCTAATAAAACATGGAACAACTTATCATCTGAACACTGTTGTGCGGGTAATTTAGAGAACTTGGAGTTTTGTGAAAACTCATTTTTGAAGGACATAGGGCTGTTGGGCCGATTGCCTTCAGCATAAAAGAAACAGTCACAGTGGCACATGATTCATAACTTTTAGACAATGTGATTTGTCTTTCCAATGGAGAAAAAGTCAGTGGATTTTTTTTTTTTTTGTATTTTTCTGAAGCTGGAAATGGGGAGAGACAGTCAGACAGACTCCTGCATGAGCCCGACCGGGATCCACCTGGCACGCCCACCAGGGGTGACGCTCTGCCCACCAGGGGGCGATGCTCTGCCCCTCCGGGGCGTCGCTCCGTTGCAACCAGAGCCACTCTAGCACCTGGGGCAGAGGCCAAGGAGCCATCCCCAGCGCCCGGGCCATCTTTGCTCCAATGGAGCCTTGGCTGCAGGAGGGGAAGAGAGAGACAGAGAGGAAGGAGGGGAGGGGGTGGAGAAGCAAATGGGCGCTTCTCCCATGTGCCCTGGCCGGGAATCGAACCCGGGTCCCCCCGCACGCCAGGCCGACACTCTACCGCTGAGCCAACCAGCCAGGGCCAGTGGATATATTTTTAATTGGAGAGCTGAAGTTACAGAAAGTGATTGCTTCTGGTCTTCAAATCAGTTCAACAAAGATGATGAGTAGAAGGGAGAGGAAGAAAAATAAGAAAACATACAATGTTGCACCAAACCATTTAGCTATTTTATTTAAATAAACATGGAACAAAACTAATGGTCTGATGTTTTGGTTTTCATACTTGGTAAGATATTATACTGATGAGAAAGAAAACTGTCATGACAGCAGTTCTAATTTATGATCTACTTTCATTCACATCAGGGGATTTGCTTTGTATTAATGGCAGAAAATAAATATTCTTATTGTTTTGTTTATGAAAATACTTTTCATCTAGACTTTATTTTTCTTAAGTGGGAAGAGAGATTGACTCCGGCATGCATCTTACTCAGGACCCACTCAGCAACCCCTGACTGGGACGGATGCTCAAATCAACTGAGCTATCCTCAGTGCCTGAAGCTGATGTTTGGACCAATTGAGCCACTGGCTGTGAGAAGGGAAAAGAGAGAAGGGGGAGCGGGAGGGGAAGAGAAGTATATGGTTGCTTCTCATGTGTGTCCTGACCAGGGATTGAACCTGGGATGTCTGCATGCTGGACCAACACCTTATCCACTGAGTCAACCAGCCAGGGCCTAGATCTTTTTTTTTTTCTTTTTAAAGAAATTTATTGCCTGACCAGGTGGTGGCGCAGTGGATACAGCATTGGACTGGGACGTGGAAGACCCAGGCTCAAGAACCCGAGGTCACCAACTTGAGCGTGGGCTCATCTGGTTTGAGCAAGGCTCACCAGCTTGAGCCCAAGGTCGCTGGCTTGAGCAAGGGGTCACTCAGTCTGCTGTAGCCCCCCAGCCAAGGCACATATGAGAAAACAATCAATGAACAACTAAGGTGCCACAATGAAGAATTGATGCTTCTCATCTCTCTCCCTTTCTGCCTGTCTCTATCTGTCCCTCTCTCTGACTCTCTCTGTCTCTGTCACATAAAAAAACCCCAACTTATTTATATTCTATTTAAAATTTCAACTTTAAACTTTACATTTTTTTTTTTTTGTATTTTTCCGAAGCTGGAAACGGGGAGAGACAGTCAGACAGACTCCCGCATGCGCCCGACCGGGATCTACCCGGCACGCCCACCAGTGGCGATGTTCTGCCCACCAGGGGGCGATGCTCTGCCCCTCCGGGGCATCACCCTGCGGCGACCAGAGCCACTCCAGCGCCTGAGGCAGAGGCCAAGGAGCCATCCCCAGCACCCGGGCCATCCTTGCTCCAATGGAGCCTTGGCTGCGGGAGGGGAAGAGAGAGACAGAGAGGAAGGAGGGGGGGGGGGTGGAGAAGCAAATGGGAGCTTCCCCCATGTGTCCCGGCCAGGAATCAAACCCGGGTCCCCCGCACGCCAGGCCGACGCTCCACCGCTGAGCCAACCGGCCAGAGCCTAAACTTTACATTTTAAGTTTAAAGTAATTTCTCTTTCTCTCTCTCTCTTGTTACAGAAGAATATTTTTAAAAAGAATTCTAGTATTTCATTTAGAATTTAAATAAACCCTGAAGTACTTAGAGACCTTAATAAGAGTGTAGTCTTGACCAAGTGAAGAAATCCTACTAAAATATGTTTGTGTGTGTATTAGGTGGGATGAGAAATTTTCAAAGCAATAAAAATGTATAATGATGTGGAGGGAACCTGGAATTTAATTTTTAGAAGTGACTCAGCTCTAACACTCTCTGTCAAAACGTAGAAGGCTCAGGGCTATAGAAGAGTCTCTGAATTTTGTAACCTCAAAAATAAGAAAATAAATACAAATCCTCAAACTTTTGCCATTTCAATGGATGAGGAAATAGAAAACATAAAAATAAGATATCTGGACAGTACAGGGACATATTGTTCCATATCTTCATTTTAAAATTACTGCTGTAAAGCCAGAGTTTCTGTTTTGTACTAAGCACCATGTTTGATGTGATAAGAATTTTCAGCAGTATGATCCAGGTATATTTTTAGTGTTGCCATTAGTAAAGATAGACTATAGAAACATATAGAGGGGGACATCTTGAGGTTATTAAAAAGCCAATGGGGAATTAAAGTCCCTGTCATTGAGGTGTCTAACTCCTTTGCGACAAAACTAGAATGGCCTACATAAAATGTTTTGCAAAACCTTCAGAAGAATATAGATATGATTTTACTTTCTATTTTGTCCATTAGTAGAAAAGATGATGGTTTCCTTTAAGGTTGAGAATTATGTGCTAAATTTGTTCAGAATTTGGTGTGCAGTAATTACTTCTTTACATTATTACCTCCCTAGAGTAGTTGATATATATATATTTTTGTTCTATAAAAATGCACAGTTGTTTTATTTTTTATTTTATTTTTTTAATAATTTTATTTTTAATGGGGCGACATCAATAAATCAGGATACATATATTCAAAGATAACAACTCCAGGTTATCTTGTCATTCACTTATGTTGCATACCCATCACCCAAAGTCAGATTGTCCTCTATCACCTTCTATCTAGTTTTCTTTGTGCCCCTCCCCCTCCCCCTTTCCCTCTCCCTCTCCCCCCTTCCCCCGTAACCACCACACTCTTATCAATGTCTCTTAGTTTCACTTTTATGTCCCACCTACGTATGGAATAATGAAGTTCCTGGTTTTTTCTGCTTTACTTATTTCACTTCGTATAATATTAATAAACAAAAAAAGGAAGGAAACATATATTAGTGATGGTAGCAAAGGCAGTTCATTCATTGCCTTCAATTATTGGTCAAGGACTTCTATTGCACCTTAATATGTCACTCACAGGATATTAGGATAGAGGGCATAGAATGACGCAGAAGGCAGGTATCTTAGCTTAACCTGATGGAACATCTACCTTAGCAGAGGAAACAGGCCCAAGACGCAAAGGCCTAGTGGATAGAAGAAAAAGATCTAAGTTGGTGAAATGGCATGAATTGGTGAAACTATAACCAAGAATAAACATGCTATGTTACTGATTTACTAATCTTAGTCTGACTAGCCATAAAATAGAGTTAAATAAGAATGTACTAACAAAGTAAGCTTATAAAAGAATTCCTGTAAAATGTTAAATACAGTTTGTTGCACTTATAACCATGATTCAATAATTTAGTAATCAAAGTTGTGTGTTCTGTAGCAAATCAAAAGTATATAATCGTCTGACCAGGTGGTGGTGCAGTGGATAGAAACAGGGGTCCTGAAACTTTTTACACAGGGGGCCAGTTCACTGTCCCTCAGACCGTTGGAGGGCCACCACATACAGTGCTTCTCTCACTGACCACCAGTGAAAGAGCTGCCCCTTCCGGAAGTATGGCGGGGGGCCGGATAAATGGCCTCAGGGGGCCGCATGCGGCCCACGGGCCATAGTTTGGGGACACCTGGTAGAGTCTCAGCTTGTGATGCTGAAAACTCAGGTTTGAAACTGAAGTTGCTGGCTTGAATGCAGGCTCACCAGCTTGAGCACAGGGTTGCTAGCTTGAGCATGGGATCAGAGGCATGACCCCATGGTTGCTGGCTTGAGCCCATAGGGCACTGGCTTGATCCCAAGGTCGCTGGCTTGAGCAAGGGGTCACCAGCTCAGGTGGAGCCCCCCAGTCAAGGCACATATCAGAAGCAAACAATGAACAAGTAAGATGCTGCAACTATGAGTTGACACTTCTCATCTCTCTCCTTTCCTATCTGTCTGTCCCTCATTCTCTCTCTCTCTCTTTTGCTAAAATAAATAAATAAATAAATAAATATGTAAAATCAATCCTGCACTTTCACCTCTGGCCAAGTTATAGTTAAAAGGACTGTTTTCCTTCAGCTGATGAACATCAAAGGTTAACATCAGGTGCCTCCTCTCTCTCCCTCATCACAGGATAAGGCCAAGCAGACAGCCTGACTGTGGCAATTTGTGGACGCTTATTTATTTATTTATTTATTTATTTATTTTTTACAGAGGCAGAGATAGACAGGGACAGACAGACAGGAACGAAGAGAGATGAGAAGTATCAATCATCAGTTTCTCGTTGCGCGTTGCGACTTCTTAGTTGTTCATTGATTGCTTTCTCACATGTGCCTTGACCGTGGGCCTTCAGCAGACCGAGTAACCCCCTGCTGGAGCCAGGGGCCTTGGGTCCAAGCTGGTGAGCTCTTTGCTCAAGCCAGATGAGCCCGTGCTCAAGCTGGCGACCTCGGGGTCTCGAACCTGGGTCCTTCCGCATCCCAGTCCGATGCTCTATCCACTGCGCCACCACCTGGTCAGGCTGTGGACGCTTATTGCATGAACTAAAAACCTTAGTTTATAAGTTAATTGCCAGCTTAAGTTCCTGTAACAACAGAATGGACTCTGACCTTCAAATGCGCCAGTTCTGAGAGATATGAGACTTATATCCACTTACTGAACAAACTGTGCTGAGAGCCTTCAGCAAAGAATGCTGAACCTCCTCCTTTTGATTCCATTATTCTAGTTTTGCTTATTCCCCACTGCCCTTCTTCCTCCTTATAAAAACCCCTGCCGGCACCAGAAGGGGGAGATAGGTTTTGAGGCCAGAAGTCCCTCCATCTTCTTAGGTGGCTGGCACTTGCATAAACCTCTATTCTGCTCACCAGTCAGATAATTGGTTTTCATGGTGGCAGGCAGCCAGATCTGAGGGTTATTTTTCTGGTTTCAGTTTCTGTGACAAACCAAAAGGAGAAGGTACTGACTAAAGTTCTTCAACGATAATGAAAAAAAAAATACTGTGTGGGCCATGGACTGCATCTGTAGTAAGGTGACCATCTTTTTTACTATGAAAAGGAGGACAGCCTGACCAGGCAGTGGCGCAGTGGATAGAGCATTGGACTGGGATGCTGAGGACCCGGGTTCGAGACCCTGAGGTCGCCAGCTTGAGCGCGGGCTCATCTGGTTTGAGCAATAGCTCACCAGCTTGGACCCAAGGTCGCTGGCCCGAGTAAGGGGTTACTCGGTCTGCTGAAGGCCCGCGGTCAAGGCACATAAGAGAAAGCAATCAATGAACAGCTAAGGTGTCGCAATGCGCAATGAAAAACTAATGATTGATGTTTCTCATCTCTCCGTTCCTGTCTGTCTCTCCCAGTCTATCCCTCTCTCTGACTCTGTCTCTGTAAAAAAAAAAAAAAAAAAAGAAGAAGAAAAGGAGAACAAAAATAAACTGAAGAAAACAATATCGTAAATAAAAAAATTTTTTATTCATTGCGACAATAATACACTATGAAAGATGCATAATAAAAACATTTGTAATATTTTATATTGCAATTATGTTTACAGGCCTATTAATTTTTAATAATGATTGTAAGAAAAAAGTACTCATTTAGATACAAATACATCGCATCACATGATTTGACTTTGGGTGATGGGTATATAACACAATCGACAGTTCAAATATTATAGAGATGTTTACCTGAAACCTATGTACTCTTATTGATCAATGTCACCCCATTAAATTTAATTGTCTAACCCCCCCCAAAAAAAACCCCCCAAAAGGACTTCCCCCAGATGTCCTATAGGTCTCCATCTATGTATTCTTCTGTGTTTGCAAACTGCATGTTCATAAAGCCATCTACAGATGCCAGGTAGCTTTTGTGCTCCATTCTCCACTTAAGTTTCACCATTACTGACTTTCCTGTTAATCTGTTGAGGAAAGGTTTGGGATTGAGGAGCAAACTCATTGTGACATGGGCAAATGCTCAAATGAGGCTACTTGCAGCAGACCCAGCTGTCCCATCTTCCTGACAGCAGCAGCTACCATAGAACCGAAACGCAGAGATTCAAGAGAAATGGGAAGTTAGTTTTTTTTTGTATTTTTCTGAAGCTGGAAACGGGGAGACAGTCAGACAGACTCCCGCATGCGCCCGACGGGGATCCACCCGGCACGCCCACCAGGGGCGACGCTCTGCCCACCAGGGGGCGTCGCTCTGTTGCGACCAGAGCCACTCTAGCGCCTGGGGCAGAGGCCAAGGAGCCATCCCCAGCGCCGGGGCCATCTTTGCTCCAATGGAGCCTCCCTGCGGGAGAGGAAGAGAGAGACAGAGAGGAAGGAGAGGGGGAGGGGTGGAGAAGCAGATGGGCGCTTCTCCTGTGTGCCCTGGCCGGGAATCGAACCCGGGACTTCTGCACGCCAGGCCGACGCTCTACCACTGAGCCAACCGGCCAGGGCTGGAAGTTAAAGTTTATCAGCGACCTGAGAGTTTAGTAGGAGTGAGTTATGTAGTAGGGATTGAGGAGAAAAGGTTTACACGGAATGCTACAGCAGAGGAAACAGGATATTTGAACTTTACAAGTAGTTGTAGTCCTGAGAGTGAGACAGGAAATGAACAAGGGGTGAGCTGGAGTTTTAGGGCTCAGAAAACAAGAGATTGAATAAGTCATCCTGAGAATTTAAAACTTAATGAGAACTCATGAAACAATTGTAAACAAAGGAGTGATTTAATCATGGTATATTTTAATAGGAATACTCTGGTTGGTGTGTGTGGAATTGAATGGACGTGGTGGGAACAGGTAGGATGTTATTGCAATAGTTCAGGTGAGATGGGTTGGGCTTGGGTTGAAGGTTGAAATAGAGTGGCATTTTATCATTTGAGATTAGGAGTAGCTGTGTCCGATAACATCATATTACAGAAGCGTGGACAGATAGATGTTTATTTTTTTCCTTGCATAATTACAGTCTGCACATAGTTAGCTTAGAATTAGATTAGTGGCTTCACAATCACCAAGGACCAGATCCGTTACATCTTATTTTACAAGTGATTTCACTTCTTGGTACAACATGGCTGCTTTAATTCCAGACCTGTTGTTTTTATTATAGTCAATGTGAATGAGGAAGAAAGGAAAATAGTATGTTTCCTCCCTTTAAGGGCATTTCTAGAAATTACACATGACACTTCTAGTTACAGCTCATTGGACAGAACTTATTCACAAGGGCGCATGTTGTTGAAAGGAGTGCCAGGAAATAAAATGGTTATTTTAGGGACTACCAGTCTGGTTGAAGACCTGGGGTTTCATGACCAAGGACAAAAAGAACCGTGAATAGTTCTTTTGGGGGACAACCAGTATCTGACAGAAACAGACAAAGTTGAGATATGTTTTGGAGGTAAAATTAGCAGGATTTGGTAATTGATTTAATGTGAGGGGGGATGGGGAAGGAAAGGAGAAGAGAGAAATCTGATTCCCATTTTTCTGACATAATGTGATAAACAGTAGTACCTTTTTTAAAAATAAAGAAATGAAAGGAGGGACAAATTTGAGGCAAAGAACAAGAATTAATTAGCTGTTGGAGTTTGTCTAACCTGCCCTCAACTTTACAGAGAAACAATTTATCAGTTTTTTAAAATATCTTTTTAATGTTCTATGCCTATACAGGTGTGTGGGTATTAGTGTATGTATGATCTCTGTGTATACACAATCACACATACATACATCTAATTTTTTTTTTTTTTACAGAATGGTAATGTTCAATCACATCATTATACACCTTGAATTTTTCACTTAATTATTTTTGAGATGTTTCCATATAAGAATATGAAAGAAGTGCCTTACTATTTTTAATCATTATAGAATATTACATTGTACAGTTGTGCCATAATTTAATCAGTCTCTAAGTTGTTTCTAGATTTTTCCTATTATGTAAAAGGCTGCAAAGGTTGTTCTTGTACATGTTATAATTACCACAGGATTGAATATAACGGTGGGATAAATTCCTTTAAGTAAAATTACTGGGTTCAAAGGCATATGCATTAAAAGTTTTGATTTGTCTATTTCACTTCACAGAGGTTTTAACAATTCATACTCCCACCAGCAATACATCAGAGTGCCTCTCTATGCTCTTGACAACTCAAATGTGTTAAGATTTCTGATCTTTGCCAAGCCTCTAGCTTAGAAAATAGTACTGATTTGGTTTCAATTTTTGTGTTTTCTTTATGAGAGGTAAAAAGCTTCATATTTAAAAATCTGTTTTTATTTTTCCTTTTCTAAACATGTCTTCATTTTTGCTACGGCATTGTTAATGCTTTTCTTATAGATTTGAAGGAATTGGTGCTATATTAAAGAGATTAGCTATTATGTTTTGCAAATATTTTTCTGTTTGCTTCCTTTATTATGTTTACTTTACTCTTACAGTAAATTCTGTCCTGTAAATTAAATTTATTTGATTGTTATTCTTTTTTTGAGATATAATTGACATATAACATTAAATTAGTTTCAAGTGTACAACATAATGATTAAATATACATATGTATTGCAAAATGATCACCACAATAAGTCTAGTTAACATCCATCACCAAACATATTCACAATTTTTTTTCTTGTGATGAGAACTTCTAAGATCTCTTTTAGCAACTTTTAAACAGATAATATGGTATTATTAATTATTGTCATCATGTCCCCAGAATTTACTTACTTTATAACCTCTGTTATCTAGAGATTAAAAAATATTCCAGCCTGACCTGTGGTGGTTCAATGGATAAAGTGTTGACCTGGAAATGCTGAGGTCGCCGGTTCGAAACCCTGGGCTTGCCTGGTCAAGGCATATATGGGAGTTGATGCTTCCTGCTCCTCCCCCTTTCTCTCTCTATCTCTCTCCTCTCTCTCTCCCTCTCTCTCTCCTTTCTAAAATGAATAAATAAAATGAAAATAAAATTAAAAAAAATATTCCACATATGAGATCATACATATTTGTCTTTCTCTGTCTGATTTATGTCACTTAATGCCCTCAAGGTCCATGCATGTTGATGAAAATGTCAGATTTCCTTTTTTTTATGGCTGGATAATATTCTGTTTGATTATTATGCATGTCTTCATGTTATTATGTAGGTTCAATATAGTACCTTGTTGGAACTTTCAACCTTTTTTTCCTTTGCATACACAATTCTACAAAATGTGTTCACACTATGCATGTTAGTTGGGTATCTGCTTTCATTCCCACTTAATGATGGAAATCTTTCTGTGTCATTCAATATTTTTAAAATACCATTTTTTTTTTAGTGGTTGCATATATGGTTTTGTCATTTGGAGGCACAATAATTTACTTAACCAACCTTCTTATGGTTGGGCGTTTAGGTTACTTTCATTTTTTCAAACCCATATATGTTATATGTTCATGGTCATTTTATTAAGATAAAGTCCTTAAAAGAAAACTTATAGGTTGTTGTGCAAAAGCCTCTCCTGGTGATTCAACATATCCGGCAGCTCTGCCAGCCTCCACTACCCTGAGTCCTGGGAGCTGGACTCCACGCTGTGGCCCTGAGGACATCTGAGCAAAGCCAGTGGGCAGTAGGCATTTGGCTCCTCTGCAGCCTTGCCAGTTGCACCCATCACAGCCACTAAGGGCACTAATACATTACCAAACTTCCATATAGAAAGCAAGTCTTTATAAAAAAAATTTTTTTTTTTAATTTTAGTGAGAGGAGGGGAGGCAGAGACAGATTCCTGCATGTGCCCCAACTGGGACCCACCCAGCAAGCGCACTAGGGGGTGATGCTCTGCCCATCTGGAGCCGTTGCTCCATGCTCAGAAACTGAGCCATTTTTTTAGTATCTAAGGTGGAGGCCATTGGAACTATCCTCAGCACCCCAGGTCAACTAGCTTGAGCCAGTTGAGCCATGTCTGGGGGAGGAGAAGAGAGAGAAGGGAAGGGGGAAGGGTGGAGAAGCAGATGGTCGCTTCTCCTGTGTGCCCTGACCGGAAATCTAACCCGGGACATCCACATGCTGGGCTGATGCTCTGCCACTGAGCCAACTGGCCAGGGCCAAGGAAGCAAGTCTTGATTTGGACTTCCATCAGAAACCACTCAAATTTTGTAGGAAGATTGGCTACTTACCTTGTAAACTATATGATACCAACTCCTCACCACCACCAGCAGCTTTCCAGTCTCCTAGTAGTAAAACATAAACTGTGTTAAGAGGAATTCAGCTTATCTCTCAGGCTATTAAAATGGGCATGCAATTTAGCAAGAAAAGAATGAACATTTCCCCAAACATAAAGTGACATGTGGGACTTCATTATTCCATAAGTTATTATACCATAAACTCTGGGAAGGTAGCCACAGTGTCTGTTTTGTTCACAGCTACAATCCCAGTGCCCGACACCTAGAAGACATTAAATAAATATTTTTCGAATTAGTGAAAGATCTAATACCTGAGCTTAGCACATGTTCATAATGGCTTTACTGATTATTTCTCCGGCATTCAGAGTCTCAGATATGAGGGTGTGGCCTGAAAGAGAAACATAAGCAAATTGCTTTCATGGTTGGCTTAAAAAGGAAATATTATTGTATAATGTTTTGGGCAGCATTTGAGTGATCTCCTGGGATTCTAAACCCACACCAGTCACTGAGAAAGCTGAATTGCCTTGAGGGTGGTGGGTAGGGTGATCTGAAATAGTTTGGCTTATACTCACTGTTCACTGATGTCTTCATCGTAACTCTTCTTTCCTTTTCTGGGATTTTTGTTTTCTTCAACATGGTACGGTCAGCAGAATTTTCTTTCCCTGCTTTTGTAAACTAATATGAACTTCTTTAAACACTCTATTATTTTATAGATAACTACATTTTTGATCCATGTCTGAGAGAAGAACTATTATCTTTTGGCTAAAAAGATATTTTCTTTCTTTCTTTTTTTCCTTTTTAAAATCACACAGCTTAACCATCCATGGATTAGTATAAAACATTGTGGTCTGAACATACTGTTCTTGGAAAATTGTTATGGATATTAGGGAATCTGTGAAACACACAATTTGAATATTTTGGGGGTTTTCAAATATCTTCAAGGCTTTTTATTTGCTAATATCTTACCTAAGATGTCATTTTAAAGAATTATAATATTTTATTAATAAATAATACTGTTCATATAATATAATAAAATAATATGTATAAATAAAATATTATAGTGTTTATTCTATTGCTTAGCTCTTCCCTCAGTGTCTTGACATGGAGAGCTCATATTAATAACACATTTTTTCCATACTGACTATAACATGATGACTGTTTCTGGCATTTCTGTTTGATTAGATTTAGAATTTTTCACTTTCCTAATTTTCAGTAATTCTTTTCTTTCTGAAATCTCTTTCTTTCTTTCTTTCTTTCTTTCTTTCTTTCTTTCTTTCTTTCTTTCTTTCTTTCTTTCTTTCTTTCTTTCTTTCTTTCTTTCTTTCTTTCTTTCTTTCTTTCTTTCTTTCTTTCTTTCTTTCTTTCTTTCTTTCTTTCTTTTCTTTCTTTTGTATTTTTCTGAAGCTGGAAACGGGGAGAGACAGTCAGACAGACTCCCGCATGCGCCCGACCGGGATCCACCCGGCACGCCCACCAGGGGCGACGCTCTGCCCACCAGGGGGCGATGCTCTGTTGCGACCAGAGCCACTCTAGCGCCTGGGGCAGAGGCCAAGGAGCCATCCCCAGTGCCGGGGCCATCTTTGCTCCAATGGAGCCTTGGCTGCGGGAGGAGAAGCGCCCATTTGCTTCTCCACCCGCCCCCCCTCCTTCCCCTCTGTCTCTCTCTTCCGCAGCCAAGGCTCCATTGGAGCAGAGATGGCCTGGGAGCTGGGGATGGCTCCTTGGCCTCTGCCCCAGGCGCTAGAGTGGCTCTGGTCGCGGCAGAGCGACGCCCGGGAGGGGCAGAGCATCGCCCCCTGGTGGGCAGAGCGCCGCCCCATGGTGGGCGTGCCGGTGGATCCCGGTCGGGCGCATGCGGGAGTCTGTCTGACTGTCTCTCCCCGTTTCCAGCTTCGGAAAAATACAAAAAAAAAAAAAAAAAAAAAGTGTTCAAGTAAGTATATGAGCACCCTACAATGCTTATAGTTCCTTTAATGTTAAATTTTATTATGGTAGTGTTTTCCTTCATAAAGTCACAAGTTATGTAAGTCATATAATGCAAGGCAGCACTCTGTTCTGATCTTCACCTCCACTGATTCTCTTTCCCCCAAGGCAACAATTGTCTTCTCTTTTAACTGTTTCTTGTACTGTTTACCTTCATATTTATATAACATGTCTCTAATACAATTAAAAAATTTTTTTTAATTTTTTTTTTTCTGTATTTTTTCTGAAGCTGGAAACGGGGAGAGACAGTCAGACTCCCACATGTGCCCGACCAGGATCCACCTGGCCCGCCCACCAGGGGGCGATGCTCTGCCCCTCCCGGCTGTCACTCTGCTGCGACCAGAGCCACTCTAACGCCTGGGGCAGAGGCCAAGGAGCCATCCCCAGCGCCCGGGCCATCTTTGCTCCAATGGAGCCTTGGCTGCGGGAGGGGAAGAGAGAGACAGAGAGGAAGGAGGAGGGGGTGGAGAAGCAAATGGGCGCCTCTCCTATGTGCCCGGGCCGGGAATCGAACCCGGGTCCCCCGCACGCCAGGCTGACGCTCTACCGCTGAGCCAACCAGCCAGGGCCTTTAAAATTTATTTTAGAGAGAGGAGAGAAAGCGAGAGAGAGAGAAAGGTGGGGAGTGCAAACGCGAAGCATCGACTCATAGCAGTTGCTCCCATGTGTGCTCTGGCTGGGCAAGCCTGGGGTTTCAAACCAGTGGCTTCAGCCTTTCCGGTCAATGCTTCATTCACTGCGCCACCGCAGGTCAGGCTAATACTATTTCTTAATTTTTCAATTTACTTTTTAAAATTTCCTTCTTGCTATAAAAGATGAGGAGTTGGCTCTCTTACAGCTAGGAACAGATCCCTTCACCCATCTTCCTAATCTAGAAATATATCTTTTATTACATCAATTTCAGCATTTATTTTGACAAGATTTTTTTCACAGCTGATCTTGTATGTATTAAAATGGCATCTCTTATAGCCTTTTTTGTTTTCCCTTTACCGTGTATTGTCTTAATTTTTATTTGCTTAGTTTTTCTGTGTACTTTATCATTAATCCAGTTTGTCAAGTCTGAATGAAATCTAAATCACCTTTCCATATATTCAAATGAAGTTATCCGACTTTTTTCCTCCTTGAGGCTGGGGCCACATTTTGACTTTTGTATGTCCTAGGCAGTTTTTCCTTTGTGAATATCTTTATTAAAAAATAATAAAACATGTTTTACAGTGGCTTTGGTTTAAAGATGAATATAATCTAGGATACATTCATTATTATATATTCACCTTTTAAAAAATTTATTATTATTATTTTAAGTGAGAGAATTAGACAGACAGATAGGAAAGAAGAGGTGAGAAGCATCAACTCATAGTTGTAACACTTCAGTTGTTCATTGATTGCTTTTCATATGTGCCTTGACTTGGCAGCTCCAGCTGAGCCAGTGACCCCTTGCTCAAGCCAGTGACCTTGGGTTTAAGCCAGCAACCTTTGGGTTCAAGTCAATGACTTTGGGATTTTGTTAATGATGCCATGCTAAAGCTGGCAACCCCACATTCAAGCTGGTAAGCCTGCCCTCAAGTGGATGAGCCTGTTCTCAAGCCAGTAACCTCAGGGTTTTGAACCTGGGACCTCAGTATCCTATACTCCAGGGGTCCCCAAACTATGGCCCACTGGCTGCATATGGCCCCCTGAGGCCATTTATCCAGCCCTTGCTGCACTTCCGGAAGGAGCACCTCTTTCATAGGTGGTCAGTGAGATCATCCGCATCCTGTGGCCCTGGAGCACTGTATGTGGCTGTATGTGGCGACGCCGCAAAGCGCGGCATTGCTCACGTGCAGTACTACTTCCGGTGACGCGGGATGCACGCATCACGGCTCCGGAAGCGCGTCATATCACTTGTTACGGCTAGCAGTGACAAATTTGGAACCGGACATTGACCATCTCATTAGCCAAAAGCAGGCTCATAGTTCCCATTGAAATACTGGTCAGTTTGTTGATTTAAATTTACTTGTTCTTTATTTTAAATATTGTATTTGTTCCCGTTTTGTTTTTCTACTTTAAAATAAGATATGTGCAGTGTGCATAGGGATTTGTTCATAATTTTTTTTTTATAGTCTGGCCCTCCAACGGTCTGAGGGACAGTGAACTGGCCCCCTGTGTAAAAAAAACTTTGGGGACCCCTGCTATACTCACTGTTACATTAAATTACTCATCCTGATTTAAAGGGAAACTAAAAAGATAACGTTTATGTAAGTTGTAAAAGTAGCATGGGCCCTAGGCATTTGGTTTATTGTTTCTCAGGAATAAGTTGGCCCTGCTGGAGGCATCCATCGCTCCTGGAGCTCTTCTCTCTCTTGCTCCGATCTGGACTTATCTCTAGGCCCTGACCTCTCCCTTCATCTTCATCCTGAAAATTCCATTCATTTCTCTCATTCACTGGATCCTCAATATTTGGGAATCTCATGTCTTTTTCACCTGCCCTGTATTTTGATGGAACGTATCTTTCAGAAGGCTCCTGATGTGTGTGGTGTCTGGGATGTACATTTACATGTGATATCAATGCTTCAATCTACTCTCATAATTGGTTGACAGTGTGGCTGTATATGGAATTATAGGTTGGAAATAATTCACCTCCTATTTATTTATTTATTTATTTATTTTTCTGAAGCTGGAAACGGGGAGGCAGTCAGACAGACTCCCGCATGTGCCCGACCGGGATCCACCCGGCATGCCCACCAGGGGGCGATGCTCTGCCCATCTGGGGCATTGCTCTGTCGCAACCAGAGCCACTCTAGCGCCTGGGGCAGAGGCCAAGGAGCCATCCCCAGCGCCCGGGCCATCTTTTGCTCTAATGGAGCCTCGGCTGCGGGAGGGGAAGAAAGAGACAGAGAGGAAGGAGAGAGGGAGGGGTGGAGAAGCAGATGGGCGCTTCTCCTGTGTGCCCTGGCCGGGAATCGAACCCAGGACTCCTGCACGCCAGGCCGACACTCTACCACTGAGCCAACCGGCCAGGGCCCCTATTTTTTTTATTTTAATGAGAGGAGGGGAGAGATAGAAAAACAGACTCCCACATGCACCCAACCAGGATCCATCCAGCAAGCCCCGTCTGGGGCTGATATTCGAACCAACCGAGTTATCCTCAGTGCCTGAGGCTGACACTGGATCAACCAAATTATTCTCAGTACCTGGGGCCAATGCTCAAACCAATTGAGTCACTGACTGCGGGAGAGGAAGGGAGAGAGAGAAAGGGAAGAGGGAGAGGGAGAGAAGTTGACACCCCATCCACTGAGCCAGCCAGCCAGGGCCTCACTTCCTAAATTTTGTTACATACATAATACATGCTCATTATAAAGAATTGAAAACATATAAACATAAACATAAAAAAAGAAAAAGCAGCCTGAAAACTGCATCCTAAATCAATCACCAATATTCAGGAAGCCTCGTGGACAGAGAGGCAGAGGGTCTCATTTTTTGGTGTGCAGATTCTCACTTGTTCCAATGTTTTTAGCACAGCTTGACTGTTTACAGGGAAGTCAGGGACTCCAAAGTCCAGAGCTTTGCTGAAATACCATCTCCAGAGAGGAAGCCTCCAGTCTCCTGTCAGTGGGGAGGGAATACAGGCTTCCAGCCATTTTGTGTTCAGACTTCCAGTGACTCCCCATTTTTTCATTTTTCATCCACCTGTTCCATGACAGGGTCCTTGCTGCCTTGAGTTCAGAGCTTCCGAAGAACCTGCAGCAAGAGTGAGCTGCTTACACATCTGTTCTCTCTGCTGGCTAATGCTTCTGCTTTCTTGTGTTTGCTAAAAATTGATTACTCCTACATTTGAATTCTTGCCTCCAAAGTTTTGCTATTGTATCCTTGCCACTTCTATTAATCCTTGTGGTTTGATCTAATCTCTTTACTATTATTTTAGTGGAATTATTGGAGAGAGTGGAGGTAAACATTCATGCTCATTTTTTAATGCTTAGAGGGAAGAGTCTTATAAATTTCTTTTTTTTTAATACATTTTTTTTTTAAATTTTAAATAAATTAAAAAAAATACAAACCCTTGTGTCGAGGGCTGACTTTCAATAGATCGCAGCGAGCGAGTCTTTATAGAAATTTTAATTTAATTAATTAATTTATTTTTTACAGAGACAGAGAGTGAGTCAGAGAGAGGGATAGACAGGGACAGACAGACAGGAACGGAGAGAGATGAGAAGCATCCATCATTAGTTTTTCATTGCGCTTTGCAACACCTTAGTTGTTCATTGATTGCTTTCTCATATATGCCTTGACCGCGGGCCTTCAGCAGACCGAGTAACCCCTTGCTGGAGCCAGCGACCTTGGGTTCAAGCTGGTGGGCTCCTGCTCAAACCAGATGAGCCCGCGCTCAAGTTGGTGACCTCGGGGTCTCGAACCTGGGTTTTCCGCATCCGAGTCCGGCGCTCTATCCACTGCGCCACCACCTGGTCAGGCGGCGAGGGAGTCTTATAAATTTCTTATACACATTTTTATGCACTATTGAAGTTTAAACTTGTGTCCTACAACCCCTAGAACAAACTCTTTTTGTCCTGTGTGTATTTGTGTGTGTGTATATGTGTGTACTCAGTATAAGAGGGCATTAGTGCTAGACTCAGGTGCTTAGTTGAGGCTTAATTTTATGCTATTACTACATTTAAATAGCAAATCTGATCATCTGTGCTCATTTTTCCCACATGCATTATAAATAGCACAAATTTTAAAATCTATTCTTCTTTAATATACTGACATTAAATTTATGTCAAAACAAATTCCTCTCCAGGAAGAGCAAAATCTGTCTTGCTTGGAACTTAAAAATAATTTTAAAAAATACAGCAAGACTTTTTTCTTCCTTTTGTTAAACATGCTTGTGGCCTGCCTACACATGTTAGGAACAATTAAATTTTAAAAACTATGAAAAAATTTAAAATATAAAATTTGTCATAGCTCTAGATAAGAGGGTTAAGATAAATCTATCATTTCAGTTTTTATTACCCCATTTACTTATGATACTTAAATTTCTCTCATATAGCCCAAACAAGTAGAATCAACAAATGTTAAGTGCCAATAATATTTAAATATACACATATATTTTTTATTCTAGAGACTCTTGGGTACAAGTGACAGAAAATTCATTTCAAAGTAACTGACACCCAAAAGGTAATTTTAAAAAAATATTTGGTTTTAAAAAACCAAGGGTTTATTCAGCTCTTGTGATGGCTAGGTCAAGATGGATGTTAAGAGATATTGTCAGGGTTCTAGTTTTTTTTTTTCTCTCTCTTTCTATATAATATAGTCAAATTATACTTATATATATATGGATACTTATATTTACATACCTAAATGCTGGCAATATTTTCTGGTGTCTACTTTCTTCTGCCCCTGTTCCCCTAAGTGCTTTATCAAACACAGAAATCCTGTTAAAACATAAGTCAGCTTATGTCCATTCTCGGTGAAAATCTTCCAATGTCTCCCCATTTCTCTCAGATTAAAAGTCTTCATAGAGGCCTAAGGTTTCCTTCCCCACCCAGACATGGTCTTTACTATGTATTCGATCCCTAGGAGAAACTAAGTGCAGGAAGGATGCCGGGCAGGGCAGGAGGTCACTTGCTGGGGTGCCCCCATCCCCACACCCTCCAGGAGCCAAGTTTTGCCCTCCCAGATCCATTGGATCATCCAGGCTCTGCCACAGGGCAGGAAGGAGAACGGAAGAGAGAGAATGCTTGGTCTGAATGGGAGCCCAAGGTCAAGGTGTAGGACAGGGGTGCTGATCTAGGTGAGGGCCTTTGTGGTACCCAATGGTTCAAACTGCTTCTGGATATAGACTGAGAGCAGAGCTGGGGGTGGGGGTGAAGGCGGGGGTAAAGAAGGGCAGCATTATGACTCCTTCTTTAATTTCTGAAGAACAAAAACAGCAGAGAAATAAATTGAGGGTCACAGCAGTTACCACCAGCCAGCAGCCCATAACCATCCATTCCTACACAGTTGTGAGGTCGGCAGGCAGGAGCCACTTTGCCCCACTTGTTCTAAGCCCACGAACAGGTGACACTGTCAAGAAGGGAAAGCCAGGAAGGCAGAGAGATGAGGCTGAGGGTGGGTGGGACAAGGTCATTGTGATGGAACTAGCTGGTGCTCAGATCAATATCAACTAAGGGGAAGAGGTGGAGAAGGGTGTGGCCGGTCTCATGTGCTGTCGGGCAAAGGCTCTCTTAGAAAGAAGAAATTAAAACCTGTAGGATGGGTCAGTGGCTTTTCCTTTCTAGTTTAAAAAGTTCTGGCCTGACCAGGCAGTGGCGCAGTGGATAGAGTGTCGGACTGGGATGCAGAAGACCCAGGTTCGAGACCCCGAGGTCACCAGCTTGAGCACAAGCTCATTTGGGCTGAAGGCCCATGGTCAAGGCACATATGAGAAAGCAATCAATGAACAACTAAGGTGTTGCAACAAGAAACTGATGATTGGTACTTCTCATCTCTTCGTTCCTGTCTGTCTGTCCCTATCTATCCCTCTCTCTGACTCTCTCTCTGTTCCTGTAAAAAAAAAAAAAAAAAAAAAAAAGTTCTAATAACTTTTGGTTTTTAAAAGCTTAAAATGTCTACATTTAAAATATTCAACTCATTTTTCTTTAAACTCCGAACAGTTGCTCTCAAAATGATGCCACAACCTACCTGACTTCACAACATTATATGAATATGTTCTGTCACATAAGACAAATAAGTTACATTATTAACATTTATAGCGCTGAAGGGGAGATAGCTATCATATTTTTATTTCTTATTTATAGTTTCTCCCAGTTCTTAGAAGGTAGATTCTTTCCTTCCATGAGTCCGAGAACTTACTGTATTGGTTTCAGTATCTTTAAATGTAGACATTGCAGCTGTGAGTTGAGATAGCGTGTCTTCTATTCTTTTTAAAGCCAATAATATGTGCTCTGTGTTCCTCTTATTCAATATGTGGTGGGTGAAATGGAGATGTCTGGGGGCTAGACATGTCATGCGATAAGGTGTCAAAGAACTGCAAAATTGTTGATACTGGTTATTTCAAAAAGAAGAGTGTAAAGCCAGTATCCATGGCCTCCATCACAGCTGCCTGGCCCATGCAGGTTCGCATTGGATTTGGACAGTCGGTAAAGAAACAATGGAGCTGAAAACTGGTGGGCCATCATCTTAGATCCTAGCTTGCACCTGGAAGGCAAGTAAAAACATACACTGGGGTTGCAAAACCCACTCACATTCAGTGCTCACAAAGCTACTGATTTATCCAAGTTTCCTAGAATCAAAGGTTTCTAGCTCACCAGACTTATTCACCTCTGTTCCCTATCTCCTTCCTTCTCCCTGCACAAACTCTGCACAAACTGACTTCTCACTCAGCACTCTGCCATCTTGGCTGCTTCTCCTGGCCTCCTCCACGTGGCCCTTCTCTGCTCTCCAATCTGCTCTCTGCTCTAATGCTATTCTCAGGAACCAAAAGAGCAAGCTCCCGGTCTGCCCCACTTTATAGTGCAGAAATCAAAACCTTTAATCCAATATACAAAATAGGGAAGTCTCTAATACAAAGTCACTTATCTGAGGCATGATGGGATTGGTCCCCCTTTACCCCTCCTTTCTGAGGAAGAAGAAACAAGAAGAAGAGCTTACAAGGGGCAAAAATCAGCTAATCATAGTTTAACTATAGTTCTCAGGAAGGACTGATGCTATTTGCTAGACAGAGCCAAGAAGGTAAAACTTATCTGAAAACTTCCTCTTCCCTTTCCTTAAGAGCCTTTAGGAGACAATGTTTACATATCTTAATTAAAAATTCCCTATAACTCTTCCTCCCCTCCTGGAATCATAAGAGTGACGTTTACCTCTAGATAAAGGGATCACGAGCCCACTCCCCTTGCTTGAAAAACCTGTATTCTGTAACATTTTATATGCTTTCTAATAATCACCCCTTTTGAAATTCTTTATATGTACAGAACTTGTAAACTAAGCAAGCAGGTTTCCCCAACACTCTTAGCAAAGGTAATTTGATTTAGCTTCTCTTCTTATCTTAAGCTAAACATTTCATTTCCCACTATAGTGGCGACAGGGATAGGTGATAGACCCTAGAAGATTTGGGAATGTCTTTGTCGGGTGTGTAAAACATCGATCACTGCTGTGATCTTGTAGTCTTGATGTGTAGGAATGTTTTTCCTTTTAGTAGATCCTATAGATAAATGTTGTAAGCTTATCAGTAAATGACTTTTGTACCGTGCTCCCCCTCCTTTTCCCCTAACCAGTATGTGATTTTGTCTCTATAAAAGCAGCATCAGGACTATGATCTGGGCTGCACGATTTGGGTTAGCTATACCCTGGGTATGTCACTGGCTTATTAATAAAAGCTCCTCTTAAAATTTCTTCTGTAACCTGCCTTGGTGTCTCTATGTAACCTGCAGACTATACTACTTTATAACATTTGGGGGCTCGTCCAGGATTCCGGTGTTCCATGTCACTGGGTTGAGACACCAGGACCGGCTGGCCTCTCTGGAAGGTTGCCTGACCCCACTGGATCTCTAGGAGAGGTGCCCTCTGAGACGTTCCAGGGGTCCAGTTATCCTGTGGGTCTCGGACAACTTCTCAGCAGACACCCCTGGTCCCCAGATTCAGCCGTAAAATCGAGGAGTAAAATTGAGCTCCAGAGGTAAGGAAAGTAAAGTAGAGCTTTTGCTTTGCTGAATTTTGAGTTGTATAGGTCTAGTCAATTTAGAATTATTGCGACTGAGAATTGGATGTAATCAGATTCACGCAATGAGCTCTCCAGGGCCAAGACATTGGCAGAGAGTTTTAATGACGGGTGCTCTCTGGTAGAGCAGGGAGCCCTGGTTAGTGGAGGAGCTCCCTGGTAGAGCAGGAAGCCCTGGTTAGTGGAGGAGCTCCCTGGTAGAGCAGGGAGCCCGGGCTAGTGGAGGAGCTCCCCGGTAGAGCAGGGAGCCCCGGCTAGTGGAGGAGCTCCCCGGTAGAGCAGGGAGCCCCGGTTAGCGGAGGAGCTCCCCGGTAGAGCAGGGAGCCCCGGCTAGCGGAGGAGCTCCCCGGTAGAGCAGGGAGCCCCGGTTAGCGGAGGAGCTCCCCGGTAGAGCAGGGAGCCCCGGCTAGCGGAGGAGCTCCCCGGTAGAGCAGGGAGCCCCGGCTAGCGGAGGAGCTCCCCGGTAGAGCAGGGAGCCCTGGTTAGCAGAGGAGCTCCCTGGTAGAGCCGAGAGCCTCAGTTAATGCCAGACACTCTGGTGAGAGCGGAGAGTTCTGGTTAGGGGAAGAACTCTACCTTTTCCTCGCAGCTGTTCTTATATGTGCCCTGACCAAGGTTTGAACCAGAAAATTGTGCTTCAGGGACAATGCTCTAACCAACAGAGCTAACTGGCTTGGGTTATTTTTAGTTTTTTGAGGACACTTCAGTCTGATTTCCAAAGTGGCTGCCCCCATTTGCAACCTCACCAATGTTAATAATTACTGATGTTGGATGACAGATAAGTGAGAAAGCCTTTCTGTTACCAGTGAAGCAACAAAACCTCAATTCTTGTCTTGCTTGAGGGAACAAATTTAATCAAGAAACAAAATATAGCAAGCAAAAAGAGCAAGGACTTTCTGGCCATGCAGAAATCCACTCAGGAAGGTCTGAGCGAGCAACTCACTCATGAGAATGAGTGCCCCAATTAGTTACAGAATTCAGGCATTAATAGGCTTTATTTCCTGGACCTTCCCATTACCATTTTTTTTCTTTCTACCTTCATCTTCTCATTTATCTGTCTTCATTGTATTGTCTTGTGGCTGATACCATATCAGGGAACTGGAGAGCATCAGTCTGGGTGTGGTGAGGTAGACCCTGCATGTCCGGAATGCATGGGGGCACTTCATTCTTCCCCTCCTTTGCCTGTCCCAGCTCATGTCTAACCAGCTACCTAACCTAACATTTATATGAATATTTCTAATTTTATGTATGTTTAAAAATTTATATAATACAAAGTTTAAAAAAAAAACAGTGGATGGAGGTGGCAGATATGTCTTTCAAGGGGTGTTTCAAGATCAAATAAGTAAATTGGGAAAGGCCTCACTAAGAAGGTGACGCTGAGAGCAAAACCTTCTTATGTGGTTTTCTTGGAAAGAACATTCCAGACAGAAATGGGAGCTAGTGTAAAGCCCTGAGATGGGAGTGTGCCCAACGGGGCTGTTTAAGAAGGAAGAAGTCAGTGATTGGAAAGGGAGGATCCATGGGTAAGAGAGCAGGAGGTGGCTTATCAGTAAATGACTTTTGTACCGTGCTCCCCCTCCTTTTTCCCTTAACCAGTATGTGATTTTGTCTCTATAAAAGCAGCATCAGGACTATGATCTGGGCTGCACAATTTGGGTTAGCTATACTCTGTGTATGTCGCCGGCTTATTAATAAAAACTCCTCCTAAAATTTCTTCTATAACTTGCTTTGGTGTCTCTATGTAACCCGCGAACTACTCTACTTTATAACAGTCACTGGTATCTCAGAGGAGGGAACCAAGATGCCCATGTGGTTTTTAAGAAATGCTTCATTGAAGTATAGTATTGATAAAGTAAAGTGTCCAAATCATAGTGTGCAGCTTGTTGGCTGTTTACAAATTGAACTCTTTTACTTAACTCATATTCAGATCAGGAATCAGGACATTTCCAGCTCCCCAAGTCCCACAATCCTCCTTTCCAGTCACTTTTCCACAATGGTAACCACTATTCTGTCTTCTAACAGCGTAGGTTAGTTTTGCTTGTTTTTTAATTTCACGTAAATGAAATCATGCAATATTAAATCCTTTGGGTCTGTTTCATTTGTTCACTGTTTTTGTGAGATTCACTGTATTGATTACTTTGTTTTTTTGTTTGTTTGTTTGTTTTTTTGGTATTTTTCCGAAGCTGGAAATGGGGAGGCAGTAAGATAGACTCCAGCATGCGCCCGACCGGGATCCACCTGGCATGCCCACCAGGGGGCGATGCTGTGCCCATCTGGGGCATTGCTCTGTTGCAACTAGAGCCATTCTAGCGACTGAGGCAGAGGTCATAGAGTCATCCTCCGCACCCGGACAAACTTTACTCCAATGGAGCCTCGGCTGCGGGAGGGGAAGAGAGAGACAGAAAGGAAGGAGAGGAAGGAGAGGGGGAGGGGTGGAGAAGCAGATGGGCGCTTCTCCTGTGTGCCCTGGCCGGGAATTGAACCCGGGACTTCCACACACCAGGCCGACATTCTACCACTGAGCCAACCAGCCAGGGCCTACTTTGTTTTTCTAAATGATGTATAGTAGTCCATTGTTTATTCATTTTTCTGTTACTGGGCATTTGCATAGTTTTCAGTTTTTGGATGATAAGAATAGTGTTGCTTTGAATATTCTTGTTCTAGTCTTTGAGTGAATGTTTACATGGTTTTCTGTTGGATATACAACAAGAAATGGAATTGATTGCTTAAAAAGTATGAATATTTTTGGTTTTAGTAGACAGTGTAGTTTCTAGCTGTTTACACAGCCTTCAATACAACTACAAATATTTATTATTGCTTGCCTTTTTTTTTTTTTTTTTTCCTGAAGCTGGAAACGGGGAGAGACAGTCAGATAGACTCCCGCATGCGCCCGACCGGGATCCACTCGGCACACCCACCAGGGGGCGACGCTCTGCCCACCAGGGGGCGATGCTCTGTTGTGACCAGAGCCACTCTAGCGCCTGGGGCAGAGGCCAAGGAGCCATCCCCAGCGCCCGGGCCATCTTTGCACCAATGGAGCCTTGGCTGCGGGAGGGGAAGAGAGAGACAGAGAGGAAGGAGAGGGGGAGGGGTGGAGAAGCAAATGGGCGCTTCTCCTGTGTGCCCTGGCCGGGAATCGAACCTGGGACTTCTGCACGCCAGGCTGACGCTCTACCACTGAGCCAACCAGCCAGGGTATTGCTTGCCTTTTAATTGTAAACTTTCCCTGGATATGTAGTGGCATAACATTGGGATATTAATTTACATTTTGTGATGCCTAATAAAGTAGAACACATTTTTATATGTTTGTTGACTCTTTCCTTTTCTGGATAGTGCCTATTCAAGTCTTTTGCCCACTTTTCTGTAGGGTTGCCTGCATTTTTCTGATTGGGTTGCAGATATTTCTTCCATATTTTGGGCATAGAGTCTTTGTTGGATTTGGCCCTGCATGCATACCCTCTCTTCCTCTCTGGTCCTTGTGAACTCTGTGATGCCACCTCCTGCTCTCTTACCCATTGATCCTCCCCTTCCAATCACTGACTTCTTCCTTCTTAAACAGCCCTGTTGGGCACACTCCCATCTCAGGGCTCTACACTAACTCCCATTTATGTCTGGAATTTTCTTTCCAAGAGAACCACATAAGAAGGTTTTGCTCTCAGCGTCACCTTCTTAGTGAGGCCTTTCCCAATTTACCTGTTTGATCTTGAAACACCCCTTGAAAGATATATCTGCCACCTCCATCCACTGTTTTTTTAAAACTTTGTATTATATAAATTTTTAAACATACACAAAATTAGAAATATTAGTAAAAATGTTAGGTTAGGTAGCTGGTTAGACATGAGCAGGGACAGGCAAAGCAGGGGAAGAATGAAGTGCCCCCATGCATTCCGGACATGCAGGGTCTACCTCACCACACCCAGACTGGTGGTCTCCAGTTCCCTGATATGGTATCAGCCACAAGGCAACACAGTGAAGATAGATAAATGAGAAGATGAAGGTAGAAAGAAAAAAAATAGTAATGGGAAGGTCCAGGAAATAAAGCCTATTAATGCCTGAATTCTGTAACTAACTGGGGCACTCATTCTCATGAGTGAGTTGCTCGCTCAGACCTTCCTGAGTGGATTTCTGCATGGCCAGTAAGTCCTTGCTCTTTCTGCTTGCTATATTTTGTTTCTTGATTAAATTTGTTCCCTCAAGCAAGACAAGAATTGAGGTTTTGTTGCTTCACTGGTAACAGAAAGGCGTTCTCACTTATCTGTCATCCAACATCAGTAATTATTAACATTGGTGAGGTTACAAATGGGGGCAGCCACTTTGGAAATCAGTCTGAAATGTCCTCAAAAAACTAAAAATAACCCTGGCCAGTTAGCTCTGTTGGTTAGAGCATTGTCCCTGAAGCACAATTTGCTGGTTCAAACCCTGGTCAGGGCACATATAAGAACAGATTAATGCTCTTGTCTCCCTCTCTCTTCCCTACCTTTCTCTTTAAAATCAATAAAATAAACATTAAATAAAAAGATTAAAAATGGAACTACCTTATGACCCCACAATTTCATTTCTGGGTCTTTACCCAAAGAAATCTAAAACACTAATTTGAAAAGATTTATGCACCTGATGTTCATGGCGGTGTTATTTACAATAGCCAAGAGTTGAAAGCAACCTAAATGCCCATCAACAGACAATTGGATAAAGGAGATGTAGTACATATATACAATGGAATATTACTCAATCAAAAAAGAATGAAATTTTACCATTTATGACAACATGGGTGGCTCTAGAGGGTATTTAATTATGCTAAGTGAAATAAGACAGGGGAAGACAAATACCATAGGATTTTGCTTAAAATTTTTTTTCAATTACAGTTTACATTCAATATTATTTTATATTAGTTTTAAGTATACAGCATAATAATGGTTAGATAATCATATAATTTATAAACTGATTTCCCTGATATGTCAAGTACCATTTGGCACTGTACATATAGCTATTACAATATTATATTTATCTTTATTTAAAAATTTTTTTTATTTTCATTTTTATTTTATTTTTTTTGAGAGTAGGAAGAGAGAGAAAAACAGATATATACAGAGAGGAAGGGAGAGAGAGGAGAAGAATCAATTCATAGTTGTGGCACTTTTAGTTCATTGATTACTTCTCATAAGTGCCTTGACCAGGAGGTGGAAGTGCTCCAACTGAGTTGTTGACCCCTTGCTCAAGCCAGCGACCTTTGGGCTCCAGCCAGCGACCATGGGATCATTTTTATGATCCCATGCTCAAGCCAGCAACCCCGTACTCAAGCTAGTCAGCTCATGCTCAAGCCCATGACCTCTGGTTTTTGAACCTGGGACCTCAGCATCCTAGGTTGATGCTTTATCCACCTGCTCAGGCTATTATAATATTATTGACTTAACTCCCTATGCTGTACTTTACACCCTCATGACTATTTTTGTGACAACCAATTTGTACTTTATTAATTTATTTATTTAATTAGTGAGAGGAGGGGAGGCAGAGAAATAAACTCCTGCATGTGCCCCAACCAGGATCCACCCTGCAAACCCACTAAGTGGCAATGCTCTGCCCATCTGGGGCTGTTGTTTCGTTGCTCAGTGACTGAGCCATTTTTTAGTGTCTGAGGTGGAGGCCAAGGGGCCATTCTCACCATCTGATGCCAACTCATTCAAGCCAATTGAACCATGGCTATGGGAGGGGAAAAGAGAGAGAAAGAGAAAGAGAGAGAGGGAGGGGGAAGGG
Organism: Saccopteryx leptura; assembly: GCF_036850995.1. Taxonomy (NCBI): domain Eukaryota; kingdom Metazoa; phylum Chordata; class Mammalia; order Chiroptera; family Emballonuridae; genus Saccopteryx; species Saccopteryx leptura. Next base: position 37,331,680 of record NC_089515.1, on the reverse strand, counting down.
TGGAGAAACAAACGGTCACTTCTCCTGTGTGCCCTGACTGGGAATCAAACCTGGGACATCCACACATCAGGTTGATGATCTACAACTGAGCCTACTGGCCAGGGCCAATTTGTACTTCTTAAACCCTCACCTTTCACCCAGTTCCCCAACTGCCCCTCTCCCCATAACCATCAGTCTGATCTCTGTACCATAGGATTTTACTTATATGTGAAATCTAAAGAACAAAATAAGTGAACAAACAAGAGACAGATTCACAGATACAAAGAACAAACTGATTTATTGCCAGATAGGAGGAGGTTGGAGGACTGGATGAAAAAAGTAAAGGGATTAAGAAGTACAAATCAATAGTTAGAAAATAGTCATGGGATATAAATTACAGCATAGGGAATATAGTCAATGATATTATAATAACTATTTATGGTGCCAGGTGGGTACTGAAAATATTAGGGGGATCACTTCATAAATTATTTAAATGTCTAACCAGTGTGCTGTGCAACTGAAACTAATATAAAATAATATTGAATGTCAACTGTAATTGAGAAATTAAAAAAATTAGAAATAATTATATACATTTTGCAATCCTTTTCTATCCATAAGTACTTCAGTCTGCATGTTTAATGAATAAATATCTGTTTATTTTTTAACACAGATATCATCATAAATTTAACATTAATAGAATCATATCATACTAGTCCACAGTCACATTTCTCAGTTGTCTCAAAGTTGTCTTGTTACAGTTGATATGTTTGAGTAAAGGTTCAAACAAGGCATACATGTTGCTGTATTATTTTTTCCATGGCAATATCACCATTCAAAGTGCTATATATTTTGCTTATTTATTTGCTAACTTTCTGTCTCCCATTAAAATATGTACTCTAGAGCCCTGGCACGTTAGCTCATCGGTAGAGTGTTGGCCTGGTGTGTGGAAGTCCCAGGTTCAATTCCTGGCCAGGGCACACAGGAGAAGCACTCATCTGTTTCTTTACCCTTTCCCCTCTCCTTTCCCTCTATTATTTTCTTCCCCTCCTGCAGCCAAAGCTCCACTGGAGCAAAGTTGGCCCGGGCGCTGAGGACGGCACCATGGCCTCAGCCTCAGGTGCTAGAATGGCTCCGGTTGCAATGGAGCAACACCCCAGATAGGCAGAGCATTGCCTCCTAGTGGGCATGCCAGGTGGATCCAGGTCAGGCCCATGCGGGAATCTGTCTTACTGCCTCCCTGCTTCTCACTTCAGAAAAATACAAAAAACAAACAAACAAACAACAAAAACCCCAAAACTGAACTCTGAGCAGTAATTTTTCCCCCCCCTATTTTGTTCTCTGCTATTTCTTCAGCACTTAGAATAGTTTCTGGAACATTGCAAACATAAAATAAATGTTTGTAGAATGAATGAATAAATGTAGTTGGGAACCTGGATATAATAGTTTAAGGAGTATGCTGTGTCAACATGGTCAAATCTGTTACTTTCCTTCTCTAAAACTTTAAGCAATTTTTCTGAACTTCAATTTTCTCATTTGTAAAATGGGTTGTTTTGAGAATTAGTCATAAATAAGTGTATAGTGTCTGGCAGTCTGTATACTCTCAATATAGCTACTATTTTCACTTTTCATTATAATTGCCTTTGTAAGGCATAAGCAAATGAAATGGGTATAGAAATCGACGTGGCCTTGCCCAAAGAAAGCCTTTGTCCCTGGCTCTTGATAAGTAACATCTAAAGCAGTGGTAGTCAACCTGGTCCCTACTGCCACTAGTGGGCATTCCAGCTTTCATGGTGTGCGGTAGCGGAGCAACCAAAGTATAAATAAATGGATTTGGCCCTGGCCGGTTGGCTCAGTGGTAGAGCATCGGCCTGGTGTGCAGGAATCCCGGGTTTGATTCCCAGCCAGGGCACACAGGAGAAGCACCTATCTGCTTCTCCACCCCTCCCCCTCTCCTTCCTCTCCTTCCTCTCTGTCTCTCTCTCTTTCCCTCCCTCAGCCAAGGATCCATTGGAGTGAAGTTGGCCTGGGTGCTGAGGATGGCTCTGTGGCCTCTGCTTCAGGTGCTAGAATGGCTCTGGTTGCAACAGAGCAATGCCCCAGATGGGCAGAGCATCACCCTCTGGTGGGCATGCCGGTGGATCCTGCTCAGGCGCATGCGGGAGTCTGTCTGACTGCCTCCCGTTTCCAACTTCAGAAAAATACACACACACACACACACACACACACACACACACACACACACACACACACACACAAGATAGATTTAACTATAGTAAGTTGTTTTATAAAGATTTATTCTGCCAAACAGGGAAAAGCTGACATAAAGTACTTGGTAAGTAATTATTATTAAATGCTTTAACTTGCTGTAATTCTGCTTTATAAATTTTATAAAGTAAAGTTACTTCCCTACTTTATCATTACTGTGGAACTGGTGGGCAGTTAGAAAATTTTACTACTAACAGAGATACAAAAGTGGGCGGTAGGTATAAAAAGATTGACTACCCCTGTTCTAAAGCTTTGGTATTTTATGAGTGAAAGAAATGTCCTTTTTATTTACAGTCAATCTCTTGGATTACACTTGATAATTTATGCTAATGAGGTGACTCCTGGTCATCTCCTAGGGCCCTGTGATATCAGTCACCTCTGGGACTAGAGGAGAGCTAAATGCTGAGTTCAATAACATGGCCAGTCAATCAGTCAATCAATCATGCATTCATATAAAGCCCCTATAAAAACTTTAGACCAGGGGTTGGGAACCTATGGCTCGTGAGCCAGATGTGGCCCTTTTTTTTTTTTTTTGCATTTTTCTGAAGCTGGAAACAGGGAGAGACAGTCAGACAGACTCCCACATGCGCCCGACCGGGATCCACCCGGCACGCCCACCATGGGGCGACGCTCTGCCCACCAGGGGGCGATGCTCTGCCCATCCTGGGCGTCGCCATGTTGCGACTAGAGCCACTCTAGCGCCTGAGGCAGAGGCCACAGAGCCATCCCCAGAGCCTGGGCCATCTTTGCTCCAATGGAGCCTTGGCTGCGGGAGGGGAAGAGAGAGACAGAGAGGAAGGTGTGGCGGAGGGGTGGAGAAGCAAATGGGTGCTTCTCCTGTGTGCCCTGGCCGGGAATCGAACCCGGGTCCTCCACACGCTAGGCCGACGCTCCACCGCTGAGCCAACCGGCCAGGGCTGATGTGGCTCTTTTGATGGCTGCATTTGGCTCGCAGACAAATCTTTAATAAAAAAAATAATTACGTTAAAAATATAAAACATTCTCATGTATTACAATCCATTCATTTCCCACTGCTCATGTTCATGGTTGTGGGTGGCTGGAGCCAATCACAGCTGTCCTCTGGGACAACACCAAATTTTTATCGGATAATGCGTAATGTACACAGGTCGTTGTATGGCTCTCACGGAATTACATTTAAAAATATGTGGCGTTCATGGCTCTCTCAGCCAAAAAGGTTCCCAACCCCTGCTTTAGACACTGAAGATTGGGGAAACTTCCCAGATTGGCCATTGTTGGGCAGATAAAATGTATTATGCTCACTTTGTTAAAGATGGTGCTGCCCACGTAAGGCCATCGCCCAGGTGATATTAATGTGTGTTGGGGATCGTTGTAACCTGGGGCTTGGTTTTGGGATTAAGCCTTTCCCACCCTGTTTGATGTGGGGTGGTACAATCCAATCATGCCTCAGAGAAGTGACTTTGTATTAGAGACTTCCCTGTTTTGTATATTGGATTAAGGGTTTGAATCTACACTATAAAATGGGATGGAGCGGGAGCTTGTGCTCTTGGTTCCTGAGATTATGATTAGCAAGAGAGAGCAGAGGAGAACAGAGAAAGGCCACGTGGAGGAGGCCAGGAGAAGCAGCCAAGATGGCGCAGTGCTGAGTGAGATGCCAGTTTGTGTAGAGTTTGTATCTGGGATAAGGAAGGAGATGGGGAACAGAGGTGAATAAGTCTGGTGAGCTAGAAACCTTTGATTCTAGGAAACTCGGATAAGTCAGTGGCTTTGTGAGCACTGAGTGTGACTGGGTTTTGGAGCCCAGTGTGTATTTTTACTTGCCCGCCGGGTGCAAGGTAGGATTAAAGGTTATGGCCCACCAGTTTTTGGCTCCATGGTTTCTTTACCGACTGTCCGAATCCAATGCGAACCTGCACGGGCTGGGCGGCTGTGATGGCAGCCCTGATAGCCCTGGCCGTGCCTCCTGGCTTTACAGCCATGCTCCATTCATACGGACATGGATAGGTGATTTGAGGCTAATAGGTCTAGAGCAGGGGTAGTCAACCTTTTTATACCTACTGCCCACTTTTGTATCTCTGTTAGTAGTAAAATTTTCTAACCGCCCACCGGTTCCACAGTAATGGTGATTTATAAAGTAGGGAAGTAACTTTACTTTATAAAATTTATAAAGCAGAGTTACAGCAAGTTAAAGCATATAATAATAATTACTTACCAAGTACTTTATGTCAGATTTTCGCTAAGTTTGGCAGAATAAATCTTTATAAAACAACTTACCATAGTTAAATCTATGTTTTTATTTATACTTTGCTTGCTCCGCTACCACCCACCATGAAAGCTAGAACGCCCACTAGTGGGCGGTAGGGACCAGGTTGACTACCACTGGTCTAGAGGATGTGGGCGAAAAAAGGAGCCACATGCTGACCTCACAAGCTCAGGAAAAGCCTGTGTGGTGTCCTTATAGACTCTGGGACCTAAAGTAAACACACAGGATGGTTTGAAATTGAAATATTTTAACTAAAAACGTTTTTTGGTGGGTAGTCATGTCTTAGGGAGCTATTTTCTATCTCAACAAGATTAATGTATGCTTTGAAGGTTGTCTGTTGCCTTTTGAATCTACAATAATGTGCCTGATAACATGCCTTTGAAATGTAGGGGTAACCTCTTTCTGTTCTCTCAGGGCAGGCACCCCTCCAGAGAAGGCACAAGCCAACCCTTTCATTGTTATTATTATCATGTTAATTAACTTAACCTATGTTGTGCCTCCCTGTGTAAGAGAGTTTTTAGTGTATACATTTTCATTTTTATCCAATCCCAGAGATTTCCCTGCTTTCCTTTTCTCTGCCTCCCTAATCTATCACCAATCAATTTCATGTAACCACCACCCCCCCTTACATCTTTCTCTTGGATTATAATATATAAGTGGTGAAACTGCTATTTTTAGGAGTTGCTGGGCAGATAAAATATATTATGCTCACTTTGTTAAAGATGGCGCTGCCCACATGGAAGCCTGTCGCCCAAGTGATATTAATGTGTGTTGGGGGCAGGCTGTGGGCAAGTAGGATCCTTGTAGCCTGGGGCTTGGTTTTAGGACTAAGTCTTTCCCACCCTTTTTGATGTGGGGCGGTACAATCCAATTATGCCTCAGATAAGTGACTTTGTATTAGAGACTTCCCTATTTTGTATATTGGATTAAAGGTTTTGATTTCTACACTATAAAATGGGTGCAGAATGGGAACTTGCTCTCTTAGTTCCTGAGATTAGCATTAGAGGAGAGAGCAGAGAGCAGAGAGAGGCCACGTGGAGGAAATCAGGCTGCTGTGATGGTGGCCATGTCTACTGGCTTTACATTTGGCATAGTCTGTGGCAGGATTCGATACAGTTCGGTATGGAGCCATGTTGGGCAGATAAAATATATTATGCTCACTTTGTTAAAGATGGCGCTGCCCATGTGGAGGCCATTGCCCAGGTGATATTAATGTATGTCTCTGTGGGCTGAGGGCAGGCAGAATCCTTGTAGCCTGGGGCTTGGTTTTTGGATTAAGCCTTTCCCACCCTTTTTGATGTGGGGTGGTACAATCCCATCATGCCCCAGATAAGTGACTTTGTATTAAGAGACTTCCCTATTTCGTATATTGGATTAAAGGTTTTGATTTCTACACTATAAAATAGGGGCAGAATGGGAGCTTGCTCTTGGTTCCTGAGATTATCATTAGAGGAGAGAGCAGAGCAGAGAGCAGAAGGAGGCCACGTGGAGGCCAGGAGAACCAGCCAAGATGGCGGAGTGTTGATGAGAGGCCAGTTAGTGCAGAGTTTGTCTAGGGAGAAGGAAGGAGATGGGAAACAGAGGTGAGTAAGTCTGGTGAGCTAGAAACCTTTGATTCTAGGAAACTTAGATAAGTCAGTAGCTTTGTGAGCACTGAATGTGAGTGGGTTTTGGTGCCCAGTGTGTGTTTTTACTTGCCCGCCGGGTGCAAGCTAGAATTAAAAATAATGGCCCACCAGTTCTTGGCTCCGTTGTTTCTTTACTGACTGTCCGAATCCAATGCGAACCTGCATGGGCCAGGCTGCTGTGATAGTGGCCCTGGCCACTGGCTTTACAAGCCACCACCACCTTTGAGCAGTGGAGTAGAGGACTGGCTGCTGTTATGGTTCCCCATGGCTGTCCTTTTGGGGACCGTAGGCTGGCTGACTTTTACAGCCATGTGTGAGGAAACCGAGAGCTCTGTGAAAGAGGCTGCCCGGGACCTGCAAACAGAGCAGTGGAAGGAGCTGAAGCAAATGCGGGAGAAACAGATGCTGACCCTGGAGCTGGAGAAAGTGCTGGAGGAGGAGGCCGACCAGGTTTTCGAGATTCACCTGGAAAAGGAGCAGCTGCTGGAGGAGGATTCACAAGTTCGTGAGTTGCAGATTGTCCTGGATGTTGTAGAGAGCCAGCAGTGGCAGGAGGCAGGGGCTGAGGCCAGGGCTGGAGCTGCAAGGTCTGCAGAGCAGAAGGTGGCGGCAGCCTGGGGCTTGAGCCTGGCAGCAGGAGCTGGTGTTTTTAGTTCCTCTTTGGAGGATGAGGAGAATCGGGCTGGAGTTGTGTAAAGCCAGGAGCCACCATTGTGGCCATTCACATGCAGGTTCACATTGGATTCAGACAGTCGGTAAAGAAACAACGGAGCCAAAAACTGGTGGGCCATCATCTTTAATCCTAGCTTGCACCCGGCGGGCAAGTAAAAACACACACTGGGCTCCAAAACCCACTCACATTCAGTGCTCACAAAGCTACTGACTTATCTGAGTTTCCTAGAATCAAAGGTTTCTAGCTCACCAGACTTATTCACCTCTGTTTCCCATCTCCTTTCTTATCCCTGCACAAACTCTGCACAAACTGGCTTCTCACTCAGCACTCCACCATCTTGGCTGCTTCTCCTGGCCTCCTCCACATGGCCTTTCTCTGCTCTCTGCTCTCTCCTCTAATGCTGATCTCAGGAACTAAGAGTGCAAGGTCCTGGCCTGCCCCACTTTATAGTGCAGAAATCAAAACCTTAAATCCAATACACAAAATAGAGAAGTCTCTAATACAAAGTCACTTATCTGGGGCATGATGGGATTGTACCACCCCACATCAAAAAGGGTGGGAAAGGCTTAATTCTAAAACCAAGCCCCAGGCTACAAGGATCCTGCCTGCCCATAGCCCACAGAGACACACATTAATATCACCTGGGCAACGGCCTCCATGTGGGCAGCGCCATCTTTAACAAAGTGAGCATAATAATATTTTATCTGCCCAACAAGTTGCAATCTCATCTCATAAGATGAGAGCCCAACTGGAAGGAGCACCTACTACGGCCCTGGTAGGTCTGCGATTTTGGGACATAGGGCTGGACATGCTCTCCGGAGCAAAGATGGAAATGCTGACTGCCATTGCCATGTGCTCCTCTTTGGGACAGTGTAAGACCTGCCAGGATGGCAGGGATGAGGGGGGTGGCTGATGCCCCATATGCATGGACTGATTTCCTGGACTACGACTGGAGTGGGCACTGGCTCCTTTGTTGGATGGACTTACGGATTTTGGACAATGTGAAATACCCTGATGGGGGTGGGAGTGGCTTTGCTGGAAGCACTCCCCTGCCCCGGGAAGTTTTTCCCATGGCTAGAAAGAAGGCCAAGGACATTTTGCGCTTTTGGCAAAGTGCTCAGATACTGGTGAAATGTACCTTGTAATTGTTGAAATTGTATGATTTGTCACGTTGTTGTAATTTGTGTAATGTGCCTAATTTCCTTGCACAGGGATGCCGGTGATGTAGATTGTGGGTAGTAAAGTGAGCATAGGGGTGGATTGTTGGGCAGATAAAATATATTATGCTCACTTTGTTAAAGATGGCGCTGCCCACGTGGAGGCCGTTGCCCAGGTGATATTAATGTGTGTTGGGGGCGGGCTGTGGGCAAGCAGGATCCTTGTAGCCTGGGCTTGGTTTTAGGATTAAACCTTTCCCACCCTTTTTGATGTGGGGTGGTGCAATCCCATCATGCCCCAGATAAGTGACTTTGTATTAGAGACTTCCCTATTTTGTATATTGGATTTAAGGTTTTGATTTCTACACTATAAAATGGGTGCAGAACGGGAACTTGCTCTCTTAGTTCCTGAGATTAGCATTAGAGGAGAGAGTAGAGATCAGAAAGAGGCCACGTGGAGGAGGCCAGGAGAAGTAGCCAAGACGGCGGAGTGTTGAGTGAGAAGCCAGTTTGTGCAGAATTTGTGCAGGGAGAAGGAAGGAGATGGGGAACAGAGGTGAATAAGTCTGGTGAGCTAGAAACCTTTGATTCTAGGAAACTCGGATAAGTCAGTAGCTTTGTGAGCACTGAATGTGAGTGGGTTTTGGAGCCCAGTGTGTGTTTTTACTTGCCCGCCGGGTGCAAGCTAGGATTAAAGATGATGGCCCACCAGTTTTTAGCTCTGTTATTTCATTACTGTCTGTCCGAATCCAATGCGAACCTGCATGAGCTGGGCTGCTGTGATATTGGCCCTGGCTACTGGCTTAACAGGAGCACTTTCTCTATCCGTTAAGACTTTTCTTCCTGGCAATTGTCAACAGTACGGCTCAAATAAACTCATAAACATTCTTTCAGGTTTGGAAGTTGTTTTACATCGACAAAGACAATGGAAGTTTTCTGTCTGGAAACTTACCAGACTCTTCCCTAGTGTCTCTTCCTTTGGCTAATTTTTATCTGTATCCTTTCTCTGTAATAAACTGTAACTCAGAGTATAAAAACTTTCAGTGAGTTCTGTGAGTCCTTCGAATGCATGATTAAGTTTGACAGTGTGTTGGTCAAATAAGTTTTTAATTATGACAGATATGTTTGCTCGCTTTGGGTGTGGGAGACAGGCTGTAAGCTGCCAAAGTTATTATAGCCTAAGGCTTAGTTTTAAAACTAAGCTTTTGCCCACACCCTTGACTATTGCATGATAGGGGGTGGTGTACTCTTATGAGGAATCCCATTTATACCTCAGATAAGTGGCTTTGTATCAGAGACTTCCTTATTTGTATATTGGGTTAAAGGTTTTGATTTCTACACTATAAAATGGGGACAGACCGGAGGCTCACTCTCTCGGTTCCTGCTAACACCATTGCAGGGGCCTCCCTGATCCCTTGCCCTCCATGGCTTCTCTTGTGACTTGCCTGTCTTGGTGAGACACCAATAAACAGAATGGCCCACCATCCTCCGACTCCGCCATTTCTTTACCATCTGCCTGAATCCAATGGGAACCTGCATGTGAATGGCGGCCCCTGGCCATACACAGTAATTTTGGGAACCCTCTAAACTTGTAGTTGGTGTCAGAAGTGATGATAGTCTTGATGACTGTGTCCTCTAATTTTGTATTCGGGCCCTATCCTTGTAGGTGTTGTCAGATGTTTTGGGGAGATGTGGCACTCTGAAGTACTCTACCCTCAAACCTAACATTTGGGCTAACTGCAAGTAGTTGATGTCAGAAGAGGTGGGAGTCAGTAGAATAACCCTAAGGCACTGAAACACGTGGCTTGGAAAGAGAAAGTGTAAAGGGTAGGTCTTGACGAGCCTTTGATTCTTGGATGGTCGCGGGGTTATCCATGGTGTGAGATGGCAGCTGTGCTGTTATCAGTTACTGGAAATAAAAGCTACCAGTGGAATTTAGAAATGATGGATCTAACTCATCTAGCTCATGGGATTCATAAGGAAATGCAAAGTAACACGAAGAAAAGTAAATACAGTTTTTTGGTTATTGTTATTTATTATAACAGCTAAAATGAAAGTAATGGAGAGTAGGTGGGGGTGGATCCTGGATTTGGGCAGTTTTGGAGCTTCTGTCTTCAGCTTCAGGACTATTACCCACATCCTGGCTAAAGTTAAATGAAAAGGAAGTGTTGTGGTACATCCTGATGCCGGGCCAAAATTGAATTATGGCCAGACTGTGTTACAGCCTCTAGCCTCAGGGCTTCTAGTTATGGGAGAAGTAAAAAGAAAACCAGAAGAAAGTTTTAAGTAGATCTTGACCCTGGGCACCACTTGGATTCCAGCCTGCTCATGCTCTAGCCTCTGGATTCAGGGCTGTTATTTTCAGAAAAGTTAAAATGAACAAAATTTATAAAGCAGATAATATATCTTATCCATTCAGGGGGTGGAATGGGCAAGCAGTAGGCCATCTGTCTGGGTTGGGTAGTTTGTGGAGTTAGTTGTGAGAAGAGAGCGCTAAGTACTAGATTGGGGCCAGATTACAGAAGGTCTTGAGTGTAAGAAGTGAACAGCCTTTCAAGATGTCTGGAGGGAGTGCCAGGAAAATTACAAGGAATAATTAGCAGGGCGTTCTCCTCTCCAGCCATCTAGGTGATTGCTGTTGCTTGGGGGGCATTTGGCCCTTACGGCAGGAAGGTGGTGGCTGCGAAGAAGACGGAAAAGTTGCTGGAGTCGATCAACTCTAGACTCTGATTTGTTATGAAAAGTGGAAAGTACCGCTGGGGTACATGTGGACCCTGAAAACGATCAGACAAGGCAAAGTGAAGCTGGTTATCCTCGCCAACAGCTGTCCAGCCTTGAGGGAATGTGACCATAAAGGACTAGACTGTGTTGGCCAAGGCTGGTGGCCACCACTGACTGACAGTAGTATTGAACTGGGCACTGTGTATGAAAAGTGCTACGGAGTGTGCACACTGGCTGTCACTGATCCAGGTGACTTTAATGGAATTAGAAGCACGCCAGAACAGACTGGCTAAAAGTAAATCACGCAACATTTTTTTTTTTTTTTTTTTCATTTTTCTGAAGCTGGAAACAGGGAGAGACAGTCAGACAGACTCCCGCATGCGCCCGACCGGGATCCACCCGGCACGCCCACCAGGGGCGACGCTCTGTCCACCAGGGGGCGATGCTCTGCCCATCCTGGGCGTCGCCATGTTGCGACCCTCCTGGGCGTCGCCATGTTGCGACCAGAGCCACTCTAGCGCCTGGGGCAGAGGCCACAGAGCCATCCCCAGCGCCCGGGCCATCTTTGCTCCAATGGAGCCTTGGCTGCGGGAGGGGAAGAGAGAGACAGAGAGGAAGGCGCGGCGGAGGGGTGGAGAAGCAAATGGGCGCTTCTCCTATGTGCCCTGGCCGGGAATCGAACCTGGGTCCTCCGCACGCTAGGCCGACGCTCTACCGCTGAGCGAACCGGCCAGGGCGCAACATTTTTTTTTAATAAAACTGGCCAAAGTTTTTTTTTTTTTTTTTTTTTTTTTTTTAAAGAAATATTAACAGAGACTCATAGTTAATCCTGATGCTCCTAACAAGGTAGTGGTTTTCATACTATTTTGACCAGGAGTTACAGTAAAAATACATTTACAGTGGTACCTTGAGATACAAACAGACCAACATACGAATTTTTTAAGATACGAGCTGCGCGACTCGGTCCGTATTTTTGTTCAAGGTCCGAGTGAAATTCCGAGATACGAGTTGTGATTCGGGAAGCTGCCACTAGTTGCTGCATTGGCTCACGGGTCCAGCATCAACAGTTTGATAAAAGAGTTGACTGACTTACGAGCTTGGTTACAGAATGAATTAAATTCATTATCTCAAGGTACCACTGTATATTGAAAGCCAACACACACACACACACACACACACACACACACACACCCCTGAAACTCCAGTTTAACAGGTTCAGCTTCAATTGGTGTGCTGCACTCTGTTTTCCATTCCATTCTACCATACTCCACCTCCCTCTACTCCATTATCTTTCATGCTGCATTTGACCCACTCAATTGATTTTTCTCCTTATTAATAAATGGCCTGAGGCTTGAAGAATACTGTTTTAAGGTGATAAATCAATGTGGTGAGGGAGAAATAGGAGGTGGGAGGACGGTTACTAGATAACAGAAATAGTTCCTATACAAAGAAGTTCATGAATTCATCCTTTCAACAAGCATTTATTAAGTGTCTACTACACACCAGGCAAGAGGACCCAGTAGTATCCTTGAAGTGCTCAACGTTAGTGGGGAAGACAGGTAGCCAACTCACTGTTGTAGGTCTTCAACAAATACTTTAGAAAATATTGCAGGATGGTCTAACTACCTGAAGAAAGCTGGGAAGCTTTTACAGAGAAAAGGATGCTTGAGGTGGTTCTTTTTTTTTTTTTTGTATTTTTCTGAAGCTGGAAACGGGGAGAGACAGTCAGACAGACTCCCCGCATGTGCCCCACAGGGATCCACCTGGCACATCCACCAGGGGCGATGCTCTGCCCACCAGGGGGCGATGCTCTGCCCCTCTGGGGCATCGCTCTGCCGAGACCAGAGCCACTCTAGTGCCTGGGGCAGAGGCCAAGGAGCCATTCCCAGTGCCCGGGCCATCTTTGCTCCAATGGAGCCTTGGCTGCGGGAGGGGAAGATAGAGACAGAGAGGAAGGGGGGGGGTGGAGAAGCAAATGGGCGCTTCTCCTATGTGCCCTGGCCTGGAATCGAACCCGGGTCCCCCGCACGCCAGGCCGACACTCTACCGCTGAGCCAACCGGCCAGGGCCTTGAGGAGGTTCTTGAAGACTGAGCACCTTGGAAAGGATAGTGTGACAATGACTAGGAAGTTTAAGCACCAAATGTGATCTGGGTAATGTTGCCAGATTTAGTAAATAAAAACAGTGCCCCTGTTAAATTTGAATTTCAGATAAACAATGAAATATATATGTGTGTGTGTGTGTGTGTGTGTATTAGTGAGAGGGAGAGAAAGAAAGATAGACAAGAAGGGAGAGAGGTGAGAAGCATCAACTCGTAGTTGTGGCACCTTAGTTGGTCATTGATTGCTTTCTCATATGTGCCTTGACGGGGGGGCTACAGCAGAGCCAGCGACTCCTTGCTCAAGGCAGTGAACTTGGGGCTCAAGCCAGTGACTCTGATTCCACACTCAAGCGGCCACCCCGTGCTCAAGCTGGTGAGCCTGCGTTCAAACAGGATCAGCCCGCACTGTGACCTTGAGTTTTTGAACCTGGGTCCTCAGTGCCTCAGGCTGATGCTCTTTCCACTGTGCCACTGCCTGGTTAGGCAACAATGAATAATTTTTGGTACAAATATGTCCCATTGATTTGGGAGGTGTAAGACATTCTATTCTCTGTGGCTTGAACATAGGTGGGCGTGGGGAAGTGGTAGAGGTGAATCTGGGAGTGTTTTTGGAATCATATTGTGAAATGTTGGGAGAGAATAAGACTCTCCCCTGTGACTTCTGCTCACACCGAAGACTAAAATCCACACAGAAAAATATGTAATCCCTTTTTAAAATTGAATTTATTGGGGCGACACTGGTTAACATAATTACACAGGTTTCGGGTGCCTGATTCTACAACACGTCTCTGTACACTGTATTGTGTGCCCCCAGTCAAGTCTTCATCCATCACCATTTATCCCCCCATACCCTCCCCTCTTCCGCCTTCCCCACCCCGGCAGCCACCCCGCTGTTCTCAGTCTCCATGAGCTTTTTCTTTCTGTATGTGTGTGTAGTCCTTGAGTCCTTAGCTAATTAACATTAAAAGGCAGACTCCTAGTAGGTGGGTAGAATGATTATTAATTATTAATGATTATTAATTGCATTTGAGTAATTCTTTCTCACCTTCTATCCTGCTGGGTTTTTTTTTTTTCCTTTGCATTTTTCTGAAGCCAGAAACGGGGAGAGACAGTCAGACAGACTCCCGGATGCGCCTGACCGGGATCCACCCGGCACGCCCACCAGGGGGCGATGCTCTGCCCCTCCGGGGCATCGCCCTGTTGTGACTAGAGCCACTCTAGCGCCTGGGGCAGTGGCCAAGGAGCCATCCCCAGTGCCCGGGCCATCTTTGCTCCAATGGAGCCTCGGCTGCAGGAGGGGAAGAGAGAGACAGAGAGGAAGGAAAGGGGGAGGGGTGGAGAAGCAGATGGGCACTTCTCCTGTGTGCCCTGGCTGGGAATCGAACCCGGGACCTCCGCATGCCAGGCCGACGCTCTACCACTGAGCAAACTGGCCAGGGCCTATCCTGCTGGTTTTAATTGTTTCTAAGATGCCTTTGTCTCTGTGTTTCATTGAGAAAAGGAAATTAACATATTTTGCCACATAAACTGATTACTTACTATATTCTAGCCTGAAGCCTCCGTTAGGCTGTTAACAGTAATAGAATGAGTGACATGTGTGATCAACCAGGTGAGCAGTTTTCCAGGTGTCATAGATATAAGCTGTCTATCTTTCATTCTACTCCCTACCATTGTCTACCCTGTGTGTGGAAATGGCTCCCCCTCCCCATCCACTCTTCACCACATGGTGGAGTGGGCCCCTGGCTGGCCAGGGGAGGGACTCGACATACATTGGGCCAGGCAAAGTTCGATCTCTCTTGTCTTTGTTGTACTTGTAACTTTAAACTCAGGAGCTCACAGTAGCCTTGTTCTTCTACCATATGGAATGGAAAATTGGAGGAAGCCAGTCAACACCGAGAGGTGGTGGTGGCTTGGGCAGTAAGTCAGTGAAAAACAGATAGAGTGTGTGAACATTTTTGTTAAAGAATGAAGAGACACAGAAGGTAGACAGGAAAGAGGAGAGAGAATTAGGAGATGAGGCCTTTGGGAAGTGATTATGTCATGAGGGCAAAGCCTTCATGAATGGGATTAATGAATGCCCTTATAAAAGAAGCTTCTGGGAGCTAGCTCGCCCCTCGGCCGTGTGAGGACACAATGGAAAGATGTCTATGCATTGGAAAGGGGCTCTCACCAGACACCAAGTCCCTCTGGAGGGACTTCCTGCCTCCAGAACTGTGAGAAATAAAGATTTGTTGTTTACAAGCTACCCCCCCTCCAGCCCAGCTATGGTTTATTTATTTTTATTTTATTTTTTTATTGAGAGAGACAGAGACAGAGAGAGAGTCAGAGAGAGAGGGACAGACAGGGACAGACAGACAGGAAGGGAGAGAGATAAAAAGCATCAGTTCTTTGTTGCGGCACCTTAGTTGTTCATTGATTGCTTTCTCATATGTACCTTGACTGGGGGGCTCCAGTTGAGCCAGGGACCCCTTGCTCAAGCTAGCGACCTGGGGCTCAAGCCAGCGATCCTGGGGTCATGTCTATGATACCATGCTCAAGCTAGCGACCCTGTGCTCAAGCTGATGAGCCCACACTCAAGCCAGAGACCTCCCGGTTTTGAACCTGGGTCCTCTGCATCCCAGGCCAGCGCTCTATCAACTGTGCTACTGCCTGGTCAGGTGCTATGGTGTTTTGTAATAGCAGCTTGACTGGACTAAGATAGTCAGACATTCTTAAGCAGCTTCATCAAATTTTCCATTGATTTAGAGTCCAGCCCAAATTGTTTGTGAGCTTCATTATCTATTTCTGTCTAGCTATTGTCTCTGCCTCTGTCTTTGTCTGTTTGTCTGCCTGTCTCTCTCCCCTTTCCTGGTAGAATCAAAGGCATTAAAAGATGTAATAATTTCTTCCTCGCTCATTTTCCCTCTTTTTGTGAAAGTTTGGGAGGTTGAAACTGATGAGACACCTGTAGAAGGTCAAGAGTTATTGAAGGTGAAATATTTCAAATAGGAGAAAAGTCAATGTGTGCAGACACGCTGGTGTGTCTCTGTGTGCATGTGCGCATGCGTGTGTGGGTGTGCAGAGGGTGGGGAGGCAGAGTCTCAGCTTCGGAGCCTAAACTGTGCTAGGCTGAGCCTTTGACCCTCCTAGACCATGGGGCGCTCAAGACCTGTGCTGACTTCGTTGCCACTTCATTGATTTCGCGAATTCTATAGAATCTCTAATGTCAGAAAAAAGATGCTTGTTTCCAGAAAAGAACTGAGTTGAGTCAAGAATTTACACACTTTTCCTGTTTTTTTTTGGGTAGTGTTTTTCACTACCAATGTGTTTCATTTGGTCCTATAATCGTGCAGGGACAATGTTTAGAGTCATAAGCTTTTGCAATAGACTTTTGTGTTTTCTCTCTGCTGGGGGTGGGTGGTGGGTTGTTGCCTATTTTTTTTCTTTTTTTTTTTTTTTTTTTTTTTTAATTTCTGAAGCTGGAAATGGGGAGAGACAGTCAGACAGACTCCCGCATGCGCCCAACTGGGATCCACCCGGCAAGCCCACCAGGGGCGATGCTCTGCCCACCAGGGGGCGTTGCTCTTTTGCGACGAGAGCCACTCTAGCGCCTGGGGCAGAGGCCAAGGAGCCATCCCCAGCGCCCGGGCCATCTCTGCTCCAATGGAGCCCTGGCTGCGGGAGGGGAAGAGAGAGACAGAGAGGAAGGGGGGGGTGGAGAAACAAATGGGCGCTTCTCCTATGTGCCCTGGCCGGGAATCGAACCTGGGTCCCCCCGCACACCAGGCCGACACTCTACCGCTGAGCCAACCGGCCAGGGCTGTTGCATATTTTTTTGAAGGAGAAAATTGAGGGACATTTCCCTTTTTCTCTGGGCATTGCCCCGCCCCCTCCCCAAGAACCTCTATCCAGGTGTTTTCCCCATGTTTGCAGGAGAGACAACGGGCTCCATACACAAGGAAACAGGAGAGGGAGTCTCCACACGGAGTAGCATGTCACTGGGTGGGTGCGGCCTTCTGGGGGCCCTTTGCGGAAATGACTAGGAGTCTCCTGGGAAAGAATTTAAAGTAAGGGAAGAGAGAATAGGAGAACGCAAATTTGTCTGGAGGGAGGGGAAGCTTGGGGAGTATTCTGTGTGCTAGATCAACGTCTCTTCCTCCTTGTCCTATGCACCTGTGCCAGAGCTTTGAGGGGCAGAGGCTGACACACAGGTGCACTAAGGATCTTCTGTCATTGCAGTGTCCGTGTGGTAACTTAGCTACATGCAGAGAGTCAACGTACACCTCCGTCCCAGTTCCCTGGGGAGCTGGTGGCCTGCCCAAGGACCAGACCAGTGGCAGAAGCATGGCCATGGCCCACGGAACAGTGTGGAGGCACCCTGAGGAGAATCCTTGGAGCCCCCTGACATATTTGGGGGTGGTGGTAGGGGGTGGGCTATGGCAGGGCTAGATTCTGCTCCTGTGTATAAAAATGGAGCTGGAAAAATAGGGTTTTGTTTCTCTTTCCTGTTTTTTTTTTTTTTCCTTCCTTCCTTCCTTCCTTCCTTCCTTCCTTCCTTCCTTCCTTCCTTCCCTTTCTTTCCTTTCCTTTTTTCTTTTTTTTTTCTTTTGAGAGAAGCAGGGAGAGAGAGACAGGAACATCAGGCTGTTCCTATGTGCCCTGACTGGGGAATAGAACCAGCATCTTCTGTATTCCGGGACGACGCTCCAATCAACCCAGCTATCCTGTCAGGGCTTAATTTGTATTGATTTTTTAGGGAGACAGAGAGAGAAAGGGAGAATGAAAGGAGGGGGAAGGGAAGCATTTGTTGTTCCACCAGTCGTGCATTTTTTGGTTGCTTCCCATGTGTGCCCTGAACTGGGAACAAACCTGTGACCTTGTTTTGGGAGTGATAGAATCCATCGGAGTCTGAAAAGATCAGTGTAACAGGCTTTATAGCAGGGGTCCCCAAACTTTTTACACAGGGGGCCAGTTCACTGTCCCTCAAGACTGTTGGAGGGCCAGACTATAAAAAAAAAACTATGAACAAATTCCTATGCACACTGCATATATCTTATTTTAAAAAACAAAAACAAAATGGGGACAAATACAATATTTAAAATAAAGAACAAGTAAATATAAATCGACAAACTGACCAGTATTTCAATGGAAACTATGGGCCTACTTTTGGCTAATGAGATGGTCAATGTCTGGTTCCATATTTGTCACTGCTAGCCGTAATAAGTGATATGACGCGCTTCCGGAGCCGTGACGCGTGCATCCTGTGTCACCGGAAGTAGTCCTGTACGTGAGCGACGCTGCTACATACAGTACTCCAGGAGCACAGGATATGGATGCTGACCACCAATGAAAGAGGTGCCCCTTTCAGAAGTGTGGCGGGGGCCAGATAAATGACCTCAGGGGGCCGCATGTGGCCCGTGGGCCGTAGTTTGGGGACCCCTGCTTTATAGAAAGGAAAGAAAGGAACCCTGCCCGGCTGGCTCACGAGGAGAGTTGTACTAGGCACAGCCTGGGACTGGGTTTTAAGGGTTTTGGGGAGGGGGAGTGAGAAGGGTCGTGGCCATCATTTAATTGGCTGCTGGACCAAGGATTGTCTTTTATGGAAGTTTGCCAGGACTTCTCGGCTTGTGACATCAGACATTCCTTTGTGGTTGGTCATCTGCTGTGAGCCCTGAAATAGACTTATTGGCAGGGTTCAAGAAATGAAACCTAAGAGGGATGACACTCTTAACTGACTGAGCTAACTGGGCCAAGGCCTTCCTCTCCTATTTTAATATGGAGACCCTGGTTTTGACTCCGGACTGGGGAACGCTGGTGAGAGTGGGGCTATAAAACCAGTTACGTTTTTTTGAAAGCCTGTCATTGATGCACCTCACTGAAAAACTATTAGCTGATTTTAAAAAGCCAATGAAAGAAATGATAAAACTGTTGCAATTTAGTAAAACTTATTCATAAAAGTAATTTGTTTTGCTTCGATGTGGATTATAAGCTTAAGTTACAAGAGCGATCTCCAGAATTAGAATCTATTAAGGACATCATAACTTTTCTTCTATTTCCACCATAGACTTGAGCTCATAGGACCGGAAGCTGCACTTGCAGGGAGAAGGCACCTTCGGTCCTGCCCCTTCCTCCTCTGCTCCCTGGACCAGCTCAGAGACAGGATGTATAATGAATGCTTCAGGTCTGGAGCTGTACTCAGTTCAGGGGCCGTCCTAGTTCTTTGAGTTAAGGTGCTACTCTAAGGAGCTTCCAACAATGTGAGTCTCTGTGGCCTCCCTGGCTGCCCTTGATCTCTCTCACCCGTCTCACAGCCATTCGGAGGCTCTGGTGTCAGGGAGCATTTCAGCATCTCCACTCAGGCCTCCATCCAGCCTGCGGCTACTTCCTTCCTGGATCAGCTGGGAATCTTGGAGATCAGGGACTCTTGCTGGGTCACCTGTAATTGTGGGATAACGTCCCACCTATTCCATCAAGTACTGTGCTGATGAGCTACCATGTGCAAGGCACTGCGCTGGGAGGGTAGGGGCATCTGAGGCCTTCCACACGCTGCCCCACCCTTCAGAGTATTTGGGAAGAGAGAGCTTGCACTGAAATTATCCACTGTGGTGGCATAGTGGATAAAGTGTAGACCTGGAATATTGAGGTCGCCAGTTCAAAACCCCGGGTTTGCCCAGTCAAGGCGCATATGAGGAGCAACTATGAGTTGACGCTCCTCTCTGCCCAACTCCTTTCTTTCTCTCTATCCTCGTGCTAAAATCAATACATAAAATCTTAAAAAAAAAAAAAAAAAAAGGAAGGGAGAAGAAAATAGAAGGCCAATGTCATGGAATGGTTAAGAGTTTGGGCTCTGAAGTCAAGACAATTATATTCAAATTTCAGCTGCTATGGGGAACTTTTGGGAAGGTCTGTTAACCTTTTTAAGAGTCAGTGTTCTAATCTATACAATGGCAATCATAACAATACATGCCTTTGCCTCAGATGCAAAACCATCAGAGACTGTGCAGGCCCCAGGGAAACATGCCGTGGGTCCCTTGTCTATATAAACAACTTGAGGCTTCCCAGATCTGCAGACCAGCGGCATTCTGGTGGCTCAATCGCACACTGCCCTGCAAAAGAGACACCCCTCTAGGCAGCAGAAATATTTGCTCACTAGGTGGGCTGCTCTTTCAGAGTCAGGGTCAGGCCTGTGGCCCTGGGATGACCACACAGGTGTGGGTTTTGGAGCTCTTTGGCACCCGGTTGACCCTACCCTTGTGTAAGGGAACTGCCAGACCCACAACGATGAGGGGCCAGACACAGGTGAGGGACCTAGAAAAGTGTGAGGAAGGTGCCTCAGAAAGACAAGGGCTTGGGCTGTCTACTTGTAACTGCTTCTGGATTGTGATGATGACAAGAGCTAATTTATGAAAAGCATCTAGACAATTAGCATGATTACTAGCACAGAATAATTTCTCAAAAATTGTGCTGTTACTGTTCTAATAGAAATACTTTTCAGACTCCTGAGGAAGGACAGAAATCCCTTAGAGCGGTGGTCCCCAACCCCTGGGCCGCGGACTGGTACCGGTCTGTGGGCCATTTGGTACTGGTCCGCAGAGAAAGAATAAATAACTTACATTATTTCCGTTTTATTTATATTTAAGTCTGAGTGATGTTTTATTTTTTAAAAATGACCAGATTCCCTCTGTTATATCCATCTAAGACTCACTCCTGACGCTTGTCTCGGTCACGTGATACGTTGCCACTAACATTAAACCCATAAACTAGCAAAATGAGTGAAAAACAAAATTCCATCGAAAGTTTTTTTGCAAAGTGGAAAAGGGCCAGTGAGGAGACAGAAGAAGAACCTACGACCTTGAAGAAAAAGAAGCCTTCATTTAACAGACAATACCAGGAGTTCTACTTGAAGTATGGATTTATCGCAACTGGTGATTCTCGCGCACCAAGGCCGCTCTGCATAATATGTGGCGACCGGCTAAGTAATGAGGCAATGAAGCCTTCAAAACTGCTTCACCACTTGGAGACCAAGCACCCTACTTTAAGAGACAAGCCTTCTGAGTATTTCGAAAGAAAAAAGCATGAACAAGAAGGACAGAAACAATTACTGGTGGCCACTACATCAATAAATGCGAGTGCACTGAGAGCATCATACTTGGTGGCTAATCGTATTGCTAAGGCTAAGAAGCCATTCACCATTGGTGAAGAATTGATCCTTCCAGCCACTAAAGACATTTGTTGTAAACTTCTAGGGGAGGCTGAGGTTAAAAAGATAGCACAGATGCCTCTTTCAGCTACCACTGTCACATGGCGCATTGAGGAAATAGCAGAGGACATTGAATCACAATTGTTGGAAAGGATTAATAAATCACTTTGGTACGCTCTCCAGGTTGACGAATCTACAGATATTGACAACAAGGCAATGCTACTTGTTTACATGCGTTATCTTTGTCAAGAGGGTGTGCATGAGGATATGTTATGTGCACTATCATTGCCAACCAAAACCACAGCTGCAGAACTATTTAAATTGCTGGATGACTATATATCAGGAAAACTGAAATGGTCTTTTTGTGTCAGCATATGCACAGATGGAGCTGCTGTCATGACCAGAAGGATGTCTGGTTTAACTACTTAGATTAAGGAGGTTGCACCTGAATGCGAGTCTATGCATTGTGTCATTCACAGGGAAATGCTGGCTAGCCAAAATATACCACCGGAACTTAACAGCGTATAGAATGATGTCGTTAAAGTTATTAATCACATCAAAGCACACGCCCTTCACTCGCGCCTGTTCGAGAAGCTTTGTGAGGAAATGAACGTGGAGCACAGACACCTTCTCTTATACACAGAAATAAGATGGTTATTCCGAGGGAGGTCCCTGGCCAAGTGTTTGAATTACGAGAGCCGCTGCAGAGATTTTTCTCAGAAAAAAAACCACCGCTTGCAGCACATTTCAGTGACGAGAAATGGGTTGCAAAACTCGCTTACTTGTGCAACATAATTAACTTCCTCAATAAACTCAATCTGTCACTTCAGGGGAAAATGACAACTGTCTTCAAGTTGGCAGATAAAGTAGCTGCATGTAAAGCTAAACTGGATTTGTGGGGGTGACGCGTGAACAGGGGTATATTTGACATGTTTCAAACATCTGCGGGAATTTTGGAAGAGACTGAGCCCAAGCCTTCATTGTCCCAGCTGGTGCATGATCACCTGTATTTGCTTTTAAAAGAGTTTGAACACTACTTCCTAACCACAAAATACCCACGAATTGCTAAGGAATGGATCCATGATCCATTTGTCAACAAACCAGGTGAATCCAGTGTGTCTATGCAAGAAGAGGATCAACTACTGGAGATTGCAAATTACGGTGGCCTTAAAAATATGTTTGAGACTACAACTCTGCTGGTGTTCTGGATTAAAGTCATGGCAGAATACCCCGAGATCACCACAAAAGCACTAAAAACCCTGTTGCCATTTCTGACATCCTGTTTGTGTGAAGTGGGATTTTCTGCAGTGACAGCAACCAAAACAAAATTACGGAATAGACTGGACATAAGCAACACACTTCGGGTGTCATTGTCTCCCATTACCCCTAGATGGGACCCTCTCGTTGCAGAGAAACAAGCTCAGGGCTCCCACTGATTTAGCGTTATGGTTGTTGAGAGATAGGCTACTATCTCTCATTCTGTATAAACATTATAATAAATAACCCTTAACTTACAATATTCATAACAATGGTGAGTTGTACTTTTCATGCACTTTATATTTGTTTTTGTGTTGTATCTTATTTTTAAGGCATGTTTAAACGTTACCATAGCGACTGGAAAGTGTTTGAAGGCAGAGAGGATGTTACTCATGTTATGTTGTTGGTGCGATGTTAAGAGGATACTTCTAATAAAGTTGCATACGAGTACACAGTGGATTCATGTTTATTTTTATTGTCGTAGGTTCATGATTGGTAGCGAGCCTGAACCTATCATATTACATATTGATGTCAGACATGAAACGTTGTCAGAATAACAAATTTAAATACAGCCTGAATAATGAGGACATGCTCGTTCCTCCTTTAACTGAGCCCAATAAATAGCATAAGTTCGACAATTATATTTTAAAATACCACAGTTTTTACGCCGGTCGCATAATTTTATTTTGTACATTTATCCTCCGTCCCAGCCTAAAGGCTGGTCGTGAAAATATTTTCTGACATTAAATTGGTCTGTGGCCCAAAAAAGGTTGAGGACCACTGCCTTAGGGGATTAACTAGAGCAGGGGTCCCCAAACTTTTTACACAGGGGGCCAGTTCACTGTCCCTCAGACCGTTGGAGGGCCGAACTATAAAAAAAAACTATGAACAAATCCCTATGCACACTGCACATATCTTATTTTAAAGTTAAAAAAAAAAACAAAAACAAAAAACAGGAACAAATACAATATTTTAAATAAAGAACAAGTAAATTTAAATCAACAAGCTGACCAGTATTTCAATGGGAACTATGGGCCTGCTTTTGGCTAATGAGATGGTCAATATCCGGTTCCATATTTGTCACTGCTAGGTGTAACAAGTGATATGTGCTCCTCTCACTGACCACC
This sequence comes from Saccopteryx leptura, assembly GCF_036850995.1. Taxonomy (NCBI): domain Eukaryota; kingdom Metazoa; phylum Chordata; class Mammalia; order Chiroptera; family Emballonuridae; genus Saccopteryx; species Saccopteryx leptura. The sequence continues at coordinate 37,308,351 of NC_089515.1, read as the reverse complement.
AATGAAAGAGGTGCCCCTTCCGGAAGTGCAGCATGGGCCGGATAAATGGCCTCAGGGGGCCGCATGTGCCCCACGGGCCGGCCGTAGTTTGGGGACCCCTGAACTAGAGGGAGGAGATGTAGGAAGCAAGAGGCCGTTGTGGTGGGAGAACTGAGTGAAGGTGCCATCTGGCAACTGAGCCACGAAACGGCCTTGAAAGTGTCATCGGGACAACACCAAGTGACAGATCTTAAACTAACAGAGGGTCACCTTTATTAAAGAAATGGGACTTTAGTCCTGGAGTGCAGGAGGCTTTTCAGGGGCTGGTTGCAAGGGGAGGGCAGAGCCTGGGGAGAGCCAAGGCCCAGAGGCTGGGAAATTCAGAGGAGGTTCTGGGAGTGGTGGGTAAACGCCTCTCCTCTCCCAGCTGGAGCAGAGGTTTGGTGCAAACCATCAAATTGCACTGAGCTGTTTTAGGAGATTTTGATGAAGGGAGAAGAGATCCTGGGGGCTAAGAGCACACCCAGAGGGAAGCCACAGGGAGGGTGTGTTGGGGGTGTGTGTACTCCCCCGCCCTGAATAATCCGAGACCGCCTGGGCTGTGGAGCCCCCGCTGGGAGGTCTGAGGCCATCCGGCTTACTTCAGCAAAACAGCCCTGACTTTGTGCTAGCGAATCCCGAAAAGGATTAATGACACAAACTAAATTAAAAGTTAGGAAACACACACGCATTGAAACAAGACCTTTTAATTTGTAGCCCCAAATAGGTAAACGGCTCTGTTCAAGCAATTAAGCCGCTGTGATGGCGAGAGGCAGCCAAACACTGTGGCTCGTCACAGCCCAGGTTCCTGCGTGCGCTAGACTGGGACAGTCTGTCCGGGAGCAGGCTCGGCGCCCTCCTGGCCGCGTCTTGTACACCGAGGATGCCACGGTTTCCCCTCTTTCTCGTCAAGAGAGTGGTAAAGCTGAGTAACGGTCTTTTACTGGCTTTTGAAAGGCTGGCGAGATGACCTTTCCCAGGGCCGTTTTAATAGATGCTGGAGGGCAGTGGGCACTACCAGTCAGGCCCACTGGGGGGCGTGCTTGGTCTACTCACTAGCTTCTCCCGAGCCAGGCGGAGGTGGCCCGTCCACCTGCTTCCCCCGCAGGCCTCACACTGTCTTTCAGAACTGAGTGCTTTAAACAGCACCATTTTCTTTTGTGTTTCTTATTTGAAAAGGAATATACAGAAAATTTGGCAAATACAGAAAACCACAAAGAAAAAAAAGAATCGCCCACAGTCCTTGAATTCTAACTCCAGAATTCCTCTGTTAGCATTTTATTGTGTAATGAGTGGAAAAAAAATTTTTTTTAACCAAAGTAACAGCTGGCATCAGAATTCCTGTTTGGGGTGAAATTCTTTCTTTCTCTTTCTCTCTCTCTCTCTCTCTTTCTTTTTTTATGACAAATAAATGGATACATTTTTGTGGATTCAGAGTGGTAGAACATTTTGTCCTGGGTGTAGAAAGGAGAGAGAGGGGGTGTGGGGGCTGGATGTCCTTTTACAAAAGGGATTCAGAGGTGAGGAGGCTGGATGACATGGGCAGGCATGCGTTGCATTGTGTAAATGGATATTTTGGGGACACCGTGAAGAGGTGTGCATTTCATGTCTAGGTCAAAACAAACAGCTTGACCCCGGTGGCAGGGAGCGGGAGCTCGGAGGCCCGGAGCACTGCAGCCCACAGAAAGCTGCAGAAAGTCGGGGCAGCTTCTGGACCTCCTCCCACTGTGGTGGAGTGGTGGAGTGACAGGGATGAGTCAGCAGACCTAGAAATTTGGGGGTGGGGAACATCCAGCTAGGTTATCAGTGTTCAGCTAGAAATATATCACTGGGATCACTTTTTTTTTTTTTTTTTGTATTTTTCTGAAGCTGGAAACCGGGAGAGACAGTCAGACAGACTCCCGCATGCGCCCGACCGGGATCCACCCGGCACGCCCACCAGGGGGCGACGCTCTGCCCACCAGGGGGCTATGCTCTGCCCCTTCGGGGCATCGCTCTGTCGTGACCAGAGCCACTCTAGCGCCTGGGGCAGAAGCCAAGGAGCCATCCCCAGCGCCCGGGCCATCTTTGCTCCAATGGAGCCTCGCTGCGGGAGGGGAAGAGAGAGACAGGGAGGAAGGAGAGGGGGAGGGGTGGAGAAGCAGATAGGCACTTCTGTGTGCCCTGGCCGGGAATCGAACCTGGGACCCCTGCACGCCAGGCCGACGCTCTACCACTGAACCATCCGGCCAAGGCCAGGATCACATTTTTTGTGTAAGCACCTGACAGTGAACTTTTTTCATTGTAATATAAGTGTCTGACATCAATTCAAAGACATCCATCTGTAATAAACAGATTACTAATGTGACAACTAGATAAAGAACCAGGCCGCCCCATCCATGAAGTTCCCACTTTTTTACTGGCGCGTTTCCATTTCCACCGTTGTGCTGGAGACTCCCTGAACTCAGGACACGCATGTCGAATGTTTGCAGTACAGTGTCAAGCAAGCTGTGCAGGTTCAGTACGTGGCTTTAACAACACAAGATTCTGAGTCAATGAACAGACATACAGTGTAATTAAGTACTGGGGCTCTCCCCACCCTTCCGGCTTCTTTCATGCTGGTGAAGCTACATTCTGAGCTGACAGTTAAATCTGCTCCCATACTGTTTAGACAAGCCCCAAGGGATGCTTTTCGTGTATGATACCCAATGGGTTTTGCCAGGAGTATTCTTTTTTTTTTATTTTTTATTTTTTTTCTTTTTTCATTTTTCTGAAGCTTGGAAACAGGGAGAGACAGTCAGACAGACTCCCGCATGCGCCCGACCGGGATCCACCCGGCACGCCCACCAGGGGCGATGCTCTGCCCACCAGGGGGCGATGCTCTGCCCATCCTGGGCGTCGCCGTGTTGCGACCAGAGCCACTCTAGCACCTGAGGCAGAGGCCACAGAGCCATCCCCAGCGCCCGGGCCATCTCTGCTCCAATGGAGCCTTGGCTGCGGGAGGGGAAGAGAGAGACAGAGAGGAAGGCGCGGCGGAGGGGTGGAGAAGCAAATGGGCGCTTCTCCTGTGTGCCCTGGCCGGGAATCGAACCCGGGTCCTCCGCACGCTAGGCCGACGCTCTACCGCTGAGCCAACCGGCCAGGGCTGCCAGGAGTATTCTGTACCAGCCATTGTTCTGTTCTCTGAAGCAGAAAGTGAGTGTGGGGAGGGGCGGAGGCGATGGGACGAGGGGGTGGGGAAGCTGAGGTTTTCACGGCGTGCCTTGATATGCTTTATTATTTTGACTTTAGGTGGGCAGACACTTTAAAGGTCTCATTTTAATTCTGAAAGACCTTAATACTACCAGAGGGAAATTGTGAAGACAAAACTTGTGTTTTCCTATTTTGAATTTGAATGGTTGAAAGGTTACTATGCACATAATTTCACACAGTGCACACTTTTTTTTTACTTTATTATTCCTAAGATTTCTGATACCTGAAGAATTAAGCTATTAACTAAAAAATAGGCTTTTTATTTGCAGCTGAGAAGAGAAACACCTTCTAGAACCAACACATCCTTTGTTTGGGAAATAAGTGTTTCTTTAGGTTTTTTTTCCCCCTAGTCATTTTTTTTTAATTCATATTTTTTAGAGAGGAGAGGGACAGAGAGAGAGAGAGAGAGAGAGAGAGAGAGAGAGAGAGAGAGAGAGAGACGGGGGAGGAGCTAGAAGCATCAACTCTCATATGTGCCTTGACCAGGCAAGCCCAGGGTTTCGAACTAGCGACCTCAGCATTTCCAGGTCGACGCTTTATCCACTGCGCCACCACAGGTCAGGCCCCTAGTCATTTCTGTTAAGAGAAGGCGAGTCCTGGGACCTGTGTGAAGCAGGTCTCTTCCAGTGACAAGTGGGATAAATGGAGTGGCCACTGGGCAACATGATTCCTTTTTCTCTTCCTAGATGACCTGCTGAAGCTAACGTGATACCTACATATATATATGAACCTTAGAGTGAAGGAAAACTATAGGTGCTTTTCAGACATTTTACTGAACAGAATTTGGTCTTTTCTGATTTTTTTCTCTCTTTCATATTCTTATTGCTTTAAAAGAGTTTCAATGAGTTAAGATGCTTAAGACCAAATTGAATGCATGGCTATTATATTCTCTATAACGTAAAAATAGAAACTAACCTTAAGAACAGAAATAAATGATGTGTTCAACAAAAACACATGCTTTTCAGAGTGTATGAAATCTTAGACTCTAGAACAGTGGTAGTCAACCTGGTCCCTACCGCCCCCTAGTGGGCATTCCAGCTTTCATGGTGGGTGGTAGAGGAGCAACCAAAGTGTAAATAAAATGATAGATTTAATTATAGTAAGTTGTTTTATAAAGACTTATTCTGCCAAACGTAGCGAAATCCGACATAAAATACTTGGTAAGTAATTATTATTATATGCTTTAACTTGCTGTAACTCTGCTTTATAAATTTTATAAAATAAAGTTACTTCCCTACTTTATAAATCACCATTACTGTGGAACCGGTGGGCGGTTAGAAAATTTTACTACTAACAGAGAAACAAAAGTGGGCGGTAGGTATAAAAAGGTTGACTACCCCTGCTCTAGAATATTAAAACATTAAAGTGCCCGTGGAGGTGACATAGCTAAATAAATACCCAGGAATGCACACTATATACCTTTTAGTGACTGTGGTAGACATGATTAATTGATGACAGTATTTTTCACATTGTGCAGAGGCATGGCCTCAGAATCCTTCTCAGCAGACCCTTCTGGTCCTTCTCTATTAGATCACGGGAGTTGGTACTCAAGATGAAAGCTCTCTGCCCGTGTGATTAAACCTACAAACCACTCTATGAAGGCAGTTTTCTTTGTAATGGTTTGGGTAGGTGATTCAGGGCTTCCTATATCTGTTTTCAACTTATCTATAACTCTGAACAGTTAAATGTGCCATAAAGTTCAGCCAAATGGAATCCTCTCTGGTCCCCAAATAAAGCTTTTATTTTTCTTGTATTATAATGTAAATCTTTGGCAGTGTCCAGCATTGCTAATACTCCAATAATATTCTAGCATTTCCCAATGAGCATCCAAGAGCTGCTTCTGCAGCAAAGTCTCCTCATCGTTTATGCCTCATAGAACGTTATGTGATCACTTCTTCACTTAAATCCTCACAGCACTTTCTATACCTTATAGTAAATCCTGGCAGGTATTTTGTCTGCAAGACTTCAAAAATTTTAAGCTGTTTAAAATTTTCTCTTGGCCAACATTTTTGGGTTTCAGAACATCTGGATGAAATGTAAAAGACTCAGTTCATCGTTCCAATGTTTGGCCTGCTCAGTGCCAAAGTTGCTGAATTTTTTTTCTTTCCCTGGATTTCATTTATTGAAATATGCTTTTTTTCTCATCAGTGTGAAATCACTTATTCTTGTTTTCATCGCCCTTGTCAAATCTGTATCCTGGTACCTATTGTAGAGGCATTTTTCGGTAGATTTTTTTTTTTTTTTTGTGCAAAAGTAGATAACTATCTTTCTCAGAGCATAACAACTATATAGACAGCTATAGGCTCACTAGCCTGATCATAAACTTCATGGTAGAAACTTCCTGAAATCTCCATAATATTATTATTCATAGTAAAACAGAAGTCAGAATAAGGTGAGTCTCTTCCAAGGGAACTCAGGTTACGGTACAGTAAAAAACAACAACCCATCTTCATCCTATGGCTGTCTCGCCCCTGGAAGTCTCATGTGCAAATATGTCTTTACATTACCAGAAAGTTTCTATATATGTTGAACTGTAACATTAAAACATTGTGTAAAATAACTAACAACTCTTCGACTAAAAAAATAACAACGAATCTCTCTCATTATATGTGTTCTGTAAACACAGACTTCCTTAAATTGATACATGCCCGATTATTCTCATTAGTTCAACCACAGTTCTTCCAGTTTCTCCCTTAGATTTAATGCAAAACACCCCTTCTTCAAGCTGTCAACTTCTTCTTTTTCTGTCTTCAGTGAAGTGGCTTATGGCCAATTACCATTATTCATATGACACCCTTTTATTGCTTCAAAATGTATAGTGGCTTTTTGTTCTTCTAGCTGAAATAAATAATCTTTATTCTTTTAACCTTTCCTCAGCAGTTCTGTTTAATCCTTCTCTTTTTTTTTTTATTGTTATTCTATGGGTCTATACTCTGTGAGTTCACTAGATTTTGTTAATTCTGAATTGAACACAGTAGTTTAATAAAGGTTGTTTCCCATCGTCCCAAGGCAGGCTGCTGGTGATTCCCGATGGGGACCGACAGGCCATACAGTGTGAGAAATCCCTTTGTGGACCCTAAAGTAGCACCCAGATGGAAGGGATGATTGTTGCTTGATTGCACACCTTGAGCAGATGTCCTCACTTCATTTACTCACTCATTCATTCATTCTACAATAACCTTAGCGGATGGTAGGTGCTAGACTAATATTAAAGTTGTACAAAATTTATCTCAAGAGTCTTTAGCTCTGAACCCAATGTGACAACTTTACTTTGCTATGTCATTTTTCAATCTCTAATAAGCAGTGTAACAAATTTTCAGGAGTTGAATCAGAGCAATTTTGAAGAGCTCCTTCTTCTTTAATTAAAAGCAAACTTCCTCTGCCTTTCAGCCATTCAGTACCAGAGAGCCCGAGAACACAACCTAGGTTCCTTCAACTAATTTCTACACAAGGACAAGTTTGCGGTTACCTGAGCATTACCCCCTCAGACTCAAGGCATTATCTGTGCCCTTTTGCGTAAATCTTGATGCTCTGGTCTTCAATTTTTTCCATCATTTTACTCGGCTAGTTCAAAGAGTTTTCATATAAGTTGAACACTTATTAATTATATAAATAAAGATGCTACTGTTTAAGTGAAAAGCCTTTATCTAATTGATTTTAAAAATCCTTCCAGTACATTTATTGAATGCCTATTCTATTTCATACCATGCTGACAGGGGGCTCATTCAGGCATCCCCAAACTACGGCCCCGCGGGCAGCATGCAGCCCCCTGAGGCCATTTATCCGGCCCCCCACCGCACTTCCGGAAGGGCCACCTCTTTCATTGGTGGTCAGTGAGAGGAGCACTGTATGTGGCGGCCCTCCAACGGTCTGAGGGACAGTGAACTGGCCCTCTGTGTAAAAAGTTTGGGGACCCCTGGAAGGGTAGAGGCAGAGATGTATATAAATGAAACTACAAAGCATTATATATGATGTAGAGTGTGAAAATCAATAAGAGTTTTACCAGGACACTAGGGATAGGAAAAGTCTTGAATTGGATCTCAAAAGATCAGAGGAAGTTTTTACAATGAAGTACCAACTTCCTGTTCTGATTATGACAGAGTAATAGGTATAAAATCTATCTTTTTGTTATAAAAACATATAAAACTGTAAAAACAACATGAATCAACCGTTTACAACCACAGGGGTAAATGTGAGAATAGGGAAATGCACGAGGTAAGCTTCCATTCACCTCAGCGTTTTACCTGGTGGCACTTTCTAAACCACTGCACAAGGAAAGGGATCTACACACAGAACAGTAGTCACAGAACAGTGGATGGGGCGGTGTGGTGATAACCAGAGGAAATGGGGGGTGGGAAGCAGGTGCAGGTGAGCACAGGGAGGGGGGATGATGTGGGCAAAAGAGATTTTGCTAGGGGTAATGGGCACATGATGCAGTGTATAGATGATGTTTCACACCTAAACCTGTACCCTAAGAAATTCAATTAAAATAAATAAATTAATTAATAAATTAATTTTAAAAAAGATGTCAATTCTCCCCAATCTCAATGAAAAATTTTTTTTTCTTTTTTTTTCTGAAGCTGGAAACGGGGAGAGACAGTCAGACAGACTCCCGCATGTGCCCGACCGGGATCCACCCGGCACACCCACCAGGGGGCGACGCTCTGCCCACCAGGGGGCGATGCTCTGCCCCTCTGGGGCGTTGCTCTGTTGCGACCAGAGCCACTCTAGCACCTGGGACAGAGGCCAAGGAGCCATCCCCAGCGCCCGGGCCATCTTTGCTCCAATGGAGCCTCGCTGCGGGAGGGGAAGAGAGAGACAGAGAGGAAGGAGAGGGGAAGGGGTGGAGAAGCAGATGGGCGCTTCTCCTATGTGCCCTGGCCGGGAATCGAACCCGGGACTTCTGCACGCCAGGCCGACGCTCTACCACTGAGCCAACCGGCCAGGGCTTCAATGAAAATTTTAACAAGCTTAATAAAATCTCAGTAACAACTTTAACAGGCTTTTTATTTTAGACATTAACAAGCTGATTCTAAAAATTATATAGAAATGCAAAAGAACTACATTTAATAAGCTAATCTTGGAAAGAAACAGAAAAAAGTTGTTTCAAAACTTACTGTAAAGTACACAATAATTAAGAAAGTATCTATCATATTGGTGTGAGAATAGGCAGAGATGTAAAGGAATAGATAGACCAGAAATACAGCTACACTAATATAATGAATTTCTTTGTTTTTTATTTTTTTATTTTTTGCATTTTTCTGAAGCTGGAAACGGAGAGACAGTCAGACAGACTCCTGCATGCGCCCGACCGGGATCCACCCGGCACGCTCACCATGGGGCGATGCTCTGCCCACCAGGGGTGATGCTCTGCCCATCCTGGGCGTCACCGTGTTGTGACCAGAGCCACTCTAGCGCCTGAGGCAGAGGCCACAGAGCCATCCCCAGCGCCCGGGCCATCTCTGCTCCAATGGAGCCTTGGCTGCGGGAGGGGAAGAGAGAGACAGAGAGGAAGGCGCGGCGGAGGGGTGGAGAAGCAAATGGGCGCTTCTCCTGTGTGCCCTGGCCGGGAATCGAACCCAGGTCCTCCGCACGCTAGGCCGACGCTCTACCGCTGAGTCAACTGGCCAGGGCGTAATGAATTAATTTCTGACAAAACTACCAAAGAAATTAGATGAGAAAAATAGTGCTGAAAAAAATGAACTTTGCCCCCTATCTTACACCATGTACAAAAATTAATTCAGGAGGGGTTATATACCATATGAAAGATAAATCCATAAAACTTGTAGAAGTAAGCATAGAAGAAAAATCCTTATGAATTTTGGATAAACAATGATTTCCTAAATAAGTCAAAGAAAGCATAATTCATGAGGGAAAAAAATAATATGTTGTATTTATCAAAAATAAAGTTTCTGTTTATCAAAAGATATCATTAATAATAGAATAGGCATGCCATAAATGAGAAAAAAATATTCACAAAGCATATATCTGACAGAAGGTTTCTATTGAGAATATATAAAGAACTTTTTTTATTCCTCAATATGAGACAAAAACTCAAAAATGAGCAAAAGTCTTGATCAGAAACCTTACAAATGGCCAATAAACACATGAAAAAGACTTCAAGATTATTAGTCAGCAGGGAAATAAAATTGAAACCCCAATGAGATAGCACATACACATAACAGAAGGAATGGCAGACACACAAAAAATGGTGATACCAATGTAATTAAGAATGTGGAGCAACAGGAGCCAGAGGCAGATTTAATGGTGGGTACACTGGGCATGCGTCCTGGGCCCTGACTTCTGAAGGGCCTTACAAAACTCCAACTTTACACCTTTTTTTAATAACACCAAGTCTGATTTAATACATGCAATTTTAACATGAATAGTACATAATATTTTTTATTTATTTAAAAATATGGTTACCATGTACATATTTTTATTTTCCCTGTCTCTCTTTTTTTTTTTTTTTTTTTTTTAGAAAGGCAGACTGCCACATGCAGCGCCTCACTTGGATGTGTCTGGAGTCTTGGAAGCTTGACTACCCTACGTTCTCCTACAAATGGAGCTTGAGACTTGTTTGGAGGTTCTAGCAGGGGAGCACAGCTACTCGTATACCCTTGACCGAAGAACGGTCCTCTCCTCTAGCGGGGAAGGTCGTCCTCTTTGACCGAGCGCACAGCTTTGGGGGGGACGCACATGGAGCAGTGAGGGAGGAAGGGGACACCCGCCTAGCCAGCCAGATCAGCCGAATCAACCCTGGCAATCAATGGGGTGACAGATGTCACAACCAGATCGCCCTCACATCCCCTGTCTCTTTTTTTTTTTAAAAGGCCCAATATTTTCTCTGTGCCCAGGACCTCAACTGACCTTAATCTGCCTCTGACTGGAGCTCTTACATATTGCTCATAGAACTATAAAATGGCACACTTATTTGGAAAACGTGTGGCAGTTACTCTTATAAAATCAAACATATACTTACTTTTCAACTTTTCAAAACAATATAAACACAAAATAAAATGGAACTCCAAAATAAATGAGAACATAAATCCACAAAAATTTTTATATGAAGATGTTCATAGCTGCTTTATACATATTTTGCAAAGAAATAAAAACAATACAAATATCCATCAACAGTAAAAACTAATTATTATATAAACATACAATGGAGTTCTGTTTAGCAATAAAAGGAATGAGCTATTAACACAGGCACCAACATAGATGCATCTAGAGGTATGCTGGTAAATGCTTAGTAACTAGTTCTCAAACAACAAGTAGAAAAAATTTTGATTTATGGTGCTTGTTGGTGTTTATTATGTAATTATTTTCACCATGCCAATTTTAAGTTACCAGTGTGATGACACTGAGTCAAGTATTGGGAAGAAATACACAGTAGCATACAATGAATGTAGATAACTTCAAGAGAACAAATAGTAATAAAGCGTAGTAAACATTAAGAAATGATGTAAACATCAGAGTAAATGGCAGTGTGAGAGATACTCTTGATCTCTCCCTTTGAAATTTCAATAAATTGAATAGCTATAATGCAGTAAAAAAACTACAGCTGGGCTTGCAAGTGTGCCTGAAAGATCTGCACACTAAATGGATTAAAGGTAGGAAAGCTTGCCTGACCTGTGGTGGCGCAGTGGATAAAGCGTCAACCTGGAAACTCTGAGGTTGCCGGTTCAAAACCCTGGGCTTGCCTGGTCAAGGCACATATGGGAGTTGATGCTTCCTGCTCCTCCCCCTTCTCTCTCTCTCTCTTCCCTCTCTATAATGAATAAATAAAATCTTTAAAAAAAAAAAATTAAAAAAAAAAAAAAAAAAGGTAGGAAAGCTTGAGGGAGGAGCAGAAGAAAAAACATGCTTGTGGTTGGCTCTGGAGAGAAGGCTGGAGTGACTGGTTTTTTTTGTTTGTTTGTTTGTTTTTTCTCTATGCCAGGACTACAGAGAGGAAGGAAGCTCAGGCTGAGTTTTGTCTGCCAGGGATACAGAGAGAGAAGCCCAGAATGATTGGCTCTCCTTCTGCCAGGAGGAGCAGAGAGGCTGAGGGGCAGATGGGGAGATAGTAAACCAAAGTCGCAACAGATTGAGGAGTCATGGCTAATGTTCCTGTGGTCTGCCTGCAGCCCGTACTCAGTGCAGAGACATAAAAAACTAGAGTGTGGCCCCCAGAGTCTCTCAGATCCTGCCTCTCTCACCTCACAGGGTATGGAGAGTGGCAGTGTTAGACCCCACAGCTAACTCTCCAGAGCTACTTTCTCCCATGAAGGACAGAGTTGTTCTGCATTTGGTCCCCTGGTCTGTTGAGATGTGGGGAGGAGTTTCCAGAAGGCTGAGATTGCCATTGCTAAAGTCATAAAGTTGTAAAGCTCTAACAACACACCCCATCCACCAACATGACTGCAGCCCCGCCTACACATTGCAACAGCAACATCTCAGCGGAGGTCAGCCCAGGAATTTCATAGAGCTAAAACTTGTAATACAGTGACACCCACTAGAAGAAAACAGTAACCTCACAAAATTGAAATCTTTTTTTCCTTCCCCCACCTTTTTTTTCTTTTGAATTTTATTTTGTTTAATTTTTATATTTTTAATTTTTTTATAAGTGTTTTATTTGTTTTTGAATTTTAGGGTTTTTGCTCTTTGTTTTCTGTGGGTTTTTTTTTAACTTGTCATTATGTTATAAATTTTTATATATTTTATTTTATTTTATAATTTTTTTAGTTGTTTTTTTGTTGGAGTCCTTAACAATACCACTCTCCTAAATGCCATCAAGGAAGAAAAAACCAAATACCATGGCTACACAAGACAGAGATGTAGTTCAGAAAGAAAATGAAAAACTCCAGAAAAAAATATCAATCACATGGAAGCCTTGGAATTAAATGATAGAGAATTAAAAAATTAAAGTTCTGAAAATACTCAGTGAGATGTGAGAAGACACCAATAGGCAACTTAATGAGCTCAGAAAACAAAATAAATACCTCACTAAAGAGATTGAAAATTTGAAAACAAAGATGAAGAACTCAATACATAAATTGAAAATTGAGGTAGCAAGTTTAGTGAAGAGAACAGGCTAGATAGAGGAGAGAATCAGTGACATTGAAGACAGGCAACTGAAGATACTACAGAGAGAAGAAGAGAGAGACTCACAAAAGACACATCTAAACTGCAAAGACAAAAGTAGAATCAAAGTGAAAGGTTGGAAAATGATTCTCCAAACAAATAATACCAAAAGAAAAGCAGGTGTAGCCATACTCATATCTGACAATGCTGACTTAAAGACAACAAAGGTAACAAGAGATAAAGATGGCATTTAAAAATGATACAGGGGACATTGTATCAAGAAGATATAACACTTCTTAATATATATGCACTGAACCAGGGAGCACCAAAATATATAAGACATCTACTACTAACTGATCTAAAAATAGAAACACAAAAACACAATTATACTTGGAGATTTTAACACATCATCGACTGCTATAGATAGATGATCTAAACAGAAAACTAATAAAGAAGTATAGCACACTAAAAGAAACAACACACTAGACCAAATGGACATAATAAACATTTATAGGACATTTCATCCCAAAACATTGGATTATACATTTTTTTTCTAGTGTGCATAAAACATTCTCAAGGATAGCCTGACCAGGCAGTGGTGCAGTGAATAGAGCATTGGACTGGGATGTGGAGGATCCAGGTTTGAAACCCTGTGGCTGCCGGCTTGAGCACAGGCTCATCCAGCTTGAGCGTAGGGTTGCTGGCTTGAGTGTGAAATCATAGACATGACCCCCGTGGTTGCTGGCTTGAGCCCAAGGTCACTGGCTTGAGCAAGGGGTCACTTGGTCTGCTGTAGCCCCCTGGTCAAGGCACATATGAGAAAGCAATCAGTGAACAACTAAGAAGCTGCAACAAAGAATTGATGCCTCTATCTCTCTCCCTTCCTGTCTGTCCATCCCTATTTGTCCCTCTCTATGACTCACTCTCTGCCTTTGTAAAAAAAAAATGCACAAAACATTCTCAAGAATAGACCATATGTTGGGCCAAAAAACTAACACTAACAAATTCAAAAAGATTCAAATTATACCAAGCATATTTTATGACCATAAGGCTTTGAAATTAGAATTCAACTGCAAAAAGTAAGTAAAAAAAAAAAGCAACAGAGAAATGTGGAAATTAAACAACATACTTCTAAAAAATGAAATAAAAGCAGGGATAAAAATATATATACAAACAAATGAAAATGACAACCCAACATATCAAAATTTCTGGGATGCAGCAAAAGTAGTAATAAAAAAGAAAATTTATATCATTACAGGCTTATATCAAGAAACAAGAGAGATCCAAAGTAAACGACTTGACACCACATATTAAAAAACTAGAAAAAGGAACACAAAGGCAACCTAAAGTCAGCAGAAGAAAGAAAATAGTAAAAATTAGAGTGAATTAATAAAATGGAAAATAAAATTTTATAGAAAAAATTGATACAACAAAAAGCTAATTCTTTGAAAAGATAAATAAAATTGACAAACCCCTGGCTAGACTCACTAAGGAATAAAAGAGAAAGGACTCATATAACAAAATCCAAAATGAAAGAGGAAAAATTACTGCAGACATTATAGATATGCAAGGGATCAGAGTAGAATACTATGAAAGATTATATGCCACAAAATTCAACACCCTAGAAGAAATGAATAAATTCCTAGAACTATATAGTCTTCCTAGACTGAGTGAGTCATGAAGAAGTGGAATACTTGAATAGACCCATAATCAGGGAAGAAATAGAAACAACTATCAAAAACCTCCCCAAAGTAAAAGTCCAGGACCAGATTGCTAAACTAGTGAATTCTACCAAACATTCAAAGGTTTGGTACCTATCCTTCTTCATGTCTTCCAAAAAATAGAAGAAAAAGCAATACTTCCTAACACATCTTATGAGACCAACATAACCCTGATACCAAATCCTGGCAAGGACAACACAGAAAAAGAACACTACAGACTCCAGCTTTTGAACCCACAGTTGTTTCTCCATTAACTGTTGGTGCCAGTGTTCTGCTTACAGGGCAAACTGGAGCTCATGAACCTGTAATTCCTTCTCCAGAGATTGCTTCAGTTTCAAGTGCCATTGGTATTCAGCCTGCACTTCAGATTGCAGCTTTTGAGGCAGTTGGCCTCCTTCTCCAGCACTCGCTCCAGTTCAAGTCATTGCTGGTTCTCAGCCTATAGCCTGACCTGCAATTCTCAGACCTGCAGCTCTTTCTCCAGTGATCATTCCAGGTCATGCTGTTGTTGCTGGTTGGTCTGCAGCTCACCCTGGAGCTTTCAACCTTGGGCAACTTCTCTCACAGAGCTCTTGGTTTCCTCCTGTAGGGTTGTAAAAAATACCTAGCCCATGGCCCCCTAAAGGAGAGCCATGGGGAACCATACACTGGAAAGCAACAACCATTACTCTAATTCACCTTTCAAGGGTGTTGGGGTGGCTCCATACCAATCTGATCTGAATCCTGATAGCTATGTCAGATGTAAGGCCAGTGGTCGTGGTCATGCAGGTTTACATTGGATTCAGGCAGACGTTAGAGAAATTGAGGAGCTGGAAAATGGTGGGCCATTCTGTTTGAGTCTCCTAACAGCAGACAAGCAAGCAGTCAGGGAAAACCACTTCTCCCTTTCTCAGGGCTAATGAAAAAACCTCTTCTCCAGAAAACAACAGCAAAAAATGGCTCCTCTCAATAGCGGTATGCAATCCATAATCTACAATCTGCCACCCGAGGGCAAGCACTTGCAGCCTTACACAGACTATACACAAGGGGTGCTGCCCTGTGCTCATGCACCAATCAGGCAAAGTATAAGCGGGCAAGCCTAGCACACTTGTTTGTCCAACAGAAATGATGATATATTGCCTTTTATGACAACATGGATGGACCTTGAGAACATTATACTGAGTGAAATAAGTAAATCAGAAAAAGCTAAGACCTATATGATTTCATACATAGGTGGGATATAAAACAGAAACTCATGGACATAGAAAAAAGTGAAGTGGTTACCAGGGGGAGGGAGGTATGGGGAGGCAGTGAGGTGAAGAGAGTAAAGAGGGACAAATATATGGTGACAGAAAATAATGATTTGACTTTGGGTGCTGGGTATGCAACATAATCAACAGTTCAAATACTATAGAAACATTTACCTGCAACTTACGCATGCTTATTGATCAATGTCACCCTGTTCAATTGAATTTTCCAAATAAAATAAAAAAAATAGAAATGATGTGTTTTGATATAGAAAAATGGATCTGTTTCAAAATATAATTTATCTAGCTGTAAATATGTATAGTTTAATTTTTAATAATAGTTATTTTTAACAACTATTTCTCAAAACTTCTGAAAATTTAGCAATCAGCAATTATAAGCTTATATGAGCCAGCTCCCACACACCAGTGGACGACTCTCCAAAGATGCTGAGTGAGAAAGCCAGTCACTAAAGAGTAAATACTATATGGTTCAATTTCTATGAAGTGCTTTAGCAGGCAAAACTAATGTATGGCCCTGGCCGGTTGGCTCAGCGGTAGAGCGTCGGCCTAGCGTGCGGAGGACCCGGGTTCGATTCCCGGCCAGGGCACACAGGAGAAGCGCCCATTTGCTTCTCCACCCCTCCGCCGCGCTTTCCTCTCTGTCTCTCTCTTCCCCTCCCGCAGCCAAGGCTCCATTGGAGCAAAGATGGCCCGGGCGCTGGGGATGGCTCTGTGGCCTCTGCCTCAGGCGCTAGAGTGGCTCTGGTCACAACATGGCGACGCCCAGGATGGGCAGAGCATCGCCCCCTGGTGGGCAGAGCATCGCCCCTGGTGGGCGTGCCGGGTGGATCCCGGTCGGGCGCATGCGGGAGTCTGTCTGACTGTCTCTCCCTGTTTCCAGCTTCAGAAAAATGAAAAATAAATAAATAAATAAATAAATAAATAAATAAATAAATAAATAAATAAAAAACAAAACAAAAAAAACTAATGTATGGAGATAGAAACTCAGAATGTCAGCTATCTCTTGGCTTGGGGTGGAGAATGAAATTGACTAAGAAAGAACAGGAGAGATCTTTCTGAGGTGTTGGGAATAGTGTGTATCTTGAGAGGATGTGTAATTTCCTTTTTAGATTTTATTAAACTATACACTTAAATTAGTGCATTTCTTTGCATGTAAACTGTATCTGAATAGCAAAAAAAAAAAAAAAGCAAAGCAAAATTAACCATATAAACAATAAGATAATTAAAGTGAGGCACATACAGACACATATCTATCAGGCAATCCGAAAGAGAGGGCCCACCATGAACAAAGAATATGGAGGTGTGAAAAAAACTGTTATATATTATGGCACCTTCTGTTTGGAGAATCTAGTTTAGTAAGAAGATGGCCAGAGAGGCAGTTCAGGATCTGAATGACTTCATATAGTGATCCATGATAGTGCCTTTGAGATCCAGGCCTCAACAAACATTTCTGTAAAGGGCACGATAAGAAATATTCTGCTCGCCCTGGCCGGTTGGCTCAGCGGTAGAGCATCGGCCTGGCGTGCGGGGGACCCGGGTTCGATTCCCGGCCAGGGCACATAGGAGAAGCGCCCATTTGCTTCTCCACCCCCCCCTTCCTCTCTGTCTCTCTCTTCCCCTCCCGCAGCCAAGGCTCCATTGGAGCAAAGATGGCCCAGGCGCTGGGGATGGCTCCTTGGCCTCTGCCCCAGGCGCTAGAGTGGCTCTGGTCGCGGCAGAGCAATGCCCTGGAGGGGCAGAGCATCACCCCCTGGTGGGCAGAGCTTCGCCCCTGGTGGGCGTGCCGGGTGGATCCCGGTCGGGCGCATGCGGGAGTCTATCTGACTGTCTCTCCCCGTTTCCGGCTTCAGAAAAATACAAAAAAAAAAAAAAAAAAAAAAAAAAAGAAATATTCTGCTCACAAAAATTAGGGGATATCTTATCTCCATATTTGTTTTGAAATAGACTCTAATTTTTGTGAATAGTATACTTTAGGCCCTGATCAGTTGGCTCAGTGGTAGGGTGTTGACTCAGTGTGTGGAAGTCCTGGGTTAGATTCCTGGTCAGGGCACACAGGAGAAGTGACCATCTGCTTCTCCCTCCCCCTTTTCTCTCTTTCTCTTTCTGTCCTGCAGCCATGGCTCGATTGATTCTAATGCATTGGCCCCAGGTGCTGAAAATAGCTCAGTTGTGAGCATGGCCCCAGATGGGCAGAACATTGGCCCCAAACAGGGGTTGCCAGGTGGATCCCAGTTGGGGCATATGAGGGAGTCTGTCTCTCTATCTCCCCTCTTTTCACTTAAATTAAAAAAAAAAAAACAACTTTAGACTTTGCAGACCATGTACAGACTATGTTGCATGTTCTTTTTTTTACAACCCTTTAAGAATATAAAAACTATAGCTTAAGGGTTGTACAAAAAGCAGTAGATGGATTGGACCTGCATGCTGTTGTTTGCTGGTTCCCATGCTATATTAAGCACTTGAGGTCCCTCCAGGCAGAACCACAACACAGGGTTACCAGAGACACTTGGGATCACACAGAAAAAAGAGAATGACTAATTCTTCCAGGAGGAGTCTTCTCAGAAGAGGTAGCATTTAAATTGGATGATAAGAAAGAGTTCGCATGAAGAAGAACAAGTTACAGGGAGAGATATTTCTACTACGAGTCAGGCTTTGCTTTTTGATAGTTATGTGATTTGGAGCATGGCATTTCTGGTCCTGAGTTTCTTCACCTTTAGGACAGGTCTTATAATATATACCCTTCCAACCTGGGAAGAAATACAATGAAGGTTAAAAACAAACAAACAAAACCAACCACCATCAAAGACCAAAAATTCTGCTTGATAGTATAAAGAGCCTTAAAAATGCATTTTTTACTTCAGAGCCTTCGTCTGCATGAGCCAGGATGACTCACGCTACTCATGCGTGCACAGTAATTGCTGAGATTATTGAGCTTATGTCGAGTGTTAGGAGCCTACCACACAGCTCTCAAGAGAGGACCCAGTGAGTCAGGAACAGACGTTGGCATCTCCTTGTTATTGTTATGTGAGCCATTTGCATATGGGTCTAAAACTAAATTTATTTAGCTCCTTGCTTCTTAAAAGTACAAGTCAGATGACTGGTGTTTTTGAGGGGTAGTGACAGGATCTGTTCCTCTCTCCCCAACTGCTAATTTTTCTGTTATCCATAATGCCTGACATTCCAACACCATGGATTCAAGTCTTTCTTTAGAACGGAAATAGCTAGGGGCAGGACACCATAAACTAGCTATCAGCTAGATGAATGATTTAGTGCATCAGATTCCTGGCACTGGTGAAGTGGAGATATTTGGCTCTGACTAGATTACCTGGGTCCAAATTCAGTGTGAAAATTATTTACTCTTTCTGTTTCTTTGTTTCCTTATACATGACAGGAGGATAATGACGCTACCTAGCAGTAGCCATTAGGATGTCATGCACAACCGTATGTCAGGAGCAAAGCACAGTGACTGTCAGATAGTAATACATGTTAGTTGTTATTGTTATTTCTAGTCAAGGCCAAGTGGGAACAGAGGCACAGTTTTACAGCCAAAGTATAAGTGGGAAGGAGCAAAAACTGAAATGAGACTAAATATAAATATTATCTAAATTATTATTATTATTTTTTATATTCTGGAGAAAAACAGTTTGTCTAAAGTAAGCCGGTATGTCAGTCTAGAATGAAAGTGTACCTGTCCCCCGATGCTGCATAATAAAGGCTTCATCACAGTGCAACTTGAAGAGATTGTTCTTTTGTTTCTTACCTATTGCATCTGCTTGTTTATTTGATTGTCTTTTCTGCTCTAGACAGTGAGCACTAGGACAAGAATTCTGTTGAACATCTTTTCATTTTTATTACTAGGGTGGGGCCACTGGGTGCAAAATCAATGCTCAGTGAGATGTTCTTTGAATGAATGCATAAATGAATATCCATATACTTAATTCTTGGGGAATATAGGTTGCCTGTATGTGTAATCAGCTGTATTTATATATTTATACTTACAGCTAAGTTATTTGGCTCATCAAAATTAGATGCCAAGTACTGTGTGAAAACATGAGCGAATTCCAGAAATACTTAATTTGTTACTGGTCAATCCAATTCATTTCTCCTTCAATTCTAGAGAAAACAAAAATCCCAAACAAAATGATACAAGTGATTTAAACTCTTAAAAATTTTTCGAAAATAGAGGCCCTGGCCGGTTGGCTCAGTGGTAGAGCGTCGGCCTGGTGTGCAGAGGTCCCGGGTTCGATTCCCAGCTAGGGCACACAGGAGAGGCGCCCATCTGCTTCTCCACCCCTCCCCCTCTCCTTCCTCTCTGTCTCTCTCTTCCCCTCCTGCACCGAGGCTCCATTGGAGCAAAGATGGCCTGGGTGCTGGGGATGGCTCCTTGGCCTCTGCCCCAGGCGCTGGAGTGGCTCTGGTCGCGACAGAGCGATGCCCCGGAGGGGCAGAGCATCACCCCCTGGTGGGCAGAGCGTCGCCCCCTGGTGGGCGTGCCGGGTGGATCCCGGTCGGGCGCATGCGGGAGTCTGTCTGTCTCTCCCCGTTTCCAGCTTCAGAAAAAAAAAAAAATACAAAAAAAATATATTTTTTTTGAAAATAGAAATATTACCTACTGGAACATAAGATGAACCTAGTTAGGATGGGGATTTGGAGGAAAAATGCTCCACTTTTACTGACGGTGAGCCAGTATGGTACTAAAAAAAAAGAAGAAATTCAGTGATGCCAATTCCATATTTGAGAATTCAGTTAAAAAAGGAAAAACCAAACCAGATTAACTGGTGATTTTCTTGAAGTGACCTGTCAATTTGTTCAGAAAGGTTAATTTGGAAGAATCCGCCTTAAATTGGTTTCCTGGGTGTACCTTAATTGTACTACTTTGAAGCAAAATGTTTCTGTCAATCAGAAATGTCTTTAGAACTAACCTGCTTGCAAAACTGAGTCAAGGAGAACTGAGTTTTTCAGCCAGGGGGACAATAGGGACCTCATCATGTCTTCTGAGAGAGCGTCTCATGTGGAAATGGCATGCCGGATGTTCAGAGAGCGCTGTGAGCAGTAAATTCATGTTGATGCATTCTCTTATGAGGGAAGTTCTGTTGTAGTTGAAAGAGTACGAGGTCATGCATTTTAGTCTTGGGACCCTGAGTCTCTTTATTTTGAAGGTTTAAGACTTGGGTAAGTTACATTTTTTCTTTGTGTCTTGGTTTCCTTCACTAGAAAATATAAGAGCTGTAACAAGGACCATTAAAGAATTTTTCTTTATTAATTAAAATTTTTTTTTATTGATTTGAGAGAGAGAGAGAGAGAGAGAAGCACCAACTCTTTGTTTCACTTAGCTGTTCCACTTTTAGTTGTGCGCTTATTGATTGCTTCTCACATGTGCCCTGATCGAGGATCGAACTTGCAACCTTGGCTTGACAAGGTGATGCTTTATTCACTGAATCATCCAGCCAGAGCAAAGAATTATTTTTTTTAATTACAGCTGTAAGCCTATGTGAATATACAAATTATTTATTTTTTATTTTATTTTATTTTTTTAATTTTTTTTTTTTTTTGTATTTTTCTGAAGGTGGAAACGGGGAGAGACAGTCAGACAGACTCCCGCATGCACCCGACCGGGATCAACCCGGCACGCCCACAAGGGGCGACGCTCTGCCCACCAGGGGGTGATGCTCTGCCCCTCCGGGGCGTCGCTTTGCCGTGACCAGAGCCACTCCAGCGCCTGGGGCAGAGGCCAAGGAACCATCCCCAGTGCCCGGGCCATCCTTGCTCCAATGGAGCCTTGGCTGCGGGAGGGGAAGAGAGAGACAGAGAGGAAGAAGGGGGTGGGGGGTGGAGAAGCAAATGGGCGCTTCTCCTATGTGCCCTGGCCGGGAACCGAACCCGGGTTTCCCGCACGCCAGGCTGATGCTCTACCGCTGAGCCAACTGGCCAGGGCCTGTGAATATACAAATTATTTTTCCAAATGTATTTTTGAGATACTGAGGGGGTTTTAAAAGATATTGGAGGTGTATACAAAGTCAGAGATATTTAGAAGTGTTTGGGTTCCAGGAATACCTAAAGCGCTGCTGAAGGGAGGCTCGGGAAACAAGCACAGGGTAGATCAGATGTCTCCCCCTTCAGCTCTCCCTTAACTGCGGTGAGGCCATTGTGAGCTGACTATGTTGATGTTCGTGCTAAGTAAGACCGATGTGACTGGTGTTTGTGGACCACATACCCAGAAGACAGTGAGAAGCAGGGAGCTTTGGGGGCCCAGGAGAGGGTGGTAAAGACTCTGCCAAGATTCCTGCCTGAGGGAAAGAGAGAGATATGCAGATAGATTTCAGGCTGCCATACCTACTCACCACCCAGTCTGTCCGCACAGATAGGGCTCCTGCCCTCGTAGCTTACAGCCAGTGGAGGAAAATGACTTGTAAATAGACAATCCTATTACACATGGACATCTAAATCAGGTTTAGGGAGTTTGGGAGGTTTTCTGGAGAAAGAGATGTTTATGCAGAAAACTGAAAAATACATGGATGGGAAAAGTAAAGGTGTTTCAGGCAGAAGGAAACAGCGTGGCCAAAGCCCTGGACATGGGAGACAGCAACGTGCGTGTTCAAGCATCTGGAAGCCATTTGGTATGACTGGAGGGTAAGAGAGAGAGGCGAAGAGCGAGTGGTGGAGAGCCGCAAGTCAGATTCTGGAGGACCTCTCTAAGCCACAGGAAGAAATTGGGTTGTTTATTTATTCATTTATTTATCCTTTGTTTATCCAGTTCATTGTCTTATGTAAAGCCTTCTTTCCCCCCAACTACAGTTTACATGTGTATTTTATTTAAATGCAGCAGGAACCTCTGAACAACTTTAAGCAGGACAGGAATAGGATCAGATTTGTGCTTTAGGACATTCCTTCCGGTTGCACAGTAGAGAGAAGATTGAAGGGAACAAGACTAGAATGTGCAAAGACAGGAGAGAGGGGTAGGGGCTTCTGAAATAGAGAGAATGATGGTTTGAGTTATGACATGGGCAGTGGAATCGAAGAGAAGTGATGTATGTATTTTAGATATGTTTAGAAGTAGACAAGATAAGATTCAATGAATGATGGCGAAACACAAATATTTAGTCCCTGACAGGTAGTATAATTTTCACAGTGTAGCTCTATCACATTGAGACCCTGGTACATAACAGGTTCTGAATTAACACATGCTGGAGGTGATTGGTGTATAGAAGTTTTGGAATTGTTTGTCTAGATGAGGAGTTAATAGCCCTCTCTATGAGAATGGCCTTCTCTCTGTTTCCTTCCATCATTCATCAAGACTGGTGTCTAAGCTGTAATTTTTGTTCTGTGGGATTCTAGTGTAACCACAGAAGCAGCTCAAAATGCTTCTATCCCGTTTAACGAGATATACCAAATTGTTTCTCAGAGACAGCACACCAAAACCACAAGTCACGCATGCACAGAAAAGAGAACTTTGACCTCTAGCTCCACTCAGACAGAACCAGAACTTGAACAATGGAATCCTTTCAGAAGCCAAGAGTGTACTGGCTCGCAAGATCCTGTATTAATACCCCTTTATCATAAATAGCCAAGTTCCAAGGTCCTTCAATTAAAACTTACCCTCTCAGCATTTCCACATAACCTGTTTCCCTTAAAAACCCTTGGCCCAGTCCGGTGAGGAAGATGGATTTGAGGCACCGCTAGGTCTCCCATCTTCTTGGTTGACACCTTCTCCATCAATAAACCTTTCTTTACTCCAGACTGTGACATTTGGAGTTTTGGCCTTTTGAAGTGGTTGGGCACATGAATTTTGGTTAGGTAATGCTAGGTCTCCTGGTTTTGGTTGATTGGACAAAGTATAGAAACTTAATATAGGAAAATTTGGCTTTGTCTCCTGGGGATTTCAGATTGAGACTGTTCATGTGGCTGGGTCTTTCACATGTAAACTTGAGAGCCGTAGTTTGGGAGTATTTCCTACCATATAGATTGAGAAGCAAAGAAAGATGCTGAGTAGAGAGAATGGAGGTTGTACAGAGATAAACAGTAGTCAGAGATGGAAAGAGAATCCTAATGTTCTTCCTGTCTTTCTTCAGACCCAGCTATGTATTTGCCATTGGGTTCCATGAAGTTCCCTTGTATCCCTCTTAGAATTCTCCACATCTACTCTTTTTTTTTTCCTCCCAGCAAGCTTGTGTTGGTTTCTGCTACTTGCAATAAAAGAATCTAAGTAAAACACACAACACACTAGATTCCTGGCAAAAACATAGGTCTTAGCATGGCTTTCTTGATTGTAGTACCCTTGAATATAGTTCTTTTTTCATGCTCAGCTTGGAGGTGTCATTTTCTACAGAAGTTTTCTGGAAGTAGCGTCCAATTAGCTCAGTGGTGGCTCTGGATTGCTATACTTTGGCCATTACTCACAAGGTAACACCCTTTCTTGGTAGATATCAGAAAAAGCTTAGAAATAATTGCATCCAGTTCCATCTGAACCAAAGCTGCTTTGATTTGATATTGTGCCAACATAGCAGCTCAGCTCTGATAGATTCCGTCCTTCTGAGAAAATTATAATTAGTATAAGGAACACTGGTAACATTTTATAACCTGCTGAGGGCAATGTTTTTCTACAAATAATGCTCATAAAATCTTAAATTTTCTGTAAATTTAGCTCTGAACCCAAGATGTTTTGGCAAGAATTACAGAGCGTTTTGGGATTTTTATCACATGCTGCTCTCTGAATTTAGTAACCTAGTGAATGCATTATGTACCAAATTCTTCTTGCTTAAAAAAATAAAGAATTATGTTTTCAAACTGAAGTCAGTTTAAAATTTTGCAGCCGTTAAACTGAAAACAAAACAAAACAAAAACCAAACTAGCCATATTTGGGCTGAGTCTACATAGCATAAGATAGGCAGGGAGTTGAGACAATTGCTGAGTAAATTATGATGAGGAGAATTTAGAAGGGGACATACTACTTAGAGATCTGGTGTTGGAATTAAAGA
The DNA here is from genome assembly GCF_036850995.1 of Saccopteryx leptura. Taxonomy (NCBI): domain Eukaryota; kingdom Metazoa; phylum Chordata; class Mammalia; order Chiroptera; family Emballonuridae; genus Saccopteryx; species Saccopteryx leptura. Next base: position 37,284,093 of record NC_089515.1, on the reverse strand, counting down.
CATCTGTGTTGAGGCCTCACTCTGACCTTTTTTAGCCAGGTGGCCTTGAGCAGATTTTGGTATTCTTTTATACTCCAGGATTTTTTTTTCTTTGTTTGTTTTCTTCTCTATAAAATGGAGATTGAAGTAGCTACCTCATAAAGTTTAGTGAAGATTAAGTGAGATGGTGAACATAGAGCCCTTGGTGTAGTGAGGGACGTGGAACAACCTTCTTGCATGTCAGGTAATTATTTGCATTTAGTGCTGGGATGAGGCAGATTGGGGGAGGGGTATACATAATAAGATGTCCCACTGCTAATTTAACAATCCTTTGGAACAGGGTATGACAAACAACATGCCTGACAGCCAGATCTGACTGGCAGCCTGTTTTGGACTGGTCCATGATCAAAGAATGCTTTTCACAGTTTTTAAAAGCTATTTCTTTTTTGAGAAAGAGAGAAAGAGAGAGAGAAGCATCATTCATAGTTGCAGCACTTTAGTTGTTTATTGATTGTTTTCTACTAGTTGCCTTGACTGGGGGGCTCCAGCCGAACCAGAGACCCCTTGCTCAAGCCAGCAACCTTGGGCTCAAGCCAGTGACCTTGAGCTTCAAGCCAGTGACCTTTTGGCTCAAGTCAGTAACCATGGGATCATTTTGATGATCCCATGCTCAAGCTGACAACCTTGAGGTTTCGAATCTGGGACCTCAAACATCACAGATTGACACTCTATCCACTGTGTCACAATTGGTCAAGCAAAATAGTAGTAAAATTGAATGTACTTCACCTGAACCCCATGTTCCTATTAAAAAACACACCTCATCTTTTGTTTTCTGAAGCTTATTGCAGATGACCACTTTACCTTGGCATATCTTGAGATAAGACTTGTCTCCATTCTTTCACAAGACTTCCATAAGCCCATGGACTATTCCTCTGTGTAGCTCAGGTATCCTGCCCTTTCTCTGAGACATTCCTCATTAACAAACGTTGACCCTATTCCAATAGCCCAAATAAAACCACCACCTTAATTGTCTGGTGCATTTTGTCTTTGCCACAGGGTTATTAAAAACAAAAGCAACAACAACATCAAAGTAAGGTTATTGCCCTCAACAACTAAAATATTTACTATATGGCTTTACAGAAAAATTTGCCACCTCCTCTGTCTAGGATGAAAGGGTCCTGGCCTAAAGTTCCTTATTAACCATAGGGAGTTTTTCATATACCTGTTTAACATATTAAGTGACTCTAATTATAACTTAGTTATGCTATAAAAGTATTGCAATGGAACAAGTAAATTAGCAATCTGGAAATTATAGCAGATGAAGAATGGTCAAAGGTATTTGTGCTAATGTTTCCTTGATATTATCACATTTAATTCTTCATGCATGAAGGATAACAGGATATGCATCCCCAAATATGCCTCTTTGGCATAAAATTATTTTGAAATGACTGTTTTGAGGCCCTGGCCAGTTAGCTCAGTCAGTTAAGAGTGTCATCCCAAAATGACAAGGCTGTAGGTTCAATCCCCAGTCAGGGCCCACAAGTAACCGATGAGTGTACCATGAAATGAATGCTTCTCTTACCCCTCCCCTCTCTCTCCCTTCTTCTCTATGTCTCTCTAAAAAAAAAAAAAAATCAATCAATCAATAAAAAAATTAAGTCTTGGTTGGATAGCTTGGTTGACTGGAGCTTTGTCCCGAAGCACAGAGGTTGCTGGATCGATCCCTGGTCAGGGCACATATAGGAACAGTTCAGTTCCTGTCTCTCAGCTTCTCTGTCCCTGCCTTTCCTTAAAACAAACAGACAAACAAACAAACAAGAAATGACTATTTTGAGAAATAGCAAGCATAAGAGAAGCACTGAAAACAGAGTAGAAGTTACCCTTTTTTAAGGGATATTTATAAACAAAATTTCATTTGTAAGAGTGTCTCTCTCTCTCTCTATTCCAAGAAGAGAAGAATCACTCTAATAAATCTTTGGAAACTCCTATTATTGGAGAGGGCACTGACTTAACTCTATATAACAAACCTTACTCTTGCTTACCATGATTTTCCTGATAACCTCTCCAGTAATACTTTTTTTCTCTAATACTTTTTTCTTTTAGCTCTAGCTAAAGATGGTATTTAAGCTGGAGTTTAAGCCATGTAAAAGAGTCACTCACTTTTCCCTGGATATGTGCCATGTCTACATGAGGTATAGATGCTGATAAACTTCTATGTGTTTTTCTTTTGTTAATCTGTCGTTTATTACAAAGGTCTCAGCTAAGAACTGAGAAAGGTAGAGAGAAAATTATTTTTTGTCTCCTACACAAACTTGCAGAGTAGGAAGTTATAATTATAATTTCACAGAATAGATAGTTGAGTAGAAGTTAAGTCACATGACCAAGTTCACAGAGCTAATGACCAGCATGTAACTCTTGAGTGCTCTGACTCTATAGTTCACGTTCCTTCTACTAAAATTGCATTATGTTCAAGAATTTAGAGTTCCTTCATGTAGAATAATGAACAACTGGTGTATGCTACTGGGAGGATAGAACTAGGCTAATTCAGCTCATTAGACAGCAGAACTTCTAGCAACTAAAGTTCCCCAACCAAAGGCCAGGTCTGGGAAGTTTCTCATCTTGTACTTTGTGTAATTGTATATGTAATTCCAAGATTTTGAAAAATCTGAAATTCTTGTGACAGAACATTTTAAGACTTTTGCAAGATTTTGATCAGTGTTTCTCATTGATTAGGATGGGAGAACAAGCCATCTGAGAAGAGGAGCACATCAGAATCACTGGAGGAACTATCATTCTAAATGGTCTAATGGGTTTCAACACTTCAAAACTCACTCTTACTTTCAGGAGTGTGTCCTTAGGTTTTCGGGATTAAAAAAAATAATTCAGTATTATTGTTTAGATATGCATGCCACAAGATATAACTTAAAAATACCAAAACTGTAAGAGTATTTTGCACCCTAATCCAGGGAATTTATATCATTTTTTTGCACTTAAACATATTTAATATTATTATTCAACTTTACATTTTTCTTTTCAAATGTCCCCATAGGCTGGAACCATTTTTAAAATGGAAATATTTTTTTCTCTACCTGTTTGGCTGTTGCAAGCAAATAATTGATTTGAGTTTAATACTACCATTTCCTGTCCCCAGAAACACCCCAGGGTAAGCATTTAAAAATTTATTAAAATACTGACTTCGTTCTATTTTCTACCCTGTTTTTCTGGAGATACAAATGACATAAGAAATCCTAGAATAGATTCTTATAGGGATGTGTTAATTTGACATAAATTATTTATATTTCTTGTTATGCCTTGCTGCCCAGATAGGCTGGGAGTTGGGAGTAAACAAGCTCCTTCTACTAATCGTTAAAATGGGGATTAGAGGTTTATTTCTGCAAAAATTGTATGATGTGAGAATATTGGCTCTGGAAAACATAATAATATCCTTTGCTTTTAATATGAAAATTTACTTTTGAACTACAATATTAATGTTTTCTGATATTCTGCAAGTTTTGTATGTTCATGAAAGAATTATTTATGGTTTAAAACTATTCTGCCTCAACATATCGAAGAAGGGTCTGTTAATTTTATGTAGCTGGTGCCGTAGGCAGCGAAATCTCTTTGACATTCAAAAGCTATTTAAAAAAATTGGGTTGTCTTATGTGGATGTAACTTTATTGAATTTTCAAAGAAGTTTCAATTTCAGTAAAAAAAGATTAGAGAGTAATATTCAACAATGCCTGCAGGTAACAATTGGGACCTACATTTGTCATCATTTTGAGCTTTTTTTCTTTTTTTTTTTTTAAATAAATTTTTATTAATGGTAATGGGATGACATTAATAAATCAGGGTACATATATTCAAAGAAAACATGTCTAGGTTATTTTGTCATTAAATTATGTTGCATACCCCTCGCCCAAAGTCAGATTGTCCTTCGCCACCCTCTATCTAGTTCTCTGTGCCCCTCCCCCTCCCCCTAACTCTCCCCCTGTCCTCCCTCCCCCCACCCCTGGTAACCACCACACTCTTGTCCATGTCTCTTAGTCTCATTTTTATGTTCCACCAATGTATGGAATCATGTAGTTCTTGTTTTTTTCTGATTTACTTATTTCACTCCTTATAATGTTATCAAGATCCCACCATTTTGCTGTAAATGATCTGATGTCATCGTTTCTTATGGCTGAGTAGTATTCCATAGTGTATATGTGCCACATCTTCTTTATCCAGTCTTCTATTGAAGGGCTTTTTGGTTGTTTCCATGTCTTGGCCACTGTGAACAGTGCTGCAATGAACATGGGGCTACATGTGTCTTCACGTATCAATGTTTCTGAGGTTTTGGGGTATATACCCAGTAGAGGGATTGCTGGGTCATAAGGTAGTTCTATTTGCAGTTTTTTGAGGAACCACCATACTTTCCTCCATAATGGTTGTACTACTTTACAGTCCCACCAACAGTGAATGAGGGTTCCTTTTTCTCCACAGCCTCTCCAACATTTGCTATTACCCGTCTTGTTGATCATAGCTAATCTAACAGGGGTGAGGTGGTATCTCATTGTAGTTTTGATTTGCATTTCCCTAATAACTAATGAAGCTGAGCATTTTTTCATATATCTGTTGGCCATTTGTATCTCTTCCTGGGAGAAGTGTCTATTCATGTCTTCTTCCCATTTTTTTATTGGATTGTTTGTTTGTTTGTTGTTGAGTTTTATGAGTTCTTTGTAAATTTTGGAAATTAGGCCCTTATCTGAGCTGTTGTTTGAAAATATCATTTCCCATTTAGTTGGCTGTCTGTTTATTTTTATATCAGTTTCTCTTGCTGAGCAAAAACTTTTTAGTCTGATGTAGTCCCATTCATTTATCTTTGCCTTCACTTCTCTTGCCATTGGAGTCAAGTTCATAAAATGTTCTTTAAAACCCAGGTCCATGAGTTTAGTACCTATGTCTTCTTCTATGTACTTTATTGTTTCAGGTCTTATATTTAGGTCTTTGATCCATTTTGAATTAATTTTAGTACACGGGGACAGGCTGTAGTCGAGTTTCATTCTTTTGCATGTGGCTTTCCAGTTTTCCCAACACCATTTGTTGAAGAGGCTTTCTTTTCTCCATTGTGTGTTGTTGGCCCCTTTATCAAAGATTATTTGACCATATATATGTGGTTTTATTTCTGGGCTTTCTATTCTGTTCCATTGGTCTGAGTGTCTATTTTTCTGCCAATACCATGCTGTTTTGATTATTGTGGCCCTATAATATAGTTTAAAGTCAGGTATTGTAATGCCCCAGCTTCATTCTTTTTCTTTAGGATTGTTTTGGCTATTCGGGTTTTTTTATAGTTCCATATAAATCTGATAATTTTTTGTTCCATTTCTTTAAAAAATCTCATAGGAATTTTGATGGGAATTGCATTAAATTTGTATATTGCTTTGGGTAATATGGCCATTTTGATTATATTTATTCTTCCTATCCAAGAACAAGGAATATTTTTCCATCTCATTGTATCTTTTTCTATTTCCCTTAACAATGCTTTGTAATTTTCATTATATAGGTCCTTTACATTCTTTGTTATGTTTATTCCTAGGTATTTTATTTTTTTTGTTGCAATCGTGAAGGGGATTATTTTTTTGAGTTCGTTTTCTAATATTTCATTGTTGGCATAGAGAAAGGCTATGGACTTCTGTATGTTAATTTTGTATCCTGCGACCTTACTGTATTGGTTTATTGTTTCTAATAATCTTTTTGTGGAGTCCTTCGGGTTTTCGATGTATAGGATCATATCATCAGCAAAAAGTGATACCTTTACTTCTTCTTTTCCAATATGGATGCCTTTTATTTCTTTGTCTTGTCTGATTGCTCTGGCCAGAACTTCTAGCACCACGTTAAATAAGAGTGGAGAGAGTGGACAACCCTGTCTTGTTCCTGATTTAAGGGGGAAAGCCTTCAGTTTAGTGCCATTTAATATGATGTTAGCTGATGGTTTATCATATATGGCCTTTATCATGTTGAGATATTTTCCTTCTATACCCATTTTGTTGAGAGTCTTAAACATAAAATTGTGTTGTATTTTATCAAAAGCCTTTTCTGCATCTATTGATAAGATCATGTGGTTTTTGTTCTTTGTTTTGTTGATATGGTGTATTACGTTAACCGTTTTGCGTATGTTGAACCATCCTTGAGATTCTGGGATGAATCCCACTTGATCATGATGTATTATTTTTTTAATATGTTGTTGTATTCGGTTTGCCAGTATTTTGTTTAGAATTTTAGCATCTGTATTCATTAGAGATATTGGTCTGTAGTTTTCTTTCTTTGTGCCATCCTTGCCAGGTTTTGGTATGAGGGTTATGTTGGCCTCATAAAATGTGTTCGGAAGTATTGCTTCTTCTTCAATTTTTTGGAAGACTTTGAGTAGAATAGGAACCAAGTCTTCTTTGAATGTTTGATAGAATTCACTAGTATAACCGTCTGGGCCTGGACTTTTATTTTTGGGGAGGTTTTTAATAGTTTTTTCTATTTCCTCCCTGCTGATTGGTCTGTTTAGGCTTTCTGCTTCTTCATGACTCAGTCTAGGAAGGTTGTATTGTTCTAGGAATTTATCCATTTCTTCTAGATTGTTGTATTTGGTGGCATATAATTTTTCATAGTATTCTACAATAATTCTTTGTATATCTATGATGTCTGTGGTGATCTCTCCTCTTTCATTTTGGATTTTATTTATTTGAGTCCTGTGCCTTTTTTCCTTGGTGAGTCTTGCCAAGGGTTTGTCAATTTTGTTGACCTTTTCAAAGAACCAGCTCCTTGTTTTATTGATTTTTTCTATAGTTTTTCTGTTCTCTATTTCATTTATTTCTGCTCTGATTTTTATTATCTCCTTTCTTCGGCTGGTTTTGGGTTGTCTTTGTTCTTCTTTTTCTAGTTCCTTAAGGTGTGAAGTTAAGTGGTTTACTTCGGCTCTCTCTTGTTTGTTCATATAGGCCTGAAGTGATATGAACTTTCCTCTTATTACTGCTTTTGCTGCATCCCAGAGATTCTGATATGTCGTATTTTCATTTTCATTTGTCTGTATGTATCTTTTGATCTCTGCGCTTATTTCTTCTTTGACCCATTCATTTTTTAGAAGTATGTTGTTTAGTTTCCACATTTTTGTGGGTTTTTCCCCCTCTTTTTTGCAGTTGAATTCTAGTTTCAAGGCTTTATGATCAGAAAATATGCTTGGTAGAATTTCAATTTTTCTAAATTTGCTGATATTGTCTTTGTGGCCCAACATATGGTCAATTCTTGAGAATGTTCCATGTACACTAGAGAAAAATGTATACTCTGTCGCTTTGGGATGAAGTGTCCTGTAGATGTCTATCATATCCAGGTGTTCTAGTATTTCGTTCAAGTCCACTATATCTTTATTGATTCTCTGTTTGGATGACCGATCTAGAGCCGTCAGCGGAGTATTGAGGTCTCCAAGTATGATTGTATTTTTGTTAGTTTTTGTTTTAAGGTCAATAAGTAGCTGTCTTATATATTTTGGTGCTCCTTGGTTTGGTGCATATATATTAAGGATTGTTATGTCTTCTTGATTCAGTGTCCCCTTAATCATTATGAAGTGACCATTTTTGTCTCTGAGTACTTTTTCTGTCTTGTAGTCAGCATTATCAGATATGAGTATTGCTACACCTGCTTCTTTTTGGGTGTTGTTTGCTTGGAGTATTGTTTTCCAGCCTTTCACTTTGAATTTGTTTTTATCCTTGTTGCTTAGATGTGTTTCTTGTAGGCAGCATATAGTTGGATTTTCTTTTTTAATCCATTCTGCTACTCTGTGTCTTTTTATTGGTAAGTTTAATCCATTTACATTTAGTGTAATTATTGACACTTGTGGGTTCCCTACTGCCATTTTATAAATTGCTTTCTGTTAGTTTTGTATCTAGTTTGATTCTTCTCTTTTGTTTTTCTATCATTTGTTTCTGTTTGTTTGTGTTCCATACTTCTTTCCTCTGTTGCTACCTTTTTTAAGTCATGTGTTTTTGTGGTGGTTTTTTCTAGGGTGGTTACCATTAAGTAATGAAAAGGGTACCTACCATATTCATTGTAGTACCCTATCTTATAAGTATTTCTGCACTTCATCGTCCTTTGCTACTGTTAATCTCCATTCTCTCCCCCCTTTTTTTTCCTTTGTTGTCACAGTTTAAGTTTGGTTTTATTGTGTTCTTGGTGGAGCTGTTACTTGTGGTGTTGTTTTCTTTTGTTCTTTGAATCTGGTTGGAAAACCCCCTTTAGTATTTCCTGGAGTGGGGGCTTTCTCGTGATAAATTCTCTCATCTTTTCTGTATTTGTGAATGTTTTTATATCTCCTTCATACTTGAAGGATAGCTTTGATGGGTATAGTATTCTTGGCTGAAAGTTTCTCTCTTTCAGGGCTTTAAATATTGGAGTCCACTCTCTTCTAGCTTGTAGAGTTTCTGCTGAGAAATCTGATGATAATCTAATAGGCCTTCCTTTATATGTTGTACTCTTCTTTTCCCTGGCTGCCTTGAGAATTTTTTCTTTGTCATTGGTTTGTGTCATCTTTATTATGATGTGCCTTGGAGTGGGTTTGTTGGGGTTAAGAAAACTCGGTGTTCTGTTTGCTTCTTGAATTTGAGGCTTTAGTTCTTTCCACAGGCTTGGGAAGTTCTCGTCTATTATTTGTTTGAGTATATTCTCCATTCCATTTTCTTTCTCTTCTCCCTCTGATATACCTATTATTCTTATGTTATTCTTTCTGATGGAGTCAGATAATTCCTGTAGGGCTTTCTCGTTTTTTATTATTTTTGAGTCTCTTTCTTCTTCTCTCTGTTGTGCCTCAAGTTGTTTGTCTTCTATTTCACTAATCCTATCTTCAATCTGGGTTGTTCTGCTAGCTAAGCTTGTTACCTCGTTTTTCAGTTCGTGAATTGAGTTTTTCATTTCTGTTTGATTTGTTTTTATAGTTTCAATTTCCTTGGTAATATATTCTTTGTGTTCATTGAGTTGTTTTCTGATCTCCCTATATTGCCTTTCCGTGTTTTCTTGTATATCTCTGAGTATTTTTAAGATTTCTATTTTAAATTCTCTGTCATTTAGCTCCAAGGCTTCCAATATGTTAAGTCTTTTCTCCATAGATTTTTCCACATCTATTTGTGTTACCTCTCTTTCTTTTGTATCCATAATATTCGATTTCCTCTTTCTTATTGGCATCTGAGGGTGGTCTTGTTGATAGCACTAATTAGAATTAATAAAGAGTAAAAAGTAAAAAACAAACAAAAAAAAAACAAAAAAAAACAAAACAAAAAAAAAACCAAAAAAAACCCAACAACAACAAAAAAAAAAACAAAAAAACAAAGGGTAAAACACCCCACAAAAAAAAGCAGTAATAATTTATTATTTCCCCCTTTTTTTTTTCTTTGTTCTTCTTCCCTCCTCTCCCCTCCTCAGGGAAATATCGTGCCTATAATGGAGGGCCTGGTTTGCGGTGAAGAGTTCAAGGGGGCAAAAAAAAAAAATAAATAAATAAAAAAAAAAAAAAAAAAAAAAGGAAGAAAATCTTAGACAAGCATAAGTTGATCTGCCTGCGGGTGACGGTCAACCAAGAGATATAATGAGAGGGACAAGAGGGAACCAGAAAAAAGGACAAAAAAAGGAATAATCAAGAAGAAAAAATAAAAATAATAAGTAAAAATACGTTGTATTAAGTGGAGCAAAGACCAAATACAATGGAGACCTTGGGTTGGGAGGACCCAAAATGCCACAAAAACAAACCAACCAGAAAAAAACAAAAACAAAACCGAAAAAGAAAAACAAAGCCAAAAAAAACCTTGAGTCCCAAATTAACTAATTTGTTCGTGATTGAGGATTGAATGGGAGGAAAGTAAAACGAGAAAAAAAAAAATGAATAGAAAGGAAAAAATAAGAAAAAGAGAAAAATGAAGGAAGAAATAAAAAAGGAAGAGAAAAAGACAAAATAAGGCAAAAAAAAACAAAAGAGGAGAGAGTGAGAATTAAGTGTCCTGGACTATAACCCCAAAGGAGGGTGAGGATGAAGAAGAGAAATAAAATGTAACACTTATGGGTAGTGTAGTTCAAGAAAAGGGAAGCATAAGATGGGCAGAGAATAGAAGGACTGAGGTGGAGGAAATAAAGGCAATAAGATAGAAGGAACAAACAACAACAACAACAACAACAAAAAAACCCAACAAACAGTGGAACAAGCTGCAAAGTCTGTGGATTTTTCCTGATTTTGAGATGTCAACCTCTTCCTCCTTCTCCTCTCTCCCTCTTCCCGGTCGGCGACTCTGCACCCCAGGCCCTGCCCCTGCGCCACACCCAGGCAGGGACTTGCAGTTGATGGGGTTCTATGGCAATGTCACACAATTGGCTTTAGTCTTGTTGGTAGTCAAGGCCTGCCGGCGTCTGCAGGGTCTAACGACGAGAGAGTTCGCCTTCGTGGATTCTCTCTCCCAGTCCCCCCCTCCCGAACCAGCAGCCTGGCGATCCAGCCACAAGGCTGCCACTGCTTCTGCCTGGGGAGTAAGAGACTCAAAGAGCTGGGAAATCCCCACTCTATCCCCACTCAGTGCAAGGCTCTGGGAAGGGCTCTGACAGTCAGGGCCTCCAGTGTAATCAGGCGGGGGTGGGAGTCAATTGTTGTCAAGGTGATTGTTCAGCGCCTAGCATTCCGTTGGACCTCTCAACCCAGGCTTTCCACTCTTTGTAGCCTGTTTTGGCCGGTAAGAAGAGGCACTAGTCTCTGCTTGCGACTAGTGTGGTATAGATCTTATTATCTGCCAAGTCCTTCTTGTTAGCGTTTATCCCTGAATATGGAGGCTCTATCAATCAGAAGTTGCCCCCGCCCCTTTAGCGAGAGGCACCAAAAAATATCACGCCTCTTGTCTTGGGTCGGTGAACTGAGAGAGATCTTATCAATTAGAACCGAGGGTGCGCAGATTTCACGGGTTAAGTTAATTTTAGTAATTGGGTCGCAGCTGTGCTCCCAAAGGTATTTCAGGCTGCCTGCGCGCGCCCCTCCCCCAACGCTTGATTGTTAGCTTGAATGGCTGGGTGAGGTGCCCCGCCCGCGGCGAGAATCTCCCAAGTAGGGAATACCGCCCTGGGGCCTCTCCCGCTCCCCGTGCGCGGGCCGCTGGGAACGTTAGCGGTGCTCGGTCTGCAATGCTCGGTCTGCAACCAGACCGGGAGCGCGCCAGCGGCTGCTTGCCGCTCGCCCTGCAACCGACCCGGGCGCTGCTCGCGGCGGCTGGCGGCGGCGGCCGGCGGCGGCTTCCGAGTGCGGGATGACTTACCACAGGCGCACTTTCTCGCGGCTTGAATGAACGTCCCTGCGGTAGCTTCCTCCACACCCTCGTCTCTCAGATTCGAGTGATAACAGTCCTTTTGCTTTCAGTTTGCTCCGAAGATAAATTTTCCTGTTTCTAGTTGATAAATTTGTTGTGATTTTGGGGAGATCTGTCGGACGCGCTGCTCACGGCGCCATTTCCGTGACGTCACTCGAGCTTTTTTTCTTAAACAAAATTCTGGTTTTAACTTAGTAAAACCTACAAGAAAAATATTAATTAAAAACACAAAAACTGTAGAAAGAAAACACACACACACACACACACACACACACACACACACACACACGATGATCTAAGACCCATCTATTTTTTAGTCAGTATAAATAGCTTTCATTTCTTTAATGTCAAGTTAATTTTCATTTCTCTAACTTTTTTGTATCTACTATTTACTAGGTATTAAACTAAGTATATTTATATATAGTATCTCATTTTATTCTCTTAATAGTTCTTTAAGATAGATACTATTCTCTCTATTTCAGAGAAAAAAATTGAAATATAATGAGATTAAAATTCTGCCTAAGGTCACAAAGATCTTTCTCTGATAGTAGATTATAGCATCTGACAATTGTTCTGATTTCAATGTTAGAGTTTTTTGACAGTTAGCTGTTACCAGGGCCAATGAACAGGATGTCATCTCTATAGTGGGCCACCATGATGTTCAAGATGATCAAGGTCCTTTTAGGCTCCACTGAGACAGAGAGCAGGAGGTGACTTACTTTGAGGCAAGACAGTAGATATAGAGTGCTGTCCTTCCCACAAAAAGGCAAACTGGTTTTGATCTCTTTACCAGTGGGGATTGTAGAGGACACATATATTAGACTAATCACTTCAGACTAAGACATAGAGTCCATGCTGCTCTGTGTCAATTAGGATAATTCATTCAGCATGGCAGCTGCAAATGCAGGTACCACAAATAATCCACTGTCATCTGTCGTAAATTCTTTCTCTTTTTTTCTTTTCCTTCCTCCCTCCCTCCCTCCCTCCCTCTTTCCCTTCCTTCCTTCCTTTTTTTCCCCTCTCCTTTCTTTCTTTCTTTCTTTCTTTCTTTCTTTCTTTCTTTCTTTCTTTCTTTCTTTCTTTCTTTCTTTCTTTCTTTCTTTATGTGCTTTACTGAGAAGTTGAATAGGGCCATGGGACCATTACTGTGTTTAAAAAATAATCCTCATAATAATTTTGAAAGATAAGCATTGTCCCATTTCAACACTGGAGGAAACTGAAGCTCAGAAACGTTACACGACTTGTTCAAGGATGCACAGTGAATGGTGGCAAAGAATAGAACACATCCTGGTTTATCTCTAAAGTCAGTGCACTGCTCAGTATATTATGTGATCTTTTCATATGGCTATTACCAAGTCATTCTACATGGGAGACACTTTATATGGGAGATACTTTAGTATAGTGATGGGTTATCATAATGAAAAAAAAAAAAGTGGTGAAGCAGGAGACTTGTATTGACCAGTTAATTTTATCAACAACTTTGTGACTGATTCACTTAAAGATTTTATGAAAATATGGAAAGATTGTGAAATAATCATAGAATGCTTATTATTCTTTTGAAGTTCTTTAGTCTATTTTGGATAACAGTTTATATATAACCATGTACAAAGTATGTATACTTAGGTGGGGAGTTAGCTTGGACCCAACATGTTTGCTGAAACTTTAAATAGTATAAGCTAGTTCTCTGAGTAGTCAGAAATACATTATTTTGAGCCATTAACTTTGTGTGGCACCAACACTATCTTTTAACTACACAATGATTTTATTATCTTCTAATTATCTGTGATTCACTTGTTTGAGATGGTAAAACAAGGTTCTAAAGTTTAAGATTAAGGTTTATGGGTTAAATTTGTTTCTGTAATCTATTGATTTTGTTTGTTTTATTCTGTTATAAAAAAATACTTGATTACATCCCTAGTCCATCCAAATTGTATACTATAAAGGATTATATATAAATAAATTAAGGGATCTGGATCTTTATTGATAAAACCACTTTTTAATAACAGTAGTTCTGCAAATTGATATTAAACAAAATATTATTGGAAAAGAAAATATAGTGTCACTCAAATAATGACTCATGTTACAAATAATCAGTTTGGATACAGCTACAAGATTTTTCTGGCACAATAGTAAATTAAACACTTCAACAAACTTGTTAAATTAATAAAAATCTCAACTCTCTATGTTTTATTTAGTGATATAGGAATATGGAAAACAAGCTGTTTTCTTTGTTTTATTTACATTAGAGTGAATAGAAGAATAATTTCACAGACAAAAAAATGTTTATAGCATTTTCCTGGGAAAATGAAGTTGTAATGGTTAGAAATGTCATTAGTTGCTTAATGCAATAGAGTTTATAAATTTTTTCCCCCCAGTTGGCATTTTAGGGATAGGTGGCTACTGGTGTAGGCTCACGCTCTCAACTTTGTCATCAGGGATCCAGAGACATCTATCTTTCTGTGTTGTCATGTTTAGCAAATTGCTTTTCATTCTCTGCTTTGTTGTGTCATGGTTGCAAAATGGTTGCAACAGGTCCAGCCATCAGGAAAAAGGAGGAAGGATCAGGATGTCTATGATCTTTTTTTAGTTCATCTTCACATAGATCTCCGAGACCAGAATTATGTCACATGTCTATGTCTAATTGCAAAGAAAATGAGCAAGTGAGGAACAGGATTGGCCAATTATGACTAATCCTCAGGGGCTACACAATTGCACCTCCAAAGAAAACTGAGGTGCTGTTCAGGAAAAAAGAAGATTTATATGTGTTTTGGTCAACAATCTATTTTTTTCCCTATTTTCTCAGAAATAGTCTAGTCAAAGTTACTACTTTACTAATAGCTATTCTTAATGAATATATATACTTAAGTATGGATTATAGGGATTCAGATGTGGAGAGATTAGTGAGGACAAGAATGAGATAGCTCATGAAAGAATAAAATTGAAGGGCATGTAGGATTAAGGTAGTAGAGAAGGGAAACAGCATTCCAATAAGAAGGATTATGCAAGTAATGGCAGGGAGTTTCAACTAAGAATGGAATCACCTTACAAGGAGAAGAGTTGAGACTGTCTGTGTTAAGCATTACTTTTTATTCTGATTCTTTGTCATCTGAGACTTCGCCGACCTGGAGTGACTGTTCCTCCCAAGGCTAGACAATTCCCAGACATAGTAAATGACTAGCCTGGAAACAAATACAAAGCAACCAATCCAGAGATCATACCTCACTACTACCTCTTTTACTGAGGTCTTACACTTTGGGCCACTATCCACCTTCTCTAATCACACCCGTACCAGGTATGAGACACCCAGAGACATCCCCTCTGCCCTAGAGCCTGCTGAAATTATTCAAAGTAGCCAATGCCAAGTCTGCTTCCCCTGCCTCACCCATTCCATCCATGGAAACCACAAAGAAGGCTCCTACCCACTCCTTCTCCTGCCTGACTGGCCTGCAGCCCTCCCTCTGCACTCCCAGCTGCCTTGCCTCCTGTTTCTCAGGATCTGTGTGTATAGACTCTTTCCTTCACGCACTCATTCTCATGTCCGTGGACCTTACATACCTGATTAAAACAAAGGAGTGTGGTACGTTTCAGAACACTTCCTTTATTTGAAGGAATCGAAAAGAGTGATAAATAAGATGTCATGTTGTGGTTTGAGATTTCTGATTTCAGTTTGGTGGGGAGTAGGTAGGAAGCTCGTTGAGGAAGACACCTGGAAGTGTTCATAATCTTGCCGGGAGTATCACAGGACTCTAGTGTTTGCTGGTGGGTGGGGTTTTCTTCCAGAGATTCCTCAATATGTGATTACGGTACTATGCAAAAGCCAATTATCTTTCAAAGTGATCTTCAGTTTGATTCGTGTCTGAGAAAAAACAGTGAGATTATTAGATAGATTGAGGCTAATAAGCTACTGATGAGAACCAGTGACCTCATTTGTAATCTTGTTAATACAAATGACAAAGGTTTTTGTTAACCTGAGAAAAAGTGATATATTAAGAAGACAAGGAAAACAACCTTTTTTCCTTCATACAGAATCTTTTTCTTTTATTCTACTGTGAAATATTTCTGTGATTCTGTGTGTGTGTGTGTGTGTGTGTGTGTGTGTGTGTATATATATATATTTATTTATTTATTTATTTTTTACAGGGACAGAGAGAGAGTCAGAGAAAGGGATAGACGGGGACAGACAGACAGGAACGAAGAGAGATGAGAAGCATCAATCATCAGTTTTTTGTTGCGACACCTTAGTTGTTCATTGATTGCTCTGTCATATGTGCCTTGATCATGGGAATTCAGCAGACCGAGTAACCCCTTGTTCGAGCCAGCGACTTTGGGTCCAAGCTGGTGAGCTTTTTGCTCAAGCCAGACGAGCCCGCATTCAAGCTGGTGACCTCGGGGTCTTGAAGTTGGGTCCTCAGCATCCCAGTCCGATGCTCTATCCACTGCGCCACCATCTGGTCAGGCTGTTAATATTTTGTTGTTAAAAGTTCTAGAAACCCTATCTTGAACTCTGATTAATGAACTTAAATGATTGTTAATATTTTATTGTAGAAATAGAGGGCAAACCAAAAACGAATTGAATTTGTTGTGATTACCGTATTTACTAGCATGACTTTTTTACATAAATGGTCTGACATTAAAAGGAGAGGAGAGGAAGCTGTGAAGTTACTTGGCCCTGACAAGAATGGACTTTAGCAGAATTGCCACCAGGTGCTGAATTTCCATACATTTCCCTTAGTGAATTTCTGTGCTTGGAGGCAGGGTTAGAACCATTTAGAGAAGAGGTTTAGACATCCTGCTGAGAGCAGTTGATGAAGAATTGTGGTAGCTGTTAACTCTTCAACTTACTTAAGCAAATAAGGTTCAATTAAAGCCAAATCACACATCTTTGGTAAATATAAAGTTTCAGAACCCTTACTGTTAAAATTCAATTTACTAAGCTACCCCAAGTTATTTTCTCCTCCAAATTATGTGTGGTAAATATGTGAAAGATAGAAAAAGACTCAAATAAATATGGTAACCAGGAAAAGACTCCTGCTTCCCATTTTCTTATGTGTTTGATAAAAAGCCAGAGCGCCTAACAGAATAAGATACCGGGAGAACCAGAGTAGCTATCTGAGACAACACAACAGCTATTTTAATTCATAAAAAAAAGCTTCATTGTAATAGCCTTCATTAGTTGGTGCTCATTCTAAAGTCATTTAAGAGGAAAGAGAACATGTTGTTCAGATGTAGTAAAAAAAAAAAAACCAGGGAGACGAAATCCCTTTAAATGAGGTTTGGAGATTTTGATTTTTATTAAATCTGTTTTGTAAATGGGTTTTCTACCTGATTTAAACCAACTGTTTTGTTCTTCAAAAGTCTGGACGGTTAGTTTGCATTTTAAAATACAGTTATTTCTCAGGGTGCTGTCTCTTTATTTGGGCTGGATGTTTTTTCCTTGAGAGGAAATCGAGAACGCTATGGAAGAGGCTGCCCAGGACCTGCAAACCGAGCAGTGGAAGGAGTTGACTTTCTCCCCGGTTTTCCTAGAATCAAAGGCCCCACTATGCTCAGTCACCTCCTTTTCCCCATCTGCATGCCACCATCTTGGCTGCCTGCCTCTCTGCAACCACGTGGCCTCTGTAAAAAATGGCCTGATAACTCCTCCTCCTTCTTTCTTCTTAAAAATTTTCAGCGTGACAACCCCTCCTCCAGCACATATTAGCATAACCAAGCCCCTTCCCAAGCATGAAGGTAATTACCAGTATCACCTGGGCAATGCAATCACGTGGTGAGCAGCCATTTTTAACAATAGAAGTGAGTAAAACCAAGTAACACAAGTTTTACAAACTTATTTGCCCAACAGGAGGAAAGAACACCACTTCTAGGCTCCACTCTTCTCCTCAGCAATGTAGAGTTAGACTCAGTGGTCTATGCAGTCTCCTCCTGCCCTGGTATTCTATGATTCCCAGTCTCCATGACATATGACTGTAGAGTCCAAGCAGGTAACTTAAAGGGAGAAGAGGGGAAACCTCAAACAGCAGGGTTTTTGGCTAAGGAATGCAGCTGCTGCTCAGCTCAAGTACATGAATGCAGGCACCGTTCCACGGCAAGTGATGCAAACTCTGATTTTTTTCAAGAGAGGCTGCCCAGAAGTCAGTCCTTTTTGCCCTCAGATTTATTCCTTTATTCATTCCTTCTCTGCTCTAAATCATAGGGGCTCACTCTTATGGGCTGTAGTTCCTGATTCTCTTGTCAGCTGTCTTGGCCTGGGTGCTGCCCACGGGAGGCATTGGTGGGAGGTGGGGGTGGGGAAACAAGGAGAAACCAGGGTATTTCTTTTTTTTAAAAAAATTTTTTTTATTTATTCATTTTAGAGAGGAGAGGGAGAGACAGAGAGAGAGAGAGAGAGAGAGAGAGAGAGGAGACAGAGAGAGAGAAAGGGGGAGGAGCTGGAAGCATCAACTCCCATATGTGCCTTGACCAGGCAAGCCCAGGGTTTCGAACCGGCGACCTCAGCATTTCCAGGTCGACGCTTTATCCACTGCACCACCACAGGTCAGGCCTAAACCAGGGTATCTCTAAGCCTGCCTCTCTGCCTTGGACAATGTCCCCTGCAGCAGAAACAGCTCTACAAGAATCCCAGCTTCTGTGAGACAGGCCCACTGTGGTTCCAGCGTTCACTGACTCCACTCCCTTTTTCATCCCCTGTTTGGGTCTTTCCTTCCCCATCCCTGCCTCCTCATTTCCCTTCAGTTCTAGATATGAGACGGTCTTTGATGCAATCCCTCTGGAAAGTTCTGGAGCACAAATTACAGCCCAGAATCAGGGCCCTCTGGAGGCAAGTGGTTGAGTGACTTGACTCCTGTTTGTTAGTTATTGGACAACTAGGCAAGCTTCGGAAAACCCATCCTTGTTTCAGCCATGTTTAAGCAGATATTACTGTTTTACCATATTGCCCGGGATAAGGTATGGTGAGGGCAAGGTAAGAAATCGGAAAGAGTTATAGAGTTTTGTTATACTCACAGTAACCTGGGAGAACACAACACACCGTGCAGGCCTACATGAGGAGCACCAGGGTTGGGTGTGAGGCAGAGGGAGACGGAAACTATGGGTAAGTGTCTTGTTGTGGTTTCAGTGGGAGGGGATGGGGGAGACACGGAAAGCAGGTTTAGGATTGGTTAATCTGAATAGTTTCAGTGGGCTCTGCTGATACAGGAGCTGCCTCCGGTTGTCTGGTACCTGGCCCTGGGACGAGGAAGGTGTTTGTATAGTGGCTTGGAGTATAAGAACCCCATATGGCAGGTGCTTGGGGTATGAAAGTAATCTATTGCTCAAGAAAGGGAGCTGACAAAGCCTCAAAAGTAGGTCAAGATAATGTGCCAAAGCCCTGGCTGGTTGGCTCAGCGGTAGAGCGTCGGCCTGGCATGCGGGGCACCTGGGTTCGATTCCCGGCCAGGGCACATAGGAGAAGCGCCCATCTACTTCTCCACCCCCACCCCCTCCTTCCTCTCTGTCTCTCTCTTCCCCTCCCGCAGCCAAGGCTCCATTGGAGCAAAGATGGCCCGAGCGCTGGGGATGGCTCCTTGGCCTCTGCCCCAGGCGCTAGAGTGGCTCTGGTCGGCAGTGCGATGCCCCGGAGGGGCAGAGCATCGCCCCCTGGTGGGCAGAGCGTCGCCCCTGGCGGGCGTGCCAGGTGGATCCCGGTCGGGCGCATGCGGGAGTCTGTCTGACTGTCTCTCCCTGTTTCCAGCTTCAGAAAATTACAAAAAAAAAAAAAAAAAAGATAATGTGCCAAAAACAAACAAAAAAACTCCCACAAAAAAGCAATATTCTAGTGATCCACACAGAAACTTCTCCAGGAAGATCTTCCTGGTTTGGAGGAAGCTACTGTCTTTTCAGAGACAGGGAAAGCTGCCTCGTTCTCTCATCTTTGCAAAACTGCTGAGTGATGGTGCCAACACTTCTCGCTCCACAAAGAGAGAGGTGGGGCAGGCAATATTTATCCCAGGCCAAGGGCAGGACCAACAGCAGACCCCTCGCTGCACCATGGTTACTTCTATCAGTCTTCACAGCCTCGCTGAAGTAAGCTGTGCTCTGGGCTTGGCTGACAGTTTTTCCCTAGACTCCTAGGCATGACACACAAGCACATTTTGCCTAATGATCATTCTTAGAACAGTTCCTTGAGAAAGATCTTTTCTATTTCAGCACACTCAGAATTGAAAATGACTAGCATTGAGGTTATAAAAAGGCATCACATTTTTTTTCCCTCTGTACCTAGATTTGCTCAAAGTGCAGAGGCAGCAAACCGTAGACTGTGAGCACTGAAAGAAACCTCATCTTTTTCCTGCCTTGGAAACAGGCTCAGAGAAATGAAAAGACTTGCTAAAGTCATGAAGCAAGTTCTGTGACAGAATCAGAACTAGAATCCAGATCGCCTCACTGCCTTGTTAGAGGACAAATGCTCCTGTAAACCAAATGTCCCATTTGATAACACACATGCAAATCAAACTCAATACATATCTAGAACAGCAAATATGAAGGTTGCTAAAGCTGAACTTTATTCGTTAAAGGTTATGAGAGGGGCATTTCCCAGTTCAGTTTCTCAGTAAGGGCAATGAAGATAGCCTGACCTTGCCTGACCTGTGGTGGCGCAGTGGATAAAGCGTCGACCTGGAAATGCTGAGGTCGCCGGTTCAAAACCCTGGGCTTGCCTGGTCAAGTCACATATGGGAGTTGATGATTCCTGCTCCTCCCCCCTGTTCTCTCTCTCTCTCTCTCTCTCTCTCTCTCTCTCTCTCTCTCTCCCCCCTCTCTCTCTAATAAAAAATGAATAAATAAAATCTAAAAAAAAAATAGCCTGACCTTGAGTCAAACAGTGAGTGTGTGCAGAATACTCTGAAGGCCTTCTCTTGTGGGTGCTTTCTGCTCAAAAAGAAAGGATCGTGTTTGGCCCAGACTGGGTAGCTGGGTAAACAAACCCAACTAAGGACAATGGCAATTTTAATGACTACTCATTGGTTGTCTATTTAGTGGATGCTGCTCTATTTAACCATTGCATCACCCACCAGAGCAAAAGATGTTTGGAGAGTCCCTGAAAGAAAACATCATCAGAAGGACACCCCTGAGAGGAGTCACACAGCTCCTTCGTGAGCAGGCACGGAATAAATGCACACAGTCTGCCCAGAGTCTCCTTACAGACAGGTGGATTGAAAATTCATAGTCATCTTTTGTTCTTCTAGCTGCTCCTTGTGACAGCTCCTAACGGACTGAACTGGGGTTGGGTTGCATTTGCAGGGATTTGGAAGGATGTTGGTGCCAACTTGGACTTGGTGAACATGTTAAGGACACTACTCTTTTATGAAACAATCTTTATTCTTTTAAACTTTCCAACCTTCCTCAAATACTTTTCAGTGGCATCGAGCATGTGTTTGTTGACAGACTTATCATTTCCAGTTGTTAACAATGATCTTTTTTTTTTTTTTTCATTTTTCCAAAGCTGGACTCCCGCATGCGCCTGACCGGGATCCACTCGGCATGCCCACCAGGGGGCGATGTTCTGCCCCTCTCGGGCATCTCTCTGTTGCATCCAGAGCCATTCTAGTGCCTGAGGCAGAGGCCACAGAGCCATCCCCAGCGCCCGGGCCATCTTTGCTCCAATGGAGCCTCGGCTGCGGGAGGGGAAGAGAGAGACAGAGAGGAAGGAGAGGGGGAGGGGTGGAGAAGCAGATGGGTGCTTCTTCTGTGTGCCCTGGCCGGGAATCGAACCTGGGACTTCTGCACGCCAGGCAGACGCTCTACCGCTGAGCCAACCGGCCAGGGCCAACAATGATCTTGAAGTGAGTAATCACCAACAACATCATTCATATTTTATAGACAAAGATAAACTCCTCTGCTAGAAAACCTTGGTGGTCCCCCACTATTTACAGAACAATGCCACAACTGCTTGTCTGGCTATGGAAAGCCCCTCTGTCGCCTCCAATGATTAGGTTTTATTCTTTCATACTTCTTAGGCTTCAGCCAATTTTGACTCATTCGTTCAGTAAATATGTGCTGGGGTCCCACCGTGGACCAGGCTGTGTTGTGCGTGCGGGATAGAGTGACTCAGTCAGACAGACTCTCCTTATCTCAATGTGCCTATTTCACCTGTGTCCTAGCTCTCTCTGCTCCTGCCTGCCATGTCTGCCCTCATCTCTCATCACAAAAACCACCACTTATCCCTCAACATCACTCCTCTGAAGCTGTCCTTGGTCTCCCTTTCCCCCGTGTGTTTCTATAGTACTTACCACATTGGATCCTGCCTTTTTTTTTTTTTTTTTTTTTTTTTGTATTTTTCTGAAGCTGGAAACGGGGAGAGACAGTCAGACAGACTCCCGCATGCGCCCGACTGGGATCCACCCGGCACGCCCACCAGGGGGCGACGCTCTGCCTACCAGGGGGCGATGCTCTGCCCCTCCAGGGCTTCGCTCTGCCGCGACCAGAGCCACTCTAGTGCCTGGGGCAGAGGCCAAGGAGCCATCCCCAGCACCCGGGCCATCTTTGCTCCAATGGAGCCTTGGCTGCGGGAGGGGAAGAGAGAGACAGAGAGGAAGGGGGGGGGTGGAGAAGCAAATGGGCGCTTCTCCTATGTGCCCTGGCCGGGAATCAAACTCGGGTCCCCCGCACGCCAGGCCGATGCTCTACCGCTGAGCCAACTGGCCAGGGCATATCCTGCCTTTTAACCAGTTTTTACAACTAAGATTATTCAAAAACAGTTGTAAACTCTTCATCAACAGGAATCATGTGGCATTCATCTTTAATCCCTGCTGCCTGGCATGGAGCCTGGCAGCTGCCTAAGAGGAATAAAGATCTGCTGGACTGATGGGGGCAATGATACCATCTCTGGTCTCCTGGTGTTGTAGTTAAGCCCCTGATTCCATCCATCTACATATTTCCTCCCCCCCTTATTTATAGTTATTTATGTCTCTATTAGGTCCAAGAAAATGTCCATTGCCCATGACGTGGAACTTTTAGTCTAGCTTGAACAGAAGTCAATCTGTGGGACTTTTTCCCACAGTCAGTGAATCATTCACTAAGAAATATGGGGATAAGATATGTTTGCTTTTTGAGTGTGTTCATTTGTTAATGTCTACTACTATTTATTCTATTTACTTGTTCTGATAAGGAATCTTGGTTACTTCTATTTATTTTTATTTTAAGTTTTCGGCAATTGCTTTGAGGAGAGTGAAAATAAATTAATTTCTTCTAAGAGAGTAAAGTGCATATTATGGGGAAGATAATCTCTAAAAGTGTATTGCTCATTTGTCTGCTTAAATGATCTAGTTATTGATGTGCAACATTCTTTTCATTTCAGACACTGTTGACTGGACCTAACTGCTTTTTGATTGTAGAGCTAGTGAACATATTAATACTAATCACCATGGATATTTATCATTTGACAAGGTGAGACATTTATTTGTTTCAGTCTTAAACTAAACCAGGATATGTTCTTCTCTAGGATTTTTCTTAAAAAGTTTATAGTTGCATATTTACCCTTATATATTAATTAAATTATGGATTATATGGGATCTTCTTTATTTGAACATTTAAAAAATATGGGGATTGGAGCTTGAAACTAAAGTCATTTTTATATTATCTATCTATCTATCTATCTATCTATCATCTATTATCTATCTATATCTACCCATCTATCTATCTATCATCTATCTATCTATCTATCTATCTATCTATCTATCTATCTATCATCTATCCATCATCTGTGTATCAGCATCTATCATCTATGTATCTCTATAATCTATATCTATCCATCCAATTTTCTATAGAATTAGAAGTAGTAGGATGTGTTTTATGTTTATTTTTGGCTACAGTATGTGATTAGATATTTCACCTCTTAATTAATTTTGGTTTTATAGTCTAGGGCAGTGGTTCTCAAAGTGTGTGCCAGGGTGCACTGGTGCACCCTAGAAGAGTTCCAGAGAACTCTTCTATGTGCCCTATGGTATTCCAGAGAAATATGTGCCTGTTGGGGACCAAAAACCCAACAGTTTAGATTTTTGGGGGACAGAGGTGTGGAGAATTGGCTGTAAGCTGACAGTATGCCCAACCCCCCATCACTTGCCTGATTAGGTTGCAAAAGGCTGTTAAGCTGTGGTGCTGGATTGTTTACTCTACCCCCCATGTTCCCCAGAAAGACTGGAGGCAAGTTTCTTCTATCCTCTGTTTGGTATAAAGTTAAGAAGATATGTATGATGGGGGTTTTCTGCACTCAACACAATTTAGAGTAAAAAGAGAAGATTCTTCAATGTATTGATGAGGAAATGAGAGTTTGCCTTTCAAATATATGCCCAAACATTGAAGAAATCGCTAGGACATATCAGGCTCATGTTTCTCATAAACGCAAGAATGAAAAAACTTAACAGATTCGCTCCGGGACCTGGCGAATTGACTAAATCTTACTAAGAATGTATCTATATATATAAAAAGATAACTTTTTTGTTGTTTTTAAAAATTTTTCAACCCCTCTTTTTTACCATTTCTAAAAAGCATAATTCAAAAAAATGTAACATAGAAATATTTTTTGATGTAAGAATAAATTTAATTTTGTCATATTTATTTCATTTAATTATCATAAAAGCCACTTGGACTTTATTTTTTTCTTTAATATTTGACTTAATTATTATAACATATTTCTCAGAAATTTGGATATAGTGTGCCTACAATTATTTGTAGGATTTAAAATGTGCCCCAACTTCAAAAAGTTTCGAGAACCGCTGGTCTAGGGCTTTGCTAGAACTCATAAATAAGTTTGCTTACTCATTGTTTCTAATCTTTGAAGAATGATAGGAAATGAAAAGATCCCAAAATAAAAATATAGAAGCAAATTTCTGGGAAAATTTGATTCTTTCATAAAAGAGAGAAGAGGATGGAGTCTGTATATCAAATACTGGTGTCTTTGAAACAAATATTAGTAATAAATTACTGAAAGATAGTTATTAAACATTTAGAAAAGGAAACTGTTTTCACTAAGATTCTCAAGGGTTCAGGCAGACAATGTCAAGAGATGAGGCTAGAGAGTAAGCCTTAAGTCAGGTCTCAGAGACTCTTTAAACTCAACAAAGGAAGTTGGCAGGATTCTTGTTCTGAGTTCCATCCTAGCAATTCACAGTAATAACCCTTATTTCATTCTTTGGTGAGAAATTTAAGTTTTCTTTGCCTACTAGTTTGTATTGACAAATTTTAAGGAATTTTGCAGGTTCATTGTTAAACATAGCCATTATTAAAAATTAAATAAGCCCTGGTTGGTTGGCTCAGTGGATAGAGCGTTGGCCTGGCATATGGACATCCTGAGTTTGATTCCTGATCAAGATACATGTGAGAAGCAACTGTTTGCTTTTCTTATCTTCCCTCTCCCCCTTCTCTCCCTCTTCTTCTCTTACAGCCAGTGGCTTGATTGGTTTGAGCATCAGGCCTCGGGCACAGAGAATAAGTTGGTTGATTTGAACATAGGCTCCAAACGAGGGTTGCCAAGTGGATCCTGGTTGGGGAGCATGCAGGGTTCTGTCTCACTATCTCTCTTCCTCTGACTTAAAAAATAATTATATAAACATACATAATTAAATTAAACACAAATATAATAAACACTCAAAACTTACTACTTCTCCATTGATTTAGTACATATATAACTGTACCATATTCTTAAGGCTATTTATGTCCACTATTCTTGAAATACCATATAATCGTGTGCTACAACTGTGTGTCTCTTCCCAGCTCTGTGTTTACTATATCAAGTTGGAATTAGCCATGGTGGGAATATTTACACCATGGAAATGAGCAAGCACTATGAGTCAGAGCTTGATTTATTACTTTGCTGACTGTCTAGACTTAAGAAAGTGAAGAAGCAAATGTAAGTAATGCAGATTAAACATAAAAGTGTGTTGTGTTTGTAGCCATTCCATTGGGAGTAGTGTAAAAAATGGGAATATAGTCTTTTAGCATTTGAAAACTATTTCTTAATTCAGCAAAGAATTCATTCACATCATTGACAAATGTTTGTTGTTTTGCCTTTGTCTTTACTTGGTGACATGAATGAAAACATAAACCAAAATTTATTTCAGAACTAGGCTCATTTGTCACTTGTAACTATAGTTTGGATATAGCTATAAGAGTTCAGCAAAAATCAATAGAAGCATTTTGTGAGAGTTGATTGGCTATATGGAATTTACAATAAATAATATTATATATTTATCACTATTTATAAATTGTGAGATATACATCTTTTATATTAATAAAATTTATAAATAAATTATTAGAATACATTTTATATATGCTGTACAACTTTTCAAAGAGCGATTGTTAAACAGACATTTACCAACATACTATGGCCTAACTTATCTTTAATTCCAATCTAATTTATTTTCTCCTGTTAAGTTTTGTCCTATATTCTTTTTTTTGTTTCCTATGTACATAGAACTTCTTATTATATTTGATTTTTACAAAAATCTGAATTTTCTCTCTCCTATCTAACTTTAAGTTTAAATCACTCTTAATTCCATTGACAACTCTCTCAGAAAATGTCTTCTCTGTCTTTTTGTGACATGCATCATGGCCTTAGTTCATCATTCTATTACCAGGGCCAGAAAATAGGAAATTTATTTTGCAACTTCCCTATACAACTTATTTTTTTTTTTTTCTGAAGCTGGAAACAGGGAGAGACAGTCAGACAGACTCCCGCATGCACCCGACCGGGATCCACCCGGCACGCCCACCATGGGGCAACGCTCTGCCCACCAGGGGGCGATGCTCTGCCCATCCTGGGCGTCGCCATGTTGTGACCAGAGCCACTCTAGCGCCTGAGGCAGAGGCCACAGAGCCATCCCCAGCGCCCGGGCCATCTTTGCTCCAATGGAGCCTTGGCTGCGGGAGGGGAAGAGAGAGACAGAGAGGAAGGCGCGGCGGAGGGGTGGAGAAGCAAATGGGCGCTTCTCCTGTGTGCCCTGGCCGGGAATCGAACCCGGGTTCTCCGCACGCTAGGCCGACGCTCTACCGCTGAGCCAACCGGCCAGGGTTTACAACTTATTTTTAATTCCCACTTTTCACCATCTCATCCAAATTTCCAACTCTAAAATATAAGTTGAAATATATGAATTCCACTTACATTTGCAAGTTCTCCAGTTTTTTTTTTTTCCATGGACATCATAGTCCCGAGAGAAGTTTTCTAATCCTCTTAGGGCAGAATTAGCAATTTCTTTTTTTTTTTTTTTTTTTTTTACTTTTTTATTTTTATTTTTTTTAATTTTTTTATTTATTCATTTTAGAGAGGAGAGGGAGAGACAGAGAGAGAGAGAGAGGAGAGACAGAGAGAGAAGGGGGAGGAGCTGGAAGCATCAACTCCCATATGTGCCTTGACCAGGCAAGCCCAGGGTTTTGAACCGGCGACCTCAGCATTTCCAGGTCGACGCTTTTATCCCCTGCGCCACCACAGGTCAGGCAGAATTAGCAATTTCTACATGAATTAGTAAAATCAGATAGACAGTAACTGTCCAGGCCTTCATATTCTTCATCCAAGGGCTGCTACTGTGGGAAAATGTCAGGTTTATGAGAACCAAATCTGTCATTTCAAGAAAGCTGTTACTGAGGATCAAGTGCTTCTTGTTACCAAGTGCAACCAAGAAATAGGCTTCTTCAAGCCTGCTAGTCCCAGTCCTCTTGTCATAGAAAGCACACATCACTGCTTCTGTAGGTGCCAACTCTCTGAGACAGAGCTTCAGACTGTTGTAAGGTTTATTGCTTCAGTCTCCTCTCATCATCTTCTTGATCACATCCTTCCACTCAGCAGCCTCTCCTCAGGCTCCTGGTTGTTGTTAACCTCTTGCTTATTTTACCTGTCAGGTTAAAACTCCTGACCTCCAAGAAATCTTCCCTGAGGGGTAGTGCTCCAAGGCAATCATGTAGCACCCTGTCTCCTGACTGTGTGGAAGTGCTGGCATTGAATAGTAACTGCCTGACTTCTAATCGGTCTCCTAGACTGCTCTATGAGGTCAGAGACCATTTCTCTGTGGCTTTATTTCTAGCTCCCAGCATAGTACCTGGTAAATGGTAGGCACTCAATATATATGCACTGAATGAAGCAATGAGTGAATAAATGAATGGTTTCAGATCTGGGTGAGGCTCCTATTGATTCAAAGATCTATGGACCAAGAAGGCAAATGTTCTTCCTCTAATATACAATAATGAAACACACTATTCATGCGCAACAAATTCACCTGTTACAGAGGGAAAACAATGGTAGGCTCACAGTAATTACTTTCATTGCAACTTTGAAGTTTCACTGTCAAATGCTGCCTGGATTTCCCACTCTCAAGGTGGAGAATAATCTTAGATTGAGCTCTGGTCCTGCTCTCTTGGTGTGGATCCCAGTTCATTGTTCTCTACACTGCCTGGCTGCTCCCTCAGAGATATTGTTGCTTTGCAATAAACCTCTTGGCCATTTCAGAAAATGAAATTGGACTTTGTTATTTGAATACATTTTTAGATTTCTTTGTACCCAGAGAAAGCTGGGAACCTACAGACTCTTGCACACTTGATCAGGGCCAGCCTTGACGAACTCGGGTTGGCAGAACTTCTACCAGCACAGCTACTCTCCCTGTATGCGAGTTTTCTACATATTTGATTTGAGTGCACCCTATGTACAAAGGCCACGCTAGCACTTTTATTTTTAAGTAGGTTTTTCTCTCTAGATTTAATTAATCTTATTTTAGCATAACTAGGTGCTATGGGACCATCCCATCCCCTTAAGCTTTATAGAAATACTTTTGGTACGGCTGAAAAGATACTTTATTCATTTATTTTTCAGAGGTTTTTATTTTATTTTATTTTATTTTATTTTATTTTATTTTATTTTATTTTTTACAGAGACAGAGAGAGTCAGAGAGAGGGATAGACAGGTACAGACAGACAGGAACGGAGAGAGATGAGAAGCATCAATCATCAGTTTTTCATTGCGCGTTGCAACACCTTAGTTGTTCATTGATTGCTTTCTCATATGTGCCTTGACCGCGGGCCTTCAGCAGACCGAGTAACCCCTTGCTGGAGCCAGCGACCTTGGGTTCAAGCTGGTGAGCTTTTTGCTCAAACCAGATGAGCCCGTGCTCAAGATGGCAACCTCGGAGTCTCGAACCTGGGTCCTCTGCATCCCAGTCCAACGCTCTATCCACTGCGCCACCGCCTGGTCAGGCTATTTTTCAGAGGTTTTAAAAGGGATGAGCAAACTCTTGTTTCAATTTTACACTGAAGGCATGCCTTACTGCAGTGCCCTAGACCTTGGCCCCAGGATTTACCTTTTTTTTTTTTTTGGTATTTTTCTGAAGCTGGAAACCGGGAGGCAGTCAGACAGACTCCCGCATGCGCCCGACCGGGATCAACCCAGCACGCCCACCAGGGGCGATGCTCTGCCCATCCGGGGCGTCGCTCTGTCGTGACCAGAGCCACTCTAGCACCTGGGGCAGAGGCCAAGGAGCCATTCTCAGCACCCGGGCCATCTTTTGCTTCAATGGAGCCTCGGCTGCGGGAGGGGAAGAGAGAGACAGAGAGGAAGGAGAGGGGGAGGGGTGGAGAAGCAGATGGGTGTTTCTCCTGTGTGCCCTGGACAGGAATCGAACCCGGGACTCCTGCACACCAGGCCGACGCTCTACCACTGATCCAACCGGCCAGGGCCAAGGATTTATCTTAATTTGAGACTTACTGGTTGGAAAGACTGGATATGAAGAAACATTTGCTTTTCAGATCAGCAGGTCCCTGCATTTCTGGGCTATGTTCCCTCTTAGTTTTGTTTGGAAATTTGCTAATTCTCCCTGGCTCTCATCTCTTGTCTTGTAGCACCTGATCATGAACAGCTGACAGCAATCAGCTGATGCTTGTCTAGAGAACTCCTTGGACAAGTTTAAAAGTTTATTAGGTACATTTTCTAGCTTCCAAGTTACGGTAGGTGACAGTTTAATGATGTGTTTTAACTCTACATTATATAGGCCACCATTTCTGTCTCTAGCCTCCTATAAGTTTCTAAACATTTTGTTAGCTTTCTTTACAATTTTTTTTGCCATTTTCCCAGCCTCCATGAACCATCTAGTTCCAAAGCCAATGCCTCATAATTTAGGTTGTTGTTATAGCAGCACCCACTTCCAGGCACCAATTTCTGTATCATTGGCTACTGCTATGTGACAAACTATTCCTAAATTCGCTGGCTTAAAATAACATTTATTGAGATTTAACAATAAATACTTCTGATCCACATGGAAAAGGGAATGGATACAGGCAGGGTGAAGAGGGGCCATTAATACAAATTACCCCAAAGATTAGGCTTTTTACCTTGGAATTATGGAGAAAACATTTTTTTTATTTGTGTGTTGGGTAATGGTGTTATTTTTCTCTTCATGCAATCAAAAAATTGCTCTGATTAAAGGATACAGTTTTCTTCCTAAGGAAAAAAAAAATCAAAGGCAGGTTTTAAATCTGCAAAAATCAGTATGGAAAGAGAACTGTGGCTTAAAAGTTGTAAATAGAAGTTTGAAGCAACTAAGATTTCTATGAACTGTATACTTCAAAGGGTTGAGTGCCAAGCAGGGCAGCTCGACAGAGGAAAATCTTCTCTTTCCCGGCAAAGTCACTCTAGGAACCAATATGTTTTCTTTCTGCCAAAGCCCATGAAAGGAGCACATAGAGCTTTGAAGTCAGCTGAACTACAACCTTTGGGGAATATTCAAAAAGGCAGAGGCTGAGAATGAAGAAGCTGGACATGGTAGGAAAAGCTACAGGCTGATCTAACCTTAAGACCTGGGGACTGGGGTACTGTGAGTGAGACAGAGGAAGTTAAGGGCTCGATCCTTTAGTGCTTTAGAAAAAAGAAAGACAGGGTCGGAGCTCATAAAGGTAAATGGGGTTGCAAATACAACTTCTGTCTTTGAATTTAAAAAATCTGGCTCTGGATATTAATTTATAAATACAGTAACAAGCTAATGTTTGTATACTATGAAATGTTTTTGCAAAATTTTACTGGAAAACATGTGCTCTATTCTTTATCATTCAGTTAACCTGTCAGGGAGGCAGACATCCCCCAAACTCAGTGGTTTAATGTAATAGAAGTTAGTTTCTCACTCACATCACACACAGTCTCAGGAGGACAGAAGGGAGGCCCTGTGCCGGGGGGTCCTTCAGGAATCCAGACACCTCCACCTTGCAGTCTCGTCCTACTGTAGCTCCTTGTAGTTCTTTCTGTTTGGCTGGGAGGTGGTGAAAAGCGTAGGGGGTTTGAAAATGGCCACACATCCTTTGTGATCTTTCGATGTGCACACACCTCACACGTGCTTGAAGAGGTGGCTCTCATGGTCTTCTCCTTGAATATGGATGCACCTAGTGATTTGCTTCTAATGAATAGGAAAAAAAATGGAAGTGATGGCGTGTAACTCTGGAGACCCTATCATAAAGGCACTGCAGCTGCCGGCTAGCTCTCCCTCTTCTCGGATTGATTGCTTTGGGGACACTTAGGTAGCCATGTAGAGAGAGCAGTCCATGGGGAGAGGAGCTGAGGTCTTTTGCTTATTGTCAGCTAGAAAATGAGACTTCTGCCAACAACCCTATCAAAAAGCCACCTGGAAATGAATCTTTTTGACCCAGTCAAGCCTAAAGATGACACAGTCCTGGTCAAGGCTCGACTGCAACCTCATGAGAGACCCTGAACCAGACACTTGGGAAAACCACTCCCAGATTCCTGCCCCTCAGAAATTGTGTGAATTGATAAATGTTGTTTTAAGCTGCTAAAGTTTAGGGTGATTTATTATACAGCAGTAGAAAACTAACACAGAGAGTGAAGAGTTGTGCATGGCAGGGTTTTATAATCTGAGCCTGCAAGAAGTGTAAACAACTTCTGACTCCATTGCATTGGCTAGAACTGACACACACGGTCACACTTAAGTAGCTAAGAGAGAGGCTGGGGGCTATAGTCTAGCTGTGTACGTAGGAGCAGAGGAAACACGTGGATGAACAATTGGCCAGCCTCTGTCACATCCAGGGAATTTATATTTGGGAAAGTTTGGACCATAAGGAGCTGGTGCCGGTTTAACCAAATTCAGATAAAATTCTTAGAGGAACTAAGTAAAGCCTTTGAAACATTAGCATTTAATGTTAGTCCCTCTTTTGGAGTGATGCCAATTATCTCTGGAGTTTGGAAAATATTTAGAGGCTTTGGTTTGTCTGATTTACTAATCCTATGTTAATAATGATAATAGTAATATGAATAATGACAATAACAGCAGCAGCAGCAACCAGAGTAATACCAACAGTTAACATTGTCAAACACCCAGACCTTGTAGAAAATGATTTATTAATCATCACATGAATAGAATGAGGTAGGTATAATTATCTCAATTTTACAAATGGGGGAAATGAGACTCAGAGAGCCCTAGGCAACACGCTCAAAGTGTCATCAACATCTGTGAAAGGCACAGATCCAGTCCTTGAACCTAAGTTTGCATTCCCTCCGAGCTTAGACACTTGACCTCTCTGATCAGGGGGGCAGGGAGTGGGAGGAAGGGACTGAACACTGACAAGAGTGTTTCCAGCAGATGGTGTGGCGGGAGCCTGGGCATGCCACCCAGTGTGGGGGAGTCAGGATCCGGCATGCTCTTCTGCACTAGGAAGTAGCAAGTGGGCGCTGGAAGTTCACATATAGCCATCATCCTCAAAGCAGGTGTGAAGACATAAACCGAATGAAGAAAACTCCAACTTGGCAAAATTCCCATTTCTTTTCTTCAGCACAGCCTAAGCTAATATATGTGAGCCTTGACTTCCTCTATATACCAGGAGTAGAAAACCTATACAGGCCGTAGTGAGGCTTGAAGGACATGATTTTTGTGAAAACATCTGTAATATTTAAAAAAATTTTAATTAAATTTATTAGAGTGATGTTGATTAAAAAAGAATATAAGTTCAGGTGAACAATTCTGTAATACATTATCAGTATATTGCATTGTGTGCCCACCATCCAAAGTCAAATCTTCCATCATGATATATTTGACCGCCTTTAACCTTACTACCTCCTCCAACCCCCTTTCCTTCTGGTAACCACCGTATCTATGTCTATGAGTTTTGTTTATTTGCCTTGTTTGTGTATTGGTTACTTTCTTTTTTGTTTCATTTCTTTTTTTTTGTATTTTTCTGAAGCTGGAAAAGGGGAGAGACAGTCAGACAGACTCCCGCATGCGCCCGACCGGGATCCACCCGGCCCGCCCACCAGGGGGCGACGCTCTGCCCACCAGGGGGTGATGTTCTGCCCCTCCGGGGCGTCGCTCTGCCGCGACCAGAGCCACTCTAGCACCTGGGGCAGAGGCCAAGGAGCCATCCCCAGCGCCCGGGCCATCTTTGCTCCAATGGAGCCTTGGCTGCGGGAGGGGAAGAGAGAGACAGAGAGGAAGGAGAAGGGGAGGGGTGGAGAAGCAGATGGGCGCTTCTCCTGTGTGCCCTGGCCGGGAATCGAACCTGGGACCTCTGCACGCCAGGCTGATGCTTTACCACTGAGCCAACCGGCCAGGACCTTGTTTCATTTTTTAAATTTAATTAATTATGTTTACATAGATTCTAGGGTCACCCCGAATGCATCCCCCCTCCCCCCTATTCCCTTCAACATCTCCCTTGCCCCCCTCCCTACAGCGCCCTCCCCCCTTCCCTTCAGGTTTATCCTATCATCCCCTTTCCCTCTGTCCTCTTTTCCTCTGGTCCCTTTGATCTCGCCTCTGTCTCAATTCCATTCCTCAGTTCTCATTGTTCATTGGATCCCTCAAATGAGTGAGGTCATGATATTTTTCTTTCTCTGCCTGGCTTATTTCACTCAACATAATAGTTTCCGGGTCCATCCATGTTGTCGCAAAAGGTAACATTTCCATCTTTTTCATGGCCCATAGTATTCCATTGTGTGTATGTACCACAGCTTTTTAATCCACTTGTCCACTGACGGACACTGGGGCTGTTTCCAGATCTTGGCTATTGTAAACAATGCTGCCATAAACATGGGGCTGCCACATCAGTGATGTGGTTTTCTTGGGATATATTCCTACAAGTGGGATGGCTGGGTCAAAGGGAAGTTCCATTTTTAATTTCTTGAGGAATCTCCATACCGTTTTCCACAGTGGCTGCACCAGTCTGCATTCCCACCAGCAATGCAGGAGGGTTCCCTTTTCTCCATACCCTTGTGAGCACTTGTTATGTGTTGTTTTGTTAATGAGCGCCATTCTGACTGGTGTGAGGTGATATCTCATTGTGGTTTTAATTTACATTTCTCTAATGATTAGTGATGTTGAGCATTTTTTCATCTGACTATTGGCCATCTGTTTGTCCTCTTTGGAGAAGTGTCTATTCATTTCTTTTGTCCATTTTTTGATTGGATTATTTATCTTCCTGGTGTTGAGTTTTACAAGTTCTTTATAAATTTTGGTTATTAACCCCTTATCAGACATATTGTCAAATATGTTCTTTCATTGTGTGGTTTGTCTTTTTATTTTGTTCATATTGTCTTTAGTTGTGCAAAAGCTTTTTAATTTGATATAGTCCCATTTGTTCATCCTGTCCTTTATTTCACTTGCCTGTGGAGATAAATCAGCAAATATATTGCTGTGAGAGATGTCGGAGAGCTTACTGCCTATGTTTTCTTCCAAGATGCTTATGGTTTCACGACTTACAATTAAGTCTTTTGTCCATTTTCAGTTTATTTTTGTGAATGGTGTAAGTTGGAGATCTAGTTTCATTTTTTTTGCAGGTAGCTGTCCAATTTTCCCAACACCATTTGTTAAAGAGATTGTCTTTACTCCATTGTATGCTCTTACCTCCTTTGTCAAATATTAATTGTCCATAAAGGTGTGGGTTTATTTCTGGGTTCTCTGTTCAGTTCCATTGATCTATATGTCTGTTCTTATGCCAGTACCAAGTTGTTTTGAGTACAATGGCCTTGTAGTATAACTTGATATTAGGAAGTGTGATACCACCCACTTGATTCTTCTTTTTCAAGATTGCTAAAGTTATTCATGTTCTTTCTTGGTTCCATATAAATTTTTGGAATATTTGTTCTATATCTTTAAAGTATGTCATTGGTATTTAAAAAAAATTTTTTTTTTGTATTTTTCTGAAGCCAGAAATGGGGAGGCAGTCAGACAGACTCCCGCATGCGCCCGACTGGGATCCACCCAGCTCTGCCCATCCGGGGCATTGCTCTGTTGCAACCAGAGCCACTCTAGTGCCTGAGGCAGAGGCCACAGAGCCATCCTCAGTGCCCGGGCCAACTTTGCTCTAATGGAGCCTTGGCTGCGGAAGGGGAAGAGAGAGACAGAGAGGAAGGAGGGGGGGAGGGGAGGAGAAGCAGATAGGCGCTTCTCCTGTGTGCCCTGGCCGGGAATCGAACCCGGGACTCCTGCACACCAGGCCGATGCTCTACCACTGAGCCAACCGGCCAGGGCGTCATTGGTATTTTAATAAAAATTGCATTGAATTTATAGATTGCTTTGGGTAATATAGACATTTTAATGTTTATTCCTATCCATGAATATAATATATGCTTTCATTTGTTTGTATCTTTCTTGATTTTTTTTAACAATGTTTTATAATTTTCCAAGAATAAGTCTTTAACCTCTTTCATTAAATTTACTCCTAGAAACTTAATTTTTTTTTTGTTGCAATACTGAAGGGGATTGCTTTTTAAATTTCTCTTTCAGACAGTTTACTGCTGGTGTATAAAAATGCCACTGATTTCTAAATATTGATTTTATATCCTACCACCTTGCTAAATTCATTTATCAGGTCCAGTAGTTTTTTGACTGAGACTTTAGGGTTTTCTATGTACAGTATCATATCATCAGCAAATAATGATAGTTTTACTTCTTCTTTTCCAATTTGAATGCCTTTTATTTCCTCTTCTTGTCTGATTGCTGTGGCTAGGACTTCCAGAACTATGTTGAATAAGAGTGGTGAAAGGGGGGCACCCCAGCCTTGTTCTTGATCTTAAGGTGATTGCTTTTAATTTTTGCCCATTGAGTATGATGTTGGCTGTGGGTTTGTCATAGATGGCCTTTATCATGTTGAGGTATGATCCCTGTATCCCCACTTTGCTGAGAGTTTTGATCATAAATGGGTGCTGGATTTTATCAAATGCTTTTTCTGCATCTATTGATATTATCATGTGATTTTTTATCCTTCCTTTTGTTTATGTGTTGAATCACATTGATTGATTTGCGGATATTGTACCAGCCTTGTCTCTCTAGAATAAATCCCACTTGATCGTGATGTATGATTTTTTTCATGTATTGGTATATCTGGTTTGCTAGTATTTTGTTGAAAATTTTAGTATCTAAGTTCATCAGGAATACTGGTCTATAGTTTTATTTCTTTATTGTGTATTTGCCTGGTTTTGGAATCAGTATTATGCTTGCCTCTTAAAAAGGTGTTTGGAAGTCTCTTCTTCTTTTGAATTTTTGAAATAGCTTGAGAAGGATAGGAGTTAGTTCTTCTTTGAATATTTGGTAAAATTCGCTGATGAAGCCATCTGGCCAAGGACTTTAGTTTTTTGGGAAGTTTTTGATAACTGTTTCTATCTCATTTGATGAAATCTATCTGTTTAGGTTTTCTGATTTTTCTATATTGAATTTTGAATGATTATTTGTTTTGAGGAATATGTACATTTTGCCTAGGTTGTCTAATTTTTTGGCATACAGTTCTTCATAGTATTTTCTTACAATTCTTTTATTTCTGTTGTGTCAGTTCTTACTTCCATCTCTCATTTCTAATTTTATTTATTTGAGTCCTCTTTTTTTTATTTTTTGGTGAGTCTTGTTAAAGGTTCATTGATTTTGTTTACCTTTTAAAAGAACCAGCTTTTGGCTTTATTGAACCTGTGTATTGTTTTTTTAGCTTCTATGTTATTTATTTCAGCTCTGATCTTTTATTTCCTTCCTTCTACATCTTCTGGGTTGTACTTGCTGTTCTTTTGTTAGTTCGTTTAGATGCAGAGTTGAGTTGTTTATTTGAGCTTTTTTTTAACCTTCTTAAGCTATGTCTGTAGTGCTATGAACTTCCCTCTTAAGACTGCTTTTTCTGTGTTTCATAAATTTTGAGTTGTTGTATGGTCGTTTTTATTTGTTTCAAGAAAATTTTTTATTTCTTTTTTGATCTCATTGTTAACACATTCATTATTTAATTATATGTTATTTAGTTTCCAAGTGTTTGAGTGTTTTTCAGTTTTTCTATTGTAGTTGATTTCTAGTTTTATACCATTGTGATCTGAGAAGATGCTTGATATAATTTCATTCTTTTTTTTTTTTTTTTGGTATTTTTCTGAAGCTGGAAATGGGGAGAGACAGTCAGACAGACTCCCGCATGCACTCGACCGGGATCCACCCGGCATGCCCACCAGGGGGCGACGCTCTGCCCACCAGGGGGCAATGCTCTGCCCCTCCGGGGCATCGCTCTGTTGCGACCAGAGCCACTCTAGCACCTGGGGCAGAGGCTGAGGAGCCATCCCCAGCACCCGGGCCATCTTTGCTCCAGTGGAGCCTCGGTTGCGGGAGGGGAAGAGAGAGACAGAGAGGAAGGAGAGGGGGAGGGGTGGAGAAGCAGATGGGTGCCTCTCCTGTGTGCCCTGGCCAGGAATCGAACCCGGGACTTCTGCACGCCAGGCCGGCACTCTACCACTGAGCCAACTGGCCAGGACCGATATAATTTCAATCTTCTTAAATTTGTTGAGACTCGTTTTGTGCTTTAGCATGTGGTCTATCATAGGGAATGTACCATGAACATGTGAAAATAATGTATATTCTGCTGTTTTAGGGTGAAAGGTTCTGAAGATGTCTACTAAATCCTATTGGTCCAGAGTGTCCTTTAAGTCTCCTGTTTCTTTGTTAATTTTCTTTTTTGAGGGTCTATCCAGTGATGTTAGTGAAGTATAAAAATCCCCTACTATTATAGTATTGATGTTGATCTCCCCCTTTATGCCCATCAAAATCTGCTTTATGTATTTAGGTGCTTCTATATTAGGTGCATAGATATTTATAATGATTATATCTTCCTGTTGGATTGCTCCTTTTATCATTATGTAGTGACCTTCTTTATTTCTTACTATAGCCTTTCTTTTAAAGTCTATTTTGTCAGATATAAGTATTGCTACACTAGCTTTTTTTTTCATTTCCATTTGCATGAAATATTTTTTTCCATTCTCTTACTTTCATGCTATGTGTATCTTTTGTTCTGAGGTGGGTCTCTTGTAGACACCGTATGTATGGGTCCTGTTTTCTTATCCATGCAGCTACCCTCTGTCTTTTGATTGGACCATTTAATTCATTTACATTTAAGGTTATTATTGATATGTAGTTGTTTATTGCCATTTTATTCTTTTAATTTACATTCCTTTTACTAGATTCCCCCACCCCTTAATATTTCTTGTAGTATTGGTTTGGTTGTAATAAATTTCTTGAGGTTTTTTTTTTTTGGTCTGGAAAGCTTTTTATTTTTTTTTTCCATTTTAAATGATAACTTTGCTATATAGAGAAGTCTTTGTTGTAGGCTGTTTTGCATTAATTTAAATATTTCTTGTCATTCCCTTCTGGCCTCTAATGTTTTTTTTGAGAAGTCAGATGTCATCCTTATGGGGGCTCTTTTGTAGGTAATAGACTGCTTTTCTCTTACAGCTTTTAGTATTCTTTCTTTATTTCTTAATTTTTGTATTTTAATTATGATGTGTCTTGGTGTTGGCCTTTTTGGGTTCCTCCTTGAAGGAAATCTCTGTGCTCCTTGAACTTGTGTGACTTTTTCCATCATCAATTTAGGGAAGTTTTCAGCTATGATTTCTTCAATCAAATTCTCTATTCCTTGTTTTTTCTCTTCTTCTTCAGGAACCTCTCTGATGCAGATGTTATTTCTCTTTATGTTGTCACATAGCTCTCTTAGCATTTCCTCAGACATTTTGAGCCTGTTTTCTTTTTGCTGCTCTGCTTCCATGCTTTCTTTTATCTTGTCCTCTAACTCACTGATTTGATCCTGAGCTTCATCCATCCTGCTTTTAATTCTTTCCAGTGTGGTCTTTATTTCTGATATTGTATTTGTCATTTCTGACTGATTTCTGCACCCCTTCTTATTATTTCAATGTCCTTTTTTATATCTTTTTATTTAAATGCTTTTTATGTTCATCCATTGTTGTTCTAAGATCTTTGAGCATCCTAACAATCATTATTTTAAACTCTGCATCCAGTAATTTGGTTATATTTGACTCATTCAAGTTTTTTCCTGGGGATTTTTCTTGATTCATTTGGGTTGCATTTCTCTGCCTTCCCATTTTGTCTGTGTATAAGAAGTTTGTGGCCACAGGAGTCCAATGGGTTTGGCCTCTGTGTTCCCTAGATGTGGTCTGTCTACCATCCTTCCACCCCCTCTGCCACTGCTTTGGGCATTCAGGTATGGGCATTTCTGGCATGGGCCCACTGTGGTGGTTGCTGTGGTTTCAGTCTCGCCTTTGTAGGGCAAATACCCAGGCTACAAGCTTTTGCAGGCCTTGGTATTTGCCCTACCCCCATGGGCGGGGCTTCACTCAAGTGCCAAGGCCACAAGCCTCGGCCCCACTGGCAGGGTGTACACCTGTGCTCAGCCGCAGGTCTCAGCCAGTTCCCCGGCTGTCGCCCTGCCCCAGCAGGTGGGACTGTGCTCGTGTGCCTGGGCCACAAGCCTCAGCCCCACGTGTGGGGCTGTGTACCTGTGCTCAGCTGCAGGTCTCAGCCTTTTCCCCAGCTTTTGCCTTGCCCCTGTGGGTGGAACTGCAGGTGGGACTGCTCTTGCTTTCCCTGCTCACAGCTGCAGGTCAGACTGCTTTCGTGTACCCCATCTGCTGCTGTGGCCATCCTCAGCTGCTGCCCCTGCTGGGCTGGACTGTGCTCACACTAGGCCTCAGTTATGGCCTGCCCCTGGCTTCTGCCCCTGCAGATGGGACTGTACTTCCATGTCCTGCCACCGCCTGCCCTCCGGTGAGCACTCAGCAATGTGTATGTGTGTGTGTGTGTGTGGGGGGGGGCGATGCAGCTCAGACCTTAGCACTCAATACTGTATCCTTGATGGCTCCCTACTTCTAAGCGACTCTGCTGTGAGCGTAGCAGGAGAGCTTTGTTTGGTTGGTGACCTGCTTCCCTTTGTTGGTATTTCTGGTTCCAGGAAAAATATTTACTTTAGATTTGGGGAGTGACTCAGCCCAGGGGTTAGGGTGGCTGTCCCTCAAGATGTTTCTCCCTGTGCCTCTTAGATTACACTCTCTTCCTGCTACTCTGGTCCTCTCATCTCTCCCTGTTCCCCAGAGTCCCAGGTAAGTGGTTGTAAAAGAGGTTTTCTGCATGGTCCCTTGAAGAAGAATCCTGGGTCTGAGAAATTTGTCTCTTTCTGGCAAACAGTATCCTGACTTGTTTCACATCTAAATACTATCCATATGTCTCTTCTAGGCTCTGAGGCTAAAGACTGGGGCTTAGTTTCTGGGGCAAGGACCCTCCCCTCTCTGCTAAACTCACTTCTCACTGCTCAAGTCCCTCCTGGCTGCCAATCGCTCCTGGGAGCTGTGCAGCCCTCTCCACATTTCTGCTTTTCCTAGAAGTCTTAGTGTGGCTTCTTCAGTGATCCTTGGTTAAAGATTCCTCTTAGTTTAGTCCAAAGTTGGTTTTTCCATATGATTGTTCTTAAAATTAAGTTGTAATCCACTTTGGTTCTGGGAGGTGGAAGTTGGTACGTACACCTACTCCATCGCTATCTTGTTGCCCCCTGTGCACACTTGGGGAGTTTTGTCACTGGCCTTTAGTTTCATTTTCTCTTCCTCAGGTTGCTGTTTAGGTTCCACTTGCTGTAAACCAGCGTGGCTAGTAATTGTCCAGGTCCTGAGTGAGAACCATATAGAATGAAGAAATAAACTCAGAGAGAAAAAGGATGGGATCAGGAGTTCTCTGCAATGCCTTTAGCTCAGCAGAGCCTGATTGTATTTTTGTTGGTTTTCATTTTTAGGTTAGTTAGTAGATGTCTTATACATTTTCTTGCTCCTTGGTTTGGTGCATATATATTAAGAAGTGTTATGCCTTCTTGATTCATTATGAAATGGCCATCTTTGTCTCTGGTTACCTTTGCTGTCTTGTAGTCAGCATTGCTAGATATGAGAATGGCTACACCTGCTTTTCTTTGGATGTTATTTGCTTGGAGAATCATTTTACAACCTTTCACTTTGAATTTGTTTTTATCCTTGTAGCTTAGATGTGTTTCTTGAAGGCTGCATACAGTTGGATTTTCTTTATTAATCCATTCTGCTACTCTGTATCTTTTTATTGGTGAGTTCAATCCACTTACATTTAGTGTAATTATTGACACTTGAGGGTTTCCTATTGCCATTTTATATATTGCGTTTGGATAGCTTTGTATCTTGTTTGGTTCTTTTGTTTTTCTATCATTTGTTTTTGTTTGGTTGTATTCCATTCTTCTTTCCTCTGTTTCTTTTTTTTTAAATCATGTGTTTCTGTGGCGAATTTTTCAGGGGTGGTTACCAATGAGTAATAGTAAGGATACATATCATATGCATTGTAGTACATTATCTCATGAGTGCTTCTGCACTCCATCTTCCTTTGTTACTGTTAATCTTTGTCCTCTCCCCTTTTTTGTTTTTGTTGTCACAGATTAATCTTGTTCTTATTGTGATCCTGATGGAGCTTTTACTTGTAGTTTTGTTCTTTGTATCTGGTTGGATAACCCCCTTTAGTATTTCCTGAAGTGGGGGTTTTCTGGTGATAAATTCTCTCATCTTTTCTATATCTGTGAATGTTTTTATTTCTCCTTTGTATTTGAAGGATTGCTTTGATGGATCTAGTATTCTTGACTGGAAGCTCCTCTCTTTCAGAACTTTAAATATTGGGGTCCACTCTTTTCTGGCTTGTAGAGTTTCTGCTGAGAAAGGTGATGATAACCTAATGGACCTTCCTTTATATGTTGTATTCTTCTTTTTCCTGACTGCTTTGAGGATTTTTTCTTTGTCATTGGTTTATAATAATTTTATTATGATGTGCCTTGGAGTAGGTTTGTTTGGGTTAAGATAACTCAGTGTTCTGTTTGCTTCTTGAATTTCAGGCTCTAATTCTTTCTACAGTCTTGGGAAGTTCTCTTATATTATTTGTTTGAATATGTTCTCCATTCCATTTTCTCTCTCTTCTCCTTCTGATATACCCATTATTCTCATGTTGCTCTTTCTGATGGAGTCAGACAATTCCTGTAGGGCTTTCTCATTTTTTAAATTCATGAGTCTCTATCCTCTTCTCTCTGTAGTGTCTCTAGTTGCCTGTCTTCTATGTCACCAATTTTCTCCTCTTTCTGGCCTGTTCTATTAGTTAAGCTTGTTACCTCATTTTTCAGTTCATGAATTGAGTTTTTCATCTGTTTGATTCATTTTCATAGGTTCAATTTCCTTGGTGATGTATTCTTTTAGTTCATTGAATTGTTTTTT
Organism: Saccopteryx leptura; assembly: GCF_036850995.1. Lineage (NCBI taxonomy): Eukaryota > Metazoa > Chordata > Mammalia > Chiroptera > Emballonuridae > Saccopteryx > Saccopteryx leptura. Next base: position 37,242,249 of record NC_089515.1, on the reverse strand, counting down.
GAGCTCTCTAAATTGCCTTTCCATGCTTTCTTGTATTTCCCTACTTTTAGAACTTCAATTTTTAATTCTCTGTCATTTAACTCCAAGGTTTCCAAGCAATTAAAATTTTTTTCTATTGATTTTCTCTCATCTATCTGAGCTACATGTCTGTCTTTTGTATTTAAGATGTTTGATTTCTTTTTCCTTAATGGCATTTGAGAGTGGTATTGTTAATAACACTAATAAGATATGATTTAAAAAATATTGAAAAATACAGTGAAAAAATGAAAATTCTGTTGTGCTAAGTGGAACAAAAACTACATAGAACAAAAAGCCAGAGTTGGGGGGAAATGACAAAGAGATAAAAAATGAAGTAAAATACACAAAAAATGCCAGAAAAAAAAATTGAATCCAGAATAAAATAATTTGTTTGTAAATGATGATCGAATGGAGAAAAAGTTAAAGAGAAAAGAAGAAAAAAGGAAGAATAAAGAGTTAAGGTTTTTGGGATGTAACCCTCATAAAAAAACCCCAACAATGGAAAATGTAACACCTATGGGTAATGAAAAGGAAAGGATAAGATAGAAAGAGGATAAAATGACCAAAGTGGAAAAAAAAGATGAAAAATACAAGAAAAAATTATAAAAAATGTGGTTTTTTTTCCCTGGTTTTGAGAGGTTATCTTCTTTTTTTTTTTTTCTTTTTGGCAGGTGGCACTGTACCACAGGTTTTGCCCATCTGTGGCACTCTTGACTAAAGATTTGCAATGAATGTGTTGCTATGGTGATGACATAAGCTAGGCCTCAGTCCTGTTGGTAGATGGGGCTTGTTAGGGTTTGCAGGCTCCGACAATGGGAGAGTCAGTTTTCCCAGTGCCTCTCCCCATGTCTCTCCTTCCTGAGCTACTAGCAGCCTGGGGACCCAGCTATAAAGTTGCCCCACTCACTGCTTGCAGAGCAATAGGCTCTAAGAGTTGCTAAGTCCCCCCTTCAGCCCCACTCAAAGCACAGTTCTGGGTAAGGCTTTGCCAACCAGAGCCGCTAGCATAAGTAGTCAGGGCAGGGAGTCGATTGCTTTTCAGGAGCCTTTCTAAGAGCCTCCAGGCATGTCTAGTATGCCTCAGTGCTCTGCGGGTCTTTTTTCCCTTGTGCCTTGTTTGGAAGCCCGCAATCCAGCCCCCACAACTTCTGCAGTGCTCTTTGAGGGCTGTTCCATGGGAATGTGCTTTGTAACCTGTATTGGCTGGCAGAGGTGCCCTGCCTGGACAGGTCCAGGCCTCAGGATCCTGGCCCTTGCGTACCTCTTGTGCTGTTGGTTGGGGAACTGGGACTACACCGAAACTCTGGCTACAGCCCACACAGAATTCCACTGTTAACAGTCTCTAGCCTAGCTTCTCCATCCACAAACATGCGTGCCCACATCAGAGGACCCAGGTGGACCCACTTGCACACTGCCCATGATCACAGTCTGAGACTGAACAAAGCCCAAAGTCACTCTGGTGCTGGCCTCCACATGCAACCCTCTTGGCCACCTCTGCTGGAGTCTGCCAGTTGCGCTAGCTCTGTGCCCACGATCTCAGGCTGAGCCGCTGGTGCCTTTTCTCCTTGGCTTGTCTTCCCTAGCTCAGCTTTTTCCCTTGCCTCCAGCCCTCCTTTTTTCTCAGTTTCATGGGAAAGTGGCCCTTCCTCAGATCAGTGAGGGAAGCAAAATACTCTGTTCTTTATTTTATTTCCTTCAGAGTGGATTATAGATTCAGCCACCTTTTCACCCAATCAGTGTATTTCAGATGCTCCTGAGATTATTTTTCTGTCTCCAGTTGTTGAATTTGTTGAGATTTCAGGGGAAGATATTGGGAGCACCCCTCACAGTGCCATGTCTCTGATGTTACTCCGGGTCCTGTTTTCTTATCTATGCAGCTACCCTATGTTTTTTGAATGGAGCATTTAATTCATTTACATTTAAGGTTATTATTGATATGTGGTTGTTTATTGCCATTTTATTCTTTAAATATACATTCCTCTTTTACTAGGTTCCCCCCCCTTCCTTCTGTTTACAACAGGCCCCTTAACATTTCTTGTAGCATTGATTTGTTTGTAATGAATTCCTTGTTTTTTTTGTTTTTGTTTTTGTCTGGGAAACTTTTTATTTCTTCTTCAATTTTAAATGATAACCTTGCTGGATAAAGGAGTCTTGGTTGTAGGCTCTTGTTCTGCATTACTTTAAATATCTTTTGCCATTCCCTTTTGGCCTCAAGTGTTTTTGTTGAAAAGTCAGATGTCATCCTTATGGGGGCTCCTTTGTAGGTGATTGACTGTTTTTCTCTTGCAGTTTTTAGTATTTGTTCTTTTCTCTTAGCTTTGGTATCTTGATTATGATGTGTCTTGGTGTAGGTCACTTTGGGGTTTTTTTTAAATGGCGTTCTCTGTGCTTCTTGAAACTGTGTGACTTTTCCCTGCACCAATTTAAGGAAATTTTTAGCTATAATTTCTTCAATCAGGTTCTCTATCCCTTGTTCTTTTTCTTCTCCTTCAGGAACCCCTATTATGCAGATGTTGTTTTTCTTCATGTTGTCACAGAGCTCTCTTAGAGTTTCCTCAGACTTTTTGATCCTCTTTTCTTTTAACTGTTCTGCCTCTGTGCTTTCACTTATCTTGTCCTCTAAATCGCTAATTTGATTCCCTGCTTCATCCAGCCTGCTTTTAATTCCTTCTAGTGTAGTGTTCATTTCTGATATTGTGTTTGTCATTTCTGTCTGGTTCTTTTTAATTATTTCAGTGTCCTTTTTGATGCTTGCAATTTCTTTATTTAGGTGCTTATTAAGTCCATCCATTATAGCTTTGAGATTCTTAAGCATCCTAACAATCATTATTTTAAACTCTGCATCTGGTAATTTGATTACTTCCATTTCATTTTGTTCTTTTTCTGGAGATTTTTCTTGTTGATTCATATGGTTAAGTTCCTCTGTCTTTCCATTGTTTCTGTGTGTGGTTTGCTGGCTTGTTAGAGTTGTGGGTTTGAGTTTGGTTTATTTAATTCAGCTTCTCCTCCAGGCCTTTATTCCTCTGTCTCTGATGACTGCTTAGATTTTTATTCTCCTTTACTAGTAGAGCCGCTTTAAAGTCTTAATTTTCTTTTTTTTTTTTTTTAAATATTTTATTTATTGATTTATATATATATATATATATATATATATATATATATATATATATATATAGAGAGAGAGAGAGAGAGAGAGAGAGAGAGAGAGAGAGAGAGAGAGAGAAGGGGGAAGAGCAGGAAGCATCAACTCCCATATGTGCCTTGACCAGGCAAGCCCAGGGTTTCGAACTGGCGACCTCAGTGTTCCAGGTCGACGCTTTATCCCACTGTGCCACCACAGGTCTTAATTTTCTTGATGTTGTTTGTTTGCTGAATTCAGCAAGGAGCTTCTGTTTGCTAATCTCAGTAGGCGGCTTCTATTTTTAGGACGGGTGAAGTGGATATATATATATATATATATATATATATATATATATATATATATCTCCTAGTTGAAACTGTATCCAGGAATGCAGTGGGTGTGACCTCTGAGAATTTGAAGGTGTGTTTTGCCCAGTTCCTCTCTGGGGCAGGGCGTGTTCTCAGTATGAACGGGGAAACCTGAGTCACTGTCCCTCCTCCTTACTTCCTCCTTTCTAGAAGACCTTTCATGCAGATTGGAGCTGTAGAGCTTTTTGGAGGTGGATCACCTGGTGCCACTCTAGGCTTTTTCTGGGTGGAGGGAGTGACCCCCGCCCCCAGCTATGGTTGAGTCAGCTCAACTCAGGTCAGGCCAGGCACTCCTCTTCCCGTCACTGTTTGTGTCCCCATGTCTCACTCTCCTCACTTTCCTCATGCAAGACCATTCAGCTCTCTCAACCCTCCTCACCCCTAAAGCCCCAGGCAAGTGGCTGTGAGCAATATTTTCTGCTCTGTCCCATTAAGGTTGCTCTCTGTCACCAGCTGCTTCCCACAGACAGAACTCTCGCTCTTCTCCCCACTCAATGCTGTCAGGCTGTCTCCTCCAGTCCCCGGGTTTCTAGGCTAGGTCTCTGGTCCTGAGACTGAGGACCCTCGCTTCTCAGGATCTCTCTCCTTGTAATGAGAGTCCTTTTGGACTCTCAGCCTCAGCCTCCCCTTACTCCTGGGAGTGGGGGAGCCCCCACCATGCCCTTGCACTTTCTACCAGGATCAATGTGGATTTCCTGTGTTCCTTGGTTTTCGAGTTCTGTTCTTTTAGTCTAAAGTTGGTTTTTCATGATGAATGTTCTTAAATTAATTTGTAATCCAGTTTGGTCTTGGGAGGTGGAAGTCTATGCATGTGCCTACTCAATTGCCATCTTGGAATCTCAAAATCATATTGTTCTTAATTTTTGAAATTACATCTGGAATATATTTTGGCAACACTGCAATTTTTTTTAAAGTACTTCTATGATCACTCTTATTATTTTATGGAGACTAGAAGCCATATCTTATTAACATTATGTCCTTAGTGCCTAGTCTGGCACAAGGGATGGCACAATGCATTTTTGTTGATAGAATCATTTCTTCTTCATTCTGACTGGGAACAAGGAGCTCAGTCCAAGATGTGGTCTAATAACCATCACTTCCCTTTGGGTGCTGCTCAAGAGTTTACAAAGTGCTTTCACACACAGTATCTCATGCCAGTCCCCCCAGCAGGACATCACCACTGCCCACTCCTAGAGCAGTGGGAGGCAACCCTTATTAAAGTATTTTGTCCAGTTCAGGATTGAATAAAACCTCACCAACTCAGAGAGTGCCCAGAGGACAGCAATAAAAATTGATTAAACAGAAAGGTTAAGAGAACTGGGATTATTTTAGCTAGTGCTGCTGTTGGGGGAATAATAAAATTTCAAAAAACAAAAGAATATTTTACAAAACTTTGTGCCTAAGTAGGCTATTCCATTGAAGACAGCAGAAAAGGAATTCTAATGACTTTCCTGCTTGACATTAACAAGCAGCCTCTCCTATACTCTCAACCCATGGGGCTGTAACAGCTGCTTGCTTTGTGGAAAACTTTTTGCATTAACACATCCTCTCCAGAGTGTTGTGTGTCTTGGGTACTGTGAAGTCACTGGGGCAAGGCAGAGAGGAGGCATTTTAACTAAGTAAAAGGTTAGATTATATTTATCCTCTGACTTGACACTTCTCAGAGAGAAGACCATGAACCCAATTAACCAGAGGCCCCAATGACATTTATAGACACTACATTTCCCTTCTTTGCTGACCTCCCAAGACTCCTCAGGGCTAACTCTTGTAGATATACTACATTCCATAACATGTGTGTGAATAGCATACTCATTTTACTCTTTTGCAATTATCTTATAATATTTATGGAGAGAGAAAGTTTTCCTAGGAGAACAGGGCTTTGGAAATGGGTATTAGCACCACCACTTAAACTGTGATATTACTTGCTTGAGCCATGAAATTAACTTGTGTTAATTTTACACAGCTTAATGATATAACAGATGCCTATCAATTGCATTCTGTATGCCAGGTGCTGTTTTATACACTAAGAATTCAGTGGTGAATTATATATGTTAGTCCTTGCTCACATAGGATCTAAACACAGGCCATTGGGGGAGACAGACCAATCAAGAGACAATTGTAATATAGTAAAATATGTGCCATGAGACAATCTGAGACATCAATCTAGACCAGAGTTAAGGGTTCAGGGAAAGCTTTTTGTTGAATATGATGCCTGACTGATCCATGAAAACTGAGTAAGCACAACCAATTATTAACTTCTTCTTTGGCCACTTGATCAGTCTAGACATCTCTTATTTTGGAAATAGATATCATTACCTAATCCATTCAGTGACCTCTCTCCAACCATTTTTTATTTTTCATTTTATTTTCAAATTATTATCTCTATAATCTCTATAATCCAACAATCACCTGCATGGTTTAAGGATGAAGAAGGTCTCCAGGTATAGTTAGCCCCCAGGTGAAATTAATGTTAATAATCATATGCCAAGAGGTAATGCCCTCTCTTGAAGCACTGTATTTGTAAAACATCCTGGCAGCTCATATGTCAGTGTACCTCTGATCATGAGATTCATATAGAAAAGAACCTACACTCACTTGAACTAGAGAGTATCAATAGCCCGCTTAGGGAGCCCAGGGCACTTCTGTGGCATTGGTGCTCTATTATGGTTTACTTTAATTTTTTTTGTTTAATAATAATCTGAATGAGGCCCCTGTGCAATGATATCATTTTTTGAAATTGAATTTGAGTTGGTCAAAGTTAATTCTTAACAACTACACAAAGGGGTACATATCCTGCTTATGGTGGTTTCTCCTCTTTGGGATAATACCCACAGCCAGGGGATTGCTTCCAGTGGGGAGTGTTTATTGCAAACAGGTCTAAGGGCAGACACCTGGTCCAAGCTGGGAAAATCCCATAACATGCCAGCGATTTTTGAGCTGGAACAAGAAAGACTCTAAATCAGTCTCTTGGTGGTAGCCAGCCACTGCAAGATATGTCTTGGGCACTCATTGTGACCATGTGCCTTCCTCTGGGCTACATGGGAAGGATGTAAACAGACCTAGTCAAAATGTGTGTGTGTGTGTGTGTGTGTGTGTGTGTGTGTGTGTGTGTGTGTGTGTGTGAGGGAGAGAAAAAGAGAGAGAGAGCATTTTGAGCACTTTAATAGTACATTTATTTCTGCCTCCCATTGTTTCCAAGGCCCATTTTCTCTTAAACAAGGCATTCAATGTTGTTTTTATTTTTTTCTGATTTTATTTTATTTTTTGTTTTTAATTTTTATTGAATCTATTAGGGTGGCATTTGTTAATAAAATTATTTAGGTTTTAGATCTACAATTCTGCAACCCTCACACTATTGTCTGTGTCTATAAGTTTTTTTTTCTTTGTCTAATTCTTTTACCTTTCTCACTTAGCCTACCAATTCACATCTCCTCTGACAGCTGTCAGTCTGTTCTGCATATCTATGAGTCTGTTTTCATTTTAGTTGTTAGTTTATTTTTTTCATTAGATTCACATATAAGTAAAATTGTATGGTGCTTGTCTTTCTCTGATTGGCTCATTTCACATAGCGTAAGCTCTTCAGGTCCAACCATAAGTCACAAAAGGTAAGATTTCTTTCTTTCTTCATTTTTTATGGCTGAGTAGTACTCCATTGTGTAAAGGTACCAGAGCTTTTTATCCACTCATCTACCGATGGGCACTTGAAGGTCCAATTATTTTTGTGACTGTCCTATAGTTTGGTTATGTGAAATAGATTATTATTCTTTTAATAAGTTCCTTCTGTTCTGTCTAAGCTACACAAAGGTGGGATTTTGTCCCTTGCAACTATGAGTCCTGGTAAAGACAAGGCTGCAGTATAGGTAGTTAGGTATTGCTAATTAGCCACCTTGTAGCAGACAGTCATGGGACAGAGCATAAAACTCTCTGGCCTCTTGCTCTATGAGCTTGCCCATCAAGACATCTTTGGGGGCATGGAGAGTCTGAGGAGGCTACACATTTGGCTCAGCTACTAAAGTTCTTCTATTCTACACCTGAATTTACAAGCTTAATACCAGCCTGCACACTGCCAGCCCATCAGCTCTGTGGCTGTCTCTAGGGCTCTTACTAGGATGCAGGACCATGTGGTAGCTACCTGTCCAGGTTCAGGACTCTGACAGAGTGAGCCTGGGATTCCAGCTCTGATATTTATGGGAGGCCATGTGACTTGTGTTAATTGCTCATGCCTCTTGGGGCTGGTTTTCTCATCCAAGAGAAATGGAAGCCTCCCTGGGTATTGTTAGGAATAAAGGTTTTACATATAAAACATTGGGCAGAGCACCTGGCACACAATACTGCTCAATAAATATTAAAAAGTATTCTATTATAAGCCAGGTCTACCAATAGGAGAGAAATGTGCTTGCCTACTCAACTGGTACAATAAGGCAATGGATGCTGTCATCTTTTCGGATGCATAGAGTTTCTCCAACCCTGGTATGGAAGAATGCATAGACAGCACTTTAGTGCCTCAGAAGAGACCTGAACAAGGCAAGAACACATTATGATTGCATTGCTGTTTGTAACATAACCCAATAGCCTTCCTCTCCTCCTCTTTCCTTAGAAAAATTGCAGCAAAAAACCTTCTCAAGTCAGTCAAAGGCCTTGCTCTCTTCCGGTTCATTTCATCCTGCAGTCCCACAGACCCTCTTCAGGGGGTTTAATTACCCAAACTATCCAAAGAAACTGATTACAACAACCCAAGATTGCCCTGAAGTTGCATTTATGCTCAACAAAAAGGTTATCAAATCTTCCCTGCTCATAGCTCCCGCTTAGGTTCACACAGTTTGAGGTCAAGATTGCTGATTGTAGGAAGAGTCAGCTGAATTTCTGGTTCCTCTTATGTTCTTTTCTCTGCTCTGAAGTCTCTCTCTCCCCTACACCCCCAATTTTCCTGAATTCCTGCTCTCCTTTCAAGTTAATGAGAGATTTGAAAATATAATTGTTGAGAGTTATTTTCAAGTTAGACATCTCTGAAATTCAATTCTATCTCTAATGTGATGATAATAACACCTACCTTCCCTTAAGAGTATGTAATCTAGGCTCAATAAATGAGAATTGGTAAAATAATTATTATTGAAAGCAATTTCATGTATTTTATTTTATTTTTTTATTTAGTGAGAGGAGGGGAGGCAGAGACAGACTTCTGCATTCACCCTGACTAAGATCCATCCATAGCCCACTAGGGGGCGATGCTCTGCTCATCTGGGGCCCTTGCTTCTCTGCAACTGGAGCCATTTTTTTAGCACCTGAGGCAGAGGCCATGGAGCCATTCTCAGTGCCCAGGCCCAACTTGCTTTAATTGAGCCATGGCTGCAGGAGGGAAGGAGAAGAGAGAGAAAAAGAGAGAAGTGAGAGAGGGAGGGGTGGAGAAGCAGATGAGTGCTTCTCTTGTGTGTCTTAACTGGGAATCAAACCTGGAATGTCTACATGCAGGGCCGATGCTCTACCACTGAGCAAACTGGCCAGGCTGCAATTTCATGTACAGTATTAAAACATCAAAGTAATGATCCTTGAAATGTGGTCTGAGGACAACTTTCATCAGAAGCACCAGGGCTTCTTGTTAAACATGTTAACTCCTGGGTCTCATTCTAAAGCTATTGACCTCTGGGGGTAGGGCTCAGGAATATGCATTTTCCCATAAGCTTCCTAGATTCTTTTTATGTACATTAAATTCTGAGTCACTGAAATTACACTTGTAGACGATGGGCACCACAATGTGTTACCTTTCTCAGAGGTATTTATATTTTAGCCTGACTTCCTACAGTGGGGTGAGAGAATTCGGAACTGTGTCCAGACATTGCTAAGCTGGAGTGAAATGGCTTCTGTGAACTCCAAAGATGGCAGATACCCTAAAATCACAATGAGTCCACATCTAAGACTGACTCCAAAGGTAATTCTGCTTTTGCTGTTAGAGCCCTTAGTCTCTTAGAAGCAGTGCTGGACTGTGGGAGGTTTAGGCATTTCAGAATGTGTTGTGTTTTTTTCTTTTCATTACCAAAATGATGGGTAGGTCCAAAGTTGCAAAGATCCTGACATGCTTGAGGTCTTTCTGCACAATAAAATGTCTTGTCTCCTGTGACATAACGTTCTTATTGAAGGCCATAGACAAAGGGAGGCAAAAGGGGCAGTTTTCTGTCACTGTTTGCTTGTGAAGACAGAGGCACATTCCCCAGAGCACCTGAAAGTGAAAGACTAGTGACAAACCCCAAACATTTGGGGGTGGGGCTCAGGAATCTGCATTTTCCCATAAGCTTCCTAGATTCTTTTTATGTACATTAAATTCTGAGTCACTGAAATTACACTTGTAGACGATGGGCGCCACAATGTGTTACCTTTCTCAGAGGTATTTATATTTTAGCCTGACTTCCTGCAGTGGGGCGAGAGAATTCTGCCGTGCTATCTGAGATTTGTTCTGCTCCCGCACAGAAATGCCTCCAGCTCTGTTTGTCTGGTCATCTCCCACTTGCACGTAGCACCTTACTTCCGGACTGTGTGTGGCCACAGCTGGAAATGTCTCCTGATCAGAGGTAGAGTGACCATAAAACCAATGCAGCATGAGCTGCACAGACCCCCTGAGTGCTTGGAGCTAGAGTGGGGAGGGGAAGCCAGGCTGCCAGGAGGCTTCATAGGAAAGGCACGTGGATTGTCGGGCTCCCTGCCAGTAACCTAGAATTTTTTTTCTCATTCTAAGAAAATATATACTTTTCTACCTAGTTTTGTATTTGTAATTTTGCTTTTGTTTTCTTAAAAAGCCCCTACTCTCCCAATTGTATAAACTTCAGACTCCATAAAACCTGGATCTGGGCCTGACCTGTGGTGGCGCAGTGGATAAAGCGTCGACCTGGAAATGCTGAGGTCGCTGGTTCGAAACCCTGGGCTTGCCTGGTCAAGGCACATATGGGAGTTGATGCTTTCAGCTCCTCCCCCGTCTCTCTCTCCTCTCTCCTCTCTCTCTCTCTCTGTGTCTCCCTCTCTCTCCTCTCTAAAATGAATAGATAAAAAAAAAATTAAAAAAAAAAAGAAATAGCTTAGTTTTAAAAAAATTTAAAAAACAAACAAACAAACAAACAAAAAAACCCTGGATCTGTCCTCATCGCTGGTTGGGGCTCATTAGCTCTCTAGCTATATGTTTTGGGGAATTAATAGATTTTCATGTGGCTATAAAATGAAGAGCCCATGTTGATGTTTTGGAGCCGTAGTAACCTGCACATTGTGCTGCATTTTCCATTGGTCAAGAGCGATCTCATGGCAGTTAACTGCCCGCATTTCCAGGCTGCTGACTCAAGGCCCTCTCAGGATGCACCTGCCGAGCTGGTGGCATCCTGCAGGGACTGGTCAATGCAGCCATGGCTGAGATAGGAGGTGGGGGTCAAGCCAGCTGACGTGATACACAAGGGCTGATAAATTCATCTTCATAACCATCACAGCAAAGCTATTCAGGGTGATGCTCCACTGCTAGGTATCCATCCAGTTAGTTCTATTGAAGGATTTCAGTTTTCAAGAGAGTCATTAAAAGAATCAATAACACCTGGTGGGTGACTCACGGTCTGTGACCTAGAGATGGCTGCCACTGAGTAACTGAAGTCTTTTTGACAGAAACTTTTATCTATGGACAGAAAGAGCGATATGAATTAATTTGCTTCTCTCAAAGAAAAACCTTGTGTTGACTATATTGGCTCAATTATTATTATTTTTTTCAGAGACAGAGAGTCAGAGAGAGGGATAGATAGGGACAGAAGGCAGGAATGAAGAGAGATGAGAAGCATCAATCATCAGTTTTTCGTTGCGACACCTTAGTGGTTCATTGATTGCTTTCTCATAGGTGCCTTGACCGTGGGCCTTCAGCAGACCGAGTAACCCCTTGCTCAAGCCAGCGACCTTGGGTCCAAGCTGGTGAGCTTTTTCTCAAGCCAGATGAGCCCATGCTCAAGCTGGCGACCTCGGGGTCTCGAACCTGGGTCTTCCGCATCCCAGTCTGATGCTCTATCCACTGTGCCATTGCCTGGTCAGGCTTGGCTCAATTATTTGGGAAGCATTGTGTCATAAAATTTGAGAAGCTATTTGACATCGACTTTCACTTTAATACTTACTCACTTTTTCAGAAGTTCTCCATTGAAAGAACTGTAAATTTCATACACGCTCTACTCAACTATTTGTTGAGGTTTTCCTCACTTTTTTTTTTCTTCAAAAGACCTTCATTCTCTTTCTACTGCCACGCACCACAAACTAACTAACCTTGAGCAAATCTTTTAACCTCTCTGGCCTTCAGCATATTTCTGTGTTAAATTTAGTTTAGTTCAATGCTTCTTACACATTAGTGTACATTAGAGTCACCTAAAAGAGGTTGTTAAAACGGATCGCTGGCTGTGTACCCTCAGGGTTCTCAATTCAGTAAGTCTGGGATAGGGCTGAGAATTTGCAAGTGATGTTGTTACTGCAAATCTGAGACATGCTCTGGGCTAGACAAATGGACCTTACCTCTGGCTGATTATCAGAATCATTTGGGGGAACTTTATTTTTTTTTATTTTTTAAATTTTATTATTTTATTATTTTTTATTTTTCTGAAGCTAGAAACGGGAGAGACAGTTAGACTCCCGCATGCGCCCGACCGGGATCCACCCGGCACGCCCACCAGGGGGCGACGCTCTGCCTACCAGGGGGCAATGCTCTGCCCCTCCGGGGTGTCGCTCTGCCGCGACCAGAGCCACTCTAGTGCCTGGGGCCGAGGCCAAGGAGCCATCCCCAGCGCCTGGGCCATCTTTTGCTCCAATGGAGCCTCGGCTGTGGGAGGGGAAGAGAGAGACAGAGAGGAAGGAGAGGGGGAGGGGTGGAGAAGCAGATGGGCGCTTCTCCTGTGTGCCCTGGCCGGGAATCGAACCCGGGACTTCTGCACGCCAGGCCGATGCTCTACCACTGAGCCAACTGGCCAGGTTTTCGGGGGAACTTGAGACTAATAAGCAACCCCAGAGTTCATCCCTGCATGCAATGGTATCACTGGGAGCCTGGTCCAGGACTAGGGTGAGGTGAGGAAGGCACCCAGGGTACAAAAATAAAGATGTGTTCACTATTAGGGTTGTGCAAGGGTGGACCATGAGATGAGTGTCTCCTTAAATTTTACACCCTCAGAACCTCACTCATCCCTCCCCTAGCCCTGGCCCTTTTGGGAATAGAGTTGGGAATTTGTATGTAATGCATCAGACTAGCTGCTGCACAGATGTTTCTTTGAAGCTTGCAGGGGTAACCAGAGCATGAGTTAGCCTTTTATCCATTTATAGATTTGATGACTTCTTTCAACAGAGGATGCTAGCAGAGTGATGTTCTTAAGGCTAAAGTAAGTTACAGGTTATGTTCTTCATAACCAGTTTTAGCTGAATTCCTTCTTAGGGTAGAACTTTCCAGTTATTCAACCTGTTGAGGGTTAACTGCTGATGAAGCACTGTCCTATCCCAGGAAAACAGAAAATGCAGTGGAGGGCGTGGTAGAGTCAGAGCTGGTGAGATGCTCAGTGCCACAGCTCCTCTTTCGTTATCATTCATACATATGCTTTTTATTTCTTGTGACAGAGACAGAGAGAGAGAGACAGAGAGAGGGACAGACAGACAGGAAGGGAGAGAGACGAGAAACATCAATTCTTTTTGTTGCAAGACCTTAGTTGTTCATTGATTGTTTTCTCATATGTGCCTTGACTAGGGGGCTCCAGCAGAGCGAGTGACCCCTTGCTCAAGCCAGCAACCTTTGGGATCAAGCCAGAACCATGGGGTCATGTTTATGATCCCACGCTCAAGCCAGCAACCCTGCGCTCAAGCTAGTGAGCCTGCGTTCAAGCCGGCAACCTCGGGGTTTTGAACCTGGGTCCTCTGCGTCCCAGTCCAATGCTCTATCCAGTGTGCTACTGCCTAGTCAGGCCATAAATATGCTTGCAAATAATATTTAGTGATAGCATATCACAGAGGAAACAATGCTTTTTTTTTCTTTATTCTAAGAATAATTCATTTTGAAATAATTTCAAATACCCAGGAAAGTTGCCAGAACAGTACAAAGAACTTCTGTATCCCCAACATCTTGATTTTCCAATTGATAATTTCTGTTGCCCTGTGTGCTTGGTCCAGGACCCATCAGGCACACGCAGTGTGTTTAGTGTTTAGATATCTTCAGTGTCTTTCAGTGTGGAAGTGTTCCTTGTTTTTTTTTTCTCCTGTCTTCCATGTCCCTGATGGTTTTGAAGAATACAGCCCTTTCAATTCAGAGGATAACTTTCAACTGTCTGATGGTTCTTTATGCCCAGGTTCAGGTCGTGCATATAAGCACACCACAAAAATAACGCTCTTCAGGGCATCATATCAGGGGCACTCTCCTGTTCACCTACTAAGGATGTGGACCTTGATCACCTGGTCATGTTGGTGTCTGCCAAGTTTCTTCACCTCATTTTCCTCTGTACTTGTTAGAATTTTGTGGCAGATATTCCAATATCATACCAATATTATCCCGCTTCTATGATGACTGCCAAATGATGATTCTCCATTTCTATAACTCTTTCTACATTTATTAGTTGCTATTTTACTGAAAATCAGAGCTTATTAATATATATGAACTCAAAATGTATTATTAGGGTTCTCCAGAGAAACAGAACCAATATGAATATCTAACTATATCTGTATTTGTATCTATCTATCTATCTATATCTGTAACTATAACTATATATCTATATCTATATCATCTATATCTATCTATCTATCTATATTATCTATCTATATCTATCTATCTGTACCTATATATCAATAGTTGATCCTTGAACAACATGGGTTTGAACTATGTGGACCTATATATATATGGATATTCTTTTCAATAAATTCAGTAAGTGTGTTTTCTCTGATAATTTTCTTAATAACATTTTCTTTTCTCTAGCAAACTTTATGGTAAGAATATAGTATATAATACATACAACATACAAAATATGTGTTGTTTATGTTATCTATAAAGTTTCCAGTCAATAATAGGCTATTAGTAGTTAAGTTTAAGTCAAAAGTTTTTTGTTTTTTTTTAAGTGAGAGGAGAGGAGATAGACTCCCACCTGAACCCTAATGGGAATCACCCAGTAACCCCTGTTTGTGGCTGATGCTCAAATTAACCAAGCTATCCTCAGTGCTTGGGGGTGATGCTTGAACCAATCAAGCCACTGACTGAGAGAGGGGAAGAGAGAGAGAAGAGGGAGAGGGAGGGGAAGAGAAGCATATATTTACTTTTTATATGTGCCCTGACCGGGGATGGATCCAGGAACATCCACATGCTGGGTGATGCTATTCACTGAGCCAACTAGCCAGAGCCGAGTCAAAAGTTACAGATTTTCAACTGTGTGTGTGTGTAGGTTGGTTTCCCTTACTCCCACATTGTTCAAGGACCAACTGTATAGATATATACATAATACATAGCATATATAATATATAAAAATATTTATTATAAGGTATTGACTTGTGATTATAGAGCCTGAGAAGTTCCATGATCTCCCATCTATAAGTTGGAGGCCCAGGAAAGTTGGTGGTGTAGTTTGGAGACCTGAGAAGCAGGCAAGCTGATGTAGATTCCTGCCCGAGTCTAAAGGCCTGAGAACCAGGAGCAGTAAGAAGGCAGGACAAGATTAGTGCTCTAGACCAAGCAATCATGTGGAGAGAGGGCAAACCCAACCTCCCTCTGCCTTTTTGTTCTCTTCAGGTCCTCAGTGAATGGGATGACGCCCACCTACCTGCCTTGGGGAAGGCAATCTGCTTCACAGTATGTCCCCACTTGGCATCATTGACAGGTTTTGGGAAACTGTGACTAAGAGAAATGACATATAACAAAACCTATTTTACCACAGGCTCATTGATATAAACCTGAGTTAGTTTTCTACAGCGTATTTCTGGTCACAAAACATTACCAAACTTATAAATAAAACACTTCTAATGTTAAACATTGAAATAAATGTAATTTATACATACATTTAAGAAAGATGATTGAAAACAAGGCAGTCGTGATTTCCCATCCTGCTATTCCAGTTCAGGGTCACGGGGACGGAAGCCTGGTTCAGCAGCTCAGGGCACAAGGTGGGAACCAACCCTGGACAGGACGCTCTTCCATTGCAGGGTGCACTCACACCCACACCCACACCCACACTCACTTAGACTGGGGCAGTGTAGACACGTCAGTTCACTGCACATGAACATCTTTGGGATGTGGGAGAAAACCAGAGTTCCCACAGAAAACACACACAGATGTGGAGTGAATGTGTGACTAAACAATGTTGAACAAAAGGATGTCATTTGAGGACTTACAGTACTCAGTTCACCCATTCAAATGTTAAATTGTCGCAAAACACTGTCATACACAACCAGAAATAACATTAATTAGAGATCTGGGCATCCTGTGGTCCAGTCAAGATACATAAAATTAGCCATCACACATGGATTCCTATTTTATTTACTGGTTTGTAATTTGTTACTTTCACTTTATTTGAAGCTCAAACTTTCCATCATTTGAACAGTGGGAGTCTTTCCATTACATGCTCTCATCATTCATTGACTGTTTTCTTACTTTCTGACACATACACAAAAAATGCTCCCAACTCATCTTGTACTCTTTGTACCTCAGCCCAGTAATGACCTGTCTCACCAAATAGCATTTATAAATAAAAATTACAGGTTAAGAATTCATTTGTTTCTAAATTCAAGTATAAACATATTAACAAATGTTAAAAACTCAAAACAAAAAATATATACCTGAAAGGAATGGGAAAAATGGGAGGCTAGACCTGAGAAACGTTTGTATGACCCTTGTTTCTTTAATTTTGAATTATACCATCAGCTGAGAAATGTGTACACCTCCTGGTATTTTATTTGCTCTCTAAGTGTTAACTTGCATCTACTTACTGTGGTTCCTTCTTTCTCTTGGGCTGGTTTGATCGCTTAGATTGATGAGCACAGTTCTGGCTGTTGACCATTCAATATATCTCCATTGAAGTCAACTAGAAAAAGCCGGAGGAAGAGTTCAATCTAGTTTGGTAGTTGGCCATAAGGAAGATTTTGGAAAAGACCAGCATATTGTGGGCAGTTTTTAATGCCATTCCTCATGAAACCGAAGATGGTGTCCAGGAAAAGAAATCTGTTGACAACATGCTCTTCTGGCAGTATTCTTAGAAGTTCCCATTGTTTCCTACTGAATCTATTTGCCAAAATATTTAACTCATAACTCAGAACCTCTAGTAAAAAGGGTAGAGAGAGAAAAAAGACATTGCTTCCTGTGAATTTTTGCATTCCTGAAAAGAGTTCAGGCTTTACAAAGGTATCTGCTATTTTATTTTATTTATTTTTTTATTTTTTATTTTTCTGAAGCTGAAAACGGGGAGAGACAGTCAGACAGACTCCCGCATGCGCCCGACCGGGATCCACCCGGCACGCCCACCAGGGGCGACGCTCTGCCCACCAGGGGGCGATGCTCTGCCCCTCCGGGGTGTCGCTCTGCTGCGACCAGAGCCACTCTAGCGCCTGGGGCAGAGGCCAAGGAGCCATCCCCAGCGCCCGGGCCATCTTTGCTCCAATGGAGCCTTGGCTGCGGGAGGGGAAGAGAGAGACAGAGAGGAAGGAGGGGGGGGCGGGGGGTGGAGAAGCAAATGGGCGCTTCTCCTGTGTGCCCTGGCCGGGAATCGAACCCGGGTCCCCCGCACCCCAGGCCGACGCTCTAACGCTGAGCCAGGGCCGGTATCTGCTATTTTAAAGTGTTTTCATTGTAATGAGGAGAGCTGGTATCATGTAATGATTGAGTTGGTATAATAATTGTATTACAATAAATGGCTGAGGTGCTCAACCTTTGACCCACCATTCTCTTCCAACAAGGGACTCTTTATTTACTTATTTTATTTATTTATTTATTTTAATTTGTTGTGTTTACATAGTTACAAGTGTACCTCTGAATATATCTCCTTCCCGCCCCCCTTGTTCTCCTTGGTACCTCCTTTGCCTCCTTCCCACAACACCTTCCCCACTTCCCTCCATGATTTACTATCCAGCCCTCTATCTTTCTGTGTTATGTGTATATACTTTCACTAATGTCTTTCCTTTCTTTGTACCCTTCCTCTCATCCCCTTTTTTTCTGCCTGCTTTCCCTCTGGACTCTTTGACTCCTTCTCTGTCTCTCTTTTGTTCCTCAGTTCACATTGTTCAATGGATTCTTCATATGAGTGAAGTCATATGATGTTTTTCTTTCTCTGCCTGGCTTATTTCGCTTAGCATAATAGACTCCAGGTTCAACCATGTTGTCACAAAGGGTAAGATTTTCTTATTTTTCACAGCCATGTAGTATTCCATTGTGTACCAATGCTTTTAAATCCATTTGTTTACTGATGGACACTTGGGCTCTTTCCAGATCTTGGCTATTATAAACAATACTGCAATAAACATGGGGGTGCATTTCTTCTTTTGAATCAGTGATTTGTTATTCTTAGGATATATTCCTAGAAGTGGGATAACTGGGTCAAAAGGCACTTCCATTTTTAATTTTTTGAGAAATCTCCATATTGTTTTCCACAGTGGCTGCACCAGTCTGCATTCCCACCAGCAGTGCAGGAGGGTTCCCTTTTCTCCATACCCTTGTGAGCACTTGTTATGTGTTGTTTTGTTAATGATAGCCATTCTGACAGGTATGAGGTGATTTCTCATTGTGGTTTTAATTTGCATTTCTCTAATGATTAGTGATGTTGAACATTTTTTCATATGCTTATTGGCCATCTGTATGTCCTTTTTGGAGAAGTGTCTATTCAGTTCTTTTGCCCAATTTTTGATTGGATTGCTTACTTTCCTAGTATTAAATTTCACAAGTTCTTTGTAGATTTTGGTTATCAACCCCTTATTGGGTATGTTGGTGAATATGTTCTATCATTGTGTGGGTTGTCTTTTTATTTTGTTCATGTTGTCTTTTGCTGTGCAAAAGCTTTTTAGTTTGATATAGTCCCATTTGTTCATCCTGTCCTTTATTTTACTTGCCCATGGAGTTAAATCAGCAAATATATTACTACAAGAGATGTCAGAGAGCTTACTGCCTAAGTTTTCTTCCAAGATGATCATGGTTTCATGGCTTACATTCAAATCTTTTATCCATTCTGAGTTTATTTTTGTGAATGGTGTAAGTTGGTGGTCTAGTTTCATTTTTTTGCAGGTAGCTGTCCAATTTTCCCAGCACCATTTGTTAAAGAGACTGACTTTACTCCATTGTATGCTTTTACCTACTTTGTCAAATATCAATTGACCATAAAGGTGGGCTTATTTCTGGGTTCTCTGTTCTGTTCCATTGACCTGTATGCCTGTTCTTATGCCAGTACCAAGTTGTTTTGAGTACAATGGCCCTCTAGTATAACTTGGTATCTGGAAGTTTGATACCCCCCGCTTTATTTTTCTTTTTTAAGATTGCTGAGGCTATTTGTGTTCTTTTTTGGTTCCATATAAAGTTTTGGAATATTTGCTCTATATCTTTGAAGTATGACATTGGTAATTTAATGGGAATTGCATTGAATTTATATATTGCTTTGGGTAGTATAGCCATATTAATGATTTTTTTCTTCCTGTCCATAAACATGGTATGTGTTTTCATTTGTGTGTATCATCCTTGATCTTTTATCAATGTTTTATAGTTTTTTGAGTACAGGTCTTTAACCTCTTTGGTTAAATTTACTCCTAGGTACTTTATTTTTTTGGTTGTGATAGTGAAGGGTATTGTTTCCTTAATTTCTCTTTCTGACAGTTTATTGTTGGTGTATATAAATGCCACTGATATCCAAATATTGATTTTATATCCTGCTACTTTGCTGATTTCATTTATCAGTTCCAGCCGTTTTTTGACTGAGACTTTAGGGTTTTCTATATACACTAGCAAGTCATCAGCAAATAATGAAAGTTTTACTTCTTCTTTTCCAATTTGGATGCCTTTTATTTCTTCTCCTTGTTTAATTGTTATAGCTAGGACTTCCAGGACTATGTTGAATAAGAGTGGTGAAAGGGGGCACCCCTGCCTTGTTTCTGTTCTTAAGGGGATTGCTTTTAATTATTGACCACTGAGTATGATGTTGGTTGTGTGTTTGTCATAGATAGCCTTTATCATGTTGAGGTATGTTTCCTGTATCCCCACTTCAGTGAGAATTTTGATCATAAATGGGTGCTGGATTTTTTTTTTTTGTGTGTGTGTGTGGCAGAGACAGAGAGAGTCAGAGATAGGGACATATAGGGACAGACAGACAAGAAATGAGAGAGATGAGAAACATCAATTCTTTGTTTTGTGGCTCCTTAATTGTTCATTGATTTCTCATATGTGCCTTGATTGTGGGGTTACAGCAGACTGAGTGAACCCTTGCTTGAGCCAGAGACCTTGGGCTCAAGCTTGTGAGTCTTGCTTAAACCAGATGAGCCCGCGCTCAAGCTGGTGACCTCAGGGTCTCGAACCTGGGTCCTCCGTGTCCCAGTCCAACGCTCTATCCACTGTGCCACCACCTGGTCAGGCGGGTGCTGGATTTTATCAAATTCTTTTTCTGCATCTCTTGATATTATCATGTGGTTTTTATCTTTCATTTTGTTTATGTGATGAATCACATTGATTGATTTGCAAATATTGTACCATCCTTGCCTCCCCAGAATTAATCCCACTCGATCATGATGTATGATTTCTTTCATGTATTGCTGGATCTGATTTGCTAATATTTTGTTGAGAATTTTAGTATCTAAATTCATCAGGGATATTGGCTTATATAGTTTTCTTTCTTTGTAGTGTCTTTGCCTGGTTTTGTAATGAGGATTATGTTCACCTCATAAAAGGAGTTTGGATGTTTTCTTTTGGAACATTTTTTAAAATTTTAATTTTATTTATTCATTTTAGAAAAGAGAGAGAGGGAGAGAGAGAGAGACAGAAGGGGGGGAGGAGCAGGAAGCATCAACTCCCATATGTGCCTTGACCAGGCAAGCCCAGGGTTTCAAACTGGTGACCTCAGCATTTCCAGGTTGATGCTTTATCCACTGCGCCACCACAGGTCAGGCCCCTCTGGAACTTTTTGAAGTAGCTTGAGAAGGATAGGAGTTAGTTCTTTGCATATTTGGCAAAATTCACCAGTGAAGCCATCTGGCTCAGGACTTTTGTTTTTTGGGAGTTTTTTGATAACTGTTTCAATCTCTTTTTGGTGTAATTGGTCTGTTTAGGTTTTCTGTTTATGTTTTTCCATATTGATTTTTGAATGATTACATTTTTCAAGGAATTTATCAACAGTTCTTCATAGTATTCTCTTACAATCCTTTGAATTTCTGCTGTGTCAGTTGTTACTTCTCTACTCTCATTTCTAATTTTATTTATCTGAGTCTTCTCTCTTTTTTTATTGGTGAGTCTGGTTAAAGGTTCATCAATTTTGTTTACCTTTTCAAAGAACCAGCTTTTGGTTTCATTGATTTTCTGTATTTTTTTTTTTAGCCTCTGTGTCATTTATTTTTACTCTGATCTTTATTATTTCTTTTCTTCTACTTCCTCTGGGCTTTACTTGCTGTCCTTTTTCTAATTCTTTTAGGTGTAGGGTTAAGTTGTTAATTTGAGCTTTTTCTTGGTTCTTAAGGTATGCCTGTAATACTATGAACTTCCTTCTCAGGACTGCTTTTACTGTGTCCCATAAATTTTGAGTTGTATGTTCATTTTCATTTGTTTCTAGAAATTTTCTGATTTTTTCCTTGATCTCATTGTTAACCCATTCATTATTTAATAGCATGCTATTTAGTCTCCAAGTGTTTGAATATTTTTCAGTTTTTTTTTATTGTAGTTGATTTCTAGTTTCATGCTGTTGTGGTCAGAGAAGGTGCTTGATAGCTTGATATGATTTCAATCTTCTTAAATTTATTAATACTTGTTTTGAGTCCTAACATGTGGTCTATCCTAAAAAATGTACTGTGAGCACTTGAAAAAAATGTATATTCTCCTGCTTTGGGGTGAAAGGTTCTGAAAATATTTATTAAGTCCAGTTGATCTAGTGTGTCATTTAAGGCTGCTGTTTCTTTGTTAATTTTCTGTCTGGAGGTTTTATCCATTGATATTTGTGGGGTATTTAAATTCCCTACTATTATAGTATTGCTGTTGATCTCGCCCTTTTTGTCCATCAAAATCTGTTTTATATATTTAGGTGCTCCTATTCTAGGCGCATATATATATTTATAATAGTTAAATCTTTCTGTTATAATGTTCCTTTTATCATTATGTAGTGACCTTCTTTATCTCTTACTATAGCCTTTGTTTTAAAGTTTATTTTGTCAGATATAAGTATTGCTACCTCAGCTTTTTTTTTTTCCTTTTGCATGAAATATATATTTCTATCCTTTTACTCTCAGTCTGTGTATATCTTTTGTTTTGAGGTGGGTCTCTTGTAAACAGCATATGTATGACCAGGACTGGTCTCATGCAAGACCAGTCCTCTCAGTTCTGTTTTCTTATCCATGCAGCTACCTTATGTGTTTTGATTGGAGCATTTAATTCATTTACATTTAAGGTTATTATTGATATATAGTTGTTTTTTTGTAATTTTATTCTGTAAATCTATAATCCTCTTTTTCTCGATTTTTTTTTCTTTGCTCTTTTTTCGGCAAGCCCCTTAACATTTCCTGCAGTACTGGTTTCGTTGTAATAAATTCCTTGAGTTCTTTTTTTTGTCTGGGGAGCTTTTTATTTTTCCTTCAATTTTAAATGATAGCCTTGCTGGATAAAGAATTCTTGATTGTATGCTCTTGTTTTGCATTACTTTAAATATTTCTTGCCATTCCCTTCTGAATTCATGTGTTTCAATTGAAAAGTTGGATATCATTTTTAAGGGGGCTCCTCTATAGGTAATTGACTTGTTTTCTTTTGCTGCTTTTAGTATTTTTTCTTTATCTCTTAACTTTGGTATTTTAATTATGATGTGTCTTGATTTAGGCCTCTTTGGGTTTCTCTTTACTGGGATTCTCTGTGCTTCTTGAACTTGTGTGACTTTTTTCTTTATCAATTTTGGAAAGTTTTCAGCTATGATTTTTTCAAACATGTTCTCTATCCCTTGTTTTTTCTCATCTCATTCAAGAACCCCTATCATTCAGATGTTACTTCTTTTCATATTGTCACAGAGTTCTCTTATAGTTTCCTCAGACTTTTTGAGCCTCTTTTCTTTTTGCTGCTCTGTTTCTGTGTTTTTATTTATCTTGTCCTCTAATTCACTGGTTTGATCCTCTGCTTCATCCAGCCTGCTGTTGATTCCTTCTAGTATAGTCTTCATTTCTTATATTGTAATTGCCATTTCTGATTGATTCTTTTTTATGATTTCAGTGTCCTTTTTGATGCTTGCAATTTCTTTATTTAGGTGCTCATTAAGTTCATCCACTGTATCTCTGAGATACTTAAACATCCTAACAATCATTATTTTAAACTCTGCATCTGGTAATTTAGTTACTTCCATCTCATTCAGTTCTTTTTCTGGAGATTTCTCTTGTTGATTCATATGGTTTACATTCCTCTGTCTTCTCATTCTTTCTGTGTGTGGTTTGCAAGCTTGTTACAGTTGTGGGTCTGAGGTTGGTTTATAGAATGCAGCTTCTCCTCCAGGACTTTATTTCTCAGCTTCTGCTGGTTGCTTGGATTTTAATTCTTTTTAACTAGTAGAGCTGCTTAAAAGTCTTAATTTCCCTGCTGTTTGTTTGCTGAGCCCAGCAGGGAGCTTTTGTGTTTAGGAATGGGGAGAGTGGGTGTATCTTGGTCTTTGGCCCCTGCTGAAACTCTATCCAGGAATGTGGTGGGTGTGACCTCTGAGAACCAGAAGGTGTGGAATGCCCAATGACTCTCTGGGGGTGGGGTGCATTCTCTGTGTCAGAAAGAGGAGGTGTAGCTTAGGTCTCCCTGGAAATCCGAGTCACTGCCCCTCCCCTTTACTTCCTCCTTTTGGATTGATTGAAGCTGGAGAGCTTTTCAGAGGTGGGTCAACTGGCTCCACACTAGGTTTGTGCTGGATGGAAGGAGTGACCCCTCTCCCAGCTATGGCCGCCTCAGCACTGGAGAATGACTCAGCTCAAGTATTCTTCTCCCTCTCATCGTTTGTGTCCCTGTGCCTCAAACTCTGCACTCTCCTCATGCAAGACCAGTCCTCTCAGTCCTCCTCACCCCTGGATCCCCTAGGAAAGTGGCTGTTTGCAATATTTTCTGTGCTGGCCCTTTAAGGCTGAAATTTCTTTCACCAGTCACTTTCCACAGACAGAAATTCTGCTCTTCTCCCCTCTCAATGCTGTCAGGCTGTCTCTTCCAGTCCCTGGGTTTCTAGGCTGGGGCTCTGGTCCTGGAACCGGACCTCCACCTCTCAAGGGTTTGTCTCCTTGCAATGAGATACTCTCTGGACCCTCAGCCTCCCCTCACTCCTGGGAGCAGGGGAGCCCCCACCATGCACCCACACTCCCTACCAGTTTTGGTGTGGTTTCTTCTGTGCTCCTGGTTTTTGAGTTCTGTTCTTTTAGTCCTAAGTTGGTTTTTCATGATGACTATTTTTAAATTAATTTGTAATCCAGTTTGGTCATGCAAGATGGCATTCTGTGCATCTGCCTACTCTGCTGCCATCTTGGAATCTGAGGGACTCTTTAATAGCAATGGATTTGGGCTGGTATTCCTTTGGACCATTTCTTCTGGGTGTGAATAAGGAATAATCTTCCTTAAGGGCCTTGTGTTGGGCATGAGTAATTTTATATCTTTGCTAAGATGAGGAGTGTTATTATCCAGAGAAAATTATGCTGACATAATTTAGACAAAAATGATATAGGATATAGTTGAAAAAATCAAACCTTTCATTTTTTAAGTAAGATATTAAGGTTTCTTGGTGTTACTAGGAAGAAAATAGACTGAAAACGACAGTTTTTAAGAACACAGATCTCTTTTGAATTTGGCAGAAGAATACTGGTGTCTTCAGATTTATGTAATAGATATATGAAGACATGTTTCATATATACCCCCCCCCAATTTCATTATTAACTTAAGATGTAAGCTTATAGAAAAAACACACTATTTTTTTCTTTTTTTGTATTTTTCTTAAGTGAGAAGAGGGGAGGCAGACAGATACCCACATACACCTGACTGGGATCCACCCAGCAAGCCCACTAAGGGGTATCCTCTGCTCATCTAGGGCCATTGCTCATTGCAACCAGAGCCATTTTAGCTCCTGAGGTGAGGCCATGGTGCCATCCTCAACACCCAGGCCAACTTGCTCCACTGGAGCCATAGCTGCAAGAGGGGAAGAGAGATATAGAGAGAAAGGAGGGGGGAAGGGTAGAGAAGCAGATGGGCACTTCTCCTGTGTGCCTTGGCTGGGAATCAAACCCCAGACATCCACACGCTGGGCCAATGCTCTACCATTGAGCCAACAGTCCAGGGCTGAGAAAAAAGAAACTATTTATAACACCATGTTTATTTGCATTGAAATCTTCATGTTCAGGATATGGTATAAGATGGAATGGGGGGTGAGAGACATATAAAATCTAGCCTTGCCCTTATATAGCTTGTGATTATGGAAGGGGCCAGAAGGGTTGTGTCAGTGTGTGTATGTGTGGTGTATATGTGTATTTGTGTGTGTGTATGTCCATGTGGCTATAGATGCTTCTAACAGAAAGAACACTGTTACACTTGGCAAGTCATAACAAGAGGGCTGGCTGGATACCAGATGGGGCCTCACACATGGCCTTTACCTTGATGAAGGTGTGTCCTGAGGACTGGCTCACAGTATTCAGTATCAAAAATGAACTCTTGGTGCCCCAGAGATGACTGGATCCAGTGATGCTGACGCGGTTTAACAAAGCTTACAAGACTTTAATGTATAACTCCACAATAGAATTATAAACTTATTACTCCACAATGGGAATTATAATCCTCACTGGAAAAACATTTCTGTCAACTTGATCAGAGTGTTCTTCCTTGTAGTCCTACATAAGCAGTTTTCTTGGGGTCATGGAATAGGAATCAGGTTGTTTAGTTATTTGATTTTAAAGTTTAATGGCATCATACCTAATAAACCTTTGTATCCATTTTGTAAATGGAAGGTAATAGAATCCACCAGGATGCACCCTTGAGCAACAATACGGTGAGTTAACAACAAAATTGGCTAAACTAAAAAATTGTTTAAAATGATGCATACATTTATTTAAAATGGACAGTTATCAATGTAAATGTATCCCCTAACCTTTTGGTGTAGGGCCATCAAATCACATTTGCTATCACTCTTAGTTAGATTGCATAAATGATACCCATTATGATTTGACTCGAATATGCTTCAAATCAACCTGGTGCATTAGAGAGTAGCTAGTCATTCAAAACTGAGCATTTATTAGACTGGGGTATGGTCAGATACACTGCAGACAGCATTAGGGAAGCTTTGTTAGTCTGGGGAGCTCCTCCTGTATATTAATTTTTCACTTCATTTACAAGTTAGATCTTGCTTGCCCAGGAGTCATTTTGTCTCTGGCTTTGCCTTTCTCTTTATTGGTCTGTTGTGTGCTATTGAGCAATTAGAGAGCAACCTCATTTCCCTTCATCAGGAGCATGTGTCTCCAGGGAATAGTTTTTTCCCTCCTTTCTAGTAAGAGAGGTGCCAGAAAAATCATTTTTGGGATCACTCAAAGCAACCATACTCTATGCCACACATCACAAGGGCAAATGTGACTGCTCTGGATCTTTGGAGACCTTCCACAGGGGTTATTGTAGGGTGTATAGCTCCATTATCTAGAGAAACAAAATATGGTTAGATTCTTTGTGTTATAAAAGAAAAGTTACTTGCCTTCTTGGGTGTCCATGTGGGGAGTGAAAGGCTTTGATTTCAGGCTTATGAAAGGGTGGTGCTAGCACCAGTCCTGACACAGCATTCCTTGTGCAGGCTGATTCTGTGAATGGGGATGGTTATGGAAAGTGGAAAAGCCTGGCTGTAAAAATTTGGGGACCCCAAGCATGGGTTTCTCTGGAGTAAGTTTAGCATAGAGAGACTGAGGTTTTCACCTCTGTAAACCAACATGGTCTATGCAGGAATCTGGGTCAGCCATATACCTGTTGACAATTATCCAAACCTTGGAAGTATGATAAAAGGAGAAAGCATGCTCTTCCAAAATTATGTAGGAGCATCGCTTCAGGGTCACCCAAGAGTGCTTACTTACTTTTGTTTTTCTTTACTATCCTCTATAGATTAAAGCCCAAATTCTTTAAAGTTTTAGGCTAATGGGTAGATTTTTTTTAATACAGATGCAAATAAGTCTGCCTTGTAAAAGGTTATGTTTTTTATGCTCTATCAGACATCATCAGTTTTATACTCAACTTAGTATCTATTCTAAAAAAACCCCAAAATAAAATCTAAACCATCTCAACTTCCTCAAATGATCTTGGACTCAGCTTTCCCCTGAATGAGTTGAACAAGGCATGTGTTCATTCTTTATTTGCTTAAGTCAGTTTTCTGCCATACTTTGATATGCCTCTGTCAGGCTGATTTAGGATCTGTCTCTACTAGTGATTCCATGTGAGAAAGAGATTGTAAAGGCATCTCACCCTGGTGGAGGAGGTGGACAGAATGCCCCCATTATTCAATTTAGGTTTCTGAGTTCTTTGACAATCAAGAGGAGGACAGCATTTCTAAGTTTTTCCACTCTTGAGAAGGGGATAGGGTGAGGTAGCGGTGGTGGTGTGCACGAGGCTTCAGTGATTAACTGGAGAAAGAAAAGTGAGATGACTGCAATTTCACATTGTTTGTGGAGCAGTTTATATCAGTTATCTAGAGTGGTGCATTACTCTCAAAATTTTTGGTGAAACTAATTTTCTTCCCTTTGTACTTCTGACAGTGACATTAAAAAGGGGTCCTGAATATGAAAAGGGGCTCAGTGCCACTAGTCATTGGAGAAATGCAAATTAAAACCATAATGTGATATTACCTTACACTTGTCAGAATGGTTATCATCAATAAAACAAACAAATGTTGGCGAGGATGTAAAGAAAAGGGAACCCTGTGTACTGTTGGTGGGAATGCAGATTGGTACATCCACTATAGAAAACAGTATGGAAGTTTCTCAAAAAATTAAAAATGGAACTGCCTTATAACCCAGCAATTCCACTACTTGGTACATATCCAAAGAAACTCAAAAGACGAATTTGAAAGAAAATATACCTCCCTATGTTTATTGCAGCATTATTTATAATAGCCAATCTATTGAAACAACTCAAGTGCCCATCAATAGATAAGTGGATAGAGAAGCTTTGGTACATATATACAATGGAATATTACCTGTCCATAAAAGAAAAAATCTTGTCATATTGTGATAGCATGGCCGGACCTCAAGGGTATTGTGTCAAGTAAAATAAGTCAGTCAGAGAAAGACAAATACCGTATGATTTTATTATACTTATAAGCAGAATCTAAAGTACAATGTAAATGAACCAAAGAAAGAGAAACTGACTCATACAGATAACAAAGTGATCAGGGGCTGGAGGGGACTGTGTGAAAAAAAGGTGAAGGGATTGAGACATATAGATGGGTAGTTACAAAATAGTCATGGGATGTAAAGTACAGCATGGGGAACATGGTCCATTTTATTGTAATGACTGTGTATGGTGGCAGTTGGGGAGTGGGAAAGCCAGGGGAAACACTTTGTAAAGTATATTTTTGTCTAACCACTACACTGCATACCTGAAACTAATTAAAATAATATTGGATATAAACTGTAATTTTAAAAAGTTTACAATATTAAAAATAAATAAATAAATTAAAAAAAGGGATCCTCAAAGTGCAAAGATGATGGGGTGGAACACAGTGTTCAGGGTCTTTTAGTATTCAAACAGAAATACAGGCCCTGGCCAGTTGGCTCAGTGGTAGAGCATCGGCCTGGCGTGCAGAAGTCCCGGGTTTGATTCCCGGCCAGGGCACACAGGAGAAGCACCCATCTGCTTCTCCACCCCTCCCCCTCTCCTTCCTCTCTGTCTCTCTCTTCCCCTCCCGCAGCCAAGGCTCCATTGGAGCAAAGATGGCCCGGGCGCTGGGGATGGCTCCTTGGCTTCTGCCCCAGGCGCTGGAGTGGCTCTGGTCTCAACAGAGTGACCCCCCGGAGGGGCAGAGCATCGCCCCCTGGTGGGCAGAGCGTAGCCCCCCGGTGGGCGTGCTGGGTGGATCCGGGTCGGGCGCATGCGGGAGTCTGTCTGACTGTCTCTCCCCGTTTCCAGCTTCAGAAAAATACAAAAAAAACCCCCCCAAAAAACCCCAAAAACAAACAAAAAAACAACCAGAAATACATTTGTTGGGAGTTATACTTGCTGGGAACTAATAGAAAGTGTAGTTCATTTTGAATCATTTTAATGAGACTATCTGGTCTTACAATTTTTCAGAATCAGGGAAGAAAATAAATGTGGCCACCTCACCTTTGACACTGTTTTTAGCTTGTTCTGAAATTTATCTAGTTGGCAGTCAGGTGCTAAATCTAATACTGGAAGTGCTATACCCATTATGGTTGCCACTCCTAACATTTGTTGAATATTTTCTAGCACCAGACACTCTTCTAATTGCTTACCTGAAGAATTCATTTTAATAATGAAAAGAGATCAGTTATGTCACATTTTTGTTCTGTAATAAGTGTCATGGCAGTTGTTACAGGTCGAAGTTTCCAGGAAGCAAACGATGAGATGGAGATGGGTGTATAGGCGGTTAATTAGGGATCCATGTTGGAATCAATATCTTGGGAAAATAAAGGAAGCAGGATGGATCAGAGGGAGAAGTTGGGTTGTGGTGCAGTTACAACAAAGACCTCAGCTGATCCCACAGGAAGCTATGAGTTTTTGAACCCCTGCATGAACTATTCTTTGGATGCAAGCTGACCCCACAGAAGGGTCTCTCACCTTGGGCAGAATGGCATTCCTCAGCAGGGAGCAGTCACTGGGAAGCTCAGTTGTGAGCTGTGAGTTGTCAACACTTTGGAAACTTGGGAGAAGAGTGTTTCATTCTGAAGCAGTAGTGGGATCTGAACAATCCACTAAGTACACTTTGGCTAATGTTGTATTTATAATATAGACTAGCCCAATTTTTATATGTTAATATTTACAGTTTCTAGCCATCCATGTTTTTGGACATTTTTGTGTGTGTGTGACAGAGACAGAGAGAGAGAGAGATAGAGAGAGGGGTCAGATCGGGACAGGCAGGCAGGAAGGGAGAGAGATGAGAAGCATCAATTCTTCATTGTTTCCTTAGTTGCTCACTGATTGCTTTCTCACATGTGCCTTGACTGGGGTGGGGGAGCTGCAGCAGAGTGAGTGATCCCTTGCTCAAGCCAGCAACCTTGGGTTCAAGCCAATGATCTTGGGCCTCAAGCCAGCAACCTTTGGGCTGAAGCCAACGACCATAGGATCTGTCTATGATCCCCTGCTCAGACCAGTGACCCCATGCTCAAGCTGGATGTGCCCAGACTCAAACCAGCAACCTCGAGGTTTTGAACTTGGGTCCTCCATGTCCCAGTTCAATGCTCTTTCCACTGTGCCACTGCTTGGTCAGGCTCTGGACATTTTTTGTAGATCTTTTTTAGAAGGTTCCTTTGGCTTTTTCCTTTTAAATCTTATTTCTTAGAGTCACAGCCTCAGCCTCTTTCCTCTCAAATTATATTCATTTTTTAGGGTATCTCATTGACAATCTTGTCTTCACCTTCTTATACATATACATAGGACAACCTACCATTCTATTCTTTTATGAATTTCCCTAAGTAGTTCCATGGAGCTATTATTGGCTTCACTAGCCTTCTTGATGGCATCAGAATCTTATAAAAGCACAATATTTTAACCCAAACTGGTATAAAAAAATGCCATAGACTGGGTGGCTTAAACACAAACACAGTTCTCACAATTCCGGAAGATATGAAGTCCAATAATGGCAATTCTCTTTCTTCCCCTCAAGGTGCTGGCACATTTGCTTCCTGGCTTCCTGAGAGTTGCCTTCTTACTGTGCTCTCACA
Organism: Saccopteryx leptura; assembly: GCF_036850995.1. NCBI lineage: Eukaryota > Metazoa > Chordata > Mammalia > Chiroptera > Emballonuridae > Saccopteryx > Saccopteryx leptura. The sequence goes on along the minus strand of NC_089515.1, from coordinate 37,211,700 downwards.
TGGCAGAGAGAAAGGAAACTTTGGACCCTCTTGTTCTTATAAGGACACAAATCTCATCTTGAGGATTTGACCCTCATGAGCTCACCTAAACCCAATTACATTCCAAGGACCCCACCTCCAAATACCATCACATTGGGAGTTAGGACTTCAACACATAAATTATGATGGGTATAAACATTTAGTTCATAAAATATCCTATTGCAAACTTTTGTTAAGAAATTGAACAGAAAACCTATAAAACATAAATGTACCTACCACCACTTTTGATAATGGATAGGTCAGCTAGATAGAAAATCAATAAGGACACAGTAGACTGAATAATATTATAAACCCGATGGACTTAATAGTCACATGCAAACATTATATCCAACAGCAAATAGCAGTAAGGTATCCCAACATAATAGAGGTCATATATGACAAACTCACAGGTAACACACTCAATAGTGAAAAGCAGAAAGCTTTTCCTCTAAAATTTGGACAAGGCAAAGATGTCCACTCTCTCCATTTCTGTCCAATATAATATTGAAAGTTCTAGCCAAGGCAATTGTCAAGAAAAAGAAATAAAAGACATCCATAATTATGTGACGTGATAGATATGTTAATGAACTTAATCGTAGTAATAATTTTACAATGCATGCATATGTCAAAACATTGTGGTGTATAACTTGAACATATATAGTTTTTATTTGTTGATTTTTATACCTACAGAACACTGGGGGGAAATGATCAGTAAATACCCACCATACGCCCTGGCTAGTTGGCTCAGCAATAGAGCATCAGTCTGGTGTGTGGAAGTCCCAGATTTGATTCCTGGTCAGGGCACACAAGAGAAGCGACCACCTGCTTCTCTACCCCTTTCTCTTCTCTCTCTCTCTCTTTCTCTTTCTTCCCCTCCTGCAGCTATGGTTCGAATGGTTCTACTAAGTTGGCATTGGGTGCTGAGGATGGCTTCATACTGCCTCAGGCATTTAAATAGCTCAGTTGCTGAGCAATGAAGCAGTAACTTCAGATGGATAGAGCATCACCCCATAAGGGACTTGCTGGGTGGATCCCAGTTGGGGCACATGCGGAGTCTGTCTCTCTGCCTCCCTGCCTCTCACCCTCTCACTTAATTAAAAAAAGATACCCGGCCCTGGCCGGTTGGCTCAGTAGTAGAGCGTCGGCCTGGAGTGCAGGAGTCCCGGGTTCGATTCCCGGCCAGGGCACACAGGAGAAGCGCCCATCTGCTTCTCCACCCCTCCCCCTCTCCTTCCTCTCTGTCTTTCTCTTCCCCTCCCGCAGCCGAGGCTCCATTGGAGCAAAGATGGCCCGGGCGCTGGGGATGGCTCCTTGGCCTCTGCCCCGGGCGCTAGAGTGACTCTGGTCACGACAGAGCAACGCCCCGGAGGGGCAGAGCATCGCCCCCTGGTGGGCAGAACGTCGCCCCTGGTGGGCGTGCCTGGTGGATCCCGGTCAGGCGCATGCGGGAGTCTGTCTGACTGCCTCCCCGTTTCCAGCTTCGGAAAAATGAAAAAAAAAATGATACCCAACATTGTGAGTAGATTGAACCCAAGGAATCTGACAATTCCTGAGTGACCTCAGGTTGAAATACTGTTTTCTTTTAATTAAAATTTTTGGTGCTTTATTCTGTTTCCTGAGAGATATGTAGAGTATAAAGGTATACAGCTTTCAAAAATTCCAGAAAAGATATTGAATATTATAAATGGCAAAAATTTCTTCCACCTGTTCTTTCCACCACCACCAGCCCTACTTTTCTGGTTACTTAGACTATTTCATTTTTATTTTATTTTATTTTTGTTGTGGTAAGAACATTTACTATGAGACCTACTCTTAGCAAAAATTTAAGTGTACAGTACAGTGTTGTTAACTATAGGCACAATGTACAACAGATCTAAAAATTTATTCATCTTGTAAATATAACAAAGTTTTATAACTGCTGAATAGCAACTCCATATTTCCTCAAACCTCCTAGCCCCTGGCAACCACCATTTTATTCTCTGCTTCAATGAGTTTTTGCTATTTTAGATTCTCCATATAAGTGGTATCATGCATTATTTGTCCTTTCATGAATGGCTTATTTGACTGAGTATAATGTCCTCCGTGATCATTTATTTTGTTGCATATGCCATAATTTCATTCTTTTTAAAGCCTGAATAATATTTACATACTATTTACTATTTGTGTGTATATTACATTTTTAATCCATTCATTTATAAACATTTAGGTTTTTTCTACATCTTTGATTTGTTGTTCCACTTATTTATGCATCCATTGGTTGATTCTTGTATGTGTCCTGACCAAGGATCAAACCTACAACCTTGGCATGTTGGGACAAGGCTCTTACCAACTGAGCTTCTTGGTCAGGCATACTCCATACTGTTTTTATAGAGGCTGTACCTTTCTACATTCCCACCAATAATGTGTAAGGTTCCAATTTCTCCACATCCTTGACACTTATCTTTTCTTTTTGTTTTAATAACAGAAATCTTGGTAGGTATGAGATGCTATCTCACTGTGGTTTTGATTTACATTTCCCTGGTAATTAGTAATAATATCTCTCTATATACCCATTGGCCATTTGTATGTTCTTATTGGAGAAGTGATAGATTACTAGTTCTTATTTTGTCTTTTTTTTTTTTTTTAAATTAAAGTATAGTGGCCCTGTCTAAACAGCTCTGGTGGTTAGAGCATCATCCCGATACTCAGAGGTTGCAGGTTCTATCTCCAGTCAAGGCACATACAGAAACAAAGTGATGTTTCTGTCTCTCTTGCTCTCTCTTCCTCTGTCTCTAAAACCCATAAATAAAGTTAAAAAATTAAAGTATAGTTAACATACAATATTATATTAATTTCAGGTGTATTACAACATAATGATTCAACATTTATATACCTTACAATGTGATCACAACAGTAAGCCTAGTAACCATTTGTCACTATATAAAATGGTATGGAGATTCCTCAAAAAAATTAAAATTAGAGCTATCACACAACCCAGAGATTTCACTTCTGGATATTTATTCAAAGAAAACAAAAACACTAATTCAAAAATATATCCCTATCTATATTGATTGCAACGTTATTTACAACAGCCTAGATACGGAGGCAACCTAGGTGTCCATCAGTAGATGAATGGATAAAGAAAATGTGGTATATACAATATATACACAGTGGAATATCACTCAGCCATAAAAAAGAATGAAATCTTACCATTTGTGACAACATGGATGGACCTCGAATGTATTATGCTAAGTGAAATAAGTCTTTTCCTGCCTGACCAGGTCATGTCGCAGTGGATAGAGCGTCTAACTGGGATGCCGAAGACCCAGGTTTGAGACTCCGAGGTTGCCAGCTTGAGCGCGGGCTCACCTGGCTTGAGGAAAAGCTCACCAGCTTGGACCCGAGGTCTCTGGCTTGAGCAAGGGGTTACTCAGTCTGCTGAAGGCCCACGGTCAAGGAACATATGAGAAAGCAATCAATGAACAACTAAGGTGTCACAACGAAAAACTGATGGTTGATGCTTCTCATCTCTCTCCGTTCCTGTCTGTCTGTCCCTATCTATCCCTCTCTCTGTAAAAAAAAAAAAAAAGAAAAAAAAGAAAAAAAAGAAAAGTCTTTTCCTTTTGCAGGAAACCATTTGTGATGCGGTCCCCTTCTGCAAGGCGGGTTCAGAGAGTGTTAAGTAAGCTCCCAGGTGTCACTTGAGAGAGACGGTAGGGTGCTACAGTGAAGAGCTTGTGCTTAGCACCATGCTGCCTACAAAGAATCCTGGAGCATGTTGCCTGTCTTCTTTGTGCGCCTCTTTCTTCCTAAGTTAATATCTTGATCATTAAGGTTGCTGTGTGATGAAATGAGATACTACAAGTAAAGTGTGTAACTATACCTTGACATGTATTTAGTAATCCGTACACATTTAATGATTCATTTAATATCATTTTGCCGAATATTTATTTTTTAATTACAGTTAACTCTTTTTCAATTCTCTTTTCCTCTCTGTGAAGGTCTGCTCACCCAGTTCATCACTCCTGTATACAAGAGTATACCCCTGTACTGGTCCTGGCATAAATACTGATGCCACATCTTGAATGACCTATCCCTAGCCAGATCTTTCCTTTTGAACTCAGATTTGGCTGCTTGTTAAGATCTCTTCCTAGATATCCTGTAGACACCTCAAATCCAATAATTTGAAAACCAAACTTGTACTCTTTCTTGCCAAATTTTCTTCTGGAGTCACCATACCTCAATTTTCCAAGGCAGAAAAGTTGAAGTCATTTCAAATTCTTACTCTTCTTTCACTCCTTGTATAAATTGTTCATCAAATTCTTATGGCTTCTACCACCCATGTTTCCCTTCACCTCAATTACTCTCATTCTCTCAACCTCATTTCTGCCGTGTATGGTTTAGGCTCTTGCTGTATCCTTAGTGGGTTTTTCAATACTCTTCTAACGCCTTTCCCAGGTTTCACTACTGCCTTCTCCAATTAGTCTGACATATAATTTGTCAACCAAACTGGGACACTTTGGAGAGTGAAACAGAGGTGTTATTAAATATTACACTCAGAAAGCAAGCATCAACAATGACTGTCTCAGGCAAATTAGGACACATGGACACCCCTTTAATGTATCCTGCACAGCTGTCAGAATGTGCTTTCTGAAACACTTGTCTGACCTGTCACTGGCTCTCCCACACGGTGAGTCTAAAGGGAAAGTGTGTGCTAGTCTAATGACTGGAGCTCTCTGCTCTACTTGCCTGGGTTTCTCATTATAAATCTTGTTATAGCTGTCTGTATCACTTGCAGTTTGGGGTAAATTTTAACAAATAAAAGTCTTTCCAGGGTTGGATCAGTTTAGAGTATCACTAAAAAGCAAGCTTTGAGATTTGCTAAACTTGAAATATGCTGTTCTGATGTAGGCATCAGCCAAGACACTCTGTTCCATGCAGCTGTGACACCCGTCAGGGACACCACACAGCCTCCACCCTTCAGCCGCCATCTCTCAACTGCTATCTGTCTGATCAGTGGTTGAATAACTCAATTAAAGAACAGCTTAACAAATGACTGAACCCGGCATAAAGTGGTCAGTAATCCTCACTAAATCCTTACTATACGGGCATTTTCCATATTAGCTTTCTGTTGTCAAAGTAATAAAATAAATATTTTTTCCCCAGTAAAAACACATTCACTTTTTATTCACTGAAGAAAGGAGTCCTTTCTTACAACTTCTTGGCAGAAATCAGTTATTCTTCTAATTGATTTTTACAAATTTCCCAAATATTAAAATTTTTATTATATGAGAAGTCTATTGCAAAGAGTGGGAAAATACAGAATAACAAAAGGAAAAAAAATTACCTATCTTTCTACCTTGTATAGAAAATTGTATTAATTTTGTGTCCATTCTTCAGATGTATTTTTTATTAGCAGGATAAAAATATTCATGCGTAAAAAAAATAAGAGCAGCCCTGGCCGGTTGGCTCAGTGGTAGAGCGTTGGCCTGGCATGCAGGAGTCCCGGGTTTGATTCCCAGCCAGGGCACACAGGAGAAGCGTCCATCTGCTTCTCCACCCCTCCCCCTCTCCTTCCTCTCTGTCTCTCTCTTCCCCTCCCACAGCCAAGGCTCCATTGGAGCAAAGTTGGCCCGGGCGCTGAGGATGGCTCTATGGCCTCTGCCTCAGGTGCTAGAATGGCTCTGGTTGCAACAGAGCAATGCCCTAGATGGGCAGAGCATCGCCCCTGGTGGGCGTGCCGGGTGGATCCTGGTTGGGCGCATGCGGGAGTCTGTCTGACTGCCTCCCCGTTTCCAACTTCAGAAAAATAAAAAAAAAAAAAAAAAAAGCATACTAAGCATGCTAAAGTTTAACTTTCCTTTTTAGCTTAGTAATAAAATATACTTTCTACATCAATAAGTGTATCACTATATCATTACTTAAAAAGGTATATGGTTGTTTCATACTTGATTTTAAATCCTTTATTTTCTGACATTTAGGAAGTTTATAAGTTTGTTGCTATTTAAGAAAATGTTCTCTGGATGTCCTTGAATATTGCTTCCCATTTTGATTATGTCTTCAGGATTAATTTTAAAGTGAGGATGTGCTGAAGCACTTTTAGACTTTGTGCTCTCTGGCCCACTCTCTGGGTTTGACATTCCTGGGTGTTGATGAGCCTTATCGCTGGAGCTTCACTAATGGACCCTCTGCTCCTTTAGTTTCTTAATAGAACATAAGTTTTAAGCTCAAAGGAATGCATTTATTTAGAAAAGAATTTTACAATCTTTTGGCTGTGATTATTCAGGAAAGCTAAAATGGGTCATACACTGATGACATTGTTCACAGAAAAATTTAAGCCCAATGTATATTTTTTTCCTCAAAAGTATTTTTGTTATGGTTTTTCCTTCTACTCTGGGTCATTGGGGGAAAACATGGCTTCACTTCCTTTTCACAGATTATTTAGTTTATGTGGAACCAATGTAATAATTGAACATGTCAGGAAAGACATTAAAAGATATCTAATGTATTTCTAATTTTGAGTAGATATCTACCCAATTTAAGCATTTTGAATTAACTAGGAAAAAAGAATCAAATTGTGATATATAATTGAACTCTGATGTTTTATTCTTCAAACTTCTTTTACAGAATTTGGTGTTATTTTGGACCTACTAAAAGTAAAGTTTTTATCAGAGTCCTTTGTGATTAGTCAGGTAAAAACTGGTAGCGTGACTCAGAATTGTGATGGATCATGGAGGATTGACTCCTCAAGAGAAAAATTGCCATGATACTCAGAGATGACAGTGTTCAGAAGAGTATGTATGTTATCAATTTAAAAAGGTAATATCAAAATGAAAGTCAGATTTCTTTAGGTATTTTCTTAGTGACAATACCTTGATCTCTGACATTCTACATTACTTTTATCCTTCTAAATTAATCAATCTATTTGTCTATCTATCTATCATCTATCTATCATCTATCTATCTATCTATCTATCTATCTATCTATCTATCTATCTATCTATCATCTATCACCTATCTATCTATCTATCTATCTATCTATCTATCTATCTATCATCTTTCTATTTTTAAAATTTGTTTTTGCTGAAATTTTCTTCCAGGTCCATCTCAACTCTTTTCCCAGAGGGTATTCATTTTCTTTTGGTCCTTCAACATGGTCAGGAATGGGGCAGGCAGGGGACTGGGAATTGGGCTTTACATATGAGGTAGCTTTGTGCTTTCTGACTTCTGAAATCTTAAAACATTAAACTATAGGACAGAAAGTGTGGAGATGAACCAGCCTCTTCTCTCTCTACCATCTATTTTTGGAATCTATTAACAGTGATTCATTGTAATGCACAGTTGTAACAAAGGCCCTAACTGGTAGAGCATTATATGGGTGGCAGATGTAGTAGCTAGCTACTGTTACGATCATGTTAATAGGATTGAGAGAACATTCAGATTTTCTGGTTAAGCACTAGGGATTTGAAGATGTTGCTGTTTCGGTATTAGGCAGAATTTTGCTCACTGCCATTCTGCAATAGGCAATCTATAGGTCACAAGCAGCAATTATCTATTGCATCTGTAGAAACTCTCCTGTCTCTAGAATTCATGAATCCTGGGCATTTTCCTTTCATTTTAATGATGCTGAACATATGGGAGGGCATATAAGATGGCTTCTCTTGGGATAAAGGGTGAGATTTGCAGCAGTCCACTAATCAATCTGGATAATGACCATTTTTTCCTTGATCATAAGATGTGATAGCTACAATGTGGGAAATTGGGGTATAGAAGTGGGAGAAGACAGAAAAATATGTTGAAGAAAGGGGTCTTTGAGACCCACATAAATCTAAGTGAAAATGTATACATTTTATACTAATTTAAGGTGCCATGTTTTCAGCTCTTGCCATGAGAGATGAGAAGCATCAATTCAGTTGCAGCACCTTAGTTGTTCATTGATTGCTTTCTCATATGTGCCTTGACCAGGGGACTCCAGCTGAGCTAATGACCCCTTGCTCAAGCCAACAACCTTGGGCTCAAGCCAGCAATCTTGGGCTTCAAGCCAGTAACCTTTGGGCTCAAGACAGCGATCATGGGGTCATGTCTATGATCCCACACTCAAGCCAGTGACCCCACGCTCAAGATGGTGAGCCCATGCTCAGCCGGTTGAGCCTGAGCTCCAGCCAGTGACCTCAGGCTTTTGAACCTGGGTCCTCAGCACCCCAGTCTGATGCTCTATCCACTACACCACTGCCTGATCAAGCAAACTCTTGTCTTTTTGAAGGAGAAAAAAGAGCTAAAATCATAAAAAGAGAGGTCCTGGCAGTCATAATAAATAATATTTGGCCCTGGCCATTTGGTTCAGTGAATAGAGCATTGGCCTAGTGTATGGAAATCCCAGGTACAATCTCTAGTCAAGGCTCACAAGAAAAGTTACCATGTGCTTCTTCTCCCCTTCTTCTCCCTCTTCCCTTCCTCTTTGTTCCTTGCAGCCAGTGGTTTGATTGGTTTGAGTATTGGCCCTAGACAGGGGTAAATGGGTGGATTCCAGTCAGGGTACATGCAGGAGTCTGTTTCACTATCTCCCCTTCTCTCACTTAAAAAAAAAAAGATAATATTCAAGAAATTGGAGGTGCCATCTTTTTAACAAGACATGTATATTCTTAAACCAGTGACTTCTTAATTACCAGACTAACTAACATTTTCTGCATCTTTAACTAGCTGTGCATGAAGGGCTTTTAATAGTCGACCAGTACCAATTCAAACGCTCTCCATTTTGGGTTTCCATGATGCATTCTTTCTCTCCTGCAGTGCTGTGACCCTTTAATTACTTCCTCTTCTCTGTTCCCATTTGTTGGTTCCTGTCCATTAATAGCTTCCTCTTTTCTTGGTATTCTGTCATCTTCACTGATTTCTCATGTGAGTTAATTCACCCCAATGGCTTATCACCTCTGTAGCACTGACTAGCTAATCTCTAAACTCAATCTTATCTCTTACTTGCTCCTCTGTGTCACATTTACAAACAAAAGTATCACCTGCTTTCAAAGCACCACCATGGTGTTACATAGGTAACATTGAATTCCAGACCACTTTTCTTTCCCAATTATCTCATTTCTGTCTTGGGCATTATTTTGATCTCCCAGGTAACAAGACTTCAATACCAAAGAAAATTTTAATTAATAAAAAACTAGTTATTAGCTTTCCTCCAAAAAAATTTCTGCTTTCAGCTTCTTTGTCTCTTCAATATATATTCCCATTTCCCTGCATATGCGATGGTCTGACAACATCTTTTCACTTCTCATTCTCTAAATGCAATCAATTTCTCCATGCCTTTTCCCATTCTATTCTCTCTAGTTGTTTCAATAAATCTTACTTATTATTTAACGTTTAGCTCAAATTTCAACCAGAACCTCCAGCTAGAATTACTCTCTCACTTGACTCTCCCCCACATTCCTTTTGCATTGAGCAGACTTCGGTGTATAGAGAAATTTTTATATGTGCCTCTCCTTAAAGCCAGGTGGTGAGCTGCCAGAATGCTGAATCCAGGTCTGGTTCTTATGTTTTAATTTCTATTAAAACTTTTTTATTTTAGATTTAGAAATTAAATTTAATGAGGTGACATTGATCAATAAAAGTACATAGGTTTCAGGGGAATATCTCCATGGCATTTGAACTGTTGATTGCATTAGGTGCCCATAACCTAGTTAAATTATTTTCCATCACCATATATTTGTCTCACCTTACTCCCCTCCCCCAAACCCATTTGCCCTGGTAACCACTTCAGTTTTATCTATGTCCATGAGTCTCAGTTTTCTATTCCACCTATGTGTGAAATTGTATAGCTCTTAGATTTTTTTGACTCCTCAGAGAACCCAAGGAATGCTCATTAAATGTTGCTATAGGGGTTCCAAGATGGCCACAGAGTAGGCAGGCGCTCCAACTCCCACTTCCCAGAACCAAGGTGGATTACAATTTAATCTGAGAACACTCATCATGAAAGACCAACTTTGGACTAAACTAAGAGGATTCTACAGCCAAGGACCACCAAAGAACCCACACTGAGACTGGTAGAAAAGGCAGAGATGTGGAAGAGCTGCCCTACTTCCAGGAGTGAGCAGCAGTCAGAAGGGACTCTCACAATGGGGAGGGTTGTTCAGCAAGTTATGGATCCTCATCCCCAAAACCGGAATCCTAGCCTAGAGCCCTGGAGCCTGGAAGGGGCTTACAACAATGGATGGACACAATGAACACATAAATAAAGAGATAAGAAGCATCAAAAAAGACATTGAAATAATAAAGAATAACTAGTCAGAAAAGACAAATATCAGAAATGAAGAATACACTAGAAGCAATTAAAAGAAGACTGGACGAAGCAGAGGATTGAATCAGCAATTTAGAAGACAAGATAAACAAAAACACAAAATCAGAGCAGCAAAAACAAAAAAAACAGGCTGAAAAAATCTAAAAAAACTCTAAGACAGCTTTGTGATAACCAAAAGAGAAACAATATCCACATACTGTGGAAAACAATATGGATATTCCTCAAAAAATTAAAAATCGAACTGCCTTTTGACCCAGTTATACCACTTTTAGGAATATACCCCAAGAACACCATAGCACTGTTTGAAAAGAAAAAATGCACCCCCATGTTTATGGCAGCATTGTTCACAATAGTGAAGATCTGGAAACAGCCCAAGTGTCTGTCAGTGGACGAGTGGATTAAAAAGCTTTGGTACATATATCCTATGGAATACTACTCAGTCATAAGAAATGATGACATCAGATCATTTACAACATGGATGGACCTGGATAACATTATACTGAGCAAAATAAGTAAATCAGAAAAAACTAAGAACTATATAATTCCATACATAGGTGGGACATAAAAATGAGACTCAGAGACATGGACAGGAGTGTGGGGGTTATGAGGTGGGAGGATGAGAGGGAGGGGGTTGGGGGAAGGGAGGGCACAAAGAAAACCAGTTAGAAGGTGACGGAAGACAATTGGATTTTGGGTGATGGGAATGCAGCATAATCAAATGTCAAAATAACCTAGAGATGTTTTCTCTGAACATATGTACCCTGATTTATCAATGAAACCCATTAAAATTAATTTAAAAAAGTATCTGCATCATAGGGGTTCCTGAAGAAGAAGAGAAAAAACAAGGAGTAGAGACCTTGTTCAAAGAAATCATAGCTGAAAACTTCCCTAAACTGATGCAGGAAAAAGTCACATAAGTTAAAGAAGCACAGAGAACTCTATTAAAGAGAAACCCAAAGAAATCTATACCAAGACACATCATAAATAAAGTGCCAAAGCTAAAAAATAAAAATAAAATATTAAAAGATCCTAGAGAAAAGAAAGTCAATCACATACAAAGGAGCCCCCATAAAGATGACATCCAACTTCTCAAAGAAACACTTGAGGCCAGAAGAGAATAGTAAGAAATATTCAAAGTAATGCATAATAAGAGCCTACAACCAAGACTTCTTTATCCAATAAGGCTATCATTTAAAATTGAAGGAGAAATAAAAAGCTTCCAGGACAAAAAAAAGAACTCAAGGAATTCACTACAACCAAACCAATGCTGCAAGAATGTTAAGGGGCCTGTTGTAAACAGAACAAAGGGGGAAAATAATATATCAAAAGAGGAATACAGCTTTAAAGAATAAAATGGCAATAAACAACTACATATCAATAATAACCTTAAAAGTAAATGGATTAAATGATTTAATCAAAAAACATAGGGTAGCTGCATGGATAAGAAAACAGGACCCATACATATGCTGTCTACAAAAGACCCACCTTAAAACAAAAGATATACATAGACTGAAAGTAAAAGGTTGGAAAAAAATATTTCATGCAAATGGAAATGAAAAAAAAGCTAGGGTAGCAATACTAATATCAGACAAAATAGACTTAAACAAAGGCTATAGTAAGGGATAAAGAAGGTCACTACATAAAGATAAAGGGAGCAATTCAACAGAATGATATAACCATTAAAAATAACTATACACCTAATATAGGAGCATCTAAATATATAAAGCAGACTTTGATGGATATAAAGGGCGAGATCAACAGCAATACTATAATAGTAGGGGATTTCAATACCCCACTAACATCACTAGATAGATCCTCAAGAAAGAAAATTAACAAACAACAGACTTAACACACTAGCTCAACTGGATTTAATAGATATCTTCAGAATCTTTCACCCTAAAGCAGCAGAATATATATTCTTTTCAAGTGCTCATGGTACATTCTCTAGGATAGAACATATGTTAGGGCACAAAAGAGATCTCAACAAATTTAAGAAAATTGAAATCATATCAAGCATCTTCTCTGATCACAATGGCATGCAACTAGAAATCAACTACAACAGAAAAATTCTCAAACACATGGAAACTAAATAGCATGTTATTAAATAACAAATGAATTAACAATGAGATCAAAGAAGAAATAAAAAATTCCTAGAAATGAATGATAATGAGCATACAACAACTCAAAATTTATGGAACATAGCAAAAGCAGTACTGAGAGGGAAGTTCATAGCACTACAGGCATACCTTAAGAAGCTAGAAAAAGCTCAAATAAACAACTTAACCCTGCATCTAAAAGAACTAGAAAAAGAACAGCAAGTAAAGCCCAGAGGTAGTGGAAGGAAGGAAATAATGAAGATCAGAGTGGAAATAAATGACATAGAGGCTAAAAAAACAATAGAGAGGATCAATGAAGCCAAGAGCTGGTTCTTTGAAAGGGTAAACAAGACCAATAAACCTTTAACCAGACTCACCAAGAAAAAAAGAGGACTCAAATAAATAAAATTGGAAATGAGAGTGGAGAAATAACAACTGATAGCACAGAAATACAAAGGATTGTAAGAAAATACTATGAAGAACTGTATCCCCAAAAATTAGACAACCTAGGTAAAATGGACAAATTTCTTGAAATATATAATCTTTCAAAAATCAATCTGAAAGCATCAGAAAACCTAAACAGACTGATTGAAACAAATGAGATCGAAACAGTTATCAAAAAACTCCCAACAAACAAAAGCCCTGGGCCAGATGGTTTCACAGGTGAATTTTACCAAATATTCAAAGAAGAACTAACTCCCATCCTTCTCAAGCTATTTAAAAAAATTCAAGAGGAAGAAAGACTTTCAAGCTCCTTTTATGAGGTGAGCATAATTCTGATTCCAAACCAGGCAGAGACAACACAAACAAAGAAAATTATAGGCCAATATCTCTAATGAATTTAGATGCTAAAATCCTCAACAAAATATTAGCAAACTGGATCCAGCAATACATGAAAAAAATCATACATCATGATCAAGTGGGATTTATTCTGGGGAGGCCAGGATGTTACAATATTTGCAAATCAATCAATGTGATTTATCACATAATCAAAAGGAAGGAGAAAAACCACATGATAATTTTAATAGATGCAGAAAAAGCATTTGATAAAATCCAGCACCCATTTATGATCAAAACTCTCAGCAAAGTGGGAATACAGGGAATATACCTCAACATGATAAAGGCCATCTATGACAAACCCACATCCAACATCAAACTCAATGGGCAAAAATTAAAAGCAATCCCCTTAAGATCAGGAACAAGGCAGGGGTTCCCCCTTTCACCACTCTTATTCAACATAGTTCTGGAAGTCCTAGCCATCAAAAAAGAAGAAGTAATAAAAGGCATCCAAATTGGAAAAGAAGAAGTAAAACTATCATTATTTGCAGATGATATGATACTGTATATAGAAAATCTTAAAGTCTCAGCAAAAAACTATTGGATCTGATAAATGAATTCAGCAAAGTGGCAGGGTATAAAATTAATACAAAGAAATCAGAGGCATTTTTATGCACTAACAATGAACTGTCAGAAAGAGAAATTAAGGCAACAATCCCCTTCACTATTGCAACAACAACAAAAAATAACAACGTATTTGGGAGTAAATTAAACCAAGGAGGTTAAAGACTTTTACTTGAAAAATTATAAAACATTGATTAAAAAAAATCAAGGAAGATACAAACAAGTGGAAGCATATACCATGTTCATGGATAGGAAGAATAAACATCATTAAAATGTCTATATTACCCAAAGCAATCTATGAATTCAATGTAATACCAATTAAAATACCAATAACATACTTCAAAGATATAAAACTTATATTCCAAAAATTTATATGGAACCAAAAAAAGAACACGAATAGTCTCAGCAATCTTGAAAAAGAAGAATAAAGTGGGAGTTATCACACTTCCTGATATTAAGTTATACTACAAGGCCATTGTACTCAGAACAGCTTGGTACTGGCATAAGAACAGGCATATAGATCAATGGAACAGAACAGAGAACTTAGAAATAAACCCACACCTTTATGGACAATTGATATTTGACAAAGGAGGTAAAAGCGTACAATGGAGTAAAGACAGTCTCTTTAACAAATGGTGTTGGGAAAATTGTACAGCTACCTGCATAAAAATGAAACTAGATGGTAGAGCGTAGGCCTGGCGTGCAGGAGTCCCAGGTTCGATTCCCAGCCAGGGCACACAGGAGAAGCACCCATCTGCTTCTCCACCCCTCCCCCTCTCCTTCCTCTCTGTCTCTCTCTTCCCCTCCTGCAGCCAAGGCTCCATTGGAGCAAAGTTGGCCCGGGTGCTAAGGATGGCTCTGTGGCCTCTGCCTCAGGCACTAGAATGGCTCTGGTTGCAACAGAGCGATGCCCCAGATGGGCAGAGCATCGCCTCCTGGTGGGCATGCCTGGTGGATCCCGGTCGGGCGCATGCAGGAGTCTGTCTGACTGCCTCCCCGTTTCCAATTTTGGAAAAATACAAAAAAAAAAAAAAATGAAACTAGACCACCAACTTACACCAGTCACAAAAATAAACTCAAAATAAATAAAAGACTTAAATATAAGTCTTGAAACCATAAGCATCTTTGAAGAAAACATAGGCAGTAAGCTCACCAACATCCCTTGCAGCAATATATTTGCTGATTTATCTCCACAGGCAAGTGAAACACAAGACAGGATAAACAAATGGGACTATATCAAACTAAAAAGATTTTGCACAGCTAAAGTCAATATGAACAGAATAAAAAGACAAACCACACAATGGGAGAACATATTCGACAATACATTTAATAAGGGGTTAATAACCAAAATTTATAAAGAACCTGTAAAACTCAACACCAGGAAGATAATCCAATCAAAAAATGGGCAAAAGAAATGAATAGATACTTCTCCAAAGAGGACATACAGAAGGCCAATAGACAGATGAAAAATGTTCAACATCACTAATCATTAGAGAAATGCAAATTAAAACCACAATGAGATACCACCTCACACCAGTCAGAATGGTGCTCATTGACAAAACAACACACATTAGGTACTGGCGGAGGATGTGGAGAAAAGAGAACCGTCCTGCACTGCTGGTGAGAATGCAGACTGGTGCAGCCACTGTGGAAAACAGTATGGAGATTACTCAAAAAATTAAAAATGAAACTGCCTTTTGACCCAGCCATCCTACTTTTAGGAATATATCCCCAAAACACCATATCACTGATTCTAAAAAAGAAATGCACCCCTATGTTTATGGCAGCATTGTTCATCTCAATAGTGAAGATCTGGACAGGCCAAGTGCCCATCAGTGGATGAGTAGATTGAAAAGCTGTGGTACATATATACAATGGAATAATATGTGGCCATGAAAATAAGGAAATATTACCTTTTGTGACAACATGGATGGACCTGGAAACTATTATGTTAAGTGAAATAAGCCAGGCAGTGAAAGAAAAATATCATATGACCTCACTCATTTGAGGATTCCAAGGAACAATGTGAACTGAGGAATAGAATAGAGACAGAGGAGGGATCAAAGGGACCAGAGGAAAAGAGGACAGAGGGAAAGGGGATGATAGGATGGGATAAACCTGAAGGGAAGGGGGGGAGGGCATTTTGGGGAGGGGGCAAGGGGGATGTTCAGGGGAATACGGGGTTGGGGGGTGCATTCGGGGTGACACTAGAATCTATGTAAACACAATAAATTAAAAAAATGTTGTTATAAAGGAACGAGATAGAGTCTCTTAGCAGGTTCTACAGCAGGGGTCCCCAAACTTTTTACACAGGGGGCCAATTCACTGTCCCTCAGACTGTTGGAGGGCCGGACTATAAAAAAAAACTATGAACAAATCCCTATGCACACTGCACAAATCTTATTTTAAAGTAAAAAAACAAAATGGGAGCAAATACAATATTTAAAATAAAGAACAAGTAAATTTAAATCAACTGGCCAGTATTTCAATGGGAACTATGCTCCTCTCACTGACCACCAATGAAAGAGGTACCCCTTCCGGAAGTGCGGTGGGGGCCGGATAAATGGACTCAGGGGGCCACATGTGGCCCACGGGCCATAGTTTGGGGACCCCTGTTCTACAGAATAATCATCTGATTCTTGTTTAAAAATTTTTGAACCTTCTCCTCCTCTTTACCTGTAATCAAATGTTAATGAAGAATCACTGGAAAAATTAAAAGGCATCAAACATAGCTAATAATGTAAGAGGGCTGCCAGCCTAGTAAAAACCCAGGTGCACATTCACATCCCATTAACTAGTCCTTTAACAGGTTGTCTCCTGACGTATTGGACCTGTAGAAACTGAAGAGAGTTACACAAGCAAGAACTTAACATCACACACACAAAACATACTTGACCAGACTGACGAGCTTAGTTAGAACAAATACCTACTGCCAGAGCCTGCCGAGGTATTTGTTCACTCCTCCAGATCTCTTGCAGGAGGTGCTCTGATAACAGGCTGTAAGTCATGTCTTAGCTGTCATTACAAAGACATTCTGATGAGTGTGCCAAGCTCAGGATTCTGAGGAAGGATTCTCTGATGCTGTTCTCTACAGGGTTGGCCTCAAGCTAACTGTCCAGTCAATTACCTTCTTCCTTCACCTGTCCTCAGCGCTGCCCCAATTTCCTTTTCATCCATCCTCTCCCCTGCCTTTTCCCCCAAACCTATGCTTTTCCCACTCATAGTTGAAAAAGAATTGGGGATACTATGAGGAAAAATTGGAAAGGTTCATTTTAAAATGAAAATGACCCATGTACATAATGGTTTTTTTTTAAGTCAGAGAGTATTCCAAGGTTAATAACAACAATAAAAAGCTGCCTCTTTTTTTCCTTCCTCATCTCCTACTGAACCACTCAGACACAAACACTTTCAATGACTTGCATTTGCCTCCATTTTCAGATAATGTTTTGTATATTTAATTTTGCTTTCTAATTTTAACATTATCTATGAGTTTTTTACTAGTAAGTTTAGAACCCCCTTCTTTCCACTTCTGCTACTCCCCCCCTCCCCCCTCCAATGGCTATATCACCATTAGGTACAAAAATAGTCACTGTTTTTACCATTATAACAACGTGAATGAATATTTGTAGTAGCTCAGTCATATAGTTTGTTATGATTATCTTTTATTTCATGTTTAACTTCCCCCCTCCTCAGTTAATAAATGCCTCCTTTTTTTTAAAATTTATTTTATTTTTTTAAAATTATTTTTAGAGAGGAGAGAGAGGGAGAGAGAGAGGAGAGAGAGAGAGAGAGAGAGAGAGAGAGAGAAGGGGGGAGGAGCTGGAAGCATCAACTCCCATATGTGCCTTGACCATGCAAGCCCAGGGTTTCAAACCAGCGACCTCAGCATTTCCAGGTCGACGCTTTATCCACTGCGCCACCACAGGTCAGGCAATGCCTCCTTTTTTAATGCTTATTTTAATTGTAACTAAGTCAGTCTCAAAGTTCTCCAAGAATATCTCACAGTGTAGGCAAGAAATCAAATCATCTATCAGTTACTTTTTTCTTTCTTCTTGGAATCTCCCCTCTGAAGCCCCTTGCATCATTCAGTCCAGATGAACTGCTCTGGAGACCCTGGCACAATAGTATTCTGGGTCTGCCCTCACTCTCATCCTGGGAATTTCCTTTGTCTGTCCTCTATGTTGGATGGCCTATTTCCTGAGTTCTATGTCTTTCTTCCTCCCCCCCCTCATTTTGGTGAAGCATACTTCTAGTACCTTCCTGATGATGGAACATGGGTGGTAAATTTCTTCAGAGCTTGCTTATCTTAAAGTGCCTTTATTCTATTTCCAACTTACTTAGTAGTATATATTTTAGGCTTTAAATTTCTAGGTGAAAATTATTTCCGCTCAGAATTACATTGCTTTTGAGAAGTCCATTCTGTTTAGTTGGCTGTCTTTGGTATGTGAGCTGTTTCTTTCCTCCTCCTCAGGGTGACATCAAATCTGCTCTCCCTAAATGAAGACATTCCAAAGTGCTATAGAATTTCAAAATTAAGTCTTCTATGCCGTTTGACTCCTTGCTCAAATTGTTTTGTTTCTTTCTTGTACAAGGATCTATTTAAATGTCTTCCTGTTCACAGCTTTGTTTTCAATAATTGTAATTTGCTAAAAGCTTAAAAAACTTTTAGCACTTAATACATGAAATACCACCCTCTGAAACCAGAAAAAGTAAGCGCATTTCATTTTAGTACCCGGTGTTGTGTCCTTGAAAAGGTCTGGCTGGAAAGGTTCAGGTAAAGAGAAAGGATGATTGCTAATTATCTTCCCAATTTAAGCACAAGTTAAGAGTGGGTTTTTTTTGTTGTTGTTTTTGTTTTTTTGGCAAATGCGTCTTACATGTTGCTAAATGGGAGTGTGGCAACTCAAAGTGAAACTTCATCAATCCCATCCAGGATTATTTTAAAGCAACTATTCCTACTAATAGTACTTTATTCCAAAGGAAAACAAGCTGGAAAAATGGTAAGCTGGGTCAAAGTCTAGGGCAACTGTCACAAAGTAGGAATGTATGGCCACTCTAGAGATAGGGCATCTTTGATATTATCATGAAGAGATCAGTCTCAGAATTTATGCTAGGAAGGTAACATCCTGGAATAGCCATTGGTTCCTTGTAAGGCCAGGGGCCGCGGCCATCACGGCCATGCACATGCAGGTTCTCATTGGATTTAGGTAGATGGTAAAGAAATAGTGGAGCCAAACACTGGTGGGCCATTCTTTTATTCTAGCCTTGCACCGGCAAGCAAGTAAATTAACACACCGGGCTCCCAAAGCCACTCACACATTCTCTGGTTCCACAACCAGGAGAATCTTCTCTGGTTTTTCCTAGAATCAAAGGCCCTCACCAGTGCCAGCAGAGCTCACAAAGCCCCTCAGCCCTCTGGTTCCCCATCTGCCAACATGGCTACTTACTCTCTGCACAAATTGGCTTCTCCTTTAGCACCCTGCTATCTTGGCTTCCTTCTTCCTTTTTCTCCTTCTTCTCCCTTCTTTTATAAAACTTTTTGGCTTGAAAACACCTCTTCCAGCAAACATTAGCATGACAATGGCCCTTCCAGCAGGAAGGTAATTAGCAATTTCATAGACAGCTGCCCAGCACCATTTTTAACAATAAAAGTAAGCAAGCTCAGAAAATACAAATTTTACAAACTCATTTGCTCAAAGGCTACTTCTGTAAGTTGTATTTTGAAAAAAAGACCCACAAAAGAGGTATATGGCCAGTGGCCATTCACATGCAGGTTCTCATTGAATTCAGACAGATTTTAAAGAAACAGTGGAGCCAACAAATGGTGGGCCATTTCTTTATTAAAGTCTTGCACCGGCGGATTACCAAACACATAGCGAAGACCTCTTCACTCCTATTCAGTAGCTCTCAAAGCCCTGACACATTTCTCGGTTCCACACCAGGAGAATTTTTTCCGGTTCTTCCTAGAATCAAAGGCCCCAAAGCCTCAGTAGGGCTCCCAAAGCCCCCTTCACACTCTGCCTCTTCTGCTCCTCTTTAGATTCTTCCTCAGCATTCTGCCTTCTCTCCTTTCTCCCTGCAAAAAACTACCTGGGCCCACAAAGACCTCTATTCCAGCAAACATTAGCAAAACAATGGCTCCTTTCAAGCAGGAATGTAATCTGCAATTTGCAATCAACTGCCCTGCTCTGAAGGCAAGCACACACATGGCTGCCCAGTGCCATTTTTAACAATAAAAGTGAGCAAACGCAAAAATCACAAATTTTACAAACTCATTTGCCCAACAACAGGAAAGAAGTAATTGTAAGGGGAAAAAAAGGTTACTTGGTTAGAGGAAGGGGTGGGGAC
This sequence comes from Saccopteryx leptura, assembly GCF_036850995.1. Taxonomy (NCBI): domain Eukaryota; kingdom Metazoa; phylum Chordata; class Mammalia; order Chiroptera; family Emballonuridae; genus Saccopteryx; species Saccopteryx leptura. The sequence goes on along the minus strand of NC_089515.1, from coordinate 37,191,559 downwards.
ATAAAAAGCAATATAAACTGGGCTGTAGCTGGAGGTAAAATACCAGGAATTTATCATTTAATGGTTTGAACAACCCTCCAACCACAATTTGGGGTTTTTCTATCCTTTTGGTTCTTACAAATAAATGTTTCAGTTGGCTGAGGGCTCAGGAAACAGCAGATTTTATATTTCAACTTTTCAATGCAGTTTCCAGTTTTCATGGACAGTTGTTTACTAATTTAACAATTTCCAAAATGGCTGAGTAATACTTGCTCTGAAGTATTAGAAAATGTTGTGGACCTTATGCTGACCTATGGCTGCTCTGAGGTTGACACATGATTTTTTTTTTTGTTTGTTTTTTAGAAAGGCAAGACTGTCTCTATTTGCCAAGGGCAGTGGCAGAACTGAGGTCACAGAAAAGCTGGATGACAAGGTTGCTTTTTGGTGACTTCTATTAAAAAAAAAGAAGAAAATATTGAGCTCAGAAATAGGCATTAGTGAAATTGGGGAATTAGTTGTTTTAGGACTATTTATTTACCCACTTAAACACATACTGTGTATGTTCCGATTATGTGTCAGCTTGCTATTAGTTAAGAAGGCAAAGTTCCAGCCTTTTTGAAGCTTTGGGTTGAATAAAAAAAAAAGTTTCTTTAGGTGGAAGTAATTTTAAGGTTTCCATTTTGCCTATCCTTTGCCTTTCCAACAAGTTGTATCAATACATTTCAAATATAGATTGGTGCCAGGCAAACAGATTTTTGACAGCAAATTAAATAGAAATAAGGGATGTTTGAACATATATTTCTTATCAGATTGATCTAATGAAAGAAAAATATTTAATTCATTGATATATATGTATATATAAGTACTAGTTATAATTGTGATAATAATTTATTAGGTGCTTTCCGCATTTCAGGCATTGTATTAGACACTTTCCCTGGATTATTTAATTTAATCCTCTCAATAATCTCATACAGTAGGCACTATTATTATCTTCATTTTTAAAACAAGAAAGGAAAATTTACTTACAGGATGATTAAATAACTTACTTGCCCTAGGGCATTTTGGGTGTATGAATAAAACAAAAACCAAACCTAGTGAGTATGACTCTGAAAGGTCAGGCTCAACCCAAACTGTTGCAGTGACAATGAACTACTTGGAGACCAGATGACATGCTCCGAGGTGCTGAGGGGAGGTAACAGCTCTGGTCAGCGGATGGAAGGACTGAAGCCCTGTCCCCAGCCTTACTCAGATATTTATTAACTAGTATAAATAACTCAAGGAAGCAGGCAGCAGAAGTTTTCAGGGGGTGAAGTAAAGTACAAGGAACACGCTGACTCCTAATCTCTGTTTTGAGAGCCTAAACATTTCTGTTACTGAATCTTATCTTGCTGTTTTGCTGTTTCTAGCATACACTGCTTCCAGTATGGGTCAGAGAGGACACTGGACATCTGTCCACTCAGGGTTTTAACCCTAGGGTGCCTCACTATCTCTAATTGTTGTCCTAACTCTGCATATTTTCACAGCATATACCTACATCAAACATCCCACTTCCACCAGAGTCAGGCTAAGTGACATCCATTTGTGTGGTCACTAAGGACAGTTTACATAGTTGCTCTTTTCAGATGCTGACATGGAGTGAGGGATTGTTTAATGGTCTGAAAGGTCTCATCATCACTGTTCAGAGCACAACCCTTCATCTAGCACTGCCTTACAGAACAATGTCTGTCTTTTGTCGATGTCTCTCTGTAGAGACTCTATCCAAGACTCCCATCATATGGAAAATGTGCATATACCTACTCAACAGAACCCAATCAGAAGAAGAAAAGTTGCAATCCCAATTTGCTTTTACATCAAATACATATTCTATGTCAAAGAGAGAAAAATTGGTTCATAAATAGCAACTCAAAAACAGCCATAAGTTGGCTCATGTAAGCGACACTAAATATTGGCTTGAAAAACACCAGGGAATGTACAAAGTAAAGAAGAGCTAAGATGTAATCACTTACAACACCTCTGTATAAGATGTGTGTGCATGTGTGTGGGGTACATGTGTAATTGTGTGAGTCAAGCTAGTGTCACAAATATTAAATTATTCAATTAGGCAGCACAAGATTAAGCCCATAAAATGCGTTAATGTGACACATCATTTCACAAATGGGATTTTGGGATGTCTTGCTGGGATCCTCCAACATAACAAAAATACCCATTAACTTTTACTGCAGTTTAAGATTGAGATAGAAACCAGTCAGTAGTTCAAGGAAGACACGGGAGCAGGGTGGGGAGGGGTGTTTGAATTTGCTGTTTTGGGCAGCGATTTTTGCCTTTGTAGTTTCCTTTGTTGCTTTCTTAAATTTCCTTTAGACATAGTAATAAGCTGTCCTAGTTAATCACTTGACAGTAATGTCTACTCTTTACTGAATTCTGTTCTGATGAGTAAACCATGCTTTAAAAAAATAAGCTTGATTCAAAGTATTATTCATTATATATTATTTGTTATATGCTATTTATTATTCATGTACTATTTGTTACATATTAAATGTTGGAAGCAGTTCACGTGATTGACAATTGGGAAATGAGTTAAATAAACTGAGATATGTCCACATAATGAAATATTATCTAGTTATTAAAATGATGTTAACAAATGGAACTACATTCAACTGAATATGATAGTTTTTGCAAAGCAAAGAAAACCGTCAACAAAATGAAAAGGCAACCCACTGAATGAGAGAACATATTTTCCAATCATACAACTGAAAGGGGTTAATATCCAAAATTTATAAAGAACTGATACAACTGAATACCAAAAAAACCCAAACAATCTAATAAAAAATGGGCAAAAGACTAGTTTTTAGACATTTCTCCAAAGAGGACATACAGATGGATAATAGACATATAAAAAGATGCTCAATATCACTAATCATCAAAGAAATGAAAATTAAAACCACAATGATCTATCACCTCTCACCTGTCAGAATGGCTAGCATCAATAAATTAACAAACAAAAGTATTGGTGAGAATGTCAAGAAAAGGAAACTCTAGTGCACTGATGGTGGGAATGCAGATTGGTGCAGCCACTGTGGAAAGCAGTATAGAGTTTCCTCAAAAAGTTAAAAATGGAACTGTCTTATGATCCAGTAATCCTACTTCTGAGAATTTATTTGAAGAAACCTTAAACATGAGTTTGAAAGAACATATGCATCTCTGTGTTCACTGCAGTGTTATTTACAATAGCCAAGATTTGGAAGTAGCCTAAGTGTCCATCAGTAGATGAGTGAATAAAAACAACTGTGGTACCTTACACGATGGAATACTACTTAGTCATATTTTTATGACAGACTTTGTGACAGCATGAATGGACCTGGAGAGCATTATGCTAAGTGAAATAAGCCGGTCAGAGAAAGGCAAGTACCACATGATTTCACTCCCATGTGGAATCTAATGGACAAAATGAACTATCAAGTAAAATAGAGACAGACTCATAAGGAGAGAGCAGGCTGACAGCTGTCAGGGGTGGGGGTGGGGGATGGGCTGGTGGTAGGTGGAGGGAGTGAGTAAAAAAACCAGAAAACAACCAAACAACCATGGACACTGAGAACATAGTGGTGATTCCCAGGGATGAGGGGTGGTGATGGGAGGAGATGGAGGAAGGTACAGACGGGATAAATGGTGATGGATAGAGACTTGACGGGGGTGCTGAACGCACACTACAGTGTACAGAGGATGTGCTGTGGAATTGTGCACCTGACCCCTGGATAATTTTGTTAACCAGTGTCACCCCAATACATTCAATAAGAGGCAAAAAATAAAAAATAAAAAACAAACTTTTAAAATAATAATGTTAACAAAGAATTTATAATAACAAGTGAGACACTGATTAAGGAATAAATTAAATTTTAAAAATTGTTTATATAGTGTAATTTTTGTAAAATATCTATAGAAAAAGATTGTTGACATTCCAAAATGATAATACTGTTTATCTTTGGGTTTCAAGATATGAACTTTTTTTAACTTCTTTTTTTTTTTTGCTGTTCTTTCTGTGTTGTTAATATTATCTGCTGTGTTATTTTCATAGCCTCAAACCAAAATCAAAAATCTCTTTTAAGAGACATTTAAAATCATAAGTACCAATGAAAATTTCAATAAACAGAGTCATCATGTATCTGGGTCCACAAAACAGTTCTAATATCAGGCAACTTTTAGAATTTCCCATAAACGTGATTTGCTTAAAGTATGAAAAAATATGGTTTAATCATGTCTTTATCCAAAATCCATTTATGGCAAAATAATTGAGGGGACCTCGACTGCATATTGACTTACTGTTGAGTCTGCACTGTGAGTGTAATGTTGGGGGACACAGTGGTAAAAGATACCCTTCTGTTTGCTGTTGGGGTCTTGTAAGGCCAGTGGTAGAGGCCAGGCTGGTTCATATTGAATTCCAGCAGGCAGTAGAGGAACTGCAGAGCCAGAAAGCATAGGGCCATTACTCATTTATTGGAGGCGTGGCCATTCCTATTTATTGGAAGTTCGGCCATCCCGTTTATTAGAGGCTCGCAGAGACAGGTGAACAAACAAACAAAGGAAAAGCACTTCTTGCAGTGGAGGGCAAGGGATCAGGAAAACCACCCTTCACAGCGGCAGCTGAGGGAAACAGGGAACCACACCTCTCGGTGGTGGGAGAGTGATCTGGGAGAATCGCCCCCAAGCTTTTCATAGAGACACACACGTGGCTTTCTGCCCATGTTTATGCGATGATCATGCAGGGTTTGCAGCCAGGAAACCAGCAAGCAAGACTGACACAGCTGTTTTCCCCACAGTCCCCTTGCCTGGAACACCCTGCCCTATCTCCCCGACATGGCTCACCCCCATTCCCACTCTCTCGGGACCTGCTTAGAGACTGGCCCCTCAGGGCAGTCTCCCATGATCCTCTTCTTATACCCCACTTAGGCCGAAAGGAAGGTCATCCTACTAAAAACACCCCACCAGCACCCTGCATGTCTCCAGGGAGCCCTTTCCATGACATGACTATATCTCCGTATAATTTATGCCTACCCATCTTTTAGGGTCCATGAAAGGAGGGGCTGCATCTGTTGATTCCCTCTTGCACACTCAGCATCTAGCACAGAGTCTAGTGCACGACAATTCATTAACTCTTTGTTGCCTGAATGAATGAATCCATCACATTTTAGAGGGCTGGATGTGAATTTTAAATCTGTAAAAATCCCCACACAGTTGAAATCTTGCTTGAAGGAGAGGCCTGGGAACAGGATAGGAGTTGGTTGTGGAATACAAAAGTGAGTGTCATACCTTCCTTCAAACACATTGACATTTGTGTGTGTATGTGTGCGTTAGAGAAAGAGAGAGTTTGTGTGTTAGTCTATTAATCATATCCTTTTAGTCAAAGCTGAGGCTTAATGGTAGTATAACATTCAGGCTGAGTATGAGAGAAATGGATGGACTATTTGGATTTGAATTTCAGCTAGTATTTACTATATTCATGAATATGGCTTCTTACTTATTACCACTGTGCCTTGTTACCTAATCTGTATAAAGGGGCTACAGTATCAGTTAAGATTATTATAAAGAGAAAATGAGGTCAAGTACATAGAACGCTGAGCACACACAGTCCTGACACATTGTAGGCATTCAGTAAGTCTCTCAACATTCAGTAGTATTGTTATTATTAATAATTCCTTACTCCCCGGCCATTTCCAATTTTTTGAGACAAAAATTTCTCAATGACCACTAGATGGCATTAAGGTTAATTTAATGTACACAGTGTGGTCTTTATTCTTATCAGTCAAACATGCAGTGAAAAGTAATTTCATACATTTTGATTTATAAATTGTGATTTAATAACTGAGGATTTTCCTTATTTTATGTAGGAAAATCCTAGAAGAGTTTATTTGATTCAGCTATTTTTCCATTCAGAGCTCAGCATGCTGCTTCAGTTTTTCTGTACTTAAGAAAGGTCTTGCTGAGTGTTCAGAAGGATGATACAAAGCCAATGACCATCTCATGCACTAAAAACAAGATTACTGATTTGTAGTCATGATGGGATGTACTGATGATCAAAAACGTGCCAAACTCTGTGGTGAATTGGAGGTAAGTCTTTTTCTTTAAAAATTTTTTAATTAATTTAATTTATTGTATTATGGACTGAAGTGAGGGAAGTTTTTATGGGTTTCCAGAGCTGAGAGCTGAAGACAAGAAGACTATGATTACATGGGAAACATATGCGTGTATGAAGGAAGTGCCCCGGAACACGTCAGGGAAACCCACTCACTCCCAGCCTGCGCAGGGATGCTGCACTGTGGGCAGGTCGGTGCCTGTGGTTTTATTAAACTCTGCGGAGCAACAAAATGCAAATGTAAACATCCTTCTTAAAGACACTGCAGTGGACTTAAAAATTCAGTGTAGCTAAAGTTCTAATTGATTATCAAGAATTAATTTGTGGATATGTTATCAAAGATATTATAGAAGAACAATGTTTTTGGAACATTAAAAAAGTAATTTAGATGACAAGTGAGTTTTGCTTGGTTGGGTAACTTACAGAGGGACATAAAATTTAGAGGGGAAAGATCAGTTTTGTCATAACAGCCAATGAATCTGAGCTGGGCACTGTCAATCTGGCAATTTTGTTCAGTCTCAAAGGTGTGTTGTTAAGTGGGTCAACTCACCTTCTACTGCAAACTACATAACAGCAGCAAAGGGGTGTACATGTTACCTCTAAATCTTAAAGAAGAACATGCTACTCACAATATAATAAATGTTGGTTAATTTAATAAATGTGCATTTAATAAATGTTGGTTAAATAATGTGTGGATGAAAAAGGGGTCACATAATAAACCTAACAAGCTCAGTGGAGACCGCATGGTGGCCTTACAAACTCACAGACCTAAAGTAGCCACATAGATTGTGTAATGCCGGTGGCCAAGGCCAGGCAGATCCACATTAAATTCGGGCAGATGGTAGAAAAATTGCAAAGCCAGAAAGGTTGGGCCATTCCCGTTTAATAGAGTCTCACAATGGCAGACAAACACAAAGGGAGAGGAAAACCGCTTCTCTGGCAAACGAACAGCAAAATGACCCCTCACAGTGGTGGGCAGGCAATCTGCAATCCGCCATCCACCCAGAGGGCAAGCACCTGTAGCCTTACATAGACTATACACACATGGTGCCGCCACATGCTCATGCATTAATCAGGCAAAGTACAAACGAGCAAGCCTAACACAGCTGTTTTCCCAACATTCCATCTTTTTAGGGTTGCTCATCTCACAATCTACATGACAAGTATCATCTGTGATGATCCCTGCATGAGGAGTGAGGTACATTACTTTCACAGAGACTACAGCAACAGCACGAGTTATACAGTGATTACAAAGGCACCCTTCACAATGTCTCCCTGAGCACTCTGCCCAGAGAGTTAGCTGGAGGCCCATCTCTAACCCCCTACACCATGGTAGGTGGGAGGGCCTGTACAGTCCAGGGTCATGTCCTTTGAAGCATAAAGTGTCCTTGGTGCGTATCTGCGACTGGATGGGAGCAGCTTCCCAGTGCCAGAGGGCCTTCACAGGTGCCATGGCCCATTCCCATCAAGGCCTTTTGTAGTACTGTCCACAAGCTGCATGTCCAGCCAGGAAGGGAGCTGGTGCCCCCTCTGGCAGCAGTCCAAAAGTCCATTATCCTTCTCAATGACCAGTCCATGATGGACAGCCCAGCTTTCTCTGTAAATCAGCCAAGATGAAAGTTCATTACAGGCAACTAGCCATACAACTCTTGATAATGGAGCTCAGCATCTTTCCATAGTGCTCTGTCTATTGCCACAAGCCCCATCCAAATTCCTCAGAGGTCCAAGTTCACAGGGCCTGGTGGAGTCAAACACACTCAAGGCCTGTGCTGCCTTGATAGTTCTCTTAGTTGCTGCTGCAAGAAAGCATCTATTATCTTCTTTTTTTTTTTTTTTTTTTTAAATTTAGGACTTTATTCATTTTAGAGAAGAGAGAGAGAAACAGGGGAGGAGCAGGAAGCATCAACTCCCATATGTGCCTTGACCAGGCAAGCCCAGGGTTTTGAACTGGCGACCTCAGCATTTCCAGGTCGACGCTTTATCCACTGCGCCACCACAGGTCAGGCCATCTATTATCTTCTAATGACAACACCTGCTGTACATTAGAAAGGGACCAGTGAATTTCCAATTCTACATGGGGCCTCTAGTCCCTCCCCCCCCACCCATCCCTGTTAGGTGGGTCTCTTGGCTTTCCCCCTACTCAAACTGGAACAGTTCATCTTGGGGATCCCCCTTTTCTACAGCCGTCTCCAACAAGTAGTCCTGCAATTGTGCATCAGAACACCAACCATTTTCTTAGCAGCTGCAGGGGCTGCTCGCTTTCTCTGCTTTTTCAGTGGCTAGAACTTCTGTTCTGGCTCAAGCTGCTACCAAAGCTCCATAAAGATTTTATTAGACCTGCCACCTAATTTCTCTTTATCTGCCCCAGCTGCCATCAAATCTCCCCACATCTGCATTTGGGTAACTTTTATGGGTCTATTTCTTTTGTTAGTCGGGGGGTGTGTGTCAGCACAGGAAGCAGCCCACACAGTCTTATGGTACTGTCTCATCTCCAGCTCCCCCAAATCTGCTACTGTCTGTGTAACTGCATTGATGGGCTGCCCCACATAGGGGCTCAAGATATCCACTAGTGACCCAAAAAGGACTGATGAGGTGCTACAGAGAATAAGGTCTCTCATCCCTGCTGTAAACACTTCCTCATCCAGCCCATGGGATCTCAGGTTGAAAGTAGCGTTCTTTATACCGAGTTTCTATATACTTGCTATAGCTCTGTATAAGCCTGCCTCAGACTCACTGCCCTCGGCAAATCTCTGGCATTCTTCCAGACTACAAATGGCAGCCATCACCCACTCTAACAGGGTATGGTTTCCTGGGTTGTCATGGCAGTTCTGAAGATGTTGCCTCAATGAGGAGTGTGTGGTAATGGAGGCCAATTGGTCCATCTCTGTTCTAGAGAGCTTGATGCCATCCACTCCTATGTCCCACAACTGCAGCAACCAGGCTGCCAGGGGCTTGGTGGGTTTCTGCCTGAATTTTAGCCCTAACTCAATCTGCTCTGAGTGTAGGGCCAGACCACAGAGTGCTCAACTACTTGAAGAAGGGGTTGTGCCTGTCCCTGAGATACTCTTGGCTGCTGGGTTTTACCTTCTGGGCAACCATTGGCTGGGCTCTGAGTCTGCAGACAGCAGTTTCAGCCCGAACCTCCTTCTCAGAAGAGGAGGAGTTGGAAATGCCTGCTCCAGCTGACTCAGAGCCACTCTGCTGGCATGGATGCAGCTTGTCTTCAGCGACTGCTTTGGCTCCTGTGGCTGCTGGCTCCTGGCCTGAAACTGAAGCTCAAGCTCTTGAACCCACAGTTGTTTCTTCTAATAACTGTTTCTGCCAATGTTCAGCTTCCAGGGCAAATGGAACCCATAACTCCTTCTCCAGCAGCTGTTCTAGTTCCAGGCGCCATTGGTGCTCAGCCTGCATCTCACACTGCGGCTCTCGAGAGTAGTTGGCTTCCTTCTCCAGTGCTCATTCCAGTTCAAGCTGTTGTTTGTTCTCAGCCTGTTGCCTGACATGCATATTTGGAATCTGCAACTCTTTCTCCAGTGACTGTTTCAATTCATGCCATTGTTGGTGCTCATACTGCAGCTCATCTTGAAGGTTTTGAACTCAGGCAACCTCTTGCAAAGAGTTCTCAGTTTCTTCTCTCAGGGCTGTAAAAACCACCCAGCCCACAGCCCCCAAAAGGAGAGCCACCAAGAACAGCCACTCCTCTATTCTACCTTTCAAGGGTGTTGGCGGCTCCATACCTATCTGATCCAAATCCTGCAGATGATGTCAGATATGTTGCCAGTGCCAAGGCCAAGTGGGTCCACATTGTATTTGGGCAGATGGTAGAGGAACTGTGGAGCCTGAAAGCATTGGGCCATTCCTATTTAGTAAAGTCTTGCAATGGCGGACAAACAGTCAGGGGAAAATGCTTCTCAGGCAAACAAACAGCAAAATGGCCCTTCACAGTGGTGGGGAGGCAATCTGCAATCCACCATCTGCTCTGAGGGCAAGCAACCATAGCCTTACACAGACTATACATTCGTGGCACTGTCACATGCTCATTCACTAATCAGGCCAAGTACTAACACAGCTGTTTTCCCAACACATGGTCTAAAATGAACACTTCCGAACTAAAAGCAAGTCATGGCAGGTAGTCATGTCCTAGGCAGATATCTTCCTTAATGAATCTCAATCCTCACCTCAATTTAGCCTGTCTGTTGTCTTTTTGCATCTAAGATAACATACCTTTGGAATGTCGGAGTAATGCAATTTTTTAAGACTCCTCAGGGCACAATCTTGCACCAGAACCCCTCATCATTATCTTGTTCTTCCTCATATAACCTCTGTGTGTGTAAATGTTAATTTTTAATTATATTATATCAACGAATGTGAAAGAAGTATACTTATTCATTTTACTTATAATCCAATAAGTGGTAAAACTGTTTTCTGAAGCACTTTCTCAGTCCATTGAAATTTTGCCTCCTGCCAATTGTTGTCAGTTTAGCTCCGATAAACTCATAAAGATTCTCTACAGGTCTGGATGTATCTTACATTGACAAACAAAGGATAAAATTTTTAGTCAGTTAGATTAAAATAAAAGAATGCTATTGAAGGTCAGTAAAAGAATTTTTTTTTTTGCCAACATGTTTTAGCATATTTGTAACAAAACACTTCCCTTTTGTTCCAAATATACAAGAGAATATATAAATTATAAATAGAAAAATAAGCTAAAAAACTATATAAACCACAAATGGAATATAATCTTACAGCAGTGAGCAAGGTTGAAATTATTGAGTACTTGGTTCTCTGTAGAAGAAAGCAGCAGATTTGGGAGTTTTGCTCTTATGGATAACAAAGTTAATGTTCTCTTTGTAGGATAGGAAATTGGGCCCCAGCTCTCTGCTTGCATTTAACTCCCAGCAAGCTTCACCTGGATTATATTTTTTTTAAGAAAGAAATTATTTTATTTTAATATTAGATAGACTTAATATGTTATAAGTAGACAAGTAGGACCACTCTTGAAATTTTCTGGCCCTGGTTGGTTGGCTCAGTGGTAGAGCACTGGCCCAGTGTGTGGATGTCCTGTTTTTTTTTTTTTAATTTTTTAATTTTTATTTTTATTAATTTTAATGGGGTGACATCAATAAATCAGGGTACATATATTCAAAGAAAACATATCCAGGTTATCTTGTCATTCAATTATGTTGCATACCCATCACCCAAAGTCAGATTGTCCTCCGTCACGTTCTATCTAGTTTTCTTTGTGCCCCTCCCCCTCCCCCTCTCCCTCTTTTCCTCCCTCCCCCTAACCACCACACTCTTGTCCATGTCTGTTAGTCTCGTTTTTATGTCCCACCAATGTATGGAATCATGCAGTTCTTGTTTTTTTCTGATTTACTTATTTCACTACGTATAGTGTTATCAAGATCCCACCATTTTGTTGTAAATGATCCAAAGTCATCATTTCTTATGGCCGAGTAGTATTCCATAGTTCACCTGGATTATTAAGAAAGTACTTTAATAAGAAAAGTGAAAAGCACCACAATCTAGATGTCCAGTCCTAAGTCTTATGGGTATAAGAAAGTGTTTTTTGGATTTTTTTCTTTTAGCCAACTTATAAAGGAACCATCACTCATGGTAATAATTGAGATGGGGCAAGGCTTCAGACACTGATGTAAAAATCGCAAGAAATAAGTATCCAAGGCACTCCCTCTTTTGCTGGTATCGAGGAAGCCACATTATAATCAGAAGTTTGCTTAGTGCGCACTGAATCAGAGCAAGGAGAATTGGTTATATCAGTGGTCCCCAACCTTTTTTGGGCCACGGACCGGTTTAATGTCAGTAAATACTTTCACGAACCGGCCTTTAGGGTGGGACGGATAAATATATCACGTGACCGAGACAAGCATCAAGAGTGAGTCTTAGACAGATGTAACAGAGGGAATCTGGTCATTTTTAAAAAATAAAACATTGTTCAGACTTATATATAAATAAAACAAAAATAATGTAAGTTATTTATTCTTTCTCTGTGGACTGGTGCCAAATGGCCCACGGACCAGTAGTGGTCCGTGGCCTGGGGGGTTGGGGACCACTGGGTTATATGATTTAAAAGTTGTATGGTAGGGGTTGGCAAGCTTCTCTGTAAAGGACCAGATGGTAAATAGTTTAGGCTTTGTGGGCCATATGGCCTTTGTCAAGGCTACTCAGTTCTGCCTTTACAGTGCAAAAGCAGCTGTAGACAGTGTGTATATAAATGGACCTGCCTATGGTTCAATAAAACTTTATTAACAAAACCAGGATTTAGCCCACAGGCTTATGAATCTGTGCTTTGTGACACAAGGTCCTGAATGTCTGAGAAATCGATTTCCACCATGTTGCTATTGACCCCATTTACTTACAGGAGACACTACACTCTTGATTGAGGGCTTTCTCTCCCTTAGTTAAGCATAGATGAAATTAACTTTGTGGCTTGGCTTTTTGCAGGCTCCTGTGGTAGACAACCTCTTTGTGGTTTTAATTTGCATTTCTCTAGTGATTAGTGATGTTGAGCATTTTTTCATCTGCCTATTGGCCATCTGTATGTCCTCTTTGGAGAAGTGTCTATTCATTTCTTTTGCCCATTTTTTGATTGAATTGTTTGTCTTCCTGGTGTTTAGTTTTACAGGTTCTTTATAAATTTTGGTTATTAACCCCTTATCAGATGTATTGTCAAATATGTTCTCCCACAATGTGATACCTGGATGCAACTTACTTTCCTTGTTTTATATTAAGTCACCAAAGAAGCCTCTCGGGTAGACTTGGGAGACTTCTTTGTTCAAGTATCAAGGAAGCATTCCAAAATTTCATAGGAGGAGAAAGAGAAAATCAGGTAGAAAGTAAATGTTACTCTGGATTGAAAGTGATTCTTTTACACAGTTGATTGAATATTATTTAGACTTAACTTGGGTGAAACTTTTCTATAGTCATGAAATTGTGGTCAGTGATAAAACTGAACACCAAAGTTGCTAAATACTCCCCACATTCTAGATACGGCTACAAATGAACAGCCTAGAGTTGAAGTCAGAAAACTTCTGATAGGGTTTGTTTATTAAGAAGTAGTCAAACCAGTCCATTACCCCTCACACTTTTGCCTTCCTGGTCTATGAAAGAAGACTGGGATGAGGAGAAGCATCCTCATAGACTTCTGGGAACTGGGGAGACTTTTTCCTCTGTTCCCTGAAAATGAGGAGACAGGACTCCAAGAAAACCATCTGTGAAGAGAGTAGGTACTCAGTCTTCCTATTTAGACAACTTGCTCCTATGCCTTTGTGCTGGTCTGAGCCAGGAAATAAGAACCGGAGAGACGAGGTGGGTCAGAGAGATTGGACCACAGTAGAGAGCCTACATACTGACACTTATGTTAAAGAAACATGAGTTTTCCAAGTGTTGGGCAGACACACAGAAAGTAGCTTGACCCAATTGGTTTATTCCCACCTAAGGAACGATGTTATCTGGGTGTAGTAGGGACCTCAGTAGAAAAGGCTCTGGCATAGATTTCTGGTGGGAGGTATTGGGAAAATGATGAAAGATGTCAGAAGTCCAATGTCAAGAAATGCTGAATGGAGAAGCCCAGGACAAAGCTCCCCAGACAACCATGGCAAGGACTCCACAGGATAGTCATTACTAGGATGCCTACCACACAAAAGGCACCAGTTGTCAGAGAACAAGTATAGGAAGAAAAATCAACAAGAAGAGAAACGAAATCTCCTTCACTTATCTGTGAGGAAGGATTTGTCTTTTCCAATTGTGGTAGCCAACCTCCAGGATAACTAGGATGTTTACCTCCTAATCATCACAGAGTTGTATATTCCCTCTCTACATGGCAACAAGCCTAATCTGTGAGGCCTGTGTACTTCTCTGGAAGAAATGAGGTGAGATTTACTAGACTCTGCCATAAAACACATTACAGCTTCCACCTTTGGTTTTTTTTTTTTATTTTGTATTTTTCTGAAGCTGGAAACGGGGAGAGACAGTCAGACAGACTCCCGCATGCACCTGACCGGGATCTACCTGGCACGCCCACCAGGGGCGACGCTCTGCCCACCAGGGGGCGATGCTCTGCCCCTCCGGGGGGTCGCCCTGCCGCGACCAGAGCCACTCTAGCGCCTGGGGCAGAGGCCAAGGAGCCATCCCCAGCGCCCGGGCCATCTTTGTTCCAATGGAGCCTTGGCTGCGGGAGGGGAAGAGAGAGACAGAGAGGAAGGAGGGGGTGGGTGGAGAAGCAAATGGGCGCTTCTCCTATGTGCCCTGGCCGGGAATCGAACCCGGGACCCCCGCACGCCAGGCCGACGCTCTACCGCTGAGCCAACCGGCCAAGGCCACCTTTGTTTTTTGAATGCCTTACCCTGGGGAAACCAGTGGCCATGCTGTGAAACACTCAAGCCCTTGGAGTCCCATGACAGAGGAACTGAGGCCTCTTGCCAATAATCAACTCAAAAACAGCAACTCAACAAGCCTAAGTTTAGCTTTCAAGTGATGGTAGCCCTGGCCAATATCTGACACTCACCTCATGAATGACGTTGAGCCAGAAACATCCAGGTCAGTGACTCCTGGATCTTGCTTCCACAGGAACGGTGAAAGGTGATATATCATTACTATTGTTTTAAATTAGTATGTTTTGGGGGTAATGTGTTATGTAATGATAACAATTTACTTCTTATCCCTTTTCCTGCCCTAACAATGGAGGAGTTAAAGTCTAGAAAAAGGAGGAGGGAAAGGTGTAAAAGGGGAGCCAATCGAGTAATATGTCTAACCAGAAATTTGGATGAGAACGAGTTTTGAATGGGTTGTAAAATTTACTGGACAAGAAATTTATGGAATCTTCCTAAAATAACATGACTGAAAATTTTTTTCATGACTGAAAATTTTAGGAAATGAAAATTTTTTACTAAATAGTTGGGGAAATTATTTGGGAAAACAATAAATCTTGTGTGTACTCCAAGGAGGTGAAACTCCTCAATAAATCATTTATAGATGAATTAATAAAGATTATATTAATATATGTATTTTTATTTTAGCAAGAGGAGGGAGGCAGAGAGACAGACTCTGGCATGTGCCCCAACTGGAATCCATCTGGTAAGCCCACTAGGGGGCAATGCTCTGCCCATCTGGGGCCATTGCTTTATTGCTCAACAACGGAGCCATTTTTTTTAGTGCCTGAGGCAGAGGCCATGGACCCATTTTCAGCACCCAAAGCCAACTCACTGGAACCAATTGGGCCATGGCTGTGGGAGGGATAGGGGGGAGGAGGAGGGGAGAAGCAAATGGTCACTTCTCCTGTGACCCCTGAACAGGAATCGAACCTTGGATATCCACATGCCTGGCTGACATTCTACCACTGAGCCAACTGACCAGGGTCAATTATTTTTTTTAAATGCAAAACTGAATGGAAACATTTACTCTTTCTTCCATGACTCTGTCAGTCATTAGCACTGTCCACCATTGCCAGCACCCTGAGCTGCAGAACTAACCCTCCTGAGAAAGGAAATCATTAAGTTCTAGTTCTGCAAACCCAAATTTATGACATAACAAATATCAGAAGTAGTTGTCATTAAAAAGAGCTCTCCTTTCTGGGTTTGTCACATGCAGAGAGCTATAGAAATGTGGAAAGTCAATACCATTTTGTAGACATTTCTGTGTATTATGAAGTAGTTCTAACATTGTTTTGATCATCCATGAGAGATGGTGATGGATGGTGTGAACATCTGCATGTGCTCAAGGTCGCTAATGTAGTCAGTCTAGCCTGCTATCAAAGGCAAGGAGAAATTAGCCAATAAGATACGAATAGCCCTGGCTGGTTGGCTCAGCGGTAGAGCGTCGGCCTGGCATGTGGGGGACCTGGGTTCGATTCCCGGCCAGGGCACATAGGAGAAGCGCCCATTTGCTTCTCCACCCCCCCCCCTCCTCTCTGTCTTTCTCTTCTCCTCCCGCAGCCAAGGCTCCACTGGAGCAAAGATGGCTGGGGCGCTGGGGATGGCTCCTTGGCCTCTGCCCCAGGCGCTAGAGTGGCTCTGGTCGTGGCAGAGCGACGCCCTGGAGGGGCAGAGGATCGCCCCCTGGTGGGCAGAGCATCGCCCCTGGTGGGCGTGCCGGGTGGATCCCAGTCGGGCGCATGCGGGAATCTGTCTGTCTCTCCCCGTTTCCAGCTTCAGAAAAAAAAGAAAAAGAAAAAGAAAAAAAAAGATACGAATATGCGTTACTTAATAGTTACCTTTTGTAAAATATGATAGGTGATATAGCTATAGCACTGAGAGGAAGAATGTGGAGTAGTTGACTTTTTAAGATAAATGTCTAGAGATTATTTGAGAACAGTTTGGAGATGGTGGAAGTGTACAATAAAGATTTCAATCTGTGTTGAGTTATGACAGAGTCAGAGTCATTCTATTTTTTTGTAAACAAACAATATAAAATCATGTTTTTTTCTTCTGGGACTGTCACTGTGCTCCAGTGCTTCCTGAAACAAATGACCTAGAAGACTTCTGACTTCCCATATGGTGATACAAAGAAATTTCCCCTGGTGTGAACTCTGCACAATATCCATGTACCAGAGATGCATTGGGACCACAGAAGTCTGGGAAGTCACAGCTCTGTGGAATGGCCAGCATCTCCAAAGCAGGGAAGGGCCCAGAGCATTATTATCCCATTCTAAGCTCAGAATAGAAACAAGTCTGTGTAGCCTACTGCTAGCCAGCCACCCAGAGGAAGAAGAACACTCAGCCAGTGTTTACAAGGAGCTTTCACGTATGCTAGCTTATTGATTCTCGCAAAACAAAACAAAAAAATATGATGTTGGGATTTTCCTAATTTTACTTACAAGGAGGCTGAAGTTCAAAAGTGTTAGCTGACTTGCCTAAGGTCCCACAGCTGGTGAGAAACAGAATTCAGTTTCAAGTTCAGGCCTTTTGATCCAGCCAGCATTTCAGCTGCTTTTCCTTAAGTTACATCTGTATCATCCATAGAGCTGAGCACTCTAGTAGCAAATGAGAGGATGCTCCTAAATATTGGCATATGACTCAGATGGTTTTGAATATATATATATATATATATATATATATATATATATATATATATATTAGCAAAGAGATGCTGTTAGTTTACCTTCTTTGGGAATCAAGGCTAAATGTCTTTATCTGGAATCCTAAAGGATCTTCCATGCTAAATTTCTCTGAGTGCTATGAAGAACGAAGCTTTCCTGCTGTCTTTTGGACTATGTTCTTCTGTAAATTTCTTAGATTCTTTCATGTTCTCTATCCTGCAACTTTGTGCCACTCTCTACCTATGTTTCTCTTTTCTCCACTGGTCTAAGATATTGAAAGAGATCTGGGTTCTAGGATGGAGCCATAGTTTGGTTTCAACTTGCAGCTAATTGTAGCTATGGGAAGACTGGAAGAAAAATAACTCAGTGTATGAATTTCCACTGTTTTAACGGTAGTCTTTTTTGGTTTTAACTGTAGTACCTTATTTTTATTTTCCCTCTAAAGTAGATACTCATTTAAATAATATAAATTTCTAATAATGAAACAAAAATGATAACTATTCTTTTGTAGAGTAACATAGCTAGAAGATTTGGTCAGTAAGAAAGTGGAAAGGGTTATTGTGATGCCCAGATTTTAGCTTAGGTGCTTACAATGATGGTGGGGGTTAGAGAACAGAAATGGATTTGAGAAGAGAGAGTTCAGATTGAATGTGGTAAATGTGAAGGTCTGAGGGATGTTCAGGGGTGCCCATGAAGCATTTGGACTTTTGGACCTGAAGCTTAGAAGACAAAGATATTGCTGAAAACAAAGATTTCGGCACCATCAACTTGGAGTAATTGATGTCCTGTAGTAAACAAAATTGCCCAAGAGGCCCATGTATAGAAAAATGAAGCCAAAAACTCGATGATTTAAGAGATAGCAAAGAAAGTGAAATCCACAAAAGTGATCATAAGTATGTGAAAAAAGAAGTTGCAGCGTAGTTGAAACTCAAACATACCAAGAATGAATTGTCATAATTTGTGCTCTTTTTCTCTCAAATCCAAAGTTCTCCTCCAGGCCCATACGGGGCCTCCCCCACCTGTCTGTCTTGTGATGGCGATGTTTGGGCCACGGGAGTGAATGTACTGTGCCCTTAGTCTTCACGGGCAAAGAACACCATAAGGATATGGTGATCTATTTTACTCTCCTTCAAAAAAAAGAAAAAAATAAGACTCAATACGACATGAATCCCTTAACAGCTAATCTAGGCTTGTTTTGGGGTTTTAACCCATTTTAGGCAAAAGTTTTAAACATTTTGCTTTAAACCATTTGTGTAAACGAATGCTTAGTTTAATTATTTGGGATCTTTTTATTCTCCCACTAAATTAATAAAACAACTAGTAAAATGCCTTTGTTTTGTCTGTTTTTTAATCAGACCATATTTCCAGGATAAAAGAAGGAAATAGGTTGGGATGAAAACAATGCCATTGGAGAAAATTTGTTATGTGTTAAATAATTTTCAGAGGGGGTTTATAACATCAGAACAGTTGCTTTTTGTAGAACTATCTGAATCACACTGGGGAGGTCTGGCTCACATCCCTGAGTGGGATTGCAGAGTTGAACCCCACTCTGCAATTTTCTCAAAAGCAATTACTAAGAAAGGGCCTTATTGAAGAGGCAATGAAACCGTTCATCATCACAAAAACACTTTCCACCAGGCCTGAAGACCCTTATAAAACACTTGCTGAGCTGGGTGGGGTGTTTTGTTTATTTAGTCCTGGAAGCTTTCTTTACCTTGTCAGGGAAGTGGGAAGTAAAGGCAAGAGAAATGCACCCCCATGTTTATAGCAGCATTGTTCACAATAACGAAGATCTGGAAACAGCCCAAGTGTCCGTCAGAGGACGAGTGGATTAAAAAGCTTTGGTATATATATACTATGGAATACTACTCAGCCATAAGAAATGATGACATCGGATCATTTACAATAACATGGATGGACCTTGATAACATTATACGGAGTGAAATAAGTAAATCAGAAAAAACTAAGAACTATATGAACCCATACATAGATGGGACATAAAAATGAGACTCAGAGACATGGACAAGAATGTGATGGTAACGGGGGGGGGGGGGGAAGTGTGTGTGGGGGGGATGGGCGAGGAAGGAGAGAGGGGGTGGAGGGAGGGGAGGGGCACAAAGAAAACCAGATAGAAGGTGACAGAAGATAATTTGACTTTGGGTGAGGGGTATAACAGCATAATCAAATGTCAAAATAATCTGGAGATGTTTTCTCTCAACATATGTACCCTGATTTATCAATGTCACTATATTAAATTTAATAAAGAAAAGAATCTGAAATAAACTAGACCAATAGATTCTGTTATTGAAGGAACGTTGACATTATGATTTTTTTTTTTTACAGAGACAGAGGGAGAGTCAGAGAGAGAGGGATAGATAGAAACAGATAGATAGGAACAGAGAGAGATGAGAAGCATCAATCATTAGTTTTTCGTTGTGACACCTTAGTTGTTCATTGATTGCTTTCTCATATGTGCCTTGACCGTGGGGCTCCAGTAGACCGAGTAACCCCTTGCTCAAGCCAGCGACCTTGGGTCCAAGCTGGTGAGCTTTGCTCAAACCAGGTGAGCCCACACTTAAGTTGGAGACCTCGGGGTCTTGAACCTGGGTCCTATACATCTGAGTCCGATGCTCTATCCACTGCGCCACCGCCTGGCCAGGCTACATTATGATTTTTTTGTAGTGTTCCAGGTCCCGCATCTACATGAACTGATCAGGTTCTCTCATCTCTTGATTCCCTGGCTGAATATAAGCATATCAATGCCCCTCTTGTAGTTTCTAGATGTGACCTGGCTAGGGCCAGTCATGCCAGGTGGGTAATGCCTTTTATTCTGGGGCCTCCATGTCTAGGAGTGCATTTCTCTGTGTCTCAGTCATACCTGGATTTGAGTCCAGTCTCTGCCACTTCCAGTGTGACCTTAGGTGAATTAATTCTGGAAGACTCAGTTTCCTTATCTGTAAAGTGGAGAAAATAATAGTCAGAATAGCATTATTCCATAAGGACATTGTGAGAATTAAATAAGTGAAAAGCATGTATATAATATGCCTGGTGGATAGTCCATATTCAATGAATGGAAATCATTATTTATTAAGTGAGGAGATTGGAATAACGTATGGGTCTCAAATGAACTGTGCTATGATCTGGGAAAATTGTTAAAAAGGAATGTTTGGGGGTTCATTCCTCAAAGATTCAGATGTTTTAGGTCTGGGATGAGGCCCAGGAATCTGCATTTATAGTTGGTTCCCAGGTGATTTGGATGCAAGTGTTTGGACACTTTGCAAAGACACTTTGAGAACTGTTGGAACAAATGTCTGATTTCCCAGAGCCCTCTTAGAGCACTGAGGCTCTTAGACTCCAGTCTCAGGTACAGCGAAGAGGAAATTCACTTCTGATTAAAGACGAGTGCCAGGCAAAATTCTGAAGGTTTGACGGATAAGTGCAGGTAGGAAGGTGAACCTTGCCATAGACAGAGGAACAGCGGAGACAATGACTGAGAGGATGTACGGGGTGAGAAGCAGGGGCAGGAAGAAGATGAGCCTAATTGGAGACCGCAGGGGAGCTGAAAGGGAGGAGGTGAGAAGAGTTAGCCAAAGAAGAGACTGGTAAATACACAAAAAACCCTCGCCCCCCAGCGAAGGTTCTGGTTGGGAATATTATTCCCGTGACATTGTGCCTGGCAGCCCAGAAGCTATCATGCAGCTTGCCAGTGTCAGGTCTGGGCTCGTTAGGACTTGCATTAAGGTGAGCCATTGGAACAGAAAACCAGAAACAACATCTCTAGGGTGTTTTGAGTAACCGTTCACTGCGTTTTAAAGAGTGTTCAAGTTCAGCTCTGGGAAACCGCACAGGGCCCAAGTTGCTGTCAACCTGGACGTTTCACCACTAGAGAGTGAACAGGGACTGCGTCAGAGCAACAAAATATAAAAGTATGTAAGACTGGTAACAACTGTTGGAGGAACTGATATCTAAGCACACCCCTTCATCTCTCCAGTGGTGGCAGGGGCACATCTGGATCCCAGGTGTAAGATATTAGATTTACTCTTCTTTTGGGCTCTGTTTTTATCTTCAAAACCTGCCCCCCCCCCCCCCCAGCCCGTATATTGAAGCAGTGGGAGGGGAGTGGAGAAGGTCGGAGCTCCGCCTGTGTGTGCCTTCTGTTCCAGCTTGCAGGCACCAGTTACAATGAGAGCTATGCTGAGCAGGGCCTTCCGTCTGTCCCTCTGCAGTGGCTGCGGGCTCCATCCTGGGAGTGGAGAGCTGAGCAGCTGAGGGACCCAGGACACCTACTCATCTCTTTGCTTCCAGGATTTATTCTTAGGTGTGGATGGAAGGGGTGGGGAAAGTCCATTTTGGGCAAATGTATGTTTGAAAAAGGATGACTTCTAAGGTTTGATTGCTATGACAGCAGTTCTTTTACTGTCTCTGGGAAGAAGCTGTACTTGAAAAAAGAAACAGGATTAGATTGGTATTAATTTCTTACTCTAATGCAGCATTACAACTCTATAATCTCTCTTAAATGGTCTACTTCTCTTGTGCAATCAGGGCCAAAATGTTTAGAGAGCATCCTTGTACTTGTGACTCATATTTTCCATCTTTTAAAACTGAGTTCGCCTTGAGTCTGGCCAGGGGCTCCTTCAAGCCAGCTTAGCTGCTGCCTCCTAGCAAACCTCTGCACCGTGTCTCCCCTGTACTTTAATCCTTTCCTCCTTCCCTTTTGATTATTTGTGTCCTGCTAAACATATCTCACTTTCTGCTTTCATTGTTGCTTAACTTTCAAGAAGGAAATCTGTGGAGTAGAGAAGTCATGGCCAGGTGCCATAGGCAATCACTCTTACTTGGTCTTGTAGAGCAGAGACACGTGGTCCTTTTATCACTGTGAGTTTCTCTTCTATTTGTCTTTGAAACTTAAATGAAGACTTTAAACGATCAAATCCACAAATGTAAAATGCATGTTCTCCATAACAATAAAAATAGTAGAACTCAAGAAATGTTAGTCATGAGCAAGGAAATCAGATAAACACTGTGTGCTTCTCTGTTTGAATCCTTCAAAACTTTAGGAGATAGCTAGAATCTCTATTTAATAGAAAAAGAATCAGGCGTAGAAAAGTTAGGTACCTTATCAAAAGGAAGCAGCAAAACAGTAGCATCCTGATGTTAGATTTCTGTCTATGGCAGAAAGATTTTAATGAGATGTGGAATATTATTGATCTGTGTATTTTTTCATAGATTTAAAGTGCTGGAAGAGATCAAAAGATGTGAATGTCTTCTCTTGTGTGAATACAAGTTAGATGGTGGTGGCCAGGCAATAATGGAACCAAGGCCTTTTCCTCTCCCAGGAAAGCCTTGCTAGGTAGTTGCAAATGTTGGCAGTGAAGGCCTTCATTTCAGATATGGATATTACCAGTTGTGTTGAGAACATTATGAAGCCCATTATGACTTGAGACAGAGAACAGTGATTCCACAATTATCCTGGAAGAAAGAGTCCCAGTATTAAAATGATGCCAACATGTGGTCAACCAGGAAGGACCCCAAAGAAATAAGAAGGAGGCTGTCTGGCCTTTGCAAAATAGGCCAGTTTACCCAGGAAGAAATGCCTGGTGGATGCTCAGAGAAGAGAATATGTGGAATTAACCCCAGACACATACGTGTGTGTGTGTGTGTGTGTGTGTGTGTAATTTTAAAATTTAGAATTTAATTTAATAGGGTGACATTGATCAATAAGAGTACATAGGTTTCAGGTGAACATCTCCATGGCATTTGAACTGTTGACTGCATTGTATGCCTATTACCCAACATCAACTTGTTTTCCATCACCATATATTTGTTCCCCCTGCTCCACTTTCCTACCCATATTTATCCTGTCTTCAATCCTATTTCATCTCCACTCCTGGTTCTCTTTCCTTCCTCAGAACTTTCTGATAAGTTTCCCTTGGCAAGTCGTATTCATTAACCTGCCCTCTTTGACATGGACCCGGACCTCCTGCAAACATTGACTGCTTTCTCACACAAACCCAGTCGGCAGGGCCCACTTCTGTAAACGGACTTGGGAAAGATCATTGTTGTTGATACTTGTACTTCTGAACCATTCCATAGTCTCTAAATTATTTCTTTTTTCTTTTTTTTCTTTTTGTATTTTTCCGAAGCTGGAAACGGGGATAGACAGTCAGACAGACTCCCGCATGAGCCCGACCGGGATCCACCCGGCACGCCCACCAGGGGGCAATGCTCTGCCCCTCTGGGGCGTCGCTCTGTCATGACCAGAGCCACTCTAGCGCCTGGGGCAGAGGCCAAGGAGCCATCCCCAGCACCCGGGCCATCTTTGCTCCAATGGAGCCTCGGCTGCGGGAGGGGAAGAGAGAGACAGAGAGGAAGAAGAGGGGGAGGGTTGGAGAAGCAGATGGGCGCTTCTCCTGTGTGCCCTGGCTGGGAATCGAACCCGGGACTTCTGCACGCCAGGCCGACGCTCTACTACTGAGCCAACCGGCCAGGGCCTCTGAATTATTTCTATCCCAGCTCATCCACAATAAATTTGACAAAGCGACAATCCCCAGAGTATGCTCCATGGAATGCTAGTCCCATGAGATTTTCTGTGGAAAGGGTTCCTTGGGCATATATTTTTGGGAAGCAGAGTACATTATATCCTCTTCTTGGAGACACACCATGAGAATTAAATCCTCTGAGAAACCCTGCAGTAAATGAAACTCTTCAGAAACAAAAATATTTCCCAAAGTTACTTGTTTTAAGACCAAAAAAAAAAAAAAAAAATCTCTGGACACAGTGTTCCAAAGAACAAATTTAAGAAATGCTGTCACAGAGTATAACTGGTATTACACTTTCTGTTTAAGTTGTTAGGCTAAGTGAGATTTACTGATAGTTATAGGCTCTAACAGATAATAAAATGTTCTTTGCAAATAAACATTTTCTCTTGATATTCCATTATTTTGACTGCAAAATCCTTCTTGCATCTGTATAGAACATTTTTTAAAGTTCTACTGGTGATTATCTCAGATTAAAAGGAGATGAAATAAAAGCAGGCACCCTTCAGAACATTATTCAAAGATGATTTGACTTGGGAAACGAGAAGTAAAACATGTGCTGGATTTACTTAGTTAAAAATGCACAAGAAAGGAGAAGGAACTTTGTACTGGTTAACATGACCTGGTCATAAAGGTGTTGATTCTTAGAATTACTGAATTTCTCATGAAGATGCAGCTGTTGAGCCAGTAATAAATAGGCCTCCACTTCTATCATTGAGAGGCAGTGAGAAGGAAACCCCTATCTCTTATATTGTAATCTCGGGGGAGATAGATTCTTGGGGTTTCTGATGGGCAATCATTCAGGGTACAGAGGAAACACTATATAATATCTGAGACACATGGACAATTCTGGGGTTTTTGGTGGTTGTGAAGTACAACCTTTATTTATTTATTTATTTATTTAAATTTTTAAGAGGAGATTTATTGATTAAGCTGGCTGCATATGACTAACACGGGGTATAGCTGACCCAAATCGTGCAGTCTATTTTTATTTTTTAAGTGAGAGGAAGGAAGATAGAGAGATAGACTCCCTCACGCAGTTGATCAGGATCCACCCAGCAATCCCAGTCTGGGACCTATCTGGAATTGACTGAGCTATCCTTAGTATTTGGGGCCAATGCTTGGACCAACTGAGCTATCCTTGAAGACAAGACTCGAACCAATTGAGCCACCAGCTGTGAGAGGGGAAGAAGGAGAGAATGGGGAGAGGGGCTGGAAGAGAAGTAGATGGTTGCTTCTTTTGTGTGCCCTGATGGGGAATTGAACCCAGGACGTCCATATGCCAGGTCAATGCTCTACCACTAAGCCAGCCAGCCAGGGCCCATTTGCATACTTTAAGCTTATATCTATTAGGAATTCAACCAGACTCAGCAAGCTATATGACAGGGGGTCGAAGTGCAATTCAGGAGAAACATAATTTTATAGTGCTGGTGATTCTGTTGCCATTACACGCCGTAAGTGTGTGTCCAAGAGAAAGAATGAATGGGTGGTGCGAATCTTCTTTCTTCTATTTCCAAAGGGCCTCTTTTCGCATGGCATGCCATGGCATGGAGGGTGATTTAGTGTTCATTCGTGTGCATTCCTCATGAATATGGCCTTCAAAAACAAACTAAAGACATCACCTGGAGCTCAACTGAAAAATCATTGATTTGTTCTGCTGAACTTACTAAGAGATTGTATATCAACAAGGTAGTGCCTTTCCAAGTGATTTTCAAGGATAATTTGGCTACATGCAATTTTTATCTTGTGCATGGGCTTTAGAGCTAACCTTTTCATAGAAGACAAGCTCCTATTGAACTCAGTTATCTTGTTCTTTTGCTTTGAGTCTCAATCCTATTTTTCTGATGCTTCTTCTCAAGCAGGAGTCTTGGGTTTTAGGAAGAGTCATGAAAGATGTACTTGTCAGCAGCCTTGTGCATTCTAAGGAAGAGAATGTCCTGGCTATCCAGGCACCCTTTCCTGGGACTGGGGCGTGGTTATGGTGAAACATGGGAAGTTAGTACCACTTTCTTTACTGTTTGCTACACACAGTAAATATGAATAGACTTTTTTATAAACTGCTTGATTCAGCCACATGGCTAGGATTAGGAGGACTGTGGTAAACAGTTTCTATCATCATAATTCTTCCAGCTAACATAAGTTCCAGTATACAAAAGCTGGCAGTGTAAACCCATTTATTTATTTTTGTGTAGAACTCTATGGAGACAAATAGAATTTTAATCCTATTAATAAAACCAAATAATAACTTATTTGTCTAGCACTTTGAAAATGGCCAGTTGATTCATAGCTATTACCTTAATGTAATTTATGTTGATAGTGTCTGCTTATAATAGTAAAACAGATGATTGCAACCTTGAAATGGATGGTTGTATGTGTCCACATATGACCACAGGCCATGGGCACAGATTGTTTTGTCATTGTATTGATTAAGTTTTTTAAAGTATAAAGTTTCTCTGCACAGTTTAAACAAGGAGGAGATGGTTTAAACTATTTTTTTTCTTAAATTTTTTTTTTTTTAATTTTTCTGAAGCTGGAAACGGGGAGAGACAGTCAGACAGACTCCCGCATGCACCCGACCGGGATCCACCCGGCACGCCCACCAGGGGGCGACGCTCTGCCCACCAGGGGGCGATGCTCTGCCCCTCCGGGGCGTCGCTCTGTCGCGACCAGAGCCACTCTAGTGCCTGGGGCAGAGGCCAAGGAGCCATCCCCAGTGCCCGGGCCATCTTTGCTCCAATGGAGCCTCGCTGCGGGAGGGGAAGAGAGAGACAGAGAGGAAGGAGAGGGGGACGGGTGGAGAAGCAGATGGGCACTTCTCCTGTGTGCCCTGGCAGGGATTCGAACCCGGGACTTCTGCACGCCAGGCCAATGCTCTACCGCTGAGCTAACTGGCCAGGGCCTTAAAATTTTTTATTACATGAATGTACCTCTAGTTTAAAAAAGAAAAATAAAAAAACTATGGAAACTATTGGTGGAACCAAACTTATGATAGTACTAAGCTAAGCCACCAGAATAGAGTAGGGAAGACCCAGGGGCTGAATGACAAAGAATCAGATAATCCTAGAGAAATTGACACATGACTAGCTGTTGGAATGTGAGGAGGCTTCACTGAGCCAGAGGCATGCAATATCAAGAAACCTATAAGCAGTAGGTAATGTGGGTTCATTCCTAGACTGTACCAAGAAGAAAACCTGAGCGGTTCCAGAAAGGAAATGCCTCTCTCCTAGCTTTTATCTTTGTCCTGGCAACAGAAAACACTAATGCATATTTTGGTCCATGCCTAAAACTTTCATGAAGGACTTGAATTTCATCATTTGTTTCATCTCCTCTCTCCTTTTCTTGCTCTTTTGGAGATGGAAGAGTTAGAAGCATAGCAGGCCCTGTGCAGCAGAAGAGGGGGCACAAAGTGGAGAAGTAGGGGGCAAAGGGATTCCTGGAGCTGAGGGAGTGAGTGACCCCTCCCTGGATGGGTAGTTGTCTGCCAGTCTACTTTTTTTTTTTTTTTTCTCTTTTCGTATTTTTCTGAAGCTGGAAATGGGGAGAGACAGTCAGACAGACTCCTGCATGCGCCCGACCGGGATCCACCCGGCACGCCCACCAGGGGCGATGCTCTGCCCACCAGGGGGCGATGCCCTGCCCCTCTGGGGCATCGCTCTGCCGCGACCAGAGCCACTCTAGCGCCTGGGGCAGAGGCCAAGGAGCCATCCCCAGCGCCCGGGCCATCTTTGCTCCAATGGAGCCTCGGCTGTGGGAGGGGAAGAGAGAGACAGAGAGGAAGGAGGGGGTGGGGGTGGAGAAGTAAATGGGCACTTCTCCTATGTGCCCTGGCCAGGAATCGAACCCGGGTCCCCTGCACACCAGGCCGATGCTCCACTGCTGAGCCAACCGGCCAGGGCCTGCCAGTCTACTTTTATTTAGTGCTTCTGGAAGAACAGAGTCTTATCCACTTTTCACCTTGTTAGATTTTTTTATCTGCTGACTTTGCATGTCTCTCTTCTGTGAACATCCATGATATTAGCTTTATTACTTCTTCAGACACATTTTTCCCCCCAAGACTTCAATTAGAAATGCTGATAGCTGCTATCCTGTCTCGGGCCTTTTTGATGATTCATGAATTTGTCTTCAGATTCTAGCCTTGGTTTCCACTCAGTCTCTTAAGTCTTGATGGCTTTGGGACTATGTCATGGAGAAAAGTATGAAAGATATCTGCATATTCTATGGATGGAACTTCCCCCTCCCATTTATATGCTGAAGTCCTAAGAATAGAATTTTGAGATAGGGCTCCAGCTACCACACTTTTAGGACTATAAGAACCCCAAGGACATCAGAGAAATAGCAGCATGAGAGATACTCCTGGTCTTTCCCCTTAAAATGTCAACAAATTGAACAACTGTAATGCAGTGAAGGAACCCCAGCTTGACTCATAGCCATGCCTGAAAGTTCTATACACTGAAGGGATTGAAGGTGGTACAGGGTTGAAAAGGGAGGTGGAAGGTAAAACACTTTCACAGTGTACTCTGGAAAGGAGAGAAGCAGAAGGACCAAGTTGTTCTCTTTCCTTGGTGGACTGAGAGAAGGAGGCTTGTTAGGCTTGGATTTTGTATTGAGCTGAGAGAAGTGGAGAGATTGAGGGTCAGAGGGGAAGGAGCTGAATTAAAGTGAGTGAATCCAAATGCAGGATCACTTCCCTGGTTCCCTTGGTCTGCCCGCATCACTTGGCTCCATTTGTGATCCACCGGTTCACTGACGTGTGCATAGCCTATAGCACTCACTTGATTGGTGTGTGCTTGGCCCATGGAGTTTAGCCCATGCAGTGCTCAAGTGTATTCTTGATTGGTGTGCACTTAGCCCATGGAGTTCAGCCCACATGGTGCTTAGGCATTTTCAATCTCCATGCTTAGCTACAGAATTTGCCCCCACTTTGCCCACAGTGCTCAAGTGTGCTTGGTCCACAGCACATAGCTCACTCTCTACCTGCAGTTGGCACTCTGCACAGTGTCAGGTAGGACCAAAGTGTGGCCTCCCAACCCCCCAGATCCTGCCTCCCTCTCCTCACTGTATGAAGAATGGTCATGGTGGATCCCCCAACAACTGACTCTATGGGGCCACTCTCTTCCCTGAAAGACAGAGATGCTCCATGTCTGACCCGCTGGTCTGTTGAGATGTGGGGAAGAGTGCCTGGAGACAAGAAACCTCCATTGCTAGAGCCATAAAACTGCAAAGCCATCGAACTGCAGAGCCATAAAGCTGAAACTCTAAAGCCCTCACAACATGCCCCAACCACCAATGCAATTGTGGCTGTGCCTACATAATTACAACAGCAACGTTTCAACAGAATTTTGTCCAAGAATTTCACAGAGCCAAAACTTATAGTACAGTAACACCTACTGGGAAAAAAAGGTAACCTCTCAAAACTGAAAAAAATATATTTTTTCTTTTTTCTCATTTTTTCTTTTTTTCTTTCCCTTTTTCCCATTTAAATTTCATTATCCATAGTTTCTATATTTTTATTTTAAATTTTTTGTGAGTATATTACTTTTTGATACTTTTTCTTTTACTATTTTTTCATTCTTCCATTTTCTTCTTTTTTCTTTTTTTCTCATATGAATTTCATTTTTCTTTAAATTATATTTTTTACTCTTATTTTTTGTGGTGTTTTATTAGTTTTTGATTTAATTTTCCTCCTTTTTTCTTTTTTTCTCAGTTCTTGCTCTTTGTTTTCTGTAGTTTTTCTTTACTACTTATTATTTTTAGAATTTTTATTTTTTCACTGTATTTTTTCAATTTTATTTTTCAATTTCTTTTGTCTCTTGTTAAAGTTCTTAACAATACCAGTCTAAATATCATGGACACACAAGAAAAATACATAGTCAGATAGATGATGAAAAATATCCAGAAAAAAATCTCAATTACATGGAAACCTTGGAGTTAAATGACAGGGAATTCAAAACTAAAATTCCAAAAATACTCAGTGAGATGCAAGAAAACATAATAGGCAATTTAATGAGCTCAAAAAATAAATTAATGAACAAAAAGAGTAATTCACCAAGGATATTTAAACTATAGAAAAGAATCAAACAGAGACAAAGAACTAATACCTGAACTGAAAAATGAGGTAGCAAGTTTAGCTAATAGAACAGGCCAGATAGAGGAGAGAATCAGTGACATCAAAGACAGGCAACTGGTTCAAAACCCTGGGCTTGCCTGGTCAAGGCACATATGGGAGTTGATGCTTCCATCTCCTCCCCCCTTCTCTCTCTCTCTGTCTCTCTCTCCTCTGTCTCTCTCCTCTCTAAAAATGAATAAATAAAAAAAGTGTTAAAAAAAAGGACAGGCAACTAAAGATACTACAGAGAGAAGAGGAGAGAGATTCACAAATGAAAAAGAATGAGAGCTCTACAAGAATTGTATGACTACATCAGAAAGAACAATATAAGAATAATGGGTATATCAGAAGAAGAAGAGAAGAAGAGAATGGAAAGCCTATTCAAACAAATAATTGGTGAGAACTTCCCAAGCCTGTGGAAAGAGAGCATCCAATCCAAAATACAAACAGAACACCAAGTTACCTCACCCAAACAGACCTACTCCAAGGTGCATCGTAATGAAAATGGTCACAAATCAATGACAAAGGAAGAATCCTCAAGGCAGCTAGAAAAAAGAATATAATATATAAAGGAAGGCCCGTTAGATTATCATCAGATTTCTCAGCAGAAACTCTGAAGAGAGTGGACCCAAACATTACAGTACTAAAAGAGAGGAATTACCATCCAAGAATACTATATCCATCAAAGCTATCCTTTAAATATGAAGAAGAAATAAAAACTTTTACAAACATACAGAAGCTGAGAGAATTTATCACCAGAAAAACCCCACTACAGGAAATACTAAATGGCGTTATCTGACCAGATACAAAGAAAAAAACAAAACAAAATTACAAGCAGAAGCTCTAACAGGATCACAATAAAAACAAGGATAAACTGTGACAACAGTAACATGAAAAGGAACAGGATAAAGATCAACAGTAGCAAAGAAGGATGGAATGCAGATGCACTCATGAGATAATGGACTATTGTAAATATGACAATTTTTCTTTTAATAACCTAATAGTAACCAACCATAAAAATGCCACTACTGAAACAGCTTTAAAAAAGAAGAAATGAAAAAGAGTATGAAATGACACCAAGCCAAAGCTACTGACAGAAAAACAAAAGAGGAGAACCAAATGAGACACAGAGCTATCAGAAAGCAATATATAAGGCCTGACCTGTGGTGGCGCAGTGGATAAAGCGCCGACCTGGAAATGCTGAGGTCGCCCGTTCAAAACCCTGGGCTTGCCTGGTCAAGGCACATATGGGAGTTGATGCTTCCTGCTCCTCGCCCCCCCCCTTCTCTTTCTCCTCTCTCTCTCTCCTTTCTAAAATGAATAAATAAAAAAAAAATAAAAATAAAAAAAGAAAGCAATATATAAAATGGCTATAGGAGATCTTCAAGTGTCAATAATTACCCTAAATGTAAATGCATTGAACTCCACTAGTAAAGAGGCACAGAGTATCAGATTGGATCAAAAAGTAAAACCCAACTGTATGTTGCTTTCAAGAGACACATCTAAGCTGCAAGGGCAAAAGTAGACTCAAAGTGAAAGGTTGGAAAACAATTCTCCCAAAAAATAATACCCAAAGAAAAGCAGGTGTAGCCATACTCATACCTGACAATGCTGACTTCAAGACAACAAAAACAACAAAGATAGTCATTTCATTATAAAGGGAATATTTTATCAAGAAGACATATCACTTCTTTATATATATATATATATATATATATATATATATATATATATATGCACCAAAACAGGGAGCACCAATATATATGACATCTACTAGCTATCTAAAAATAGAAATAGACAAAAACACAATCATACTCAGAGATTTCAATACACCATTGATGGTTCTAGATCAATCATCCAAACAGAAAATCAATAAAGAAATATCGACCTAAATGACACACTAGACCAAATAGGCATAATAGACATTTACAGGACATCTCTTTGCAGAACTTTAGTGAGTAGATTTTTCTTCAGTGTACCTGAAACATCCTCAAGAATAGACCATATATTGGGCCACAAAATTAACATCAACACATTCAGGAAGATTGAAATTATACCAAGCATATTCTCTGACCACAAGGCTTTGAAATTAGAATTCAACTGCAAAAAAGAAGTAACAAAACCCACAAAAAAGTGGAAATTAAACAACATATTTTTAAAAAATGACTAGGTTAAAAAAGAAATAAAAGCAGAGCTCAAAAGATATATTTAGACAATGAAAATAACAAAACAACATATCAAATTTCTGGGATCCAGCAAAAGCGTAATAAGAAGGAAGTTTATATCATTACAGGCTTATATCAAGAAACAAGAGAAAGCCCAAGTAAACATCATCACATCTTAAGGAACTAGAAAAAGAAGAACAAAGGCAACCCAAAACCAACAGAAGAAAGGAAATGGTAAAAATTAGAGCAGAAATAAATGAAATACATAGAGAAGAGAAAAACTGTAGAAAAAATTAATACAACAAAGAGCTGGTTCTTTGAAAAAAATCAATAAAATTGTCAAACCCCTGGCTAGACTCACTAAGGGAAAAAAGTCAAAGTACTCATATAACAAAATTCAAAATGAAAGATGAGAAATTACCACAGATATTATAGATACACAAAGGATCATTGTAGAATACTATAAAAAAACTATATGCTACCAAATTCAACAATCTAGAAGAAATAGATAAATTTCTAGAACTATACAATTTTCTTAGGCTGAGTCATGAAAAAGTGGAAAGCCAAAATGGACCCATAAGCAGGGAAGAAATAGAAACAACTATGAAAAACCTTTCAAAAAACAAAAGTCCAGAAGCAGCTGGCTATACTAGTGAATTCTACCTACCATTCATGGAAGATTTCATTATTATCTTTCTCAAAATCTTCCAAAATATTGAAGAAGAAGCAATACTTCTGAACACATTTTATGGGCCAACATAACCTTCATACCAAAACGGGCAAGGACAATACAAAAAAAGAAAACTACAGCCCAATACCTTTAATGAATACAGATACAAAAATTCTAAACAAAATACTAGCAAATTAAATACAATAACATTAAAAAAATAATACATCACAGTTAAGTGGAATTCATTCCAAGAGCACAAGGATGGCTCAACGTATAAAAATTGATTAACATAATACACCACAACAAAACAAAGAACAAAAATCATATGATCCTATCAATAAATGCAAAGAGGACATTCAATAAGATATAATATCCCTTTATGTTTAAAATACTTAATAAAATGGGTATAGAAGGAAAATACCTCAATATAATAAAGGCCATATATGACAAACCATCAGCTAATATCAGGCTAAATGTTGAAAAACTGAATTTTTTTTTTCTAAAATCAGAAGCAAGACAAGGCTGTTCACCTTCTCCATTCCTATTCAATATAATGCTAGAAGTTTTAGCCAGAGCAATGAGACAAGAGAAAAACAAATAAAAGGCATAGATATTGAAAAAGAAGAAGTAAAAGTTTCATGTTTTGCAGATGACATAATCCTGTATATGGAAAAACCCAAAGACTCTACAGAAAGGTTATTAAAAACAATAAACCAATACTGCAAGTTTGCAATCTATAAAATCAATATACATAAGTCTATTGCTTTTATATATGCCAACAATGAAACTTCAGAAAATAAACTGAAAAAAAAATAAGCCTTCCTTATAATTGTAACAACAAAAAAATGAAATATCTGGGTATAAACCTAACAAAGAATGTAAAGGATTTATACACTGAAAACTACAAAGCATTATTAGAGGAAATTGAAAAAGACACAATGAAATGGAAAAATATCCCATGTTCTTGAATTGGAAGAATAAACATAGTTAAAATGGCCATATTACCCAAAGCAATATACAAATTTAATGCAATTCCCATAAAAATCTCAATGTCATTTTTTAAAGAAATTAAACAAAAAGTCATCAGGTTTGTATGGAACCATAAAAAAACCCCAAATAGTCAAAGCAATCCTGAGAAAAAAGAATGTAGCTGGAGGTGTTACAATACCTGACTTCAAAGTATGTTACAGAGCCATGATAATCAAAACAGCATGGTACTGGCAGATAAATAGACATACAGACCAATGGAACAGAATTGAGAGTCCAGAAATAAAACCACATATATATGGGCAAATCATCTTCAATCAAGGAGCCAAAAACACACAAAGGAGAAAAGAAAGCCTCTTCAATAAATGTGCTAGGAAAATTACAAAGCCAAATGCAAAAGAATAAAATTTGACAACAGCTTGTCCCTCTGTACAAAAATTAATTCAAAATGGATCAAAAACCTAAATATAAGATCTGAAAATAAATTACATAGAAGAAAATAAACTCATGGACCTTGGCTGTAGACTCTCAGTGATTTTCAACCTTTGTTTCTCATGCACTCATAAACTAATTACTAAAGAAAAAGGGGTCCTGACCTCTTCTTCCTTAGTAACTAATTTATTTGTGCCATGAGATGGTTGTATTTAGTCAGGGAAACTGACCTTAGTAATTAGTGTGTGTTTGTGCCATGAAAAAAAAAAAGGTTGAAAATCACTGCTGTAGAGAACAAGTTATGAATTGGACCCCAAAGACAAGGGAAGCAAGGGCAAAAATAAATAAATAAGTGGGACTATATCAAACTAAAAAGCTTCTGCATAGCAAAAGAAACTGACATCAAAACAAACAGACAGCCAATTAAAGGGAGATGATATTTGCAAACAACAGCTCTAATAAGGGGTCAATATCCAAAATATCTTAAGAACTCACAAAGCTCAACAATAAACAAGCAAACAATCCAATTAAAAAAATGGAGAGAAGACCTAAACAGACACGGCTCCCAAGAAGAAAATCAAATGGCCAACAAATATATAAAAATAATGCTCATCTTCACTAGCTATTTGAGAAATGCAAATCAAAACTACAATGAAATACCACCTCGCACCTGTTAGATTGGCTATTATCAACAAGATAGGGCAGTGGTAGTCAACCTGGTCCCTACTGCCCACTAGTGGGCATTGCAGCTTTCATGGTGGGCGGTAGCGGAGCAACCAAAGTATAAATAAAAAGATAGATTTAATGATAGTAAGTTGTTTTATAAAGATTTATTCTGCCAAACTTAGCAAAAATCCAACATAAAGTATTTGGTAAGTAATTATTATTATATGCTTTAACTTGCTGTAACTCTGCTTTATAAATTTTATAAAGTAATTTCCCTACTTTATAAATCACCATTACTGTGGAACTGGTGGGAGGTTGGAAAATTTTACTACTAACAGAGGTACAAAAGTGGGCCATACGTGTAAAAAGGTTTACTACCCCTGAGATAGGGTAATAACAAGTGTTGGAGAGGTGGTGGAGAAACAAGAACCCTTATTTCACTGCTGGTCAGATGCAAATTAGTACAACATTATGGAAGAAAGTATGGTGGTTCCTCAAAAAATTAGGAATAGAATTACCATATGAGCCAGCAATCCCTCTACTGGGTATCTACCCCCCAAACTCAAAAACATTTGGACGTAAAGACACATGCAGCCCCATGTTCATCACAGCATTGTTCACAGTGGCCAAGACATAAAAACAAGCACAGTGTCCCTTGATAGAGGATTTGATAAAGAAGATGTGTACATATATACAATGGAATACTACTCAGCCATAAGAAATGATGACATAGTATCATTTATGACAACATGGATGGACCTTGAGAACATTATACTGAGTGAAATAAGTAAATCAGAAAAAGCTAAGAACTATATGATTTCATACATAAGTAGGATACAAAATTTAGACTCATGGATATAGCTAAGAGTGCAGTGCTTACCAGGGGGAAGGGAATGTGGGGAAAGGGTATAAAGAGGGATAAATATAAGGTGATGAAGAATGATTTGACTTTGGGCAATGGGTATACATCATAATCGACTGTTCAAATGATGTGGAGTTGTTCACCTGAAATCTATATACTCTTTTTTTTTTTTTGTATATTTCCAAAATGAGAAGTGGAGGCAGACAGACAGACTCCCACATGCGCCCAACTGAGATCCACCTGGCATGCTCACCGGGGGCAATGCTCTGCCCATCTGGGGCATTGGTCCACTGCAATTGGAGCCATTCTAGTGCCTGAGGTGGAGACCATGGAGGCACGTCAGCACCTGGGCCAACTTTGCTCCAATAGAGACTTGGTTGCAAGAGGGGAAGAGAGAAATAGAGAGAAAGGAGAGGGTGGAGAAGCAGGTGGGTGATTCTCCTGTGTGCCCTGGCTGGGAATTGAACTCGGGACTTCCACATGCTGGGTCGATGGTCTACCACTGAGCCAACCAGCCAGGGATGAAATCTATATACTCTTGTTGATCAATATCACCTTGTTAAAATTAATTTTCTAAAAAAAAAAAAAAAAAAACCCAGAAAACCCCTGAAACACTGATTCAAAAGAATATATGCATCCTCATGTTCATTGCAGTGTTATTTGCAATATTTAATAAACAAGACCTGGAAACAGCTCAACTGTCCATCAGTGGAGGAGTGGATAAAAAGCTGTGTATAAAAAACTGTGTATAAAAATCATAGTATTCCATTTACACAATGGAATACTATGCCGCCATAAAAAAGAAGGAAATCTTACCGTTTGCAACAGCATGGATGGACCTTAAGATTATTATGCTAAGTGTAATGAGATAGTCATAGAAAGACTAATACCAGATGATCCATTAATATGTGGAATCTAATGAACAAAATAAACTAACAAGCAAAATAGAAAGACTCATAGATTCAACAAACAAACTAACAGCTGTCGGAGGGGAGAGGGGTGCAGGGACTACATCAGGGGTCCCCAAACTTTTTACACAAGGGGCCGGTTCACTGTCCCTCAGACCATTGGAGGGCCGGACTATAAAAAAAACTATGAACAAATCCCTATGCACACTGCACATATCTTATTTTAAAGTAAAAAAACAAAATAGGAACAAATACAATATTTAAAATAAAGAACAAGTAAATTTAAATCAACAAACTGACCAGTATTTCAATGGGAACTATGCTCCTCTCACTGACCACCAATGAAAGAGGGCTGCATGCAGCCCACGGGCCGTAGTTTGGGGACACCTGGACTAGATGAATGAAACACACATACATAACACATAGACACAGACAACAGGGTGGCAATAGCCAGAGGAAAGTGGAGGCGGAGGAAAAGGAGGGCAAAGTGTGTGTGGGGGAATGGGGATGGAGGGAGACCGCTGGGGTGGAGGGCGCCTGATGTAGAGTATAGACGGTGTTAGGCTGAGCTGTACACTTGAAACCTGTGTGGTTTGGCAAACCATGTCATCCCAATAAATAAAAAATCCATACATTTAAAAAAAGAAGTAATTAAAATGAAATGAGATAATAAAGGTGGGATTCTAATCTGAAAAACTGGTGGCCTTGTAAGAAGAGGAGGAGAGAGATGTGTGCACACTCCCTGAGGGGAGGCCACGTGAGCATGGGAGTGTGCGGGACAAGCTATGTCCTGCCCTTTCAGCCCCTGGAGATCAGGTCTCACGGAAATCACACAGAGAGAATCCTCTATTTGGGTTTGCATAGTGATGAAAAGCCGGGGCTCTGGGACTCTGATTGGAATCATTTACTGGCATTCTGACTCCATCATGTGTCTGTGTGACTTTGGGCACAATACTCATACTCAGTTTCACTCATAAAAAGAGGATAAAGATACATCCTTCATTTGTGGCTATTAAATGGGATGGATGTGTGCAAAGCACTGAGCACAGTGGCAGGCACAGGTGTTGGGCCAAAAACAAACCACTAAAAACTCGAACAGGTGTAAGGAAATCCCAGTTTCCCCTCTTTAGGCTTCCCTACTTAGATTATCCTACAGCCCCCCAGGCCGCATGCAGCCCCCTGAGGCCATTAATCTGGCCCCTGCCGCACTTCCGGAAGGGGCACCTCTTTTATTGGTGGTCAGTGAGAGGAGCACATTGACCATCTCATTAGGCAAAAGCAGGCTCATAGTTCCCATTGAAATACTGGTCAGTGTGTTGATTTAAATTTACTTGTTCTTTATTTTAAATATTGAATTTGTTCCTGTTTTGTTTTTTTACTTTAAAATAAGATATGTGCAGTGTACATAGGGATTTGTTCATAGTTTTTTTTATAGTCTGGCCCTCCAACGGTCTGAGGGACAGTGAACTGGCCCCCTGTGTAAAAAGTTTGGGGACCCCTGCTCTGGGCTAAGAACAGAGCTTATTAAAGCAAATTATCTTGTGAGGAGGAGATGGAGCAGAGGGTTTTGAACAGTGTTATGAGAAAATAGGAAGGGTGGGCCTGCTTCATTCACCCAGTAGCAGAGGATTTGTTTGCACCTCTGATTATTCATTTTCTGTGATGCAGAAATTGTCTAAATGTTTTAACTATGTTCCTTTCATGTATTTTTTTTTTTTGTATTTTTTTCTGAAGTTGGAAACGGGGAGGCAATCAGACAGACTCCCGCATGTGCCCTACTGGGATCCACTCAGCATGCCCACTAGGGGGCAATGCTCTGCCCATTTGGGGTGTTGCTCTGTTGCAACCAGGGCCATTCTAGCGCCTGAGGCAGAGGCCAGAGAGCCATCCTCAGCGCCCGGGCCAACTTTTGCTCCAATGGAGTCTTGGCTGTGGGAGGGGAAGAGAGAGACAGAGAGGAAGGAGAGGGGGAGGGGTGGAGAAGCAGATGGGCACTTCTCCTGTGTGCCTTGGCCAGGAATCGAACCCAGGACTTCTGCACGCCAGGCCAATGCTCTACCACTGAGCCAACTGGCCAGGGCTTTTTCATGTATTTTAATGAAGTAATGAATTCTTCCACCCACTCTTTATCCTACAATGGGCCAATAACTATAAAACCCAAAAATCTTTGTAAGTTTCCAGGAATCAAAATTCAATGGAGATCTTTCTTGGGTAGTAAAATGAGTGTGCTAATTTTGTTAGCTTCCAAGCATTTTAGAATACCCACTGTGGGTTAAGCCCCACCTAGGTTGGAATGGAAGTGAGATACTAAAGAATCAGAAAGCTTCCTTAGCCTTTCTTTTACTTTAGAATAAAAGTAAGTCATGTGATGTCATCTCATTCATTTATTCATTTACTCTCTCAATAAACATTGGTGGAAAACAGAAAACACACTGGGCCCCAGGCACTGTATCAGGCATGCTGTAATTGTCTATTACTGGAGCATAAAGTATGAGGCAAGGTTTAGAGGGAGAGGAGGTTGAAGTACAAGAACAAGGTCATACACATTTGATACAGAATTTAGTGAAGGGGAGCAATGAATGGTTTTCAACTAGGAATGACAGTCAGATTTACATGTTATATAAATAACTTTGGCTATAATGAGGAGATTGGATTAAAGAGTTACTGGTTATGATGAGACTACTGTGGTTTTGCAGGAGAAAATGAAGGCAATGGAAGTAGGGTTGGAGAGTGGATACCTGAGGATTCATCTTTTCCTTCTTCCTCGTTTCCAGGAACCATGATTTCAACTGGAATCTCAGTGATTCTGGAGGAGCTGGTTCCACCTGGAGCTCCATGGGGGTAGAGCATGTGAATTAAGCTAAGTCAATCACACATGCTTTAGGAAGGTGGATGTACTGATAAGCATAGACTAAGTCACATACATCACCTGTAGAGCTGGCCACTGGTTTAGAGGTGAACATGTTACTTAAAAGAGCCCAATCACACAGCAAATTTCAACTTCTCTGGAATTCTGTAACCAAATACTGGCTCTTGCCCTGGAAAGTGTAGTGCACAGATATAAAATGAGGCTCACAGGAGATTTGGAAGGAGAAGAGAGAGGATGTTATTTTCCAAAGCCAATTGCTGGCAGATACAAGGGCAGATGTGGGGTTCAAAGCAGCTCCCAGGAGAGCTCTTGAGACCTTCTCATTGAGTCAGAGAGAATCAAAATGACAGAGAACATTGATGGTGGCTTTCCTAATTTTACCAACTCTTACCACTTCCAAAATTTGTTATTCCCTGTATTTAAGTCCTATTTGGCATATACAAAATGGCTTCTTGTTTTCCTAACCAAAGCCTGGCTGATGCAAGGTGGTAAATTAAATTCATGAGGGAGATTAATATTGCTTGAGAAAATGGTCTCCAGTTTGGAAGAGATGTGGATAACATGAGAAATCTTGAGGAATACCAATATTTAAAGATTAGAGGAGGAAGACCAGAAAGAAACCAAAAGGGAACTGTCCAGTAGAAAGAAAGAGAACTCATAGAGTACAATATCATGGAAACTAAAGGATTAGGTGTCAAAGGGGAGGAGGAATTACCAAACTAAAGTAAGGGAATTTGGTAAGATAAGGGCCAAAGAGTGGCCAGTAGGTTTGGTGGATAAAAGATTAAGTGGGATCTGTTTCAGTTTCAGTAGAATGGTAAAAGATGAAACCATATTGTCGGTTCAACCGGGAGAACTGACCTCATGCATTCAGTCAGGCAAAAAGATAGCGTGAGTTTTAGCTGTCTAATACTTTCAAAATACATTCTACAGTTGGATAATTTTCCCATGTATCTTGGTGTTCGTAGAAACTAGACACTCACTTCCTCCCCAACTTTTCCTGCTAAAAGAGCACAGACATGTAACTTGGGCTCTTCTAACCAAAGGCACCCATTTGAGATTTCTATTCAGAAGACACTGAGCAGAAGAAGGAAACACAGCACAACTTTGCTAAAGACAGCCGAGGTCCCCACTGAAGATACTGTATGGTATCTTAAGAGCCAGAAGGTATCCATACCCTTTGATCCAGTAATCTCACCACTCAAAATGGAAAATAATTATCAGAAGCCTAAAGCTATACTTATGAAGATGTTCCATGCAGCATCTTTATCTCTAAGAAGGAAACTTGGAAATGACTTAAATGTCCGTCCTTAGTGAAACGGTCCTAATAAACCAGGGGTCCCCAAACTTTTTACACAGGGGGCCAGTTCACTGTCCCTCAGACCGTTGGAGGGCCAGACTATAAAAAAAAACTATGAACAAATCCCTATGCACACTGCACATATCTTATTTTAAAGTAAAAAAACAAAATGGGAACAAATACAATATTTAAAATAAAGAACAAGTAAATTTAAATCAACAAACTGACCAGTATTTCAATGGGAACTATGGGTTTGCTTTTGGCTAATGAGATGGTCAATGTGCTCCTCTCAATGACCACCAATGAAAGAGGTACCCTTCCAGAAGTATGGCGGGGGCCAGATAAATGGCCTCAGGGGGCCGCATGTGGCCTGCAGGCCGTAGTTTGGGGACCCCTGTAATAAACCATGATGCGTCTACTTGCTGGAATACTGCTCAGTCTGCAGCTTCTCCATTTGTGCCTATCACATAGTAGGCATCTATTAAAAGAATAAGTGTTTTAAGTGGAAATTATAAAGACTGTTCATGGGAAAAATTTATGATTCGTAGTGAAAATGTTAACCAAAGCAAAAATTTAGGTGTGTGATTACAGTTATGGAAGTAAGAATATGTGGGTACATGGACTCTGTTGGTCAAATAAGTTTGTAAATATGATGTATATGTTTGCTCGCTTATAGTTTTCATCAGGTGTGGGGAACAGGCTGTATGCAGGCAGGGTCCTTATAGCCTAAGGCTTAGTTTTAAGACTAAACCTTTCCTGCCCTTTTAATACTAAGATCTTTTCAAAACTAAGCTTCTCCCCACACCCTTGACTGTTGCATGATGTGGGGTGGTGCACTCTTATAAGGAATCCCATTTATGCCTTAGATAAGTGACTTTGTATCAGAGACTTCTTTATTTATATATTGGATTAAAGGTTTTGATTTCTACACTATAAAATGGGGCAGACCAGTGGGCTCACACTCTCTCAGTTCCTGCTATTAGCATTGCAGAGGCCTCCCTGATCCCTTGTCCTCTATGAGGAAAGCTGAAAACTGGTTTTTCTTGTGGCTTGCCTGTCTTGGTGAGACACTAATAAACAGAATGGTCCACCAACCTCCGACTCCATCATTTCTTATCATCTGCCCGAATTCAATGAGAACCTGCACGTGAACGGCCATGATGACAGCCCCTGGCCATACAGAGTCTAAGTGTACTCAAGACTGAAAAATGAAAATAGTTGAGATTACTCGTATGGGGTATGTGAGTGATTTTTTTCTTCACTCTTTAATAATATTACTGTTTGTCACTTATATACTTACAACAAAATAAGTAAATTTTAGTTTTTTAAAATGCCAAAAAAAGAAAGAAAGAAAGGAAAAGAGAAAAAAGAAAAGAAAAGAAAGAAAGAAAGAAAGAAAGAAAGAAAGAAAGAAAGAAAGAAAGAAAGAAAGAAAGAAAGAAAGAAAGAGTAAAGCCAGTAGGCAGGGCCACTATCACAGCCGCCTGGCCCGTGCAGGTTCGCATTGGATTCGGACAGTCGGTAAAGAAACGGAGCCAAAAACTGACAGGCCATCTTCTTTAATTCTAGCTTGCACCTGGCGGGCAAGTAAAAAATACACACTGGGCTCCAAAACCCACTCACATTCAGTGCTCACAAAGCTACTGACTTATTCGAGTTTCCTAGAATCAAAGGTTTCTAGCTCACCAGATTTTATTCACCTCTGTTTCCCATCTCCTTCCTTCTCCCTGCATAAACTCTGCACAAACTGGCTTCTCACTCAACACTCTGCCATCTTGGCTGCTTCTCCTGGCCTCCTCCATGTGGCCTTTCTCTGCTCTCTGCTAATCTCAGGAACGAAGAGAGCAAGCTCCCGTTCTGCCCCCATTTTATAGTGTAGATTCAAAACCTTTAATCCAATATACAAAATAGGGAAGTCTCTAATACAAAGTCACTTCTCTGAGGCATGATTGGATTGTACCACCCCACATCAAAATGGATGGGAAAGGTTTAATCCCAAAACCAAGCCCCAGGCTACAGGGATTCTGCCTGCCACAGCCAGCCAGAATTAATATCACCTGGACAATGGTCCCCACGTGGGCAGCGCCATCTTTAACAAAGTGAGCATAATATATTTTATCTGCCCAACAGAAAGAAAGAAAGAAAGAAAGAAAGAAAGAAAGAAAGAAAGCAATAAAGAAAGAAAGAAAGCAAGAAAGAAAGAAAGAAAGAAAGAAAGAAAGAAAGAAAGAAAGAAAGAAAGAAAGAAAGAAAGAAAGAAAGAAAGAAAGAAAAAGCTAAATAAATCTAGTGTAATTCCTGCTTTGCTCTGGGCTCTGACTGTCCTCAGGCCATTCTGCATTTTAGGTGATCCCATCAACAGGCACCAAAAGTTTCTATTGATTAATCCACCGAACCAGAGAAATTCTGACTCATGCCTCAGGAAGTTGGCGGCATCTGTGACACTGCAATCCATCAACACTTTCTTTGGAGCCTCCCACCTGAACGCACCTTCCAAGAGAAATGTGAGAGAACATTGAAGAGGGCGAAATCTGTTCTCGGAGCTGTGCTCTGCTTCTCTGACAGCTTTAATTGGGTTTGTGAGAGGCAACAGGGTCTGGGAAAGAGGAGAGGCTTCGGAGCATGCATCAGCTGGGTTGTGCTCAGGGATTTGCAAAGGAAATTTTACTAGAGTCGCGTAAATATTTTTAAACCCTTTTATTTTCCTCATTTAACAAAAAGTCTGAAGTTAGATAGCCCTGAAGGGCTTGGTGGCTCACTAAAGAGA
Source organism: Saccopteryx leptura (assembly GCF_036850995.1). NCBI lineage: Eukaryota > Metazoa > Chordata > Mammalia > Chiroptera > Emballonuridae > Saccopteryx > Saccopteryx leptura. The sequence continues at coordinate 37,148,132 of NC_089515.1, read as the reverse complement.
TTAGATAGCTGGCCTTCATTCTTTCTGTGTGGCTTGTATGTCTCTTGCCCCAAAAAGGTGACAGCATGCTCATGCTTCTGGTATAAAGATGAGTCACTTGCAGACTTACATTTATATCTCCTTGGCCATGACTATGTCACAGAACCACCTTGAGATGCAAGGAATGTTTGGAAATTTTTATTCTGTTTCAGATTTTCTATTTCCTTATCTGAAAGGGGAAGTTCACTGAACTTTCTCATATGGTTATGAGGATCCAATGAATGAACATTAAGAAAGCATCTCACCTGACACTAGGAGCATGGGATGTGCCTAGGATATACTCCATGAGACTGGGACCCCGAGAAACTGAAGGGTGAGTGACATTGAATGAGATACACTGTGATTCCAAAACTGTTGAAGAATAATGTGTACATATTTATTTTTTGCTTTTAAAAAATTAAATTTTAGTTTTTTTAAAACAAATCAGAGAATAATAGACATAATAACAATAAGACATAATGAAACAAATGGTCTTTTATCCTTTATACTTCCCTTAATTTCCAGGATGTGATTACTTGAAAACAATTACTATAATATTTTGGAAGTGTGTTATCTTCTGGAATTTATCCCCCAATTTCTGAATAGCATATTTCTATTGATATTAGTATAAGGTATCTACTGATATCTACTGATATTTCAGTCTTAGTAGCTATGGAAAAACTATGAAAAGTGAGGATTTGCTGTCTTAATGCTTTATCCCACAACACATACATGCTTCGTTGTCCCCTTATATAGTTGTATCATCATTTTGGTTAAATAATTATTTAGTGTTTACCTTATTATTTAGAGCTGAGTCATGTAGTTCCTGCGTTGATGAAACTGAAGTTAACTATTGCTTCATTAAAAAAATATTATGTGGCCCTGGCCGGTTGGCTCAGTGGTAGAGCGTCGGCCTGGCGTGCAAGGGGTCCCGGGTTCGATTTCCGGCCAGGGCACACAGGAGAAGCGCCCATCTGCTTCTCCACCCCTCCCCCTCTCCTTCCTCTCTGTCTCTCTCTTCCCCTCCCGCAGCTGAGGCTCCATTGGAGCAAAGATGGCCCGGGCGCTGGGGATGGCTCCTTGGCCTCTGCCCCAGGCGCTAGAGTGGCTCTGGTCACAACAGAGCGATGCCCCGGAGGGGCAGAGCATTGCCCCCTGGTGGGCAGAGCGTCGCCCCCTGGTGGGCGTGCTGGGTGGATCCCAGTCGGGCGCATGCGGGAGTCTGTCAGACTGTCTCTCCTGTTTCCAGCTTCGGAAAAAAAAAAAAAAAAATTATGTGAAGTTTTTAAATGTCCCTGTCAATAATTTATGACAAACTTTACACAAGAAGTACAAATCTCGTCTCATGTGTTAAAACTTACCCAGTGTCCTCTTTTCCTCCTAGAACTCTCCGTTTCCTTGTTTGAATCCAGGCTGGTACATACATAGTATTCATCTTGGAATTTTTTTCTTTTCCAGTGGCCTGGAAACTGCTCACTCCTCTGCTGGGTCAAATGACTCTTCTGGATCCTTTGTTTTATCCTTCTTGGCTCTCTCTTCATTTAGATGTTATAAATCTTTCATTAATTTCCTGACAAAGAATTCTTGAGAGGTAAATGATTTGAGAACTAGAATATCTGAAAATGCTTCTTTTCCTACCCTCACTGTCAGTTAATCCTTTGTCCACAGAGATACAGTGTGTACCTTGTTCCCAAAGACTTGGGAAACATTGCTCCATTGTCTTCTCCATTGTCATTCTAGCTTCTTCCATTGTGAATGAGAAATCTGATAAAATTCTAACCATTGATATTTTCATGTAACTGTTTTTCCTTCTTTGTATGGTCTTAGAGTTTGTTCTTAACGCAAAAGTGAATTTTGAAAAATTTGTTTGTTCCTCTTTACAGCTTCCTTTTCTTTTTATATATATATATTTTTTATTCATTTTTAGAGAGGAGAGAGAGAGGCAGAGAGAGAGAGGAGAGAGAGAGAGAGAGAGAGAGAGAGAGAGAGAGAGAGAGAAGGGGGAAGGAACAGGAAGCATCAACTCCCATATGTGCCTTGACCAGGCAAGCCCAGGGTTTCGAACCGGCGACCTCGGCATTTCCAGGTCGACATTGTATCCAATGTGCCACCACAGGTCAGGCTACAGCTTCCTTTTCTTATTTTAGGGAGAGAGAATATTTCTTTCTGCATGTTAATCGTGTGTGTTGGGATAAGTTTTCTTCTGCTTCATGCTGCAGCTTCTCAGAATTTTTACTGTTTATTTAAATACTTATCTTTCTTGTGGTGGATTTCTGAAATGTCATCTGATCCTTAGCTGTCTTTTCATGTTTAAGACTGATGTTCTGCTGTAAATGCAATGTGCATATGTACATGCATGGTATTGTTTGAGTGGTTGGCTTTACTATAGGTTTATCAAACTATGACTGCTGTTTTCTTGGGGATCCTCAAATATCAGCATCTATAGATTTTTTTTTTCCTCTTGCATTGGTCATTTTACACAGGGTGTGTCCAGCGCAGACTTGGAGATGTGAGCCTGGCCGCCAGCATTCTTTAGGGATGTATGACTAAGGCACTTAGGACTTCACCATGCGGCCACTTATGCCCTAATACTTCTGGGAAGCCCACACTTTCCTTACTGGTGCCTTACGTTCCCGTGTAACCTCTTCAGGAGAGTTAAATTCTGAATTTTCTGTGGGTGGAAGAAATGTGATTGGTTTTCCAGCTGACAGGCTGGGAGAGGAGTTCTAGCTGTCAATCTTTAAAAGCAATTATAAAATATTTAGGATTCTCAAAAAGTACAAAAACAAAATTAAATTCCTAGAAATATGATAATTAGTTGTCTAGAAAACAGTGTTCTGTTAAATACACTAAAAACCAAAGTTGGAAAACACACACACACACACACACACACACACCCTTTTTAAAATAAATGGCTGAGCTGAAATGAACATAGAGGGACTCATCAGAGGCCAAACTGAATCCAGAGAGTGAGCAAGTACTGGAGCAATTGAAATCCCTGATGACTTAGGTTTTTGTTGAATGGCCTCTCAGGGACAGTTGACAAAGCCCCCAGCCTGGAAACATAATAGTTCAGATAGTTCAGAGACCCTTCAGCACTCTCAGAAGGCTAAATCATTCAAATTTGAGAGAGATATGTATTCCTCTGAAAAAGAAACAGTGAGTCAAAGAAACTCAAGTCTCCTCAGGCAGACGTCAACAATTCTCTTCTCTGCACCTGCCATATTTCCAAGGTCCCTGAAACCTCCAGTTTCTGAGAAGTTTGGGGTTCTGTATTATAAATGCTCTTGCTTCCTGGCTTTGCTCTACATAGGCAGTAAGCTTTCTGCCCTTAATGATTGGCTGTGACAGCTGTCACATCTCTACGTGTTTTCAGATTTTAAAACTGCCATCTCTGCCGTTTCCTGTTCTCTTTATCCTTGTGGGTGTATGCCTTTATCCCTTTTCTGGAAGACAGTGGTGTTTTAGGAAAGGGAGAGGTATGTGTGAGTAATTCTCCTGTAACCATTTTAAACAGGAAAGATAAAGTGTAGTCCTGTACTAGTGCTTCCACCATCCATCTCCTTGTAAGCTTTCCTCAAAAGACTCTAAACATGGCTCTCTTTGTCCACAATTTCTCAATCAGAACAGCTGTTAAGTTCATCTCCGACCAGCACACAGGGTCCTTCCCTGGCCTCTCTTCATCCCCATCATGCTTCACCCTGTTCCCAGTCTGAATACAGGGATTTTAAAAGTATTTCAGGTGATGCTAATATGTCACTAAATTTGAGAACCACTGCTTTTCATAGATTGGTATTTGTATTAATCTAGTAGAGACTATTCAATAAGTCTGTGATGTTTAGTAATGTCCAGGACCAGGCAAACTCCAGCTGTTACTTCAAGTCATTAAGCCATACTAGTTTCAATAGCCTGGAGTTTATTGCCTGTCCCTTTCGCAGTATGTATACTGTGTGTGCACATTTGCTCACATGAACATGTGTTCTTGGAATGTAGTCAGAAACTCCACTAACTGCTTTACTAACTTTGACAACCACTTGTGGAAACTTCTGAGAAAATCAGATTGACTTTGTTACCCAAAAGCAAATCCTTATAAAAAACCCTGTCTACAATTAGACAACTACAGGGGTCCTATGGTTATGACAGTCTCAACATATGACATTTCAAGTTTATGATGCTCACTCCCATAAAAACTTTAAAGAAAATTGAGACGTGAGTGTTTCGGTTTATGCCTTTAGCATTGTACTTACGGACTACATGGGCAAACTCGTTCGATTGCGCATGGCAGAAGAATATGCAGTAATGCACAGTATGAGTGAGGGAGTTGGTGTCCTTCAGTTCGCTTACCTACGCCATTTTGGACTGTTCAAAGTGCAAGTGTGCTGTTTGTGTTGCTTTGTTTGGCAACTTTTTGGCTTTTATCATGGCTCCTAAACAAAAATCAGAGTCCTCAGAAGGTAGTGCTTCAAAGAAGAGGAAAGCCATCACGATGGATGTCACAGAGCCACTGGCACACATGGAGAGAGGAACTATCTGCTGAGGACCGCATTCAGCTGGAGAAGCGGTTGATTGAAGAGGAAGAGATAGGAACCCCAGAACCCAAGAGATTTACTAGGGTTTGGCAGAAGGTTTTTCTATGGTAGATGATGGGTTGGCAAAATTTCAGGCTGAGGACTTCAGTGATGACAGATTCAGTAAGGTCTACAGGTAGAATCATCTCCAGTGTCTCCTGCATGTTCCTTAGGCAATCCTGATTCACCTGACCCAGTATCTCCAGCACCTTCTGCTGGTCCTCCTGCCTCTCCAGCTTCTTCCTCTCAATAGGTCACTCTCTCCCACCTTACAATGCCCTTTCCAATGTGCAAGCCAACCACAGGAATAAAAGGAAGAAATTTTTTTTTTTTAATAATTTTATTTTTTTAATGGGGCGACATCAATAAATCAGGATACATATATTCAAAGATAACAAGTCCAGGTTATCTTGTTCAATTATGTTGCATACCCATCACCCAAAGTCAGATTGTCCTCTGTCACCTTCTATCTAGTTTTCTTTGTGCCCCTCCCCCTCCCCCTTTCCCTCTCCCTCCCCCCTCCCCCCATATCCACCACACTCTTATCAATGTCTCTTAGTTTCACTTTTATGTCCCACCTACGTATGGAATAATGCAGTTCCTGTTTTTTTCTGATTTCAAAAGTAAGGATTTTTTTTTGCACTTATTTTTTCTGTTACTACAGTATAGTATATTTCTGTCCTTTCTCTCTTTCTGTGGCTTAGTTGTGTTTTTATGTTTTAGATTATGATTTTACAACTGTGTTAGGATAGGTAAGTGACTTAGGCTAGGGTGTGTTTCGACTTACGCCAAAATTGGGGTTATGTCACTGTTGTAGGAATGGACTGTGTGGTAAGCCGAGGACTCCCCCCCCTTTATACCTTTCTTTTTAAGTGGGAGGAAAATATAAAACCAAGCTGTAATGATGCTTTTGGGAAGTTAGGATACTTTCCTGAGCTACCATCATCATTCAGTTCTAGGCAGTCATAATCCGATAGTATATTGAATCAAAAGGATTTGCTAAGTTTCTAACAAGAGTGCACATAATTTTGGTTGTTAGTATAAAAAGGATGACAATATAATATAGGTTTTTTGAATTAACTTCAGTTAAAGCTTATCACATCTTTTTGGGGGGTCAAATTTGGTGTTAATGATGATGTGAAGAATAGAGAGGTGAATAAGACATTTTCTTATTCTAAGGAACCTGCAATCCATATGAGGATTTACAAATCTAGAAGGGGAGAAAGCTAACTCCCGCTTAAGAAAACCACAGGAAAGTTTGCCATGGAGGCAAAATAACAAGAAAAACATCACGGTTCTTTTGGAAATGCTCCACTTCTTTTCTTGGAATTCTTAGAAAGCTGAACAGAACTTTATTTTTTAATATAAGATATGGAAGATTGAAAGGGAATATCTTTTGGGTCCAAGAGAAAGGACAAGTGCCTGTGGCATGCCCACTTTCAAGGTGGTTAGTATTCCTTAAGTCAGGGGTCCCCAAACTACAGCCCGCGGACTGCATGCGGCCCCCTGAGGCCATTTATCCGGCCCCCACCGCACTTCCGGAAGGGGCACCTCTTTCATTGGTGGTCAGTGAGAGGAGCATAGTCCCCATTGAAATACTGGTCAGTTTGTTGATTTAAATTTACTTGTTCTTTATTTTAAATATTGTATTTGTTCCCGTTTTGTTTTTTTTACTTTACAATGAGATATGTGCAGTGTGCATAGGGATTTGTTCATAGTTTTTTTTATAGTCCGGCCCTCCAATGGTCTGAGTGACAGTGAACTGGCCCCCTGTGTAAAAAGTTTGGGGACCCCTGCCTTAAGTGCTTAGCATGTGCTGGGCATGAAACACCGTCATGGTGCATGCTCCCTCCTAGCACAGTGAGTGCTTTAGTGTGTGATGGGTGACTCTGGCTGCTCTGTTAAAACATTTCCCCTCTGACTTTTTTCCTAACTGGTTTAGGTACTTGGTTTCAGAATATTCAGGTTCAATGACATTACATGTCACTGTGTAACAATTTAGGACATAGACACAGGCGGATTAAGGTCAGTTGAGGCCCCGGATGCAGAAGAAAATATTGGGCCCCTTACAAAAAGAGAGAGAGATAGGGAAAATAAAAATACATGTTAATCACATTTTTAAATAAATTAAAATATTATGTACTATTAATTTCAAAATTGCACATATGAAACCAAACTTGGTGTCATTAGAAAAAAGTGTCAAGTTGGGGTTTTGTGAGGCCTCTTCAGGAGTTAGGGCCCCGGGCACGCGCTTGGTGTGCCTGCTGTTAAATCCACCTCTGGACAGAGAAGATGTGTCCCTAGAAACTCCCTCTGGGCAGTTAAGTTCAACATGAATAATAAAACCAAGTGTTCAAAGGGGCCTTATAGTTTATCCTGTTTGATGACTTGTTTTCTTAATATTTCTGATGGAATACTACTCAATATCTTTATGAATACTTTCATCAGTTGGGAGTTCACTACTTCCTAAGGAAGTCTGTCACTTGTATGACAGTGCACATTGTTAAAAAGTTTGTTTTTATTTTGAGTTGATGTCGATGGACTGCATTTAAGCATCTTGAGCATTATAAAATTCTGTTTCTTTTTCAACCTACACAAGCTTATTGAAAAGTTCCAATTTTTGAATTCAGCCCTGAGGAAACTCTTCATGAAACAAAATGTCCTTGGTCTCCTTTATTTCCAATTATCTACCTTTACACCTTGCTGTGATTTCAATGGGAGCTTTGTAGTTCACAAGGCTCAGAGTAGCAATAGATACATTTCTAGACAAGAAGAGCAAATAGTGATATTTTCGTTTCCAGTCAATCTGGCAGCGCCAAAGAATGAAAGCCTTGCTTTTCAAAGAAAACACTTTTCACAGAATGGCTTCTTTTACATTTTGTACACAGAAGGTTTCTAGAAACTAACCAGCAAGGGTTTATTGAGTGCCTAATACTTGTTCAGACAAGCAGCGTTAAGAATGTACAGAGGTAAAAGATTTAGTCTTGTCTCAAGAAGCTTTCTGTCTAGCTAGGCAGACAGTGATATATTTGAAATACACACAAGCCCTACATGGCAGGTTGGAAAATGCATAAGGCTTGCTTTATACATTTAAAATACAATTTTAATAGTGTCTGAGTGAGAAAAACTTGACCTCATGAGTTAAATCCAAGTTGAGAAATATTTATTGACTTATATCTTTAATTAGGCTGATATTTTTTTATGAGCAAAGATTAGAAAGAGACTTTTCCTCCCATGTCTATTTTATCTATCAGTCTTTCTGTGGGACAGCTCACAGAAAGACCATACAAAACATTGATATAATCTTGAACTTTTTAATTAACATTAAAAAACTAAAATAAACAGGTACAATTACTTTTAAGAATATGCTACTGACCCCTTTATATCTAAAATATTATTCCAGCATGCAATCAATATAACAATTAACAAGTTTAACATTCTTTTTTTCATACTGAATCTTAAAAGTCAGAAGTATATCTGACATTTATAGTTCATCTCAATTAACAATCTAAATTTTTATCAGGAGTAATTGCTTTGTATATAGATTTTATAAAATGTATAGTTGAAGCAAATTCACATTCCCAAAGTGTTCCAAATGTACATAATTAAAAAAAATAACCATATCAAGTATCAGTTTTAACATTAAATTATTTATTTATTTATTTATTAATTTTAGAGGAGAAAAAGAGAGAGAGAGAGAGAGGGAGAGGGAGAGAGAGGGAGAAATAGGGGAGGAGCAGAAAGCATCAACTCTCATATGTGCCTTTACCGGGCAAGCCCGGGGTTTCGAACTGGTGACCTCAGTAGTCCAGGTTGACGCTTTATCCACTGCGCCACCACAGGTCAGGCCTCAGTTTTAACATTAAAATTAAGATTAAATAAATACTCTTTTATGGATTCTAGCTATATTGGCCAAGAGTTTGCTTAAAGGCTTTAATCACTGTAAAAAAAAAATAGAAGACTAGATAAAGAAGATGTGGCACATATACACTATGGTATACTACTCAGCCATAAGAAATGATGACATCGGATCACTTACAACAAAATGATGGGATCTTGATAACATTATACGGAGTGAAATAAGTAAATCAGAAAAAAACAAGAACTGCAGGATTCCATACATTGGTGGGACATAAAAACGAGACTAAGAGACATGGACAAGAGTGTGGTGGTTAAGGGGGGCGGGGTGTAGGAAGGGGGGAGAGGGGGAGGGGGAGGGGGAGGGGTACAAAGAAAACTAGATAGAAGGTGACGGAGGACAATCTCTCTTTGGGTGATGGGTATGCAACAGAATTGAATGACAAGATAACCTGGACATGTTTTCCTTGAATATATGTACCCTGATTTATTGATGTCACCCCATTAAAATAAAAATTTATTTATAAAAAAAAGATTAAATAAAACTTTAAAATTCAGTTTTTCAGCAGCACTAGCCACAACTAAAGTGCTTAATTGCCACATTTGAAGTATTCAATAGCTACATGTGTGTAATGGCTACCATATTGGACAACTCAGGTCAAGCAGATGAGATCATGCTCAGAATGCTAATATTTGAAGACTTTATAATGTTGACCCAAAAGAGATCTTGTGGCTTTGTGTAAAAATGACTTCCACAGGTCACGTGGGGATGTGGGCGAGTGGTGAGGGAAAAGATGTAAAGAGGGACAAATATAAGGTGACAGAAAATGATTTGACTTTGGGTGATGGGTATACAACATAATCAACAATTCAAATATTATAAAAATGTTTACCTGAAACCTATGTACTCTTATTAATCAATGTCACCTTGTTAAATTTAATATTCTACATAAAATTTTAAAAAAGAAAAAAATTAAAAAATACACCTACTGAAGTATAAAATATATATATATATAAAAGTATATACTTCAATGAATGCTCACAAAATGAAAGCATACATGTATGCAGCACCCAGACTAAGAACTGAACATTATTAGCACTCCACAGAGGAAGAGGTCAAGATTCATTATTGCTCCCAATATAAATATCTGATTGACTCAGCACAATGTATTGGAAAGATAATCCTTTCCCCAATCCACTCTAGTCATTTTTGCCATTAATCAAGGATACATGTATATATGAGGGTTTGTTTCTAGACATCCTCTTTCATTCCATTGCTCTGTTTTCTGTTCTTTTGCTTGATGATTATAGCTTTATAATAAGAATTTTTGATAGTAGAAGTCCTCAAACTTAGTTCTTTTTGAGGTTTGTACTTTTCTTGTCCCTGTGTGTATATATTTTAGAATCAACTTATCAATTTTCACAAAATAATATGGGATTTTGAATGACATTAGATTGCATCTGTAGATCAATTTGGGAACAACTGACACTTTTACAGCATTGACTCATTCAATCAATGACTGTAGTATGCTTATCTATATATTTCAGGTATTCTTTAATATTTATCAGTATTCTTTTGTAATTTTTTGAGTAATCATCTTGCACATGGTTTGTGAGATTTGTTTCTTAGGTATTTGATTTTTTAAAATTCTTTTATAATGGCATAGTTTAATTCTTTAAAATTGAATTTATTGCGGTGACATTCGCCTTTTTGCATGAATCCTATTGGTTCTTTTCTTTCTTCTTATTTTCTTGATCTGTCTTACCAGTGGTTTATTGATTTTCTTAGTCTTGTCAAAGAACTAACAGTTACCTTTGTGTCTATTGCCTTTATTGATTCTTTTATTTTAAAGCATTTTGAGCTTTTCTTTTTTATTTCTTAATTTATTGGGTTGACATAGTTCGCCAAACAATACAGGCTTCAAGTGTACAATCACTATAACATCATCTACACATCACAACATGCTCTGCCCCATCCCCCAAACAAAGTTTGCTTCTTCCCCTACTTTCACCCCCACCTGTTTGCCTCTGGCTATTGCCACTCTGCTGTCTGTATCTATGTGTTATGTATATATGTTTTTTGGCTAATCCCTTGACCTTCTTTAACCCAGTTCCCTCTTCCCCTTTCCCTCTTTCTTATAGTTCTTCTAGGGTTTAATTTCTCCTTTCTTTTCTAACTTCTTGTAGTGGACATCTAGAAATTGATTTTAAGAATTCTTCCTTTCTAATATAATCATGAACATTAGAAATCTCCCACAGAGAATCTTATAGTGCTACCTTTAAGGTTTTTTATGCCATATTTTCATTATGGTTTGGTTAAAGATATTTTAATGAATTTTATTTTCTAAAATTTGCTTTTTTTTAAATTTTTTTTTATTTTTCCGAAGCTGGAAATGGGGAGAGACAGTCAGACAGACTCCCGCATGCGCCCGACTGGGATCCACCTGGCACGCCCACCAGGGGGCGACACTCTGCCCACCAGGGGGCGATGCTCTGCCCCTCCAGGGCATCACTCTGTTGCGACCAGAGCCACTCCAGTGCCTGGGGCAGAGGCCAAGGAGCCATTCCCAGCGCCCGGGCCATCTTTGCTCCAATGGAGCCTCGCTGCGGGAGGGGAAGAGAGAGACAGAGAGGAAGGAGAGGGGGAGGGGTGGAGAAGCAGATGGGCGCTTCTCCTGTGTGCCCTGGCCAGGAATCGAACCCGGGACCCCTTGCATGCCAGGCCAACACTCTACCACTGAGCAAACTGGCCAGGGCTTAAAATTTGCTTTTATTAATACAACATTAAATTAATTTTTCATCCAAGTCCAGATAGATAAATAGACATATATATGTATTCTTACATACATACACATATGTAGAGGCCCTGAATAGGAATACAGAACAGGGACCAAGTTCAGAGTCCTGAGGCAAAGGCCACAGTGACTTGACTAACAAAAGTACTGAATGCAGTACTGTGCTGAATGAAGGCAGCCCATTAGAGATAGAATTAGCAATTCTGATTAATCAATTGGTGTGGCCGTTTGGGCTACTCCCTTACCATTTTATCTGCTCTAAAGACCTTCCCTTTCCTGACTTCCTCATTCTCTTCTCTTTCTCTTCTCTGCTTCCTGACTTTCTCATTCTTGTCCCTGCTTCTATTTGTATGTATCAATAAATACCCATAAGGACTGGAGGTCAGGGTCATCTCATGAACTTCATGAAACCTGTACAGGGGATTGAGAGGCAGTGTCCCCTAGGTCTCTCAGGGTACTCCATGTGGTCTCTGAGTAGTCACTGTCCCTGAGACGCACATATAGCTATTTCAAGTTCATTTATATACAACTGCTGCATAGTTTTTCACTGTATGAATACACAATTTAGTTAATTCTTTAATAACAAATTTTAATTCATTATGATTTCTTTTGACACTACATAGGTCATTTGTTTAATTTCCAGATGTTTGAGAATTTCATAGTTATATTTTTGTTTTTAATTTCCTGCTTAATATTACTGTAACTGATGACATGATGTGTCTAATTTAAATGCTTTAGGATTTGTTGAGTGTTGCTTTTTACACTTGAAAGAGAATTTTTATAGTTTCTTCTACCTTTCATTTTTTTTGTACAGTTTTAAATGTAATAATTTAAAACTTCATGATAAGCCTCAGCCAGGTAGTTCATTGGTTAGAGTGTTGTCCTGATATGCCATGGTTGCAGGTTCAATCCCTGGTCAGGGCACACACAAGAATCAACCAATAAATGCATAAATAAAGTGGAACAACAAATCAATGTTTCTTTCCCTCTCCCTTCCTCTTTCTTGAAAATCAATAAACAAATGTAAAACAATTAAAATGTCATGAATACCTTGTGGGAGTATTTATTTTTATTTGTTTTTAGTCAAGTATTTTGTTTTTAAATTTTTGCTGGTCATTGTGATAAAGATTCTAGTCTTAATATGAGGACTTGGTAGATCATATCTCTGTGCAGAGGTTTATTTTGCTTTTGCAGGCAGTTGGGGTACAGAAGACCACCTTAAGTTAGTTTGAGATTGTGCTATTCCAGGCTGGGTTGCAGATTTTTTGAGGGTTAATTTATTTCTGCTTGTCCTTTACTTCCAAAGTGTAACCTTTTAGAGGTTTCAAATAAAAGTGTGGAATGTTGAACAGGGCTCCCCACCTTGACTGATGACAAACTCCAACCATCACCTAGGAGATTTTCCCCAACGTCTGCTCATTCTCCATGGCTCAAGCTGCCACTTTGTACTGCCATTTGTGGGCTCTAGGTGCTAGTGGCGACTTTTTAATTAGTAAAGGCCTTGGTAAAAAAAGGTGTTGCCAGATGTCAGGCTGACCTTAATTCTCTAAGCACTCAAGGCTATCGGAGCTCTCAGATGCTTTTAATAGGTTAAAAAACAAATTCGTCCAGCTTTTCTAATGCTTCTCAGTGGGAGGGTTGGTCTGCAACAAGCTAATCTGACATTTCAATGTAAAATATTCCTAGTGCCTGCCTTAGAGACTTTGCCTTCCTTCTTCTTCCACTGTGCTTGCTGTGCTCCTGCTACCCTGAAGGTATTTATTAGGACAGGGGAGAGGGAGAGAGAATTCTGGGCAAAGGAACAGCAGGTATAAAGGTCCCAGGTGGGGCAGAACAAGCTCAGTCCTACAAGTGAGATGTCCTGCTTCCCAGATTGGGTTTCTCTTTTATAAACTCTTTTCCCATTTACTTAATCGTTTTAGTACTCATCACAATTGTATTAAACTTCTACTCAATTAGTAGTTTTATGCTTCCCAGTATAATAATTTCATATGGCTGCTGTAACAAATAATTACAAACTTGTCAGCTTAATACAGCACAAATTTATCCTCTTATAGTTCTTAAGTCCAGAAGTCTGAAATCCATTTCAATGGGCCAGTGTTAATGTGCTGGCAGGACTGGTTCCTTTTTAGGAATATTTTACATTGAAATTTCAGATTAGCTTGTTTCAGGCCAACCCTCCAGGGGTGCTTGCGTTTTCTTACCTTTTCTAGCTTCTAGAAGCCACTTACATGTATGCTTTGGTTTTTTATCCCTTCCTTGTGTCACATCAATTGTTTTCTTCTGTTTTTACCTCTACTACTGACTCTAAACTCTCTTTCCTTATAGGGTCCCTGTGATTACATTTGGCTCACCCAGATAATCCATAGTAATCTCCCATTCCTTAAATTCTTAATTCAATCACATCTGCAAAGTCCCTCTTGCCACTGAAGGTAACATTTATAGGTTATGGGATTTGAATGTGGGTCTTTGGGGAGGCTTTTATGCAGCCTACCACATTCAGCATGGAAAGTAAACTCCACAATGGCTGCCATTTTTTTTTTCTTGTTCACCTTTGAATCTTTAGTGTATGGTCTATAGTAGCTACTTGAAAATTGGGAGATGTGGACTTTAGGCAGCAAGACACCTAAATGCATATGGATAAAGAGGCTTTCTTAAGAAAAACCATAGATAGGAAGTGAGCTCCTTTTTCTGTTAAAATCCTTGGAAAGAGAAGGTAGTATTGGTATACAGGGCTGATAACATAAGGTTGATAAGTTTCTGTTTTATGGCATTAGTTTTCTCTATAAAATAAGAGATGTAACCCACTGGAGTATGGGGCAGGAAAGTAAGGTAGGGGAGGACAGCAGAGAATTGAACAGAAGAGCAGAAGATTTGAAATTATTGTGTTGATCAGGAGAATATTCTGAGAAACATGATAGGATTGCAGGGAAGTGTTGCATACCCATTTGAAGATGGTCATCATACATTTATTAATGAAACCAACATGACCTGTTGTGTAACATTTTTCTAGTTGTTTTTAGCTGCTGAGATATAGAAATGGAGTAAATAGCTCAACTTACTCAGGGCTAAAGATTTTATCATCGAAAATAACAAAAATGTTAGAGAGACAAAGGATTTTAGGGTATAGGTAAGAGTGTAATTATAATTATAGACTGTTGACTCTAAATTGGATAAGAAGGAGAAAAAGGAGATAATGAATTGGCAGAAATGAGAAGGTTCAATGCACTAGAGGTCACATAGAGGTCAAAGAACAGTCAAAGTGAGAGTAGTTCTTAAAGCCAAAGGGAAGGAGATAGATGGTGAAACACATGGTTAATTACTGAATGGTAGAATAGTTTGTATGTAACAAAAGTCTCATGATTAAGAGACTGAGTGACTGGAGTTGTAAAATATCATTATAGATGAGGAGATGAGGAATGAGAAGGCTGGATGAGATGTCCATGTGGATACTGGAGTCAATCAGGATTATGGGAGAATTTGATTCAAGAGAGAACTTAGCCAGGTGTATTTTATATTATATTACATTGTGTTACATTAATTATACTATACCATATTATATTAACAGGAGGAAAGTAGCCAAATGTTTTCCTTATAAAACTTTACTCAACAATGAGAAAGAACCATTTTATGTGCATTGTGAAATTCACATTAGGTTCAAGGACTGACCAGCTTCTAGAAGAAAGAATATGTTGGTGCTGGTCTGATGGAGGTGGTATGGTATTGATAATAGTGGACTTTAGAGTAAGATAACACTGAATTTTAATGCTATTGACATTTGGTTATTTACCTCACTCCTTTGAGCCTGAATCTTCAAACTACTAAAATGGGATTCCTAATGCCAATTTTTTATTTGGTATTTTTCTTTTTGTCTTTTTCTGAAGTGAAAGAGAAGTGGGGAGGCAGAGAGACAGACTCCCACATGCGCTCAACCGGTATCCACCTTGCAAGCCCACTAGGGGGTGATGCTTTGCCCATCTGGAGCATTGCTCCATTGCAACTGGAGCCATTCTAGCACCTGAGGTGGAGGCCAAGGAGCCATCCTAAGCGCCTGAGCCAACTTTGCTCCAACGGAGCCTTGGCTGCAGGAGGGGAAGAGAGAGAGAGGGAAAGGAGAGGGGGAAGGGTGGGTGGAGAAGCAGATGGGTGCTTCTCCTGTGTGCCCTGGCTGGAAATTGAACCCGGGACTTCTACATACCGGACCGACACTCTACCACTGAGCCAACCGGCCAGGGCCCCTAATGCCAATTTTATGGAGGTGTTGTTGAAACGAAATCAGAGAAAAGGTGTGACATGTGGACCACAGTGCCTGAAATTTAATATGTGTTCAATAAAGCTAGATTTTTCCCTTGTGAGGATTCTTATCTAGGGAAATAGCTACTGGGTTTTGGTGGAAAAATGGTTTTCTAAATGATAATTTTATGTAAAAAGACAAGCAAATGAATAGGTGGCAAGACACCACACTTCCTAAATTTCTTTATAATATGGAAATTTAATTCCATTCTGTAGTGATTACAATTTAGTCTCTGGAGATAATTGCACCTAATTATGATCTTAGAATAACTTTGTAGAGAGAAATTTAGCTAAACAATGAGGTTGATTACCTGAGTTTTACAGCGTTCAGAGAAATGACAAAAATAGGCCAGACTCTTTGGCCGAATATTGATTAGTGAATAAAAGCCAGGATTTTCTTAGTGATTCAAGAAGTATACAAGTCTTTCAGCTCAAGTGAGGCCTAGGCAAGTTAATGGAGATTGTAACCACTTGAAGGTAGAAAATACTGTTTTTACTAGTTAATAATGTTAAGTACAACTTATTGAGTATCTATCATGTGCCAGGTATTTTCTAAACAGTGACCAATCTTTGCAAACACTCTCTGAGTGGACACACAAATTCCCATTTTCCAGATAAGGGAGTTGAGGCAGCCAAAGTTGAAATGACTCACTCAAGGATAGGCAGTTGGAAAATGGTACAAAAAAAGATTCAAGCTCATATCTATTTTTAAAATCTAAGTCTACTCACTGTATAACCCTGCCTCCAGGCACAGTTATAGATAGCATAAGTGTTATATTTCTGGGTTCTTCTAAAAGAAATATGGATAACAAAATTTCTTAAGAGACTGTATTAGGGTTCTCCAGAGAAACAGAACCAATATGAGAATACTTATATATTGAGAATTGGTTCACACAATTACGGAAGCTCACAAGTCCAAAATCTGCAGAGTGGGCTGTCAGCCTGGAGACCCAGGAGAGCCAGTGGTGTGGTGCCAGTCCAAAGGCAGTCTGCTGGAGAATTCCCTCCTGCTCAGGGATGCTTGTCTTTTTATTCTTTTTTTTTTTTTTTACAGAGACGGGGAGAGAGTCAGAGAGAAGGACAGACAGACAGGAATGGAGAGAGATGAGAAGCATCAATCATCAGTTTTTTCGTTGCAACACCTTAGTTGTTCATTGACTGCTTTCTCTATGTGCCTTGACTGCGGGCCTTCAGCAGACCGAGTAACCCCTTGCTCGAGCCAGCGACCTTGGGTCCGAGCTGGTGAGCTTTTGCTCAAACCAAATGAACCCACGCTCAAGCTGGCAACCTCGGAGTCTCGAACCTGGGTCCTTCCGCATCCCAGTCCGACATTCTATCCATTGCGCCACTGCCTGGTCAGGCTGGTCTCTTTATTCTATGCAGGACTTCAACTAATTGGATGAGGCCCACCCATATTATGGAGAGCAATTTGCTACTTGTAGTCCACCAATTGAAATGTTAATCTCATTCAAAAAAAACCCCTCCAAGTTGACATGTAATATTAACCATCACAGAGATTTAGGTGAGTCTGCTTTTTTAAAACTCAGTTCTCCAGGAGGTAGAATTTACCAGGAGCTAATATAATTTCCTATCTTATAATCAGCAGAGACATTTGATGAGGCTCATGGAAGATTACAGTAGGTTAGATGATGTTATAACATTGAAAAATGAACTGTGGTTCATAGATTCATAGAAAATAAATCACGTGAAATCACATGAATTCAGCCTCTGAGGTTTAGTTTTAAGAGCTACCACCCCAGGGCCAGTAACAATCCATTCAGACTAGCATGTGTAAGTATCCTTATCAAAATCATCATCATCAGTAATAATAATAATTAACATTTACTGACTACTTCTTGTGTGGTAGGCACAGGTTCTGAGAGTTTTCTGTGTCTTATTTAATTGTCTCAGCACCAAGAGAAAGGTACTATTCTTCTTCTTTAATATCTTTCACATGTATGGAAACAGAGTTACAGAAAGGTAATTGGCCACTATAATACAGTCAGCAAGGGGTGGATCTAGGATTCAAAGAAAAACATGTTTTCAACACATGCTCTGCATAAAGATGATTTGGGGCACCAAAGCACACTTGCTTGAAGATCTTTTATTATTTTTCAGAGTATCTGATGTTTCCACCTTTAGAAGAATTAAAACATTGGAAGACCAAATAATCAATACTCAGTACTAACTGTGCATCCAGTGCCCATGTAGGTTTGAAGGGGGATGAAAAGAATAATAAAGGGACCTCCTTACATTGAAAGAGCTTGCAGCCTTGTAGGAGAGGCTTGAATAGACCCAAGAAGAAGATGCTCTTGGGGGCTGACTTGCTTTCATCCTTTGCGTATGTTATCTCCTTGTTAGGGAGTGGGTGTTCTTGCTGTTTCTCATTATTTTCTTTTAAACAAATCATTTCAGTTTTTCAGTTCTCTCTGAGCCTTGAGTGTGCCAGAGGCAAAGAATGTGGGTAATTTGGGGGACTCTTAAGTAAATGCATTTGGCAGGATGCTTACTAGGACTTGCAGAGTAAAATAAAACATAATAATAATGGCAATGATTTGATGAGTACTCACTAGTTCTTGGGCCTGGGTGGGAGCACCAGGCACATCAATTACATTTGACTATTCCTCATACTCTAACAAAATGTGAGCTTCCTGAAGGCAGGGGACAACCTACCCTGTCGTTGAGTTTCTAGCCCCTGGAAGAGAGCCAGCCATGTGGAGGTGTCCAATATTTCTTTGCAAAATAAATAAATGTGAAAGTCAGAACTGGGTGATTTTTTGCATGACCTAAGTAGAGAGAGTATGGTCTTTGGAGTCAGACAGACCTAATTCTATCACAACTTTGCTATTTACTTAAAATGTGACCAAAATTGCTTCACTTTTAAGCCTCAATTTTCCAGTCTGATTCTGCAAGGTAGCAGGGGCAGCAGTTTATAGTTGTATAATCTTTCCTAATCACCTCCACTCCACTTATAAACAGAGAACAACTAGCTAGTAATACAAAATGATAACAAAATACCCCACGGGCAGCATTTACAATAAAATGATGACATGGTATCCTGACAAACCTTAAAGAAAAATGGTTAGAACAACCACCATCTGCCACGAAACCTGTGTAGCATCAATGTTTGTGTGGGATGAAGAAAAGGGAAGCATTGGAGGGTCTGATGGTTATAAAAACAGGAGAATCCCAAGGCAGACATTAGACATTCACTACAAAGCACCCTGGGCTACTCAGAACAGCTGCTGAAACTGGGAGGGGTTTTGTCCAAGGCAGGTGGATGTAAATATTCCCATGATTGCATGTTTCCCTGCTAGAGCTCGCTTTTCCCCCAAAACTCATCCTTCACCTGTATCACTCCTATATTCATCGTTCAGTTTTAAGCTTTAATAGCACTTTGCCTGATGTATTGCTTTCTTATTGCTGCCATAACAAATGACCTCAAGCTGACTGGCCTGAAACAGCACAGTTATCTTATAGTCTATAGGTTAAAAATGAAACACAGGTCTCACTAAATTAAAATCAAGGTGTTGGCTGGGCTGCGTACCTTGGTGGAGATGCTCTAGAGCAGTGGTCTCCAACCCCCAGGCCACGGACCGGTACTGGTCCGTGGGCCATTTGGTACCGGTCGGCAGAGAAAGAATAAATAAGTTGCATTATTTCCGTTTTATTTATATATAAGTCTGAACGATGTTTTATTTTTAAAAAATGACCAGCTTTCCTTTGTTACATCTGTCTAAGACTCACTCTTGACGCTTGTCTCGGTCACGTGATACATTTATCCATCCCACCCTAAAGGCCAGTCTGTGAAAATATTTTCTGACATTAAACCGGTCCGTGGCCCAAAAAAGGTTGGGGACCACTGCTCTAGTCTAGAGGATCTATTTTCTCGCCTTTTTTTTTTTTTTTATCTCCCACAGGCTACCCACATTGCCAGCTATGACCCTTTCTCCTCCATCTCAGAGGCCAGCAATAGGAGTGTAATGCCAGTGGCCAAGGCCAGGCAAGTCCACATTGGATTCGGCAGACAGTGGAGAAACTGCGGAGGCAGAAAGTACTGGGCTATTGCAGTTTACTGTAATAGATTCTCGCAAGGGCGGACGAGCAAACAGGCGGGGAAAACTGCTTCTCAAGCAAACAAACAGCAAAAATGGTACCTCACAGTGGCGGGGCAGGCAATCCGCGATCTGCCTTGAGTGCAAGCACCCATAACCTTACATGGACTATACACATGTGGTGCTGCCAGGTGCTCACGCACTAATCAAGCAAAGTGCTTGTAGTCAGTAAACCAGTGAGCAAGCCTAACACAACTGTTTTACCCACAAGGGGTTGAGTTTTCTTCACACCACCTCACCCCGACTCCCTCTTCTGTGGTCAAATCTCCTTGCTTCCCTCTTACACTTTTAGAGACCCTTATGATTACATTGAACCCCCTGTTAATTCCAGGATAATCTTCCCATCTCAAAATCCCTAACTTGGTGGGGGTAATTATTCTGCTAACGCACCTGTGAATCATTTCCAGGATTAGGAACCCTGCTTGTGATGCCCACAGGTGCTGCTGATTGCCTGCTGATTTGTCTCTGATGGATGAGATGGGTGTTCCTTAATGGCCAGCATGTGTTCTCTAGCTTAGTTCTGTCTGTCCAACATAAATATAATTTAAACCCACATAGGTTATATTAAATTTTCTAGTTGCTGTACTTTTTAAAAAAAAGTAAAGAGAAACTGGGCAATACATTCTAATACTGTATCGCATTTAATTCAGTATATCCAAAATGTGGTCATTTCAACAATGTAATCAATATAAAATTATTAACAAGGTAATTTACATTCATTTATTTGGAATAATCTTCAAAATCCAGTTTAAATTTTGAAATCTATTTTTATTTTTATTTATTTATTTTTAGAGAGAGAGGAAGGGGGGACAGAGAGAGACATTGATTTGTTGTTCCACTTATTTGTGCATACATTAGTCGATTTAGAGACTCTTACAATTACACTGAGCCCCCTGTTTAATCAAGGGTAATTTCCCCATCTCAAAATCCCTAATTTAATGACATGTGCAATGTCCTTTTTGCAGTGTAAGGTAATATATTTGACGAGTACACACTATGTGCCCTGACTGGGGATTGAACCTGCAACTTGGGCATATAGAGATGATGCTTTAACCTACTGAACTACCCCGCTAAGGCCCAGTGTGAATTTTTATGCATTTGGCACATATCAATTAGGACTAGCCACAGTTGAAATGCTTGACGGCCACTTGTGGCTGGTGGCTGTCATATCTGACAGCTGAGCCCAGCACAACCCCTGGGCTCAGAAGCTCTCTGTGGTGTTTGTCTAACAGGTGGGTGAGTGGACTAATGTGAAGCCAGCGTGTGCTGACTCTGAGAAGAACTGACTGCCAACTTTTGGGTTCTCCCATGCTTATGGTTTAAGTTTTATTCGATTTTGCATAAGAAAATCAGGAACACAATCAAACGCCTCGTGAACAAATCTATTTCTGTTTTTAATGTGGCAATGTGCACATTTGGATCAGGCACGGTTGGCTTCCTGTGACGAGAGAGCTTCCACTACGGTAAATATTTATTTGGAGCCCTCTTCCTGGGCTCCCATGAGTGGGAGGTAATTAGTTTGTGAGGCAGAAAACACATTTTCACAACATTTCTGAAGGTTTGCCTTTGCTTTCACGTGTAGCTCCTTCAAATTATTATCCCCAAACTGCAATTTGAAAGCTGACCCTACTAACTCTGGCTTCCCAAATCTCTTTGAAGTGACAGAACAGTCTGAATGCAAAGCATTTTCACAGTCTTGTGACAGAAAAATAAACACTCATCCCCCCTGAAGGGAGGCTCCAGACTCAGAGCATCAGAGGTCTGCCGAACAGAGGAGGCTGACTATTGGCCAACACCTTCTTTTTTGTATTTTTCTGAAGCTGGAAACGGGGAGAGACAGTCAGACATACTCCCGCATGCGCCCGACCGGGATCCACCCGGCACGCCCACCAGGGGCGATGCTCTGCCCCTCCGGGGCGTCGTCGCTCTGTCTCGACCAGAGCCACTCCAGCGCCTGGGGCAGAGGCCAAGGAGCCATCCCCAGCGCCCAGGCCATCTTTGCTCCAGTGGAGCCTTGCTGCGGGAGGGGAAGAGAGAGAGAGAGAGGAAGGAGAGGGGGAGGGTGGAGAAGCAGATGGGCGCTTCTTCTGTGTGCCCTAGCTGGGAATCGAACCCGGGACCTCTACACGCCAGGCCGACGCTCTACCACTGAGCCAACCGGCCAGGGCCTCCTTTTTTAAAAAAATTTTTTTTATTCTCTGGTTTGCTCTTTCAAAAAGCCACTGGAATTTCCTTAATGCATGCACACCTTTTTCACAAAGAGTGCACATGCAAAATTCCCTGGATTGTGCTTATCTGTAGAGCATGGTGACCTAGCAGGATATTAAACTATAATCAGAAATAAATTGTTGCGTTCCCTGCCAACAGATGGGCTATAAACACAATCATATAACCACAACATTCTGCGTTCTTTCCCTCTCTGTTCACTTAGCAACTGAGCAAAGAACCAGTCACATATTAGGCTGCTAAATGATGTTGAGGGGATGAATGAATGAATGAATTAATGAATGAATGCTATGAATTCTCCTCTCTTGCTCTCAGGTTTGCACAGGAAATGGCTAGGGATCCCTCCTCTATAGAACACATGTATAGCAAATTCTCATGAAAGAACAGCACATTCCTAATAGAGTCCATTATAAAAGAGTGAAGGAAAGAATAACACATAATATATGCCCTGTAGGGAAAACAGCCGTGTTGCACTTGCTCCTTTGTACTTTGCATGATTAGTGCATAAGCATGTGGCAGAGCCATGTGGGTGTGTCGCTTACATAAGGCTACAGGTACTATCCCTTGGCGCAGATCTCTTGCCTGCCACTGCGAGAAGTTTTCCCCTGCCTGTTTGCTCGCCTGCCTTGCGAGAATCTAATAAGTGGGAATGGCCCAATGCTTTTTGGCTTGCAGTTCCTCTACCGTCTGCCTGAATCCAGTGTGAAACTGCTTGGCCTTGACCACAGGCATTGCATGCCCCAAAAGCTTTTACATAGTCCAAAATTAAGACAGGTCTCCACGTAAACTGGACACTGCCTAAAAGCTGAGGATCACTTTGCATTCCCAAGAGCAGGACTGATAGGTTGGCTGATTGGTCCTAGGAGTGGAGTGTGAAGATAAAAATTAGTTGATTGAGGCTGTGCCCGCACACATGCTGTGTAATTGACTTTGTGGTGAACGTTAATGATTTGCAGCATATTTTATTTCTTTCTGGCTCACCTGTGTGGTTCAATCTATGCAAACATCCTTTAACCCATTGTACTTAAAAAAAAAAAAACAACACAGAAAAGAACCTCATTTATTAGGAACGTAGATGGAAATGTAAAGATAGGAATGGCAATTGTGTCTTAAACCTCTTTGTTCTGCTACTCCCAGATCAAAGTAGAAGGCTCCCACAGGTCTGATCATGCTTCCTATTGCATAGGATGCAGGTTTTGGTAGTTAGAACAACAGTGGTTTCTCGGAAGGGTGGGTGCCCATCTTTCTAATCAGGTGGGTGCCCATCTTTCTTTGCTCGCCAACCAGGATATCGGGGATAATGGAGGCTGCCACTAGCCCACCTTTGCTGGGGTCGGCGCGGGCATTAGCTCGCATGGGCTGAGTCACTGCGGGCACACTCTTTCCTCGGCTTGGACGTCTGTGCCACAGCCTGGTTCCCTCCTGCCCCCAGCCCCCACTTTCTCTCAGTTCCAAGTGAAAGCAGCCCTTGCTCAGGTTAGTGAGGAAGGCGGAGTGTTCCATTTTCCATCTTATTTCCTACAGTGTTAATTATATATTTAGTCAATTTTTCACTCGATCATATCTTTGTGTTCAGTGTGTGGGACTTCTAGATGCTCCAAGGATAGATTTTTGTGTCAGTGGTTGAAGAACTTGTTGAAATTTTGGGGAGAGGTATCAGGAGCGCTCCTCATGGTGCCATTTCTCTGAAGTTTCTCCAGGTTGCTTTTTAATCTTGTTGATTGTTTCTTTTGTTGTGCAGAAACCTTCAAGTTCGATGAAATTTCACTTACTTATTTTTGCTTTTTTAGCTTATGCTTTTGATGTCATATCCAAAAAACTGTTGTCAAACAAATGTCAAGGAACTTTCTTCTTTGTTTTTCTTAGGAGTTTTATAGTTTCAAGTCTTATGTTTAAGTCCTTCATTCATTTTGAGTTAATTTTTGTGAGTCGTATAAAATAAGAGTCCAATTTCTATCTCAGGCATATGGACATCTAGTTTTCCCAATGCATATTATTGATGAGACTATTCCTTTTCTTTGAATATTCTTGGTTCTTTGTCAACTAAGTTGAACATGTATGTGTGAGTTTATTTCTGGGGTGTTGATTCTATTCCATTGGTGTATGTATCTAATTTTATGTCAATATTGTTATAAAGTACCCAATCCACAATTCTATGGGTTTCATAGAGGCACCAAGTCCAAATAAGTTTTTGAAGAGTTTTATTAAAGAAGGAAACTTATTAAATATGCCAGCTGCATATATCTTACACGTGGCAGCAGACCCAAATCGTGTGTCTCATTAATATTCTAGGGGCTGGTTATATACTCTTAATTATATACATGGGTGGGGAAAAAGCCTGATATCATGGCATAAGCTTATAACCTTTGTTCAGAGATATATACATTAACTACATGCTTTCAGGAGGGGAGGGGTAGTTTCCATGGGGACAAATGCCTGTAAATGGCCCATCAATATAAGAAAAGGTTTAATTTAATCTTTTCTCTTCCTGCACCTGGTTAACTATTCACTCGCTTCCGTACAGGTGTGGGTGGGAGGTCCAAGAATCCAAGTGTCCTTACTCTCTGCATTTACAACACAATGCTATTGGCATCTTAGTTTTGATGCTAATCACACAAGCATAGAAATCACACTTACAAAATCTTTCTGCATGCCTAGCTCAAATGAATAAAATGTTCTTAAGCTTCCTAAAATATTAATATTAATTCTGTAACTTTTGATACCTTACAACAGTACCATACTGTTTAGATCACTGACTGCAGTTTTGTAATATATTAGTTTGAAATCAGGAAGTGTGATGCCTCCAGCTTTATTCTTATTTCTCAAGATTGCTTTGCCTATTTGTGTCATTTTTAGGTTCCATGTGTATTTTAGAATTGTTTTTTCTTTCTATTTGTGTCAATAATTCCATTGGAAATTTTATAAGGATTGCATTAAATCTATAGATGGCTTTGGGTAGTATGGACATTTTAATAATATTAATTCTTCTGATCCATCAACAAAGGATAGCTTACCATCAATTTTCTCTTCTTTAATATCTTTTATCAAAGTCTTATGATTTTCAGTGTACAGATATTTTACTTCCTTGGCTACATTTATTTTGAAGTTATTTTTTGTTGTGTTTTTTTTTTAGCAAGAGAGAGAAGAGAGAGAGAGGGGACTGATAGGGACAGACAGACAGGAACGGAGAGAGATGAGAAGCATCAGCTCATAATTGTGGCACCTTTAGTTGTTCATTGATTGCTTTTTCATATGATCCTTGAATGGGGAGCTCCAGCCAAGCCTGTGACCCTTTGCTCAAGTCAACAACTTTGGGCTTTAAGCCAGCAACCATGGGTTTCTCAAGCCAGTGATCCCATGCTGAAGCTGGTGAGCCTCTGCTCAAGCCAGATGAATCTGCACTCAAGCAGAAAACCATGGGGTTTTGAATTTGGGTCCTCAGTATCCCAGGTCAATGCTCTATCCACTGTGCCACCACCTGGTCAGGCTGCATGTTGATTTTCTGTGCTTCAACTTTACTAAATTTGTTACTTCTAACAGTTTTTTTTTTGTGTGGAGTCTTTACAATTTTCTGCATATAAGATCATATTGTCTGTAAACAGAGACAGTTTTACTTCTTTCTTTTCAATTTGGATGTCTTTTATCTATCTCTCTCTCTCTCATTGCTCTGCCTATGACTTTCAATATTATGTGGAATAGGAGTGGTGAGAGTGGCACCCTTGTCTTATTCTCTGAGTCTGTGGAATGCTAACATACATCTGTATATATCTCTCCTTTTATTTAGTTGATTTCCTTTTACTTATTATCCCTGTTTCCAAATTTCAACAGTTAGCACCCATCATAGAAATAACTGATTCAAATAAGAACTATCGAAGGATGTTAAAGCTAGTGGATGAAAATTAGTTAAGAATGGATTATTAATACCCCCTGCCCTAAATCTCTCCATAAAATACTTAGTAAATGCAAACGGAAAGATAATTACTTTATGGCAGAGCATACAGGTACATGTGACCTTAACCTATTAATGAAAATTAACATCATCAGTATTGGGAAAAATGACAGCACATGTCCCATGACATGAAGCACTGAAAAAGACACAGTGTCACTTCTGTGTTATCCCTGCCCAAAATACATAACCTGAATAAAATCACGAGGAAACATCAGACAAGCCCCTTTGAAGAACATTCTACAAGACAACTGACCTGTATTCTTAATACCATGCTTATAAAAGACAAAGAAAACTGAGAAACTTCTGATTAAACACAAAAAACAACTAAATGCAACACATTATTTTGAATCAGGAAAACCTTTAACAAAGTTTGCAATAAAAAACATTATTGCAAAAATTAGTGAAGTTGGAATATAAACTATAGGTGAGATAATAATATTGTACTAAAGCTAATATCCTGATCTTGTTAATTATACTATAGTTTTATAAAAGAATGCTCTTGTCCTTAGGAAACACACACTGAAGTATTTAGAGGTAAAAGGGCATCATGGTTGCGATTTACTCTTAAAATTCTCAGAAAAATAATTTGTATAAAGCAAAAATGGTTACCAGATTACAACTGTGGGATCTGGATATAATGTACATGTGAGTTTTATTGTACTCTACTTGAAATTTTTCTGTGAATCTGAAATTACTGCAAAAAAGAAAAGCTAAGTATAAAAGAATCAATTATCAGGAGAGAAGTCATTAATGTCAATCAACCTAACTAGGTATAATAATATAATAATAGCAACCATTTTTAAAGTTAAAAACAAGTAGAGACTGGCCCTGGCCAGTTGGCTCAGTGGTAGAGCATCGGCCTGGCATGCAGGAGTCCTGGGTTTGATTCCCAGCCAGGGCACACAGGAGAAGTGCCCATCTGCTTCTCCACTTCTCCCCCTCTCCTTCCTCTCTCTATCTTCCCCTCCCGCAGCCAAGGCTCCATTGGAGCAAAGTTGGCCTGGGCACTGAGGATGGCTCTGTGGCCTCTGCCTCAGGTGCTAGTATGGCTCTGGTTGCAACAGAGTGACGCCCCAGATGGGCAGAGCATCACCCCCTGGTGGGCATGCCGAGTGGATCCCAGTTGGACACATGTGGGAGTCTGTCTGACTGCCTCCCCGTTTCCAACTTCAGAAAAATACAACCCCCCCCCGAAAAAAAAAGTAGAGACTAGAAAGTATTACATGGCTCATATAACAACAATGATTTTATAGTCATTGAACAGTATATCTTAAAATATATATAAAGTAATATTTAACAGAATTACAAGAAGAAATTAATGTAACTACTAAGTAGAAGATTTTAGACTCAGAAACCGAGACAACAGAAGGGTATACAAGTTTTGAATAACACAATTAACAAGTTTTATTTAATAGCAGAACCCTGCACACACATATAGAACATTCACATTCTTCTCAAGCAAGAATGAAGAAGCTTTTATAAAATGACCACTTTTGGCAACAGAGGAAGTATCAATAAATTCCAGAGTATTTTATAACCACACTTAAACTACAGTGTAATAAATCAGAAATCAATTTTTTAAAATGGTCAAAGTAATAACTTTTATGTCCCTCAAATACAAATAGACACTAAGGAAAACAATTCTCAATATTTAATGGATTAAAGAAGAAAGCTTAATGGAAGTTATAAAATATTTATCATGAACTATAAATGAGAACACAGTTTAAATGAGAATGGAGCTAAAAAAGATTTTTTTGGGAAAAACTTTATAGAATTCAAAGCATATATTCAGAAACCAGAAAGATTGAAAATTAATGGACAAAGCATTCAACTCAAGAAGCCTGTGAATAATAAAAGAAAACAAGAAATGTAAAAATACACGAGATAAAGTTCATAGAAATTTGGGTAAGATTGGGGCTAACTCTAATTGTAAAAATCGGGCTCAAGCCATATTTAGCCAATTGAAGGGTGAGGATGTGTATTCCTGCAAACATCTATTTTGCTCAATAATAATCTACAAGAGACATTTCCTGTGACTGACTGGATATTGAGCTTTGTTGACAATTGTCAGGCAAGGGCACTAAAACTTTTTCCCCAGGAGATCTTCAGATAGAATTATAAATTTTGGTGCCATACCCAGGTCAGAGCCTTAGAAAGCCTTACTTCTCACTCATCTACTAGCATGCTATTGCTTGTGTAGGGGAGAAAAAAATTTCCTTCTACCCTTTAGGTTCTTTGGCTAGTATAATAATCAAATCAACATAAGACAAATTAACAGAAGAAAAGTAAATTTAATTTTGTATGTATAGAAGTCCCATAAAAATATGGTACCCAAAGGCAGTCAGGCAATTAAAGTTTATATGTCATCCTGAACTAGAGAATGGGTTAGGGGTTGTGCTTCAGAGGGTAGGGGAGGGATTCATAAATTGATAAGAAGAGTAGATATTTGGCAATTGGTTGTTTCTCTTGCCATACAGATAGTTTTTCTTATAAAAATTATCACTGGTAATAGCATTTTTTTCTGAGCCAGGTCCCCTATCTAAATTCTTTTGGGTCATTAAGGGACACATAAAAAAGCTTTTCTTTTTTATTGATTTTAATTTATTGTGTTTACATAGATTCTAGTGTTGCTTTTCTTGAATGTACTGATTCTTGGCTTCCTTCAGCTCAAAATAATCCACATGCCAAAGTGGCATATTTTGCTCCCTCTTACTGGCAAAATTTTATCAATCATTTATTATTATTTCCCATGGGTGTCTTGACTCTGGATTCTGATATAGTAGCAAATCTCTTATCTTCTCTGAAGAAGTCTTTCCAAAAATTTACCATTCCTTTTTTCTCCAGATGAATGTTCGCATGACCCTGACCGTCCATAATGTGAACCCTCTATGTTTTGTCATTGGAGTCCACAAATTATCCTTGGCATTCAGAATTCTCAATTCACATAGTCATATAACTATCCTATGACAAATATACTGCTTTTAAAATAGAAAATATTTGGATTTTGTATTGTGATTCAAACTGAGTAGCATCTGCTTTTTCAGTTGAGAGCATTATCTTAATAAAAATTATTTGGTTTCAGAAGTAAAGCTTTATTTTAGAATTGAATTTCTCTATAATTTTAGTGACTGAGAGAATATATCAAACTAGATATTATGTTCAAATCAGTTATTACATTTTAGTTTTTGTTTTTTATTTTATTTTATTTATTTATTTTTTTGTACTTTTCCAAAGCCAGAAATGGGGAGGCAGTCAGTCAGACTCCCGCATGCTCCTGACCGTGATCCACCTGGCACACCCACCAGGGGACGATGCTCTGCCCATCCAGGGTGTCGCTCTGTTGCAACCAGAGCCACTCTAGCGCCTGAGGCAGAGGCCACAGAGCCATCCTCAGCGCCTGGGCCAACCTTGCTTCAGTGGAGCCTTGGCTGCTGGAGGGGAAGAGAGAGACAGAGAGGAAGGAGAGGGGGAGGGGTGGAGAAGCAGATGAGCATTTCTCCTGTGTGCCCTGGCCGGGAATCAAACCCGGGACTCCTGCATGCCAGGTCGACACTCTACCACTGAGCCAACCGGCCAGGGCCAGTTATTACATTTTATAGATAGCCTTTTGTGTTGCTAGTACATAAAGAATGAATAAATCAACTAAATCAACACATATTTATTAGCGCTATGTTTTTACACTTTCTGGAAATGTATTATCAAGTATTGTTGCTTAATATACTCTGAAAATATTGTTTCCCTCTGTGTTTTCTGATATAATCTGGAAAATAAAAACCAGAAGCAAACAAAATTCTGTCATTCTATTTTTGTTGGAAGCAAGGAAGTTGTTATTTGATTTAGATTGGGGAAATAGAAAGGCAGCATTTCAGATTTGGATAGTTTCCCAGACTTAAAAATAATATTTGACAGTGTGAAGAGCAAAGCCCATGTGGTGTCCTCTGTGCTTAGGCAGAATAGACCAGTTTATTTGCAGTTATTTTTTTCTCTCTTTATATAGTCAAATAAACTCCATTCATGTGTGAAGATAATTGTAGGGACATTGAAAACCAAGGCTAACACACTACATTTTAACAGCAAGCTATTAGCAATGAACTGTTCAAGAGGATCAATATGGTACAGTGGTGAGTTCAGCTTTAGAGACAGACACACCTACCTGACTTGGAATTCATCTTTGATTTTTACAAGCCGTATGACCTTACTTTTCAAATCTCCCAAATGGGAATGATAATAGTATCTGAGTGATTAGCATGTTGTGACCAGGAAATAAAACCAAACTCTCTAAGGCTCATAGCTGTGACCCAGAGTGAACCCCTTCCCACACCTCCAAGGAAACCGTTAGCATAGATAGATGAGAAAAAAACAGGGAACCACTTCACAGTTCATGTGAGGCATCAAGTATTTGAGAATTATTGAGGAGTTTGAAAACAGCGAAAAGACAGGCAATGAAGACACCACCGGAGGTGACAGAAGGAGTAGAGATGTCTGATTTTAGGAAAAAATACCATTACCAAAAGGAGCCATTCGGGGGAAATCAGGGCCATGTAAGGTATAATAAAACTTTGAGGATGATTATTGTAAGGTATCTTTCCCCACCAAGAAAGAAGGAAGGGGCTGAAGCCACAAAGTGTGGAATAATAAAAGGCTTTATTGAGTACAGAGCGCTTCCCGCCCCACGAGGTTCCCTAGCCCTTGGGGACAGAGGCTAGGCAAGTTGCAAGGGGTGACCCGCGTGAGAGATATTTAAAGGGTCCCTAGGGTGGGTGAGCTGATATGACGTAGTGAAATCTCACTGGCTGACAGAGGTGTCGCTCTTTTCCAAAGGGCTCCTGGGAAGTTTCTTTTGGTGCGTGCTTGGTTGTGGGCAGTCCTAGCCAAAGTTTCCGGGTCTGACCTTTCCCCATTATCCGCAGACCTTACAATTATAGTTCCCAACAGGCCATTGTCATGCAGGATGCTATGTGCTTCTGAATTAAGCCCCAGCTCCTCACTGCCTGCCCTGATATACAAGGCCTCCACATGTAGCACCAATGAACTCCCCACACTCGCACAGCCTAAGCTCTCTGTAAACTGAACCTTCCTGAAAAGATCCTGTACTTCCTGGCCTCTATGGCTTTGTTCCTATTGTTCCATCTTGTTTGCTCATTCTTTTCTTCCCATCTTCTTCAAGTTTCTAGCCATCTTTCCTATTCCATCTAAAAGCAACCTTCTCCTTTCCAGATTCTGACCTTTTTGAATTACCATAGCACTGTTTTTGCACTTCTTTGTAGCACCCACATTAGCCATCGTGAGTATAGTTATTGCAATTGTCTCATTACACCTAAATCTGTAAGCAATTGGAGAGCAGAGACAGTCTTATCTTTATTTCCTCTTGCATGGTAGCTGGTACATAGTAAGCATCAAATAGATGGTTGTTGAGAGGATAACTAGATCACAGATACATTTTCAGCATGGTATTCCTTATGCTCACGTAATGGTGAAAGTTGCATCGAATGTTTATGCAGCATCTAGTCTGTACCAGGCACTGCACTAGCTTCTGTGAACAAGATTGACTTGAGTCTTTCTCCTCTGTGGTTTACAGTCTAAGGAGGAAAAACAAATCTTACAGTTAATCAGAGTTGCACTATTAGGAAAGAGGTAGAAAGAGAAAGAGTCTAACTAAGTAGCCCATTTCTCAGAAAGCAGAAAGGTGTTGTTAATACTAAAAAAGTTAAGTGGATTAGTTTGCCAATTCTGAAAGTCTGTACCCCTGACTGTCTTAGGTGTGGAATGACACCATATCAGGAGTCGCAGGAACTGCTCTGTGCTCTGGTAGAAAGAGGTGGCCTATAAATTCAGATTCATTAATAGAAGAGGTAGGTTGGGAAGTTGGGAGCATTAGCTGGCTGAAACAATGTACTACTGCAGCATGAAATCTACTGAGGTCTGCCATTTACTGTCCCCTCTGCTGCATTTTCATCATAAAGTTATCGTTCAGTTCTTGGCTGTAGCAAATGCAGTAAATTGATATACAGGCATAATACCTATTATATATAAATACAGACATATACTCTCTGAATATATAGACAGATGCTCCCATTTTATCTTTTTTTTTCTTTTTTTGTATTTTTCTGAAGCTGGAAATGGGGAGAGACGGTCAGACAGACTCCCGCATGCACCAGACTGGGATCCACCCGGCACGCCCACCAGGGGCAACGCTCTGCCCACCAGGGGGCGATGCTCTGCCCCTCCGGGGCGTCGCTCTGCCGCGACCAGAGCCACTCTAGTGCCTGGGGCAGAGGCCAAGGAGCCATCCCCAGCGCCCGGGCCATCCTTGCTCCAATGGAGCCTTGGCTGCGGGAAGGGAAGAGAGAGACAGAGAGGAAGGAGGTGGGTGGTGGAGAAGCAAATGGGCGCTTCTCCTATGTGCCCTGGTCGGGAATTGAACCCGGGTCCCCCGCACACCAGGCCGACGCTCCACCGCTGAGCCAACCGGCCAGGGCCCCATTTTATCTTATTCCACTAATTTAACTTGGTGTCAGGGTGTAGGACTCAAAGCGCAGGAAATCACCAGAAGTGTTTCAGTACACTCACCTCAGAGTAATGCTATCTTCTTGAGCTTAAAAACACTCTGATTAGCCCCAATACTTTCTAGAAAAAAACAGCTAACCAGATTCATCTTTCTTTTTTTTTTTTTTTTTTTTTATTTTTTATTTTTTCATTTTTCTGAAGCTGGAAACGGGGAGAGACAGTCAGACAGACTCCCGCATGCGCCCGACCGGGATCCAACCGGCACGCCCACCATGGGGCGACGCCAGATTCATCTTTCTAAAAGTAGATGGCAGAAAAATGGAGTTTGAATAGTGTAATGACATCTCAGGATTTTAATATTTAATTTCAACAGTTCTGAATGAGGACATAATTTAGCCTGCAGAAAACAATGGTTCTTTGAATTTTTTCTTTCTATTTTACCTGAGTTTACATCAAATTGAAAAAACTTGGGAATATCTCTGGGCAAGGTAAAAGGGTTTTTTTTTGGGGGGGGGGTAGAAGTTAAAGATAAAGTGATTGAGCAACTTAAGTACCAACCAACACAATGAGTTTCCTTTCCTGGGGGTTATTATATTATCTATAGAAAACTATTCAAACTTCTTCACAGTCCCAGTTTTAAAATTCCCAATAGAGTGACAGAAGAACTTTGTCTACTCTACACAGGCCCTTGAGTACAGTATGAAGTTCTAGCTAAATACCAGGGCTCTAAAATGAGAAAGATTTGTGTTCTAATTCTGCTGCTTATGAGCTGTGTAATTTTGAATAAGTTATGAAACGACCCAAGGCCTCAGTTTCCTCATCTGTAACATATACATGACAATATTACCTACTTAATCGAGTTGTGAGGATTTAAATGTGCTAATGCATAAAAATGCTTAGCATAAAGCCTGATGTACATATAGTAAGTTATAATTATTAATCATATTTTGATTAATTTCTACCTTTTCACCTAGGATGTGCATAACTAATACCCCTCCTAATGAAGAGAAGAGGAAACCTACTCTTGCTTCCCCAGAGTTCTGAAAGCAATGAAATCACTAAAAAAGAATAGGAATGTCCATCAGGATTCTTTTGGTAGTAAGTGACAGATACCTACTTCACTCTCCTTAAAGCCAAAGTGGGATTTATTGGAAGGGGCATGTCTTGGTCAAATGACATCTGTTGCCTGTTATCAAGACCAGAAATCCAAACGCTTCTGCCCATTGCATCCTGGTATTGAAATCACCAAAGAAAACACAACAGTGAAGCATGGGATAGAACAACATTTTACTCACATAGAGAAGAGGCAGAGCAAGAGCAGCTCCAATAGTGAGTGGCAGTCCCCCGTGGCCAACAAATGTGTTCTAGCAGCCAATACAGGGCTATTGGCCTGGATGCATGCCTTTTGTGTTGTAGTAGAAGGACCCCACCTCTTGTCACAGGGGATAGAGATCATACTGGGTGTGGCCAGATGCCACATAACATACATGCTTAAGCATGACAAAAGAGTACACACTGGCTCTGAGATAAGGAAAGTTATTCCCACAGAAGATGATATGACCAACACAGGCTATGGGACTTTTCATCTCTTGTTAAGAAAGTGTTTCAGGCCCAGGGCCCATTCTTAAGTGGCCAAATTGGGGTTGAAAAAACTGCATGCATGAGCCTATATTTTCCCAACCATATGAATAGCTGTGGAACTGAAGAAAGTACCATAGAAATAACATCAGCAAATAAAACTTGGGTCTTGAAAATCACCAGTTAAATCTCTGCCTGCTTCTCATCTCTGAGTATTGGTCTCATTTTCTTTTATTATCAGATGATGTTTTCCTTGCAGCATAGATCATGGCTACTGGCAACTTTCAGGGCCATACTCAGACAGCTTGTCAACCAGTAAGGAAAAAACATCTGTTTCTCTCTCAGTTTCTATTTGAAAAATCGAGGAGAAGGAATTGAATTGGTTAGATGTCCTTTCTTTGGGCTATTTGCTGTGATAAAGGATTGGAGTATGATGACTGGCCTAACCTGGCCACCTCAGTGACCTGAAGCAGGTGTGCTATAGGCATGCTGGGAGGTGCAATGGGGTAAGGGTTTAAAGTGGAATCTCTATAGCATGGATGTGACCACTTAGGGAAGAAATTTTTTTTTTTTTTGTATTTTTTTGTATTATCCTGAAGCTGGAAATGGGGAGAGACAGTCAGACAGACTCCCGCATGCGCCCAACCGGGATCCACCCGGCACGCCCACCAGGGGCGATGCTCTGCCCACCAGGGGGCGATGCTCTGCCCCTCCGGGGTGTTGCTCTGTGACCAGAGCCACTCTAGCGCCTGGGGCAGAGGCCAAGGAGCCATCCCCAGCGCCCGGGGCCATATTTGCTCCAATGGAGCCTTGGCTGCGGAAGGGGAAGAGAGAGACAGAGAGGAAGGGGGGGGGGGAAGCAAATGGGCGCTTCTCCTATGTGCCCTGGCCAGGAATCGAACCAGGGTCCCCCGCATGCCAGGCCGACGCTCTACCGCTGAGCCAACCAGCCAGGGCCAGGGAAGAAATCTTAGAGGTAATTTTTTCAAACTGTTCATTTTATAGACAAGAAAACAGAACCAAGAGACAACCAAAGGTTGTTTGAAGTTAGCTGGGCATGGCCCCCCATGAAGTTCTCTGGTGGCTGGAAGGAGGCTTATCTTCATTTGGTCATGGGTGGAATGCAGTCTATCAAAAGAATTCAAAATACCTCATAGGTGTCCACCAGAACTGCAGTAGGTTTTCCTAGTTGGATTAAATATGTTTGAAGAGGGAGCTAGAGCATGAGAGGGCAGACAGGGTCACAGAGTTTGCAGTTTGCATCCCTCGGAACTGTTATTTCCTTCAAAGCTCACTGGGACAGTGACACCTTCATTGGATTTGCTTCTGAGGACAAACTAGGTGATCACAAGCCTGGGAGGTTTTATCGGCCACCACAGCTGTCTCAGGCATAACTAAGTGGAAATTGAGAACAAATTCTAAACACTGCATGAGAGAGGAACCAGTTATAATTTTGCTTCCGATCTCTGCTTTCTATCTTCTGGATCCCTACAGGATTCTGCTCAGGATGTGAATGACCTGGTTCTATTTCTCAACTGGTCATCAGTTCCCAAACTGGGACACGCTGGGAGGTGTTTAGGGGAATGCTGGGAGTGTGGGTGCCACAGGATAAACAAAGAGTGTTGTTTAGGTTTGCAATGAAAAACATGACGTATAATAAAGACAAGCACCCACCTATTATGGAATAAAATTTAAATAGTATTTTAATGTTTGTGATGAATCAGGAGATTTAAAAATCATTTTGATTTTTCTGTCAATGTCCTGGCCCTGTGACCTTGGTTCCTTGGGATGGGCTTTCATTCCAGCTAAGGGTTCCTCAGATGGAAAGTTTGAGAAGCAGTGAGGAACTATAATAGTTGCACCCAGAGCTCAACTCTGAAGCCTGTAGGAGAAAATCATCCCACTTAGAATTCAGCTCTTCCCTGGTTCTACAAGCTCCAGAAAGCTCACCTCCTTTTGCTAGAGAGTGATTTTGAAATAGACACATACTTTCGGGGCCAGTTATTCTTTTGGCTTGATATGCTGGTTTAAACAACTTGGAAGGCTTTATTTTTTAATTAATTAATTAATTTATTTTTTGTATTTTTCTGAAGCTGGAAACGGGGAGAGACAGTCAGACAGACTCCTGCATGCGCCTGACCGGGATCCCCCCGGCACGCCCACCAGGGGCGACGCTCTGCCCACCAGGGGGAGATGCTCTGCCCCTCCGGGGCATCGCTCTGCCGTGACCAGAGCCACTCTAGCGCCTGGGGCAGAGGCCAAGGAGCCATCCCCAGCGCCCGGGCCATATTTGCTCCAATGGAGCCTTGGCTGCGGGAGGGGAAGAGAGAGACAGAGAGGAAGGAGGGGGGGGGGTGGAGAAGCAAATGGGCACTTCTCCTATGTGCCCTGGCCGGGAATCGAACCCGGGTCTCCCACACGCCAGGCCGACGCTCTACCGCTGAGCCAACCGGCCAGGGCTGAAGGCTTTATTTTTTAAATTTGTTTTTATTAAACTTATTGAGGTTCCATGGCTTAATAAAATTATATAGGTTTCAATTGTACAGTACTACGATATTCAAGCCGATTCTCTTCTCTTCTTTCCTTTCATCTGTGTATTGTTTTTCCTACATTTCTCAGTTCCTTTTAAATGTGGAGTTTGAAAATACAGAATTTAAGAGCTAAAAGAAATCTAAGACATCTCCTTATAAACAAAGAGCCTGAAATGAATCCCACTTTGTTATGATATATCATTTTTTTAATCGTAACTTTGAATTCTTGTTCCCTGTGTTTTATTTCTGACATTTTTGGTATCAATATTCATAAGTAATATTTGCCTAGTGCTATCTTTATCTGGGTTGGGTACCAGTATATTTACTTCTTAAAAAGAATTTGGAGACTTTTTTTTTTTCTATCTATACTCTACTCTGGTAAAATTTAAACACCTTTAGGATTAAGGTATTTTAAAATTTCAAAGAATTTCCCTGGAAAACCATTTAGGCTTAATGCTTTTTTTTTTTTTTTTTTTTTTTTTTTAAGTGAGAGGAGGGGAGATAGGGAGACAGATTCTTGCATGCGCCCTCTCTGGGATCCAACTGGCAAGCCCACCACCTGGCAATGCTCTGTGCATTTGGGGCTGCTGCTGTTGATTGGAAACCGAGCTATTTTAGCGCCTGAACCAAGGCCATGGAGCCATCCTCAGAGCCCAGGGCCAACTTGCTTGAACCATTGGAGCCATGGCTGCAGGAAAAGAAGAGAGAGAGAAAGAGAAGGGAAAGGGGGAGGGGTGGAGAAGCAGATGGTTGCTTTTTCTGTATGCTTTGAAGGGTAATTGAACCTGGGACTCCCACAGACCAGGCCCATTCTATACTGCTGAGCCAACCGGCCAGGGTCTTTTTTTTTTTTTTTTTGTATTTTTCTGAAGCTGGAAACAGGGAGAGACAGTCAGACTCCCGCATGCGCCCGTCCGGGATCCACCCGGCACGCCCACCAGGGGCAACGCTCTGCCCACCAGGGGGCGGTGCTCTGCCCCTCCGGGGTGTCGCTCTGTTGCGACCAGAGCCACTCTAGCGCCTGGGGCAGAGGCCAAGGAGCCATCCCCAGCGCCCGGGCCATCTTTGCTCCAATGGAGCCTCGGCTGCGGGAGGGGAAGAGAGAGACAGAGAGGAAGGAGAGGGGGAGGGGTGGAGAAGCAGATGGGCGCCTCTCCTGTGTGCCCTGGCCGGGAATCGAACCCAGGACTTCTGCACGCCAGGCCGACGCTTTACCACTGAGCCAAACAGCCAGGGCCCTGGCCAGGGTCTTAATGCTATTTTGTAAAGGAGTTTTCGTTGTTGTTGTTCTTGAAAACTCTCAATTTCTTTAATGGAAATTGCTCTGTTTATATGTTCTGTCTTTACTGACATTTCACTTCTGATTTAAAAAAGATATATGAATAGTTATGTATCTTCTGTCATTTCTTATTTGGTATATTCTTCACTCTACCTTTTAAAAATTAGGTTAACTAGTGTTTTATACATTATATATATATATATATTTTTTTTTTTTCAAGTCTTTTCTTACAGCAGTGTCTCTTTGAATTATAGTTTTAAATATGTGTTTGCTCCATTGCTTCGGTTTTCTTTTCTGGAGGCTCCAATAAAATGTGTATTAGATTTCCCTTGTCTAACTTCTTTAAGGTGTTAGATCATATCCCCTTTCTTTGTTTTTTTTTATTTGAGGTATAATTAACAAATAACATTATATTAGTTCCAGATGTACAATAGAATGATTCCACGGCCCTGTTTTCATCTGCATGTTTAGTTGGAATGGATTTTTCTGGGCTGCTATTTTCAGTTCCTGTGAGAGGGATAGTGGGTCAGGGTGGTTTTTATTGCTTCTTATCTTGAGTATTCCCTCTTCTGTTGTTAGGTCCTGTGGCTTTCTCTGTGGCTACATCTCTGTCTCTCAGAGTTAAATCTGATTCAAAAAATTGTCCTGCCTCAGCCTATGCTCCTTGCCTCTAAGGCAGGGGTCCCCAAACTACAGCCCGTCCCGCGGGCTGCATGCGGCCCCCTGAGGCCATTTATCCGGCCCCCACCGCACTTCCGGAAGGGGCGCCTCTTTCATTGGTGGTCAGTGAGAGGAGCATAGTTCCCATTGAAATACTGGTCAGTTTTTTTATTTAAATTTACTTGTTCTTTGGGCTTGCCTGGTCAAGGCACATATGGGAGTTGATGCTTCCAGCTCCTCCCCCCTTCTCTCTCTCTGTCTCTCCTCTCTCTCTGTCTCTCCCTCTCCTCTCTAAAAAAATGAATAAATAAATAAATAAATAAATTTACTTGTTCTTTATTTTAAATATTGTATTTGTTCCCGTTTTGTTTTTTTACTTTAAAATAAGATATGTGTAGTGTGCATAGGGATTTGTTCATAGATTTTTTTATAGTCCGGCCCTCCAACGGTCTGAGGGACAGTGAACTGGCCCTCTGTGTAAAAAGTTTGGGGACCCCTGCTCTAAGGCACGGCTCTTAAGCTTGTTATGCAATTTGGGGACTTTTGGGGATTTGTGTCCTCTGGGTCTGTACCCCTAGCATGAAGCCTTTTCTCACTTTTACCTCCAGTGATTCCATCATGCTACATTTGGTTAATGTTTCCAGTGAACTTTCCTTAGGGCGAGGCCTTGTCCCTCTGGTTGGGAACATTTTATGTTCATTTGGGATTTTCTTGAGGGCTTGGAGCAGCCAAACCTCATTTGGTTTTATTTCCTGTCCACGAACAATGTCTTTTGGACTCATTTGAAGCTTCTGAGAACCTTTCCCAATTTTGCTACTAGTGTCTCAGATCCTTCAGTCCAAGGTTCTGCTCAGAGAATGTTCTTCATTTCGGAAGGTTTTGGCTTTGTTTCTGCACCTTGTTGGTTATGTTGGCTGTCCCTTTTAGTGACAGCTACTTCTGTCATACCTGTCTTCATTGAGCGCAGTGGACACCCCCCATCGTACTCCTGGGTTCACACAATAACCCCTTACCTGCTGATGTGGATGCTATTACTGACAGATTTATACAATATATATAAAAAAACTATCCTGTTAGTCCCATTTGGATTTTAGAAAGAGTTTTCGAGAGATCAAAAAAGTAAGTTGAGTTTCTGACAATGTTACCAGAAATTCTAATCTGGGATTAGAATAATATAATCAGTAGCATTGGTTTCAAAAAGCATCACGTAGAGTTGTTTCTGTGCAGATAACTAAAGAAAGCAGGTTCTTTATTTCAATTAATTTCAAGTGATTTAGCTGCTCACAGTAAAATATATATTTAACTGTTTTAACAGTTAAAATCTGCCTCTTTCTTCACATATGGATATAACTTTAAATTTGGAATATGATTTTGGGAAGGTATTTTTCTGGGAGTGCATGCACTATGAATACTCCCCCAATATTCTACACACTGAGTCTATAATTATATTATTTCCCAGGTACTCACTCCACTATACTCAATGAGAAGTTTCCATGGTATACACTTATAGCATCCTATACTTTTTGTTTTTGACACTTATTATAAATTGTAATTATATAGTAATTTGTATGCTTTCTTAGTTTCCTAAGGCTGCCATAACAAATTACTTCAATCTTGGCAGCCTAGAAGAAGAGAAATTTATTCTCTTATAGGTATGGAGGCCAGAGTCGAGGAATCAATATGGTGGCAGGGATGCACTCTCTGGGAAGGTTCTGTGAGAAAATTTGCACTCTGCTCCTCTAGTTCCTGGTGGTTATACGCAGTCTTTGTGTTCCCTGACTTGTGGCTGCATCACTGCAGTCTCTTCTTCCCTCCACATCATCTTCTCTGTGTATGTCTGATCTCTCTCTTCCTCTCTCTTAAGGGATATATATTTTGCATTTAGGATTGACCCAAATGATTCACAATAAGCTCTTCTTCTCAAGATCTCTAACTTAATCACTTTTCTTTCTTTTTTTTTTTTTTTGCCATATTACATAATAATCACAAATTTCAGGGATTAGGACATGGACATCTCCTTGGGGCCACCATTTAGCTTACTTTATATACCAACCCTCCTACCAAATATCTGGCTCTGTTAGTTTCTAAGCTTTGTTATTATGTCCTTTTCTCTTTTGGTACCTCCCTGGTTCCCAGTACTATACCTGATTATTCACAGTGGTTAATAATTAAATTTAGCTGTAGAAAAAAAATCCATGAATTCTGTACAATTGCATCTCCATGTTTTTTATTTATTTATTTATTTTTATTTTTCTGAAGCTGGAAATGGGGAGAGACAGTCAGACTCCCGCATGCGCCCGACCGGGATCCACCCGGCACGCCCACCAGGGGCGACGCTCTGCCCACCAGGGTGGATGCTCTGCCCCTCCGGGGGGTCGCTCTGCCGAGACCAGAGCCACTCTAGAACATGGCGCAGAGGCCAAGGAGCATCTTTGCTCCAATGGAGCCTTGGCTGCGGGAGGGGAAGAGAGAGACAGAGAGGAAGGAGGGTGGGGGTGGAGAAGCAAATGGGCGCTTCTCCTATGTGCCCTGGCCTGGAATCGAACCCGGGTTCCCCGCACGCCAGACCGACGCTCTACCGCTGAGCCAGCCGGCCAGGGCTGCATCTCCATGTTTTGAGTTAATCTATAACCTTAATCTCTGCTCTACCTATAATTAAATGGGGAAGTGTCTTCAGGATGTGAAAGGACCAAACCAACATTTGTATAAAGACATAGTATGATGCATAGCTCTTTTTGAATAGCTCTTTTTGAATTGCTTTAAGAGCTTTCAAGAATTATGGAATCACTTTCTTATTTTACATTACTTGAGAGCTCTGGGAATTTGCTTCTTACATAACCTATAGCAACTATTTGAGTGTCCTATTGTCATTCTTTTTTCTTTTTTTTATGTTCAGCTTGGTGAAGTTGTATTAAGACAATTGCTTCAGGGCTGATAGATTGACTATCTTAGTGGCCAGCTCATTCACTTATGTTCAGTGTTTCTTTAAAAGCTAATGTATAAGCTGTCTACTTCTAATACAATTTTGAAATAACTTCCATATTTAATTTGACAAGAAAGACAATAAAAATATTTTTAAAGATACCAGAAATAGCCTGACCAGGGGGTAACCCAATGGGCAGAACACAGAGGACACAGGTTCGAAACCCAGAGGTCGCTGGCTTGCGCGCAGACTCATCAGCTTGAGCACGGGGTTGCTGGCTTGAGCGTGGGATTATAGGTATGACCCCATAGTCACTGGCTTGAGCCCAAAGGTCGCTGGCTTGAGCAAGGGGTCACTAGCTCTGCAGTCACCCCCCTGGTCAAGGCACATATGAATCAATGAACAACTAAGGTGCCACAATGAAGAATTGATGCTTCTCATCTCTCTCCCTTCCTGTTAACTGTCCCTATTTATCCATCTCTCAGTCTCTCTCTCTCTGTCTCTCTCTCTCTCTCTCACACACACACACACACAATACCAGAAATAAATACAAAAAGAAGTATATATGTAGTAGCTACTCAGGATCAGATAATTATTGTAATCATATCTAAGTCAAGCAGGGATATTACTGTTGGTTTAAAAAAGAAAGAAACATTATTTAATTAATAAATTGAGGAAGAACTGGAAACATAAGTTCATTAGAGCAGTGTTTTTCAATCCCCGGCGATGAATCAGTCCACCAGAAATTTTGTGCCAGTCTGAAAAAGTTAACCACCCTGATGCATGAAGACCCAATGATCTTAGTCAAATTTGCTTTTATGCACTGGGTCACTTCTGCTTTAGCAGTCCCCGAAATAATTCTCCTATTTGCACTGGTCCCCAAATGTAAAAAGGTTGAAAACCACTGTATTTAGAGGATGATATAAATTTTTTTCTGATTCTGGGCTCTAGGAGGAGAAATTTAATCTATATATTTTCCTTTCAAAGTATCTGTAGTGGCCTGACCTGTGGTGGCGCAGTGGATAAAGCGTCGACCTGGAAATGCTGAGGTCGCCGGTTCAAAACCCTGGGCTTGCCTGGTCAAGGCACATATGGGAGTTGATGCTTCCAGCTCCTCCCCCCTTCTCTCTCTCTCTCTCTCCTCTGTCTCTCTCCTCTCTAAAATGAATTAAAAAATAAATAAATAAATACTTTATTAAAAGTATCTGTAGTTATTAATCAAATTCAACTCCTCCCACCCTACTCCCTAGGTTCTTTGTGAAACTACTCTCAGCTGCAAATTTCTCCATGGCTTTATAATAATATACAAGTCATGAAGCAGGTGAATGGCTGGCAGTAGCAAGGTGCAGTAGGACATTTTCCCAAATACATTATGCTTCAAAATAATGTGCATTTAAATAACCCAAGTCAGCTTTTTGTTTTTTAATATATATATAACCGAGATTGAGGAGTCCTTCAAAATGTTTGGGAATTGACATACCCACTCCACTATTGGTAGAAATCACTAGCCTATAACACATTGCTACAGCACACATACATATTCAATAGTTGGCAAGTATCGTATTGAATGAATAAGTCACTGAAGAGAGGAAGGCATTTAGAGCTAGAATGAAGCTCTACTTTCCTTCTATTAATATATTTCATATAGTTTCAGGGGATCAGACATTAGGCAGAATTCCCCAGTGCCTACTTCTCTGTACACAAACTTATTTTTACCATATGCTGTCTTTCCTCTCTCCTTGTGTGTTAATGGGGGTCTTTCTCCTCTTTCCCAAGACCAATTCTTTTACCTTGTTATAGATTGTGCCTTTTGGAACTCTTAAGAAACTTGGTTCTACCTACCACGTGTTCCTGTAATTTCAACTGTTCTATCAACGCTCTTCTTTCTCTATGTAAACATGCTCAAGTGTATTTCATTTTGAGAAATACAAATGGAAAAACTCTCACAGATCTATAGCCCTTTCACAATGAAAGTTTTTAGAGGTATTCTTATGTTTCTTGTTTCACTTATTCACTTCTTTGTTCATTCATTCATTCATTCATTTATTTAACAATGATTGACTCTTAAGAGCTATTGGAATACAGCAATGACCAAGACACCCCCTAAGTGTGTTATCCCCCAAAAGATTACAGTATAATAGAATGGAGGTTCAAGTAAATATCAATGTAATACAAAGTAACAATTGTTTTTGATAGGTGTAAAATAAAATGTTATAAGCTCTTTGTTATTCCTTCATGGAAAGGTGGAGTTTAGTTCCCCCTCCTCTTGTATATAGGCTGGGCTTAGTGACTTGCTTGACCAATAGAACATAGTGGAAGTTATGTTCAAGAATTTCAGTCTAGGTCTCAATAAACTGAAGGGGTTCAGAACAAAATCTCCCCAAAATATGCCACTTGGGCATGAGGATCATTTAGAGATAAATGCAATCAAGACTCAGCAGATTCTGGAAAACTCTTTACTTCCCCTTACTTGTCTAAAACAGTGTTAGTCAACTTGGTCCCTACCGCCCACTAGTGGACATTCCAGCTTTCATGGTGGGTGGTAGCGGAGCAACGAAAGTATAAATAAAAAGATTTAATTATAATAAGTTGTTTTATAAAGATTTATTCTGCCAAACTTAGCGAAAATCTGACATAAAGTACTTGGTAAGTAGTTATTATTATATGCTTTAACTTGCTGTAACTCTGCTTTATAAATTTTATAAAGTAGAGTTACTTCCCTACTTTATAAATCACCATTACTGTGGAACCAGTGGGCGGTTAGAAAATTTTACTACTAACAGAGATACAAAAGTGGGTGGTAGGTATAAAAAGGTTGACTACCCCTGGTCTAGATGAAAACTAAATTTCCTCATCTGTGAGGAAATTCTGCAATTATAAGGGAAATTTACATTGGAAAAAGGGTCTTATACCAAGGATAATGCTTTACCTAGTAAACTTATCTGTATAATATGGCAACATT
This sequence comes from Saccopteryx leptura, assembly GCF_036850995.1. Lineage (NCBI taxonomy): Eukaryota > Metazoa > Chordata > Mammalia > Chiroptera > Emballonuridae > Saccopteryx > Saccopteryx leptura. Next base: position 37,103,870 of record NC_089515.1, on the reverse strand, counting down.
TGTTTTTTATTTTCTATTTATTTATTTATTTATTTATTTATTTATTTATTTATTTTTGTATTTTTTCTGAAGCTAGAAACGGGGAGAGACAGTCAGACAGACTCCCGCATGCGCCCCACCAGGATCCACCCGCATGCCCACCAGGGGGCGATGTTCTGCCCCTCTGGGGCGTCGCTCTGCCACGACCAGAGCCACTCTAGTGCCTGGGGCAGAGGCCAAGGAGCCATCCCCAGCGCCCGGGCCATCTTTGCTCCAATGGAGCCTCGGCTGCGGGAGGGGAAGAGAGAGACAGAGAGGAAGGAGAGAGGGAGGGGTGGAGAAACAGATGGGCACCTCTCCTGTGTGCCCTGGCCCGGAATCAAACCCGGGACTTCTGCATGCCAGGTCGATGCTCTACCACTGAGCCAACCAGCCAGGGAACATTTGTTTTTTAAACATTTCTCACTGTCCAATGATTGGCTCTCCGACAAGATCCCCGACCCTTCGTAGCCCCAGATCCTTCTCCCTTTCCTTAGCTCAGATGTTATATAAGACTCAATTTCTGGCTGCCTTTTTCTTCTCATGTCCATTGTGGGGCTTCCTTGAAACTTGTTTGGAGGTTCTAGCAGGGGAGCACAGCTACTCCTATACCCTTAATCGAAGAACGGTCCTCTCCTCTGTCGGGAAGGTCGTCCTCTTCGACCAAGCATGCAGCTTTGGGAGGAACGCGCATGGAGCGGTGAGGGAGGAAGGGGACACCCGCCTAGCCAGCCAGATCAGCCGAATCAACCCTGCAGATCAATGGGGTGACAGATGTCACAGCCAGATTGCCCTCACATCCTGTGGGGCTTCCTTACATATGTAATTAAATTTGGTTTTCTCCTGTTAATCTGTCTTTTGTCATTTTAATTGTTAGACTAGTTACAGATCCTAGGTGCATAAAAGGAAAAACTTTCCTCCCCTACAAAACCTTGCAGCTCTGGCTTGATTTCTTAGAATGTTGTCTCTGGTCATGTTCCTTCTTAGATCATTGCGACTGTTCTTTGAGAAATCCAAGTCAATTGGGAGAACTGATTGACAGCTCTTGTTGATAGTGAGCAGAAACTCCCAGCCAAGTAAAAGCATCATTTTGGAGAGCCACCCAATCAAGCTTTCAGGGGACCCTAGCTCCAGCTGCTTTATGACTGCAACAGCATGACAAATTCCAAGAAACTATTGCTCACTGAATCCAGAGAATTCCCAGAACTTTAAGAGATAATGAGCAGTTATTTTTAGCCACTCTATTTGTGATGGTTTGTTATACAGCAGTAACTAGATAGCTAGTCCACGTGAAGCAGTACCTATCCCAGGGCAGAATCAGGGCAGGCTTCCTTCCTAAGGGCATGTGATCTGGTGCCACATTGTGCCCTTGAGAATTCAAGTGGACAAAAATGTGATTCAAGTTTGCCATTAGCTTACACACTAATACCACTGTCAAAAGTTCAAGGGTCTATAAAGAATGATGAAGGCAAAAATAATACGCACCTGTGAACCAGTTACAATGTTTCCCCAATTGATGGTCCTTGAGATATAAATAAATAAATAAATAACAAATAGACTTTTTTTTTTGTATTTTTCTGAAGCTAGAAACCGGGAGAGACAGTCAGACAGACTCCCGCATGCGCCCGACCGGGATCCACCCGGCACGCCCACCAGGGGGCGATGCTTTGCCCACCAGGGGGCGATGCTCTGCCCCTCCGGGGCGTCGCTCTGTTGCGATCAGAGCCACTCTAGCGCCTGGGGCAGAGGCCAAGGAGCCATCCCCAGCGCCCGGGCCATCTTTGCTCCAATGGAGCCTTGGCTGCGGGAGGGGAAGAGAGAGACAGAGAGGAAGGAGAGGGGGAGAAGTGGAGAAGCAGATGGGCGCCTCTCCTGTGTGCCCTGGCCGGGAATCGAACCCGGGTCCCCCGCACGCCAGGCCAACGCTCTACCGCTGAGCCAACTGGCCAGGGCCAATAGGCATGTTTTTAAAAATAAATGTTTCATATTCGAATATATTTAGGAAACACTATGTTAATCACAGTGTGCTTTAGCACAGTTTCCCGTATCCATTACCCTTTTCCAACCTCACGTCCATCCTTACTTGCCATGGCTCATCATTATGGTCAGTCCTTTGAAAATACTCTTACTCCTTTGCCCTTCTCTCCCTCTCTCACACGTTGCGGGCAAAACCTCCACTCTGCAATTTCACCTGAGAAACTGAATCAATGTCATTTTTTTTCAGATGAGGAAACCAGAGTTCAGCATTAAGAGATTTGTTCAAGAAACATATAGCTAGTAATGACAGTAATTTTAATAATAATTACCAATATTCATTAAACAAATGCTTTTTGTTTTGTGTCAGGCATCGACACAAATGTGATCTCACTTAATCATTATAAAAGCTTTACGCTGTAAATTAGTATGTTGAGTTTCAAGGAGGTTGAGTAAGTTGCCCAAGGCTACCCTGCTGGTCAGTAGTTCTCATTCAATAATTCAACAACTATCTATTGAGCCCATAATCTCTGCAAACAACGTACTGGAGACTAAGTTTACATTGGTGAACTGAACAAACATAGCCTTTGTCCTAATGATGGCATAGTCATACCCAGTTTTTATTAAGCTCTTGCTAGTCCTAGGCATTATTTGATTTTACTCTCACCACAACTCTGTGATGTAGACACTATAAATATAACACAAAATTTTCAGATGAGAAATTGAGTCTCAAAGAAAGACCTTCCCAAGGTCCTACTACTAGTAGATAAACTGCTTAGAAAGGGATATGAACCCATGGAATCTGACTTCAGAGATCATTCTTCTTGTCACTATGCTTCTTCCAGGAGTTGGCTGTGTAGTGGGTGAAAAGTACACTAACAATAAACTAGAGATAAACAAATGAGGCATTCAGGTGGCCTTATAGATCCTTTGGGAAGAACTAGGGCAGGTGGAGCTTTTCTAACCTGCTGAGTCTATGGAAGTCATGGAGTTGTGTGTGTGGATATCTGCCAGGTTGTTCATTTTTATAATTTCCATGATGTCAAGCAAACTCAATTTTTATATAATGATCTATTGAATAAAAAAAACCCCATCAAGTTAAAGAGAGAGAAAGTGCTTATAAACCTTCCAAACATTTGTTTTGTGTTGGCTGGAGTCTGGAGTTGAAGTCTAAATAAAAGCTGTAAGTGTGACTAATAATTATAATCTAAATTAGTGCACTGAATTGGAAAGGAGTAATTACTGCATAGGACTTTTTGGAGTAAATGATTTATGGTTGACCTACAGTAGATTATTAATTTGGAAAAGGGAGGAATTTTAATGCAGATTAATTAAGTTTGGAGTCCTTTCTGATTTGGTTGATAGAATAGTGGAAAATTCCAGGGCCTTCTGCTGAATTTGGAGTTAGGATAAGGGATTCACATTCTGTAGGTCTCTGTAGAACTTGAGTGTAAAGACACAGGCCTCATGAAAGGCTCAGAGCCCTTCTGCTGATTGAGAAGAGCCCTGAAAGAAAAGCTATTTGCTTATCCAAAAGCAAAATATGTCCTGGAGTGTTATGGAGGGGTTTATATGCTCTTAAGATTTTTCTACCCTTTCTAATTAGTTGGACTTGGGGCCCAACCAGAACCACCACCACCACCACTTACTGAGTGTTACAGTAAGCCAGATGTTGTCCTGAGATTTCCAACATTCACAAGTTTGTATGATGCTGTGTTTTTTTTTTCTGTTTTTTTTTTCTGAAGCTGGAAACGGGGAGAGACAGTCAGACAGACTCCCACATGCGCCTGACCGGGATCCACCCGGCACGCCCACCAGGGGACGCTCTGCCCACCAGGGGGGATGCTCTGCCCCTCCAGGGCGTCGCTTTGCCGCTACCAGAGCCACTCTAGCGCCTGAGGCAGAGGCCACAGAGCCATCCCCAGCGCCCGGGCCATCTTTGCTCCAATGGAGCCTTGGCTGCGGGAGGGGAAGAGAGAGACAGAGAGGAAGGGGGGGGGGTGGAGAAGCAAATGGGCACTTCTCCTATGTGCCCTGGCCAGGAATCGAACCCGGGTCCTCTGCATGCCAGGCCGACGCTCTACCGCTGAGCCAACCGGCCAGGGCCATATGATGCTGTTTTATGCATGTAGGATCCTGAGCAACATCCCTTGCCTTTTCTTACTAGATGCCAGTAACATACCGTACTGTGACAACCAAAAATATCTCTAGCCATTGTTCACTATCCCCTGGTGGGGGCAAAACGGCCCCTGGTGAGAACCACTGTATTGAACACTTTATGTGCATTATTTACTTCCTTCCTTACAACACCCTGTGAATCAGGTGTATTAGGGCCATTTTATATATGAAAACTCTGAGGCTTAGTGATGTTGTACTTGCTCAAGTCATATAGCTAATAATACATGTTGAAGCCAAGATTCAAACACATTGAATTGACCCACAGTCTCTGTTTTCAGATGAGTTACGTTTTGAGATTATTTAAGTCACCTCTCTTATTTTTCATAAATAAATAGAATTCAAGCAATTAAGTGATTTGGTCAAAATCATACAGCTAATTTGTAGCAGACATTGGGCTACAACCCAGGCAGGCATCCATAAAGCTGCTGGTCATGGGAACTGGAGATTCAGCTCATAAGCAAAAAGCACATTCACAGTGACTTTGGCTGTGTTGTTGGTCTTAAGTTTCTTCTTTTCCTTCTTTTGAATGCTATTCTTATATGGGTACAATTTTGCTTTTGAATATAAAGTGTTCTTTCAGATTTGTGTCCATTAACTGCAAAACACATACTGAGATTTTAAAATCTGTTTTTTAACATTGGAAAGAAACAAACTCTTGGGTTGTCGCTGCTTTACAATTATATATAAAAACATTCCAACCCACTCAAATGTTTTACCAGCCCATTCTTCCACCAGCAAATAGAAAGAAAGCCACACAATCTAGTGAGGGTTCTGTATGATTACCGGCATACCCTGGTCCTGCTGGTAGGCCAGAGGGTGTCAGAGTAGGTGGTTGCATGACTGTAATAAAACAGCCACAAACAGCCTTGGGTTAGAAGTTTGCAATGGCCATCCAGCTAGCACTATTATTCAATCCTCCATGTAACACAGTGGGGCCTGATCGAAAATTTCTGCCCAGTGGGTGCTTAACCGCAGAAATCAATGTTTTCTCTGTAGGAGACAGGCAACTGCTTTCAGAATCTGTTAAGTTGCAGAAATCTAATAGAAAAATCTGCATAATAAGCTCTTTGACTAATCTTGCTCTGGCCTTGGGGTGAGAGGCAATTTAGGCTGCAGAACAGTTTCAAATATTTGAATTGTAAGGGAATAAAAGTTTAGGCTTTACAGCTCTTGGGTAAGAAGCTTATTCTCCCTGGATCTTTAGGCTTTGGGGACATAAAGCTACCCTGGTGACAAATGGACTTCCTCAGGTTCTGAGGTGCTGGTGGGTTCCCATCAATGCATGCTCATGGATTATCTGAGGTAATGGATGGCAACCATAGATGTAAGTCAGTGAGCAGGACTGAACCCAGGGGAGGAAGTCGTCAGGACAGAGGAAGAACTAGGATACACAGGCAAATAATGCCTTCCTGGTGGTAATAGAGGTAAAGGGTATAATTTTAAGAGTTAAAATTACAGGAGAGCACATAATTTAGACTTTCAGGTTGGTGCCACTAGAAGGAACCACTGCAGATAAAGAGTAGAGAGTTCAAAAGCTCATTTGTGGAGTGAGATCACCTGGGTTATATAGTCCTCAGTCTCTCACTTACTGGTTGGGTTACCTGGGGTGAATGGTTTAAGTGCTCTTGGTTTTGTTTTCCTCCTCATAGGACAACAAAATTTAGGCTGCAGAACAGTTTCCAATATTTGAATTGTAGGGGAATAAAAGTTTAGGCTTTACAGCTCTTGGGTAAGAAGCTTATTCTCCCTGGATCTTTAGGCTTTGGGGACATGAGGCTACCCTGGTGACAAATGGACTTCCTCAGGTTCTTAGGTGCTGGCGGTCAATTCCTGGAGTGTTATGGAGGGGTTTATATGCTCTTAAGATTTTTGTACTTTTCTAATTTGTTGGTCTTGGGGCCCAACCAGAACCACCACCACCACCACTTACTGAGTGTTACAGTAAGCCAGATGTTGTCCTGAGATTTCCAACATTCCCAAGTTTGTATGATGCTGTTTTATGCGTGTAGGATCCTGAGCAACACCCCTTGCCTTTTCTTACTAGATGCTTATTATGAATGGCATCATAAGGAATTAGGGCAGCTCTGATGGAAAGGGCCAGCTGGGTAGAGAATGGGGTCTGGACCTTACAGGGACCGCAGTGAAGCTGTGTGCAGCGCTTTGAAGGTCAACAAATTTGTCCTTTGATCTCCTGCGACCCAACCCATTCTTCCAGCTCTATGCCATTCATAGAATGCTCTATGTCTTCTCCGTCCATTCACCCCAGGGAGCACAACCAGTAAGTGAGAGACTGAGGACTATATAACCCAGGTGGTCTCACTCCACAAATGAGCTTTTTTTTTTTTTTTTTTTTTGTATTTTTCTGAAGTTGGAAATGGGGAGAGACAGTCAGACAGACTCCCGCATGTGCCCCACCGGGATCCACCCAGCACGCCCACCAGGGGCGACGCTCTGCCCACCAGGGGGTGATGCTCTGCCCCTCCGGGGGTCGCTCTGCCACGACCAGAGCCACTCCAGCGCCTGGGGCAGAGGCCAAGGAGCCATCCCCAGCACCCGGACCATCTTTGTTCCAATGGAGCCTTGGATGCGGGAGGGGAAGAGAGAGACAGAGAGGAAGGAGGGGAGGGAGGGTGGAGAAGCAAATGGGCGCTTCTCCTTTGTGCCCCGGCCGGGAATCGAACCCGGGTCTCCCGCACACCAGGCCGACGCTCTACCACTGAGCCAACCAGCCAGGGCCCACAAATGAGCTTTTGAACTCTCTACTCTTCGTCTGCAGTGGTTCCTTCTAGTGGAACCAACCTGAAAGTCTAAATTATGTGCTCTACTGTCATTTTAACTCTTATTATGAACGTTGTTCATAATAAGAACAATGTTATGGTGTTGTTTTAAGGCTTAACTGAGACGATACCAATAAGGATTTAGATCTGGGCATAACGTATAGCACTTAGTGAATGCTGGCTGTTGTACTAGCTGACTTAGTAATGGGGTAACTAAGGCTCAGAAAAGTAATGACAGCAAGACTCTATGTCTTCTCTGTCCCTGGAATCAAAAGACTTTCATAGGAATTATTATAGCATCTCCCTTGACAGGGCAGGGGAAGGACATGACAGGACTCTAGCTATAGAATGAGTCTGGGACACGTAGGAGTTTTCAGAGCTCCTGAAAAGCAGCACAATCTCCTCCACTTCTCAAGGACCCCCTTCTTCAATATATCTGGGACATCTGTAAGCCATTGCGGTTGGTCATGGGAAAATAAACATTGATGCATATCTCATCTTTGTCCATTAGGACACTGTTCTGCACACGCATGCCTGGTTTAAGCTTTAGGATAGAGCAGTAGATCCTAAAGGTCCATAGGAGGATATTACTATTGAAGTATTAAGATTCTCATTCCTTGAGGCAAGATAAAATGAGATCCCTCACTCATATGTTTAGGTTTAAATGTTGAAAATGTTTTGATTAATAACATATCTCTTTGAGTATGTAGAATAAGTACAGATTTTAACTGGTCAGCATATCACGGCCATAAATGCTTTAGGTTTTACTGTCTAATATACTTGGTTTTTCTAAGCAAGGGAAAACAGTTAATTTAAAAATCACTTTATCTTTTATGAACAGTCATTAAATAATTAAGTCATCGAGAAGTAAATCTGTTTCTCACACAACATTAGTAGGGAGGGACTAAGGAATTAGGGCAGCTCTGATGGAAAGGGCCAGCTGGGTAGAGAATGGGGTCTGGACCTTACAGGGACCGCAGTGAAGCTGTGTGCAGCGCTTTGAAGGTCAACAAATTTGTCCTTTGATCTCCTGCGACCCAACCCGTTCTTCCAGTTTTCTTCCAAAGAAGTGCTGAAGTGCTTTGTCAGGCAGAGGTCAGCCTGGCTTAATCACAACCTAAGGGCCCATTACTGCACCCATCATCACTCATCTTTTTTTTTTTTTTTTAAGCAAGAGAGAGACAGAGAGACAGACAGACAGACTGGCCGGAACAGACACAGTGGTGGGATTCAGCCAGTTTGCACCAGTTCGGCAGAACCGATACCTAATTTTTTGTTGAGTTTGGGAAACTGGTGTTAAAATGGCACTTGTCATCAGGGTTCTCTCTAAGGTGGGCACCTGGGCAGCCGCCCAATGTGAAAATCACCAATTTACATTCCTTACTCTTTTTCAACCTTCATCTGCGCAACAGCGTATTTATTCTAAGGGCTTGTAGTAATGTTCATTCCATGAAAACAATTGCAAGTGAGGACCCCAATCAAGAAGCAATATGGAGATATCTTGAGTTTTATTGTTTTTTGTCAGGTATTATTTAGTATTTTTTCATTAATATCTTAAAACTTTTTCTTATTACATAATCTAGTTTTGTTCACCTCTTTTATTGTTCTTATTTAAATATTAAATGCATGAAATAATAAACTACTTTTTGACATATTGTTTTTCATACGTAAAACAATCATTAGGGCAGAGGACTGGTTGTTAAATTATTTGAATCCCACCACTGGACAGACAGATAGGAAGGGGAAGAGATGAAAAATATCAACTCACAGTTGTAGCACCTTAATTGCTCATTGATGCTTTCTCATATGTGCCTTTACCCAAGGGCTCTAGATGAGCTAGTGACCCCCTTGCTCAAGCCAACGACCTTGGGCTCAAGCCAGCAACCATGAGATCATGTTTATGATCCCATGCTCAAGCTGGCAACCCATGCTCAAGCTGGTGAGCCTGCTCTCAAGACGGCAACCTTGGGATTTCAAACCTGGGTTTTCAGGATCCCAGGTTGATCTTCTATCCACTGTGCTACCACCTGGCCGGGCACTCATATTCATCTTCAAAAATAGAAAGCCTGTATCATCAGCATATTATTTCTTGAGACTAAGAAAAAAGTGGGAAAGGTAGATAATTGGTGGTGTTGTTTTTTTTTTTTTCCTGTCTGTTTTCCTTTTTAAAATGCTCAATTTGATCAGACCATGTTGAGGTAAAGAGGGTGGAAGTAGTTCACGATCAATTTCTTGTTACCTCAGATGACATTTGTAACAAGGTTATTACACATCCAGGGTGCAGATACACTCTTTTGGAGGTTGAGGGAAAAACAATCACCTTTATTTGACCGGGCTCTAGGAGTGGGGTTGTAGGTAATTGTATGTTAGGGGTATTTATGGGTAAAATGACATTTTAACTCCAGGAAATTGGGATTTGGAAAAAATAATGTTTTTTTTGTTTGTTTTTTTTTGTTTTGTTTTGTTTTGTTTTGACAGCCGGGATATCTCTTGAGGAATCTGCACATCTCTGATGTGACTGTAAGGTGCTTTGATAAAAAAGGATAGTTTACGCTTTGAATCTTTCCCATTTCTCATTTCATCCTTTCGACTTTGGGTTAATGACTTTCCTGCTTCAGTACTGTGAGTGAATTAGGTTGTGTCAGAGGGAAAAACATGCAATGTGCAAATTCATCATTTTTTGAGGCTATGAATATCAGCCAAATTACTGACTTTCAGGTAACAGAAAGGAAGATTGTGATTTATATTTTATAAACTTTTGAAATTGAGCATGTATACTTTAACATTCTCTTATTGCCCTAAGAAAGCAATTTGAGAGTTTTCTAGAACTTAAAGACAGTTTATACAATTTAAAAAATTTTTTTTTAGTGAGAGAGACAAACCGAGAGAGAGACAGACAGGGATAGACAGATAGGAAGGGAGAGAGATGAGAAGCATCAACTCATAGTTGCAGCACCTTAGATGTTCATTGATTGCTTCTCATATGTACCTTGACCAAGGGGCTCCAGCTGAGCCAGTGACCCCTTGCTCAAGCCAGCAATCTTGGGCTCAGATCAGCAACCTTGTCTTCAAGCCAGCGACCTTTGAACTCAAGCCAGCGATCATGGGGCCATGTCAATGATCCCACACTCAAGCTGGTGACCCCGTGCTCAAGCTGGTAAGCCCACACTCAAGCTGGATGAGCCTCCACTCAAACCAGTGATCTTAGGGTTTTGAACCTGGGTCCTCAGCATCTAAGGCCGATGTTTTATCCACTGTGCCACTGCTTGGTCAGACTAAAATATTTTTAATGGAATTTATATATTTTTTAAACATTTTGGGGCATTTCATCATAGCTTATATAGGAACTGCCAGAGATCATTAACAATCTTCAAGTACAGCAACCTCATGGCCCCTTGTGTTAGTAAAAGAAATAAAATGCTGATTTACTGTTTATTCAACCATAATAAGTTTCCTCATCTCAAAAAAAGGACTTATTTATAAGCGCATATCTAGTTTCATATACTAATAAAAATGAAACAGCACATACAGATAAGCAAATTAGAAGTTTTCATTAAAAAACACATCACCTTCCTTGCAATAAAATGCATCCAGGTGCTGACATTTAAAAGCTATGTAACCTTGGGCGAGAGGCTTAATTTCTTTATGCTTCACTTTCCTCATCTGAAAAATATTGCTTGGAGGTTTCATTGAGATCATGTATATAAAGTATCTGGCACTGTGCCTGTCCCAGAGTCACCACCCTATAAATATTAGTTACTATTTTTCCTTATTTGCAATTTACGCTATCTTGTTCAATTTTAAGTGGCCATAAAAGCACCTTTAATCTATTTGGGAACAGGCAGGAGTAAATTATATATAATTTAATATGTTCATCATATAGTAACCATAGAAATGGAAAATGACCCTGCAATATGGAATTGCCTATTGTTTTATTATCTCACAAAATCTACCTCTTCTACTGAACTAGAAAAAAGGAATTGACCAAAGGATGGGGGGGCAGGTGTCCCACAGTGGGGGATGGCTCCAACAAACTTCTTAGAGGATAAGATAATCATGTATCTGCTTTGCCAGAAACAGGCAAGGCTCACGATTGCTGCTTTAGCATAATTACTTATAGCTCCCTTCACATTCAAGTGTTCTGGCTGCACAATAACATATATATATATTTTTTTTTTTGGCCAAGCTAATGATTACTCCACTGAGATTTCCCTGGCAAGAGAACAAGTTGATACTGGCTGAAACCGGGGATGTGAGAGAAACCAAAAAATTGTCGCCGAGGTCTTGGCCCAAAGTAACCCTGTGTCAACTTACATAAAAGAGTTTTTCAGTGTGTCAGTCCTAATAAAGCTTTGAGGTTTCCCATGATTTTCATTAAAAGTAAAATAATAGCCTGACCTGTGGTGGCGCAGTGGATAAAGCATTGACCTGGAAATGCTGAGGTCGCCGGTTCGAAACCCTGGGCTTTCCTGATCAAGGCACATATGGGAGTTGATGCTTCCTGCTCCTCCCCTCTTCTCTCTGTCTCTCTCTCTCCTATCTCTCTCTTTCTCTCTCTCTTCTTTTTAAAATTAATAAATAAAATAAAAACAAATATTAAAAATAACTCTTTAAAAAAACTATTATAAAAAAAGTAAAATAATAGTGTTTTCTAAGTACAGTCTGATTAACTAGATCAATTGAGTCTTACACCTTTATTCTTCCTCATTTCAATGTATTAGAGTCATGGACATGAACAAGCTGTTTCTTTGGGCTCACTGGGGCGACTGAGTCTGGTCCTCAGCTGTGCCTATTCACAAACTGGATTTTCTAACAGGCCTTCCAGAGCCCAAGGACTAAGTAGAGCAGAAAGAGGACTTCTTGCTTCAAGGATAATGAAAATAATAGCTAACAAATGTCAAGCACTGTTCTAGGCACTTTGAATAAATTACTTGATCTGTTTTGTTTTAAAAGCACAGGGTATGCAGCAGAGTTTTTCATGGACAGGACCAGTCTTAATCATGCTAAAGGGCATGGGTCTTGAGTTTAGGCTTATTTAATTGCTAAAAAGATTTATATACATTTCAGAGACAGAGAAAGAACTTAGAATTAAATGTTTTCTAAAGTAAGTGCTTTAGGTAAAGGGAGGTCTGGGGAGAAGTCTCTTTATTTTCAACAGGGAGAAGTAAGCTTATTAATTCTCATTGTGTTTGTCTTTACACTATTTAAATATAGGTAGCTGATCTTGGAAATTAAGACAAAACAAAACAGAAAGCCTTGTTTGCCTACCCAGAAGGATGTGATTTGATGATTTTAGAGATACAAGGTTTGCTGAAAATGCCCTCATGATCTCAGTTCAAATTCATTGCAGTAAGACCAAGTGTTCTCTCCCCATAGTCTGTGATAAGCCTGCCTTAAATATTTAGGGCAAAGTTGCCAAAAGCATTACCCAAAGGGTGAACCTTTTCTTCTCCTGGCAAGAAGGGTTTATGTGCCAAGGCTAATAGGCACACCTTAGAAGTATTACTATATCCCAAAGAGCTAAAATAAAAGAGTCCAAAAAGGATGAAGTCAATTTAAGAGTTATAGATTGCAGAAGCCCTAAGGTGCCAAAGAGAACACACAGTCCTATATTCACCTAAGAGCACACTGGTGCTTAGCCAAGGTACAGGTGTGTCTGAAGTCACTAATTCACAAGTTATTGTCTAGAATAGAAGAAGACAAGTAATTATTTCTTGTTTTACAGAGAAGCTCTGTGCCCAGATACGCTGCCTGTGGCCTCCTGATCCCTGTGGTGGGATCTAGGAGAAGGCACAGAAATAACATGTCAGAGAAATTGTATTTGGGATTCAGTATTCTCTCACGTGTATAAACTGCTTCCTTGCCTACCATTATGTAAAGCAAACATGATGAAGTCACTTTGCTAGTGGTGATTACAGAAGACTGTGATATCAAAGAAGAGGCTCCAGCTGAATCAGAGAGACCTAAGTTTAAAAAAAGAAACCAGAGAAAGCAACTCTATAGCATTAAAACCCCAAAAAACCCCTGAGGGGTACCATTCAATCACCGCTTTCATTTTGCAAATGGATGAGTAGGTAGAGAACACGCAGGATGTACAACCTTAAAGAATGAGAAAGAGACCTTGGCTTAAAGAGCAGACCATTCCAAAAGATTTATGAGGTTGTTTGATTTCATTTGAGCCATATTTGTTTTCTCTTAACTTCAGCAGTTCCTTCCCAGGTGATGTTGAGCATGGATGATATACAATGTGTACGGGCCCTGAAGCCCGATCATGTTGTAACCATGTCACATGCCCTGCTACTATGGATCCAGCTCACTCAAGATCCCTGCCTCAGATCCACTCCAGGAGAAGATGAGTCTGGTTGGTTATGGGAGGATTATACAATGTTATGTAGTGCTCCTGATATCTGAAAATGATTGATATCCCTGACTCTCACACTGTCAGTAATTCATAGTCTGCTTCTAGCAAACTCATATTTAGAAAAACGAGGGAAACTTAGAAATTTTTTTTTCCTCAGATTTAACTTACATTTTTTTTTGAGGAAATATTGGCTTCACTCCTTAATTCTTCAGCTGTTATCTATTGCAATGAACCAGCTTTAATTTCTCAAGTCATATCATTTCCTTTTCCTTTCCAACACAATGGAAAAAAATATAAGCCTTCCCAAGCATATTACTGAGAAATATGGGGGGAAATGGACAAAATGGTTTCTGTGAAGGAATTCATGGCTGACGTTTACAACATGTTCACCATGTGTTAGGTGCATAGATACTGTTTTGGGTTTTAATACAATGTTTGCCTCCTTAATGATCTCACCTCTTTACTTTGGAAATGCATCAAGTCCTTCAGAGTTTAGTGCTATGTATCCATCCCTGAGAGGTTCAGTGCCCCTGGTGCAACACTATTGTGTTCACTATGGCAGGGTTTTTGGGTGAAACTCTTTTCTCTGTCTTGGGGCTTCCAATATGAACCCATTCTCATCCCACTCATATACTTCTCTCTGAATTTTGGAAATTTTGATACAAAAACTATCTTTATGAACCAGGCAGATTTGGAAAACTTTAAAGAGATATTATTATTTTAATAGAACAAATTTTAAAAATTCCATGAAGTAATCTCATCTTTTTGCAAGTAGTTGTCATTACCCAGACTTTTTCTGAGTATACAGCAAAAAATGGACAGATGCCTGTGGGCCAAATAAGTTTGTAAATATGATTGATGTATATGTTTGCTCGCTTGTAGTTTGCATTGGGGGCTGGGCAAGGCCAGATATAGCGGTCTGTGAGCCTGTGGGTTGCCTTCCTGATTGAGGGGGTTGGGGGGGACATTGCCTTGCTAATGTTTACTAGGAGGGAGATTCTGCCCCCACCACTGAGAGGTGCAGGGGGATTTCTTCTTTCTCCCCTCCCTGATCCCTTGCTTTCCATGTCTTCTCTTGTGGCTTGCCTGTCTTGGTGAGACACCAATAAACAGAATGGCCCACCAACCTCCGACTCCACCGTTTCTTTACCGTCTGCCCGAATTTAATGAGAACCTGTATGGGAATGGCGACGATGGCAGCAGCCAGATAGAACAAAACAGAACAGTAGCCTGAGTGTGAAGGCTAATGCCTAGGATGCATTTTGAAAGCAAACAAAATTCCTAAAACTCAAACTTGAATTCTACTGAGCTACTTTCATAATTTACAGGAGCACCTTGATTTTTCCTTAACTCGGGCTTTAAAACCTTCTCCCTGCCCATCTGCTATGCGATGTTGACTACCACTGAGATTTCTGCTGAGTTATTTATTTATTTTTTATGAGATATGACCTGCTGCTGAGCTAGTCAACATCTCATCTCTCAGGCGGTTTTCTGCCTTTCTTACCAGCCCAAGCCCTGGTGTTACTGTCAGCGTATCTGCCCTTTGATCTCCTGAAAGGACCAAGGACAGGAGAGAGGGAGAAAGGTCCCGGCTGGTACTGTTCTCATCAATTCCGGCAAGCCTCTCTTCCCTGAATATAAAATCCCTTCCCACTAGTGTTTCCTGAATTAAATCTCAATGTTAATAGTTTTATTTAGAAAAAAAACACAACAACAACAACTTTTCTGATCAAGTGAATTTGGGAACTGCTGACTTAAAATTAAATGTTTCTTTATTATTGCAGACCTTCTTCAAGCTTTTAATATGCTATATGCATTGTCAATCTCTTAGAAGGTGATGTAGACTTTCTCAAATGTCTCCCAAACTTATTTTACCACAACACATTTTTTTTTCCTGACAGCATGTTTTGGGACTAATGTTTTATAAAATATTAAAATTCATGTTAATTATTTTCTTCTCTTTAGCTCGGTATTTTCTGAACTTCAGCCACACAATGATCACTTTCATAGTTTTGCCAACAATTTTCTACAAATTAACCCACATTTTTTTAAAATACATTTATTTAAAAGGAAAAGACTGCAAGTGGGAAATAAAAATCACTTTGCCATAAATGGAAAATAATCATGAAAGTAGGTAGAATGAAGCAATGTTATTAATAAAATAAATTTAAAACTTAAGCTAAAAATAAGTAGTGGAATGCAGGCAATAATATATTACATGGGTTTATAAAAATACATGCTTTAGAATAAGTCGCTCTTGAGAAGAATGGAGCCTATAATAATTAAATAATAACGGAAGCAATCTGGTCACTGTTGATTATTTTGGATGATTATGAGGCATCATCATTGAGCGCATTCAGGATTTTGGCTCATAGAGAATCCTGATGTCTCTGTGCACATGGTCAAACAGGCCAAAAGTTATTTACACACTTTCTAAGCTAAAGTTGGTTATTAAGAACTGATTTCTTTAAATTATTTTCTTTTTAGCAGGCACTTGATTTCTTACCTTATTATTTTTTTCCTGTTATGAAAAATTTCAAACATACAATGTAGAAAAATCATCACAATAAAAATTCAAATACTCATCACTTACAGTCATCAAATATTAATTTTTTTTCAGTATTTACATCATTTCTTGCTGAATTTTTTTTTTTTTTTTTTTTTTTTTTTTTTTTTTGTGAGAGGCAGAGACAGAGAGACAGAGAAAGGGACACACAGAAAGATTGCTGTGGCTAGGACTTCCAGAACTATGTTGAATAAGAGTGGTGAAAAGGGGCACCCCTGCCTTGTTCCCGATCTAAGGGGATTGCTTTTAATTTTTGCCTATTGAATATGATGTTGGCTGTGGGTCTGTCATAGATGGCCTTTATCATGTTGAGGTATGTTCCCTGTATTCCCACTCTGCTGAGAGTTTTGATCATAAATGGGTGCTGGATTTTATCAAATGCTTTTTCTGCATCTATTGATATTATCATGTGGTTTTTCTCCTTCCTTCTGTTTATGTGATGAATCACATTGATTGATTTGCAAATATTGTACCAGCCTTGCCTCCCCAGAATAAATCCCACTTCATCCTGATGTATGACTTTTTTTATGTATTGCTGGATCCGATTTGCTAATATTTTGTTGAGGATTTTAGAGTTTAAGTTCATCAGGGATATTGGCTTATAGTTTTCTTTCTTTGTAGTGTCTTTGCCTGGTTTTGTAATGAGGATTATACTCACCTCATAAAAGGAGCTTGGAAGTCTTCCCTCCTCTTGAATTTTTTGAATAACTTGAGAAGGATAGGAGTTAGTTCTTCTTTGAATATTTGGTAAAATTCACCTGTGAAGTCATCTGGCCCAGGACTTTTGTTTGTTGAGAGTTTTTGATAACTGTTTCAATCTCTTTTTATGTAATTGGTCTATTTAGATTTTCTGATTCTTCCAGATTGATTTTTGAAAGATTATATGTTTTGAATAATTTGTTCATTTCACCTAGGTTGTCTAATATTTTGGCATACAGTTTTTCATAGTATTTTCTTACAATCCTTTGTAGTTCTGTGGTGTCAGTTGTACTTCTCCACTCTCTAATTTTATTTAGTTAAGTCCTTCTCTTTTTTTTCTTGGTGAGTCTGGTTAAAGGTTCATCAATTTTGTTTACCTTTTCAAAGAACCAGCTCTTGGTCTCATTGATCTTCTGTATTTTTTTTAGCCTCTATGTCATATTTCTGCTCTGATCTTTATTATTTCCTTCCTTCTACTTCCTATGGGCTTTGTTTGTTGTTCTTTTTTTAGTTCTTCTAGATGCAGGGTTAAGTTCTTTATTTGAGCTTTTTCTTGCTTCTTAAGGTATGCCTGTAATGCTATGAACTTCCCTCTCAGGACTACCTTTGCTGTGTCCCATAAATTTTGAGTTATTGTATGTTCATTTTTATTTAAGGAAACTTTTGATTTTTCTTTGAACTTATTATTAATGCATTTATTACTTAATAACATGCTGTTTAGTTTCCGAGTGTTTGAATGTGTTTCAGTTTTTCTATTGTAGTTAATTTCTAGTTTCATGTTATTGTGATCAGTGAAGATGCTTGATATGGTTTCAATCTTCTTATATTTATTGAGACTCTTTCTGTGTCCTATCCTAGAGAATGTACCATGAGCACTTGTAAAGAATGTATATTCTGCTTGTTTAGGGTGAATGGTTCTGAAGATATCTATTAAATCCAGTTGAGCTTAGTGTGTCCTTTAAGGCTGCTGTTTCTTTGTTAATTTCTTTTCTTGAGGATCTATCCATTGATGTTAGTGAGGTATTAAAATTCTCTACTATTATAGTATTGCTATTGATCTCACCCTTTATGTTCATCAAAATCTACTTTATAAACTTAGATGCTCTTATATTAGGTGCGTAGATATTTATAATGGTTATATCTTCCTGTTGGATTGCTCCCTTTATCATGTAGTGACCTTCTTTATCTCTTACTTTGTTTTAAAGTCTATTTTTTCAGATATAAGTATTGCTACCCCAGACTTCTTTTCATTTCTATTTGCATGAAATATTTTTTTTCAATCTTTTACTTTCAGTCTGTGTGTCTCTTTTGTTTTGAGGTGGGTCTCTTGTAGACAGCATATGTATGGGTCCTGTTTTCTTATGCAGCTACCCTATGTCTTTTGATTGGAGCACTTATACCATCTGCATTTAAGGTTATTATTGATATATAGTTGTTTGTTGCCTTTTTTTTCTTTAAATCTACATTCTTTTGGGTTTTTTAAGATTTTTTCCCCTTTGTTCTGTTTACAACAGGCCCCTTAACATTTCTTACAACATTGGTTTGATTGTAATAAATTCCTTGAGTTTTTGTGTTTTTTTTGTTTTGTTTTTTGTGTTTTTGTTTTTGTTTTTTGTTTGTTTTTTTTTGTCTGGGAAGCTTTTTATTTCTCTTTCAATTTTAAATGATAGCCTTGTTGGATAAAGAAATCTTGGTTGTAGGCTCTTATTTTGCATTACTTTGAATATTTCTTGCCATTCCTTTCTGGACTCTAGTATTTCAGTAGAAAAGTCGGATGTCATCCTTATTGGGGCTCCTCTGTAGGTAATTGACTGCTTTTCTCTTGCAGCTTTTAGTATTCTTTCTTTATCTTTTAATTTTGGCATTTTAATTATGATATGTCTTGATGTAGGCCTCTTTATGTTCCTCTTTAATGGGACTCTCTGTGCTTCTTGAACTTGTATGACTTTTTCCTTCATCAATTTAGGGAAGTTTTCAGCTATGATATCTTCAGTCAGGTTCTCGATCCCTTGTTCTTTCACTTCTACTTCAGAAAGTCCTATGATGTGAATGTTGTTTCTCTTCATGTTGTCACAGAGTTCTCTTAGAGTTTTCTCAGAATTTTTGAGACTCTTTTTTTTATTTTTGCTGCTCTGCTTTCGTGCTTTCCTTTATATTGTCCTCTAAATTGCTGATTTGATCCCCTGCTTTATTCAGTCTTCTTTTAATTTCTTCTAGTGTAGTTTTCATTTCTGATATTATATTTGTCATTTCTGACTGGTTCATTTTTATGATTTCAATATCCTTTTCAATGCTTCCTATCTCTTTATTTAGGTGTTTTTTATGTCCATCCATTGTTACTCTAAGATCTTTGAGCATCTTAACAATCATTATTTTAAAATCTGTATCTGGTAATTTGGTTATTTCCATCACATTCAGTTCTTTTTCTGGAGATTTCTCTTGTTGATTCATCTGAATTGCATTTCTCTGTCTTCTATTTTGTCTGTGTATAGACTCCTCCTTTGGGTGTGTTGTTTGCATAGCTAGCTAAGTCTAGAGTTGCTATTGTTTGTCTCTAATTTCCAGTTGTGTTTTTTCTAGATCTTCTTGGGTTGGCATTGACTGTTGTTTGTAATCTGCTGTGGGCTACTTGTCTGCTGTCACTGTTCTTTTTGCTATTTGTGTTGGCATTTTCTATGTCTTTGCTGGGTCAGGTTTTTGGAGCCCTTCCTTAAGATACCACTCTAACAAGGGTTGTTAGGTCTTGAACTGATGCTCTCCATATCTGGCCAGTGGATGTGCCCACCCTGGACCTCCCTGTCTGGAGTTGGCACAGATCAGTGGGAGTCATTGCCTGTGACTGTCCTTTATCAACTTTTTAGGAGCTACAGGTGACCTAGATCTTGTGGCTTTTCTGCTGGGCCAAGGTGCCATTGTAAATATCAGCTGCACTTTAGGCTAGCTTTTAACTACTCTTGGTCTGGGGGAAGTTCATTTAAAAGTTCAAGTTCCCCTGAGATTCACTTTCTGCTGCCTCAAATTGCTGGCTACTTGTTGAGCTCAGTACTTAATTCAAAGATTAGGTGTGGTATTGGATGTGGCTTTCCCCTTAGCCTCAGGTGTCATTCTATCCAGACTTTTGTTTATTTATTTATTTATTTATTTATTTTATTATTTTCTTCTTTTACAGCCCTCAAAAAGTGTGGCCACAGGAGTCCAGTAGTTGTGGCCTCTGTGTTCCCAATGTGTGGTCTGTCCACTAGCCTGCCGCCACCGCTGCCGCCGCCTCGGGTGGGCTTGTGCACGCCTGCTTGGGACACCTTTGTGGCCGCCCCTGTTTTTACCACCATGAGCAGGCTTGCACACACACGCTCAGGCCACCTCCGTGGCTGCCCCAGTTTCTGCCGCTGCAGATGGGCCTGTGCTCATGTACTCGGGCCACCTTAGCCCTTGCCACCATGCCTTCTGCCACTGGCCCACCCACCCTCCAGCTAGTACTCAGCAGCATGGGGGGGGCTGTAGCTCAGACCTCAGCACTCACTACCTGTGTCCCTGATGTGCTTCCTGCTTCTAAGGAACCCTTTACTCTGACTGGAGCAGGAGAGCCTGTGGTGGGCGGAGTAATTTTTTCCCCTTTGCTGGTGTTGCTGTTCCCAGGAAACATGGTCACTTTAGATTTGGGGAGTGATTCAGCCCAGGGATTAGGGTGGCTGTCCCTCAAAATGTCTCTCCCTGTGCCTTTGAGATTACACTTTCTTCCAGCAACTCCAGTCCTCTCAGCGCTCCCTGTTCCTGGAGCCCCAGGTAAGTGGCTGTGAACTAGGTTTTCTGCGTGGTCCCTTTAAGATGGAGCCTGTGTCTAAGAGTTCTGTCTCTTTCTCGCAAACAGTATCCTGGCTTTTTTCTCAGCTAAATCTGTCCGTACGCCTCTTCTAGACTCTGGAGCTCTAGGCTGGGGCTCCAGTCCTTGGGACGAGGACCCACAATTCTCTGGGCAGCCCACCCCTCTGCAATAGTTGCTCCGGGCCACCGCTCGCTCCTGGGAGCAGAGCAGCCCTTTCCGCATCTCCACCCTTCCTACCAGTCTCAGTGTGGCTTCTTCGATGGTCCTTGGTTATAAAATCCTCTTAGTTTAGTCCAAAGTTGGTTTTTCAAGATGATTGTTCTTAAAATTAAGTTGTAATCTACTTTGGTTCTGGGAGGTGGGAGTTGGAATGTCCACCTACACCATTGCCATTTGGCTGCCTGAATTATTTTTATGTAACTTTTTTATTGATGTGATATTTGTTATTGCTCTGTACTATTTTAAGGTAAATTAGAGGTATCATGATAGTACATTCTTAAATTTTTCAGCAGGCATCTCCAAAATTAATATTTTTTCTGCATAACTGCAATGCTGTTCTCTATCATACTTAACAAACTATTGTAATTTCTCAACACCATCTAATATTTAGTTCATATAAAAAACTTTTGTTCAAGAAAACTTTTGTTTTAAGAAACCATTGAATGAGCTCTAGATAATCTTTTGAGAATGTCAAGTTACTTGGTACTGTGTAGAAAGTGCCATTTAATTAGGGAAATACTGATGAATTCTTTTTTTTTTTTTTTCTTTTTTTTTTTTTTTTTTTTTTTTTTTTTTTTTTTTCATTTTTCTGAAGCTGGAAACAGGGAGAGACAGTCAGACAGACTCCCGCATGCGCCCGACCGGGCTCCACCCGGCACGCCCACCATGGGGTGACGCTCTGCCCATCCTGGGCGTCGCCATGTTGCGACCAGAGCCACTCTAGCGCCTGAGGCAGAGGCCACAGAGCCATCCCCAGCGCCCGGGCCATCTTTGCTCCAATGGAGCCTTGGCTGCGGAAGGGGAAGAGAGAGACAGAGAGGAAAGCGCGGCGGAGGGGTGGAGAAGCAAATGGGCGCTTCTCCTGTGTGCCCTGGCCGGGAATCGAACCCGGGTCCTCCGCACGCTAGGCCGACGCTCTACCGCTGAGCCAACCGGTCAGGGCTGATGAATTCTTTTATAAGTATTTTCAGTTTTACCTTATAACATTCAAGATATTTTCAATGAGTTTTTCAGATGAGTTGATAAGTAAAACATTCCAGGTACATAAAGGTTTTCAATATATGTTAGTTGATGAAATGGAGAAAGAAGACTAGAGAAGAATAGCAAATAGGGTCTTGGCAGTATTCTGTCTGATGGATAAAAACAATAAAATAAGTATGGTAACTATGATATATATTGGTGGTTACCATATGCCAGGCACAAGGCTACATAATTTAATCTGTAATCCTTTTTTAATTAATTTTAATTTATTTTTATTATTAAGTGAGAGGCAGGGAGGCAGAGAGACAGACTCCCACATGTGCCCCAACTGGGATCCACCTGGCAAGCCCACTAGGGGGTGAAGCTCTGCCCATCCGGGGCCACTGCTCCATTGCTATGGAGCTGGTTCAGTGCCTGAGGCGAAACCATGGAGCCATCCTCAGTGTCAGGGGCCAAATTGTTCAAACCATTTGAGCCATTGCTATGGGAAGGGAAGAAAGAGAGAGAGAGAGACAGGGGAGAGGTGAAGAAGAAGGTGGTCGCTTTTCCTGTGTGCCCTGACTGGGGATCGAACCCGGGACTTCCACATGTCGGGCCGATGCTCTACTGCTGAGCCAACCAGCCAGAGTCTAATTATGATTTTTAATTTATTATGTTGACATGGTTTTAAGTGTCCCAGTCAATATTATATCTGTTATCTTATCTCATTCTCAAAACATTTTATGAAAAGTAAGTACTGTATTGTTTTTAGAGTATCTGCATACATTTGGGCAAAGGAGCAAAAGAGACTTGAAATCCACTCCTCTCCCCATACTCTGTGTCCACCAGGAAATTTGAGGGTCTTTTCCTCATTCACAATGGCCTTGTGTGTGCTCACTGCAGTCATGCTGGGTTTTACATCCAAGAACACTTGAGGTATAGAGTAAGACTCGAATCTATGTCTCTTGGTAACTAGAATTTTACTTTTAACTCCCTTCTCCTGTAGCATCCCAGAAATCTGAACCATATTGTTCATGAGGGATTGCCAGGGCAAGAGGCAGGGACGTGGAGAAAGGTATCGGGGGGATAAATGGTGATGGATGAAGACTTGACTTCAGGGTGAGCACACAATAGAATATACAGAGATGTGTTTTATAATTGGGCACCTGAAAGCTGTATAATGATGTTAACCAGTGTCACCCCAATAAATTCAATTAAACAAATAAAAATTGTTTATGAAGGCAATGGAAAGAAATATCATTTAAAAACTTGGGGGAACCATAGAAGAACCATTATTTCTACATACATCTACGGGCTTCTCTTTAGGGTGGGCAAAGGGACTTTTTATATGTATTATAGTCAGAGTATTATGCAGTGAGAAATGATCAGTTTTAGTAAGGAGGAGATCCACACCAAAGAACATGAAGACTTGGAACAACTGGAATTGCCTGTGTGGTTTTGGGCATTTGGGCACAAGCTGATGTATAAGGGAATGCCAACTTCCTAGTTGGGAGCAGCTGCAGGAAGGGAGGAAGAGAATCTTAGGGAAAGGAAAGATAAATGTTTACACCAGGAGATAAAGGCATGCTGCTCGGAGTAGTCAAGAGATGATTGTTTTCTGACCTCCAGGAATCATGACCAGTTACATCAGGGTGCTTCCAATGATAGGCAGAGGTTTTGCACTTTCCTGACCAGGACATACAAATAAAAAACTAATTTATTTTCATCAAAACTCAAAATATTCAAAGGCTTTGTACTGTGTTGTACCCCAACATAATGAAATATTGTTTTTAATTATTTTAATATTTCTGTTCTTGCTATTTTATTTTTTTTTCTGTATTTTTCTGAAGCCGGAAACGGGGAGACACAGACAGACTCCCGCGTGCGCCGGACCGGGATCCACCGGGCATGCCCAGCCAGGGGGCGACGCTCTGCCTACCAGGGGGCGATGCTCTGCCCCTCTGGGGCATCGCTCTGTTGCGGACCAGAGCCACTCTAGTGCCTGGGGCAGAGGCCGAGGAGCCATCCCCAGCGCCCGGGCCATCTTTGCTCCAATGGAGCCTCGGCTGCGGGAGGGGAAGAAAGAGACAGAGAGGAAGGAGAGGGGGAGGGGTGGAGAAGCAAATGGGCGCTTCTCCTGTGTGCCCTGGCCGGGAATCGAACCCGGGACTTCTGCACACCAGGCCGACGCTCTACCACTGAGCCAACCGGCCAGGGCCTCTTGCTATTTTAAAAATGACTCTAATTCTTTAAACATGGACCATGGGCCAGATATTCTGTTGAGAGCTTTACTAATGTTACCTAAGTTAATTTGATTTTTTACAATGGTTACATGACAGAGATAGCATCATTTTATTTTATAGTAGAAGAAACTGAATTTTCCAAGGTTATATAATTAGAAAATAATAAAAACTAGAGTCCAGTCTGAGTTTGGCTTGACTCAAAAGTCTGTAGTCATGCCCATGATATTATGCTGCTTTCTTTGGGAGATCTGGGGAAAATTCTGTGGCTTCATTTGTTGGGGCTCTGAAGCTAAGGAAGCCTATTAAATTACCTACAGTCTTGTGTGTTAATTAAGTAGCAGGTAGGAGGAAGAAAATTAGAAATGACTGCCTCTTAAAAGAAAAAATAAAAGAGAAGTAGGGTCCCTGTGACTGGAGAAGTCTATGAATGAGATATGAGCTCATTTTGTAACAGAAATCATACTTGTATTAATAGAGTTCAGATGTGTGGATAGATGTTCAGCAGGTAGGAGATGTCTGGAGGACCAACATTTTAATTTTAACTTAGAAGAAAAATTAGACAAAGGAAGGCCCTACTTCCTTCCTCTTCATTCTTACTCCTGTTCCTTTTTTTTTTTTTTGTATTTTTCTGAAGCTGGAAACAGGGAGGCAGTCAGACAGATTCCCGCATGTGCCCGACTGGGATCCAGCCGGCATGCCCACCAGGGGCCGATGCTCTGTCCATCCGGGGCGTCGCTCTGCTGCGACCAGAGCCTGCCCAGCACCTGAGGCAGAGGCCACAGAGCCATCCCCAGTGCCCGGGCCATCTCTGCTCCAATGGAGCCCCGGCTACAGGAGGGGAAGAGAGAGACAGAGAGGAAGGATAGGGGGAGGGGTGGAGAAGCAGATGGGCGCCTCTCCTGTGTGCCCTGGCCGGGAATCGAACCTGGGACTTCCGCACGCCAGGCCGACGTTCTACCACTGAGCCGACTGGCCAGGGCCACTCCTGTTCCTTTTTTAAAAAATAGCTTTATTGAGATATGATTTATATATAATATAAAGTTGCAAAATATTTAAACTGTACATCATAATGATTTGATGAAAGTATATACTGTGAAAAGATCCCTCTCATCCAGTTAATTAATACACCCATCACTTCACATATTTACATTTTTAAAATTAGAACATTTACCCTATCTCCCCATGTATAAGATGCTTCCACATATAAGACACACCTTAATATTGGGACCCGAAATTTGAAAAAAAAATGTATCACATAAAGTTATTGAACTCAAGTTTTATTCATCATAAAATTCACACAACTCCTCATCACTGTCAAAACTCCCATCCATTAGCTTGTCCTCATCTGTGTCTGATGATGAATCACTGTCTTTAACAAAAACAAATGCAAAAATGCGGGAAATGGAACTGAAAAAAATCTACAACCACTGTATAAGGCGCACCCCGTTTTTAGACCTCAAATTTTTTGAAAAAAGTGCATCTTATACATGAGGAAATATGGTAGGTTCTACTCTATTAGCAAATTTAAATTATACAATAATGTGCTATCAACCATAGTTATTATATTATACTATATTTCCCCATGTACAAGGTGCTCCCATGTATAAGACGCACCTTAATTTTGGGGCCTAAAATTTGAAAAAAAAATGTATCACATAAAGTTATTGAATTCAGGTTTTATTCATCATAAAATTCACACAGCTCCTCATCATTGTCAAAACTCCCATCCATTAGCTTGTCTTCATCTGTGCCTGATGACAAATCAATATCTTCAACAATGAGCGCAAAATCAAGAGCAAAAATGTGGGAAATGCAAGTAAAAAAAATCTACAACCACTGTATGAAATATGCCCAGTTTTTAAACCCCAAATTTTTTGATAAAAGGTGCGTCTTATATGTGGGAAAGTATGAGACATTAGATCTTCAGCCCCCATTCATTTTACAGCAGAAAATCTGCACCCTTTTACTCCCCTCCACCTGTCTGTGCTCCACTTTACCCCGCCCCTCTAAACCACATTTTTACTCTCTATTTCTATGTATTTGCCTTTTATTTATTTTTTATAAAAGATTCCACATATAAGTAATATCATATTGTTATTTGTCTTTCCCTGTCTGACTTATTTCGAGTATAATGCCCTCAAAATCCATTGGTGTTTACACAAACGGCAGAAGAGCCTTCATTTTCACAGCTGAAAAATATTCCTCCTCCCTGCACTTTTAATTGTGGCATGAAATAAGCCTGGGGAGGAGTTAGAGCCAACTTTCTGGGGGACTTTTGACCCCCTATTAGGCATTAGAGATTTATATAAGTTAGAATAAGAAGTTATAAAACCCAAAATTTTTATCCAAAAAAAAGAATAAAGAGAAGCACATTTGTTTTGAATATTCTATGAAAGTTCTAATAACCTAAGTTAGAGTTGTTTAATAAACATGTTTATTGTAATACAAAGCAGTGACAGAAAGAAAGACTAGATTTTTTTCCATATGCCTAAATCTCAGGGTTTTAGACTAATCCAAACAAATCTCAGTTCCCCTTCTTATGACCTTGGGCAATTTCTTAACTGAAGACCTGGTTTCATCAACTTTAAATGAGGTAATGATGGTGTTTAATCCTTGGAGCTTTTGTGAGAATTATGTAAAATCCCATATGAAGCCCTTAAGCATTTGGCAAATGTTGGCTCTAAGAAAGTTTTTGTCTTCTATCCTGTACTCAAAAGAAATCCCTCTTCCCCACCACCAGATGTCAGCATATTAATTTTTTAGGGCAGTTCCTCTGAGGTTATTTCAATTCCACACACACTTATTGAGCACTTAGTATAGGTAAGATACTCTCTTACACATACAGTGCTGGAGCCAGAAAGCGGAGTGAAATAGTCCTTGATTTTCAAGAATTTATAACGAAGATTTCAAACTGGCTAAATGGACAGGAAGAAGTGTGTTATTTGGCAGGCATTTTTTGTTTGTTTCTTCTTTAGTTTTTTAATTTTTAAATTTTATATTGATTTAAATGTTTTCAGGTGTGGTATATACTCTGCACTTCAGCTCACCATTCTATTCTCTCGTATTATACTCAGCCCATTTGCTACCTTTCTGGCCCTGAAAGATATTTGAGTTTAGACCTTTGGTCTATTGATGAGTTAAAGCAGGGGTCCCCAAACTTTTTACACAGGGGGCCAATTCATTGTCCCTCAGACCGTTGGAGGGCAGGACTATAAAAAAAACTATGAACAAATCCCTATGCACACTGCACATATCTTATTTTAAAGTAAAAAAACAAAACGGGAACAAATACAATATTTAAAATAAAAAAAAAGTAAATTTAAATCAAGAAACTGACCAGTATTTCAATGGGAACTATGGGCCTGCTTTTGGCTAATGAGATGGTCAATGTGCTCCTTTCATTGACCACCAATGAAAGAGGTGCCCCTTCCGGAAGTGCAGCGGGGGCCGGATAAATGGCCTGAGGGGGCCGCATGTGGCCCGCGGGGCCATAGTTTGGGGACCCCTGAGTTAAAGGAAGAATAAATACAGACTAGGAGAAATGATAACTTGAGTAAATTTGCACAAACACGCACTGACAGGAGAAAGGTAACCCAAGGTGAAACTAATTTGGCCTATTTAATAGTTTTGCTGCAGTATATACAGATCTCTCTGCTATCTGCTACATAAAATTGTTTCCTGTTCTATTCACTGAAATTCCAAAAACAAAAACAAAAAACCCCACTATGAAATAAAGCAAAAACACAAACTGTTAATGGGTTTCTAAAATCTTCCAGATGAAAAGGCTGAATCGTTAAGCATATCTATACTTCATAAAATGAAGCTTCATATGAGAGATAGTAAAAGAGGAATTGTCATAATGGGCTGGAGAATAATGGTGTAAGCCCAGTGCTATAGCACTGATTTTGACAGCTGCGAGGAAGATGTTTCACTTTCAGAATCATAAAATCTCAACATAGGAAGGGAAATAGATTTTTTAAATGGGAAAACTGAGTGAATAAATAACTAAATGACTTGTCTCGGGTCCTGTAGATTGTGGAAAATGGCAGTAAAGAAACAAAACCCCCTGGTTGCCCAACTGCTAGTTGCTTGTGACACTATGTGATAGAAACAGATAATATTTTTGGCCTGAATAATTCAGGTTCTTCATCTATATGACCTACAGTCACCAATAAATCTCACTTCATTTATTTCTGAGACAAGTTTTTGGACCTAGAAATTTAGGGATGTGTTTGTGCACATAGCAAAGATTTAGCTGCAGCTAACACTTAGGTTGTATATCCACAGGGAAAGTAGAGTAAAAACTTCACCTTTTCATTTGAGTAATTTAGGGAAAAATAATAATAAACTGACACTGAAGGGGACGAAAAAGGTGCTTAAAATTGATTTTTACATTGATTCAATTAGGTCTTTTTTCTTTCTTATAACTTTTTTTAAAAATTTTATTTTATTTATTTATTTTAGAGAGGAGAGAGAGAGGGAGAGAGAGAGACAGAGAGAGAGAGGAGAGAGAGACAGGGGGGAGGAGCTGGAAGCATCAACTCCCATATGTGCCTTGACCAGGCAAGCCCAGGGTTTCGAACCGGCGACCTCAGCATTTCCAGGTCAACGCTTTATCCACTGCGCCACCACAGGTCAGGCCTAATTAGGTCTTTTGCTAGTTCCTCTTTTCTTTGTATAAATGGAACCAAGAATCAAAAGATAGAACAGGATTACCTGTTTCAAATGATATGACTTCATTCTGAGATTTCATCTTTTAGTAGGAAGCTTGAGAACGAACAAATCCATTCTCTAAGCTGCTCTTGTAGTGGGCTCTAATTCAATTTTATACTCTTCTAACACCAGCTACCACATAGCCTGAAGTGTGGAAGACTTGAATTATCTTTAGAGCATTCACCACTTTTTGAAGCTTGTTCCTGGGTTCATTCAATCTTTAAACATATAATTGCTGATGACAAGGGGGTATTTATGGATGAAGATGAATAGGATGAGAACCTTGCTCTTAAGAAGCTTATGACTTTGAATGATGGGGGGTCTAATAAGCATAGGCATTTCTATCATACCAAGTAGACCATAAAAACAAAAGAAATCAGTTATAGACAGTATTAAGGAAATCAGAGAAAAATCTTAGAGAGACTGCATTAGTGTTGGGTATTGAAGAATGAATGAGATTTCTTATAAACCTTGACTCACACAGATATCTACTTAGAATGGCCACTCTACATTTTGGCTAACAAAAAATAGTGAAGGAATAAATATTTTAACAAGCGCTATTTTGGAAGCCTATGATGTTCTTTGAAAAACTTTATTCAGTTTTTGTAGCTCAGTTAATGCTACAGACTTATAAGCATCTCAGCAAAGATTCTCTTCCTGTTTGCATTTCTGTTCTACTTAATTCATGTCGATTATTTTGCATAAACCACACACCTAGAACTGTGTGTATTTTTGTATATGTTACATTGATCTATTTGACTTACAATCTCCTTCTTGGCGATTATGGTTATGTATATTATTTTAATTCATCTCAGTACTTAGTAGAGAGCAGGAGTTTAAGGAGGATTTATTGAATAAAATAAGCCAGGTGATTGTCAAATCTTCACTTATTGTACATGTGTGGAAATAGTCTGTTAGACATTTTTGTCTTCTTCATGACAAACACCACCACCATGGTCAACCTGCCACAGGCTGCATTTCAGATAGATGAAATGTAGAATTGTAAGATAGATAGAGCTTGAAGTTCTCTATTCTCTGCAGTGTCTCCTGAGCATATCCTAGGTCTATTCTAATATATCTAATTTTTATGGAAATGGTTTTGAACTTTATGTAAAACTATTTTGTAAAGACAATAAATACAATTTAACCTCTGTAGAAAAGTAATAAAGATATATATATATATATCTTTGAACTTATGAGGTGTAAATATTTTGGTACAGTATATGTGTGCTAGCTCTAACATCTTTTAAAATAGAAAGCTTTTGAAGATTAAAAACTGGGCCCTGGCCAGTTGGCTCAGCGGTAGAGCGTCAGCCTGGTGTGCGGGGGACCCGGGTTCAATTCCCGGCCAGGGCACATAGGAGAAGCACCCATTTGCTTCTCCACCCCTCCCTCCTTCCTCTCTGTCTCTCTCTTCCCCTCCCGCAGCCAAGGCTCCATTGGAGCAAAGATGGCCCGGGCGCTGGGGATGGCTCCTTGGCCTCTGCTCCAGGCGCTAGAGTGGCTCTGGTCGCGGCAGAGCGACGCCCCGGAGGGGCAGAGCATCACCCCCTGGTGGGCAGAGCGTTGCCCCTGGTGGGCGTGCCGGGTGGATCCCGGTCGGGCGCATGCGGGAGTCTGTCTGACTGTCTCTCCCCGTTTCCAGCTTAAGAAAAATACAAAAAAAAAATGTAAAAAAAAAAACAAAACAAAAAACTGTACAGAAGACTGCGCAGGGGCTGAAGTAATAGAACATCTCATCATTTTCTGCACTACCCATCAGTTCAAGCCTTTCCTTTGTCACATAAAAATAATGAGGTTAATAAACTGGCTTCAGCCTTGTTTCCCAAATCTCCAGAGACATTTAAGGTCAGAATCTGCAGGATGCATATGACACACATTATCGAATCTGTCTAAACTGTCTCTACACACAGACCCACCATGAAAATAAAGTAGTTTCAGAGGCTCATCTTTACGGGTCCAGAATCCAGTAGAATACCATAGAATACCATTAAACATTCTAAATAACAAAAGCTAACAAAACTTAAAATATATGGTATCATATTTTATGCTCAAGAACTTTAAGAGGAAGGTACATTTATTATTTAATAAATGAGAAAATGGAAGGTTAGGATGTTTCCATAAGTTGTCCAAAGTCATTCAATTGTTGAGCAATAAAGTAATAATTTGAACCTAGGCAGTCTAACTCCTATGCCCTCAATATTAATCTCCAAGTTTCTTTTTTCTCTGTTGGAATTCCATGCCCAAATTTTACTTGACACTTGGGAATATGCTCACCCACCTCTGAGAGAGCAGACTGACCATAGACATAGATTTATTTAGGGGTTCTAGATTTTACTAAGAGTTTGTTCTTGGACCTTCATGAAGTAGAGTCTGGTATAATTAAGTGCTACATAAATATTTCCAGAATGAATAGCTAGCATGTCCCTAGGTAGATACCTTCTTTATTAAACTCTTCATTAAAATTTTCATTAACTCCCCCAACTGTATTTAGGATTGAATGGCCAGTGGAATTTAAGAGAATATTCTCCCTTCTATTCAAATTCTGCCTAGAAAAGGAAAGCATTTGGGTATGAGTATTAGCAGAGTATTTTTATGCCTTCATTGCATTTGTGAAATTGCTATTAATTTTCCTTAATCCATTACCATTTTGAGAGCTGCCAGGCTGTGATTACATAGCAATTTATTTGCTATCTTTTGCTTTTCCATCAACAATGCCAATGCATAATTAAACTGTGCACTCTGGGGAAAAGACACGTTTGAGTACAGAAGTAAAAGCAAGATATTGTCTCAAGAAAAGAGCACAGAAATCAATTTAAAGGCCAAGTTACTGTTGATATATTAATGTCAGTATATACTTTGGCAAGGGAAAGGGAATAAAACTTGAATAAATTGTTTCCACCGTGCTTTTTAATTTATCAATAGTGTGTTATTATTGAAGCCTAGAGATGAGATCTTAACACATTACATAAGATAATTAGGAAAAAATTAATAATCATTTGATTACTCAGATGTAGTGGTTAAAAGTAACAAAATTTCTCATGAAGATTCAGAAAGGTAATACAAATAGCAAATGCCTTAATATGGTATTTAGGGTTTTGGTCTTTTGCTTTTTGTTGTTGTTGTAGATAAGACCAACATTCTCAATATGTAGCAAGCACAGGATGTGCAGATGCAAATTAATCTAAATCCCCAGGAAGTCATTTTGACACTAGTTTCTTTGGCATTTTCCCATTTCATAAATAAATACATCCTATTACATTTATTTACATTTAGCTGCAGGCTAGTAGAGAGAACTCATTTAACAAACATCAGGCTGAATTCTGCCTAATAATTTGGCAGGGTACATCTCACAGGGCAAGGCAGCTATGAGCTATAAACATCAGACATGGAAAAACTAAACATGTACAAAACATCTATGACTCTCTGTTGGCTCAGCTATATTCTATAGATCATGAATTGGAACAAAACTTTTAGAAATTTCCCCATTTTTCTTCCTCTACTGCTTTTCACACTGAGAATTTAGGTCAATAATGTGTTTTTATTTTTGTTTTTTTTTTTTGTAAGCTCATTTACCCTTGGAAATGAAGTGATTGTTTACCAGGAAGAGAGAACAGAAATATTCTGGGGTGTGGGATCTGCTGGGTTGGCGAACCTTTAGATTCCTCATAGTCTTTTGAATATTCTCTTAAATTCCACAAACAAACATATCTTCTGACCCTCATAGTCTAACCCAACCCCAAAAGGCAGAGGAATACCACAGAGCTCTGGGCAGCATCTTCTGATCTGATCTCTTTCTGGCAAATCCAGGTACCAAGGAACAAAAAGAGAAAAATGATATTATAACAAAGGGAAAATACGTTTGAAGAAATCCGACATAGCTTGGGGCTTACTTCATAGGCCTTCAAAATTTTGTTTCTCCTTAGAGGGAAGTTGAATGATTTAGAATGAATCAGAGTGAAAGTGGGCATCCCTCGGAGGGATTCTGCTTTACTCTGGGCTCTAGGAAAGATAGTTCTCCCAGGGCAAGGCTGAACCTTCTGTTGTGGTACTTACATCACTTGACATTATATGCTACACTTCCAACATTTGTGGCCCATCCAGTATTCATTCCACTGAGAGATTCTCTTCTGCCAGTGAAGTAAATTTTCAGAGCCCTAGTTTTTGGCTTCATGGAATTATTTTAAGAAGTTTTGTATTTTACTATTCAACAAAGAAATGATTTTTATAATTAAAGCACAAGCAAAACAAACATATCTTCTGACCCTCATGACCTAAGAATAAAATAAAACCCTGAAGTTTGATACAGACTAAATCACTACAGCTTTGGAAGTTGTGATGTAGACATGTTAGCACCTTCCAAAAGTCATCAAAACTTAAGCAATTGCACAAATGCTGTTAATCTCATAGTGTTTGTCTTTGTGTATACTTGATATGTGAGGTTTGACAAGAAATTTTCAGACTTACCCATAGGAGGATGATCACTAGGGAAATAATTATCGGTTAAATTATGTAGATCATTATCAAAGTTGTCATTAAAAATGTGGAATTCTATTTTTATTGCATGGCAGAAGACTGTTATTTCAAGGAACCTAATGCTATCTCAGTATCACATATACTAGATTTCCAAATTGGGATTCTAGCAATATAAGGTATTTATAATAAAATGGTGCTTCCCTATAGGTCAATAAGAAGATATTAAAAAGCTTCAGGGCCTTGAACATTTCCAGCTAATTGTAAAGTTGAGGACACAGGCCTGAACTGGGTTTCTTATGTGCATCTCCCCTCATTAAAGTGACTTGCATTGCCAGTTCCAGTCTAGGCCTGCCGCAACTCCATTTAAAATATGTGGATGTTGAAAAATGAGGAGGGGGGGTAATTATCTATATTCAAAGGGCCCGAAGTCATTCATTTGAGGCAACCAAAGGTGTCTGCTCTGAACCTGCCATTTGATTCTTAGCTTCATTTATCAAATTCATTCCATGTACACCCATTGGGTTCCTTTCTGCAGAGTACAGACTTGGGTGCTAGAGGGGAAAGAAAGATAGAGAAACGTGAGTTCTTTTAGTTTGTAGTCCCACGTAAGGCTGTTTTAGCAGCCATGGCCATTTTTGGAGTCCTGTAGTGAATGTGCTGAAAGATCATTAAGAAATTTCATTGGATTCTAAGATGGCGATGGAGTAAGCAAACATTCCAACTGCCACCTCCCAGGACCAAATCGGATTACAACTTAATTTAAGAACAATCATCTTGAAAAGCCAACTTTGGACTAAACAAAGAGGAGTCTATAACCAAGGATCACAGAAGAAACCACATCGAGATGGATAGGAAAGGCACAGACACAGAAAGGACTGACCCGCTCCTAGGAGCTAGCTGCAGCAGAGCGTCCGAAGGGACTCTCACTGCGGAGAGGGTCACCCTGAGAGGTGAGGGTCCTAAGCCCTGGGCCGCCACCCCTGCCTAAACATAACCTCCTAAGAGAGGCTTCACTACCCATCACAAATGTGGTACCCTGTTATACTTCAGGATGAACTTCTTCCTCCTTCGCAGGTCTTATTAGAATTTGTCATTTTGTTCTGCAATTCTTCTGCTTTTATCTGTAACCCTAGAATCTAAATCTTTGAGGCTGGGAATATGTTTGAATTGCTTAGTATTACATCTTTATGACTTAGTTTGGTTTCTGGCACATAGTAAATACTTGACAAATGCATGTTGAATAATAATTTTCATAGCAAATTATCTCATTCAGTTATCTAGGTGTATGTCTTTAATATAGTTTACTGTGGTTATCTGGATATATTAGGAATTATCCTGACTTGAGCAACATGGTAAATGTATTAAATTTGTGCTTAGTAAAGTAGAAGTCTGGCAATTAAATTGTTCATTTGTCTCTGTGTTAATGTGAGTTTAAATTATTTTATGAAAATATAAATTATATTTTCTTAATTAAAATGGCAGTACATATTTATTGAAAAGTATTTGGAAAACATAAGAAAGATGAAGAAAGTATAAAACTACTGACCATTAGTCATCAGGAATAAGTTTGTTACTTTCCTGCTTTTAATGTAATATATGTATTTATTTAAAAATATTTATATATTAGGATCTTAGTATTATGTTTTACAAATTTTCTTTTTTTTGTAGTTAATTTTTATCAGAATCAATTTCCATATCATAAGGTATTATTCAGAAATATTACAGGTGACAACAAGATAGTCAATCTTATGGATATTCCACAGTTTATCAAGCAGTTATCATCTTGGCCATAGTGATTGGTTCAGAGTTGGACACTTGACACAAGCCAGGACAGTTAAGTCCTCCCCTGGGACATTTATGAGTATTACTGGCCGGGAAGAACTCCTTTCTTTTTGTGGGTGGAACAATTGTTATATGAGTCTGGGTTCACTTGGAGAAGAAAAAAGCAAAAACAAATAAAGCCAATTTGGAAATAAACAGTGATAAGAGAGGAAGATAAAGAGAGAGAATATCTTGATGGCATGTTGACTCTTAGATTCATTTGTACATGAAGACAGCTCCACCCTTCCTATAACTTGATTAAATAAACAAAAATATACCCTCTGAGCTTACATTGGCTGGAGTTTTTTTATTTTTATTATTTTTATTTTTCTGAAGTTGGAAACCGGGAGGCAGTCAGACAGACTCCTGCATGCACCCGACCGGGATCCACCCAGCACGCCCACCAGGGGGTGATGCTCTGCCCATCTGGGGTGTTGCTCTGTTGCAACCAGAGCCATTCTAGCGCCTGAGGCAGAGGCCACGGAGCCATCCTCAGCACCCGGGCCAACTTTGCTCCAATGGAGCCTTGGCTGCGGGAGGGGAAGAGACAGAGAGGAAGGAGAGGGGGAGGGGTGGAGAAGCAGATGGGTGCTTCTCCTGTGTGCCCTGCCTGGAATTGAACCCGGGACTCCTGCATGCCAGGCCGACGCTCTACCACTGAGCCAACCGGCCAGGGCCTGGAGTAGGGGTTTAGTGCCTCAAAAGCAAATGAATCTGGAAAAATATAGACAGGAAGGACTTTTGCTTATACCTTTGGACCATATAACATAAGTGAAAATCTAATTATGGAGAGTAGTTTAAAAACTACAAAGTTCATATTTGTACTTTTTTTTTTTTTTAGCGAGAGAAGGAGAGAGGGAGAAACAGACAGTAAGGGAGAGAGATGAGAAGCTCAACTCATAATTGGGGAACCTTATTTGTTCTTTGATTGCTTTCTCATATGTGCCTTGACCAGGGGGCTCCAGCTGAGCCAGTGACCCCTTGCTCAAGCCAGTGACCTTGGGCTCAAGCTAGTGACCTTGGGCTTCAAGCCAGTGATCATGGGTTCATGTCTATGATCTTATGCTAAAGCTGGTGACTCCACACTCAAGCTGGTGAACCTGCTCTCAAGCCTGATGAGCCTGTGCTCAAACCAGCAACAGTGGGGTTTTGAACCTGGGTGTCCTCAGTGTCCCAGGCTGATACTTTATCCACTACACCACCACCTGGTCAGGCTGAAGTTCATATTCTATTCTAAGTTATTTTACATCTATCCTGTAAGAATTCAGTTAAAGGAACAGAGTGTTATAATCCTGAATTTTTTGCATTCGCCCATTTTACTTATTTATTTTTATATATTAATTGATTTTGAGAGAGAGAGAGAGAGTGGGAGAGAGAGAGAGAAATATCTATTTGTTGTCCCATTTATTTATGAATTCATTGGTTGATTCTTGTATGTGCCCTGACCAGGAATCAAACCCACCAACTTGGTGTATCAGAATGAATCTCTAATCAGCTAAGTTACCTGGCCCCTTTTAGAATCTAAACTTTGGAGTGAGAGAATCAGCACATATATAGGAACCCATTAAGAAAGAACCCACATAATGCACTTGCACTTATGCTGGAAAGGATGTTATTGATGGTAGTGTCTCCCTCATTACCCATTGTCTTCATATGTGAAGCCTAGATAGAAATTCCTGTCTCGTTGTAGCATAGGGCAGCTTCAGTAGGGAACAGGGATAATCATATGTTCCATGAATCCTATGAATAATTTAATATGCTCATAATTCAGATTGCACGTGACAGAGGATAGTGGATATTCTGTTTGCAACCTAAATTGGCACCACTAGGAGGCGATAGCATGAACACAGTTTATAATTTACTTGACACAACAATTATGAAATTAGGTTTTCCTTGTGTGTGTGAATTAAGAACAACATTTTGGAAACCATGTTTCAAATTTTGTAAAAAAAAAAAGTGGAAGTTTGTTACTGTTTTTTTTTTAATCTTAAATAAAAGTCTCATAAAATGCAATTACACTCTACTAAAAAGTGTTTGCCTGGAAAGCTGTTCTGTTTGTATGCTGTGAACATAACAAATTGATCAGTTTCCCTTTTTTCCTCTATGGAATAAAAATCAAACAGATAAATTTGTTCCCATTTATGAAAAGTGCATAATTACAAATTTAACCTCATTCTTGGTTTGTAACTAATCTTATCCTTAGATTCAGTTTATGTTCCTCCATGTGTTTGTGGCTACCCACTTATTTATAATCTATTTTATTTTCCTTTGGCTTGTGAATTTTATAAATCATTTCCTTTTTTTTTTTACTGGAAAATAATGGAATATAAGATATAAAATTTTTTTTAACTGAGAGTAGGGGAGATAGTGAGACAGACTCTTGCATGTGCCCTGACTGGGATCCACTCAGCAATCCCATCTGGGGCTGATGCTCGAATCAACTGAGCTATCCACAGTGCCTGAGTGATGCTTGAAACAATGGAGCCACTGGCTGGGAGAGGGGAAGAGAAAAAGTAAAAAGAGAGGGAAGAAAAAGAAGCAGATGGTTGCTTCTCCTGTGTGCTCTGGATAGAACCCAGGATGCACATACACTGGGCCAATGCTCTATTCACCGAGCCAAACTGCCAGGGCCTTCCCTGTATTTTAAATACCAATATTCCTTCTTCTGATTTTGTCGGTGCAGTATTATTTACATATGCTTTAAAATATTTTCAATAGTTTTAGCTTCTTATTTTGATGTTTCCATTTCTCCAGTGTAATAGTGACCTTTAAGGTGATGCTTAGCTCATAACAACTTTATTTCACCAAGAATCATCTCTACCTGTTGTGAGGGGTCTTTGCAGACAATTTTGTATTGTCTGACTCTGCCCTGTCCAGAAGTCCAGTCATATTTTCTCTCTGTGAGTCAGCCTTTGTGGGTGCCTTGAAATGAGCTAATGTCTACTCATCACGTTATCAGACAGCCATCTTCCACTTCCTCCTGTGCTGGGCAGCAGAAGTGAACGCTCAGAGAGAAGTGAGGGAGAGCAAGCACAGCTGGTTTTCTTGGAAACTAGGTGTCTACTGTTTCCAATGCTTCCTGTAGTCTGGCCAGCCTTGAGCTCAGTGTGTCACTCAATGTCTTAATACAAATGTTTCTCTTTCTCAAAACAACTTGAATTACATTCTGTTACCACTAGAAGAACTGTGGCTAAGACATGCTATTAACAAGTAAAAAGCCTCCAATATCTTTTGGGAGTAGTAAATTCCTTCTTCATGTTCCACTTTTTATCTCTCACAAGAAGCACATCAGGATTTTCTTTTCTTCGAGCCCCATAGACAATGTCACGTGCCCCTGGAGTCCCTTTGCCACTTGAGTGGCATGTTCCCATTTGGAATTGTGTTTGTCCCAAGTTCAGGGTTTTTTTTTCTCACTGTGTCAAGTATCCCTCTGAGCTCTCTTCTTTTTTCTTTGTCTCTGGCTGTGCTTTCTGCTTTCTCTGAGGTTCAGGTGGGCCACATTCTTTTGGACTTGAGTTCTACTGACAATGGGCCCATTGTTCACATTGGCTTTGGTCTCTCCCTACATTAATCTTTGTGCAGCTTTTTTCTTTTTTCTTTTTTCTTTTTTTTTTTAAATAATTTTATTTTTTTAATGGGGTGACATCAATAAATCAGGATACATATATTCAAAGATAACAAGTCCAGGTTATCTTGTCGTTCAATTATGTTGCATACCCATCACCCAAAGTCAGATTGTCCTCTGTCACCTTCTATCTAGTTTTCTTTGTGCCCCTCCCCCTCCCCCTTTCCCTCCCCCCCCCCCCCCCCCCCCCCGTAACCACCACACTCTTATCAATGTCTCTTAGTTTCACTTTTATGTCCCACCTACGTATGGAATAATGCAGTTCCTGGTTTTTTCTGATTTACTTATTTCGCTTCGTATCATGTTATCAAGATCCCACTATTTTGCTGTAAATGTTCCGATGTCATCATTTCTTATGGCTGAGTAGTATTCCATAGTGTATATGTGCCACATCTTCTTTATCCAGTCATCTATTGACGGGCTTTTTGGTTGTTTCCATGTCCTGGCCACTGTGAACAATGCTTGTGCAGCTTTTTTCCTACTATCATTCTTCTCTGGGATTTTTGACAAAGCTTTTTTTTTTTTATTGAAGCAAGTATTTTTGTCTTCCTTTCTCAGAAAAAAATGATTTGCTCCCTATCATTTTCCTTCTTTTCAAAAAAATCATTTTTAAATTATAGTTTATATGCAATATTGTATTAGTTTCAGTTGTGCAACATAGAGTACCATTTTCTCATAGTAGCTTTTGTTCGTTCTTAGGTTTTTTCCTTTTATTTATTTTCCCTTTGGAACATACATTTTTTTCCTTTATATCTCATAAACTGTTCCTAGAGTCTGATACTGTGTTCTTATTGGCCCATGTGTCTTTTCTGCCTTCATTCAGGATGAGACAATAAAACCTTAGTTTATTTAGGTGCTGTGTCTTGTCTGCCTTTACTATATAGTCAGATCTTAGGAGATTTGTCTGAGTAGGTCCTTTGTAGGTCCAGAGATTACAAAGAAGGGGAGTGTATAATATATTTATACATAATAAGGAATTAGCTAATGCCATTATACAGGCTGAGAAGTCCATAAATATGCAGTCAATAAGCTAGAGAGGCCCTGGCCGGTTGGCTCAGCGGTAGAGCGTCGGCCTGGGGTGCAGAAGTCCTGGGTTCGATTCCTGACCAGGGCACACAGGAGAAGCGCCCATCTGCTTCTCCACCCCTCCCCCCTCCCCCTCTCCTTCCTCTCTGTCTCTCTCTTCCCCTCCCGCAGCCAAGGCTCCATTGGAGCAAAGATGGCCCGGATGCTGAGGATGGCTCCTTGGCCTCTGCCCCAGGCGCTAGAGTGGCTCTGGTCGTGGCAGAGCGACGCCCCGGAGGGGCAGAGCATCGCCCCCTGGTGGGCAGAGCATCGCCCCTGGTGGGCGTGCCGGGTGGATCCCGGTGGGGCGCATGCGGGAGTCTGTCTGACTGTCTCTCCCTGTTTCCAGCTTCAGAAAAATACAAAAAAAAAAAAAAAAAAAAAAAAAAAAAAGCTGGAGACCCAGGAGGGCCCATGGAATAAGCTTCAATCTAAGTTCAAGTTCCAAAGCAGGGATAGATAGGTGTCTCTCATGTTTAAGACAGTGAAGCACAGAGTGAACTTTCCCTTATTCAGCCTTTTTGTGTTTTTCAGGCTTTGGACAGATGGACACACAGTCAATGGCGCTCACCCATGTTGAAAAGGCCATCTGCTTTACTCAGACTGTCAAATCCTATGTTAACCTCGTCCAGAAACATTCTCAAAGACACCTGGAATAATGTTAACCAAGTATCTGAGCATCCTGTGGTCCAGCGAGGTTGACACATAAAGTTAACCATCTCAAAGAATTAAACACAATTTTCTTAACTGCTTATCCATCTCTTGTAGGCCTGCAAGTGCTGGTGAGTCCCTCAGGGCTTGTCCACCTCACCCCCACCCCTTGTGGATTTGAGCTCCTGTTCTCATTGAGCTCTTGGCTTGTTTACTTCTCTTATATGTTTCCTGTGACTACTCTTTCTCCTTACTCTACAACTTGACTTAGAGAACAAATGAATATGCACAAAACACTGGCCATATAAAGCAACTGAAAATAGCTAGACCCACAGAAGGGTAGAGAAACGGGTTGTGCACTACATCAGTGTCATAAATCAAAATTGTATGGTAGATAGCTCTATTTTTAAAAAAAAACAACAACATATCCAGTCGCTTTACCTTCAGGATTTCCTCTCCGGGCACCTTTCCCTTACTCAATGCCTTGGCTATCTGTTTCCTCCTCTCCCTCTTATTCTACTTCCTGTACGTCCTGAAGCCCCAAATTCCTGTTTACCTCATATGGACAGCAATTGAACTAATTCTTTGTTGCTATGCATCCTTCCAATGTGTAAATGGACAATTCACTTTTCCTACCCAACTCACTTTTCTTACACCTCATCCACCTCTGTCTG
Source organism: Saccopteryx leptura (assembly GCF_036850995.1). Lineage (NCBI taxonomy): Eukaryota > Metazoa > Chordata > Mammalia > Chiroptera > Emballonuridae > Saccopteryx > Saccopteryx leptura. The sequence continues at coordinate 37,063,027 of NC_089515.1, read as the reverse complement.
GTAACTCACTCACGCTCATTCTTGACGTCTCAGTGTAGATATCACTTGTAGCAGGAAGCCTTGTGTGGCAACTTATATCCAGATTAGATGCTCTTCCCCCAGCATATCCCAGCAAAACATGTATGACATTTTATTGCAAATGCCTGTTAATTTCTCTGTCTCTTTCACTAGTTTATAAGCTCCAAGAAAAGAAAGAATATTCTCTCACTCTCTCCTAGTTAAAATGACAACTTTTATGTTATACATATTTTATCACTACCACCACCACCACCAAAAAAAAAAAAAAAAATCAATAATATGAATTCCGTACTGCTTAACTATAGGTGGTATTATATATAACATGGAATACTGATCTCTAAAACATGATTTCTCTTGAAGAAATAGAGTTCCTCTTTTGATATTGTCTCTTTTAACTGTAATTACTTTTATGGTGATTAGCACAGTCTTTGGCACAAGGTTGATATTCAGTAGGCATTTGTAGGATGAATAAATAAACGAATGACTGAAATTTCATGGGTAGACAGTTTCGATAATGATAAAAAGCCATGGTGTGGTTATGGGTTGTGTGGCAGAATAGAGGGGTAGCTGAAAGTCACCAGAATTGAGAAGGCTAAGGGCTTGTCTACCTTGTAGGTGACTGGGGGGAATTGAAGCTGTTTAGAACGATAGTCACTCAGGAGCTGGCTAGAAAGACCATGAACCACAGACAAAATCTTGAGTGAATACAGAGAGTAAGTCAGGTGGGAAGCAGATCGGAGATGAGAAAGGGGAAATGGTGCCGCTGTGATTGTCAAAGAAGGAGGGAATTTTGTACAAACACAGAGGGATATTTTTTACATCAGAAACACTTTCTATCCATAGAAAGCTCTCAGGTTGCTGTCAGGCCCCATCACTAGCCTATGTTTACTGACCTCAGGAACAGCTTTAGTTTTGGAGCTCTAAGTTGAAACTCTTTGGTGAATATTTTTCATTGTTGCTTCTCAGGTTTTCATTCCCAAGTCCAGACTTCAAGCCTGCTAGTGATTTTTATTCAGACTGCCAGTCCATCATCGTGCCTTTGAAAAACAGTGACAATGCCTTCTGCAGCAATTGTTTCCTCTCTGGAGAGAAAATCCATGTTTTAAACCTTAGCTTTCAAAGTAAGCTCTCTCATTGGCTTTAACTTTTTCTATTAATACTCTCTTCAAAATCCAATTTTTCTAATGCTGTGTGGCTCACACGGAATGACATATTTCCAGGAATTTGAATGACTACAAACAGGTCTCTTGGATCTACCCCAGTGAAATCAATAATAGGCCTATTGTGTAATATTTTGCTGGGCAGTATTCTGTCTCCCTTTATTGTGAATCTTTATATAGTAGTGCCCTTTTCTTACCCTTCCCTGCTGGAAGTTTTCTTTCTTGTTTCCTTCTTTCTCAACTCCTATAGCTGGTAGAAAAGGCAGCAATATTAGTGTTTTTTCTTCTCATCCTTCTCAAATTAATTTCTACTTTTCTTCTCTTACTTCTCCCATTCCAACTCTTCAGCTGTTTTTTTCAGGCCAGTTTTTTTTCTTTCTTTTTTTGTATTTTTCTGAAGCTGGAAACGGGGAGAGACAGACAGACTCCCGCATGTGCCCGACCGGGATCCACCTGGCATGCTCACCAGGGGGCGATGCTCTGCCCCTCTGGGGCGTAGCTCTGTTGAGACCAGAGCCACTCTAGCACCTGGGGCAGAAGCCAAGGAGCCATCCCCAGCGCCCGGGCCATCTTTGCTCCAATGGAGCCTTGGCTGCGGGAGGGGAAGAGAGAGACAGAGAGGAAGGAGAGGGGAAGGGGTGGAGAAGCAGATGGGTGCTTCTCCTGTGTGCCCTGGCCGGGAATCGAACCCAGGACTTCTGCACGCCAGGCCGACACTCTACCACTGAGCGAACCAGCCAGGGCTTTTTTTTTAAAAGGCTGACACAGAGCTTCTGAAGATACCAGCTCACTCTGAATGAGACACAGACTCACTCTGAAGGATTCAGAGTTCAGTATTTTGACCTTCACCCTATAGTTGGGAATTCTGTCACCTTGACTTTTCCCACCAGGATATGTATGGCTTGAACAGACCTATGTTCACTGTCATCATTGTCCCCTATTCTTGAATTTCTAGTTCTTCCTTCAGGTCTATTGCAATGTCCCCAACAGTTGTTCCTTCTGCTGGAGGATGTACATTTATTTCTGCCTCAGAAGTTGGCTTGATTTGGATAATTGCATTTGATCAAAGAGTGAGGGAAAGAAAGCCTTTGAAGATGAATTCTTTTTTTTGTGTGATAGAGACAGAGAGAGAGACAGATTGGGACAGACAAGGACAGACAGACAGGAAGAGAGAGATGAGAAGCATCAGTTCTTCATTGCGACACCTTAGCTGTTCATTGATTGCTCTCTCATATGTGCCTTGACTGGGGGGCTACAGCAGACCAAGTGACCTTTGCTCAAGCCAGTGACCTTGGGCTCAAGCTGGTGAGCTGTGCTCAAACCAGATGAGCCTGTGCTCAAACCCCAGCAACCTCGGGGTTTCAAACCTGGCTCCTCTGTGTCCCAGCCTGATGCTCTATCCACTGTGCCACTGCCTGGTCAGGCAAAAATGAACTCCTATGAAGTCATTGTCACTGACCTGAGGACTGTTAGCAGACAATAATAGATAAAATTGTGCCATTTACATTAGTGACATGTGGCTATCATGTAGTACTGATAAAAAAGTGGTCTTCATTATTTGAGGTTATCTTCTTTGATCAAGAAGACAGCTTCAGTGGACAGCATGAGAAAAGAGAGGGAAACTAAATCAGCCCTTCTAGTCAAAGGGTGACAGATGTCATAGATACATCATGATTATGTCTTCATAGAATTTCTTTTCACAAAATCAAACATAGACAATGGTACTATAAATCTTGACCTGTCTATTTTCTCCTCCAGGTGTTTCAGAATGGATCAAATTGAAAAGAAAACTTAAATATCTGGAGTTGGCTTTGTGTTGAGAATTTTTCCATTACTACTGAGATTCTCAGATGTATCCTCCTTGACTTTCCAACTTCTGGCTTGTAGGTTGTCAGAGGAGAACACACAACCTTTCTCAACCACCTTCTCTCTTAGAAACTCCTTTATAAGAATCACTATTTTAGAGCCCTAGGCCTCTGCTTCCTGATGGCTCTGATACTTCTCTGCAATATGGGAAACAGGCAGAGGGGAGGGTCAGAAAGACAACGGATCCAGGTCAAGATGAGCTCCAGGCCCTGGCCGGTTGGCTCAGCGGTAGAGCGTCGGCCCGGCATGCGGGGGACCCGGGTTCGATTCCCGGCCAGGGCACATAGGAGAAGCACCCATTTGCTTCTCCACCCCCACCCCCTCCTTCCTCTCTGTCTCTCTCTTCCCCTCCCGCAGCCAAGGCTCCATTGGAGCAAAGATGGCCCGGGCGCTGGGGATGGCTCCTTGGCCTCTGCCCCAGGCGCTAGAGTGGCTCTGGTCGCGGCAGAGTGACGCCCTGGAGGGGCAGAGCATCACCCCCTGGTGGGCAGAGCATCGCCCCTGGTGGGCGTGCCGGGTGGATCCCGGTCGGGCGCATGCGGGAGTCTGTCTGACTGTCTCTTCCTGTTTCCAGCTTCAGAAAAATACAAAAAAAAAAAAAAAAAAAGATGATCTCCAGTACAGTATACAGCACACCTGTGTCCCCCACTGGCTCAGGAGTGAAGATGCGGGCATCTTTAAGTGTTGCCTGTGTTCTCCCAGTGTGATGAGAACCAGGGAGATTATTTCTGTGTTTTCTTTTTCTATGCTTTTGAAAAATTCATGAGGTAAGTAGAGAAACCACTGTCATACCATTTAAAAAATGGAGAAATGGAAGCAAAGCATGGTTACATCTGGCTTCAGGCCATGGAACACATCAGAGAAGCAACTGAGCCTAGGTCTCAGATTGGACAAACTAGCCTGGCCTCTTGTTGTTGGTATAAGCTGCCTCTTCCCGGTCCTCATTCTTGATTAGAAGTCATATTATTCTAAATGAAGAGAGAAAGTTACACTAAAAAATTCTAAGCATGTAGTTTGTTTTCAAGTCACTGAGCTGATATATTTATCTAATCTGTACACACAAAGCTCTGATTTCATTATGTTTTGCTAGAATCACATTCCAGGGCTTTGTGGTCGATTTATCCAATGCCACTTTGCTGATCTGTGTCTCTGCCAATTTTTTGGAGCAAACTTAATTATGCAAATGTACCTGATAATAGATTATTCATTTTAGTCATGCTCAATTATTTATTTTTTATGCTTGGCCCCAATGACTTGGACAGAGCTTAGTAATAGCTCATTTCATATCTACCAAGGAGACATAGTAAAGGTCACACAATTCAGATGCAGGTCAATTGCTCTGATGAGCATCAAGCTGCTTCAGAAAAGTCACATTTGAGGTAATGCCAACTATTTCTAGGGAAAATGCCAGCTCTTATTGCTAATATGTTGTTCCCCAACTGGGAGGCCATTTCGTGAGACTGGTGGAGCAGTGACAAGACAGGAGAGGCAGACAGGACATTACTTGGAATTATGGGTTTGAAGATGAATGTGAAGAAATCTGTTTAGTTACTTCCACTAATTCTTTTTTAATTTTGTTTTAATTTATTGTGTTTACATAGATTCTAGTGTCCCCCTGAATACATCCCACCTCCCCCATGTTCTCCACAACATCCTCCTTGCCCCTCTCCCGACAAGGCCCTCCCCTATCCCTCCAGGATTTGCTTTTCTGCTCTCATCCCATCCTATCATCCCCTTTCCCTCTTTTCGCTTCCCCTCTGGATCCTTTGATCTCGCCTCTGTCTCTATTCCATTCCTCAGTTCATATTTTTCATTGGACTCCTCACATGAGTTGAGTTCATAGGATATTTTTCTTTCTCTGCCTGGCTTATTTCACTTAACATAATAGTTTCCGGGTCCATCCATGTTATCGCAAAAAGTAAGATTTCCTTCTTTTTCTTGGCCCCATAGTATTCCATTATGTATTATATATGTACCATAGCTTTTTAATCCACTCGTCCACTGACAGACACTTGGGCTGTTTCCAGATCTTGGCTATTGTAAACAATGCTGTCATAAACATGGGGGTGCATTTCTCCATACTTCCACTAATTCTTAAGTAGCAACAGTTCCCCATTTGTGCCTCCTCTGGCTTTAGGAATAATTAAAGGGGGCCTCGAAGGAAAGCAGTAGAGACAGGTGGAAATAGACATGCTAGCATGTTTTGCTCTTCTCAGAAGAAAGTAAGTGAAATAATGCTACTGAGCAGAAATAGAATGACTGGATTTTTTTTTAATAGTCAGGTTCCCTTTTTTTATTTAATTTTTTAAAAAAGATTTTATTTATTAATTTTAGAGAGGAGAGAGAGAGAGAAAAAGGGGAGGAGCAGGAAGCATCAACTCCCATAAGTGCCTTGACCAGGCAAGCCCAGGGTTTTGAACCGGTGACCTCAGTGTTCCAGGTCGACGCTTTATCCACTGTGCCACCACAGGTCAGGCCTAGATTTTCTTAACTCCTTCATTTTTTCTACATGTACCATGATCTTATTGGCACAGGACATTTATATATTTTAACTGGACTTCACTTTTCCCCTTTCCCTTAACCCCTAGACTTAGCTAACCCTTACTTATCTTATAGGTATCAAGTTAAAGATTACTTCTCCCAAGAAGGCTTATCTGAATGGAATGGTTCATCTCCTTCCTCACTCCCAAAACTAGTCGTGAAGCACCCCTGTAATGTCCTCTCATAGGATCAGGTACATTACTTATCATGTCACTTATATCATTTGATGAGATTACTTGTTCAGCAGTATGACTCCTCGTTTATGAAGTGAAGACTGTATCTGTAGTTTATTGATAGACAACCAGCACTTAACCCAATGCTTGGGAGATGGTAGCCACTTAATAAATATTTATGAAATAAAAGGATAAATGAATGAGTAAATAAATGATGGGAAGTAGTGATGTGGGTTTAGGCTTTGCTTTTGTCCTTAATGTTCTGTTGAAGCACTGACAGACTTATCTAACTTTGTGTTAATGTCTTTTCTAATTGTGGAACATAACAATATACTTTTTAGTGTATAGTTATGTCAGATTGATCAGTGAATTTCGTAAATACAGTAGACAATGGTGGCAATTGTAATTGTCTGTTTACCAAAGTTTGGCTTAATTTTTCTTTCACTAACCTATACTGTCCCTCTCTCTTACACTTCCCCCATAATCAGCAGAGGTATGAGAATAGGACCAAGGCCTGACCAATCAAGACTCTTCGCCAGGATTAACAGGGAATTTGGCTTTGGGACCACCAATAGCCATTGGGTGTACTATCTCAGGAAGAGTCTACAAATAGAGCCAATCGATGAAGCAGAAGTCGGAGTCCTAAGATCCTGATTTTTGCACTTTTTTTTTGCTCCTATGGCCTTCCACAGACGCATTGCAGTTAGGAAGTCTATAAATTACCTTTTCTTTAAGTCACTATGAGTTTGATTTCTGTTTCTTGTAACTGAGTGAGATCTGACTTATGCAGTGATTAAAATGCATTTATTTATTTATTTATTTATTTATTTTCTGAAGCTGGAAGCAGGGAGGCAGTCAGACAGACTCCCGCATGCGCCCAACTGGGATCCACTTGGCACGCCCACCAGGGAGCGATGCTCTGCCATCTGGGGCGTTGCTCTGTTGCAACCAGAGCCACTCCAGCGCCTGGGGCATAGGCCAAGGAGCCATCCTCAGCGCCCGGGCCATCTTTTGCTCCAATGGAGCCTTGGCTGCGGGAGGGGAAGAGAGAGACAGAGATGAAGGAGAGGGGGAGGGGTGGAGAAGCAGATGGGTGCCTCTCCTGTGTGCCCTGGCCAGGAATTGAACTCGGGACTTCCACACGCCAGGCCGACGTTCTACCACTGAGCCAACCAGCCAGGGCAAAATGCCTTTATTTTTAGGGAGATAGGGAAAGTCAGCTGAAGTCTAGGGAAAAAGCTGCCATGTCCTTAGTTTCCATGTTTAAATGGGCTTCTGACTTTTAAAACTCAAAGTCCTGATAAATACAGAAATTGTTACCTGAGGTCAAACTTAAGGATCATGTCTTGACAGCATTTCTGGTGTTGGTGACTAAGTGGGAGGCTTCAAGAATCAAATAGACCAGTAGAAATTAAAATTAGGATTTTAAGGAAATTACATTGGCAAAGAAACCCCAAGGCTGGCAAAGAGTTCCCGGTAATGAGTCAAACTCTAAGGTTCATATCACAGCTGTAATTGTACCAATAGAAAGTAGATAAATCATTGTAGCACAAAGAGATGGTGTCAAATCCTGATCCTTTTGCAGACCTACCCGAGATAGCCAACAGTTATAACCAACTTGTCTGGCAACCATCCAGGGGCAGGTAGAGAATCTCATACATGGACTTACTCCAGGGAGATGATTTATTTCTTTCTTTTTTTTTTCTTTTCATTTTTTCCGAAGCTGGAAACAGGGAGAGACAGTCAGACAGACTCCCGCATGCGCCCGACCGGGATCCACCCGGCACGCCCACCAGGGGCGACGCTCTGCCCACCAGGGGCGATGCTCTGCCCATCCTGGGCGTTGCCATGTTGCGACCAGAGCCTTCTGGTCTAGCAGCATGCTGTAAATGCTGTGGGCCAGCGTGAGCTGATGTTGCTTCTCTTTCCTGTGCCTTCCAAATGGGAGTTTTTATTGAAGACACTACGCACTCCATAATTTTATATTGACTATGGTGGGATGGTTAAAATTATCATTTGGCTTGAGTATGAGATGATTTGAGATTACATATAGCAGATACTGCAATCTGGGTTGTCTCTTGGGAAAGGGTGGATGTGTTTCTGTTGTACATAGGATACTGGTATTTTGATAGCTGGTGTTTTTTTAAAATTTAATGTCGAGGGAAAAGAGTACTTTGTGCTAGGAAGTCAAGGGGCAGAATGTGATAGCTCTTATGTTGTTTACAGACTTTTCTATTCAATTCTCTGGTAAAATATTCCTTCCTTAAATTTATCCATTTTCTCCCACCGCTATCCTAGCCATAAGGATAACCTTGTAGCTCACATTTGGCCAAAATTATATCTTGGGATTGAGAAATCTTCTTTGGAGAAAAGATACTTTCTTTTCTGGTAGGTGCACATAAATGAGGAGGTGTGAATTGGAGACTGAAGAGACCAGAGGTTAAAAAAAAAAGTGTGTTTATTTGGATTTTATTTCACATTTCTGAGGCCCTAAGACCCTGGACCCTGTTATTGCTTGTTCAGTCCCAAGGCTATTCCAGTATCCTATTCGCCTTCTTGGGTCAATTAAAATCTCTGTTCTGCTTAATGTGTGTATATGTATGTTTTTGTTTTACAGTGACAGAGAGAGACACAGAGAGGGACAGGTAGAGAGAAACAGATAGGAAGGGAGAGAGATGAAAAGCATCAATTCCTTGTTGTGGCACCTAAGTTGTTTATTGATTATTTTCCCCTTGACCAGGGAGCTCCAGCAGAGCCAGCGACCCCTTGCTCAAGCCAGCAACCTTGTGTTCAAGGTAGCAACCATGGGCTCATATCTATGATCCCATGTTCAAGCCAGTGATCCTGCACTCAAGCTGGTGAGCCTGTGCTCAAGCTGGCAACCTCTGGGTTTTGAACCTGGGTCCTCTGTGTCCCAGTCCGAAGCTCTATCCAATGCACCACTGCCTTGTTAGGCTGCTTAATGTGTTTTGATATATATATATTTTTTATCATATCATACCAAGAGTTGTAAGTTCTGAGTCACCTTCTCTGGGAGTCTCTCTTTGACCACTCTAGTTAATTTAGTGTCCTTTATGCCACTTACCATTTTCTCCTTGTTGCCCAATTTTATGTTTTATAGCACTGATTTCTCTCTGAAATTGCCTCTTTAGAAAATGTCTAATTCTCTGTGTATTGATTGTTTAGTTCTTCCTCTTCCCCAGCTGGTACTAAAACATATAAATCCTATGAGGTCAGAGATTTCATATCTTTTATTTATTCATTACTTTTCCCAAGGCTTAGAACAGAACCTGACCAACAGTAGGTGCTTCTTAATAAATATTTAATAAACTGAATCCCTCATTAACATGGGTGTAAACCCTAAGAAGCACCAAAGGAAAGGAATCTGAAGGAGGAGGCATCCATTTATCTGTTTACGCTTTTCTGGTTCTCTTATTACCTCACCAGCTGATGTTAAGTCTTTTCCCCCTTCCTCTCTGTCAGTTGTCCTTTTTCTAGGTTAACTTCACTACAAAATCTCTGCACTAGTACTTCCCGGCTCCCACCTATGCCCTCTGCTGCTTTTCTATCTTAAAACTTCAACCTCATTCCACATTCAACTTCTTTAATAATCATACTGGATGATTTGATTAGTAAAAATGCTACATTTCCTTCTGATTCTCTACCCAAGAAATCAAACTCATCACAATACTTGAGCCCTTTATGACCTGCCTGAATAATTTTTCTAAAGCTTTCTATAGCAGGAAGCTAAGTGAGAGATCTAGTGTTTTAAATATGTGTAATAATTTATTCTCTCTGGAGCAGTTTTGAATAGGTTCATTTCAGCTGGCCTAGACTATCACTTATAAAAGAAACCAGGGTTGGCCCTGGCCGGTTGGCTCAGTGGTAGAGCGTCGGCCTGGCGTGCGGGGGACCCGGGTTCGATTCACATCGAGGGGTGAATAGGAGAAGAGCCCATTTGCTTCTCCACCCCCCCTCCTTCCTCTCTGTCTCTCTCTTCCCCTCCCGCAGCCAAGGCTCCATTGGAGCAAAGATGGCCCAGGCGCTGGGGATGGCTCCTTGGCCTCTGCCCCAGGCGCTAGAATGGCTCTGGTCGTGGCAGAGCGACGCCCCGGCGGGGCAGAGCATCGCCCCCTGGTGGGCAGAGCTTCGCCCCTGGTGGGCGTGCCGGGTGGATCTCGGTCGGGCGTATGCGGGAGTCTGTCTGACTGTCTCTCCCCGTTTCCAGCTTCAGAAAAATACAAAAAAAAAAAAAAAAAAAAAAAAAGAAACCAGGGTTGTAATTGGTATGAAAAATCCAGAGGTTAAAAAAAACCATGGTACAGTAAAGCCAAGAGCTCTTCTAAGGCTAACAGATGTGATGAATCTGGACTTGAATCCATTCTTTTGCTTCTTTGTAACACATGAGATTCCAGAGAAGATTGTCCATTGGGATGTGAAACAAATCACGGAGCATTGGTCAGGTGGTGGCGTCTGGCCTATACGCTCAATTGTGGCTATATTTTACTAGATTTATAAAACAAACTAGGAAGTCAAATTTGTTTTATTGGTCAAAATTTGATATTAAAGAAAGAACTACTAATTAAAATTTCTTATGGTACTAGTTCTCATATTCCAGCCACAAAATGATAGAAAAATAACATGTTTGAATAATTCTTATTTTCTCTGTTTTAAGAAAAACCCAATGCATCATAGGTTCAATGGCATTTTAAGAGTTTCAGGGCCATAATGGCTGTCATGACATGAATCTTTCAAATGTAGGCCTCGGTCCTGAGCAATGACTCAGAATAAACAGCTTAAAGAGAGAAAAACACATTTTTCTTTTATCGGGAGCCATCGTTCAAATGAAATAAGCTCACCAAAGCCAGGCCAACCTTGCAGAAGAGGCTGGGAGCTTCTACTGTGTCCACAGCTGCAGCCTATTCTTTTTTTTTTTACAGAGACAGAGAGAGAGTCAGAGAGAGGGATAGACAGGGACAGACAGGCAGAAACGGAGAGAGATGAGAAGCATCAATCATCAGTTTTTTGTTGTGACACCTTAGTTGTTCATTGACTGCTTTCTCATATGTGCCTTGACCGTGGGCCTTCAGCAGACTGAGTAACCCCTTGCTTGAGCCAGCGACCTTGGGTCCAAGCTGGTGAGATTTTTGCTCTAACCAGATGAACCCGCACTCAAGCTGGCCAGCTCGGGGTCTCAAACCTGGGTCCTTCCGCATCCCAGTCTGACGCTCTATTCACTGTGCCACCGCCTGGTCAGGCTGCAGCCTATTCTTGAAGAATAGTGACTTCTGAGGCTCAGCCCTCATCTATCACTAATAAAGAGTGTGAGCTTCGGCAGGTCTTTTCACATTTCGGGCCTCAGTTTCTTCATTTGTACAATGAGAGAGTTAGACTACATAGACTTAAAACTCCTTCTTATTCTAAGAACGGTTGCTTTTGGGTCATCTTACTTTAGTACTAGATTTTTATTAATTACAGGTATTTTCTTGCCCATTAAGAGAAACTATGATACTAGGTAAGGACACCTCAGAGCATGGCAGGGGTAAGCTGTTCTTGACTCAGTTATTATCATATAAATTGCAAATACTTTAATTATGTTTGTGCACCTAGCAGAAAGTCACTTGGGTTTTATTTTCTTAGTGTCTCACTAGAAAACATCCTTTGTCATGGGCAAAGTTCCATTACCCTTCTATGTGCTTTGTCATTGTTCCTGGATCCTGACACTGTCCCTTACCCCCAAGATGAGAGGAGAAATGAGGAAGGCAGACCGGATGTAATTATTTTATCTGTTGTAGAGACAGGATGGAGTAGCCATGGGTCTGAGGGATAAGGTTGGTCTCTAACTGCTACAGGATTGGATGACAGCAGAGATTATTCCTTCAGATCCAGGCGCTCATTTCTTGTCCTTGCAGACATGATTGAGGGACTGTTTTGCTCAGTGTCATTCCTTGTTGGAGGCTTTTGTTTGTTGCTAGATAACTGTTTCCTTAGGGTTATTATTTTTTTTCTGGGGGTGGGTGTTGGGAGGTTTGGGAGTTCTGACTCTTTCAAATTCCCATTTGTTTTTTCAATCAATAGCATTCAAGTTCTCTAAAGAGTTAAATCTTTTCATCAGCTGCATTCCCATAAACTAATTCGTTTGTAACCTAATTAAATCCATTGAATCTGAAAAGTTACACAATTCTTGCCAATTCACAATTTAAGCCATTGATTCCAAATAAGTGATTATTACAACTGTGGAGTCCAGACAGGTACTCCGTTGCCTTCTGAAACCATCGTCTGGGAGACATTACAGGGTTTCCTGTTAGGAACATGCCTGTCCTCACAGGTGATTTGCCAGGGTAACCCTGGATGGGCAGTTCTAGGGGTTCAGTGTCCTTAGGATTAAATGCAACAAAAATGCTAATAAAATCCTACTTTGTATGGGTGTGTTTAAATCAAGGGTGGGCATGGTGGCTTCTAGTGCATTATTTTTTTAATGTGGTAAAATAGGCATAACATAAAATTTATCATTTTAACCAGTTTAAGTGTACAACTCAGTGGCATTCAATACATTCACAAAATTATGTAACTATTACCAATGCTCATGTCCAGAAGAGACATTCGGTATCCATTAAGCAACAGCTCTCTATTCCCTCCTTCTGGCCCCTGCAGCCCTATTCTACTTTCCGTCTATGACTTTGCCTCCTCTAGGTAGCTCACATAAATGGAATCATTCAACATTTGTCCTTTTGTGTCTGGCTTTTTTTTTTTTTTTTTTTTGTATTTTTCTTAAGTTGAAAACGGGGAGGCAGTCAGACAGACTCCTGCATGTGCCCCACCGGGATCCACCCGACATGCCCACCAGGGGGCGATGCTCTGCCCATCTGGGGTGTCGCTCTGTTGCAACCAGAGCCATTCTAGCACCTGAGGCAGAGGCCATAGAGGATACCTCAGTGCCCGGGGCCAACTTTGCTCCAATTTAGCCTTGGCTGCGGGAGGGGAAGAAAGAGACAGAGAGGAAGGAGAGGGGGAGGGGTGGAGAAGCAGATGGGCACCTCTCCTGTGTGCCCTGGCCGGGAATCAAACCCAGGACTCCTGCACGCCAGGCTGACGCTCTACCACAGAGCCAACCAGCCAGGGCCCAGGGCCAGGCTTTTTTTTTACTTAGCATGTTTTCAAGGTTCATCCATGTTGCATAGTATGCATATTTTCAGTTTTTTTATGGATGAACAATAGTCCATTGTACAGATAGGCCGCAATTTGTTTACCCATTCATCTGTTGATGAGCATTTGGGTTGTTTCCTTTGGCTGTTGTGAATAATGTTGCTATAATTATTGGTATATAAGTATCTGTTCAAGTCCCTGCTTTTAGAAGTTGAATTGCTGGATCAATAGTGATCCTACCTTTTTTTTTTTTTTTTTTTTTTTTTTTTTTTTTTTTACAGAGACAGAGAGTGAGTCAGAGAGAGGAATAGACAGGGACAGACAGGCAGGAATGGAGAGAGATGAGAAGCATCAATCATTAGTTTTTCATTGTGCGCTGCAACACCTTAGTTGTTCATTGATTGCTTTCTCATATGTGCCTTGACCACGGGCCTTCGGCAGACCGAGTAACCTCTTGCTGGAGCCAGCGACCTTGGGTTCAAGCTGGTGAGCTTTTGCTCAAACCAGATGAGCCCGCACTCAAGCTGGCGACCTCGGGGTCTCGAACCTGGGTCTTCCGCATCCCAGTCCGACGCTCTATCCACTGCGCCACCACCTGGTCAGGCAGTAATCCTACCTTTTAAGTGACTATAAAATGGTTTTCTACAAAGGTTGCGCTACTCTACCTTTCTATCAGCAACGTATAAGATTCCAATTTTTCTGCATTTTCAGCAACTTTTTTTTATAACAACCATCTTAACCATATGAAGTAGTATCTCATTGTGGTAGTGCTGTATTTTTATAGGGCAGGGGAAGCCAGGCATAGGAAGAAGACTCTTGCTTGGAAACTTAACCACTGACTATATCCAGAAGATGCAAATCCTGCCTCCCAGTTCTGAGGCCCATTTAGAGCTAGTTACTCAATCCCTGACTCATCATTCCCCTTTTCACCCAGTACGTGTGATGACCATAAAGATTAAATTAAATAAATCACCCGGCAGAAACTGCCTGCACCAGCTTAAGTTTTGAACATGTGCTAAATGGAAGGCTATGTTTCTTGATGATTTATTCGTTTTTAGCAAATTATAGATATGGCACAATTTGGTTATACCCAGAGTGTAATAAACTCCATGTTCTGAAATAATATATATTACAACTCCTAACTAAAACTTGTTACTTAGAAGATATTCCCTTCAAAATAGTGGCCAATTTATTTCTTGAAACTCTAAATCTGAGTTTTTCAAGCTAATATTTTAGTTAGGAAGGAGGTGGTGCTTTACTATTGCCATTCTAAAAGGATGTATTTGTTTTATGCAGAAACCTATTAGGAATAATATAGATTACGTTTGTCATTTTTTTTGACCTTCCATCCGCTTTTAATTTATAAACAAAAAATTGGTTAAATCGATTCAAAATACCTTTTTTTCCTTCTCCCCCAACTCAATTACCAACATTTATACAGAATCTGAGTGAAAAGGGTGCAATTAAGCAAAGAAGGGAAAAACCTTATATCTAGAAAATGCCGTGGGGGTTGCAGGATAGACAATACTGTGGGGTTTGCAGGATACCTAGACAATACTGTGGGGATTGCAGGATAGAAAATACTGTGGGGATCACAGGATACCTAGACAATACTGTGGGGATAGCAGGATAGACAATACTGTGGGGATTGCAGGATAGACAATACTGTGGGGATCACAGGATACCTAGACAATACTGTGGGGATAGCAGGATAGACAATACTGTGGGGATTGCAGGATAGACAATACTGTGGGGATCGCAGGATAGACAATACTGTGGGGATTGCAGGATAGACAATACCGTGGGGATCGCAGGATACCTAGACAATGCCGTGGGGATCGCAGGATACCTAGACAATACCGTGGGGATTGCAGGATACCTAGACAATACCGTGGGGATCGCAGGATACCTAGACAATAATACCGTGGGGATCGCAGGATAGACAATACCGTGGGGATTGCAGGATAGACAATACTGTGGGGATCGCAGGATACCTAGACAATACTGTGGGGATTGCAGGAGGGAAAAAGGTCAGGGGAGGTGGAGGGTAGAGGGGGATAGATGGCAACAGAGGGAAGTGACTTGGGGTGGTGACCACACAATGTAATATACAGTTGATATATTGTAGAATGTGCACTTGGAACCTGTATAATTTTATTAACCAATGTTGCCCCAATAAATTCAATAAAAACTTAAAAAAAATATTTGACAAGACAACGAACGTGTAAGCGTGCCCCTTAATCAAATAGGCAAGCTTTCTGGTGAGATAAAGCATTGCTCTGTCCTGGCTTCTCTTCACTTGAATTAATTTCTTATCATCTGATAACACATTGGAATGAACATTTTTTCGTATAAGGATAAGGCTGCCGTGCTTTCAACATCATGATTCAGGAGAGATTTTAGCAGGCAACTTGACATGCGTCTAATTATATTAGAAAAGAAGGACTACTAATTGGGTATACTAAAATGGAAAACAGTTTTGCAGAAAGCAACTAATTTTAATTAGTTTATACTTAATAATTTCACATAGTCATCTCACTCAAGGCACTTGGCACATGTTTTTCATGAAAAAATAACAGGAAATAAGACACTTCAAAATGACATATTCCATGAATGAGATTTTTTTTTTTTTTTTTTTTTTTTTAAATTTACTGAAGCTGGAAACGGGGAGAGACAGTCAGACAGACTCCCGCATGCGCCCGACCGGGATCCACCCGGCACGCCCACCAGGGGCGTCGCTCTGCCCACCAGGGGGCGATGCTCTGCCCCTCCGGGGCATCGCCTTGGCTGCGGGAGGGGAAGAGAGAGACAGAGAGGAAGGAGGGGTTGGGGGTGGAGAAGCAAATGGGCGCTTCTCCTATGTGCCCTGGCCAGGAATCGAACCCGGGTCCCCCGCACGCCAGGCCGACGCTCTACCGCTGAGCCAACCGGCCAGGGCCATGAATGAGATTTTTAAATGATGGAGCAATCATTTGGATGCAGGTAACTGTGAAGTACTCCGGATTAAAGCAACTTTGACTATTCTATTTGATTCTTCTGAATTATGGATTACCTTTTAAGTCTGTGGGGTTAAGGTAGAGGAATGAAGGTAGAAAGATCAATAAAATCTCAACTTTTTCCCTGGTTATATGCCTAAATCACCTTTCAGAATGGAGATGAGATATAGATCCATTTTAAGCTTCTCAAATTTCATAGAAGGATTTTGACTGGTCCCCTAGCTCAGCTGTTGCTTAAAACATACCATTTTAAGTTTAAGTGGCAAGAGAAAAGTGCTCTACACCAGATAATTGTCATGGGTTACCAATCTGAATTTTCTTATGTTCTATTCAAACTTTCACTTGAAAGAAAATATTGATAGAGCAAAGCTTGTAAAACAGACGTCCTATCAAATCTGCCAGGTAAGTTTTTTCTAATTTCTCTTAAGAAGGGAGATAATAAAATTAGTATATTAAAAACAAGAACATTAATATTTGACAACTGGTACAGCACTGACATTAACCAGTCAAAATGGAACCATATCATATTTGTTCCGTCTTTGAAGATAAGGTCCTTTTCTACATCCCAAAGTCATCTTGAGCCCCTCGCCCACCGTCATTTCACTACAACAATTGTAACTTTAGTATCTATTGTCAACAAGAACAAGAAAATAAGCCTCTGTGAATTTTGTACCAAATTTAAATTAAATGTATTTTATAACCCCAATGACATCTTGTACATATTTGAACATTTTAAAAATATACATTGATGAGTGAGTCAATGATTTATAGAATACATTTATGAACACTACTTCCGGAATGCTTGCACAAACTTCAAGCTTCCCCCAGGAATTGTTGTACACAAGTTAGGAGCCACAGCGCAGCAAAAGTAAATTTTGCTGTGTAATCATCACACAGCAAAATTTATTGGAGGGCTTTGAGAGCTGGTTGATCATATTACATAGTGGCAGCCCCCCCCCCCCGGGTGAAACTTTTGGCTTTATTAATGGAAAGATATAATTTTTCTTTTTGTCAAATAGTTTGATCTTATATTTGAGGAGAAGAATTATACAATGGACTAGAAAAAACATAGACTGTTGGAGAATTTGGAAGTAAATGTGCCACTTTTCTAGGGCCAGCAAATAACACTTCATGGTAGGTAGGTTTTTTTTTTGTTTTTGTTTTTGTTTTTGTATTTTTCTGAAGCTGGAAACGGGGAGAGACAGTCAGACAGACTCCCGCATGCGCCCGACTGGGATCCACCCGGCACGCCCACCAGGGGCGACGCTCTGCCCACCAGGGGGCGATGCTCTGCCCCTCCTGGGTGTCGCTCTGCCACGACCAGAGCCACTCTAGCGCCTGGGGCAGAGGCCAAGGAGCCATCCCCAGCGCCCGGGCCATCCTTGCTCCAATGGAGCCTTGGCTGCGGGAGGGGAAGAGAGAGACAGAGAGGAAGGAGGGAGGAGTGGAGAAGCAAATGGGCGCTTCTCCTATGTGCCTGGCTGGGAATCGAACCCGGGTCCCCTGCATGCCAGGCCGACACTCTACCACTGAGCCAACCGGCCAGGGCCCATGGTAGGTGTTTTATGTCAGCCTCATCTCCTCCTATTGTATCCCCTTGCTCCTTCTATGATCATCTACCTTTAATTTGTCATCTTGATGTATCTTGTGTGTTTTGGAAAGATAATGTCTTTTGGGGACTATAGCTGGTTATCAATAGACAAAATTAAATGACTGATATCAATAAGGTGGCAGGTCAATGGAAGTAAAGGGACAGGTCTTTTTGTTATTGTTCATTCCTTGTATAAGGTCTGTGGCCATTTGAATATTGTACTAAGATTTCTTTACAAATCTTACATGTCCCTGTTTTAGTTAGAAAGTTGATAGGTGTGCTATAGTTGGAAAATGATTGGAATGAGAGGAGAGTTTGGGGTTTAATTCTGAGCTTTGGTATAAACTAACTGTATTATCTTGATCAAGGCATTGGATCTCTTATTTGAAAAGTCAAGCGTTGAGCAGTGTAGAAATCAGAATTCAGTGCCCCAGGGGCCCAAAGAACTTGTGTGGAAGTGCATGTGCACAGCGCTGGGTGTGAGACAAAGGCCAAGATGGGCGCGGTGGGAAACGGAGGGCACCTGCCCCAGCTGAGGCATGCCAACCTTTTCAATACTCTGTACCAGCTGAGTAGAGAGGGGCGCATGTGTTTAGAGACTAGCAGGTGTTTTTTTATTTGCTTCTTTTTAAAATTATTTTATTGAATTTGTTGGTGTGACATTGGTTAATAAAATCATACAGGTTTCAGGTGTGCAATTCACTAAATACGTCATCTGTATATTGAATTGTGTGGTCGCCACCCCAAGTCAAGTCTCCTTCCCTCCCCATTTAGTCTCTTCTGCCAGCATCCCTTCCCTCTGGTAATCACCACACTGTTGTCTGTGTCTGTGAGGGTTTTATTTTCTTTGCTTCATCCCTTTACCTTTGTACCCAACCCCCAAATACCTCTCTCCTCTGACATCTGTCAGTCTGTTCTCTGTATCTATGAATCTGTTTCTATTTTGTCAGTTTATTTTGTTCATTAGATTCCACATATAAATGAAATCATATGATAATTACCTTTCTCTGACATACTCTCCAGGTCCATTCATGCAGTCACTAACGGTAAAATTTCCTCCTTTTTTATGGCCAAGTAGTATTTCATCAGGCAAATGTATCACAGCTTTTTTATCCACTCATCTACTGATGGGCAATTGGGCTGCTTCCAAATCTTGGCTATTGTAAATAGCACTGCAACAAACATAGGGGTGCATATACTCTTTCAAATAGTGTTACAGGTTTCTTCAGATATATTCCCGGAAGTGGAATTGCTGGGTCAAAAGGAAATTCCACATTTATTTATTTATTTATTTATTTTTGTATTTTTCTGAAGCTGGAAACGGGGAGGCAGTCAGACAGACTCCTGCATGCGCCCGACCGGGATCCACCCGGCATGCCCACCAGGGGGCGATGCTCTCCCCATCCAGGGTGTTGCTCTATTGCAACCAGAGCCACTGTAGCGCCTGAGGCAGAGGCCATAGAGCCATCCTCAGCACCCGGGCCATCTTTGTTCCAATGGAGCCTCCGCTGCGGGAGGGGAAGAGAGAGACAGAGAGGAAGGAGAGGGGGAGGGGTGGAGAAGCAGATGGGCGCCTCTCCTGTGTGCCCTGGCCGGGAATCGAACCCGGGACTTCTGCATGCCAGGCCTGATGCTCTACCACTGAGCCAACCGGCCAGGGCCACCACTTTTATTTTTTTCAGAAAGCTCCATACTGTTTCCACACTGGCTGCACCAGTCTTCATTCCCACCAGCAGTGCAGGAGGGTTCCCTTTTCTCCACATCCTCGCCAACACTTGTCCGTTGATTTTTTTATAACAGCCATTCTGACAGGTGTGAGGTGAGATCTCACTTGTGGTTTTTAATTTGCTTTTCTCTAATGATTAGTGATGCTGAGCATTTTTTCCATGTCTATTGGCCATCTATCTGTATGTGAAGTGTCTATTCAGGTCCTTTGCTCATTTTTTAATTGTATATATTTTTTGTGTTGAGTTTTATAAGTTCTTTATACATTTTGAGTACAAACCCCTTATCAGATGTATCATTGGCGAATATATTCTCCCATTCAGGCACTGTCTTTTCATTTTGTTGGCGGTTTGTTTTGCTGGGCAAAACCTTCTTAGTTCTTTATAGTCTTATTTGTATACGTTTTTCTTTTGTTTCCTTTGCCCAAGGAGATCTATCAAAAAAAAATATTGCTGCAAGAAATGTTCAAGATTTTACTGCCTATGTTTTTTTTCTAGGATTTTTATGGTTTCCAGTCTATTTTCAGCCTTTAATGGAGTTTGAATTTATTCTTGTGTGTGGTGTAAACAGTGGTCTAGTTTCGTTTTTTTTTTTTTTTTTTTTTTTTTTTTTCATTTTTCTGAAGCTGGAAACAGGGAGAGACAGTCAGACAGACTCCCGCATGCGCCTGACCGGGATCCACCCGGCACGCCCACCAGGGGCGACGCTCTGCCCACCAGGGGGCGATGCTCTGCCCACCAGGGGCGACGCTCTGCCCATCCTGGGCGTCGCCATGTTGCGACCAGAGCCACTCTAGCGCCTGAGGCAGAGGCCAAGGAGCCATCCCCAGCGCCCGGGCCATCTTTGCTCCAATGGAGCCTCGGCTGCGGGAGGGGAAGAGAGACAGAGAGGAAAGCGCGGTGGAGGGGTGGAGAAGCAAATGGGCGCCTCTCCCGTGTGCCCTGGCCGGGAATCGAACCAGGGTCCTCCGCACGCTAGGCCAACGCTCTACCGCTGAGCCAACCAGCCAGGGCCTTTTTTTTTTTTTTTTTTTTTGCACATAGTTTTTTTCTTTTTCTTTTGTAACCCCTGGTCCGTGCAGTGTTCCTGCAGAATCCATTGCTTTGATGACCCATAGTGATAACTTTATTGTTTTGGGAAGCCCACCTCTTTCAGACTGGGCCACTGTGAAGAATAATATGACAGCCAGAGTGTGAGCTGAACTGAGGGATGGCGATCAGGGAGACAGGAGAAACCTTTTGAGAATTTATTGACAGCCTCTGGCGCCAGGCTTAGCTGCAGCTGGCTGAGGAACGGCGGCGGCTCACAGAGTGACCTGACCAGCTGCTGGGAGGGGGTAGGCTGTCCTTTCTGAGTTTGACTTTGGACTGACCATGAATCTGAGAAGCTGAATCCCAAATAGTGACAGGAGGTAATGAATGGCTTTTTCTCAGCTTCCTTTTTTTCCCCTCCCCTGGACCCTTAGGCATTCAGCCTACTTTCTGCTCCTTTTAATCATTTCCTCATTATATTTTACCCATCGCTCAAGTGCAGTTCAAAAGCCAGTTCCTCCTGGAAGTCCTACATTGTCTCCTCAGTTGGAATTCTCTGTGCTCTTGCAGTGTTGTTCGGTGTGGTTTTCACTAAAGCACAGATTGCGTTCTACCAGGATCTAGCAGTACACTGCTCGCAAAAATAGGGAATCAGAGCTCGTGCAGATACTCCAGTATTCAGCCTTTTGTATAGTGCATTTTCACCAATGAAATAAAAGTTGGTTTTGCATCTCATTTGCATAATTGAACAACTTTCTTTGACTTGTCATTTGCTTTTCTGATGTTCTTGTTTAATAAAAAAAAATCAAATGCTTCTGTTTTTTTGTTTTTTTTTTTTATCACTTCACACTCATTTTGAAATATCCCCTCATTTTTGTGAGCAGTGGATTACATACACGTCTGCTTTCTCCTGCTGGACCCTAAGCTACTTGAGAGGAGGGACCGTATCTTTTCTGCTTTCCTAACTTCCTCTCTGTGCCTAAAACAGTGTCTTGCCCAAAGCAGGTGTTCAGTAAATAAGATCTGAAAGCTTAATATTTTAGGCTTTGTGGCCAAACAGACTCAATCTTAGCTGCTGGATCTGCTAGTTATGTGAATTTTGATGAATTATCAACTTCTCTAAGCCTCAGAGTTTATTATTAGTTAATGTTTTTAGGATTATATGATAAAATTATACATGGCTTTCAGTGTAACTCATGCCTGGTAAGCACAGAATAAATGTTAAAAAACAATGTTGCTTTGTGTACCTGCAACCACACATTTCTTCATTATATGAAGAAAGAGTTGATGCCTGTTAATGAAAAACAAGGTTTTGTGCATGATGGCTTTATGATGGACCAAAAATATGTTACCAAATATTGGAAATCAGGAATTCTGCATCTTAGATTTAGTGGGATGTGGAGGAAAGGCGATTGATGTTGGGAAGCAACAACTGAAAGCTAATTAGAAAGAGAAGGCCTGAGGTAAATAGAAAACACTTAAATAAGAAGGGCAGTTGTACTGAGTATCCAGAATGATGTGTTTGTTTTTTTCAAAGAAACAAGTAAACAAACAAAGAAATGGGGGTGAGGAGAGGAGAGAGTCAGAAGTAACAATTAGTCAAAAACTGAGAGAAATTCAAAGAGAAGATCACCTTGTGGAATCCGTCCCAGGACTAGAGTTTGTGAAGAATTCCTGTGGATGAATGAATACCTGAGGACCGAGCAACCGCTCAGAGGCCTGGGCTGTACCTGGGAGACAGACTCGTCCTGGGTCTCACTGGAAGAAGCCAGACATCCTCAGAGCTCAGGAAAGAAGGCTTCTATTTTTCCTGGAAGAAAACCCAAAACTGAACATCCATCTCGGCTATTAATACATGCCAAGTTGGTGACTGAGCTATGGATTTATAATTCCTCACTTTCCCTAGAACCAAGAATTGCAAAGCTCCTTATAAATTTTTTTAAAATTCATTTTAGAGGGGAGGAGGAGAGACAGAGAGAGAGAGAAGGGGGGGAGCTGGAAGCATCAACTCCCATATGTGCCTTGACCAGGCAAGCCCAGGGTTTCGAACCGACGACCTCAGCATTTCTAGGTCGACGCTTTATCCACTGCGCCACCACAGGTCAAGCTCCTTATAATTTTTGCAGGTTGATGATCCATAGTGATAACTTTATTGTTACCTATGAAATGAATGAAATAATGTTGCTACCATGAAGGGACTTGGGAGTGGATGCAGCTTCATGTGACATCAAATAATTCGAAGATTGTTTGCTGAGCATGGAAGTAAACTATAACAATTCATTAATTTTAAAAGACATACATGATCCCATTTTAATATCTCCAATATTATGCTATGTCAGACAATGGTGTCTTATAATTGTGTTCACCAGGCAGCAATTGAGATGTGGTTTATTCAACTCTGCAGATACATAAAACCAAAAACACCAGCATCAAAACTTGCAGGATGGGTCAGAACCTTAGAAGAAAATTTAGAGACAAATGTGAGTAACTTTTTTTTCAAGAAATGTGAATTCATGATGACCTTGATGGAGAAGAAGACTATCAGTGAGTTTTAGGAATAAAGCGATTAGAAAGAATGAAATTCATATTCTGAAAATATTTCACAAATAATGTTTACTTCACTTGTCTTTTTCAGTTTATGTGTGTACAAGATAAAAATGTCTACATTTATTTCTATTATCCAAGACTCAAGAAAAAAACTACTTAGCAGGAAAACATCGGGTCAGTGGAATAGCGCTGTGAGCTGTCACTGGAAACAGCAAAGACTTTGTCACCACTGGACCAAAGAGCAGGGGTTGTAAATGGAAGCCAGAGGGAGAGAGCCATGAGATGGGGCCGGGGGATACAACCTGTCCAGTGACCTTAGGGAGCAGATGGACAATAAACATCCCACCTCTCTCTCTCTCTCTCTCTCTCTCTCTCTCTCTCTCTCTCTCTCTTTCTCTCTCTCTCATCTATGAGCTCTTTCAGGGGCTCCGCATTAGTCAAACCCAGCTGGAAGTGATAGGTAAGAGGATCCATTCGTGTACTCTACCCAGTTACCAAGCTTTGTGGTTTCAGAATTCCATTACGCTCTTGAGCTGTGGTTTCTAAGAGCTTGAAATTGAGCAGAAGAGATAAGTCAGCTTACAAGTAACAGAAACAAAAAAGCTATAGCATAGCACAGTACAGTTTAATTGAAGCTTGAGTTTTCTTCTTTAGTGGTATATAAAATAAAGTACATCTTTGAATCGATCCTCTAAGTCTTATATTCTATGTGGTATGATAAGGAGAGAGTATAAAATGAATAACATGTTGGTGTGACCTGAGGCATGTCTTTTCCTTATAGGGTAAAACTGCTTTTGGGACCAGACAGGTTGGAGCCTGTGGGACAGATTTCCTGCTCTGTAGGTGGAACACGGTGTACAGGGTGGGGCAGAGTAGCTTTACAATTGTTCGTATGGAAGATAACACAAGAATAAACTCTGTGTTTTGCATACTCACACCTGTAAACCTCCTTTTGCCCAACTCTGCATATTTAGCTTAGAAACCCTTGGTGTTCTAACCTTTCGTTGCTAATGAATCTCCCTTCTGAGAAACACATTTTATCTTTTAAAGCTATGAATGTGCAAATGAATGGGAGAATGAATAAATATTAATGACCTAGAAGCCGTTGTGCCTGCTTCAAGGAACTTTGCCTATCCACTCTAATGGGATGATTTTATACTTTAATGTTCACAGGGGCAGTTTTATTTTATTTCCAATTTCCTTTCATCCTTGGAGAGGAAAGATCGTCTTACTCTCACCCCTGTACTCCTTGCCATATATATTCATAGACTTAATGTGGAAATGGAACTGATCAATACTCCCAGGATCTTTAGTCACTCTTCCTCGTGTGCCCATCAGGCTTCTCGGTAATCGCTCCAGGGAAACCTGAGTGTCATCGGCAAACTGGAGTCTCTTGAATTTCTATTTGCAAGGGAAATGGTAACCTGAGAGTTACCCTTCTTCGAGGGGGTTAGAGAGCTTCAGCTGATATTGGACTCCCTTATTTGTTTCTATAAATTTTTAACAGCCTGAAATGGCATTAAAGTCTGTGGAGAGCACAATATAATGCCACTAATCCTGTTGCTCTTACATTGCTTTACTGAGGCAAGCGCAGCAATAAATCCTTTCCTGTGTAAATCAGGAGAGATGTTAGCCATTTCTCTTCAAGGACATATCTCATTACTAGAGTTGGCTGATATAAATGAGAACGCAAGAATTAAATTTGAAATGTTTTCTTTTCTTCTCTCTTTAGTCCATGGATTCTCCTCTTTCTCCCATTCCTCTTTCCCCACATAATTGTACTTTTCCCATCTATTTTATATCATATCTTATCACATCGATCTTCCATCTATCTATTGACTTGCAAAATCTCAGTGTTTGGCCATTCTTCCATTTTAGGACACTTTCCTGCACGGTATTGTGCCAAATATATTTTGAGGGAACGTAGTAGGACTTGATCCTTGGTTTTCAAGAACTTGACGTCTCATGGAAAGAGTAAGTCAACTGCACACATAACAGAAACTCAAGGTTGAAGTTGCTAGACTACTGGTTAAAGGCAAGGGCTTGGCAGTTAGTTTGGGTTCTGTTCTGTCTCTACCACTTTCTACCTGGACATCCTAGGCAAATCTTTTGCCCTCTCTGAATCTCAGGCTCCTGATCTCTAAAACACTACATGAGGTTGTTGTGGTGATTAAATGAAGCATAAAATATTCAGCATAATGTTATTTATTGTTATAACTAATATGATAATTTGTGCTCAAAAAGATGTATACATAATAACCAAACTGTTCCTAAATCATTCTGAACAGTAAATTTGCCTCACCACCAATAAAATGCATCAGGTTTGGTTTTCTGTTGTGTATAAATTAGGACAGGCTGCTTTCAGAAACAAAGCTAGCCCAGATTCTCTGATCAGTCACCAGTATTATACCTATGGGAAAGCTGTTTCTCTACACAAGTGATAGGCTATGAGTAAGAAAAGATACTCTTATTGAGGAGCCACTGCGCCACCTCGCCCGCAGGTGTTGTAAAGTACCAAAAGCTACAGAATTAATATTAATATTTTGGGAGGCTTGAAGAACATTTTATTAATTTGGGTTAAGGTGTGCAGAGAAATTGTGAGAATAGTCCCTGTACTGTGTGATTGGCATGACCAGGATGGCCCTTGGCATTGTATTGTAAATGCAAAGGGGAGGAAAACATGGATTCCCAGACATACCACCACGCCTGTGGGGAAAGGGGGGAATGGCTAGCCAGGTACAGGGAGAGAAAAGCCAAAATAAACCTTTTCATATAACTATGAGCCATTTGCGGGCATTTGTCCCCACAGAAACTACCTCTTCTATGTAAATGCATGTGGTTAACATGTGTGACTCTAGACAGAGAGATAGCAGGTAAACACTAGATAATATAGGAAAGCCTTTTAATATGTAAAGAAACATCTTTCTACCAATGTGTTGATTTGTAAATTTTGTTTTCTCCAAAAGGATGTATGGCTCGCAAATTGAACATGGTCCTATCATGTTAAAGGACATATGACTATAACCAATAGTGGTAAGGGGCTCCTAATTACAATTTTTGCTTCTGTACTTCCCACTTACAAAACTATAAAAACTAAGTAGAACAAAAAGGGCCAGCACACGCTCCCTCAGACCACTGTTGGAGTTGCTGCTGCTTGGCCAAGCTAGACAATAAAGCTTTGATGTGTAATCTATGGACTTTGTTATGTCTTCAATGTTTCGGGTCCCTCTGGATTAGGATTAACACTTATAATTGTCTTTCTTGTGGTAGAAACTATGCTGCAGTAAACCACTGTTTCAACTAATCCTCATTCTTAAAAACAGTGATATCCAAATGTACTATCTTCATAGAGCTGGAATTTATCCAGACCAAAGATGATCAAGTCCAACATAGGTTGTTATATTTGCCGTGCTTGGTCCCATACAAACCAAGCCTGCTGCCTTCAGCCATTTATAGGTATGACCATTGCCTGTGCTTAGTTTCTTCCCATCTCCTGTTATATTAGGGTAAGTTTTGTCACTTTCCACTCTGTGCCCTACTCTCCCATGCCTACCGACACAGCCATCGATGATTCATTTGCATTGTGGAAAAAGAATGGGTCGTCATCTCCAGGACTTCAGGGGACCAAAGGAGACCAATCTATTCTGTGACTTTGGCAATCTGGAGTTTCCACGGGAAGAGAAGAACAATGGAAGAAAATGTAAAAGGCCCAGAATCGAAACCTTAGAATGCCTTCTGGCCCCAGTTCTGATTTACACTGTCAACACTGAACAAATTGCTCAGACTTTTGGAGACTCAGTTCACCCCTCTGTAAGGTAAATATATTGGGCTAAACAATCTCAGTTAATTCAGTCGAATTCATCTCTTTTACCTTTACAAAGTGCCCACTCTGTATAATGCATTGTGTAGAATGTGAGACACATTTCTATAAGGACACACACACACACACACACACACACACACACGCGTGCGCGCCCACACACATGTGCCAACACACGTGCATGCACCATGGCTCAGAATGTATTAAGAACCACAGTTAAGATATAAAATGTGAGGGAGTTTGGCTCTTTATGCTACTTCTCATCTTCTTTTTTATTTTATTTTATTCATTTTTCTGAAGCTGGAAACGGGGAGGCAGTCAGACAGACTCCCGCATGCGCCTGACCAGGATCCACCCGGCATGCCCACCAGGGGGCCACGCTTTGCCCCTCTGGGGCATCTCTCTGTTGCATCCAGAGCCACTCTAGCGCCTGAGGCAGAGGCCACAGAGCCATCCCCAGTGCCCGGGCCATCCTTGCTCCAATGGAGCCTCGCTGCGGGAGGGGAAGAGAGAGACAGAGAGGAAGAAGAGGGGGAGGGGTGGAGAAGCAAATGGGCGCCTCTCCTGTGTGCCCTGGCCGGGAATCGAACCCGGGACTCCTGCATGCCAGGCCGACGCTCTACCGCTGAGCCAATCAGCCAGGGCCTACTTCTCATCTTCTAACCTGACGCCAAATCTGTGATTTGTCTGTTCAAGTTCACTCGCATCATGAGCATGACTTCTTTGGGACTTTGTCAATTTCTCATTTCCTCTGGAAAATGATGCAAATAAATGTAATAGCTATTTCAAATAATATATATTTTTCTTAAGTGGGAAAGTGGAGAAAACCAAAAAAGAAAATCCAAGGGGATATATAGTTTAATTGTCACAGATTAATTATCTTGTCTCCAAAACTTATTATGAGTTGGCCAGTGAAGATATCCTTGTCTCCTTTCGGTATAGAAGGAGTTTAGACTTCTAGAGGAGGAAGCACTTATTGGAGGATAAATTAAGCTGAAGAGATGCTCACTACAGTACTGTGAGTATAATGCACAGAGGAATAACTTCTATGTTTATTCTTCAAACTCAAAACTCATCTTTGCCATTAATATTTTCTCTCCTGATTTATCTTGTGTAGGAGATAATGTATGGTGACATCAATTTCCTGGTTAATAATTCCCACCTGAGTTGCGGTTTGAGGGTTTGAGTGCTTAGAATGAGCTCAGCTAGAAATTGTTTCCTCCTGCCAATAGGTGGCAGCGGAGACAAATTAGTCTGAGATTGGAACTAAAATGTAAAAGAAGGGAGTTGGGGTGGGACCTCCCATTTGGTCCAACCACATTTATTTTGCACCACTGCAGAGCACTAAGGACTTGAATAAGACATGATCTCTACATGTTTTGGAGTTTCTGTTCAGAAGATTCATAAAAAGATTTTCTTCTTTTATAACAAGAAACATTTTACAAATGTTTGTAGAGTAAAAGAAGCATCGTGTAAAATATAACTTTATTAAAGAAACTCTACATTTCTTATCTTCTCTCTTAATTTAATGCATTCCGTAAGTTCTCCTTAGACAACTGCTCTGACATTGAGGGAACCAGACTCTCCTAATAATAAATCCAAGAGACACCAACCACCCAAACAAAACCCCTAGGCTTTGGCTCAAACTGAGGGCCTCGGCCTTTTCTAAAAGAAAGAAATACCCTCTTCTTTTTCTGTCAATTGATACTACGTGAAGAACTCAAAAACTTTCTTTCTAGAGCAAGTTGCCTTTGTCCTGTTCCTTTGAATAACCAAAAAAAAACAGCCATTGAAATTATTTATAATTTTAAACTTACATAAAGATGACACAACTTGTGAAAGATATTTTTTAACATGTCTAATCACATGTTGCTTTACTTAAAGGCAAGGAATGATGGGCAAAAATTCTGGTGAATTTGTTTTCATGTTTCAAAACTCAGCAAAATTGGTGTCTTCTCAGTGAAAATTTTGTTATCTTTTTTTTTTTTTTTTTAGTTTTTATTTTAGTGAGAGGAGGGGAGGCCAAGAGACAGACTCCCACATGTGCCCCAACCGTGATCGACCTGGCAAGCCCACTTGGGGGCGATGCTCTGCCCATCTGGGGCTGCTGCTTTGTTTCTTGGCAACTGAGCTATTTTAGTGCCTGAGGCAGAGGCTCCAGGCAGCCATCTTCAGTGCCTGGGTCCTTTGCTCTCAAATCAATTGAGCTAAGCTCTAGGAGGGGAAGAGAGAGAGAGTGAGAGAGAGAGACAGAGAGAGAGAGAGAGAGAGAGAGAGAAGGGGGAGGTGTGGAGAAGCAGATGGTTGCTTCTCCTGTGTGCCCTGACTGGGAATCAAACCTGGGACATCCGCATGCCAAGCTGATGCTCTACCACTGAGCCAACTGGCCAGAGCCAGGATTTTGCTATCTTTTAATAAAGTCCTCCTCTCCTTTGAGCATCCACAGACCATGTGCCTTCTGCCATTGCACACACTTATCTTATCCTCTTTTAAGTAAGTTTTAAAAATCCCTATATTTTGCTCACCAGACTGAGCTTTGGGGGCCATAACTGTATAATTAATCTTGATTCTACAGTGACAAATGCAGCGGTCATTTATATTGGTTAAAGAAATAAATTTATAAGTAGAAAAATGGTTAAAAAGGAAGAACTAGAATATTCCATGAACTGTGTCACATTTTTAGAGAAACATGGAGGTGATTATTCAAAAATTGAGACATGATAGAAATCTCAGTTTGAGACACATCAGTTAGAATGTTTTAGAGCCGTATCTGAGTTCATATCAGATTCTGTCACATATTGGCAAATAATTTAACATCTTTGAGTTTGTTTACTCACATAAAATGTGAAAAATAATGCTTCACAGAGCTGTTACCACCTTAACGAGCTAATAAACAGCTTAAATTATACATTTTTTTTTTTTCTCTGTACTCTTCTGAAGCTGGAAACGGGGAGAGACAGTCAGACAGACTCCTGCATGCGCCCGACTGGGATCCACTCGGCACGCCCACCAGGGGCTACGCTCTGCCCACCAGGGGGTGATGCTCTGCCCCTCCGGGGCGTCGCTCTGCAGCGACCAGAGCCACTCTAGCACCTGGGGCAGAGGCCAAGGAGCCATCCCCAGCGCCCGGGCCATCTTTGCTCCAATGGAGCCTTGGCTGCGGGAGGGGAAGAGAGAGACAGAGAGGAAGGAGGGGGGGGTGGAGAAGCAAATGGGCGCTTCTCCTATGTGCCCTGGCCGGGAATTGAACTGGGGTCCCCCGCACGCCAGGCCGACGCTCTACTGCTGAGCCAACCGGCCAGGGCCAAATTATACATTTTAACATAATATACACATAAGGGATGCTGACTACTACTGTTATCTTTATGACAAATTATTTTCTCTTTTAAAGACATTGGAAAATTACAGCCAGGAAAATTAGCACACAAATCAAAAGTAGTTTAGTCTTTCGTAGCTTGTGGAAACAAAGGTAACACAGTTTTGCTATGAAAGAAATAAAGGCAATTTTGCAGGTGAAAAATGGTTGGTTCATTGAAAAAAATAATTTATTTTATGCAGTGGTTATTTTTACACTAAATTGAAAAAACGTATTTACAAAAAGATCCTGACTTGTGTTACCTTGTGATAGCTTTTAGATACTTTGGGGGGGGGGGAGTATTGATAAATTAATCTTATAAATATATAAATACACTTAATGAAATATGATTAGAATCACGATTTTAAGTTAAATTGAGGTCTATGAGATTTTAAAAATACAGAAACCTTCTGGCAAAGAGAAAATGTTCAAAATCCATTTGTGGTTTGGCAAGCTGCTTATAGAATGATTCAAGAACTGTAGCTGGGGAATCAGAAGGCTGACAGTCTAAGCCGAATTGGCTGTGTTACCCATGGCTGTGCAGTGGCCTCTGCCCAGCTTTGTCTTGGACCAACGTAGCTGCATCGTTAGCTGTTGGGTTGGAATGTCTGTGGATGAGCAAATGTCTCATCAAATAGCTAAGATGGTGTAGGGTTTATGAACTTTGGGGTCAGACATCAGATCTTACCATAATTAAAAGACCATAAAACAATAAGAAGAAGCGACGCAATCATCCCCAGCTAAAGTCACCTCAATTCCTTAGAGCTATTTTGAGGATAGACGGCTTGCAAAGCCCATGCTTTAAAAATGTGCTGTGATTATATCACTCTCAACCCTGTCTTAGGCTGCATTCAAGAGGATTTATCCTTATTTATGTTTGTGGAATGAGATCTCTTTTCAAGTGCTCGGGCGCTTTGCTTGGTGTCCTTTGGATGATTCAAAAACGAAGCCTTCTCACTTTTAATCCTTTCCTTTCCTTAAACAGAATTGCCTCTCATAATTTCTTCTCTTTTACTTTAAAAAAAATCAAAAGGAAAGAACAAAGAAGCGGGAAGCATCTAGTCTGAACTTGCTGCTACGAGGGCTGTAGCTGGTCGTTAACAACGGCACTTCCTTCTGTCATTTTTCCTACAGGTTGAAAATCAACCTTTCTCTTCAATATGTTTCTCTGTGGTTGGAGACATTAACAAATTAAATAATTTTAATGAAATGACTATTTATGCATGTTTAAGTACTAGCTTCAGAGAGAAACAGAAGTGTTTTTGAAGCATCTCTCTCCTGAACCTAAATCCTGCATAATCTAAACGGTGCCATTGGTGAATGCTGGTGTTTAAACACTAAATCACTCAAAACCTGTTCTCAGTCTAAATTTTTCTCATCCAGAAATCTCACACATGATTTAGCATAAATTGTAGCCTATTGTGATGACAATCTGTAAGTGAAATACTCTAAACTGTGTGAAAGGGTTGTTCACTGACTGGGGAAATCTGAAAAAGGTCACATCTGTGACTACTCAGGAAACAGAAAGAGGTTTCTAAGGAAATAAACCTTATTCTCTACTGCTCTGTGAGATTGGAAACATCTAAGAATTCATCAGGAGTTATTGGAATATTGTGGCAATGCAAGTGAGAAATGAGAATGAGAAAACAGTGTCCATGACTACAAATATCTAGACTATGGGTATGGGCAGCCTCATACTTCACTAATACTAATTTTTTTATAAGACAATTTGGCAATACTTAAAGAAAAGTTTAAAATGTGCCTATCCTTTGGTCCCTCAGTTCTGTTTCTAAAAATGTACCCTAATTGAATTTAGGATGTGTGTAAAGATTCACTTACAAGGATATTCATTGCAGAATTACTTATGATAGAAAAATACTGGAAGCAATCCAAATACCCAGCAACAGGGTTCTGGTTAAATAAATCGTAGGATAAAGTCCTACAGTGCTATACCATTCAGCTTAAAATGTATTGTTAAGGAAATGGAAAAAGTTTCTGAAAGAATGTAAGTATAATTCCTCTTATCTTTTGCAATTAAATCCCATGATTTAAATATCTAGAAAATACACTTTAAAAGGTGACTAATAATGGTTACCTCATAAATCACGGGGTTAGAAGTGTTTCTTTTTTATCTTTTTGCTTTTTGACATTCTTTACTTTTCTACAATGAACATGTGTTGCTTGTATATAAAATTGCCCCTTGGCCCCTCACACCTCAACTTTGAGATGGCTCGGAGCCTCTCAGTCTTCTGCAGAGAATAAAACACCCTGACCATCCTGGGCATAACCAGAATCTTTATTCTCGAATGTGGAATTGGAACCTCCTTAGACTGCAAAGATGGAAACGGGGAGAGACAGTCAGACAGACTCCCGCATGCGCTAGACCGGGACCCACCCCGCACGCCCACAAGGGGCGACGCTCCGCCCACCAGGGGGCGACGCTCTGCCCCTCCGGGGCGTTGCTCCGCTGTGACCAGAGCCACTCTAGCGCCTGGGGCAGAGGCCAAGGAGCCATCCTCAGCGCCTGGGCCATCCCCGCTCCAATGGAGCCTTGGCTGCCGGAGGGGAAGAGAAAGACAGAGAGGAAAGAGGTGGGGGGGGGTGGAGAAGCAAATGGGCGCCTCTCCTAGGTGCCCCGGCCGGGAATCGAACCCGGGTCCCCCGCACGCCAGGCCAATGCTCTACTGCTGAGCCAACCGGCCAGGGCTCTTCTTGCCTTTTAAATAATTTACTTTTTCAAAGTACTATATGATACCTGCTTATGTTTTAAATTAAAAATATTTTAAAATTATTATTTTAGTATAACTTATGAGAACTGTTTACATAATTGGGAACATCCAGGGCTTGGAATCACTTCTTTGGAATGTAGATTTATTTTAGCAAATACTTAATGGGTTGGAATCACTTTGAAATGAATACTAATGAGTGATTTTTTGAATTTTTTAAAAATTGGATTTATTAGGGTGACATTGGTTAATAAAATTAAATAGGCTTCAGGTGTACAATTCTATAATATATCTCCTGTATATTGCACTATATGTTTAAAACCCCAAGTCAAGTCTCCTTTCCTTTATTCCCCCTTCACCCTTTTCTACCTCCCAACCCTCTTATCTCTCTTACAACCCCCAAACTGTTGTCTGTGTGTATGAGTTTTTCTTTGCTTTGCTTCATTCTTTTACATTTTTCACCCAATCCCCAACCCCTTTCCCCTCTGACTGCTGTCAGTCTGTTCTCTGTATCTATGAGTCTCTTTTCAGTAGATTGGAATAGAAAACCAAACTAGAGTCAGAAAGGAAGATCAAGGGAATTCAAGTAAGAATAAAGCTCCTCCATCTTCATTCCTGTATTGGTATTCCGTGTCCTTAAGTTCTGTGAATAGAACCAGTAGACTCTCTTCTTATCTCCATTAAGCATGGAGCCCGATCGATATGATTTGGGTCAAAGAACAAACAGCTATGTATTTTGGATTATAATAGAAAAAATCATAGCACTCATCTTTCAGGGGTATTATTTTTAGAATTTGCCAAAGGGCATTCTTCTCAACCATTGCTATGACTGATGCTCCATGTTGTATATCCAGGCTTCCTACTCCTTTTGGATCTTAATGCTTATCAACCTAAACCCCGTTGATGCTCATACTTTTTTTTTTTTTTTCATTTTTCCGAAGCTGGAAACGGGGAGGCAGTCAGACAGACTCCCGCATGCGCCCGACCGGGATCCACCCGGCATGCCCACCAGGGGGCGATGCTTTGCCCCTCTGGGGCGTCGCTCTGTTGCATCCAGAGCCATTCTAACGCCTGAGGCAGAGGCCACAGAGCCATCCCCAGCGCCCGGGCCATCTTTGCTCCAATGGAGCCTTGGCTGCGGGAGGGGAAGAGAGAGACAGAGAGGAAGGAGAGGGGGAGGGGTGGAGAAGCAAATGGGCGCCTCTCCTGTGTGCCCTGCTGGGAATCGAACCAGGGACTCCTGCACGCCAGGCCGATGCTCTACCGCTGAGCCAACCGGCCAGGGCCAATGCTCATACTTTTATTACTAATTTTACCTTGCCTTTTAGGCTAGGTCCTTAAATGAGAGTAAACCTGGAATTAAGGTGATTGAGATCACCAGAAACAATTACCATGGAGATTGGGTTAAAGTCCCTTGCTTTTGTGGTTTGGTTCATTCAAACTGTGGATATGGTTTATGCTAAATGGTTATGCTAATTTCAGATTTTCATTTGCCCAGAATTATGTAGAGTTTGCTTTCAACACTAACTCTTTTACTACTATACTATTCAAATAGAAAACTACTGAGCTTAGGAGACCCCGAAGTAAAAGTGTTTCCAAAATTCTCAATGCACTATAATAAATTTCTCATGACATCTTATTAACATGCTCAAGCCTCCCAAATTCTCATCCTCTGGTAAGGGCAAAGTTAGAGGTTTTTTCCTTCATAATAATACATGACCTTGTAGAGTCTTTATCAAAGCACTCATGATATTATATGCTAATTGTTTTGCCTGTTTTCTCTTAACAGACTTTCGGCTCTTTGAAGGCCAGGACAACGACTCCACTCATCTTTCCATATCCAAATCCTGTCTACCATAAAAGAGGCAATCGATGCATTAAATACAACTGTAAGAATTGAATATTCTCCTTGTGAAGAAATGCCATAGGATGAAATATCTATTTACTGTTAATAATCTTATGTCTGAATTGGTAGTGATAAAAAGTGAGAAAGGAAAGCAATGATATTTTATAGTGCCTATTAATGATATATAAAGTTGGAAGATAAGCAAGAAGTTTTTTTTTTTTTTTCTGTATTGTATAAGTCAGTTTGATAAAGTGGATACTTTACAACTCTGGCCTCTGGGGTATTTTTATGCATATGCAGTTACTGCTCAATCTTGTCCGATAAAATTTTCCAATAAAATTGCAGCTAACTTCTGCAAAAAAACTGATATCATTCTGCCACTCAGAAATCTTACACTGTCTCGGAGTCACTGCACCAAATATCAGCCAGCATACTCAAGGTTGTCTGGAGCAAGGAGCAGTCAGTACAGCAGTGGATTTCGCTTAAAAGCCACAGTATCATTGAATAAGCTTTTACTTTCTTAGGCACTCGATAAAACATGATTGGAATGTATCATCACTAAAAGACAGGTTTTCTGTTTTCTTTTTTTTTTCTTCTACCCATATTGATTTATTTTTACAACCTAGGGAGCTCTAGTCATCAAACATAATTTAGGGGGAAAATGTCTCATTATAATAGGATCAAAGAACCCCCTAGAGGTAGCCTGAATTTTACATTGTAAAACACAGTGGGTTAAAATCTTGTCTTTCTGGCTAGAGACATCACCATCCTTAGAGGTCAGTTCAATAGCAAAAACATGTTATGTGTAAATTAAGTATCAGACCATGTGTGCTGGTTTCCTGGTGAGTGTTGGAGACAGAAAGAGGACGGAGCTGAAGGGGTTTTTCTTCAGGGGCTCACAGTCTAGCGGGGAAAACGGACATTCTGACAAATGATGAAAACACCCACGAGGCTTTGGAATCCTAGAGAGGGGACAGAAACTCTTCCACATTTTCTTTTTCCGTTACATTTGTTTTGAAATTTTAGTACTTGTATTCAATGCGTCCTGGCTAATATAGTCTCTTAGTGGTAGTAATATTGGGTTCCTAGTCTCTGGTTTTGAAACTGGTCATTTGACTCATCTGGTTTTGCACTCCTGGGTTCTTTGATCAAGTTTTTTTTTTTTTTTTTCCTCTGTCCCTTACTGGGTCTAAACCACGCAAGCCAGTCACAGAACTCTGTTGGAAAGTTGCTAACTGTAGCTGCTAGACAGAGACTTATGACTACTGTTTAAAAAAGTCAGAAGAGGCCCTGGCCAGTTGGTTCAGTGTTAGAGCGTCGGTCTGGCGTGCAGGAGTCCCGGGCTCGATTCCCGGTCAGGGCACACAGGAGAAGCGCCCATCTGCTTCTCCACCCCTCCCCTTCTCCTTCCTCTCTGTCTCTCTCTTCCCCTCCCGCAGCCGAGGCTCCATTGGAGCAAAGTTTGCCAGGCACTGAGGATGGCTCTGTGGCCTCTGCCTCAGGCGCTAGAATGGCTCTGACTGCGGCAGA
This sequence comes from Saccopteryx leptura, assembly GCF_036850995.1. Classification (NCBI taxonomy): domain Eukaryota; kingdom Metazoa; phylum Chordata; class Mammalia; order Chiroptera; family Emballonuridae; genus Saccopteryx; species Saccopteryx leptura. The sequence continues at coordinate 37,026,956 of NC_089515.1, read as the reverse complement.
GCGATGCCCCAAGATGGGCAGAGCATCGCCCCCTGGTGGGCATGCCGGTGGATCCCGGTCGGGCGCATGCGGGAGTCTGTCTGACTGCCTCTCCGTTTCCAGCTTCGGAAAAATACAAAAGAAAAAAAAGCCAGCACATTCAATGTGCCACGTACCCCAAGGAGACAACTAGCCCTCTCTGATTGCCACTTTAAAGGGCAATAATAGCACATCAGGTCCTAGTGGAATGCAAATTAAATTAAGTAAGTAGTTTATATTTATTTATTTATTATTTATTTATTCATTTTACTTTTCCAAAAATATATTTATTTTTAAAAACAAAAATCAGACATGCTTTATTTAGTGAGCAGAAAGATGAACAAATTGGAGAGAGGTGATCTAAACTGGTGGTTCTCAAGCTGGATGGAAATCAAAATGACACATGGAACTTGTTAAAAGTAAAGGGGATACATACAGATCTAGAAATCAAAATTTAAAAAAAACCCCACAAATGACTTTGCTGCATAGTCAGGTTTTTGAGTTTCAGGATCTTATGACCTCTTGTGAATATGTCTAATCATAAGAGTGTTAGGCAATTTTCTGAGTGAATAACTAAATGATGTAAAAAAACAATTCACCTACTCATTCATGATTGAATTGGATGTGAAAAGAATTTGTTGGAATAAAATGGCTGAGTTTTTTTGGCATTGTGAAAGATTGTTTTGAAAACCATACTTTGAACTCTAACCATTCTGCTAATCTATTATAGCAATACATATGCAATATATATATTTCAATATAACACAGCATGGATCCTGAATTCACTTGTTTCTCTTCTCACTTCTATTAACAATACCTCTGTCACTTTGGCCAATGATTTATAAATGTAGGGAAATGCTATTAGGAATACAGTCAGGTTCTCTTGCTGAAAGCAGATATCGTCAAGCTGTCTGACATCTGTAAGAGTAAGGGGGAAAAGATGAACTTTCTGCTTTTGGAAATTCTCACATGGTTGTTTGGTTGGTTGTTTTACAAAAGCATGGACTGAGTCCTTAGAAAGAAAATCAAGTTGAGCACAGATTTTTTTTTTTTTTTTTTTTTCATTTTTCTGAAGCTGGAAACGGGGAGAGACAGTCAGACAGACTCCCGCATGCGCCCGGCCGGGATCCACCCGGCACGCCCACCAGGGGGCGACGCTCTGCCCACCAGGGGGCGATGCTCTGCCCCTCCGGGGCGTCGCCATGTTGCGACCAGAGCCACTCTAGCGCCTGAGGCAGAGGCCACAGAGCCATCCCCAGCGCCCGGGCCATCTTTGCTCCAATGGAGCCTTGGCTGCGGGAGGGGAAGAGAGAGACAGAGAGGAAAGCGCGGCGGAGGGGTGGAGAAGCAAATGGGCGCTTCTCCTGTGTGCCCTGGCCGGGAATGAGCACAGATTTTTGAATAACATAAAACATCTATTCATTTCTTAAGATGCTTCAAGTGTGTGTCTGCTGAAAAGAGGGCCTAAGTGGTGATGTTTGGGTCAGTGCTCCACCCCATAGAGAATGGGGCCAGAGAAAGGAGGAAAGTGTTCTGGCAGCTGTGGCAGAATCAAATAGGACAAAGAGGGACACTTCTTCCAAGGCAGAGGAGGCATTGTTACTAGAAAATAATAATTTAAAAACAGTACCAGGCAGATAAAACCAATATAGATTCACTTTTATTATAAATTGGATTACATTGTTTTTTATTTTCTCTAAAACTAAAATGTAGGCAGGGGCACAAAAATTAAGGCTGTTCCATTTGGTTTTATGTTTGAGACCTTTTTGGAATGGCTGGCAGAGGTATGCATCCATTAGCCACTTCACAAGCCAGAAGGAAAGGAAAGAAGAGTGGTTAGGCAGGCATTTTCCTGCATAAAAAATTGTGTTGTTTGGCTTCAAAGAAGAATATTGTTCCAAATGTATGCTATACTAGATACAAAATAATTATAAAACAGTGTGGTTCTGTCAGTTAAGTCCTGAGATTAGCATGTGAGATGAAAATGAGTTACTGTTTTGGTTGCTGTCCCCATCACACATGCTGCTTATTGGTGGCAAAGTTGTTTATTAAAAGTTTCACTTTCACTGAGTAACAAATGCATAGTTACAAGTTGTCATGTGCCATGTGAAAAAGCATTTGTTTTTGGCATTATTTCCCAAGGCTAGTGGTTTGTCCAATAGTAACAATTTATAGAAACAATTGACGACCAAACCAGGAAATAGATCCTTACTCCATTTTAGTCTTCTGCTCCATTTACGCTCACTTTGATTCTGTGATTTTTCTTTCTTATGGTCTCTTCCCATTCTGCACAGTTCAATCTAATTCAAAATCCCATTCTCCACTCTTCTATTCTTTCGTGACCTATTTTCTCTAAAGATTTTATTATTCTTCTGTAAATAACGGTTTGTATTTTTTCTTTTAATTTTTAATTGCAGTTGACATTCAATATTATGTTAGTTTCAGTTGTACAGCATAGTGGTTAGATACATGTAACTTACACACTGATCCTTCCAATAGGTCTAGTACCCATCTGACACCACACATAGTTATTGAAATATTTTTTACTATATAGTCCCTGTGCTGTACTTTACGTCCCCCGACTATTTTGTAACTGCCAATTTCTCCTATTTATCTCTTCACTGTTGTCATCCAACCCTCCAACCCCTTTTCTCTCTGTCAACCCTGTTTGTTCTATCTATGAGTCTGTTTCTGTTTTGTTTATTCATTTGTTTTGTTCTTTAGATTCCACACATAAATGAAATCATATGGTATTTGTCTTTCTCTGTCTTACTTATTTCACTTAACATAATACCCTCTAAGTCAGTCCATGCTGAGGTATATGGTAAGATTCATTCTTTTTTATGGTTGAGTACTATTTCATTGTGTATATGTAGCAAAGTCTTTTTATCCACTCATCTTGATGGACACTTGAGCTGCTTCTATATTTTGGCTATTCATTGCAAATAATGTTGCAATGAATACAGGGGTAGATATATCTCTTTGAATTAATGTTTGGGGTTTCTTTGGATATATATCCAGAAGTGAAATTGCTCAGTTATAAGGAAGTTTTATTTTTAATTTTTTGAGGAACCTCCATCTGTTTTCCATAGCGGCTGTACCAACCTGCATTCCCACCAACAATGCATGGGATTCCCTTTTCTCCATATCCTCACCAACACTTGCTGTTTTTTTATTTATTCATGATGACCATTCTGACAAGGGGGAGGCGATATCTCATTGTGGTTTTAATTTGCATTTATCTGATGGATATGACATTGAGTATCTTTTCGCTTTGTAATCATTACTTTTTCTCATTCTCTTTTTTTTTTTCTCTTCACTCCTGTTTCCTTTCCTTCAGGTACTTCCCTATTTCTTGTCAAGGTGAATGTAGAATTGGAGAAATGTACTGAAGAAAGGTTTAAGAAAAGTGAAAAATAATAAGAGAAAAAAACAAAATTAAGAAGTGGAATCTTTAAAAATAGAAAGTTGCTTTGGTATAAAAAAAACAGACTAACTTGGACTTGCAGATTGAGATACATTAAATAGGGAGAGTCAGAGATTCCAAGATGGCAACGGAGTAGGCAGACATTCCAACTGCCACCTCTTAAATTAAGTTGGTTTGCAACTTAATTTAAGAACGATCATCTTGAAAAACCAACTTTGGACTAAATGAAGAAGAATCTATAACCAAGGATCACAGAAGAAGCCACGATGAGACTGGTAGGAAAGGCAGAGATGCGGAAAGGGCTGCCCGCTCCCAGGAGCAAGCGAGGCTGAGTATCTGGAGGGTCTCTTACTGTGGGGAGAGTCGCCCTGAGAGGGGAGGGTCTTCAGCCCCAGACCTGGAGCCCCAGCCTAGAAGAGGAGCTCACATAGTATTTGGTGGTGAAAAGAGCTGAGGTTTCTGTCTGTTAGAAAGAGACAGAGCTCTTAGAAATGCAAGCTCCATTTTAAAGGTCCAGTGCAGAAAATCTCGTTTGCAGCCACTTAGCCAGGGCTCCAGCGGAGGGAGCTCTGAGAGGACTAGAGTTGCGTGAAGAGAGTGTAAAGTTGGTGGCCCAGGGAGAGACACTGTGGGGGACGGCCAGCAGAACCCCTGTGCTGAGTCATTCTCCAATACTGCAATTGCCATCTTTCATGGGTGGTGTAGTTCCCTCTGGGTGGCATCAGCCTGGGGGAAAGCAACTGCCCCACCCTCAGGAGTTTCTCCTACCCCACCCTATGGAGACAGGGCTGTTATGATGAGTCAGCCAGGAAACAGGGGGTGTGTCAGTGACTCAGTTTTCTGGCATTGAGGCCAGAGATTTCCCACACCCCCACTTGCACACTCCCAAAACTATGATTGGTGCTTCCACCTCACAGGAGGCTCAATTGAAACTGCCTGGACTTGAGGCAGACCACACTCTGGGTCTCAGAGGCCAGATGCACCAGACTCCTGGTGGCTACACCCTACTGAGGTCTGTGAAAAAATGTCTGGACAGACTGACACCTGTGGTCAAGAGGCAGAGCCAAGTCCACCACCCTTCCTAATCCCAGAATTGCCCCAGGCTCTAGACTCCACCAGAGATTTTTTTTTTTCAGTAGCCAAGCTCAACAAGCAGACAGAGGCTGCCAGAGATGAGGCTCAGGGAACCTTGAACTTTTGCAGACCTTTCCCCGGGCCCAGGATAAAAGCCAGCCTAGGTGTGCATCTGGTATTTTCATGTGCACCCGGGCCCAGCAGAGGCAGCCACAAACTCTGAATTGCTTGCAGCTCCAAGAAGGTTGCTGAGGTTCAGTCATGGGCAGTGTCTCCCACTGGTCTGAACTGGGTTTCCTCCAGGGAGGCCTAGGGCTGGCACATTCAATGGCCAGCTGCAAAGAGCATCGGTTTAGGACCCAATGACCCCTGCTGGTGGTGTGTCCTAAGGAAGGGATCATCAGACACCAGGCCCAGCTGAGGCGAGTTCTGCTTTCTGTGACCAACACCAGCACAGTGGTTTATGCGCATTAGACAGGGTGGAACTTCACAGTGAGCTGGCCCAGGTTCTGGATATCCTGCTCCATTGGGCTAAGTTACACAGGGGTACTGGAAAGAGGCTTGGAGCACAGACATTCAAAGTATGGGTTCCTGTGAGCTTATTGTTAGGTCTGGTTGAGGGATTTAAACACTTTCTGGCTGAGGGAGAGAGTCAGCCCTAGAGAAAGACTCTCAGTTTTTCTTTCAGAGACCAGGAGCTCACTAGATGAAAGACTTTTGCAGAGGGAACTATCGACCCCACCCAGTCTGAACCTGCTGCTCACCTCACTGAAGAGAAATAGAATTGGAGTATCCAGCAGTGTCTGAGGGATTAGGTTCTAAAGTAGGGGCCACTTTCCCTGTACTGAGCTCCTGATCCAGAGACCACTGAATTTGGGGGCCCCACTAAAGTTGTATTCCCAACCTCAGCTGCCTAACCCACCAAGCTTACAACCTGTAGAGGGTTTGGTGGAGTGAGGCCAGTCTGAACCCACACTGCAGTCTTTCTGTAGAAGACTCTGGGGGAAGACCACACAGCTACAAGAGGAGATGGAGCAGCTAAAACGTGGAGGCAAATCTTACAGAGCTTGGGGCTGCAAAAGAGATGGAGCAGCTGAAAAGTGGAGGCAAATCTTACAGAGCTTGGGGCTTTTATGGAGCTATGGTCATCTCTAAACTGGAGGAAGCTGATCCTTATACACAGTATGGCCCCTCCCACACTACCCAAGCACAGAAAAGGCAGACACAAACAGCGAGCAGAACAGTAGCTCCAGACAGGTAGGCAACAGCAGGTTACAAACAATGGCTAACACAAACCCAAGAAGACCCAGAACCAACACAATCAGTAGTGGGTGACAGGTAGCACCAACACTAGACCCAGCTAGCTACACAAGCAACATGCCCAAAGGAGGAGTCCAGCAGGCACCAGAAACTGCAGAGAATAAATGCACCCAACAGGACAGACATTGCACAGTGTCTAATACATACGATCAAGGCTGACCCTTAGAGCCAACCAGCCTGAAGAGATAACTGTACCTAAAAGAGGACTAACCACTTTCAATGCTCACACACAACAAGAGGGTAAACACCATCCTCGAGAAATATTTCTAGAGCAAGAAACTCAGGTGGCCTGGAGGTCAGTAACACTGAAACCATCTTACTTTTAAAAACACCACAACAAATTTCAAAGTTAGAGCACAGCTACTGAATACACAGAAAAAAAATGGGCAGAGCGTCAGCCTGGTGTGCAGAGGTCCCAGGTTCGATTCCCGGCCAGGGCACACAGGAGAAGTGCCCATCTGCTTCTCCACCCCTCCCCCTCTCCTTTCTCTCTGTCTCTCTCTTCCCCTCCCACAGTGAGGCTCCATTGGAGCAAAGATGGCCCAGGCGCTTGGGATGGCTCCTTGGCCTCTGCCCCAGGCACTGGAGTGGCTCTGGTCACTAATGGAGCGACGCCCCGGAGGGGCAGAGCATCGCCCCCTGGTGGGCGTGCCGGGTGAATCCTGGTCGGGCGCATGCGGGAGTCTGTCTGACTGTCTCTCCCAGTTTCCAGCTTCAGAAAAATACAAAAAAAAAAAAAAAAAAAAAAAAAAAAAAGCAGAGAAAGAAATATGACCCAAATGAATCAACAAGAGAAATCCTCAGGAAAAAAAACTAAATGAAATGGAAGTAACCAAACTACCAGACACAGAGTTTAAAATAATGATTTTAAGGATGCTCAAGGATCTTAGAGCAACAATGGATGATCATAATGAGTACCTAATATAGAGACAGCAAGCATCAAAAAAGACATTGACATCATAAAAAAGAAACACTCAGAAATGACAAATATAATATCAGAAATGAAGGCTGCACTAGAAGGAATCAATAGCAGGCTGGATGAAACAGGATTGAATCAGCAATTTAGAGGACAAGATAAATGTAAGCACAGAAGTAGAACAACAAAAAGAGGCTCAAAAAGACTGAGGAAATGCTAAGAGACCTCTGAAACAACATGAAGAAAAACAACATCTGCATCATAGGGGTTCCTGAAGGAGAAGAGAACAAACAAGGGATAGAGAACCTGACTGAAGAAATCATAGCTGAAAATTTTCCTAAATTGATGAAGGAAAAACTCACACAATTTCAAGAAGCACAGAGAGTCCTGTTACAGATGAACCCAAGGAGCCCTACACCAAGACACATCCTAATTAAAATGCCAAAGTTAGGAGACAAAGAAAAAATACTTAAAGCTGCAAGAAAAAAAAAAAAACAGTTAATTACCACCAGAGGAAGTTGCCATAAGGATGACATCTGATTTCTCAACAGAAACACTTGAGGTCAGAAGGGATTGGCAAGAAATATTAAAAGTGATGCAGAACAAGAACCTACAACCAAGATTACTTTATCTAACAAGGTTATCATTTAAAATTGAAGGAGAAATAAAAAGCTTTCCAGACAAAAAAAAAGATTCAAGGAATTTATTACAACCAAACCAGTACTACAACAAGCAAAATGAAAAAGAAATCGAGAGAAAGAGGATTGTAGGTTTAAAAAATAAAATGGCAATAAAGAAGTACATATCAATAATAACCTTAAATGTAAAGAGATTAAATGTTCCAATCAAAGGACATAGGCATGGATAAAAAAAGAGAACTCATATATATGATGTCTACAAGAGACCCACCTCAGAACAAAAGATAAACATAGCCTGAAAGTGAAGGGATGAAAAAAAGTATTTCACGTAAATAGAAATTATTAAAAACTAGAGTAGCAATACTTATATCTGACAAAATAGCCTTTACAACAAAAGCTATGGTAAGGGACAAAGAAGGTCATTACATAATGATAAAGGAAGCACTCCTACAGGAGAATATAACCATTGTGAATATTTTTGCACTCAATATAAGAGTACCTGAATATATAAAGCAGATTTAATGGACATAAAGGGTAATATAGACAGCAGTACTATAATAGGGGATTTTAATACCTTACTAACATCAATGGACAGGTCCTCCAGACAGAAAATTAACAAAGAAACAGTGGCCTTAAGCGACACACTAGATCAACTGGTTTTAATTAATATCTTCAGAACCTTTCACCCCAAAGCAGCAGAATATACATTCTTTTCAAGTGCTCATGGTACATTCTCTAGGATAGACCACATGTTAGGACACAGAATGAGTTTCAATAAATTTAAGAAGATTGAAGTCCTAACAAGCATCTTCTCTGATCACAGTGGCATGAAACTAGAATGCAATTACAGTAGGAAAACTGAAAAACATTCAAACACTTAGAGGTTAAATAGCATGTTATTAAATAACAAATGTGTTAATGAGATCAAGAAAGAAATAAAAAGTGTCCTTGAAACAATTAAAAATGAACATAAAACAACACAAAATCTATGAGACACAGCAAAAGCAATCCTGTAGGGAAGTTAATAGCACTACAGGTACCTTAAGAAGCAAGAGAAAAGAAAAGGCTTAAATAAACAAATTAACCCTGCATCTGAAAGAACTTGAGAAAGAACAACAAATAAAGCCCAAAGGAAGTAGAAGGAAGGAAATAATAAAGATCAAAGTGGAAATAAGTGGAATAGAGGCCCCCCAAAATAAAAAAAACCAATACAAAAGATCAATAAAACCAACAGCTGGTTCTTTGAAAATGTAAACAAGACTGACGAACTTTTAACCAGACTGATCAAGAAAAAAGAGAGAGGACTCAAATAAATAAAATTAGAAATGAAAAAGAAGAAGTAATAACTGATATTACAAATACAAAGGATTGTAGGAAAAGACTATAAAGATCTATATGCAAAAAATTGGACAACCTAGGTGAAATGGATAAATTTCTAAAAACATACAATCTTCCAAGACTTAATCTGAAAGAATCAGAAAACCTAAACAGACTGATTATAACAAATGAAATTGAAACAGTTATCAAAAAACTCCCAACAAACAAAAGTCCTGGACCAGATGGCTTCAGAGATGAATTTTATCAAACATTCAAAGAAGAACTAACTTCTATCCTTCTCAAGCTATTTCAAAAAATGTAAGAGGAAGGAAGACTTCCAAGCTCCTTTTAAGAGGCAAGCATTATCCTCATTCAAAAACCAGGTAAAGACATTACAAAGAAAAAAAACTATAGACCAATATACCTGATGAACATAAATGCTAAAATTTTTAACAAAATGTTAGCAAACCAGATCAAGCAATACATGAAAAAATTCATACATCATGATCAAGTGGGATTTATTCTGGGGAGGCAAGGCTGGTATAATATCAGCAAATCAATCAATGTGTTTCAACACATAAACAAAAGGAAGGATAAAACTCACATGATTATATCAATTGATGCAGAAAAGCATTTGATAAAATCCAGCACCTATTTATGATCAAAACTCTCAGCAAAGTGGGAATACAGGGAACATGCCTCAATATCATAAAGGCCATCTATGACAGACCCACAGCCAACATCATATTCAATGGGCAAAAATGAAAAGCAATCCCCTTGAGATAAGGAACAAGGCAGGGGTATCCCCTCTCACCACTCTTATTCAACATTCAACATAGTTCTGAAAGTCCAAGCCACAGCAATCAGACAAGAAGAATAAAGAAAAGAAATTTAAATTAAGTAAAACTATCATTATTTGCTGGTGATATGATACTGTACATAGAAAACCCTAAAGTCTCAGTCAAAAAACTACTAGACCTGATAAATGAATTTGGCTAGGTGGCAGGATATAACATTAATATTGAGAAATCAGTGGCATTTTTATACAACAACAATAAACTGTTTGAAAGAGAAATGAAGGAAACCACCCCCTTCAGTATTGTAACAAAATAATAATAATAATAATAATAATAATAATAATAATAATAAAGTACCTAGGAATAAATTTAACCAAACATGTAAAAGACTTGTACTTAGAAAATTATAAGAATTGAAAAAAGAAATCAAGGAAGATATAAACAAGTGGAAGCATATACTGTGTTCGTGGATAAGAAGAATAAACATCGTTAAAATGTCTATCCATAGCAATCTATACAATCAATGCAATTTCTATTAAAATATCAATGGCATACTTCAAAGATATAGAAAAAGTATTCCAAAAATTTATATGGAACCACAAAAAAACTCCAAATATCCTCAGCAATATTGAAAATGAAGTGGGAAGTATCACACTTCCTGATATCAAGTTATACTACAAGGCCACTCTAATCAAGACAGCTTGGTACTGGCATAAGAACAGGCATACAGATCAATAGAACAGAACAGAGAACCCAGAAATAAACCCACATCTTTATTGCCAGTTGATTTTTGACAAAGGAGACAAGATTATACAATGGAGTAAAGACGGTCTTTTTAATAAATGGTGTTGGGACAATTGGACTGGTACATGTAAAAAATGAAACTAGATCACCAACTTACACCATTCACAAAACAAACTCAAAATGGATAAAAGACTTAAATGTAAGTCATGGAACCATAAAAATTTTGAAAGAATATATGGACAGTAAACTCTCCGATATCTCTCATAACAATATTCTTGCTGATATATCTCCATGGACAAATGACATAAAGGACAAAATAAATGGGTCTACATCAAACTAAACAGCTTTTGCACAGCTAAAGACAATAAGAACAGAATAAAAAGACAAACTGCACAATGGGAGAACATATTCACTGATACATCTGATAAAGTGTTAATAATCAAAATTTATAAAGAACTTCTAAAACTCAACATCAGGAAGGTAAACAATCTGATTAAACAATGGGCAAAGGAACTGAATAGACACTTCTCCAAAGAGGACATACAGATGGCCAATAGGCATATGAAAAATGCTCAACATCACTTTATCATTAGAGAAATGGAAATTAAAACCACAATGAGACATCACTTCACACTTGTCAGAATGGCTCTCAGTAACAAATCAACACACAAGTACTGACAAAAGCGTGGAGAAAAGGGAACCCTCCAGCACTGCTGGTGGGAATGCAGACTTGTGTTTCCACTGTGGGAAAACAGTATGGGATTTCCTCAAAAAATTAGAAATGGAACTGCCTTTTGACCCAGCTATCCCATTTTTAGGAACATAACTTAAGAATCCCAAAAGACTAATTCAAAAGAATATATGCACCCCCATGTTTATTACAGCACTGATTACAATAGCCAAAATCTGGAAATAGCCCAAATGTTCGTCAGTGGACAAGTGGATTAAAAAGCGGTGGTACATACATACAATGGAGTATTATGTGGCCATGAAAAAAGGAAATCTTACCTTTTGCGATGGCATGGATGAACCTAGAGATTTTTATGCTAAGTGAAATAAGACAGGGAGAGAAAAACAAATATCATATGATCTCACTTATATGTGGAATCTAAAGAACATGGTGAACTGAGGAACGGAATAAAGGCAGAGGCAGAGTCATGGGGAACAGAGGGACAGCTGTCAGAGGGAAGGGGGATGAGGGGACAAGATCGGAGAAGGTACAGGGATTAGTGAAATTTTACACACATAACATGCCTGACCTGTGGATAAAGCACTGACCTGGAATGCTAAGTTCACTGGTTCAAAACCCTGGGCATGCCTGGTCAAGGCGCATATGAAAATTGATACTTTCTACTCCTCTTCCCTTCTCTCTCTCTCAAATGAAAAATAGAAGTCTTTAAAAAAATTTTAAAAAGATAAAAAAAATACTTTATGAATACTTTATGTGTACACAACATATAGATACAGATAACAGTATAGCAAATCTTAGAGGAAAGTGGGGAGGTAGTCACATGTAGGGGGGCAAAGAGGATGAAATGGGGGTACATTTTTGGGGAGTGATGATGTTATATCGAATGGGACACTTGAATCCATGCTAACAGTAAATTTTAAAAAAATTAATAAAAAAATGGAAAGGTTATGGCCACTAGCTATCTGCAAAGATTTTAAGCTATCCTTTTAGACTTTTAAGACAACTTTTGGAAGGCCAGAAGTGGAAAAAAAGAATCCTTAGGTGTCTAAAAGGCAGAAGCTGTCCTGCTTTCTCTCCACAACTTGGAAAGCAACTTTAATACAAAGGTTCCCAGGAAGGGATGTGTAAGGAACAATCAGAAAATTGGCTCTAACACTAGAATAGAACTTAAAATATGAAAAGGTGAAAAAACATGACAAGCACTGAAAATAATATTATTGCTTTGATGTCACTTGTGGCTCTATGTGGACACATTTTCACTAAAGGCGTAAAGGAGGCCATGGCTTTGAAGAAACTTTGGCAAAGGGTAAAGGTTTAGGTAGCTATACTTAGGGTTTATTCAGTAATTTTGTGATAGTCACTTTTTAAAAAAGATTGAGATATAATTGACATACAACACTGTGTAAGTTTAAGGTGTTCTGATTTAATATATTTATATATTGCAGTATGATTTTTGCCATAGCTTCTGTTAATGCCTCAATCATGTCACATAACTAGCATTTCATTTTTGTGGTGAGAACAGTCAAGATATAGCCTCTTAGCAACTTAAAGTATATAGAACAGCATTGTTGACTATAATCACTATACTGTGCCTTAGATTTCTAGAGTTTATTCATGTTCTAGTTGCAAGTTTATACCTTTAACAACTTCTCCTCAATTTGCCATGCCCAGCCCCTGGTAACCACCGTATTACCCTCTATTTTATAAGTTCAGCTTTTTTAGATTCCATCTATCGTATAGTATTCGTCTTTCTCTGTCTGACTTATCTCAGCGCAATGCCCTCAAGGCCCATCCATGTTGTCACAAATGGCAGGATTTTCTTCTTTCTCATGACTGAATCATATTCCATTGTATATATAGACTGCCTCTTGCAATATATATCCATCCACTGATGGACACTCAGTTTGTTTCCACGTTGTGGATATTGTGAATAATATTGCAATAAAGCTTTTATTTTTCCTTATGAAAGCAAATATAAGTTGCCATCTAAATTTAGGCTTGCTATCTGAGAATAACTGTTTTGAGGTATGGACACTATCAACTCACAGGGTTTTGGCAACTCGCACTCATCCAGAGACCTTTTTAGGAAGAAGAGAGATTTAGTGATCAAGAGGAAATAAAACTTAAGTTTTCATTTCAGCTATAATTCACACTAGTCCTGTGACTTGCACAACTGGTGGATCCTAGCCAGTGGTGGGATTCAAATAATTTAACAACCAGTTTTCTGCCCCAATGACCATTTTAAGTATAAAAAAAAAGATATACCAAAAGGTAGTTTATTATTTCATGCATTTAATACTTAAATAAGAACAATAAAAGAGGCACACAAAACCAGATTATGTTATAAGAAAGAGCTTTAAAATATCAATGAAAAAATATTAAATAATTCTTGACCAAAAACAATAAAACTGTTATTTAAGGTATTTCCAATGACAGCTTGTTACTCCCTGGTTGTTTGACACTTTTTTCTCTTTATCTTATGTGTTTGTTTACTGAAGTAACAATGTGAGGGAATTAAAATGTAGTATGTCATCAAAGGTATAATGAGTTTTATAAAATGAATAAATAAATATTATAAGCATAGTTTTGCCAGATTTTTTTCACCTATGGATGGAATGAATATTACTACAGGTGCTTAGAGTATGCTGCTGTGTCTCTGGCCAGTTGGCTCAGCAGTAGAGCGTTGGCCCGGCATGTGGAATTCCTGGGTTTGTTTTCAGGTCAGGGCACACAGGAGCAGTGACCATCTGCTTCTCCATCCCTTTGCCTCCCCCTTTTCTCTCTTTTTTTCTCTCTCTCCTCCCCTCATGCAGCCATGGCTCAAATGGTTCAAGCCATTTGACCCCGGGCACTGAAAATGGCTCCATGGCTTCTCCTCAGGTGCTAAAATAGCTTGGTTGCTGAGCAATGGAGCAGCGACCCCAGATGGACAAGGCATCACCCTGTAGGGGGGCTTGCTGGGTGGATCCCAGTTGAAGCACATGTGGGAGTCTGTCTCTGCCTCTCTGCCTCCCACCTCTCACTTAATAAAAAAAAAAGTGAATACACTGTTGCACAGATGAACGTTAAAAAATAGTAAGGAATGTAAATTTGTGATTTCCACATTGGGTGGCTGCCCAGGTGCCCATCTTAGAGAGAACCCTGATTACAAGTGCCATTTTTAACAACTGGTTCACCAATCTCAACAAAAAAATTAGGTATCAGTTCTGCCGAACTGGTGTGAACTGGCTGAATCCCACCTCCGGTCCTAGCTACAATATCTCACAAATATAATGTGGGTAGGATATTGCTGATCCTTACTTAGGACATAATGAGCAAAGGCAAATATGATTATCTATGAAATGGATTTCAATATACAGTAAAGCTATATAATGTGAGGTAATCTTAAGTATCCAACACATGCATTCATATTAGATGGGCTTTTCCCCCAATCCCTTTCTTGTTGATTTCTATGTTGATTGTATTGTTGTCAGAAAATATGGCCTGCAAGACTTCTCATTTAGAGTGTATTAAGAAAGAGCTTTAAAATATCAATGAAAAAATATTAAATAATTCTTGACCAACTAGCAAATGATTAAATTTTTGAGACATTGCCATGTATTTGAGAATAATCTGTATTTTCTGTTGAACAGTTTTCTCTATTTAAGCGATGATAATGTTATTCAAAGACATTTTTTACTTTGATCTGTTAAAGTATCTCACAATGATTTTGGACCTGTTAACTTTTGCTTGTATTCCAATCAGTTTTGATTTATGTATTTTGAAGCTATGTTGTTAGGTAGATGAAGGTTTATAGCTGTTAACTTCTTGGTGGAACACACCTTATAATTAATAATACATTCTCTTCTTTCTTTTTTTTGAAGGTTTTTACTTGTTTTTACCTCAGCAAATTTTGTCAAAAAATTAAAATTGCTTTACTTGCTTTTCTTTTGGTGGTGTTGGTAACTTTTCCTTTATTTTCAAGCTTTGTGTGTCATTGTTCTGCCAAAAACGAAGTCTAACCAGTTCAAGGTGACTATGTGGAGAGCTCTGAGAGAGACAGAGGGAGAGAGACAGAGATAGACAGAGAGAGAGAGAGAGAGAGATCGGAGCTCCGGTTGATCTAGTCCTCAAATTTGAGTCTTGTAACCCAGGTAGCAAGTGAGTGGAGAAGCCTTCAAAGTGGGCCCCGCATTAACTCATGTCCACCTGCGACTGCATGAGGGAGCCCAAGCCTCCACCACCTAACTGGAGAAACCCTCCGAAACTGGAGAAAAAAGAACAACAACGAAAATTGTTGTTGTTGTTTTTGTTTGTTTGTTTGTTTTTGGTATTTTTCTGAAGCTGGAAACGGGGAGATATAAACAGACTCCCGCATGCGCCCGACCAGGATCCACCCGGCACGCCCACCAGGGGAGATGCTCTGCCCACCAGGGGGCGATGCTCTGCCCCTCCGGGGCGTCGCTCTGCCGCGACCAGAGCCACTCTAGTGCCTGGGGCAGAGGCCAAGGAGCCATCCCCAGCGCCCGGGCCATCTTTGCTCCAGTGGAGCCTTGGCTGCGGGAGGGGAAGAGAGAGACAGAGAGGAAGGAGGGGGGGGGGGATGGAAAAGCAAATGGGCACTTCTCTTATGTGCCCTGGCCGGGAATCAAACCCGGGTCCCCTGCACGCCAGGCCGACGCTCTACCGCTGAGCCAACCAGCCAGGGCCTGTTGTTGTTGTTTTATGCTATTATTTTTGTTATACTAGATAACTAGAACAGAGCTTAACTCCTAAGGTCTTGTTCTAAGTATCTCTTACATACGTAACTCGCTTAATCTTCATAGCTCTATTATTCTTCTTATTTTATAAGTTGCATAGTTGAAGCACAAAGAAGTTAAAAGCATCAGGTGGCTTTTTTTTTCTGTGTAACAAATAACTCCCAAATCTAGTAATATAAAATAATGATTCTGCTGATCTGAGCCTGGCTCAACTGATCTTCGTTGGCTTTACTCAAGCATCTGCAGTTAGCTGTTGGCTCACTGGGGGCTGGGGAATCCACATTGGCCTCACTCACATTTCTGCTGTGGACTCATTGTCCTCTGGGGATACTGGGTGACTAAGCCATGTGATCTCTCATTATCTAACAGGTTAGGTTGGGCTCGTTCACACCATGGTGATAGTGTCCTGGGAAAATGAGTGAAGTATTCAAGGACTCCTGAGGCCTAACCTTGGAACTGGTACAATGTCATTTCTGCCATATCTTGTTCATTAGAGCAGGTAACAAGGCCAGAACAGAGTCAAGGGATGAGGAAAATAGGATCTGCTTCTTTTTTTTTCTTTTTTTTTACAGAGACAGAGAGAGAGTCAGAGAGAGGGATAGATAGGGACAGACAGGAATGGAGAGAGATGAGAAGCATCGATCATCAATTTTTTGTTGCGACACTTTAGTTGTTCATTGATTGCTTTCTCAAATGTGCCTTGACTGTGGGCCTTCAGCAGACTGAGTAACCCCTTGCTCGAGCCAGTGACCTTGACTCCAAGCTGGTGAGCTTTGCTCAAACCAGATGAGCCCACACTCAAATTGGCGACCTCGGGATCTCGAACCTGGGTCCTCTGCATCCCAGTCCAATGCTCTATCCACTGCACCACTGCCTGGTCAGGCAGGATCTGCCTCTTGATGGCAAATCATATTGAAGGGTGAGAATACAGGAGGTTGATTTTCGGGACCATTCTGAAATAATAGGTTATATTACATAACTTTCCCATTGTTGCACAGGTCATAAGTGATAGAGAATAAATTTCAATCCAGATATCAGGACTCCAGAGGGCATACCCTTCACTACTAAACACACTGCCTCTGACTATATGAGAGCTAGTATCAGCGCTCAGTGAAAACTACCTCAAAAGACAGGTTGGTTACCACATCCAATCAGAAACCCAAAGCTTTTGTATCATGTTAAAGAAGGTCATTTACATCTTTGCTTAACCACTTACTAGCTTTGTTCTTGGGTAAATTACCTTGAATCTCAACTTCCTCATATCAAAAATTATGGTTTTTATAAGAATTAAATAAGATATAGTCAGTCCTGCTATAACTCAACGTATGCATTCCTAAAAATCACTGTGGCATGCAAAAGACCACAATAAAAACCACAGAGCTTATGGGAAAAATGAGATTATAGGTCTGACACTAAAATAGTGACATACATAAAAAAAAATCCCTGGCTCAGTGGTTAGAGCATTGGCCCAGTGTATGGACATCCTGGATTTGATTCCCTGTCAGAGCACACAGGAAAATCAACCCTCTTCTTCTCTTCCCCTCTTTCTTCTCTCCTGCTCAGTTGGTCTGATCATTTGCCTCAGGTGCTAAAAATAGCCTGATACTCAAGCATCAACCCCAGATGAGGGTTGCTGGGTGGATTACGGTCAGGATGCATGAGGGAGTCTGTCTCTCTATCTCCTCTCCTCTCACTTAAAAAAAAAAGAACCCTTAGAAAAACAGTAGTGCATTTTTACATGATAAATTGTTAAGAAATACATAAAATCTCCAATAAAGATGGCCCTTCATTGGAAAAAAATACCTAAAGTTTGCTTAGAGACAGGCTGTCAGAAGGGTTGTAGCTTGCAAGTTGTTGTGGAGTGGTAGGTGGAAATTATCTGAAATTGGATGAAAAGTTGTGACACTGGATATGGATGAGGTGACTCATAACAGGTGTGGACCTGAGTCAGCTGGTGGGTGTTTGAAATACATGTCTTATATATTCCTAAGCAGTTTGTTGCAGCTGAATGAGGTTTTTGTTTCCACCTAGTGTTTGTTGCAGACAAAATTATGCATAAGCACATGAAATCCACATAGTGTTCAAATTGTTCCCGAATATATCAATCATTTTGGAACAAGTTTGTATTTTCTTTTCTTTTCTTTTTTTTTTTTTCTGAAGCTGGAAAAGGGGAGAGACAGTCAGACAGACTCCCGCATGCGCCCGACCGGGATCCACCCGGCACGCCCACCAGGGGCGTCGCTCTGCCCACCAGGGGGCGATGCTCTGCCCCTCCGGGGCGTCGCTCAGCCGCGACCAGAGCCACTCTAGCGCCTGGGGCAGAGGCCAAGGAGCCATCCCCAGCGCCCGGGCCATCTTTGCTCCAATGGAGCCTTGGCTGCAGGAGGGGAAGAGAGAGACAGAGAGGAAGGAGGGGGAGGGGGTGGAGAAGCAAATGGGCGCTTCTCCTATGTGCCCTGGCCGGGAATCGAACCCGGGTCCCCCGCATGCCAGGCCGACGCTCTACCGCTGAGCCAACCGGCCAGGGCCTGTATTTTCAATAGAAGCATTTAAACACAATTGCCTGTGGAGTTGTTAGCACAGCTCTTATTATCATTCAATAAATGTTAGATCATTACTATTAACATAAGGCCTCACTGAATGTTAAAAAAATATACATATTCTATTCAATAGCATTCATGTATGTGAAGAGAGAATGGGTGGGTGTCCAGCAAGGAATCTAGAAAAAAGAAGGTCAGTGAACAAGAATTGTCAATGTGATCCCAGCACTGGCCAGAGAATCCAAACATCCTGCCTTCCTGGCAGGTAAATTTCGATTTGGAGATGGCTGTGTCAGGCCTAATGACACCAGTTATTAAGGTCATCCAACTTCCGCCTTCTGCTCCAAGTCCATGCTCACCTAGCAAACTCCTTGATCATGATTTACTTCTTCGTGGTATTAGGAGCCTGCATTCTCCTGCTGACGTAAACATTCAGAACCACTTGGCAGTTACCTTTCTCAGTGTAAATTGCTAACTTGGCACTCTGCTTTGCACATCAGTCTCTTGCAAATTCTCAGGGATTAATCAACTACAAGCACACTGACACATTCTATTTCCTGGATCTGCAAAGCTGAGGAGCAGATGCTGAAATGCCATGACCCTGAGAAGTGACTGCTTCCTGCCAGGTCTGACAGCTGCTTCCACAGATGACACATTTATCCCTTCTTCAACTCTAAGAGTGCTGGCACATAACTGCATCAGATCTAGATGTGTGCATGTGAGCAGATACAAGTAGGCTCTTTTTAAGTTTCAATTTTTTTTTTTAATGTGTCACTCTTATGGAATTAGGACTCATTTCTTCATTCACTAGTAATTAGTTCCAAAAGCTGGAATCTGAACTTTATGGCATACCATCTTCATTTTTACCACTTGAATTTCAGATGGCTGATTTTGAATAAATTTCTACAACAGATACTAATTTGTCTCTTTTTTCAGGAGGTAAATTACCTTAGAAAGAGTATATGACATTTAGCTGTCTACTCTATTCCCTAGTCATCCAAACCTGAACTAACAAAATAACATGTGATTAGTGTCATCAAAGACAGAATTTTTAGAGAGAGAGGCTCTTTTCTTACTTTGCTTCATTGCAATACTGTTAGACATCTAATTCCATTATTGGGACTAAAATGTATCACTTTTGAAAGTACTAGGTTTGCAATGTTTTCTCTTAACAATTGAGAGAGCGTGTAGACTTTTACCTATGAATACCTGCCAATACAAACAAACCGGCGATGTCTGAAGACATTTGTTGTAGTTTGAAGGCAAAAATAATTGGCCATTTACATAAATTGAAACCATGACTATTATCTGAAAATTTTCAAAACTTATAAAATTCATTACTATTAATACTTGCGATCTCATAAGAATACCTTAATATTTAAATGAATTCAATCATAGCTTGCATATTTTTAGGATGCAGCATTTATTCTGTGGTTCCATTATTTTCATTGTTTTTAAGTATTCGCTCAATAACAATTATCCGTTCAACAAACATTTATTAAATACATTAATTGAAGGAGACAAGGTGGCCACAGAGTAGGCAGATGCTCCAACTCCCACTTCCCAGAACCAAGGTGGATTACAACTTAATTCTGAGAACGCTCATCTTGAAAGACCAACTTTGGACTAAAAACTAAGAGGATTCTACAGCCAAGGACCACCAAAGAAGCCACACTGAGACTGGTAGGAAAGGTGGAGATGTGGAAAGGGCTGTCCTGCTCCTGGGAGTGAGCAGCGGCCTGGAGGGAACATCACGACGGGGAGAGTTGCCCAGCGAGTTGTGGGTCCTCAGCCCCACAACCGAAATTTCAGCCGAGAGCCCTGAAGCCTGGAAGGGGCTTACAGACTATATTTGGCTGAGAAAAGAGCCTAAATACTGTTTTAGAGAAGGAGGCAAAACTCTCGAACCCAAGCTCTGTATTAAAGGGACTACATGGAGAGCCTTGTTCACATCTACTTTCTCAGAGCTCCGGGAGTGGGGAGCACTGGGAGGACTGGAGTTGCCAGGGGAGAGAGTGGTCTTGGAGGCACAGGGGGAGACACTTGAAGGGATGGACATCCTAACTTCTGGGATGAGTCACTTCCCAAATCTAAAGTGAACATTTTTTCTAGGAACAGATCACCAGCAAAGGGAAGAAATTACCCTGTCCACTGGAGGCTCTCCTGTCCTAGTTAGAACAAAGAAGTGCTTAGGGGCAGGCAGCACGTTAGGGACACAAATAGTGAGTGCAGAGGTCTAAGCTTCACCACCTCAGCACTGCTGAGTGTTTGCCAGGGGCGGGCAGGCCGGAGGCAGCAGGGCTCAGCTGCGGAGGCCAGGGTTCTGCTGCGGAGGCCAGGGTTCTGCTGCGGAGGCCAGGGTTCTGCTGTGGAGGCCAGGGTTCAGCTGTGGACGCCAGGGTTCTGCTGTGGACGCCAGGGCTCAGCTGTGGACGCCAGGGTTCTGCTGTGGACGCCAGGGCTCAGCTGTGGACGCCAGGGTTCTGCTGCGGAGGCCAGGGTTCTGCTGTGGACGCCAGGGTTCTGCTGTGGACGCCAGGGCTCAGCTGTGGACGCCAGGGTTCTGCTGCGGAGGCCAGGGTTCTGCTGTGGACGCCAGGGTTCTGCTGTGGACGCCAGGGCTCAGCTGCGGAGGCCAGGGTTCTGCTGTGGACGCCAGGGCTCAGCTGCGGAGGCCAGGGTTCTGCTGTGGACTCCAGGGCTCAGCTGCGGAGGCCAGGGTTCTGCTGCGGAGGCCAGGGTTCTGCTGCGGAGGCCAGGGTTCTGCTGCGGAGGCCAGCGTTCTGCTGTGGACGCCAGGGCTCAGCTGTGGACGCCAGGGCTCAGCTGCGGAGGCCAGGGCTCGACTGCGGAGGCCAGGGCACGGCTGCGGACGCCAGCGCGGTCGGAGTGAGCGTGCTCAGCCGGCCTGCGGAGGCGGAAACTGCGGCTGCCATGCAGAGGTCCAGGCTCTCACACAGACTTGCCTGCAGTGTGGGCCTGCCCTTGGTGGGGGCAGAGGCCCAACTGACAGCAGAGGGGGTCCATGTGGGCATATGCAAGCCTGCCAACGAGGGCAGAAGCTGCTGCGGCCGCTGTGAAGTTCCGACAGCAGAAGCCAGGCGACCTCGGGGTTGGTCTGAGCAGAAGCATGTGAGTCTGGCGAAGAGGTAGGAGCCCTGGCGGCTGCTAAGGAGGTTTGAGCTGATGTGGAACCCCCCCCCCCCGGTGATGTGGACCCACCCTCGGCAGCCCCAGAAGCGGTCTGAGCGGGCATGCATGGGCCCACTCGCAGAGGCAGAAGCCACAGCAGATGCTGTGGAGGCCCGAGCCTCTGCCTAAACTTGCCCATGGCGCAGGCCTGCCCTCAGCAGCAGTGAAGGCTGGGGCAGCCTTGGAAGTGGTCCAAAAGGGTATGTGGGTGCACATGAGCCCATGGCAGCCATTGAAGTGGGCTGGCACTGGCAGCCCCTGAACCCAGATGCCCCAGGCAGCAACGGCAGTGGCAGGCCATTGGACACACCACACAAAGGGAGCACAGGGGCCATGCCCACTGGACCCCTGTGACTATACCTTACTGAGTGCTGAAAAAGAAGAAAAAAACTAACTAACTAACTAAATAAATAAAAAGTCTCGATAGAATGACACCTGGGGCTAAGGGGCCAGCTACATCTAATACCGTACCTAATCATTGATTTACAGTACTGAGCCCAACAAGTAGCCAGCAATAAGAGGCAACAGAAAGCGGACCTCAGGGGAACTTGAACTTTTAAAGGAACTTCCCTCAGGCCAAGAGTAGATAAAAGCAAGCCTAGGAGTACAGCTAGAAAAAGCTCAAATAAACAACTTAACCCTGCATCTAAAAGAACTAGAAAAAGAACAGAAAGCAAAGTCCAGAGGAAGTAGAAGAAAGGAAATAAAAAGAGCAGAGCAGAAATAAATGACATAGAAGCTAAAAAAAAAACACAATACATACGATCAATGAAACCAAGAGCTGATTTTTTGAAAAGGTAAACAAGATCGATAAACCTTTAACTAGACTCACCAAGAAAAAAAGAGAGAGGACTCAAGTAAATAAAATTAGAAATGAGAGTGGAGAAATAACAACTGACAGCACAGAAATACAAAAGATTGTAAGAAAATACTATGAAGAACTGTATGCCAAAAAATTAGAAAACCTAGGTGAAATGGAGAAATTCTTTGAAACATATAATCTTTCAAAAATCAATCTGGAAGAATCAGAAAACCTAAATAGACCAATGACATCAAAAGAGATTGAAAGTTATCAAAAAACTTCCAACAAACAAAAGTCCTGGGCCAGATGACTTCACAGGTGAATTTTATCAAATATTCAAAGAAGAATTAACTCCTATCCTCAAGCTATTCAAAAAATTCAAGAGGAAAAAAGACTTCCAAGCTCCTTTTATGAGGTGAGCATAATCCTCATTCCAAAATCAGGCAAAAATACTACAAAGAAAGAAAACTATAGGCCAGTATCCGTGATGAACTTAAATGCTATAATTCTCAACAAAGTATTAGCAAATTGGATCCAGCAATACATGAAAAAAAAATTGTACATCAGGATCAAGTGGGATTTATTCTGGGGAGGCAAGGCTGGTACAATATTCACAAATCAATCAATGTGACTCATCACACAAACAAAAGGGAGGATCAAAACCTCATGATAATATCAATAGATGCAGAAAAAGCATTTGATAAAATCCAGCACCCATTTATGATCAAAACTCTCAGCAAAGTGGGAATACAGGGAACATGCCTCAATATCATAAAGTCCATCTATGACAAACCCACAGCCAACATCATACTTAATGGGCAAAAATTTAAAGAAATCCCATTGAGATCAGGAACAAGGCAGGGGTGCCTTCTTTCACCACTCTTATTCAACATAGTTCTGGAAGTTCTAGTCACAGCAATCAGAGAAGAAGAAGAAATAAAAGACATCCAAATTGGAAAAGAAGAAGTAAAGCTATCATTATTTGCAGATGATATGATACTGTATATAGAAAAACCTAATGTCTCAGTCAAAAGACTACTGGACCTGATAAATGAATTTAGCAAGGTGGCAGAATATAAAATTAATATTCAGAGATCAGAGGCATTTTTATACACCAACAATGAACAGTCAGAAAGAGAAATTAAGAAAACAATCCCCTTCACTATTGCAACAACAAAAAAATAAAGTACCTAGGAGTAAATTTAACCAAGGAGATTAAAGACTTGTACTCAAAAAATTATAAAACATTGATAAAAGAAATCAAGGGAGGTGCAAACAAGTGGAAGCATATACCATGTTCTTGGATAGGAAGAATAAACATCATTAAAATGTCTATATTACCTAAAGCAATTTATAAATTCAATGCAATACCAATTAAAATACCAATGACATACTTCAAAGATATAGAACACATATTACAAAATTTTATATGAAATCCCCCCTCAAAAACAAACATGAATAGCCTCAGCAATCTTGAAAAAGAAGAATAAAGTGGGTGGTATCACACTTCCTGATATCAAGTTATACTACAAGGCCATTGTACTCAAAACAGCTTGGTACTGGCATAAGAACAGGCAGATAGATCAATGGAACAGAACAGAGAACCCAGAAATAAACCCACACCTTTACAGCCAATTTATATTTGACAAAGGAGGGAAGAGCATACAATGGAGTAAAGACAGTCTCTTTAACAAATGGTGTTGGAAAAATTGGACCGCTACTTGCAAAAAAAAAAGAAACTAGACCACCAACTTGCACCATTCACAAAAATAAACTCAAAATGGATAAAAGACTTAAATGTAAGCCGTGAAACCATAAGCATCTTAGAAGAAAACATAGACAGTAAGTTCTCCGACATTCCTCGCAGCAATATATTTGCTGATTTATCTCCACAGGCAAGTGAAATTAAAACAGGATAAACAAATGGGACTATATCAAACTAAAAACTTTTGTACAGCTAAAGACAATGTGAACAGAATACAAAGACAAAGCACACAATGGCAGAACATATTCAACAATACATCTGATAAGGGGTTAATAACCAAAATTTATAAAAAACTTGTAAAACTCAACACTAGGAAGATAAACAATTCAATCAAAAAATGGGCAAAAGAAATGAATAGACACTTCTCCAAAGAGGACATACAGATGGCCAATAGGCAGATGATCAAATCACTCATCAAATGCTCAACATCACTAATCATTAGAGAAATGCAAATTTAAATAACAATGAGGTATCACCTCACACCATCAGAATGGCTCTTATTAACAAAACAACACAGAATAAGTGCTGGCGAGGATGTGGAGAAAAGGGAACCCTCCTGCACTGCTGGAGGGAATGCAGACTGGTGCAGCCACTTTGAAAAACAATATGAAGATTCCCCCCAAAATTAAAAATGAAACTGACTTTTGACCCAGCCATCTCATTTTTAGGAATATATCCCAAGAACACCACATCACTGATTCAAAAGAAGAAATGCACCCCCATGTTTATGGCAGCATTGTTTGCAATAGCCAAGTTCTTGAAACAGCCCAAGTGTCCATCAGTGGACGAGTGGATTAAAAAGCAGTGGTACATACACACAATGGAATACTATGGGGTCATGAAAAAGAAGGAAATCTTACCTTTTGCAACAACATGGATGGACCTGGAAACTATTAAGGTAAGTGAAATAAGCCAGGCAGAGAAAGAAAAATATCATATGACCTCACTCATTTGAGGAATCCAATGAACAATGTGAACTGAGTAATGGAATTGAGACAGAGGCAGGATCAAAGGGACCAGAGGAAAAGAAGATGGAGGGAAAGGGGATGAGAGGATGGGATAAACCTGAAGGGAAGGGGGGAGGGAAATGTGGGGAGGGGGGCAAGGGAGATCTTGAGGGGAATATAGGGGAGGGGGTGTTGCATTTGGGTTACACTAGAATCTATGTAAACAAAAGAAATTAAAAAAAGGAAACCCTTGTGCATTGCCACTGGGATTGTAAATTGGTGCAGCCACTATGGAAAACAGTATGGAAGTTCCTTAAAAAATTAAAAATAGAATTACCTTACAAACAAATACATTAATTGAATTCCAGGCACCATATTAGGTGCTAAGTGTATAACAACTGCATGATCCTTGTCCTCTAAGAGCTTGCAGGCCAGTTGAGGCAAAATAGAAATAAATGCTTACTGCACAATTCATTCATTCATTTATTCAACAGTTTTTTATGAGCACCTAAGTGCCAAGAGTTATTCTAGACATTGAGAATGCAACAATGAATCCAAGAGACAAGGTCTTTGCTTTGCATTTAAGAAACAGTGAATGAATAAGTAGATAAACAAATAAGATAATTTCAGATAACCGTGATTGCTTGAAAAAAATATAAAGCAAGGTAAATTGATATAGAATGAATAAGGAGGGTGGTAATCTAGTTGGGGTTATTAGATATGACTTCTCTGAGTAGGTGACAGCTGGGCTGAGATCTGACTATCAGGAAGTGGCTGGCTGGGAGAATCTGCAGAATTTTTTTCTTTTCTTTTCTTCCTTTCTTTTTTCCTTACGTGAGAAGTTGGGAGGCAGAGAGACAGACTCCTGCATGTACTCCACTGGGACCCATCTGACAAGTCCCCTACAGGGTGATGCTCTGAACCATTTTAGCACCTGAGGTGAGGCCCCTGGAGCCAACCTCAGTGCCTGGGGCCAACGTGCTGCAACGAAGACATGGTGGTGGGAGAGGGAGGTAGAAAGAAAGAAGGGAGAAGGGGAGGGGGTGGAGAAGCAGATGGTCACTTCTCCTGTGTGCCCTGACCCAAACTGAACCCAGGAATCCATACACCGAGCTGATGCTTTACCACTGACCCAACCGGCTGAGGCATCTAGGAGCTTTTCATGCAAGGGAGCAGCAATTTCAAAAGCCTTGAGAGAACAAGTTTGGCATATTGGAGGCATTGTCAGTAAGTTGATGTAGCTGGAGCCAGACTGTAGATTGTAGGATCTAAGGTGTAGGCTGGGACTCTCAAGACAATGGTAAAGCATTGCAATTTTAGCCTAAATGTGATAGCAGTTGCTGGTGTTGGGGTCAGGGCAGGATTGTTGAACATTAAAATAGCCTGACTCATGTTTTTAAAAAGATTGCTTTGGCAATTAGTGCAGAGGCTTGAAGAAAATGGGTGAACATGATGGCTTTTGTTATAATTCAGAGAGGAGATGTTGACAGCGATTATAATGTGACTGGTGTTCTAAGAGTTGTGTATAAAAAGAGTCACAACAGCACTGATGTGAGCAGGATTAATTCTGCTTTGAAAGGTTGGGAGTCAATCAGAAGGAGTGTGCATGACCCTGGGTGTGAGACTAGAACAGGAATTGACACATTTCTCTGAAGAACCAAAGAGCAAACAAATTCTAGGCTTTTAGAGATACATGGTTGCCTGTTGTAACTATTCAGCTCTGCTGTTATAGCCTAAAAGCAGCCATAAACAATGTGTTAATAAATAGGTGTGGCTGTGTTCCAATCAAACTTTATTTTCAAAAACAGGCAGCCCATTGATTTGGCCTGCAGGCTGTACTTTGGTGATGCTTGGTCTAGGAGTTGTCATTTCTAGCACTGCTGAATTTCTTCTTTTTTCTCCCTTATGTCTATGCAATTTCTCTCTCTCTTTTTTAAAGTTGCATGAAGTGAGAAGCGAGGAGGCAGAGAGTCAGACTCCTGCATGTGCCTGACCAGGATCCACCTGGCATGCCCACCAGGGGGCGATGCTCCTCCCATCTGGGCCGTTGCTCCATTGCAATTGGAGCCATTCTAGTGCCTGAGGCGGAGGCCATGGAGCCATCCTCAGAGCCCAGGCCAACTTGCTCTAATGGAGCCTTGGCTGCAGAAGGGGAAGAGAGGGATAGGAAGAAAGAAGAGGGGAAAGGTGGAGAAGCAGATGGGTGCTTCTCCTGTGTGCCCTGCCAGGAATTGAACTCAGGACTTCTATTCGCTGGGCTGACACTCTACCGCTGAGCCAACTGGCCAGGGGCTTTGCCATTTCTCTTCATCCTCACTGTTTTGGTTTAGTTTATGTTAAATTTGAGGACCCATATATTTTACTACTGTAAACTTAAATAATTTACAGTATCATCAACTACGATGTCCCTCAAACAAAAAACATCTGCTCAAAAGGCTGATCTGATGGCCTATAATGAATGTGGTCTAAAACTTGTCCAAGACTCACCCATTTCTTAGTAAAAAGAATAGTCTTCACCACTCTATCTTCTGAGTTGGTTTTCTGTCACTGAAAATGATTGATTACAAAGATATTGGAGTCATAGTTCATGAATTATTGTCCTTTAGACAATAAAATAGCAAGTTTTATTGACTCTTTATCATATAGTTTTCTATCCATCTACATCTTCTACATAAATCAGGATCCAACCAGAAAGCAAAATACTGTAAGCTTGTAAAATTTAATGGAGTGAATTGGTAACACCAATGATGAAGCTAAAACACTATATAAGAATCAGTAGTATCACTCAGAGATTAGCAATGGCAAGAAGCTGCTATTAGTTCTAGTCAGGGATAGAGTGGAAACAAAGAAAGGAATTGGGGCTTTCTGTGGCCCGGGGACAAAGTCTATTGGCCAAATAGCCAGCTGAACAAGAGCCTGTGAAATCTAGTGAGACAGAGCAGAATGGAGGGAGGGCAAGGAGGTGGATTGGAGAGAAACAGCCCCAGGACTTGCTCCTCCTCTTTCCCTTTTGCAAGCATCCTGGTTCAGTCCTCGTTGTCCTATGCCTGACTGACTGTGATTGCAACTCACCAAGTCCCCGCTTTGCCAAACTAATTGATTCTTCAAGTTGCACTCTTTCACGTGATTTAGTATCAGTCAAACCCATAGTCAATTCTTATGGTAGAACTCAAATGCCACCTCTCTCTTGAAATGTTATTGCTCGCTCCAGAAATCCTCTATAGACTACTCTACCTCTTTTGAAACCCTGTATCAGGCATTGTTGCAAATAAGTTCTGGATACTTATGCCTATATTTTCTTATATTGGCTTTAAACATTCCTCCCAAGTAGGGTGTAGGTTTCTCAAGTGCAGGAACTACACTTTCTGTGTCTTTGTGTTGCCTATGGATACACAACACAGACAGATATAAGCAGGTGCCGAACAAATACTCGCTGAATGATTCAATTTTAAAGAGATGATTGCTAAACAAATAGTCACTGAATGATTCAATTTTTGCCTCTTAAAGGCAAAAAAAAATAAACGCCTCTCACTTGACTAAACTTATAATCTCTCATATAATCACAAAGAGTTTCTCAAAAATTCAGAAAGAGAAATTGGTATAGAGCAGCGGTTCTCAACCTGTGGGTCGCGACCCCGGCGGGGTATTTTTAAATAAAATACGTATTTCCGATGGCTTTAGGCGACCCCTGCGTTTTGGTCGTTCGACCCCCGCCGGGGTCGCGACCCACAGGTTGAGAACCGCTTGTATAGAGAAAGTAGAGAAAGGTTTGTACACACACACACACACACACACACACACACACACACACGGTGGGGAGAGAGAGCAGTAGGACGTAGGACCTGGGATCAGAGGGTGGTGCTCTGGTTACAGATACAGGGTGAGATGTGCTTAACACACAGTGAAAACAACAAACATACACAACAGTTCTTCTTACAAAGGAAAGTAATTTCCAATGTGCTCAGAGGTACAGTTACTGGAGAAGTCTCCCATGCCCCTTCTGAGGGACCCACTAGCACGATGAGCTGTTTGTCAGAAAGAAACCTGCCTCCAAGTCAGCTCCCAGAAGCCCATCTTGGCAACTGGTGACACGAGCTGTTTCAAGGAAGAGTTTGGACTCTGTCCAAACAAGCACCAGGGACCAACTGCCTCAGAGCCTGAGGTGGTCCAGAATGTCCTTGTCCCTCACGGCTGATTGTACAGCCTCAGCTGAGCTTTCCCTGGGTTGTCTGGGGTCTCCTCCTCTGGTGGTTCAGCTGCTCCACAAATCAGAAGCTTCAGTGTTCACAGCTTGTAACTTAGTGTGATTATTTTTCTGACACATTTTAAATGAGTACAGGGCAGTGTAAGGTGTGCTTCGCTGGCATCTTCAATCCCTGGGGTCCATCAACAGCTTTTCCATGACCCATGTGGAAACAAGTTCTTTTTTTTTTTTTTTTTTGTATTTTTCTGAAGCTGGAAACGGGGAGAGACAGTCAGACTCCCGCATGCACCCAACCGGGATCCACCCGGCACACCCACCAGGGGAGACGCTCTGCCCACCAGGGGGCGATGCTCTGCCCCTCCGGGGCATCGCTCCACCGCAACCAGAGCCACTCTAGCGCCTGGAGCAGAGGCCAAGGAGCCATCCCCAGCGCCCGGGCCATCCCTGCTCCAATGGAGCCTTGGCTGCGGGAGGGGAAGAGAGAGACAGAGAGGAAGGGGGGGGGGTGGCGAAGCAAATGGGCGCCTCTCCTATGTGCCCTGGCCGGGAATCGAACCCGGGTCCCCCGCACGCCAGGCCGACGCTCTACCGCTGAGCCAACCGGCCAGGGCCTGGAAACAAGTTCTTGCTGGTGTCTTCTGGTGTTTGATGTCCTTTAGAACCAGGGTCTGTTCCTCCAACTCCAGGGGTGATGGCACACAAAATAAAAGATCTCGATGGCTCTGTGAAGGGAACTCCATTTGGAAGACATACCCCTTAAGAAACAAAGTCATGCTTCTCCTTCCCAGAGAGAATAAGGCTTTGGTGATCTGGAGGTGATCGTCAGTGATTCCAGGGGACATTGAGAATGTGGCAGAAGCAGACGCAGTAGTTTGGTTAAACGAAAATACATCACTGCCTCCTTCACACTGCTGACCCGGGGGAGGGTGCTTCTAAAGGAAAAGTGACCATATCTAAGATCCACAATTTCTGGACCTTCGGAAATACCTGGATTATATGTGTAAGCACTTTGGATAATACTCAGAAATATATGGGGAAGGTCATACTCCCTGGGTAAGAGTACTTTCAACTAAAGAGCAATGGTGAATCTTCAGAGCAGGTCTTTTATGGGGTTAATGTACCTGCATTGCCCTCTTAGTTGGCTAGTGAGGCCTGGAACACCTGGCTTACACGAATCGTTTTGTGACAGTAAGAAAGAACTTAACCTGGATTGTTTCTGGTGAAAGTAAGTTCTTGAGTGGTTCAAGCATGGACACATATAGTAAGCAGGATTATTGAGGGGACTTGGGTTTTGTTAACCAAGTGAACCATATGACTCTTGAAGTCCCTTGTAATCTCTAAATTCAAAGATAAGGATTTTGGTAGAGTATCCTTTTGGGAAGCCCCTGAGAATTTTCTTATCTGCCTCTTGGACTTATTCATTGTGTTGTTATGAGTCTGTATATCTTCATCATGTCATCCATCATTTCTTATTTTCTCTATCACAAATATGGAGAATGCAGGGACAAAGTGAAAACAGAAGAGAAGCATAAAAAGCGGTTCTGGAAAAACAAATGTAGGTTTCTAGATCTTATAGATATATACCATATTTGCACAGCTGCTGTGAGGATCCTGAATGGTTGCCTAAAATCTGTGTAGCGGGATATGAGGAACTTTGAATGCGCAGTTATGCTCTCTGTCTTTCCCACTTGCCCATATGGCCAAGTTATACAACTGACAAGACAGTTTCATAGGTTTTTCTCAATGGAATAGTACATTGATCATTTGGGGGTTTATTGAGAAAAACTATCAAGCAGCCATTTACCACTTCCACTCTGGCGAGCTGAACCCTATTACTAACCCAGTTCAGATAACTTTGCAGCACAGAGTGTCAAAGTTTGTAATCTGATAGATAGCTTTAGACAGGGAATAAATGAAATTACCCTTCAAATGAATTGATAAGGTGAAATATGTAAAGACAAGAAGTTTGCTCCTCAGAGAAAGTCCACTATCCTAATCGAATCATAATACAGTAGACTCTTAGAGCAGGAAGATGAATGATAATCTAATAGAGTAAAATGAAGTTCTTCAAAAAAAATGAAAGAACTGGGGCAGTTTTATAGATGTGATAATTTACAACTCTCCAGTTTTGGGTCTGATGTCCTATTTATTGTCAGGAAACAAATGACACTACAAAAACAAACACACCAACTAAACCAACAACCGATACAAGATTCATGTGTCATGTGTGAGCTTCATATGACTTCACCACCTTGACCTTGTAAGATAATTGGTCCACACAAAGTCCATTGCAAGAGCTGTCATTTAAATCATTCTTTTTGGAATAAGAACTTCAGGTACTGAGTTGTGTGTATGTGCAAAGGCTTTTATTTATAATATTACATTTTCTACTGGATAATTTATGGGGCAGGTAACATTTATCAACTTTTATTCTATCATTATAAAAATATTGCTTTATGTATGTCTTAAAAGCCTCAAGATGTGATTGCGTGAAATTCATTCCCCCTTTGCAAAGACATTGGAAAAGTCAGTTGATTGCAGTTAACATACTAAATATGACTGATTACCATCTCCATTTCACTAAACCTACTTTTGGCCTTTGATTTCACTTGAACAATCTTTTTCAACCAATTATTTATAATTAATGCAGACACTCAAGATTGTCCTCTGGCTCAACAATTCTCAGGAACAAAATAAACTGGAGAATTAAAAAATAGAAACAGAAAATGTAGGAAAGAATCTTATAATTTTTCCAAAATAGTTGTAGAATTAAATTGTGTATGAGGTTTGGGTCTCTAATTTTTAGAAAGCACTTTAATTCTTTATTTCATGTGGAATGTTTTCACATGGTAAATGATTTCAATCTGATATTGTGAAATATTTTTGTCTTCCAACATCAGTTTAAAAACATGGTAGAAACATATAATGATAAACACTACTTCTGTATACAGAGATGGTACATGACATTGTTGACTTGTATTTTGATTTAAGGAAGTAGAGTAGTCTGTGTTATGTCTGAAATTTTTATTAAACAAATATATTCTGAGAATGTGCTATGTGATAACCCTTCTGCTAGATGTTAAGTTGTATAGGTACAATATGATCAAAATTTTACACAATATACCTAGATGTGAATATATATATTTACCTCTAGTACAATAATTTATATATATATATATATATATATATATATATATATATATATATATATATATATATATATATATATATTAGTCATCTCAGTCATCAAAATTTCCTTCCAAAAAGGCTGGGAATTTGTGGAAAGAAAATTAATCTTGACAATTCAATGTGTCACAGTCTTCTAGGATTATACAGTTTTCTTTTATTTAGTACAATCACTTTTGGATTCAAGGTTCATCTCTCTACCAAGCTGTGTTTGCCTTTCACATGTTCATCCCAAATCCTCTCCTTCTCCAAGATAGAATCCAGAATAATGGAAAATCTTGTTGTTCTTGATTTTTTGGCAGAGACAGAGAGAGTCAGAGAGAGGGACAGACAGACAGGAAGAGAAAGAGATGAGAAACTTCAATTCTTTGTTGTAACACCTTAGTTGTTTATTGATTGCTTTTTCATATGTGCCTTGATTGGGGGGCTACAGCAGACTGAGTGACCCTTTGCTCGAACCAGTGACCTTGGGCTCAAGCTAGTGAGCCTTGCTCAAACCCAATGAGCCCATGCTCATGCTGGCTACCTTGGGGTTTCGAACCTGGGTCCTCTGCGTTTCAGTCCGACACTCTATCTACTGTGCCACTGCCTGGTCAGGCCAGAATAATGGCAAATCTTACACATCCTTTGCAAGACAGAGACAGCTATTGGGTGTATGGGTCGTTGGGTTGTCCTTGTCCTTCAGTGCCACACGGTGACCAGCTATTGTCTGACATACATAGCTAGTGAAACTTGTGTCCTATTGTCTTGACACAGCAATGCTCCCTGGAAGTTCAGTAATCTCCCTGCTGACCAGTTTTCAGGACTGGGCCCCCTGTTCTAAAGCCCTTACTCTGTCCTACCTCAGTGAACACTCCCTGGGCATATTTTTTGGACTGGAACCATCAGTCACCTCACTGTCTCCTGTAAGGACAGGAGCTTCTGATGCCCTCTCTACAGCCCACTCTCTGCAGAATGCTCCCTTCCCCCACACACACCATTTAACTCTGTGTGGCTGCTTCCTGTGAGGTCCTCTTCTCTCAGGAAGAGGGGCACAGCCCCTGTGGGTGTATCTTTTGTCTCTACCCACAATACAGTGTGTCCGTAAAGTCATGGTGCACTTCTGACCAGTCACAGGAAAGCAACAAAAGATGATAGAAATGTGAAATCTGCACCAAATAAAAGGAAAACCCTTCCAGTTTCTGTAGGATGATGTGGCAGCATGTGCGCATGCGCAGGTGATGACATAACACCGTGCATACAGCGGAGCAGCCCACGGCCATGCCAGTCGAGATGTGGACGGTACAGAGGAAAGTTCAGTGTGTTCTGTGGCTCGCTAAATTCGAATCCGTGACCAAAGTGCAGTGTGAATATCGGCGCGTTTATAACGAAGCGCCACCACATAGGAATAGCATTACTCGGTGGGATAAGCAGTTGAAGGAAACCGGCAGTTTGGTGGAGAAACCCCGTTCTCATAGGCCATCAGTCAGTGACGAGTCTGTAGAGGCTATACGGGATAGCTACCTAAGGAGCCCTAAAAAATCTATGCGTGAGCCCACATCGAACTGCACCGAATAGGTATGAAACTGGGAGAGTTTTCCTTTTATTTGGTGCAGATTTCACATTTCTATTGACTTTTGTTGCTTTCCTGTGACCGGTCAAAAGTGCACCATGACTTTATGAACACACTGTATATCTGGGCTTGTCATATCATTTCCCCTCTTAAAAGGAGTTAAAAAAGGGGAGAAAATTTGTCGAAGGCTTTCCAAGCTCTGGAACCAGAAAGCTTTTTACCTCTTTTCTGTCTGGTGGGACTTAGTTCACTCTGCTTCTACTTGTTTACACTATGGCTTCTAGCAAAACTTTTCTCCTGTGATATGTACAAATGATCCAGGTGAACTTTGAAAATCCTTTTGCTCTCACCCCTTCCCCCCACCTAATTTTGTTTCCAAGACAAATGTGGCCCATCTGAAGTTTTACAGGTGAGTAAACTTCATTGGTGAGACAGGAACTCAACACACTCTCCCAAGCCTAGAGGCTACGATACTCAACTGTCTGCAGCTGCTGAGAAGGAAAAGGAGGTTCATTGGTATCTTCGTCCCCAAACTGTCTTGATGTGACCTCCACTAGGTAAGTTGCCCCCTCATGGGGACTACTCCTAGGCTTTTGTCCATTGACCCCACTAAGTCTTTCTCCATATCTGTCTACTTCTAGACAAGGGAAACCGAGAACCACCCTCCCTGTAGTTAAAAACCCCAGGGGTACAGTGAAGAGTCCAGGGAGGTGTGTTCCCATGTCTTCCTCAGTAATTCATCTTTATTATATGCAGCTTAAGTGTCTGTTTGTCGCCGATAGCTTATTGGTTGCTTGCATAACTGTACTAGCCAATGGGGTGAAGTTGCCATGGCTGAACGCAATTGAGTGTGTCAGGGGGAAGGTGAACATTTGTTTGCATTGGCAATCATCTGTTTTACATAAAAACTATGTCTTAATGTAATTTCTTTTAAGAATGCCTCCTAGAAAATACAGCCCTGAAGAGGAGAGAAAAGGAGCTAAAGCCGCACGAAAACGGCTTTCTTGACAAAAAGAAACCACTGAGCAGAGAAAGACAAGACTTGCTTCAGTCGCAGAGCAAATGCGTCTTTCTCAGCAAAATGAGACTGATGAGCATAGAGAAACAAGGCTTGCCTCAGATGCAAGACAAAAAAGCCTGTCTCGACAAAATAAGTCCCTTGAACAAAGGCAGGAGAGAAATGCAAAAAAAAAACCCCGACAGAGTAATGCTGACCGAAATGCAAAAAGGATTAAAACAGTTTCAAATGGAGAAACTTTAATTTTTGAGCATTCCTCTGGTGACATGAATATTAAATGTGAATACTGTCAGTCCTTAAACTTCAAGTTAGAAACTAATCGATTTGACCATGGCAAGAAAGGATTTTCTCAATGTTGCAAGTACGGAAACATTGTAGTTCCACTAATTGAGAATTATCCATCACTCTTGAATAAATTATTGACTAATCAGCGTGTTGGCATTTTTTTACCTGAGCCTGCATTTGGACACAGTCAACTTTATGTTGCCTGTTCAAGAGTTCGTGAAAGAACAGACGTAAAATTAAAAATAATTGATGGTCCTCTGCAAGGCGAGCTTAAAAATGATGGAAAGATCTACACAAGAAATGTTGTGTACAAAGAGATCTTTGACATGTGAATGAACATTTTATTATTTAAATCACCTTTATTTATTGAGCTAGTGGTGGCTCTTAAGAAATGTACCGCCAGTGGTTTCCTTCATTGCACTCTACTTTAAGCAATTAAGCAAGTAGAAGGGGGAAACCCCATGGGGCACTAAGCAAAGGGGCATCCTCGCCACCTGCCCTGGGTAATTCAGTTTGAATTAGCAGACACCTTTGCACAAATCATTTTAATTATAATTTATAATATCTAGAACAGCGGTCATTTCGTATGACCACCGGGCTTTCTAGTCTGAAATAAGGCAATAAAGCTTTGAACTCCCACTACAGACTCCAATGTTAGCACTTCCTCTTTGACAGAGGAGAAGGGAAAGAGGAGGAAATCTCTTTCTGAAATATTTCAAAAGTACATTATTAAATGGAGAGAAGAAAGAAGAGGTCTTAAATCTTAGCAGTGTCTCTTTTTCTCCTTTTAAGTATATTACTGGATTAGAACAAAATTCTTACATTTATTTTTAAACTAAAACATGAAATTTCAAAGAAATGACATTTTTTATCATTACTCACACACACACACACACACATACACACAGAAAGAGAGAGAGAAATAGACAGAATACTATTTAAGTGATCCTCATACCTTTCTACTTACAGCATACAACTGCCAAAGCTCAAAGGTGGGATTGAACTCGTTTGTATTTTGAAGACCATGCCCCTTTCTACAAAATAATGTCATTCTCACTGTACCAAATAAAACCATGTGGAAGGAGAAACAATCACCAAATTTCACTCACCACTGACACATGTCATTTCTTCACAATGCTCCTCAAAAATGGCAATAACAATTGCTTTCCTAAAGGCCATAGATTCCTGGAGCGCTTTCTGAATATTTGAGACCTTGATTTTCTCCAAACTAGGCCTTTCCTCATCCACACTGATCGTCCTGACTCTAGACAATGTCACACTAGCCCCGTGTGCCATCACTCAGCTCTGCTACCTCTTTGCAAGATGAGAGCAAGATTAGATGGCTAAGGCTAAGGTGATGAGGTCTGGATGGGCTGATCTCAGGTCGTATGAGGTTACTTCTGGTCCCATTAGAAAACTGGGAAATTTGCCTGGATACCAGAGAAAAATGGTCAAATCAGACACCCACTGATTGTGTGTTATGTGAAAGATTGAGGTAAGCAAGAAAAATAACAGTGAGTCCTCAAATGCTAATTTCCTAGCATTTGTTTGGGAACCAACCTATCATGAAAGACAGGACCATCTAATCACTGAAATTTGGCCTTGAGAAAATTTTTTAGAAACATAAATTTTTTTGTTGTTGTTCTTGTTTTTTGGTGACAGCCAGAAAGAGATAGAGAGAGCGACACACAGGAAGGGAGAGAGATGAGAAGCATCAATTCTTTGTTGCAGCACCTTAGTTGTTCATTGATTGCTTTCTCATATGTGCCTTGACCGGGGGGCTACAGCCAAGCCAGTGACCCGTTGCTCAAGCCAGAGACCTTGGGTCCAAGCTGGAGAGCTTTGCTCAAACCAGATGAGCCCGTGCTCAAGTTGGCAACCTTGGGGTTTTGAACGTGGGTCTTCCGCGTCCCAGTCCGATGCTCTTTCCACTGTGCCAACACCTGGTCAGTCTAGAAACATACTGTTTTTATCTTTTTAAAAGGAAGCATTATTCCTTACTTTTTGTATCTCAATTTAAATACAGTTTTACACTGATAAACTTTTTTTATGTTGTCAACCAAAGGCAAATAAAAATAACATTTGAATAATGCTTGCTAACAAAATTAATGATAGAGTGTCTATAATAGAATTGAAAAACCAATCCTATCAAACCCCTACCCAGTCTAAAAACCCATATTCAAACCAAAGTACTATTTCAAGGACTGTGACATTTCAAAGTTGCTAAGATGTCTTAAGCCCTTTCAAATTATATGATCTGAGAATATTAAATAATTATTCCTTTTGATTTTTGTTTCTCGTTTTTCCAGGAATAAAGGGAAAAACAATTATGTAAATTAGCCTGGGCAACTTGCTAAAAGATCACAAACCACTGAATGTTGTTTAGATGCCCATATTTTATGTTAGATGCATCTCTTCAAAGACTGGGGAATAGATCTCTAATTCTCCCCAAACAAGATTCAGAGTATATTTCAGCTCATAGGGTTCTGAGCTCAGAACACAAGCTGCCTCCAGAAATAAAGAAGGAAGTTATTGCTATTCCCCAGGAAAAACATCTCAGGGTATCAAGGATTATATTGTATACATTTTCTTTTTAAGAGAACAGTCTGTATAAGTGATAAGCTAGAGAAAATTAGAGTAGTTCAGTCCTTTAGCTTTTCTTGGTCCTGAATTTCTCAGATAATTGCCCAAGTTTTCATTGTTCTCTGAATAAGACACGGTCATAATTTTGTTGAGACAAAATTAACTTCTTCCTTATTCTATTAAAAGGAAGTGTTCCTAGGAGGAGGGAAACATGTTAGGGGCGGGCAAGAAACCAAGGAAGGGTGTGATTTTAGGTGAAGTTTCAGATTAAAAAGTTTGCTTTGCGACACATGCACCCCCATGTTCATCGCAGCATTATTCACAGTGGCCAAGACATGGAAACAACGAAAGTGTCCTTTGATAGGAGATTAGATTTAAAAAGATGTGGTACATATATAAAGTGTAGTACTATTCAGACATAAGAAATGATGACATATTACTACTTATGACAACATGAATTGACCTTGAGAACATTATACTGAGTGAAATAAGTAAATCAGAAAAAGCTAAGAGCTATATGATGTCACATATAGGTGGGATATAAAACTGAGACTCATGGACATAGGTAAAAGTGAAGTGATTACCAGAGGGAGGGGGATGTGGAGGTATGGGGGAGGGGGGAGGGGAAGTGTGTAAAGAGGGACAAATATAAGGTGACAGAAAATTATTTGATGTTGGGTGATGGGTATACAACATAATCAACTGTTCAAATGCTATAGAAATGTTTACCTGAAACCTGTGTACTCTTATTGATCAATGTCATCCTGTTAAATTTAATTTTCTAAATAAAATTAAAAAATAAAATAAAAGGCCTTGGCCGATTGGCTCAGTGGTAGAACATTGGCCTGGCGTATGGATGTCCCAAATTTGATTCCTGGTCAGGGCACACAGGAGAAGCACCGATCTTCTTCTCCACCCCTCCCCCTCTTGCTTCTCTCTCTCTCTCTCTCTCTCTCTCTCTTCCCTTCCTGTAGCCATGGCTTGATTGGAGGAAGTTGGTCCTTGGGTCTGAGGATGGCTCTATGGCTTCTGCCTCAGGTTTTAAGAAGTACTTGGTTGCTGAGCAATGGAGCAATGCCCCAGATGGGCAGAGCATTGCCCCCTATTGGGCTTGCCATGTGGATTCCAGTTGGGGTCATGCAGGAGTCTGTTTCTTTACCTCCCCTCCTGCCACTGAATAAAAATAAAATAAAATAAAATATTAAAAATCTTTTTAAAAAAGAGCTTGCTTTGAGGCAAAGGAGATAAGAATTGTGTTCTTTCGTCATTTAGTCTGTGGCTGACCCACGCACTTTCATATTTCCAGAGCAACCCTCTTAGGTAGAAACATTTAGCACCAAAGCAAGCAGAAAATGAAGGCACTGAGCAGGTGAAAGGGTGCTTATCAGAATCCACTATAAGCCCAAGACTTATGCTGATATATATATTTTTTTAGTATAACTTTAGAATCACTTTTTCCTAAAATCATGGAGAAAAAAGAGTAACATAATAAAAGTACTCACCACAAGAAAAATACATGGAAGACATACATCCAGGGGCTTTATTTTATTTTATTTTATTTTAATTATTTTTATTTTTTTGTATTTTTCTGAAGTTGGAAACGGAGAGGCAGTCAGACAGACTCCCGCATGCGCCCAACTGGGATCCACCCGGCATGCCCACCAGGGGGTGATGCTCTGCCCATCTGGGGCGTCGCTCTGTTGCAACCAGAGCCATTCTAGCGCCTGAGGTAGAGGCCATAGAGCCATCCTCAGCGCCCGGGCCAACTTTGCTCCAATGATGGAGCCTTGGCTGCGGGAGGAGAAGAGAGAGACAGGGAGGAAGGAGAGGGGGAGGGGTGGAGAAGCAGATGGGTGCTTCTCCTATGTGCCCTGGCTGGGAATCAAACCCGGGTCTCCTGCACGCCAGGCCAATGCTCTACCACTGAGCCAACTGGCCAGGGCCAGGGGCATCTTTGAAGACTGCACAGGTAGGCAATTTTTTTAGTTCCAATAGAAAGACCCACTTGTGTAAGGCCTATATCTTCATAGAGTTCTTGTGACATGCAATATTTTCCTTGTGTTTTTCTGGGACTGAAGAAAAAGGAAACATTTTTTGTTGTTTTGTTTGCCTCCCTCCTCTAATCTCACATTTTTGAATGTCTGTACTTGGATGAACCAACAACTGTTTGTTGGTGTGATAAGTCAAGCAAGATCAATTCTAGCATATCTTAATAAGAAATGAATTATTAGTACTTATCTGTTGCTAAATTTTTATAAAATCTCCCCTCATTCTTCTTTTCTTTCTGCAAATCCTTTTCACTTTCTTATTTCCATTAGGCGTATGATTTTTTTTGTCAAATAGTTGAAACAGTGACATTTGTTTAAATGAGCTGTGTCAACACTTGTTTAGTGTTGACCATCATTATACCAATTACCTATGGGAGCGTAACTATGCCAAGACCCCTCTTGTAACCAGGATCCAAGTCATTTCTAATTTTTTTCTCTCTTCTTCCAGGTGCTATTATGGACTATGAACTGTGTGCAAACCTCCAGGCAGGAAACAGTTGGGCTATGTTAGCATGTACATAATTGACTTTCAATGGGAACCAGAACTTTTAACTCTGGTCATTTGTGTATCTTCTACTGGGAACAATAACAGCTAACACCTCTATGTGGTATAAGTAATATGCTATATTCCATTTAGATTACCTAGCAGATTACATAATGTGGTTTTAATGTTGACTTTCTGTCCCTCTTCCCAAGGATTGAAAGAAATGTCTCTAACCTTGTCTCATTCACGTTCTTATCTTTTCACATGATCCATGTTTTCCCTCATTCAT
Source organism: Saccopteryx leptura (assembly GCF_036850995.1). NCBI lineage: Eukaryota > Metazoa > Chordata > Mammalia > Chiroptera > Emballonuridae > Saccopteryx > Saccopteryx leptura. The sequence continues at coordinate 36,986,380 of NC_089515.1, read as the reverse complement.
TGATCCTCATTTCTAGCTCATTTTATTTCCCATTGTTTCTCTGTGTCAAAATGGGAACTTACCTTAATTAATCTTACTGTAAATTACTTAATTTACAGTAAATTCTCTCTTCCTATAGTGGCCCAAAATACATGCTTTTATAGAGAGCTTCAACTGGCTCTCCCAATTTCAACTTATACCATTCTATGGTATAAAAACAAGAGGAAGAGCATGCAACGCATGCTCCATAACAAGTTAACTGTAACCACCTGTTACACCAGAAATAGCTTCCCTCTCTTGCTCCATACATTCTCTTACGTGCTAATCAGGATGTGAGTATGTATGTTGTTGGGTGAACATCTAGAGTTTCTGCATTTTGGTAAGGGATAGAACATATTCTAGGTTTAGTAACACCTAAAAGGTAGCCCTCCAGGTGTAGAAAGTGCTTATTCTCTGTCACAGTTGTGTATCAGGAAGCACCCCTTGCTGGTGCTTGTATGGCTATCCTATGAGGGCTTCACAGAGGTGCTCTGTATGGAAACGGGCAGAGTTTGAGGTTCAGAGCTTGCTTATACATATCTACCTACATTATTGCTCTGTGTGGAAATGTAACCTGGGGACTGTACTCGCAGTTTGGTTCAATTCTCAGAATCTCATATAAAGGAGAGAAATAGAGAGATTGACTGATTTCGCTTAATACTAAGTACAGTTAGTAAAATATAACCTGTTATTTAACATTAATCAAATATGAGAGGTTCAAAGTTTCTGTGACTTCTTAAAAGGCATTTATGCCTAATTTATAATCAGTTCCAGAGAAGTAAGTGACATTCCATAGCTCAAGTACAAGATAGTCAATCTAGGATACATTAACATCACATTTAACTATGTTTTAAAAATCACTGAAGCAATAAATTGAGATGGATTAGTAACTGAAGAGAAGCTGAGAAATGTTAAGTACCTGTAAAGACATTTATCATCACAAATGCAACTTTCTATCAAATAATACTGATCACTTCCATTATAGGAGAAGCCAGAAACTGACAAAGGGGTGAAATATTTCACAAGCATTTTTTTTTAAAGATGCTAAATTTCTCTATACCTCTTTCTACTTTCAACTTGATGGATAACTGAACTTTTATTCTCATATTAAAGGTCTTTGTCACTCTCTTCCTATAAATATCACTTCTTATTTCTTGAATTGTGGGCCAATTCTATAGGCATAGTCCCAGGTTATTTTGTTGCTATGGAATAAAATTCAACACAAGGCTTTCAGATTCAGATATGATGCCTTAAGTAAACTATAGAGAGAGTTTCTTAGCAAAGAGATAGTTTGTAATTCAGAGAGGCAATTTCATAAAAAGGAACCATGATGGTAAGCCATAATACTGTGTTGTTGTTTCTTTATTGACTGATTAATAAATAAATCAAGAGAGAAAGACAGAGAGAGAGAGAGAGAGAGAGAGAGAGAGAGAGAGAGAGAGAGAGAGGATCGTGCCTGTAACCTTGGCATATTGGGACAATGTTCCAACCAACTGAGCTATCTGGCTAGGGCAACACTGTTGTTTTAAATATAGCATCTAAAATGTCTTAGCTTAGAATTTTGGAAGCACCTATGCAAAAGAGAGAAGACAAACTAATTTTTTCCTGAAAATAATATTAAGTAAATGCTGATTTAAAAGGATAGAGGCCCTGGCTGGTTGGCTTAGTGGTAGAGCACTGGCCAGGCATGTGGATGTCCCATGTTTGATTCCCAGCCAGGGCACACAGGAAAAGCGCCCATCTGTTTCTCCACCCCTCCCTTTCTTGCTTCTCTCTCTCTCTCTCTTTCTCTCTCTCTCTCTTTTCTCCTCTCCTCCTGCTGCCAAGGCTCAACTGGAGAGAGTTGGCCCCCCATGGCCTCTGCCTCAGGTGCTAAAAATAAATAAATAAATAAAATCTAAAAACAAGTAAATAAATAAAATTTTAAAATAAATAAATAAATAAATAAATAAATAAATAAATAAAAGAATAGAGACGGTTATTGGTCATTGTCATCCATTTTGAATGTAGACATGGATGTGACATAAAATGGTACCAGGCAAAACCATATCCTTGTATGGTTTATTCAAAGCTGTGCTTTTCCTCATTGCTCAAATTTTAGATGAATCTCTGGTTATTTTTACACTTTTAATTGTCAAGACTAATTAGGATTTCTGAACTTCCCCCTCTCTTTTTCCTAATCACAATTTTCATAAGTATGTGACTAATTTTACATTCTGTAATGTCAGATAAAACAAAACGTTCTACTGTCTTAGCTTACCAGGGGCACATACCTCAAGCATTGAAGAATGGTGAAAAGAGTGAGAATATGGTGAGGTTCCTAAAAGATATGAAAATGAATGCCTTTGATTTCTTTTAGAAAAAGAAGAATGAAAAATTACACTCCATATGAAAGAGTACTGAGTTTTGGTCAGGAGCAAAAGTCATATGTAAAGTTCTTATTGTTTGTACAGATGTTTGAGACCTGACTTAATGAATGAAGTGAGTTTATTCTAATAAACGGTTGAATTCCATCAGCAATTCCCAAGTTAAATAAAAACTATCACATCTATCTATCTATCTATCTATCTATCTATCTATCTATCTATGTAATCTATCTATCTACCTACCTATCTTTTTTCTATTATTCTGTAAAAATATTTTTAAGATTTTAGAATGGACAAAAGACATCACCGGATATCTAGTCAGTGGAATACTGAAGTCTCTGGAGATGATCTGGTATTATAGGGAAGTGGGCCTTTGTCTTTCACAGGCTATTATACTACTCTGTAGAGAAAGACATTAGCTTGTCGAAATGAATAGTAATCAAATTATTTCTGTTCATGGCAATGCAGATGAATTTTATCTGATAGAAATTTATAAAATCACCGTAAATCAAATCCTCATTAGAATCAGTTCTAATACCTTACTCGTTTCTTGATTAATAAGTGAAAACTTTTTTTGGCATGTGTTTATTTTATAACTATATGAGAGTCATACATTTATACTTGTTCATTAACAATACTCAAAAGGGTTCTTTTCTCCTTTTTAGAGTGAAAATGATTCAGGAGGAGGGGGCCAATGGTGCCAGTACGAGCAGAATCGTTTGTTATCATGTATAGAATATCATTTGCCAAATACCACAAATAGATGGATATGGTGAGAGATGGGGCAGAGCTGAAAACATGGTGATATTGGGAATGAAGAGCCAGTTTTGTGTTATATACACATGCACACATGCATGCACATACACATCAATGGGGGGACATCACATAAATATGCTTATAGGGGGAGAGAAAGGGGAAAAAAGAGGAGAGAACCATTTCTTTTCCTAAAAGCTTTTCCTTACTCACTGTTTCTTGATTTAATTTTTTTTTTTTTTTTTTTTTTGTATTTTTCTGAAGCTGGAAACGGGGAGAGACCGTCAGACAGACTCCCGCATGCGCCGGATCAGGATCCATCCACCCGGCACGTCCACCAGGGGGCGACGCTCTGCCCACCAGGGGGCGATGCTCTGCCCCTCCAGGGCATCGCTCTGCTGCGACCAGAGCCATTCTAGTGCCTGGGGCAGAGGCCAAGGAGCCATCCCCAGCGCCCGGGCCATCTTTGCTCCAATGGAGCCTTGGCTGCGGGAGGGGAAGAGAGAGACAGAGAGGAAGGAGGGGGCGGGGTGGAGAAGCAAATGGGCGCTTCTCCTATGTGCCCTGGCCAGGAATAGAACCCGGGTCCCCTGCACGCCAGGCCGACGCTCTACCGCTGAGCCAACCGGCCAGGGCGATTTAATATTTCTTACACACCATCATTATTTGCTTTGCTTTTTCCCTAGAAGAAATTTCACAGAATGTCTACAATTTATACAGCAGATATATTTATTTTGCCATGCTGTCAGTTTCATTGCTTTCAAAGAAAATAATTTCAAAATACTTTGTCAGTTAAAATTTAAAAACTCGGTCATTTTAGAATATGTATTTATCATTTTTGTGTGATTGTTCAGAGGCACCTCATTGAGCTACCCACTATTTTTTTCACTCATTCAAGCCCTCTAATGAGCTAAAAACATTACTTGATTTTTAAATTTTCTTTACTAAATGATATAGTGCTTTCCTGTGTGCCACCAGGGCAAATTCTGGCCAGGTCTGCGAGTGACACTAAAAGATACAGAATATGTTTGGCAAAATACTCTTAGGATTTGACTTCCAATCTTATGAGCCTAAGAAACTCCATGTAAACCTAGTCGATTATGTTACTTAATCTTTGCTTTTTAGCTCTGTTCTAACTGGTAGAAAAAGCAATTACCTCTTTTTTTTTCCTATTTATTTATTTTTGTATTTTTCTGAAGCTGGAAACGGGGAGAGACAGTCAGACAGACTCCCGCATGCGCCCGACCGGGATCCACCCGGCACGCCCACCAGGGGGCGATGCTCTGCCCCTCCGGGGCGTCGCTCTGCCACGACCAGAGCCACTCTAGCGCCTGGGGCAGAGGCCAAGGAGCCATCCCCAGCGCCCGGGCCATCTTGCTCCAATGGAGCCTTGGCTGCGGGAGGGGAAGAGAGAGACAGAGAGGAAGGAGGGGGGGGTGGAGAAGCAGATGGGCGCTTCTCCTATGTGCCCTGGCCGGGAATCGAACCTGGGTCCCCTGCACGCCAGGCCGACGCTCTACCGCTGAGCCAACCGGCCAGGGCCGCAATTACCTCTTAGCAAAGAAATTGGCATTGCTTTCCTCTGGAGCTCACCCCACTACTTCGTACCTTCTTCACTGCTCACCGGAAGCATGGCCATGACATCATCACTGAACTTGGCTTGCAGTTCCTCCTTCTTCTGCATTTTAGGCTCCCCAAACCTATTACCATTCCCTACATGTGCCTCATAACTCCACCCTGTTACAACCCCTGTCTAGAATATGTTATTTTGTTTGTGAAATGATAATTTAAGAGAGTAATAATACCGGTAAACATCATGAGAGAAAAAACATCTATATATACTGCTCACAAAAATTAGGGAATATTTCAAAATAAATATGAAGCAATAAAAAAAAAAAAAAGCATTTGAGCTCTGGCCGGTTGGCTCAGCGGTAGAGCATCGGCCCGGTGTGTGGAAGTCCCAGGTTCGATTCCCAGTCAGGGCACACAGGAGAAGCACCCATCTGCTTCTTTACCTTCCCCCTCAAGGTTCCATTGGAGCAAAGTTGGCCCGAGAGCTGGGGAAGGCTCCATGGCCGCCACCTCAGGTGCTAGAATGACTCTGGAATGAAGCAACACCCCAGATGGGCTGAGAATTGCCCACTGGTGGGCATGCTGGGTAGATCCCTGCTGGGCACATATAGGAGTCGGTCTGACTGCCTCCCACTTCTAACTTCAGGAAAAAACAAACAAACAAACAAAAAAACCCAAAGAAACATTTGATTTTTTTTATTAAACAAAAACATCAAAAAAGCAAACGATAAGTCAAAGAAACTTGTTTGATTATGCAAATGAATGCAAAACCCACTTTTATTTCATTGGTGAAAATGCACCATACAAAGGGCTGAAAGCACTGAGGTATCTATCTGCATGTTCCCCGGTGCCCTAATTTTTGTGAGCAGTAGTAAGCTATGCATGCCACTGAGTCTTGACTTACTGTTTTATAGTAAGTATAAATAATAGATAATACATTTAATAAAATTTACCCATTTTTTGGTAAAAAAAAAAAAAAAAATACAGCCTATGATTAGGGAATGAGAACCGAAAGGGTCAACTGAAAGTTGTAGGAGTAAGTGCTGGAAGCCAGGTCTATGATACCCACGCAAGACGCAAAGTATGTAATTCCAGACTAAGAGAAAAGGCTCACAGCAAACAGTCCATAGAGAATATGCTTATTCAAGTCAGCTTGGTCCTGAAACATCATTTGTCATCTTTGTTCTCTCTGAAACTTGCCATTAACTGATACTGTGTCCACACAGATGGCCATGAACCCGGCCAAGGAAGACTTTGGCGAAAGAACTCCAGCATGTGTCCTTCTCTGAACATAAGAGTTCTAAATCTATATAGCCATCTTGAGACCAGTTGCTGCAGATATGAAATGTCCAAGGAAGGAGAGTAGGCATAACATTCAACCTTCCCAGTGGGGGTTTATTCACACTTCTTTATCTCTTCTTTAGGCAGAAGAATTCCCTTGCAGACTTGTGAATGAACGCCTGAACTTGTACTCAGCTCATGCTGAAAATGCAAAGCTTGGATTATCAAGGGAAATTGGAAACCAGTGTCCCCTCCTTATAAGTGAGCCACCTGGCTTAGGGTCAGAACATTTGATTGGCTCTTCCCATCTTGTGTAACTTAGTATCTAGAGTCTACTCTCTGCTCTAGCTCTAGTAGTATCTGTACTACTCTCTGCTGCTGAGCTTGGCTGTTCTCTCTTTGAGCTGTAATATCTCCTGTCTTCCTGGACTTGTTTTAATGAAAACCAAAAGGGAAGCCAGTTTATTTCAGCCACATTTTGGGTTGTTATTTGAGGATGAAATAAATGACAGTTTTGACAGCATAAAAATAGTTTAAGGAATGAATAAGAAAATATCTTTAATCCAAAATTGCTGAGTCCTGACTAGATTTTTTTTTTAAAGTTTTTATTTGAAAAAGAAAAAGGTGCCTGACCAGGCGGTGGCAAAGAGGATAGAGTGTTGGACTGAAATGCGAAGGACCCAGGTCCGAGACCCCGAGGTCGCTAGCTTGAGCACAGGCTCATCTGGTTTGAGCAAAAGCTCACCAGCTTGGACCCAAGGTCGCTGGCTCGAGCAAGGGGTTACTCGGTTTGCTGTAGCCCTACGGTCAAGGCACATATGAGAAAGCAATCAATGAACAACTAAGGTGTCACAACAAAAAACTAATGATTGATGCTTCTCATCTCTCTTCATTTCTGTCTGTCTGTCCCTATCTATCCCTCTCTCTGACTCTCTCAGTAAAAAAAAAAAGAAAGAAAGAAAGAAAAAGGAAAGAAAACCCAAAACTTTAAACCCACAGAGAAGTTTGTCCATAAAATTTTTGCAGATTTATTTGACAGCACATTGTAGTGTTGTAGATGTCATAACCCTTCACCCCTTGGAATAAAGACATTCTCTTACATAATCACAAAAAATAATCAAACTGAGAAGTTCAACATAGATATGATGCTGTTCTCTAATAGTCCATATTTGAGGGTTTTTTAAATTTGTTTATTGATTTGAGAGGGGAGGGAAAAGGAAGAGAGAGGGGATAACATTGAATGTTGGGGAAAGGGCCTTATTGTCCTCTCCATCTCTAGATCCGCTATACCACATGACTCACTATGTCAATGTCCAAACACATTTTAAAATGCAACCCACAGAAAGATCTATTTGCCATTATAACCCTGTGTTTATATACCTATGTGTTAGCATAAGCTTAAAAGTTCCCTATCCTTGCTACCCTTAATAAAAGCAAAACAGACATTTCCTAGTCTATCCTATATATTTTTTAAAATGCGTATATCCACCTGCATTAGTCTGCTCAGGCTGCATAACAAAATACAACAGACTCAGTGGCTTAAACAAGAGTCACTTACTTCTCACAGTTCTGGGGGCTGTAAGTGATAGATCAAGGTGCTCTCAGATTTGGGTTCTGAGTGAAGGCCTTCTTTTTGGTTTGCAGATGTTGTGTCCTAACTGTGTTCTACACGGGAGGGCTGGGAGAAGGGGGGGGGGGGAGAGAGAGAGAGAGAGAGAGAGAGAGAGAGAGAGAGAGATTCTCTGTTATCTCTTCTTATGAGGGCATTGCATTCATACCTATGACCTGATTTAAATCTAATTACTTCCCAAATCACTTCACATTGGGCTTAAGGACTTCACCTGAATGGGGGGTGGGGTGGGGGAGGCACCATTTAGTCCATAGCGCCATCCAATAAATTGCTCTCATACCCATTATTGGGTAACAACAAACTGCTCTGTGGCTTATATTTTGCCCAAAGTCTTAGAGCTTTACCTTCTGGAGAAGTGTCCACTAAGTTCTATGACCCGTCTCCTCCAGTTTCCCGAACCACATGCACACATTAACACCACAATGTGACATGGAGATGAAGAAGGCTGAGAGTGTGTAATGGCAAAATTTCCCTAAAATTAAAAAACAATCATCTATGGGTTTGCAAATTCAACTGAAATATCTGTCATATAAAAGCAAGTTTCTAGCTATTTACAGAGTTGCAGCTGTATTAAGTTGTGGTTTCCTGGTATTCACAGCAACAAAGCACTTTTTATTCATGGAGGCCCTCTGCATGGGCGCTCCTGGATTATTCATTACCACTCTGTTTCCTAGTCATTTCAAACAATTACTCATTTCCCCTAACTGGGTGGACGAATTTTCTTTCTTTCCTCAAATAATTAATTGTTTGAGTGAACCGACCAAGCAAGAGCTTGTGTTCTGGAGATAATTCAAATAAGTGCAGAGCTGACAACTAATCTAGATGAGACCATTTGTTTTGGGTGAATCTTAATGTGGCCTTAAGATAAACAACCATTAGAAACTTTCTCGACCAATAAGCTAATACTTATTAGAAATGGAAAAGGCAGTTATTATCCAGGTTTTCTTTTTTTCTTTTTAAGTTACTTCTTAATAATTTGAAGGTACTTGGGGATAATGAGAATAAATACTCCCATGAAGTTAATAGTTGGTATTCTCTAAACCAATAAGATATTTTTATTATTATGAATTTAACAAATAAATTCATCCTATCATTTGAAGAAAGGCAACAGAAAGAACTGCACGGTTCAATCACTCAAAAATAAAATTGACATGTTTGTCAGATATATTTGAGAATGTCATTGAGTTATATTGCCATATGGTAACTGGTAATTATGGGCCATTCAGTATATTTCATGATGCAATTATCCTGGAGTATGTACTGGAGAACTATCTTTATCCAAACAAGATGCTTTCATGTATTCACTAATATAAGCTTTGTTCCTTTGGTGAATCTAAAGGTGATTGCTGACTCCCATACTAAAATTGTTTGGTCTATAACCATCACTGTGATCATACTTTGGTTTGGAATTATAAACCTGGTACAGTCATTTATTCTCTTATGGTGCTAACTTAAAACTCATTGCTGTGTTATATAATGGTCCCGTCTGAATAACTCTCACCAACCTGTGAAAGTGGAGAAATAATATGCTATATAGTCAAGACTACAGTTTGAAACTTTCTATTTATCTTTAGGGTGGCTTTAAAGAATAACTGTGCATGAATAACAGTCAAGGAACAAACACTATTTTTTTCTTTGACTATATACATAAATCATCAATGTACTTTTGTAATCCTAAAAAAGCACAATATCTTACCATATGATGCACATGGGAGCCATTATTTCTTTTAAAAAATATGATTTTTTTTTTAAAGATTGAAAATATAGCTGCAATTTGAATTTGAAAACCAGGCATCCTAAAATAGCCAGTGAATTGCGAACCCACGGAGCCAGCCACCTTTTCATCCTCTCCTTGATTGGTGAATTGAGCAGCAATGATCAAGATCAATTCAAGGATGCATGACTTTTATCTCCTTAAGTTTCTGAGCATTGTACGAGGCCTGTAATTCCATCTACAGGATGACGCTGTTAGAGAGTGAACAAAGAAAGCAATTGGTGTTTTATTCTTTTCCTTGCAGTGAATTTTGCTTATTACCTTCTTCTAAATACAACTGAGCAGATAGTGATTACTCTGGCAGAGGCGTCAATGCATATATGTGGAAGAAACTAAAACTGAACGGCATAAAAATAGCTTTCAACTTCCCAGATCATTTTCTCTGTCTGCTAAATAAGGACAGCTTGGGGCAGCGGACGTCAGGCAGAAGACAGTGCACTCTTCCTGTTTTGTTGTAACTTAGGATCTAGTCGGGCAAGGAGAACAGAACCAAATGTTATATGATCTTATTTACCAATGTCCCCCACCCAAATAAATCTAATTAACAAAAGAAAATAACCACACGTGGGTAGTATCAATTTCTCTTCTTATGGACCTGGCTAAGGAAAAGTATCTAGGAACATGCCTTTTGGGTCCTTGCTATTCAAAGTGTGTATGTTACAGTTTGAAAAGCACTGATTTAGGCTGGTTGCTTTTGCAAATCATCATGAGTATGTGAGTCTCTCTAGGAGATTAACATGTTTATTTCAATTTCATCTTTACTGAGCACTTTGCACATTTTAGGCATATAGTCAGTGGATTCTATTCCACTAATGACTGGAAATAAATATTTAGTTGACTTAATGAACAGAATTTTTCTTTTCCTCCTCTCCCCCCACTATAAATTTTTCTCATTAATCAGTGTTATTAGAATGTAACATTTTTTTTTTTTTTTTGCTAAATCATTTGCAGGTGATTATCCACAACAGTTATACTTCATGAATCTCTATTAATTGCATCTATTACTATTTGCCTCATACATACCCTGTGAACTCTCAGTCTCAGTAGTTAAGGAACGGATGCTAAGGGTTAATTGACCACTCTGGTTAATTGATAGTTACATTATACATTTCTAGAAATTAGGCAAAATCACATGCATTATATAAAATGTAATTTAATATTTTTTGCAGGCACAGGAATTTTAGAATGGTTATGTGGTTTAAACCCCATCTATTAACTTAGTCTTTCATGGAGCCCCAAGGCCTGTCAAAATTTATCTTTGGAATATGTGTAGAAACCAGCCCACTTCTCTCTACCATAATGTCATTCCTGTCGTTCAGGTCACTGTGGTCTCTTGACTAGATAGACACATTATTCTTCTACCTGGTCAACAGCCTTGTTCCTCTTTAGTTTGTTCTTCCTTCTGAAATCTGAGGGATTATTAAAAGAAAAGTTCATAGTTTTGCTTTTCTATTTAAGACATACCAATAGATTTCTATTTCAGGATAAAGCTCAAATTTTTTAGTATGGGCTGGACCATACTTACTTTCAGTGCCATATGGCAACAGTCCTCTCTGTGTCTCCATCCCACTCTCCCCATATGCATGGTCTCTATTTCTTCAGTCTATCTCCCAATTAGAAGAATGGCTTTCAGGTCCCAGAGGCCTTTGTGTACTTTCTGGCCTCCAGCCACTTGCTCCCTTTTGACTGGACCATTGTCTTTCTGTTTCTATCCCGTTGTATGATTAAAATATTCCAGTCATGAATGTTTTATTAGAGATGCATTATAAACATCTCCTCCTGGCTGTGGTTTGCTTTTTCTCAGTTGTGTCTCTTTTTTTTTTTTAATTTTTTTTATTCATTTTTAGAGAGGAGAGACAGAGAGGGAGAGAGAGGAGAGAGAGAGAAGGGTGGGGAGGAGCTGGAAGCATCAACTCCCATATGTGCCTTGACCAGGCAAGCCCAGGGTTTCGAACCGGCGACCTCAGCATTTCCAGGTCGACGCTTTATCCACTGCGCCACCACAGGTCAGGCCCGTTGTATGATTAATTCTTAATCATCCTTCAGATCTCAGCTTCACCACGGGTTTATCCAAAAGTCCTGTCTGCCTCTGTCATATCTCTCTGAGTCTCAGTGCAGTTCAACACATCTCCTTAGTGACCTCATAGCAGATTAAACATCTTTCATCCCAGCATTTACATTTTGGACTCAAATTCTTTTACCTCTCCATATACTCAAGTCCATAAAAGGCCTCTGTAGTGGTGAGTAGATCTTTCTCACCATTATAAACCCAATGCCAAACACAGTGATAGACAAGAAAGTCATTCTATACATGTTAATGATATAAATGAATGTAGTCTTTTCCTTGACATCAAAATGTATATAATCTAATCAGTTTAAATATCAGTTTTCTATATGTACTGGTAAAAAATATAGCAGATAAGTTATTTATATTGAATCATTAGTTAGTTAAGTGTGTGCCTTAGGAGATGCTTTCTAAAATTAATTCCCAATATTAACATATATGCTTATCACTTGACATCTTTTCATAAAAATAAAGTGCAAATTGGGCAAATGATTAGGGCCAAAATCATTGGCTTCCTTTTATAAAGTGAATATAAAATTTTGCTTATTTGTATGCACTGATGATTATAAGAGAAGATAGATTGTGGAATATATCCTGAGGAAAAAAAGATTTATTGTATAATGTGATTGGCAATGAACAAGGAAGAGCGGATGGCACTTAAATAGATATTCAAATCTCAAGAAATTGCAAACTAAATATAGTAGCCCATGATAAAACTGAGAATTTAATCAAGTGATTACAGATAGGAAAAGTATTTAATTAAATGGTAATCAACAGAATTTCAAGTTTGTTAAGGAATAATCAAACTCAGTGGATATCATCATTATCAAGGAAAGAATTCTCATAAAAACCTGGCACCTCTCATCCTCCGGGGTGCGGCCTCTTTGAAATGCTGGTGAGACACCTGCTAACATGCTACCTGCTTTGGCCAAGGGAGAGGAAGCACGGGCAGGAAATCTATCTTTGTAGTAATCAACTTTGCAACCCTCAAATCTCCATGGTTTCCATCCGTAACAGCTTCTTTCTTATGCACGTTTCATGCTAGATGCGAGCCAGTCACAGCTCTGCTTCCACATATCTTTACGTCAGACCTAGGCTGAGGAGAAGCCCCTATTTGGGACATGGCCTTCCCATGGGAAAGAAAACACAAGAGGTAGTGTTTATACACAAACCAATTTTGTGATATTTCTTGGATGCATCATGTCACAACTTCTTACATTCCAATACTTGGTCAAAGAAAATCATATGATTTAGTTTGATATTAAATTGAGGCAGTTTCTGTCACCAAGACAGAAGCCCTGTAAGCTATGGACAGGTTGAAGTAATATTAAATACTCTTCTTATTCAGAAAGGGGTAAATATTTGGGAACACAAATATACCACAGTGCTTGAAGTGGGAAATAGAGAGGACAGAGTCAAAAATTAAGGACTTGTCAAGGATCTGATTGAAAATGAGAGGCCTTGTGGGATAACATTTCTAAAACCTATATCTAGTCCATTATCTATAGAGGCTGACCACTAAGAACCCAGGCACATAGATCTATGATGGTTCCTAATAGGAATCTGAGCTACACTCTTTATTAGCTTTGTAGCTTGTTTGTTACTTCACTTCTCCAAGCCTTGGTTTCTGGGTCAGAGTCTATTTTCTACTCATTAAATTTCAAAGAAAAATCTACATGCTTCTTTATATTTACTCATCCCAACTGCAGCTGGAATGAGGCTATGAAAAAGGTTCTGGCCAGTGAGATATAAATACTTACAAGCATGGTCCCTCCCTCAACTCTGCCCTGAGATGTTCAGCTCAGTTTCTTCTCTTCTGTGGAGCTCCTGATGAGAGAGGCATGGATCCCTGCATCACTTGGTGTATGTAGAGCCAGTAACCACAGCCACCATCACAGCTGCCTGGCCAACACAGGTTCAGGTTTGATTTGAACCGATGGTAATGAAACAATTGAGCTGAAAACTGGTGGTCCATTTTCCTTTATTCTAGACTCGCACTTGGCAAACGAGTAAAAAAACAACAACAAACTGGGCTCCAAAACCCACTCATTCAGCACTCACACAGCTACTGACTCATCCGAGTTTTCCTGGAATCAAAGGCTTCCACCTCACCAGTCTTATTCACCTCTGTTCCCCATCTCTCCTCCACGAACTGGCTTCTCCTTCCCCATTCCATCCTTTTGGCTGCCTCCTCCATGTGACCTCCCTGTCCTGCCTCCATGGGCTCTTCCTTTCTACAAGAACGTGGCCACTCTCTCCAAAATGGCCCCCTAGCTCCTCCTTTTAAAACCTTTTGGTGCGAAAACCCTCCCCCAACACACATTAGCATAACCATGCCCCTTCCAAGCAAGAAGGGCAACTAGCTGTATCATGTGAGAGCAGTGGCCATCTTTAACAGGGTGAGCAAAATATATCTATCTTATCTGCCCGATAGTGGAGAAGAGCAACATAGGAGAGCCACTTGACCCACATCAGACTGTGCTGCAGGTGACGAACCTGGGTTGTGGTAAGGCCTTAAAATTGGAGGATTTATTTATTGCTCCAGAATCACCAAACATTTATCTATAGATGAGGATAAAGATAATTTATACAAAGTACAGAGCAATGTCTGGTACCATAAAGATCCAATAGGTGGCAACTGTTATAGTTTATTTTAAGGCTGTCTTTATATAGCAATGAAAAATAAGGTCTTTAGAATCCATTTATTTAGTTCCCATCCTAGCTCTGCTAAGTAATTATACATGTTAAGAACATTATATACCTTCTCTATGCCTTAATTTTTTTATTCATAAAATGGTATAGGCCCTGGCTGGTTGGCTCAGCGGTAGAGCGTCGGCCGGCGTGTGGGGGACCCGGGTTCGATTCCCGGCCAGGGCACATAGGAGAAGCGCCCATTTGCTTCTCCATCCCCCCTTCCTCTCTGTCTCTCTCTTCCCCTCCCGCAGCCAAGATGGAGCAAAGATGGCCAGGGCACTGGGGATGGCTCCTTGGCCTCTGCCCCAGGCGCTAGAGTGGCTCTGGTCCCAGCAGAGCGACGCCCCGGAGGGGCAGAGCATCGCCCCCGGTGGGCAGAGCGTCGCCCCCTGGTGGGCAGAGCATCGCCCCTGGTGGGCGTGCCGGGTGGATCCCGGTCGGGCGCATGCGGGAGTCTGTCTGGCTGTCTCTCCCCGTTTCCAGCTTCAGAAAAATACAAAAAAAAAAAAAAAAAAAAAAAAAAATGGTATAAAACTAGCATCCAATTCACGTGATGTAAATTTATAATAAGATAACCCATGTAGTGTTGGTGGCGGTAATTATAATGTGTGACGATCTGATTGATCTACCGACATAGGAAAAGTACTAAGGTGACAAGCTTATGCAGAAACTGACCTATGATTTTTTTGACTAAAATTTATTTATTACTATCTATTATGAAAAACAACTTTCTTTTCTTTTTTCTATTAATTGAATGTATTGGGATGATATTGACTGACAAAATCATATAGGTTTCAAGTGCGCAGCTCAATTAAATGCCATCTGCACAGCACATTGTGCACCTTCTGCTCCAAACAGAGTCTCTTTCCAGCACCATTTCTACCCTTTGCACACCTCCACCTGTGAACCATGCTTTTGATCTGATCAACTGAACTGATTAGTCACAGCATAACTGTTAAGCTGAGTTCAGCCACAAAGGAAGAGTCCAGATGATGGCAGGCTATCTCTGTATCAGTAGGTGGTTTTTCTACTGAAGACATCAAAAGTTTAGGAGCTGGAAATACATATATACCATTTTGACTTTATGTTGCATTTATATTTCTTTTCCAGTGATTTTATAGCAGTAAGCTACATTCTGTAATGCTACAACTTTAAAAATTAATTTTATTTTTTCCAATTATTAAAATAATATAATTTATTGTAGAAGTTAGAAGTAGAGAGATTTGGACCAAGAGAACAACATGCATAGTTTTAATCCAACAAATAACTATTAAGCTTCTGCAATGACATTCAGCTTTTTTCTATGTGTAAGTTTTGTTTATTTAACTAAGTTGGATTTTCTAATGTTATATTCAAATCACTTCATAAATTTTGTTTTCAAAAATTTAATTAAGTAAACTTATCACAGTTTACTTAACTATTTATTTATCTTGGAACATTAATTCATGATTATTATTATTTTTTTTGCTATTATAAAAAATGCCTCTATTAATTTCCCTGTTACATATTTTTTCCACGTTTTGATTTATTTAATTAGGACAAATTCACAGACTTGGAATCACTAGGTCAGATAGAAGAAATATTAATGAGACTATAGAGCCAAATTGTTATCCTCAGCAATATTTGAAACATGATTTCACTTGGCCTATCATGGATTTTATTTTTTTTTAAATATTTGTTAATTATTTAAAAATATTTACTAATATAGGATATTTATATCTACAGATATAAATTCTGTATATATTATTTTATTTTGCATTTCTTTTTTAAAAACTTGAAAACATTTTTATATTGATTTGAGAAAGCAAGGACGGGGGAGAGAGAGAGAGAAGCATCCACTCCTTGTGAGCACTCATTGGTTATTTCTCACGTGTCCACGACTTCAGCTTGTTGGCATGACGCTCTATATATTTATACTAAGCCACCCGGCCAGGGCCTATTTTGCATTTCTTAATACCTGACTTTGAAAAATCTTCTCAGTTTAGTTATTTTAATGCATGAATTTTGAACAATCTTTTTGTCAGTTGCCAATTTCTCTAATACTTTTATTATTGATTTGCATGAGTGTTTTTAACATTAAAGGTATTAACATATAGCCTTAATATATTTCATCCTATCAAGAGAACTAGTAGCTGGCTCTGCTCTTGTTAGCTCCATTTCAACTGACTACATGACTTATTGCCCTCTCTTACATATATTCTCATATACAACTGACTATTCTATTAACCATGATTAAAATCTCCCTTTTACGCGGACTTTCAAGCTTAATAGTTGCCAGTTCTCCATGCGGATGGGCCTAGAACAGACTTTTCAACTTTTAGCAAATATACCTACTGTATGCTTTTTGTTTACTAAGAATGGCATAATGGCAGAATTTTATTTAACTTTTTAGTTCTTCTGTCTATATGCAAAATGTTCCTTCCAGTATAACTTCGGGACTATCGGAGAGATGCTGCACTGTGCCTGAGCTTCCGTGTAAATTGAGAGGTGAGAAATAATTGCCCTGTTCATAGAAATTTACATTTAGAACTACAACTCAATATGCTGCTTGTATTTCAGACATTTTATAACACCTCTACACAGTAAACAGTTCTAAGAATTGGGAGGCCTTCCTCAGAATTCCTTCCTTGGAGGAGCTGGTTTCCACGGTTGCCTGTCTTGGTATAACACAGTGGAGAAGCTTGACAACTGTGATCCAGGTTGTTAATCGGCATGGTTGCTGAGCCTCCTTCTCTGCCTGCCACTGATGAAGCCAAGTTTCCCAATGCCGCAGTGCTAAGCAGAAATCCCTGGAGTCACACGTGGTTTTTGTGTTTTGTAGATTTTTTGGACCATTGTCTTTTCACAACCGTCACCTATTCTCATGTTAAGATAGCAGAGCTCAAAATTTTTTGCTTTCAGGCCCTTGCTGGTCGGCCTGGCATGCAGGAGTCCCAGGTTCGATTCCCGGCCAGGGCACACAGGAGGAGCGCCCATCTTCTTCTCCATCCCTCCCCCTCTCCTTTCTCTCTGTCTCTCTCTTCCCCTCCTGCAGCCGAGGCTCCATTGGAGCAAAGATGGCCCGAGCGCTGAGGATGGCTCTATGGCCTCTGCCTCAGGCGCTAGAATGGCTCTGGTTGCAACAGAGCAATGCCCCAGATGGGCAGAGCATTGCCCCCTGGTGGGCATGCTGGGTGGATCCCGGTCCGGCACATGCGGGAGTCTGTCTGACTGCCTCCCTGTTTCCAACTTCAGAAAAATACACACACACAAAAAAAATTTTGCTTTCAGAATTTCAAATACACACTGCATACTACTGCCATTATATTCTAACTAATGTCATCTCTCATTAAAAGACATTTTTCATTTACTGTATTTAACAAATTTTTATTGACTGCGTAGGGGAGCCAGTCTGCCTGCATTTGAATTTCAGTACATCTATTTAACAATTGTGTGAATTCAGGTAATTCATTGACAGTCTCAGTTCTTCTTATCTAATATTGTGTTATTTTGACAATGATGACAATAAGCTAGACACTGTTGCTAGGTGTGAGGTATACTTCAGTGATTAAAGGAAGCACAGTCCTTTCGTGGTTTAAACTTAAGCAGGGAAGAGGCTTCTGGGTTTTGGAGAGGATAATGGGGACTGCCTAAACTGGAACCTTTCTAGCTAGCTTCCTATAGTGCATGTAGGATAACAAGGAGAGAAAATTAAATCTCCCATAGCTCATAGCTAACAGCTTTAGCAGGTGGAAGAATAGCCAAATTTTTAATTTATGTGTAAGTAGAAGAACATACCTGAAAACTGTGATATCTGCTTAGAACTCCAAAAGAATCTAGAATCACCCTGACCAGGCAGTGGCGCAGTGGATGGAGCATCGGACTGGGATGTGGAGGACCCAGATTAGAGACCCCGAGGTAGCCAGCTTGAGCACGGGCTCATCTGGTTTGAGCAAAAGCTCACCAGCTTCAACCCAAGGTCACTGGCTTGAGCAAGGGGTTACTCGGTCTGCTGAAGACCCGCGGTCAAGGCACATATGAGAAAGCAATCAATGAACAACTAAGGTGTTGCAACGAGCAACAAAAAACTAATGATTGATGCTTCTCATCTCTCCGTTTCTGTCTGTCTGCCCCTGTCTATCCCTCTCTCTGACTCTCTCTCTGTCTCTGTAAAAAAAAAAAAAAAGAGTCTAGAATCAGATGGGAATTTTGTGGAATCAAAAAGAGGGCAGTGGAGTCTCAGTGTGAGTGACACAGATCACATCAATTGAAGTTCCCCAAAAGAACTGGGTCTGACTCTGAGTGTACAAATATGAATGTAGATTCAGAGGCCTGATGGTTAAGAGCCCTGATTACCAAGGAGTCTGAAGAAGGAAACTTAGAAAGTGGATGTTGTGGGCATCATGGAACCCAGAAGTGTCTCCTGGTAGCTTGGAGGTAAAAAGAAAAGAAGCAAGCAGCTGAAGGTAAGAGCCACAATATAACATGATAAAATTAAAGACCAAGAAGAAAGCAGACCAAAAACAAAAAAAATTCATTTATTAAAGTAACTGCATTTCACTGTAGTAATAAAAGAAGGTATTCTTAAATCAAGAAATCAGGTAAACCACTCAATTGCCTATGTTATTGCTGCTCTGGGAAAACCCAACTCAAACAAAAACAAATGCCATTAACAAGAAGACTCAACATCCTTACTGAGTTATTATATGTAATAAAAGCAGTGGTTTGAGGAAAACTCATGACTTAAAATGCTTATTCTTTATGTTAACAAAGATGAAAAATGTCAGTAAATGAAACATCCAACACAAATAGGAAAAAATTTTAAACTGACAGAAAGAAGAAAATAATGTTAAAGAAAAATCAAAAGTAATGATTTAGAAAACAAAAACAGGAAACTAACAAATGAATGGTTATCATCAATTATTTTCAGGTGTAATAATGGCATTGTGGCCACATGTTTAAAAAGTCTGCTGGAACTCTCTTACATTACTGAGGGAAGGCAAAAATTGTCCAGCCCTTTTGGAAAAAAGGTAATTTCTTAAAACGTTAAATATACACTTTTCAGAGGACCCATCAATGCTACTCTATGTAGGATTTACCCAAGTGAAACAAAAACTATGTTCACACAGAAACCTGAATACAAGTGTTTATATTGGCTTTATTTGTAATGATCAAAAACTGGAAACAACCTAGTCCTTTTATGGTGGAATTAAGAAACTGGTAATAGTCATAACACAAAATGTTACTCAAAGGAACAAACTATTATTGGAAAAATTACTTAAACCCCCCCAAACCTCAGTTTCTGTGTCTATAAAATGGGACATCACCTTCCTCCCCTTAAGATTATCATGATAACTAAAGTTAATAAAATGTAAAAAATGTATCAAGTCAAAATTGGCTGAGCACAATGATTAATACTATTTTTTACTTTGAATTTTTGTAACCTCAAGGCTCTTGAAAGAATGTGCCAGCAGCCTCTGGAATAAGCACACTTTTCAATCAGGATCAAACACTGTTTAAGTCTTGCTTGGGGACCTTGCAACCAGTCATTTAATCAAAATTCTTATCTGTCTTTTTTTTTTTTTTTTCTCTGATTCTTTATCGTACGAAAGAAATTTTGTCACTTCAGGCCCTGCAATTTTGTAAGCTGCTTCCTGCAGTTTATTCCGAAGGGAGACCGATAGATAATGTTTTTTCTCTGTTGAAGATTTAAAACATATTAGATAGGCTTGAATAGTTTTTCAGCATGACTAATAGTAATTTGCTAACATATGCCAAGAATACCAAATGATTCCCCTCATGGCCAGTTGTCCTAAAATCTTTACTATTTGAGACACTAATGGGTCAGATGAAAAAGTTAGGGGCATTTTTTTTTTTTTCAGGAAATACTGGAGGGAGTAGTCATCTGAAACCTCTCTCCAAACCCCTCCCCTTGAAGTCCAAGAGTGGATCTGTTTGTTAATTAATTGGCTGATATCTGGGGCTAAGATACAGGCCAATAGGTTTGCGGCCCTCGCCGGTTGGCTCAGCGGTAGAGTGTTGGCCTGGTGTGCAGGAGTCCTGGGTTCGATTCCCAGCCAGGGCACACAGGAGAAGCGCCCAGCTGCTTTTCCACCCTTCCCCCTCTCCTTCTCTCTGTTTTTCTCTTCCCCTCTTGCACCCAAGGCTCCATTGGAGCAAAGTTGGCCCGGGCGCTGGGGATGGCACTGGTTGCAACAGAGCAACACCCCAGATGGGCAGAGCATCGCCCCCTGGTGGGTGTGCCGGGTGGATCCCGGTCGGGCGTATGCGGGAGTCTTTCGGACTGCCTCCCCGTTTCCAACTTCAGAAAAAAAAAAAAAAAAGATACAGGCCAACAGGTTTGCAATGATTGGTGATAAAATGATAATTTAAAATTCCGGATGCATGTGAGACTGCCCTGGGTTCTGAGAGTGAGCTCACGGACTCTAAGGAGAGAAGGCTGGAAAGCCATAGAGGACCACGTTTAAGGGAACACCAAAGACACACTTTCTCTACTTCCTCTTGACTTAGTTTTTTTTTTTTAAGTTTGAAGAAATTTGTCAACAAATATTTTTTCTAATCGTACAAAAAATATACAATGAAAAGTGTGTTCACCTGCTATCCCTTATCCATTTCTTTGTTCTCTTCCCCAGAGGTAAACATTGATTCTAGCTTCTTGATTATTTTTACAGAGCTCTTCTTTGCACATAAGCAGGAATCTGTATACACCCAGCTCCTACTTAGTGCTTTACTAATGTTAACTAAACTAATTCTTGCTGATGACTATGGGTGGATTCTAATATTACCATCCCCATTTTAAAGGTAAGGATGAAGACTAGAGAGATTTAGAAACTTGTCCAAGGATAGATACACTGCTCATAAATAGTAGACTCAGGGGAGGTTTTATATATAACATATCTTATATATTATAATATAAGATATTATGTATTATTATGTATCATACAGGGGTGGGCAAAAGTCATTTTACAGTTGTGAGTATGCAGAACAGAGAGTTTATTCTTGTATTGTTATTTATTCTTATATTATATATTTTTCCATCTGAACAATTGTAAAACTACTTTTGCCAGTTCCTGTATATTCATAAATGTATATATGCACATATACACACCATATAATATATTTTGTTAATGATCTGTCATTTGAAGGGTATTTAGAATTTTTGTCATCTTTTCATATTTCAAACATTGTTGAAATGCATTTCCTTGAAGACAAGGTCACTTGCGTAAGTTGTGCACTACTTAATGCAAATAGGTGCCATTCACCCAGATTATTTTGTCGTATAATTCACATGGATTATAATGGCATCCTTGGGACTGCTCAACATGTCAGCAATGCCTGTAAGTATTAACCTTATTTTAATTGGAAAGTTTCATTTTCTTATCAGCTAGTATTTCCATTGGGTTATTTGTAATGTGGGATGAAAAAGGCAGGCACTCTACACACAGCAGTGCAAGAATATTCAAACTTAAGACTTGGTTTTGTGAAACTGTCTTGGTTTTGAAGATAAATAAGATAAAACATGATTGAATATTTTTCTTTCCTGTTGCTTCCACCTCAATTAATTTTTCATAAAGGACTGGCTGCACTGTTTAAACAAGGGATTTTTATATTCTTTAAAGATAAAAGGGACTGTGGGTTGGATCCGAAAGGATTAATTGGAAAAAGATGTAATTGCTTAGACTGTTTCTGACTCTTAGAGAATCACAAGAAGTCATGTTGCCCAAATCTGTGTGCAGAGTGCTAGCCTTGTTCTGGAACCAGGAGAAATGGTCGTCCTGTCTTTTCATGTTCTGGAAAGGGTCCCTGGCACACATTATGATCTGCAGCCAATGATACCTGGATGCCACTGAGAAGCTTCTTCTAGAATGCTACAGTTTTGCCTCTCAAAAAAACCCAGATATAATATTTTCTCCCAGAACACTCCTAGAATATAAATCATCCAGATGGCTGAATTTTTTTTTTTTATTGATGGCATGATAGATCACTGGGCATTAGATCTTTGAAGAGATGTTATTTTTCAGGAGTTGCCTTTAAACATCACTCATTCTGTCACGACGGATTCAAGTTTTCCAGCCCCGTAGCTAGTATTCTAAACTGTTGAAGTCAACACTAAGTACGACAGCTGCCATAAATTACTAAAATAGACTTTCTTTTTTAAAAAAATGTGTTGGAAATGATTTATTTTGACAAACGACATTAAGGTCATTTGAATTCATCACATGACTATCTATTGTATTGTCTGCCCTGCGTCCAGGAGCTTTTCTTTCTGTTCTTCAAATGATCTGTTCTGTTCCAGCCACATTTGTCCGGCGCACATTATCCCTTCACATTTGTGTGTGAAGGCATTTATGTCGTTCCTCCGAGAACCGAGACCATCGTTGAAAAGAGATGGCCCTTATCTTTGTGCCTAACTTCAATCCTGTCCCACAACAGCATCAATTGATTTCTATGTTTGTCAATTTAATTTTTCAGCCATCACAATGGTCCATCACCAAATAAGAATTGATTGATTACCAAGTGGCCTGATGCTGTTACCTTAGCAACCCTGTACACAGTATAGCTATTTGAATCTTTTAAATGACTAGATCAGATTATCCATTTGCCATGTGATCAGTAACACAGTGACCAACATAAGACTGACTACTCTTACTGTGCACTTAGGCAAAATCTTAGAGGGAAAATGGTTGTTTAATTATAATACAAAAATGTTTCTTGGGGCAAAATGAAATATTTGAAGATCTAGTATCTAACATTATAGCTATTTTATTTTTCTTATGAAGTAAAAATAATGTTAAGCTTTAATGTCTCTGAAAGGAGTACTACACTATAGATAATTTAGTTATTCAACAATCGTTATTAAGAACCAAGTAAGCTGGTATGTTAGGGATATGGTGGTGAGTAATTTATAGTCTCCACAGGCAAGTAAATTATAGGCCCCTAACAGTGAGATTACTGGTAAGGAAAGGATTTCAGTAGAGCAGAGTAACTACCAACAAGATATGATGAGTAGGAAAAAAGGACATTACATTTTCTACCCAGAGAAGTCCAGGAGTATACATACAGGGGAGTTGAAGCTTGAGTAGGTTCTTTTTTTTTTTTTTTTAAGGTTTTTTTGTTGTTTTTTTACAGAGACAGAGCACGAGTCAGAGAGAGGGATAGATAGGGACAGACAGGAACACAGAGAGATGAGAAAAATCAATCATCAGTTTTTCGTTGTGGCACTTTAGTTGTTCATTGATTGCTTTCTCATATGTGCCTCGACTGTGGGGCTACAGCAGACCTTGGGTCCAAGCTGGTGAGCTTTGCTCAAACTAGATGAGCCCGCGCTAAAGATGGCGACCTCGGGGTCTTGAACCTGGGTCCTCCACATACCAGTCCGACGCTCTATCCACTGCGCCACCACCCGGTCAGGCATTGAGTAGGTTCTTGAGAGTTCAATAGTCATTCTCAAGGTAGGCCAAGAAGAACCTTACAGTAGAGAGAAAGCTAGAAAGTCACAAAAATCAGAAAAACCAGTTTGAAAAGAAAAGGGAGATTTTATTGGAAATTGTAGTAGGCAGACTCATGACTTTCCAAAGATGACTCCATTCTAATTCTCAAAACAACCTGAGAGAATATGTTGTGTTACCAGGCAAAGGGGAATTAAGGTTGCAGACGAGGTTAAGGTTGCTAATAAACCTAAACTTAATCATAAGGAGATTATCCTGGATCATCCTGAAAGGCCCAATGTAATCACACAGTCTTTACATGGAGAAGAGAGAAACCTAAGCATCAGAATTGGAGTGAGAAAGACTTAACCAGGCACTGCTGGTTTTGAAGCTGGAAAGGGACCATGAGACAAGGAATATGGGTAGTCATTAGAAGCTGGGAAATAGGAGAAAAATTCTCCCCTGGAAGCTCCAGAAAGGAACAAAAACTTTGTTGACAGCTTGATTTTAGCCTAGTAACACTCATTTTGGACTGCTGACCTCTAGAAATATAAGATGATATATTTGTATGTTATGCCACTAAGTTTTTGGTAATTTGTAATAGCAATAGAAAACTAATGCACAAATTAACTTGAAATTCAGTTAACTTAAAATTTAATTGAATGAAGAGCTGGGGTATCAAGCCTCACACTGGAACCAGATTGTCCATCATCATCATCATCATCATCATCATCGTCATCATCATTCTCTCTTCTCCCCCCCCCCCCCTTTGTCTATTGGCTTCATTTTTGAAAGCAGCTTTCCCCATGGTTATTAGTTTCTCTGGGCTTATATAATTATGGAATTTCAAACAGAGAGAGAAATATTTCTCCATCTTGAAAAAATGCCATGGAAAAATTCTGATTGGCTAATTTTGAGTCAAATATCCAAATTTTGAACTAATCTTTTGGCGTGAACCATATCAATCACCCCAGCCTGGTTCGTGTGTCCATCAATTTGGCAAATAGGGAGAGATTTGTTACCAAAAGAAAGGGAACATGAATGTAGGGCAAAATGGAATAGCAGCTGTCTACTGCAGCATATGCAATGAACTGCAAGGGGTTTACTATAGTGGGAGCATACAATCAGTAACAAGTTCAACTCAAATACATATAAAAAGCCAGATCACATAATTAAGCTCTAACTGTGGGCTTCAAATTATTCCCAGAACTCCAGCATTCTCAAATATATTAATGAGGTTCTTATCAAAAGGTGGAGTTCATGACAGACGAGTTCAGCTTACAATGGCTCATCATCTTGTTTTCAGTATAGGAAATTTAGGAATTGGTCAGTGGTGAGGATGGTCAGTTTAAGAGAGAGCAAGGCCTGGAAATAGATTCCTACCAAGAAGTGCTAGGGCATGGGCAGAGGTGGGTTAAGGTCGGTTGAGGTCTCGAGAGCAGAAGAAAATATTGGGCCTCTTAAAAAAGAGAGAGAGACAGGGATAATAAAAATACATGTTAACCACATGTTTAAATAAAGAAAAAATATTATGTACTATTCATGTTAAAATTGCACATATGAAACCAAACTTGGTGTCATTAGAAAAAAAATGTCAAGTTGGAGGTTTGCGGGACCCTTCAGAAGTCAGGGCCCAGGCTGCGCGCCCTGTGCTCCTGCCATTAAACCTGCCTCTGGGTTTGGGTCAGACTCAGCTGTGGACAACCAAAGAGTTTCTTCTAGAATCTTCAGCCTTTTGAAAAGTGCCTTGGATTTTGGTCAGAAGGAAACCTAAACCATACTTTCTTTTTTTGTTTTTTTGTTTTTTAATTTTTTATTTATTCATTTTAGAGAGGAGAGAGAGAGAGAGAGAGAGAGAGAGAGAAGAGAGAGAGAGAGAAAAAAAGGGGGAGGAGCTGGAAGCATCAACTCCCATATGTGCCTTGACCAGGCAAGCCCAAGGTTTCGAAACGGCAACCTCAGCATTTCCAGGTTGACACTTTACCCACTGCGCCACCACAGGTCAGGCTAAACCATACTTTCTTAATTTTATTACCTTAGGCTGGTTCATTGAGCACTGTAAGTCTCATTTTTATCAATTGCGACCTATAGACTGATCATAAAATTTGCTCCCTGTAAAAGCTGTCGTTTATTGAGAGCTTATATGGAGCAGATACTTTATGAGGTTCCAGGAAACTTCAGTCATGAAAGAGGAGTCACTGGCCTTGGAATAAAACAGAAGCATAAACTAAGGGAAGAAGCAGGAGCTCCGATGTAGTAATATGGACAGAAAATCAGACGGGACCTGAGTGAGGTCAACTAGACACAGAGGTATTTAAATTGGGGTTCTTGATGCAGATGTGATGGGCAGCTAAGCCTGGGGCAGCTGGAAGTAGGGTTTCACAGTCTGCAGGTGGAGAAGCTCGAGGCAGAGGGAGAGGAGAGAGAAAGAAGGAGAGAAACAGGGAGACAGAGAGACAGAGAGAGACAGACACGCAGAGAGGAGTAGGGAGGCAAAACGATCATTACACTTCCAGTTCTGCCTCTACTGTTTCCTATCCCAGGTTTTTCAAGTATACAAACCACTCTTAGACTTGGCGTTCATGAGACAACTTTTAAAAGAAAATGGTGAAAATTATTCAAATGAACCTAATAAAGAACCTGTTGAAAGACGTCCAACAAACACCGTCTTTACAGTAGCCCCAAATGACAGTTATTCCCCAAACCTTAGAATTGGATCACTGCTGAACCTGACCCTTTAGGCCAGCTAGACCCACACTCCCTCAGTAGAGTGTCTCCTCTGATACAGCCTATGTTACTGTCCAGAGGGGCCCATCTCTACTGGTTTTTTAGGGCTTCTTTAGGCCAGCTAGACCCACACTCCCTCAGTAGAGTGTCTCCTCTGATACAGCCTATGTTACTGTCCAGAGGGGCCCATCTCTACTGGTTTTCTAGGGCTTCTGTAACAAAGTACCACACACTGGTTGGCTGATACAACAGGATTTATTTTATCACAGTTCTGGAGCCTAGAAGTCCCAAATCAAGGTATTGGCAGGACCGTGGTTCTTCTGAAAATGTAGGTGAAGCCTTCTTTGTCTGTTCCTAGCTCCTGGTAGTTTGGTGGCAATCTGTGGATTTCCTTGGCTTCTAGCTCCAAGATGCCAGTATCTGCCTCTATGATCACAAGGTGTTCTCCCTGGACATCTCCGTCTTCACATGCTTGTCTTTGTATAAAGCCATTCATCTTATTGGGCTAGGGGGCTCATCCTAATCCAGGAGGACCTCATTCTAACTTCACTAATTAAATCTGCAATGACGATTCCCTAATAAGGTCACAGTCTGAGATTCTGAAGGTTATAACTTAATATATATTTGGAGGGGGTCATATTCAACCCCTAACACTGTCATCCTCTTTTTTTTGAACAGCTCCTGTTCCGATTCTATATCCATCTGATTATTAGTTCCTGACTTCTGATTTTCTCTCTTATATATGACCCTGCTCTTATACTTTGGGTTGTGTTGGCATGTCATGGATGTTGATACAGACACGAGAAAGAGAAAAGCAGTCTAACATCCAGGAGCCGGCTGGGTATCATTATCTAGGCTCTGTGCTCTATTGTTGAACATAAACAGTTTCTCAGAACAGCAACATCAGACAAGGCTGCTGTGAACATGATAGATCAAGGTAAACACCAGACCACTTTATAACCATGTTCTAACACAGAGCAAAATACATTGTCCAAACCACCAGATGATTGAACATCCCTCTATCTTGGTTTATATGAGTAACTGCTGCTTCTTTACCAATCACAGCATGGTCCTCTTTCCTTCTAGATAATATTAATTAAAATAAATAATCAAAATTAACCCCTTTGCCCCAGCCAGATAGCTTGGTTGGTTAGACCATTGTCCTGATGTACAAAGGTAGCAGGTTTGATCCCCAGTTTGGGCACATACAGAACAGAGGAACAGTTCAATCTTTTTGTTCTCTCTCTCTCTCTCTTATTTCCTCTCTCTGTAATTCAATAAATAAAATTTAAAAATTACCCCAACTTCCTCAGAGCATCTAATCCAAAACAAAACTTTTCTTTCTTAAATCTTCTCAGAATCTCCTATCACCGCATAGCTTATATTCAATCCTTTCGGACTCCCTTTCCCTGAGTCTCCCCTGGTTCACTGGTGGACATTCGCCCTCACTGCAGCAGCAGTAAACTTGACTTGTTCAGCTATGAATGTATTCCAGCAGGTTTTTACCCATAGCGCACTGACAGACATTTTAATAATGCATATTAGCTGAAATGTAATCATTGAATTCGGAAACATGTTTTGTATGTGGAATATATCTATCTTTCAAGTGATTACTATGGGAATTATCATACACCAGATAGAAAAATAGAGGTATAAAAAGTGGTTGTGCCTGACCTGTGGTGGCGCAGTGGGATAAAGCGTCGATCTGGAAAACTGAGGTCACCGGTTTGAAACCCTGGGCTTGCCTGGTTAAGGCACATATGGGAGTTGATGCTTCCCCCCCCCCCTTTCTCTCTCCCTCTTTTCCCTCTCTCACTCTCTCTCCCTCTCTCACTCTCTCTCTCCTCTCTGAAAATTGAATAAAGTCTTAAAAAAAAAAGAAAGAAAGAAAAGTGGTTGTACTTATATAAGTATTTGCTGTACAAATCTGGTGTTCAAGTGCATTCATATCATTTTTACTTTACAAATCAAATGAAACTCATATTTTGATCA
This sequence comes from Saccopteryx leptura, assembly GCF_036850995.1. Lineage (NCBI taxonomy): Eukaryota > Metazoa > Chordata > Mammalia > Chiroptera > Emballonuridae > Saccopteryx > Saccopteryx leptura. The sequence goes on along the minus strand of NC_089515.1, from coordinate 36,958,080 downwards.
TTAGTTTGGCATCAGGTCTAGTTTCTCTCTTTCTCTCTCTCTCTCTCTCTCTCTCTCTCTCTGTGTCATCTTCCTTTGAATGATTAAAAAAAAAAAGAAAAAGAGAGAAAACTAGAAAACATATTAAATTCACGAGAAGTGGGATCTACTCGCCTTCCACACCCAGTCATGGAATGGGCTAGGGAAGGTCTGCAATTTCATCCCCTGGCCCTGCCCTTCCTTTCGGCTGCCCATGGAGTCACAGCTGGAAATTTGTCCTACCTGTCAAGAGATCATCAATCTTTGATGACCTAAATTCCTCACTGCTTGGCAATACCAAGAGTGCTCTTTATTTGGGTTCTCCAGGTTACAGTTGTTAATTCTTAATTCATTCATTTACAGTGACAGCCACTCTACCAAGGTGCTGGCCACCACAAAAGTGCTGTGGAAAGTGGGGCAGAAGCCTGCCACTCCTAGACTGAAATCACTTTTCCTTTTTCCTATAAGGAACCACCTCTTTATTTTTTTTTATTTTTTTTTTATTTTTCCGAACCTGGAAACGGGGAAGCAGTCAGACAGACTCCCGCATGCGCCCGACCGGGATCCACCTGGTATGCCCACCAGGGGGCGATGCTCTGCCCATCTTGGGGCATTGCTCTGCTGCAATCAGAGCCATTCTAGTGCCTGAGGCAGAGGCCACAGAGCCATCCTCAGCGCCTGGGCAATCTTTGCTCCAGTGGAGCCTTGGCTGCGGGAGGGGAAGAGAGAGACAGAGAGGAAGGAGAGGGGGAGGGGTGGAGAAGCAGATGGGCGCTTCTCCTGTGTACCCTGGCCAGAAATCGAACCTGGGACTCCTGCACGCCAGGCTGACGCTCTACCACTGAGCCAACCGGCCAGGGCCAGAACCACCTCTTTAAATGGGCAGCTCCTCTTCTTGAGACCCTGAGGCATAAAGGTCTCTTTACTGCTACAGCCCCTACAACAGGGGGACTTTTCACTGCCAGAGAATTCTTACATTACCACTCCTTTATGGGAAGGCAGGAATCTCTGTGTCTCAATAAGAGGAATAGTTCCCAAGGGTGCCATGGGGCTCTTTAAGCTTTCTCTCAATAGAGCATAGAAGAAAGAAAACATTTTAAAGATGTAAATTAAATGTTTCTTGGGGCTGTGCTGCTGTGACACAGCGACACGAAGTGGTTTTGTTTTTGAGTGGCTGCTCACCTGGAATTGTTTAATTTACATTGGACATTGGGTTCTGTGATGCAGTTTATTTTGATAATTTAGAAAATTAATACGTTTTGCCAATCTTATATACTATCCCAGACTTTTTAAATTGTTAATTAGATTTGGTCTAGTCAAATTTCATCAACACATTATTATCTCTTGCTTGAAATGAAAATATGTCCTTATCTTCTTAAAAACATCATTTAAAAAAATCCCTCAAGGAGAGATCACATCATTACGGAAAGTAAAAATTTCCTTAGCTCCGTGCCCTTTTCCCCCCGTGAGACAATTATTTTGATAATGTCATTTTTGAAAATGTGATGCTATCTGGATGACATCTATCAATGACTATTATATCGTAGCAGAACAGACAATACGAATGCTTATTTTAAATCCTAGTCAAGGCTTACTCTGACTACCTCCTTCCCCTCTCTCCTTCTTGCTAACCTGGTGGGGTAGCTCATTCTCAGATACAGATTGTAATATGAAATCATTGACCCCTGCACAAGTCCTTTGAAGGAATATTTTGAGTAGGTGAACCATATACGAGTCATCACTTACATCATCACTTTCATCAGTTACAGAATAACTGAGGTCTATCTTGTAAGTTGTACTGGCACTCTAAGAAGAAGAACATTCTGCTGGTCTCACTATGGCATTCTTTGCTTATAAGTGTTTCTTTCTTTTTTTTTTTTTTTTGTATTTTTTTTTTTTTTGTATTTTTCTGAAGCTGGAAATGGGTAGATACAGTCAGACAGACTCCCGCATGCGCCCGACCAGGATCCACCCGGCACACCCACCAGGGGCGATGCTCTGCCCCTCCGGGGGGGGGGGGTCTGCCGCGACCAGAGCCACTCTAGCGCCTGGGGCAGAGGCCAAGGAGCCATCCCCAGTGCCCGGGCCATCTTTGCTCCAATGGAGCCTTGGCTGCGGGAGGGGAAGAGAGAGACAGAGAGGAAGGAGGAGGGGGGTGGGGAAGCAAATGGGCGCTTCTCCCATGTGCCCTGGCCGGGAATCGAACCCGGGTTCCCCACATGCCAGGCCGACGCTCTACCGCTGAGTCAACCGGCCAGGGCCTTATAAGTGTTTCTTAAATGCAATCCTCTGTAACATCAGCAGCTTCTCAGGGTTTCCTAGTGGTGCTTTGGTCTCTTCCCCCAAACCCTGAACTTGTTTATAATAGCACTCAGAATCTTTGATAACAATGAGTTAAATTAACTATAATATGAAAATGAATGGTGTCAGGTTTGCATTATTTTTCAATGAACTCAGGTTAAATGATACTCACTCTCTCTCTGATTCCTGCCGTATTCTCCCGAAAGGCTTTGAGCTAATTTAGATTTGTACTGCATATCTGTAGCCTACAAAGCTGCAGCATGTCTCTGTCATCACCGAGACCATCATTCTGGAATGTGATTTCAGTGCTGGTGAAATCTAATTACGATGATTGAAAAAACACATTTCTCTGATGCTTTCAACTCACTCTTTGTTTCTGGCCAGTATTTGTTTGTTTCTGTTCTCTGCAATCAAATGCAGTACGGAGAAAAGCTCATAGGGTTAAACACAATACTCCTTTTCTGCTCTACTGCGATTCCAGTGAAAATCAAACTCCTGGTTCTCTGACAAAGCATTTGATTGAAATATTGACTATGAATCTCATGTAATATGTGCTTCTTAAACTAAGATGCATGCATTTATTGCTTTATAAAGTAGCAGAACCTTTAACCATCGCTCTCTACTGTTACATCATGTTCTGACAATTAAAATACTTTTCCTTCTGGAGGATTATCACTTTCAAAACCCTTATTCACCTTATATTACTCAGAAATAGGAATTAAAATCTCTTAATTAAAGTACCACCATTAATGAATTTTCATCTCTCAAGGCAAGATTTTCAGTGAACAAAAGAATAGCAGTATCCTGTTTAGCTTTTGACAGTTTAGGTTATTTTTAGTTTTATGGTTTCATTTGCATTTCAGTGCTTGACAAGTAAAACATTCTAAGGTATCTTTTGATAGCATACTCACTGTCATAGGGACCTAAAGCAGTAGGGACATAGTCAAAAGAGCCTCTGGGCTAGGTGTCAGAAAAAGTTATTTCAAATCTTGTTTCTGCTGTTTGTAAACTATGTGATCATTGGGAAGTTACCTAAACTCTCAGATCCTTGTTTTTCTTTTCTACAAATTGGAGATAATAATTACGGTCCATAGGGTCATTGTGAGGATGAGAGATCATGTGTACAATGTGAGTGCAGAGTTTGGCATATATTAGATGCTGAATAAAGGGTAGCGTTTTTAGGAAAACCCTGGGACACATGTACTAGATCACTTCAGATACGAGACCCAGTGATCATCACCTTCTGGGGCTCACACTCTTGGGTCATCTCATCTCCTAGAGCCGTGATGGCGAACCTTTTTATAAAAACCACTCACTTTTGCAGTGCTGGTCAACCTGGTCCCTCCTGCCCACTAGTGGGCATTCCAGCTTTCATGGTGGGCCAATTGCAGCACCGTTTGGTTGCTCCACTACCGCCCACCATGAAAGCTGGAACGCCCACTAGTGGGCAGGAGGGACCAGGTTGACCAGCACTGCAAAAGTGGGTGGTTTTTATAAAAAGTTTCGCCATCACGTTCCTAGTGTGTGGCTGGACTTACTGCCTCATTTCTAATGAATAGAATAAGAGAAGTGATGAAACGATACTCATGAGATTAGGTTATAAAATGACTGCTTTTTATCTTTAGTGTGCTCTCTCTCTCACAGCCTCTTGGGTCACTTGCTCTAGGCAGCTGCCACGTTGAGAGGCAGCCCTGTGGAGCGGCCTATGTGGTGATTGACCAGGGCCTGCTAACATATGTGAGTAAGCTTGGAAACAGATAGCGTCCGCTTATCGGAACCTCATGAGAGACCTTAAGTCAAAAACACCTAGTGAGATTGTGCCCAGATTCCTGACCTCACAGAAGCTGAGCAATAATGTTTGTTCTTTTAAGCTGCTAAATTTTGAGGTAATTTGTTCTAGACAGTAAATAACAAATACATAACAAATACATCATAGCAGGCATAATCAGCCAGATTTTAGAAAGAAAAGATTTTTTTCTTTTTTATGAAAATCATTTGGTGTATTTATATAATGTTTATATATAATATATTTAAAAATTATATTTGATGTGTATTGGGGTGTGAGGTGGTAGAGAAAATAGTCTGAAGCAGTTTTAGGCAGTGGACTTCAGGTTCTATTTATGTGACTATAGCCTTGAACCTCCAAATGTGTCCAAGGGACGGTAGGCAGCTTTTTGAAATGTTCCAACAATGTGAGCATTGTGTCTGCAAGTCTGGGAAACACTGACACCTTCCTTCATTCCTGGAGGGTCACAATGAGCATAGTATGTTACAGGCTGTAACATACTTAGCATCTGAGAGACGCTAAGATTTCTAGTAGGTTAATGGTTTTAGTCAGTTAAACATCCCATGGTGCACTTTGGGAAATCATGGTTACTTGATTGATAAAGTATTGAAATCCTGGTGTGTTCCTCACGTCAGCCTGAATTTTACTTATGAACAGCTACTCTCAGTCTGCTGCTTAACTCTGCCTCAGTATCAGGCCGTAAGCGTTTGCCCTTTCCCCACCCAGAGCATACGTTTTGTTATAAAATAACAAGAACTCCATTTATGATCACCAGATGGTAATAGCTGAGCAAGTTCTAATCTGACCACGGAGGAAATTGTTGCCAGTCTCATTCTGATAGTTTTCATGTGATCATTTTCCTCTTAATTGTTGAGTCGGTTATCGGTTGATACCAATAATTCACTCATTTTGTGGAAGAATTTGTTAACAATGCCTTCTCTTTCCCCCATGAATAAACCTCTCAGAATCCTTCCCATTGAAAATTTCTTCCTAAGGATATTTTTAGTTCTCCATGGTGGATTCTTCTTCACTATGACTTGCAGCATTTCTGCTAAATATTGTATAATGTTTTGCAACATATTGAAAAATTCTTTGGGAATGTTTGCATATCTCTCGAGTACCATTTGCAGCAGCGTGTGGCAGTTGCTATGACAACTACCTTAAAAATTAAAAAGAGAAATTAAAAGTTTTGCATAATTGAAAAGAGTTTCTGACACTAAATTTAAAATGTTAGGATTTTAACATAAGCTATGCATTACTGTATAGGTCTGTTCCTATTACAATAAGATTTTAAAGATCATTAGAGGAAATTTATTCCAGCAATTATTTTCCATGTCAGCTTTGCTAATATCGTCAAAAAATGTGTACAAAAAAAGTCTCCAAGTTATAAATGTATGAGATGTGCTTGGTTAGCAAATTCTCCTCTCTGAGTACTACTAAATGTAAGGTCGGTGGATAATGGGGAAAGGTCAGGCCCAGGAACTTTGGCTAGGACCGCCCACAACCAAGCATGCCAAAAGAAACTTCCCAGGAACCCTTTGGAAAACAGCGACCGTCTGCCAGCCAGTGAGATTTCACCACGTCATATTAGCTTGACCATCCTAGGGACCCTTTAAATATCCCTCACACGGGTCACTCCTTGCAACTTCCCTGGCCTCCATCTTTCCTCGGGGTCAGGGAACCTTGCTGGAGCGGGATGCATGCTCTGTACTCAATAAAGCCTTTCCTCCTTCTCGGCAGGGAAAAATACCTTACACTAACAAAAACCACACACTACAGCAGTGCTCACAGTCGCAAGTGGCTGTGTGCTATATACTACAGCAGGCTTTTGATAATGTAAGATTATTGTGAGAAAGAAATATAACCATGCAATTTTATATACATAATTATATACACAATTAAATTTTTCACAAAATAGCTATTATAATCTCCATTTCACCCATAAGGAAACCAAAGCTTAGAGAGATTAGGAAACTTGTTCAAGGTCATAAGGCTAGTGGGTGGCAGAGCCAGCATTCAAATTCAGGTTCATTTACTCCGAAAGCTGTGTTCATAGTCATTACCTTGCTTTATCAACATTTTTGTATACCTTACTGTTGTGGGAACCATAGAAGCAATAACAGTTAATGCCTTTTGATATTGTATTGTTATTAAGCTATCATGCAGATGTATTCCATGTATTCTTAATTAAAGGTTATGCTTGATGCTATGCCAATTTCTAAGTAAACAAGCTTTTTGAAATCTTATGAATAAAAATAGGACACAGCGTGAATTCCACGCCATTTGCCTGAGTGAGCGGTGGTCCTTTGCTAGATTCACGAATATTTCGTCTGCTGATCTCTCTCTCTCTGTGCCCCCGACTCACAACACCACCTTACTTTTTAAATAGCCACTTTTGCCATTCCAACACAAAGGGTTCCTTTTTTTTTTTTCTTTTCTACTGAGTGAGAGAGAGACAGACAAGAAGGGAGCGAGATGAGAAGCATCAACTTGTTTTTGTGGCACTTTAGTTGTTCATTGATTGCTTTTCATATGTGCCTTGATGGAATAGGGGGGCGCCAGCTAAGCCAGTGACCCCTTGTTCAAGCCAGTGACCTTGGGTTTCAAATCAGCGACCATGGGGTCATGTTTATGATCCCATGTTCAAATCCGTGACCCCGTGCTCAAGCCAGCAACCTGGGGCTTTGAACCTGGGTCCTCAGTGTCCCAGTTTGATGCTCTATCCATTGAACCTGGGTCCTCAGGGCTTTGAACCTGGGTCCTCAGTGTCCCAGTTTGATGCTCTATCCATTGTACCACTGTCTGGTCAGGCCACAAAGGGTTCTTGACATGACAAAGGGGAGAGGTTCTATAAGGTAATGTTTGCATATCTCCTGAGTACCATTTGCAGCAATGTGAAAACTCTTCTCACTTTTCTGCTGGCTTGACACAGGCCATCAGAAAATACAAATCAAAATCACAACAAAATACCACTTTACACTAGCACCTCTGATTTTTTTAAAAAAGAGGAAAATATGTACTGGTGAGGATGTGGAAGAATTGGAAACTTTGTGCACTGCTGGGGGGAATGTAAATGGTATAGATTCTGTGGAAAACAGTTTGTCAGTTCTTCAGAAAGCTCAACACAGAATTGCCATGTACCAGAGCAGTTCCATTCCTAGGTATATATCCAAAAAAACTGAAATCAGCAACTCAAATAGAAACTTGTACACAAAGTTTCATTATCATAATAGCCAAAAGATGGAATCAATGGAAAGGTCAAATACTATATAAACGAATGAACAAAGTGTGGAATTTACACACAATAGAATATTATTTATCCATCAAAAGGAATGGAGTTCTGACGCATTCTTCAACACGGAAAAAACTAGAAAATATTATACTAAGTGAAGTAAGCCACATACACACACACAAAACACACATATTGTATGATTCCACTAATATGAGGTATCTAGAAGAGGCAAATTTATAGAGTCAAAAAGCAGATTAATGGCTGCCTGGGGCTGGGGAGGAGGGGAAGTAGGAGTTATTACTTACTGGTTACAGAGTTTCTGTTTAAGGTAATGAAAAATTTTGGAGTTAGGTAAGTGGTAATAGTTGCACAGCAGTTTGAATGCAACTAATATCACTAAACTATACACTTAAAATGGTTAAAATGGCAAATTTTGTTATATATATTAACCATAATAAAAAGGGTTTCAATTATCTTTATTGTAACTACTAACTTTCTCTTAACTAACTGCTTCAGATTCCTGCCACTCAGTGTTTAGTTTTTTTTCTGTTGTATTTCTTTTATCCATAAAGTCTACTCAGAAGAGTGTCCCAGAGTGCCAGGATTACATATGCGATCTCAGAATTTTAGAGTTGGGAAGATTTTTGAGTTTTTTTGTTTTCTTTTCCACTCCATACATGCTTTTAAAAAGTTTAGATCCTAACATACAAAAATTAATCCATACAATTTCAGCTGCTCCCATAATGCCGACATGTAGCGCTCAACAGATGTCAAGGAGAGATAAGATGAAAGAAAGGAAACAAAATGAAACCCAGAAGGAGTACATTTGAGTTTATTTTATTCTTTAATCTATCTATTCAAACAAAATTTGCTGCTGCTTGCATGGTGTTATGTATACAATGTGCCAATATGGTGGCCCTTACATTTGAGGAGTGCAGAGTCTAAGATGGGAGACAGATATAGAGGAATATATCCAGCATGATAGAGTACTGGTAGTATATACAGTTAAGGTAACATAGCTGGCTAGCGGAAAGACCAGCCATGGTCTCCTAATTCTTATGCCAGCTTTATTTCTGTATCACTTGGTAGAAAAGTCTGAATAATATAAGTTCTATTGTGCCAATTACCTCTATCCATTAACAACTGGAAATGGGCCAAAAAGGGCCACTGTACTTGTTAATTTTGTAGAGATTTTTGAAATTGCATGAATTGCAAGTTATACTACAGTGTGTCCGTCAAGTCATGGTGCACTTTTGACCGGTCACAGGAAAGCAACAAAAGACAATAGAAATGTGAAATCTGCACCCCAAAAAAAGGAAAATCCTTCCAGTTTCTGTAGGATGATGTGGCAGCATGTGCGCATGCGCAGATGATGATGTAACACCATGTATACAGCGGAGCAGCCTATGGCCATGCCAGTCGAGATGTGGACGGTACAGAGGAAAGTTCAGTGTGTTCTGTGGCTTGCTAAATTAGAATCCATGACCAAAGTGCAACATGAATATCAGTGCGTTTATAACAAAGCACCACCACATAGGAATAACATTACTCGGTGGGATAAACAGTTGAAGGAAACCGGCAGTTTGGTGGAGAAACCCTGTTCTGGTAGGCCATCAGTCAGTGACGAGTCTGTAGAGGCTATACGGGATAGCTACCTAAGGAGCCCTAAAAAATCTGTGCATGAGCCCACATCAAACCGCACTGAATAGGTATGAAACTGGGAGAGTTTTCCTTTTATTTGGTGCAGATTTCACATTTCTAGCGTCTTTTGTTGCTTTTCTGTGACCAGTCAAAAGTGCACCATGACTTTACGGACACACTGTACTTCATAATTTAGGTGGTTGATCTTGTACCTGGCTGTGATAGGGTATGAAAAGTCTTTGGGAGATTATATCAGGACTCAGGCTGCTCAGCATATATTATGGACTTAATGTTTGTGTTCCCCCAAGTTTATAGTTGAAGCCCCAACTCCCAACATGATGACAGGTAGAAGTGGAATCTTTGGAAGTTATTAGGTTTTGATGAGATTATGAGAATAGGGCCACCAGGATGATATTAAAGGCATCATAGGAACAGGAAAAGAGACCAGAGTTCTCTTTCTTTCTGCCTGGTGAGGACACAACAAGAAGCAAGCTTGGAAGTGGGACCTCACTAGGAACTGAACCAGACAGCACTTTAACCTTGGACTTCACGGCCTCTAGAATTGTAAGAAGTCAATGGTTGTCGTTTAAGTCACCCAGTCCATGGTATCTCTTATAGCAGACTGAGCTAAGAGCATATACATTCAACAGCAGGCAGAAAGTAAGTTTCTGGAAAGGTGGTGGGACCGGTTGTCTGTTCTGGGTTGATGTAGAGTCGGGGAGAGGTACAGGAGCACCTCTCATCCTGAATGCGTGAGATCAGAAGGCCAACTTCATGCCCTGCGCCAGAAAGAGGCAGAACCTCTCATCCTGAATGCGTGAGATCAGAAGGCCAACTTCATGCCCTGCGCCAGAAAGAGGCAGAACCTCTCATCCCGAATGCGTGAGCTCAGAAGGCCAACTTCGTGCCCTGTGCCAGAAAGAGGCAGAACCTCTCATCCTGAATGCGTGAGATCAGAAGGCCAACTTCGTGCCCTGTGCCAGAAAGAGGCAGAACCTCTCATCCTGAATGCGTGAGCTCAGAAGGCCAACTTCATGCCCTGTGCCAGAAAGAGGCAGAGCAAGGCTGGGCCAGGTAATGTATGCAGTGTAGATATTCAAGACAACAGTTTACAAAACAAGAATTCAGGTTTAAGGTCCAAAGTAAAAAAAACAAACAAACAAACAAACAAACAAAAAAGACTCTCTCTCTCTCTCTCTCTCTCTCTCTCTCTCTATATATATATATATATATATATATATATATATGAGAAGAGGAAGATAAAAACAAGGTACAGCCAGCAAAACATGAGTTAAAAAAGTTAAATATATATATATATATATATATATATGAGAGAAGAGGAGGATAAAAACAAGGTACAGCCAGCAAAACATGAAGTCTATGACAGCTTTTAGTGGCTAGATCTATGTCGATACATCTACAGGCTACACAGGTCCTTGTAAGGGGCTGAGATGATGAAATAGACTGTCAGACAGCCATCTTCTCACCTTGATTTAACTCCCTTGACTCTGCCACCAGAAATGAACCTGATGCCCTTTCCCAGAGCATGACTCTGTGTGTTTTTCAGACTGCTACAGTGGTCACAAGTCTGCTTCCTCAGGGACCTTGGAGGAAGTCTGTGAACACCACAGGGAGGCTCAGCTACAATCCAGACTCTGAAGGAGGAAGAAACCAAAGATACACTCATGAGTCATCTTTACCATCTGCCAGTGGAATATGATTTGAATTATTTTGTTCTTTTCCCCTCAATGGTCCATCTAGCTTGGCATAGGCCGGACACTTCAGAAACATACACAAAGTTCCTCTAATTCATCCAACTGTATAATTGGAAACATTTGTATTGTCCCAAAAACCTGTAGCCAGATCAAGCTGCTTATCATTTATTCATGAGCACTGACAGTCCTTTGAATGTCATTGAAATTGCTGTGTTTTAAAATTGACAAATGCTTGGAAGTTAAAATTGCAACTACACACACTGCTTGCAACTTTATGTTCTTTGCAAATTGTCATCATGCATATTTCTGGAAATCTGAGAGGTACCAATTTAGAAGCTCATTTTTCTATCTTTCCTCCTCCTTAGTATTCCAACCGTGTTCAAAACTAGGCTTTATCTTTTTTAAAAAAGTGTCAAAGAGATCACTCTGATTCTATTTTTTTTTCCATTTGGCTAATTCAGAGAATCAGAACTGTTTATATTGCATTACATTTTAAGTAAGATATTGCTCTTCCTAGATTCTCTGGTTTTGGTTTATATATATGGCCATAGTTGAGAAGTTAAAAAACTGATTCTTTTCTATCACATCACCTTTGGGTGAATTACTGAACTCTCTGAATTACAGTTCTTTTTCTCTTTTAAAGATATTACTTATTTATTTTAGAGAGGAAAGAGAGAGAGAGAAGGGGGGAGGAGTAAGAAGCATCAAGTCCCATATGTGCCTTTACTATGCAAACCCAGGGTTTCAAATTGGCGACATCAGCATTCCAGGTTGATGCTTTATCCACTGTGCCATCACAGGCCAGGCTGAACTTCAGTTCTTACTGGCATAATAAATATAATTCTTGCTCTACCCACAATGCTAGGTTATGATGATTAAATGAGGATACTGGATATGAACAGGACTCAATAAAGAACAAAGTACAACTCCAAGAGTGAAGAATGCGAAAGAAAGAAAGAAAGAAAGAAAGAAAGAAAGAAAGAAAGAAAGAAAGAAAGAAAGAAAGAAAGAAAGAAGAAAGAAGGGAAGGAGGAAGGGAGGGAGAGAAGGAGAGAGAGAGAGAGAGAGAGAGAGAGAGAGAGAGAGAAAGAAAGAAAGAAAGAAAGAAAGAAAGAAAGAAAGAAAGAAAGAAAGAAAGAAGAAAGAAAGGAAGGAAGGAAGGAAGGAAGGAAGGAAGGAAGGAAGGAAGGAAGGAAGGAAGGAAGGAAGGAAGGAAGGAAGGAAGGAAGGAAGGAGGGAGGGAGGGAGAGAAGGAGAGAGAGAGAAAGAGAGAAAGAAAGAAAGAAAGAAAGAAAGAAAGAAAGAAAGAAAGAAAGAAAGAAAGAAAGAAAGAAAGGGAAAGAAAGAAGAAAGAAAACTAGAAAAGATGACTGGAATCTTAGTTTTTGGTTAACTGCATTTCAAACAAAGAGTAAGTTGGAATCTTTCTGGGGCAACTTTCATCTTTTTTTTTTAATTTTATCATATTTATTTTGTTTAATTACCATCAAATCAGGCTTGGACTTTATTTTTTTCTATAATATTTAACTTAATTATTATAACATATTTCTCAGAAATTTGTATATAGTGTGCCTACGATTATTTATAGGATTTTATTTATTTATTATAAATTTTTATTAATGTTAATGGGGTGACATCAATAAATCAGGGTACATATATTCAAAGAAAACATGTCTAGGTTATCTTCTCATTCAATTATGTTGCATACCCATCACCCAAAGTCAGATTGTCCTCTGTCACCTTTTATCTAGTTTTCTTTGTGCCCTTCCCCTCCCCCTCCCCCTCTCCTCCTTCCCTCACGTGCCCCCCTCCACCCCACCCTCGGTAACCACCACACTCTTGTCCATGTCTCTTAGTCTCGTTTTTATGTCCCACCAATGTATGGAATCAACTTTCATCTTAATCCCCAAACTTGAGCAAGCAGTATGAGCTCTATAATAAAGAGAGTGAACCAGATGGCTAGAGAGGACTTCCCCTGTGAATGTTAGGCTGAGAAAGAAGTCTGAAAGAGCTTGAAGTAACTCCTAAACCCCAAACAGGTAGAGAGGGGTTATACAAAGGAACAGCAACTCAATTTGTAAGAAAGAGACTCCAGCATTCTCCATACTAGAGAACAAAGTTCTTCTTACTGAGAAAATTGAAGGGGTCCAAAACTTTTTCTTTTTTAACCGAGACAGAGAGAGGGACAGACAAATTGGAGGGAAAGAGATGAGAAGCATCAGTTTTTTTGTTGCGGTACCTTAGTTGTTCATTGATTGCTTTCTCATATGTGCCTTGACCAGGGGCTACAGCAGGGCAAGCGATCCCTTACTCAAGCCAGTGATCTTGGACTTAAGCCAACAACCTTGTGCTTTAAGCCAGAGTGACCTTTGGGCTCAAGTCAGTGACCATGGGGTAATGCCTATGATCCCATGCTCAAGCTAGTGAGCCTGCACTCAAGCTAGTGAGCCTGCACTCAAGCTAGTGAGCCTGCACTCAAGCTGGTGAGCCTGCACTCAAGCTGGTGAGCCTGCACTTAAGCTAGTGACCCTGCACTCAAGCTAGTGAGCCTGCACTCAAGCTAGTGAGCCTGCACTTAAGCTAGTGACCCTGCACGCAAGCTAGTGAGCCTGCACTTAAGCTAGTGAGCCTGAACTCAAGCTAGTGACCCTGCACTTAAGCCAGACAAGTCTGCGCTCAAGCCAGTAACCTTGAGATTTTGAACCTGGGTCCTCTGCATCCCAATCCAATGCTCTATCCACTGTGCCACTGCCTGGTCAGGTAAAGGAGTCCAAAACTTGACTCTGCTCTCCACTTGCTCTCTCTTGAGTAGAATCAAAGTTTCTGTTAATTAATACAAAGCCTTTCCCATATCAACTATTGGGAAAATAGATTTATTCAAACAGAAAATCTCCACAGTCTACTTTTAATTATATAGGTGATAAATTAATGAATGTGTATAAATTAGAAGAATCATCAGATATCTGACAGGAAGAAAACAAATAAAAGGAAAGGGTTTTGATCAGTTAACAGAACTGATTTCAGAAGAACTGGAGATAATTTAGTAAATAGAAAAGAAAAGAACTGGCTCTAGCTGGTGGCTCAGTGTTTAGAGCATCGGCCCCAGAATATGAACATCCTGAGTTTGATTTCCGGTCAGGGCACACAGGAGAAGCTACCATAAGCTCTTCCCCCCATCCTTTTCCCCTTCTCTCCCTCTTCCTCTCCCACAACCAGTGGCTCAATTGGTTTGAGTGTGGCCCCAGACACTGAGGACAGCTCTGTTAGAGAACATCAGCCTCAGGCACTAAAGATAGCTCAGTACTCAAGCAACAGCCCCAGATGGGGTTTCCAGGTGGATCCTGGTCAGGGCACATGTGGGAGTCTGCCTCACTATCTCCCCTCCTCTAACCTAAAAAAAATTAATAATAAAAAACAAAAAAAATAACTTAAAATAATTCCTTTTCTTTTTTTTTTTCTTTTTTTTTTTTTTTTACAGAGAGAGAGTCAGAGAGAGAGAGATAAATAGGGACAGACAGACAGAAACTGAGAGAGATGAGAAGCATCAATCATCAGTTTTTCATTGCGACACCTTAGTTGTTCATTGATTGCTTTCTCATATGTGCCTTGACCATGGGCCTTCAGCAGACTGAGTAACCTTTTGCTCGAGCCAGCAACCTTGGGTCCAAGCTGGTGAGCTTTGCTCAAACCAGATGAGCCCACGCTCAAGCTGGCGACCTCGGGGTCTCGAACCTGGGTCTTCTGCATCCCAGTCTGACACTCTATCCACTGTGCCACCGCCTGGTCAGGCAAAATAATTCTATTTCTTAATGAAATTTTTGAAGTTATATTACAGTAATAATATGAAACTTTATTACAATACAAAGTAAGCTTTTAAAGACCAAGATATCATTCTCTTTTTTCTTTTCTAAGTGAGAGGAAGGGAGATAGAGAAACCAACTTTTGCATGTACCCTGACTGGGATGTACCCAGCAACTGCCATGCTCTGCCTATCTGAAGTCATGCTAGCAACTGAGCTATTTTTAGCACCTGAGGTAGAGGCTCCACAGAGCCATCCCCAGTGCCTTGGGCTGAAGTGCTAGAACCAATTGAGCTATGGCTGTGGGATGCAAAAAGAGAGAGAGAGAAAGAGAGAGAGAGAGAGAGAAGAGTAAGAGAGAGAGAGAGAGAGAGAGAGAGAGAGAAAAGATGGAAGGGGAGGATTGGAGAACCAGATGGTTGCTTCTCCTGTGTGCCCTGACCAGGAACTAAACCCTGGACATTCACATGCTGGACTGACACTCTACCACTGAGCCAACAGGCCAGGGCCATGATATCATTCTTGAAAATTAAAAACACAATTTCCCAAAATGTAAAATATCTAAAGTTATGATTGAAGACAAAATTTTTGTTCTGTAAAATAAATAAAAGTTAATCTCTTATAAAACAATGTAAACACCTAGCGTGTGGAGGACCCGGGTTTGATTCCCGGCCAGGGCACACAGGAGAAGCGCCCATTTGCTTCTCCACCCCTCCGCCACGCTTTCCTCTCTGTCTCTCTCTTCCCCTCCCGCAGCCAAGGCTCCATTGGAGCAAAGATGGCCCGGGCGCTGGGGATTGCTCTGTGGCCTCTGCCTCAGGCGCTAGAGTGGCTCTGGTCGCAACATGGCGACACCCAGGATGGGCAGAGCATCGCCCCCTGGTAGGCAGAGCGTCGCCCCTGGTGGGCGTGCCGGGTGGATCCCGGTCGGGCGCATGTGGGAGTCTGTCTGACTGTCTCTCCTTGTTTCCAGCTTCAGAAAAGTTAAAAAAAAAAATGTAAACAGATGAAATAAAAAATTATGGAGAAAATGAAGAGATATGGAAAATATTTCAGAGGTTCAATATCTATGTAAAGGAGTTCCAAAAGCATCAACATTAGAAAGTTAGGATAGGAGGAACATTTTTTAGAGACGGTTATTGTTTTCAAACTGAGGAAAGTCACAGATAGATAGCTCTCACCAAGTGTCAAAATAGGATGTATGGAGTAAATAAATTGATAGACGATGATGGCTAGCTAGCTAGTTAACTAGCTAAGAGATATACATCTTGATGCAATTTTAACCACTCAAATATAAAAAGAATTTCCTTAAAGATTTCAGAAGGAAGAAAAGTATCCTGTTTACAAAAGAAGTGAAACCAGACAAATATTAAATCCCTTACAGACTTAGACACTAGAAGACAGTGAGAAAGTATCTTCTGAGTTCTGAGAGAAAGGAGTTTAAATTTAGAGTTTATATGAGGGCAAAGAGATAAGTTTACAAAGTTGGCCGTCTAGAACTTTGCTATAGAATTTAAGAATATATTGCAGCGAAATAAAAAATGAATACAAGAACAAGGAAAGCAAGAAATAGCAGTGAGCAAAGAAACCAATAAAATGTGTAGTTAATCCTAAATAAGAATTAATACATTATGTAAAAACAAACAAGCAAGACAGCACCCAGAAATAAAATCCCAGCTGATCTTAGTGTGGGAGGTGGAGAGGAGAGAGGATGGTTGGGTGGAAAGGTAAGGTAGCAGACACAGGGTAAAATGAGAAAGAAATGACAGCATGAGAGCGTGGAGACTCAATAATCATAAACATGGATAGAAAAGGTAAGTTGATGCATATTTTGTGTTAAAGTGTAAGGGCAACTATTAGGAAAAAAAGTTGGAAATGTCCAGATCACTAGGCAAAAAACCATAACAAAGATAATGCAGTTAAGCCTGACCTGTGGTGGCGCAGTGGATAAAGCATCGACCTGGAACGCTGAGGTTGCCGGTTCAAAACCCTGTACTTGTCTGGTCAAGGCACATATGGGAGTTGAAAGTTCCTGCTCCTCCCTCCTTTCTCTCTCTCTCTCTCTCTCTCTCTCTCTATCTCTCTCTCTAAAATGAATAAATAAATAAAATTTAAAAAAGATAATGCAGTTAATCTAATAAAAAATAAACAAGAAACACAAATGATAAGAAACCAAATAGAAATTATAATAAAAATGGCAAGTGTAACACTGTTTTAGTTAAGTTGTACTGTTAAAGGTTGAAAAACTCAAATTACATTAAAAACCCCATCCTATCCTTTTTATTAGAAATATAACTAAAAATAACAGGAAACATACTTAAAAATAACAGAGAAAAGTAGAACATTCAGGGAGTAAAAGATATAATAAGCATATGAAAATCACAGAAAATAGGAGTGGCAATATTAATATTGAATATAAAATTCAAGCCCTCAAATTAAACAGGACAAAGGTATAATCCACCTAGTAGATTAAACATGAACTTTTACTCATTTCACAACATGGTTTCAAAATATATAAAGCAAAAACTATTAGAAAAATGTTGTTATAAAAATTGACAGGCCCTGGCCGGTTGGCTCAGTGGTAGAGCGTCGGCCTGGCGTGCAGAAGTCCCGGGTTCAATTCCCGGCCAGGGCACACAGGAGAAGCACCTATCTGCTTCTCCACCCCTCCCCCTCTCCTTCCTCTCTGTCTCTCTCTTCCCCTCCCACAGCCAAGGCTTCATTGGAGCAAAGATGGCCCGGGCACTGGGGATGGCTCCTTGGCCTCTGCCCCAGGCGCTAGAGTGGCTCTGGTCTCAACAGAGCGACGACCAGGAGGGGCAGAGCATCGCCCCCTGGTGGGCAGAGCGTGGCCCCTGGTGGGCGTGCCGGGTGGATCCCAGTCGGGCGCATGCGGGAGTCTGTCTGACTGTCTCTCCCCGTTTCCAGCTTCAGAAAAATACAAAAAAAAAAAAAAAAATTGACAAAATGTATACTTAATGAGAGATTATGTTAGCCACTCTCAGAAATAGACAGATCTATTAGAAACCAAAATAAGTGTAAGATTATAGAGTATAGATCCAGTTGGCTTAGTGGTATAGCCTCGGCCCAAGAGTGGATGTCCCCGATTTGATTTCTGGTCAGGGCATACAGGAGAAGCAACCATCTGCTTCTCCACCCCTTATGTTCCCTCTTCTCTCTCTCTCTCTCTCTCTCTTTCACTCCTACAGCCATGGCTTGGTTGGTTTGAGCATATTGGCCCCAGGCACTGAGGAAGGTTACATGGAGCCTCTGCCTCAGGCTCTAAAAATAGCTTGGTTGCAAGCATGGCCCCAGATTGGGGTTGCCAGATGGATTCTGCTGGGGACACATGTGGGAATCTGTCTCTCTGTCACCCCTCCTTTCACTTGAAAAAAAAAAGAGTATAGAGTATGCTAGCCAATGCAGCAGCCACAAAGCGCCTGTGGCCACTGTACATTTGGTATGTTTCTAATTCAAATTGAGATGTGCTGTAAGTGTAAAACACAAACATGATTTTAAATGATAGCAACCCCCCCAAATATCTAGTTATTAATTTTATATTGATTGGGTGTTGAACAAATAATATTTCAGATATATTGGTAAAATAAAATATATTGAAAAAATCAATTTCACCTGTTTTTTGATATACCTACAAGAAATTTAAAAATTGCATATATAATGCACTATATTTCTTTTTTTTTATTTTGGCTTAAAACAATAGAAGTTTATTGTTACAATTCTGGAGGTGAAAAGTCCAAAATTAAAGTGTCCCGAGACTCTATTGTTTAAAATTCTATGGGAGATTCATTTCCTGCCTCTTGCAACTTCTGGTGGCTTCAGGCATTTCTTGTCTTGTGGGTACATCACTCCAACACTTGCCTCTGCTGTCACATGGCCTTCCACTCTTTTCTATCCATGTCTTATCATCTTTTGTCTCTTATAAGGACACTTGTTATTTAACTTAGGACCAACCCAGTTAATTCATTATATCTTATTTTGAAATCTTAAACATATGGCCCTGGATGATTGGCTCAGTGGTAGAGCGTAGGTTGGCATATTGAAATCCTGGGTTTGATTCCTGATCAGAGCACACAGAGAAGTGACTATCTGCTTCACCCCCCACCACCTCTTTCTCTCCTTCAGCCCTGGCTCGAATGGTTTAAGTAAAGTTGTCCCTGACACTGAGGATGGCTCCATGGTCTTCAGGCTCAGGTGCTAAAATAGCTTGATTGCTTAGCAATGGAGCTGTAGCCCAGTCTGGCAGGGAATCACTTGGTAGGGGCTTGCTGGGAGGATCCCAATCAGAGCACATGAGGGAGTCTGTCTCTGCATCCCCACATCTTACTCAATAAAACCAACAAACAAACTTAATTATATCTGCAAAGACCCCTTTTCTTTTTTAAAAAAATTTTATTTGGAAAATTAGATTTCACAGGGTGACATTGATTAATGTACATAGGTTTCAGGTAAATATTTCTATAACATTTGAATAGTAGATTATGTTGTATACCCATCACCCAAAGTCAAATCATTTTCTGTCACTGTATATTTATCCCTCTGTTACCCTTCCCCCCATTCCTTCCCCCAAAAACCCGTCTATCATATCCTTCTCCCCCAGTAATCACTTCATTTTATCTACATCCATGAGTCTCAGTTTTATATCCCACTGACACCTATGTGTGAAATACAGTTCTTAAATTTTTCTGAATTACTTGTTTCACCCACTGTAATGTTCTCAAGGTCCATCCATGTTGTCATAAATATCACTATGTCATCATTTCTTAAGGCTCAATGAAGTAGTTGTCCATTGTATATATGTACCACATCTTCTTTATTCAATCCTCTACTGAGGGACACTGTGGTTGTTTCCATGTCTTGCCCACTGTGAACAATGCTGCAATAAACATGGGGGTGCATGTGTCTTTACACACCAATGTTTTTAAGTTTGGGGGGTAGATACTCAGTAGAGGCATTGCTGGGTCATATGGTGATTCTATTCTTGATTTTTTGAGAAACCATCATATAATCTTCCATAATGGTTGTACTAATTTGCATTCTCACCCATAGTAAATGAGGGTTTCCTTTTTCTCCACAGCCTCTCCAGCACTTGCTATTACCTGTCTTGTTGATAATAGCTAATCTAACAGGTGTGAGGTGGTATCTCATTGTAGTTTTCACTTGCTTTTCTTGAATAGCTAGTGAAGATGAACATCTTTTCATATATCTATTGGCCATTTGTATGTCCTCTTGGGAGATGTGTCTGTTTAGGTCCTCTCCCCATTTTTTAATAGAATTACTGCTTGTTTGTTGCTGAGCTTTGTGAATTCTTTATATATTATGGATATTAACTCCTTATCTGAACTGTTGTTTGTAAATATCATCTTCCATTTACTTGGCTATCTGCTTTGTTGTCAGTTTCTTTTGATGGGCAGAAGCTTTTTAGTTTGAAATAGTCCCATTCATTTATTTTTACATTAACTTCCCTTGCCTTTGGGGTCAAATTCATAAATTGTTCTCTACAGCCAAGGTCCATGAGTTTAGTACCTATGTTTTCTTCTATGTAATTTACTGTTTCAGACCTTATATTTAGGTCTTTGATCCATTTTGAATTAATTTTTGTGCATGGGGACAAACTGTAATCAAATTTCATTCTTTTGCATGTGGCTTTCCAGTTTTCCCAGCATCATTTATTCTTTTTTTTTTTTTTTTTTTTTTTTTTTTTTTTTTTCTAAAGCCAGAAATGGGGAGGGAGTCAGACAGACTCCCGCATGTGCCCGACCAGGATCCACCCAGCACACCCACCAGGGGGCGATGCTCTGCCCATCTGGGGCATCGCTCCGTTGCGACCAGAGCCACTCTAGTGCCTGAGGCAGTGGCCACAGAGCCATCCTCAGCACCTGGGCCATCTTTGCTCCAATTGAGCCTTGGCTGCAGGAGGGGAAGAGAGAGGCAGAGAGGAAGGAGAGGGGGAGGGGTGGAGAAGCAGATGGGTGGTTCTTCTGTGTGCCCTGGCCGGGAATCGAACCCGGGACTTCTGCACGCCAGGCCAACGCTCTACCACTGAGCCAACAGGCCAGGGCCAGCATCATTTATTCAAGAGGCTTTCTTTTCTCCATTGTGTTTTTGAATCTTTTGTTGAAGATGATTTGTCAATATGTATGTGGTTTTATTTCTGGGCTCTTGATTCTGTTCCATAGGTTTGTATGTCTGTTTTTCTGCCAACACCATGCTGTTTGATGATCATGGCTCTATAATATAATTTGAAATCAGGTAGTGTGATACTTCCAGCTTCATTCTTTTTCCTCAGCATTGCTTTGGCTATTTAGAATTTTTTAAATTGTTCCATACAAACCTGCTAATTTTTTTTTCTATTTCTTTAAAAATGACATTGGCATTTTGATGATGATTGCATTAAATTTGTGTATTGCTTTGGGTAATATGGCCATTTTAACTATGTTAATTCTTCCAATTCGTGAACATGGAATGTTTTTCCATTTCACTGTATCTTTTTCAATATTTTAAATATTGTTTTGTAGTTTTTAGTATATAGATCCTTCACATCCTTTGCTAAGTTTATTCCTAGGTATTTTTGTTGTTCTTGTTGCAATTGTAAAAGAAAAATTTTTTTTTAGTTCATTTTCTGAAGTTTTGTCATTGGCATGTAGGAAAGTAATAGACTTTTGTATATTGATTTTGTATTCTGTGATTTTCTGTATTGGTTTATTGTTTCTAATAGCATTTTGGTGGAGTCATTGAGATTTTCTATATACAGGATCATATCATTTACAAAAAGTGGTACTTTACTTCTTCTTTTCCAATATGGATGCTTTTTATTTCTTTCTGTTGCCTGATTGATCTGACTAAAACTTCCAGAACTATGTTGTGGAAGAGTGGAGAGAGTGGGCAACCTTATCTTGTTTCTGATCTTAGAGGAAAAGCCTTAAGTGTTTCACCATGTAGTATGATATTAGCTAATGGTTTATCATGTATGGCTTTTATTATATTGAGGCACTTTCCTTCTATCCCAATTTTATTGTGTGTTTTAAATATAAAGAGATGTTGTATCTTATTGAATGTCTTTTCTGCATCTATTGATAGGATTGTATTTTTTTTTCTTTGTTTCGTTGATGTGGTGTATTATGTTGATTGATTTCTGAATGTTAAAACACCCTTGTGCTCCTGGAATGAATCCCACTTGATCATGATGTATTATTTTTTTAATGTATTGATGTATTCAATTTGCTAGTATTTTGTGTAGGATTTTTGCATCTGTATTCATTAGAGATATTGGTCTGTAGTTTTCTTCTTTTTGTGTTGACCTCGCCAGGTTTTGGTATCGGGATTATGTAGGCCTCATAAAATGTGTTCGGGAGTATTGCCTCTTCCGTTTTTTGAGAAGGATAGGTACCGAATCTTCTTTGAATGTTTGGTAGAATTCACTAGTATAGCCATCTAGTCCTGGACTTTTGTTTTTTGGAAGGTTTTCATAGTTTCTATTTCCTCCCTGTTTATAAGTCTATTTAGGTTTTCCACTTCTTCATGACTCAATCTAGGAAAATTGTATAGTTCTAGAAATTTATCCATTTCCTCTAGGTTGTTGAATTTGGTTGCATATAATATTTTATAATATTCTACTATGATCTTTTGTATATCTATGATGTCTGTAGTAATTTTTCCTCTTTCATTTCAGATTTTGTTTATATGAGTCCTTCCTCTTTTATCCTTAGTGAGTCTAGCCAGTGGTTTGTCAATTTTATTGATCCTTTCAAAGAACCAACTCTTTGTTGTATTTTTTCTATAGTATTTTTGTTCTCTATTTCATTTAGTTTTGCCCTAATTTTTACTATTTCTTTTCTTCTGCTGTCTTTGGATTGCCTTTGTTTTTATTTTTCTAGTTTCTTTCTTTTTTTTTAATAATTTTATTTTTTTAATGCAGTGACATCAATAAATCAGGATACATATATTCAAAGATAACAAGTCCAGGTTATCTTGTCATTCAATTATGTTGCATACCCATCACCCAAAGTCAGATTGTCCTCTGTCACCTTCTATCTAGTTTTCTTTGTGCCCCTCCCCCTCCCCCTTTCCCTATCCCTTTCTCCCCTCCCTATTTTTCTAATTTCATAAGAAAAAATAAATTTTGGCTTTGAGAACTGGACTACAAGTTTTAGCTCTGTGAAATTCCTGAGCTGTCCTCTGCTAAGGTGTTGCTATTGCAATGATGTAGGTCAGGCCACAGTCGTGTTGGTGGGTGGGGCATGTTGTGAAGGCTTTACTATGTCTTCAGCTTTCTAGTGTTATGGCTTTAGCCATAGGGACAGACAGACAAGGAGAGAGATGAGAAGCATCAATTCTTCATTGTGATGTTTCGTTGTTCATTGATTGCTTTCTCATGTATGCCTTGACTGGAGGGCTTCAGCAGAGCAAGTGACCCCTTGCTCAAGCCAGCAACCTTGGGCTCAAGCCAGTGACCTTGGGTTTCAAGCCAGTGACCTTTGGACTCAAGCCAGTGACCATGGGGTCATATCTATGATCTCACGCTCAAGCCAGCAACCTGGTTCTCAAGCTGGTGAGCCCGCACTCAAGCCAATGACCTCAGGGTTTCAAACCTGGGTACCCTGCATTCTAGTCTGATGTTTTATCCACTGCATCATCACCTGGTGAAGCTCATATTCGTATTTTAGATGGATGACTCTCTTCATGGAGGGGTAAAGGGATGGGAGGGGGTCAAAACCTCAGCAAAGCATAAAAATTAGGAGACCTTGATACTGACCTCCATCTTGGCAATCAGTGGTGGAAAAAGTGAAAGGTAGAAAATGAAGTTGGGTATAAA